>NC_084761.1:29312500-34112500 GCF_028858725.1 Colius striatus
CTTCCCCTCTTCTATTAACAGTTAAAGAAAAAAATCAGGCAAAAAGATTAACTTAAGAAATAGGTCCTGCTAAGGTTAGTCACAATATGAGTATGAGATTATAATGTGCAATTCTTGTTTATCATGCACATAAGCTCTATTTGCTGGGCTGGCTTTTGTCTAATATAATAGATCTCCCATTAATGAAATTTTTTAAAAGGTAGCTTTAAGAAACTAGAATACAGAGAGGTAAATTATTTTTCAGTACAAACTAACAATTTGCAAGTGAATGGGTGATCAGGAACCCTCTGTTGTGATCTGCTTCTGGTACCGGATTAACAAAAGCACAGGCTCAACTTCCCTGCCTCTTCCAGCAGAGCATTCGAGCTCGCAATAAAGGTATCTGACAAGCACATGCCCTTGCATTATGCATAGTTCTCTTAAGTCTTCTTTATCTCACAGATCTCTCTGAATTGTCTTCTGTCTCTCAAGTGCCTGGAGGACTGCCCTTCTACTTTCCTGCTCATCCTTCCTGTAACTGGTGCCTCTGGGCAAACCCAAGGGTCATCCACTGAATAACATGCTAAGGGGGCCTCAGCTACTGCAAGAAGGGAAAGTTGAGAGGTCTCTGTCGAATAGAAAGCATGTGTTTTACTGAGCAACTGTAAAAACATGTCCATGCGTCTATTGGCAATATTTGCCATTATATATCTGGTCTACACTGATCAAAATGTGCCAAGGCCAGCAAGTAAAAACCCGTGAAGGTCAATTGTGTTAGCTGTTCAACCCATTAGATCAATCTATTACTAGGCAAAAGAGAAAGGTGATAATATGTGTGTATAAAATAAAAAATCCAAACAGTGTGCAGGGATACATGACAACAGAGTATCTCTTTGAGATGCTTTGGTTTTATTTCACTGGCAAAATGATTGTCAGTGAAATAATGGCTCAAAGATATTTAACCAAAACAGTCATAAGAGTTTATAATAGGAAAAGGCCTGTGAAACACTTAAAATCAGACTACTTAGAAGTCAACCTTTTTTTTAGCTAAAAAAAAAAAAAAAAAGACAGTTCAGTGATTTCTAATTATAAACGTACCTCTTTTTTCAAAATTTACTAAGATGTTTTTTCTGTATTAATCCCAGTATATGCTTCCCAAAAAAGCCAAGTTATCAATGACTTTTTTTGTTTTCCAGTTAGCACCTAAAATATGTTTTCATTAACACTATGTGAAACACAAGGCACTTTGTGCTCTCAGTTATCACAGACATCACATGAAATTCCTGATACAAAAATAACTGTTTCATTCAAACCACAGTGAAGTCATCAGGAGTCTTTCTGTTATCTTCAATGAACCTTGGATCTGTCAGGAATGAGTCAACTGAATGATATAGATTGATGCAAACAGAAAGAATGAAGAGAAGAACAAATACTGACTTGTGTACTAAACATCATTTATGCTAAGAATAACATTATTGAGACAACAAAGGAAACAGAGAGGAAAAAATATTAGAAATCTGGATAATAAAGTAAGCAGAATATACTCTGTACCAATCTGTAGTTAGCACGAGAGAGTGTCATAGTAAGTTATTTGTTTTGCTTTACAGCTCACAGTAAACAGCAGCTTTATAATCAGGAGCGATTTCAGTATGATCTACTCATGACAGAGGCATCATTCTTCCATTAATAAAAAATAACATGAGAGTTTCTAAAACAATTGCCAAATAAAGATATCACCTTCCTGAAATGAGTGATCCAGCATGCTAGAGTCTGTCTGATGTCATCCTGGCAACAGAGAGAAAAGAGTATCACAACCTTAAAACTCAAATTTCTTCAGTGTAGCTCAACTGCACTTATATACAAAAGCTATGAAACACCTGATGTCTGAAGACAGTATCACAAAGAAGTAATCATTAACAGATAAATCATGAGAGAAATAAGGTAAGCAGGAAAATAAAACTGGGATATTGATGTAAACTTTTGGTCCCTGTCTTAAAATTCTGCTGAACAAAAGAGATAAGGCTAATATAAGTAAAATGAAATCACAGCATTCTCAAATAAAAACAGACATTGAAAATGAAAAGGGAAAGCAGACCATAGCAAAAATATATTAGAAAAAAGGAATTTAAAAAAAAATACTACGGAAAACAAAAAGGAGAGATCTTATTGTCAGAAGAGCAAAAGACAATTCAAAACAGATTTTTTTTTTTTAGCATACATTATGGTTAGAAGAGCTTTTCATGTTTTATTCTATCCCTGGTAGGTAAGGCTGTCATTAGGACAGCTAATGAAATCATCAGCCAGACATGAATTTCTAGTGTCAGATTGTGTCGCAAAAGGCAAATAAAGCACTACATATACAAGGGACACCAGGCAGGAATAATAAAAATGTTTTGCTTGCTATTGGAATAACCACTACTGACATAATCTGTCTAGGCTTGCTACATTTAACTTCAAAAGATTCTGTAAAATTGAAAAAGTAAAGAAACACAAGAATAATATTAGAACTCTCATTTCATTATCAAAAACCTCTGGCAAATCAAAGTCTATTTATTCCATCTGTTCAAAGAGGAAGTTAAAACCTTCCTCTTAAAGATCTGATCTCTAAATAACTTGCCCATGGAATATTAATTTGATAACAGAGCAATGTACAGTCTCTCAAAGATTCACATCCCAGAAATCAGTCATGACAAATTCAGAGGTGGTGGTAATTTGTTAGGCAAAAAGTTAATTTAGATAAGTATAGTCAGTGCATAAAATACAGATTTCTAAGTGAGGTTAATCAATAACAGAATCTACACTTGTGTAGTTTATGTGGGCTAGGGAAAAATTTCTTATATTTGCAGCCAAGAATTCTTTGCTAGTCTGAACTCTTACATATCTATTCAAAGACTTACCGTCCCAGTTACAACAATACTAATGCTTATTTTCCAAATTATATTACAGGAAAAGCCTCATTAATAGCACATTTTAAATTGCTATCCATGTGCCTTGAGTTCCTACTCTGGTTCACTGGTTGTGCTCTCCCTTTTCCATCTCCTCTGGATTCTAAAGTCAACAGTAACAACTGCTGCTCACAAAAAGAAAATGTCGAGAAGCTGGGATCAGAGGTCAGCATCCTGCCTTCTTTACCACAAGGAGTATGATGCTGGCAGTGAGTTTTCTTCTCCTCCTCCCTCCTGTAAGGTCTGCATTACATTGGTTCTGATCATTTTTAAACACACGCTATACCTTTGTCTTCAGTAGTCCACAACTCCGCACTGTATCCTTATATACTATGGTACACACGGTATATATTGCATATTGTAGATATTTTTACTGTTCCTTTTGTTTTGCCCTGAAGCTGGTATTTTCTGATTTCCAAGGCTACATTCCTTGGCAACCTTGACAATTTTTTATAGCCCTGTTTATAGCCTCCGCTGTCATTCCAGACTGTGTGTTCAAGGCCCTTTCTATCATCCTATATCTATTCTCCATTTTATAGTATTATTTTGGGGTCAGAGATAACAGATTATTAGTACTATCTATTACTTACAAAGATATAATAAAATTGCTATAACACTGCACCATACAGTAGTACTGAACTACCCTAAGTTAAATAAGTTAGGTGATATTCAATTGCTCATTAGACAAATGAACTAAACCACATCTTGTGTCAAGTAAAAGAAGGGCGACCAAAGCAAGCCCAGCAGAGATCAACTGTGAGGCTTTGCAGGGCTGATGTGGTCATCTGTAGCTTGTTGCTAGCAATGGCAATATCAAATTCACTGCAACACAAAGATATAAGTCAACAGACCAATAAAAAATGAATTCTTGAAAGTTTAATTTTGCAGGTCAAATGATATGTAAATTTGTTTAAATGAGAATTAATTCAGAAAGGTAAAGGTCATTTTTACATAGACAGGAAGTGCAGATGACTTATGGACTCTTCTGGGCTTACACTCTCCAACTGAAAGTCTAGAATGTCCAGTGTTTCAAAGAGCTGGCTAATTCCTGCTCAAGATTCATGTTTGTATGTAAAACAAGGAGTTGGTAGAATTAAATAAATCTAATTGTTCCTTTTCCAATATTTTCCCTTTGGATTGTAGTCACTGCTTAAGATAACACAAGCTGGCAGCAATATGATTGTCTCGCAGATGAAGCTTCCATGCAAAATTCTAGTTTTTTGCGGGAAAAAAAGAGCAGAAGCTTTAAATATCATAACATAACTGTCTTTGTAAGCAGAAAAGTAAACTTTTGCTTTTTCCTGTGGTCAGTGATCTTTAAAGACCTGGAACAAAAGATGATGCAATATTTGGGTCCTCTGATCACACTTAAAGTTCAGACTAAGACCAGCCAGATGGAAAAAGCAGGTTTGGGGTCATTAACTTTCAACAAAAAAACAACTTTTCGTGCATGTGTGGGCTCTTTTTTATTACATTTTATTTCTCTACTTATTCTACACCTGTTCTCCTACATATTGGCTACTACTTTGCAGCCTGCCCTTTAGCTGATAGGTGATAAGTTCTGGGATTTTGTAAAGCAGTTCTAGACTGGGTGGCCTTGCAGAAGTAATTTTGCGCCAGGGACAGAGTCCTCTTTCTGGTTTACTCATCTTAGATTTTCTGCTGGATGACCTGCCAACCTCTTCTAAATGTAGACATGCTGTGTGCTACATTTAGCCTTTCCACTATCCAGAAAAGTTTGTTTTTTCTTACCAATAGTAGGACCAAGACTGTGCTTATGCATCATAGAAGCAAAATTGTTCCCTTTTAGCAATGAACTTCAAGGAAGAGGCAGTTCAATATTTAGTTGATTTGGAACATTAGGTCTATGCAAGTGTGTTACAGTGCTATTATATTTACAAGAGCTGAATTTATGTGTAATCATCTTTTTTTGTGTTTGAACTTTTTTAAAAATGGCTATTATTCTGATAAATATGACATTTCTTAAAGATTGTCAAAAAAGTAGCACTTTTGAAATCAAGTGCCAGAATGGCTATTAGAAAGTAGCTAGAGTTTTCAATTAATGTGGCTAAAATTCTGCTTTCCTAGGCTCCAGGCCTCATCAGTTTGCTGAAACAGTAAATACAGTAAAAGAAATTTATTGAAACACTGTTAAAGGGGGCTAGGACATCAGTAATGGAATTGTATCTGTAATGTGCACTAATTAGTAATATACCAGTGACTGCCTATAGACTATGAAAGACTCAAGACTAATTTCTTAAGAAACAATAGTGGTAAACTAAAGAAATATTACTTTGTTAATGTTCACTTTGTGCTATTCACAGTGCTTCAAACACAATGTTAGCATCTATCTTAAAAATATTCCATCAATTTTTAGAACTACTGCTTCATCCCAGGGGGGGAAAGTCCCTCAGATATCTTTATCCAATACAGTTTTCTGCATGGCAGCAGCTTTCCCACCAGGAGTCCTCTTTAGTATTTCTCTTGTCAGGGTTCTTTCTTTGCCTTTGATGAGATGTCCCAGCCATGTCAAATATTGTTACTTCAGGGCCCTTCTAGCTCCAGAGTTATCAAGCACAGTGTCTTCACTCTGCGACTACCAAAGTTACATCAGCTCCTCAGTGTGTCAAACAAGTTTATTATTTTACCTTTCAGTGAATTTTAGTTCCACAGTGTGCCTACTAAATTTTTTCTTTGGTTTACCAACTGCTCCTGCTGTTAGATATATTAGCCTTAATAAAACCCATTAGTTATGCACAGTGCTTTCTTCATTAATGAAATATAATAGTGTTGATGTTTCTGGTCTAATGTGTGGTTAAGCAATTGTCAGAATTCTGTTTAGTTTGCTCTAAAATTGAATGCACAAAATGTAAAAGAAGGTAGATTTTTACCATTTAGAAACGGTGAAATTAAATTTAAAGAAGAATTGCATTCACAATGATTTTTAGCAGATTTAACCATTGATGTGATAAAGCTTTCATGATATTTCTCCTTAAAATACTGTGGAAAAATGTATTACAAGTCTTTGGCTTCTGTTATGTCAATGATTTAAGGTGAAATCTTTCTCAACTTTGCTCAAAACAGATACCATGAATACTGTAAACACAAAAGTACATATTGTGGCAAGTTGAAAAATACACAAGGTTTAACTCTTCCTGTACTTAGCCCTGGGGAAACAATTTACACCAGAGCACAAAAGAGTCAAAACATTGTTGCTGGAGTAACTGAGTGAAGAGTTCTTATTCACTGCTATTTTATCCCTGTGCATAGATCTGTTTTGGTTTTCACCATGGTATAAATTATTACATCAGCAATTATTGGTAGCATTTGTGATTCCTCCCTTGTATCTCACTTGGCATCCGAGTATATACTTCTTTCAAATGCTATTTTTCTTTGCAACGCCCTCTGAAAACTATGTTGCCTGAAAGCCATTGCACAATATAAGCAGAAGTAGATGATATGCTATTCTGAATATATTTCTTTAACTGGCTTTCCTACCTGCAGATGAAACCTATTTTTCACTTACCAAATATAAATATTTTGTGTTTTACCATTTATCACAGAATTATTCATTTTTTCCATCTAGTCTTGCTTACCACGTCAAATTCTTACAAAATGTTTAGCTAAATGTTGCCAGTGCTTTATTTGGTGGGGATAGTCCTAACTCTCGTCTCATAACAGGCTTCTAGAAGCACATGTCCTGACAGAATAAATCATGCAAATAAATAAGAAGTTTGGCACTTCTGAGGAACAGAGCTTGGGGCCAAAGCTTTCAGTCCTGATGTTATGAACTCATTACCTCTAGCTGGTGCCAAAAATGAGACCAGACTTTTGTTTTCGTAGAAATACCCTCACAGAACTGCTGCACTCCTTACCAAAGTGGCTCTTTCATGCCACAGAATCCTAACATTTCTACAGAAGTGATTATGGTTTTGGCTTAGTGGAAGCCTAGGTGCAATGCTGATTCCAGTTCCATTTAACAGCGTTTGACAGCAACTAAGCCCAAGGATGAATCAAAGTTGACATATTTAGAACAAAGTAGTGGAGCGCTTGACTAAGCCTATAAATGGTTCCAGCTGGGACTTGTCCTGTGATTGGCGATGAGGACATTGGGGGCAGTTTCTGTGGTAGATTAGTTGAGTATTTACAAGAAAGAGAAAATACTTTTAACTATTATTTTGTTTAAATGCAGATTTATTTTATTTTTCTCTTTGCCTCAGTTTTATTTTACCCAACTAAACAGGAGTCTATGACCAGCTGGACAGCTTCTATTTATTAGTATGCTCAGCCTCAGCATGGATCCGATTAAGAGTTTCAATCATTAAATGCAACTGTGACACAAAGATCAACTGAAAGCATTCATAAATGTATTTGGGAAAGATGGATAGAGAAGACAGAAAATTTTGGTCACTCTTTCAGTCTACACATAACACTGAAGATAGTTTATTAGATACTAGGGGAAAAAAAGCAAGTATCCTACTGTAATTTTAAATAGTCCTTTAACCACTCACAGGACAGTAACAATTTTTTTATATTAATAAGAAAATTATGTGGTACATATAATCTGTAAATATTTAATCAGAGTTTTAGTATATCCTTTTCATATCTTTTTCTGCTTATGTTCTTTCTCCTCACCAGAATCTGATCATCTTTAGCCACTAGCAGAATACAATCAAATACTTAGATCCCACATTCTGTTTTGAAAACTGCTTGTTAGCCTTTCTCTTATAATGTATACACACAAGTATAACTGAATTCCTTGTAATAACTTCTTTTTTTATACATCTAGGGTATAGAACAAACAGAATAAGAACAGGTATTTTCAACCAGAAACCCAGATAGATGGAGGAGGGGGTTAAAGAAAAGTTTTTATATATCAAAGTTATAACCATGAGTCTCTCAGCACTACCAAATGCCAGTAAAATATCATTACTGTCTCTGTTCTCTCCAGGTTTAGCAATGTACCCATTTTTGAAAAGCAGATATATTAGGAGTTTTGAGTTTACTACCTTGATTTTCTCATCTAGATCCTGCACTGCATAATAAGATGCATTCAATACAGTATAACTTCTGAAAACAATGACATTTTGTAGAGCATAAAAATATCATTCTCTGTTTTCAATGTCATCTTGTGCTGATTATGAAATCTGTACTCAGACAGGGAGTGTTTTGCACAAACATTTCCTTTCACCTAATTCATACTAATCTGCATTCTACATGCAGTCTCACTACATATATTACCTAAATTCTCTATTCTTTCCCTAGCCTCACAACAGATTACTATTAATATTACTGTTATCGTCATTGTTTTGTCTCTTCTCCTCAGATTCCAAGTGAAATACAGTGAGCAGAAAAAAAAGTGTATTTTCTAGATTTTAGTCTGCAGTAAAGAATAATGCAGCTTTATCCAATACCATGTAGTTCGTATTCCAAACAGTTTTCAGACAGATTCTCATTAACATTGTTTTGTCTTTCTCCATCATCACACTTCCCTGTATGCATCCCATCATAAGTTAATTAGCTTTCCAACTTTGACTTAAACAGTAGCTCAAAATCAAGTAAATAGTCAAACAAGAAGTGCCTTTTTTCATCTTGAAATATCTATTAAGCTTTTTCCCTTACATTCATAAAATTAAAGGTTTTTGTTCCTCAAATGTAGACCCAGAACAAATTGATTTTCAATTTGGAGGTAGATGGTAAGGTTTCAGGTGACTATATCAATGCATTTACCAGCAGTGGGGGAAAAAAAAGAAGAGCTCAGTGTCATGCATCAATACCAATTGCTCAGCGAGATGAACAAGGCACCACTTGATAGCCTCTGCCTCCTGATGATCCTGGGCCTGAATTATGGCATCTGGGGAGGACTTTCTGCTTCCACCAAGGATAGCAGAGAGATAAAAACCTACACACAACATGGTACTTGCTCCCTGATGCTACCCGTGCACAGGAGTGTTGAAGGCCACTGTCTGCAGTAGCTGTCTGAAAATCTGCGCAAGTGGCATTACAACAGCTACTGTAGCACTAAATGCATCAGCACGAACTTAGTCCTATGTCTTCACTGCTCAGATGAAATATAACTGCAGAAAACTTTCCACTCATTAGAATCCAGTCAATTTCAACTAGTATGGGGTTTCACCAGTGAGATAATAAGCTTTGTTAATGACCATGCTTATGTACAAGCCATTGAAGTATGCAGACTGACCAAAAACACAATTATAGGAGCACTGTATAAAGACACTTTGCTCTAAGCCTCTGTGGTTCCAAGAATTTAGGACTATATGGACACTGAGACAAGAAAGACTTAAGAGATACTTTTACTTAACTTTATTTGTTATTTTCTTCTTCTCTACAGCTACATCTCTAGTTAAAACAGGGGCAGTATCTTGGTCACACTTCAACTGCAAAATTTTCCAGTTTGTGAACACCAGGAAAAATAACATCGGAAATATGACATCATTTTCTGCCAACAGATTATTACTCCTGAGAGCACAGTCTTCATTCAATCTAGCTGAATCTTTTACTACTTCAGGGAAGGAACAAGAAAGCAAGTCTGTTGAAGGAAAAATAATTAGCCATCACGTTTTACAGAAAATGCTAAAAACTCTTTTTCAATTTGACAGGCTTCATATAGGGGCATCTTTTTGACCAGCCATTATCTCACACTTGCGGAGCATACACAATAAGGTACAGAGCCTGAGGTTCCTGCACTTCTGTGGATCTGAGTTGGTGAAGAATTCTGAAAAAAGATGTCTTTCTGAGACCAGAGCCAAATAAACTTTGATAGTAATAGCTTTAGTAAGATTTTGCTTGGGCTTGACCTGTTAAGGACTTGATGGATTTTCTATAAGGCCCCATGTGACGTATTTTCAGTATACTTTTACCTACTCAGAAGAATACATTGGTAATTACAAATCTGAGGATGTCTTAGTTTCGAATGACTCCAGCTTTCCCTACCAAGCTAAAATATTATCTCCATTAAACAAGTGCTCAGCATCACAATACAATATTTCTCCAATTAAATTGAAACATGTTATATATCGCATAATAATTTGGGGACTAAAAGTGTGAATACTTTTAAATGTGGCATATAATTTTCTGATACTTTTAAAATACGATCTCCTGCTGAAAGAGTTCATTGTATGTAAAAAGTAGAAACCTGTCAATAATACCCATGTGTCCTATAAAATGTTTTCATTTCTTTCACGGTATGTTATGCTTCAGCAGTTTCCTTAATCCTAGCTGCAATTCACGTTGCCACGCTGAAACAGCTCACTGAGCAGTAATTTATCTCTTGACTGTGGCATAACAACCACAAATACAGGTTATTCTGTGAGTGAGGATTTGCATTGCATAAACTGTATTTTAAAAATCATTTTCAAATGAGATTAATTCATGATAGGGAAATTATTCCTCTATTTTTAGATCTGGTTTCCAAGACACTTAAGGCTGAGTCTTGAGTGTTTTGTTGGGTATCGGGCAGAATCTTCATTTGAGGATTAGGGACTTCTCTGAAAACGAAATGATACTGCAAGAGAAATGAGAAGATGTTTCCCCCATTTACTTTAATACCTATTTAAAATTGGCATTGGAAAGATAATGACAGATTGCATTTTAGCTGAATTTTTCAGCTGTGCACTAGATGACTTGTATTTCTTTTCAATTAGGCTGACTGCTTTTGCGTGGTAGGAGATTACTTCTCCCGCATGCTGAAAAGATATTAACAATTAAAATGGAGGGGGGAGCAAGTAGCAGAGGATTATTGCAGTTTTCTTTGCCAAATGACAAGGGTTCCTCTTTGTAAGTACCTTGTTTTAATGTTTGCTATTAAGCAAGGATCATATGCATTGAATAAATATAATTTTTACAAGAAAGTATTTTTTGATACAAATGTAAATATTTACATAACAGTGGTACTTAAATAGCTTGACCTCATGCATAAGAAAGGAGTGAAATTTTCTTCAGGCATAACACTGTGAGAAATGCATTTCCCAAGCTTTCAAAGGCCCAGATATAGTAAACAACGCTTTTTCTCCTGCTTCATTCCCCAAAGGAAGGAAGAAAACTGAGGGATGCTCAAATGCCTACATTCCACCATGTCAGAGGCTAGGAAGTATTGCAAGGAGGCACATGTGTCCCCAAGGCCATGGCTGGCTGGCAGCAGCACCTTCCTCCTCCTCTCCTCTCAGCAAACCTCACACAAGTCCCTTTTATCATGTCTCTACATTACTGAGGAACTCCTGGTGGATTTCTTAAAAATTATTATTGATTTTGTCAATGGTAATAAAACTCAGTAGTAATAATAATGGCAAAACCCCGTTTTAGGTTGTATGCAATTAACAAAACTCTTCTCTAAAGTGTCCTCCTGAGAGCAGGCAGACATATTGCAGAGATCAATGGCATCTTGTAATTTTTATGTTCTCCCACAACACTTCATGGCTTTTTTTTTATTTGATTACTAAGGTTTTTTTAAATGTTCACTTCACAGTTATTCTACATTGCCAATATGTTTTAAGAATTTCTAAACATCTGTGAAACACTGGCTTGCCTTGATCTACTCTGTTCCCACTCTGCTGGTTTTTCCATACAGGCTATATTAATCCAAATAAAACTTTAGTTATTAAACAACTCAGTAACGAAACGAACACGTAGCAATCATAATTCCATTTCTATCACAAGAAGTAGTGGCACAGCTGTTTGCCTGCTTTTATCCTAATTCCACACATCCAAATCTTATCATTATGATTTATATCAACTCATGTCTAGATTATGTCTATATGAGGTTTTAATTTTTTTTTGTATTGGAGGAGTTATAAAAAAGAAAGAGGGGTGTGGAGAGATGTCTACACACAACTCTGTTAAGTCCATAAAATTGACTTTAGTTTCCCAGTGTAGCGGGTTTGTGTGAGGGGGCTACAGAGATGGCTTCTTTAAAAAGGAACCCTTGTATCCAACAAGGATAGTGCTCATTGGCTCTAAAATGAACACACTGCTGGCCAAAGTCAAGACAATTAGCAACTGAGGTAATACCTCTGTGAATAATGTATTCGAGAAGGGGAAGAAGTTGCTACTCAGAGGCAAAGCTACAGCAGTAGAAGGTAGGATGTGAGAACATCTCCATAGACACCAAGGTCAGTGGAGAAGGAGGAGGAGGTGCCCAGACACTGAAAGAGAGATTCCTTTCTGATCTGTGGTGCAGACCATGGTGAGGTAGCTGTCCCCCTGCAGCCTCTGGAGGTCCACAGTAGAGTAGAGATCCACCTGCAGCCTATGGAGGACCACACACTAGAGTAGGTAGATGCCTGAAGGAGACTGTGACCCCATGGGAAGCCCACCCTGGAGCAAACTCCTGGCAGGACCTGGGGACCCATGGAGAGAGTAGCCCATGCTGGATCAGGTTTGCCATCAGGACTTTTGACCCCATGGGGGACCCACACTGGAGCAATTCATTCCTGGATTGTTTCCCCCATAGATGAGATCCACGTTGGGGCAGTTCATGAAGAGCTGCACCCCATAGATAGGATCCATACTGAAGCAGTTCATTAAGAACTGTAGCCTATAGGAAGCACCCACATTTGAGAAGTTTGTGGAGGACTATCTCCCATGGTGGGGATCCCACACTGTAGCAGTGGGAAGTATGAGGAGTCCTCCCCCTGAGAAGCAGCAGTGGCAAAGTCCATCTGTAATGAACTGACCATAGCCCCCATTCCCCATCTCCCTGAGCCATTGTTAGAAGAAACTCAGGAAGAAGGAGGGTTGGAAGGCAGTAGTGTTTTAAGATTAGTTTTTTATTTTTCATTTCCCTCCTCTATGTTGATTGCTTGTTAGTAAGTCAAACCATTTCTCCTCAAGTTGAGTCTGTTTTTCCCACGACAAAAATTGCTGAGTGATCTTCCTGTCCTCATCTCAACTTATGAACACTTTGTGATATTTCTCTCTCTCCTGTCCAGTTTAGGATGGTGAGAGAAGGCCTTGGTGGGCACCTGGCACCCAGTCAGGGTTGAACCATCACACCCACATACAGGTTTGGTTTGTTTTTTTTTTTTTTCCCCAGACTTATCAGAATCAATTCAAACCTTGGCAAGGTACCTAGACGCAGTGATTTTTTCTTCCAAAGCTAACCCAACCCACTGCTATTAACTTGCTATGGTACAATTATTCCTAGAGTATCACCTTAATTATTTTCTAGGTACATGTTTCACACCTTTTTTGACTAGCACGTATTTGAAAACAGTTTCTACGATCCAGATCTTCAGTTTTGGCAACTTTACATAATACAATAGATCTCAGATATACACCGATTAATAGTGTTTGCAAAAGTAATTCTAGACTGAATTAACTCTTCTAAAAGCTCAGGCAAATTTTGTGTTTGTGTGGTCTCAAGATAGGCGAGTATAGTTAGATTCAAAACTTAAATACTGAAGTCCAAGTGACAGTGGAGGAAGACTGTTTCTGGCATTTTACTTTGTACAAGACATAAAAAAAATCAGGAAGAAGCATTTTATATCCTATACCACTTTTCTTTTTTGAGAGAGAAATTCTATTAGTAAGAAAGGTAATTCTGACATTAAAAATGTCTTGATATCTATGCATACATACACGTAATTTCATATTTCTATGCCACGTATCTGTAGTCCAATCTTCCAATGTCCACTTCAGACTAGTATAACTGATAACTTCAGAGTAGTAGTCATGATTTATATCAGAATTATGCCTGTCCTCATCTTTCACATGGAAATGTTCTGGATCAAAATCCTCATGCCAGGTGAAGATCTTAATCTTCTTTTACAGTTGTCTTGATGAATTTGAGTAGTCCCTATGATTCTAAGTTATGGGAGGTTTTATTTCACAAAACAATTTTTAGAAGTCACAGGAAAAGTATATACAAAGTGAATAGACACAATGGATTTGAGACAAATTGCTCAGTTATCATTTGAAGCTGAAATGGACCCAATGAAATGTTCTCTGCAAGTACTTAGAAATAGTATTTATTAAATAGGCTTAGAAACAAACTGCTTTGTGTGGTGGTTATGGTGGCAATTACTATTGAACATCTGAACAGTGATAAAAGCTGTAGTTTAAAAAACAAGGTGAGGGTCAGTACATGTAAATCGGGTTTCTGTGTCTATCAGTTTTGTCACTGAATTAGATGCATTAAATCTGCTAATAATAATTAATAACTATTAATTATTGTTCATAATGATCTATACAATATGTACTTTATCAGTAACTCTCTTGGTCATGGAAAGTGTTTTGTCCTTCTTGCAGCTCTTTCTCAATGTATATAAATCCAGGACTCCAAGGATTTTGATCCAGCATCTTGAAGGAGTCCATTATTGACTTCTCTGTTGAGATGGCCAGAGTTGCAAAACAATATTAAACTAGGAGTGCCAGCTGCAGTCTTTTTTTATGTACTGCAACTGCACAGAAATCCAACCATGGATTTCTGGAAGAAGATTGCTGCATATCCTTACTAGACATATTGTTGAATTCATTTGCTGATTCTTTTTTTGTGTATTTCTAACAGATAGGATTGCTTCTGCAATAAGAAAAAAATCTGTATTTATGCTGATTAATCTAATATTTTCCTTTAAATCTTAGAAAAAGAATAATCATTTATTCATAATAAAGGAATGAACTTGCACTGAATTTTATTTAAAGAATAAGAGTTACAATGGTGTGAATTCAAGTACTATATTAGGATCTGAGACATTAACAAATAGACCATTGCTGTGCAGGAAGTCAGTAATCATCCAGTCATCCATCAATCACAAGTAAATTACCAAGGATAGAATTTATTAGTGGACATATCTAAAGTGTCTTTGGGGTTAGTTACATTTATTAACTCATTAACAGCTCTTTACCAAACATTAATCCATCTTTCTTAAAAATTTTTATCAAAAAGATTATTGAAAAGACATTTACAGTGATGATTAGTGATACAGAAGTATTTCCCACTGATAGTTCATATTTCTGCTGTGTTATGGCACCGGGCTGTAACAACAGATACCTAGAAAAACTCAAACCACTAACTTGGATGCTAAACTTAAAACCAATCATAAGTCAGCTGTACAGGTTACCTAAAGTCTACAACAAGGAAGAGAAGGGCTTATTTGTATGTGTATCTATACACTTATGTGTAGTATGTGCATTTTTTTCTTCAGATGAGAACAGGTTTGAGATTGTTATAGTCCATGATTACAATATGTGTGTATCTATTGTATATCTACAAGAAAACATAGATATACACACATGAACACACACACTTTCTTGAAGAGTCTAAGTAAATATCAAAGAATAAAAGTCACCCTGAAGACTGGTCTATTCCAACACTCCAAAAGAAAGAAATTGCAATACCATTACAAATCTACCCACGATACTTCATTTTACTCTGAAACAAATTTGAACAGAATATGCATTTTACACAGTTTTCTTAGCTGCACCCCCAAAACAGCAGAAACCCAGTGATGTTGTTTTATTACTCGGCTTGTAAACCACACAGTTTATACTACATATAGATCAGAGAAGACACAATAGGTGATTCTGTCAGCTGCTTTTGAAGTGCTGCAGTCTCATGCTGAAGTCCTTGAGACTTCATTTTACTGAGGTGCCTTAACTGCAGAGTCCCACCAGTCACAACCATCTAAGCCTGAGGCCATGTGCAGCCCATGCATTCATTGTCTGAGTGAAGACTTCAAAATTAAGCTGCTATTCATTATAAGCTATATGTCAAAACATATAGAAGCAAAATTCTGGTGGTAATAAAATGAAGTCAGTCTTTCAAAACTCCTGTCTTGATCCAATCTTATTTTCTGTTTATGCTAACAGTATTGAACAAGTAGTTTAGAGCTCTTTATCTTTTCAGTGATTATACCATTCTGTATTCTCTAAGTACTTCATTGTCCTCAGTCATAAATGAGCTATAACAGAATTTCAATAAAATTCAGGAAACATTTTCTGATTCATGTTTGCTATTAAACAGAAGTAAAATGGAATTTATTATTTCAGTCAGGATAATACATCTAATACTGATAATGATAGATCACCTAAGATATTAACTTGTAATCAGATGTTACTAAAATATGTTTCAGCTTATAAACACATATCTACTTTGTTAGGTTGTGCTCTGTTTCCTTATTGTACAAGAGAAAACATAATCAAATAAGAACATTTTCTGTACTGTATCATGCTTTGTTAAATTCATTCAACCAAACAATTGCAAGTTCAATAAATTAGTTATTTTCTATCAAAGAGTCAGTGTATGAGTAGCTTCTGCATGATACCAAGGAAAACAGATTTCACTTTTGCAAGCTGTATTTCTCACAAGAACTTCCTCCTACTTTCTTTGTACCTTACATAGGCTATTTAATCTGACCTGGAAATATTGAACACATGCTTATTTATACAGCATTACCTCTATGAAATATATAGACATATAGCACACCTCTATAACTTGTTCTGGTTAGATAATTACATAATACAGACTGCATGTAACTAATCTTGATCTGGCAGTCCAGGTGTATATTATTATATCTATCTCATTAAATTTTTATTAGTCAAATTTCTGTCCCATAAACCTTGATTTTAATCCTCTTCTCTGACTTTTGGTCACAGTACTGCAACTCTACTCTTGATGTATGAACATATTGTCATTGTCTACCTTGTCTCTTGGGGGCATGACTTGCAGATCAGTTATTTGACAAGTACTTGGAAATAGTCATTTGCTCTCTCTTAGTCCAGCTGTTCCAAGCAATGAAAATAAAGGGATGCTACAAACCATTTTACCTTCGTTAAAGTACACAGAGAAAAATAGATATTGCTCCTTTGTGCAAGCCTCAATCCCTCAGTCCTGTATCTAGGATATACTTTTACTCCAAAGTTCAAAGACTTCAAAGAGAACTCAAAAATATCATGCTTTTTTCAGCACCAAAAGGTAGACACCTTGTTTCCCTAAGATACTAGTATGTGATAACTCAAAAAGAGAAGACAAAAATCCAGAGCATGAACCAAATTCAGTGTGGGTAAATTTGCCAGGAAATGGCCACCTTCAGAAATCTGTTTTACAGCAAACAAAATGGTTTTAGTGACTGCCTATAATGCTCAGCTGAGGACAATGATGTAGTATTTTAAATTTCCTCTCGAGAATTCTGAGAATTTCCTAACTCTGTGGTCAAATATTTTCATCTTTGTAAATGTCATAGCTGTTATTAAAAGTTTATCTATTGTAAAGTTACACTGAAACAAAAAGCATATCTTAGAATGTGTCCTTTTATTTGTGGAGAAGAATCTTGAGCAACTACTCAGTACAGGAGCTGAATCTTTTTCTTAACATTAAGCCTTCCTAAATATTGACTTTATGCTACTGTTATTGCTAAGGGTAAAAGATGTGTGCTAGAAACACCATGTAAGTTATTCAAATGTTGAGATTCAGTTCTTTTATTTGCTGGAGTTCTAAGAGAAATGAAAAAAAATAATATTGATCTGAATGAGATGGACAACTATCACATATAGTCTGAACCAGGACAATAGGTAATTGACTTCAAGTCAGCTATAACCCTTGAAATAAACTAGCTAAAAGAAAATGATAGCATTTTAAATATAACTATCTCTTTAAGCACTCCATTTTCATGCTGTTCTACAAGAGGAAGTGATAGCTTCACATATTGTAAAATCCATTTAAAGTCACTTAAAGAATTTTAAAATATATCTCTGTCTGATGTGATGTAAAAGTCTAGAAGCTTCTGCAGTAAGCTTAAATAGAATGCAATATTTCTAATACTATCCTCTCTGGGAAGTAGTTTGAAATTTGGGCACTGAAAATCAAAGGGCAATTCACGACATCAGTTTTGGCTCATATTATCCCTGTGTGTTTCCAGTGCACTACTTTACAGATCCAAAATGTTCATCATCGTCAATGAGTATTACCAAAGTACTAGCTGTTCTGGAACTATAAAAACACAAATGTGTTGAAGTACAGTAATCCTTATGCTAATGGCACTATTTAAGAGAACTGGTCTTTACCAGACTGTAAGCAGTTCATTCCCAAGTTACTGGCCACAGAATACAGAGCATGTCTTTTCCCATATAAACTGCATGGTGACTGTCAGTGTATTATCTCATGGAACTCAGAGATAAATATTTCAAATTGTCACCTTGTACTGACCTGGTAGAGTATGGTGTGGAGTCCTTTTTGCTTGGTAACAAGGGGAGGTGGCCACAGTGTTGTCTCTGTAAACAGTTCTTAAAAATTTCCCTGCTTCTGAGGTAAACTCACCTCCAGCCTGGCCAGGCCAATCTGATGCCTCCACCATCACTATTTATAAGCAGAAATTTGAAATGCGTAGGTGGAGGTGGAAGGGAAGGACAAGATGAAGATGACCACCCAGCTCCTGTAGTCAGTGGTGAGAAAATGAGGACCAGCACTAAACTGGAGACCTCCCTGCAGCCCACAGAGAGACATAAGCTGTCTCCTTGAAACTCACAGAGGGCAACGGCAGGAATAATAGCTGTCAGCAGCTCCGGCAAGACCCCATGTCACAGGGGTCCACAACAGAGAGGAGCTGCAGCCCTCAGAGTGAACACATCAGAAGGGTTCATGCAGGATGGCCGAGCCTGTGAAGGATCTTGCAATGGAGCAGGGGAGGAATGGAGAATAGTTTTGTTCCCTCAAGAATCACAAAACAGTAGAGGTTGGAAGAGACCTCTAGAGATCATCTAGTCCAACTCCCCCTGCTAAAACAAGTTCATCTAGATCAGCTCACACAGAAAAGTGTCCAGGCAGGTTTTAAAAACCTCCAGAGAAGGAGATTCAACAACCTCCCTGGGCAGCTTGTTCCAGTGCTCCTTCACTCTTATAGTACATAGTTTTACCTTATGTTCAAATAGAACTTTTTGTGTTCCAGCTTATGTCCATTAATCCTTGTCCTATTACTTCAAGCAATGGAAAAAAAATGCTGCCCCATCCTCTGGACAAACACATTTTTGAATACTTGTGTTAATAAGATCCCCCCACCTCAGTCTTCTCGAGGCTAAACAGTCCCAAGTCCCACAGCTTTTCCTCATAAGGAAGATGTTCCAGTCCCCTGATCATTTTAGTGGCCCTGTGTTGGACTGTCTCCAGAAGGTCCCTGTCCCTCTTGAGCTGGGAAGCTGACAACTGGACACAGGACTCCAGATGAGACCTCATCGGGGCAGAGTAGAGAGGTAGGAGAACCCTCTCTAGACATGCTGGCCACATTCTTCTTGACACATCCCAGGCTGTCATTGGCCTTCTTGGCCATGAGAGCACATTGCTGGCTCATCTTTAGCTTATAATCAACCAGCACTTTGAGATCTCTCTCTCTGTGAGGTTGGACTAAATGATCTCTAAGGGTCCCTCCAACCCCTACCATTCTATGATTCTATGATTCTATAAAATTTGATAGGCGTAGTACATATATGCCTATATATATATATGCTATATTTATAGGTCTCGTGAAGTCCTCTTTTGCTCACAACAACTTTGATATCATTCCTGAAATGCAACTGATCAATGAAAAACTACTATGTGCTGCTTGGCTGCAAAGGGTGAGGAGTGGTCACTGATCATTTCTTGGATCATGTATTTGCTCCACGTTTTATTTCTGTGTATGTGCTTCGCTATTATTTATTACCTTACCGACTACAATTGAACTGACAAGTGTTAATGTTAAAGCTTACAGAATGAATATGTACATGCACATCTATATGAACTTGGACAGGCATCCATTAGTGAAATTATGTTTCTCTGTGTGACATTCTCTTTGGTCCGACTTTCAGCATCATCTGTAAATGAAGAACTGAAGGAGGAATAAAGCATTTTGGGTATGATTTGGACTTTTAGGGTTGGTGGCTTTCACTTTTGTATGACTAATCATGGCTTGTTTTTTTTCACCCTTGAGCGGGAGCAAGTTCTTTAGTCCTTCATACTAAATAGAAATGGAGGCTATCATGGAAAAATTTATGCCTGCCCTAGCTAGAGTAATTGTGAGCAAAAACGATTGTCACTACTTAAGAGTAGTGATAGCCAAAGGAATTGAATGAATAATCTGTAGTTTTCAGTATCGCTACTTGTCCCACGTCAATTTCTGACAGCACTTATGACTTTGTCCACCCCAAACTGATCAACTCTAACAGTGGTGATGGGAGCAGCAGAACTGCTGATACCATCCAGTACACAGCTGCTGAAATAGCTCAACACTTTCCCTGATTGCAGAGGTTTATTCCTTTGGGTAGATGTAGTGAATGACTGAGGAGGAAACCAAGAAAATTAAACAAAAGGAATCATAGAATGGTTTGGGTTGGAAGGGACCTTAAGGATCATCTAGTTCCAACACTCCTGCCTTGGGCAGGGAAACCTCCCACTAGATCAGGTTCATGAAAAGCTCATTCAACCTGGCTTTTAGTGAAGAGTGTGTGTTAATTGAAACTGCTTGTATACTCCTCATTCTAACTTTGGTGTTACCCTGAATGACTTTGCTTTAGCTCACAAATGAACAGTCAAAAGGCATCTTGAGCAGGTCATGATGTGTTGCTGTATGAGTTGTATAAGACCTGGATGAAGCAGTCATCATTTGAGGTTGCTTGGCTCTGAGTGGCTACCGAACAGCAAAATACTTATGAGTCATTGGAACAGTCAGTGAAGAGATGTTGTATCTTCCAAAAGGCCTATTTTAATGAATTAATTTTCATATTTTTAATACTCCAGATACGTTAAGATTTATATGTGACTGAGTTATGTCTGCTGTGGGAAATGGCTTTAGAATTTCTTGGCATTTATGTATTTAAATTCTTAACCATAATATTACATTAATATAGTCGAACTGAATATTAATTTGATTTAAAGTTATTAATACTATATACAATCTATACTCCTTAGCATGTAAATATAATAATTCAGTAACAAAATGCAAATTAGAATTTTTTTTTTACATACTTTGTACAAATATTAGCCTTTTGCATTAATTCCTGATGGCTTATAATCATTATAGCAAGATGACTTGAATCAAATGTCTTAATTTATAAAAGTGTGAATGAGTTCCGAATCAGTTCCTGGATCTTGCAGTGTCAGAGTACATCTTTGTCCTATGCCTGTTTTGAGTGTAGTGAGGCAACACTTATAAAGACACGCACAAAATAGCTACCTCCAGCAATATATTTGATCTAAAATCATAAATACTTCAGATAGGACATTTGTGGTCTTGTAAGCTAGAATAAAAAAAAAAAAAGCCCTAAACCCTAACCTTTGTTTATATGGTGGAAAAACAAGTGCAGTTATAACAAAATTAGATTTTTTTTAAATATTACATATGAGTGATCTGTATGAGCATAGATGAAGTTAAAGTCCATTTGAATGCATTGCCTGTTGGCTGTCTGGAAACTGTAATCTTTGTGCTCAGATCTCTAAACTAGCAAGAGACTCTGATTTGGCTATTGCCAGTACCAGTGAAAAACAAACCAAGCAAAGAATAAGGCAGCTGTCATCTCAAGTGTCTCCTGCAGAAAACAAGAAATTAGTCCCTGAGTAAAAACCTTTACATGACAAATATCCTATGAGGCTTTACTAGACCTTTACTGGGACTGTGAAGATCTGGCTTTTCTTCCTTATTGTGATAAAGATATGGATATGATCTTATATAAAGCATATTGCCTCTGAGACTCCCCAAACACCAGCTTTATATTTATTCTTTCTAAATACATTTCCCTTATGCAGACCGTTAATGGAAGTACATTCTATACTGAAAACTATTTACTATTCGATTTTAAAAACAACTTCTGTAACACAGATCACTTTAATGGAAATGTATTGTAAACACAAACTGTTTACAATATACTATAAAATATTTTTATGCTGCAGCATTCTTTAATGGAAAAGTACTGTTTATACTGCACTGATTATTTTCTATTAAAATACATTAAATAGCCTGTTTTAAGCAAGTATCTAGTTCATAATTTACATGAATAATTTTAGCTAAGTATTCTAAACACAATCAGCTTCATATGGAAAAACCTTTTAAAATATTTTTGGTTGACTAACTGTACAGTGATTTCTTGTTTTCAACAGCAAAAAGTGGGGACATGATAAGAGTAATATCAGTTAGTTACACTAAATGCGTTCACTTTGAGGTAGGTAAAAGCATTCTCCAGCTAAGTTATATTGAACTACATCTATAATTTTCTTGCTCTACCCTTGGCTTAGAATACTTCATTACTATTGCCTTTTCAGCTAGATAGGACTTATATTTATACAGATTCACATACTAAAGGTCAGTAACAGTGAAAATAACTTCATTAGGTAATATCCTGAGTTCTTCAGTGATCCCTCAAGAGATATTTTGACTGGAAAGTGGTTTGTTTTCTCAGGAGAAGGTGAGTTAATCCACACTCTTATTTTCTCAGAGCTCTCCCCAAAGCAGTTTTGTAGCTGACACCTGTAGTTCCTTTGCTGTGAACACTGGAAACCTTGTAGGCATGGCCTACTTCCCTGTAATCCCTGCTCTGTAAGCATGTTTCCATTCTTCTCTTAATCACCATGCCTGAGTCTGCTGCCAAGAGGTTATACCTGGTCGTCCTCGCTGAGTCCCTGTTGGTAGAGGGACTGTCTGTTAGTTGAGTAGGGAATTTGGTACTGAAGAGGAGAAAATATTAAAAGGAGCATCTCAGAATAAGTCTTGGAAGGCCAGCATCCTTAGATGCTCCCTTTGCAAAGAAAGGAATTCTGTCACTGAGATGTGGAACCTTTATTTTCATGGTCAGGCCTTATCCTGTCACATGGCTGAGAACTGCTAACAATGCAATTGCCAAGTCCTTCTGTCCCCACTGTTTTTGCAAGAGGTAATGGCTAGTAAGAGCAAGCTGTGTGGGTTGTTTTTGGGATTTGGCTTTTTGGTAGTGCGGGTTTTTTTCCTCTTAAACCTCAGTTGCCCACGGTTTAAATCTAAATGAAACTAAGTGGATGTTTTATTTATTCAGTTTCCCCCATGCAACCAAATAAACCTGTGATTCTCTTTTGTTGTGGTTTAGGCCTAACCAGGAACAAAGAACCACAATCAGCCACTTGATCACTCCTTCCCCTCCTGACAGGACAGGGAACAGAGAAGTACCGAGGGCTTTTGGAACTCCTTAAGGGTAGGGAGGGCTCACTCATGATTTATGGTCCTGGTCAGAACAGACAGGACTACTCAACTTGGGAAGAAAATGAAAATTTAATCCATGACCAACCAAAACCATAACTAACAGAAATATCCAACTAAAAACAATACAGAGTATTTTTTTTAAGATCCCCTTCCCCCCATTCCTCCCCTCTTCCCAGACTCAGGCACCTGGTCCCAGTGTCTTTACCTCTTTCCCCTCTGAAAGGTGCAGGGAGATAGGGAAACGGAGGTGAAGTCAGTCCTGTTCTGATGGCTCCTGCCTCTTGTCTCACTTCCTAAGAAACTATTAGTAGACACTGTAGTATTAGATGAGCAAAGATGGAGACTGATAAGTGGTTCTACAACCAGGTACTAGCCTGTACTGAAAATAAATGCCTTGGACTCTGGTCATCAAAAAAAAGCAGGACTTTTTTTCATAACCCTCTCTCAAGAGTCTCTATCAAAAATAAATAAGAAATGTTAACAACAGCAGATGTAGACGAGCATGGCCCAGAAGGAGAAACTTCACAAACCAATCCATCATCAGCCGGTCCACCAGCAACAGGCAACAGACACCATAAAAAGAAGTAATGAGTGCTTGTTGTGAGTGACTAACTGTTAAAAGACATCGAGAGACTTATTTGCTGATCGGACAAGGAGTTGCAAGAGGTGTGCTGCTTGCTGGGATCCGAGATTCAAGATATGGCTGAAAGGGTGCCACGTCTTGTCAGGGATGCGAGCTACTATCTCCTATTCCTGTTCCATGTGGGTATGAATGATGAAATGAGTCACAACGTGACTAAATTAGGGAGTATGATATAACCTTGGAGGAACAATTGAAGGGTAGGGGGGCCCAAATTATCTTTTATTCTAAGCTGCCTACAAGAGAAAAGGGGTAGTAGTAGTAGTAGTAGTAGTAGTAGTAGTAGAAAGTAGTAGTCAATAATAGAAAAATTAAATGTTACCTCCTGTCGATGAGAAGATACTGGTTTTACGATTAGACCTTCTTTGTAATTTGATAGGACAGAATGGAGTAAATTTCTCTCACAGGGGTACTAGTATCTTTGGGAACATGCTGGCCAACTTGATTAAGAGGGCTTGAAAATGAAGGGCCTGGGGAATGAGGGGCAAAATGGCAAAGAACAAGCCATCCCATCCAACAGGGAAATGAGTCAGGGCAGGAAATGCAATGATGAGTGCTCCTCAGCCCCACAACAAGATGAGATGCAGAAGGCTGACCGCTCTGAGGGAGTATCTAAGTGTGGAGGATCCCCTTGCATGCATCCAGGGAAACTTGTGTGCTTGAGTAAGCCCCTGTGCTGCCTCTACGCCAATGCATGCAGCCTGGGGAATAATCAGGAGGAATTGGAGATGTGAGGATGCAGGGCCATGACTTCATTACAATTACAGGAACATAGTGGGACAGCTCCCATGACTGGAGCACAGCCATGAATGGTTATGTGTTAAGTAGGAAAGACAGAACAAAGAGGCTAGGGGGTGGAGTTGCTCTCTATGTGAGAGAACAGTTAGAGTGCATTGAGCTCTGCTTGGGCAGGGATGAGGGGTAGGTTAAATGCTTCTGGGTGAGAATTAAGGTGCAGGGTAGTGTGGATGACACTACTATGGGACTTTACTACAGGCCATGTGATCAGGAAGAGGAAGTGGATGAAGCCTTCTACAGACAGCTGAGAGTTGCCTCATGATCTTAACCCCTGGTCCTCATGGGGGAAATCCCTGGTACTCTTTGGGAACTTCAACCACTCAGATGTTTGTTGGCAAAGACACACAGATAACCTCAAGCAGTCCAGAAGGTTCCTGTAGTGCCTTGATGACAACTTCCTGTCACAGGTGACTGAAGAGCCAACAAGAGAGGGGTATGTTGCAGGACCCTGTGCTAACAAATCACAGAATCATAGAATGGTAGGAGTTGGAAGGGACCCTTAGAGATCATCTAGTCCAACCTCCTTTCAGAAACAGGTTCACCTAGATCAGGTTGCATAGGAACATGTCCAGGTGGGTCTTGAAGACCTCTAAGGAAGGAGACTCCACAACCCCTCTGGGCAGTTTGTTCCACTGCTCTGTCACCCTCATAGCGAAATAGTTTTTTCTTATGTTTAAGTGGAACTTTTTGTGTTCCAGCTTCACCCCATTACCCCTTGTCCTGTTACTAGCTACTATAGAAAAAAGAAATGTCCCAACCTCCTGACACCCACACTGTAGATATTTATAAATGTTAATAAGATCTCCCCTCAATCTCCTCTTCTCCAGACTAAACAGCTCCAGTTCCCGCAGTCTTTCCTCATATGAAAGATGTTCTATACCCTGATCATCTTGGTGGCCCTGCGCTGGACTCTCTCCAGTAGTTCCCTGTCCCTCTTGAGCTGAGGAGCCCAGAACTGGACACAGGACTCCAGATGAGGCCTCACCAGGAGTAGAAAGGGAGAAGAACCTCCCTTGACCTGCTGAACACACTCTTCTTGATGCATCCCAGGATGCCATTGGCCCTCTTGGCCATGAGGGCACATTGCTGGCTCATCTTTAGCTTATAAACAACCAGCACTTTGAGATCTCTCTCTGTAGAACTGCTCTCCAGCAGGTCTACCCACAGCCTGTAATGATGTGTGGGGTTGTTCCTTCCCAGATGCAGGACTCTGCACTTGTCCTTGTTGAATCTCATGAGGTTCCTCTCTGCCCAACTCTCAAGCCGGTCGAGATCCCACTGAATGGCAGCACAGCCTTCTGGGGAATCAGCCAGTCCTCACAGTTTGGTGTCATCACCAAACTTGCTGCGAGTACACTCTGCCCTCATCCAGGTCGCTGATGAAGATGTGGAACAAGACTGGCCCCAGAACCGATCCCTGTGGAACTCCACTGGCCACAGGCCTCCAACTCGACTCTGTCCCATTGATCACCACCCTCTGGGCTCTGCCACTCAGCCAGCTCTCGATCCACCTCACTGTCCACTCATCCAAGCCACACAGCCTGAGTTTTCTGTTGAGGATGTTGTGAGAGACAGTGTCAAAAGCCTTGCTGAAGTCAAGGTAGATGACATCTGCTGCTCTCCCCTCATCTAGTCAGCCGGTTATGCATTCATAGAAGGCTATCAGGTTAGTGAAACAGGATTTCCCCTTGGTGAAGCCATGTTGACTCCCCTTGATAACCATCTTATCCTTCATATGTTCACTGATAACATTCAGGATGAGTTGTTCCATCACTTTTCCAGGGATGGAGGTGAGGCTGACCGGCCTGTAGTTTCCTGGGTCATCCTTCCTTCTCTTTTTGAAGACTGGCGTGACATTGGCCTTTCTCCAGTCCTCAGGCACTTTCCCAAGGGTCAGCCTTGGCTGTAAATACTGAAGTAAAGAAAGCATTCAGTACTTCAGCTTTCTCTGCATCCTCAGACACCAGGGCACCCTCAGCATTCAGCAACGGGCCCACATGCCCCCTCACCATCCTCCTGCTGCTGATGTACTTGAAAAATGCCTTATTACTGTCCTTAACATCCCTGGCTAAATTTAATTCTAGAAGGGCTCTAGCCTTCCTAGTTGCACCCCTACATGCCCTGGCAATGTTCCTATACTCTTCCCAAGAAGCCAGCCCTTGTTTCCACCTCTCATAGGTGGCTGCTTTCTGCCTGAGTTGTCCCAGTAGATCCTTGCTCATCCATGGAGGCCTCCTACCTCCTTTTCCTCCTTTCTTGTGCATTGGGACACACTGATCCTGGGTTTGGAGGAAGTGGTGCTTGAAGATTGACCAGCTCTCGTTGGCATTTCTACCATCTAGAATCATATCCCACAAGATCCATCCAAGTAGATCTTTGAAGAGGCCAAAGTCGGCTCACCTGAAATCCAGGGTCACGGTCCTGCTTTGTGTTCTGTCCCTTCCACACAAGATCTTGAACTCTACCATCTCATGGTCACTGCAGCTGAGGTTGTCTCCAACCTTCACATCCCCAACCAGGCCCTCTCTATTTGTCAGTACCAGGTCCAGCAGCACACCCCTCCTTGTTGGTTCCTCTATCATCTGCGACAGGAAGTTGTCATCAGCAATCTGTAGGAACCTCCTGGACTGCGTGTACTTGGCTGTGTGGCTTTCCCAGCAAATATCAGGGTGGTTGAAGTCCCCCATGAAGACCAGGGACTGTGATCATGAGGCAGCTCCCAGCTATTCGTAGAAGACCTTGTCCACATTCTCCTCCTGATCAGGTGGCCTTGCCCTGCCCATTAATTTTTATCCATAAGCACTCTACCCGCTCCTCATCCCCACCCAGGCACAGTTCAGTACACATTAATTGCTCTCTCACATAGAGAGCAACTCCACCTCCACGCCTTG
Organism: Colius striatus; assembly: GCF_028858725.1. Lineage (NCBI taxonomy): Eukaryota > Metazoa > Chordata > Aves > Coliiformes > Coliidae > Colius > Colius striatus. The sequence continues at coordinate 29,339,904 of NC_084761.1, forward strand.
TCAGTCTGTCTTTCCTGAACAATCCATAGCCCTCCATGGCTGTGCTCCAGTCATGGCAGCTGTCCCACCACGTCTCTGTGACCACAATGAGGTCGTAGCCCTGCATCCACACCCACATCTCCAGTTCCTCCTGCTTATTCCCCAGGCTGTGTACATTGGTGTAGAGGCAGTGCAGGGGCTTACTCAAACACACAGGTTCCCCTGGGCGGATGCAAGATGTTCCTCCCCGGTTTGGCTCTTTCTAAGAGTGATCAGCCTTCCATATCTCAGCCCAGTGTGCAGGTGAAGGGCACTTATCAATGCATTCCCTGTCCTGCCTTGTATCCCAGCTAGAGGGAACAGCTTGTTCTGTTTTGCTTCTCCCCCCATCTGCTAAGTCCCTTAGTTTAAAGACCTCTTTATTAAATTTGCTAGTCTACTCTCAAATAATCCAGTGCCTTTATGGGAGAGTTGAATCCCATCCCATCTCATGAAGCTGTAGTCCCCAAGGAAGGATCTATTGTCTAAGTACCCAAAGCCTTCCTGCCGGCACCAGCCTCTCGGCCAGGAGTTCACTTGGTTGATTTTTCCATTACAAACTCCTCCTTTATCACCAGTGAACAGGATAGAGGAGAAAATAACCTGAGCCACTCTACCTTTTACCTGCTCCCCCAAGGATTTAAAATCCATCTGAATCCTGGAGATGTCCTGCCTCATGACATCATTCATACCTACATGGAACACAAGTAAGGGGTAGTAGCCTGCATCCCTGACGAGCCGTGGCACTCTCTCGGCCACATCCCTGATCTTGGCCCCAGGCAGGCAGCACACCTCTCTTGACTCCCTACCTGCTCCACAGATGGGTCTCTCAGTGCCCCTTATCAGTGAGTCACCCACAACAAGCACCCGTCATCTCTTCCTGCGATGTCCTTTACCTACTGCAGCTACAGCAGCTGATGGGTTGTTTAGTGGGTTTTCCCCTCTTGGAGCTTGCTCGTTGAAGTCCCTTGTTGCCAGTGCCTCATACTTATTTGTAGTGGGCACTCTGGAAGGAGGGCTTTGAAGACTTTGCCTTTCTTTTTTTGTAACCAGGGTCCATACTTATTTGATTTACTGGAGGCTTGCACCTGATTGTGGAAGTCTCCATCTATCTCCACTTCTTCCCCTCTAATACTACAGAGCCTATTCACAGTTTCCTGCAGCTCTTTCACCAGGCACTGCAGTTCCAGAACTTGAGGGCACCTGTGACACATTTTTGCCTCAGAGGCATAGGTCCCTAAGCAGTTTAAACACTCCCTGCATTCCACCTGGACCGAAGCTTCTCTACTAGCTGGCTCAGTCTGGGTGGATGCACTGACCTTCACCTGGGTTTTGTCCACCTGAGCCCTGGCTTTAGTCCTTAGGCGAGTGCACACCATTTTGCTAGGTTGAAACTGAAGCTGGGGCACTTCTCTGACTTCTGCTTCTCTAAAAGGGCCACGGGGTTGTTCCCTGCCCATCCTCCCTGCTAGCCCTGCCTGCACAAACTGCCGTGCAAACTGCCGCGTTACTCCCTGGTCACTCACGCTCCCTGGGGGACCTTTAAATCCCCTGCCATTGCTGCGGCTCTGCCTCCCGGCAAGATCGTCCCCCTCACGAGAGCTGCCTGGTCCTGGAGGCTCTCCTCGCTTATCCTCTACTCCCCGTGCTCCAGGAGCCCCTGGATTACCTCAATCGGCCGCAAAGCCACGAATAAACGAGCCTTGCCTCCGCTTTGTTTACCGCCGTTTAAAATCTGGTTTAACTGTTGCTCTTAAGTGTTCATGAGAAAGATTTAGAGTAGGGTACAAGGGCATCCACCCTTCTGCACTGATAAGGAAAAGGATGTTCAGTTATTAAAGGCTCCTTTGAACTTTAACTATGAACGATAACCGTGTCAAAAGTAACTAGAACAGTAGAACCAGTTATAATTAAATATTTTATATAGTTACTCGAGCTAGGCAAGAGAAAAAAAGTTGAAAAAAACAAGTGGAAGGTCTTAGTACTATCTTACTAAAATATGAGCCAGAAGACACAGTAATGCATACCAGAATTTTTGGAAAATAAAAAAAAATGAACAGTTTAGAAGCAAACTGTAGACTGTGAAGTAAAGACAAAGAGGGGCTAGTTAAAGATCTGTTATTTAATTAGATTTATCCACATAAGTAGTTATGCACAAACTGTTATAAAAAATACTGTATGCTTACAAAACAGAAAAACAACCTACACATATAAAATTCTAGGACACATTACAGTTGATTGCCATACTAACAATCTTATAGGGCTAGTAGCAGTAATGTAACTGACAGAAAGATAGTAGACATTTATTCTCCATGGAATGGTCATCTTAAACTGAAACTTCAGACATTTTGCTAATGGCTCTGTACTATCTACTTTAGCACGTGCAACTAGCATAATTTTTCGTATAACCTATATCATTGGTAGCATGCCTCTTTCTAATTAAAAATTCTTTAGAAGCTTTATAAACACCCAGCACACAGTTTTAACCAGCATCATTTGCAAGTTTGAAATTACTTGGAAGCTCATTTAACACACTAAAAACCTAAAGTTTCTACTCATACTATTAATTGCAAATGTTGCCTTGATTTAAAAATAAGTCATTTGCATATACTTATTTCATCATTTATCTAAAGCCAAACTATTTGTGTCCATAGGAACTTACCAAAAGACCTTCTTCTCCCTCTTCCTACCATTTGCTAAAAACTACAGTTTAAGGAAAAGATGATTTGAAATCCAAAGCAAGGGTAACTCATCAGCTATGTAACATCAGCATCAGCTCATGGAAACACATGATGTACCAAGTGAGAGACGGAACAGGAGAAAAATCAGTTGTAGCAACTGAACCATAAGTCCACATCTGAAAATTGAAGGAAGAAGAAAGCTCGTTTCCTCTCCCCAGCACACACACAAGCCCCAGTACTAAAGCAATACTACTGGGCTAAAATAAGACAATACAAAAGAGAAAGAAAATTTATCAACAGTAATGTGGTTTCTAGCAGAGGATCTTGCTGTCACTTCAGAGAATAAGTGTTTTATTGATGAAGCAAAAGTCATTAGCAGTGATGGTGAAGGTGCATACATTGGTAGCAGCAGAATGGAAAAAGCAAGTGAAATATTAGGTGCAACATCTACTAGGAATGCAAAATTAGTCAAGTGTAAAGAAAAAAGACAAATCACTCAAAAAAAACAAAAAGAGATAGTTCAAGTATTTACAATTAGTCCAGTCCTGCTATTTACAGTCAGCTCCCTGTTGCCTGTTATAATAGGGGACTGGAATACTCTGAGCAATGAGAAAGTCAAGATTATAGACATACTGCAGGGTTCTGTAGACTCATCTGAAATCAAGCAGGGCTTGTAAGCTGCAGTTCAGATATGTCCCCAACTGACCCAGGCTGGTCGTTTGTCCGGCCTCTGAATTCTCTCTACGCTGTGCTCCTCAGTGTTTTGCTCTGTCAGGATCTTACTAGACCAAGCACAGCAATTGGTCCCAAGCACAGCAATTGGTCCCAAGCTGAGTCTCTGACCTCTCATGGTATGATGCCAGAGCTAATAAGCCTTCCCATGACCTGAGTGTTGAGCTGCATAGAGTGAAAGCCACAGGATGGAACCAGCTCTGGCTCGTGGGGCTTTTAGTTGAGCTTCTGCTGGCTTGAGGCCAACTGTCTGCAGGGCCATCTGGTGCCACTGTGCCTGGCTGCCCAGCCATGGTGAGGGCCTTTGCAGCTGCAGAAAGGGCCTGTCACCACCCAGAAAGCACCTGCAGCTAGCTCAGTATTAACCATTCACTGCATTCACTTTACATTGCCATGCATTTTTTATGTAACACACCTGGATAACAAAAGAGAGATGGGTGAGGGATTATTATAATTGGGAAATTAAATATTTTACTCTAGTAAGAGCACAGGCACTTATTCCTGGAATTTCTCTCATGTGTCCAACTATCATGGTATTTTAGGACAGGTGTAATTTTAGACATGTAATCTCCTGATGTTTTGCATGTTAAATAAGTTTTTTGTCACCATACTCAGAATTAGAATTGGTTTTGCTTAAAAATATGTTTTCCGTTGCTTAAAAAAATGACAAAAGCTAATAAAGAAACATATGAACACTTCTCCATTGAAATATTACAATCTTCAGAAAAAAAAAAATCTTTGCATACTATATCTTAAAGGACATACTTTCTTTAGATACTTACTATCATCTGACAAATTAAAGTGAATGCGAAATCTGATTTGGTACCAGAGATCTCAGTGGACTGTTCTGTTGGTAAGTACTGGCTGGAGCTAATTAGTGTGTCCTGAATTTGCAGCAGCTTCCTTCCAGCCAGGAAAGGCTGAGGACACTAGAAGCAGCCTGTCTCCATGTCCAGGCTCAGGTAAGACTTTGCACTTGATGACTATGCCTACCAGGAAACTACTGTGCATAATGATCAACAAAAGTTAGAGCTGGACAGGAATTTTACACTGAAACTATTTTTCAGTGAGGAAAAAAAACCAAAAACCCACATTAAAAAACGCTACTGCCTTTCTTCCTGACCGAAAGCAAATGCCAGACTTTTCATCTTCACAATCTCTTTAGCCTGACAGGACATGATATTAACTGATATTGAAACCAGTGTATTAGGAGAACTGATGAACACATTCTACAGCCTGCCATTTCATAAACCAATCCATGTATTTCATATATTCCTTTAAAGCTATAAAGCATTTGTTTTACAGGACATTTTGTTCTATTTATTAGACTATAATTTACTTCTCCGTATATTGTACCTACATTAATAACTTCATTATGGTTGCAGTGATCTTATAAATACATTATTAAACTTGCTGAGGTCAGAAAAATCCAATCTCATTGCCACTCAAACAAAACATCCATATCATCCAATATAAATATATTCCAAACTGATATGTCAAAATACTACAGTGACCAGAAGAATTACAAATAGGAATCAAAGAGAAATCACTGAAATGCCGCAATTGTGCTCTACACTGCTGCTGCATCTGCTTCTAATCTGGTTGCTGTGGCCACCTCACAGCCATGTGTCAGGTCATAGAGTCTCTGAAAGCCACTGTGCAAATCAGAAGTGCCATGTAGGCATAGCCTCTGGGATCCAATTCCTTTCTGCATGCACAGCTAAAAACCTTAATTTAGTCAGAATAGTTTCCACTAGCCAATTGATCTCGTGCCTTCCAACACTCTACCTTTATTTTTAAGTTGTATCATTCGCAGAAACAAGTTGGGTTTTTTCCCAGCAAATTCTACTGCTTGATGTTGGAGTTATGTTTGTTTCTTTCACTGTTATTTCATTAAACAGCAAATCACTCCAAGTTGTTCTCCCACCCATGTCCTGAGGAAAACTCCTTCAGTCTTTTATTGCAATCTGTCCCCCATGACCTTGTCGATCAAACTTTCCCTTTAGAGAATTCTCTACATCAATCCACACAGGCTGCACCCAGAGAGATGCAGTCAGTTCAGCAAGCCAAAGAAGGAGAATGACACCATGAGATTTTTTAACTCCTACATAGCAGGGAAAAAAGTCAGTACAATAGAAAATGCAATTTAACATTGAAATCACTCAGAAAGTACATTTCAATGATTACTTTTTTCTTGTTAACAAAATCTGGTTGAAACTTCAGTATTTGAAGTACAATCAGATTTGGGGGGGGGGGGAAAGTTAGAATACTGGAGTTTCTCGCTGGGTGGAAAATGGGATTTTTGTCTCTAATCTAATGAAGATTTCGTTAAAAAAAAAAACAAACAGAAACCAAATCAACATCCCCCACATCCCAACCCATCTCAGGTTTTTCAAAACAACCAACTGTTGCTTAAGGAAAATACTTGGAAATTATTAATCAATACCACACAGACATCTATATTGAATAAAGTTGCTGTGTTTTCATAATTATCTGAGGAGGATTTTTTTTAATATGTGAGCTTTAGGACTTAGCTTGGTCCTAATTTGAATACCTATAAGTTCCATTGGTTAAACACGTTTCTTGCTGTGATAACTCAAGTTTTTCAGACACAAAGAATGCATTAGTTTTTAGTTACTCTGAAAAATCACATAAATCAGAACCAGTAAATCAGATAAATAGTGAAGCACTCATTTAGTGAGAAGTTACCCATACTTAGGCATAAACTAATAACTAGAATTACTTTTTAATTACAACCTATGTCTAGCATTGTAGATGTAAAGATCTTGGAATGCTGTTAATACCCCTGGAGAATTATAGCCATAGGAAAACATTTGCTAAATAATTCAGATTCAAAAAAACCTTAACAAACTAGCAGTTTTCAGCTCCATTTCAGTAAATATTTTCAGGAGTCTAAGATTCTGAAAATTATTGGTTTCTTGCCAAAAAGCTCAGGGCTTTTTTTTTTTTTCCCCAAATTAGAAATCTCAAGCTTGTTATAGTATCCTGGTCACTGTTTGGGTGCAGATATGCACAGTGAATTATATTGAATTTATGGTCATATATACCATTCTAATGTTGACAGAGAGCTGAGTTTACTCGTTTTTGAAAGACTGACACCTTACCTTCAACTCAAATTTAGTACCTGTAGGTACCTATACTTAGTCAATGCTAGTGGTTACTCATGGGAAGGTAGGAAGACAAGTTTGTTAAAAGACAACATTAATGATTAATCTCTTCAGATTAAAACAAAACAAAACAAAGCAAAGTAAAATCAAAACACACAACACACAAACAACAGCCTCCATCCCCGTCCAAAAAATAAAAAAAAAAAAAGATATTTTAGTGCAGAAAGATTGGCATTACAAGGGATGAGTTGAGTAATGTGGAGTCTGGGAGCATGGGTGGTTATGTTCTGTGGCACTTTCTGTAAGACAGACAAATTAGAATCAGGAAAACAGGGGAATTTTGAGTCCTTGACTGGGAAACACTGAGAGGCTGCTTTGATCTGGTACCAGCTCCAGGATCAGAGAAGACAACTATACTGGATCAAGCCTTGCAGTGGTGCCTAAGACCATACCAACTGACAGGATCACATCCTATATTGTAGCAGTTGGAGAGGTACAGTGGCTAATGTCTACCAAAAAAGGTGCTCAAATATGTCAGAACACATCCTGGCCTTTAAAAGGTACTAAAATGTAAAGTCATTGTTTATACTCATGGTTCACATTCATTGTTCATAAAACATACAGTTAACGGTGCTACCTCATGATGCTTTATGAAATACTCACAGAAAGGGTTACATACTTATTGGGATTGCTCTGGCTGAGGTTGATGTGGCTGGTGAGATAACAGCATCATTAAGCCCTTTCCCTTCAGGGATACCTAGGATGTCCAATGGTTATAGTTGAGGACAAAAGGATTGCTCAAGAGAGGGAGCATGATTGTTAAAGAAGAGTGGGGTAGGACTGGGGAGGAGGAAGTGAAGAAGAGAAACAGTTTCTTGGAAAACAAGACTGCAGCTGGACACAACAGATGTAAAACAGGAAGCTCATTAAAGATGGGATGAATGCTGTCAGCTTTATCCATTTGCTAGCAGAAGATACTAGTATATTGTCTGGGCATATGGAATTACACATAAAAGGCATATGTGCAAATCTAAGGGCTACTCAGGCATACCTGGCTGCTTAATTCCTTTGCGATTACCCTAGGCCTTAAATGCTCATTGTACAGGTGTACTGCATTTTATGACTCAGATTGTTCTGTCCTATTCTTAAGATATGTGATATGATCTTCAAGGTAATGTTAGCCAGCAGTGCAAAGCCTATACCATATAATGCATAGTTCTGTGAACATTTCTCAAGATTAATTTAATTAAGAAAATAAGCATTCACTGATATTTCCTCATTTATACTTAAAAGCGTATTCACACTGAATGATCTAGGAAATAAATAGGTACTAAATATCTGTAGTACAAAAATAGTGATATATAATAGAAATACTATGCAATTAAGAGAGACTCAGACAATGCTCTTTAAGATTACACTCTGCAGAGAGCCCGCTTGTCCTCTGACAGTGCCTTCCTGCCCATCTTCTTCCCTGCTCTGCCCAAAGAGCTATTAAGAACAAATACCTGGAAATAAAGCACCTTAATTTGGTAAGACCAGGATACAGCTATGCGGTACAGGTTTTACCTGACTATCTCCACAGGATTCATTTTAACCATTGCAGACCTCTGTACACAAACAATAATAAGAGAGGATGTTTTGTTAGTTTTAAACTTATGTTTTAAATTTTGCATTGTTTCTTTTCTATTTTGGTGATGTAAGAGTGTGCAGTATATAATGCTTTAGACCTAATATTAGCTCTGGTAGTTTTCCTAGTAAAAAAAAAATCCCTAACCCTTCAGTGACCATATGGCATTACATATGTTTAGTGCAAACTGCAGATGTAACACACAGAAAATGTTGTCATTTAGTTGATCTAGATTTTAATCTGCAAATTGAACAAGTGGAGAGCCTCTCAACCCGTTATGCCTGTGAGCTATAGAACAAATGCTCTGTCATGTACATCCTTATTAACGCTTGCCAGGATCCCAAAAACAGTACCTGAGGCAGACTCTTCTTTTTAAGTCTAGATACTTATTTTGACATTAAAAAAAAAAAGCTGCAATTTTCAAACATACATTAGAATTATTCTGACATAACCTCTAATTTTTAATAAAATCAGGAGAACTAGCTCTCAAAGACTACTGTGAAAATCTGGGTATCAAAAGCAAATTTAACACCATGTGATCCTCCAACATTTTTGATACACAACTCTTCACAGGTCCAGAGTAGCATCTCTGATCAGTGAAAAAGAGAATCAATCCAGCCTGGGCAATAGCCTTCCCAGCAAGAATTATCAGGAATCAGAAGATTGCAGTTCATACACTTATTCTAAACTAGTCTACAGCAAGTACTTGAAGTTTTGATAGTAAATTGCTTTTTCCGTTCCTTTTATTTTTCAAATAATTTTGTAAATTATTTTTAAAGGTATGATGAGAAACAAGAACATATCAAGACTAAAAAGAAGAGAGAAGGTCTGGTCGGAACAGAATCCTTACCAGAAAGCAATTCTTCCTTCTCTGAAAGGCTTATTAGCAATCCAGGAAAAAATAACTGATAATTCAAGTATAGATGGGGGGAACCCATGAAAGTTATAAAGATAGTACTTTATGCTAATTGTTCTTTTCATTTGCCATTATCAGGGTTCCTCCCTTAAGTTTGAAAGACAGGATCAAGGGTTTAGGTAATATCAGAAAGATAATGTAAAAGTTAGTGAAATACAGATCAACCTATAGCAAGTGATGAAAGAGTACTCAAGTTGCACTCCCTACCATGATACCACTGGCTACAAAGTAATCTCTTTGCTAGCTATACAAAAACAGAGGGGAAGAGACATGACTCAGATCCTTGGCCACTAATTGATAGCTCAAATGTTCCAACATTGATGTACAATAGCTTCACTACTACTATAGAGAACACTACAACTAGTTTAGAAATGAGATGAATATTTTATTTTTATAAGATTGTACATTGTCAACACTTTTCATTATATTCTAGTGTACAAAAAAGACATGTCATCTTCCCTCTTATTTCCTAAACATCTGTTTAACTCCTCCCTTCTCTTTCCAATTTATTGTCTTTGACATTAATACTGTCCTGGGCAAATGGAAGCAGTTAGGTACTACATACTATGGATTAAAGAAAGCAAAAAGAAATACAAATTACAATGAGAGTATGTCATCTGGAAAAAACCCCACCAAAACCCAATCATCCCACATTCCCTCCCCCACAAAAAAACCAAAATCCCACAAAATAAAAAGCATAGAAACCCACAGCCCACAGTTATTGAAATGTGGGACAATCTATAAGGAGATATTTCAGCAACAGAAAGTTTTATAATCTGTGAAATTTATTTTATCTTGGCCATAAATGGGAATCTCAAAGCAGAATCTGGGTGCTTCAAAGCATATATCAGTCTTGTGATAACTGTGTGATATTTTACAGTTAAAAGGTTTTTAAAAGCTGACAGGAAAATGCTGATTTTACTTAAATTACAGGCATCATTAGATGTCAATTATAAAAATATTGGCTGTGCAAAGATTAGGAATGGTAACTTTTTTGTTCATAATCATTCTCCAGTTTTTCACACTTAATTATGTCTAGTCTTATATTTTCTACATGACATAACAATATGTTACACTGGGAAAAGGTTGAGAATATTTTATCTGAATTTCAATCATTCTGAGCACTCCTCCCTCCACAATTAGTTTCTCACTAGAGCTCAAATGAGTTTTACTTTTGTGGAATCAGGATGTCATGGCAAGAAAGGAACAGATATATTTCTCTAAGCTTTACATTCCATGAAGTTTAACATATTGATTATCTTTTTAAAAGACTAATAATGAAAGACTACCACAGCACTTAGAACCCTTTTAAAATACTTTTTATATTATCCAATTAAAGTTACTTTACATGTATTTAACAGTTGCAATCTAATTTTATTGTTTCATTTGTCTAATCAAATTGAAGCTGATTTTTACTATTTAAAATTCTTTCTTACATTTCCCTGTAAATACAAGTTGATTACCCAGTTTGTTTCTTTTCCTTTAGTTATTCACAAAAAGTAGAGAAAACTAACAAATTACATGCTATTACAGAGAGGGAGAGGAGATTAGGACATTTTTCATTACTACAAATTAGATTAGATATAATTACAAACGTTTATATCTAACTACAAATATTAATTTCAGCCACTACTCTGCTCAAAGCTATTCAACATGAGTCAGGTGTTTACCTGGTACATACAATTACTTGAGAGAAACCAAGAATAACTAAACCTGTTTACATTAGTTGATGAACTGTCTTTGTGAGTAATACTTGATAAAGGTGCTACAATAACTTGCTTTTTTAAAATGGCTTCATTGGTCATCTAAACTACATTATTTTGTCTTTTTTCCTCCCCAAGTAGATTACTTCAATTCAAAGTAGTATAGAAACAGCAGAGTAAACATTTTAAATTAGACTATTTTTCCTTATATTTACACTCAGAACATTGCTCTCCTGGAGACATTTTTTTGAGAATAAGTTCTTAATCATGAATAAAAGGTAAATTTATAAAAACTATAAGTGCTAAAAATAACCTGACTACTCATTAGTTTTAAAAAAATATTTAAAAGTCTCCATTGTGTTTGTTATTTACACAAATAATCAGATAAATGTAAAAGTTGAGAAGTTTTCCAAGTATGTTACACTATATCTCACTCAAAAAGAAAAAAAACAAACACAACACTGTCTCAAGATTAAATGAATTATCAATGTATCTAGAGGATCAGATTGAAGTTTCAGCAATCCCAGACAAATACAGCCAGTCCAGAAAAGGGTACACAATTGAATTTCAAACACCATAGAACTGTCATTCCATGCTCCTGTACATAGCTTCTCAGAGAACAGTATGCTGTAGAACCTTTTACAATGACATAGTTTGCTACTGCATGTATTCTTGTCATAAAATTCACACTAGAGTCTCCTTTTGTTTTTAAATCACTCTTGGAATATTTGGTTCAATTACATGTTTGAGTTACAGTGACAAAGATAACTGAGTAAATTAAAACGATTTTAAGAAGTACATCCATATATCTGGTTTTAAGACAGATTCACCTAACATACAGTGTTCCAAGTCTAAAACATAAGCAGAGATGGTTCAAGTGTCTACACTGATAACTATTTCATTAGAGCAGAGACATAGCGCAAATTATTACCACAGCTACATAACCTCTCCACATTCAGTGCGTCTCTAGAAGTGTCAATTCCTCTCCAGTTTGATTCCTAGATGTTTATATTTTTTTTCTGCTATGTCACAACAACAAAACATAGACTTTACAAAATCTGTCTCCTGCTGTAGACAAGGACTGAGGTTAAATTGCTTAAGGGAGGAATACCCACCTCTGGAAGTTATCAAGCAGATATGAAGAGACAATGATTGCCCTGTCTACTTCCCCAGGTATAGTTGTACCTATGGCTCTCACAGTAACTTTCACAGGAATTCAATAATTCAATACATTTATTACATTAAGTCTAAAGAAAGTACAACAGTCAAACTGTAGGGATTAACTCCCCACCATCACATCATTATTCTCCTTTCTCTGAAAATCTGCCTCTTGGTAATGTTAGAAAAGCCTTTATTCTTCACCCAAAATATCTTCCATTAGTGTTTCCGTATCGTTTTTTCACTTTTTTTTTTTTTCATGCAACTTTATAGTAGACCTTTGAGAAGTTATACTGTGGTTTGATGTATTTGGCTCAGTTTTCTAAGGCATATTGACTTAAATCATGGGGGCACTTGAACCAAGTATATCTACTGTTTCTAATCTAACTGGACATTTTTGCTGAGATTGGAGAGGACAAGTCCTATTAGGATTCTGACACTGCAGGTCAATAACTCTTCATTTCTTATGTAATTATAATTTTTATTTTTCTATGCTTTTCAGGTTTTTTTACATTTAATTAAGTTTATCCTCTTCTACAAACTATTCAAGGAATGGTTATAAGGACACTATCTGCACGCTGTGATTAATTTTTTCTTCATCATAAACAACATCTACTTAAACTTCAGAAACTAAATTCTTAATACTGTAACTCAATTTTATAAAAGGCCAGTATGACTGGGTTTCTGCAATCCAAGCCTTTCAAACAAGAATAAATGAAAGCCCTCTCCTTTGGTTTTAAAGCTGCAGACCAAAGATGATTTTAAGCAAACACATCACACTGTCACTAGAAGAGCAAGTCTTTTCCTCCTACACCCACACCACTCCCTCATCACTCATCAAGCCCCTCAGGTAGCCAGGCCATAAAGCACAGCATGTAAAAAACAGGAGAGGTGATCACAAACTGCAGGGAGAGACTTGCAAACTGTATCAATTTTATGCACTGTATTGCAGAGAGGTGGTGGCTGTGGTCTTGGTCCTTGTTTTAAGTGGTCATACAGGCTTGTGAGCCCACGCTTACCTATATATATGCACATGCAGCTACTGCAGATATGTGCATTGAAGAGATCTGTTGTTTGTGTAAAGATATCATTAATAACTTCTGTTATAAGTTTAACATACATAATGTAAGCAAAACATTCACAAAAACTCTCTACATTTGACTTCATACAATAATTGAAAGAGAATTCAAGTGCAGAGAGTGAAGTTGTACTTGATCAGACCTTGTTTAGTCCTTAACTTGTTTTGCTGTGTCTGTAGATATTGCAAGTTCACTAACAGCCTCACATACTGTTTTGCTGCTACTCAGATTAAATGCTTTATAACAGCCAGTTTTCATGGCTGAAAGTCCATAAGGCTCTACAGTCACTTTCTGACAATTACAACTCTTGATAACACGTAGATAAAGAAAAAGGGGTTTTTTTCTTTATAAAACTATATTAAGTAAATAACAGGTTATCACTATTAGAAGTAAGCTTGCAATACTACCTTTTTCTTATGAATATGCTCATCAGTCTAATTAAACTTTTGCCTTCTTTAAGTAACAATGGCTTCTGACAGAGATGCCTAAATCATAAAATTCTTGTTTGCAAGTTGATTGGGAAAAAATATCAAAAAGCACAGTTTATGCTGTGCAATGAAGTTTCTTGGTTTTAGTTTCTTCCTTGCTATAGCCTATTTGGGTATGGCATGCTCATATCCTGCTGCATACATTGAAAATCACTATGTCCCCACTTGGCAAGAAAGTAATGATCATTTAATGCTTAGGCAGATTTTTATGTTTATGATTCCTGCACTAGTATGTTCTAAATGATGATACCAGAAGTGATGATTCTTATTTTGGAAGAGTGGGAAAACAGTAAAAACAACAAAAACTCAGATAAATCTTCCAGAGAAAAGAGCAAATATAAAATTGTTAGCTGAAAAAAAATATAAGCAAAACAATTTTTAAGAAATTCTATCCTTTATATCATCTTCTCCCTTTCAGATCACACCCCTAATAACTGTCAGGGTGTGAAAATTGAGAATAAGTATAGTGATTATGGGCTTGAGAGTGTTTGAATTAGTTTAAGGGGCAAGGCCAGTAAAGCTGATATGGGAGTCCACTATAGACCTCCCAATCAGAGTAGTAAAGTGGATGAAACATTCTACAAGCACTTGGAAGAAATCTCGCAGTCACTTGCCAGTGTTCTCCTTGGGGACTTCAACTTCTAAACTTTCTGCTGGAAATACAACATAGCACAGAAGGAACAAACCAGGAGGTTGTCAGATTATGTAGGGAGTTAATTAGAAGGTCAAAAGCCCAGCTAGAAGTCAAACTCTATTTAGAGGTAAAAGGGTAATAACAAAAGTTTCTATAAATACATGAACAATAAAAGAAAGCCTAGGGAGAGCCTCTATCCCCTATGACATCCAGAAGGAAATTTGGTAATAAAAGACTGAGGTAATAAGGCTGAGGTGCCTTCTTTGCCTCAGGCTTTAATAATAGCAGCATTGCCACTGGGGAAAGTCAGCCCCTCAAGCCAAGAGACAGCGGCAAGGAGTAAAACATGCCCCCTACAATTCAGAAGGAGATGGTCAGTGACTTGCTGCTCCACATTAATGACCACAAATCTATGGGTCTGGATGGGGTACATCCTAGCGTGCTGAGAGAACTGGCAGGGGTGCTCGCCAAGTCACTGTCTGTCATTTATCAGCAGTCCTGGCTGACTGGGGAGGTCCCATCTGATTGGAAATCAGCCAATATAACATCCATGTATAAGAAGAGACAGAAGGATGACCTGGGAAATTACAGGCTTGTCAGTTTGGCTTCAGTGCCCAGAAAGCTAATGGAGCAGCAGGACAACCACATGATCAGGCCCAGTCAACATTAGTTTATGAAGGGGAGATCCTGTTTAACAAACCTAATCTCCTTCTACAACAAGGTGACATGCTTATTGGATGAAGGAAAGGCTGTGGATGTTGTCTACCTTGACATTAGTATGGCATTTGACACTGTTTCCCACAGTGCTCTCTTACACCTTGTCTATTCTTGTATTGGATGGGTATGCACTTTCCTGGGTGAAAAACTGGTTAGATATCTAGGTCCAATAAGTCATGCTCAAAGGAGTTAAATTCAGTTGGTGTCCCCCAGTGCTCAGTATTAGGGCCACTCCTGTTGAACATCTCTATTAATGATCTGGATGAGGAGACAGAGTGCACCCTTAGTAAGTTTGCAGATGACACCAAGCTGGGTGGAAGTGTTGATCTGCTTGAGAGTAGGGAAGCTCTACAGAGAGATCTAGATAGGCTGGATGGCTGGGCCAAGGCCAATGCCATGAGCTTCAATAAGGCCAAGAGCCAGGTGTTGCACTTTGGTCACAACAACCACCAGCAGTGCTACAGGCTTGGGGACGAGTGGCTGGAAAGCTACCAGGCAGAGAAGAACCTGGGAGTGTTGTTTGACAGCAGCTGAACATGAGCCAGCAGTGTGCCCAGGTGGCCAAGAAGGCCAGTGGCATCCTGGCCTGGATCAGGAACAGTGTTGTCAGCAGGAGCAGGGAGGTGATCATTCCTCTGTTTTGGAGGCACCTTGCACCTTGAATACTGTGTCCACTTTTGAGCCCCTCTCTACAAGAAGGACATAGAGGTGGTGGAGAGGACACAGAGGCAGGCTACCAAGCTAGTAAAGAATTTAAAGCACATCTCATATAAGGAATAGCTGAGGGAGCTGGCACTGTTTAGCCTGGAGAAAAGGCAGCTCAGGCGAGACCTTATTGCTTTCTACAGCTACCTGAAAGGAAGTTGTAGTGAGGTGGGGGTCAGTCTGTTCTCCCTGGTAACAAGCAACAGAACAAGAGGAACTGGCCTCAAGTTGCATCATAGGAGGTTCAGGCTGGATATAAAGAGGACTTTCTTTACTGAAAGGGCTGTCAGGCATTGGAACAGGCTGCCCAGGGAGGTGGTGGAGTCACCGTCCCTGGAGGTGTTTAAGAGACGGTTGGATGTTGCACTTAGGGAAATGGTCTAGTGGTTGATAGAGCAGGGACAAAGGCTGAACTCGATCTTAAAGTCTCTTCCAGCTGAAATGATTCTATGATTCTATAATATCCATTAAAAACATTACAATTCCTTTCTTTCCTGCTTATAGGGAATAGATTGTCATCACTTCTCTCATATCTCATACAGGCAATGTTTACCATAATAGGGCCTTGAAACTTAAAACAAAACACATTTTAGCTTCTATCATAACACAAATAATCACACATAAGTTACTCAACACAGAATACATCAATGCATGTCATACAAAATTCTGAGTCAGAACATATAACAGACTTCCTTTGGTTTGCTCCTTTAACATGCTCAAAAGTCCTGCTAGGAAGTTAGAGGTGTTACCAAATACCCAACATCCAAAAGAAAGAAATTCACAGTTCAAATAGATATTTATTTTTGTTCCTGCTCCACGAATCAACCTGTATATTTTAGATATTTTATGTATAAACAATCAGCTGTAAAAGTGAAATATAATATCTAAATATTTCTAAGTATAAAAAATATATAGGGAGAGTGCTGTTGTATCTTTATAAGGAGGGAAAGTAAATTATCTGGAGTTTGTATAAATTCATTGAGATAAAAGAGAAAAGAATAAAAATAGCTTGGCATGATTGTGTGAGATTATACAGTAAAATTATCCTCCTGCAGCCATAGTTGTCTAAAAAAAGAACCCAACAACAGCAAAAAAACTCAACCAACCAAACAAACAAAAAAACAAAACAACCCAAAAACCCAACAGCCAGATACATCATTTATCATAGAGGGGTTTTTTCAAGCTTTGTTTTACTCTGTTCCAGGCATTAAACAAGTTGGAAAGACTATTAATATTGATTTTAACATACACTTTACCTCATGTTACAGGCTTCTGAAAATTCAGTTTGGGGCTAGCTCTGGGCAAACTGGATATATCCTACCTCACATCACTATTAACAAGAAGAGTGCCTTTTTTTGTTTGCTTGGCTGGTTTTTGTTCCCTCAGTGTATGAATGTATTAGCACATGCAAATCAGTAGAAACCAGCCATTATTCAGCCAGCCAAAGAACTTAAAATTTCCGGCAGCCTTTATTTATGCATCCTTTTTCTGTCTCTTCCCGTCAGCTCCCGCGTCCCATAGAAATCACCTAGCAGTTATCAGAAAAGTCCTATAACAATTAGGTGGGTTTGACTTTCAGGTAGCCCAGGTGGTTTAAATTATCCTCTGTTTCTTCAAAAGGACTCTACAAGGTTTGCAACTAATGAATTTTCTCTCTGAGTATTGTTGAACAGAAACCCAATCCAATCCCACCCTGAACAACTGAAGATACTGTAGCTAAACCAAAGGTTTTTAGGTTCATACAGACAAGTATAGCAATCAACTCCCCAAAAGAGTTAGTGTGTTGCAAATTTGTGTGTAAAGCTTTAATTCAGTAAAAATATAATTTTCTGGTAAAACTAGTCTTCCAATGTTGTGACTACATAGTAAATTTTAGGTACTTGTTATCTGCCGTGAGACAGGCTGCATTTGTTTACAACAGTTTTGTTAACAGTGATTTTTTTTTTTTCCCCAATACCAAATGGAAAGCTAAAATGTACCTTGGGAAACAGTTTAATGAGGAGTAGAGAGATGCTTAGTGGGTAAAACATTCAGACAAACCAAGGGTTTTTTTGTCACTAGTAGTATCACCTTTCCAGTGTTTCAGGGCCTCTTTTGTAAAATATTTTTCTCCATCTTAACCTGTGATGTATGTATGACAGGCTTAAATGATAAGTAACATAATCTTTGTTTTGATAAAATCGGTGTTAGAAAAGATGTTATTTTGAGCATCTAACTAGAAGAAGTAATTTTCCCCTTTTACTCTCTAATTGTAACTGTTTCAACTGAATATAGATTGCTTATAGAGAATGCCTAGCAATAGGCTACAATTATCTTTGTCAAACCTCTGGAAAGTTTAGATATTTTATCTAAAAATCAGGTGTGGAAAAAAGCAACTGCAACCTGCAGAACATTTGTAGTACATTGACATAGATTTTTGGGTTAGTTTCCAGTTGTCCAAAATATAGCTCAAGAATTTCTATAGTGTATTTAGCATTGTGAAAGCTCTATTCTATCCTTTACTGTCATTAGTAAAGTCAATCCCAATTTAGGTAGCAAACTGCGTTTAAACAGGTGTAAATCTATTCTGAATGCAAAAATCTAGGCCATATATTTCCTGCTGTTGGTAAACATGCCCAGCACCTGAACACTAATAAGGTGCTAATTAAGAACTGCCATTTTAAGTCTATCATGCTTTTGCACACAAATTCACCATATGCTCTAGATCGGATTTCCTACTGTGAAAAAATTGAGATGGCCCAAGTTGATGATGTGCAATAAACCATTGACTTTCAGCATCCTCTCTAAAAACATCTTTCCTTCTGTAACCAAAAAGCACATTGGTGGATTGCAACAGAATCATTTGTAATTAATACCACGAGCTGGGGACCTGTCAGCTTGCTGGAGCACAAGTATTTCCATTCTTCCTAATAATCCCTAGTAATGTCACAGATCAAACCAGTGTTGTAGAAGAAAAAAATATATTGGTCCCAGGCTAAACCTGAAGTAAACAGAAGTCACCCTCCTCTATCGGCACTGCCCCCTGTCAAAAATCATATCTGTTTGTGATGTCTTTTTTTTTAAATATTCTCATGAATCAAGGATCATAAAAGTCATACCTTATTTGATAGACTGTTATAGACTGAGGTTTTAAAGAATGTCCTTATAGCCCTTATTGGTAAGAGACTATCAATCAAGCTGTACCTATATTTGAATGAATCATAATTATATAAAAATTATATGTAATGCAAACCAAATTAAGTCTCATTTTCAGGAGAAAGAATGAAATTTTATTTAGTGATTGTTCCTCAAAAGGAGCAAAATTGCCATTTGTTACAATGGCCTTTCACCTGCATGAGTATTTTTATTATTAGCTTTCTAACTATTTCTACACATCCTTTTAATTATTTACAAAAGCTCAACTACATGACACATCAGCTTTGCATTTACTTTTTGAGACATATATTACATCACAAGTGCTGATCCAGGAGCTGCAATACAACAACAGCACTTGTATCTTGTTTCCAAGAGCTGTCTATGCTACTACATCCTTGAGGCATTCATTTAAAATAATCTATTTACTAATATTCAAGATTTTCAGCAAAATTAATAACATATTCAAACAATGCTGTTCTCCATTGTAACACATTTGGACTATCTTAAAATTATACTTCAGTGCCGCTTCCTTTTCCTGTCCAGACATCAAAAGTAGAAGAAATGCCTTATATTGCAGGTAAGCCATGTGGCTTGTACTTGTGGCTTTTTAGTCCTGCATTTAACCACAGAATACAGAAGCAGTCTTTTTCATGTTCCAGTACACAGACAGTTTTCAAACCATGTATTTCTCAGAACACAGGTATTGTATGTAGAGCTAAAAATGAGAAAGCTGTTTTAATTTGTAAACAAAACAAGCCACACAAAGTTGAGTTTGACAGTCAATTCTGTGACAGTCAATATTTCAGATTGTTGTTACAAAAATAAGCCAATATGCCATACCAAAGTCTAAAGCTGTTGAAATCTGAATTGGGTTTGGATGTTTACAAGGCAATAAAATGCATGTTCTGAATAACATCAAAAGTGCATCTTGTGTGGGAAATTGAGATCTGACTTTACTTAGATTTGTTGATTTAGTGTGAAAATCCAATGCTCAGTATACATCAGGATTTCCCATTTCTTATCTGTGTTGATGTGGCCTGCTGGCAACATTACACTGTGTCACAAAAAATACAGTCTTGGTCCTGCAACTCTAAGTCATGTACATTTTCCCTAGGCATAGTTCTGCACGGGTCCATTAGAAGAAGAAAAAAAAAGCATTCAAAGGGGTAAGGAATGCAAGGTCAGACCCTAGGGAACGTTTGAGATCTTCTAAGACTGAGATTCAGCCTGCGCTTCTTACTTGTCAACAGCTCCATGTTCAGTTATCTAGACAAGATTTTCGTCTGTCACATTCAAAAGGAACAGATTAGATCTGCATATTTGTGATGCAGAGGGTAAAATCTAGATTTACACATTGTAGGAGGTATTGCATGTTTGACTAAGTATCTGCATCATAGCAATTTGAGAAAGGTAGCATTAACCATAGGGGCTCATGGGCTCCACTCCAGCAGAGATGAAGATGATACAGCACTGCAGGACAGACAAGATATAGAACTTAACTGTTTATGCAACACTGTCATCCTTAACTGATCGCTCCTCTAGCTGAGGGCGGGAGTGTCAGTTTGCTGTCAAGACCACAGGCGGAAGAGCATGTAATTGCATTGCCCCAAAAGCAGCCTTGCTGAGAGATAGTGAGTGGAAAAGTCATAATATCCCCCATGGACTCTCCGTTTTGCTGGATAGGAATGAAGTAACATATATCTGCACCTGGGGTGATATATGAGCCAAGAAACATCAATGTCATTATGCCATCAGGTGCATTGGTGAATTATGCTTCTCATTCTTCATCTTCATCCATCTCTTACCACTTGTCTGCACAGAATGGGTTCTTATTCATTCCCTGGAGGTCACTCATCCCTGTATTCAAAAAGCTATGATAATTCCTGAGCTTAAAAGAAGAATGGAGTAACCTACTCCTCCCCACATTTTCAACCTGGAGTGCAGAAGAGGTTTTTGTTTTTCACATCACAAGGCACAGCCATTGGTTAATGAATAGCAATGCACATTTCTCTCCTACTCTTTTCTTAGCTTATATATTTTTCCACCTACTTAACCAAGAAATAGTTGTCATATATGAGAAAATGTTGAACAACACAGTCTCAGAAGAGAAGCTTCCACTAAAGGTGAAGCACAAGAGGCACTAAAAATACACGTTATTGCACAAAGTTTAAATATTTCTCTTAATTTCTATGCAACATAGTGAAAGTTGTGAAAATTAAATTCTTTCTATATAAACTACCAGCTAAAATGCTAATGGAACTTAAAGACTAACAAAGGTGCTAATTTCTGAGTTGATATTGCAAATTATGATAGCAGAACAATCTCCTCCTTTCTCAAAAAAAAAAGAAATCAAAAAAAGAATCAGCAAATTAATAGCATCATTACATGCAACAAAGAACACCCAAGATTTGTCTGGCTGATTCTTTAGATCTCTTCTTGTTTGCCAGGAGATACACAAGTTCACTAAAGGATGAAACACTGTCATCTTTTAAGAGAAAAATATGAAATATGAAACACATACTACTAATGGAGTTCTACAAGACATTCAAGGCAATAGTGTTTTAAATAATATTTGGAAGTTACAGAGCACAATAAAAGCACGTGGCATAGAAGAGAAGTGGCAGACAGTCTGAAGAGCATAAATGTTTATAGGCCCCTGAAAAGGCACAGGCTCTTTGTGTGGGGAAGGGAGTATAAAAACTCAAAAAATCAGGGTAGCTGCACTGATCTTTTAATCGCTTCATCCCTCTATGAAAACAAAACTAAACCAGAAAATAAACTGCCGATCTTTGACCTGCTGTGCTTCTCTCAGGGCTGGACTGCTGGCATTTGCTGATCAGTAGCCCAAAATACAGACCTGAGAGAAGAGCCCTGATGCTGCTGGGAGGTCACCTGTCCCCAGAGGACCCCAAAATAAGAAGTCCACTGATCTGCGCCTGTGTCACTCCAGTCCAGAAAAGCATCCTCCTCTCAGCTCACATAAATATCTCACAACAGCTGACAAATTTGTGCTAGCAGACCAAAATAACTCTGCAGAAGAAGTTTACAAGCACTTGCTGGTATGTATAAATAAAAGCTGCTCTTTCCAAATTTACCCAGGGTATGCACCTTTCATCTTTGGGCCCACCCATAACTGCAGTTTTTCAAAACACTACACTATAGAGCTGAGATTAAATTTAACTGTGTTAGAAAAATATCTGGCATTGGTGTTAAAAAGGAGTGGTGATTTTATGCATAAGACATGGGACAAGGTCTGGGAAGAGCAGGATCTAGCTAAGTAACAGATTTTGTGACTTCATGCAAACCATTTGCATCTCAACTCCTCATCTTTGTAAACAGTCCTGTCAGATCCGTCTGTCTGTCTCTCTGTCTTGATGTTTAGATTGCAGATTCCTCAGACAAATTTCTTGTATGCTGTATGTAAAAAGACTCAGTCTGCAGTTAACATGCATTATCTGATGGAACTAGATATTTATTGTAATGAGTTAAAATGAGACTATGGCTTCCTTCAGTATAAACAGGACCTCAAGAGTACCATCTGATTTGGGTCTACTCATTTAATTCCTGTGAAACAGACTTGCTCTGACCCATCTGTGCCACAAACATTCCTATTTGGATGAACTTAGAGGAATTTGGAGGAAACTAAATCTTTATTTTACTTTTTGAAGAAAATAACCTTATTTGAGGTCTTACATAACTTACATTGGCTGTGGAAACAAAACATCAGGAAATTAGTATTTTGGATGATGGAAAAGCTCTCAGAGAGAATTGAATATGACACAGGAATAAGAAAAGCAGAAAAACTATCCAAGTTTTATCATGCTGAAGATGCAATTCAGGTAGTATATTGAGGAAACTGAAGTTAAAAAGAGAATTATTGGAAATGTTATAGTTTGAAAACCTCATAGGCTGAAACACAAAGTGCTTCCTTTCACTTGGGGTTAAAATTCACCCAGTGTCTAAAGCAAACACTGGCTAAAATTGCCTTTGTCCCCACTCATCTAAGTATTTTGTACCTGAGTGGGTCTGCAGGGGAGAAGCAAGGAGTTAGGGGAGGAAAGGAGAATGCACAGGAGTGGCCAGATCTGACCTTTCATTCCTTTTGCCTGAGAACTCCACTGGTTCCTTCCTCTCTTGTTACCACCATACATTTCTGCTGCTGCCATGAGGAGCGGCATTATTGTTCTCTGCAGTTAGTCAGTTATTCATGGAACACACCTTTCTTCCTAATTTCCAGCACTTTCTTAGACAATACCTGGCTAGCAACTTTCTTATTATTGCTCATATTTTTTTTTTAATAATCTCTTCCAATAAAGATAAATAGACAAACACTATACATTTTTATATCAATTTAGAGATTGAATTCCAAGAGAAGTAAAAGATACGGAGTGCCAGTTTGGTGTTACTGAACTCAGGAGCAACCATATGTTCATTTCCTTGAAGTTCATACAACCTAGGTCAGAAGAGATTATTAGTCTGTGGGCATGTGGGTCACAGGACAGGTAGCCTAGCTTATGAAAGCACAGTAAAAACGACTTTACGTTAGTATCTGAAAGCGTTAATCAGTCCTGTCTTGTGTCCTCCAGGCCTTTTCCATCCTTGAGAAGCCCAGTAGATGTGGTTTTAGTTTTAGTTGTGTCTCTGTGAAACATAAAAACATCTGAAATCTGAGAAGAGGCTTTACTCTTTGCACCAAGGAGTTTTTGTTAAATGGGGTGGTGTTACAAGTATAGACCTGGCAGTAGAACTCTCACAGTCATCAGTAAACAAATACTTCCCAAGAAAGTCCATTCGTTTCTGTGGGGCCATCTGTAAAACAAATTACTATGCATACAAGGTAATAAGGTAGCATTAATGAAAACTGCTCCCTGTAGATAAATAGTGCCTTGGAGGCTAAGAAACCTGGTGGAAGCCTTGCTCACTTGAATAAAGAACAAAGTTTGTATTTAAAGTGTGAACATTTGTTAGTTTATTCAAGTTGTATTTAATCCAACCATGACAATAATAGACTATTTTAATTCTATTTTTCCATCACTCCAAAGACACGATTTGCAAAAAGAAAAATGACTTATTGCTTTAGCAGTCATTCCCATTTCTCTTTTCTTGTGATGTCTGGTTAGTATCCACGGATCATTGCCGAATGAATTTTATAAGCAGTGCAACTGAATAATCCCTCATTCCTTATCAGTTTCTAGAAAAACAGTTTCTTCACCTGTTGCTTTTTTTAAACCATCAACAAGATTGTTGTGGAGAATAACGACTTAGCACTAGCTAAGCATGTTCCCTGTTACAACACAATAAGCCATTCATTTCACTGCCTCAAATCCTATTTTTAAAGAGAATCAAAACTTTGCATGCCACAGAATCAATGGCAAAATGGTAAATGTTCAGTCATTAAAAATTCATTTGGTATTCACTGTAACAGCGTTAATCATAATGTATTCATTTGGCATTCATGTGGCTGTCACATGTAAGGGTTCAATTATAATGCACACTAGTTAATGAGCATATAAAGTATTACTGAATCAACATTACTGTGCAACATTTTCTTATTTGCATTATTCATGTGCTCCAGGTTTAAAATCTATCGCCAGCAAGCTGTTAAAAAGCAGCAATGTATTATAAAAGACACATCTTGGAGACCTTGCATTTGAAATCTGTTCATCTGTCTGAGCAAGTGCTTATGTACCCTCTCTCACTGTAGTATCCGAGTACTTGGAGAGTTGCCCATGGTTCTCACATGTGCCTAAACCATACTGTTAAAATGTGGTCCTATTATTTTCAACATGGACAGTACAGCACAACATATGAGTCTAGATGGATTAAGGCAATTAACTTCTCATCATTTCAGTGGGACATCTAAACACTTTCAAGGAGCAACAGTATTCAGAGGAGGGAATGCCTCCTTGTGATCACCATCCAGGGTATCACAGAGGCTTAGACTGTTACAAAGCATCCACAATGGATAAAGACTCTGTCAAGTTGTGAAGCATGCTGGTAACTTCAACTTTGTAAAAAAGTTCAGCAAAATCTTGGACCCCAAGGGACGAATGGGAAGAAAAGGCTAAGAAAGAGATAAGAACTCCATCTGCAAAAATGCTGTCTTTGGAAGCCCCTGTCTTCCTACCCAGGAAGCTGACCACCCCACCACCCCCCGACCCCACCCCCCACCACCAGTGACAAGCAACAGGCCTCCCAAAAAATAATTATTCTCTAGAAATCACAGAGAATCAAGATAATTTTAAAATATTGGACAAACCTGTCAGGGAAAGTGTACTTGTTTACCAAAGGCTGTTTTTCACGTGAAGGGACCCTGATCTGAAGATGCTCATGATCAGGAACAGCATTTGTGTCCATGAGGTGCCAGGAGCAAAAGTACCTGTCTCAAACGTTAAGTGACAGAGAGATTTTAATCTATGAATGCAAATTATTTGAAGATATATTTCAAGATTAGGAGAAGAATAGGCCACTTTAACTTTGGAGATCTGCAAATACATACATACTCCATCACCTTAACAGTGAAGGAGATTTTCCTTCTGTTTCTTTGGAACCTCTTCTGTTCCAGCTCGTATCTGTTGCCCATTAGGCATCATTGAGAAGAGCCTGACTTCATCCTCCTGACACCCTCCATTTACACATTTGTAAACATTAATGAGGTCATCCCTCAGTCTCCTCTTGTCAAAGCTAAAGAGCCCCAGCTCACTCAGCCTTTCATCATAAGGGAGATGCTCCACTCCATCATCTTGGTGGCCCTGTGCTGAACTCTCTCCAGCAGCTCCCTATCCTTCTTGAACTGAAAAGCCCAGAACTGGACACAATATTCCAGATGCAGTCTCACGAGGGCAGAGTAGAGGGGGAGGAGAACCTCTCGATCTACTGCCCACGTCCCTTCTAATACACCCCAGGATGCCATTGGCCTTTTTGGCTACAAAGGCACATTGCTGGGTCATGCTCATCCTGCTGTCCACCAGGATTCCCAGATTCCTTTCCCCTACACTATTCTCTAACAGTTCATTCCTCAACCTGTACTGGTACATGGGGTTATTCATTCCCAGATGCAAGACTCTACACTTAATCTTACAATTCAACTCTTGTTGAATTTCATTAGATTTCTCCCTGCCCAGCTCTCCAGCCTGTCCAGGTCTCTCTGAATGGCAGCACAGCCTTCTGGTGTGTCAGCCACTCCAGCCAGTTTAGTATCATCAGCAAACTTGCTGACAGTGCCCTCTGTTCCCTCATCAAAATCACTAATGAATATATTGAACAGAACAGGTCCCAGCACAGACCCCTGAGGGACTCCACTAAATATAGGCCTCCAACTAGACCCTGTCCCATTGATCACAACTCTCTGCCTTCTTCCCTTCATCCAGTTAATAATCCATCTCACTACCTGGTCATCCAGCCCACACTTTCTCAGTTTTGCTGTGAGGATGCTGTGGGAGATGGTGTCAAATGCTTTACTGAAATCAAAATAAACCACGTCCACTGCACTACTATCATCTATCCATCTGGTTATATCTTCATAAAAGGCTATCAGGTTGGTCAAACATGACTTCCCTTTGGTAAAACCATATTGAATGTTCCTAATGCCCCTCTTGTCCTTTGTATGCCTGGAGACAATACCCAGGATAAGTTGTTCCATCACCTTTCCAGGGATGGAACAGGGTGAGGCTGACCACTCTGTAGCTCCTCCTTCTCGCCCTTTTTGAAGACTGGAGTGACATTTGCTTTCCTCCAGTCCTCAGGCACCTCTCCTGTTCTCCAAGACTTACTGAGGATGATGGACAATGTTTTAGCAACAGTTTCTAACAGCTCCCTCAGCACCCACGGGTGCATCCCTCAGGGCCCATGGGTTTATGTACATCCAGATTGTTCAATTGATCCTTAACTCAGTCCTCATCAACCAAACAAAACTCCTCCTTTACCTGACTTGCTCTGGAGTCTGGGGCTCCTGAGGACAGTCTCCAGCAGAATAGACAGAGGCAAAGAAGGCATTCAGTAACTCTGCCTTCTCTGTATCCTCTGTCACCAGGGCACTTGCCTCATTCAACAGTGCCCTGCATTGCCTCTAGAATTAGTTTTGTCCACAATTTGAAGAAGCCCTTTTTGTTGTCCTTGACCTCCCTTGTAAGGTATAACTCCAATGAAGCTTTAGCTTTCCTAGTCAACTCCCTACATACTCTGACAACAGTCTTATATTCATCCCAAGTGGCCATCCCTGCCTTCCATAATCTATAGACTCTCTTCTTCCACTTGAGTTTGCCCAACAGCTCCGTGTTTAACCATGAGGGTCTCCTGGCTCCCCTTTTTTATTTCCTACCCGCTAGGATGCTCTGATCCTGAGCTTGGAAAAAATGATCCTTGAATATAGATCAACTATCTTCAGTCCCTTTACCTTCTGACTCATGGGATGTTCTACAGCAATTGCTTGGAAGGCCAAAGCTGGACCTGCTAAAGTCCAGGGTTGTGATCCTGCTTAGTGTTCTGTTCTTACTGCACTAGATCCTGAACTCCATCATTTCATGGTCGCTGCAGCCCAGGCTGCCCTCAACCTTCACTGCTTCAACCAGACCCTGCTTGTTCCTGACTACAAGATCCAGTAGTGTTCCTCTCCTAAATGGCACATCCATCATCTGCATCAAGAAGTTATCATTGATGGACTGAAGGAACCTCCTGGAATGTAAGTGGCTAGCCATTTAGGCCTTCCAACAGATGTCTGGGTAATTAAAATTCCCCATGAAGACCTTCCACATGCTTTGTGTGCATTGCTTTATACAATTGCTTAGTGGGATGAGGAGTAGCCTTAATTTACAGGCTAATTCCTGTTTCAGGTAACTTTCAACTCTGTTGTTCACAGCAAGCTTTTCATTTGGATCCACTGAAAGTATCTGTTTCAGAATCTCTGCAGAAATTCTGAAAAGTCAGCAAATTCTCAGCAAGTGCATCAATATTTCAAAGGATATTGTACATTTAGTGAATAGAGAGACAATTTAGCATTGTGTATATTGAAAGCATTGATGCTTTCAATATGTCCACCCTTTCCATAAAATTCAACAGCACTAAATTGTTTTAAGTTAGCAGAACAAAATTTTTCTCTTGGTGTTTAGACGTCCTAAAGTCATAGACTAAGATTAAATCTCCATAAGCAAGTACTCTAAGTAATTAGATTATTTTCTTGTTGTCTGAGCTGAAAACTGTTAAAACATTGTAAAGGTAATAAAAGCTTGTCATGACTACATGCATGATTTTGTAACTGACTCAAATACTTAAAATGGATGCAAGAAACCTGACTTCATTTACACTGAGAAGTTTTTTTTCCATCACAGTTACCATGCTCCCAGCTGTGTTTGCTTAAGCATTTAAACGTATTTGGGCCTAGTAACTAGCTAAATGACAGCAGTTCTTGTTTGTTAGACTTTAGAAGCAGCATAATGAGAAGAGGAAATCTTTGTCAGAATTATCAAAGCCTTGCCTTCTTTAAGTTAACACAAATATTTGTGTGTGATTGAACTGAATAAAAACAAAAGAGAATGCAAACATAGATTAAAAAAGGAGACTATAAATAAGATACAGTAATAAGAAAAAGAAACAGCAATTTAAAGGGCTAAGACATCTTATTAAAATGAGAGTCCAACATCAAGAGTCAAAACTGCATCTACAATACCTCTTTTCAATCTCTATCATATAAAACACATCTAATACAACATTAAAATAAGAATTAGATATAAAGATTGCAAATATAACAGACTGCTTAGGGTATAATTTAAAGTAATTTGAGGGAAGTTTTTTTGTCATTCAATCTTCCCTTGCAGAATTATCAGCATACAAAACCTGAGAGATCTCTGAATTCCTGCTGTCTGGTGGAGTGATAAGACTAGAGAGAGCTGGAACTGCCAAAGCAGAAGTACTGCTGCTTTTTGTTGAGGACTCCAAAGCTGTTTCCATACAGCAGCTGAAATATTGATCACAAATTAGATATACCAGGTGAATATCACCCATAATATGTAAATACATGGAGGACTTTAAATGAAAAAATCCTTACTGTGTCTACTAAACCTCTTCCCTTTTTCTAAATATATTGCTTTCTTGGAAAACATTTTGCCTTTCATGTTAGTGATTGTATTGCCAAGTTCTACCTGCTGCTCATCTGTAATTCAATTTTGGGAAAACAGCTGCTTCTATTCTCTACTCAGTAGACATGCAATTGGTTTGGGGTTTTTTTCCTAAAAATTAGAAAAGTGGTTTAAGGTACTGAACAAGCACACAAATAGAGCTGTTAACATTTTCAAATATTTGCTTCTAATCACCTAACTGTAAGAGCATTCATATAACTAAATTCTACTCCCAAGTCAGCAGTCACACCTGTGATCTGCATGATTATTCTATTACTTATGAATTAATATTTGCTTTAAATTTTATTTTTATGTTATCAATTACTGCCTTTTTTTCTTTCGGTGCTTTTAGTATAGCATAAATGACTCATTTGGCAAATGTTAAATACAGGAAGGTAAATTTCAGTCATAATACTGTATTCTACTAGAAAAGTGTATCCAGTATGTGATATAAGCTTCAGTGCAGCAGGATTTTAGGCTTTATTGACAAGACTGAAAACATTACCTCATAATTTCTTTGCACAGAATTCCCTAGTATTCATGGAGTTTCGGTATCTTATTTATTGTCTGAAATTAAATATGCATATTATCAATTGAAAACAATGAATATTATGCTTGAAAGAAAGATATCAATTGTGTGTACTTCAGGCCTTCAGCCAAACCCTTTCATTAAAGAATATTCATGTCAAGCTAAATACAAAAAAAAAGTCTTTTTTTTGGTAGAATTCTCCATTTTGTGTTTTCTGATAGCAATAAAAACTGTATTGCCATTTGCTTGAATTTAAAATGTATTTAAACAGAACATAAACACACAGTGAAGTCCACCTGAGATCATAGCAATTCTATTTAAGGATGTACAATGATAGAAGCAGGGCTTTCAAGTACTATTTTCATGTTCATTATTTGCTTATAATTATTATAGAGAGTCTGAGTTTACAACGAGTTAAAGGCATAGCATCTGGCCCAGCTCTTGTCAGACTCTCCAGTGGATCCAAGGCGAGGTGACATGCCAACACTCTTATAGCAGCCCTGGCTAATCCACCTTGAGCCTTCTGAAATCCCATGGTATATGCAACCTTAGACTTTTGTAAGAACAAATGTCTTTTCTGTGTCTGCCCGTTGCTGACATCGCTAGAAGATCTTCAAGTATAAGAACAGTTAGATGCTGAGCATGCACAGCTACACCCAGGACCTGTCCACCCACCCTGTAGATAAGTGTAGTCTGAGGTCTTAACTAAGTGGCAGCAGAAGTTCAGCCTTACTTCTTTTCCATCTTTCTGACCTCTTCCAAAACTGGTAATTGATGTTGGGTCTGTGTTCAATTAGTTTGGATTATAGGAGATAATTTCATCTGCCAAGTATTGACTTGTGCCATATAGGCATGTACATTCAAACAAGTTGGCTGGATGCCCTTTACAGTCCATGGAAATAAGTAAGTTTAATTAAACTTACACTAAATTAAGACATCTAAATCACTGCCACTGAATGACCAAACAGATCAAAGGACAGTGAGGCAAAGGACAGATTTCATTTTCCAATAAGCTTTGTTATTTACCTGTTCTCTACATAAATTGCTATATCTTTTTCCTTGTAACATTATTCTTTGTTCACTAATACATTATCTCCTTATGTCTTTATTCTCTGTCCGTTATAGGAATCTTTCAATAACAATGACATTTTTTAGATGATATTAGTAAAAAATTAAAGCTGCCAGCATCCACTCTCATTTTCATTAAATGATCTGTGACTTCTTATAGATACTATTATTCTTTTATCCTTTGGGTAATGGTGAGCAACAGGTTTCTTAACTTCTCATGCAATACATTTTTCATTTGTATTTTATTCATTTAAACTTACCTTATCTACAGGGAATGTGATACATTCTTATAACACATTTCAGGGTTCTATTGTTTCTGCATAGAAAATGAGGATAAAGGACTAGAAAAGATAGTTATACTTGACGAACTTACTGTATGCATTTAGACAGTTCTTTAAGCATCTGTCTCCATAGTCTGGACTCACTCTTGGAGAAATCTGGGTTCAACTGACAACTAAGTACATTTGATTTCCTATAAAATTGGAATAATTGTACTGCCTTCCTTCTTTAGGTGAGGACAATAATGTTTTTCTCAATATTAAATAATTTGAAATGCACTTTATCAGATGAAAAAAAATTAACTTAAAACCCCAACTCTCTGGTTCCAAAGAGAAGGAGAAATTGTACTTCAAAAAGCAATAATATTGCAAATCTCAAAATATTTTAGAAGTCTGTTAAATTGTACAAATGAAAGTTAATTTCTGCTGTGCTGTCTTTGTTCCAAGGAAAACAGATCTAAATTGCCAAGACTGAATGATTTAGAACAATTCTCTAATAATGTCAGTGTCCAAGGTTGACAGTAAGGACCTCCAAATAGATGCTGCTGAGCATGAACTCAGTATAAAATAAGATCAACATATAGAACAACTCAGCCAGACTGCAACTCTAAAGACATTATGCTTGGTTTATTCAACCCATTTATTCACAGCTATCTACTATGAAGCGAACTAATCAAGACTAGATGAGTACCATACAGTGGTAGAACCATAGCATTCAACTAAAGCACTACTCTGGACCTTTTCTGCATTTATATGTTATGTGGCAGAGTCTTCAAGTTCTTCTGTACTGAAAGCAGCTACTTTTGCTTTCTTTCTTTGTCTACTGGAGTAACATGTTATGATCCATGTAATTTTGTAAAATATCATAGATATCAGTGATTAAAACGTGAGCAAATATTAATATTTAAAATGCAATCTACAAAATATCAATTTTAATTAGTACATTTGACATATTAAAAATCAATAAGTAGTGAAAGATTCTGCTGTTTAGGCTGTACTCCACATGGATGATAACCTCTAAATTAAGAGATGCAAATTTAATCAATAGATTTTAAACTTTAGATCACTTGAGGCACTTGGATTGCTTCTAATCAGCCTAGTAAAGTGAAAGCATCATTTAATTGTTGTTTTCCTCCCCCCTCTTTGAAAGACAAACCTACGTTCAGGCTGGATTTTTCTCACAATAAGCTATATTATCTGAAATATTGCTCTTTGTTATTTTAGCAATTACAAGTGTATTTAAAATGTCAGAAAAACAAACAGTTTAGAATCCCAGAGGTCAATTCATCATTTAGGAAACCTCAGTAGAATCAACTTATTAACGTGAAATTTTAAATATAAAATTGGTAAACTGTAATTTTGACTTTTAACAAAAGAGAACAATTTTGTTGTGATGTGAAGTCAGCCTTTATGTAGTTTACTGTGCTTACTTTTCAGAATAATTTTTAAAATTTCTTATTTTGTGAAACAGGCTGTATAAAATTCTCATGCTTTGGTAATTGATACTATGAACCACAAATTATTGAAAGTTAAAATTTCATCTTTCCTCCTCCCCGTCCTGTTTTTAGTTTTACAATCTACATGTTACCACTGTTGTCACAGCCATCTGCCAAAATATCTGCAAGATACCTGAAAATACAGTTCATACTAAATTTTAACCCTGAAATACTTTATTTTTTCAGAATGTTCATCAACATTTGGTTGAATTTACTTCTGCAAAAATGACAAGAAAGGTTAAAGACCTAGTTTTACCTTTTTACATGAAAAGTCAGACAAATACAAATAGAATAGTCATGTACTTTATGATTCTTTACATCTGGAATTAGTAGGAGCTTTCTCTGTTGTATTTTTCAGGATGGTGGTTACTACATATACAGTTGAAAGTACCTTAAAAGCATTTAATATCAATATATCATATTTTTAGGCTAAATATTTTGATAGTATGCATGAAACCTGTATTTCCTTTAAAACTGAGAGGTGCGAGTTATAATGGAGAACAATATGACTGGTTCATTCTTTTTTCTTAAAGGTATCTATGGACAGTGGTACCTGAAAAACACAATACTCTCAAATGGAGCAGAGTAACTTCACAAAATTTGATATACCACTACCTATTTGTCATGCAAAGGTATTGCAATTACAAAAAAGAAATTGGCTGACAACACATTTAAATTGTTATTCATCCATTCTTCCTGTAAGCCACCACAATTACATAAATAATTATAACCTACTGTTACTGGTAGTGTGTCTTCAGTAAAAAGTGTGCTTCTGAATCATAAGCAACAGAATATTTAGACATTTCATAATATGAACTAGGTCAGTAACCTTTTCTTTCCACAGAATTCAAGGATAAAAATCATATGATACACACTTTAAAAAAACCCCAGGCATCACAGCAAAATCACTCTTGTATTCTATGATACAGATGAGTCACGCCAGTAGGAGTTTCTAGGGCAAAATATTTCTGGACATAGGAGGGAAGCAGAGATGATATTTCATCTCTGAATTATACACAAACTGTGCACTGCAGTTACATGGTTTCAACGTTGCAAGCACCGTGGCTTCCTAGAAGATTTGAACTAAAAACAGTCACAGATGTCTGATGCTGAAGTCTTCAAGAACTAAACGATATTAGTTACTTTGCAGTGTTGTAGGGACATTCAGTTACATATTCAGTATCACTAATGTCTCAGTGTAAAGTAAACCGTGAGTTTAAACTCACAGGTCGGTGGGAAGGTAATGTACTTTCTGCGTACACAAACCCAGTTAGGATTTTGTCTGAAAAATTTATTTTCCTATTAAAATACAGTATGATAAGGACCGTTGGGGTTTAGGGAATCAAACACTGTATTTTTCATTAAATGTTCTACCTGCTTGAGTGCCTACAAGTCCCACTAGGCCATGGAAATCTTAGCTGAACAACTCATAGGTATACTGGAATCTAGCAAATGAATTCCCTTAAACCTGGACCTCTTGGCAGGGGGAAAAGAAATCTATTCCAGCATATTTCAGCATTTTCTGTGCAAGAAACTGTATCCTCAAACCTTCATTTAATGAGTGTTGCTGTTGTTAGTAGAGATCTAGCAAGCAGCCTTTGAAAGAGGCTGGGGCTGCAACTGGAAAGTGTGCAACAGCTATTTTCATTTGCAGTAAACCAACAGACATTTTCATCTACGCTGACAAATAGGAACTACTTTCTGTAGCATCTTTTAACATCCATTGATAAGGGTGACAAAATACCACTCAAGTGCTTGTGTGGAACGCACCTCCTTTCCCTCTCCTCTTCTTACAGACACTGTATAGAGTGCTTGCACATGCAGGTCTTGTCATCCACATTCAGAAAGGGACACAGGAAGAGAAAATGCAAAGGAAAATGAAAAGGATAGCACAGAAAGATGTGAACTTTTTGATTTAATTACTTTCTGTCACAATATTACTCTTCATCTATGACCACCAACTGTTCTTGGACCCTAAGTCACAGCCCTTCGGTGCACTGTAGGGTATGACTTGAAGCAGGCTTAGATTTTTCCATACTGTCCAAAATGATGCAGAGATTACTTTTAATATAATGGCTTCTAATTGCTTTTAAGGTCTGAAATGGTCATGTAGTTTTCATATGTTTTCTTTCATTATCCCTTTGATTAGAGTGTTTCCCTGTGAAGGGTTTGTTGTTCTCTTTTTTGCCTAAGTTTCATAGGCATTCTGTAGAAACTAGGAAGTTTCCAAATTCTCATTAATTCAAAGGATCATCATTCTTTCCAGAAAGTTAATGTATCACTATGTAAAAATCCATATTGCTTTTATTATACATTCCAATTTTTATGCAATAGTTAAAATTAGACAGCATCCAATATTTTTTTTATCAGAACGATCATCTGACACTATGTCTAAAATCTTAACATCTGTGTTCAGAAATCTATATATTGTCCACAACTGGCAACCTATATGCTTTTCACTGATTTTGTAGAGAGTAAAAGGTCAATTGTTTATTTATTTTACTAGATAATACATGAGCAATCAGTTATCCTCTGACCTCACATCCACCCCAGGACTTTCCATCTGTCAGACATTTCTGTAACTACACATGTTCTTTTCCTACACTGGTCTAATGCACTAGACTTGTATACATCCTGTACAATCAAAAAGCTGAAATAAACCCAAGAAAGATGCCATATCCAAAAAATTCACCTCTGTTTTCCCTGTTCCTCTCAAAAAATCTAGGGAGTCACTGTTCTGACCTTCTGCTTAAGCTTCATAATAGTATAAACATTTGTGAGACCATCATGTGTCCTTTCTTCAGTGTGAATGAAAGTTTGAATGTTGTTCACTAAAGCAAAAAGATTTTTATAATGAGGTAGGACCTCAAGGTATCTCCTGTGACTCTCTGTGGCAGTCATTACAAACATGAGCCCCGAGGGTTGTTTATTTTCCTCTGCTTAATTATTTGGGTAGGTAATTTTCTTGAAATACAGAGTAATTGGACCTCTTTAAAAGTCTAAATGGGAAGCTTCCTGGAAATGTTTTCCTTGTGTATTTACACAGCATCATCTGAAGTACAAATATAGTCCCTGGATAGTTAGCTCACATTGTAATGAATTTAATACAGCTGTTCAGATTCATAGTTGACATAAATGTTTTGCAAATATAAGGCATTAAAGTCAATGAAGCTAAGTCAATTTACACCAGTTAAGAGTATGACAGTGTGTACAGAAGATCTTGTTCACTAGCATTATCATCCTGGTTTTTAAAGTTTCATAGGGTGAGGGAGCTTTTAATATGATAGTGGGCCTTCCCATGAAAGGATGTCTTCTCAGATACAGGGGAAATGTATAGGAGAAAGGAAAGGAACTCACAAAAAATGTTGATTATAACATCAATAGTGTCTAAAACACCTGCATTTTAATAATCTATAGGTGTATGCTTCCTTTTTCTGCATATGTGGGTGGCTGACTTGGACTGCCTTAGCTGTTAGAGGTGCACAGTAGTAGCCTTAATATGTTTTGCATTTCTATTTTGCCACAACTCACAGCCATTAAAATAATTGGATATGTCATTCAAGCACACAAATACTTTCCAAAAAGTTCTCTTCTACATGTTGCAAAGCAATACCACACCACTCTGGGAAGAAATCACAATCATAGCTTCCTGAGGGCAGCCTATGAAAAGAGAGAAAATTTTGTGTCTCATATACAAGTGAAGTTTTGACTCAATCAAATGAAGAAAAACCTCTAGGAATTACATCTTTATTTGGGGCAGGTGGTTTTGTTCATTGTTTTGTCACAAACCACTTGCCTCTCATTTTTGTGATTGATTGATTTTGTGATTGATTGCCTTTCATTTTCTGATTCTCGTTTTGGAGCTAGCAGCTTCTAAGGCATGGGCCTGAAAGAAGACATAACATTTTCTCTTTGCTAGGCAAGTAAAAACACGAGTTCACTGCTCATTTCTGCAATACATCCTTCCAATTTGGAAAGTAGCTCTCTTTAAGCAGAGAGCATTATTAGGGAAGTAAATTTGCCATTTTCAAATTATTCTAAACAGTTTAAAGTTTTCTTCATTATTTGGTTTTTCACTACTGAACGCTCCTCCAGTCCTCATTTATGCAGAACATATGTCATAATAGCAAAGGTCTGACATCCAACAGAAACTTCTTAAATATACAGAGTTTACAGCCTCTTTTTTTGATTCATTTCCTCATGATGCTCATTTCACCTAGTCTGGGTATCATGGCTTATACTTATTGCAGAGATTTCAGGTGAATTTCAAGAATAGAAAATTGCAAGGTAACCTGACAGACTTCCTTTCCAACTTAGAATATAAGATAAAGATATTTAAATAATACAACTGAAAAATAAAGGTTCACTGTTCATTAACATGTTTTGTCCCGTTACCAAAACAAATATTTATTCCTTAAAGTCTTTCTTGATACTTTAAAAATTTGAAAAATTATGTTTTAGAATGTAAAGGTTACAATGTTTTGGTTTTTATTATAAAAGAAAAAGATCTAGAAACTTTTTATACATGGTTGTAAACTTATTTGCTCAAGCTGTGCTGGGAAATGGGGTGGCACAGGTTTGGTGTAAATGATAGCAGTACTCATTCCTTAGGAACAATTTCTGTATCTCTTCTGAATTTTACAGGAGCCTAATGAGACTTCACGGAGGCATTTACATTTTCCTGTTGGGACAATGGAAAATATTTTTAGTGTTGAACATGAAGGGAAGGAAAGCAAAAACTCACAGTGATTAAAAAGGAGCATCATCTAAGGTTTATCAATTTAACTTAGAAGATGGAAATGTAAAATGTTTTTTTAAAGTGTTGTAAACAGATTTTTAAAACATTGGATTTTTTACTTTAAAAACAATAATTTCACATATTAAACCAAATCAGAAGTAGTACTGATTAGAAAATACAAGAATAAGAATTCTGATGTGCTTATATTGTGAGAAATAATGGATCTTTTTGCAGAGAGACTGTTCAACTTAAGATACGCACTTTCTAAGTTTACCAGTAGGAAATGCTATGAGGCATATGCATGAATTTCAGTATGCGTTTTTCAACATGCCATTTAAAGCACAGTTTGGTACATACCTCCTCAGTTTTCAGTCATTGCTTCAGGATGCAACTATATTTCCCTTGATATACTTCGATAATAAAACAGTTAGTGGTAATTATCGTAATGATTTCAGCATGAAGATTAGTAATCCATGCAATTTTTATCCTTGCTAGCATAGATAAGTTTACAAGGGCTTGAAGTACCTGTTAAGCTGCCAAAATGTTGTACACATATCAGTACTCAAGTTAACCTCAACTTTAGGAGGAATATTTTTGTATAAAAATTGAAGCCTCTCTACTTTTTGAATAGGAGGCATTAGTAATTGAAATACTAGTTGGGAATACACTGTGGATTTAGGCATGCAGAAAAAAAATACTACCCTTCAAAATGAAATTCAAATACAAGTGATCTGGGAAAATAAAAAAATCAGTTTCTTTTGTTTGCAAAGAATGATCATACTTTGGAATTATCATAATTACTGTAGTATTACATGTATTTAATGTAACACAATAATATTATGTATATAATATGTAATGATTTATTACTCTGAGTCAGTAAAGACCCTCAATTTAACACTGCTCAAAGGCATTTAACTTAAAGTTCACATTGCAGACCCTCTTTATTCTGTAAGTCAGTTAAATAAATTCTGCTCCAGTGCAAGGTTAAGTAAGCCTGTAACATGAAACATTCTGCAGTGACAGTGAGAGTCACTTGTGAATCTGTTTATAAAAAAAAAAAATCATTAAGGAATTACTCTCACATGTATGAGCACTGAAGTACAATAGATACACATTTGCACAGATGAAGAGTGCAAAGAAGCCAAACATTATTTTAAAAAGAGTGGTAGATACATTTCTTTCCATCAGTTTCATTTCCTATTTAACTTGTGTACTTTCCAATTACATAGCTAATAATTAGTCCAGGTCTCTTATCTAGAAACTCCTTTGAAGATGAAAAGACAGTTCCAGTCTAAAATATTTCATCACATATCAAGATGTAGACTGTCTAACAAGGAGTCTCTATTTGGAAAGAAGTTTTGAGTTAAGAATTAGATTTTCATCTACTATAGGACGTAAAAACTGATAGCAGTTTTTCTACCTTACATGTTCACTTAGCTTATCCCTGTGTCCAAGTGTCACAATTTGTCAGTAACCAAGGAACAGCTTAAAAGACTTCTTTTGTTCTTGGCAAAATTAATTTTCCTTGTAATATATCAAAGATGAGGTTATCAATGTATATAATAATTTTATTGTTTTCAGTCCTATCAACATTTGTTGACTATTAAAGGTCTAAGAGTAACCATACAAATTAGCCTGCAAAATACTTTTCAGCTTCTTTGTCGTCGTTCTGTTTCATATTTTGCTTTACTTAGGTTTTGCTGTTTTTCATTTGTCTATAATGTATTTTTTTTATTCACTGTATTTAAAAAAATGGGGAAAAATTCTTAAAACACTCT
The DNA here is from genome assembly GCF_028858725.1 of Colius striatus. Lineage (NCBI taxonomy): Eukaryota > Metazoa > Chordata > Aves > Coliiformes > Coliidae > Colius > Colius striatus. The sequence goes on from NC_084761.1 coordinate 29,378,624, forward strand.
CAGTTTCTGTGCAGTTTTTGAAAATCATCTGCTTAGATAAGATTTCACTTCCTTCTCCCTTTCATCTCTGTCATAATAAACTATTGGCAGAAACAATCTCTTCAGGGAAGACAGAAAGTTAATAGATAAGTGAAAGCTCTACTTTATATTTTAATTACAAAAGTCCTGATCTACTCTCACAACCTGTGTTGTAGGTGTTGAAGGTGTACAAAATTAAAAGATAAGCTCCAACCCAAACAATGGATTTCACAAGGAGATTCAGACTACATCTAATGTTCCCAAATTACTACAGAGCTTTTGCAAATAGCAAATAGTGCATCAGATGAAAATCTCAATGTACAATAAATGCAGTGCAAGAGAAGGCTCTTTAGCAGCAATTAAAGGGGACAAGTGACAGCATTTCCCACATCCATGTATGTATAAATCAGAAAAAAAAATAAGGTGGATGGGCCTTACATAACCTTAGTATTTCTGAAATAATGGGAGTTTTCCCTGTTAGGGAAATTAGCAAGCCAGTGACTGTCCCTGGCCTGAGGTTTATTGAATAGTGTAGACATGAAAAACTGCAGGATGTGACATGAGAAAAGAAACAGGAAAGATGACAGAGTGAGACACAAAGCATGTGCGGAGACAGCACTACAAGTGGTGGGAGATTTTGCATGTTGTTATGGAGAGGATAGAGCAGAAAGAGCCAAATTCTACAGGCACTGAGAGGGGAGCACTGGGGTTTTCTAAGGAGTTGAGTTTTGCAAAGCCAGTATCACTGAGGTACCCATGTCAGCCATACCAAATATTGCTGTGAGTACCTAGATAACTAGCAGAAATAACACATTTGGGTACAAATGTAGCAAGCTAGGACCAAAGGGGAAAAGAAATATCATGGTCTGTAAATCCTGTGGCAGGTGTAGTGCATGGTCCTTGACTACCACAGCCAAAGCTGGGTGAGACTTCAGTCTGTTGCCCCCCACAGACCACTGCAGCCAAAGATGCCTAACAGCAGGGACAACTTGGGAAGGTCAGTATTAGCAGCTACTCACAATTGATAAGTTTCTCCTTTCTCCCTCAGCATTCAGGGAAGAATACCCAAAAGAAGAAACACAGAGCTGGAGAGACTTTGTTTTGTAAAAGTCTTACCTTGTACAATCAGTTAGATCTAGGATCTCTGCTGTGCTGTAAGGCTTTGACAGCTGCATGCTATTATTCAACTTTTGATGTACTAATGATTTTAGTTGAAAGATTCTTAACATTTTTGTAGTAGGTATACCAACTCTTAGTTGATATTCTCTTCTCAAAGATCACCTAGCTTCCCATAGCTATAACATGACTAGCAACTCACACACCATTGGCTATTATCTTGGCCATGACCCCAGGTCCCTCTCCAAGTGGTGTGTTTCCAGGATATCATTGCACTCATTGCAAATGTGCCCTACATTCTTTTTCCTCAAACTTGCAATCTTTCATTTGGCAATTTTAAAAAATGATCTTTTTTTTTTCTAAAAGAAACACCTTAGAAAGCAATTTAGACCAGTCTATATATATGAGCTATTTTCATAATTATTTACTATTCAATCAGCTTTAGTGTCTTTTGTACATTTTCTCAGTAATAAGTCCATATATTTTCCCCCATATTTTTTGCTGATATGTCTAATAACACTGGAACAAGTCGTAAAAGATTCTCATTAGAAACTTCCATAGCAGATGATGATATAATATTAGATAAAGTACTTTTTGCCACTTACTACTTTAGCAGTGTGGCAGAGCACCTTAGTCTTTTAAGGTTGTTTCTATTAACCCCATTGCCAACTTCTAAGTGGTGCTGAATTTAAGAGAAAAACCTCAGATATAAGAATCTATCTAATAATTAGGATGTTTAACTGGCTAACAAAAAACATAAACCACTTTGTAAATTATTTTTATACTTGAAAGCTGACATAAATCAAAGGAACATGTGGAAAAAATGATGAAATTGATTAGTAAGAATCATATGGGGATCACACTTACAGAGTTAACTTGTAAGGAACCTAGCTCCACACAGGTTTCAGAATATCAGAGACAGAATTAAATTGGCTTTTCCTGCAGCCCTTGTTCCTGAGAAAGAGGAGAAAAGGAGGCAGAGAAACAAAGGAAATATCAAGAAAGATAGACAAATTGGCTGTAGCAATTTTACAGGATTTGATAACAAAGCTGGATAAGCTCTCAATTTCCCTCTGTGTCCTTTGTCCTTCCTTGGCACTGGCATGGCCTAATTTGTAATTAATGTCTAATAGTTATATAAAATAAATAGATACTTCAGTTTTATTCGACATTCCAGGGTAGAAATGTAACCAAATGCAGGTGCTAGTAATAGATTAATGAAAATCTTAATTTCTGGAGTTTTGTATAGTGCTGTTTAATATGGTTTTTGGATGTCAGTTACTTTAAAAACCTTTCAGTTATGCTGCACCAATAAGTTCAAGATATAAACCAATGTTAAGGGCAAACATTTTTATTTGATCACATTCTCAAGTATTAGTATATGAGTATATTAGTATTTTCTAGGAAAATAACACACTGCTATTGTGTTTGCAGAAATGACAGTTTCTCATGCAACATAAGTATCCTCAGGGAAATATTTAACAATTCGTAAGGTCTCTTTCAAAGATTAACTCCCAGTTTGTAAAATGGTAGTATTCAAGAGCATAGATATAAGCATATAATAAAATGATTAATCATCGTTTTGCATGCAAACCTTAAAACAACTTTTATTCTGGGAATCATCTTGCCTTTCCATTAAGTTTTCCCTCTTTTGAGCAGATGGAGGAAGAGAAGAGGAATGTTTATTGCTGATTTAATTATGTATTCTATGTATTCTATGTATGGGAAATTAAACTAGTAAGATTACTAGTCCAGTCCACTGGGAAATGACAACTTTGAGATTGAGAATTAGATGTAATCATCTCACTTCATCATTATTTTCATCATGAAAATAAATTAATTTTGTCTATTTTCTGTTCTCATTACTATACTTGTCATAAGAGGGAACTATCAAAATTCTAATAATACCTGATGTACTTTGGTAATTATGGTACTATGATCCCCAACTTTGACATTTTCATATGCTTGATTTGCTGCCTATTCCACTCCTCCCTGTCAGGTTAATAAAGACTGTAAACATGGAATCAGATGGGTAACCTTCTACAAATTGCAATTGCCCCACTTAATCCCTTTTCAGTTTTCAACTGGGGATGCAGGGAGGAGAGGTGGTGAAGATAAAATTAAGCTGAACTGCACTGATATTAGTGCACTTTAAGGTATCAAATTTTTTGTTGTGCACCAAAGTAAATTATGTAATAAATGTTAAATAATGTATCTGGATATCAAGTTTACATTCAAAAGCAAACATTAAGTTCTTTTTCTGGAAGCAGGCAGGTTCTGCTACTGAAATACAACCACCATTGCAGGGGTTAAAAACAAATAATGTGCTTATGTTTTTAATCATAGAAACTTTTTTTTCAATGAATTCAAGATAACAAAATTTCATCAAAAGCAAAAGAGAAACTCAGAAGCTTCAAAACAGAAAGCTATATACTGCTCTTATATTTTCCTCCTATCTGCTTTTCCTCAGAAAAAATAACTGAGAACATCAACTTTCCAAAAAGGAGACCAAGTTTCTTGAAGTACAGCCAAAACCAAATAACTACATCAACTTAGGTACATCTAGAAGAAAAAACATGTTTCCATTGGTAAGAGAAACCTACCTTCCTTATTCGTAGCCTAACATCTCTGTACTGTTGCTGTGATGTAGCTGGTATGTCTGCCCTCGGGCCAGCAGCCTAAATGCTTCTTCTTCTTCCCCATCCTCATAGGTGGAAGCAAGCTGCTGATAGTGTGAGGGTGACAAAAGGACTGGTCATGCCCGTGCATCCTGTGAAGTCTCTAGCAAGTTGCTGATGCTCACATTTATGTGGCAAGACGACATAAATCAGTGGCATGCACCATGCATCACTTTCTCCAAAACCACCAGGAGCCCCATGACATGTAGTCTCTTCCTTTATCAAGGCTTTTGTCTCATGGGCCACGCTATTCATACTCTTCTTTGTGGACCTGTGGCAGAGAAAAGGACACTAGACAGACTGGTTTACTGACAGCAGTGTTCCAATAACGTGCTACTATGTACCATTGATTATCAGATGAGACAATCATTAAACTTTAAAATTAGGTGGAATCTTACCTTGTGAATGAGGGAAAGAACAATTAACCCAGAACTGAGAATGCACCAAAATGATGCTACATGGAAGAAATTCTTCAAAAATATATCTACTTTTCTCCAACGATGGCAAAATCTGCCACTTATTAAAGTGATTCAAAGTTATACTTTGAATGGTAACGTTTTTCAAATATACCTTTCACCACCCATATCTTTTCAGAAATGTGTTTCTCCTGGATGAAGGCATAGCCACACCAATTCATTCATTTGCACTTTTGTGCTCCATTTTTGTAATTCATATGTAAATCTGAAAGTCAAAATTACTTACAGCTCATGATAGTACCTGTGTAACTGCCCTTCTCCTTCCAGGGTTCAGGGATTAGCAGGAACATGAAGCTTATGCTGAAAACCTTCCATTGGCATCCAGCCACACTCTTACACTTTTCAAAGCAATTAAGGGATCCAGCTCCAGCTACATCTCAGAATGCATTTTGATCTATAAATCACAGAAACAGAAATATTTTTCAGGGAACACAGACAGTGAAGATCACAAAAGCCAGAACAAAGCATGCAGCAGACAGGGAGAATTTTCTCTTTAAAGAGATCATGTCTGAAGCGATCCTCTGTCTTTCAGAGGACACAAGATAGAGCAGGTCTTATTGCCTTTCAGAAGCATCATATGGCCCCATTTTAAGTGACAGAATATTTTTTTCATCTCTAGCTCAATAATCCTCCCAAATGACCTCATAACTGCACTCACAAACTGAAAATTAAAATTTCTAGTCCTCATAAAGTTTTGGAACAAAAAAGGAAAAAGCATCAAAGCCTTCACAAATTTCATGAGTTATTATAATTTAATGAGGGTATATGAAGTCAGGTGCTACTTCTGCACCACCATCTTCTAGATTAAGATGTATGAGAAGAAGTTTCTTCCTAGAGCCTCATAACAAAATGACTGGTCTTGGAGATGAAAAATAAGAACTTACTTGGTAAAAATAACACTAGTGAGCAGAAGAACTGGGCACTAACTAGTAACTGCGGAAAGGCCTAGATGATGAGATGCTACTTCTAAAATCTATTTGGCATTCAAACAGAAGTACCATTACAGAATTTGACATCATGTGGAAAGTAAATTCTGTAAGCACATCTTGCCATAGCACTACGATTTCAAAGTACATATCAGCTTGACACTTGTATATTCTTTCTTCTTTAAGGATTAAGTCTCTCTCAAACCACCAAATCAATGTCCCATCAGTCTAGAGCTTTCTAGCACATATTCTCTAATTACAAAATTTACAGCTTTGAGTAAATGCCTCTAATGAAAGAGAAAATTCTTGTGGAGAAGATAAAGGTTATAGAAACAGCAGAGATTAAAAATAAAAAATGATGAACAGGATCACTTGCAACAATTTCTATGGGAAGAACTCCAAGTGGCTAGAAAATTTAACAGTACAAAGAAAAAAATACAGCAAATTATTTTTAGTAGATATATTAATCATTTAGAGCTTTTAAATCAAACACAACAATTCTGTTGAGAAAAAACAAGTTCCACTGAAATTTAAAGCAATATTTCCACTGACCCTAATAAAGTAGTGTCTAACACAATTCTGCTGTGTTGAGCTTATTATTTTGTCTAGACAACAGGCGAGATGATATCTTTAAGTCACATAACAGTTTTGTATCTTTTAGGAAACAATGGTACTAAGCAAAAAAGATTAGAGATTGCTATTTTTTTTTTCTGAGGGCATGTGAACTGTGCAAGAAAGATATGCATCTATCACCTCATAGAGGAGGCTTCCTGTGACTCCATTAACAGATAAAACTCTCACGAGTTTTACTTTAGCTGGCTGTAACAAAGTCTCATTTTAAACAGTTGGGAAATTCAGAATTTGCAGAATGGATTTTTTTTGGTGATTTTTTAAGCTTTCTAAACAATCTGAAATTCATTAGCAACTTCTTTTTTCTCTGGAACACAAAAGCTCCAAGGCAGATATTAAATACTCAAATTTTCAAGCATTCAAGCAAATTCACAATGTGTTCCATATTTACTAATTCACTAAAGTTAAATGGTCACTGGAAAGCAGATGTTAGGTAATGTAAACATTGTGTTAGCTCTTCTAATACAAAAATAATTATGAAGGAACGAATAAAAAAGCCTTGCAAGGAACTTAATACATATTAACCTCTTTTAAGTATTGTATTTTTACAGAGGTGATCTGAATACTAACTCTTTCCAGCAGATTTAAGGAAGCCTCAGGCTATACTTCTAGACAGCATATACCAGAAGAAAAATAACAGTTACATAAATGTGTAGATTATTAGTGGTTGTCAAATAGATCCATTTGATATTTTTATGATCCAATTGTTTACCATTTAACCAGCAGACATTGATATTTTTGTTCTGCAGAGAAAATCGGAACAGACTGAACAGTAAATCTGTTCTCCCTTTAAGGTACAGAGTTTTTCCATATCGTTTCTATTTGGAAGTTTATTCAGACTATGAACCCCCTGCTGATACTGATATCTCTAGTCTCCCTCCTTTCCCAACTCTTAAGTCAAATAGTTGGGTCAGCTCTTGTACTTTGATTATATGAAGTCCCTGTGGAACGTTACAGTGCATCCTAAAACAACTTTATCTTACTGTCTGCTGTGAGCTTACATGCTTGAATGCTTAATTTACAGACACGGGGAAGTGTTGATGCAAAACCAGCTATTCAAACGTAACCCGGATCAAAGTACAACAGCAACAGATGCTCAATAACACCAGTTAAATAACTGAGGAAAAAATCTTCTCCAAAACATCTACAAGTAATTTAAATTAAATTTTAAAATTCATGACTGACTTTTGCATTACTTTGTCTTTTGTGCTTGTCTGATTTTTGTTACCAAATGATCCCATTCCCTACCCATCGTGCTGACTGCCTGAACAATGGTGTAGGGAATGGACAGAGGGCAGCAAGCACAGCCTCAGACGTGGGCAGATGCAGACAAGTCCCAGACACACTTTCAACTGATCAGAAGCTACATATAGCACCAAAATCAGGTCTCTGTGCCCTGTCTCTTAGATGTGCTCAGTAGTTGGCTGTACGTGCATGACATTAATCAGCTTTAGCTAAGGCAAAGCAACTTGCACTTGTGTGCGATATAGTGCATGAAGTCTGTCCCATTACTGATAAGTCCACAACAGAAAATAAATGTGGACACTGGAGTCAGGTGCCTTTATGCAGATGTGATTCAGCTGAAATGCCTTTTTAGACTTTGGGTTGAACACAATTGAAAAGAGATATCAGCCTGCTCTTTGCAGGAGGAGCAAGGATGATGGAGCTCAGTGTAAGCAGCCTCAGTACAGATGAAGTCACAGATATCTCATTTCTCATTACATTATCATGGCATTATGCTGTACAGTTCTTGCTCCAATGTGTGAGAAATAACCTCTGAACCAGAGCAGAGATCAAATCCAGCTATAAAACAACACGCTCGTCCTTTTTTTCTTAAAAAGGGGAATATATTACCTCGATCCTAGGTTGTAGTGTTGCTTTGGGCAAGAGTAAATAGTGATGGTGAAATATTTTATCCTAATTTTGCTGCCAAACAATTTTTATTGTTGAAAGACACTCTGAGCAGGGTCTTCATTATGTTAATATTCATATAGTTAAAAGATGTGCTCAGCACTTTAGGATTTCTCAGCACACCAGATTAAGAAATTACTAGCAAAACCAAAGATTTTAGTGAGGCTGCTGTTTAGCAAGCCAACAGTAATACCAGTAATGACACCGTAGGGGAGGGAATGACCTGCTGCGAATCAGGACTGTAAGTCCTCAAAGGACATAGTAAATTCTGCTAAGCGTAAGCAAGTGCTGAGCAGGAAGTCACAGCAAAAGCAGTAGAATTTATTAACAAGTTCTTAAATGTCACGTCATTCTTTCACAAGTTCTTTGATGAACTGATAGAACGGTTGAAATTTACAGTGGTTTTAAATGTTCTAATAACTGCAGTATGTCAGGTGGATTTTCACATCTGCCTTGAAATAGACTTTGGTTATATGATTTTCCTCAAAATAAGGAAGAGTAAAATCAAAGCAAAGAGACACAGTTGACACATGAGTTATGGAAGAAGACTATATCTGAAGCTAATAGTAAGTAGTCCAGTTTCTGGGTACTTTATTTCACTGTTGTTTTAAGAATAGAGTAAATCCAAATTGTCTTGAATAAATATATTTAACCCATACCTTTAACTCCTCTATATATCTCAAATTTTTATTGAAGCTGAAAAGTAGAAATGCAAGATACCACAAAAGATATGAAATCATCTTGAAAAGATCACTTTCTCATGAACTCCCACTGACTTCAGTGAAATTATTATTGCTATTGATTACTAGAAATTACTATTGCCATCTTCTGGTGCAATTGAAAACTGGAAGTTGCTCTCATTAAAACATGTGTTGAGATTGCTGATGCTATCTAATGTTGGGAATGGCATTGTTCCTTTCAGAATTGAACATGAAGTCTATAATAGATGTGTTTTTTCTATAAATAAATAGCTGTGTTTCTCCCCAAAGCTTTCTTGTAAACTCACTATGTATAGAACTCAAGGTAGGTCTTAGAAAACAGAAAGAGAGTAGCAGTGATGGCAAATCAAGCTTGCTAAATTTCTGCATTTTTTAATAATATTCTTTGAGGATAATTTAATGGTTTGATAAAATATGTTTAGCTAAATTTCCGAGAATCATAAAAATTTCTGGATACTACTATTGAGAATATTTACCATCAATCTTGTCTAGGTTTTCAAGGATTTGAACTCTGTACCAAAACAAACATACACTAGCTTTCAGCTTAGATGTGTAATAGTCAAATTCTGATGCCAAGAGCAAACATTCAAGGTTCTAGATTGAAAAGAGGGACACCTTCAGACACATTCAAAATATCCTTGTGTAATTTTTACTCTCAGTGTGAAAAAAAAAAATTGGCAAGCTCACTTAAGAAGAAGAATCCACTTGTCAAAATGACTCGTGAAGATAATAAACCCCACCAATTTAGGGGTTAAATCTTTTCATTAAAAAGTGTAATATATATTCCAGAGTAAAGGATATTGACATGTTTTTAAGTATTTTACAAATATTGCGACACTTCATGGCTGCAAATAAAATGAACAAGCTTCAACCTTGAAATAGGTGAACAAATAGCTATTCAGTAAGAATCAAGTCACCAGGGAATTTCAGATTATTTGGTGGCTTTATATCACTATGCATACGCATCCACGTAGAGTACAACTTTCACACACCAATAACTTTGTGAAATTTTATGGCCTGCATTATATACCCAAGGCATTTTCAGGTTTTCAGATCTGCACATCTGTAAACTAATTATACAGAAGGGAATGAAATGCACTTGCTTACCTGTTTAGGTTCAGTAGACTGATTTCAGAGTTTTCAGAGACTTAATTTCAGGACAAAAAATAAACACAAAACTTGCTTGAGAACCCACTGGGAGCTTTTCCACTGAGTGCAGTGTCACTAAGTGTGTTATATGTGCTTCTTTGTTAATAGATGGTGCTGCTTAAAGTGAATTCTTAACTTACTGGAAATTATTCAGCAATAAAAGATGTTTCTGTTGGCTCGAAGATTGAATACATTATACCCTCAAAGAAACATGGAGGAATAAAGGTGGAAATGAAGAGAAAAATCACATAGGATGATAAACTGATCCTTTTTTTTCCTTTCCAGATCTGATACCAGACTAGAAGATAATACAGAAAGTAAAATCGTTACTATGCCTACCTAACCAATACATAATATCTTAATGTTGCAACCGCTCTATTGATCCAGAACAAAGATTCAGTCTTTCTGAATTATAGGCAGGGATTGATTAAAAACAGTTAAAGTGGGAGAAAATAATGAGATATTCAAGGAGATATCCAACTCTGGCTCATTCAAATGAGGTCCACTTAGACTTGGTCTTTCATTTCTCCATGGGACATCACCATGAGCTTTGAACAGGAAATGGTTTCCCTCTGTCCCACTGGGAAAGCTAAAGAAGTAACCAGAGGGGTTGGCTGAGCCAGTCTAAAAGTCTTCTAGGTCCCCAAAGGGCAGCTTTCTAACATTTCTTTTTTTTCAGCAGAGTATTTTGCATAACCAAAAGACTAGGCCAAGCTAGCACATTAGGTTGTGTTGCAAAAAAAACCCCAACTATATTACATGGTCCTCATTCTGTCTTTCTCCTTCCCTTCACTTTCTCCCTTCTTGGAGTATCTGAGAAGTGTCTCCTCTTTTACTCCGTCAGCCTGTGCATCTTGAAATGCAGAGAGGCTGACCCATATAGTTGAAACACATTGTCTTGGGGAACTCCAGCCTTTCTTTGAGTAGGAAAGGAAGCAGTAAATTTCTAGAGTAGAAAGCTGAAGTGAGCCTATATAGGATTGTTGGTTGCATGGCAGGATCCTTGCAACCTGAATTGGATTAAATATGAGACAGATAGATCCTTTACCTTCCATAAATTATGCATTATCAGGCAGCAAATTAACCAATACTCTTGGGTTCTAGCAAAACCCCATTAGAAAAGAATAACAGAGCAAATATTTTCTGGCCTTCTTTTCTTGAAAATTTTCACTCTAAGGCAGCACCTAAACTTTATTTGCTAGCTGGATGCATATACTGTGCACTATTAGGTCTAGTCAAACTCATGATTAACTCTGATTCTGCCTTGTTTGTAATTTATAATTGTGATTTAAAGTAAATATGGTAAAGTCAAATTTTTCTAAGGCTATTTTAACCTAATATATGTTTATTTTCAATTTCAGGAATCAATTTCATTGCCTGAAGTGACAAAAAATTAGCAATTTTTGTGTTGCTGATGTATTGATTTCTTTTTTTACTTAATTCACGTTTGTTATGGCAAATGTTGTATTTTATATCACAGATAAAGGAATTCTCAAAGGTTATCCCTCAGTTCTCAGATATCATTCCCTTCCTAGTTCAAACTTTTAATCAGCCTACCTAGCTTCTGCATTAACACCCCTGGTGTTGCAGGAACATTGATTCAACAGGAAACAGGGTACATCCCAAGTACTCAAGAATTTAAAAAAAAAACCCAACATATTCTTTTTTTTATTATTGAAGTAAATCAACTACTCTAATTTTAAAGTTTTGCTGGATCTGAGTCAACCATTACTTTTGCCATCACCTGCCAAAGACACGTCATATAAAAATTTAAAACTCTCATGCATGCCAAGTATTTTGGCAGGCATCCACCAGTCTCTAAAAAAATGACTTAATTTTTCATAGCAGTTGGGGTTTTCTGAAGTTACTCTATTAAATACACAATTACTTTCAAATAACAGTAAGCCAATGACTTGAACCCTTTGAAGCAGCACAATGGAAGTTGAGGACAGTGTTGCTGGAAAGGATCACCAAATTTCCCCATTGCAGCAAGGTCTCCTGCAAGTGGAGTAAGCCTCCACTGAGCTCAATGTTTTACAAATTCAGAACAAAAAAGTGGTTCCTGTCCAGACCTTTAAAAAGTATTTGATTTTCTTTACTGTGGACACTTCATTTCCTATGAAAGACTGATAAAATTTGGCTACCTTTCAATACCATTTCCCCATGGTTTTTCAATAGAAATATATGTTCACCAGATGACATGGTTTCACTCTCTTCTCAATTCCAGCACCGACATTGCAGGTCATTTTAGGAGATTTTTTTTGCCTGCTTTTCAGGTTGCCCATATATAGAAATGAAAAAATAATGTATAGTTTACCTTAAGATGTGTGGCTGGAAAGGAAGCATTTATTATTTAGAAGCAGCAGTGAAAAATGTTTTAAAGTAACAAAACAAAATTTGAGCACTTCTGAAGAGGATTTTTTTTTCTTCTTCTTCATTTCCATGCGCAATAAGGTATGACAGTAGCAATGTAGAAGCTTGTTTGGAGTTTTTTCCTCACACTTGACACACCATCTCTTTTCTTCTCTACATTACATTTTCTTCTTAATGTATAAGATGTATTCTTCTTATGTTTTATTTTTATTTTTTACTTCTTCCATTTTAATCTTTCCTTTGCTATTAACCTTTTTTATTGAAGAGCATAGACTGAAGTTCTGCATAAATTAAGATTAAATAAAAGCTGTAAGTATGGTAAAATTGACTTTGTTACAAACATAAAGCTTTCTCTAAACAACTTTGTCAGAATTCCACTCTTTAGTCAAGATCTGGTCTAAATATTGTTTTCCTCTGTCCCTCATCAGCACCCATTTTTACTGGAAAATATGGGCAGAAACATAGTTTTCACAGATACACCCATAAGGTCTGTGAAGATGTACATTTTCCTCCTATCCCTTAGAAATGTCAGATCTCACGTCAACTCATAAAATCAGTGATTTAAAGAAAAGAGAGGGACTTAGCAAGGCTTTATCCATTTTAAGGGTCTAGGTATGACTTACCATTTAATTTTACTTCAGTGATCTCTTGCATTAAACAGACAAAGAAAACTTAGGTGAGCAGAGGAAGAAGAGAAACAAAGTTAACCTTGTGATGTTTTCCTGCTAAGAAATGATTTAAGTAGCATTTTGATAGCCTTATGAAGAAAGATCTGTAGGATCCTTAGACTGAAAAGCAGACTGATAGGAATTTAGTAGAAATTTGCTCACACACGTACACTGCTCCCTCAACATTTTCCCAAATCTCCTCAGGTGGCTACACATTCTCATCTCCAGACTTTCTATTTAAAATAATTGCCTGAGGAGACCACAAAAGATAGAAAAAAAAAAAAAAAAACCAACATAGTATCATTTTTACTCAAACAAAAACAGACTTCCACATGGGAAAAATGAGAAAATAGAGGTATTTGGAACCTGAAAGACAAAAAATAGTTTACACAGATGCTGCTGCACATTGCTCCATGTTCCTCCTTTCTGTTACTGTTTCAATGGTTTCTCATGCTATTGAATATTTTTTCGATAGCAACTACCTCTAAAATTGACCATTTAAAGCCTTAACTTATTAGTAAAAAACATTGGTGAACAGTAAATATTTTCTGTATTACTATATTGCTATAAAGAAGACACAATGTTTATCAAAGTAAGCATGACACATAGAAAGTCAGCTACATTTTCGATAGTCCCAGTTGCTAGTTTGCACACAGAAGCCTTGTTAGTTTGGTTAGTTGAACTAATCAAAGTGTGTGCTGTGGAAGATGTGCAGGTTTTTATTCTATGAACCAATGCAATATGGATTCATTACAAGTCTCATACTAAATTTTGTGATAGGAGGATTACTTTCCTTTGTTTTTTAGTGGTACCATTACACTTGTATTTGGAATGTTATGCAGCTTGTAGTACTGGAAAATGATATTCTTTAAATAGATATGAATCCTTTTTATGAGTAGGCTTTGCACAACAGAAAAAAAATTTTTTGGTGCAGGTCAAAAAAATTCCTAGCCATGTTGTCACTCTTGATGTTATCTCCCATACAGAAATATATTTTTATTGGGCAATATTTATTCAGTAAAGTAAAAGTTGTAAATAAAATACATTGACAGATTCACTTTAAAAATAAATATTGACAGCTAAGAAGTACTTGGCATTGTGAGACGCAGAACTGAAAGAGCAATAATCAGAGCAAAAATGAGAGAGGAAAAAAGCTTATTTCAATATGAAACAAGTGTGGATGTTTCAAGACTGACAATATCAAGTGCATCTTCAGAGGCAAAAAGGTTTATATCTGTTTCCTAACAAATTTCTTATCTCTTTCCACCCAAATTGTTCTTTTGTGGGCCTATTTCCATGACCATAAGCTTATTAAGGGTTTGAGGTACTTTTCATTGGAAAAAAAAATTATTTCTCATATGACATGATATGATTCTGCAATCAAAGAAATTCTGTGTTTATGATCATGCCACTATGGCTTTATAACATAAGCTTCAGAAATAAGCACAATCTTTTTGCTGACTGGAGAAAAAAAAGAAAAAAGCACAATAGAAAACAAGGAAAAACACCAAACTTTTTGTTCCCGTAACAGTTTCCTCATCCTGTGTTTTTTATTGTCTTTCTATACTCACTGAAGTTTCACAGATTTGGATTCTCTTTGGCTGGTTGCCCAAACAGCCCATAACAGTATGAGTTCATTGACATTCTCTACAGAATGTTTTTGACATCTTTTGCAATTAAAGCAAGTTCTGTTTTACCCTTCTCTCCCTCCTTCTATCTGAATTCCTCCTTACTCTCTCTGACAATTTTCATTTTGGAAGTACAGTGGATGTGCTGTAATGTGCATTGATATGCTCTAATATGCATTGCATTGAGATTTATTTTTTTCTTACTGACTATTCAGAGACCAGTTGACTGGTTTAGGAGTAGAGTTTTTTTGCTTTATTAGGAATCCCAAAGAATGTCTTGTACAAAAATTTTCTGCTGCATTGTGAGATCACTGCAGATACCAATTCTATGGCAATCTCAGGTCCTTGATATACTAAAATTGAGAGTCAGAAAGAGAAGTTTTTCACTTTTCAATCTTGCATGCAAAGGAAGCAGTGTAATAACAAACAGCGTAAGTGGAATATAAAGGAGTTGCTCTTTGTCAAGCGATTAATACTGTACAAGCTTCCTATTCACTGCTAGATACGATATTTGGTCAAATTTTGGAGTTTTGTTATTTTAGGTTGGGTTTTGATTGGTTTTTTTTTTTTTTTTGTCCTCATCTGACCAAAATGAGAGAATATTGCAGGTAGGACCACACATACACCATTTTTTCACACAAACCGAGGGGTTTCTGTACCCTTGCAGTAGTCTTGTAGAACAAATACTTCTACACTCAGTGAACTATTTTCTTTCTCTTCTCATACAAAACATTTTCTGAGCTGCACGCAAATCGTGATTAACTGTGATTACTGTCAGCAAACGATGAACCCACAACCATCAGATCCCAGGCTTTGTAGTCTACTATCACCTTCTACTTCTATGGCATTTAAAACCTACCACCCTTAAAGCACAATTGGAAGCCTAGTTTAATTAATCCTTTTCAAAAAGAAACCATTGGTTTGCTCTAACTTGTTTCATACACTACAAAGAATAAAGCTAAAGTTGTACTCTCCTGGTTACCACAACATGATAGCATGCACTTACACTGGACCATCTGGCTATCTGATTGTATCTTGTGAGCATGAATCTAAATGAAATGTTTTTGTTTGTGGATAGCACACTTTGAACAATGAAAATACCAGATGATCATTCACTAAACTGATATTACATTAAAACTTCATAATAACAAGCAAACTCATGCTGACAAGCACAGTTTAATAACATTCTGTTATTCATCATAATTAGGAGCTTGTGATGTTCTTCTCTTTGTATTTATCTCCCTTTTAAATGTATTTGACTTCTTCTTAAGACTTAGTTTTCTTTAGTCATTGTGTTCAGATAAGGAAAACAGTGAATACAAACAGTAAACCTTGTTAACTCTTCCATGCAACCATGGTTTGCAAACACAGTGGAGCACACTAAGAGAACATATTAAAAAAACCCACATAATAATTAAAGGTAGGCATTTTACAGAGAAAAAGGAGCACTTTTAAATCCTTTTAATGGTGTGTCTTAAAGTGTTGATATCCTCTTCATGGTATAGAACTTGAATAATTTGATAAATTATTCAAGTAATTTCTAGAAGTATTTGCAGACTATAAAAGAGATTCCACACCATCAGGAGACATCATATGTTTTGTTCTACGTTCCCTCATACCTGGGACACAGTCTTTAGTATCATCAATATTCGTTAACTATGTTTTTAGGCTTGCTATTAAGCATAACCCAGAAACTCTATCATCAGTAGTTGTTAGGATGGCTATTAGGAAATATTGTTAGTCCTACATATTTGTAGTAAGAATAAAGTTGTTGAAAACATTTTTAAGAGATATTCTCAAGTTATCTATGGTGGTTTAGCCCTGATTGGGTGCCAGATGCCCATCAAGTTGTAATATCACTCCCCATGATATCAGCAACTCTGCAGCAACTTCTTTGCCTTCTCAAATACGTTACTCACAGGGGCCTTACCTCAGTCACTAATTGGCCAGGCCTTGGTCAGCTGCAGGGTCCATCTTAGAATTGATTGACATTGGCACTATCAGCTACAGGGGAAGCTTCTGGCAGATCTTTGTTTAAAGAAGCCACTCTGTAGCCCCTACACTGCCAAAACCTGGCCCAGGCAAAACCACTACACTATAAAATTAAAAAAAAAAAAAAAAAGGAAAAGTGAAAACAATAGGAAAATGTTATATCCAATCTACAAACACCTTACGAATCTGCCTTATGAGGGAGACACAAATCCCTAGTCTGTTGGGATCCAGTCTTTGTAGAGTCAATTTTCATGCTGGATTAACTCCTGATGATCACTTCAAAAGGACCAGATTTTCACCTCAAGACTTCAAAGCAAAACTGAAAAGAAAAAAAGCCCACACAAGACTTCCCAACGTGTTTTTGATGTGGAATGTGTTGCACAGGATGACTGGGACTCACTGAGCAGCCCTGATCTTCTAATCTACATTGCTCAAGAAAAGGACTTTGAAATGCATTTTGTGGTGTAGAATTATTTCGTGCTGCAGATGACTATATAGTCTGATATAACCTTTTATATCATTTAACATGTAACCATCAGGTTCTGTACAAAAGGAAATATAGACAAAATTTGTGGGATAATGTCTTATTTGCAGCATCATATAGATTTGCAAAGATATCCCCGATGTGTATTCCATGTATTATTCGAGCATACACAGTTTTAGGGATACATATCTACATATCTTACACTGAGATATCATATTTTTATTCTAAATATCTCATTCTATAGCTTTTGTGTACTTCAAGCTTCTGTATTTTAATTTTCTTGTCATGTTTAAAGTAATATGTCAAGCTGAGCTTCATATTTAAGTACAAACATGAAACAGGTGCATCTTTATGTTTTGACTAGGAAACATTAGGCTCTGTATCAAAAGCTGACGAAAATCTTTTCAAAATAGAGTGCTTGTTACAGGGGAGTAAATTACAACAAAGAATCACATTTCCTATCTTTCAGCAAAGTGGAGGTGGTAATGATTCTTCTAATGTTAAGGTGATAATTGTCCTGTAATGTCATAATATCTTTGCTTGGAGGTGGTTTTTATTTTCATTTTTTATTACCTTTTCTGAAAGGCTACACAATCTATAAATTTGATGTTATACAAAGTTTGAGTGAGTAGATTGTGAACACTCTCCAAATTCAACACTAAGACAGGTAATAGAAAGTTCATTTCATGTCAGGAGAATATCATTGAAGATTCCAGACAGAAATCAAATGGATATCTAAGGATGAAAGGTGATTATGATATTGAAGATGAAATGAAGAAATTGTTCAGAATACAATGCCGTATTTTCTAATGAAATGACAAAGTTATTTGCACTGTGGAGAGTGTTTTTGACAAAGCTCAGCATCTGAGGTCAATGTCTGTCTTACGGAATAAGGGAAAAGTTCTTTCAGAAAATTACAGACCAAATAAGGAAAAACAAATGGGTCCATGGAACAGTAAATAATAATGAACCATAAAACCAGATTTTTTTTTCATTTAAATGCTAATATCTCCTTTGTCTTCTAGAAGTAAAGAAAATTAATAGGAGCAACATCAACATATTCAGATGAAGCTCAACAGCCAGTAGCTACCAGCAGGATATTTACTACTTTGTAAACAAAGAGGACACTTCATAGCTATGTAATTTTGTGTCACTTTGTGCTGAACTAAACAACAACCCACAGTTGTTTCTGTTACCGATTTATCCTCCTCTGTTACCCTAGGGTGGAGCTGAAACATCCAAGAGTATAAACAGGGAAAGAACATTGCTTCTCTGTATGGGGTTACTTCAACTCAAACAGTGTGTGATTTGGTACAGAGTCAAACACACAGAGCTCCAAGCCCATCTTGTACGTCCTCTCTCACTCAACAGGTTCTACTGTGGATATTTGGGTGCATCTTCACCAAAATGATGGTGTGGATCAAAAAGCTATCCCTGTTCAGAACAGATACAACCAAGTAAGTTTTTCTGAGCTGACATTCATCTTGGTAACATTTCTGAAATCTCTCCCAGACCTTTGCACACAAGATTTCATATATTAATCACTAAATTCTCTCCTTGAGCCATTAGAAAGTTGACCAGGCATATGCCTTACAAATAAACCCTGACAGAACTAAGTTGTGAGGTAGGTTATCCTTCAGTAAATTAAACTGCATCAACTCTCATTTTCTCACTTACTGAGTCTGAGCTCATCCACAGATACACAGAAGCAAATGCAGGGTCCCCCAGTGCAAACCAGCACTCCCACGTTTGTGTGGGTGGCTAGGGCATCAGGAGTGGCTGGAGGCCACTGACAGGCTCTTCCCAAGCACAGTAAGGAGGTGGTACCAAGACAGAGGTGACTATCCTTGTCTGGAAGTTGCTTAGGATGAGCAGTCACGCCATGCTGAGAGCCTGACTGGTGGATGAAGGTAGGGAAAGGTAATGGAGATATCAGCATCCTTCTTCTGAAAACAAAACCCACTGCTACAAGGGATTGCAGGGATTTAGATGACCAAGGGCTATAGGAGAGGATGAGATACATCCACGCGGACAAGCTCATCGGTGGCTATTGGAGGGGTTGGCTTGGGCATGACTTCTGCCCAGGGTTGTCTCTGAACTGCTCTTTGGCAACACAAAGCAGGAAAAAGGGAAGAGATTACAAAGAAGAAGAGAAAAAGACTTTACAAGGGAAAAAGATTCCTTTTTACGTGCCCTCTTTCTTTTTTCCTTGGTTGGTTGAGTCTATCCACTGACAAACATGAAAATTAGGTCTGTCATCTGACCTGGTATAAGGGCTCTTTTTGCATTGTGCAAAAGTATGATGATGTACCACAAAACACTCTCTGTTGTCAGGGAGAGATTAAACTGCAACCCCTAAGTCCACACACACACTAAAGTTCAAATGTTATTATAGAGTGTGTGTGAATAAAATAATTTTCAGTTACCATTTATCCAAGAAAACTCAATTGACGTTCAAAGCTTGTTGATGAAAATGTACCAATAGGAAGTTAAATATATGGCCTAAAAACTTTTTCAATGGGGCGTCAAAATTCATTGTAATGTTGCTTAGCAAATCTTACATGTGGATATAGGAGCTCTCAGAGTAACAGTATCACATTTCCAGCACATAAGAAATTGAGTCCCATATTCTTGCTGTGTCTTCTCACTGTGATGCCTTGGTGTACAGTTTGCATGAGAAGGAGCTCATTATGCCCAACATGATCCCAAATGCCCAGCAGAGATAACAGTCTAAATCATTTGTTCTCTTTAAAATAATTTATTCATAGGTAGGAATAAGAATATGTGCCCTTTATGAAGTTTATCTGTATCTATAGCAAACACAACTTAAATTAATTCTTCATCTTCAGGACTGGGGAAATTTGACTAAAGCATTAGGGATTTTTATATTAACCTCCATTAATTCAGTAGTCCTACCACTTTGATAACAAATAAAAACGGATGGCTAAGAAGTTTCTTCTTATTAAAAGGTGTGAGTGAGTGCAATTAAACCTGCCCTGTATTTCTCAAGATATATCACATATTCTAATGTAACTCCAGGGTTAATAAGGAAGTATGTGAAGTTTATTAGTCTGTTGACTAGTGATCACATATAGTACATCATTGCTGTAGTAGGAACAACACACAATGCCTGTTCTTAATTTTCCTCGCAGTTTTGATTTTATTTTTGGCACTTCTACGGAATCCTGAGACTGAATTCACTGCAATTTAATTGTAATTAGATCAGTAAACAGGATGATTAAAGTCTGTCTTTTTTAATACTATTCAGTGAATTGCCTAAAGATCTACAAATGTTACGTACTACTATATGAAAAAGATATTGAAATTTGCATGTTTTACAAACCTTTGCAAAACCCTTGTACTTCTGATCATTTTCAATTTAGACAAATCTAATTTTCCTTTAATCTGACTATTTTGAGTATCTCAACTGATTAGAAGCAGTCCTTGTCTACTTTGACATAAACTGAAAATTCTAGTCCAAACTTCTAGCCGTTTAGTGTTCACATGCTTTCAAGACCAATCCATATTTAGCAAATGGGAAATAAAATCGTCCAGAATCTGATCATATAAACTTTTAAAAATGATAAATAATTCATTAAAGAACTGGGGACAAAATTACAGCCCTCACTATTTAACATAACAGTGATGTAGAGAGAGGGAAAAAACCCGAAACATCAACATCAGAAAATGGATACAGTATGCTACTAATATTACAACATTGAATGTTATACAAGGTTATACCATTTAAAAGCTAAATCAATGCTTTATGTGTCATTTAGAAAGGATAGACTATGTTAATATATAGTATACATTTTTAAATTACCTCTAAAATAAAATGAATAATGCTTTTGCTCCCTGAATGAATCAAGCTCCGTTATCTGCACTGTGAAACCAGAGTACCGAGTCAGTTTAAAAATAAAGCTCCTTAGCTTAGATAAAAATTCTATGAAGAAAAATCATCTTTCATTATGAAATACTGAAAATGAATTATTTTAGTTGCACTTGCTCCTTGTTAGTATGCTAATTATAAAAGCATAATTTCATTTTGGGAAGAGATTTGTTCAATTTCAAAATTTAATGTAAATTTATCAAACATGAACACTCCAAAATATTAGGTCTAAAGCTCAACCCCTTCTTCTGAATCAGTTTTCTGCTGACATCCAATTTATGATAGCTTCTTACCTCATGCATATATACATGCTAGTGCATATGTTAATAGGCCAATGGGGGAAAGGTATTTCTATGATGAAATATGCAACGTTATAACAATTATTAAAGGGAGTTATCCAAATTTGAATACAGTAATCAGGTAATTTTCTGATAACATGCCGTCATTTTCTATGTGAGCCATCCTAGGTTCATTGTTCCCACTGTCTACTCAAAGGAAGTAGAAGGACCAGAGATCCTGCTATCTGGTGATGGCAATGCCTTCCTGGTTTTGGATGTTTGCTTCTGTCTGTCCAAAGTTCTTGGCTAAAACTAGCAAGGACTCAAGGAGCTATGACAGATCTAAATAACCTTATTACTTTGTATTGAGTGGAAAGACTGCGGTATAAATTGCTGCAATGGCCCATTCATTCAAATTATTCATGTTTATATTGCAGCTTCGACTGGTTAAAAAGGTCTTCATCTCCTCCAAGGCAAAAGCAACCAAGGAAACACAGTGTTTTTCTAGTAACATTCAACCTGCTCTGGTTTTTTTTAAAGAATCTAAATTTATTAGCCCATATTTTCCAAACTGAATATACAAACAGTTCTCCAAATAAAAATTGAACATTTTAAAGTACTTCAGGTTTTTTTCCTCGAGGTTTTTGGGTTTGGTTTTTTTTTTTTTTTTGGTGGCTTTTTTCTGACTTTTTGACACTGAATAAGGAATGAAAATAAAATATCACAAACTGAAAGAACTTAAGACTATATTTTCTTTAAAAATAAATAGTATTTTCCCTCTAAATACCTCTGTCAAAAAACAGTAAGAAATGCCTCTAATTTAAGAAGCTAATCAAAATTAGTAATAAAAATCTTACTTAAATGTTATTTCCACAAGCAGATTTTTTTCATAAACACCTACAATAAAAGGCAACCATGTAGTAATTTCCTCTAATGTCAAGAATATAGATCTATGAACTTATTTCTGATTTTCTGAGAGGCATTAAGATAATACAGTGATCAAACAACACACAGAAATTGGCCATTGGAAAATACAACAGCTAATGTTAGGTTTGGTACCTATCACAGATCATACTTATGGCCCAATGGAACAGTGAAAGTGTCCTAATTTTTTATTTACATTCACATCTATGTACTATTCTACTGGGAGGCTTCATGGGAAGTGACGGACTTTGATTGCAAGTAACTCAAGAATCTACATGTCTTCATTAACTTCTGGCTATCAAGGATTGCTGTTGGAAATCAGGACCATATTTATATTTCCCTCTTATTTTGTGATGACTGGACATCTAAAAACTTTCTCTAAACCATTACATTTTGGACCTTCAAATTAATCTCACTGCTACATCAATCAATTTTTAATCACATACTTTCATCCTTTCAAGAAATACAATTTCTAAGAAGCTCTTTTTTTTTTTTTTGTTACGTGGCAAAGAACTCCAATTTGCTGATTACTGAATTAGCTTCACCTCAAATGTATGATAATATAACCCTTGCTATCTGATTTTTCTTGACACCAGGAGGAACAACTTGAAACTAAAGACTCTGAAAAAAAAATCTGTGCTTTATTCTTGTTTGTGATGGAATAAGTGACAGGCTTGATCCATTGCATTTGACAGTTTATATCCCCATAGCCTGAGATGAAAATCTGGTTAGTATTGAACAGATTTATCTGGCTTCCCCAGACTCATCTTTACCTTGGTGATACTGGTCTGTGACAATAAGTTGAGTTTTTCTTCCAAAACAGAGAGTGACCCTAGCTGATGCCTTTCCCTTCACTGCTGCTGGGAGAAAAAGCTCTTGATTTTATAGCATAAACCTACTTCCACCAGCGGATGGGGCAAAAAGATGCCAAGAAGCAAAATTTTTTGTTTCTCTTCAAGGCAGTTGTTGCCCACACAAGGTTTCAGTGGTCCAGGGTAGCAGAGGGACAGCACAAAGAGGTCTATCTGAGTTAGCAGAGACAGATCAAATGTAAGAACAGTATTTTGCACCAAGCCCCTACCTACACCTTTGTAGCACCACAGACCATCATTTTGGACCTCTTTTCTGCTGCTGTTACTATGAAAGGAAAGTTCTGTATGTCACAGTGGTATTACTATAAGTATTGCTAAATCTTCGCAGTTAGGCTTTTCCAGGAAGGACAGTCAGTGGTGGGCAGGTGACAATATCATGTCCCGAGAGCTTTGCTCAGCCACTCCAGCAAAACCTTGCCATCGAGTATGCATTTGTGTGTAATTAAATACAAATTTAATTTCCAGTTTAAGAAGCATCTGGGTAAGGGTATTTTATAACTTTAATTTTGCTCTCTTAAGCCAAAATAGTAAAGTGTCATATTGGAATATAAGTAAATAATGGAAAAGACAGTCATGATTGTGTCCATCATGTGACCTGAGAAAATATGAAAAGGCTTGTGCACTCGGAATATTTGAAGCCTATTTAGTTTTCAAATTCACAAGAAACAGAGTATATAGAGAATCAAGAGATCAATGGTCCTTAGATAAGAGCACGTGTAGATAGATATCCAAATGCAGGTGTAAAATACTGGTAAATCAAGCTCCAGAAACGTGGATAAATTTCCCTGCCTGAGTATGGCATTACTTATAATATATATTAGAAATTACATATCTCTGACATGTGATATTCTACCTTGAACTTCAGTAGTAGTGCGCACTCAGTTATTGCATATTTCTAGACTAGTAAAATCAACACATTTTTTAAGGCCACCGTAAAGATCTCTGAATATAAAATTGAAGACAGCTAAGCAGTCAAATCTCTTGGGCAACTTTGAAAACTGCACCTGAGCACTTCTCATGTCCCACTCTTCCTGATTTTAAGTGCAAATATAGAGCTGTGGGGGGGGAAAAGGAAAAGCGAAGCATTCTCTTGTAATAAACAGCACAGCACATTATTTTGAGAGAACAGTAAAATGCAAAGTAGCAAAATGTTATTGCTCAGTTTAGAACTTTATTTTGTCATTTTAATGACTGCTATTCTTGTTTAAAGATCCATGGAATCTTAAATAACTCTGAACTGCCAGAACCTCAACAAGTCCCATTTTAGGAGATTTCTAGCACTGCAGTGCTCCCTAGAGTTACACTGATGAACTAGTTTGGTTCTGGCCTGAGGTTTGGCCATTATTCAAGGAAGTCCCAAGGCAAACCTCAAACCAGTCAGCCTTGCTGGATGCTCAGTCACCTAAAGCAAAGATGAGTACCCAAGAGAGAGTTCTCCATGGCTTAGTTTTGGGGCAGCTATCTCATCTCTTCATTTAACATTTACATGTTTCTAGTACCCTGTCTACCATGAAAACACTAGAAAACTTCCGACACAGTTGATTCTCTATTTTCATCTTTCTGGCTCTTTGATGTCTATCACCTTCTGTTTACAAACAAAATGACATTTTCCTGCCTCTTCTGAAGTTTCTTCAGTTTCCAGCCCATTTCCAGATATAATCTCTAACAAGTGATTCTATTGCTATGCACATGGAATAATCATAACTGAAGTTTATTATGAACCTTCCCAAATTATGGTAGCAGGCCTCTCTTTTTATGTTTTTTTACCAATTCTGTACATGTTAATATGAAAGTGTGTGAAACTTAAATTTTGGCAGCAAAGCCATAATTTTTGTTTTATTTTAGTATTTATGATAATTTTGTGTAAAATAACAGGAGAAATACCTTTAAGTATAAATTATTTGTTAGATCTATACTTAATATCTCAAACAATCTTTTATGCTGATTTATTCAGATTATTAGAAAATGCATCTATCTCTCCTTTCCTTTATATCATTATAAAATTAAAGAACAAATAAAGTCATTAAAAATAAGAAACTGACAGAAGTGTATAACAAATATATGGCAGTGCTGTTAGAGTCAATTTTAGAAAGAATTTATTATTGTCTTATTAACTTCATAGTTAATAAGGATCTTGTTTAACAGTAATTATTTTGTTCAAGGTGCATCAAAGTCTTTTTTGCATATGAATGTAATGTAGGAGGAAGGAAAGTTTCACAGTTTTCACAAAGGCCTAAGGATATTCCACTTGGAAAGATAATCTAAACTGTGCCTAAAGCTCTTAACTATCTCAAAGTTTCACATTTAAAGTGGAATATCTGCGGAGACTTTGCATTTTAAATTTCCAAATCCATTTTATGATCTTTTTCCTTTACTAAATGTTACGTTTTCCTTTAAAAGAAAGAAAGAAAAAAGTTGTTCTAACAATATTTATTTAAAATAGCACCAAAAACTTAGGAGCAATTTTCTGTTAAATCAACTCTTGTCTCAGATAAACTTTACCGGAAGAAGGAGCCCTGTATAAACAATCCATATGGAAATTCACATTTTCCTTTAGAGAGCAGCTATTTATTCTGACATTATGCTTCTGAGACTTTTCAACTCTTTCTCTCAATCAACCTTCCTAAAACGATTATTGCAAATTATTTCAGTATCTCAACCTTCCTAAATAAGTCTGAGCTACCTTAATAATGGACTCTGATAAGACTCTTGAGATATCAGATGTTGAGTTTTCACTGCATAATTCTTCAGATCGGTTCTCAGCCCTCTTTGTTCATCTTATTTGTTAAACTTTCCCTTTCTGTCCTTTTGATGTGCTAGGCAAAGACCAAAGGTGTCTCATTCATTCTTTAAAGTGTTGATTTTTGTCTCCAAAGCTTTCTTTTAATAACCTTCATTATCTCTCACAGCAGATACTGAGGGCAAGCAAGCATCAGACTGACTAGAGGTATCTGAGATCAGGTACAACTACTGTTTGTTAAGACTCAAAGAGCTTAATAACACATTTAAATCCTATTAAAGTCAAGTGTTTACTTCAGTTTAAGCAGCACCTGAGAAAAGCAGCTTGTTCTGGGGGAAAATAAGGGCATGCTTTGTGTGAGCAGGACACACTGTGATGGGCATCCCCTCCTCAATGTTTGCAGCAGATCCAAGCCATGAGATTTGTATTCAAACCCAGATTAAAAGAAATTCATGTTGTTCTTTCTTTCAGGTTAACATCGATAATTGCATCTGTGGAAATATATTGGGCTGCTAAAGTTGATAGTTGAAAAGCATGGCAGGATTCATTAGGCAATTCAACAACTAGAGGATCACAGAAATGTCAACAAGCACCAGGATTTTGTTATTGAAGCAGAAATTTTCTTTTACAGTGTTGAACCTTGCAGTCAAATTAAGAAAAATTCTGTAACTTCTTCATGGTACACTATAGTGGTTTTGCCCGGGCCAGGTATTTTGGTAGCGGGGGGGGTACAGGGGTGGCTTCTTTAAACAAAGAATTGCCAGAAGCTTCCTCTGTAGCTCATGGGGTTAAGGCCAGTCAATTCAAAGCTGGACCCTGCACATGACCCAGGCCTAGCCAATTAGTGATGGAGGTAACACCTCTGTGAATAATGTATTTGAGAAGAAGTTGCTGCACAGTTGCTAAACTGCAGCAGCAACAGGGAATGCGAATGTGAAAACATATCCGCAGACACCAAGGTCAGTGGAGAAGGAGGGGGTAGTAGGGTACTTAGATACTGAAAGGAAAGGCTTCCCTGTGATATGTGGTGAGGACCATGGTGAAGCGGGTTGTCCCCCTGCAGTCCATGGATGACCGCTAGGAAGCAGAGACTCACTTGCAGCCCATGGAGGATTCCACGCCAGAGCAGGTGGATGCCTGAAGGAGGCTGTGACTCCGTAAGATGTTCATCCTGGAGCAAGTTCCTGGCAGGATCTGGGAGCCTATGGGGGAGGTGTTCACACCAGAGCAGGTTTGCTGTCAGAACTTGTGATCCTGTGAGGAACTCAGGCTGGAGCAGTTGGTACCTGAAGGACTGTTCTCCTGGTGGACGACCCACACTGGGGGCAGGGTGTGAGGAGCTGCTCCAGTGGGAGGCCCCATGCCAGAGCAGTTTGTGAGGAGCTGCAGCCCATGGGAAGGATCTATGTTTGAGAAGTCTGTGAGGGACTGTCTCCTGTGGGAGAGGGACCCCACAGTGTAGCAGTGGGAAGGGTGATGAAGACTCCCCCTGAGAAGAAGCAGCAATAAAGTCCACCTGTAATGAACTGACTGCAACCCCCATCCCCTGTACCACTGGTGAAGGAGGAAGGAAGAGGAAGAGGTGAGGGGAGGTGTTTTAAGATTTGGTTTTATTTCTCATCTCCCTGTTCTTATTGTTCCTTTAAAAATCAAACCTTTTTCTCCCCATGTTGAGTCTGTTTTGCCCGTGACGCTAATTGCCAAGTGATCACTCTATCCTTAACTCACAAGACATTTATTATATTTCTCTCTCTCTCCTGTCCAGTTTGGGAGGGGGAGTGATTTTATGACTTGGTGGACACCAGACTAAACCACCACATACACCATGCACTTGAGGTATAAATTTCAGAGATACAGAAAGGGCACAGGACCAACTCCACAATTTTAAGAGGCCTTGATAAATTGTAATAGTAAATGACACCATGAACTTAAGTTATATTAGTATCTCAATTACATTATTTGCATATAGAAGTTAACATTGTCTGCTACTTCATGACTCATTTTTTAAATAGCTTTGAAAGATTTCAGTGAACTCTGCCTTGTTGAATGCACGTTTTCCATTAGTTTGGCAGATAGCTCTTCAAATGCTGCAACATGTGGAATACAAGTAGGACAAATGTTGCTTAATTTGGATGGTTATGTAAATCACAGGGTATTTTTTTGTCCTCCGTGCCATCAACCATAGATACATTTCAAGTACACACAATTAATTAGTGGTTTACAAAAGATAATTAGGTATAACAAAACACCTCACTTGTTCCAAGATTTAAACAAATTGAACTTGGAAAGAGCGCAGATAATTTTCTATAGTTGTTGAGGTCTTAGGGTTTAGGGTTTATTTCCTGAATGTGTATTCTCTTAATATATATTTTCTCTTCATTTATACAACCAGCATTGCCAATTTGAACGACTATTACGATTATTTATTAATTTCTTTCAAAGGTTCAAGACATCTTGCAGTGTTCAAATAAAGCAAAAAGTAGGTTTGCGTGCTGTAGAAGACATAAGTAGGTATATTGTCACACAGCACAAATTACATTTTCCTTTAACAATTATTGAACCTCCTTCTCTTCTTCTCCTGTATTCTGAACAGTGATCTTTACACTGTCTTATTTTGGTCATTAACTGTTCAGAATTGTGCTACCCTAGTCATAATGTTCCAATCAAAATATATCCATTGACAGGGCCTACACGCAAGGGTCTTCATGTATATCTGTTTCTTCTACTCTTTCCTAGTATTTGTTCTTTTGGGTTTTTTTTAAATCTTCAGTCTCTGCTTTACATCCTCTCTTTAGTAAAACTTACGCTGCTGCTGTCCATTGAGAGTTTACTCAGTTTTTATACTTCCCTACAAAACTAAATGTTTCATATTAGTTAAGTTTTCCCTATGATATATTGATTGGTTATTCTCACTAGTCCCCTGGATAAAGTCAGAATCAATATTCCTTTCTGACTGTTCTTTAACAAATTCATAAATAAAGGGCTATGCCTTCCTCTGACATGCATGTACTTACTTGATTTTTAGCAGTTAAGCATCTGGGAAATATCATATACCATTACCTACGCAAGTACAGGGGTTTTTGCAGTTTCTATGGGAGAAAATGTGGATGGGAAATCCTATTTGTCAGTTCTCCCTGTAGCAGAAGAGTTGCACAATGAAAACAGTGAAGTTGCAGAGATTTGGTAGCCTCTATTAAGTTTTCAGGTTAATACATGGAAATAAAAGGGAAAAAAACCAAAACAAACAAACAAAAAAAAAACCCCACAACCATCCTTTTGATACAACTAACGAGCACACACCCAGGACTCCTCTGTATTACTGTCAAAAGCATCTGAGATTTAACACAGGGCAAAGAAGAATAGACCTGAGTGGATTCTTCAAATTCTGCTCTGATACTCGAAAAGCCTGTCTCACTCACTCTTTTCTCTGCCCTAAGAAGACACACATACCGCTTACGAACATCCTATGTCAAGTGTAGCAAAAGACCAAGAGCACTTCCAAATGACAAAAATCACCTGATTTTTCACCTCAATAAACTATGTCATTAAATAGGCATGCTAATTTGCATGATGACGCTAAGATTTTTTCTAACAAATATTTCATAAAATAAACACTTGTAAGAGAAGCAATAATGTGGAAGAACATGAAAGGTGGGAAGTATTTGCTACATAATATAAATCCCACTTAAACGATCCCATTGATAGATTGATTCCCTTTGCCATTAGGCTTTTGACTTAAACTGCTTTTGTATAGCATCAGGGAATAAGCAATAAGTAACTGGCATCCATGAACATGACTTAAAACTCACTTCCACAGAGCAGCTGAACTAGGAAAATTACTGTGTAAACTGTTCAATTATCCTGATTCTGTATTTCAGGTAACATCTTGAAATCTTTTTTTAAGAAGAAATTTAGAAATTACATGGATTTTCCTCCGTTTTCCCTGCTCATTGATCAAACCACTCATCTTACACACACTCATTTCTAAGGCTGAGACTTTTTTTAAAGTCAGCAATGAGTCATAGAGAGTACACTTTGCTGATGATATGATGTTATCATTATTACTCTCAGTCTCACTCCTGTAAGGCCATTGTTATTGAATGTCCAGGGATAATCTCACTGGTCAACTTTTGAAGTTGGAACATTTTAAAATACTTAAAATATTGTTGCTCATGGTAAAAGATATTATATAACTTCTTCAAGAAGTCATTTTGACAATATTTTAAATCTTAATTAAGAACTTTGTCTCAAATACTGGCACAGGATTTTACAATTTCAAAAACTTGTGTCCATGTGGAAGCGTCAGGTTTTAATTTTCATATATCTGTGGGGCTGAGAACATCAGAAAGCATTCTATTATCAGTATTAATAGAGGAGATTAATACAACAATATTTACAGAAAGTGACCCTGACATTTAAAAAAAATGATCTATAAGTGGTTAAGAATATATTTTTTATTTTATTTCTGCATTGGATGAAGTTAAGCCCTCACTACTTAATGTAAATATAAATGTCATTCATATAAGTAAAAATAAGTGGATTGTTTATCAAACAATAAATTTTAAGAAAGGAGGTGCAGAGCAAGAGGCTTCAGCTAAATTTATGATAGAATACGACAAGAATAAAACGCAGCTCTTTTACAAATACTAGCTGAACTTAGTTCTTTAAACTATCAGAAAAAAACTTTTCACAAAGTTCTTAGTCAATTATTCCATACCAAAAAAGTGCAACAGATTCCATTAAGCTGAAGCACAGTTGACTAGTAAAAAAAAATTCCTCTGTATATTTGACATAATAAATAAGGTCACAGTACAAATAAAAATGGCTCGACTACTAAAAAACCCAATCTAAACCTGATATAACATGTTAAAAAAAATGGAAATTCTGGTTAAAACCATTGTCTTACAGAAGTTGATTATAGATAAAAATGTAAAGGCTTTATATGTCATGAGAACTTTGCTGGTCTACTAAATTAATAAAAAACAGGGATGAAGGCAATCCTTTTATACCACATTAACTATGGGCTTAGTGCAAGACACAAAGGAATAGTACTGAGGCACATAGCAAAGGAATGCACTTTGGGTACAAAACCAGGTCTCCAAGTTTGGACATGTATCTCAACCAGCAGGTTTGCTTAAATATAACTGCTTATTGAATCAATCAACTCTTCCTTTTCTAACTTGCACACGAATATTGGTAATTTAGAAAATACTAAGTGGTTGGGTTTGGTTGGGTTTTTTTCTTTTGTCTAAATCTTGTCAAAGCTGGTAAACACAAATGCTGATGCTGAAACTTTGGCAATCTCCTGACATTAAGAAAACCATAAATAAGAACAAAGAAATGTAAATGGGCATGTTATTTTCATTTCATTTATTATAACATTTTAGAAGTGTTACAGAAGGGGGTTTTTTTCACTTGCTTTGAAGTTCTGGCTTTTGTTCTAAAGGTGGTTCCCACCCAGGGATTGTCCTCCCCTCTCCACTTCCCTTCAGACCGATCCACCCTTGCTGTGTCAGCAGCACATGAGCAGTACACTTCTGAAGTTTCTTGTAATTAAGTTCACCTTGTTGTACTATAAGTAAACATGTTCAGACTTATTTTGTATACATTTGGGAAATAATAGCTTTTTAGAGTCAGTGGTGAGAAGCAACCTGTGCTACTAAAATAAACTGTGGCAAGGACTGTGTCTTGTAGAGCTTTTACAAGCAGCAAATTCCCTCAGCGTTTTGGTATTTTTATCAGAAAATAATGAACATTAATTTCTGTTGTTTTGCATCAGTTTACAATAATGTTTGCATTTTACTATATTTTTTGGGCATGCACACAAAATGTGATTCAGTTAACAAAAGCCAAATACAGTTTCATTTCAGACATTCTTGGGCACCTTGCCTGGACTCCACTGCCTTTCCACAAGGTTTCTGGTCCCCTCTCAGGTCCTCTGTCATATTTCCCATACCCATGAAAACACTTCCAAAATCCTAAGGGGAGTTAAAGATGCATCAGACACATGTGTTTTGGCAACTGGTTCCTACTCACTTAGAATTATGTAAACTATTACAGAGTCATTTTCTGGCACGGTTTTATACACAGAGAAATTACTAGCCCAAGATCTTTCAAGGGAGAAAACCCCTGATGTTTCACACCATGACACAACAACTAATTGACTAAGGGAAAGCATTTGTTTCAATTGTTATGTTTGTTTTTCACCCCTAACAAGACATTAAATACATAATTTGCTTCCAGGTAATACCAAGCTGACTGTCTTTTGCCAGCTGAGACATGGAATTTAAGACAGACATTTCAGTGTAAGAGTTTCAGCCTCAACAGAGAAACAGTGAAACACCTGTAAGAAAACACCAAGCCATCCAGCTTGACCATTTGGTTATCCTGTGGCTTTTGACAGGTGACACACTCAGACACAGCACTGGGGCCCTGAAAGAAGATCACTGTCAAGCCATGCAGCAGCCCAGTGATGTCTTGCCCTGTCTCTTTCAAGAAAAAGCAGAGATACACTGTCTCCACACCCACAGCTCCAGGCCAATCCCAGTTCCCCCTAAACACATTTTATCCTGCTGAGATGGCAAACACCACACCAAGGCCTCTCAGCCACGCTGTCCAAATGGCAAATATAGCAGAACGTCAGGCCTGTGTTTCTGTCTCACTTCCTCTCTCCTCCTGCCACAATGGGAAACACTGTTTTTTTCAGAGATCAGGAGGGACTCTGTGGCTCAGCACAACACTAAGCACATACATACAAGATTGCTCCTGCTGATATCTTCATATAACAATGATTTGCGCTCAGAGTCATGGCTCTTTGCTGTGCTCCTAGACAGTGACAGCCAGCTGTTGGCGATCTTCCGGCACCAAAACCAGGACAGAGAGCTGCTTATGGCCCTTCTGCAGAGGTTTTGAAGGCATGACCTTTCACTGCCTCAGGAAGAGGAAAAGGAAATAGCCACACAGTCTAAAATTTTTGAAATAAATCCTTTGTACCTGACACCAGGTGTCAGAGATTCCTCATTTGCAGGCCCCTCCTCAGTTTCTCTAGAGTTCTACCCCTCCTCATTTATAGTCTATCCAAATCTCTATCCTCATTTACTACTTCATACAAGTCTAATTTGGACTTTGAATGGTGAATGTTGAGAAAATTGAAAGAAAACAGTTATAAGTATTAAAAAATGCCAGTGCCCACTTACCTGTTGTGCTTTGAAATCAGCCTGAGAAACAGCCAAGGGAGGGAGACTTATGGGAGACTTAAGGTGGCAGGACAGTTATATTTTGGATATAGACTGCAGGACCAAGCAGACAAACAACTTCAAACACCAGTTTCAGCAAGGTCACAGTGTCCACAGTGAGGTAATTGCTTCATTAATTTCTGAAATTAATATTACAGTTAACATCTCTCTGACACAAATAAAACCAGAAATGAGCTACTAGGAGTACATGCTAAACATATATAAAAATGTTCCTCAACTCTCTACCCAAATCATGTAAGACGGCACCTTGTATTGCATGTGTAATGGCTAGCCAGGTAGTTCATTTTTCTGTAAAGTATATAAGGAGTCTTCTTCCATTTCTCAGTATGCATGCTGGGAGGAGAGATGCCCATGCACCCAGTGCTGCAATAAACTAGCATCAGCTTTCTAAACTATAAAACCTGGTTTGGAGAATGCTTTCCTGTTACAGATTTTGGTAACATATCCACCCTCCCTTTCCATGATGTTATGATTACATTACATTTTGCTAAATCAGGCATTCTAAAAATATTGTTATTTCACCTCCATAGCTCTCGCTTCTTCTTTTGGCCATGTAAATGAGAACTAGTGGGGTTTGCGGCATCCTCAAGACAACATGTTATGAGATAATATTTCTGCTTCATTAAAAGGACTATCCTGCTGCAAGCTGAAAAGACCCCAAACACATTTCTTCCTGAAAAACATTATTACCTCAGCTCTTTCAACTGATCATTAGGACTAGCTGAAACTATTACTGTAAATGGGCTTACAACTACAAAGTTTCACAGGGAATGGCTGCATTTCCTGGAGAGAAAAAAAAATGTACTTAAAGTCTTTCAGTTCATAGCTACTTGCTTGATTTTTTTTTTTTTTTTTTTTTTTAATATAAGGAAGAAGCTTTCATATTTGTGGAACTTTCTTTTAAAACTTCCATGAAAAGAATATCTTCATTAAATCTGGCCTTGAAACAGTGACTAATGGGAATGCTCAATATTAAGATCCTCCTTTGAGGGACAGATTTACACTCCAAGGCAAACCACATAGGCATTTAAAAGATTTTCAAAACCAGGGCACGGAAAGCTGAGGAATCTCAGCATCTGTGAAAATCAGAATCCAATTTGTAATGCAGAAATCACTTAAACCCATGCTCTTCAATAAAGAAATAAAAATGTATTCTGAGTCTTCAATGTTTAGCTGGCATTAAAAAAACCTGGAAATCACACCAGAGCACTAAAAGAGAGAGATACAAAGAAAATATGTAAGAAGAAAGGAGGGTAATGGATTTAAAGGAAAAATCTGTTAGGTTTCGATATAAATGTACTTGCGCTTATTTTATTCTGTTGTTGGGTTTATTCTGACACATGATTTTGTAGAATAGGAATGTGTTCAACCTTTTCCATCCAGTCAGTTTTAATAGTAAAAGTAATTTTCTCAGGTGGGCACTGAACAGTTGCAATTACAGTTTATTTTGCCAGAGACATTCTTTTAAGACACTAATGGTAAGAGACATAGGGTAAGGAATAACGGCACAGCATGTCTTCTAAGCTTGATACCATCAGCTTTATGGAAGACTCAGAGACACCAAATGGTATTTTTCTGTTGAAATCTCAGGGTGTTTTATTTCCAATGTGCTTTAATGAAAAATAATGAAAATATTCTAACTGTGGTCACGCAGCTAATGCTATTCTAATTCACAAGATCCATTTAAGCTCTAGCACAGTTGTATTTGGGCTAGTGTATTGGGTTTCCATAACAAAGTTTTGGTAGTAGGGGACTCTAGAGGTGGCTTCTGTTAGAAGCTGCTAGAAGCTTCCTCTGTGTCTAATAGGGCCAATGCCAGAAGGCCTCAGGATGTACCTGCTGCTGGATAAGGCCGAGTCCATCACCAATGGTAGTTGGACCTGTGGGAGAACATATTTAAGAAGGCAGGAAAAAAGCTGCACAACAGCAATTGCAGCTATGAGAGAGGAGTGAGAATATGTGAAACAACAGTGTGCACATTAGGACAAGTTAAGAAGGAAACGTAAGTGCTTCAGGCACCAGGACAGATATTTTCCTGCAGCCTGTGTTGAAGACCATGGCGAGGCAGACTGTGCCTCTGCAGCTCATGAAGATTGTCAGTGGAATAGAATATTTAAAAAAAAAAAATTAAAAGCCAAAAAAAACCCACAAAA
Source organism: Colius striatus (assembly GCF_028858725.1). Lineage (NCBI taxonomy): Eukaryota > Metazoa > Chordata > Aves > Coliiformes > Coliidae > Colius > Colius striatus. Next base: position 29,413,504 of record NC_084761.1, read on the forward strand.
CTACATCATACCTAGTAATTACAGGCTTTTTCTTGTAAAAGACCACTATAGAGGTCCCCCTCTTGTTCAACACAAAGACTGCTTAGATGTCATAGAACTTATGACAGGTGAATACTATAGACAGGAACTAGTAGCAAAAATGAACATTAAATGCTGTTTTCTTTTAGCCCATTGATAGCAATACATCTCTTCAGAAAGTTGTGGTGGGTTTGGGTTTTCTTTTTTTTGGGGGAAAAGATGTGTCTTCACTACTGAAGCAGTTTTTCATAACTTTCTATACTTACTTAGAAGTAGACTTGTATATTTTTAAAATAATTTCTCTCCATACATCTACTAAAAGTAAACTAGGAACTAGCATCAGAATCTGATAACCAAACTCTATGGAAGACAGGCTAAAGTTATTTTCCTTTTTTTTAAAAAAAAAAAAAAGAAAAAAGTGAACAAAGGGAGAGTTTAATTCTTGCTATATGGGCAGTTCATAAGAGGTCACCTTATCTCTGCAATATTATTTGGCTTTGGTTTGGTTGAACTTTCCAAGCATCTTTATGATAAAGGAAGTAATTTTTGCCATTACTAAAGGCCACTGACCTGACAGCTCAGGGTCTCAGGACTTGTCTAGGTTGTCTTAGCTTGAGCTGATTTTAGCCTTTAAAAAAAAATTATGATAGCAATTGTCTGATGGACAGGTAACTATCATCTAAATTTTGTCCAGATTTCTTTTAGTTTATAGTGATAATGGGGGTTATTCAGGGTGGATTGAGTTGTCTGTTTCTGGAACAAAATAAGGTGCTGAAGCGGTACTAGGAGAGTACCGGAGGTGCAGGGATTCTGACAGAAATCACAGTTGTAATTCACAGGTTGCTACAGGAGTGCAGCCTCTCATTTTTCGGGTGAAACCAGCCTTAGAACAGAAAGTGAATGGTTGGAAACCAATGGCACGAGTAAGCATTTAGGCAATGTTAAGAAAACTTACAAAAATAAAGCCCAAGAAGAACCAAGCCTACAGAGGAAGGAACTATCAGCATCTTTGTTCTTCCAGCAAAGTGAAGGGAAAAACTCACTGGCACAGGGCCACATATTCCCCAGTGAAGACCTCAGGATGATGACAGCTCACCCTGAGCCCCTCTCCCATTCCCTTTCAGGAAGGCTGAAGCTACCAGTCTTTTAATCTAGGGGTTTGAATACACCACCAGAAAAAGAGTTCCTAGGAACGATTTTTATATTTCCCCTGAAAAACAGTTTAACCATACTATTAAAGTTTTTCCATCTTAATTTGAATTATGAATGTATATTACTGTAACTCATAAATCAGACTGTTACGTTGTTAAATCATGAACTGCAGTAAAAATTTCCCAGTTCCAGTTATGTCTGTGTTCCCCTTTTGCCTATACAAGATTCTGAGTATAATTAGCATGATTACTATATATTTAAAAAAAAAAAAAAAACACAACCCAAACACCAAACAAAGCAAAAAAGAGCCCAGGACCATGCATTGAAAGGATATGCATCATCCTCATGACAAGAAATACTAGAAAATTTAAATAAATATGTGATCACTTATAGTTCTTAAATCACAAGTGTATTTTACTCTGCCAAACTTTGCAGAAATATTTTTTCTCATTTCAATTGTAGTATGGAGGTTATTTTACCTATAAACAAAAAAAAAATACCTAAAAGACCAGTAATATCATAAAGTCACTGAGAAATGTCCAGAAGCATTGAATGTGTTTTCACTATCAAATCTTTTAAATGAGAAAGTGATTTCTGTTTTGTACAAATTATTTAACTGAATACAGTGAAACAGTAATGAATTTTCAAAGATATTAAATACTAATTTATAGAAGTGTACTTTAATAGTTACTTTTGTGTGAACACATACATTCCATCTGTGCTTGAGAGAAAGAGAAACTTTGTGAGGAGTTGTTCCTTCCTTTTTATATAAGATTTACTGAGAGTTATTTATGCAAAAAGACTATAGAAAAGCTTTTGGGGCATAAAAGTCTTTATTCAGATCAAAACCAAAGGCAGTAAACTCAAGGCTGAGAATAATTATGTTAATTATTTTGCCAGTTTGAAAGAAAATTACAGTTATTGCCAGCAGAGCAGAGGGTAATGTTAGCAAGCAAAGTAGTAATAAGTTCAGTAAGTCTGGTGGGACAGAGAGGTCAGGTAGAGGTGACACCTGGAGAAAAAGAATAGATACCATGAAGCCAGCATCTCTGTGATTCTTAATGTCAAGTACAGCTGTGAATGTTAGCTGTGAATATACTTTTTTTTTTTTTTTCTGATTTCTCCTTAAGGATGAGGGCTGAAAGATCAGAAATGTAGTCTTCCTTTCTCAGATTCTGTTCTTTGGCTGGTAAATGGACACACTTCACCTTCATAAATTATTTTTATAGAAGGTCATGCTAGTGGCTATGATTTTCCAGAGAGGCCTTTGGTGCAGTATAGGAAACTAGATTTCTGATAGCTTTGTTGTGAGAGACATCTAATGCTTGGAAATGTATGCTAAAATTTCTTCATATTTTCAGCTACCTATATATCAGTTAGTGCATGTTCACCTCTGAAGCTGATTTCAAACAAGGTTAGTAAGGTTAGTAAGTCATTTCAAGGACAGGAGAAGAGGTCCCAGAAGCAATTGAGATGTTATCTGTCACAAAACTTGCTATAGTTTTGTGGGTTTTTGTAAAGGGTCCAGCACAGTGAGATATGTGGAGTTTTCTTGCTGTACAGCTATGTTGTTAAATCAAGTGATCAATTTACCAAAGGAGGATCCTTGTTGCAGAGGGTTAGGTGGGTGTGACAAGTATTTTCAAAGGGAAGAAGAATTTTAAGAAGAAAAGCACCTTTTAATAACCATTTGGCTCCCTGCCAAGGATTCTTGGGACACTTCAAATAACTACCAGTTTTGTTAAATATATTGGTCTCATCTGAAGTAAATTATGTTCCTTCTACTGTATGAGACATACCAATACCAGTTTGGAAACTTTCCAACGAAGGTGGTACAGTTACTGAATTGATGTGCTTAAGATAATTACCTAAAAATCAAAGTCACAAATCTATTTCAGAATCTGATGACTTGATACATTATTGTAAAATAAAATAAATCCAAAACCAAACCCCCCAATCTGTGTTATGCTGGTTTAAAACTATTAAAAATGAAAAGCATTTTGAACAAAGGAGGCTTTCTCTTTGAAAATTGTTTAAAAAGTCCTATGTTGACAGTGTTTTTTTTTAAATTGGAAGATTTAAAGCTTTCACTTTTTCATTAGCATCTCCAGCAAAAGCTGTGTCAGAAATTCTCATAACTCCATCAATAACATATATGCGATCATCATCATACTGTATTTAATTGGGACAGACAGAAGGGTCACAGCTGTTCCCATGAGAGTATCAAGCTAAATTACATTTTTTATTGAGTTATTTCAGTGGTAAACCTCCATCAGTCAGTTACATATTGTGAGGGTGATGGAGCAGTGGAACAGGCTGCCCTGAGGAGTTGTGGAGTCTCTTTCCTTGGAGGTCTTCAAGACCCACCTGGACATGTTCCTATGTGACCTGATCTAGGTGAACCTGCTTCTGCAGGGGGATTGGACTAGATGATCTCTAAAGGTCCCTTCCAACCACTACCATTCTATGATTCTATGCGGTGTTATTACTTCCAGAAAAGCAAAATCTGCATTCAGTATTATTATAGCTCTCTGTCAAACAGGTTTTTGTATTCATTCACTAGATAGTTTATATTTGAATATTCCCCTACCATTAAAAAAAAAATCCAAAACCCACACACCACAGGTCAGTAGTGTCCACTACTTAAAATATTAGGGTTACTGTTACTCCTTTTAATAAATAGTTTGCTCAAAAAGTACTGCACAAATCAACATTTTTAAAAAAATCCTTACATCAGAGCTATCTAGCTAGGTTAGTTTGGAAGTAAGAGTACTGCTGAAATAAGAAGAAAGAAGATTGGATTACAAGTCACTTTCCAAAAAAGTCAAATGTGTATGTATGGGGAAAAGTGTTAAAAAGCTGAAATCTAATATTAAGTAAGCAGTAGCAGTACATTTACCATATAAATATACTCCTAAATCCATTCTTTGGTGAATGGTTACAGACTGAAAAAGATCCCTATCAAGTTAATGAACTCTACTCTGCTGACTTACAGTAAAGAATACAAAATAGAAGAATCTACATACATTAGTTCAAACTGCTTATTAGATAGACTTATCTAAAATACATATATTAGGCACAAATTACATTAAAATAACATTTTCAGAATTACAAAGAAAAAGTTTCATGAGTTGGAAAATGAGGGGCAGGGGAATCAAGGTTGCCTGTGTAACCTCAACTAACCCCTTCTGCTTGGGCAGTATTTTGTGATCTTTAGTTAAATCATCTTATGACATAGCAGATATGGGAAATCAATGCAGAAGAACGACACTAGGGAGCAACAGAGCAAGGGCAGACTGCTGACACTGGTATAAGCATGATGCCATAGTTCCATCCTGAAGCAAGCAGGAAATACTGCTGTTTCATTCAATCCCAGACCTAGAAATCCACAAGAAGACTTTGTGGTTCAAAAATTCCCAAAGTACAACATAATTAGGTTTAGTCTAACCTGCTTAATGTAATATATGATTCATTGCCACGGTCTAGGTTGAATAAAAACCAAAACTCCTAGTACTGTGGTGATATATCAGTGCTTAAAAGGTAGGGGGCTTAGTAACATAAGGCAGAGGCTTCAAAGCCTCAAAAATTCTTTTTGAGGAACATGGCCACCAATTTACTGAGGGGGAAAGCTAATGGGACTGAGTAAAAGGGCTTTAAATTAGTGAGAAAGAATAAGGTGTTCAGCAAAGAGACAGGAAGCAACAGAAAGAAAAGCAGCTAGCACCCAAGAAAATCAGTAAGAAAGATGTATCAATAGAAAGAAGAATAGAGGGCACCAAACTGGGATTCAGCAGGCAGGTAATTTAGGGTGTTATTAGAGAATGGTGAAGGAGATAAAAGCAAAACTGAGCTAAATGCAATACGGAGTACACACAAGGCCACACAATATCTCCATTCCAGTGAATTGAGATATTCTGTTTGGGAAAGTAACACAAAACCCTAGAAAAATCTTACTGTGGGATAAAAGTAATCGAAATGTCAGTGGAGAAAAGCTTGGCACATAAGACAAAGAGTGGCTGCTGCACGTCTACACTCAGGAAGCATTGTCTGCTCTAAGGTAGCCATGCAAGTAGGAAAGAAAGGGACTTATTTTTTAATCTCTTGGTGAAACTAAAAACAAACAAAAAAAGAAAGGCAGTTTTCTATGAAGTTTACCAGCAAAACATATGAGATAGCATGAAGTAGATATGAAGCAGCAGCATTAATCTTAACTGAGAAATTGTCTTAGAAATAGTAATACACAAATTAAAACCAATTATTCTCACACTCATTCAGCAGGCATGTTTCCTATACATAGTGTAGGGAAAATCAGGATCCTATAAAACAGATTCATAAGTCAAATTCTGATAAAGAAGGATCTAAACAGTAGATTCAATGCGAAAACTCAAGAAAAAATGCTTTTAAACACTCTCCCTCTCCATTTACAGATACCTCTCACCAGTGACCAGGACAATATCAGTCTAGTCATGTTATACAGCTAGAGCTAAATCTAAGATGCTTTTCTTTTTTTTTCTTTTAGTTATTTTTAAAGCAACAGAATTACAAAAATAAATTTAATTATTAAATAAGTAAATAGACAAATAAATAAATAACTAAATAGAAAGTAAGTCTGTTGTCATTGGTATCATTCTTACTTCATACATACTAAGCAAGTAGCTCACGGTTGCCTATCTTCCATAAACAACCTGACAGTCAACAGGAATCATAAAACACTTTCTCCTGTGATAGTTTCCCCTTTGCAAGAAAGGTGAAACTGTTTTTTATTAACTCAATAATGAATGTCAATCTGTAGAATATAAAACTTCTTTAAAAGAAAGCTTTCTGAGGATCCAATATAGGGATCCAAAAGTAAGAAAACAAGTCCTAAGCTCAGGAAATTTCAGTTCTCTTTTTTCAAGAGAAAGCATTCCAAGAAAAAGGGATAAGCATATCAGAGGCCACTTTTGGAAGCACATGTTGTCTTAAAGGCTATATTTTTACATTGTTTCTAAAGATATCAGAGTTAATCAGCTTAAAAAAAAAGTGTTTAATATTTACAAGTTCTAATAAATATCTGTCATTGTAACATTTTCATGTTTGAATAAAGATCTATCCAGGATGAAAGGGTTTTTTGGTAGCCCTCTTACTGGCTGTTTTGGAAGATTCACTTAGTTTAGAAGCTGAGGCCACATACACTGAATCTACAATATTTTTCTAATGATGTTTCCATGTAGGAGTAGATAATAATTTGCTCATATCTCTAATTGGTATAAGCAGATAATTTTCACAGATTTTATGGTTCAAATATGTTCTGGAGAAAGAATTTATTCAGAATGATTTATACAGTCCTGTCACTTGCGAGATCTGTCAGTGAAATTCTAGTTATATAGGTGCAGAAATACCTTTTGATCTCATAAAATCTGTCCTTCCTAAAGACAAATTCTCTTGAGGGATCAAATTTTTATTATGTTTCATTTCCAAATCTACACAACTTCTTCACATAGCTAGAATATTTTACACCTCCAAAAATTTCCTAAAAGAAATTCATCCTCATCCTTCTGAAAACATATATTATTCCAGGCTATGAATCCATGATTAAACTATTTTACAGTCTGAGATTTCCTTGTTACTGTTTGCATTGTTCTCACGTTTCTCTGCAAATTCTCCATCTTCAAGTTAATAACATCAATTAATAATTTTTAATTACATCTCATTTTTATGTCAGAATTACTCTTTAAAATGGCTCTGCACAGTGACTTGGATAAAGTCTTATGTGAACTCAAGAAAGGCTATTGCCTCTTGTAGTTCTTCCCCATAGTGACTTCCTTAATTGCACAGATTAAGAGATACCAAAGATACCAGCGAGTCAATAGCTATCAGACTCTTTATTCTGTTCAACTTTTAAAGTCTTATTTCAGAGTTACCAAAGATACCAGCGAGTCAATAGCTATCAGACTCTTTATTCTGTTCAACTTTTAAAGTCTTATTTCAGAGTGCACAAGACACCAGTTCATTTTACTCCGGGACCAATGACACTTAAACATATTAAAGATTTTCAAAGATTTTCTCTCTGATATCAAACTGACCATGAAAAATATTATCATGTTACCTCTTGCATGTATTATCTGTGTAGAGCAATTGACAGTCTATATTTTTTAATATGTGAATCCCAGCGAAGTCAGACCATTAATAAAAGATCGATAACATTATCACTGTTTAGGGGTCACATTCTGATAATGTTTCTGATAAAATAAGAAAAAAGAAAAATAGATGAGCTGTGGTCTGTTCCACTGGATAAATGCCTCTGTCTTAACTAGCATTTTGACCAAAATCCAAGCACTAGCAGACTGTACTTCATCTGTTCCAACTCTCCTATCAGTTTTCCTTATTGCCGCCTATTTCCTTGCATATTTATTAGGCTGGGTTTTCTCAAGACCAGACTGTAGCAGAGTATTTACCAAGTGTACTGTTTTTTTTAAATCCCCTCCTACGTACAGAATCACACCCCAGAAGACTAAAAATTGGTGGAAATGACCTTACACAAATCAGTCTAAGGTTTAGCTAACTAAAGCAGTCTAAGGTTTGACTATTCCAGAGTGCCAATGCCTCCAGAAGTTCAGCAGCTTTCCTGGCTGGCTCTAATTTTCTGGGGGAAGGCAGAGAAAAGAAAGCTGAATCTAGAGAGATAATCAATAATTATTGTCAGTCCTGTAGTTCTGCTACTTAGTACATGGTGTCTTCCTGATTTTTTTTTTTATATAAGTGCAGAATTCATAGTATTTCTTGAGTTGCAAAACTAAAGGGGGAAAAAAAGAAAAAAAGAAAGTATATTGGGTTTTTTGTTTTGTTTTGTTTTGATGTGGGTTTTTTTGCACAGGACTTGCCTATATAAATTAGGGTGTATTTCCTGGCTTGTGAAGCTCCAGTATTGCCATTTGGCTTTATAAAAATTATAGTGTCTAAGTTCCCAGATCTTCTCACTGTGAATATTATGTCATGTATATTTTCTTAAGCCACTAACAAACTATCAAAATGTCTTATATACGTAAATATACTGAAATCATGTGTAAGCACTGAAGACAATGAGACTTCCTTGTTCTGCATTTTTTCAAGAAGATTTACCATCTAAGTTGAGGACATGATTCGTTACAATGAAGAATATTTTGGCTCACACTGCTTAGAAACTGTTAGAAAGACATACAAGTAACAAGTATTCTAACAATTTCAGTAACTTTTATTCAATACTGAGTTTCTCTACTCCTTTTTGACCATGGCACTATTAATCTAAAGTCTAAGTATACTTGTTAGCATTAAGAACAGTCCAAAGTCCAAATTTATGCTTGATATTTTAAAATGAGTAGTAATAATTATTCAATACTTATCACAGACTCTAACAGAAGCTGACAATTGCAAAACCCAACCCTTATCCTGTATTTTCTATAAACTCTATCTGCACCGCAGATTCAAGGACTGCAGTGAAATCCTAAAAATACTGAAAAAAATGGAAGTTCCCTTTTCAAGTTATGCTCAAAGTCACAGTGAGGACAATTATTTCAGTGTCCATTTTGAAGCAAAATGCTCATTAATTTTCACAGGACTTCAGTCCTGATGTCCCATTTGTTGTTAGCAAAGGAAGATTTAAGTGTTTCAAAAAAAACAGGTAGCATAATGATTTCACTGCAGCCTGCGGGCAAAATAATCTCAAATTTAATGGTAAAGAAATAATTGCTAGAAAAGCAAAATTAATGGCCAAGATGAAGCTGGACTTACTGGTGACTCTAGTCCTCCAAAACACCATGCTTATCTTTTGGAGTTTTTGGAGCATTTAGTCTGAAAATAAGAGGAGACCTTGGCTGTTTTGATAAATTTTATTCATGCATGCTCAAACTCTTTAGATATAGGTATGTTTTTAACAAGCATCATTTCAAGGACGTCAACAATAAAAGCTTTAAAATTTAGGAGAAAATATAGAGTCCTGGAATGCTACAAATCTTGAAATACTAGTTTTTAAATAACATCCCTTTCCAGCAAAACCTTGGAATCTAAAGGAGTCCTACTAGGCTTTTTTGTGGTTTCATGGTGTCCAGGCTTCAATGAGAAATTTTAATACCAAACAGTAGAAAACAAGACTATAATAATAGTTTAGTGCCAAAATCAACACACAACAGCTTCCTATGAAATTTCCCTCCAGAGGAAATTGAAATAAAACACCACATATTGAGTCCACTGCAACTTAATTTACCCTTAGAGACTTTAAATCTCTATATTTTATAAATAAGAAATGGAAATGGACAGTAAAGTGTCTTAATACAACAATTTAGATCAAGTGCAGACTAAGACAAATCCTTCTCTATCTCAGAATGAAGAGCTAGAAACTTTCTCCTTATATTATCTTACACGCACTCCCTGTGAAGATAGCAGAGAAGCATGGAGGTTCCATCTCACCAGATAAAACTACAGCACTTTTGCTCAAAGGCAGATTTCAGACATTCTATCTACCTGCAACACTACTTTATAGGCTGAAATTTCATTTTCAGGTTGGCCAAGGGACCTATGACCCTAAAATATTAGCATAGCTTGAAAACTATTTCAGCCCTAATGAGCAAGTCCCACACAAATTCAGTTCATGATGAGTATAGGTGTTTGCAAGATTGGCAACAAAGGGGCTGCCAGTTCTGCTATTGACCTCTGAGATGAAGCTCAGTGACTGACAGTGGTCCTATTAAGTTTCCACGCAAAACAAACAGACAAGTGATTGCTTTGCATTGTCTTACAAGTATGGTATCATCCATCTGCTCTGGGCACGGCTTGGCTATATCACAATAACTGCAGTAAGAGACATAGATCTATAGCAAAGGAAAGTTTATTACAATCATAATAGGTGGCAATGAGCACCATGGGATAGATGACTCACTAATCTCTTAACAGAAGATTTATATCTCAACCATAACCATGAGCAATATATTTTGAGTGTTTTGTTAGAAGTGTGAAGAAGGGCAGCAACTGATCAATTAAAATATGAAATACAATTCTGAAAGTGCTCCAATAATTGCCATTAACATGCAGGTAGTCACAGAGGACATATGTGGCCAGTAGGATGAGGATATAAAGACATAGCAACATGTAGCAAAGACCCAAAACATTTCTCACCTGTGGATAGGCATATAAGCCCTTTAGTGAGCAAAGCATAAAATATGCCTTTGATCAAAGACTACAGTAGAGAAAACCTCCCCAAATATTGCTATTAGAGTCTTATTGCTCAGTTTTTCTCCCAACAGAGGACAATGTGACAGGAGGTAATGATAGCTTGTGTTGTTTATCTATCAACACATGGCCAAGTTTGGTTTCAATTCATAACAAACTTTGCAAATAACAAAAAAGACATCATGACAATGTATCAGTACAATGCATAGTACAATGCAATGTATCAATACAGTACAAAGGTATTCTCTCAGTGATGTGACTCAAAGCACTTAAGTAGATTATTTCTTCATGTCATAGCCTCACCTACCCTAAAGTAGAGGTTAACTCCTCCACAAACCTAACATAACAAATCTTATCATTAACTGTAATAATTACAAGCCACAGATCAAGCTACACTCTGAAAGGAACTGCAAACACCTTTAAAGTCAAATGTGCTACAGTCACAGGACAGAGAAGCAGTAACTACCAGATGACAGTGTGGAATAGATCTGTCAATTTGTATGTAGTAAAGTTCAAATCACACAGAACTGCTATTGTTTTACCAAAGTTGCCAAATTGATTTAAATTCTGTTGCCAAAAATTGGTTTTCACGCAGGACTGGATTCAGGATGTTCCTTGAGTTGCAAAAATCTGCAAGCCCCCCTTTAATTATTCAACGTAGGTATATCAATAGAGGTTCATAAAATTCAGGCCTAAAATAGCACTGCTGATAAGCCTTAATTTTTTTTTTAATCATGTTTACATTTCCAAACAAAGTCTGTAAAGGTATATGTTTGTTCTTTTTAAATAATTTAGGAGACTGAAGCACCAGAAGGAAGAAATACTTTTGAAATCAGAAAAATCACCTTGAGGGGAAAAAAAAATAAAAATGAGGACAATGCACCATAACAAGAATGTCTCCAACTTCTACAGCAGAGAACTTCCTAGGCAGGATTGAATAATATTCAGAAGATCTTTGATCTGTTTATGGAAAGGACAGGCTGATATTGATGTCTGAGATATCAGAATAGAGAGCTCGATGACCCTTGGTAGTTTTGGGCAGCTGGTGTTAAAATAAGTCAAATACAAAACATAATATAGATTATTTTTTTGAAAGTACCACAAGCAAAATATCACTGCAAAGTGAATTGTTAATGAGTTTACACAATAAAATATAGCACAGAGATGTATTTTAAGCACTCTATAATTCAGGATGAGCTGGCACTTTCATTATGAAATCTCTGCACTCAGCTTTAGAACAAAAACCTTCAGCACATTTTGTCAGACATGCAAAATTATTTTTTTGTTGTTGTTCACACTGCTTTAAACACTGGCCCTTGCCCTTTTTGAGATTTGCAGGTACCATATTTTCCACCGTTTGGTTTGGTTTATATTCACATCATCAAATAACCATCCTTCAGATAAAATTTTGTCACTAGTTAGGTCATTAATGAAGTATCTTAATCTGCTAGGAAATACCAAATTCATACACCTGATATCCAGTAAGGCTGCTTGGTGCAGCAGTCATGCTGATACCTCCCTTTACACTAAATTATTTCAGTGTTCTATGTAATAGCTGCAAACAGCAGGTCCCTTGAAAGCTAGCTGAAAGAAATGTTAATTTATTTAGTTGGGTCTTTTTACAGTGCATTACTCACGGATGTTGTAGGGAGTGTGATGCTTAAAAATATATCTGTATATATACACCAAGTGCTGACTAATCTTTAACACATTTTCAGCCCAAAGTTTATGCCAACAGTTAGCTGGGATCATAATCATGTGCTCAAACACATCTTCATAAATATATGACATTTTTCAGCAGAACTGGAGGAAGTAATAAAGTAGCTAAAAGTGGTCATGTTCCCTTTCATTGGCTTCTAAATACTGTCTACTATTAAATTTTCTGCTATGCATTTCATTCTCTCCCAACTCTCATTCTCCAGAAAAAAAAAATTAAGGAAAACCTAGTTTGTTCATGAACCACATGATTTTTCAAATGGATGATAAATATCAGCCTACAGACAGGGAACTCTTCACATTAAATAAAAGGTTGCTTAATGTCAATGAGATGTGGTTCAGATATATTCAAGCACATTTCAGTATAACAGAGGTTCAGCCTATCTAAATGAAAAGTGAACTTTTTTTCAATAGCTAAAAGTGGTGGTCACCATCACATTAGTCACCAAGGCCTAGCCTAAAGTATTCTTGTTCAATCAGCGAATGAACAGTTTGTGCACAGTCTCATTGAAGAGTAGTCTTATTTTTTAGGTGTATTTGAAAATGATGCTCACAGTATTTGCAATATCTTCAGAAATTTCCCATTTAATTGAGGCATCTCATATTTGGATCCTCCATTCCCCATTTGTTAATATTTAAAGTAAATACTTATTGAAGAAAAGGTTCGCTAAGTCATTTTCTTAGTAACATAACTCTTAATGAATTATTTCATATAATCATCCATATCTTCATAAACATATACCAAGCAATAAACCATGATTGAAATTAAGTAAAATGCACTCTTAAGGTTGATTTAGGCTCTTTTGCTGAATAACCATTAAAATGAAAATTCTCTCACAGGATACTCAAGTCAAAATGAGGAACGTGATAATAAACATTGGGTAATAAAAATAAATTAAAAATCAAAGCTTTATGATATATTTTCCTATCAAAATGAAAGTGGCAAATTAAAAACAATAATGATGCCCATCCTCAGTTACAGTTCCAACAGAATATCTCAGAATTTGATTTACAATTAGTGGCATCTTGAAAATGAGCCATCATTTTACATTTAAATTCACTACAACTCTTTCCATCAAGTATTAACATCTTGGTGTCGATTAATGGCATTCTTTCATGCTGTTCCTCTCAATGAGGCTTCACCGAAACCAAAGCAATATTATTCACTGTGAAGCTGGCACATTATAAGGTTGCATACCTCCTCCATGGGCAGTTCAGTCACTACCACTGTGTTCGTAAACAGCAGGTATTTGGTGCTTTAAGAAATTTTAGTATCTTCAATGGGATATGAGTATAGTATTTTTTCAGTTCAGAGGCATTCAATGTTGTATTGGCATAGGCTTCAAGCAGCTGGAGCAAGTGGGCTGAATACAAACACCAACTGCAAGCACCTGCTTGCCAGAAGTACTGCTTTCACCTAAGAAGCTGCAGTGACCAAGTAGCACCATTTAGTTTTCCTACAGAAGCATCATTATCAAAAAAGGACTCAGGGATTACTGAGATCCATTGGAGTTTGTACCACTTGTGCAAGATGAAGGCATAAGGCCCAATGGCATACTGCCTGATGAAAGAAATTTCCTTAGTGTCCTTTATTCCTACTGCTCAGTTTGTTTTAGGCTCAGCTATGAGTTTTTGTATCCCACAAACTGCTATTATAATGGCTGTTACTAATCCTGGAATTTTTTGTCCACTCTCTTGTTCAGTACCACTTTCTGTTAGTATCATCCCTTTTTATGAGCAAACTAAAAGGAATGAAAGAGTCCAATTTACTTTGTATTCCTTTCACTTCTTCTGTTGCAAAGCTTCCATCTGGATTTGGAGAACAGCAGTGAGAAACTAGAAAACAGAGAGAACAGAATATGGATATCCTGAAAATTGTATATGTTATATCAGTTCATACTATAAGTAATGCAGGTTCCTTTAATTTGTAGTAAAACAAATATTGAACAGTAAACATAGTTTTTTACTGCAATTTCTTTTAAAAGTAGATATGACTGACTCCATTTGTAGGTTGTCCATTTCAAAGAAAATCCAGTGTAGGTAATAAAATTTTGACTTCTGTGATGACTGAGACCTTTGTTTAAAATCTTCATGAACCCTTAGTGCAACTATGCACAAACACTTCAATTTAAATAGTATTTTTTTATTACTATTTTTAAAAGTATCTATAAATAGCCCCATGGTTGCAGCCTATTTCATAATTGTATTCTTTAACACTTAACAACATCTAGGTGCAAGTTTCTTCTCAGAAATATGCAGTTATTTATATTGGCCAAAATACGTGATTTCCACCATGCTATATGTAAAAATAATGTTGAAGTGGAATATTTAGCTCTAAGAATTTCTTTTTAACAGAATTTCAAAGTGCATTTAGCAACAGGTAAAAATGCCATTCTTTCCTAAGTGTCATGTAATTATTTGAAGTTTCTTTCTAAGACTATAACAAAAATTGAAGTATAAAACCAAATTAACAAATAGTAGCCAAGTTCTTACATGATCTGACAAATTGATTTGTCCAGCATGTTGTGATTGGATCCATTAGTATAAAATAAATAACAAAATCCCCGAAGCTCTGGCATTATTTTATTTTGGGTTTGAGGCTTTTTTTTTGGGTTTTTTTTGAGTTTGTTTCTAATCCTCAGGGAACTTGGACATGGACTTCAGTGGACAGTTGATGAGATCTTTAGAGCTTTGAAAATAGCACTTGTAAAAACTTTTTCAAAAGAATGATGCAGTTTTTAAAATGGTAATTTGAAATAGCTGTGACTAAACAAGCAAAAAACCTCTTCAGAGTTTAAAGTCAGCTACACCCTTTTGTTTGAAGTGACAAGGCCTACTATTAAACAGAAAAATTTTGCATCTCCAGCATAACAGACACACCAGCAATATGTTCTCACATTTTCTTTATTACCTTTTCACATATAATTGGTTTCACACATTTTTGAGGAATCTAAGCTGAAAACCATTTGTTTTCTCCATAATGTGCCCAACCTGCATCATCTCAAACTTTTAAAAAATTTCCAATACTTCAGTGTTTATCTTTTCAACATATTCCACATCACCAACTACTGCCAAGCTGCTTTACTTCTGTAGCAAGTATTAGGCTTCCTGATGCAAAACTTCCTTTATATTGTTTCAGGGATCAAGACTGGTCTCCAGCATTGTTATATATTACTTCCCTTCTTTAATCACCATTTCTTAATCATTTGGACAGAAACAAAGGAAAATTGCTGTTAACTACTGAAAGAAAATATGATT
Source organism: Colius striatus (assembly GCF_028858725.1). Classification (NCBI taxonomy): domain Eukaryota; kingdom Metazoa; phylum Chordata; class Aves; order Coliiformes; family Coliidae; genus Colius; species Colius striatus. The sequence goes on from NC_084761.1 coordinate 29,428,831, forward strand.
TTCAATATGCACATATAAGTTACACAAAGCACACATTAGTCTTCAGCCTAAATCTTTCCAGAAAACAAGAAATTTCACCATAAGAGTGGTGGAGAGAGAGAAGGGATAAGAGGAGGAATCAAAGAGGAAAAACAGACTTTATGTTTTCTTTCTAAGGATCCATAAAGTGCAGTTTAAGAATTCAACTTTTAAAAGGAGGAAGGGGAGTGGGAATTAGAAAGTAGTTTCAGAAATTAGAATAAAGTGGAAAGAAAATGTGGGAAAATGAAAAATCCTCCAAACAGAACAGATATGCAATCACATATGCACAGATTTAGTCAATCTTGCTTAACTGTATTTTATTTATTAACTTGCTTATTCGGTAAGTTATCTGTCAGTGTTTAAAGGCATTTGGACAATGCCCTTAACAGTATGCTTTAACTTTTGTTCAGCTCTGAAGTGCTCAGGCAGTTGGACTATATCATTGTAGTTCCCTTCCAACTGAAATATTCTATCCTAAAATCTTAGATTGTGATAACAAAGTCACACTACAGGTGACTACTTACACTGTTCATCACTCCATTTCCATTTTAGTGTTTGATAAGCTAAAATAGCTCTTTATTGCCCTTGTGAGGATGAATCTTTGACATCTTCCTTTATGGAAAAGGGCAAATGAATCTCAAGTCAGCTGGAATGGCGGGGGCAAACAGTGGTGATGCTCCCCTGGTGTGCAGCTCTCCCAGCCACTGCCCTTACGCAACGTTGGATAGAAAATTTTCCTACCGTAGCAAGTGGAAAATCACCTCTGTCATGTTCCCTGGACGCCATATGGCTTGAAAAGACAAGGTTTGTTATCCGAATAGCCTCACTAGAGGACAAAATCAGGATAAGAACAAAGGAGATGTAGGATGGAATTTTTTGCCTGCATAAGGTGCAAATCTCAGGATTTTCACTTGCAGGGGGATATCCTAACATACACAAGTGCTTAGTGAACAATCATCCCAGAAGTCCAATTCACAGATCAGCAGCAGCGTCTTATTCATGTTGTAACATGTTTCTGAGAACTTCAAAGAAATCTCATGGTTTCTGAGAACACTTTAAAATTATACGGCAAGCAGAACAAAGAAAGGGATGTCAACTGCTTCCAAAATGCAGATAAGACAGAAAATCCCCAAGCAACAGAAGGTGCTTTTACATATCAGCATTTAAAACAAAAAAATCAAAAAAATCAACATAACATCTTTTTTTCTGAATAAATACAGTCAGCGTAGCTGATGAGAGAAAAACCATAGCTGATGACAGAAAAATACAACATTGGCATGACGCATTATGACTTTAAATTTTGAAACTAGTATTCCTTCTCCACCCACACGTCCCTTTAAGTAAAAAAAAAAAAAACCAAAACGTTCTCTAAATTGTGCACTGATGACACTGGAAACCAAAGTCACCTCATCCTTATGTTTCCCTGTTATGAGAATAAAGTGTTCCTATATGGTATATACAGTCACACATGTAAGATATTTATTGTAAACCTTAATAAAAAATAAAACAAAAAATATTTTAAATGCCATTTTGTAATCAAGAAATTAGTGTTTCTCCTTTTCCGAAGATTTTTCAGTATGACGTTTCATTTAGTCTCTCTTCTTCTGTAGCATCTGCTTTCTTTCCTCTTGCTAGTTTCTTGATTTCACTGAAAATAAGGACTTTTCCCTTCTCAAAAAAACCTCACAAAACCAAATCAAAAATGGAAAACAAACATTTAGTACTCATTAAATTTCTTTAAACCTCATATTTTTTTCCCTGTGTCAACCATTTTGTCAACAAAATTAATTCCTCTTATACTCTGCCTTTACAAGTAATAGTGCCAATCTGATGATCTCTTGGAAAACATTACTTCTAATAACGACATGTGTGAGTTCATTGCTTTAACTCTCCTATTATATTATCTCATCACAAGAAACACACTGACTTTTGAACTTGAAAACTTTTTTCCGCCCTACAAGAGCTGATAAACAGAGGATTTTTGCTTTGTCTTCCTTTGCACAGAATCAGAATAGGTTTAGCATCAGCCTGACCTGGAAATTTATTTGAATCATTAGGTAAAATAGAATGCTTGTAGAAAGTATGTAAAATAATGTAGTGATATATAACGTAATAGACTCCTTCAATACCTCTTCTGTATAACTTGGCAGATGTTAAGGAGGTTGTTTTGCCTCAGATTTTCATTCTGTTCATTCTTTATGAAAGTTTCCAGATAAATTCATACAAATTCTTGGGAGACTTTTTTTAAGAAAATTCTTTGTAGCATTGTCAATGACAGTACAGTATAATTTAGAGGGAAAAAAAAGTCCCATTTTCTTTCTTTCTGAAATCCATTGATTTTTGAGATTTATTCTTTATCTCAATATCTATTAAAAAGTATACCTTCACCATAAATATGTATGTACTTTTATAGATTTCTCGAGTACAGATTTAAAATATTACTACGAAAAATCAAAAAGTATCTTGTGTTCTTCATAAGATACCAATTTACCTGTCTGACCTTTGATTAAGTATTTCATTAGTCTCTCACTCCTAGCAGGAAGCATTCTCTGGATATAGCGTGCACGACTCATGTCAGAACAAGAAACCTAGGTTAAACAATTTTCACATCTCCTAATGACTTGGCATAGTGGAGAATCTTCTATAGATCACCTGATGGTAGACATAGTTCTCTGATTATTTAGTGGTGGGATTTTAGTTGTTATTCACTGGAGTGGTTTTTTTTAAATGGATTTTTAATTTGTGCTGACAGTTGTGACAGGGTGACATACTTTTCAAAACTTTCAAATCAATGAGAGTTTTAGAGAAGGTGGAGCAATCTATTACACACTATTGCCACAGTTCTGGGTTTGATTTTCAAGTTCTTCCTTTCCACACAGCTTTTACTTGCAAGTTTGTTTCTTTATTACTCTTCATTACACTACCTTCTGTCTTCTTTGGTTTCTGATGCCACTTTCTTAAAGTCTTTATGACGTTTACTTCATTACAATTTTTTTTAAAGCTTTTCCATCTAAGAAATTCCTTTTTCTTTCACAGTTTTCCTTTATGGAAAGTCAGTCTAACTTCAGCAAACAAATTGTGATTAGGTTCTGCCTTACTTGTTGCAGTACTTGTCATGTACTTTGGGAAAGCTAACCTTCTCCAGACTTATGCTGAGCATTGTAGTTTGAAATAAGTAATGTAGCATGAAGAAAGACTATAATATTATCTTCCAAACTCTAAAGAACATATTGTTTTTTAGAAGAATAGTAATTTATCCATCTGTCAGCAGTTGTCCTAAATATACAGGAAGATAGACAAGAAAGATGGTTTACTTAGACAGCTTCATTACATTAGTCTTACTGAGATATCTCCTGAGATGAAAAGTTAGGCAAATGCAAAGAAAAATATCTGGGGGGAAAATAAAGAAACAAACAAACAAAAAAAAAGAAACAAGTCCACAGTCCTAAAACAATGTTTGTAATAATGACAAGTAAGTTGGGTATGACAAAGCAAGCCTATTGTACTTAACAGATGATAAATAACTAGAAATACCTACCCTGTAGGAAACTGGTTAACTGAGGCTGATATTTTTACAAAGATTTCTGCCATTTTTAATGCCAGACACTTTTTCACATCTATTTGCATGTTCTAAATCAAACCAAGAATTGAGAATAAATTTGAGATATCTTTTTCCAGCTGTTTAAAACTGCTACTCTGAGATAAAATCAATGTTCTATCAACAATAGTATTTTAAAAAGTAATTTTAAAACATAATTTCAGCTGTTAACTAAAGGCTGCTCTTATATTCTTTTTTTGTGCCCTCTTCTTTCCTTAAACCTGCCACTCATTCTCTCTCAAAAACTGAGATCTTATTGCTTAAATGTACTGATAATTAATTGGTTTAGATTTAGCAGTGATTACCTATTGCCTTCTCACAGTCAAACATGACTGGAGTTTGTTTCTTGTCAATGCTTGCTGACTCTCTGAAAACCTGTATTTCCAGCTGTGAAGTAACAAATAACCAATCTTTGCCCCTTCTCTGGCCCTGAATTTCCCAGAACTTTCAGATGTGAAAATTAAACGTCTTAAGTGTGTTTGCAGGCTTTCAAGACTTGTAGGGTTTTTTGTTGGGGTTTTTTTAAGTAAATAATTGTGAAGAAGTGTAATATCAAATGTAAGAAAAAAAGAGCAGATAATGTGTGGAAAATGATCAGCTGAGGACTCCGATACTCAATCCTATCTTTGCAGGTAAAATTTGAATCTTCAAAACATATGTTAACACAAAGCACCTCCACCTAGCTTGAAAAATACATTTACTTCATTTTCCACATCCTTACTCTATTTCTCATACTGCTTCAGAGTTAGCAGTCAAAGATGTCTGCTGCAATTGCTGGAGGAATTTCACTGTGTCACCTGTAAGGACTCTGGATACTTCATATTCATCCATGTACTGTCCTACCCTCACCTCTCCTGACAAACACAGGTCCTCTTACATCCATGAGTGGAAATGTCATCTGTTTTTTTCTGTATGTCCTGCATAAGCAGGCATCTGTTAAATTCAAGTTGCATATATGCTGTCTACCCCCACAAAGCTACTTCCATAACTGAAATATGTATTGCAGTTTCCAAACACATTTTTTTAAAAAGGTCCACGCAAGAGCATTTTATCTGTAGAAGTCACTTAATTTTAACATGTGAAAATCAGTGTGAGATACTGTATCTAAAACATAGAATCATAGAATGGTAGGGGTTGGAAGGTACTTTTAGAGATCTAGTCCAAACAGCCTGCAGAAGCAGGTTCACCTAGATCAGAGCACACAGGAACATGTCCAGGTAGGTCTTGAAGACCTCCAAGGAAGGAGACTCCACAACCCCTCTGGGCAGCCTGTTCCACTGCTCTCTCACCCTCAGAGTAAAATAGCTTTTTATTATATTTGAATGGAACTTTTTGTGTTCCAGCTCCATCCCATTACCCCTTGTCCTGTTGCTAGATACCATCGAAAAAAAGGATGTCCCAGTCTCCTGATACTCACCATTTAGATATTTGTAAATATTAATAAGATTCCCCCTCAGTCTTCTGTTTTCTAGACTAAACAGCCCCTGTTCCTACAGCCTCTCCTTGTATGAAAGATGTTCCAGTCCCCTGATCATCTTGGTAGCCCAGTGCTGGTCTCTCTCCAGAGGTTCTCTGTCCCTCTTGACCTGAGGAGCCACACAATGATGTCTCTCTACCTACCATAAAAATAAGTCTTCTAGTACTCAGCTTAGAAATGTAAAAAAATTTGTGATACTTTAGCTTTAAATCAGCCCAATTATACTTGCTGCATTTTTCAAGCACAACAGCTAACTGACAAACTGACTACTTGATTGAAGAAAATGCTTTCACAAAATGATCCTCAAATAATAAGTAGCTTTGATAATAAACTAAACATGAGCCAGCAGTGTGCCGTCGCGGCCAAGAAGGCCAATGGCATCCTGGGATGCATCAAGAAGAGTGTGGCCAGCAGGTCAAGGGAGGTTCTTCTCCCCCTCTACTCTGCCCTGGTGAGGCCTCATCTGGAGTACTGTGTCCAGTTCCAGGCTCCTGGGACAGGGAACTGCTGGAGAGAGTCCAGCGCAGGGCCACCAAGATGATCAGGGGTATGGAACATCTTTCATACGAGGAAAGGCTGCAGGAACTGGGGCTGTTTAGTCTGGAGAAGAGGAGACTGAAGGGAGATCTTATTAACATTTACAAATATCTAAAGGGTGGGTGTCAGGAGGTTGGGACATCCCTCTTTTCTATAGTAGCTAGCAACAGGACAAGGGATAATGGGATGAAGCTGGAACACAAAAAGTTCCACTTCGACATAAGAAAAAACTACTTCACTGTGAGGGTGACAGAGCAGTGGCACAGGCTGCCCAGAGGGGTTGTGGTGGAGTCTCCTTCCTTGGAGGTCTTCAAGACCCGCCTGGACATGTTCCTATGTGACCTGATCTAGATGAACCTGCTTCTGCAGGCGGGTTGGACTAGATGATCTTTAAAGGTCTCTTCCAACCACTACCATTCTATGATTCTATGAAATAACAAAAACCCTTATCTAAGAGCCTTGTTTTGTCCCTACATTTATAAAAGAAAGATATCCATGTATTACTTTTTACCTGTGTTTTAGGTAACATGTAAAATGAACTATAAAGTAAGCAAGCTGTTCGTAAATTTTCATCGTCTCTGATTCTAGTTGTTGCTTAAAGTATCTTTGAAGAATCAAAAACTGCTGTCAATGACAGAAACCAGTGGATTGCAAAAATAAACTTCCATTTTAGTTTCAGGGGTTGAAAATGCGAATATAATCTGTTTCTTTCAAACAAGTCATTTTTTACTCTGTTATGATGCAACCTCTGTTTGAGTCATGATTGTGATATCCAAAAAGGAGTTAACAGGCTTTCAGCAGCACTCAAAGCATCATGTTTGCAACCCTGACACTATCAGCAATGGACAGTACAGTCTGATGATGTAATCCTTCTTTGTCTTAGATTATTACATCAGAGCACCCTGCCTGCACAGGTACAAAGGTAGGCCAACAACATTTCCAAATCTGTCATCAACCGTTGGTATGTAAGCATCCTCCAACTCCTGTAGCTCCAATGCAACATTAATTACAGATGATAAATACACCAGGAGAAAGATATTTAATTGCAACAGCTATTGATATATGCTAACTTTTTTTCTGATACCAGTACATATTTTCATATTTACAAAGATCAAGATACAATATTTGATCATATTTTCAATGATGCTTTGGAGAAAAATATTTCATTTATTTTCACCACTTTACTAACTATGCATCTTATTTCATGTATACAATTAAATTTAAAATGAAGCCTCAAGAAATAGAAAAATACCAAGCATGCAAAAAAATTTTTTGTGGAGAAGAAATTTGGAATTGTGACTTGAGCAGGACTTGGCAGGAGTGGGTGGGGGGTGGTGAGGGGCATATTATTTTGTCAACCACAGAATATCCATAATGGCTCTAAAGAAGATAATTAGGATTACAGCAATTCTCACTTTTTCTTCACACTGCTTTGAAAATTCTGCAAATAAAAACAAGGATAAAATATCTGCTGTTAGGAACCTGGAATTTAAATAGACCAGAAAAGACATCATTACTATGTCATTTACATTATTACTTGTACAGGAGCTACAATCTTGGTTTTTAAATGGGAGAAGCCTCCAGGCAGATATTACAAAGAATTCTGAAACCAGAAGTACTAGTAAGCCCAGGATCAACAGCCCAAAGCAGTCAAGGGACATCAGATCATAGATCAATATCTCTGATAAAAGGAACAAAAGCAGAATTAAGCAGTCTGCATACAGGCAAAGAAGTAATAAGTATCAATATTTTCCTAGTCTGAAATTGAAGAGGAAAATAAATTCACAAGTCTGATATCAACTTATGACATATTATTGCTATACTGTTCTGGGGAAAAAAAAAAATCCTTACAATTCAGTCTAGGATTGTGCTGTATAATGCCTCTCTATCAACCATGAATGTTAGTGATTTAATAGCATCTTCAGACCCTATAACTACAGGCCCATATACATAACTTCACCCACATAAATAGTCTCAAAGATTTCGATAAGTTAATACATATGCTGAATACAACCAATATTTATCTGAACAGAATAAGTACACTGTAATGAGAATAAAGAATGTTTAATGAAAGGATGGTTTTGAGGCAACCTTATTTAAAAAAAAAAATTAAAAAGTAAAAAAAAAAATCAAGTCATTTGTAAGAAAAGCGTGTTCAACTGAAAACAGGCACTATCTGTGGATGTATTTTTGCCTCCATTGCCTCAGCTGCCACCTCTGAGGGAAAGGAATCTGCTAAACCTCTCCTTCCCAGGATACAGCCATTGAGTATAAACAATCATCTGCCATACAGACAGCATGTTTCACCTGGTGCTTTCCCAGGCTAAGACACCTCAGGGGTAATAGCCATTGAAAAGCCGAGAGTATTTTTAAAGGAAGCAAGTTTCACTCTACAGAAACGTGACAGTATTCCACATTAAATAAATGTTGTGGTTATAAATCACCTTTGTTTTTGAACTTGCCTTAAGCTGCTCTTAGAGTATTAGTTCCTTTTTCGACAATTTGCTAGCATCCTGCTAGTATGGGTGAAATCATAACTAAATTTCCTTCCCAGGACTCACTCTAACTCGATGGGAAAGTAAACACCTTTGCACAATGTTTTTTTTTTACCTGTGTATTCCTCTAGTTGCTTTTGCAACACAAGCAGCTTTGCTCAACAGCAAATCCTATTCAAGTAGTTACTGTGATTGCCTGCACTAACATGAGACACTCATTTAAGAAGATTACAAAATAATGATGAAATTGCAGCATTACAGCATTGTAAATCTTATTGGTGAAGACAGAGAGGAGCTCTTACAAAGTCACAGATTACTATTTTGAGTTTCTGTTTCCATTATATGACTTCTCTGAATATAAGGAAGCTAAAAAGTTTATATTTAAAACTTAATTAAATACTTCAGAGGTAGCTGTGTATAATACCTATATTGTGGTTTAGAAGTTTAGTTTCACCCTAAAGTTAATAAATCAACAGCAGGTGATTGAAATCGTATCTATTGTATCATTAACTTGTTTCATAAGCATGTTAGCACTTTACCTTGCAGAAGCTAGGCCACATCAGCTTGTGCATTAGGCATTTTTGTACTTTCTCAGGTATTTGGATTTGAAGTGCTTTAAACTATGAAGTGTCAATCTGTTTAAATATCAAATAAGACAACCAGTACTTCAAAATTATATAGTTAGCAAATATTCAGCAGAACAAAGTCATGAAACTTATATTAATCACTATAACTGGAGTGGTGGGACACCAACAACATGAGATTTATATGTTCAATTGCTCTCACTGCTCAGCTGAGAGGCTCAGGTTCAGGCAAAAGTAAAGACTGTTGAAGTTACCTAAACCTTTTAACCTCATCATGAAAATAGCCTGCTGGTCTGGCTGCAGATGCCTCACTCCTCGTAGACACTCTCAGCAATATATTTCCCTTCTCCCCAATTCCACACCCTTGAGGAGTTTTTGCCTTTCTGTGCTGTACTGCAGTCACATGCTCTACTATGAAAATGGGTAAGTTGACTTCTCCAAGTACAGTATAGGATTAGAAAGAGTAGCTGTTCCCAGCTTTGATGTAATGGCACTATGTACATTTCTAGCATACTAACAGTGCCATGAGTTACTAAGAGTATCTTACTTGTCCTTGGACACTTTTTCTAAAGCAGTTTATATAATAAACTGAGCAATTTATTCCCATGTTCACAAGTAGTTCATCCATCCAGGCTCTCAAAGTATTATAAAACACATTACCATATGTATAAGGCATTATGTACAGATATTATGCATACATTCATACATAGATATGTTTTAATTTAACGTACGTGACAGGAATGTGGTCATGAATGGTGACGTCCCTTTTAGGAAAGACAGGTCAACAGGATGAGGCGGTGGAGTTGCTCTTCATGTGAATGTACTGGAATGTACTGAATTCTGTCCAGATGAGGATGAGGGGCAAATTGAGAGTTTATGGGTTAGAATTAAGAGGAAGACTAGCAAGTGTGACACAGTTGTGTCTATTACAGGCCACCTGATCAGGATGGGGGAGTTGATGAGACCTTCTACAGGCAGCTGAGAGCAGCCTCAAAATCACAGGCCATAGTTCTCATGGGAGATTTTAACTACCCAGACATCAGCTGAAAGGCCTACATGGCTAGTCACTTACAGTCCAGGAGGTTCCTTCAGTGCATAGATGATAAATTCTTGATGCAAATGGTGGATGTGCCAACTAGGAGAGGAGCACTACTGGATCTTGTACTCACAAACAAGCAGGGTCTGATTGAAGTGGTCTGGTTGAGGGCAGCCTTGGCTGCAGCCACCACAAGATGGTGGAGTTCAGTCTTGTGTGGTAGGTACAGAATACCAAGAAGGATCACAACCCTAGACTTTAGCAGGGCCAACTTTGGCCTTCTCAAGCAATTGCTAGGGGACATCCCATGGGATAGAGTACTAGAAGGTAAAGGGACCAAAGATAGTTCGCCCTTAGATAGTCAAGGATCACTTTTTCCAAGCTTAGGATCAGAGCACCCCAGCAAGTAAGGAATCAAGAAAGGTAGTCAGGGGACCTGCATGGTTAAATAGGGAACTAGTGGGCAAACTCAAGTGGAAGAAGAGAGTTTATAGATCATGGAAGGCAGGGATGGCCACTTGGGATGGATATAAGACTGTTGTCAGAGTATGTAGGGAGGCAACTAGGAAAGCTAAAGCTTTGTTGGAGTTGTACCTTACAAGGCAGATCAAGGACAACAAAAAGGGCTTCTTCAAATATATTGTGGACAAAACTAATACTAGAGGCAATGTAGGCCCACTGTTGAATGAGGCGTATGCCCTGGTGACAGAGGATACAGAGAAGGCAGAGTTACTGAATGCCTTCTTTGCCTCTGTCTGTACTACTGGAAACTGTCCTCAGTAGCCCCAGACTGCAGAGGAAGTCAGGTTAAAGGAGAAGTTTTGTTTGGTTGATGAGGATTGGGTTAAGGATCGGCTGAGCAATCTGGCTGTACACAAATCCACGGGCCTTGATGGAATGCACCCACGAGTGCTGAGGGAGCTGGCAGAAGTCATTGCTAAACCACTGTCCATCATCTTCAGTGAGTTATGGAGAACAGAAGAGCTGCCAGAGGACTGGAGGAAAGCAAGCGTCACTCCAGTCTTCAAAAAGGGCAAGAAGGAGGAGCCAGGTAACTACATCCCTGGAAAGGCGATGAAACAACTTATCTTGGGTACTGTCTCCAGGCATATAAAGGAGACGAGGGGCATTAGGAGCATTCAATATGGTTTTACCAAAGGGAAGCCATGTTTGACCAACCTGATAGCCTTTTATGAAGATGTAACCAGGTGGATAGATGGTGGTAGTGCACTGGATGTGCATCATAGAATCATAGAATGTGGTTTCTCTCAATTTCAGTAAAGCATTTGACATCATCTCCCACAGCATCCTCACAGCAAAACTGAGAAAGTGTGGACTAGATGATCAGGTAGCAAGATGGATTGTTAACTGGATGAAGGGAAGAAGGCAGAGAGTTGTGATCAATGGAGCAGGGTCTAGTTGGAGGCCTATGTTTGGTAGAGTCACTCAGAGGTCGATGCTGGGACCAGTGCTCTTCAATATAGTCATTAATAATCTTGATGAGGAAACAGAGGGCACTGTCAGCAAGTTTGCTGATGATACTAAACTGGGGGGACAGTTTAGTATCTGACACACCAGAAGGCTGTGCTGCTATTCAGAGAGACCTGGACAGGCTGGAGAGTTGGGCAGGGAGAAATCTAATGAAATTCAACAAGGGCAAGTGTAGAGTCTTACATCTAGGAAAGAATAACCCCATGTACCAGTACAGTTTGAGGAATGAACTCTTAGAGAGTAGTATAGGTAAAAGGGACCTGGAGCTCTTGGTGTATGCCCAGGAGCCAGCAATGTGCCCTCATGGCCAAGAGGGATCCCGGAAAGCCAATGGCATTGTGTGGTGTATTAGAAGAGCTGTGGCTAGTAGGTCGAGAGAGGTTCTCCTCCCCCTCTACTCTGCCCTCATGAGACTGCATCTGGAATGCAGTTCTAGGCCCCTCACTTCAAGAAAGACAGGGAGCTGCTGGAGAGAGTTCAGCACAGGGCCACCAAGATGATGAAGGGAGGGAGCATCTCCCTTACAATGAAAGGCTGAGGAAGCTGAGGCTCTCTAGCTTTGACAAGAGGAGACTGAGGGTTGGCCTTATTAGTCTTTACAAATATATAAAGGGCAGGTGTCAGGAGGATGGAGCCAGGCTCTTCTCAACGATGTCTAATGATAGGACAAGGAGCAATGGGTATAAGCTGGAACATAAGAGGTTCCAAAGAAATACAAGGAAGAATTTCTTCACTGTGAGGGTAACGGAGCACTGGAATAGGCTTCCCAGATAGGTTGTGAAGTCTCCTTCTCTGGAGACATTCAAAACCACCTGGATGAGTTCTTCTATGACCTACTCTAGGAGGTCCTGCTCTGCCAGGGGGTTGGATCATTTGAAGTCCCTTCTAACCTTTAAGGTTCTGTGTTTCTGTACTTCTGAAAAGAAAAAATCTGAGGCAGTGAGATCTTTCTCCTATTAAAATTACTAGTAAATAACCTCAAAAGTAAGCCAAGATTTGGACTTCAGAAAGAATTCTGGACTTTGTCACAATTAAACCTAGGTGGGGAACTTTTTGGAGTGACATTTCAGCTGAAGGACATTTCTGCTGAAGCTAGTGGAAATAAAATAGTAGTTGATGATGGAAAGCCATATTTTTGCCTTTGTATTTGCCCTCAGAGCAAGGCAGGTACTCCAAGGACAAAAGTCTGCTAGAAAAATTCCATGTCTTATATACAAATAAAAAAAAAAAATACCCTAAAAAAAAAAATCTAGTTATTCTCTCTAGTCAGGAACACTCTCTCCACAAATAGAGTTTCATCTGAGTTATTGTTTGGGTAAATTATCTTGAAAAGTTTTTTATATTACCCAGTTAGCTGAGAAATGGGTTGTATCTCTCTTGTGGGTTAGGCAGCTAGCAGGAGCACATAACCCCTGCATTCCTGGCATGTTGCAGGTGTCTACTGCCCCAAGACCCTCTGCTCTGAGCCTGCAAAATATGCAAATATTATTAACAAACTCTTGACTCATTTTGCTAAAGATTTCAGGAAGATGGTGGCACAGCGTGAATTTCCACAAGCCTCACACCACCTCTCATGGACAATGCTTGCCCATTTCAAGTTTCATCTTATTTCCACTCAGAAAAGAGAGAGTGTTCTTTTGAGTAATGAGATACTTGCAGGGATTAGCTGGTAAGGAAACCACTCTAAGCACTTATTTTTATTTTAAGGCACAAACACACTTGAAATTCTTGGTCTGGTGTTCCTATTCTAGTCAGTTTAGTTATCAAGTAATTTGTGAAAGCACATCTTCACAGCTTAAAAATATACCTTTAAAAATAGCCTTTATAGCCAAAATTTAAAACAGCTGAACTTCTTTGGAAAAGACTTAATGAGTTACAGTATCCTGCAGTTACAAGGAGCATTTCACCCTAAATATAAATGTTTTACACTTGAAAAACAAAGTTAAGCAAAATATTATTCTGCTTTCAAATGAGTTTTGGCAGACAACATATGTTCCCCAAAAGTGTACTTTGGGGACTTGGGCCTTGACAGACGGGAAGCACTAAAAGGATGAGCAACTGAGTGATATATTCCATATCTGTTTTTAGTAACGTTGTCGTTTGTAGCATTTACAACAACTACAAAAAATGATTATTCACAAAGCAACAGCTGTCCTCTCTTCAAACTATTCTTAAAACTCATCTCTGTCATGATGTTTCCAACAATTTGATGATGGTTAGGCAGATGATATTCTGCAATTGCCATGTATTCCAAAGATAGGAATAATTTCATCCATAATCAATGCTACTTAGATTTTCTTTTGGTATTTGCCTTTGTGAGTAGGAACTGTATTTTACTACATTTTCCTAACATATAGGTTATAATAATAGAGACTCTAGATATTAGAAATATTATAGAAACAGGAAATAAAATCATGTTTCTTTATACATTAAAACAAAAAATTTCATTAAACATAAAACATAAAATTTCATTATATTAAATAATCTGATGTTTGAAATAAAATTTAAGTGTCAAGTTGAAAAAATCAACTGGACAGGTCTCTCCATCTATCATAGGAACATTAACATTAATTATATTCCTATCTACAGTTTAACAACAAAAAAAGAATATTTCCAGCATAACAGCAGCAATCATTTTTTGGATAGAGAATTTCAGGCAAGTAAAGAAGTCTTTAGGTGTATTGCTGAGACTCAACAACATCAAAGCTGTTATTTTTCATCAGCTGTCTTAAAAACCCTTAGCTAGCGCTGTTTCCACCATAAGTCATATAAAAACACACTTCATTTCAAGGCTACTATGTTTACCTCTCAGGGGTAGAGGCAGTAAGACTCATCTGTCACCTTGTCTCCACCTAGTACATATCTATCTGATAGGTGTTCTCAAAATATCTTATCACACTCGATTTCTTAACACAAACTGTGAGGAAATGTAGAGGTGAAAAAATACTGTCCTGAAATGCCAGTTCTTCAAGAACATTTTTGTATGTTGGGGAAAGAGCTTTGAAATTTCACTAAAATTTGAGATGCTTCTCTCTGGGACAAGGATTTTGAATGCCCAAGACAGCAACCCAATCCTCAGGCCATAGGCATACTCTGAGAAAACTGAATTTCTCCAGTTCTGATAGCTTGGGGACAAGAGAGGGATGGAAAGAAAAGAAATGGAAATATGTTCTCCATCCATCTAAAAAAACCTCAATGATCAGGTTTTTTTATTTATATCAGTGAAGTGTTAAAGAGTTATGTAGAATATTCTAAAGATAAAAATCTCCTCTGAATATGTATATAAAAGCTTGAATGATTTTGAGTCCTTAAGAACTTCAGTACTAACCCATGAAGCGCTGGGCTGAAGTTGTTCAAATGGTAGCTAATATTCAAATAACCCATAAAAATTGTACTTGCAACAGACTTGCATCATGAAAAGAATTTTGGATAAAGGGGAAGAGATGAAGAGAAATAGTAAAGAGAACACAGAAAAGTTGTCAAAGTCCCTCAGGACAGTTTTAGACAGAATTAGGACACCATTTCCAAGGAAAGTTGTTGTTATGGACACTGAAGGCTCAGCCTCAGCTCTGCATGAAGGAAGCAGAGAGGAACCAGTCTGTTCTTCTCTGATCAGAACTAAATTTACATTTAATTTTCAACTAACTCGTTGGTACCAAATTTTCTCAAGTAGACATCCAGTCTCAGATTGGACTTTAGTTTTGGATACATGAACAGGTGAAAGAAAAACCCTGGGGAGCACTCTCCTTAGCAAACCTGAACAAAACTGGGATATGGAGACACATCTACGCTTCAGAAACATGAGAGTTAGAGAACGACAGTCCAAGTTAAATACTGACAGATAGCATTGTGTAGGTGCCAGGACAGGTAGAAACACACCATCTGGAAGGCATAAGTGACACTTTGTAGAGAGGATGTACTTTGCTAAAGAGACCATAGCATACGTCTGGTTCACAGCCTTAGCATGGTGTTTCAGAGCTCATCTCAGCATCCCTGCTGCCAAATACCAACTTGTCCCTAATTTTCCTATGTCTTTGGTGAGTGCTGTAGGCATTTTCTCTTTCTTTTCTCTCCACAGACCTCATGGCCCAAAGCTTGGCATAATTAATCTTTGATTAGAGATGAAAAATATCTTTAGAAGAAGCAATCAAGGCAGACGGTTCCCAGAATACCACAGACTGTGGTGCCAGAGTATTCCCAGTGAAAGCAAAAATCATAAATTCTGCACCAAATAAGACTGATTATTTATAAAATCAAAGGAGACATTAGACCACAGGTATAGATGAGGGGTTTTTTTGCAATGAAAGGAGGATAACCTGGAACAAAGTCCAAGGTGCAATTTGTTGTTAGGAACTTCCAAGCACACCTGGACACAGTACATTGAGAAGCTGGACCCCGACTTCTCACACCAGCATTTCCTAATGGTTAGCTTCAGACATTTTCCCAACCAGCCTGCTATTGCCTCTGTATCATGCACCTTTCAGTGCACAATGTCAGGTTACTCAGCAACTTGGGTATCCAAATTTCAATAGACAACACAGTGTCCAAGAGTTAAGTGACACAGAGACTTTCATAGCTCAAGCTTATTGCCAGTACTCAGTCACTGGTTTATTCTACAGTAATACAATAAATATTTTTTAACTATCTGCAGAGTAGGTATTATTGGCTCAATTTACCAAAATACTCAATTTACCAAATTACGGTATTTCAAGACTGGGAGTCTATATACCCGGACTTTCTGACAGAGAGGGGGAGTAGGAGAGGGAAGAGAGTAAATATTCCCCTTAATAAGTACTAAGACACTAAAGAGATATCATTAAAAATACACACGGAAATACAGAATACTAGAAACTAGCAACCAATTAAAGTCCTTATATCTCTCTGTTTCTTATCTCTATCTCAATTCTTATCTTATAAAACCTTTGAATAGGAAAGGAAAGACCATTATAAAGGCAGTAAGTGGAGTTCGAGGCAGATAACTGATTATAACGTCTCCAAAGCCACCCAGGGCTCTCAGAAGTAAAGATATAATTTAGAAGCTGATAATCTACCTCAGAGTGCTTCTGCCATAAAACTCTCCATATTGCTCTAGGTGATCTAGAGATACTGGCAGCAAGATAGTCACCTCAGTTCAAACCTCCAGAAAATTGCCTTCTGCCTTTAGGAGAAGAGAGTCTTCCAACAGCAACATACTGCACAATATAGAACTGTACAAAGACACTCAGCCTTTCAGTAGTATATAACACATTAACCCAGTCATCCTAGAGCACACAGATGTTTTTCATAAAATGAAGCAATGCTGAAAATCTTAGTTCAGTAATTCAGGTCAGTGCTTACTATATTATTTTTTAAGACAATCACTGGCTAAAGGCCAGATAGATACCTGCAGCAACCACAGGCACAAAACTTATTTGTACCAGAATGCTTCAGTTCTTTAAATTCGGCTCTAAAATTACAGTACAATAAACCAAGGTACACTAATGTGTCAAACTGCAATAATTTTCCTAAAACCAGATCTGGCAATACACACTACATTACTGGCATGTATGAACTCCACTTCTTCAGATGTTTTAATGCACCATTCAACAAGTCATTGCAGGCCACTATGAATTCGTGTGCTTTTCGGGCAGCAGCTGTTAGGAAGCCACACAGGTCTACATGTAAATCACACAGCCACAGACTTCCTGGGAGAAATTAACACAGGTCAGACCAGGATACTCCTTGTATTACATGAAGGAAAAAATAAGTAAAGCTAGGAACTACACTTCTTTGAAGTAATGTTGTAAACTTAGTGCATTTTCTTTACCTGAGTAGTTAAAGTTCACAAGCCAGATTCAATTAAAGAAACTGACTGGAAATAGTGGTGTCTCAGTTTTCTGCTTTTTTTTTCAATATATAGCCTCAGGACAGGGTAAAAATTCTTTATTCATTTTACTTAAGACAATGGGCCAGAAAGCTTTATGTATAAAAACATTTAAAACAGTGACACACCTATCTGATCCAAATTCAAAATAGATTGGGCTAAATTTGAATTTTAGAGCTAGATTTGGGTTAAAGCTAAAAGGTTCATAAAACTCTTTCAAACTCATGCAAATTTAGTCACTTCAAGTAACAAGTTTTACCTGTTCTCTGAAGCTTTCTGGTAGCTTTCTGGATGAAAATATGAACTTGGCTGCTTCGAAAAAAAAGTAGTGTGTTATGGAATTGAGACAAACAATTTTTCTAAGTTCAGACTAACTCATAGTTCACAGCAATTAAAAAAATACAGACATTATTTTCCCAGAATAAACAAGCAGTTTAAGTATTAAGAAAACTAATGAGCTAGAATGATCCTGAAAATGAAGAATGTGTGTTTCACAGAATTTACGTATGCAAAAACTTCAAAACTGGTATTTATGAACTTCAAATGCATTTTTATGGAGAGATCTAAAAATATCTACTAGCCCATTGTTTCTCTCCTTGTAACATTGTCTATATCTTCTGAGCACAAAACCTAAGCCTTGTCTTAGTTGAGCTTTAATGAACACTAAAATAAACCAATTCTTCTGTATAGAGCCAAAATGGTGTTTCGGATTTAAACTGGAACTCTGAAATTGCTGAATTCATCTGCATTCATCCACTTTTAATTAAGGTTGCTGCAAGTGTAGGTATTCCCTAACTGTCCTAACCACGACTTGCTGAGAAAATCAAGTAACCAGGGTCAGAGACTATAACTAGAAATTAGTTTGTTCTTTAGGAAGGCAGGCAAGAGAAAGATGGCAGAGAGATGGCTCAGAGAGGAAAACAGTACCCAGGCAAATTCTGGTGGGACAGTGCTACAGGGTATCCCCCTTTGGGCGAGGTGGGGGCAGAGAGAGCTGAAGCTGTGACTAAGAGCCTCCTGTTTTCAGGGAGACACCATTTTGTACATTTTGGAGAACGAACGGGAGTTAACCCGGTGTCACAGCATAATATACAGTTCCCTGGCTGTTGTCCACGTCTGCACATTGGAGGGGTAACAAGGAAGAGGCTGACAAAAGCCTGGCCAGTTATTCATATCCTTTCTCTCAAGTATATACAAGTACTGAAAAAAAAAAATAAAGCACATACATTTTTAGTCATCTTCACACTGCATGCACATACATATATAAAAATACAGACACACACATTATATCTCTTTGGAAGCCATAAAAATGGATAAGCCATTCTTAGCACACTCCAGAGCCTTCTGGAATCACAATGATCTTACAGAAGTGCACTCAAGGAGGATGCATGCCACCAGCCAAGCATGGGGCAAGCCGGAAACAAAACTGTGCCCTCACTTCAGAGTGCCTTTAACTAAAATACAGGATGCAAAGAACTAAAGGAAAATGAAAGCCTCACAGATACTGAACAAAAAACTAAAACACGCAAACAAATAAAACAAATGTCCTGTTGCAAAACTTCTACTTTTAATCTATAAAATGGAAACTTTTGATAGACATCAAGTTGTGTTTCCCTGGAATGAAATATGGATCTATAGCTTTTATGAAAGTATTTCAAAGAGACTATGAAGGAGAAAAGACATTTTAAATGTAATACCTCTCAGGAGGAATCTCTGTGTCAGTTCATGACACTGAAGACTTTGATGCTGCTTTGACAAATATTTTCTCTGAGGTGAACTACAAGTTGCTGTAGTTTTACCTTTTTTTCTTCCTCACTTCTAGCTTATGTAGGAATTGTACTGAAATGACAAACTTTACTCTCTCCAATTATTCAGAGGTTAGAGAATAAAGAATATTTATTTTTATAAAACTGTTATCATTTCTTATTAAGGTTATCAAGGACATTAGCTCATGAAAAAATATCTTGTCGTACGTAATTTTAATTTTGAACTGCAAGAAATAAAAGAAATAAATAAGATACAACTTACACTGCTCTTTCAAGTGTATTTCTTCACTTCCTTTAAAAATACAAAAAAAGTTATTTGACATTCTGACAAACTAATGCAAGATGCCCTGATATTTTCTCCTTATTCTTCCAATTTTGGAGTGATCTGCAATTTTCAAGATATTGTTTTAAAATTTTGTCTCAAGTTCTTGGCTTAAACTTTCTTGTGAAAGGAAAAAATGTCTCTTCATTCCAGTCTCAAAATAGTCATCTAACATGAAAACACAGAGCTGCAACAAGCTGAACTGCCAAGATAACAGCAAGAAAATACATTCTTTACGTTTACCTTGGTGCTAAGATATATAGTACACCATTTTTTGATATTTTGTTTTAAAGTGGATATTTAAAATCTAGATTGAGAAAAGGATAAAACAGGGGATAGTAGATGTTTTGTCTGAAAAGCCTCATGGCCCACAGCTATAGCTCAGCTTTTATCCTCCCTTTAATGCATTAGGTTAGGAGAAGAAATTATTTCTCTGTTCAGCCAATTCAGTCACTCAATTTTCACTTCATGTACAAATCTTCTGGTCCACCATCTCCACCTCCTCCAGTTTTCCCTTTCCATTCAACTGCTGTCATTTCTTGAAGCATACTGTAATGGCCATTTACACAAGGGTATCAGTGAATACTTTATTTCTCTGCTCTTGCTCTGTAACAAGCAATACTACTTCTCTTTTTCAAAGCATATGTTGGACCATTTCTGTAAAAGGACTGCAACTCTCCAAGTCTTCATTTGAGATACTAAATTTTCTCCAGAAGTCCCCTAAAAGCCTGTTGTATGTAACTATACCTTTTTAGTATGTTAATGCTCTCCAGTACCTGAAAGTACATGCTTTCAATTTTAATGGAAAACTTAAATATTTTTTTCCTAATTATATAAAACTATGATTTCTGGCCCCTGTACTTCAAGTATTTATAATCATGAAGTTTTACCTACAGGAAAAGTTAGCAGTGGTCAAGTCTGAAATTTACTCATTTACACCTCAAACAGCAGATGATAGGTAGAAAAAGAAGATTCCCCCTGACTTCTAGACTCAAATGGCTTTTAGCTTTCTTAGAGGACTGGTGTAAAGCAGAAACAAGGTGAAGTAGTTTCAGTAAAACCAATGAAAAAATCTTTGAGACTTTTCTCCAAACTAGTCCATTAGATATGTTCTGCTTTATCATAATCTGGTATAAATGGAGATTAGTATCTTTAAGTTCACAAAGAAAGGTAAAAGAATGGAAGCACGAGTAAGAAGGTCAAAAAGCAAAAGCAGCCTAGTTTCCAGCATTGTAAAAGAAAGTATTTGATTCAGAATAACAGTATGTAACAAAAAGGCTTTTTAAAATTAATTTGCTTGTCAAACCTCTGTTTGGCACAGGAATACAGGAATGCATTTTCAACTCCAGCCTCATTTTCTTAGACTTGCAATTTGTGTACTCATTTTGAGGGTTGAGAATTTGGTATCCACTGATACTTTAACACTGTAAAGAATGTAGGAATATTGTGATGCTAATAAAAATATCTAAAGGAAACCCTACCCGTCCTCCTCAACACAACTTCAGTTTTCACAGAAGGATGTCAAAGAGTTGTTGAAACAAAGGCCACCAAACCAACAACATTTTCTCCAAGTATTATTCTTCTATAGTGTTTGTCAAAGACCACCACAGCGTTGCATCCCATATACAGAGTGAAAACTTGACTGCAGAGACATCAGTATGTATCAAACCAGGTGGTATTAATGAGACAGTAACTGATGGTAATCTGTGTTGTGATGTTTAAATCATTAGAACCAATTAGATTGCTATATAATTAAGGATGTTGAGGACAAAACTCATAACCCAGACCACTTGCAGAGAAATAATCACAATAATATGGCTTAAAATAAATAATCAAAATCTAGTTTTACACATTTTTGTTAAAAACGGATGAAACTTGACACAGTTACAAATAACAGATCATAACCATTCAGATCAACAAAACCTGGAACAGGTTTTATGATTTACAGTCCTAAAGTAGTCTATTGCAGACAGTTATGAAATTTTAGGCACATTTTATATCTGTGGTGAAACTAGCTCCAAATCATTATCCTAAGCTGATACCCTACCCAGGGAGAATGGATCATAGGCTCAGTTACATCAAAAAATGTCAGACCTTCCTTACAGTGGCATACTTTTTTTATCAGCAGGATTTTAAAGGCAGAATCCTAAATCTGATTTGAAATAATTGTAATAATACTAATACAATCATAAGGTAACTGATAATCAAAATATATTCCAGAATGCTGACAAAGCATTTCTTCATTCTAACAAACAGAGGACTTTTCTTTAATATATTCAAAATTTTAGACAAAAAGCACAAGATGTTTTCACCTCAAGAAGATTAGTTAAGGGCACATAAATCCTTTATACATTGTAAAAGATAAAAATAATTGCTACCAGAGAACAACTGCTGTTAGTCATCCGTATAAAAAACGCTGGCCTGACATCTTCGAAAACTGAAACTATCAGCTTATCCATAAATTCACAACAGGGGCAGGAGCAATATAAAAATTCAGATCTCTTCACAATCGTTATGACTAATTCTGATGAAGAAGGATCATATTGTGCTTAGATTAGTAGAAATCTATGATGTGCAGATTTAAAAAAAAAACCCCACAAAATATAAATGTTGCACTTACAACTGTACATATTAAATATGTCTAACTGTCAATTGATTTAGGAACGGGAACATGGTATAGATACACCCACTTCCTTGCATACAAGCAATGATACATAATGAGTAAGACCATCTTCATTTGTTCTTTGAAGAACTCATTGAATCTTTATGTATTAGTTTCTTCATTTGAAATTGCACATTTTTGCAGTTATTGGCATACAGAAAAGTCTATTTCTCCTTCAAGTGCAAGAGCTTTTAAAGAATTTGAGTACACATGATATAGCCATTTGGGAAAGGAGGTGTAAAAGAAAATTAAAAAGAGAGTTATGATGGTGCTATTCTCTAAGGACTTCTGCAGTTTAAATTTTTTATTATGCATTTTTTCTATGTAAATTTAACTTCTTAGCAATTTTATTTTAATTTAATTCAAATTAAATTTAATAAGATTTCACTAATGTTATAATTTAAATTTTAAATTACATTTATTTTTTATGAGAAGGGTAAGATGGTAAAGAGGGGCACTTAGAAACATCAATATGCAGCTTCCTCTGCTTCCCTAGATTCAAGTTCATAACCAACCATGTTTTCATGAAAAGAGGAATATGTTCAGAATTACCCAGGATGACTCTGGAAATAAATAGTTGTTCATGTGCCTTCTGTCAATGTAGAAATCAAATCACTGCCAAGTCTTCCTCTTTCCCATCACAGATTAATGGCCTCTGGGCAGCTGCCTGGGGAAGAACAAAGGAGATGCCCATGTCACTGTTTGATGCATTTGGTAGTAATTCCACATCATTGCACTGGTGTCTACTGGTGAAAGCAAAGGAAACCAATAGCTGCTGGCTCTGTTGCTGAAGCAGACCCAGCATTGCAGCCAAAAAGCCATAATTGTTGAGATCCAAGATGAGTATATTAAGTAGATGCATGAGCTTAGCTTCTGGAGTTGCTTTTGTGCAGTCTGCATAAAAACTGGCCTGAGAACAGAAGATCACCTCTGAAAAGTCTCTTGCCATGTGAACTGTAAGTACACAGAGCTATCAAAAGTCCCCTTTTAAAGACTGCAGTGACCCTTTGACACTAAAGTTTCACCGAATACAAATGGAAACTTTTCCCACATTCCTTCATCAGCTATCTTACCCAATTCCTTTTGCTAATGAAATTTCCTCTTTTTCCTCCCTTCTCAGTTCAGTGGCAAAAATAGATATAGAAACCTACAGAAGAAACACTAACCTTTCATGCTGATAAAGGACACCTTTTAAAGTTTGGCTGCAGCCTGTAGACTGTGCCAATAGACATTTGTATTATCATCTTTACAAATGGATAATGAATTTCAGTAATCCAAACATCTATACTGAACAAATCATGTTTTGTTGTTGAAAGGGACATCAAGGGACCTCCTTTAATTCCCATTTTAGAGATATACCATCTAAAGAATTTACAGGGTTCCGCAGAGACCATATTCAATTACAGGGACCAAAACTTTTTAAATTATTGCATTAGTGTCAAAGGCAAACTGGAAGTTCTTTAAAACACAAGACTCCCTACCTGACACATCAAGTAGTTTCGGGAAAATCATTTCTCAGACCTCATTTAATGCATTTTACATTACTGTCACCACCTTAGTGTCATGCACTCATGTCATTGAAGTACTTCTGATTTCTTTCCTGTTCTACTTCATTTTGTAGCATCTCCTCAGCTGTGCAGGCTTTTGAGGCACATAACTCAAACAGATAAGTTGGCCAGTAGACCTTTATGTTGAAATCAGCAAGAAAGCAGCGGGGTTTATTGTTTTTACATTACTGCTGTACAAATGGGTTTCTGCATCATGGGCTATTGAATTGAATTTCAATGTTGATCTAAGCAGCATCACTCCATCACAGTTAATATGATGGTTTATAAAAGTAGAAAATTATTTAGAGCTTGATAGGTATCAGAATGAAAATGGTGAGAAAATCATGTGGCATTACAACTTGCAAGGCAACCAGTGTGTTTAAGTTTCACTTTTACAAAGAAGAAAGAGCAAATGCCAATTGTGAAGTTCGAAGGATTGGTACTGTAGACAGAAACATTTGAAGAGTTCATCGTCATTGCTTTTCAAATATTGTGTATGCACAGGAGGAGACAGAAGATTTCTTTGTAAAAAGAACTGTGATAATATAACACATGCAGTTGGAGGACGGAACTTTTAGAGATTAGATCAAAGACATCGATCTACATCTTGTTTATGACAGCATAAAACAACTCATTCATTCTCCCATCAGTTACATACTACCAATTTCAGCTTCCTATAATAATCAAGGCTATATTCATCTGATAGTGAACATTTCAGTGTCAACACTAGAACTCCACATTTCCAGTGTTTTACATAAATGAAAGACACAAGCATCTCCTGTCAAGTATCTTTCAAGGGAAAAAAAGAGAAGTTTTGTAACATTTATAACAGCCTGGAGAGGTTTTATAGTAAAGTCTTTTTGTCTCTTAATTTTGTACAAGAACTGAAGTTTCTCACCATCTCTCCCTAATAACAAAAATATTGTTGCTATAATTATAGGTTCATTGTGTCCTTAAACAATGAAACAACCTAGGAAGAATTTGACATTGCATAATGATTTTCAGCCTTTTTCCAAACAAAACCCACATAGGCAATAAATCCAATGTTTAAGAAATCTAGCATGTGTCAGACAGATACATGCCATTAAATTAGACTGTTTGGTATCACTTTATCTTGTTATCACTTAGAAATATTACAGCTCCATCCTGCTGTTGCAAATTCCCTCTGATTGGAGTGGGAAAGAAATGGAAGTAGCAGCACCTACAAAGATGTGCCTCTGACACTTTTATCTCTGAATCACTGCTTCCTTTCCTCAGTTCAACTACCCAAGTTATAGCAGAATAATTTTATACAGTTTGTGCAATGCTGAAAAGCTTTTCTCTCTCTCATTTGCATGTCTTTGGCCACCTTTTTCAGCTCATGAAGTCAGAACATTATCATAGTTTTGAGCTTCTCAGCAGTAAGACAAAAAAAAAGTAATATCTTCTCTGTTGGGAGAGCAACGATGTAGAGGGAACAGATGCAGGCAGCAAAATGTAAAGTAGTTGCTTTAGGGCTATATCTTTCTGGTTTTGCTATTAAAAGATCTCATACAAAGTGATTAGCTCATGCTACAGATCATTCATAAAAAATCAGAACTTCTCTAGCAACAGCTCACTTGAGGAAGGGCTGCTTTTGGAGACACTCATGGCTCATACATCAGAGACTTCCACAAGCAGGAAAAGCAAAAAGTACATGCAATTGCTTCTTGTCTTTTCTCAGATGCACATGAAAAACTCAACGAACGGGTTGTGCTGAGGTTTAAGCCAGCCAGCTACAGGACACCCACAGCTGCAGCAACAGCACAGAGACAGGTTGCAAGTTGGTAACTGTGAGAAAATCCATCTAGCAGAGGCTGAAATTCCACTCTCACATAGCAAAGGAAGACAAAAAACTCCAGTCAATTGTCACTTCTAAGCAAATACAGAGGTAACCGTATTTCCTTACCAGATGTGTATTTAGAACAGATGACATTCAATCCAAAGGTCATATGCCAGCATGGCTAACATGTCAATTTTATCTTCCATTTTAAAGCATCTAGAATTTGTAACAGCAATCAGAGACACAGTATCACTAGCTGCAGAGCAGAAAAGGCTGAAATATTTATCTTAAAAATGTCAAAACCAGAAAATGTTCAGATCACATGTGATCCACATTTATTAGCACAGTGTTAATCACCATGCAAAAACAATTGCTCTCTTATGGTTAGCTGGTATGTTTCTTCATCCCATTTCTATATGGTTATCTAGTTACCTTCCGAGATTCAAATTTATATATTCTGTAAATCAAGTTTTTGCTCCTCAGATTTTTTCAAAGTAGGAATATATTGCTTTTTAGTATATGAAGGTGCAATGTGTTCTGCTAAGTCTTTCTAATGTTATCATCAGTGAATTTTCTGGAGAGACTTATCTATTAAGAGTGTTCTCTGCTATTGGATCAGTGTAGTTGACACTATTGGATCAGTGTAGTTGTCATGGTTTAGGCCCATCCAGAGACAAACGACCATGATTAGACTAAAGTAACACAGACCTGAGAATTGCCAAAGGACAGGGAGGGTTTAATTGCTGCTTATGGTCCAGAACAAAACAGACCAGGCTACTCAACTTAGGGAAGAAAACAGAAAATAATTTAATCCAACACTAACTAAAGCATAACCACAAAACCCCAAAACATAACCAACACAAAACAACACAGAGTGGTACAACGATGAAGAGTACAACCAGCCCTTTAAGATCACCTTCTCCCCACTCCTCCCCTCTTCCTGGGCTCAGAGCCCTGATCCCAGTGCCTTTATCTCCTCCCCCGCTGAACCTGAACGGCTCAGGGGGAGCAGGGAATGGAGGTTTCAGTCAGTCTGTTCCTGATAGCTTCTAACATTTGTTTCTCCTCAGGGCATGTGGGCTCCTCATCAGTCCTCCCTGCTCCTCTCTGAGGTACCTCATACACCAGGTAGCCCTGCACAGGCTACTCTGATGTGCATTCATCCCAAAGGCTGCAGCTCCACTCCAACTCTCGTGTGGGTCTGCTCTGCATGGCCAACTCCTCACACAGTCTCCTGTCTGTCTGGGCGCACTCACCCGGAGCTGCTGGTGGCTTTCAGTCCTGCTATTGCCCTCCATGGGTTGTAGGGGTACAGCTTGCGTTTTCTCTACGAGTATGCATGGTCACCTCCATCTTG
The DNA here is from genome assembly GCF_028858725.1 of Colius striatus. Classification (NCBI taxonomy): domain Eukaryota; kingdom Metazoa; phylum Chordata; class Aves; order Coliiformes; family Coliidae; genus Colius; species Colius striatus. The sequence continues at coordinate 29,455,388 of NC_084761.1, forward strand.
TACCACTCCTACACCTCCTCCCAAGCACTTCAAATTCTCATCCTTAAATAGTGATGGCAGAGGCATCAGATTGTCCCATCCGGGCTGGAAGTGGGTCTGAACCCAAGAGCTGGGGGAAAGTCTCAGAACTCTTTACCAGGTCTGCACTGCAGCCCCCTCCTCCTGTTACCAAGCAAAAGTGGCTCCTCACAAAACCATGACAGTAGTCTTCTGACGCTTAAGACTATGACTTGCATCTAAGGAAAATGAACACATTGCCTCTAAAACTGTGCTAAACAAATAGGTATGTCAACACTTGATTATGCTGCAAAAATTAACTTTGTCTCATTTAAATATGGCTAAAGAAATTCCAGGGCTGGTTCATCACAAGTTTCTTCTTTATTTGGTGGCTTAGGAGCTCTGAGGTACAAAAGTACTTCCTGTGAATCCATGAGAAACATCTTTCCACTACCACCTCCTCACAACAAAACAGCAGAAACCAAAAACACAGAGGAACACCCACAGGAAAACCTTACTTGGAACCACTTCCTTTTCAAACAGGTTTTGTTGTGGCTTATTGGTCATTTTCTATACATATATATTAGAACACAAAGTGTTTAGTAACTAAATTCTGCATACTTTGAAGCAAGTACACTCCCCTTACTGCAAATAGTATTTTGTAACCACTTTGCAATGACATATTTTAAAGGATATGCTGCAAGATTTTAGAACACATTTTAATATAGTGTATTTATAAGCTCTAGCAACTACAGAAGAAATGTAAACTATTCTGCATATGTTATGACCAGGGAGAATTTTTACTCACAGAAGTGAATGAAGAAAAAATACTTTTGCCTCTTTCATTTTTCCCTGATAAAAAAAGTATATCATAACAGAAGCATTTAATGGTGCTATTAACCACCTACAAACAGAATCTGTATGAATTATATTCATTATACTTAATTGAATATAATAATCTAATGTAACAATTCTTTGTACACTAATTAATAAAACAGCGTGTCTTCTGGATCAGAAATGTATTGTTTCTCTCGAAGGAAAGATATTTAGGGGATTAATAAAATGCATAGCTTTCATCATTATATTTGGGAAGACAGTTAACTTTTGTAACCACAATTACTGTTCAGGAAAACGGATGTTAAATGAAATTGAAATTTCATGCAAATTTTTCATATCTAATATGTTGGGGATTTTTGTCTCCTTCTTGACATTTGAAGAGAAAGACATGAACAAGCGTGGTCATTTCCATAAAAACACTGCAAGGACATGCTAAAAGAATCTAAAAAGTTACATCTGTATTACAAGTAATCTTCAACAACTGTATGTTTTTATATATAGTGGTGTCATCCCCTCAAGTAGGTAAAGAATAAAGCATTTATTTAATAGGTCAGAAGCCTGGACAGATTAGACGGACCATCACCTCAAAAATGCATAAACTACTTTTGCTTACAGCAGCAAGGTCATGATATTTCATTAATCGATTTCTTAGCCTGTATCACTGAAATAAAAACTAATTCATTTTTTTGTATCCAGGTGCAAAATGGCCAGAGGAAATAAAGTTTTAGGCTTAATATGCATACCAAATAATGCAGTTTACTGCTCTGCACCTAAAACTCCCACTAGACTATTACTTTGAAAAAAACTGTAATGTCTTATCTTTGATGGCTAAAAGTCTTAGGCACCTGCAGGGGTTTTTTTATATATGGCCAGAAGTGCCTCCATCTGCCTTTCTAGATCTGAGTTGCCTCTCATCTGTTGTTCTGTTAGACATGAGGCAGGCTTAATTTCTCCACCTTGCTCTTGAGAAACCTGATTTGATAGATATTTCATCCACAATTTCCTTTCAGGAAGGGCACAGATGAACAAAAGCAAGGAACACTTTCATCCTGATATTGTGGAGTCAAGATTATGCTCTGCTACAGGAGACCAAAGTAAAGATGTCTCTCACCCTGGGAAGTCATCCTAAAAACTGAACAATGGACATCTAAGATAGCTTTAATAAAAGGGTTAGAGAATAATGTTATTGTAATGTCTAAAAATAATTAAAGCAGCAATAGGCTAGAGGGAGAAAGCTTTAAGTCAGTTGGTAGCTATGTATTTCCTCATCCTAAAGCATGCATTTCATTTCATATTGAATAAATAATTTCAATAATATTAATAAGTTATCTTTGAAGAAGGAAATAGAGGAACCAGGTCTATACTTAATAAAATATCCTTTTTAATAAGTCCTTAATAAGAGGACACTTTCCTAGGAAGGGAGAATAATGTGCATTTGGCCCAATTAATCTTTGGTGTTGCTCCACTGTTCACAACAAAATTAAATTCAAGAGCTAGAAAATACCACAGACTAACTCAGCAAAATTGTTAGAAGGCGAAACCAAAAACAAACAAACACAAAACAGCAAATTCCCATCATGAAGTAATTTGCACCTTGATTTCACATCCTACATGAGTGTACTAACCAGTGAGCTATGTTTGATGAATTAAGCAGGCAAAAGGCTGTAAAAGAGGAAGGGGAGAACATGCTTATATTTCTGAATTTCTTGATACATTAAAGAAATTAAACAAAATGAGAAAAAACAGACTAGACATCAATATACAGAAAGTAACTGTCAATCAAAAGATGAAAGCGCATATCCCAGAAGAACCAAGAAAGACATGTAAATTTTAGCTGTAGAGGTGTATAAGTTAACTTTCCCTCAGGGAAGTTCAGCAACACATTGTCTATGCAACACAAACTGACACAGTGTTGCAATCAGAGATATTAGACTGTATATATATCATATAAGAGGTTTAGATGCATAACAATCCCAGATTCTGCATTGGAAACTGGTAGCTATTCAAAATGTATCAGAAAATAATATTTCCACAACTATGACCATCTCTTGAAATTATTCAGTATGCTTTCTGAACTTAATTTGGCTTTGTTTCAGAGATACTATTTCCACACACAATAATCAAGTACACTTTGCTTTGTTTCAGTGTATTCACTGTACAACTCAAATCCTTTCAACACATTTTAACTGAGAAAACTTCAGTACTGTGTAAGTCAACTGATACACTAATATGTTAATATGCTATGTCCTACTCAGGAAAAAAAACAGTTGTTCTCATGAATCTCCATGACTTTCCTTTTCCTCCTCAAGTCATTTCCTTAGCAGACCTTTTTCAGGACTCCTTCACAGTCTTTGATGCTTTGAACAAGTAAGTGGTTGGAATCATCTTGCAAAACTTCACCTAGCCTGTTCATGAGAATCTTTGAATTGTCTGTGTAATAAATACCTACTCTTAAACACAACAGATATGAATAAAACACAAATCAACTTCACTTCCATCACATAAATTTAAAGAGAGTGCACAAAGGCGTATGTGTAAACAACCATACTCACCTCTTGTGAATTTATCTACATAAACTTGATTTTAGACCAGCTACATAAGATCCTTTTTCACTCCCCTCCCACTTCTTTTTTGACACATAGAGTTTAGGAGTTTCTGACTAAGGTAAAATTTTTAAGTTCTACTATTTGTGTTATAAATCTTGCAGAGATGGCAAATTAATTTTCAGGATATACCAGGTTCAAGTTATGGCCTATACTAACCTTTGATCTCTATTTTGAATATTCATGTCATTTTCCTAGTCTGTAATTAGTAATATTGTTTTAGTGCCTTATTCATAACTAGTGCCACAAACTAAATTACCATAGTTTCAACCAAATAATCTTTCAGATCCAGGAAAACAAACAGTGTAAGATACATGCATTTCCTACCTACAGACAGGTATGTCATGGCATGCAATTTTTAATTTCATAGGCATAAACAGATCAAGTTTGACTACCTAGTTATGAAATGATCATACTTATTAATGAGTTAAGCAACCATTTTTTTAAAAATCACTTATAACTAGTATAGATGAATCACTGGTTTAGGATCTCCTACCCTTTCCCAGGAAGCATGCTGCAAGTCACACCCAGCCTTGCTTCTGTTCTGTCTTGCCTCTACAGCCCAAGTCTTTGGTGAAAGACTTATCTCTCAGTACTTGTAACTGCACAACATTGCACCATCTGCAGCCTTACAGAGCATGAATATTACAAATCTTTTTCTGCAAGCGATTTGGTTTTATTAAAAGCATTCCGTCCAGTTAACAAACTTCACCTGATGCACTCGTTCTCAATAGCACAACATTTCATTATAACAACATTTAACAAGAGTCCAAGGTTGGAGATATATTCCCAGCCCAAAACCAAAACATTTTTTATTCCAATAGTTTCTTTATAAAACGCTTGTGAAAAATCAAAGTTACAAGGTAGACTTGAGGATGGCATGAGCTATATTTGCTGTGGAGAAGAACTGGGATATGTCGAAACTAGCTTAGCTGTTTACAAATGTAAATGTAAGACATGGTTATTGTATGCACTCTGAAACCAAAGAAAAAGTTTAATTTAATGCTGAGAAGCTGACAGTGGAAAAACTAGTTTTCCAGCATTGTTCCTCAGAAGCCCAGAGGAAAATTTTAAAATACAACCTAAATCAGTTTTGCTTCCTGCCCCTCCACTCCTTAAATAAAATACTCTCAAGGCTGACTCACCTTATTTAATAGCATTCTCTAAAAGACATTTGTTATTAGAGTTTGGCAACATTAATTTTTCTGGAGTGCACTGTCAGCATGAGAGCAAGAACAAATGCAGTACTCGTGTATGTGCATTACATGGCATGGAGCCTGCCTTTAGCATTTCCCCATTTCTGACAAGCACAAAAGTAATTATCAAACTAGTTGATGAAGAAGCTTGAGGCTATAGTAACTAGTTAGCCCAATTTAAATTTTGCTGGTTTTGCCAATATGTAGTGGGTTTGTTTTTTAATGATTAAACTGCATGTTTGTTTGGAGTTTTTTAACTGTCAGTCTGCAAATGATATATCAGAATTCCCTTTATATAACAAAAGCCTATCAATATAATCATTGAGAGCTACAGTTTTTCTTCTCTCTGAAAAAAATGGCACTACATGGGAAAAGAGTATTCTTAAATGGAGCCCAATTAAAGAAAAAATTGATTGTGGATTCAAAAAGATGTTCAGAATCCCAAACCAATTTTTATATGCCTTCCTTTTTCACATAGCCGGGGAGAAGAGCCAGGGCCCATTAAGATCTGCAGTCAGGCTGCAGCAGTTACGAGAGTTTCTGCCTCAAGACAGCTTCTCAACCATTGCTGCTTTCCCCACAAGGAGAAAACAGGGACAACCTCCAGGGCCAGGCACAGCAGTCCCTCTCCATAGTCCAACACCAACCCCAAAAGGCATGGGAAGAACAGCATGGAGGTCTTCTCCCACTGCTTGGCATTTCCTCACCTCAGGCTTCTCCTTCCTGAAGGAAAGACAGGCACAGCCTCACCCTTTCCCTGCTCCTTGCCTTTCAATGGTAGTAGGTTAAGCAGGTGCTTTTTTTCTCTAATTCCAGTCCTTCACTTCTCTTTTCCCTCTTAAAGTCTTCTTATTTTGTAGGCTTATATTACATTATCCTCATCTATCATCTCTTGCCAGCTGAGAAACTCTGCTTTTCCACATTTGGTTGTTTCTTAAACAGACTCTATCCCACAGCTTGAGAGTTTATTGCTGCCTTTCTCTGAATCTATTCCAGATGTTTTATATCCTTTTCAAAATGATAGGAATCAGCACTACATTCAGTTTTCAATGATGTGCAAGCAAAACAGGGATTAATACATGATGTTCTGTTTTGTTCTCTATGCCGCTCCCAACAACCCCTAACACTCTGTCTTCTTTTTGGATTATTACTGAACTGAGGTTTTCACAGAACTATTTATCATAAACTCTGAAACTCACTCCGTAGTGATAATGAGGCATCAACCTCAGCAACAAAATAAGCATGCAGAGCAAGGACAGCAGCAGGGTGGTTGAAGACAAATCTTTAAAGACATACTTTGAAAGCTTTGTCCCAGGGCTGGTTCCTCAGTTTATGAAAGTCTACATTAAGAATTCAAAATTTGTTTTCTTCCTCCACAGGCACAAAAGCAGGACTTAAGCAACTGTCGGAAGAAAAAAAAAAATAAGGAGGGGGAGAATAATGAAGAAAGTCAACAAATCAAAATAAGAATATAACATCAAGAGTGACTAGTGCAGTGTCGATGGTTCAAAAACTGCTGAAACCTAAAGGCTCCTATGTTTCTTTGTCTCCCACAACTCTGGTGAGCACTGCTCCTCATGTCTAAAAGTGGTATCTGATACTGAGGAGCTACTGCTGAAGCAGAGCTGCTGCCAAACACTCCCAGCAACAGCTTTCTTAGGCAAGCAAAGCCAACACACTTCTATAGTGCTTTGTGGGGTAATCCACTCTGTCCATGCACTGGGCTTGGATGCTAGCCAGCCGGACTCCCAAAATCTGGATAGTGATAGCGATAAAGGCTTCCTCTCAGCAGGATTTATGATCTCGGCACAACACCACGCTAACTGCAGTGACATAGCTGCCTATTCATAGCTCCCCAGAGGGCAAGAAATGTGCTGAAGTCTGCTAGCAGAAGACCATAAAGACAGACCATGAGGACATGTACATCTTTTTTAAATGAGGACTGCTTGTTAGTGGACTGAGCAACTCTGGCTGCTAGCCCTTACTTGCTCTTTGCCTTTGCACAAATCACTTAGCATCTTTCCTGGATAAAATTAACTATAAGCATAGGGATGAGATAAAGAGAAAGCATGATTCGGCTCCTCCAATGGTGGCTTAGCTACCAAAACACTTCTGTAAGTCTCTTGAGGCACGGGAAGAGTAGCCAGACCAGAATAAGCTACTTGTTATAAGATATTGTTAACACTCCAGAAAATCTTATGCAAGACTAAAGCACTTGAGGAGTGAAGGGAAACTGCAAATCTAGATTCTGCTTCTTGAGAAAGACTATTTATATTCATAGGAGCATGCATCTTGCAGCCAGGGTTGAACAGACAAATAACATGACCAAGGGAACACTAGATTAGACACACATGATGGTTTCTGCTGCGAAAAACAGATAATCTTCATCCGGTCTTTTCCAAGGGCATCAAGTGAGTAACAGGAGTATTTTTTAAGGAGTTAAATAACTAAAAGCATAAGGGATTACATTTCTTCTCTTTTAGTCACCAAGAAACCTGTCACTTACCGCAAGACTCTTTTCCAGTCAAAGCTGAAGAAGAGTCCATTCTGGTGTGACAACATTCATCGCCATGGCAGATACTGCTCAGTCAGGAGCATGATGTATGAAAACAGACTTCATAACGTCACTGAGCAGCAAACAAAACTGATAAAGGTTTCAGGAGAATGCTTTGCTGGAAGATTATTAGATTTTTTTCCCTATAAACAAAGACAGGCTGTGTTTACCATCAGATCAACTACTTGCATTGAAATCTGATTGATCCCAGTTGACAACAGTGAATAAATACCCTGTTCAAGTGTTATTTGTGTTATCATTGGCTTGCTTTGTCACTTTTTGTAAAGTTTTGTAGCTGATGAAGCTGGTTGATATAGTTACCTATGCATAAAGATCATCCCTTAACTTCCAAGTCTGTCTTCAAAAACACCAATTTTTCTAAAATTGCTCAAGCATTTTATCAGAATTTAAAGTGTGCTCATTAATTCGGGACTTTCTGTGTTACCAGCATATCTTAATTCACTATATACTTGTCAGGTATTTAGAAGAAAAATTGACATCAACAAATCCTAAGCAGGCTGGAGGCATCTGCATATTTGGTGTGGGGGTGGAGGGAATTCAAAAGACTGTTTTATCAATGAATCCTCTGCTGAATATTTAATCAATGACCCTATGTAAAAAAAAAAATAGCATGGGTGTATCCACAATCTGACATGAGAACAATCATGTAAGACATAAGCACTATATAATGCATTCATCTTTCTTTGATTTTCAGAAGATGACAGACAAGATTATCTTCCTTTTAGGTCGCTGACAGATTTTAGGATGAAAGATACAAGAAGCTAATAACTATTATTTGAAAAGAATTCAGTATTATTAAACAGAAGAATCTAAAGCAACACAAAGGTCTTGATCCTGTTCTTCGTGACCATTTAGCCAGGCAGAGATCTACACTCAACAGAACTACAAAGACCTTATGCTCATTAGAGAAGTACAAAACATGAGACAGTTGCATGTTTTCTAGTGCATGGGGTAATTTAACTAGCATACTTTGCTATTGCTTTGTCACCAAACCAGCATCAAAACTTGTTATTTGTATTGTGACAAATGATCAAGCACAGATACTAATTCAGTTCCACATCACATTTGATAAGGCTGACAGCTTCAGAAGGAGGAAAATCTGTAACTGCTTATTTGGCCAGATTGTTACAAAATGATGTGGGCATTTGCTGCACAGCAGGAGATGGCTTTCATTGGACAGGAAAGCTGTGTTTTGAAACTACAGATCTTGAGTTTCAATCCTGTTTTCTAGTGCAGGTCATATTGAGATAGACTTCTCTTTGTAACTTGTTCCACACTGTTGGAACTGGTACTGCAAGTCTATTTGCTCACATACATTATTAATATCAGCCTCATGTGTCATCCCCCTTCTAACCTTCAGATAAGCTATTTCAATTTCATTAGGCTATAACTAGAGTCAGTTGAAACTCAGTGCTGAAGACAGACAAATGGTAACAAGTCTCTTACCTCATTATTAAAGATTCATATTACGGTATAAGATATAAAGATTACAAGCTTTATATTTTTAAATGAGAGAAAAAACCAAAATGTTCTTCACTGGTGAGGATGAAGTGTAGTGCTCCTCAAATACGATTTTCTTATGTTAATTTAGAATATCTTTCAAAAATCAGTTTGCTCCATCCTAAAATTGAAGGTACAAAGAAGTGTAGTTTTCCCAACACAAAGGCATTCCTTTGGGACACATTTCAACAGCAAAAACCCACAGTAACATGAGAGGGTCAGAAAAACATAGAGAAGGAAGTGTATATAGGATGTCCAGCCTAAGTAAGTACTTCTTGGGTTTTTTTCTTTCAAGAAGCTTGAGAGAAAAGATCAGAGACACTCTACTGTGTGCAAGAGCAGATCATAACACATTTCCTCCAAAGGAAAAAAGCCATGCCTATTTTTTTTTTTTTTAAGTTTCAAAACAGTATCTCAGCCATTGCTCAAAAAAATCTTAAAAAAAACCAAACCAAAACAACAAACTTAGATCCACTTGACTCACATTTGGGAATTTTTTTCATGTTAAAAAAGCTTTGTGCATAGATAGAATTATTCTATACTCTGTCACACAAGCAATCAACTGCTTCACTAAATATTTTTTCTGTGTTTAGAGAATCCTGCTTTCTTCTTTCTACACTTTCACCTTTTAAAGAGTCTTTATTTGACAGTGGAGAATTATATCATTAAAGTTTTTAACAAACATCCCTGTATATTAGGAAAAAGAGTGGTTAATCTTCCTGTTAATCATAAATCTTCTCTATATTTGGTTTTATTGACACAGCAATTCTCCTGTAGTTTTCTTAGTGGCTGTTTGCATTCCATTTTATCATTCACATTCATGTACTGTCTGGTGCACTAGCTGTCCTTGACTTTCCCTTATTAGGTTTACAAATAATCATTAATTTGTTTTGTGTTCTGCCTCCTGTTCAGTGATATATAGGCATGTCATTACCTTTCTAAAGTGTATTCATTATTTTTCTTCAAAAAAAAGCCCACTACCTTTCACACAGGGTTCAAGGCAACTTCCACGGTACACACGTTAGGGTGTACACTGTTTGGTGCATCTTCAAAGTTTATCTATTCTTTAGATTTCATAATTAACGGACATGTGATCCAAAGTCTCTTTCACTGTTTGATTGCTCTCTGTCTTGATCTCTTTGAAAGGCACTGCACTATAGTAAACAGAATATTAAACTGGGACTCAGGCTTGATTGTTATTCCTCATTTTGTCCCAGGCCTTTGCATTGCACTATCTCCATTTTTGTCCCACCAAAGTGAAAGCACAGTAGTCATAAAATACAGGTTTACAGAAGGTTTTTTTTGTTGAGAGGTGAGGGGTTGTGTTGCTGGTTCCTCCTAAGAAACCCACAAAATCCCAATCTCTTATTCTGGCTTTGTATCATACAGGACACAAAGCTAGGGAATTAGTTGAGGCCTACAGGCTTTATTTTTGGTTTCTAGTTTCTTCCATAGGCTATTTATATTAGTTTAGCTCAAAGTTTGAAGAGGAGGATTTTTTAATATAAAAAGGTTACACTGCTTCATGGTTTGAGCTCAGCATTTATACCAGCTAATGCAGTATTAGTAACATTGTAATTTTATTACAGTTTTGCAACATAGTAAAAAATGCTAATACCAATTTCATACATCAGATGTCCCTAAACTTTTAAGTTAAGTCTAAAGTCATCCTCAGACTTGTGTCTGTTCTGTACTGAGAAGTTAGCTCAGGACAGTTTGCTTAGATTCTCATCACTCCACTGTAGCTAGCTATTGAAGGGGAATTCACAGGCAAGTTATCTGACTTTTAGAGCCCTAAAAGACCAATGTAAATCTTTTTATTATGCTTTCCCTCCAACATCATAAGTTTTGGTAACCTAGTTTGTAAAGTATTGTTGTTCTTACTGCTTAAAAAAAAGGCACAGACATTCATAAAATCACAGAATGGTAGGAACTAGAAGGGATCTCTAGAGATCACTTAGCCCAATCCCTCTGCTCTACCCTTCTGACATCCACCCTTTAGGTACTTAGAAGCGATAATGAGGTCACCCCTTAATCTTCTTTAGGCTGAACAGCCTCAGGTCCTGCAGCCTTTCCTTATAAGAAAGATCCTCAGGCACCTTACCAGTCATCCACCATCAATCGAAAATGATGAAGAGTGGCTTAGTAATAATATCAGCCAGCTCCCTCAGCACTAATGGGTGCATCCCATCAGGATCCATGGATTTATGTGTGTCCATTTTGCCTAACAGGTTTCTAGCTCTATCTCCATTCACTAAGTGAAAATCTTCCATTCTCCAGACCATCTCACTATCTTCCAGGGGCTGAGCTTCCTGAGGGACAGCCTTAGTAGTAAAGACTGATGCAAAGTCAGCATTCTAGGTTATAAATTTGTTCAAAATATCCTCTTAATCACAAAGTTAAAACCACAACAAACTAGTTCAAAATTTCACTCATATTTGGTATTTAGATGCTACATTTCCAAAATCAACAAGATTTTAATAGTCAAATAGATAGCTATGAAGTTGCCAAGAAGCTATTAAGTAGTACAGTAAGAAAAACAATGTAATGAATTTCAACAGTTTGAAGATTTGAAACAGTCTGGAATCAAAGATCCATTTGTCCATAGTATCAGGTGGATTTGTAATTATAAAAAGGAACTAAAAAGGCACAAATGTGGCTTGTGGGACTGATAGAACTCATCCCCTTCTGAAAGAATAATACCATGTGTTTTCTGTAGCTGACAATTTAAATGTTACTATTGAATTACTCAATAGTTCAAAAAGACTCAAGGAAAAAACATGAAAATCTTTAATTGAAAATGGTGTAGGAGGCCACTGTCTCCTACAGTAGAGAGGAAAGGTCTGTCCAAAGTTGGGTCTCCCAAAAGCATGCAAATGTTACTCATTAAATAATCCCATTGAAGTTTGCACAATGTTACAGGTCATGTCACAGGCAGTTATCCACAGATATTAGAAAACCACCCTGAAGAACAAATGACATGGACCACAGCTACATAATTTTGGCTGCACTCTCAGAAACAACAGTCAGGCATGCTATTTAATCCACAGTACAGCCCAAGTGGTGCTGTTTTACGAGCTTGATGCTCCTGGAAATAAGACCAGTGCTAAGACTGTTTTGTAAGTTTCTAACTGAGAAGTAAGTTTCTAAACTGAGAAGCCAAAATACAAGGCAGATCACCCCCTTGGTGACTTTAAAGCACCAGAAGTCAGCTAACTTCAAGAAAAGCACATAAAAAAAAAAGGATGAAAAAACAATTAGAGGAAGACTAATTTGTTTTATACTGGAAAACCAATATGAATCCAGATCTCTTATGTTCTGCCTTAAAGAAAATGGTAACAAAAATCAGTTGTCACTTGCGTTGCATTTTCTCATGTACACTAAGCTAATACTAAAAAAGTGATGTGCCTTGTTATGTTAGTAGAACCCCATAATCAATGATTTATTAGAGAAATTATTATGCTTTGTACTCAACAGAAGTAATTATCTGTCTTATACTGGTAGCTCTGTGCATTTATATAAACCATACTGAATATCTTCTCTTTATATTACTTTATAAGGAGTCATTCTTTATTTTGCTTTGAATCTTATGTCAACATATGCACATGGGTAAACCTACTAGAAAACAATCATGCAAAAGTGATAGTACTTCTCAGAGACCCTCTGAGGATTATGGAGTGTTGGGGAATCTGGCCCAGAGCATCTTGCAGCCGCTTTTTCCAACACAATCCTATACTGTCATCCATGTGATGTTCAAAAACTGTAATGTCAAAATGAAAAACCTCAGAGTTGAATGAAATTTATTTTTAATGCACGTTTCAATCACTAACACAGTGGAGCTGATTAAACTGCAACTTTCTTTTCAGAAATAAATTGTTGAAAATTTTTACTTATTGAAGTTTCTTGGAGGTGGTGTGTTATAGTAACACATTTTTTCCCTTGTATACTGTATTTGTACAAATGATAACAAGAACATGCAGCAGCATGTGAGATATTCATAACATCTTACTAGGGAATTATATTTGCAATACGTTTTTCAGCATTTTCCTAACAGGTCTCTTTATTTAGGGGTTCATATCATCAATGAAATTTCTATCTATCTCAACTGGAACTTGGCAAACCTTCATCACTCCAGTGATATTTTATGTGAGCCTTGAAAAAAAAAAGAATGTTACATGGAACACATACATGTAACTTATTGCAGAAGTAACACTAAAACTGAAGATAAGCTATATTATATATATAGTATAAGTGTGCATACTGGTGAGGAATTTATAAGCTTTACAACTGGAAATCTTTTCCTAAGAAAAAAAAAAAAAACTAAATAGAAATAATACTTCATCCTTCCTGAAAGAGGAAGTTATCAGTGTAAGCTTTAAGAGAAGAATGGAAGACACTTTTTGAAAGGTAAATTATCACATATTCATTCTTTTCCTTGCCTAGCCTAGCCAGGCTATTACTATCTGCATCTATGTTAATATTAGGAGTGTCTGAAATAAATTACAAGCAAGTAAGATATAATCGAGGATTGTGTAGATATATTCAATGAAAATTTGAAAGGAGGTCTGAAAAGTAGAATCAATCCACTGAAGATTCGTGATTAGAAAAGTTCACACTCATTAAATAGATTTTTTATAGATTCTAAGCAAGTTAAGTGATTTACAAAAAAAAATGCAGTAGCATTGTTCATTAGCAGAATTAAGACCTGTTATTCAGTAGGACTAATAAACAAAGAAAACAGAAGTTACATAAGTTTCAGCTGCTTTAAAAGAATTGGTTTCGTTTGTCCAATAAAAAGAAAAAAAACTTGTCACAATGCAGTCAATGTCAAACACCCAAATGACTGAGCTTCCTCGCAACATTTCAATGCTATCAAAATCTGTTAACTGCCTGCACATCAATATTCTTTTGCAATGACCACTTTAAATCTCAGGGCTAAAGACACACTCTCAAATGAAGTATATCATCAAATATCAAATAATTTAAAAGGTCATAAAGTTATGCTTGATTAGTGTTGTAACAAATAAACAAACTAAACAGGCAACAGCTCACCCACTCCCCCTTTCTGCCTCACTTAGCACCATCCCTCCTTCCATACACTAGGGTTTGAAACCTCAGATAAAAAGCTGTCATGTGTTTATTAAGGTCATGAATACACAATACCTGAATAATCTTAATATTCTTGGTACAACTCCCCAACTATATAAACTCGTCACACTTGTCTTTAAGAACATCAATAATACACATTTTAGAACACTCACATAACTTCAACATACTCTTCCTAAATGTTTTAGAAGAGAAAAAGGTGGAATTCTAATATCTTCCATGTTCATGTACTTGCATCAAATCTTACTGAAGACCTCAAACACCATATCCTGGATCACTTATGTATCAGAATTTTCTAATTATAACCTATAGCACCTTTGAGAATCTAATTCTGACAGACTTTCATGCATGACTAATATTAATCAATTTATAAATCTTGATGTAGAAGTTTAATTACTGTGTTTTTCATAAGCTAGTGTTGTACACCACAGTTATATTTTGTTCATCACTACTCATAATACTGTATCATTAAACATGTTTCATTCCACAAAAAGCAGTCAAGTAGTGAACGCTAAAGTCTTCCTCAGATATTTAACCCAGCAAGCCTCAGGCACTACTGGAAAAAGTATATAATTCAATAACAGGGTTAAACCCAAAGATAGCGTGAATCTGGAAATATTTCATGTCTCAATGACCTAACACAGCAAGCTTCTATTAGCAAAATTCTGTCACTTATAATACTAATTATTCATAGCAAGATACACTCTATAAGAGGACAGTGATCTTTTGAGGTTCATATTACTGTTAAATATAGAAATTCAATATAAATATAGGCTAATTTACCCCTATTACCCCCCTTTAAAGTCCAGCAGAATCACTACAGTGAAATCTGAATTCAAGCGGAGAAAGTCTCTGTCCTCCATTTTCTTCTTCTGAAGTCATTAAACAGGTATCCTTCAGTCTCAGCAGAAAGCGTAAATAGTGTTTACTGCCCTGTCCCTCACCTGTCACTTAATCTTATCTTTCCCCAATCAAAGAGTGCAGTAGGGAAGTCAAAGAACCAAAACATGCCACACGTGCTTTTAATCTGCAGGTTTTTATTTTAGATTTACATGAAGCCAGAGCATTCATCTTGCAAATTAAAAATGAGAACTATACAATGTCTAGCCTATACAGTAAGAAAACTATTAAGGAAATCCTTGTGTTCTTACTGTACTGTTACAGACCACCATTCTCACATAGCAACAACAACAACAAAAAAAAAGATTGGAAACAAACTCTTCATCATCCAGCAACAATACAGGAAAGTGCAATTCATCTCTGAAGCAGCCTATGAATTGCCACTGAGCAGAGACAGCAGAGAAAATACTTTCCTGTGGTGTTCAAGTTATCAGTCTAAACTTCTGCCACATTCTTGCATTAGGCATTTGCCTGCTGAGCAGTTATTTGCCAACACAGCAAGAGATAAACATATTAGCCACAGGGAGAACAGAAGGGGAAAAAACCCAATAAAATAAACACAAAAATGTAGGGAAATTGTATAAAATTTTGTAAATATCAGAGACAAAGAAGTGAAAATAATCTTTAGGCCAGCATGCATAAAACACAAGAGGTTTTGTACCATGCTCCTTCTAGGGATTCCTCTGAGGATTCAGAAGTACTTGCTTCTGATACTTCAGTGTTTATAGCTCTATTTTCATACACTTTTTGACCCAGCAATTTTTGTTTGCTGCTTTCCTATAACTTCAAGTATCAGGTGGTAAAACTCTAAATTAGTTCTTCAGATCACCAACCAAACCAAACCATTTTGTATCAACTTAATTCAATTATTCTGTTTTAATTAACCACAAAAAGATCTATTAAATATTACTTCTTTCATCTTCCAAGCAAGCAGCAGAGTATAAACTTCAATCAGTTCCAAAATGCCAATTAAAGATGAAATTTCCCAGATATTTTATGATTTCAGTATGTATAGATATCTGTTGGAATATCTGACGTTCCTGAAAGAATTTACAACCACCTCCACTTCATGAATAATGATGTCATTAATGCAATAAACAAAAAGGACCATCATGACAGAACAAACATCAGTATCTGTTGATCAAGCTATGTCAAAGAAGCAGTGTCATCAGGGGCAAAGGTAAAAGATCATGTAGGAGGAAAGGATTGAGGGCAACACAAGTGAATAATTTTCAACTTGGGAAAAGTTTAACAAAGTAAGTACTGCAAAAGCCTACATATTTTTTTTTTCACCCTTCCTTCCCATCCTCACCTCCCGCCCCCTCCCTCTCTTGCAGCCACCGTCTACACCCAAGTGTGACTATAGGGTCAATGCAGTCATTCCAGAGCTCAGCCTAATCTAGCTAGCAGAGGCTGCGGGCATGTTGGCATTATCTGACAGCCTACCAATTTTAGACTAAATTATATGTACAATGATGTAATGGTTTGTTTTATAGTCCACTATGGGATTTACAATATAGTCCCAAAGCAAACCTATAGACAGGAAAAAGAATGCACTTTTCTTTTTGATAGTGGAATCTTACATGTTCAAATCTCCAAACATTTGAAGTGCAATTTCAAAGAGCAGGTGAACTACAAAGCAAAGAAAATAAGAATTAAACAGTTGTAAATGTCTGCAGCATGGCTTGACAATAACTGTTTTACTGAAACCATACACATTCAATATAGCTCTTCACAGGTTAACATTTTCCTTGCTCACCAACAAGTAATAGCCCAGTTCACTATGACAAAGTCTACCATTCTTTAAATGGGAGATTGCAAAATATTCTGACAGCTGCCAACATAATTGAAACTTGTACAGTCAGTGAAAGATAGAGGGAGGAGATAGACAAAATACTGAGGATATAATTTTTTTCAGTTTAGTGCAATCAATGTGAGCCATCATTCAAACCTCAAGGAGTCTTCATGGATTCAAAAGGCAAATATTGAACAGCTTCCTCCCTTTGGGGGATTAATACCATTCACAAAAATATAGTCTTATCAGACACTAAAAATGTCTTCAAATTAATTCTCCTCTCTAAAAAGAGAGATGCTACCTGCTATTGACAGAAAAAGAACAGAATTTCAGTTCTCCATCTAGGATAAGTTCATCTCTATTCACTGGCTATATTTATTTGAAAAATGAAAAAACCATGGCAAACCACTGGAAAATGTAGGTTCTAAATCCACTGTCAAAACCAGAAGCCTTCCAAATGAACATGGCCTACATTATGGTATTTGAAGATATCCTTACTGTGTCTTCAATGCTTCTGTGTCAACTTTAGCTTTCAAACTCTGTAAATGCATTCTGAATGATTATTGAAACAACTCCACCACAACTGAGAGCTTAGCAAGTCTTTTCAAATATGCGTAACTAAACTATAACTTGAGATTCTGGATCTGTGCTGGTGTCATGAAGACATGCAACTGCATCACAGAGAAATCACAATTCCCAACAACTCTTCCCACATTTCTCCCATTATGTGAAGGGTAGAAAATTATTTCACCTGCAAACCTTTCTTAGTCTGGTTTTATAAAAATGTGTTATTTTAAAACCTCAGCTCATGTTACCAGAAATAAACATTTTTAAAATTTAAAATAAGCTTCCAGTCTTCTTTGTATGGAAATATACTTTATATCAGCTGTGGATTAAAAATATTCCAGAAGTTATGCAGTTTTTAAAATGTTGTACTTGAAAGTACTCTATAAATAAGTGGTAAAGAGGATTTGATCTCATTACATGCCTAATAAGGAAGGACTATTGACACATCTTTAACCAATTCACACTCATCTTTCCATTTTAAGAAATTTTGAAAGTGAAACTTCTTTCCTCATGAAATGTTTACAAGGAGAGAATGAAGGTCCTGTCTTTTTTGCCAAGACCAAACTCAAGGTCTTGTGTGAAGATAACTGTTCACACAATGATTCCTTGATAAGCAAGTAAAGACAGAAAGATTTTAGGCCCAGAGAGCCTTCCAGGGAACATACTCTTTGTTAATTAGTTCTGATTAATTTATAGCTCTGAAGGACTGAAATACAGAGAAAGTATTTCAATTTTACTTCTTAAAAAAAAAAGTTTGCCACACCTATATTAGTTACACACCTAGTCTGGGCACACAATAGTTCATCACCCAGACATGAAATAATTTCTGAGCGTTAAGACCTGTTTTGAAGGACAACTTTTTTTATTGGAAGATACTAACACATTGTATGCACCAAAGGCACTATTGAGCATGCCACTGACTTTGACAGCATACAGAAGTGCAGGTATCTCTAGAAGAAAAGATCTTGAACAGTTAAAACTTTTGGTAGTATGAAGGGTTTTGTCAACACTTATTTACATCAACACAAGTAATACTGAAGTGGAGATGCATCAATTCAGGATTTCCTTATGATGCATTTGCAAGATTAATTTCAGTATAAAGGACCTGGTTGATCCTTCCACCAGGAATTATTTCAGATTAGCATTTGCATTGCTCTAGATATCTTTAAACGACATACCACACCCTTTTGACACAAGAAAGAGAAAAGCATGCAAGGCCTTGCTACCTTACCCTTCTCTTCTCTCCCATGCATGTTGGGAGATGAAATGCTTGTACTGTAGATATTGTACATGGAGTATTAGGAGCTGCTTAGAGACATATGGAATTTGTTATAGTGCATTTTAAGTTTTATACCAAGAGTCCAGTTTTAGCTGAACCTTCCTCCACAGCCTCTAAGGTAAGCAGTATTCAGTCAATATCCTGATAACTATTTCTCTGTAAAGCTATATTTCCAAATCAGGCTTTGCCTGAATTAGGACAGTAACTATAATGAATATTCATAGTAAAATATGTACTGGTCTTAGCAAGTTGGAGGATGATTTCCAATTAATACTCCCTAAATATTAAGGGCTGATTCCATTATTAAACTTCACTGTTTTTAGGTTTCCTTTCTGTTAGTCTTCCACTATAATGTCTTGATGAGTAACATACACAGTACCTAGGTCTTAGTGGCATTCTAGGCCAGTCTTACTAAGTAGAAACTGCACCTCAATACCTAAATTTAGTATGAAAAACAAAAAATATAGCCTGCTAAAGATTAATAACTTGCTGATCATTCAAGTGCAAGAAATTTTATAGTGCCAAAAAAACAGAATGCTATTAGTAGAAAAGGTTTAAGTCAATCTGCCACCAACTACATTACTTCTGTTTGCCTTGTCTTGTTACCCTAGATGCAAAAAGATATTGTCACTACCAACCTAGACTGCATACATAGATATTTAATATACAATAGAGTAGATACCTAAAGAGAGATGATAAAAATAAATGTCACAAGCCACACCATTTAGGTACTTATCTAGAGGCAGTCAACTAGAAATGTGAGAGAGTTGTTCAAGATGAAGGACACCTAGACATAGGACCAAGGGGTGAAGAAATGCCTCTATCCTCTATAGAATTCAAGTCTATAGAATTAACTCTTGAGGGCAGATAATTGGTAATATATTTTCATTTTTTAAAAGGGCTCTGTTTCCTTTTAAGTGTCACATCTAGTGTTCTTTGACCAAGGGTCTCAAACCCTCCATTTCCAGGGCATACCTTTAAACTATGACAGGACTCAAAGCTCAAAACAAAGCAATACACTTCTGTTAACATTAAGCCATTAATTATTGGAAAAAATAGACAAAAGCCAGTACAAATGTATCCCCAACAAGGTTAACTGGTCTAGAAAAATGAATAGTAATGGGTATAGTAGCAATAGAAATACTAAGTGTGAACTGCTGATATTGGAAGTCTTGATCAAATTAAACTGAGCACATCAGACAGGTTGTATATTTGGATAATGAAAAAAAAAATCACAGAGCTGTGAAACTCCTCAAGCTAAAATTTTCTACTGCTGTCTTACATTGAATGTAACATATTACCTTCCTCCTCTAGTAAAGTTTCACAAAATGTTTTCTGTATCTAGTTCATGAAGAGGAACTACATCAGTGCATACTAAGAACACTATGAACTGCTTACTGCATCATTCCAATAATTTTCATATCAAAGCAAAAAGTGAGGGAGCTAGATGCTCAAATACTTAGGTCAAACAAGTTTAAAATGTAGAAGTTAAGCTTCAGAACACTCAAGTCAGGAAAAAGTGCCCAACAAGGTTAAAGACATCAGGTTTAGGGACTCTGCAGTGGAAATACTTGCAATTTAAAAATCACTCCAAGTCAAAATCACCTTCATCTAAATCTATTTTAGAGAAACGAAAATGTGTCTTGATTAGTTGTTTAAACTCCAGCTCTAATCCTAAGCAATACATTTTCTTAGTTCTTAACAAGACAGCGATTTACAGGATACTAAGGGATTTGTTTCTGTAATACATGTTTTCAGTTTATGTACATTTGTGAACTGCTTTTTATGCCCGTTTGAAATCATATTAAGTGCTTCAAAAATATTACACATTAGTGTACAAAGACAAGCCTTAATGCAAGATGATTTCTCCAAAGAGAACCCTGTAATAGAAGGCCATTCACTTACAAAAAAAAAAAAAAAAAGTAAATTCTATATCTACCTACTCCTTTCTGGTTGTGTTAATAATAAGAGTACAGATAGAGAGAAAGCACATGTATAGTTTAATACACAAAGTGTTTTTTAAATGAAATTTTTTAATAGCTCCTCATTTCAGGTACATGCATATTCCACTCATCTAGTGCTGTAGGGATTATTTTCTAGAATAAACTTCTTCAAAGATTGTAAAATGAAAATTCCAAAACTGGGAAGCAACTATTATAGTATAACTTGTCATAAAGTTGGAAGTTTATCAGCAAATCTGTTCTATATCTACAGATTATACAGGGAAGGCTCATTTGAAGACCTAATATGGAATCTCTAAGTACCTAGTTGGGAAACAAAAAAATATGCAGTAATTAATGTAGTACAATATACATGCATTGATTTTTACATGAACTATATTTTAGCTGAAATGTCTGGCACCAGTCTACAAATCAATAAGAGACATTATTGTGCTGTTGGTTTTAAAAAAAACAATACAGAAAAAAATCCTTTGTTTAACTGGCACCAGAGTTGCACATCCCAATGTTGCTATTGTAATGCTTGCTGTTATTTTAAATAATGTTCTCATTCCAAACTTATTTTGCAAAATAAATACCCATACTTTGTACTAGTTCTCTTCTGATAAGAAAACAGTATTTTGCGTTCAAAAATTTGACTAACATCAGATGAAAACAGAACTAAGTCTTCCAGTATGTTGATTACTTCCAAGGATTTGTGTTTACCACCACAGTTTAAACACCATAATATTATGTTTTTCTGTCCTTCATTGTTTTATCTTATAATTGTCAAGCAAGTTTCAGGCTAATATGTGAACAGAAGATGAGCAAGAGACATATGATGAGTCTCTTGAAGAGGCATTGCTGAATATTAAGAACAGAAGGAGTGAGCATGTCTGTACTCCATCAAAATCACTACAAGAGTGAGCACCCCTTTTATTAGATGCAGAAGTGTTTCTTTATATTATTTTTATTATGGCTGGGAAAATTCAGCATTTCAAACTGTTTTAATCCAAAAGTTACCAGTCTTCAGAGAAAAAGGTTCATTCTGAAAGTTCAATATCTTATAAGGCCCCCAGGCGCAAGGGAACGTGGCAGATAGCATCAGGAACACCTTCTGTCTTTGCATGCTGTTCTTTAGTAACTGCACAGGGGTAGACACATTTTCAGTCAGTCCACAATACAAGGGGATAAGTTAAGGCTGACTCCAATAAAGTTCTACTGGAGCAAGTGACCCAAGAGGGAGGCTACTGGGGGGCAAACAAGAAAGGCCTGAGTGTCCAGACCTGTGCAGTCATTTCATTAACTTGCTTTCATAGACTTCAATATTCAAAAAAATCCACAGTTTGGAGGCTATAACTTCACAGAACCCTATAAAATGACAGAATATAAGAAAACATTACATTAGCAAGAGTTGTACCATAGCTGTCCGTGGACTTCTATATATCTTACATGTGAAGAAAATTTTGCCTTGTATAAGAAATTATTATATTTAAGACTTGGGGTCAGAGCAGCCCCCAGAACAGTATAGACAGTATTATAGCATGCTAAAAATTATCAGACAGAAAAAAAATACTCCCCAATTAAGTCCCCCATTAATGATAACATAATCCATTTTAAAAAGGATGGCTTAAAGAGAAAGAAAAATGTCTTAGCAATCTCCTCCTCCCAAGCACCTACAGCTCTTTCTTCCCAGGCAACACGAGGCCTGCTTCTACTGTCTTTTCCTATTAGTAGTATACAGCTGAAGAAAAAAAGCTGCCATGGTATCTGAAAAGCCCTGGTCTTTACCATTTGACATAGCATATGGGATGAAGCTGATGGAAGTAAAATCTTTTCCAGTTTTTATACTGTGGCCAGTATTTCAGTATTTTTTTTAATAAGGAAAAAAATTTGTATGTTTACAGTATGAAGAAAATCTAAAAATTAAATCAGCACAATAACCTTTAAGCATGGATGCAACCTCTATAAAGGTTGCTGCTAATGTACAGGGAAAAAAAGCATTATTTATTCTAGAATGTCTTTAGATTAGCCAGCTGGTTCTCTTACATACCAAAAGATTAGAGTTTAAAAGCTATTAGAGACTGAAAGATCACATTTCTGTCAGCAGGTGTTACACATACAGTTCTGGGGAAAAAAAGAGAAAAGCTTCTATGTTCTTACCTTACAATTTTTTTTTTTTCTGAAATGCATTGACCATTTCAGAAACATTTAGCTAATATTTCAACAGACAGCTATTATTTAAATGTTTTACCATATAACAGACTTAAGACCAGAAAGATACATTTAAGAAATTTAAGCCAGGGATCCAATATTAGGAAATATTCCTAATTGGAAATTCTACCTTAGAATGATGATTGAAAGCATTTAGCAACTCCTAGCATTTGACTTGCTATTTTTAGGCAGTTAAATGTGTGATCTAGTGCAGCACCATTTGCTTTTTGAAATTGATTGCACTGTCTTTTCACCACTAACAAATATACAAACCTAACACCATTTACATAAAAACCTGGAACTAACACAGCATCAAGCTCAAATGCAGAACAGCAAATCTAACCTTTATATAAAGTGTGCCCACAAAAACCTAACAAATTAAACCTTTTTCAGGGCTGTCAGTTCTCATTGACACAAGTTCAGAAAGGATAAGTCAAGATAAAGCACAGAAAGGAGTAGGATATGGTAAAAAAACCCAAACAGTACTTCAGAAGACTGGTTAGAGAATCCAGCATTACACTCACTCTCATCTGCTGGGTTTAATATTCAAGTGGCTGAGAAGCTGATCATTTACATTTCAAAGAAAAAACTGAAGCTTGCTGATGATCTTCCACAGAGTGTGGGTGAGACTGCCTAACTCTGCATGACCCATATCCATGGAAGCAGAGGAAGCAACTTCAGAGCCCATCCTTCCCACAGCATCATTCATGCAACTGCAGCCTCATCTCTCCCACCCAAAACAATCACATTTACCCATACAACTCCCAACTCAAGCATTGAAACAAACTGTTTCAAGATGACAAAGTCCTTGGTATATCATTTTCTAACAATATCAACACATCTAGTGGAACTAAGTCTTGGAAACATACATAAATGATGGCAGGTTGTCAGATGAAGTGAAATGATCAAGCTAGCTTGCATCTTGACCTCACCTTTTTCTTGCAGGTGCTATTAATGCAATAAAATCAACAGTCTAACTGTCAATGATTACCCATGTCCTATGGAATTTGAATAGATCTACTGGAGATGTTGATATACCTCTCAACACTGTACAGTACTAAATTTCTCAGAGGAAGAACTTGGTGCCTAATTGCCAAGTTTCACTATCTTAACACCTGAGGGAGCAACCCCAGTGAGGAATATGCTTAAGGACAAAAAAACTAAATGGAAATAAATTGCTATGTGAAGAAAAAGGAATGACAGATAACAGAACAGCATTTGTCCATTCTCTTCTTGTTGAACTTTAAACTGGGATCCAATTTCTATGTGAGAAAAAAAAGCCAAAAAAAACTTGCTTTGGTTTAGTTTCCTGGTGAGTTTCTCCCTTGCTCACTGCTATTAAAGCAGATCATATGAAATCAGGTCTTGAAGGTTTTCTAGGAGAATAAATGTGTGAGACATTACGGTTGCTTCTGTCAGATATTACACTATCATACTTATTCATGGTGACAAAGAAGGGCACTCATTTGTTTTCCCTCATTTTACTATCAAGGTATCAATTTGTAATCCACAGCTCTTAGCAGGAGAACTTCTTTTCCTACACTTTGAAACAATATATAAATAGGTATGAACAGATAAGTAAATAAATAGGATAACACAGCCTTTACTTCCTCCTTGGCAACTTCATATTTTCAAGAAAATGTCTGAGACTTTTCCTGATACTCATGGCCCTAGATCAGAATTTTGCAATTTCAGAGTCTCACTAAACTAAATTGGGCACAACACTTAAATCTGTTTTCTCCATTGCAATTTAAATTCCAATAGTAAAACAGAGTGCAAGTTGGGTATTTTCCCCAAATCAAGAAGTCCCTCAGTCGAAAATAGCCTTAGTGAAATCCATATCAGCAACAGGCAAGAGCATTTATATTTATTCCACCTTTCTCCAACCTCACTGCTTCTAAAAAACCTAACCTGTGTCTGAAGGATCATTTGAACATAGTATTTAACCATTACAGGTTTTTAACACGTTTATTTTAGTTTAGTTTTTAAAGTGAACATTGAAACATTTAGTTTTCATTCTTTGTGAGACTAACAAAGTTCATTTCTCCCCCTCTTCACATCTCACCTCTTTGCTTTCACACAAATATACATTTAGTTCCACAGTCTGAAAATGACCTTTTATTTTAACAGCTCTGTGGGCATCACTACTTGCAGAAATAAACATTTTCTTCCTGGTACAACAGCAACTATTTTAATATTCTCTTCAGAGTCTCTCCTCATTGCAATACTAATAAACACATTCAGGTTTACAATGAAGAGAGATCCTACCAGATAAATGGCAGCAAGGTTACAAGCTTGAGTTGGTGACCTTCTGAAAGCTTGTTTTCCACAGCTGCCTGATGGAGTGAACAATACAGTCATGTTATTCATTGAAATATGAACTCCAAATATTCCCCTTTTCTGAACAATGTCATTTTACCTTGACAACATATCATCACTGGCTTTCTTCTGTTCATCTCCTAGGTCAGGAAAGAAAGGTGAACAATTTATCACTCTAGAATTCCTGATTTTAATGCAGATATTAACTGAAATTCAGTTTCCATTGAATACATATTTTTAATATTATATACACATACATATGCAGTAGCATTAAGGCACAAAGGCTAAACATATCAGATCTAATCTGAACTGTGACAGAGATACAGCATTTTTCAACTCCAGTATAAAACACTAGCAACTTTTACTTCACAAATTCTGAATTTTTCTAAAGCATTTAAGCCATTTAACCAGTAGAAAACCAACTGTTTAACAGGATTTTCAGTTTTAAACTTGTTTGACTTCAGCTTGCAAGAGTTAAAAAAAGGGTTAGATCATAGAGGTTCATTTATTCTGAATACCAAACCTGTAATGATTTGTCTGCTTTCTTTTCAGAAAGAGGATTTACAGTTTGGATAATACCCCACAGAGCTATATAGAAAGATATCCTTCCATGTGCTAACATCTCTTTTGGTACAGAAATTTCACCTTCAAGATACTCCCCAGATTACAGAGAGAGGTCCATCGTTTTTTTGTCCCACTCCAAGAAAGCCAATACCATCACTTAAGATGTATATGAGTTTCTTATTTGGGTACCATTGCAATCCAAATTTAAAAGCTCTCATGAAAGCTCAAGTATTCCTCTTTTCTGCCTGAAAAGCAGACAGATTCAATCTTTACCTTATATCCTAAAGGGCACCTTCAGTTTGTCAAGAAAGATTCAGAAGTTGAATTTGCTTCAGCATAGAGAATTACAGGCCACAACCCCAAGCAAATTAACAACACACCAAGACCAGGAAAATAAGGTCACAGTGTCTTTGGCATGGCTTTGAATAGGACAGTCAGTGGTCTAGGTTCTTGTGTTAATACCTTCTTTGAAGGCACACTTTAATTAACTGTGGTAGAAAGAGTGAACATACTCAGGTGTGGAGAGCAAGTCCCATTTTTCTCTACCCACTCTAAATTAGAGAGGTCAACCAAGTGTGCTTTTATAGTGCCTTTTTTGTACACTTCCTTCCATGCCACTGAAGGAAGATGAATGTGGCAGAGTTGATTATAGAAGCAGTATCTCCAACTATGCAGCTTCTGGCTTTCTGTAGCTCTTTACCAAGTCTATCATCTATTACCACGGGCTATATAGGAACACTTACCTACTTGTTTTTTCTCTGGATTTTCCTGGCAATTTTACAATACAGCTCGATGTAATCTAGATCTCTACTTGCAGATCTCCTAGTAGGCAAGCACAGATTTTCTGTTATGTTCTGGTAAGTAACTAGGTATTCTAAATGGTGCTGCACAATACCATATATCCACATTATCAATGTATTTCTTGGATAGTTGGGGTTTTTTTTATACTTCGATGTTAAAATAACCCTCTGTTATCTTTTAAAGTTACCAGCTGCTTCGTCACCAGATCTATACCTCAGTTGGCATCACTATAAAGGTTTTTCTTCAAAATATGGAAAATCAGTGCAGTTTTATTTGTTGACACTACTATCATATTAAAGCTACCTTTGTGAGTCTACATAACACCTACACATGTATTGTCTTGAACTCACAGTGACGCCAACACAATATCTTTGCTTGCAATTACATTTTGTATAAATGAGTCTGTAACTGGGAAATGAGAGTAAATCCTATTCATGACATCCCAACACAAAGACTCTGTATATCACAATGTAGTAAGTGTCAGACAGTTCAGTGTCTGAGGGTAAAATAAAACAGGAGAGTAGTAAAAAAAACCCTACAAAGTACGCAACAGGACATAAACAGAGGTGTTTCTTCACCAAATAAGGTTAGGTGAGCTGCTGTAAGATCTGAGCTCTTCCCATCCAGATACAGTCTCCAAATCGTAGTCACTTAAAGACAATTGGAATTGTAAATCCACTATTTTTAAAGGTAGCTTTCTTTCTCTATCAAAGTGAAGAGGATTCGGTTGTTCAAAAGAAAAAAAAAACAAAACACAAAAGCCAAACCAACAGTGTCTTATCTGCATATAGCTGAGAACAATCCTCTAAGAAATATTCCTTTAACTATAAAATGAAACTAGAGGCATTTTGTATCATTCCAAGCAAGGAACTCTTGCCAAGTGGCTGTCAGATGAGAATACTGTGCAGTATACTTGACAGAAAAGCTACTGTAGTAACAAAAAACAACCTGAGATTTAGTACTGGAATAATTCAGATGTCCCTCAAAGAATCACACAGTAAGTGCACTCTGTAACAGAGATTCTGAGTTTCTTATTCATGAATACCTAGACCTTCACAATTATGATCATGTACCCTATTGTTTCAGGTGCTTCTTAAGCTTAGCTTTAAGAGTTCTACTTAGGCAACCCTGAAAAAAGTAAATAGGTACTTTACGAGTGGAAAAAACAAAACTATGGAAGGAAAAACAACAAAATCAAGTTCTCCTTAAATACTGGGAAGAATAGGACTGTAGAAGTATGAGACACATACTACAGAAGTTCTCTAATCTGCACGATTGACACATTTTTTACAGATTCAAGTCAGTTTTTTCATTTCTAATTCAAGGGCTATCTACAGCACACAATGTAGTTTCTTTCTCCACTTAGGCCTCCTCCCCACTCTGCCAAAGTTGTGAACTAAAGTACAGGCATGATTTATTTAATTACCAGGATTAGTCATTCTGATGCATACTGTTTTGCAGCGTACTGTTATTAAATAAATGCATTTTTATTAATGCAAATGTTTTAGTTGAGACATGCTATAAACTGAAAGGAAAACAAACATTTCAGTGATTAGAGCAACAAAATATCTAAAGGTGAGGTGTTAAATACAAGAAGACCAAAGAAGGAAGTCAAATTAGCTTAAGGGCTTAACTACACCCCTGGAATGAAGTATTCATTGTTGGGAATACAGAGCAGTCTGACAGGTCTAATGTATAAAATTCTTGTATTTTACAATAGATATTTAAACTATTCCTACTCAGCAGGCCCAAAACGATTTCACTGGGGGGTACAGACGCTATTGAGCTGAAACAGCAGCTGTTTTGCTCAGCTCGCTTCACACCATACCAGAATCCCGGGGAGTATTGTACTTGCATGTTAGCACCCCCCTCACACCTCCCTACCTAAAAGTAAACTTAATTGTAATATCCAAGTGAATAACTCAGGAAACAGTTTGCATCTCCATGTGCACCATTTAGCCAACTTTCAAAGATACTAAAATGGGCTTTGAGGTCTACTTTCCCCCCTCCAGTGTTGCCCAGGCACACACCAGTGAAGTACAACCTCCACACATTCACAAATTCCCATATTCATAACTACTAAAATTAAGGTCTATAAAGAAGACAGTTTCACGTTTAAGTTTCCATATGCCTATCGAACCTTTTCTGAACCCTGTAAAAACTGCTAAACTAAGTCAGGTCATCTGAAGTTTATTAAGGCATTTGTGCATTTCTGCACTGAGTTCACGAATCTTGAATACAACATTATTCAGACAATTTAACAAGATTAGCCAGACTGCTTTTTCCACTTTCTGTCATTTCTTCTTCCATAACAAGCTAGCTTGTAGCTAAGGGGAGCCAAGCTCTTTCAAAGCTTTATTCTTTCACAGCTAGAAAAGTACAGCATTTACAATTGGGAGCTATCATGTCAGAAGCACAGTAGTTTCTCACGGGTCATTCAAAGTGTGCTACACAAACCAAAAACAAGAAAATAGAAAGGAGACAGACTGGGAAGAAAAAAGGCAAATTAACAATTCTAAGTTTTAGTTAAACTCTGTTCAACCTTCTGCTTCTCAGATCCAGTCAGACAGCTAATAAGCCTCATGGAATTCTGGTTCTTTAATTAACACACAATTATTTCTTCAGAAGGATTAGAAGTGTCACCAAATGCTCAAGAAGTCAGTTTCTACACTCAAATTAGATTACTGCCTACATTTAGGAGCAAGGGTTACTGCTCCTTATTCTATTTGTAACAGATTTTTTTTAGTGCGATCACATCTTTAAAAGAGATAAAGGATACCTGCATTTTCATTGCAACAAGCTGTTCTCTACATGTCTACTTAACACTCCCGGCCACTAATTCAGTCACTTGACATGAAAAGATAACAGCCATTAACATAAGCATCCCAGTTACTCATTAACTGTTTGAAAGCAGAACAATCTGTGAGCAACCACCTCTCTGAATGTTAATCCAACATTTCATAGGCCAAGGTCTGATATTCATTGCTCCCTGGCAAGGAGTTGATCATCACAAGCAAAATGCTAAACAATGCAAAACCAGTTGCACCAGCAGCTTACACCATTAACTTGCAGGACCAGGAAAAAAGTACTGTGAATAGTCTTAGTCATGTAGATTTCCTCTTCGGAGTGGAGTATCACAACCATCTTCTCTCCTCTAAGCAAGCTAGCTTTCTTCTTCTCCTTCCAATCACAACTTTGTCAAGAAAAGCAGCTCCATGCTGCAAACTAATATGCATTATCTCAATATATCATATAGGGAATTAGAGTGCACTATGCTAGAAAGGCTTTAGGAGATTGACAAATCAGGCTAGCTTTAAACTTTAAACCAAAACAGCACCAAGTACACTCAATGGCAGTAACATGCTAATGTTTAGTCCTTACATCTTGTTAATCATTTTCACTGCATGCAAAACTGTTAGCCTTTTACATCTCCATCCTAAACAAGCTGTGAGCCGCACTATATAGCTGACAGCATTTCCTCATTGCATTGCTGAACAGAATCAGACCTGACTGACAGCTCCTCAGCTAGGAAAGCCAGGGCTGAGACAAACTTACCTTCTCTGCCTTTCTTCTTCCTTAAGGTTTCTGTTTAACTTGCTTCCCCCCACTGCCCTCCTCCCCAAAGAAAGGCTCATCAGCTTCCAACAATTCTTATGCTGGGTTTGCCACTGGGCATTTATCTTGCAACATTTTGTTACTTAGATATTTATGTACAAATACAGTAATCTTTTTTTCCCCTTTGGCAGACACATTGGTTATATGTTCTATATAGCTATGCCACCAGTGCTATAAAATATTCACATACTGGTTTCTGTTAACCGTCTTAGCATACTTTTATTTCTGCTTGCAGCAAGCTAACATTAATTACATCCTGATTAACACACTTGTGTCAAACTTTTGCTTTACCTACACCTGGATATAAAACTCTCAGTCTAAATAGGTGTTCTTTTGCCTGTGGTGGTAAGGAATTTCTTCTACAACCTATGCTATACATAGCTTATCTTCATAACAGAGAAAGTTTAATATATGGGTAAAAGTTATAATAACCAGAGTACAAAAAGGGGAAAAATATTTTTCCCCCCAGAAGTTAAAAGATCCCAAAGATAACTTCAAAAGCCATGTTATCTCTGATAATGAAATCTAGATAAAAAGCAAGTTTTCTCTACTGTATTTATACTATCAATAGTCAAGAGTTCTTCCTGCCTAGCACTGATTCTGTCTGCTATTTTATACTACTACCTCCCATTATTCCATCCACAGATATTCTTCAAATCCATAAAATATAGTAATAATAATTTGTCTAGTATATTTTCATTTTGACTTACTGTGATGACATCAACTGTAAGCAAATACACAAATAGTCCTTTCTACTATTTGTACTTTGATATCAGTTGTTTTTCCTCTTGCTAATTTCCCACATCTGTAAACATTTTATAAACACAGCTCTTACTAAAGAAAAAAGAACAAGTCTTTGGCCCATATTTTGAAGGCTGATGTTTATTCCTACCACTCACACAGAGAATACAGGCATGGAGTCTAGATAACTTTGAATGTTTAAAATAAATTAGATATATTTTCCATATTTTATTATCTGGGTGTCATAGAAACCATTAATTTAAAGCTACATACATTTTCATTAACATTACACCAACTTCATTGTGGCCTGCCAACAAATTTTCAAGCTTAAAGTCCTGAACCTTGTTGAGTTTGCCCAGAAAAACATCTCAAGACTGATGAAGGCACAGAAACAAAATTTTTTACCTGAGTCTAATATTCCAGTTGTGGAGGCTCTAGCAAAAATGCACCGAAAGAGATATATAAGTAAAAAGTAACTGCTTTGATGTTAGCTTATTTCAAAATAAGCTGATAAATGTACTTAAAATGTCCCTGTAAAATGAAGGCTTTCACTCCAAACAAAACTCAACACTTACTCCACTCAAGCCTCTACACAGAAACAGTTGCCCATGTAATTAAAAAAGCCAACATACACAATCAATCAATCATCTAAGTTTGCCATAAAAGTACAGTGTAACTTATATCCCCTAAGCCCACCCTTAGATCTCTGTTGCATCTCAGTCCCTGACCCTGCTAAATCAGGTGCTGATGCCACCAGAGATGGCCACCGACTTCTGTGAATATAATTCCAGCCAGCTGAAGTTATAGTCTGGGAGTCCTGGGCACATGGAAAGGCAGATTAAAAGGTCTTCTACCAGCTCAGTGCCTGGAGGAGTCTTGTAACCAAGTCTATAGACTGTACATCTACCTCCAAAATCATCAGCCTGGTTCCTGAAGTCAGGAATGATGCCTCCAGGCAACACTCTGACACTCCTGGGGGTTGAGCCTCAAGTTCTCATGATCCCACCACAAGTATTTGTATATCAATTCTGCCTCAGTTTCTGATGTTTGGTAATCTACCAAACCCAGAAAGTACATGGATCAAGCCCAACAATCAACTGAAGGAATTATATAAATCCATTCACTCATTTTCAAGCTCTCTGAACCCCACTAAATACAAGAACTTCCCACATACCATGGTGGAGAAACGGTCTGCCTTCCTGCACCCCATGGCAGCATGTTCACAGACAGCAGGGCCTGTTACTGTGGCTGTGCATCCTCTGAGGTCTTCACTGTGGCCATCGAGCTCTTCTGGCGCCAGCACAAGGCTAGAGGAGGGACACAAGGGATTTCTATAAGGAGTAGAACTCACCTTAACCTGCATCAGTTATTTTTAGGGTAGGGAGAAGGAAACACATTAAAAGTCTCAATGTAACAAAATTCTTTTTGTATGATAGCTCTATAGCTTTAGTAACTTGAAGTCAGTCCTGTGGCTCACCCTTGGAAAACCCCATTTTCCTCCTCCTCCACTTTCTGCTCAGCTTCACAGAGACAGCAAGAAGGATCATTTTGGCTGAGAGTAAGAGCCCCTAAGCCAGTTACTAGACCTGGGCTCAAAGCTCCTGTGCATCCAACAGGGACTGATAAGCCTTCAACTGACAGAGGGCCCAGGCCACCCATAGGGAGGACAGAACACCTGCAAGTAGCAAAGTAGGGATGAGTATTGCCATGGCACTGGGTTTCATTACAGTTCTATCTTGACTGCTGTTAGCCCCTGGCTTCCCAGGGTGCTCTTACCTCTCAACCAGATACACAGAAACAAAGACATCAACATAAAGAAACATATAAGCATAAAAAAAATCCAAAACAACAATAAGAAAAACACACAAATCAAACATACCAGGAAACCTAGCTAGCACAAAGAACTATCAGATGAGGTGGCCAGTACCAAAAGAATTAATGAAAGGCAGCAATATCAAGAATTTGCTTCAGGAAGTCCCTAATACCAAACCTCCCCCCTCCTCAAAACTTATGCCCCAACTGGGGCTGTTTAGTCTAGAGAAAAGGGTATCTCATTAATATTTACAAGTTTATAAATGTTGGGTGTCAGGAGATTGGAGCATCCCTTTTTTCTATAGTAGCTAGCAACAGGACAAGGGGTAATGGGATGAAGCTGGAACACAAAAAGTTCCATTTAAACATAAGAAAAAACTATTTTACTGTAAGGGTGACAGAGCCCTGGCACAGGCTGTCCAGGGAGGGTGTGGAGTCTCCTTCCTTGGAGGTCTTCAAGACTCGCCTGGACATATTCCTATGTGACCTGATCTAGGTGGACCTACTTCTGCAAGGGGATTGGATTAGATGATCTCTAAAGGTCCCTTCCAATCCCTACCATTCTATGATTCTATAGAGAGTAAAGCCTCTCTAGCTGCTTTATTAGAGGTGGAGCCCTAGCAGCTTGTTAAATTCTAGCTTCATTTCACATGGGTTGATCAATAAATAATTGCTTTATGCTTTCATGCTGTGTATATCCAACTTGCGGAGCATTTTTGTACCTGACTACAGGCACTCAAATAAACTAGCCCAGAATGGGAGTGATAACCACTTACCTGTAGTCAGGTGTTAAAAAAAGCCACTTTCCCTGAGACAGGAATTGTGTTTAGCCACCAGCTTTCTATTATCTCCATTAGGTATCACTATACCATTCGGAGATATAAGGCACAGCTGAGCTCTGATAGGCCATCACAGCATTTCACTTAGCTGTAAGATAGGGCCCACCAGTGTTGGTCCTGGTATTGCTTGCCATGTGAAAGCAGGGTACCAGATTCCCCTGCAGCTCAGGTGCCTGCCTAGTCATGGATGCTACTACAACACTGGACAGTCATAAAAACAAATGAACCATCCACCTGGAGGCATGTGTAATTTAGCCACTGAGTTTGAAGGTGTGAAGGATCATGGACATGGTTGCTACAGTTGTCACACTAAATAGAAATAACTACTGTGAGCTGAAGGCTGCTCCAGGATTTTTTTTAAATTGTAGTGGTTTAGCCCGATGTCCACCAAGTCATAAAAATCACTCCCCTTCCTAAACTGGACAGGAGAGAGACAGAAATATAACAAACAGCTTGTAAGTTGAGATAAGAACAGAGAGATAGCTCAGCAATTAGCATCATGGGCAAAATAGACTCAGCTTAGGGAGAAAAAGGTTTGATTTATTAAAGGAACAATAAGAGCAGGGAGATGAGAAATAAAATTGAATCTTAAAACACCTACTCCCACCCCTTCCTCTTCCCAGGACTCTCCTTCCTTCCCCGGACTCTCCTTCCTTCCCTCTAGTGGCACAGGGGATGGGGGGATGGGAGTTATGGTCAGTTCATTACAGATGGACTTTGCTGCTGCTCCTTCTCAGGTGGAGGTGTCATCACACTTCCCACTGCTACACTGTGTGTTCCCTCCCAGAGGAGACAGTCCCTCACAAACTTCTCCAGTGTGGGTCGTTCCCATGGGCTGCAGCTCCTCACAAACTGCTCCAGCATGGGACCTCCCACAGGGGCAGCACCTCACATCCTGCCCCAACATGGGTCACCCACCGGGAGAACAGTCCTTCAGGTACTGACTGCTCCAGCCTGAGTCCCTCACAGGATCACAAGTCCTGACAGCAAACCTGCTCCAGTGTGGGCTCCTCTCTCCCCGCAGATTCCCAGGTCCTGCTAGGAACTTGCTCCAGGGCAGGCTTTCCAGAGTCACAGCCTTCTTCAGGCATCCGCCTGCTCCAGTGTGGGGTCCTCCACCGACTGTGAGTGAATCTCTGCTCCATGATAGCCCCCGCCATGGACTGCAGGGAGACAACCTGCTTCACCATGGTCCTCACCACAGATCACAGGCGAGTCTTTCTTCCAGGGCTTAAGCACCCTCCTCCCCCTCCTTCTCCACTGACCTTGGTGTCTGCAGAGATGTTCTCACATCCTCACTCCCTGTTGCTGCTGCAGTTTTGCAACTGTGCAGCAACTTCTTCCCCTTCTCAAATATGTTATTCAGAGGCGTTACCTCCATGACTACATGGCCAGGCCTGAGTCAGGTTGCAGGGTCCAGCTTAGAATTGACTGGCCCTAGCCCTATGAGCTACAGGGGAAGCTTCTGGCAACTTTTTGTTTAAAGAAGCCACCTCTGTAGCCCTCACACTACCAAAAACCCAGCCCAGGCCAAAACCACTAAAAAAATAATAATTAAAAAAACACGCAAACTAATCTCATCTTCTGGTTCTTTATTTCTAAATATTGACCATTACCTTTATTTAATTCTATATTTCCTCAAAATATTGCACATGAAAACTTATAAAGTTTCTGTAGTACCTTGTGGGTGCCTCCCCATTATCATTTCTTAGACTTTAAATAAAAATTTGATTTATGGCCTTATTCTACAGCCACCCACCGGAGAGATTTTGAATTCACTGAGAAAATCTGCAGCAGTAAATGTTATTAATGTACATTAGTGGTTTCTAAGTCAGGCAATTAACTTATAAATGTTTGCAGGCTCTTTTGTCACTTGTTTCATACCATAGTCAGGCACAGCATTAATATCCAGTACCAAGTCTAATAAGATTTTCATTACCTTCTGGGGTTAATAATGAACACAGCAGGGACAAAATCAGTATCACTGTATTAACTATCATTAAATAGGGTATCTAAGCATCAGCATCATAGCGAGTGAAATGCTTAGTATATATAAAAATTTGTATTTGTCTACTTATCTCATTCAAATTCTAACTTTAATGTTAAGCCTTGGATTTTAAAATTAGTAACATGCAAATACATTGTGCATGGTCAATTAAACTGAACTTTACTGTTTCACATAATTGCAGAAACTGTGAAAACCAGAAGTAAACTTATTTTCAGACAATTTCAAATAAGTATTTTGGGTTCTTTTTCATTAATGAAAAAAAAAAAAAGAATCATTTAGTTTTAAATACAGAATTCTCTGAAGACTTTGACTCTACATGTGATCATTTCAACTTAAAAACTGAAATCACACTACATACTATGATAATAAAATAAAATGTTATTGTTTCATTAGCAACATGCATCTATGTAATTAAAAATACTTACAGTTATAAAATCTGAGGCATGTATTATGCCTTGTGTAACACACGGAAGGCTGTGGTTGAAGGTTCAAGGCATATTCTCCACTGGCTAACCTTGGGTGCTTAATTTAAGTGTTTGTGTGGACAAGGAGGCTTCATATAACCTGTCACGCCAACAAAGAGAGACAAACTGAAACCACCATTTGGTGGAAGGAAAAAGAAAATGTGTCTTTGTTTAGGAGGAAGTCAATAAAAGAGAAACGGGAGAGGACATACAAGTGATCCCAGCTCCCCTTGTGCTCTGGTGAATGAACCTGCCGTAGCACTCTGATGATCTCATCTGGAATACTCTGGGTGAAATGGAGAAGGACAGAGCTAACGTCTCCTGCAGTCTTCTCCCACTAAGGACTCAAGATACAGGTAAAAGCATGAGCCCACAGGCTGCACAGGGCAGACACAATCCAAACTCTAGATGATGGTTATGCATGGCTCTTCTCTGTACTCTTCTCTGTTAAAACCTTGATGATGGAAAGAGATATACCACACAAGCACTGAATAACGTCAAAATACACAAGTTTGCACAGGTTTTGTCTGAGAAAGTTGATTTATGGCCAACCCCTACTTGAGAAGATCCGGTTACCTAGTCATACTGTTGCAACAGACTGCAGCCACTCCAGTTTAAAAAGTAATATTGCTGTTCTTAATGTGAACCACACACCAACACCATAATGACTACTAGTGGGCATTTATTAGCAGATTGAGAAACAAGACAGTCTATAGGCTTAAAACACGCGACTTCTTAAGGCAGACTTCTTCAGAAAAAAATGAGGTATTACAACAGGGAAATACAATAAGATCTCTCTTGCAGCTTCGTAATCTGTATTTTTCGAGATTGGATTCACAGGTGAAATATACAGAGCAGTAAGATAAACTTTCTAGGTCTAAACCTCAAGCATCCTTGAAAAGTAAACATCTTTAAAATACACAAACCCAAATAGTTTCATAAGTATCACAATTTATCTTCCCACATAAATGAGAACAAAATTAGTTTTAAATATCTCAGAAGTAATTTTTTTCCTCCTTCAGAATCAAATGAGGCTGGGGACTTTCTGAACAAAGAAAGTGAATGACAGAGAATACCTACAAGCATCTATAGCCACATGCATTTCTCATTTACATCTTTCTTTTTCTCCTTCTTCCTCAAAGTAATTAAAATCTTCCTTTTGCTGGAAGGCCCAAGAGGAATCATCACAGGGGAGTTTCTCTTGAGAGACAGCAAGGGCCTGAAGTGAAGCAGTTTCCTCTGGGTATTCAGTTAGCATCATCTCTCCTATACTACTGGCAGTGCAGGGCTCCTGCTAAAACTTTTTTGGCGTTGCCTCAGAAAGCACTTGTGGCAGGTGGAAATGCAGTTTCCGTTGCTCGACAGACTGAATCTAGGTTTGTGCCTCTGCCCAAGGACTGACTCACTCGACTGATTTCCACCCTGACTGACCTAGCCTCATTTTGTCTGCAAAAGTCAAATTGTACTTTAGGTAAGTACAGCTCAATTTGGGAGATGGTAATTTTATTTCTGCACATCCACTCAATTAATCTGTTCCTGGATTGTCAGTGATAATAATTCTCCAAGAATTACTGATTAAGTCATGCACTTAAAACTTCCTGTTGTCATCTGAGAATTTTGACAGTGACTCTTGTCATTATGGCTTGTTACCCTTTAGCATCACCACATCCAAAATAAAGATTTTGGTTTTGCTTGTTCATTCACAGGACTATATATATAGTAGAGGGACTACCACTTCATATTCTTCTTCTTATTTGTTAGAACTTTCTCTACCTAATTTTCGTTCTGGGACCTTTACAAACATGCATTGCCCCTGGTATTTATGGTATTTTCTGCAATTCCTCCTCATCTGCAGTATTACTGATGAAACTATACACTGTCTTTCCATTTTGTAAAAACCTTTAAATCCTTCCCCAACCCAAACTGTTTAAGAGCTTTCACTTCTGGTTAAATCAGATAGGCTAAAGCTCCGGTTTTCTATTTTGTTTAATCCTAATTAAACTCCTATCTCACATACAAATTATGCCTTTGCTTTTGACTAATCTAGAAATACTCATTTTCCTATATATTTTGTTCTGAAGGAAGCTGTCTTTAAAGGTGAGCAACTTTGCTCTTCAAACACTTTATCAATGAATACCACGCAGAGATGTAATCTGCTTTCATATAGCCCCGCTTGCATCAATCCAGGACGAGGCGTTTTGTACTACCTACAAACTGGAAGATTATTTATGACCATTTAACCACTACAGAACATAAATATTCAGATTAGAAAATTTAAAAAGTGAATTGAGAAGATTAAAAAAAAAAAACCTCCAAGGTGGAAAATTAATCTTGATGTAAAGCTTGCTAGTTAAGCTGTGTTCTTGCTATATAGCCATCATTAGCCAACCCCTGCAGTTTCCAGATGTTTATTACAGGATATGCCTGGACAAATCTTCTTTCATAAAAGCTCTTTGACACAAAGACATTAAACTTTAAGTACCTTAACACAAAAGCAGAGCTTTAAAAGCAGAGGATTTACTTGAACTTTTTTATATACAAAAACAGCTGGAAAGGGAATAGAATGGCAATGAAGTAAAACAATACTTAAAGACAACCAGTTAGTAAATCTCCATTTTCTTCTCTCTTAGGCAAAAAAGTGAACTCTATACACCACCAGGACCGTGTACACAATAGTCTTATTAAGCTCACCATTTTCCAGAAGATTAAGGATCTGATCAAAAGAACACTGAAATCACTGGAAATCTCACTATTTGCTTGAACAGCTTTGGATCTGGTCCATACTGACTCCATAAGAATAACTGCTTCTAACAACTCAGCTTAGAGCTCTAAGAAAACAACTCTGGTTATAACCTCCATAAAAATACAGTAAAAAGGAACACATGCTTTCTTTCAATTTACTTTACTTTCCATAATTTTTAAAATGGAAACTGCTAGCATTTTGCTCCACAATATAATCCAACTCATTTGGTCTGAGGAAGCAAAAGAAAAATACAACAAGGCAGAGAAGTTTGGTTCCCTATTCTGAGATGTATCATTATTGTGAAAATAACCACTATTTTATCACTCAGTTTCGGAACAAAAAAATATTTCCCAAAAATTGGAGGGACAGTGGGACGTACTTTTTATTTCTAGAATATGCTCTGTGTATTTCTGGGTTCCAGGGTCCTAGTTCTGCATTTCTTCCATGTCTAAACTACCTACGGGCTTTTCATCACAATTTCACATGTTCATGAAATGCAAGGTCAGATTTCTGTAGACAACTGTTTTACTTTCACTAGTATGCATACATGTATGTGCATATATGTACAATACATATATATTGTACAGAAAGGCCAAAAACTAAACATAGCATCAAATAATAAAAACAACAAACACAGTTCCAAAACATTTTAGCTAAAACTTATGCTTCTTGGTTACCAACCATTCCTAAATTCAGGCAAGGTTTTTATTTGCAGTAACTGCCACAGAAGATATGTTTCTATTGTTCCTTTAAGAAAACAAACAAATTAACAACAACAAAAAAAAAAACCCCACGTGATCAAAGAACAGCTGTCCACTGCCTGACAAACACATGCAAATTTGTAAGACAAATGAAACCATGTCTACAAGCAGGACCTCATCTTACACCAAGTGCAAAACTCTGTGTCAAAAACTCCAGTGTTTTAAGTGGACTAGAACAGATGCTAAAGTTATAATGGTCTTATAGCCAGAAAGGTTAAAGCATTTTGTATTTTTTTTTTACCATTCTCAGAGATTGAAAGCTATTATTGCCTGATGCAACATTTGGCAGCCAGATGGTACTGAGGAAACCTCTATTCTAATTCTATAGGTATTTTAATATATTTATGCTAGGCTTTTTAGATTGCTAATACATGATTAGCACCTTCTATACATTACTAGATAGATTATACCATATACATGCTGTTAGATTACCCAGCAATAACAAGCTGAATCAGGTTGAAGGAGATCAGACAATCACAATCCTAATAGATTAGATAAATCAAGCAATATGAAACATCTACTGACTTCTTCCAAGTCAAGACAGATGTTACAGGGGGCAAGCAGTAAACTTGCCACTACAAAAATGATATCTATATATTCTGAAGACATTTGAATAAGCCAAATGTCCTTATATTAGGCTGTATTTTGACTGTGCCCACAGCACTTTTCATGCAGTGCTGGAAGCTTTAAGACTGCATTTATCATTCTGCCAAACCACACCAGGTTCTTACAAAAAGTTATGAAACTTCTGCTCTTAGGATGCCCAAAGAAGATACTTCTACTTCCATTCTCATTTCTTACAGAAAATCCTGTTCTAATTAGACTCGTGTGCAGTAATGAAGTAAAATTCCTCTACAGGACCTTCTTACTCATGGATCTAATTCATTTTTTTCATAGGAGAAAAAAAAATATAAATATAAAAAATATATACATATATAAAGATTGAAGCATGGAAAAATAAAGCAGTTCTTCCAAATCACTACCACTAGCAAAGCAAGAACACAGTCTTGTCTCATAATTTTGGTACTACACCAAATGTCAATTTTTGCCATTCCCTAAAGCGCATAAGCTCTGGAAACTGTCTTATTGCAGCAATTGCCTCTAGGAATGTTCAGAACCAAATTATTACCCAGAAAGCTCATTTTGGCAGGAAAAAATAAAGTTGGATACAAATTTTCTTTCTAGCCGCATTTTTTGTGATTTCTCAGATTAGAATATCAATCAGGTATTATCTTCTTTCTTCCCACAGAGACCATAACACAAGGTGTTTATTTATTACCTACTGAAAATTTGAAAAAAGAGTATTAAAATTTACAGTTTTATATATACAGTTCTGTAGCTAAAGGACTTCTGATGATGTTATAATTTTGTGAATTCTGGTCAAGGATTTTCAGTTACTATTTTTCAATACTGCTTTGTACGCCTATAGTTACATTGCAAAATCAATGTGTACAACTATTATTTGGTTTTTCTTTCTTTACTTGCAACAACAACTGCATTTCTAAGACTATTTATTAGCACTTTGGTAATGCCATAAAAGCTATTTCTTCCTTCCTAATTGTGTTTTTGTTCCTTTGTGTGCTGAGCAAAATATGACAAAGGGTCAAAAGTATATATACTGTCTTTCCAGCAAATTGAATGTTATAAAAGAATTTCCAGGTTACCTCCAGATTCTTAGAAACTACAGAGTGGTGGAAAGTGGGGGACACAAGTGCTTCCCAGATCCCTGATGACCAACATTAAAGTAGCATGGGAGAGCTGCAGTCAGCTTTCTAACACATTCCTACAGAAGAGGCTGTCGCAATTAATGCAAATAGTAGACTATAACCAGTACTAATGGTAAGTTGTTCCAAAATGTTCCCACTCTGCTCTTGACACTGCCTTTTACAGGAAACAACAATCCCCTTTCACCAAGTTTCCCCCGATTGCAGGGAAATCTGTGACAGGAAAATCACTGAAAGCCAGCAAACTCTCAAACGCTTTTCAAAGCTTAGAAAATCCAAGCCTTCCTACAAGATTTCTACCATCTTCCCACTGCACCCTAAATCACATTTATATGACTCATTTTTCTATTTTACACTTCCCACAACTTGGGTCCTTCCTGCCTTGTCTCCCTCTTCCCTCCTTTCCCTGAAAATCTCTTTACTTTCACACTTAACTCATAGTTATCGCAGAGCCTGTGTTATACTTTTCTTCTCTAAACCGATTACTTCTCTAAGTCAGCTCTCTGCCTTCTAGAGTGAGACGCTCCTCTCATGACTGCACAGCAGCACAGATTACTACACCACAGTACACTCCATCATTACTTTCATTTGTCATAAGTACAGCTCCTCTGTTTGCATGGGCATTACATTGCTTTTTTTGCAGCTCAGCTGCAGCTTCCCACAGCTGTAGGATTTGCCGGACCATCCCTTTGAAGCAGCAGCTGCTGCAGCTCACAGCTCTCTGGGAGTGCCAAGCACAGCAGGGCTGCAGAAAGGCTGCTGCTGGGGAAAGGATGTTCTCCCTCCTCCGGTGCCTTGCACTGGTACTTGCTTGGGAGCTGGGATGAGCAGCCACCGAGGCCATCAAGCTGCCATGCTGAGCTCTGCCACTGCAGGGTGACCCTGCCAGTCATGGGGGTAATGTTTTACTGTTTTGCTTGGAGTTGGTCTGCCTCTCCCTAGAGCTTGGAAGTGCATTGAATTAAAAGACGTTGCCTTTCACTAGAGGCGGGATCAGTTTGTATTGGCCATCGCTCCTGCTGAAGTCGATTGCAGCTGCATTCCCCTCTCCTCCCCACAGGCACATCCTGCAGCACTGTCATTTCTTTCCAAGCTCAACATCAAGGTTCATGCAATTACATATAAGCATATGCATAAGATTGTATATGCATGCATTATTTGAAAAAAAAAAAATTGCATAGTAAAGCCTGCAAAATGAGAAAATACCAGTATTAAAGGAAGCAGGTGTGATTCAGCAGCTTGCTATGAGCATGTTAGGAGACAATCACATGTGGCTGCAGACTTCTTTAGAGCATATTGTGTCAACTATCCACTTCCTATAAAATTGTCATCACCTCCAGAGCTCTCCTCGTCATACCAAGTGCTTCACAAGTATTCATCCATTCATGTCAAA
Organism: Colius striatus; assembly: GCF_028858725.1. Lineage (NCBI taxonomy): Eukaryota > Metazoa > Chordata > Aves > Coliiformes > Coliidae > Colius > Colius striatus. The sequence continues at coordinate 29,497,678 of NC_084761.1, forward strand.
ATACACTTGGCAATACTTTTATAGCCCTTCTTAAAATGGAAGGATGGGGGCATACGTTGCATATGTGAACACACAATAGCATATGGCATTCAACATATTTGATTACAAGATCTTCCTTGTGCATTGTATTCTGTGACAGAAGCTGAAATCCTGCAGGTACTAACCAGCTCTGATCAGCACTGCTCATTATGTACACTGTTCAAACTTGGAGAAATATTCTTGGAAAAAATCTTGTCCCAGAATAAAAATGAGGTACCATTCGAGTCCCTCATTCCAATGAACAAAATTGCAGGACTGATGGGCAGTTGACAGAGATCTTTTAGTAACAGCAGACAGGCATGTTGCACAGCAATATCATGAGTAACTTTGAAATATTTCTTTAGTCTGGTGATGCAACGCATATACTTTGTTAGCAATTTTTCCAAAGTTTTGCTGAGTGAGGAGTATCATCCCCGTCACCCATAGTTGCAAGATCCTGTTGATCTGAGCAACCTCTCAGCTGCATGAGGCAGTGGCTGCCAGGCCGACACAGCCCTCAGAGACCCCAAGTTTAGCATAGTCTTCTGTGGAGAGAGACAATCTTTTGGTTTGATTTCTTAATTGAAAAACTGTAATTGTAGCAACACCAGGCCCCAACTTGCATAATGAATAGACTGTGGACTGTTGAGATCTACAGCACAGACTACTCCAACTTCACCTAAGTAATAGCGAGCAGTTGTCAGCTTTTTCATTTGCATATGTAAAGCCTGCTGATAAAAGGGAAAAGAGAACACACAGCTTTTTTGTTGTTGTTAGGCTGCAGGAACTTAGGAAACCGCTGAAAAGTCTTGTAGGATGTTTAGCTTTGTGGTTACAGTCTGATTGCTTTTGCTTTTGAGTCTAAATACTTTTTTTTGGTCTCATCATTTGTTTTGCTGCATTTTTACTTTTATATTAATTTCTGTAGTAGTTATGGCCCCCTTCTTCTGCTATTCTGTATGTTGTTCTAAATGCATGCTTTTCTTTCTCTACTTCCTCCTGATTCCCTACCACCAGTGGGAGTAGTAAGTGTATGGATTATAAGTGTACATGTGCTTCAAATCTATATCCAGCTCTATATACAGAGAAGCCTGCAGAACCCTGGTAATAATTATTCTGAGGGGAAAAAAAAAAAAAATGGTGCTCATTCTCCACAGTAATTGTGTGGAACATATGAACTTGCACAGTTTCCATCATGCAGTCTAGCCACTAAGCAGGAGTTGTGAGAGGAGATGTCTAGTACAGATTTTTCAAGGACAAACTTAGAAATTTCTAAGAGTGTGTAAGCCGAGGCTTTTTGAGGCCTCATCACTTTGGTGTATCTTCCTAAGAATGGCAAAAGGCATTCTTGAGACTTCCATCTGCTAAAGCCACTCTTCCAAAATGTGGAGGTGGTAAAATTTTTCAATTGAATATTGGAATATTTTCAGCATAGACAAAATAATGTGTTTTCCTTGATTATTGCCCCATAAATGACTAAACAGCTTTCCAGATGGAACTTCTTCAATATTTAAATTGAGGTGGGTAACACTACAGAAAAGCTGGCACTAGCCAGGTTCAAACTGAATAAGCAAGTACCTGAATATAGAGTCTTATCAGACGACTCAAATAGCAAAAATGCAGTCTTAAGTACTGGAAGTGAAAGTACTTCTCACTAGAACAGGTATAAAAATACAGATGTGCATTCTCTTCCTACACGACTACTATATAACATTGTTTTTCACATCTTTCTTCTTTCCCTTTCTAGTCAGTGCTACTGTTACCTGCTGTGTAGCTGGTATGATGACTCAGATGACAGAAGTATGCTGGAGATTATATATACATGGAACACTGAGGCCCAAGAATGCGATTCTTCTAGGCAGACAATCTAGGGTTTGGCTTTTATTATTCTGCCAAGCACTACACATGCAGTATTATAAGAACAAAAGTTTCGTATTTTTAGCTACTACTTTCAAGCTGAATCTCAAAACAAGCTATGCTTTAGTTCAAGGCTTGAACTTGCTATTGAAAAGGAAATCAACAGAGTAATTTTCTTTATCATGAGTAACTACATCTACCTACGGCTTTGAGTATATAGTAAGAAGTTTATCAGAGTCACAAGCAACTGGAGTTTCCCACTGCAATTCTGTCCTCATTTATTCTAGTAATCATTCAAGCTTAGCAGTGTTTGTTAAATTCAGATGCAGGTCAATGAAGTTCAAAGAAATGGGTGCAGTCGATTGAGTCATAACATTAAAAAAAAAGTAAAAAAGAAATGTATACAGAAAATAGTGGATTGATGATGCTTCTCATGATAAATGTGACAATATTTTGCTTCTCGGCTGATGCAACAACAAGTTTCTATCTATGGAGTACACTGTCTTTCTGAAAATTCTAGTTAGATGAAAAATAACTTGTCTATTGGAAAGTATTTTGTCAAGAAATATCTTCCATGAGGTAAATTAGATACAAATATCAGCTCTCATCCGCAATTCAACAGTTAATTTTAAAGGATTGTGCATTTTTGAGTGACTACCTTGGGTAAAATAATTTTGTTGGTTTATGATGTATCCGCAGTACTGAAATATGTGTTCAGTTCAAGATTGTCAAATTTGCCACTAATTAACAGATTAAAAATAATGGGACATGAGGCAAGCTTGGTCTCAATGTATTGTTGGTTAGTGTACATGCATACAAAAACGAGGGTTTTGAAGTGATCAGGATCTTGGCTGATCTGAGCTGGTCGGAGTTGCTAGAAATTGTTAAGAGCTTAACCATGAAAAAAATAGAATTTTCTTATAATTATTTCTATATAGACTTGAATCAGCTAAAAGCACAAGTCATTGAAATAGGCTGAGATTTTTTTTTAAAATTGTTTTCTTTTTTTCAACAAACCTTATGATGGACTCTGACAGCTGGAGATGGTAGGATAATAGCAATGGGCTGCATCAACTCACTGTTTCCCACTGAACAGGCTCTTGCTGTTTCAGTGGTCTCCCTGAAATCTGTATGAATGTTTGGGGGCAAGGACAAAGAGGCAGAAGCTGGCCTTAAGAAACCCCTGTAGGGTGCAGCCACTGCAATTCTGTTCTGGAGTTCAGTGCATCTACTGCAATTCCTATTCAGAAAGACTCCCAGCACCTTCTGTAGAGGCTCCATCATATCTGATCGCTAGTGCAGTACGGAGCATGTAATGAAGTAATACTTTATCTTCATTTATTAAAACAGCTGTCTAAGGTCATAAATACGATGAGTTGTTTTTATCACCAGGAGCCCTCCCATGAGCATGAGGATGATGATTAACATCATATCTCCAGTTCTGCTTGCATTTGTAGCCTCACAGCAGATGCTCGGCTCGGGTGCTGTTTAAAAGCCATCAGAAAATGTCTTGATCACTAGTGACCTCTGCAAGAACTTTGGTGGCTGCTACATCGATCTGACCCAAGGAGTGATCCTCAGGCAAACGTGAAGGGAGGATTTTTTTATTGATTAGCCAAATGGTCTAGCCTTCTTGTTTTGTCTCCTCATTGGCAATTAAGAGTGAAATCCACTGAGGGACTGGTGGCAGTGAACCTTTTCCTCTGACACAAATAACCTTAATCAGGCCTCTTAGTTAATTTCTGAAATTGTTCTGTATCGACTTCTGTTTGAAGCAGGATTTTCATTCTATGGCCCAATCAGTAAAACGTACACTGTTAGCAAAGCAGACTTTTTCTAAGGGTGACATCTTTTACTTCTTACTTACATTCCTAATCACATCACTGATTCCAGTAATCTTTCCTGCACTAAGAGCTGATATTGTCTCAAAGGAGAACCTGGTGGGTTTTGTCAGGGATTTTTTTTTTAAACGTAGATAATTAAAATTAAAGCAAGTAATGACAATCTAGGAGATTTCAGGGAGGACAGGTCCAATTCTCAATGTGTTTTTAACATGCAGACAATAAAGAAGCCACAATGTTACTCAGTCTAAAACTAAGACTGATACTTAAAATAGAAACAGAAGATCAATCTGGTGACTCAACTAAATAATGGAGATTAGCTTTCTACACCCAAAGCTATGATTGTCCAGGTTAGGAAAGCAATTGTTTAATCTGAAACACAGTATTTGTGCACTTCCTTACCTTTTGAGATTCCCTTTGTATCTGAAAAATGCAAATACTAGACTTCAGTATGAGAAATTAAGCATTTCCTCCCTCTTCCCCAATAACTGCTGATTTAACCCCTCCTCAAATGAATGTACTAATCCTTTACCTCCATCTTCCCCATCTCTGTTTTATACTCTTTCAGAATTTGTTTGTCCTTCTTAACATTGAGTGATATTTTGGACTAGAAATCATTGAGATAATTGGGAATGTTCTTAGCTTATGTCACTATGACTTCATTGCTGCTCTGTGATGAAGGGTAAGAGAGTTTCATTGTGAGAGAGGGGAAGCCCTGGCCTTGGGACAAGAATGCAGGCTGAATCTAAGGGTAAGACCCATCCCTGTCTGACAGCTCTTGCTTCCCTTACACAGATGCACTCAGGTTTTCATGTTCATTCAATCTCCCAGTGCAGGGGTGTTAAATGCAAAATTTTTAATCTTTAAGATGATCTGTGATATTTGGTAAATGGTGATGCTAGGGAAGTTCTGGATGAATGTTATTTATCATCTGTTCTCCTTGCAAGAAAATGCCCCTTTGTACTTGGGATGCCAAAGAGCATTTTGGCAGGGAGGAAAGGTTTGACTTACCCAGGTGCTATCTTCGTCAGCATGGTGAATTTAAACCTGATGTCATCTATTTACATTTCTAAATGGCAGCATGGAGTAAAATGCAGCAATATGAAAGATTAGTCTTCATTTCGCAAAGTAACTGCCAAATTAAATGATGACAGATGGAAAAACTAAAAGCCACAGTGTCAGGGGTCTGATGATAGCCCTCTGCTTTAGCAAGAGGTAAATATATAAACCTCAGCTGGTGCCTGCAGATGATACATGTCCAGTGTAAAGACAGCCCTCGGACTTTTGATTTAATCAATACCCCCTATTGAAGAGAGCAGCATACGGCATTAGAACTAAAGCAGTGTTATTAGAAAATGATATACTGCCCATTAGGATGTATAATTCACGTCGCCTTCATTGCTCAGACCGTCGTGAAAATCCATAAATCATTTTCTCGTTCATGTATTGCCTAAGTGCAATTTGTCATTTTGCATTAGAGGAGCTGTCTCAGATCACCGATGCTTTTCATTCACAGCTCGAGCTTTAACACCACGCGGAGCCGGCGGAGGAACCCGCTGCTGCCTCTATGAATCTCACCCAAAATGGAGACCCCGGTGCGCCTTGAAACGTGGGGAGATGCGTGAGGGAAAAGGGGGTAGCACCGCAAGCTGCGGCCGTCACAGAGTGAGCCGCGAGGAGGGAGGGAGGCGTCTCCCCCTGCGCCTATACTTGTATATGAACACATATATGTGTCAATTCCCGCGTGGTTATTGCCCCCTGAAGCAGTCCGTCTTTACAGAAGCGTTGCGTGGGTGTCGCGCCTCGAGCGCGTGTAGGGAGCGCCCCGACGCCGCTTTCGCGCTGAGGCAAGGACGTGCCGCGCCTGCAGCCCGGACCCCCTCCAATCCTTCGCCCGCCCCGCTGCCTCCCCCCTTACCTCCGGTTCCCGGAGGCGGGCTCGGTCGCGGCCCTGGGAGAGCGGGCGGGTACCCCTTCGCTTCCGAGGTTTCCCCCCACGGGTTTCGCCTGTCGCGCCCGGCGGCCCGAGTCTCTCGAAGGCGAGAGCGATTGCCGCTTCAGGGGCTCCGGCGGTGGGGAGGGTTTAGAAACTGGTTGCTTCGGGTTATGTTAAGTCACAAGCAGTGGTCGTTGCTCTAAGGGCAGGTGAACGCACCGGGGCTCCCGAGGTGCAAGAAGGGGACAAACTCTGTGATCTGTGTTTGAAGTTGGTGGCAGCGCAGGGGAAGATGAACGGACGAGCTTCTAGATGTGAAGGAAAGGCAGCGAGCCCCGCAAACCAGAGCAGCCAGGGTGGGTTTTTTTTCTGACGAAATCCATTTTACTGGAAAACACCCACCGAAATCGACCCGCCAGCTGTACTTAGATCTGCCATAAGCGCTGAGAGGTGGGCGGGGGGTGTGGGGGAGAAGGAAGCTGCGGAGGACGGGATGTTTTTTGGTGTGGCATTTCCATGCCTGCCGCGCCGGCGGGCGGCAGCGGTGGCTCTCCCGCACACACACAAACAGTTGCTGCTTTCCTGCCCTTCCCTCGCAGCACCACCCCACCACCCCCACCACGCGAAGAGGCAGCACCTTGTGCCGTTACATCGGGCTCCAAAGCCGCAGCAGCCGCCTGCGGATGTGAGCGCGGTAACGGGAGAGCTGCGGTTGGCATGGCTGGCCGGCGGGTGAGCGGAAGTGGGGGAGATGAGCGAGGGGCGGCCGGAGAAAGGGGCTCAAATGCCCAGGCGCGCGGAGGTGCCGTGGCAGAGACGAAAGCCCCGGTCTCCCGGTGGGAGCGGAGGCGGTGCTGCCGCCCAGCCGCAGTGTGCAACGGCTGCCGCTAGGGGGCGCCCGCCGCCCGCGATCGCAGCCTCTGGCCGGGGGCGGGGCGGGGGCCGCCGCGGACTCCCAGGGGCGCCGCCGTCTGCGCGTGGCGGGGGGGGCCAGTAGCCCCGGCACAGAGTCGCCACCGCCGCCACGCTGGACGCCGAGTCCGCCGCCCCAAGCACAGCGCGGGGCAGCGCAGCTGTGCCCCAGGGGGAAGCTGCGCATCGATTGGCCCGTGGCGGCCGCAGACGGGCACGCCGTAAACCGCTTGGCACCGGCCGGACCGGCACCAGCACCCTCCCCCGCCCCCCGACGGCGTGACGCCGAGATGCGTTTGGCGGCGGCGTGAGCTTGGCTGTGCCGACGTCTCGGCTTACCGCGGGTGGGCGCGCGGTGGCCCCGGGACGCCCTCCTTGGGGAGGGCGAGGGCAGGAGGGGGCGAGCAGCAGCGTCCACGAAGGCGATGGTGGTTTTGATACACGCACAAGTTCGGAAATAAGAAGTCCAGCCTTTCTGTAGCGGGAAACACGTTCATTGAAATGTATGAAAGGGAGCCACTGCTTACAGACGAGTTAAAAATGGGGAGGTGACAGCAGAGGCTGCTCATACCTGCTCTTTAAAAACAAATAACATGTCGGCGGGGGGGTGGGGGGAAGAAGAATTACAAATATCTAATCCACGTGAGCCTTAATTTCTTCGTTTTGTAAAGTTACGGACGTGGATCTGCAGATATAAAATGCCAGGGGGGTAGCACGGGACAGTAACACAGCTGCCGGTTGGGTCTGTGAACAAAACGTGCCCCTGGCTGCTAAGTCCTCTCTTCAGCGCCAGTGTCACGTCACGGTCGAATGCATTGATCAGAAACGTGTTAGTCGAGCACTTGATGTGCTATACACACTATTGGTAGAATCAACTTTATATAGCATGGAGCTGTCTTATCACAGTCGGAGGGAAAAAAGGGAAGGAAAACGTCCCGTTGCCGTGCCAGGCGGAAATATGCGCGCCCTGAGTTAACAAAATATGTGGGAAACCGCAAGCCCGAGATTCGGCGGCAGCTGCCAACGCCGGCTTTAAGCCCCCGGTGAAGCCCCCTGAGCCTCCAGCGCCGTTACTGATAGGGAAAACACGGATAGAGCGAGCATCAACACCCAGTATCGGAGCATTTCGCTTGGAAATAAACAGATTAGCGGCAAGTAAGCCTCTGCTGCTTGCCCCCAGCCCAATGATGTCCTCCTGTTGCATTAGTGGAAATTCCAAAGTGTAAATCGTGAAAACAGAAGCAGACTCATGATACTTTAAATTGGCTGGCGCTGGAAACATTATACAGATACAAAGTGGAAAGCTGCACTTTCTCCGGTGTCCAACAATCAAATTATCTATGAAGGGTGATAATAACTCGAAGTTTCCCATTTATGCTAAAAACGTTACTGTGCCTGGCCTAGAGTAGGAAAGTTAGCTGGTGGAAACTCCCTCTCTAAGGAGATGGTTGTTTATGATTACCTGTGTGTGTGCGCACCGATGACGAGCGGTGATTTCCCTACCCAGCGACTGCGGCGGGGGGAACAGCCACTCTCGGGGGCAGGTAGGGGAGTATGTAAGGGAGGCGGGCAAGAGGAAGGGCCGGCCTGCCTGCCTGCCTGCCTGCCTGCCTGCCTGCCTGCCTGCCTGCCTGCCTGCCTGCCTGCCTGCCTGCCTGCCTGCCTGCCTGCCTGCCTGCCTGCCTGCCTGCCTGCCTGCCTGCCTGCCTGCCTGCCTGCCTGCCTGCCTGCGCGCTCGCCCGTTTCTGACGCAACCTACTTGACGTGCGGCGCGGCCAATAGGGTACCGCCCCCGGGGGCGTTGCTGCTTCCTGATTGGTTGGCAGGAGCAGAGCGCTGCGCAAAAACAGAAAAGCCGAGCGCTGCCGGCTCAGAAACTGCCGGCAGAGATCAGAGGAGCCAGGGCCGGGACTGGAGCCGGAGCCGGAGCCGGAGCCGGGACGGGAGGCGAGCAGCGGCAGCAGCAGCGGCGGCAACAGCAGCAAGCAGACAGAAACAGGAGAGGGGCTAGACGCAAAAGCAGCAAGAGAGAAAAAAACTGATGAGCACATCCATAAAAAGCAGAATGATGATGATGAATATAATAACAATAAAAGAAGACAATGAAAGACTGTTAATAGAAGAGAAAAAATTCTAATATCTTTAAATAAAAATTCCAGAGAAAGCAGGGAATGAAAGTTTTGAGTAGCAAAGCTGTTCTCTGCCTTTTTTTTAATATGAAATCATTTTGCGGGTTATTTTTTTTTTCAGTTTCGCGGGTTTCTATGTTTTCTTGCATCTAAGGAGGGCATGTCCACCGGCTCTTCCAGCAGCATCTACCCCTCCAGCTCTCACCAGGAAGACAAACCGAGGACAATCTTGAAATATAAAAATTTCCTCCTTGGGATTTGCTGCTGCTGCTGCCTCCGCCGCCACTGCTGCTGCCGCGGTGCAGTGCCAAGACTCTCGGAATAAATAAAAGCGGGCTTCTGTGTATCTCTAGATACACTCAGCTAATAGCTATTATTAGTTGGCCATTTATTTCGAAGATCACAGATGAAGTGGGGACGTCCGTCTTCTTCATTTGGTCAGCGTGTGAAACAATAATACTCGTAACAACAAGGAGGGAGATGGGGGACGAAAAAATCCTAACATGAATCAGAAGAAATAATATCTAGCACACTCCCCCCAAAAAATATCAACCTCTTCCTTCCCCCCTCCCCTGATCCCTCTCTCTCCACACGCTCGCGGGCGCGCACACAGACACACACACAGACACGCAAAGGCACACACACATACACTGTACTGTGTGTTTTCGGAGGAGGAGGTGGTAGTGGTGGCTTTCCGAAGAGGAGGAAGAGGTGGTGTTGGGGAGGGGGGATCTCTTTCCCCATTTGGAGATGATTGTGCTATTCCTCATTGCCTTGCTCTGGATGGTGGAGGGGGCCCTTTGCCAGCTCCATTACACGGTGCAAGAAGAGCAGGAGCATGGCACGTTCGTGGGGAATATTGCCGAGGATCTGGGCTTGGACATTACAAAACTTTCGGCTCGCCGCTTCCAGACGGCGCCCAACTCCCGCAGCCCTTACCTGGAGCTCAACCTGGAAACCGGTGTGCTCTACGTAAATGAGAAGATAGACCGGGAACAGATCTGCAAGCAGAGCCCCTCCTGTCTGCTGCACCTGGAGGTCTTCCTGGAGAACCCCCTGGAGCTGTTCCGGGTGGAGATCGAGGTGCTGGACATCAACGACAATCCGCCCTCCTTCCCGGAGCCCGACCTGACCGTGGAGATCTCGGAGAGTGCCACACCAGGCACCCGCTTTCCCCTGGAGAGCGCCTTCGACCCCGACGTGGGCACCAACTCTCTGCGCACCTACGAGATCACCCCCAATAGCTACTTCTCCCTCGACGTGCAGACGCAGGGGGACGGCAACCGCTTTGCAGAGCTAGTGCTGGACAAACCCCTGGACCGGGAGCAGCAAGCGGTGCACCGCTACGTGCTGACAGCTGTGGACGGCGGGCAGCCCCAGCAGCGCACCGGCACCGCCCTGCTCACCATCAGGGTGCTGGACTCCAATGACAACGTCCCCGCCTTCGAGCAGCCCGTTTACACCGTCTCGCTGCCGGAGAACTCGCCGCCGGGTACCCTGGTGCTGCAACTCAACGCCACCGACCCCGACGAGGGCCAAAACGGCGAGGTCATCTACTCCTTCAGCAGCCACATCTCAGCCCGCGCCCGAGAGCTCTTCGGCATCGCGCCGCGCACCGGGCGGCTGGAGGTGAGCGGCGAGCTGGACTATGAGGAGAGCAGCGTGTACCAGGTATACGTGCAAGCCAAGGACCTGGGGCCCAATGCCGTGCCGGCGCACTGCAAGGTTCTGGTGCGGGTACTGGACGCCAACGACAACGCGCCCGAAATCAGCTTCTCCACCGTCAAGGAGGCGGTGAGCGAGGCAGCGGCGCCGGGCACCGTGGTGGCCCTCTTCAGCGTCTCGGACCGCGACTCGGAGGAAAACGGGCAGGTGCAGTGCGAGTTGTTGCAGGGCGATGCGCCCTTCCGCCTCAAGAGCTCCTTCAAGAACTACTACACCATCGTCACCGAGGGGCCCCTGGACCGAGAGCAGCCAGGTGGCGACGCCTACACCCTCACCGTGGTGGCCCGGGACCGCGGCGAGCCGCCGCTGAGCACCAGCAAGTCCATCCAGGTGCGGGTGAGCGACGTGAACGACAACGCGCCGCGCTTCAGCCAGCCCGTCTACCAGGTCTACGTGAGCGAGAACAACGTGCCCGGCGCCTACATCTACGCCGTCAGCGCCACCGACCGGGACCAGGGCGCCAACGCCCAGCTAGCCTACTCCATCCTGGAGAGCCAGATCCAGGGCATGTCCGTCTTCACCTACGTCTCCATCAACTCCGAGAACGGCTTCCTCTACGCCCTCCGCTCCTTCGACTACGAGCAGCTCAAGGAGTTCAGCTTCCAAGTGGAGGCCCGCGACGCTGGCGAGGAGCCGCAGCCGCTGGCCGGCAATGCCACCGTCAACATCATCGTGGTGGACCAGAACGACAACGCGCCGGCCATCGTCAGCCCCCTGCCGGGCCGCAACGGCACCCCAGCGCGGGAGGTGCTGCCCCGCGGCGCCGAGCCGGGCTATCTGGTGAGCCGTGTGGCGGCCGTGGACGCCGACGACGGGGAGAACGCCCGCCTCACGTACAGCATCGTTCGGGGCAATGAAGCCAGCCTCTTCCGCATGGACTGGCGCACCGGGGAGCTCCGGACGGCCCGCAGGGTGCCGGCCAAGCGCGATCCCCAGCGCCCCTACGAGCTGGTCATCGAGGTGCGCGATCACGGGCAGCCGCCGCTTTCCTCCACTGCCGCCATCCAGGTGGTGCTGGTGGACGGCGCGGCCGAGCGGCCCGGCGGCGGCGGCGGCGGCCTGGGCGCGGGGGCGGGCGCGGGGGGCGGTGGCGGCGGGGGCTCCGGCGAGCATCGCCCCAGCCGCTCCGGGGGGGACACCTCGCTTGACCTCACCCTCATCCTCATCATCGCCCTGGGCTCCGTCTCCTTCATCTTCCTGCTGGCCATGATCGTCCTGGCCGTGCGCTGCCAGAAGGAGAAGAAGCTCAACATCTACACCTGTCTGGCCAGCGACTGCTGCCTGGGCTGCTGCTGCTGCTGCCCCTGCTGTAGTCGCCAGGCGCGGGCCCGCAAGAAGAAACTCAGCAAGTCGGACATCATGCTGGTACAGAGCTCCAACGTGCCCAGCAACCCAGCGCAGGTACCTGTGGAGGAGTCGGGCAGCTTCGGCTCGCATCACCACAACCAGAACTACTGCTACCAGGTCTGCCTCACTCCCGAGTCCGCCAAGACCGACCTGATGTTCCTCAAACCCTGCAGCCCCTCCCGCAGCACCGACGCCGAGCACAACCCCTGCGGGGCCATCGTCACCGGCTACGCTGACCAGCAGCCCGACATCATCTCCAACGGCAGCATTTTGTCCAGCGAGGTAAGGCCCTGGCGTCCGGCACCCCCGTCAACCCACCCACACCCCCAGCACCTCCGTGCCGGGCCGTCGGGCTCCGGCCGTGCCCCGCCGCTGCACTGCGGGCTTTTCCCAAGCACCGAGTAGCTTTCCCGTTGTCTCCCAAAGCTCTTGCCCCTCCTCTCCCTGCGGGGAAGGCGCTTTACTTTTCCTTTCATCTTTCTTTTTCCCTTTAATTCATTCATCCGCCGCCTCTAACTCCTCGTTGTCCGCTAATATTTGGAAGTCTTTGAGAGGTGAGTGCGGGACAGGCTTCCCCCGCTCACCTCGTCCGTCCACGGGCTTTGGTCACCGGGCCCAGAAACTCTTGCAAGCCAAGCGTGTGTTTGTGTCCCCGTCCCACCCCCAGGGCCCGAAGCTGTCCCCGGCAGGGCAGAGATCCTCCGGGGCCATTAGCTCCAAGCGGATCGCCTGTGGCTTGGGACGAGGGGGGAGTGGGGGCGAGGTGGCGAGGTGGCGGTGGTCGTACTGTACTGCGAAAGTCACTACTGCTGACAGTAATGAAGTGACATGAGGCATCATCACAGGGGTTTCTGAAGCAAGATTTTCAAACTGTGTCTTTTTATTCTTCCTGAAATCTTTGTATGTTCAACTAAGGCTTTGGAGGAACCCCCCTCTGGGGCTGTGGCAATCTCTACAGTTAGCAGGAACTGTAATTAATTTGTGAATTAGTGTTTTTTAATTGACTTGACTTTACTCTATCTGAACAGCTCTTTATAACCAAAGCTGAGTTCACAAAGGAAAAGCATCAAGAACGAGTTTCCATGAAATTGCATGCAGAGACTTAACGTCCTGTAGAACATGTTGCCTATATTGTATTATCTAGTGTGTGGAGAATTTCCATCAAAGCATACACCGTGCCATAATACTCCCTCATTAATCTTTTTTCTGCTGGGTTAGCTCATACACACTCTCAGTACTGCTCTGCCTGTGTGAAAACAACATATTCTCTCTTCACATGAAAACTGAATACTGTCCAGTCTGGCAAAGGCAGTTGAGTAAAATTTTCTAAAGCATTAAGATTTGCAGTGACATTTCAAACATTGGTTTGTAAGATTGGCCTTTCTTCAAAACATGTATGGAATTCTGTCTTCTGTCGCCTTTTTAAAGACTCAAGGGTTTCCCAATATATTTTCTTCCCGAGGGTACAGTAACTGTACTGACTCTCCCTATTTTTATACGCTGTAATTAGAAACAGACTGAAAGCTAGATTACAATAAGTTTGTGGTTTTTTTCTCAGACTAAGTAGTACACAACTCTAGAAATAGTCCTGTTGATTTTTTGTGCGAGTCCTTGTGATGCTTGACAGCGTGCACTTTGAGAAAACGTGTCAGAATCTCATCTCAAAACACTCAGGAAAAAAATCCCTCATGTCTTCCCATCTGTGCAAATAAGAATAAGAGATGAGTTTGTTCCCCTTACATCCTAGGAGCAGATTGTGTAGGCCTACTTGCAGCTAAACATTACCATTTATAGTAAATATGGTGAGCTGCTCTCATGTCTCTTCTGATGCTGGTTATAGAAATAACAAAAGTTAAAATATTTCCTCATATTTATTTTCCTAGACAAAACATCAGCGTGCAGAGCTCAGTTATCTAGTTGACAGACCCCGACGAGTAAACAGGTATGACCTTCTTAGCCTTGTTTTTCTCATACATGCTTTAACAATTCTGAATGGTGGCAGAAATGTGTTTACTGCAGATGTAAAATAGCAAAGCAATGGAAAATTCAGAGTATTTAGATGTATTAAATAAAACATCATCGAGTAAATGAATTTGAATTGCAGCTTTTCTGAACTGCCTTCAAAACCACATGAAAAGAGAAACAAAAGCTTGTTTTATATTAGTCTAAAACGTGGTTTAAATACGTATATATACTTCTGTAGGGTCTTTCAGAAAACATTGGTCTCCCTGAGTTTAAATGTACCTATCCAGCTTAAGTAAATGCTGCCAAATTATTTGTAGCGATTACATGAAAACCAGGCAGAGTAATACTGCTTACTGTCCGTTTCAGCTAAGACTGCCAAGGTCTGAAAATGCCAGATTTGTTTCTGGTGGACAGAGCACCTCTGCAGAAGTGGTGCAGTAGGCCAGGAGTGGGTGAATGCAGCACCGTCTTTGGCCATGTGATGGCAGAAGAATGTTTTATGAGTTCCTCTTTCATGTTTATTCTAATGTGAAGATGTTTCTGTGTCTAGTTCTGCATTCCAGGAAGCAGACATAGTAAGCTCTAAGGACAGTGGTCATGGGGACAGTGAGCAAGGAGACAGTGATCATGATGCCACTAATCGAGGTCAATCCTCTGGTAAGTCTGATAAGAGAATGGAAATAGTAGATCTTTAAGTAGAGAGACTAGAAAGTTACTTGTTGGAATATGAGTGGTGTGAATAACGTGAACCTATTGTATGTAAGACTGGGTTTAAGTCAACTTGCTACTACAGTTACCTGGCCGAGGAGATAACTTTGAACCCCTTTCATTCATGGGACAGTTTATTTTATTAATTTGGAGCGGGGTGAGGGGGGCGGTGGGTGGGGGTGGTTGTATGTTATTCTCCATCCTCTACTGTGGCAAAACTTCCTGCACACTAAAACAAAGTTGCTGGTACATTTTATCATGCATATTCTTCCACATCAGATTTCCAGAGCTTCAAAGCATTGGGCAATCTTGTTTAGTAGACACTTCAGCTGGCATGCCAGTGTGAAGTGGAAGCAGGGGGAGTTCCCAAGGGAAAGAATGAACCCAGTGATTGAATGACAACCAGACTGTGAGGATTTTTGCTGGGGATCAGTGGAAACACATTGGATACTCTGAATGTGTAATTCCTTTGCAATTTTTGAGGATTGTTTTTTAATTCAAATTGGGGCACTGTGTAGTATAACTGATCTCAGTGTTACTAAGGCTTAAATACATTTCTTACGAGACTGGGATTTGGATCACCTAGAAAATACATGCATTGCAATGTTATTCCCATGTGTATGGCTTGCTGTCTTTGCTCTCATACTGTCAGTTTCCTTCTGAAAGGGACATTTGTTTAGAGCCTATGCATTAGAATTCCTTCTCACCCTTGCACTGTATTTTAGTCACAAATGCTTGTGTTTCCTTCCCTGCTACAGTCTCCAAAGGTCTACTATGTCTTGAGTCAATACAGTGATTTCTTTGTCTTTTTTCCTCTGTGGTCTATCATATATAAGGATTTACTACATTGTATGTCATACAAAATACTACCAGTCTTTCCAGTCATAAATTTTCTCCCCCCGACCCCCACCTTAGAAGACACCGGGGCAAGCATCTCAGTAGTGTCATAGCAGTACTGCCTCACCCGCGTGTTCTGCTAACATCCTCTATTCTCTCACTGCTTTAGTCACTGTGCCCCTAACGATGGAAAACCCAGGCACCACGGGAAGAGGAGGCTGCTACAGGGCTCCTTTATATTGCTGCAAGTCATTAATATGCAGACCTAATGAGACTCGAGAAGAGCCAAGAGTCTCCGGAGCTCCCCGATTCTTGCAGGGCTTCATGCTAAGTGAACAGAGTGTCTATTTTGTGTCTGGGAACCTGACAACAGACCAGGTCTTGCCAGAAGTTTACATCTGAACACAGAGTCTCTTTCATTTTTGGCCTATATATGGCGTATGATTTATTGTTGTTTTAAAAAGCTATGTATTTAGTCTCCCCCCACCCTTTCTTTCACACTGTTTCTGATGCAGCAATCAGTGCTACAGAGTTATAAAAAGCTCCCTCTCCTCCTGTCCTCCCTGCATTCCTTTTTTTTTTCTTTTACGCATTTTACTGCAGCAGTCATCTCAATGAACATTTCAATCAGCTTAGTCCCTCAACATAATGAACCATAATAACCAAACAGAAGTGAAAAGAATAAACATCTGCAGAAAGGGCTGGATTTGACTGATGGTGGGAATATAATCATATAGTTGCACGTCAACTGAAAGCTATTTTCTTTTAGATGCATTCAGTACTGTTATTGTTGTGCCTCTGCTCTTTATTCTTTCTCTCCATTTTAAAAAGTAGCCTATCTCAGATATCAACACTGGAACTACTGTAAAACTTGGCATCAGTCCTTAGCTGGATAAATTCTTCATTTTAATGATTTAAAACTAGGGGAAAAATTATATTCTATACTTTAAAGTAATTTCAAATAATTTAAGAATCTGATGTGATTTATGAACTGCTGTGCTCACAGTTAACAGTTTGATCTTAAACCTCAAGTACACAGAACTTCCCATTTAATATATTGGTGCTGTGATTTGAGAATGACTTTCATGCACAGTTTTCTAAATGTTAGTTCCAAATAGATATTTAAATACAAATCTCTGTAGAAACAGCTTTGAGCTGAAAACATCCAGTATAATTTTCCTGTAAGCTTTGGGCTGAATTCTGGTGGCGTGATGCTAAGAACGTGTCCCTTGACCTCAGCAATGACAAGATATTTTGATGTAAAAACTAAAACTTTACCGTTGTTATTAGTTTTTGGTGATGAATTTTACAGAAAAAAATTTTTAAAAAAGGAGCATAAATCTTGTTTGATCTTGACTAGCTAGAGGAAATACCTGAGGGAATGCCTTTTCAGTTTTTCAGTCGTTTTGGTGCTCAGTAATCAAGCCTTTCTAAATTATTGAAGGAAAACACACTGGTTGATAACATGGTAGAAATTTGGACTGGGTTTTTTTTTCAAGATGTTACCTGGTACCATGCAGCATCATCTTTGTTTTCAAAAGGACTGTATTTACATCCAAAAATATTTAGCAGATAATTTCCATTGACAAAACTCTCTCACAACTAATTTTAGTCAGTAGCATGTTTAGAGCATGTACTGTTCTGTACATGACTTCTGTTACTGTCAACAGTGAACTGTCATGTAGCACACAAGGAGCTATTCTGTAGTAGTTCATTGCTTGCCAAGCTGACTGTCAGTAGTCATGGTCAATTATTATATGGAAAGGAAAAAATGCAGGATGAAAGTTTAGCACTGTGTCATAGATTTCTCCAGCACAATTGTTTAGTGAAAATTCTGAACTAATCTGTTCTATGTATCAAAATGTTTTATTGTGTTTTGAAGTAAGATTCTGTTTCATTTTTTCATGAAACAGATTTTCTTAGTAGTGATTTAATCCTGGTTTCAGATGTGCTGGAATGTATGAAAGGGATGCATTCATATTGCTCCCATTAAAGTACTACCTGAACACCTCACAATTATCCACATTCTTATCTATCTTAACATCCATGAAATTCAAAAAGTATTGTCATGTGCATGTATAGGGGAACAGAAAGTGGTGGGATACTCAAAAGCCTCATTGTCATGGATAGGATTTAATGGATTTGTTTCATTGACTGGGATATTGTTCTGAGTTTTTTGGAAAACAACTTTCCAAAGGTGAAGAAGCTCAAGAAGTTTTTGGCAAACAGTGCAAGGGTTTCACAAACCCCAAGTGCATGTTGTAATTACTTCTGCTCTTTGAAAATCATTGAGACAAAAGCTGCTATTTGTTGTAGAACAAATGCAACCAATCCAACACTACTACCTATTATTAACACACTGTATTTCAATCTTGTTCTGTAGGAGTAATTTCTAAGCATGAGGTTAGTTTATTTCCCATGGTTGATTAAATTCTTGGCCTCCCTCATGAAATTGCCAACTTGGGTGCCAATTAATACTCTGCATGTGCGTATGTTTAAATTGTATGATTAGACACCTGTCCTCTAAGATTTGGACTCATGCCATCAACTTATTTCATATGGTTGCTCACCAGCTACTCAGCTTTCTCAAGCGAAACATGCAGAGCTCTTCACAATATTAGCTTTGTTTCACCTTTTTCACTGGGCTGGCATGATCTGTCAGATGCATTTCAGGAAGGAATATCCAAGTTGTGAAGCTATACTGTCATGTGTCTACTCTGAAATGTTTCATGTTTTTTGATAATCTGTGCAGTACTGGACAGTATGCATTGACGACCAGCTGAAATCTAAAACGAGGCTTCCACTAGTGGACTTGATGAAGGGAATTCATAGGAGTCTAATACAAAGGCACAGGGTGAAACATTGCCTCACACCTTTTCAGTTCAGATTAGGTAAATTCCAAGAGGATTAGTGTGCATTATTGCAGAAGAGCTATGATAGTTCAGTGTCCATAAGCAGAAAAATTTGAGAAGCCTGAAGAATTTTAGTGATAAAGGGACAGAACAAACTAGTTTTCCTTCAGAACCTATGCAGACTGACAGCTAAATCCTATTTTGGAGGTCACTTGGGCTGTCTACTTTGAATAAAGTGTGAATGAACATGGAAATGGTTTAGAAAAGTGCTTTAACTCAAGCTGAAGGCAGTTCCTTTTTCCTTTTTTTTTCCCCCCTCTCTTCTTTCCTCGGACTGCATTCTTAATAATGTTCACATATCAATGGTCAAGTAGGGCTTCGAGGTTGAGATTTGGAACAGCTAAATATTGAGGATGTTTGAGTTCTGATTCATGTTCTCATACAGATGAAGTCAGCTTTATCCAAGGCACTACACCAATTACCAAAAAATAATAATAGTAACAACTCTGTTTCATAGAGTACAGTTCTTCAGTAGGTAGTGTCTTCTACAAAAGAGATTAACATCACTATATTTCCAAACACGAATCATAGGGAAATAAGTAACTTGCTGAAGGAGATCCTAACCAAAGAGATGGTTGTTCTGATAATGGAGCTCTGAAAAGGAGGCCTGGTTCCCTACTTCACACCTATCTCGCATCTAACTAGTTTTTTTTTGAAAGATAAACTACAACAGAAGAAGTCAAAATTACAATTTAATTCCAAGTAAAAGCCAAAGTTATAAAAATGTCATAAGTTTCAATAATGGTTCTGGGCCCCTTAGTTCAAAAAGGACAGGGAGCTGCTTGAGAGAGTTTAGTGCAGGGCCACAAAGATGATGGAGTGGAGAATCTCCCTTATGATGAAAGGCTGAGGGAGCTGGGGCTCTTTAGCTTGGGGGAGACTGAGGGGTGACCTCATTAATGTTTACAAATACATAAAGGGCGGGTGTCAGGAGGATGGAGTCAGGCTCTTCTCAATGATGCCCAACGATAGGACAAGGGGCAATGAGTATAAGATGGAACATAAGAGGTTCCAAAGAAACACAAGGTAGAATTTCTTCACTGTGAAGGTGAAAGAGCACTGGAACAGTCTGCCTAGATGGATTGTGGAGTCTCCTCCTCTGGAAACCCACCTAGATGAGTTCCTATGTAACCTGCTCTAGGTGGTTCTGCTCTAGCAGGGGAGTTGGACTCCATCTTTCACGGTCCCTTCCAACCCTTAAGATTCTGTGATGCTTCAAAAATATTTTGTCAACGTTTAATTTTTATTTTTGCTTTTTATTACATCATTTACTCAGTAATACAAATGTGTTCTCTTATTGATCTAAAGACTTGGTGCATGGCTCTTCTCTCTTAATTAAATTAAGGAGAATATATTATTTTAAAGTGGTTTTAGGACTAATTTTTGCTTTGATCCATACTGTCTTTCAAACCAATTAGAATGCATGCACATAGTTTTGATTTTTCTCCTTTTGAAATACGAAAAATTGGGAATATACGTCAGAAATACACCACTACTGGCACCTGATTCAAAGCACCTGAGTTCAGATGCAGATATCAAGTTTAATATTTAACTCCTTTTCCTATTTTTTATTGCCTTTGAAGGAAGGGTAGGGCCGTGTTTTCTTTCAAAATCTGCAAAGTTACAGTTGTGTGACAGCCCATACTGACCACTGGCCTATCTAGTAATAAGGCTTGAACAAATAGAAATGAACTAGTGGCCTTTACCATGAGCTTTTATATATGTACTGTATTTGGAATAGTGCAATGCTTATTATTTTGTAGCACTTCAGTGCACTGTACTATCTATTTGTATCAGCAAAGGACATTTGAAATTCATAATTCAGAGTCACCTTTGAAATCTCAGTGTATCTGCATGCAGGATCTAATATGATAACTAAATGAAAAATAAAGCATTTTTCTTTAGTGTGGATTTGCAAATATAATGGATAGTTTAGTTCTGAAGGATCATATATACATATATATATAACCAGGTTTATGAGGGAGATGAGATGGAAGTGTTATATTGCTGAATATTTCTTTTAGTTATAAATCAAAAACATGATTCTTGATGTATGAAGGAGTTCTGTGCTGTATGTCTGTGCTTCGTTTACCGTGGTATATCCTTCCTTCTTGGAAAATGCCAAATAGCCTTCCCCTCTGGCTTTGTTTTTAATATTTTTCAATTAGAAATAGAGAATTCTATAACATGACTCATGGGAAGCAAGTGGAGGAAGAGTAGCCAGCATTCATATCACAGTCAGTATAAATATACATAGATGCCCAGGGATTTGAAAATCAGACTGCTGATTTCAATTTATTTTCTGCCAAAATACTAAGGGCTTGGTTCTGCACCTATTAAACCCTTAGGGAATGTTGTGATTGATTCAAGTAGGAAAAAAACCTGACCCATGCCTCTGTGAACAGTTTGTTCCCATCCTAAACAAGAACTTACATTCTAGCTGTGTATTCCAGTAATGTATATTAAGATTGCAATGTGTGTGTGTGTGTATATATAAATGTATGTATGTTTTTTCTTCAAGGAGGGAAAAGTTTTGTCTTACAAACTTATATTTTATACTCCCCACATCCATTACTTTGTTTATTCAAAATCCTGATTTATAGTGGCTATAACATCTCTTTTATAATAAACTGTTACATAATACTATTCAGTGCACTACAGCAGACAAGCAGAATTCAAATGGGAACTAAAGAAATAATATTTGGATAGATACATTGTGCAGTTTAGTAGCTGATGTGAAAACAAAATAGTAAAATGGAGAGTAATTTTCCAGGGGAAATAAAAACCCATGAAGGGAAAGAAAGAGTCTCTCTTTGAATATATATCTTAAAGTCAATATTATAATACCTCTCTCCCCACTGACTAAAGAATATTTATCCATAAGGTCTTTCTCCTGCTGTCTTTCAGGAAATGTTGAATGAATATGGTCATCGATACACTGTTAGCAAAAAGTCACTGTAATCTTTTTCCTTTTAAAAGTAGGGTTATTTATTGTTTACATGTAACTTTGCTAGGAAGTCTGAAAATTGAAATATCCATTTTCTGCTAATTGTCACTTAAATCTTCTGAATGGCAAAAAGTTAGATTCATAAAATACATCATTTCTTGCCTAAGAGATATTTTTGTGCAGACCTTTCAATACATAAGATATACACACTCAGACACATGGTTTTATAGACATTATTATATATTAATTTATTTCTGGGAAGCCTGCATCTAAAACTTTCTTTTCAGTCCTTGATAACTACTACCACTATGAATTTTAGAACCATACAATATGTACACCTTGCCTGGTCATCTTATTCGTTAATCATATCTGCACTTCACATTTGCATTCTTCAACAGTGAACCGATCAGTAATTTGAAACTTTTGCATGCCAATTAGCAATGCCAGGTTCTAATCAAAACTGAACCTAGCATTGTGTACTACTTAATTTAAAATTTAAAAATTGTTATAAGGTGAGAATCTGAGATAAAAAGCTTTTCTATCTGTCTTGGTATTTTTTTCTAAGTGACTCTAATACTAAAGCACTTGTCGATGACTCAGAAGGAGTCTTGCTTACTGAAGAGACTGGGTTTTGTGGTGTGAGATATCAGATAAATGTTACTAATATAAGACAAATTATGGTTCAAAACAGTGGTAGGATACTTAATACTAATCCTCACACTAGAGATCAAGCTAATCCAGTTCTTTACAAACTTGGCCGATGAATAAGCTACATTATATGAATCATATTACAGTGGTTTAAAATTTTTTCCTATTTCCTTTGCAAGTAATGTCATTTTTTGTAATTCTAATGTAATGCTTGTAAATGCAATGTTTGTAACAGATTTAGTTCAGTTTTGACATACAAATGTTCTAAGACACTCAGTTCTCTTTAAAAATACAAGAAAAAGATATTTCCTTACTGTTCTGCTTTTCTGTATAATGTTGAACATCAACTTGGAGATGCTGGTATTTATTTTACTCTATGCCTATCATCTCATACACCATTCCTCTCAAAACAAGCATAATCCAACAATTTAGTGACTCACAGTCAGGAAATATTCTTTTGGAGGGCCAATGTGAAGCGAGTCAATAGAAGCATAGCTTGTCATTTGAAATCTTAATAGCATTAAAGGATTTGTAAGCAAACAGTTCTGTGTTGGCAGGGACAAGTGTTTGCTTAAATAGGGGAAGCATTAACAATTTTGTCAATAGTATACACAGCCATGTCACACCGGACTACAGCTACCTTTGTATGACTAATTACAGTAATTTATTATGGGATTCTGTCCCGTTATTTGGATGACTTGATGATAGTAAGGACTGCTGCAGTAGTAATGGAAACTGTCTCTGAAAGAATGATGTAACAATTGATTAAATAAGCTGTCCCGATCCCTTGAAAACTGAATTCCTACATTGTAAGGCCTGCTTTTAATATGAATAGGCTCTATCTGTATACTAATGTATGTTCTGTAATGTAATGTATGAGTCCTTTATAGGACTCATTAATATTTAATTTTCATAAATGAAATCTGTGATTTCTCCGTCAGGATATTTAATTCCTTTTGGTCAGGGAGGCATTTATGTAGAAACAATTCCTTCACGTTCTTAATAAGTATTTTCAACTGGTGGACTACAGACATCAACCTACAAGTGGAACTGAACCTTATTTGAACAGGTTCTAAACAGTGAGATCTGCACATAGTTTTGTGAGACAGAACCACCAATACACTTCTTCTTGTGATATTTTTGCATATGCGTGATGTTCTGGCATCTAGTTATGGTTATTAAATGGTGTCTTCGACTTCTGAAGGCTGGACAATCAGATTTTTTTTTTCTTGAGGAGATGAAAGTAGTGGAAGAAGTTCTTAGAACACTTCTCTTTCCACTTCACTCTTTTGTTGACATAATCTTTCTTATCTGTCAGCAGCTATTCAAGATGCTGAAGCTTATATCTGTAGTTTCTTTTTCTCTCATGCTTGCAGGCATGGATCTCTTCTCCAATTGCACGGAGGAATGTAAAGCACTGGGCCACTCAGATCGGTGCTGGATGCCTTCCTTTGTCGCATCTGATGGACGCCAAGCTGCAGATTACCGCAGCAATCTGCATGTACCTGGCATGGACTCTGTTCCAGACACTGAAGTGTTTGAAACACCTGAAGCCCAGCCAGGGGCAGAAAGATCCTTCTCCACCTTCGGCAAAGAGAAGGCCCTTCACAACACTCTGGAGAGGAAGGAGTTGGATGGACTGCTGTCTAATACACGAGCGCCTTACAAACCACCATATTTGAGTAAGTACTGTTCAAAAAGCTTTATGAGAGAGTTCCCTTTGCGGGAATAAAAATTAGCTCTTTCTACTGTTCATAGTAGGAATACAGACACCGTTTTAGGATCAATGGGGAAAAATGGCTTCTCTCGGATTCAGACACCACTGAATAAGCATTATTCAATGCTTTAAAAAAAGACAAAACCTTGATTGTTTTTAGTATGGTGTGATTGTCAACAACAAAAATATAATCTCAAATAAGTGGGAAAGTTGCTCAGTTTTGTTTTCTGATTTTAGATTATTTTCCAACTTTTCATGGACAGATGGTTTAAACATTGACATCGCCAGGCTAACATTTTTTAAGACTAAAATTAAGTCGGGAGAACTGTCCTAGGAGCTTCTTTTGATGATTAAGCGGTGTTCTATAGATAAATAGAATGTGTATTACTTTGAAGTAACTATTTATGTAGTTAACATTAAGGGTTTGGAAGGAAGAAGACTAACTTTTTACCTTCAGTCTGATCATCTTTCAGCCTGCATAGTATTGACTTTTGTCAACACTCCTCTGTACCTTATGTCTATTCCAAAATCTTGCTTTTCTTTAGTCACCTTTTGACTGTGATTGGGTGGCATGGAAGACTGTGATAGATTTCAAAAAGACCTTCATAATTCCTTTTGGAGTCTGAGCCAATTGTAGAACTCTTTAGTAGTACTTTGATCTAATATGTCTTTTAATTCTACTTAACAGCCTTCTGTATTTTATTAGAGATTGTTATCTCTTTGACTTCAAGGGTTTATGATGTTTATCTCACCCAAATAAGACAAAGATATTAATATTGCAATACCAACTCTTTTTAAGGCAACAGAAGTCTTTTAGGACAGCAGATAGGGATAGAAGAAGAATCTCACTGAATGGTATTAATTAATTTATTTTTATAAAGCATTTAGAATGTTATTGCACTGGCAGTCCTTGCAACAAATCATCCTCAACAGAGACAGCTCAGTTCTCCCTTTTTAATTGTTTGTCCAGATATTTCAGTCCTTCTGAGAGGTCTTTTTACCACTTCACTCTTTAGATTTGCTTTCCTGAAAGCTTCTAAATTTTCATACCAATTCTGATTTGTGAATGCCATTCCTAAAAATCCTGTCCCAAGACAATTAGCCTATTTTGTGTAGGCTAAAATGTCAGGTGTCAATCTTCTGATCATACTCTTAAGACCTATGTGAAATTTTACTTAGCTATGACCTAAGAACTCGTAACTCTGTCTTTCCCTAACTGGTCTTTCACCATTTACCTCTTAGAAACATTGTTTAGTACTGGGCTTTAACTTAGTGGTACTAATTTACTCTCTGTCACTTGAGTTAAAAATTTGAGTTTTGTAGCACTGGTGGTCTAATCACAACAGTGCTGTGACCCAGTGTGTGCATTACAACGATGATTATATCTGGTGACACCACAATGGTACTTCAATTCTTTTCTTTTCAGGCCTGGGAGTTTTATTTCAAACAAAAATTTCATTTATTTTATTGATAGTTTGGGCATTTTCAATTTCGTTTGGCTAACATAAGTGGTATTTTTGAACAGTGTGTTATATATATACATTGGTCACATTTTTCACTTTTCTGGTATAAGAGCATAAAAAATTGGAGAGAAAATGTCGGAAGTAAACAAGGTAAAGGAGTAGTATTATGTAATCCACAATTGAGAATCCAGATTTAGTTTTTACCTTTTTTTTCGAATCTCAAAGCTAAAACTGCTACAAAACAAGAGTAATATTTCTCTGTTTTATTTTTTTCTTATTTACTATTTTATTTAGTAAAACTTCAGATTGTAGTTGTGGAGCGAATAACAGGAGCAAAGAAAAGAAAGGGAGCACAATAGCTATAGCGATGAATAAATAATTTATTAGTAATGTATTCAATGAATAAAGCAAGAGGAGTGCATAAGAGGAAGTTGACTCAGGAAGGAACTTTAGTCAAACCACTAGGTAATTGCAATTGTAACAAAATAAAATTCAACTTCAAGAAGATAGTATCAAAATTAGTTTTTCAGTAAATTTTTTTTTAAAGAAGTGATTAAAATCTATGCAGCAGAACCTCTCATATTCAGCAAAAATCCTGTATTAAATTTGCAGCAAGTATGAAAAGAATAATCAGAAAAATCAGTAAAGAAAGAAAAGATCAGCAAAGAAGAAAAAGTATGTTGCAGAACAAAACCTATTTGAACTACAAGGTCTCTTTAAAAAGGTTCTTAAATAAAATGATAAAAAAGAGCACAAGTTCTAGCAAGTAAACTTTAGGATAGTAATTAATGTAGATAAAATGGACTTCTTAGAGCAAATAGCCAAAGGCATACAAATAAATATAGACAACTTTTAAGAAGTCAAATGTAGCAAGTTAGGAGAGAATTGGTGGGTCTCTTGAGCTGTGATTAATGAGGACAAGGACGTTGAAGAGATTCTAAACTGTTTCTTCTCATTTGTGTTTACCAGAGGAGGGGTGGAGAAAGACAGACAGGCATATTCCCAGGTAATCATTTCAAATACATGTGCAAGACTGAGTCATGGAAGACGATGTTGAAAAAATAAACTAAAACAGATAGAAGAACATCCACGGATTTTATGTTTCTTTAATTTTCAATTTATAACCAAAAAATGTCAGAAGTTGTGTTTACTGTTAAAAAAAATGTACTAGAAAATCTTGTATATTAGAGACCACTGAGAAACCTTAGCATAGGACATAAAATTGAGACTTGGGGCATTTTAGGAATAAGATAGCTGTCATCTGTCCAGGAAAATTGCACAGAACGATTGTTGATCTATTAGAATTTTGCTAGAATGGGTGACAATCAATCAATATAGTGTATTTGAAATGTCAGAAAAAAAAAAACCCACCCTTTAGCATAGCTGTGGTGTAGTAGAAAAAGCTACTAAAGTCAGCGTTGTCACAGGACAAAGCATTACCGTATTCTCTGTTCCTAAGAGAAAAAAAATGTTCGGGATAAATGGAACATTTTAGCAGAAGCAGAGCTCCCCAAATGTCTCTGCAGAGATCCATGGAGTTAAAAAAAATCATTATCTAGAAACAGAAATGAGAAGAAAGGATGATATTTGCAGATGACACAGAATGATTTAGGTCAGTCTCGTCTCTAACAATGTATGCACATGTTGTGCAGTGAAGCATGGGCCAGAAAACCCAATCTGCCTCTGCCCTAGCTTGCTCTGTAATGGAAAACTGCAAAGCAGTGTCAGCACAATGGAATAGCTGAACAAACTTAGCCACTAGAGCTATGCTATTAGCACAATAGCTACTAATGTAAACTGGTAGCTCTACCAGTACTCTACTGTACTCTACCAATACGGAGATCTCCCTGTGTTGTATGAGTGGATCTACTCAAGTTTGTGTCTGCTTGGTGGTCCTTGCATGGTGTTCCAAGGGTTACATTCAGTGCAGAACCTTAGAAAAGGTAAATGAGGAAAACTATGTATATTATCATGAGAAATTTGAACTCTTCTTGAGGAAAAAAGACCATGGAATAATTCTCTGAAAAGTGTCCCCCAGTGTACAGAGCCAGCAAGAAGGAAATAAAATGGCAGTCTGTAAAAAGGAATTGTATTGACAATGCACTAAAAAAGTATTAAAAGACTCTTCCACACAATGTATCACTGTGTTGCACTAGCCAGGCTGTCTGTTCCACAGAAATACATAGCTTAAGAGAAAAAACAACAAATATTTCCATGCAAAGCCACGTCAAAAGCTTAGTATAAATTAATTTACACACGCTTTGATAGGGACATGGAGTAGACAGGAGACTCCATGAAAACAGAGAACGTAGGGTGGACACTTTTGTTTGCCATTCTCAATAACAAGAGAGACTCAAGGGAGCAAAACAACTGAAGGACAACCAGGTCATGAACTGGTTCATACACATCTGATGAAACCAGATCATACACATCTGATGAAATGATACACACTTGACACATAATACAGTAATCTGTTAAATTTATGATTATGAGGTATGATTGAAACCAAAGGCTTAATAGTGGGGATTTGGGTGTTTGCTTCTTTGTTGTTTGAGGTTTAGGTCATTGCATGGATAAGTGAAAAAGCAGCAGTGATATTACAGGTTATAATGTAGAAAAAGACACGATTCCTTATACTCAAAAGTGTTTCTTTATGTCCTGATATCAAATTTTCATTTTACTGTTCTAAGCCATTAGACTTAATCATACACCAATTTCCACATAAACGTACATATTCTGTATATTACTGTGAGTGAAATACACCAATAGCATATCTCTCAATACTCAAATAATACATTTCAGAGAATATATTTTGACATATGTTTTAAGTATTTATTATGGATACAAATTATAAAATTGTGATTGGATCAATAAATTGTAGGAGTTTGTCCCCAGAATTCTTCTAACTTACGTATACTTACTGTACAATTTGCACTTATTTCTTCTTATTTGGACACTGTCTTTCTGCAAACAGTTAAGAAATTTTCATAATAACTTGATGTTCATAAAGCGTGAAAGAGATTCTGAACTTGACTGGAGAAAATAAAATAATTAAATTAACATCGGTGAGGAAAATAAAATGTAGCTTGTGAGCAATTCCTGTATTTTAAAAATAGATTCTAACCGTTTCTATCTATTTGTTTCATTCAGCGGTGGCTATATTGGATGATATTTTTTTAAGTATTTTCACTGTAGTGACTAAAAGCCCTAATCCAAAATTCAAACTCTGTTGTAGTAGATTGTGTAGATTTCTAACAGAATCTATTCTCAGTGGATACCTGATCAGTCTGATTCTGATCTATTTCTAGTACTTTAGACCAAGTCCTGAAATAGTAACAGTTGGAATAACAGCATTACATCCATCTACGTAGTGTGTGAGTCTATAATTGATGATACGAAGTAGCTTTAATCTCCCTGCCCTGTAATTCTGGATCATTCTTAGATGTGCATTTCTTTTATAATACTTCATAGCTTTCCTAAAGTTGCATACTGACATTAGTTATACTTTCTTTTTCATCTCATTAAGAGGTTTGGATGTTCTTTTTTATATGAAAATAGTCAAGTAGTACCATACTACCTTAACTTGCTTTGTAGAAATGCTCATTTAGCTCTAAAAAATCTCAAACAACACTGTGGCATAGCTTAATCTACTTCGGAAGAATAGTAAAATAAACTACATGAAGACACAATTTACTAAACAGAATAACAGTATTTATACAGGGAGATATTCTGGAATAATTATTGTGTTTTAAAGTAGCCCCTAATTACCTGTGCAATATTTTCTACATAGACACAGGCATCTTTGTTTATACTGATGAAACTGTATCATTATCATCGTAATTATTGCCAACATGATCAACATATTTTATGTAGGAATCAGGATTTTATTGTGTTAGGTATGACATATACATAGAGAGAGATTAAAAAAAAACCCTGGTCTTTTCCCCAAAGAGCTGTCACTGAAGCAAGGTGAATTGGAAGGGAAGAAAATCCTTTTCTTCGACTGACTGTTTTGTGTGGCGTGGTTACTAAACATCAGTGCTACCTTTGATAGATACACATAGGTCTAGGCTTGCAGAGTCAAATAATTGCATGAGACTTGTTTGTATCATCCAAAAATTTAAACATAAACTTATCCTCATTCCGTGCCTCTGTTTCTTTGCCTGGATAGTTATTGACTCTGCAGTAGAGGTAAAATGAAGGTCTGTATACAAATAGGAAGATGAGACTTGTGCTGAGCACAAGTCCCTGGGTTTGTGTAAAAATAGACATGTAGTCCAAGGTTCTCTTTCTACTAAATATTTGTCACCTGCCGCCACTTGACCTATCCAAGTTGAGCTGGTTTACAAATGAAATTAAAAAGCTCGCAAAAGTCTTTGCACAGTTGAATGTTTAGGAATTGGACTATCAATTTATTTCAAATAACAGAACTAGCACAAAGAACAGTTCCACTTACAAATGTTATCCATCTCCCTGATTTAGATTAAAACAAATGACCTAGAGGAGAAAAATATTGCTGTCTTTTTACTAGATCTGGAGGTGTCTCACAATCCCTTGATTGTTTTTCAAAGGAATTTTAAAAGTGCATGTAAATTTTTTGGGTATTTTTGTGCAGTTAGGATCATAAAGGCCTGTTTCTGTATGGCAGGATATGTTTTATGCCAGTGTTTAACATCACTATATGAAAAACTGTTTGAAGAAAGGAGTCTTTACTTTTTAAAAAAAAATAAGAGAACGGAGAAGGAAATACAATTTTGTACATTTGAGATGATGGAAGAAGAAATTTTTTTTTTGTTTGTTTAGTAACATCTCATTTCTGGAAAATATTTGTGTACTTTTTCATAGCTGTGATAGTTATATTTGCATAAACATAAATAACAGCTATGGTTACTTGATTTATTTTTTTAAACTGAGACCTTTCTTTTTTGCTGTTTGCTTTTTAAAAAAAGCCTACTTGTTTTCTAATACAAATCAGGAAAATCTGTGAGTTGTCTGATCATTTCATTAATCATTTTTAACTCAATTTGTGATTTTCACACATACTTGAAGTAAAAATGCATAGAAGTGAAAGGAAACAAATTAGCATCAATAGGTTTCATGTACGTGTTACAGTTCTGGCTGTAAGAAGAAAGAAAACGTAATGCTAGATTTTTTTAAATTAATTTTTTATTGATGTTAAAAAGCAAATGATATGTGCATAGTGGAAGAGTTGTTCCTTTGTGAATAGTTTTGTGCTCATAAAGAATGTTAAAATTGTATCTTTCAACTTGAAATATCAACTTTGGCATAGCCAAATATCCTACACATTCTGTCACAGACAGTGAAACTTATCACTGATCAGGAATTTCTCTCTGGGACAGGATACAGCTCTAATTTCTACACAAATGAGAATTACTTTGTACATGGAAAATTGCTCAGCAAAAATGGAACCTCAGTTCAAAAGGAAATGTCCAATAATGCTGAGAAACCTAATTCAACACTATTCTGAAAAGTCTAATAGATCATTCCCATTTTTTTCTGTATCCAAATGCTAAGAGATTTATTCACTTCTGCCTCAAGTCTGGTACTTCAGATATATAATCTCTATTAGGTAAATAAAATTTGCAAAAAGAACCCCAAAGCTGAAATGAAAATTAAACAGATAATACTTATTAAAGTATCATAAGGGGAGAGCAAGTCTATGATGTGTTTTCACGCATTATTGTAGATACTGTATGATCTTGAGTTACCCACTGATGATGATTCATTATTCAATCATTATTGCATAACTTCTGAAAGGTATTTTTATCTCTCATTCACAACTGGTTTGCATTCTTCATCTGAAAGTAGTCCTCTTGCAGCTATTGCTCCATGGGAGGAACACCTCTAGAGTATTACTCCAATAATAGAAAGGAAATGGATAATTCAGAATGCAAAATTAGAAAGGAATATATAAATATGCAAAGATAGCTTGGCTGTAGTCCAATAAAACTTGTAAATTACATTAATGTAATATTTTTTTCTGAAAATAATGAGTATAAGAAAAATAATATAAAAAATAAATAAGCATTCTTATTTTAAAGCACAGGTGTTAGCTGCTATATTTAAATACTATTTGCTCAACTCTCTAATTTTTCCGGTACTGATAAAATACTGATAAAAAAATTTACCCATTATTAGGTTTACATAGTATCTTTTATCTAAGATTACTCAAGAGCTCTTTGCAACTAAAGTGCAGGAAAATAATTGAAAAAGCTAAAAGAACTTGAGTAACTTTTATTTGAAAGAAAAAATTTCTTTTATTTTGTCTTAAAAATGCATTATTTTAACTATCTCTTTTCCTCTAATAGCTGTGAAAGTCTTTATTTGCTAGTTGTGACTGAAACACATGGAAGTCTTTTTGTATATCCAGTTATCTCAGACTAATGCTATTTTTATTCATTTATGTCAATTTTGAGATTGCTTATGTCCGCCATGAATATACCATCTGTGGAT
The DNA here is from genome assembly GCF_028858725.1 of Colius striatus. NCBI lineage: Eukaryota > Metazoa > Chordata > Aves > Coliiformes > Coliidae > Colius > Colius striatus. Next base: position 29,529,114 of record NC_084761.1, read on the forward strand.
TTTTATTTAAAATAATGAAATACCTTTTTTTCTGGATTTGTACCAGTGGAACGTGAAAAAAACCACCAACAAAAAACCCGGCAGAAAGATTGCTTGAAATTTCAGGGGTAATTTTTTAGATTACAGTGTTAAACTGGTTTAAAATTCCAAAATGTATTTTGTCCTATAAATTTAAATCCTATGTCAAAAATAATTTATCCCCTTACAGATATGAGTCTCTTTGGAAAGCAATGAGATGTTTGCAGTTAAAATTTTCAAAGGCACTAAAGTTATTTATTTTTGATAGGCAATTTCCATTCATTATGAATAAATGCTATTCTTAAACATACAAGCCTCCTTATAGTGACAGTCAAGAGCTGAAGCATTGAGTGTATGCCTACTCTTAGGTCTACATGCAACAAAGTCTTTTCCTCTCTGCTTTCCTGTATCTGAGTAACTCTTTGGCTTGCACAACAGAAGAAATTATTCTTGTTTCTAGCTCTTTTGTAATTTCCATTGCTTTAATTTTTCCTTATTTCCCTTGTTGTTCCTTGACTAAAAGAGGAAAAATAGGGAAAACCATTTAAAAAATGCATCAAATAGCCAGGAGGGAAGGAACTGCATCTGTTTAGCATGTTTGGACAGGTGCACTAGTAGGGTTTGGTGTTGCTATTTATTTGGCAAGCCTGTAAACAGCTCTATTTGTACACTAGCCACTGAGAATCCAGTTTCATGCTAGCAGTAGGACAACTGCTGCTGGGATGCTGTTGTCAATATATTTAATTTGTTTTAGAAACATAGTATGGGGAAGTTAGAAGAGTGAAAAATGATGTATTTGGTACCTTTTTGTAAAAGAGAAAATAGGAGATACAGACAATTAGAATTTTTGTTTCACTTCAAGACCTAATAAATTGTTGCAAGAATTAAATATGATGATCATCATCAATGTGGATTCACTGAAAATCCAAACTTCCCTAAGGTAATTAAATTTCTTTCTTTGATAAAATAATAGCCTTAATTGGTTGAAGAAAATATTTTGGATATGGGGAGGCAAATCTTCAGAACTTGCTTCCTGAATTCTGACTGAAAACTATGTGCATGTACGAGTTGCAAGAGTAAATCTGTATTTCTTGCATACACGTGACTATTTCATGTCTGTAAATGATGTTGTTTTACATGCCATTTTCACAAGTTATCAGGAGTAATGTGGATTAGAAAGGAAAACAAAACAAAAAAAAGACTGCAGAGTAGATTCACCAAAGAAGTTACAAGGATGAAAGATTCCTGTTTTAGTGAGTGACCCACATCCTCTCACTTTTTCCACCTCCAGCATCATGGCTGCATTCAGCATTGGAAAAGGATTCATTATGAAACTGCTGGAATGCAACCTTTATTTATTCATAAGGAATTTTATAGATGCTGATACTATAGATTTATATTATGTCAGAGTAAAATTGTCACTTTGTGACTTTTTTAGTTGCCTATTTGTTCTTGAGTTTGACGTCCATCTATTCTCCACTGAAATGTAGGTGACAATTGAATGTAGTTGCACACAGCAGTGGTTATGGATAGGAACTGAAATCTAAAAGTTCTTGCTTACAATTGAGATGCAGTAATAACTTTTTTCTGCTCTGCTTGAGATGAAGTGCTATGTGCTTTGTATGTGCAGTGTGCTTTGTCCAGTATGTTACATTATGTAGTTTTACACTCTTTCATCTGACTTTAGCCAGTGCCAACTAGCTTTCTGCCCTACTAAGTCCTGGATATGGTGTGTGTCAGAACATGGGCCAAGGACCATTCCTGAAAGCAGACTGAATATGACACTATATGTCCCCCAACCATTTCTCAATATGGCTAGGAAATTTTTAAAATGTGGATATAAATCATTCCATTCTGTAGTTCGTGACAAAGTGTGGGCAGATTTCATTCATGGACAGAAGCTGAGTGAATATCTCTTTTTGAATAAGAGAAGTTTTGAAAGGATTGTGAGAAATTTATATGCTACTCTTAAGTATGTTAACTTAGTAAACTGGGAATGACTCTGAAATCTGAGTGTATGCTGCTTATGAAAAACAACATTAAGTACTGTGCTTTAGAAATCAAAAATAAAACACTCACGTAAAGAGAGGAGACATATCTGCTAGATCCTAATGCCACCTAATCCCTGCTAGGAGAGAGGAGTGGTGGAAAAACCTTCACAGCAAAGATAGATTGGATAGGAAAACACAGTGTGGTGCTGATGTGATACTGTAATGCATGTTATGTTACCTCATATAGGAACAAGTGAATTTATTTCAGACCGAATCCAGCATGTTTAATTTAGGCACCTTCAAAGGCTACCAAACATTGACTTAAACATGTCAGCTTCTCCTATAGGGAACTTAGGCACTTAAGAGCACTTAAGAGGAATGGTTCATATCCCTCCTCTTCTCAGGATTTTAAGTCATATTGTAGCCAGCCTTTAGTGTATTCTGCATTGGTTAACTCCCAGACTGATATGTTCATTTTCAAGCTTGTCAGCTTTAAGAGCAGTATTTTGTAGATTTCAGAAGAGTGCAAGAAAATAGTGAATTTAAAAAAAAAAAAACCAACATAATACCACAAAACTACATTGAAAAAGGAGAAAAAAAGATTGAGGGGGAGAAATGATTGTTGTATACAAATATATAAGCAATTTTTATAAAAAGAGAAGCAAATTAAATACCGATATTGCTAAGGATAGTATCAAAATTATTAGCGTACATGGAATCGGGATGAATGTGAATTTGCTACTGGAACATGCATGTGATTAGGATATTGGTGGAGAATTTGGAATTATTCTATGATTCTATGATTCTTTGGGAATATGCTTTGTGCTATCAGGAATATTTTAGGAGTTATTTAATTGATCTTAATGCAGTACCTAATGATAAGAACTCCTGAAAGTTAAATATTCCATGATTCTCTGAATATAATGGTGATGTATTATCTTTAGTGTTTCTAGGTAGATAATGCAGTTATAATACCAGATGAGGATGAAAATTCTTTCTTCTGCTCAGTGTATCTTGTAGGAAAACTGTCTGTGGTATTTTTATGGTACATTATAGAATATAGCTTAGCACTTTCTGTGCTGAATTGCAGTAACTAAAAGCATTGTTTCTATAGTAAATAATGGCAACCAGAGATAAATCAAAACTGACATGTATTATGCCACTGGGCTGTTGCTGGCAGTGAAAAAAAAAATTGTCAGCATTTAGAAGAGCAAATCAAATGCACATAAAAAGTATCTTACATGCCACAGAACATTGACCACAAAATCCAGGACTTTATTCAAAAGAAAATCCTTCTTAGTCATATGTTTAATATAAAGCACATGTTGATTAAGGTCAGTACTTAAACTTAAGCCTATGCTTGAGGATAGTCCTGAACAGAGAGAAATTTTATCTGGTACTTACATGGACTGGGACTTGAATACTTAGGAACTGAAATGCATTTTTTTTTTTCCAGAGGATCAGCTAAGTCCAGGTAGAATATAAATCTCAGAACACTCAATAGCACCAGAAAAACATTATTTCAGTGACTGTCATGATGTGTAAACATTTGTATCAGGTATCCTGCTTGCCATATGAAAATATTTAAGAAGACATGTTCAAAACATTAAAAATATATTCAAGTATGTATTTTCTGGTCTTGAAATGAAGGTAATTGAGGTGGCAATATGTGTCAGTCAGAAATTTGGTCAATAAACTTTTTTCAAAAAAGATTGATAATCTGTTTAAGTTGTTAGTACAGAATGAAACACTATGGTCAAATTTTAAAAATTGGCAATTTTGTACTTAAGTGCAAAGGATAAACCCCATTCCCCCTTTTCATGGATTAGGTAACACTACTTGTCATGTTCACTAGATTAACAGTCAGTGGAGAGTCCCCACTGTGAAATTTTTACTTGGCTGAGAATCAGTTTCTTGAAGTGATTTAAATGAATATAGACATGGAAATGTATGGACTTAACGCAAGACAAAAAGAAAGGACAATATATGTAGTTATATTATTTATATAAAAGATCATCTTTGTTCTAGAACTAAAGATGTAGTCGCAAAGAAAGGAAAGATTTTCATGGTCTGTGGTGTTTATTTCTTTAGCTAATAGCAAGTCTCTTTCTAGAAAAGATCCAGTGTAAGAATTACAAACTTTTGCATTTTGACATACTTTGTTTATTCACAGTCTGAAGACCTAATGCTCTTTCTTTTGTTTTGTTTTGTTTCACATGAAATCTGGGTAATTGCACCCAGATGTTGTTCGTTTATTTTAGAAACAATATTTATATCTGGTGTTTTGCAGATCTCAGAAAGAACATTTCAGTCATACTGAGTTCCATATCTTTATTAGGGATAAATTCTGCATTGGTGCAACTTACATGTTCACATGCGTGAACTTCTCCTGCCTTCCCTATTTTGTAACCTACCAGAAATGGCCAGATAGAATGTGTTCTCATTCTTACCTAACCCTAGTAATGATTTTTAGGAAATTTCAGACATATACATAAGCACTTAAGCAGTGGCCACCAAAGACAACTGGCTAAATTTAGGAGAAAATTGCCCTTTTTTAATTATTCTTTTTTTTTTAAGTACAAAAGTATGTTCCATCTTCCTTCTTTTAACTATTTGTTCTAACACAGAGTTAACAAAACTACATTCTGTCAAATGTAACATGGGCATCTGGAATGCAAGCTCTTTTATCCAAGTGTGCTCTACAGAGTATGTAGACTTGAAGCACAAAATCCCTTAACTAAAGCCTTGAAAGAAAAGAAAACAGAACAGAACATTCCGGTTCAATTAATTAATGAAAAAAAATATATAAGAAAAATATTGCTTTCATATTTGTGTACCAATGTTTATCTGACTGGATAAAACAATCTCTTTTATAATGCTATTAGCATAATTTTTGTAAAATATTGTTAACAATACTTTAAAAAAGACTTCTTTAAGTAATAGCTCATTAAAAAAAAATATGGATTGCAAAAGATACTGAATTGACACCTGCAGTGACTGGAATACTTTTTTATCCACAGAACATGGGTGGCAGCAGAGTAATCCCCATCCTACATCCCCCAGCCCCAGCCCCAGCCGTGTGTCTCACCCTTTACCTGGATGCACCACTACAAAGGGTGAGGGAGCTATGGTAGTTTACTCTGCATTCCCATTCACTTGTTTACTTCTTTCCAACAATATAGTTCCTGATAGCTGATATAGATCTCCAGGTTAGCTGAAACAGACAGGTTATTTAATGCAGAATGCCTTCCACCACTGTTTAAGTCTGGTCTCTTCAATTGGGCTGAGAGAAAACAAGAATGCTGAATTTCCAGTCTGTTAGTTGTCATTAGAATTATCCATTCATAGCTCTGTCAAATCTAATGGGACTTAGTGAAGGGCAGTATTTGATCTGCTACAGTTAACATATAGACTGTAAAGTAACCCGTAAAATATAGAGTTAAAATTAATAATGCAAATTTAAAACCAATATTGCTATAATGTATATGAGGTAATTAACTCCCTTTTAAGTTATTGTTCACTACTACAAGTGAAAGCCATTCGCTATTAAGCCTGAGTAGTTAGGATATTTCTGAGTAGAATACAAGAGATTTCAGCCTTCTGCAATCTCTGTATCACTTGCAGTGTTGCGTGGGCATCACTTGATCTGCAAAAATGCAGTGTGGTGAGACCTACATTTTTTATATGGGGCTCACAAGAACAAACAATGTATTGAATGCTTGCATAGAAGCCCGTATCTGAAAGCCTCTATGAAGACAAACATTTCTTGGATTTTGTGAAAACTTACAGATTTTAATTTGAAATAACAAATTGACAATTTACATACTGGCTTTTCCCCCTGTTCTTCTATTGCATAGCTTGCTTTGATTTAAAAGAGGTTTCTAGGCTCAAGCACCTTCTTTCTCCTAAGTGAAGGGGGATCAGCAATATTTTGTTACCAGCAGCAGCACCATGCCTGGAATTTGGTATTTTTTTGAAATTTAATTATCTAGGGGTTCATTTGAATCGTTCGACTGTTGGCACTTGCGGCAACTCAGCATTCATTCCGTTACACCAGATATAATGCTGTGGGGGTTTATGGAGCTCTTAAATATAGAGTGAAAGTGCCAGCAGTTATAAAAGGCAAAGGTTGTGTTTTCTTTTGCTGCTGTGAAAGGAAGTAGTGGACCATCTCTCTGTCCTAATTAGACTAACTAGCAATACTAATCAGGAGAAAATTTTTATTCTGAAAGTTTGAAGGTCTTCCAAGTACAGGCAATCTCTTCTAGGGTTTGCCAAAAGAGGAAATGTATATGACTGTATTCGTATGGCTGTAAAGTAGTAGTGTGACATCAAGTTTGGATGCAATAGGATGATTCACAACAGGGTGAACGAAGCATTTATTAAAGAGACTAGGACTTCACAGTATTTTCTGTTCATTTCTGATTCATAAGCTAGGAAAAATCATTGCATGTTTTATTTTCTCTTTTATGTTTCTTACGTTAGTGTGTTTAATTTCTTTTTCCGTTCATCTATCACAGATGTCTTTACTTGTCTTCTCTCATCAGAATTAGCTCATTGTGAATGGGAGGCTTAGTAATGTGTGCTGGGGAACAAATGAATCTTAATATATCTTTGCTGGATTTTATTTCCAGTTTTTATCGCAAGTCCATATAAATTTTATGCATTAGGCACTCCTACTGTAACACCCAAATCTTTGAGAGGCCGCTGAGGAAGCACTCAGTATGGCACAAAAAGTGTACCCTAAGAATTTTAATTTGAATACTTGTGGTTCTTCAGTCATCTTGTTCACCTCAAACACTGTTAGAATATATGTACAAATATTATAATTACATTAACAGAATTATGAAACTGCTTATTGTTAAACCCTTCTTTTTAATTAGTCCCTATACTCAGACAGACTTGAAGCTTCCCTATGCACTAGTTTGAGAGTTTGAAACAGGAGATAAAGTAGGGATGAGAGAGCTGTGATGTTAGAGGAGATATTAGGCACCAGAAATGATGGTGTTCTTGTTCCAGCTCTTACACTGACTCTGATACTTCCATTTCTATAGCACTTGCCATCTCTGGATCTCAAAGTGGATTATAAAGAATAGTGATTTAAACCTTCCAGCACCTCTAGGAGATAGGTAAGCAATATTATTCCCATTTTACAGATGGAGAAACTGTGATACAGAGAGGCTTAGTGTTTCTTATTACAGTTTATTTATGAATACACATGCATGCACACATACAGAGCCAGAAACAGATATCAGAACTTTCATTGCCCTTTCTTTTAAGCTAGGACCATTCTCCTTTCCATTTAACCTCTCTGATTTATATTCCCCATCTGTAAAAAGAAGGAAACTGGCATAGATGTGGAGAGATTTGCTTGCACATAGATTTTTGTGCAAATACAGGAAAAAAAACTGACAGAAGACAAAAGTTGCCTTTGAAATCCAATGCATCTTATGTATTGGCAGAGGATATGTTAGGATTTGGGACAAGGATTTTTGTAGGTGGGCACAGCTTCAGGAGTTTTGTATCTATAAAATGGCTATAAAATGTCCTGTTTATTTTGCAATATAAGCATATTAACTAAAGTTTACAAATTTTAAAATTTTAATATTTTTTAACATGGCAAAGGACTAAACACAGCCTGTAATTCAGTCTCTGCATTATCTGACATAATATTGTTACAGATTTTGCTGTATGCCAAAAGTGCCACATCAACACCCCCAATATACTGTGTCAGACAGGAGTAGGACAGTAGTGCCACATATCTGTATAGTTTTCTCCCATGAAAGTCCTGCTATGTCTGTACTGTAGTGTGAGTTCCTCAGTGGCAAATAGTAATCTAGACTACTGTACTTACATATGGAAAAAACATTGAAATTACTAGTGAACTTTTGGAAATAAACTTTTAAGATCAAGTATAAGTCTTGTTATTACTATTCTTTGAATTATTGTTGGTGGTAATATTTAAAAATATATTTTGAAAGATACCTAGGAACATGACTGGTCTGATCATATTCTGCATCCAAACATCATGAAGATTCTGATCTCATTAATCTTAACTACAACGTTAAAAATTGCACCTTGCGGAAGCCTTTAAAAATCCTTCCTAATGTAATACAGAATTGAAATAGACAAAAATAATATATTAGATGTTTTAATTTTAATGTTAATAACGTGTCTGGCAATTGTGTGTGTGTTGAACAGATAGCTTACACATAAATGTTTTTCACATTTTTCTGTGTGCATCCTGTGGCGTAGGCGGCCTAGATTAGACCAACATACAACACCCTTGCTATCATTTTTCTGTAAGTAATCTAACTTCCCTGTGATACAGTACATACATCTCATGTGTTTCCTAGTGAATATATATAGTGAATAAGTATGGCTAATGTATATATTTATGTTAAATGGAATGGAGACTGGATGTGTTTGTGTATCAGCATGCAAGCATCAACATGCATATATGGATGGCTTGATTCCAAGTTTCAGTCTAAAGTTAAGATTCCTTTTTGGTTTAGTTGTAACACTTCATGCACAAAAATATACTGAATTTCAGATGGGGATTTAGTTGACTTGGAGCTAAGGTAAACCCTGATTTTATCATTACAAGCTTTACTAAACAATAATGGTGCCAATGATGCTGATAATAATAATGATAATACTTCAGCAAGTGAGTTAGTTCCCTGTCTCAACTTCATGTGTGACTGAGATCAGAATTTAATCCAGGCTCTTCTTGAAAGCTAGTACAAATCATTTGTTACCTTTGCTCCCAATTATAGTTAAAATAGCCAGTGTCTTGAGGTAATAGAGCTACCACAGCTGGTGGATTAGGATATGAGTTTGCTAATGCATTGACCTTCTTCATCTGAGTAACACAAGTTAATTTCCAGCCCGACAGTAAATGCTGAAATTTGAATTGCAGCACTAATGCACCATTTTTACGTCTCTGTCAGACCAGACTAAAGGGTCATTTGGTGATGAGGCTAATGGTTCACTTTGAAAGAGAAGGAATCTTATGAATCATTGTGGGATTCTAGATCTTACTTCAAAAAACAAGCAGAACTAGGAAAAAATAGGCTTGGAAATTCCAGTAATATTGAACATGCAAGTCTGTTTGCCTTGTTCTTATACTGATTCTGTATAGGCACATTGGAATCCTTGCCATGTCATGTTAGACAGAAAAATAAAACATCATCTGAAGTTTGGGTTTCGAGCTATCAGACCTCAAAAAGACTTTTCTCTGAGAAGTGAATCAACATTAAACTGTTGGCTACAATGGGAATTTTAAGTGATGGTGACAAGTTTTGATTGTTTCTCTACCCTCTAAGAAGCACTAAACCTAGGAACTATTGGAGATTGATTTTTTTTTTTTTTTTCTCTCAGAAGTGTCTTTCTTTCTTTCCTGCAGCACGGAAAAGGATATGCTAGTCACTTCTACAGGACTTACCTGAAGCAGCATGATTTGCACAAAAGTCGACCAACAAAAAGCATCAACTTTCAACTTCATTATCTTGGCCATCCAGTTCTGTGTAACTGAAGGATTTGTGTGCTGTTGGAGACATCATGGCCAACAATAGGACCTAATTGCTCTCAGCAGGCCTGAGAAATGAGTTGAAATGTGTAGAACTGTAGAAACTTCAGAGGCAACTGATCTTGCCTCTCTGATCAGTGTGTGCCTGTTTACAGCACTATATATCTTTCTCGCTCCAAAATGTCACTGAGCCCTTTAGATGTTTATATTCACCACAAGAAGCCAATCGTACAGATAAAAGAAATGTGCATTATAAATGCAATATCACTGTTTTAAACTTGACTGTTTTATATTATTTTTGTGTGATCAAGTGTTCCCAAACTATTCCAACTTTACAAGAGAGATTGTGATCATATTCTTTTCACCTGTGGGTCATAAAAATGTTGTTAATCTGAAGACCCACAAAATTATCAAAGACATTCTGTAGTTTATACACCGTGTTGCAAAGTGTTTACTGTACTATTTCAAAGCTTCTAAATAAATATAATATATATATTATATTATATATAATTTTCCGAAAAACGTGGTACAACTTAGTTGATTTTTAAATGGATTCATACAGTCACCATACACTAAAGTGAGAAGGTAATTCAGGGTTCCTAAGCTATCCTTGCTAAAAACAAAAATAAAATAAACCTTTAATAGTACTTCCCCAATATTTGTATTTTGGTCAATCCTGTTTTTCTTGTTTGTTTTTTTTGTTTTTTTGGTTTTTTTTTAAAAAGCTGTAAGCAACAACATTTTGTCTAAAAGTTGTAATGAATTTTCAATGCCAAAGATGCAGCTGTCAATATTACCTGAATGAGCGCTATGTACTATCAGAGGTAAAAATCACTCTCCATTATTTTGATTATATTTCTATGGTTTTTAATTTGGAATCATAAGATCTTTTATAAGGCTCTATAAACTCACATGTATATGTTGTTAAAATGAACACTGGGTGTCTGTACATTTTGCAATGTAAGATATAATGTAAGTGAAGTTAAGTATTTTAAGAAAATCATCCCAAACTCATAAATACACATACATGCATACGTATTACACACACACAAACACCCACACATCTCTCTCTGACATAGTTTTGTGAAACTATACAAATATATTGCCTAAAAATATTTCTCTTGTGGCTAGGAATAGTTGTTAATAGAATTCAAATTACAAAGGCAAAATATATGCCAAACTAATGACTCTTTTATCACAAAGGAGATTTGAAATTAGGATCATGGCACATTCTCAGCTGACCCTTCTCCCATTGGAGTAAACAGGGGGTAGCTACCATCTTTGTTGGGAAAAGGATTAAGTCGTTACATATAGTCTTTATGTTCTGTAATAATTCTGTGGTCTGAAACGGTATCTTAGAGCATTTCTTTTCTATGAAATATTGAAAAAGGTAAAATTTCAAAGGTAAAGTTTAAAGTTACTTTCATGTCCATGGAGTTTAAGTACTATTTACTAAATGTAAAAATCTAGTAAAATGTTTTTTTCTTTTTTTTTCTTTTTGTATTGTGTTTCTTTCCCCACTGTATGTCAAATATTGAAAACAAGTGAGAAAACACTATCAACCAATGTCTAGTCAAATTTGAACAAACTCAATATTAAGTAAGATAAGAGAAAACCTCTCATTCATTGTAGTGAAATTTGGATCATGTCATTACATAGAAGCTCTGATATTCCCACCAATGCTGCCACAGGATGAATGTTTGAGATGCTGAATTTAGCCACTTCTATGCTATACTGGAGTTAGGGTTTTTTCCCTTTCTTGTTTTTGTTTATTTGTTTGTAATGACAGTTTCTATTAGATAGAAGTACATAAATAATCTGTATGGAAAGCATCTTGCTATTCATCCAAACAAGACTCCTTTTTACTCCTGTAAAAACAACTGCTGGACTGAGCCCTGAAGTTGTTGATTTAATACTCCAAATGAACAAAAAAAATTGCGTGTTAAATACTTTTAATACATAAATCTAGCACATTTGTAGAACTAAAAACATTTTGTGTATAAATGTGTATATTATACAATACACAATCAAAAAAACCCTACCATCAATAGCTCTTGATTTGTGCAAACACAACAGTGAAATGTTTCTCTAGCTGTAGTTAGCGGGACTTTTAGTCACCCACAGGCTTTGTTAATTTTATGAAGAAATGCAATGAAATTTGTAACAACTATTTAATTTAAAAGAGTTAGTTAAATTCTTGTTTCTGCTGCAAAAAAATCCTTGCCCTTCTAAGAAGCATTTTTTTTCTTTATTTCCAAGTATCTCTTAAGCATTAGACATGTACTGTAAATTAAGGTTGATTTTAGTGTTTGGGAGAAGAAGGAGATGCTTTTCCTTTCTATTTCATGGACAGTTGAAGTGTTTTTTGCATACTATTTTTTTATGAAAAACTTAACCATATCATATGCTGTAATTCATTTCCATAGGTGAGCTCTCTCCATGAACATACCCATTTATTTCATTATTTTATTTTTTGTTTTTAATGTTAAATAGACATTGGTCCACATCTGCACAGAAATCCCTCGGAGTTCATTGGGAGAGTCCCAGAGGGAACTACTACAGAATGCATAACTGTTGAGGAAAAGAAATTTTTGAAGTACTACAGCCTGACCTCCCAAAATATTTAAAGACATAGCTTTTGCTGATTTCTCTAGCTCACTGTGAATTTCAGCGTGATCACTGTTGATGGCACAAGCTCTAGGACAAATTAAAAACCAGTACATAGCTGCTGTGTTCCTGGAGAAATGCTGAGAAGTATATTGAGCAGTACAGAAGCTCAATTTCTCCCATTTCTTTCTTTTAGTGGGGAAGGTAACCTGTTGCATCCAGACAGCTCCCATTGAAATTGTCTTGTTCAGCATGTCTCACACATTGGATTCATGCTACTAGGTGCCTATCTGCAGTGATAGGTATGTAAATGCCTTTAAACACTAGTTTTTGTATTTGCCTCTTTAAGCATATATGATGCAAATGTGTGAGGACTCTGATTTGCATATTTATCACAAAAGTAAACTCAAGTAGACAGAAAATGTTTAGATTGGATGTTAAGGAGAAATTTCAGTACTCGTAAGCTGAGATAAAGAAGGTTCTGAAATCTCCTTCATTATAGATTTTCAAAAATGGTTCAAAAAATACCTGTCAGGGATGATTTAAGTGTACTTAAACTTGCCTCAGAGAAAAAGCATGGACGAACCTCTCAGTCCTGTTGTTCTCTAATCTTCCTAGTAGGGCATGCCAGTCTTTGGAGGATGTGATCTGTACACAGCTGTAGGAATAACAATGTTCTATCCTTCAATTAGGTATCAGAAGCAATATTTAGTGTTTAAATTTACAATTTATGAGCATAATAGAAAAAGCTGTCTGTGTGAAAACTGTCTTTGGATTACAGTTCCAGCACAGAAGATGGGATGTTGTACAGAATAACAAAATGGAATCAGACTTTTTTTTCTTTCTTTTTTTTTTTTAAATGCAAGTCCTGATTTAGATACATAGCAATGGATTTCTAAGTAGCTAACATATTCTGAACCACACTTTAGTTTCTTCCAGATGGGTTCTTCCAAAACTTAGAAATAGTTAAACATTTCACTATTGAAATAAAATTCCAATTATTGAAAGTTTTTACTAAGCTGCCTGAAGGAAGGAAGGAAGGAAGGAAGGACGGTATTTCCATTAATATGCTCTCAACTGATTTGAATAGGTGTAGTAGTTTTTCAACAGTATTTTTGCAGAATTATGTAGAATGACAATGCCCAGATAAATACAATTTGTAAACACGATTCTTCCTGGTTTTTAGTCACTATATGTGTGTGGGGATGGAGATAACATGCTTGTGTGTATAATAATAGTTGAAAATCTGGCAAATTGCCACTGGATTTTTTCTTACAGGAATACACATCTAGCAGTAAATGCAAAGAGGTGGACAGAAATGCATTTATGGCACTACAAAGTTAGACTTGTTCCTTAGTATAGAATGGAGTTTGGAGATTTGAGTTCAGTCCCTTCTTCATATATTAAACCCACAATGAAGCATGCATTTCAGTATTTGAATTTCAAAATTTTACCTGCTCATAGCAGGATTCTTTTTCCTTTTTTTAAGTACTCTCATTCCTCAGGGTAAAGAGTGGATAACTAGATAGTCTTCCTAGGTTGATAAATTGTCATTGTAGTTTTGCAAGGCTGTTGAATATTTGTATGTCTTACATGGAGAAAGCTGATCATATCCTGCCATTGTTCTGTGTTCAAGTCTCAAGTTTTATGGCATTGGGACTTTTGAATTAAAACCTATTTCAAGGTGTAGGGGCCAAAATAAGCATCTTTGATAGACATCTAGTTATAGCAATTTGAAAAAACATTAGCATCAGATGCCTATAAAGAATACAAAGTAGTTTATTTTATTTGCAGTAAGTAATGTAAAAGACAGTCAGTGAGACTTTATTATAATAAATAAAGGAAAAGTCTGAAACTGTGAGTTAAATCCGTTGCACTGATCCCTACAATCAAAGCTCAAACTCTTCTTAAAGAGCTCCTGCATTTTATTTTGTCTTTGATCTGCTAATCTGTCTTGATATGAAATGGATATATATATATATATATATATAAACAAATACATCCATTAAAATCCATTGTTGAGCATCTATGTTTTTGTAGATATCCTCATATGTGAGAAATGAGCAAGAACTAACTTGGATAGCTTTCTTGAATTTAAATTGTTTTTGAATTTGAATTTGTTAATAAAGTTCATGATATTGACAGACATCAGGAAAAATGAAATCTATGTGGGTGTAGTTCTCCAGAAGGCAAATGCTTCATTTAGAAAACATCCTGTCAAAAATGTGTAAATGTGAGTGATGGAAATCTTGCTGAGTCAAGATGAAACATACTGTGCTAAAGCTTTCTTGTTCACTATGTCAGCACTAATTAAAGTGCCCTCTGGATGTTAACCAATTTAGTCAATCATTTTAGTAAAATATTTTAGTCAAAAGTGTTAAACAGGTTCAGGTAATTTTTACTGTTCTCACTAAAGAGACCTGAAAGACAAAAAGTGAATATATACTGAAGCATTTATGTATATTCTACAACATGGAAAATTCAGTTAAGCCAAACAAGTAATGAAACAGTATGTTTCCAAATAAATGCACTTCAAAGCTTAAAGTTCATCTGATGCTCATCTTAAAAGCGTATTTTGAATAACTCATCTTTGAGTTGCACTAATAATGGAGAGTAATGTATTGTGTAACAAAGCCTTATGACAACATGATAAAGGGAATGTAACCAAACCAACCTTAAGTTTTAAAAGTCTTGGATCCAAACATTCAGGTTGCAAAACTGAACTGTATTTTATATGCATCAGAGCCTAATTCCATTAAAGGCAATGGCCCACAGTGATTTGAAGGAAAGCAAAAGGAAGTTTTCATTTCTTTCTTTATGCACATGCATTTTTAAGCAAGAGCAGCCTACAATGAAATTATTTGACACCAGAGAAAGGGAAACTTCACTAGATGTGGTTTTACCAAGCTTGGCAATCAAGTTTGGAAATTTGGACGTGGCTATGTTTCAGTTTACAACAGATATGATTCTAGTATTTTTATCTCAAAGCAAAATAACACAGGAAGTTAAATGATATCGCTATTCAGATTTTCTAAGAAGACGAAGACAGAAAGGCAGTCATGAAAAGATAGGTTCATGTTTTTACTATGCAGAAGGGCAGAGAATTAAAAATTCATTGGAGCAGAGTATTCTTGCACTGCTATATCTGTTGGTTGAAAATATGAGCAAACCAAACAGAAAATAGTAGCGTCAACAATGAATGTTTCAGCAAGTTTTGCTTTGGAAGGTAACAGATCCTATGCACATTATCACCTCTCAGATACAGACTGAAAGATGTTTCCTATTATTTTTTCTTGTCTAGTTTTCACCTCAGTGTGGATGATATTCCCATTTGATGAGAATATAACAGCAAAAAGACCTAGATGAAGTCTGATGTCAGAATTACCTACTAATTCCATCCCCATTACCACACCTTTTCTAGACAAGTATCAGAATAATTTAGAGCAGAAACTTTATAGGATGCTGCCAGAAGTCAAGAAAAAGGAAAAAAAAAAAGGAGAGAGAAGGTTCTCTGCTTTTCCTAGTCTTACAGATTACATTAATTGGTACTTAAATAGTACTTTGTTCAGGAACATAAATATCATGAAAGATTTCACCATGGGAGCAATATATTTGTTGTGGCTTATGTTATCCGCAAAAAAAAATGATTAAGGCAAGCAAACATCCTCCTACTCAGCCCCCTGAAGATGAGGCTGAATGATGCCCTTGGAGCTCACGGCCATTCAGTTTTTGTAAGAGGCTTGGTATGATTTATACTCTTACTGTCATCAAAGAAAGAGAAGAGAGAGAGAGCTGAAGTAAAAGATGGTTAATTAAGATAACCTAGGGAGAAAATGCAATATACCCTGTAATGATATCGTTAAACCTTACTGAGCTTCTGGAAACGATCTATTAAAAATTAAACAAACAAACAAAACCCCTCAAAAAATAAATCCAATTCTTGACACTCCAAGTACAGATTTAAATTGGATCAATCACAGATGAGTTGAAAAATAATGGCATGTAAATTATCATATTCTTTCTTACATCTGTTTCCAGGAGACAGTGGAGGACTGGCTCAGCATTCAGCACCTCCCTGGGCCCTGGCTAGCATGGCAGGGAGCCTCACAGCTCTTGACAGGATGGGGGCACCCTTGGTTGCACTGGTGCCAAGACAGCCCTGAGCCCCTCAAATCAAACCCCTTCTGTACCAGATATTATATTCTGCTTCAAACGCTACATTTTAATGGATGCTACTTCATTGTGCTTTTGACCATTTATGTCAGCAGTTTTTTTGGGGTTCCTGGCATCACATACAGTAAAGTAATAGATATACCAATCTAACTTTTAAATTGTACCTTTATAAATGGAGTTCAGTTAGCCCTTAATTAATTAATTAAATAATTAATATTAAGGCCTCCAGGTTTAATTTTTCTACTTTAATTCCTGTTGTCACTTCCTGTGTGACAACATAAGAATGAATTTCATTATTAATGAAATAAAATTTTTGTTTATTTAGCAAATCTAATCCAAGAAGTACCACTTATCCAGAAAAAAAAAATCCAGACAAAAGCAGGTACTTTACTTTTTTGGTTTTTTAACATAAATGATTTCCAGGCTTCCCACTCTTCAGGGATAAAAGCATGAAAGGCAGTATCAGAAAATAAATCTGTAGTAAACTGAAAATCACTGTTTACTTGTTAGATATTTAATTCTTTATTTGCAGTGAAACCTACAATTTCATTGAACAGGTTGTTAATATTCACAGATTTAATTTTGTTTCTAGAGAAAACAAAACCAAACTCAAAAATCTTACTATTCTCATCCAAAGAATAATCTTGAGCACTGGAAAACCTATTCATAATCAGGGACTGAAAACTATCTGTTTTAAAGTTAGATTTATATTTACTGCTGTTCTGTGCACTTTACATCTTTTATTAGAAAGCAAAATCCACTCCAGTGTTATGACAGATGTCTGTATCACTATCCTTATTTTACTGAAGCATAATTGAGAAATTTCATAATACAATTTATTGCAGAGGTGAGAATAGAACCCAGTTTCCAAATCAAAATAATTAGAAAAAAAACACCACCACAACAGTGATTATAATATAAAATGATGGAAAACCACATGGGTGCTACAATACTGAGATCTCCCTCCATACAGATTAATGAGCTAACTAGTAGTCTAGAGAGCAATATGTATTTTGGTGCCCTTGGTCTCTCTGTCAAAAGAATACATAATTATTCTTTGCAAAATGGGACAGCTTCAAAGAGAAACGTAAAGAACTCTTCATCTTTCCACTCAGAGCCTAAATCCTTTTGGATTTGATGATTATGGAGGGTTGGGGAAGGAAAATTGGGTCTAGATCACATCATATAAAAGAATTTGTCCTCCGTAGCCAACATGATAGGCAAATACTATGATCAGTATGGTATAAAAAGGGCCTCTATCAGCATTTCTTTCCCTTGTAGTTTTCTATTCAATACGTCTTCCCAGAACACCTAAAAATAGGATTCTATTTTGTTAAGATTTTAAAGACTAAATACCTAAGGTTTCCAGAGCATATGGTATGAGTTTGGGAATATATTTTCAGAGAAATCTGTATTCAGTTCTGTCCATCTCAGACAATTTCTGCATCAACTTAGAAGAGTTTATAAAACAGCAAGTTGGAGGATTATCTCCTGTTTTGCTATTCTACTCTACAAAAGCATTTAGAGATATCTCAGTCCAGGAACTAGGTACATATGTCACCTTCTACAGCTAATCACTGATAAAATATTGACTCATTCACTTCCTTTCCAATGAGTATTTAGTATAAAAAATTTTGCTCAGTAGGTATTTGTAGATGGCACACAGAGTGATACCAGGCATATAACAGAACCATTATAGAGCTTGCTCTCTTACTAAAGGGAGAGATCAAGAGAGCAAACCATACCTCACATGTTAGTTATATAGATGAACGTATTATCAGAAAATATTCAGATAAAACGGTAGTAAGGGTAGTCTAAAAATTATACACTAACAGAGTGCAGTACTGGGAAGGATTTACCTGGTATTGATCTGGCAGAAGTTGAAAAGTTCAGAGATTCTGGACAACTGGATAAATTTCCTGAAGGTAAATCTTTCCTAAGTCATCTGATTGATGACAACAGAATTACTGTTCCAGTTAAGTTCTTAAGTTAAAATAAACTTTTCTGTTTCCCTGGGATAAGTTCTTGCACACTGGCATTACAAACCAGAAAGAAAGAGAAAAATTAAAAGAAGAATATAGCTTACAGGATTGTTGGAATAATAAAAAAAAAGGATTTACTCTCAAAATAAAAATAAAATATTCCTTTTTCCAGCCTCTTTGGAATTTCTCTTTTACTCGCTCCTCTGATTCCCTTGGACTCCTTTGATGGCCTCAGACATCCTGGGGCTGCATCTCACACTGTTTCCCCTCACCAGGCCTGATGCTGACCTCCACCTGTGGGCCAATGTTTCAGCAATTCCTCAGCCCAGCCTTGTCCCCAGGGAGGTGCTCAGTGCGCGGTACTAGGATTGTCTCCAGCCACTCTCTGCCTGCCTTCCTCCTGACTGGGATAGTGGGATGGGCCCTGCTCTGATGCCCCCAGGGAGTGCCCAGTCCCAAGGAATCCCCTAGCCCCTCAGTACCCTGACATTGAGAGGTGATAATTTCCAATTCTTCTGCCTTGCTGCGAGATCAGCACATTGAGTGCCACTACCAACACATGTTTACCCATCCTTACAGTTCTTACTGTACTAATGCTGTTGTAAAAGAGAGGTTCCAAAGTGGATGGAAAAAAGAATATTTCATTTTGAGTTGTATTGATAATTTTATTTCATCGATGTTATGTTGTTGTAAAATACTAGAGTATTTAGATTGCAGAACAATGGCTGTTTCAAATAAATCAAACAAGAACATTTCCTGTGCATATGTTGTCACTAATGTTATTCAAGGTCCTTGTTTTATCTTCTTAGTCTTAATTTGCTCTTACAAAGAAAAATTGTGCACCTATAACAGTTCTGTCTCTCTCCCCAATCTCCTCCTCCTTTAAGACATTTAACTTGTCCTGCCAGTGCCTTGAACAAGTAAGATAGTGAAAAAAAATGCAGGAGACATATGAAAATAAATTTATTTGAAGAATTTTTTATGCTTGTTGGGTGCAGGTAAATTGTACTTCAACAGCAGTTTAGTCTAAATAAACAAGGAGAATAAAGGTAGCTTAGTGTGTATTTGTATAATTCCAGTCTACCACAGGTGAACATCTTGCCCTGCCAGGTCCATTGTAAAGAATGTAAATTGACCCATTCATTAAAATATCAAACATCTATGTAGAGCTACAATTTTATAGCTGAGTGAGTATACATAAATAATCAATGAATGCAAACTGAGTTAAAAAGTGAGATACAGACTTGTCCTCTTAAAGTCATAGCAAAGAACTCAGAACTTAAGAAGAAATGAGATAATGTAAATTGGTATATGAACTATCACTCTGCGCTCATTATATAAGCCAATTACACCCAAAGTTTGTCAATTTTTTTCAGCAGCTATCCAGACTATATTGCTTCTAGACTATATTGCTAGAAATAAAGATCTCTCCTCGTTCCCATTTTATTCCCACGATTTGTGTTTCCTTAGGGCTTTTGAAGAAGAAAGAGGAGAGGGAGAGACTGTTCTGCCGTGCTACTGGTGAGAATACCTCTCTGGATTGATCTTGTATTTTAACACCCTGTGTATTCCCCCTGCACTTATTCAACACACAGAAGCTAAACTGGGAGAAAATTACTTTCTTAAAAGATCAAAATCTCAGAAGGCTTTGAAACCTTAAATAATATGGAAGATCACAAGAAGCCTATTCAAGTTAGAGGAATATTCTCATCACTTTGAATTATATCAGTACCATCCTTCTCTTTATTGCCCTTAGAATACGTGGAGTAGAAGACAAAATGGCATAACAAATGACACTCTGTGGCCTGCTAATTTCTGGCTGCCATTTGTATGTTAAAATCACCAGCAGCTGTCACAGACAGAAAAAGAGGTAGTGTTGGAGGAGGTAAACATTCACAAGGAAAAATGAGAGCTTGATTCCTCAGAGGATGAAAACAAAACAAAATAGAAATGGAGTGGTATAGACAATACAAGTGGTGAATGAGTAACTCACAATGTTGCAAAAGAAATATGTAAGTGCCTTATAAGGATCACTTACATATCTTAGTACTTCTGCCTGAATTTGTGTTATGTATTGACTCTCAAAAAGTGAATGGAAAACATTTTTAAATGTCAGGCTTTTTTTTTTTTGTTAGGATTGTTTACATGTGTTTGTGTCCTACAATAATTAATACAACAAGCAAAAGTTTAGAGTTTCAGATGGTAACAACTGACTCTCACATTTGGGGAATGACACCATCTGCTTCTTAGCACAGTGAGCTCACTTCACTGGGACTTGACCATGGAGATACTTTTTGGTTACCTTTCTCTGAATGAACTGGGAAGCAGGCCATTCCTATGGAACTGTTACTTGGTCTGTACTTGGGCTGAAGAGTGGTTCCTTCACAACAAGAGAAAATAAATTAGTTGTTAAATATTTTTTTTAATTTAAAAATATTTTATGTCTCCAAAGACTGATTTAAAAAATTTCTAAGCAACCAGAGATCAAAGGGTGTCAGATATATGCAACATTTTTCAGAAATCAGTACATTAAAAAAGAGCCCAGATGCAGTATTTCCATTATCCTTATTTCCATCTTTATTCCCATGCTTTCTTTGTTCAACAAACACAGGACACATTTACAAATGTCTGTTGGGAAGATACTGTGAATTTTTCTTCCTCCCTTAGTTGCCTATTTATGCAATCCATGCTGAGTACTGTTTTACAGGTAGAATCTTATGCATGAAACAGCGTCAAATTCCTCTTGCTTGTAGATTGGGTACCTTTCAACAGATTGATTCTCACCTGCTACATCTGTGAGCACTTCACTGGAAAGTGTTTTTCCTTGATGGCTTGTCATTCTTCAAGAAAGATCTTTCCCTTTTGTTCCTAATCTCTGCACAGTATTGCTTTCACTTTGTTAGGCGGATCACTTCTCCAGAATTCACAATCTTTCTTTAATAAACACATCATCGACAAAATGCTTTCATCTAATCTTTAGATTTTGTAGAGTCTCAAGAAATTATTTTACTTCTTCTACGTGTTTTGCATAAACTTATCAGCAAATCTGTTTACCTATCTCTCAGGCAACTGAAGTTTTAACTTTTTATAAAATCTTTGTTCTTCTCTCAGGTCAGTAACTACTCATCAGGTAGCCTGGACTCTTTGGTAGTGATTTTTTTAACCACTCACCATGACAATGAAAATGATCCTACACAAGCCCAGGGCTCGAACATCGCACTAGTATCCATGTCAAAGAAAAATCTAAGATCTGAAGTTTTATTATACAAATATCTGCACAAGAGTCTTGAATTTTTAAGTTTTAAACTAATTGACACCATCTAATGTCCCTATGCAAAGATACTCGACATTCTGTATTGTGTATAAAAAAGTCACTTGCATGTATCAAAAAAATTCTGGTTCATATTATACGTTATTTGCTGATCAATGAAGTGCATGCAATCTAGCAATATAAAGACAAAATACCTTTTCTTATACTCAGGTTTGGACATCAGATCTTTATTCATCAGTACTGGTAAAACAATCTCACATGGGAGAATCATTTGTAGGCAGAGCCTCTTGTACTAGTGAATACACAAACACACCAATAAAAGATGTCCTCACCCTAACAATCTTAGAGTTTTATTATTAAAGTCACAAGCATATTTAGACAAAAAAAACCAGAGGGAAACAAGGGAAAGTACTCAACAATGAGAAGTGAGAACCTAACCTATACAGTACTGAAATTCAGTTGTATTGCACCAAAGACATGTAGGAAATATGACCTGTTGGCAGAGGATGAGCAAGGATGAATGAAGTTGAAAATTAGAGCTTTTCTTCAAGGAAATATTAAGCTTAGAATTTCAGTACTTGCATAAGACCAAAGATCTGTTTGGAGATTCACAGCCTTCAGAACTAATGAAGACAAAATGCTGAAGTTAAGGTGCAGATGACCTTTTGGAAATTCACAAGTTTGAATTGTGGTGGCGTGTCATAGCCCAGCTCAATCTCATCCAAGTTTAGACATCGACATTAAGTGACCTCATTAGGGTACAGAAGTAAGGTGCTAAATAATACAAGAGAAGGGGGAAGAGTATCAGGGGAAGCTGAAATTGAAGTAGCACTGAAATGACTGCTGGTC
Organism: Colius striatus; assembly: GCF_028858725.1. Lineage (NCBI taxonomy): Eukaryota > Metazoa > Chordata > Aves > Coliiformes > Coliidae > Colius > Colius striatus. The sequence goes on from NC_084761.1 coordinate 29,551,533, forward strand.
CTGCACACCTGGACAAAAGGGAGCTAAAGATCACTGTGCTCCTAATTTTGATGCTTCATTCAAGTACTGAAACTTCAATACAATAAACAGTATAGTAGAAGCCCCATCTTCCTAAGTCCCAAGACAGAGAGTCCCATTCAGTAGCTGTATATTAACCAGAGAAAACTGCATTTTAAAAATTTTGGCTTAAACAAGTAATCGTGTCCTTACATATTGTTCAAAAATTGGTGCCAAGGTTAGACTTCTTACATACCTGGCATGCCTATAGTTTCCCTCCATCCACAGCCCTGGCTGGTTTTCTTCATGTTGCTATTGTGTGTGCAAGGCACATGAGGTGAGAAGTACTGCATGATGGCCTGGTTTGGAGTTCGGTGAACTACATTTAATCACTCTTCTCTCACGGGGATGCACAAGTATCTCTCAGATAATACCTAGACAGCCAGTAGTACTTGAAACTATAATCTGTTGGGGGGCTACTAACAATGAAGATGGAGCTTTTTTACCAGTATTATTTTTTTTTAAATACATTTTAATACTGCTCACCAGTTTTTTAACAGAAGACGGCAGCTAAAGTTTTAAATCAACAACAGAAACTCAAATAGTTACTGCAGTTCATTATTAGCTTGGAAGAAAACAGAGCAGCGATTATTTCCCTAATTGTCCTTAAAGTCGTTATTACATATGCAAGTACAATTTGGTACTCTCCAGAGTCTTTCCCTCATTACACTGTGTGATTCACTAAATTACACGATTGTGATTAGTGCGGCAATCGGTGTCCAAGTGGTATCAGGCAGCTACTGGACGCCTTTTGCAGAGGTCAATTTAATTACATTGTGCATGACAGAAACCAGGCCAACTGAGTATCGCCTTTGCCACCAGCAATTGACACCTGAGTGTTAATGAGCTGGTAATTAAGAGTTGGCACAGACAGGCACATTTTAGTGTTTGGGACTGGGATTACCATATGCTTCAATGCCTCTACCTAAAGGCCTGAAGTTATCTATTTTCTAAAATATAGAAGACTTAAAAATAAAGGTAAATTATGGCATTTGCAAATAAAAAGAAGAAGACACCTTTAATCAGGACTGAATGCTGTCTCTCGTGAACTTCTGAGAAATCCTCTCTTTCTATTTGTAATATTTTTGCTAGCATTTTATTTTTTGTAATGTATGTTCAACAATACATGATCATGCTGGAATTCCCTATAATCAAAAGGATATTTTAAAGTTTGTTTTAAAGTAAACAAATATTGTATTAATTTCACTGTTGTAGTTTGGCCTAGAAATCATAATCAAAACTGAACCCCAATTGAAAAAATCTTTCTTACAATTTAGAAATAAACGCAGAATCTTTCTCAAGAGAAAAACCAAAGTTGGTAAACACTATCAGACATGCATTTTATTACTAAGAAGCTATAAATACAGAAATATTTTTCTTACGTTTCCTGTTTTTTTGCTGATATGCCTAAGTTGTTCCAGTATCTTTGAGGGTCTGGACTTCTGTCATCTGCCATTATTAAAACAAAATCTCATCTTACAGCCTCTTCAAGATATAGCTTTATAGAAAAGTAATATATCTCTGCATTTCTAAACATCGAGGATGCAATTTTTCTAATTGTCAATACTATTTTTAATAGTTTGTGAGGCTCTTCACAGACAAACAATAATTACCAGGCTCTTCCAACAAAAACAGAAAGCTAGGAGTTTGTAGTGTGTCAGCAAAGAAAGGTGAAATAGCTGATTGCCTTTGCAGGAGGCAGCAGGAGAGGTAAAAGGCAGCCTTCATGGTACGAGGGCCTTCATGCTCCTTTGAAAACAAACTCTACATAGTGTCTAAATTTATGAAGAAAAAAGAAGCTGATGAAGGAGACTGTGTATAAGGAGAACTGAATGACCAGCATGAAGGAGAGTGTGATAACAAATTGTGCCGGGGAAGCAGGGAAGAAGACTGGGAAATTAGAGAGAAGGAAAAGCTATAATGGTAAGAAAATCACTTCTGAAATATGATCCCAGAAATATAATTCCCACAAATATTATCCCAGGAAGGAGTTAGAAGGAGAAGCTGTGTGATAGGGAAATCACATCTGAAACATAATTCCAGAAAATCAGTATTACCAGCACTCATGATTATATTGCAAATATTTCAATTTAATTTATTATAATTTTCCTCAACTCCTGTGACTATATGCAGCTCAACTTTAAATTAAAAAAATATACATTTCTAACTGCCAGAGAGATATAAGTCAAGTGCATAAAACAAGTTAGGTAAATTAAAAACACTCCAGTGATTTTTAGCATTTTTATGAGTTTCATGAGGTTAACTCTGCATGTTCATTGTAAGAAATATTATGAATGAACTGATTCCTGTGATGCAGCATATATAGTGTTTGTGCATATAATTCCTGCATTTCAATTTTGTTAAATAACACACTGATAGGATACAATCAAACTGATACATTGTTATACATTTCATTATCATGGTGAAACTTTGTGTTTTTTTGGTGAAGAACTCCTCATGGATGTACCTGTTTTAAAGTCCTCTTCTATATCTCTTTCCCCAACATCTTAAACAACTAGTGTTGCTACAGTCCCTTTCTTCCTCAACAGCCTGCAACAGCCCCTACTAAGAAAGGTGCTTAAGCTCTGGGAATGTCCATCAGAGCCCACTTCAACAAACCCATCCTGCAGGGTGCCTTGAGGTCAACAAGGGACCCTCCGCACACCTCAACTGGCAGCAAGCTTTGAAGCCATGGGCCTCTTGTAGCAGCTACAGTTTTGATTTTATATACGCAGACTGACTCAGTGCAGTGTCTCAGACAATTTTCCAGCGGCTTTACAAATCCACAAACTGTGCACATCAGATGAAAATATATCAACTTTACTGAATCTTAGCTGTGGGATTTACTTCTAATTTTCTTCTTTCGAGGAGTTTGCTTTTTTTCTGCTGAGCCCTCTGTAGGACATAGAGCCTTTTATATGCAGATTGCTATAATTATGCTTTGAAATAGCTTTGAATTCCCAGTGGCTTAAATAGAGAACATGAAAGGGCAAATGTTACACTCAGCTGAAGGATATGAAAGTGGCACCTACATCTGTCTAAAATGAGATATAGGGACGAACTGCTTCTTACACAGCAATATCAGTTCTTGACAGGTTATTGAAGGATATTTGCAGCCACAGAGGCTGTCTCAGGCAGAACAGTAAGGCTGCCTAGGGATAGTTTATCAGCTTACATATTTCTTTTACAATACCAAAAAGTGAGTGGGTGCTAAGTGAGGCAGAAGAAGCAGACCCCACAAAAGATGTAATTGTCCCCACCATCATCTGTCTCTAGGCCTTAAGCAGACACTGTGCTCCTGGGCTGTGGGTGGGCAGCCAGACCACAGCCACTCCAGGTGGTCCCTCATGGCCATGGCTACGATGTTATTTTGTACAATATCGAAATATTATTTTTTTAATACCCCTGCAGCCCAGTAAGCAATCTGCAGCCCAGGATGCCCCTGACCCAAGTCTTGGGGCTACTCTTGCTGTGACTGGAATGGCCTGGAGATGAGGGGCTGAGGGCCAAGGTCTTTCCCATGGGAAGCCTTCTGGCTTTATTATTTATTACTTTATCTTTTTGTTTACATGGAGGGACTACTCTCGTCTGTAACAGACAAGAAGTGCTTAAAACCAGCCTGTAGTATGCCAGGCTAGGGAGGCAGAGGCGGCTCTGGTTTTTTCTGCATGGAGCGTCCACCACTGCCTTGCTGACATGGCTGGCGCTGGGGTGGCAATAAAGAATAAATGGTAAATGTATGTGCCCTGTTCTACATGATGCTATTTTAACTGTGTAAAAACATTAGTTGGGAAAGTACTTGCCTGCTCCATTACCGAAAAGCCATGTACATTCTTCCTGTGAATGGAAATAGCAAGGTCCTTTATATGTAAAGTGTTTTCTCATCTATACATTTTAATGCAGACTGCTAGACTGCTTGCATATATATTCTGGTTTTGTTTAAAGTGTATTAACTATTGAATTGTTGTGGGTATCCTCTGAGTTTGATCAAAAAGCTCCAGGTGGATGGGCTTTGCCTGCTGAGAAGGTAGGGTCAGGTATAGGGGAGGCTCTCCTTAACTGAGGTGTAAAAAATGAAAACCTACAAAGAGCTTTTACCAGAACACCAATGAGGTACTGGTGTAGGCATGGAGCTATGTGGGACAGTGTTCTTGCATCTTATTTCAGGTGCATTTCCCTTCAAGGCTGTGGCAGGTGTTAGACCTCACCACTGGGATTTTTTTGGTTGATAGACAGAAGCCAACTTATGTGCTCTTCTTATTGGTATTGCTCTAAAAATAGAGGCATAATAAATAATGAAATAGAGCTGAGTAGAAAATTATTATTCTGGAGGTAATACTTTGTGAATCTTGAAACTCTTTATTGATGAAGGATTTTTTTTTTTAAATTAGGATAAAACAACAAGAAATATGCTTTGACTAAGCACAGGCTGAAATTGAAGAACTTAAAAGTTTCTCTGTCATGGTCAAGTGTGGGGATGACTGTGTACAAGCTTTGGCAATATCATCCCCCCCACCGCCCTTCTTTTAAATTCCACCTTCATGGTAAGTCTCTGCCTTGATATAGCTCGTTTGAAGACTTTAATGGATAGACCAGTTGAAAACCTTCATTTTCATTCAGTGCTTGAAAATGGATTGTCTGTGTTCAGAGGTTATAAAGGAATGAAGAGAAAATTGAATATACATTAGGATTTGTTTGTGTTATGGCTGGATGGGTTTAACTGGTATTACTGAATTGGCTGTTCTTGTTTGGTATGGCTTGGAGATGGCACAGAAAATTGTGGTAGTTCTGGATATTTGAGAAGTGTTTTAATTCTTTATAGATGTTGAAAATGTTACTCTTGGGTAGATATGCTTTTTGGAGCAACTTCTCAAAATTTTTGATCACACACCACAACATTAAAAAATGCACACCCAGTACATGGGTATGTATGTATAATTTGTGTACATGTGCTACTGTACTAGTATATTATGGGCACATTAAAACATACAAAAAAGACAAGATAAAGATGAATAAAATGTTATTTGAAAAATATTCTTTTTTTATTTATTAAGGGGCCAAAAATATTTTTCCTGCACACTTCCTGGGTAGCATGCACCCCACTTTAGGTACTATTGACTCAGAGCGTCTATAGCTGACTGGGAAAAGAAAGCAACTCTCACTGTGGTAGAAATAAGTGATCATTTAATATGAAATTAGTGCTTTTATGACTGCAGAGTTCATTATCCTATTTCTAAGACTGTCTTTTCCTTCCCCCTTTTCTCTCTATTAAAATTCTTCACTAGGTTATGAGTTTCTTGAGGTCAAATATCCTAGTTCAAATTCGGTGGTAGTGAAAAGTGAATTTGGCTCTGCTGTGGAAATGCTTAATGAACTTAGTTATTCCTTTGCTGATACTCTGCTGTGATTGTTATCTTGCAACTGCTTCTAGAGTTCAAGTTTTGTGAAGGCAAGGGAAGTTTTAATGAAGTTCTTAGATTGCAGTCATAGCTGAAAACTTGGTTATTTAAAGTTTCTTGAAGGGATGTTGGGATCAAGACCTATTAATTTCTGGGAAACTGGACACCAGTTTGTATATTGAAGTTCAATCATATTCATCTTTGTGTGCTAGTTCTTTTCTGTGCTGAAAGTTGTTCTTCTGCAATGAAAAAAAGTGACAAGAACACCAGTATGAATAATACAATTTCTCTTCTGTAACAGACCAATTTCTGGCACTGGGAAGCAAGAGGGAAGTTAAGAAGTTCAATTTATCTGGTAAGATATCTAAGAATTATTTGTGTAAGAGTTTGTCTTTTGCTTTCAGTGAAGGCAATAATTTTTAAAAGAAGTTGTCCTTGGCCCACCGCTTCAGAAAATTGCATGAAAATTCTCATGGAAATGAGAAAGCAATGGTATGTGTGTTTTCAATCTGTGGTATTTTATCCCTGCCTCGGTGCCAGATGCCTATCAAGTCATTTCATCACTTCCTCTCCTCAACTGGACAGGGGAGAAATAAATATAATGAGAGGTTTGTGGGTTGAGATAAGGACAGGGAGATTGCTCAGCAATTGGCAGCACAGGCAAAACAGACTCAACTTGGAGAGAAATGGTTTGATTTATTAATGAACAATCAAAAGTGAGTAGGGAAATGAGAAATAAAAATACTGACTCCTAAAGCACCTCTCCACAGCCCTTACTTTTTCCTGGGACTCTCTCTCCTCCCACCCAGCAGTGCAGGAGGATAAGGAATGGGGGTTATGGTCAGTTCATTACAGATAGACTTTGCCACTGTTTCCTTTTAGTGGGAGGCCTCCTCACACTTCCCACTTCTACCGTGTGAGTCCCTCCCATGGGAGTCCTCCACGAACTTCTCCAGCGTGGGTCCTTCCCATGGGCTGTAGTACTTCACAAACTTCTACAGTGTGGGTTCCCCACACGGTCACAAGTCCTGCCAGGAACTTGCTCCAGCCTGGGCTTCCCATAGGGTCACAGCCTTCTTTGGACATTCACCTGCTCCTGTGTGGGGTCCTCCATAGGCTGCAAGTGGATCTCTGCTGCCCCGTGGACCACTATGGACTGCAGGGGGACAGTCTGCCTCACCACAGGTCATAAGGGAATTTCTCTCCTCATGCCTGAGCACATTGTCCTCCTTCTTCTCTGCTGACCAAGGTGCCTGCAGAGATGTTGTTCTCACATTCTCACTCCCTTCTGCTGCTGCTGTCATTTAGCATCTGCTCAGCAACTTCTTTTGATCACACACTCCAACAGTAAAAAAATGCATCTTCCTCATGATATTTGAGAGCTGAGATGTATGTAAACAAAAAACCATGCCATTAGAAGGTTCAAGAAGCGAACACCTTTCTGACTGTTGAGACTATTTTATATTAGACTTATTTTAAGGGTGCCACACTGATGGCTATGTGGGCTAGTATGTTTCATCTCATTATCCAGTGATTTATTTCTTTGAAAATCTGTGCTTAAAAACTGACTATGTAGAAAAGAAGGTGGATGCTAAAACTAAACCTTTTCATTGCTTGCTGTCTTACCAGAAGATCTCTTTGTATTTTCTTCTAAGTACCACTTGTAGGATGATGTCTATGGATGTGACTGTCGGTGGGCTCAGTCCCACAACTTGCAAGTAATTAATATTTTAAGTCACAAAGTAATGTTCAGACCACAATTAGCCTCAAACATTCCTGTCGTATAAGATGCTGACTTAATACATACTAGGCTGTTCATCCCTTGAGCCTCCTTCTGTTTCGTGCAGATGATGTAGAATAAATGAGAAAAGATTGGATTTTGAAGACTGAAGTAATACCCTAGTAATTTTGCTCTTAGACTATTTTTTTTTGTAAACAGAATAAATAGGTATGCAAACTCAGAAAATATGATCCATTCATTCTGAGCCTTTCTTACTGTTCTTTAACAACAATAAGCTTATTCTAAATCGGAGGTCTTGACCTCTCCTCTTAAATCCCTTTCATCTCACTTATCCTCTTTTGCTTTTGGCACAACATCCTTCCTTTCACTTTGACTCATAAGACTAGATTATCTTTGACATGATCTGTGTATCTGTAGTGAGATGCAAGAGTCAGAAGGCAGCTCCCCGCATCCACTGATCCACAAACCAACATTCCTCTTGAAGTGCATCTGGTAAATTAATAAGGTATCCTCTGCAGGCTTTCTCAGAAGTGTACACGATTGTGAAATGACATCAACTTGCTTAGTTTCATCCTTTTGTAGAATGGGAACCATCAGTCTGTTTGATTTCAGCATCTCAAGAGGTAAACTATGGTACTTAATCTTAGTGATTCAGGTCCTGGTCTTACAATTGCATGAAAGAATGTACTTCCAGTTGCATGCAAGTAAGAGTAACATACTTTATGATGTTTTACTCTCAACTGTTCCCTGAAGACACCAGAATAAAATGCTGCCTAATGAATTAGGAGACATATTATGTTTTGTACAGCTCAGTACAGTAGAGAGGGCAGACATCCAGGTGCTGTGAGGACCACTCCTCATCACACTGAACCATGGTTCTTCAGGGAATCAGAGTCGTGGTTTGCATTCAGGAAAGCTGGATTTACATGAGTTTGTTTTGTCAGTCTCCAAGGTAAGCAGCCTTGTCTGCTACTCTGTGGTTGCTGGGTATTAAATCATCTCTAGCCCTTTTCTTGAGTCTCTCATGTCTGTCTGTGGTGGTATTACCTTCAAGAGATGTCACTCCTCTGAAAGCTTGTCTTCTCTCAGCATTTCAAACTAGTGCATTATTGCCTGATGATTGCCCTTTGGTTCTTCCTGCGAAGAGCTGGGTTTGAATTGGTAGTGAAATTGACTTTCCATGTGCAAATTTAAGCATGACAGTAAAGAATTAATTCTGAGCTTTGCAATAAATATGATAATTATAACAATTATTGTAAGATGAGATGGAAGAAAATTGTTAAGTCTAATGAGGAAGTACACTCCATTTCCTCCTGTGTTGCCACAGGTGGAAAAGTAGTGTCTGCTTGTGGATCACTTAAATTCTTTGTTTAATGTCAAGAACAAAGAGAACTGGAGAAGCCCATCCATCATCAGTACATTTCTTGAGTTACCTAATACATAGTTTCTGTTAAGGTTAGTGGTGGTACTTTGAAAAATTACTTTCTTTTTCTTTTTAAAGAGCTTATTGTCTATGCTAAATAATCTTTCAAAACTCAGTTTTAAATAATGTATTTTTTATAAAACAACTTAAAAAGTGAACTTCTTCACAGTGAATATTCCAGGCTGACTTAAAGGGAGGTCTTCAGAAAACATGGAAGCTAACCATATGAGCACTAGATAAAGCCTTTTTCATGGATTTTGTTACATTTCTGATAAAAAATGAGATAGTAACACTTATCTGTGTCATCAGTTGGATTTTAATTAATGAAGAGTGGAAGGAACTAAACCTTCAGAATATTGTTGTCCTTGGAAAGAGGAAAAAAATGATAAACTTAATTCCCTGCACTGTTGAACCTAAACTGTAACTGACAGTGCTTGCAAAATAGTAAAAAGGGAAGAGGAGACTAGAATAAGGTGTATAATTCAATAAGGTGATGTTAACTTTCAAAAAATATTTGTACAAATGTACAGGCAATACAATTTTCTTAGAAGAAGGAAGCAATCCTGATGTCGTATTCACAGTTCTTTCTTAACTGTCTAGACATCTGAAGAACCTGATCCTACATACTTTTACTCATATATAAAATTTGGAGTTCGGTGTTTCATTTCTGATGTAACTTCAGATTGTATAATTATTTTGAAATAAACTTTAGCTGAATGTGATTTGGGCTGCATCACTTCTCAGGTGCAAAAGAGATGATTAGTATACCTTAAGTGTGAAAGACATCCAGGGACAAAGAAGGCACTAATGTGCTCAAAACTAGTAGATATGTATGTATGTGACATTGCAGAAGTATTCTAGGACAACGGTTAGGGTTTATTTACATAACTCTAAAAAACTTCCAATCCAAGAAAATGTACTGGATTGAACTAAGTTGCAAGTTATTTAATGTGACAGAACAAAATCTAGCTGCTGCTGAAAACACAAAGTGAAAATACAGAATAGACGTGTGATATTTAATGAACAGTAGCTGTGTATTATTGAACATCAGAAAAGGATCTATACAGCCAGATTAAAGACAGATGACCTTTTTAGAGTTTGGTTAACCTTTTGGTCACTTTTGAGAGTTATCATTTATGAAGATAAAGGTCAAGCTGAAGCTTGGTCTTAATATATTACCTTTTCCTGTGATGAAAGGTATACCTCTTTCTGTTCTGCTTTCTTAAGGAGCTATAGGAGTTATTCAGTTAAATGAGAGTAGTGTGTGGAGTGCTTTTATGTTTTTCTAACCCTTGTCAAAATTATTTTGAAGGGGGAATCCTTTTGTACAAAATAGATGGTCCTTGATTTTTTTAGTATCTTACTGTTAGCCTAAAAGAAAAAGAGGTCAATGCTTCATATAAATTGATGTATTACTTTTAAAATCAATATAATTATGCAAACTGGTACTAAGTAGCCTCTGTTTTTTTTAAATTAGCTTTTGATGGGAAGAAGGACAAACTAGTGCACCCAAGAACTCTGAAATAAAAAGCAGCAAGAGTAACACAATTATTTATGGATTAATAGGCAAACTCCCAATCAGATAACTGTTTGTTGACATGCCATGCTTGTTTATAGCCACTCCAAAGAAGGATATGACTAGTCCTTTGCTAAGAAACCTGTCTGGCATTAACTAATTCTGACAGGTTATTACTTTTGGGTTTTTTTTTTTTATTTGGTTCCAAAAAATTTTTTTGAACTGCATCTTTTAATTCAGCATTCAGGTAAAATGGGAAGCCTATTTGAGACAGTTGTTTAACAAGTTTCAACATTTAGGTTACTGTTACAGATAATCAGAATGCTTTCTAAATTTTGTAAAGCTCTGTTCATCTACTCTTTTTTATCTGATGTAGTCTAAATAAAATGAAATTTTTTAACACATTCATATATAACTAGGTAACCAAGTATTTGTCTTGGTGGAAATTTGATAGTTCTATGACAGAGTGAATTTCATACCCAGGGTAGAGGGGCTGTGAGTGAGCGATATAAAAACTGCTACTTGTGCTTTCCCTGAGAAGCAGGTAGGGAAACTGGACTGGTTGTTAGACTAGTTGTCAGTGGTTTTGAATGTATAGACTTCATCGAAAATAACTATTCTGTAAGTGCATATAATTAAATATTTGACAATGACCTGTTTTCTTTTCTTTTTTTTTTTTTTAAATTTAACTTCACATTTGTAGTGATCAGAAGTCTTATGCTAAAATTAATCTTAGTGAATACTATAGGATTTTTTTTAATTGACTAGGAAAGATAACTCTTCTGCCATTCTTCTTGGAACATTATGCACACTGACATTCTGTGTGTTACAGAAGAACTAGCCAAATGAAAGTGTTTCCAGGCCAGCTTGAAATCTTAAAATAACCAACAAACCAACCTGCCAAAACAAATTAGACAAAAAAAACCCCAAACCATGTGTAATGTGTAACATAAATAAAAATGATAGTTTTACAGGTTGTGTGCATGTAGACCGAATCTTAGTTTTGCTGTTATTTTGCAGTGACTTGCAAAATTTTGCCGAAAGTTTGCATGAAAGGCAAATTTACATTTAACTTCATTTTAAACCTCTTCAATTATGACTTTACTGCAGGCTACCTAGTTCTTTCCCCCTGCCCTCCTGTAGAAGGGAATAATCTTCTCCTCAGCTTCTTTATACAATGCATAATTTTGTAGACTACTGCTTAATCTCTCCCTTAGTTTTCTCTTTAGATGGCAAACTAATCTACTTAATCCCTTTCTAAAGAAGATTTTCCCATACCTTTGATTATCCTTGCAACATTCTGTATTTTTTCTGGTTTTCCAATCTATTTTTTTAAATGAGATTAATAGAATGCCATGCAATATGAATTCATAAATGTGTGTGTGGTCTCTTGGAAGGATATCTCAATGCTTTCTGCTTTACTGTTCCATTCCTAATTTCAAACCTCCCACTTGTCTGCTTCTGAATAGTGAGTTAATACTGGTCTCTGTCTTGAGTGGTAACTCTCCTGCCCTTTTAAGTGTTTACGTGAGGCAGAGACCAATTCTTTTTCTTCATATGCATTTTTTAATTAATTTTTATCTTCACTCAAGTAAAATTCATCGCTTAAACGGTAAACTCTATACTCTACTCTCCTTTCTCTTCATATGTCCTCTTCCTCTCTACTCCATTGTGGTCATTTAAGGGCACTGAACAGTGAAGAAATATATATATATATATATATATATATATCAAATAGTAGGAAAGGAAGGGTAGGAAGTTGTCTCCTGTAATTAAAATTCAGTTTATTCAGGAGCAGTTAATGAGGATGTGTGGCAAAAGTGTCAAGGACACAGGAGTATACTTGTTGATGTGTTTATCCATGTGTTCCTTGACTCCTTTGAAGGACTTCAGCTCAAACTATGAATTGGTTTCTTGTCCTAAACAAGTCACTCCATTTTCCTTGGTTTGTGTTCTGCTGATTTTTGGGGTTTTTTGAGGGGGAGGAGTTTTTATGGTTTTTACTTTGCTTTGTATACAAGTGACAGGTTAAAATTTACTGTTCTCTTGAAACCATTTAAAAATATTTCTATGTGGCAAATAGACACAACTCCTTTTCCATATATGCTCATGCAGGTGGCAAGTTATAGCATGCAGTTATTTATTCATCTTTGATCATAATTGAATCTAAATACATTTGGATGAATACTTGAGTGACTGTCCTAGTCATTTGTGGGTTTTGTTCTAAGATATTTTCTACCTTTATTTGGGTTGGATATTTAGGTGATAATAGCATTGGCAGTGTAGTGAAATGGTGAGTGAATGGTTCTTAGGATTGTGCTCCAATAGCCTGGTAGCTGGTGGTTGCATGTTAACATAACTTTTCCCTGTGTGAATCTTAAAATACAGAGCAATTTAGTAAAGCTTTGACTAGTGTGGTGGTTTTAGCTCTGGCTGGGTGCCAGATGACCACCAAGTCATTCTATCACTCTCCTTCCTAAACTAGACAGGAGAGAGAGAAATATAACAAGAGGTTTGTGAGTTGACATAAGAACAGGGAGATCACTCAGCAACTAAGTGTCACGGGCAAAACAGACTCAACTTGGGGAGAAATGGTTTGATTTATTAATGAAAAATCAAAACAGAGTGGGGAAACAAGAAATAAAACTGAATCTTAAAACACCTCCCTCCACTCCTCCTTCTTCCCAGGACTCTCCCTCCTTCCCCTCTCCAGTGGCACAGGGGATGGAGGACGAGGGTTATGATCATTTCATTACAGATGGACTTTGCTGCTGCTTCGTTTCAGGTAGAGGCTTCTTCACAGTTACCACTTCTACACTGTGGGGTCCCTCCCACAGGAGATAGTTCTCCACGAACTTCTCCAGTGTGAGTCCTTCCCATTGTCATGAACTGCTGTGGCATGGGTTCTTCCAACAGGGGCAGCTCTTCATACACTGCTCCAATGTAGGTTGCCTATGGGACCACAAGTCCTGACAGCAAACCTGCTCTGGTGGGGACTTTTCTCTCCCCTTGGATTCCCAGGTCCTATCAGGAACTTAGTCCAGTGTGGGAGTCACAGCCTCCTTTGGACATCCATCCATTCCAGCATGGGATGCTCTATGGGCTGTGAGTGGATCTCTGCTCCCCCATGGACCTCCATGGACTGCAGGGGGACAACCTGCTTCATCATGGTCTTCACCATAGGTCACAGGAGACTCTCTCTTCCAGTGTCTGGGCACATTCTCCCACTTCTTCTGCATTGACCTTGGTGTTTGCAGAGATGTTATCCTCACATTCTCACTCCCTTCTGCTGCTGCAGTTCAGCAACTGCACAGTAACTTCTTCCCCCTCTCAAATACGTTATTCACAGAGGCGTTACCTCCATCGCTAATTGACCAGGCTTTGGTCAGTGGCGTGGTCCATTTTAGAATTGACTGACCTTAGCCCTGTCAACTACAGGGGAAGCTTCTGGCAGATCTTTGTTTAAGGAAGCCACCTCTGTAGCCAAAACCTGACCTAGAGAAAACCACTACAACTAGATTCAAGTGAACACTGCCACTTCCAGCAAATGAATGAGGTCTCATCCGCAAGGTGGGGCTTACTCTTCCTTTTGGAAAGAGTATGTTGTTGGCTGGACTGTCTCTGGCTGCATCGACCTTATGAAATGGTGTGAATCAAGAGGGGTGGAGATGTGGTATGATCTGGGAGGAGCTGAGGACTTTGTGTGCATACTTGAAACATCAATGCACCTTTTTGTCTTTTTTTACTTTGAATTAGTTTTAATCTGATTCCATGGGCTGAATATCTGCTTGACTAGAGTACAAGGGGTGCTGTGACTTTCCTTAATCCAAAAGGAGCCCAATGTCCACTCCACTGTGCAAAATGAAGCATAGTGAATGTGTATGTGTGAAAGCTTCTTTAAAAGTGCACTTACCATGTGCTAATTAATACCTAAGTCTTGAAACACCTGATGTTCTCAAGGATACTGTTGTAAATTGTGCCTCAGTTCCTGGCAAGGCAAGATGAATTGTGAAAGATCTTGAAGAAAGCGTTCAGTAACTGTATTTCCTCCTGGATCTATTCTTCTGATCTGTGGAGGAGACAGCTTCAGACTGCTTTCTGATGTCGTGGGCAGTTGTGTGTAGTCACCCATGTACCCAAGATGAGGCAAAGATTTGTCTCAAAGCTGCAACCAAAATCTTGTTACAGACCCTATCTAAAGGTCATCAAAAACTGACTCACTGTAAGATAACTTGTCCAAGACTACTATTAACATGATGTGGTCATAGACTTCATCTTGCAACTAAGCTGAAATTAAAGGCAATTTTGCCTGAATAAGAGGTGCTATACTGGACTTATGTATGTTTTTCTTTATGAATTGTGTTTAATGATATAACCTTTTGATTCTACGTGCTTAGTACTATTATTTTGGAACAGTCTGTGTGAGGTCTTCAGGAAGCTTTGGTAATGGAGATCTTGGAGACTGCTTCTATTCTTAGACATGAGAAAAAAAAGGTATTATTCAACTGATTGTATCAGTTCTTTTTTATTGCTTTTCTAACCAAGCAAAAAAGCTCAATAAGGTTATAAATTTCTCATAATGAAAAGCTCTGGAATGATTTACATCAATTGTTCCACGAAATTAGGAAAGGGGACATGCATCTAAATTGAGGACTGTAATGCTAAACTTCATATTGATGGAGATCAACTTTGATAGGTCTTGAATTTCTACAAAGCAGTATTTATAATAGAAATGTGAATAAACGTTTTAATATAGGATGTTTTTGAGGTGCATCTCATATATTGTAGCAAGTTTTACTTGTTTAACTATGACTTCTCTTACAGTTTTAGCTTAATTCTTACCTTTAAAGGTCTTTATGCTTTCATAATTCTCTGTTCTGTATTATGTGTATTTATTTGATGGCATAGTAAAAATAAAACATTGCTAAATGGCTATGGTGAGTCCATAAATTTGACTTGACCTCCTTGTAACTATCAAGCCTAGCACAAGAAAGTATTTAGTGTTTTTAAGTTGATGGTGACTTTCAGGAATGGAAAGGAAAATGAATGGAGTGCATTCTAAAATGTTGAAGTAGATTACATGAAATAAAAGGATCAGCAAGAAAACTACCCAAAGGAATCCATGCTAATCTTTACATATTAAAAACCTACATAAGTCAACATATCAAAAGGTTTTGTGGAGTAAAATATTCTGTACTTTGTGGCTTGTAAAGTTCTGTACAACACTACAGTTTACAAAACTGCAAGCATAGAAACCTTTTTTCTTTAAGATTAAAAAAAGTGTCTGCACCTGATGACTAAAAAAGACCTGTGTTGGTGAACCAGGAAACTGTTGAATGAGTGGTTGAATTCGTTGTGTTCTGAAAGCACTTTAACCTCAGAACAGGACATGCCATTGCTTGAGCACATGCAACATACTTCACTAGATATATGGATGTAAACACTTACTAATTAGCTGTTGTTTTATCATAGATAAGGAAGTTATTTTGTAATGCATCAGTTTTGACTGCAAAAGAATGACATAGTACTTGTAATAGGATACAATATTCTCCCACCCCAATAGTACCTCAAAATGGGATTTAAGTACCTCATCAAAAAGGAGCTTTCTCTAATTACATTTTTACATCCATAGCTTAAGTCACATACAAAGATTCAAAAAGAGCTTGCTTTAGTAGAAACCTGACAGTGCTGGTTTTACAGACTCTTTTTTTATTAACATTGATCTGAATTAGGAGTGTCTTTAAATAAAACATCTGCATCTTAATGAACCTTGAGCAGATTTATGCCCTTTATCTATCCTTTGACCTTAATCCTTATAACTCATGTGCGTATCCAATTCAGATATTCACATTAAGTCACTTATTCTGTCTTTCCCTTTTCTTTGGAGTTTGAGTGAGATAGGGTAAATAATATATGATACAATTTTTCCTGTGTAGACAGTTCCTCACCTCTTCCCCTAAGTTCCCCAATTGTCATTATCAGTTTAACACTTCATTAATAAAAGACACTCTAGTCTTTCTAAAAGAAAAGATATTATGGAGAATAATTGAAAAGTAGGGTAATTGAAACTGTTCCTATTACATCTGGCGGAAATTGCATTAATTATGTTGGACTTTGCAGGAGCAAGTAATAGTTGTTTTCATGAAACTTAGTTGGAGTAAAACTATTTTTTGATAAAGGCCATCACATCTATTACTAAGTTTAACTCTTGAATTGTCACTATTTTCAAAATAGCAGAGGAAATTTGTTAAAGTGATTTCTGAGAAGAAAGAAATTATTTATTAAATTGCTTAGAAATAAGATACATGCAACGTTTTAGTTTGTATTTGCAAGGATAGACTTGCCTCAAACATTTTATCTGCACATTGAGAGACAGATGAATTGCTGCAGAAGAGATCAACTGCGTTGTGACAGTGGTTGTTTCATCAAGGTGTTATCTAGCTCCCGAATCAAGTCCTCCCATGAAGTTCTTCACACAATGCCATTATATCTTAAAATGTTTATTGTCAGATTCTGTCTATGAAAGATGTAAGCAATTTTCATGAGCAAGACTTTAAATTTTACCTAGCATAGGGACTTGGTATAAGAGACTTTTTGCTTCAAATTCTGATTGCTCTTTTTATCTGAAGATACTGTAGGCCTAAACCAGCTAAGTTTTGATGTGCACAGCTGTGATGACTGGAAAAAGTTCCATAAAAGAGCAAGTGCGTAAATAATTTTGTCAGTCTCCTTTGCTGGTTCTGTATGTCTGTGAGAATCTCTGCATTAATCCGATTCTGACACTTGAAGTTTGCTTTGTTCTTCAAGTGGAAGTGTCAAAGGGAAAAGGCAGTCAATATATTTAACAGTGTGACAATACGTCTCGATGGGCACTGCTTTTTGAGCTGTTGGAAGTGATTTAGAAATGATGTTTTGGCAGCTAATTCTAAAAGCATTAATTGAGATTTTGATTAAAGTTGAAGCCAACCACTCAGACTCTTCAAAGCATTTAAAATTTTACCAAAATATCTCAAACCCAACCACAAACCTAAAGTGGGGTAACACAGGAGACTGTACTTCCTGCATCTTGAATTTTGGCAATAGTTTTTATCCTTGAACAGGAGCAATTACCAGTAACTTACTACCAGACTTCTTTTGTCTTCAAATACTCTCATAGTTCACAGAAAGAAAGAATTCAGATGCAGTGTAATCTGAACAAGTGTCATGGTTTGACATGACAGCCTTTTCTGGTAAGGGGGAAAGGGCTGTAAAGATGGCTCCTGTAAGAAGCTGCTCGCAACTCTCCCGAGCTCTGAGACAGACCCACTTCTGGGGCTGAGCCAATTAGACGCCTCCATGATCACTTTTTAAGAAGAAACTGGAAGAGAAGGCTTCTTCCTCCATCTTCTTACTGTTTCTTCCTTCTTCTGTCCCTTCTTCTTCTTCTGGCTGGTGGTGGTGCAAGGAGTAGGAACAGTGAGAGAAACAACCATGCAGACTCCAAGGTCAGTGATGCAAGAGAGGAGGAGGTGTGCTGGAGCAGAGACTCCCCTGCATTCTACAGAGAGAACTGGTGAAGCTGAGATTTATTTTCATTTCTTTAAAGACTCTGCATCAGTGGTAGAGACTCATTTTGATAATGACCCCATATCATGGGCAGAGACTCATTTTGCTACAGCTGGCCCTGGACCAGGGGCAGCGATTCGCTTTATTAAAGGCCCTGAGCCAGGGACAGTGACTATGGCTGGAGGAGGCCGTGTCCTGCAGGAGGGACCCAATCACTTCACTACAGACCCCGAGCCAGGGGCAGTGATTTTCTTCTATAAAACTATGGCCAGAAGAGGCCATGTCCCAAGGAAAGGACCCTTTATCGCTATGGCTGGAGAAGGCCGTGTCCTGAGGAAGGGACCCAATATCCACAGCTGTAACTGTGGGATGGAATCCACGACAAAGCAGCTTATCAAAATTATGCCCAGAAGAGGCCTTGTCTCAAAGGAGGGACCCTATAACTGCAGAAACTGCAACCGTGGCAAAGAATCCACGCCAGAGATATGCACCAAGGACTGCATCCCATGTGAGGGACCCTGTATTGGCAGAAGCCACAGCTGTTGGGAACAACCCACACCATAGAAGTTCGTTAAGGACTGTGTCCCAGGGGAGAGACCCTGTGTTGGAGAGGGGGAAGAATGCTAGGATTCCTCCTCATCTGAGAAGAGAGAAGCGGCAGAGCCCATCTGTGAGAGACTGACCACATCCCCCATTCCCTGCCCCCTTGAGCCATTGTCAGGGGAGGAGGTAGAGATATTGGGAGCAGTGAGCTGGGCCCGGGAGAAAGGAGGGATGGGGAAGGGAGATCTTAAAGTGCTGGTTGTAATTTTCTTATCATCCTGCTCCCTTTTTGCTTTTATTCCGTTCTGTTTCCTATAGAATAAACTTTCCTACTTTCCTCTCTAAGTCGAGTACTGGAGTCTGTTTTGCCTGGAACCATAATTGGCAGCGAGCCCTCCCTGCCCTTGTCTTAATCCACAACAACCTTGCTTATCTTTTTATTCCCATTTTGCTAGGGCCTCTGCCATCCTAACGAGTGTGGGGGTGAATGGGGACACTGAGCAAGAGATTGTCATGATACTGCTGTGCTAGCTGGGCCAAACCACAACAACAAGACAAACATGCTTCTATAGAAATGAAAGTCTGAGAGCAAACCCAAGGTCAGATGCATTCCCTTGTAAGTTCTACTTCATGAGTTGCTTGTCCACAAACAGTGCCAATGTTCCTGAAGGGTTAACTCTCTAGTTGTGGAATGGGAAGTCTGTGAAGAAACTAGAAATGTCTTTTGCTAAGATCTGATAGCTTTTTCTGCATCTCTAAAGATCATCTTATTGTCATGAATAGCCCATATGACATTTTTCTACCTGGCAGGGCAGGTTTTTGCCTATGATTTCATGAGCACACACAAATAATTTGTAGTAAGATTTCAAAGGGTCTCCATGTCATAGAAACTGATGGTAACTCAGTGGAAAGGCAGTCAAATTTCCTGAGAAGAGTTTGATTTGAGATTAGTAAGGGGTTTTTTTTCCCCTTCTCTCTCCCCCTTGCTGATCTTGCTTGTCACCTATAAAAGCTATTTCCAAGCTGATGGAGCAGCACTAGTAAATTCTTTTATTACTTTTTCAAATCATATTGTTGCTTTGCACAGTTGAGTGGAGAACCTGGAGAGACTCAAGCCATTTAATCTGTACAGTAAAGGTGAGGTATAATGTGACAGGAGTGTGATCAGAGTAGACAGAGTATACTGTAGCCTGACACTGCACCTGAATTCCTAGGGCCCATGTACTCATATGCCTAGCTTTTATCAATTTCTAGTGGCAAAATCTACCATATTGCTCAGATTTTTCTCATTTTTAGATAAAACTTGGGAAGGCTTGGATGCCATGTTTCCTAGGCATATTGCCTTGTGTCAAATGCAAGGCTTGGATATTTTGAATCTTTGGGAAAAAGTGAATTAGTGTTTGGCTGCATGAAACGCTTGAATCAAACATGAGACTGACTGCACTTCAGTTTCCTCCAGCGATGAGCAGGTTAGTCTATTGATACCATACATTTCCATATATTTTTTCAGTTACTGAAATCCTGGTTTGATTTGCCAGGAACTGGGATGGGTAGAGAAAATATCACTTGCCTAAGTGAAGGGCATCAAGAGAAGTCATAGAAATTATTTTACCAGGTTGAGAAGTGTCCTTACCAAAACCTTACTTGTGTTGCCCTTACAGGTGGTTTTTGGAGTCCAGCTGCTCTCAGGTCTTTGGAGATGTGGCTTTCCTTTTTGTATGCACAATCCTATTATTGATTTTGGGTTATTTTTAATTAAAACAAAACCAAATGAACTACTAAAATCCCCCATTAATCCCAATAATCTCTCTCCATTTGGCTGCAGTAAGTACTTCTTGACTATGGTTGCTAACTGGTAAGCCCTGGAAAATCCTGCTGCAGTGCTTAACATTCGTCTTCTCACTTGATTCCTCTTGTCAATCTAGTCTCCAGGACATAATAAAGAGGAGTAATGTATGGGCATCGTTACAAATTGTGGAGTATTAAATTATCAATTAAACAGGCTTCATTTGAGGAAGCTGCAGTCTAGAGGGAAACGTTTCAGTTGTTCTCTGGTAGACAACAGAGGAGTGTGTGGGAATTCAGGTTTGGCAACTGTAAACTACTAGAGTAAGATTTACCAGAGGCTTGTGGATAGGTACCCTGTTATGTTACAGGATGGCTACTGAACACTTCAGCACATCAAGTATTTGTTACCTCAATAAACTAACAACGTGAGTGTTAATCAGCAAGCTTGTGAGTGACTGTGTGAAGAAACGTTTGAATGAAGGAGATGTAGTGGGCACAAAGTACTTATGCATGGCAAGAACTCAAAAGCTTAGGGGTTTTAAATGATTGTGCATTGCTACATGTAAAAGTGTGCTTATTTGATATAAAATTGACTTCTGTATGGCAAGATGGCCATAAGCATCATGAAGGTGTTGAAATTGTTGTCTGTTTAAAACCTATCTTAGGATTTTTTGACACTTTGAGTTGATCTTTCATACCCAACATTTTTTTTCAGAATCCTAAACAGTGCTCATATTAAGCAAGTAAGAAGTCTAATTAATATTCAGATTTTTTTCCACATCCACTGTAGACATGATTAGAGATACGATCAGAAACATTCAGTGGACAGGTGTGGGGTCAAAACCTTTTATCTTACCATCTTCCCAGTGTATTATCTATGATGGCTTTTTGTTCCCTTCTGTTTCTGTAGTCAGAGAGGATGAATGAGATGGTTGTGAACAGGGTTTTGGTTATGAAGAAATACAAGAGTTACCTTAAATTTCTACGAAAATATCTGTTCATAAGTCTGTAAAAATGACTTAATTTCTGCATTATTTGCTGCAAACTCATTTGGGTTTATTCAGACTTTCTGTAGAGCTCTTCACTTTCAACTAAATGCAGCACCAAGCACTTTTATATAATGGCTTCAATAAAAAGAGACTGAAAAAGAACAGTTTAGATTGATATGTGATGTTAGAGGACTAATTTCCTGAGTAAGTATGGGGAAATTGCTTGAACAAGAAGTTGTGTAAAAGATTTTGTCCTGCAAATTCGTGAGTGTGAGTGGTCCAGTGCCAGAGTTGAGAGCAATGCTAGGCACACATAAGGAATCCTTATAGCCTTCAGAAACAAGCTAATAATTAACAAATATGAATACTTTAGTGAGAAAGGCACTTTTTTTTTCTTTCCAAAAACATTTTTCTCCTGTCAGACTTGTTTTGTCATTTTGGGAATATTTGTTCTTGATATCAAGAAGGCAGGTAAATATGAAGGTAAATATAGATGAAGGGCCTTGGGTTCTGAATTCTAATTTTGTGTTTTGGTACAGCAGCAGCTATACAGTATAATGTTGTTCTTGACAAGCTTAGGTGATGGGATACAGCAGTATCTTCCCGAATGTATCAGTAGTTGTGAGGCTGTGTGGTGTTTTTGTATCGGTTGTTACAATCTTGCAACATTACCTTCCTTTTGAAATGGATGCTATCTGAAAAATAAATAGCTGAGGCAGAGTCCATAAGGGTCATGAAAGGTTGTAAGTACATCTAAACCCTTATCTCATTCTAGCCTGTATCTAAGCATAATGAACGCTGGATACAACCAGGTTTTCGAATCCTGATATCACATTTCTCTCCCCACTGCCCTTCATCTGTCCAGGTGAAAAAGACAAACTGACTGTATTGCTAACAACTTAATTCGAAACTAGCTTTATTTTGTGGCTCTCAAAATACTGATGCAAGTAAAGCATGTAAGAAACAAATGCAAATCATTCGATCTTTGCACTATGGAGGTGACCTATGTTTGATCTCTAATATACCATAAACACAAAATGCTGAAAATGGACCAGTAACTATATGGGCCTTCTGGTCTTTCAGAAAGCTTGTTTGGGTGGTGTAAAAGAGTATTCCTTCTTCAGGGATGGAATTTTTGAAGGATTTATTTTAGAGTACCTTCGTAGTTCTATAACAGCATAATTCAAGCTCTTTCAAGTCAGGGGAATTCTTGTGCGGTACCAGTACTCTGGGTATGTTATATATTCTCTAAGACTATAGATGGAAAAGAACAGACTATTAGATCATTTATGAAATTACTTTTTTCAAATTCTGTTACCTTGTTGTTTCATTATATTTTCTTTTCTAGACCTGAGACTGAAGTTATGTCCTCTGATGACAGAAGGGATGCTTAGGTGGAATAAATAGTTGCTGAAAAGTAGACTATATCTGACAAGATCTTCTTCAGCCTTGCTAAGTGTGTTCCGGAACTCTAATCTTATCTGTTTGAGAAGGCTTCAACCTCTGAAAGATAAAATCTTAATATTGATTAAACTTAAACCTGCATACAATTAAGTGTTAGGTGATTGGTTATGCTGGAAATACTCTTCTGTGTAGATCTGCATGGTGAATCTTACATCCTTTCTTCTTTGTTTACCACTGTACCAAGATAAGTGCCTGCACTGATTACTCTGTGTTTGCAGCTGGGATTTTAACAGTATTTCCTGAAACTACAAGATTTTAAAGAGTGTCAACTGTTTTGAGAGCATAACAATGGCAAATACTTCTGTATAGAGCAGAACTGCCATATTTTGTGATACATGGTGAGCCTCACAGGGGAGGGAAAGTCATATTATGCTTTCGGTTATTTTTGAGGTTATTTTTGGTTTCTTTTCTTTTGAGAAACCTAGGCTAAGGCATGTTACAACCAAAGAGCTAACTTGTGTCACCTTGCCAGAAGGCATGCCATCTGCCTTAAACTATTGCAGCCTGAACTGCAAAATGCTGCTATCACGTCAGGGGCAGCATGTAGAGCAGTGTTGTATGTAATTTGTGAGGGCAATTCCTTGGAAGAGACTGTGAAAGAGGGGAGATGGGAACAGTTGTTGGTCAGTTGTCCATTGTATTTATGAGCTGGTTTTCAGAGAGTTTTTAGTTACTCTTATAGTTGTTCACTCCAGAGCAGCAAAGCAGCTGTGTGTATTGGATGACAGAAAGGGATTTGAGAACAGAATAGATGGTTAATCCTTGTGTGTACTAAACTCTTTTGCAAAGAAAATAGGACTTGGTGTAAATGTCAAGAGTCAGATCTAGAGAGGAGACATAGATTTTGTCACAAGGTATATTGCAAAGCCTGTATTTAAATAACTGAGATGGGGCTGGTGCCTCCAAGTGAAGTACCTGAGTGATAGTGCTGACAGAGAAGCCTGGCGAAGGGGTTTTAACACAGCCAATGGGTTGCAATGCAACTCAGACTTCTGGACAACTAAGACAGTAACTTACTTGCAAGACAGTAAGTTAAGCTGTGGGGGAATACTTCTTTCAGGTAAATAAAATCTTTTAAGGGGAAGAGCTGAATTATTAAATAACTTCCTGTATATTTTAAGATATAACTGTAGCAGCCTGTAGTTATAGCTGAAGCAGTTCCTTCTTACTCAGTAACTGATTAGCTAAAGCACATAGTGGAGCTGTGGGAAAAAACTGGGATCAGTTCTCTTCACCTGAGGCTAGTCAAACTGCTGTCTCTCTGGAGAATTTTGCCTGTGACTACCCCAAAACTCATGCTCTGGAGCTATTGTGCTCTGAATGAAATATGGATTAATCTGGGACTGGAGAGGTGTGAACGGTTTGGAGGGTTCTCCTGGAGTGTTATTGAACACATCCTTTTGCACTTCTCAGTGTGAGACCATTGTATCTGAAGATGGGCAATTTGACTGTTAAACTAGAAAGTCCTTTATTCCACAGAATGATATTTAGAAAGGGAAGAAGTTTTAAGACAGAAGTTTGACACTTAAATTTGGTACTTCCTCCTGTGTATATGGCTTGGCTTATAACTAGATATGTGTGCATGTAGCAGTCTTTTGCTATCATTAAGTTACTGTTTGATTTAGTGGTCCTATAATTACACTATTTTAACACATCTTTTTAATTAAAACTGCTTTCTGCTTGGTGTAACAAACCAAAAAAAGACATCTTACTTTGTTGCAGCATTTCTATTGTCTTGCTTGTGTACTCTTTTGTGAATAGTTCAGACACTGCACAAAATACCACTGGAAAGATACAATCTTGAACAGGTGCAGTTAATAGAATTCCTTCAAAATGTGCTTGGTAAGGCTTTGTGATATGTCCCATTGTCCAAAAGCCTGCACAGATGTACCTCGATGGAAAAATGCATATTTACTATAATTTTATGTCTGTCTTGACATAGCAGTTCCAGCTGTAATCGGTAACAAAGTACTACTGAGGCTATGTCTATGCTCCTTTAGTTTGGAGGGAACTTAAGGGCCTATGATGTGTGGGAGTTACCTTATTTTTCTTTTCAGATGTAGTTTTAAATTGAATAGCTGAAGCACTTGAAATTACTCCTTCAGTTTGACAGCAGTTTTATTCAGTAATCGTTCTAACCAACATACTTGGTTTAAGTCCTGACAAAGTTTGACCATATTTGCTTTTTTGAGATATAATGCAATGTAGAAATAACTAGCTTTTAGACATGCTGTACTTAAAATAGTTTAGTAGTGGAAAACAACCCTGTGCAAACTGTTACTGTGTTTTATACATTTAAAAGAAAAAATGGTCAATTTTTACTACCTTCTTGTAGAAATATGATGATTGTTAATTTGGGAAGTCTAACAACATAAGAACATGCTTTTACTACAATTATCTCGGATTCAAGGCAAAGATAGGTAGATACACACTATACATGTACATTTTTAGCACCAAGCAGGATTGTGACTCTGGATTTCAGGCAAGCTGACTTTGGCCTCTTCAAATACCTGTTTGGAGGGAATCTCATGGAATAGGATCCTAGATGGCAGAAGTGCCCAAGAGAGCTGATTGATCTTCAAATGCCATCTCCTTCAAGTCCAGGATCAATATATTCTCCCATGTGGAAAAGCAGGGAAAGGAGGCAGAAGGCCTCCAAGGGTGAACAAAAATTTGCTAGGACAACTCGGGGAGAAAGAAAGAAAATCTGTGACAGGTGGAAAAAGGGCCTGGTTGTTTGGGAAGAGAATGGGAACATTGCCAGAGCAGGCAGGAGTGCAACCAGGAAGGCTAAAGCCCTTCTAGAATTAAACCTGGTCAGGAAAGGAAAGCAAGAGGGGTTTTTTCAGGTACATCAGCAACAAAAAGATGATTAGGGAAAATGTGGACCCGCTGGTTGAAAACAGAAGGTGCCATGGTGACCGAGGATACCGAGAAGGTCCAACTACTGAATGCCTTCTTTGCTTCAGTTTTTACAGCCAAGACCAGCCCTCGGGAAGCCTAGTCCAGCAAGGATAGTAGGAGGGTCTGGACAACCAAGGACTAGCTCTTGGTGAATGAAGAAGAAGTTAAAGACTTGTTGGGCAAGCTTAACACTAATAAGTCAATGGGACCTCATGGGATGCATCCAAGAGTGTTGAGGGAGCTGACTGATGTGATTGCTAAGCCACTCTCCATCATTTTTGAACAATCATGGAGGACAAGCAAGGTATCTGAGGACTGGAGAAAGGCCAATGTCATGCCGGTCTTCAAAAAGAGCAGGAAGGATGACCCAGGAAACTACAGGCGGTCAGCCTCACCTCCATCCCTGGAAAGGTGATGGAACAACTCAACCCCAATGTCATTACTAAACACATGTAGGAAAAGGTGGTTATCAGGGGAAGTCAACATGGATTCACCAAGGGGAAATCCTGTTTGACCAACCTGATAGTCTTCTACAAGGATATAACTGGGTGGCTAGATGAGGGGGGAACAGCAGATGGCATCTAGTTTGACTTCAGCAGGGCTTTTGACACTGTCTCCCACAACATCCTCATCAGAAAGCTCAGGCAGCGTGAGTTTGATGCGTGGGCAGTGAGGTGGATCGAGAGTTGGATGAATGACAGAACCCAGAGGGTGGTGATCAATGGCACAAAGTAGAATTGGAGTCCTGTGGCCAGGGGTCAGTTCTGGGGCCAGTCTTGTTCAACATCTTCATCAACAACCTGGATGAAGTGTTGTACCCTCAGCAAGTTTTGCTAATGGGATCTCACTAATATTTAAAAGTATATAAATAGTGGATGTCAGGAGGTTGGGCATCCCTTTTGTCTATTTTATCTAACAGGAGGAGAAGGGGTAATGGGATGAAGCTGGAACACAAGAAGTTCCATTTAAACATAAGAAAACGCTATTTCACTGTGAGGGTGAGGGAGCCCTGGCAGAGGCTGCCCCGTGAGGTTGTGGAGTCTCCTTCTGCTGAGGTTTTCAAAACCCGCCTTAAGGTGTTCCTGTGTGACCTGATCTAGGTGGACCTGCCTCTGCAGGGGGAGTGGACTGGATGATCTCTAAAGGTGCTTTCCAACCCCCATCATTCTGTGATTCTCTGAAATCCAAGTGAATGTCTGCATGGGTTGAAGACTGACTCAGTAAAGACAAAGCATGGCATCCAAGCGCATATTTGCTTTAATACCACTTTGAAGGAGAGAGAAATGAATAATCACCAAAGAGAAGCTGACAAAGGTTCATCCATTCCTGTCAGATATGGGCAGTGGCCGACATTTTTTGATCTTGTGTGTTGTTTTGTTTTTTTTTTTACCTTAAAAATGTAAATTTTATGAAAAAAATTACAAATGATAAAGTGGAATACGAGTTTGCATGGTAGATTTTTAGAAATGTTTTTCATGACCTAGTACAGAAAATCATTGCTTTAACATTTTTATGTAATTGTTTATCTGGCAAATGTTTTTAATGCTCTTAAAGAATAATTTTCCTGTCAATTTTTCCTCACTTTGGTGTGCTAATTAGTGGCTGTAAGGAAAATATTGAAGAAGCAACAGGGGCATTAGGAAGTGGTATTTAAGCTCCAGAAGTGTAAGAATAGGTTGCTTCTGAAAAATGGTAATATTTCAGAAGTAGCATATTTCACTTCTTTGCTTCAGTTTCTTAGAGAACTCAATGCAATCAATCCTGTGGCTTTCTCTAATTTTCTAGGCAATACAACTGTGTCAAAGTGCAATTTCCTGGTGTGGGTAGTCAGTCAAGGTGGTTCTACATGAGAAAGTTGCCTTACGTCAGCGGAAGTTAAGGACTTTATATAGTAGTGTTTTTGTAAATAAATCACAGCTATAAATTTCTTTGCTTGCTTCATGTAAGACTGTCTTGAATGTTTTAATAGCATTTTAATGTTACAGTTGCACAAGGCATTTTTCTTCATGTGAAAAAGGTCCAGAGTGAGGCATCTGACACGCTAGTTAGCTCTTCCAACAGACTGAAGAGTAACCATGGTCAGATAAACTTGTATTACAGTGATGATTCAGGTACTTGGAAGATTGTGTTCTCAAAATGATGTCTCACTTGGTCATTTTGCCTTTGGGCAGAGATTGTTTTGTAGGAAGAGCCAGGAAATGTGGGATTACTTTTAAAATTTCTCTTCATTCTTTGATGTCAGTGCAGCCGCATGTCTGATCTTAAGAAAAGACTGCTAAAAACATTATTCTGAGGTATGGAAGCTACTTCCTTTTTCAAGCAGCCTGGTTTTTGGGTTTTTTTCAGAGCATGTTATACACCTGCAATGGATCTGGGAGGACTTCATAAGAGAGCTTGAATTTATTTTCAGTTGTCCTGATTGCCCACTAATGTTAGATCCTTGTGTCTTCCTCTTGTTTTATAAGGTTGGCTATATAAATAACATACTGCTGACCTGATTCTAAAGCCCCTACTTTTTCCACTCATTATCAGATAGAAGATTAATTATGGTCTTTTTCCTCAATATTAGATCATCTTTCATATGCAAATTCATGCTTTCATTTGTTTTGCTGTTTAAAAAGTCATGATTTCTATTTCCAAGAAAATCAAAGCAAGTACTCTCATTTCACATGCATGTTCTCTTTAAAGGGTTATTGGGAAAAATACAAAACCAGCCCTTGGAAAGAGGTTTGAGCCTCCTGTGACTTAGAGAATCCTGCTTCCTCTTGGTTAGATTTTCTTCTGCTGATTATATGAATCTTTTGCAATATGGTTTTGTTCTGCTGTATGGCTCATCTTCAACATGAGGATTCTAAAAGTTTAAATTTGAGTGCAGCATATGCATTAGGGATTTCCCCTCAAACAGGGAGCTGTCACAGGAGACAGATCTTGTTATGGGCCTACAAGCCAAGAGCTGTGCATAGCAAGGCTTGCAAGTCCAATTAAACGTATTTTCGTGCCTCAGTTTCTGTGAGTTCTGGTCCAGCCTCCTAGTCCAAGCTCCTAGTGGCTCCAGGTTTGTGATGAGCTGGACGGTGAAGCCTATTGGTTAAGGTACTGATCATACAATAAAGCAGTTAGCATTGGCAGAGTGATGTGGCATGCTAGTGGATGAAGTTGTATAAGCTTAGGTCAGCATTATAATTTGGGTTTTTTTGCTGTTGAACCTGGGCCTTAGAACCCATATTTAATGGCTAACAGCCCTCCTGCTGTAGATGAACAGTGTAATATTATCCTACTCGTTTTTAACTGAAAGCTTTTGACTACTGTGAAAAAGGGGGTTTCTCTTTTAGCATCAACACATTAGGCATAACCTGGCCATGCCTAATAGTTTGAACTTCAAAGTCTGAATTAAAGTTAAGCATATTTTCTACTCTTGGATTAAAATGAGGTTCAACTGAAAATCTGTATGGTCCTTGCAGTCTTCCCGAGTGTATGAGAATACACATTGGGATTAAATACATGAGGATCTCTGTCTATATCTGGACTACAACATCTGACTAGCATTTTCTAATACTAGAAGTGTTGCTGACTTACTTTCTGAGGCTCAATTTTACTTCTATTACCTATCTTTAACAGCTGTGATGTGGGCTAAGTGATGTCAAAATCTTTTTGAACCTATCCTTCTAGAACAGCTGCAAAATTTCCTTGTAACAATTAAAATGATCCTATCTTATATGAAAGCTTCCTCAGAATCTTCTAGTCATGTCTATTACCTGGGATATGTTGGTCATTCCTGAAAATATCCTGCTAGATATGAAGTATCTTGAAGTGTATGCATTTATTTTGTCCTTTTCCTGGGTGATCAAAGTCAAGCTCTACTCGTTTTAAGGTTGAGCTTCACAAAGCAGCAGCCCCTTTCTTTTTGTCCCCACAGTCTTTCTGCAACTATTATGAAGGAATACAACACTGTTGTCATATGACTTTACCTCACCAATTATGCCAGTTATGTCAAATATATATTGTTTCAAACTCTGAAAAATACAATATCTCTTCCTTGGCATTCAGTATCTGGCCACAGTGTGAAATGCTTTCAGGAAAACTTTATTTTCTTACTCAATCTAAACCTAATCAAAAGTTAATGACTATACTTATCCTTTACTTTTATACCTGCTACTCAGCTACTCGCTTTCATCTTTTTCCTGATCTATTTTTCTCATGGGGGAAGAGTCTTCTCAAAGGAACTTTTTTCTCATTTGAAATAAAAGTGAAGTCAAAATAGGGATATCCAAATTCTTCTGTCATCTGTGAAGACTTGTGTGATGTCAGCATATATCAACACCAGATACTTGCCAGCTTACTCTGTCAGACTGAACTCCATTTTGTTGCCTTTGGTCTTATGCTGAATCACACACAATCACAGAATCTTAAGGGTGGGAAGGGACTTTGAAAGATCATCTAGTCCAACCCCCTGCCAGAGCAGGACAACCTAGAGTAGGTCAACACAGGAACTTGTCCAAGTGGGTTTTGAATGTCTCCAGAGAAGGAGACTCAACATCTCATCTGTATATCTTTTAGTCTTCAAACTGAAGAGCAGGTAAGAGTTCTTCCTCAGAAGAAGCTCAAGGACAATATACCAATTTGCCCCACAAGGATGCCCCCCAGGTATGCATTCTGTAGCTTTACATTTTCTTCTGTAGATGCACCATCTCCTAAATACTTAAATGGTTGATACAATGATTAAAATAAAATTCTGAATGTCTTTATATGCCTCTTTACTTAATGTCTCAATATTTCATTTCATAATAAATCATTTATTTGTTTTTCAGTTGGCTTCCTGCATCTTGCCTCTTTACAACATTTGCAGACAAGAAAAGGAACAATGTTAAATTCACTAATTTCCCAAAGCTTTTTATGTTTTTGAATACTACTTGATGTTGAAATGTCCACTGGCAGAATTAGTACTTTCCTTCTCAAGTCTGCACCAAAAAACCTTATGCAAACCCCAACTAGAAAATAAAATCTACTGTTTCTCAGAAGAAATGGATGATGAGTAAATCATCTCCAAAGATGAAGCCAATGGATCCATGATATGTATTCAGCCTTACACCTGCTCCATTTATTTATCTGCTCAGCAACCTTGCTTTCCAAATGGCTTTAATGCAGTGAAGTACTTAATTTGCTCTGAGAGATTGAGATTAGCAAGTGGAAACCCTGGGTCTGCACAGAAACCTGACCTCTCTGGCTTAATTCTTTAGGGATGAGCTCATCCAACTTCCTCACCTGGGCTTTCGGAGACTAAAACCCTTGCCATGTGTTTGAGATGTAAACTAGCTGAGCTTGATAAGACTTTCTCTACCTCTAAACATAGCATCCTCAGTCTTCTGCTGTCATCAAGAGGGGATTCTCTCTTCTGTTCTCTTGTAATGTTTGCAAGCCCGGTGTATTTCCTCACCATTGAATGTTGTATGAATAGACATTTGTGTCATTTTCTTAGCTGTACTCAAGTTGGAAAGAACTGCCTATATTGATGAAATTCAACTAACCTATGGTACTGAAAATAATGTACATTGTTTATGGTCTGCATGCATGATGTTACTTCATTGACTGGTGTTGGCAGTAGCTGATAAATTATCTTCCTTATGTTCTGACCTCTGGGACCTCTGTTTTCTCTCTGTAGAACAACTAATGTTTAGATAGTTCAGCTGAAATGCATCCTGTCGTTGGCATTAAGACATCACTAGTACTTGTTGGTGGAACAATTATACAGTACCACAGATAAATGTGACAACAGAGATTATCAGACCATTAAGGTTATAATCCATTCTTTGCATTCATAGTTACAAGTCAGAGTGGCAGAGGTGAAAATTAGGGCTAATGCATAGGGGGCACCTGCAGTTACAAATATATGAAGATATGAGAACACTTCAACATCATTTAGTAAATGGAAAGTGCTGCTATTTCGTCAAGTTCATATCTAATTGTTTTAGCCTTTGACATGAGTAGCTACGTTGCTGAATCAGCGCTAGTAGAGCAGGATGCAGGCTGATTGAGACTGTTTCAGGGGAAATATTACACAAAATGCACATGAAATTTTTTTATTAAAAGTAAGTGACTATATGCAAAAAAAACTTCTGCCAAAGTAATACTCAGCAGAGATGCCTTGAGAAGAAATACAGTTATGTTTTACTACTGATATTTAAAGATATGGATAAATATATTAAAGAAGGGATATGCTTATTAGAAGTATTTTGATAAATATGTGTTTGTATGAGGGAAGGACAGGAAGATTGTTTTTGGTTCATAAGTTGGCTTTTTAATGGGGTTTAGTGCTGACACAAGTTTTCAAAATCATGCTTCTTTAGAGCATTATTAGTGCAATGAAACACAATTTTTATTATCAAACTTACTTGGAAAAAAGCAAATATTTTACTGCTCTCAGGCTCTTCTGGTTTTAATACCTTCAGCTATTTGCATGCATGAATTTAATGATAAAAATGCAGGGTGAATTCTGTGCTCTCTTTTTGTGGGTGCTGTCTTCAACTTGTTGCTCTAAATCTAATAGTTCTAAGCTAAGGGCAGGCATCCTTATTAGCATCACCAGCAGTTCTGCACAAAATGTGATTATCGTGTACCCGTGAAGAAAACAGGGAGTAACGGGTGTCGCCATGCTGAGAAGTATTACAGAATCTGAACAATTTGTTTGTTCTTACTTTAGGGTTACTGCCCACCCACCTAAAGTGGTGATAGTATGAATCTCCATCTGTACCGTTAGATGAAGTGGCATTATTTTAACTCTTTGGCATTAGCTAACTTCGTATGTTGTCCGATCAATGCATTGATGTTAAAGTATCTCCAAGATGCTTCAGTGTGCTCATTCTTTGTGAAGACCATCTGCATGAATATTTCAGTCTACGTAGACAAATGCCAAAAGTACTAGAGTGTTCTAGTTAGTCATACAAGACTAAGAGATAACTAAAATTGCTGTACACAAAGTGATGTCACTTTACTCTGTTATCAGGCTAGACAAGACTTGCTGACTGGTAACATGTTCTGGAAGCTGTAAAAAGTTAAGATCTCAGTGCCAAACATTTGCAAAAGGATCAGAGAGAAACAATCGAACTGCCTAGTTTTTAAATTGTGTGCAGCTTGAACTCCTAACAGACTGGGTTTGAACAGAAGAATTTGTGCATGTTGCTAAGGTATTTTGCCATGTTCTAGATGCTGCCTTTGAAAAGTGGTTTTCACAGAATGAAGAAAAAGATTGAACAATGTCAGTCTTTCTACTGTACAAATAATATCAGGAACATTTGAAATTTTATTGAGGTGTTCTACTTGAATGAGTGTCAGTTTTGCCAGACGTTCTATTTCAGTGATCTCTTATATTTCTTCCTTAAGCAAAGGACAGTGTAATTGCAGGTAGTGATATGATTGTCTTGCATGGTTCTGAAATGGGTCAGTTTAAATATGGTGGGCATGTATCAATGTAGTTTTTACTCCACTGCACTGAGCATGTACAAAAATACCCTTTGAATGAAGGACTGATATTGCTTAGTGTTTATAGCATTGAACTATTTCTTAGACAGATTGTAATTCCTATCTTTCTTACTTTGGCTG
The DNA here is from genome assembly GCF_028858725.1 of Colius striatus. Classification (NCBI taxonomy): domain Eukaryota; kingdom Metazoa; phylum Chordata; class Aves; order Coliiformes; family Coliidae; genus Colius; species Colius striatus. Next base: position 29,584,498 of record NC_084761.1, read on the forward strand.
TTGCTAAGGATATTTTGAAACAGGGGAGAACAGACTGGCTACTGTTTATTGTTTCTAATCATTTCTACCTTTGTAGAATTGTAGGCAGCATGCAACATTTCAAAGGTGAAGAGAGAATCCAGCAGTCTCTGTTAACTATTTTAGATACTGGGCTTAAATTTCTCTGAAGCCTTAGTGAGAGTTACTTTCATTGAAAGACCCAGCTCTGCTCTCCTCAGCTTTAGAAGGCCTTCTGCTGTTATTTAAATGGTTTGTTTATCTTGGCTGGAGTGCTTGGCTGAAGATTGACCAATCTGAAGGAACAGGTCTTTACATGTGCATAAGTAATCTTTATAAGCTGTCGATGCTTGTTTTCTTTCTCCTTTTGGCTATGCATTGACTGTTCAATTCTAATCTGTACCCATAGGAAAGTTGACAGTTGCTATTTGTATTTAATAGAACACATTCCTGCTGTAGGAATCTGAGAAGATTCAAAAAGTAATTGTGTCTCCTCATCCTAAATAACAGGAGAATTCACTTGAGTATTTATTTGATTAAGCCGAGGGACAATGAGAATAAACACATGATTATGTAGAATCTGAATTTTTATGCACAAAAGTGGGGGAGGAAATAATTTCTAAAGTATTTAGGATAAAGGTCACCATGGTAGAATCAGAAAGAAAAATTAATCTACTAGATTTGATTATGAAGGAGTCTAGCTGTTGGACTTCAGTCACTCTTAATGTAATAGCAGATGTTTTGGCAACATAGAATTGTTGGACAACTTTGTTCAACAGGACACATACCATGAAAGGAAAACAAACATGTTGCTGATAATTACCAGTCCTTGCTAGGGAAGGGGAATAGAGCCACGGGGAACCTACCAAATCTGTGTTGAAAGGACTTGGGGCTTTCCCTGCACAGTGATGGGTTTTTTTTAAGTCAGAAGATAACAGAAGAAGAGTTTTTTCAGTATTGACAACTACAAAATAATACACTGCGAGACGCTTAGGGGAAATGTTTAGTCTCACAATAAATAGTTCAGTAGGAGAATTGCTGAATTTCCCAAAGCACAGATTAGCAAGAGGTGTGTGGTACTCCATTACCCTGAAGGATAGTGCTATGGAGAGAGGTTGGTTTGTACTGACTCTGGTGGCTGTTCCTGATCCTTATCTCATGATGGTTAGTTCGGTTCCTTCTTATAATTAAAACTTAATTTGACCTGACACAAGACACTGAACAGTCTATTAAAAAAATTCTGGTTTTCTAAGCATTTCTTTGTACAAAATGCCAAATAAAGGCCCAGTATTAGTAATGTGTTATCCGTGTGAGACTTTTATAGGGATTTTTGAGTATTCTGCCCCACAGCTTCATGAGCAGATGCAATGATACTGAATTTTCTGGTCCAAATATAGACTTATATATATATCTCCAACATGGTAATAGAATTTTTGATAATTAGAACATTAGGTAATTAAAGTCTGGAAGAGACTCCCATGAAGTTGTGCCCCCAAATGTGCTTTCCCACTTCTGCACTCCACAGGTGTCACTAACACCTGTATAATTTCCCAGTGATCTAGATAAGGTACCAATACAGCTGAAAATAGTTCCATTGAAAAACATGGGTGGACAGACTCTGTCACTCAGAAACCAAACTTAAACCAATTAAAAAACCTGATAAAACTATACTTCAAGTCTTAACCAAGAAATTATAATAACAATGCAGTTTAAAACAAAAGCAGCAAATCTATAACTACTAATTACTTTTCTGCACCTTCTTGATTTTCTGACTCATGCAGTATATGTCTTCTAAAAGTGAAAAATGGACTTTGTTGAAATTTGTCATAGTTTTTCTATTAAATTCCAGAGGAATTTAACCTTATATGGTTGGCACAAGCAGTAAACACTGGTGGCTCTCCATAGATGTGATGGTGTGCAATTTAGGATCCAGGGTTTGTAGTACTGTCTTGCAGTTATTGCTAACACATCAAAAGATCATAGAATCATAGAATGTTAGGATTGGAAGGGACCTTTAGAGATCATCTAGTCCAACCCTCCTGCAGCAGCTGGTCAACCTCTAGATCAGGTTGCATAGGAACATGTCCAGGCAAGAAAGAGCCCAAAGAACCAACACAATCCCCCCAAATTTTGTTGCTGCTCTCAGCCCTCATTTCCCATGTCTTTCCTATCCACTATCTAAATCTATGTTGCTCATGAGAGGTTAAGGATACAACAATACTTAAAAGTAACTTACAATAGCTTTTGGAAGAGGATTTGTTATAGGGGATTGGGTTGGTAGTCTGGAAGAGCAGAACCACACCATTTGGTGACTGTAAAATGGGAAAGATTTTTACTGAGTGGACAGGTACAGTATATGGACAGTAGTTTCTCTCCAGTCCAGTTCAGACTGACAGCCTAGATGCAGAGGAACAGGATGCTCTGACAACTTGATGTATTAGAGCCCTGGCTGATGGCTGTGCCCAATGTATGGCAGTACTTCCACCTAGGGCTCTGTTCTCTATAGGGTGTCAAAAGACAGTCCGTGGTGTTACTTAAGGAGTTGTTGTTGTTTGAACTATTTCTGTCTTTCTAGATTACATTATTGGCAAAAACTGCTAGTGACCTTGATGACTGCGTAGCCCCCTAGCCAATCCCTCTGACTATCTCTATATGTAACTGGTTGTTCAAGGGTTCCTATTCCCTTCTGGATTGCCATCCCAAGAGTATTAGAGAAATGTGACGTTAGCAGCAGTTACTAAGCTGGCTATTCTTCCTTTGTGTTTACATGTCATAACGGGTTAATCTAGTCACTTTGAGCCAGGCAGATATGGTCAAGATCTCATTTATTTGAGCAGTGCTTTTGGCTGGCCTTTAGTGACAATCCTGAACCACCACAAGGTATATATTTAAATAGTTATAGCATTGTATTATTAGCTGCATATATAAAATCTATAAGTAAATATTTAGACAAATATTTAACCTTTTTCTTGGCCTCTTATTAATGGCACTATTAATTTGTTTGAGACAAGACTGCCTGCCAAACTTAATTTCCTAGCTTTATATTAAACCCACTATGTTCCTGTTCCTCAAAATATACAATAAAAGACAATATAAAGAGTCATGTTGGTGTGCAGATAGCTAGTAAGAAGTTTGATGTAAACATTATTTTGGGATATTTTCTTGTCATCAGGATCTCAATCAGTCTATACTACAAACGATCACTTTTCCTTGAGAGATACATTCTGAAATGCAAAAAAGATACTCTTCTGTATTAAAGTGTTAGTAAGCATACAGCTCTGAAAAAGGCTGCCATAAAGAGTCATATTGGTTGAGTTTAATAGTTCATGCGTTGTAAACGCTGAAATTGGATATGTCACTGGAAGCTGCTCTTGGGCAGTTTTAGCTTGCATGACCGGCATTTACTCAGCAGATCACTATAGGTCCTGCTGGTTGTCTCCTGGCAGCACTTAAGCAACATTTTTTATAATGCATAAATTTTTTTCTTAATTTTGTTATTATTCCTCCCCCCACCATGTATTAAGCATTAACATGCTTTCCTTGGAAACTGGAGCATGCATTTCATCTTCTGCTGCCTATTTCCTCCTTCAGCAAATTTATTTTAGTGCTACTGCAAAGGAATGCTATCTTGTGCTGCTCAGTGGTGTAATATTCCAATGAGTAATATGCTTGAAGTTGCCATATTGTGCATCGGCAAAAACAGTAAAGGATATAAAGGATCTTATGTTTTTGAGAGAGAATTCTGCCTTCAAGCCACTTTGTATTCTGTAGCAGCTCTCATCTATCACGGGAAGCTTAGCAGCAAAATGTAATCTTACAGCTCAGATGTCACCAGAGAAGGCAGCAGCTTTCTGATTTTTTTTTTTTTTTTCAAACTGGTATAATCTGGGTTGTAGCTCAGGCAGACTGTGAAGAGCAGCTCTTCCTTTGCATGCCACTAACACACCATTCAGAACAAGCCTCTTTTGTGCAGCTGAAAGGGAGTCTCTAGTGTGTGTGGGATGCTGTCTGTCATAATATGGACTTTACAAGTGTACACTTACATTTTAAATTTACTTGTAAATCATCAGCCATACTTAAGATACATTCATGAAATAGTTTGTCTTGAGAGAGATTCTTTTAATATACCACGAGGTAATAATGGACTGGTGTTAGAAAACTGACACCACAAGTAATTGATAGGGTCAGAAAAAGAAGAAAATGATGTAAGAAAGAGTTTTACTACAGGATTACTAAACAGTGCTAGCGCTTAACTGTTTTGAGCACAGTGAAAGTCATTATAGGCTTTAGATATTATCATCTTGCTCTTGGCCTTTAATGTGATGTTGTGAAGCACTGCCATACAGTGTAGTAGTCAAAAAGCCAGAATAGAGCCTTAGTTTTCCTCCTGTAAAATTAACTATAGACATCATAAGTTTGCTTTACTGTTATTTCACAGTATGTAGTATAATCTATTCAAGTTAGTTATTAGTGTAAATGAAATGTTATTTGAGAGAGCTTTCTGCAAACAGCCAGCAATTTGAGGTCAAAAACCAAGAAGAGTGATCACTGATGAGTTAGTGTTTGATTTGGACCAAAAGGCCTGAAACTGTATCTCCCTAGAGGAATCACAGTTTGGATTTTGGGGCCTTATCTTTTTAGGAAACTGTCTATAAAGTACCTGTTGGGAGATGGAGGCATCACATCCTGAAAAAAAAAATTCTAAAATATTGCATAAACAAAAAGCCAGACTTGGCTCCTACCAGGTAATATGAGTAAAAGTCAGAATTTGTCTTATAACTGGATTTGTACCATCATTACTCTTATTGAATTTTGTGTTCAGAAAACCTTTATAATTTAATACATAGCAGACTGAGATCTTTATACTTCAGAAGTGTTTATGCTTTTGTTTAACCAGTGTCCATTATAGTGTGAAGTACTCATCACTAACAAGGGTCTTCTCTGCCTTTTCTTTTTTAAGATAATAATTGTAGTGTGTGAAACATTGTGCTTCCCAGTTAGATCAGTATCCCGTCTCTAAAATAAGGGGCTAAATTTTGATGAGTTACATAATTGCAGATTATGCTACTCATGATTTGTAGATTGACATAGCTGTGTCAGAATTTTTTTCAACTATGTCACTTTTGATATAAAAGGTGATACAGGATACTGAGCTCTGAACTAGTAACACAGTAAAGCTTTCAATAAGCTATTGGCATGAATCTACAGCATTTCTGTAAATAGTATCTTCTCTGCCAGCAGCAGGAGATTGATCTCTTAGTTTTGATAGTGAAATGAATATTACATAGGGAATATTTTACTCAGAAATAATGCTTTTGAACATTGTATTCTTCTGTTTAGGTTCTTTCTAGTCTATTGGACACATTGAACTTAGAAAAATAACATGATTTATGTGATGCTGCTACTATTGCAGTAGAGATGTCAGGCAGCTCTGTTCTCAAAAGCCAAATCTTTGCTACTGGTTAAATATTCAAAGATGTTGCAACAGTTCGTAAAGCCATAAAACAAATTATGTTAAAGAATATTTATAACTAACATGTAAAAAAGATCCTGTAACTTGGACTGATTAAATAAATTGTTAGAGGAAGGAAAATGTCATACTGGAAACTTTTGTAACCTTCTTACATCTTAAGTGGAAGTATGCTCCTACAAGACTGCTTGATTTGGAAACAAATTTACAGAAGTAATTGGCATATATATGCATATAAATAGTAATAAATTCATTTAAATGACTATCTTCCAGCCTATATTTAGCAGTGGAGCAAGTGTAGAGTACTCTTCCTCTATCCTTTATTTCCTTTGAAATAGTGCTTTGCATGACAAGTTCCTCTCTGTAGATTGTTCCCTTAACTTCCTCCCATCTGTATCTCTCTTTAGCCCTAGGCGATTGAAAATGAGACAGTTTTTGAATGAATAATGCTTATGTGATGACTTTTTTTATATGATTAAAGAAAGTGTGGGTTGATATTTTGGTACCCTTCTCTCTTTTCTCCTCCATTAATGATGATATATAGACTGTAAGAGTTTCTAGGAAAGAAAGATGGTATCATGCAATTCCTGTTTGACCCTGTTCATTGGTAGGAATTGGTTCCTGTTTTGCCTTTGTGCATTTGGACCCAAGCTTTCTTTTCTTGAAATTATAACTGATACCTGCCTTAATAGTGATTCAATCTGAGGAAAAACATCATCTGTCCTTTAGCTAAATTAAAAGTATCCTATAACTTGAGCTTGTGGGAATAAATAGAGCAAATGCGGTTAAAATAAAAGTCTTAAAGTTTTAAGAGCTTAAAGCTTAATTTAGTATCAGATGATGAATAATAGCAGCGCTATCTTGCTTCTGAACTCAAATCTACTATTAATACTGTATGTACATTTTACAGAAGCTACCCTTCAGTAATATAGGCTGTAAAGATCTCTGTTGACAGGGTATGTGGATGTCATTTAACATAAGGAAATAAACAGTTTTTTCAGAATGTACCAATAGCTCATACCATGTTTGCCCTTTCAGCTATTCAAGCAACTAATGATATGAAAGTTAGTTTTTCATGGAACAGGCTTTGAAGAGTTTCAAGAGTTTTAATTATTCAAAGGATAATAAAGGGAAGTATCAGAAAATATAATGTTAAACAATGGATCAACTTCATACCCCTGTAACTCTATGGAGGTATTTAGAAGTTAATAAACTTACTCCATTGTTTCACCCTGATCTGCCTAAAGGAAAAGTAAACAAGAAAAAAACTATGAACTTCCCTCAAAGAAATGCTTCCATTAACTCTAATAGAGCTGTTGGCATGAGTAAAACTAATTGTGTGAATATAAGAATTAACAATTTATCCCCTCAATTTGTATACTAGCCAACTAAATGCTAAGAACGGGATAGGCACATGGGCAGCCAAAGCTTTAGAATAGTGAATTAAATATTTTAAAGTAGTTGGAAGCATTAGGAGTGTTTAACTTTAAAAGATTAAAAAAAAAAAAAAAAAGCTGGAAGTTTGCTTTGTTCTGTTGGAGAACATCTCAGATGTTCTGTGACTGGGAAATGAATCCTACTTTTTTGTTTAATGAAAGTCATTATTTGCATTTGATAGAAGCCAGAGAGTACAGAATGTAATATAAGGTATTGATCAAGGCTTAATAAACTAAATCCTAAATGGGGGGAAGCAAGCAAAGGCTTCAAAATCCATTAGCTATTGTGATTATGTTCTATTTGTTCCTGCCACCCTATCGTGTTTGAACTACTGGGTTTGACTTGCAGAAATAAGAGAGTCCCTCCTGCATTTGATAGCGTGCTTGTTGACAAAGCAATTGGGCAAAGTAGAATAGATGGAGTGCATCATGATCTTCACCTTTACTCCAGCAAACCAAAGCAAAACAGGTAATTTTATTGTTACACTGGTGACTTATCTTAGTGATTGGTCTGAAATTGCTTGTGGTAACATTTGAAGTATGTATAAGTATAGCTGTTCATCAAGATAGATCCCAAAGTGGCCACAGACAGCCTGGGCAGTAATGGGATCTGTTTTCAGTTGCTGACCCTCTTCCCTCTGCTGTGGCAGGGGGGATGACAAGTGCTTTGCACAGTGAGCTTTTTCACAGGAGAGCTTTGACTGAAGAAGCAAGTGCGCAAAGTTCATAACCTGAATTAGAATTTATCCCATGTGCTAAGAGAGACTTGAACTTAATTTAGGGACAGGGAAGCAATGGTAGAGTGTCATTACATTTTTAATGAGCAAAAATGATCAGACACATAACTTTGTTCATCAGATTGGTGTCTAGCTTTTTTATACCTACTTTTCCATTCTTTAAGATTTGTAGGCATACAAAAACTTTCAGACTTACGACTCTACTGTGGACTTATTTTCTTATAGGAGTCCAAGGTAACTGGTAAGGTCAGAGAACCGCTAGTGAGATATGGTGACTTCAGCCTTTCAAGGAAACTAATTTATAGTGAGCTTCAAAAAGAAACAGTTTTATCTCTGTTAAATGAGCAGGTCTTGTTTGTAAAGAAATGAAAACATTACATGGACAATGATGTACTTGGTATTTTTCCAGATTAACACACCGTAAATTAACTTGAGCATTTAACAGAATAATAAGAGGGATTAGCTTTATTTATTAATTTTCTAAAGACAATTTGTTCACGGTAAACACAGGTATACTGACAGTATCATGAAAAGCTCTGATGAAATGTCAGTAAAGTTCAGATGTGGTTTGCTATATGTATTGAACTTCTTGCACTAGAAAAAAATTTGGAGCAAAGTCTCCTTCAGCTATACATTTCTTGGAGCAATGGAATACATTTGTTTGTTAGAGTAACTGCTTTTTAACTCTGCAACATTTTGTGCTGAAATAACTCAGTGTAAATTTTGTGGAGGAGAGAAATTCTTGTAAAACAAAGTAACAAATTATATTAATTACAGAGGTATTGAAGGCTAATAATAACAAAAAAATCATCAGCACATCAATAATAAAGTGAGTTTCTCTTGCCATAATTCTCAGCTTTATATACAACATCATAGAAGAAAGTTTTTGATAGACTGTGGTTACAAAAGCTCACAAAGTTTTGATTTTTATGTGGTTCTAAAAGAATGTGGGAGTAGAGTCCTGTGCCTTTTTACATGAACTTAGAACAATAGTATAATTAATGCCCCTTATTTGTGATAGCTTTTTTTCTTAAAACCATCTAAGGAATAAGTTATATATATAGTTATATATTTGTCTTGTATTATGTGACAAGTGATGCAGTTAAAATGTATACTGTTGGATCTTTTTTCAGCATGTCAAGCTAATAAAATGCACTTCAATTTATAAATATCTTGGTAATTATCATAGAATCACAGAATGGTAGGGTTTGGAAGGGATCTTTAGAGATCATCTAGTCCAAACCCCCTGCTGAAGCAGGTCCACCTAGATCAGGTCACACAGGACCATGTCCAGGTGGGTTTTGAAAACCTCCAGAGAAGGATACTCCATAACCTCCCTGGGCAGCCTGTGCCAGGGCTCTCTCATCCTCACAGGAAAGAAGTTTTTCCTTATGTGTTTAAGTGGACTTTCTTGTATTCTAGCTTCTTGTATCCATTACCCCTAGTCCTATCACTGGACACTACAGAAAAAAGTGTTGCCCCATCCTCTTGACATACACATTTCAAATACTTGTAAATATTAATGAGGTCCTCTCTCAGTCTTCTCTTCTCCAGACTGAACAGCCCCAGTTCCTGCAGCCTTTCCTCATAAGGAAGATGTTCCAGTCCCCTGGTCATCTTGGTGGCCCTGTGTTGGACTCTCTCCAGAAGTTCCCTGTCTCTTTTGAGCTAGGGAGCCCAGAACTGGACACAGTCCAGATGAGGCCTCACAAGGGCAGAGGAGAGGGGCAGGAGAACCTCCCTAGACCTACTGGCCATGCTCTTCTTGATGCATCTCAAGATGCCATTGGCTTTCTTGGTCATGAGGGGACATTGCTGGCTCATGTTTAGTATATTATCAACCAGAACTCCCAGGTCTCTTTCTGCACAGCTGCTTTCCAGCGGGTCAGCCCGCAGCCAAACTATGTTTCTGATTTCCTACTTTTGTGAAATACAGTAGGCTAAGACTTTCAATATATCAACATATAGTATTATTTAAAAAGGAAAGTAGTGGTTAAAACAATATTCTCAATGTCTTTTAATCTGTACTGCATAGCATTTTTTATAACTCTCAGCTTTCATCTGGCATGTAAGTCCTCAGCCCATTCTGGGCTTCTCAACACATTTCCCACTGGTCCTCCACTGCACCTGCTGTGCTGCCATCAGCCATTAATGTTCAGATGAAGGCAACAGCCTGTTAGAATGTCTGAGACATTCAGTAGTGCAGATGGTGTGTTCTGTCTGCCTCTACCTGTAACATCTGGCAGCAGTCAGATGTGAGAAAACCCAAATGAGAGGGAGGCAGATTTTTTTCTTAAGTTGAATTGAACAAACAATTTTCTTGGACAAACTGTGGATTGCTTGAGATCATAAAGATAAATATGTGAGCTGGGTGTTGGAATTCATTTGCTTCATTGAATTAGTTGAATGAATTGTCTATATATGTATATATATTGTCTAAACTTAGAAGTTTTCTGAAAAATAAAACTCGAAGTCGATTTAGAGCTCAATGGATTGATGCTGTAGTATCTAAGGAGTTTTCTCCTTAATCATCCCAAAATGCTTATCAAACTATGTATCAGGCAGATGGTTTTGCACTTGCTTTTCTACATTTTTAAGAGTTTTGTCAGTGGTCTTGAGGTAGTTTTAAAAGCAGTTTCCAATTGTATTGGGATTGTGCAGATAAGATTAGAATGACTTTTTTTCTGTTCTAAATGACCTTGATTTTATTATGAAGAGCTTGACAAAAGGATGACTACCTTTGCCGTCTGATTGCACAGCCAAGAATAGTACAACTCTTTACATTTTTACATCTTATCTTTTTGAAAATCTTTAGTGTGGTAAAATCTGATGTAGTATCCTTTGAAAAGTTTGTACTGTATAATAAACACAGCATGGTAAATATTAAGCATTTATATGCAAAGTGGTATCTGAGCTTCAGAGAACCAATAATCTGCACCATTCTCTATAATTTTCTGGGTTTTGACTGGAAATAATTTTGCATTCTTGATTTTGTCAATTAATTGCTACTGTTAGCAGTGCCAGTGGCTTAATACTGAAGGAAAACAAACAAACAAACAAAAAACAAATGAAAAAATAAAAAGAGTCTAAGAAGGTGAGCAGTTTGACTTCCAAGAATGGCTAGGCGTCAGTCTGGTTGTGGGAAGTGGTGGATGATTACTTTTCTACTGCTTATTTGCCTTTTATTGCCCCCTCTCCACCTCAGTTGTTGAACTGTCTTTATTTCTACCCATGAGTTCTCTTGCATTGGTTCTTGTTTCCCACTGGGAGGGGGTGGTGAGCACTAGACATGGTGCTGGATAGGGTGGAATACTCCTTTGGCCAGTTCAAGTCACCTGCCCTGCTGCATCCTTTACCAAATTCTTTCTCATTACCAACCTGCTCACTGAGGGGGGAGTGAGAGTGGGAAAAGTAGAAAGCCTTGATGCTATGTAAAGACTGTTCAGTAATAGCCACAACATGTGTGTTATCAACACTGTTTTAGCCACAAACCCAAAACATAGCACCATATGGGCTGCTATGAATAAAGTTAACTTCATTCCAGATAGATTCAGTATAAATAAGAAAGTTTATCCAAGTTAATTATAAATAAACAAATCTTGTATAGATTTACCAAGGAGTTTTTATTCTTAAATAGACAAAATATGCTAGAAAGTACTGAATTGTGAATGAGAGATGAATAAGATTACAGCTCTGTGGAGATGATAGAGCTGTAAAAAAACCATGTTTCATAAAGCACAAGAGAATGTAATAGATTTGGAAGATGGATCATGTCAGTCAGTCTTAAGACTCACTGGCATCAGAAAGGAGAAAGAAGCAGAATAATACAGCTTCTCACCTACAACTATTTCTGACATTGCTAATGAGTGTGGGACAAAAAGTGAGGACTCTGTTTTCTGCTATCTAAATCAGCTTCTGGGCAAAGACCTCATCTGGTCACTTGAAAAGGCTCTCTGCTTTCAGAATAAATATTAAATACTTTTAAAATCTAATTTTTGTCAAGATCTGTGCAGAAGGACCTTGACAACACTAATATGAAATGTAGCAGCATTAATCACTTTTAAGCTTTGAAGATCTGTTTAGGAGAAAAACTGCTTGAGACTCCAATGTGCATTTTTTTGTTTGTAGTTAAATTGCTGAGGCTGTTTCTAAGGATGAAAAAATCATACAATCATGTAAGTTGGAAAAGACTTTCAAGACCATCAATTAGCCTAGCACAAATCCCAACCTACACATCTGTTAAATACTTCCAGGGATGGTGATTCAACCACTTCCCTGAGCAGCTTGTTCCAACACTTGACAACCTTTTGGTGAAGAAACTTTTTCTCATATCCAATCTAAACCTCTCCTGGTGCAGCTTGAGGCTGTTTGCTCTTGTCCTATGGCTTGTTAATGTGGAAAAGAGACCAATACCTGCTTTGCTACAACCTCTTCAGATAGCTGTAGAGAGTGGCAAGGTCTCTGCTCAGCCTCCTCTTCTCCAGGCTAAACAACCCCAGTTTGGTCAACTGCTCCTCATAGGACTTATTCTTCAGTCATGTGGTATGAGGCATCTAGTTTTAATTAAATCTTCACTAATAAAAACGCATCAATAGGCTGTGCCTTTTGTATCCTCAAAACAGTAATCTTCATTCTCGTTTGAGTTGTGATTTACTGCCTTTTACATGTCCTGTTTAGAGCAAGAACCAGATCATTTTAGATTATATTCTGCCATTGTTTCTAAAGTAAAACATTCAGATAACTTCAATTTTTAAATGCTGACCTATTTATAAACCTCATTTTCCTCCATTCTCTCATTGACAAGCTCTAAAAATGCCTGTTATAACCTTACACCTGCTAAAAAGGGAAAGTGAAAGTATGTTAAACAGGATACCTGAATAGATTCAACTGTTGTCAGTTAAGTAAATGCTAGTGCTATTAAACTTACAAACCTTCTGTCCCTCAACAAAGTTTAGTGTCTTGAGTAGAAAAAGTTTGCCAGCCACCAATTAAAACTGATGGAAAGAGTAAGACAACAAACAGATTCTTGGAAAGGAGAAACTTAAAAAAAAAATGGTCATGGTGGTGATTTTAGTGTTGCTTTTTTTTTTTTTCTTTTTTTGTTTGTATTTCATAAATCATCAATTTGCTAAGTCTTGAGCAGTGCAGTAACTGAGAAGTGGTCCCTTCTGTGTAGAAAATCCTTTCCCTGTGTTTTCAGTCTTCTCATAGAAACTGGGGGGCTTAGGAGGAAAGAGTACTTGCCCAGATGTGCTGATTGAGTTCAAGTGTCTGCTATTGCTGTTTATTGCTTAGTGCCATAAAGGCAAGTTCCAGCAAAAGGAATGAAGTCTTGTCATGTATGCTTCGTAGGGGACAACCTATAAATGGTTAACAGCACAGAAGATGTAGATTAGATGCTACTCACTGATGGTTGAGTTGTATAGCGATGGTGATGGTCAGCTGGTGCAGGTTGAGTGGCCTCTCTGCACAGTCACTGAAAATGGAGGTTTGTCAGGACAGGTCAGTGAGACAAATGTTTTTTTGGGACATGGTTGGGGTACTTAGTGCTGCTGGGATGTGACTTTCCAGGCATAATTTGAGTAGTTACAGACAACTATAGATATTGACATTGGACTACAGTCTGATAACACCTTACCATTTGGTGAGTATGAAATGCATTGCTTTAGAATGGCAGCTATAGTCCCTTTGAAGACTCTTGTAGAAATAGCTATCATGTAAAATGTTCATACCTGACACATGCATACAAAATGATTAAGTAAAAAACTGCAGGCTGGGTTACAGTTCCTTTTTATATTAGATATAAACCCAAAGATTTTTACTGTGCAGTTCATTTTTTTTCTCCCTGTGAGCAGTGGTGATTTTTTAAAAATGGGAAACAGCAATATAATTCTGTTGTGCAGAAAAATACAGTATCTGCCATATGATTGATCACTTTTGGCCTCTGAATCCTCTGGCAAGTATTTTGCAGTACATTTAGGAGTATTTTTTTAAGATATAAATAGATCATCACAATCTGTGGCAATTAACAGATTAGAAATAACAATTGTCTCTGTATAGTGGTTATGTAGTAAAGCTTGATTTTAAAACCAAAGGGAACATGAGTTTTCCCTTTACAGCACATTATTCAGTCCCACTATGATGGAATGCAGGCAACAATGAAGATGATGTGGGGGCCACAGTTTAATGATGCAGTATAAGACATCTTCTTCCCCATGGTTATTTGTTATGTAAAGTAATGCTTTGTCTCTGAAGGGAAGACATAGCTTATTACTTGTGTTATTATGAAATTAATGTCAACATGGTGCTTTAAAAAAAACATAGTGTTTCTAAAAGAGTACTGGTTGTTGTTTTATGTTTGATCTTATTCAGTTTACAATGCCACCTGCCAAAGTGAAGGGCTAGGGATGTTTCTTTACATGGCTTTCAGTTAAGGACTGTTCTCTCAGAAAAGTGCTCTCTGTTAGAGAAGTTTGGGGATTATATATACCAGATCCATGCAATTTTTTCTTCAGGTCTGGAGTAGAAGCATTAACTTCAGCCTCCTATTTCTACAAATGAACTTGATTGCCTTGTCTTAGTAGGCTCTTAAAGTCTTAGACCTCAAGAAGGGCTTCTGCACTTGAAGGCTTGTTTGTTGAGTTCCTTTTGTTGATTCTACTCATTTTTCTCCAAATCTTGCCTTGCTTAGATAATCACAACTCAACAGTAGCAGCATATTTCTGTGCATGTCTGTCTTTTGCTTAAAAATCTTGATTTTACTATAGTTTTTTTTTAAACTGTTTTAACCCGGAAAGATACATTTTTGTTTGTATCAAATGTTTGTATGGCAGATCATGAGCCAGGTTTTTAAGTATATTTGGCTCATGCATACATAGGAGATGAATATTTTTGGTAAGGAAGCTTTCATATAAATGGCTGTCCTGCTGAAAGAAATTTTTGTTACATGTAGTAAGGTTGGTATTTTTTTTTTGGTTATAATGATGTGCCCTTTGATGAGTTTACAAAAAAGCAACATCGTGAACTATGAACTGATGGCTTAGTCATGTGATACTTAATTACAGTTTTTTATGGGCAAATATCTGGAAGAAAAATTTGCCCCATTTAAGGAGTTTTTGGTAATGTATAGTAAAATGCAAGACTGTTTCAGGTGGAGGATTTATCATTGGCAGTAGAGCCATAGCTGAGAATTCAGGAATTGAGTTTGTGTTTCTGCCCAGAGGCTTTGTGAGTAGTAGGGTGGAGTGTGCACGTCCTGTGCCCTTTCTTACTACTCTTATTTTTTTGAGGCATCACGAGTTTCAGTTTGTTGCTAACAAAGTGTGCACACCACCTCTGGCACTAGGGAACTGTAGTGCTGTTTGTTATGTGACTATCACTGACTTTGTTAATTTGCTTAGGGTAGCTTTGTGCAATTTTTAGCAAGAATCTTTTTTCCTAAATGTAGTACTGCTCTAAGGTGGCATAAACCAGTACCTTACTTTATCCTGAATTAATCACTCTAATGTGATGATGCAATGAGAAGATGCAGCAGAATTCAGTCTTTGAGCTTACTGCTTTTTCCCTAGTAATGAAATTTGTAATTAGCATGTTCAAGATGCTAAAGAGAATGTGAGCATGTTAACAACTCTCAAAATGTCAAAATGATTTTGCAGTTGTCACTGGTTGTTCACATTAGGGAAGTAGAGATGCTTTTTACTACTCAGTAAGTTTCTCACTGTCACAAAGTAGAGCAGAGAAATATTGATGAAGGACATCATTCAAATCTGCAAATCAGTAGGGGCTTATGCTAAAGGCCATAGCTGTCTACAGCTGTTAAAAGCATCAACTCATGACAATTGGTGCAAATACTGATTGCTTCCAACATGTTTATGGTACAAAATATGCCTTAAGTTATGTATTGGAAGATAATAAAATAAGATTTAAAAAAACCCTCCTTATAGTGTTACTAGTCTTCTGAAAGAACATAGAAAACAGAATAAATAAATTTACACAAGGAGTATAAATCCTAATTATATTACTGAACTCTGCTTAAAGCAGAAGGATCAAGTATACAGGATGAGCTCAAGCGTAGTTCACATGGCTGACCAAAGTCTTACTAACCCCTAAAAGTTATTGTGATCCAGAAAACATTTAAGAAAAATGAAGTCTAAAAAGTTGGCTTCATAGAGGTGAACTACACTGCAAGTATTTTCTTACACAGTAGTTAACTTATTATTAGAAAAAATTATAGAGATCTATGAATTAGAAATGAAAGAAGAGATTGGTATTTTTTAAGATATTACTTTTGGATTACTAGATTCTTCTTGGGCATTAGCCAGTGAATTTGGCTGTAATATTATTGCAACAATATAAAAGCTACAAAAGACTAAGGTAATCTATGTACCCAGAACAGTTACAGATTCAGACATTAACATTATGACTTCTTTGCAAATCTGAAAAAATAAATATATATGATAAAACCAAAATATATGTTTTGTTTGTATACTGGCAATCAAAATCAGTTATTTTAGCTGATATTAATCTTCCTCAAATTCTAAGGTAACTATCATACTGTAATTTTTAGTTTGATATCTGAATTTTTGTTCATAAGACCCTAAAAATTGCAAAAGGCAGTCAATGGGTAACTTCCTTTCAAAAAATAAAATATTTAACCAAGGAATTATTCCTTAAATGGTACTTAAAACCTTATTACCTCAAGTGAAAATGCAGAAGAGATGTGGATTATATAGTCTTCTATCAGCTGGTAATCTTATTTAGTGCCATTAGAGTTGGTGCATGCTGATCATGCACTTTTTTCTGAGGACCATCAACATGGAGGGCAAAAAATGAATAGAGCATCTGCCGTTGACCTGTTTGGATGTCTGATGTTGACAGATAACACACAGTGATTTCTCAACCATGGTTGGATAGTGAAAAAAAAATCTTTAAATGAAATAAATTGTTATGCTATCCTAGGACAAAAATTATTTCCCCTTACTTTTTGGCTAAAGTATTTTATAGTGAATAAAAGGTATATTTCTAGTAATCTAAGCTAGATAATTATAAAGTCTTCTATACCAATAGTTTCACTGACTGTAAAGACATAGGCTAGAGGTGACAAGAACCATCTGTGAATTGAGAGATAAGTAGGTAGATCTATTCCTGCTGTTCTAGCTTTGATTATTAAGTCTTGTCTCTCAGCTAGCAGGATGGTGATCTTTTGCCCTGTTGAGAAAACCAGCCGAACATACTTTGTCTTCTGTTTATGCAATGAAGCTGTTTAAATCTTGTCTAGTAAAATATTACCTTAAATTCAGTAATGCATAAATACATCAATTAAGTTCATAGTGAATAATCTCTAATATTCTGAATTTCTGTACAGCTGCTGAATGTGTGTGGGTTGATCCAAGTAACACGTTTGACTAAATCATAGTATATGCCTTGGTTACACAATCTAAAGATGGGTGACTCTTTAGTAGCTTTCAGTCTGTTCTATTAATTAATCAATCATCTTACTACTTGAAAAATGATACCTTTTTTAAAACCAAAGGCTCAGATTTCTTCAAAGTACAGCTTGTTTACTGAAGTGTTGTCATAACAAAGTGCATCTATTCAACTTCTAAATTATTCGACTATTTTTACCAGATCCTAAGGATAAGAGTAATTTTCTATTATTAAACTTTTAATCAATTCCATACAACATTCTTAAACATAAATAATTATGACAGTGCTTACAGAAAGATCAAGGAAGGATTTTGTGTAAGGGACTTCGATGGAAGCTGGAAATACCTCTCAATTTTTCCACATTGAACTGTCTTCTTGAGTCCCTTATTCAGGGGATGAATCAATGGGATGGCAGTGGCTTTTGCACAAGGCGATGTTGGAAATTCATAGCCACCACTTGATATACTCTACTGCCTGGGCGGCATGTGATTGTAAACAGAGAAGGACTTCTGGGAGATGTGATGGTTAGAGGCCATCTTGGGCATAGTGATCATGAAATGATTGAGTTCCTGATCCTCATAGAAGCAAGGAGGGAAGTCAGGAGAACTGCCGTCTTAGATTTCTGGAGGGCAGACTTTGACCTGTTTAAGAATTTGATTGCCAGAGTCCCTTGGGAGGCAATCCTGAAGGCAAGGGAGTCAGAAAAGGGACATTCTTCAAGAAGGAAATCTTAAAGGTGCAGGATCAAGTTGTTACCATGTGCAAGAGGGTGAGCCGATGGGGCAGAAAACCATCCTGGTTGAACAGGAGCTTCTGCTAGAGCTCGGGAGGAAAAGGAATTTTTGACCTTTGGAAGAGAGTCAGGCACATCAGGAAGATTACAAGGATATTGTGAGGTTATGCAGGGAGAAAATTAGAAGGGCCAAGACACAATTAAAAATTAAGCTGGCTATTGCTGCAAAAGACAATAGGAAAAGTTTCTATAAATATATTAGTAACAAAAGGAAGGCAAAGGAGAGCCTTCATCATAATTTAATGGAGTCAGAGGGAAGCTAAATGGCTGAGGCACTTAATGCCTTCTTCACCTCAGTCTTCAATGGTAAAACCATCTATTCTCTGGGCAACCAGGCCCCTGAGCCAGAAGGTGGGGACAGAATGAAGTTCCCTTAGTCCAAGGGGAAATGGTATGTGATCTGCTGCTCCACCTTGACTCACACAAGTCCATGAAGCTGGATGGGATCTACCCAAGGGTGCTGAGGGAGCTGGCAGAAGTGCTTGCTGGGCCACTCATCAGCTGGCTCACTGGGGAGGTCCCAGAGGACTAGAGAATGGCAAATGTGACACTCATCTACAAGAAGGCCTGTCAGCCTGATCTCAGTGCCAGGGAATGTTATAGAAGAGGTCATCCTGAGTACCATCATGAGGCACATAAAGGACAATCAAGGGTTCTCGCCCCAGTCAGCACGACTTCATGAAGGGCAGGTCCTTCTTTACTAACCTGATCTCCTTCTATGACAAGGTGACTTTATTAGTGGATGAGGGAAAGGCTGTGGAGGTGGCCTTCCTAGACTTTAGTAAAGCCTTTATCACAGTCTCCCACAGCATCCTCCTGGAGAAACTGGCTGCCCATGGCTTGGGTGGACATACTCTGGGATGGGTGGAAAACTGGCTGGATGGCTGGGCCCAGAGAGTCATAGTGGATAGAGTTAAATCCAGTTGGCAGCCAGTTATCAGTGGTGTTCCTTAGGGTTCAGTGCTGGAGGCTGTTTTGTTTAACATCTTTATCAATGGTCTGGATGAGGAGATTTCAGTGCACCTTCAGTAAATTTGCTGACGACATCAAGCTTGGTGGGTGCACAGACCTTCTTGAGGGCATGAAGGCTCTCCAGAGGTACCTGGACAGGCTGGAGTGATGGGCTGAAGTCTATCACATGAGGTTCAACAACCACCATACAGGGTTCAAGCAGAGTGGCTTGAGATCTGTCCTGCAGAAAAAGACCCTGGGGATGTTAATCAACAGCCAGCTGAATATGAGCCAGCAGTGTGCCCAGGTGGCCAAGAAGGCCAATGTCATCTTAGCTTGTACTAGAAATTGTGTGGCCAGCAGGATCAGGGAAGTGATTGTCACTTTGTACTCAGCACTGGTGAGGCCACACCTTAAATATTGTGTTCAGTTCTGGACCCCCCACTACTGGTGCTGGAGCATGTCCAGAGGACCAACAATGAAGCTGGAGAAGAGTCTGGAGACCAAATCTTATAAGGAGCACTTGAGGGAGCCTGGAGAGAAGGAGGCTGAGGGGAGACCTGGTCACTCTCTACAACTACCTGGAAGGAGGATGTAGCAAGGTGGAGGTCAGTCTCTTCTCCCAAGTAATGAATGATAAGACAAGAGGAAATGGCTTCACATTGCACCAGGGGAGATTTAGATTGGACATTAGGAAGAACTTTTTCACCGATAAGGTGGCACTACATCTGAGACACTGGAACGGGCTGCCCAGGGAGGTGGAGAAGTCCCCATCCCTGGAGATACTTAAAAGACATAGATGAGGTACTGAGGGACATGGTTTAGTGGTGGGCTTGGCAGTGTTAGGTTAATGTTTGGATTTTACAATCTTAAAGGTCTTTTTCAACTAGAATTATTCTATGATCTGAGGACTAGCTCTGTTTTATCCACACACTTGAATCAGTTTTAATTTGCTTGTCAAAAGTTTGACTAGGCGTGTCACAGCTGGCAGTATGAAAGTAGAAACTTCTAGAAGTAGAACTAGATAAATCCAATGTTCTTTTCCTTAATGGAAGCTGATATAAACTGATATAAACAAATAACCAAAAAATCCCCCAACCCTGAACTAGCCAACTGAACCACCAAAGCACTTTGAAGTCTGCTACCGTGACAGTAAGGAAAGACATCCTGGATGTCATTGGTTGGAAGATACATCCTGCTCTTGCAAGTCTTCTTACACTAGTTCTCATTGTTATATAGTGCTTTTGTGGAATCACATCTTATTAACCATTTATGTTCTGAAATGCTGCATGTAGGATGTGCATGCTTGTTATTTAATCCCTGAAAACTGGATACCTTATCCTTTGATGAGCAACTAGATTTTCACTTGGAAATTACCTTTAATTCAAAGTAGATTAAACTAAAAGAGAAATGAAATTATTTGAAGCACCCAAAATAGGTAACATAAGTACTAATGTTTTTAGACTGCAGTGAAGAAATAAGGGAAGCATTTCTATGCAGAAATAAGAAAGACTGCTCTCCCTGTACCAGCATCTCTCTGACCTCCTGAGCTGCATTCTTGACACCCTCTCTGGAGGCCTGAATTGCTGGAGTACATCTCTCAGAGACAGTTCCTGTTTGTAAAACCTAAGCTGCTCAGGAACTCACTTGAAATCTTCCTTGGGTTCAATTTAAACTCTGCCTTCCCCAGAAGCTTACTGTTTTTTTGAAAGCAAGAGGTGCTTGAAACCACTGATAAATGAAGAACTAGCTTACTTTTTTTGGATGTAAAAATACTGCTATACCAGACCAGAGGCTATGAACACAGTGAAGCATATCTTTTGGCCTCTCCACCTTCATTTACCACTGACATGAATGTCTAAGTCCTTATTTACCTTCATATAACTTTCACCATGTAACATCAAGAGGGAGATAAGTTTGTCTAAGGCCTCTTCCAAAAAAAGTGAAGTATTTTTGACACTGAATAGCAATGCTGCAGTGTCAATAACTTTAAAAGACTGTAGAAGAAAGTGATGCAACGTACTCCTACCTTGCTTGTAATTTAATCTGTGAGTTTTGATAAGGCTTTTTTTTACAGTAGGATAAAAATGTCTCTTAACAAGACTAAATACAAAAATTGCTAATATCAACAAAGCTGTTCTTTTCTATCATGTCAAAGATAAATTTCTAGTACTTCCTGGCAAAGACATGAAAGCAAGCAATTATCTATATGAATCATGTGTTTTGGAATACAGGTACTATACTGGAAACACTTGAAAAAAAGTAAGTTTCTCCTATAACTGTTCCTATTCTAGCAATTCCTAGTAAGCTTGTGAGAAATGTCCTTGATCCTTCAGTCCTTAAGCAATGCACTTTATGTTAGGAAGAAGTTTACATTGGAAAACAATAGGGATGAGGAAGAACTTGGAGGCACATGTAATGTAATGCTAACATGGAGGCAAGCTGGGCATCAGCAAAGTAGCAACACTTGTTTGCATTCTATTTTTACTGTAAGTTTTCTTTAATGTATAGGTGTCTCTAAATATGTAAGCTGTTTAAAGATTATTTCAAGATGGTGATGTACATCATGTGAACTACTTGCAAATAAACTTGAGCTTAATTTATTCTTCAGTATATTAATTCAGTTCTAATCACTGAATTCCACATGGCTGAGTTCAAAAGAAGATCATGCACCTCTGTTCTTTCTGTAAATTTTAATTTGTTCTTAGTTTATGTCAAAAACTGAACTGCTTAGAAATACCCTTCTTGGCCTTTAAAACTAGAGTGTCATGGAAATCATAATAATGAGATGAAGCGATCCAATTATTTGTCTAAAATGTCTGCATGAACATTGGAGACCACATTTGAGCAGTTGCTGGAATATTGTTGTAAGCTGCATCTTCATTCATGAACTAATAGTGCTGTTACTGGAGATGTTTGCTGAATATCATGCCTGTTTTTAGTGGAAGGTGGTTCTACTTGTACTGATGAAGTCTGATAATACTTAGCTTTTCTTAATTGTCTACATTCTGTGTTCCGTCTACATATTTCTGGCTTGGGAATAAACCTCTGTTGAATAATAAGTACATGTGATTGGTTCCTCTTTCCCTCTTCCTAATATCCATCACTATGAAATGATCAGTTTCCTCAGTGATATACCATTTCTCAAATAAAGATCAATGTTCATTTGCTGAACAAGTTCTTCTATAAAGTTAAAAACATCATGTTTTATGCAGGATTGCTACACCTACAGAATGATTTCAAATAGTAGTTGTGCTGCATTGTATTTGGCACATAATAGCTGTGTTGCAGCCCTCTGAAAAGCCAGTAAAAAATTACAGCTAACCAACAGGCCATGTTAATACTTTAGAGCTGATAGGAAAGTATCACTGTAGGTATCACTTCCTAAAATGACATACAGTACCTTATGTAAAGAGCAATTTTCTTTTGGTCAGTATAGAAGTAAAACAGTAGAAAAAAATAGTATGCTTAATCCATTAATGCCATAGAAGCCATTTGCTAATGTTTTTAGAATTTTCTATACATTTGGTAAGTCTCAAATGTGTAATAGTAGGGACCTAGAAGGATGGCAGGAGCTAAAGAAAATACAGAAGACTTTAATTTTTTAAAAGCGCCAAACTAACTTAAGAAGTTAGAGCAGATTAATTAACAATTTGAATAAAGTACACATCTCAGTGCTCAGCACAGGAGTTTGGTTTAAATATGTCAACAGTTTTGTGTGTCTCTTCAGATTAAATGTAAAATGTGTTCCAGGAAGAACTGTCTCCTCCCCTCGTCTTACCCAATGACTTCTGCTTCTTTGAGTGGGTTACCACAGAAGATTAGATTATATTGCTGAGCTGCAATGATAATATTGATCTTGCATTAAAGAATTTTAACATTGATAAATTGTACCCTGTGGAATAATTTAAATGAGTAACAAAACAACAAAATATATTGTTTCAAATTGTCAGATTTGACCAGTAAATTTATGCTTTAGTGTTTGGAGAGCTTCTTCAAATCACTTCCAAGGAAAAAATTCTTCCTTGGGTTGAGTCATTTTAAATCGTCTCAAATTAGTTTTTAAAAAATAAATACGTCTAGGGAAGGTTGCAGAACAGTGATAAATACTTGTCCTAGAGAGACCCTGGCCTTCAAACACAAATGTAGGCATGAAGGATAGAAATGAACCAGGAACAGTTTCTGTAATGTTTTGATAATTCACTACCTACCCATCCTTGTTAAAACATTTAGGAGATGTGTACAGATGGACTCGTTTATAATTCTGAAATGAAACAAGACAGACAGAAGAAAAGTCAAATGCAAGTAAATGTAGTGTCCTGAATGTGTCTTTTGAAAACTCGAGAGTAGTGAGCTATGTTTATCCACATTACACTGCCCAATAGAAGATCTGCTAATTAAGTAGTTTAATTAATTGAAGGCAAAGATACTCTGGAGCAGGCTAAAAAATTTCCTTTCTGGTAGTAATCAAGAGTGGATAGGGGTACACGAGGACAGTTTATATATGACTTTATATGTGCCATAAGAGATGCTGTTATTTTTGCTCTCAGCTGAAAAAGCTGAACAATCGAATCCTAGGACTGCCACGTGCTAGATCTAAGAAAGAGTAGAAATATTTCTCCTGTGTTAGTAAGGCTGAATTAAGGAAATTGCTAATATAATTTGTTTCCTGTGAATTTCTAAGCCTACCTTGATTCTAGTCAAGCTAATAAAGATACTTTATCTAACAGTCTTCCTGAGTTTGAATATAGGAGGGCAGTTGAAATAGGGAAAGACAAGCTTTGAGTTGAACTTGACGTGATGTAAAGACTGCTGCAGAAATCGTGAGTGAAATGAAAAGAGTAGCACAGTTTTGTATGGTTCAAAAATAATTTTTGCTGTCCTCAAGTCTACTCAGCTGTAGATTCATAGCTATGCTATCTGTTGCAGAACATAAACTCTTGGTGTGTTACTTGTCTTAGAAAGGATTTTCCAATCAGTAGAAACAGACCACTGTGTTGAAGGGCAGTTCAGGGACAATTGTTGTTCCTCTGGAGTTTCTTCTTCCCACCCACAGAGGGGATGGCATCTCTTTGTAGAATAAACCTCCATGGAGGGTAACAGAGTCCAGTTGTGGTGGTAATTTTGAAATAGTAAGACATTAGTATTATTTTATAAATGAAATTGTTTAGAAAGCAAATGCTGGCTGCTTTTTTCAAGTAAGTTGCCTTGCACAATTTTATGGCCTCTTTCCTTGTAATAAGCAGCAGGTGGCTTATCAAATATATCCACCTTGAAATATGAACTGTTTGGTGTAGGATTTTGATTGCTTAAGGAAGAAGCCTACCAAATGTTCTAGCATTGATCTTTGGGCTAATGTGAAGTTTACTTGAGCTTGCTTGCCCTTTTTGCTTGAATAGGTGGGGGGAGCACACAGAACCTCTCCTACACTGGGGTTACAGTCTGTGACTTTTGTACGAATAACTATCAATTGCATACAGAAAATAATTAAGTGAAGCAAAAAAAACACCCAACACAACCCCTCAAAAATGTTATAGCATAAGAACGATTTAGAATACATCATAAGTCATCTTTGACTCATTGCACAACAAATATGATATTGGGACTGCCAAACTGTACAAGGAGTTTTCCCAAGACCATTTTTAACATTAACAGGACAGATTGGAAGGCCAATATGAAATCAGTTAGGGATGCATGACTAAGATTTGGTTTTCTAGGGTATATGAGCAATATATTGAAGAATGTCTGAAGTTCAAGACTTGCATGTGGTAATTAACTAAATCTTCCTCATCTGAATTATATGAAATGAGGCTTTAGGATTTTCTCCAAACAAAATTTTGACAGAATAGTTTTTGTAGCTCTTACAGCCTTTTAGGAGAATAGTGAATTTTCAAGTCCTTTACTCAGGTAAATCACTTTCTGTTCATAGATCTGTGTTCAGCAGAATGTGAAGCCAGCCTCTACAAAATAAAAACTCACCTCTCATGATCAGTTATTTAAAAACTGAATTGAAACTTCTGCATTTGGCAGTTCACTGAATATGTTCTGCTAACAAAAGACATTTTAAAATTGATGATATGAGCATTTTTTGTATGAGTCAAAGGAAAAAATGTGAGATGCTATGTGTTGAGAAAATCTGGTTTTAAATAGTTAGAAATAAAACAGAAATACATAAAATTAAGAGCAAAATGTGCTTATGTTCCAACCCCTACCATTCTATGATTCTATGATTGAATTAATATTAATGAATCATCAAATAGCAAAATGTACTGGATCAAGTGTAGCTATATATATGTGTGCATATATATATACACACATATACACTTGAGTATATCTTTCTAGACCTCTGAAGTATTAAAATATTATGTAAGTGGTAGACTTTCCCTTTCTGAAAAAGCCAATTCTAAGTGTAAACTCACAACAATAGAGAGGTTATCATGGTCTGTAAACTGTCAACTGCAGTTCATGAAGCCTCTGAGTTGCTAAGCTGCACTCATCAAAAGTTACCTTCTGCTATTCTTACACAAGGCTAAAGGGGTGCCACCAGCAGCCGAACCAAGGTTGTGAAGTCACAGCACTACTTGCATGACAAATACTGCTACACCTCTGCCCTGAGTGTGCTGTCTGAAGGACATAGAGGGATTCCAAGGACCTGTAAAAAAAGTATTTGTCACTTCTTCCACAGGGTGCTAACTAGGAGATGAGAAGCCAGCTTATCAAGTGCAGGATGGATGAAAGGAGCATAGAAGTAGGATATGAAGTCAGTTTATAACTGCTTTATTGGGAGCCTTCAATGATACCAGTACAAAGTTTAGCAGAGGTAAACTGAAGTAGCTCAAGTAAAACCCTGTCTTTTGGTATAGTATTGGGTGGTTTAACCCCAGCTATGTGCCAGGTACACACCAAAGCCATTCTATCACTCCCGCTCCTAAGCTGGACAGGGGAGAGAGAAATATAATGAAATGTTCATAATCTGAGATAACGACAGGGAGATCACTTAGCAATTATCATCATGGTCAAAACAGACTCAGGCAGAACTGCTTTGATTTATTGACCATCAATCAAAACAGAGTAGGGAAATGAGAAATAAAATCTGAATCTTAAAATACCTTCCCCAAGCCCTCCATTCTTTCCAGATTTCTATCTCCTCCTTTCCCAGTGACACTGAGGGATGGGAAATAGTGGTTTTGGTCAGTTCATTACAGATGGTCTTTTGCTTCCTCTCTAGAGGAGGACTCATCATACTTCCCATTGCTACAGTGTGAGATCCCTCCCATGGGAGACAGTCCTCTATGAACTCCTCCAACATAGGTCCTTCCCATAGGCTACAGTTCTTCGCAAACTTCCACAACATCGGTTTCAGCCATGTGGGAAACAGTCCTTCAGGAATGAACTGCTCCAGCATGGATTCCTCACTGGCTCAAAAGTCCTGCCAGCAAACCTGCTTTGGTGTGGGCTTCCCTCTCCACGAGTTCCCAGGCCCTGCAAGGAACTTGCTCCAGTGTCGGCCTCCCATGGGGTCACAGACTCCTTTGGGCATCTATCTGCTCTGGTATGGGGATTTCCACAGGCTGCAGGTACATCTCAGCTCCCCAGTGGACCTCCATGGCTGCAGGCGGACAGCCACCTCACGGTGATCTCCACCACAGGTCACAGGGGAATCTCTTCTCTGGTGCCTGGGCACCTCCACCCCCTCCTTCTCCACTAAACTTGGTGTCTGCAGAGATTATGTTCTCCCATTCTCACTAGCTTCTGCTGCTGCTACAGTTTTAGCACCCATGAAAAAACTTTCCCTTCTCAAACACGTTATTCACGGAGGTGTTATCTCAGTCATTAATTGGCTCAGCCTTCATCAGCTGCTTGTCCATCTGAGAGCCGAATGGCACTGGCCCTATCAGATACAGGAGAAGCTTCCATCAGCTGTTTTTTTAAAGAAGCCATTCCTGTAGTCCCTTCACCCTACCACAACCTGGCCAAACAAACCCACTACTATTACCTCTTTAAAAGAAGACTAGATTCTGGTTCTAACTTCCTTTTTTTTTTTTTTTCCTCAGAGTATGCTGGTTTGCAGATCATACTCCTTGTTAGATTGTCATGGTGATGGTTTTCATTTCAATTAAAGGCACCAGGTTAAACTTTTTAATTAGAGAATTTAGGTGACAAATTAGAAATATTTTTGCCTAAGAGTTATATTGTGATGTTAATTCAGAATACAGCAGGCTCAATGCTATCTTCTTCTATGTGTAGTTTCAGGGAAAAATTATTCAGACATATTTCTGAATCATAATTCCTGTTCCCCCTTCCTCCCTCTAGTCTTAAAGAGTAAGACTAAACTGTAGTACTTACAAAATGGATGTTTACAGGAACATTCCTTGCTTTTTTTCCCCTCTATTTAAATATCATAATTGTTGCACTGAAAATAATTTTCAGGTTCAAACTTGGTTACAGAAACATTTTTCTAACCAGTTAACTAATTAAAGTGTTTCCAGGTGTGGGCACACCTTGTTCTCATTTATGCCTGCTTAGTGGTGCTGCTGACCTCTTACCATCACAGTTCTGTTGCTTTCTTGCATTGATCAGCTGCCAAGAAAGGCCAAGGCACTGCACAGCTCTTGCCCTGATGGGCTGTATAAAAGCACTGAGGCTTTCTGCTCTCTTTATTCACCTAGATGAGTCTTTATAAGCTCTGTATGTTCTGCTTCAGCCTTCTCTCTTTGATTCTCCCACCTGTTTTGGATCTCTGCATGTTTTTCAATTTTCTGCTTTGTATCTAGAATGAGTCACTGAATGTGCAAGGTGTGTTTCATCATCTTTGCCTCAGTAGCACCAGCTAAATCAGTTATATTCTGTATAACACTTGTACATACTTGTACTGATGTTTCTCTTATACATGTAAAAATAACACAAAGTCATCTTAGAAATGTGACTGCTCTCTCTTCCCTGTCAGTTTGTCGGTCCTTGTCAGAAATGTAGTGCTTTTTTGGGGGTTGGGTTTTTTAATTCTGCTTATAAAGAGGATAAAAGAAAAATTAAAATTATTTTCATCAGAAGTCCTTCAAGCTGTTCTGAATGGAGGTTTTTTTTCAGCAATGTGTTTTCACTCCTGGGGTGTACCAGCCTCTACCATTTACTAAGTTTAAGCTGATAGCGTTCAAAATAATGAGAATTATGGCCTGCTAATCTTGTAGTTCCTTTCACAAGAGCTCTGTGCTCTCTCTTCAGGAAATCATTGCTACTGCCACATCCTGTGTTGGTGTTTTCTAGCCCCTACATTTAAATGGTCCTGTTCCTTCCAGGGGTGTTGAAAGACTCTGCTGCAAGTTAATCTCTCTCTGCCTGTTTAAGAAGTATGGCTGCTGTGTTTAGAAATTGTTGTTGGAGCCAAGCCAACAATGAAACCTCACACAGTCACCCTCCCTGCCCACACTTTAAGTAGGAGGGGAAGGAAAATTGGAAAAGAAAAAACTCATGGATTAAGATAAGAACAAATAAAATAACTAAATCAAAATAAAACATAATAACAGTAAGAAGAATGAAATATAATAATAGTAATTAAGAGAAATAAAATCCAAGAGAAAAAAAAAACAAACAAACAAGTGATGCCCAATGCAGTTACTTATCAGCCGCTGACTGATGCCCAATCAGTGATCTAATCTCTCTTGGCCAATGTCGGCTCGTTTCTGTACCAAGCATTACATCCTGTGGTGTGGAGTAGCCTTTTGGCTAGTTCAGGTCAATTGTCCTGACCATGTTCCCTCCCAGCTTCTTGTGCATACATTAGCCTGCCCCCACTCCCCATCCCCTGTCCACTCACTGGCAGAACAAGTAAGAAGCAGAAACAGCCTTGTTGCTGTGAAAGCACTGCTCAGCAATAACCAAAACATCTCTCTGTTATCAACATTCTTTTCAGGATAAACTCAAAATACAGCCCTGTAGCAGCTACTAGGAAGAAAATTAATTCTATCCCAGCCAAAACCAGGACAGAAATTATGGCCTTCTTGAAGAATTCAATCTCTGAGTATCTTCTGAATGCACATGCCACTGCATATGCTACCCTAAGAATGTGTATTTATTTGACTTCTGTCATTTTGAGCATTTCCAAAATGCTTAGGATTTCCCATGCTGTATACATAATATGTGTGATTCTACATACATAGGAGTGCAGTGTATGTCTGTGGTGTGCTTTTGGGAGTACAGTATGGTTTCTGCTTCTGCATTTCAGATCTCTCATAAGGACAAAGAGCAGGGAGAAGGAAAACAGTGCTGGCATTAGCAGCCTTTTGAAAAAAGGATAGATTTGCCTCCCGTGTTTAGAATTTTGTGTGACAAAAAAAATATATCCATTTGTAAGTGTTTATTTCCAGCTCTGATTCCAGTGGGTATAAGCTTGGGTATGTACAATGATTGGGACAATCTGCATCTTATTACAGCTAATATCAAGTTTTCATCAGCAGAAATCTCAAATTTAAATTAAAACCTGACTTCTGCTTTGTGATTTTCATTAATTTACTTTTGAGATTAATAATACTATTGTGATTTATTAATCTGGAAAGTGTTTGCTTTTTACATATTTTAAGTGTGTGCTTCCTGGCCATTATGCCCAGGGTTCATGTTTCAGAAGGATACAGTATTGCAGAAAGGTTTTAAAGCAAGTGTTTAATATCTTTGTGATGTTTGTAAAAGAACACTGAAGCTTGGCAGATGAAAGTTGCACAGAAGGAATCAAATTCCCATAAAGGATTACACAACCTGTTGGACCACCTACTAAGCAAGGGCCTGACCTAGCCTGCCCCATGCTCCTCACTCACACAGAACCACAGTTTTTTTGTCAAGCTTCAGGCAAGGTGAGAGAAGGGCAGTTCATGAAGTTTTAGTATTAAACATCTATATGACAGCGCTTAAGTCATTTAACTTATTTCTGTGTCCGTGCTACTTCATGATTTTTCTTTTCATATTAGATGTGCAAAGTGTTTGGAGCGTAAAAGAAATGTGCCATCTCTTCCAGACTATACTTCCCTGCAGGTGCTGCAGTAAGAACAGCAGTAAGTCTTGCCTTCTGGGAGAGGCTTGTGTCCAGATTTTGAAATAAAATGAGAGTAAAGGAGAAAACCAGTGCTCTGAGAAGAGCTACAACTGTTTTACTGGGGTGGACAAGTTGGTTTTGTTGTGGTACTCTGATTATCATAATTGCGTAACCACCCAAAAGCATTCCTGTTAGCCTTAAAAAGGTTGCTCAAATGCTTGAACCAGTACATCTTTAAGTGCACTGCCAACTGGCTTCTCTTGGACAGACATCCTCTGAAAAATTAGGCTAACTTTGACTGTGGTTGTCACAGATTCTATGGACTTAGTCGCATAAACTAGTTACCTGTCATCTCAGAAATATGTATTCTAATGATTTCTAACAGAAGACAAAAGATAGAAAACAAGAGTGATACACTTGTCATGCAAAGTGTTCAAAAAAGCAGGGAGACAAAAGAGCTGTCTTGCATTTATTTCACTCCACAGGTTCACATTAGTGGAGACTTGGGAAAGTAGTTCAAGAAACGTGTTTGTGCAATGAATACTGTTACCATAGCTGTTGGGGGGGCGGGGCGGGATGCTGAGCTGAGCTACTGCTGACTTGTTAAGCAGCTTTTACTCTTCAAAAGACAAAGCTGTGTGGAGTCTTTGAGAGCAGAATCCTAATGAGGTTGCTACACTTGTGCTCTTTTTTTTTCTTCCCCTCCTGTCAAGCCTAAATCTTTGGAACATGTTGTGATCTATTAAGAGATAAATTTAAAATGTGAAAGATAGATGGGATGAAGGCAGGGTTCTGGGTGCTCTCCCCAACTCCCATATAGCCCTGTTGCACCAGTGGGTCAAGCGGAGATGTTGCCTGGGCTTCAGTTCCTATCTGTTTCCACCGACTCCATTTTGGAGAAGAAGGTATCTAGTGCTATACGTTTCAGGACTGCTGCTGCTGATTTGGGGATATAGAAATTCTGATGTTGGTATGACAGTCCCAATAACGATCTGCAAAATCAAATTAATCTGGAAAATACCCAATATGTACATTTATTGCTTGGGAACATGTTAAATCCATCACATTTTTGGCCATATTAGTATATCATTCTGATCATAAAGTTGTTATGATTTTCTGAGTTGCAAATTGTAGTTAGATTTTTTTTTATATGCCTTTCAAGGTAGTTGAAGTACTGCAAAGATACCTAATTATTTTGTACGTTTGATAACACCATCAGGATCTATAGTGGTTACATAGTTGTGAAGCTCTGGTAGTACAGGGAAAGATAGGAAGTAGGGCACTTAGAATGGTCTTTTCTAGGGAAGAAGAGAAAGGATTTCTTCATTTCCTATGTGTAGTTTCTCTGCTTTGAAAGTCATGAGAAAAATATCAGGTTGTCCTGGAATATGTATCATCTATGGTGTGACTTCCTGAATGGCTGCTGTGAGCAAACTAGGAATCTGGTCTGCCCTTCAGCAAGCATTGTTTTACTGCCTAGCTGCAGTGGCTTGTGTGTGGACCAGGGTAAACAACATTATTTTTGTTGATGCAAGAATCAAGTAGCTAGTGCCAGAGGCGGTACTTATCCTTCTGCTATGTGAAGGAAATAGATTAACTTTTCCTGTCGTTTCATATATGATAACTTTTCAGAATAGATTTAGAAATCTTGCAATCTTGACATATAAGCAGATGAGGTTTGAGATGGCGTCAGGTGACTGACTGGGAAGTCATTTGAGCAAATGGTAACACTAGATTTCAATATAAATAAGAACAATCTGATCATGTTACGGAAGGAATTTTGGCAATAGGTAGCTCATGCAAATGGAAGTGTCAATTATCTTTGAAACCTTATGTAAGCTCATCAATTATTACATTGCTGTACAGTTACAATAGCTAAGGAAGCTTTGCTTCTATTTTGAAAGGTCATCTAGTATAAAGTATCATAGTTGCATGCCAGAGAATATACAAAAACTATACAGAGGAAAATAGACTGAACTACTACCTTAAGTGCATTATGTAGACAATATTTTTCAGATTTCTAGGCAGCTCCTCACATAACCCAACCTTTTATTAAAAAAAAGAAAAATCAATTTAAGAGGATTCCACTATATATCTGAAAAGTAGCCTGCATTGCAGAATTTAATAGGATTATATTATTGATTCCATCTTTACAATGCTAGCTAGTATTTGGTACTTGTGAACTGCAGACTATTATGTGACTGAACACAGGGGAAGAGGGATTAGTTTGTAAAAGAATAAGGAGCTTTCCCTTAAACTGCCCTGAACCAAACATATATACCTGTTTTGGTCTCTGTTAGTAAATGCCAACTAATGAAACACCACTGACAGCAATGTCTAAAACCAGGTATCTTACAATCACTTACTCAATCTCCAAGTAGAAAATAATCGAACCTCTTGTAAGCTGTTGCTGTAATTCAGCTGTTTACAGTTTCTCCAGAAAATTCCACCTATATGTCATTGCTTAAACAAAAGCTACTAAAAAGTTGTTTGTAAATCCATGTCATGTACTGAAACTAAAGCTTCTCCTGGCAACAGAAGATACTTTCTACTGTTTGTGAACTTAATGAAGTAAATGTCCAATTGAAAGATCATTTCCACAAAAATATATTTTTAGAAGGTAACACTTCCTTACTGAACTTCCTAAGTTTTATGTCTTAAGTCACTTCCTTACCTACCAGCACTATTAGTTTATAATTACTACGTTAGCGACCACAGTCATCCCTTCATATTTGCAAAATCAATTGGCCCCTGAAGTCTGGTACCCTTATTGATTATAATGATAGAATTTGTAGGATTTTGATTAAATAAACTAAGCTTTTTAAAATGAATTTTATATAGAGGAGTCATCTTTTAATGCAGTTCCTCTTCCCCTGTTACTCTACTGAAATCTATCTCTGTCTTTAGCAGTAAGAATGTACCAAGCTCTTGCTTTCCTTTAGTTTTAGATGGTTCTACTTCAAGAAAGCAGATGGCCAGCTGTGAAAACACCAGTACAGCAGAGCTGTATAAATGTTATTAAGGATGATATGAGCCAGCAATGTGCCCTCATGGCCAAGAAGGCCAATGGCATCCTGGGATTCATCATGGAGTGTGGGATTCATCTGGAGTGTGGCCAGAAGGTCAAGGGAGGTTCTTCTTCCTCTCTAATCTGCCCTGGTGAGGCCTCATCTGGAGTACTGTGTCCAGTTCTGGGCTCCTCAGCTCAAGAGGGACAGGGAAGTGCTGGAGAAAGTCCAGCACAGGGCCACCAAGATGATCAGGGGAATGAAACATCTTTCATATGAGAAAAGGCTGTGGGAACTGGAACTGTTTAGTCTACAAAAGAGGAGACTGAGGGGAGATCTACTTCTGCAGGGGGGTTGGACTAGATGATATCTAAAGGTCCCTTCCAACCCCTACCATTCTGTGATTCTATGATGAACACCAGCAAAATGCTGAGATCTCAGAAAATAGAGATTACACGTCTCTGGGATAAACTTTAAATTTGCAGTCTTCCCAGACTCAACAGGTTATGCCAGACTGCATCAGAGAAATGGATATAATGTTGTCTTTACCTCCCTTCATTGGAATAGGTAAAAAGAAGTTATTTTTCTGTGGAGCATTTCTCCTATTTGCCTCTTGTGGTGTTGTCAGTAAGTAGGGGAGGATGTGCAGAGAGAGAAATGCCTTGCATTTCTGAAAGCTGCAGATGATGACAGGTTTCTAACTTTAAAAAAATGAAGAAGCAGGCAAGTTGAGTAAGAATGTTGAGAATGCTGTGAAATACGTGAAGAGCAAACACCTATCCCACTAGCTGTTTGAATGCTTTTCCCCCTCCCAGCTGCTGTACATTGTCAATAGTTAACTGCTGTATTACACTGAACTGACAAGCCGTGTACATTCAACTTGAGTCAGTTTGAATCTAAACCAACTTAGTACTGATAGACCAGAGGCATAAGGGTTGTGATCTTTTGTTTAGTCCAGCTTTTCTGTTGATGCTAAACAAGATTTTGTATCTTTTTCTCTTTTGATCTATCATGTTCTTATTCAGAACAAAATGTGATAATACGAGGTGAAAGTAAAAACAAGACGGTGACCTTTTTGTAGGTGGTAGAGATTAAAGCATGTGGGATATGAACCCTTCCATAAATCTCACTGGAAAAATCATTTCTTCTTTGAGATGAAACAAACATAGATGAGAAATTCCTATGTTTTGTGCTATTTTACTCAATTAGTATTTGAAGTACTTTGAAAATTTGAGACTTTTCACTGGGTAACCTTAGTTAGGCTGGCTTTTCAGTCCCCTTTGTTGAATATATACATTAGAAGAATATTTAAAAACTCCCAGTACTTTTGTGCAGTAGCAGGGACAGAACTTCTAATATTACTCATTTTTTTTTAAATAAGTCTGTTTGCTCTATGATACATATGCAATTAATGTTCATGATTGCTGCTAGAGCTAATGTGAATTGTAAGCATAAAACCTCTCATCTCTTTTGAGAGGAGCGTAGTGCCAGGCAATGGCATTCAGCCAGTGTTCTCTGTCCCATCAGTCATGTGAGAGGGTAAGGGGGACAGTGCATCACTCCTAACTGTAAAATATTTCTGGAAACAATATGCCTGAGTGCATGGGCTCCAGGAGGACATTGAAGAAACATCATCAAGTGTATCCTGTCCTTTATATGTTTCTGGTAATGCAAGTTGAATTTATTAGCAGTTTGTTGCTACAGTAAAAAGCATTCACAAGATTTATAGCTGAAACAATAGCTGTATATGTTCAGTCCTGTCGTATTTATTGAAGGTTTTGTTGAGCTCATGGCATTCTTTGATTAATTGCTATCTGAGGCGTGTTTTGTTACAAGGGCTGTGTCAGATTTTGTGTCACTGTATTTCATAAAGTTCTACTGGGTCTTTGGGGAGGAATGCAAAACCATTAACTTAATGGGTGTGTAGGCAAGTGGTAAAAGTAGTAACTAATTGACTGCCAGTCAGGATTTATACATTTAGAGTGCACCTCCTCAAGTAATGATGGGTTTTACATTTTACTTTAACACAGAGTAGCCATTATCTTATTGCTGGGATGAGTTTCTAGACTCTGCATTGTAACAGCCTAGAACTTTCTCAGCCATTTAAAAAGATGGAATATATAATAGTTTAGTATTTTCCTTTCCTTTATAATGAAATGGAATGAAAAGGTAGTAATATGTGAAAATCATGGTAGTAACAAAACATTGAGTTTAGCTTGCAAGAATTCCTGCAGTATTTGAAGGAATACACAAGGAAAATCAAGGATCTTGATGTTTTGATGAACTCCACAGAGCCATATTAGAAGGATACAGATAATTTTGAGTGTATCAAATGTGATCTTTTGATAACTTTTTTTTTTAAGGCTGGCAACTCCTTTTCTGTTTTCAGAAACATAATTTAACCTAGAATCTAAAGATTAAGCTAGGTCCTTACTTTGTGCAAGTTGTCTTCATAAATAGCTTTTGTGAGGCCACACCAGTCTGACAGTAGATCAGATTTATTGTTATTGCTTTTGCACTAGTGTCATTGATCCGATATTTAGCAGCAAATAAAAAGTAGAAAAATGATGTAATTTTGCCACCAAATATTCATGCAACATGTATTATAGGAATAGATTTGCTGTATGACAAATTCCCCAACTCCTACAATTTCACAGGCACTGGATTTCTATCTTTTTTGTCAAAAAATAAAGTTGGGTGGGTTTTTTTGCTAACTTGACTTACAATTTTTCCATGGAGTGAACATGACCGTCAGTGATTTGTATCTTATTAACTTATTTGAATTGTGTGCTTAGCTTCAAGCTCCTTCACTTCAGTATCTGTAGTGGTATTTGCCTTTATATTCTCTTGATCTGAAAATATGAATGCTAATCAGTTATCACTTCAGTGTAATATTTCAAAGCTTAAAATATACTGTTGACTAATTCTCCAATATTTGTGACAGTTAATTTCTTCTGTCATTGTGATAAAAGAGATGCGATAGAAGAAATTAAGCACAAAAGTGAAGAAAGGAGGATAAAATACTTGGGTTTAGTACTATATATTTCAAGCTTGTTGAGTGTATTAAAGCATGTGCAGTACTAAATGCTTCAAATGGCTAAGTGGGACACATCCTTCCCCACATATCTGTCGCACAGAAGATTTGGTAACGAATGAAATATTTGTACTTTATGTATTTATACTAATTGACACCAGAGAAATGGAACCGAAGATGGTACTGATTTGACTATACATTTAGAGATATGCCCTTTACAGACTTAATATTCAAAGTTAGGTGTTTTCTTCATCCTTGTCTGTTAGTGGAGGATTAGATAGGCTTTTTAATAGACATTTCTAATAACAGCAATAACTCACCCAACTAAACCTCAGGGGGAAAAAAACCCCACAACAATGCTTATAGTGTGTCAGTTTCTTTTGTGCTACACCTCACTGCCCCTGTTTGATTTTTTTTTTTTTTTTTAAATCTAATGACTGTGGAAGGGAAGGTGCACAAGACAAGTTTGTAAGATTGTGAATAAGAGAGATTACAGAATGAAAAGGTCCAAACTAGGGAAAAAGCAACTGCTCTGGAGCGCACTGCTAGATGCAGGCTGTAGGGCAGACTCTGGGAGGAGTGACCAGGCTTCCCTGCACCAGACACAGCTAGTTCCAGCCAGTTCCAATGGGCCTGCCTCAGTGCCTGGCTCAGGGGCCTTCCCTTGGGACGGAGGCAGAAAGCTCAGGACTGAAGCTGAGTCCGGGAAGAAGGAGGGAAAGTGATTTTAGTTTTTTGTTTCTCACTATCTTACTCTGTTCTTAATTGGCAATAGATTAATCTTCCCCCACTTGAGCCTGTTTTGCCTGTGAATGATCATCCTGTCCTTATCTGCACCTTTGAGCCTTATTTCATCTTATTTTCTCCCTTGTCCTGCTGAGGAGGACTGGGAGAGACTGGGTGAGTGGCTGGTGGACTATCAAGGCTAACGCACTAAAAGCCCATCAATAACCAGATTTTTTTTTTTTAAAGAACAAAGAAAAGCAACTCCCCCTCCTCACTCCAGGCAAAGAAAGCTACTGCTAAAAATTTAAAGAAACATAAGAATGATGACAATCTTTTGTATATTTTTTTTAAGGAAATGAAAATGTTTCTGAGAAAAGTCAAATAAAATGCCTCCAGCATTTTAAATAAGGTTTTAAAATACCGCTTTTTTTAGAATCAGGATTTTTGCCAGTTTCTTTAAAAAAAACAACAACCCCAAAACAAACAACAAAACCCCACAACAATTACTATGTATAAAATATTAAAGAGTAGTAATTTTTATTACATTACCTGCATTAGCAATGTAATAATATCTCTTGAAGAATGTTATTACCTCTGCTAAGTATTTGATCCCTGTGCTTATATAAATCCAAACTGACTTTATCTGAAACCAGCTGGACAGCTAAAACAGTAAATTGTTGATACAACTGATAAATGGTATGTAATTATTTAGACATGTTTTTACAAAACCATTTCTAAATAAAGCAAAGGACATTCAGTTACTTAGATGTTGCAAGTGGCCCATATCATTTTGGTGCTTGGCACAAGATTCACAGGAATTGCTAACTCCCATTTTGGGCACCGAATGGAGTGCAGGTATCCAAGTGCAAGAATATGGTATCCTTTCAGTTCCTGTTAGATGGAGAGAGAATATGAGTAATTCTGTAACAAGTAGTTTTGTAGTCCTCTTTCTTTGCCTGTCTGCACTTGAGTTATTTGCTCCACTTCCTGACCTTGGGTCCCAGGAAAGCAACAAGCACATGCCTGCTCCCCAGTAATGAGTTGTAGATGCCTGGGAGGTGGCATCCATGTAGGAGCAGGATCTCTGTTGATGGATACCTGTCTCATAGTGGTAGCTATATAGGCCTTTATAGTTAGGCATCTCTGTATTTAAACTCTGTGAAGGCCTCAATTGGTAAGTGTTCGTCCATTATGCACATGAATTAAATCACACAAGAATGATTTAGGAAAGCAGCCAGGTAACCATAGCTCTGCTGATGCTGGTGTATCCTGCACTTTGCTTAAATGAAAGTCCTTCCCCTGAGAATAGAAATCCTGGGAGCTGTTATTCTGGATAAAGATGTATTTTATTTTTCAGCTTTAAAAGGCAAAGAAAGAACAGGAAAGAGTTTTCTATTGCAGAATAATGGACGGGTGAGAGGGCTCATTCCACCTATGGGAAGGGTGCAGACTGACCATTGAGTGTAGAGACAGTATAAGTGGGAAAGTGCATCTGTGTTGTAAGAGCTGTGAATTTATCCCATGTCTTCAGGACTGTTGTTTTAATCTAGTGGTTCAGTTTTAATTTGTACCTTTGTCTAGATTCTTTGCTTTTCTAGTTTTAAGAGTCAGCTGCATGGTTCTAGTGTTTTGTTGCTTTTTAAATTGTGGGGACAAAAGTGCTCTATCTATTGTGATGGTCTAAAATTGCTTACCTCAACAATTTCTTCAAATTCTTTATTAATAATCAAAGTATTTTAAAGAGACAGTTACAAGTTGTTTTAGCCACATGAGCTGGATCTGGTTATGCATTGTGGGTTTGGACAAGATTACATTCAGAGTAGCTTTTGTGTGCTTGTTCTTTCACTCTGCCATTCAAGAGTGAATATTTACGGATTGTACCCATTCAAATCTTACTGGCTCATCTCTTTTCATATGTTAAGTCTTCACATGAGATAAGGAAGATAATTTTGAGAAAACATTTTAATTAGGGCCTTAGAACCTATAAATATTTAACTATTTAATAAAATAGTGCTGCAAGATGTAAATGACTAAATGGAACATATTTTAGATACTTTAAATTGTGTAACTTAAAATTCTGCATGTTTTCACACTTCCCAATGAGTCAAAAACTTGATATATTGCAACTCGTATTTTTTGGATTTTAGCAACTGAAACTTTTTTTTCCTTTTTTTCACCTGTATGATACTGTAGGAAATGGTCTTTCTTTGCTGAAAGCTTTAATAAAAGGATTAAGCTTTTGGGGACAGAGGTATGTAAGTTGGTTTACATTTTTCAGCTTATGGACTACTGATTTAAAGAATGATGAGGTCTTTTTAATTGTTCTGGAAGATGATAAAGAAATTGTAACTAAAAAAGAAGCTGATAATGTGAAGCAACAGGGTCAGGAAATACAATTCAGGAGTATTGTGAATACAACTCAAATCTCATTGTCTTCCCTTTACAGAAATGGTCAATAGTGATTTTTGTTTAAAGTTCTGAATTATTAGATTTGAGTAATGAAAATGGGAAATGAAAGATGGAAAAAAAATTAATGCAAACCAGTTAAAAGTGTATGTTTTTCTTCAGTGATGTAAAAAGGTTTGTGTTGCAAGAACAATATTGTTTTCAGAGTTTATTGTAGGAACAACACTGTTTTCAGATTTTGTTTGTATCTGCATTAAATTTCTGATGCTTTCTTTTCTGAACGACAAGCTCAAGATGCATTACTACACTGCTCAAATTTCATCAAAACTGAGTGCATCTATGTATTTGCATTTTGACAGTCTGGGAAGGAGGGTCATATGTTTATAAGTACAAAGATGTTTGATATTATTTTCCATCCCTGAGAACAGGGCAGACAACATTAATGGTTTTGATATGTTTTTCATTAAAAAAAATGAAACCAAACTGCAAACCCTTCATTGAAACACACTCAACAGTGAGGCAACATAAATTTCCAGTTAAAAATGAGAAGATTTAATAAGTGACAATAAAGATAAAAAAAAAAAAAAGTTGATTATGCAAAGTAGATAAATACAGAAGTAAGAATAAACTGTAATTTGAGATCCTGAGCATTTTTTGTGGCCTCCTTATGTTCTTGGGAGTTTGATTTTACTTTCTTTGTGTGCTACTGAAACAGGAGATCCATTGATAGTCATTGATTAATGCTTTTCTGTAGCAGTTTCTCTGTTTTGGAATTATTTTTTTTCTTTTTACATTTGATGGATCACTTGCAAAAAGCCTAAACTGAACCCTGATATTATGTTCCCTGCTGGAGGTTCTAAAATAACCTGAGACTATTTTTCTTGGAATAGAAATACACACGTTACAGTTACATTTTGCTAATACAGCTCTACAGCTAATGTTCAGATGTTATTTGCTGCCCTTGCTTGTATGCAAGATGACAAAAGGAAAAATGAAATTATATGGGTTCTTTGATATCTCATCTGATTTCTCAAGTGGTATTTTGACATTAACTTCTGTAATTACTGCTGGATATTAATTAAGAAATGGCTTTACCACCAGGATTTGCAAATTAGATATTTTGTCTATTTATAACTCTAGCTGAGAGCCAACTAAAAAAATACTGTAAATACAGTAAATATATAGTAATATACATTATAATAAGTAATTATATTATTGTAGTATAGTAAATACTGTAGCAATGTGAGGTTTTAAAATATTGTGATTATAGAAGAGAATGGCATATATAGTCCTTGCTTAGGTTCTACCTTAATAGATATCAGCAGTTAAATAGTTGAACAGCAAAGAACAGACTTCTCTGTCCTAATCCACTACATTTGAATCTGGGGAGGAAAAAAAAAAGGTAGATTGCATATTATACAGAAGAGCTGCTGAATATCTGCACTTCATCTCTGGGCAGCTCAGCATTCTGAGAGAGGCAGACTGAATTACACACAGAAGTAAAAGGTAATTGTAGGGATATTAAAAAGAATCGTAAGACAGATGGCAGCACTTACCTGCACCTGTCTTGGACAGATGAGCAACCTTTCTTTTGAATGTTTCTATTTCTTTAGAGAAAGATGCCTGGAAGTTCAATTATGAATGCCTTTTTTAAGATAGGTCGTATGAGACAGGAAAATTTTAGTAATTCCATTGAGGTCATCAGAACTGTGTGCTTGCATCAGCTGAAAAAGATTTAAATATTTAAACTTCAGAAATCCTTGCTAATCTCTTTCGTAGGTTTTTAATTGTCCAACATATTGTAATACTTACACAAATTACTACAGTGCTATTGTCCCATGCTGTATGGATATGTATAGGGGCATAGGTTTATATTGACTTAGAAGAATTATCAATTTGTATTTTGTAATCTTAACTCTGTTAAAATGAATAGTCTCCAGCAGAAGGAGGAAGAACATACAACAGATTAGAAAATCTTTGTTGTAGCAGTTAAACAGGTAAAAAAGAAATAGGAAAAGAGGCAAATATAGGATTGAAGTCATAATGAGTCATAATCATGCAAGTAAATAGAAATCAATATAAGAGATGGATATTTAAATAAAAAATAAATAGTTTCAGCTAAAAATAACGTATATAAAATTTATTTTGTGCTATCACAGCAGCAGGTGTTGTTATGT
Organism: Colius striatus; assembly: GCF_028858725.1. NCBI lineage: Eukaryota > Metazoa > Chordata > Aves > Coliiformes > Coliidae > Colius > Colius striatus. The sequence continues at coordinate 29,625,682 of NC_084761.1, forward strand.
GGTAGTAACTCTACTTTGGTAAAGTGTTTTGCAAAAGCCAGATTGTGACAGCACTGCTTCAGCTGACAAGTGCCCTGTTCCAAAAGCAGTCCCATTAGCTTCACTTGAATTCACGGTATGTTTCCTGTGAAAGCAAAGGGAATACTTGTTTAAGTATGAACTTTAGAAATCCAGTTGAGTATTAGATGTGTCAGCTAGAACTGACAAGACTGAGAGCTTGTAGGTCCTCAGGTATTTTTACTTTAAACATGGTTATTATTGTTCCACAGAATGGGTAGAGTGAATGAACCTCAAATCAAAGGCATCTAACCTATTTTCAGTTTAGGAAAAATAAAACTAGTCAGATTTTCTTCTTAACAATAGTTCTGTCACTTCATATTATTCCTATCAAAATTTTAAAATGTAGCCTTTTGTCCCTTGATTAGAAATTTCAGACCTTTGCTTGTGGAAATAGAATATATCCAAATGACAATGAAGTTCTTAATCTGCCACATGAGCAACGTTGAACATGCTTTTCTGAAGTCAGTACCTAGATCACTGGTAGCTGCAGAAACTCAATTGCAATCAGCCTTACTAGTGTGGTTTCTTTGCCTTGAAAAAACTGACGATGAACAATTCTGTCCTTGGTTTTGAAAGAAGGAGAATACAAGCTTAGAGAAGTATTTCCTTTCCTAAACAGGTATATGTGATTTCTTTTTAAGCTCCATAACACAACTAGAAGAGACTATGGTGATTTGGATTATAGCTGATGTGAGGTAGATCATAAGCCTATTAAATGATGAGATGGTGAAACATACTGGTAAACTAGTGGGACTGCCTAAGAGGTTGAGGAACAGAGAAGTGAGGTGGCAAAATGATCTTCAAGAGAACCCTTGGCTATAGCAAACAGGCAGAGCTAGCGTTCTGCTTTATTGCTTGTTCCAGAACAGTTTAGGAATGCACTGAAGTGCAGCTTTGCCTTCTCCAGCAAGACCTCGATGCAGTTGCTAACTGCAGTACCAGTAGTAGGAGTCTGAGACTAAAACAAGAAAATTAATTGTTTAAGAGTTCTTATGAAATTAAGGAATGAAATGACTGAGTGAATTGTTGTATACTGTGATCTTACACTAAATTAGCCTTGATATCAAGGGAATAAAAGGTGGTCACTGAAAATACTGCTTTTTGTTCTGTTCCTACACAGAATATGGTTCCTTCTGAAATCTTGCAGAACATATGCTGGGAAATGGGCTGGTAAATTTCATAAATAATCTGGGAAAAATAGGGTAAATGATAACATGACAGTTAAGTACACAGCTGTTCAGTCAGCTTAATATTTGACTTTCTGAAGAGTGATCATATGACGTGGCTGAAAGGCATGCAGAACTACAGTGTTCATAAATGCAAAGTAATGCACTTAAGGACAAGATAAAACAGCTGCATCGACATATATGCAATGTTGGGCCCTAATTTAGTTCTCAGCACTTTGGAAGGACATCCTAGAATTATATTAAAGGATCAGAATAAGCCCAGAGTGGGAAAGAACAGAGATGTGGAAGAAGAGAGAGCCTTAAAAGAAAGATGAAACTGACTCTTCAAATGTGAAAAAAGTGTACAGGAGAGGTGAAATATGATGGAGATTTACGAAATCATGAGAGTATAGAAAAGGTGAATAGGGAGTGATTGCTCACTGTTTCTGACAGTGGCAGTTCTAAGAGGTGCCCAATGCCATTATTCAAACAGCAGCTCTGAAGTAGAAAATATCTCTCTTCCCCTTTTGAGAGAAGTTAGTCGTTTAAACTTATGGCTTCTAGGGGTTGGGAGGCCAGAGAATAAGAAAAAAAAATTGAAGAATCCAGTGTCCCTTAGTGGCTATAAAACATCTTCTCTAAAAAAAAATGATTGTCAAATGCCTGTGTAATACTGCAGGGAAGGATCCTTCTCCTGACACATACTGCTTGTCACACTTCTTGTGCTCTTTCTTTGATCACCTGTGAATGGCTTGTTGGAGGTCAGGTAACACGGTAAGCAGATCTTTTGCTCTGATGATGTATAAGGGTGTCTCCATTCCTGTATTTAAATCAATTTAAAAATTTTGACCTCCTCAGAACAAAAGTAGAAGAGCAGTATCTTAGAAGGAAGCTATCTGATATGCAACTGATGGGAGGTGATTGCTCGAGTCCACTATTCAAAGTAAGACATAAACTTCATCAGCAGACATGGATTTGGTCTTTTTGACTCTGCTGCTGTCTTGCTCCATTAGATCCTGAATTCCTTTTAAGTGCACATACAGTGAAGTCTCTAGGATAAAATGGGGTGGAAGCTGAAATTAAAGCTCCTCAAATTGCCAGGGAAAGGTATGGACCTTGTGTACTGAGCTTGAATGCTTAGGCCTGGAAGAACTGAGCACTTCAGGTCCAGATAAAATTGATTCCCAGCAAGTCTGAACCATGCTAGTTACAACAGCAGCTTGCTGGGATCAGCCTGTAAGCACATCAGTTATTGAAAGATACTGCTGTGTTAGGTATAGGCACCAGCTCAGCTAAAGTTTCCAGAGCCATGAGAGTGCTGTGTCAAATGGCGGTTCAGTACCCAGTGTCATTTGTGGCTTGATCCCTGTATGCTAAATAAAAATCTCTCTCTAATTCTCTACCTTTAACTCTATTTCAGGATATATTGAAAGAAAAATCTCTCAAGACTATATTTTTCTCTTGTCCTCAGTTGTAATTCAGAATACATGGACAATAATTTGATTGTAAATTTCTTTTAATTTATGCTTATGTTATTTCTCTTGTCTGTTGGTGGCTTTCTTGTCTGGTTATACTACTTCCCCCACCTTCCCAACCCCACAAAGCTCTCCCCAAACATTCTGTAAATGCTTAATGTTCAAGTAATCAAAAAGCTCTCAGAACTGTATTATGCAGATAGTAGGCAGACATAAGGCGTGCTTAAGACTAGGCTATATATAGATCTTTTTTCTCTGTATTTATGTATTTTCAGTACCAGTACTTGAGCCAGGTTTAATCTTTTTATCCCAAGAATCAAATTCTCCTTGCCCATAAGCTAGTTTCCAAATAAAACTGGGAATTCCTGGATGTTAACCTGGCTTCATGAACAGAGGCTTGAGAAGGGACTTGTGATATTTGTCTTAGATCGGGTAGAAGTTTAGGAGTTGGAAAAGCTGATAGCTGGAAAAATTTTTAAAAATTACCTCTCTGCTGCTTCTGTTTCTGATAGAATGGCTTGTCAATGAACTTCAAAATAAGAAACTGTCTTAAGCATCCATTGTTCTCTGCTAGTCAGAGACCTATTTGCATCTGTTTATATATGTCTTCTGCCATTTTACTCAGCCGTATTTATGAGATCTGGCTTCTCTATAGTCTTACATGGAGCTCTTCCCAAACATCTGCAAGAATACTATGAATTCACCTGATGACTGTATTACTAGGGTGGGGATTTGCTTGGAGTAGTCAAAGATAACTCTTAGAATTAAATGATCTTCTCAGTGTTAAAGCAGCAGAAAACTGTAGTAACGAGGGATATCAAGACTGCTAATATAAACTGGATTTGCATTGGAATAAAACAAAAATCCACATCCTGATTCTAAAATTTGTCAACTTTGACTGTAGACACAGGAATTTTAAGTTATTTTATTACTACTTGTAGACAATTGTCTTTCTGTGTACAATTCACATGTGTTTAGATGTTACTTATTGATCATTTTAAAAAAAAACCAATTTGATATTAATAGCCTTGATGCAGGTAAATGATTTTTTTTTTAACATCATTTCTGTAATATTCTCCTGAACCTTGTGGTTTACTGTTTTAACATTTATAAAGTCTATTTTTCTGACCTTATATACTAACTCAGGCTTTTGTCTAGAGGCCTATAGAATAAATGTTAAGCACAGGTTTATGCTAATATGCACATTAGTTTGCAAGCTAAATGTTAAGGCAATACTTCAAAAGGAAAATGTAGAATCAAAAGAAATATTATCATGATGGAAAAACTGAACAAACATACATAGTAATAATACATCAGTTTTCTTCTGTTTCGCCTAGATGTACTAAAGATGTGTAAGCTTTAATATATAGACTCTGGCTTCAGTAAGAATGTTAGTCTGTAGTATTTTTTAATTTACTAGTATTCTGATAATCATAAGACAACCACATTTCTTCGTATTTCAGAACTAGATAACTAAAGAATGGGGTTTTTTGATGTATGGAAGGTATAAAGGAAAGAAAATATTAAGTAATTAATAATATTATCTACTGCTGAAAAGAAAGTAAAATACTTAAAATATGTCTTTTTCTAAATAAGATTTGGTTTTGTATAATGATGTTTTTGAAACATGGATTTCAAATATGCTCTGTAAAGTGTAAACAAGAGTTTGTCCTTGATAGCTATTTTATATTTTTCAGATGTAAGTGGGATTTTTTAAATGGTCACTGAATAGAACTTTCAGACAAACACATTTACTCATATTAGAAATATGTACATAAAGTAATGTAAAGAGCATCCTCAGGGTAAGCATTCTCATTAATTCTATACAAATATAAAACACTACATCTCATTAATCAGAATAAATGGCTTTAGATGTTTTATTTCACTGTATTTACTAGTTACGCTGTTCAGTATTCAGTTGTTTATTCAGTTGACCATTTTGAAGCAAACTATATACTAATTACTGTCTAGCTTTTCTTTTTGAGTATTGAGTACATTGCCTCTAGCGTTAGTTTTGTCTGGAATGTATTTGAAGAAGCCCTTGTTGTCCTTCACCTCCCTTGCAAGACACAACTCCAACAAGGCTTTAGCTTTCTTTACTGCCTCCCTACGTCCTCTGATGACATATATTTATCCCAAGTGGCCATCCCTTCCTTCCATGATCTCTAGATTCCCACTCAAGTTTGCCCAACTGTTCCCTGTTTAACCATGCGGTTGTCCTGGCTCCCTTGCTTGATTCCTACCCACTGGGATGCTCTGATCCCAAGCTTGGAATAAGTGATCCTTGAATAGAGACCATCTATCTTGGAGCCTGTTATCCTCTAATACTCTGTCCCACAAGATATCCCCTAGCAATTGCTTAAAAAGGCCAAAGTTGGCCCTGCTAAAGTACAGGGTTGTGATCTTGATTGGTATTCTGTTCTTACTGCACAAGATCCTGAACTCCACTGTCTCATGGTTGCTACAGCCAAGGCTGCCCTCAACCTTCACTGCTTCATCCAGACCCTGCTTGTTTGTGAGTACAAGATCCAGTAGTGCTCCTCTCCTAGTTGGCACATCCACCATTTGCAGCAAGAAGTTGTCATCGATGAAGGAACCTCCTGGACTGTAAGTGGCTAGCTGTGTAGGTCTTCCAGCAGATGTCTGGGTAGTTGAAATCCCTCATGAGAACCAGGGCCTGTGATTTTGAGGCTGCTCCCAGCTGCCTGCAGAAGACCTCATCAGCTTCACCAGCCTGATATACAGGTAGCCTGTAATAGATATTCACAACAATGTCACACATGTTAGCCTGATCCTTAACTCACAAACACTCAAATCATCCTCATCCTCACCTGGACAGAATTCAGTACATTCCAGTTGTTCTCTCACATAAGGAGCAGCTCCACCACCTTGATTTGTTGGCCCGTCTTTCCTAAAAAGGACAAAACCATCCATGATCACATTCCAGTCATGTGAGCTTGTTTGCAGTAGTTCTCAGGGAAGTGAAGAAATACATGCTACTGTGTCCTTGGTAGAGGAAAGGTCGTATCCTTTTGTCCATATCCTGATGTGCCTCATCTGTAGAGTGATATTAGAAACTACTATGAAATCCTGTTGCATTTCATGTTGCTTGTCTTTTTTGCAAACGGTTGTATTATCTATACAAGTATTTATTATGCCTGTGAAAAAGGCAAAGAGAAGGAAGATTATTGTATCTGACTAAATCAAATCTGTGTTGATGGTTGTTCTGCTTTAAAAAAAACGCTTCTCACTTTTGAGGTTGACTTTTGTTTATAATCCAGAATTGTTAACCATATGTTATCATAATCCTCTTTTCATTTAAGTGTTTCTTTACTGGTACATTGATTTCAAGAAAGATATTCAGAAATTTTGGTTGAATGTATACATTTGTTTTCTTCTTTTAGTAATGACAAAAAAAACAGTAATACTATATATTTGTTAATATTTACTAAATCCATAACTTATTTTTGGACTAAACCTACAAAATAAATAATGCAGCAGACGTTACTTTTTTTGTTATGTCTGGTTGGAGTCAGTCTGAACGCTTAGAAGAGGTAAAGGTGCGCATCTTCCTACCCATCAAATTATTCTTGTTTGCATGGTCATAGACTTAAAATTTGTGATGGGATTCTGTCCTAAGCTGTAGTGTTTAAAAAAAAATGATTACATAACAAGCTAAGAAGTAATTAAAAAAAATAGCTTTAATCACATGTTGCTGAAAGGTATTACTGAAAGCACAATTTGATATGTTTGTGTTCTGCATTTGAAACAAGCTGACCTGTTTATACTCTGAGGAATCTTCAAATTGACTGAAATATAAATTGTCACTAGAAAGAGATTGAGAAATGTCACTATTTTCAGTAATTTATGAGCTGTAATTACCTCCAGAATTCTAATTTCTTCTGCAGAAAGCATTTATTATACAAAACCCACTAAAATATACTTTATACAATAAACATTTATCACAGCTTTTTTCTCTTCAATGTCTTATATGTGTTGAGTGATCATAATGCAGTTAATATAAACAATATATTTGTAAACACAAAAATTATGCAACTTTCAGAATTGGAACTGTTGGGGGATTGGATTTAAGCAAAGGTTTTTAAGCACATACTTACCTTTTAAGATGATATTTAGTGAAGGATTATTTCTAGTTGAAACTTCACTCTGCACTGTATTCTTACAGCCTGTTGTTTCCTGGCTGTGAAGTTAGTCATTAAAATGAAATTCAGAGGTGTTCACAGGCAGACTGAAGAGTCCATTAGAAAAGTATCTGATCTTTAAGGATAAATTATTTTCTTTTAAAAATTTTCTACCAAGTAGCCTTGAGGTAGTAAGATGATTAAGTTTATAATGTATAAGATGAATTAAACTTGAATATGTTCTACATATAGGGATCATACTCTATATAGAGATATGGTATAGTATACCCTATACAAGGATATAGTATAGGGTAGGATAGTGTATCTATGTAGTATAGGATATAGTATACTACAAGGATATTGCATAGGATATTCTATACCCTATACAAGATTATAGTATACCTTATACAAAGATAGCATCTTTCATCAGTGCAGAAGTCAGCATCTGCTATTTTCATACAAGCAAATGTGATGTTTTATGCAGTATATGAAACTAGTAACATGCTGTGGCAGTTTAGCCCTGACTGGGTGCCAGATGCCCACCAAGTTGTTCTATCACTCCTCCTCCTCAACTGGACAGGGGGGAGAGAAATACAATGAGAGGTTTGTGAGTCAAGACAAGGACAGGGAGATCGCTCAGCAATTAGCATCATAGACGAAACAGACTCAAAATGGAGAACTGGTTTGACTTATTTATGAATAACCAGAACAGAGGAGGGAAAAAGCGAAATAAAACAGAATCTTAAAACACATTACAGATGGACTTTGCTGCTGCAGCTTCTAAAGGGAGGCCTCCTCACACTTCCTACTGTTAAAGTGTGGGGTCCCTCTCACTGAAGACAGTCATTCATGAACTTCTCCAACATGGATGCTTCCCACAGGCTACCGTTCTTCACAAACTGTTCCAGCAGGAATGTTTCACATGGGGTTCAGCTCTTCGCAAACATCTCCAAGGTGGGTCATTCATGGGGAAAACAGTCCTTCAGGAGGAGACTGCTTCAGTGTGGATTCCCCACAAGATCACAAATCCTGACAGAAAACCTGGTCTCCATGGGTTCCCAGGTCCTGCCAGGAGCTTGCTCCAGAGTGGGCTTCCCACAGGGTCACAGCCTCCTTCAGGCTCCAGCATGAGGTCCTCCATAGGCTTCAAAAGGATCTCTGCTTCCTTGTGGACCTTCATGGGCTGCAGGGGAACAGTTGCCTCACCATACTCTTCACTACAGTTCACATGGGAATCTCTCTTCCAATGCCTGGGAACCTCCTCTCCTTCTTTTCCACTGATCTAAGCGTCTGCAGAGATATTCTTACATTCTCACTCCCTGTTGCTGCTGCAGTTTGACATCTGCACAGCAACGTCTTCCCCTTCTCAAATATGTTATTCACGGAGGTATTACCTCAATCACTAATTGGCCAGGCTTTGGCAGTGGTGGATCCATCGTAGAATTGACTGGTACTGGCCCTGTCAGCTACAAGGGAAGCTTCTGGCACCTTTTTGTTTGAAGAAGCCACGCCTGTAGCCCTCCGCTACCAAAACCTGGCCCAGACAAAACCACTACACAAGTTGTAAAAGTAAATGTTGCTACTCTGTAGTATTCACTGAAAGTCAAATAGTTGATGTAAGAGTTTTAATTGTAATAATTAGTTCTTAGTATCTCAAACACTTGAAATACAAGCATTATTTTGTGACATCTTTAAAGCTTCTTCACAGCTATGTTACTGGACATTATGCTGATTCACATAAGAATCTTCTTACCCTTCTTTTATTTCCATCCTCTGATTCTTGGATAAGTCTGCTATTATCACAAGATGTTTTGACTTGTATCTCATCTGTGGAAGTCCTTTTGCTTGAAAGAATAAAGCAGGTGTAAGAAGGGGGTTGTGCATCCAGGAATCAGTGAAACAAGTTAGGTTTCACTTTACTGAGAAAATTTGCAGGAAGGGGAGCTGAAATCTCTGTTTGTCAGTGCTAGGTACCAGTTGGCTGATATAAATAATCCAGGAGCAGAATTTATTCCCAGATAGAAATGAAAGGTAAAAATGGAAATATTTGCCTGGGACATCAAGTTCATATTCTGTGTAGTAACAAATTACACATGAATGACAATTCTAAAATAAGAACAGAAACACACTTTTTTCTGTGGTAAGGAAGAGATGCACTTTTTGGTTTATTTTCATTTCTCAATTATATTTGTAACTTTCATCATATGATTCAAGTTTATTAAATTTGTTAAATTTTAGCAATGACTTTTTTACTGATTAAACTTTTCAGTTAATGACAAGATGGCTTCCGATTGTTCAGTGTTGCATAGAGACTGTTTATAATGAAGAAACTAGATTGCACTTTTACTTGAAGCCATGTCATTAGAAAACAGTGAGGTCATGCTTGCTTTCTTTAAAGGCTATTTATAAAATAGTTTGCTTCAAGCATCTGTTTCATTCTTGCTGGTATATGTGACCTCTCTATTCCACATTATGTACATATTGCTAGACTTTTTCCATCTGCTTCTCTTACGTAGCTTCCTTATTGCTTTCTTGCTAGGCATATTTAGAAACTGCAAGCATTGGAGTCTCATACCAGGCTGCACTGGCTGGTGACATTCTCCTTTGCTCCAAACTTGGAGGTGGCTATATTTTTGTTTGGTTTTTTTTCTCCTCTGTCTTTGATCCTACCAAGAGCTTCAGAGGTTGCATTCCATGTTCGCTCATGCTAGGAGAGAGAAGCAAGTATTGCTACATCACAAAAGGAAGATTTTTACCTGAGGATTTGAGAGTACTTCTCCTGTGCTAATCTCTATATTGAAATCTGGGGAGAGGAAAGCTAATTACAGATCTCCTAATGATTTCTTCTCTTGAAAAATGCACTTAGATATCAGTTGCCAATGTACATTGATGTGATTTGACCTCTACTATTTTTTGCTTAGGAACATCTCCTGAACTAATCTGTATTAGGGATGTTTTTCCAGTAAATGACATAGCCAACTATTTTTGTACTTAAATGATTTTGAAGTTTACAAAAAATATGAGACTGGAAGGAAGAGCTGTTGTTTAATAGAGTAGTTAGAAAGTCTACCTACAGAGGGCATTACAAAGGAAGATAGCTGTGAAGGTATTCTACATTAGGCTTTTCCCACTCTTTTTATGTGTTTTAAATGTGCTTATCCATCCCATGGCTGAAGCTGGTAATAATAAAACTATTTAGGTGGAATCCCAGTGAAATTGGAAGTTCTTATACTTGACCAGATCAGTGAAATGTTTATAGGTCTGTCTGTTGATAATATTACTGAATACATTTCTGTAGGAAAAAAATAAATTCTCTTCATTATTTTCTATCTGGTTTTGGATTTTTTTTAAAAAATCACTGGTTTAACAGCTGAAGCTTGAAGGAACTCTATGCCTTGTTTTTCAATAATTGGTGAAATGAATGCATATTTAAACATTTGATATAACAGTATGAACTGCAATATTTCTCAGGTTTCCATAGGGGTTCTTTTTCCCAGGATGTATAATCCATAGTTATTGTAGTCTACCTCTATATTCTCTACTATTCTTAAAACATAAAATTGCAATAGCTTTATATTTTGTAGTTTATTTAATTCCAGCTGAGACAAGTGTAAAATAGCTTGAAAAGAATTTTCTTCCAGAGAATTTGATGCCAATTTGAAATTTTACGTCTCTAGACAACTTCTAAATATTTCTTTGAGATTGTTTTTGAGTGTGAACATCGACTAAGGACAAAGTCCTGTGTTTTAGTGATTATAATAGAGATCCGCAATAAAATTAACCTGAATCTAAGAGAAGTGTTGGGGACTTTTTAATTGTGCACCTCTAGAACGCATTCTTTCTACTTAGTAAGTTTATCACAGTAATCCTGTAATAATCCTACAGAAGAATCACATCTTTTCTTGATTTGTGTGAGAATGCTGTGATTTCCTAAATGTGGAAATTAAAAGATGTCTTAAGTGAAACATTATTTAAAAACTGACTTGACATGTGAAGTAGTATTGTAACTTCTGAATTTTTAAAAGAATCTCTGAATATTCAACTTTTTTTCTGCTTGAAAGTCTCTAATGTTTCCCCAACTCTTTAGAATTACTTTATCTGCAAGTCAACTTTTCAAAAGTTGTTTGATTACCAAATATGACCTTTAAAAATCTCATTCTGGAATGAAAAACATTTTATTTTTCTTAAATTTATTAGTACTCTAAAGATTTATCATTACATTTTTACACTTGTGCCAAATACTGGGATGGCAGAATCTGAAACAGAGTTAGCAAACTGTATTCTTCTCGAGCCAAATGAGATTATATATATTTGCAAAAATAAATCTATTGCCTATTTACAGGTAGAGAGAGAATAGAGACTGAAGAACAGCAAGGTAAAGTTTTAAAGGATTTTGGTGGTTGATTCCAATACAACTTCCCAATGAAATCATACTTTGTATTGTCACTCATTTGCATAATTACAAATTGTATGTCCTTTTTAATTTTGTAAACTGTTTTGGTGATCTGAAAATAAACTTTAATAAGTGTATTTCTGCAAAACAGAGACACGCTAACAAAAAACTGTGTTTTCAGATCCATAAATTGTTCTCCTGAGTGCTTACCCAAGCATACTAGAAAAAGAGTGAATTTATTTCACAAACAAATTATTAGATTGTCTTCTAGATTTGAGGAATGCCCTTTCTTATGTCCTGCGTGAGAATGACTTGCACTATAAGTAACTTTCCTGTGGTGAATCTGGTGAGGGGACAAAAACTAGTAGTTTTTTGTTGAAATACTCAAAGATTGAGAAGTACAAAAATAAACTGCATTACTGCATCACTTGCATGTTGCTTCTGAGACAGAGATTGATGTGTCTGTTTTTTTCCTCTAAAATGCCATAGTATTCTTCTATCTAAAAGATTAGGAAAAATACCACAGATAAATGGAGGCATCTGTGTTTTACATTATTGAAGAAACTTGCTGTTCAGTAGTAGGCATTGTAGAGTATCTCTGGATCAAAGAAGTTCCACAAGGAGCTTTAAGGGAAAATGTAGAAAATCATGATGTATGTTAAAAGAAATGAGAAAATACGCTTTCTACTCTGAGAAAGTTTCAGTACAAAAAGAAATGACAGATTTCCTAGAAGTCACTAAGTAAACCCTCTAATGCTTATGTGCAGATTATTTATTACATTCACTCTTCCTAGATATTTTAAGGATGAGGAAAGAAGTTAAATTTTGAGGGAGTCACCTTTATTGGTTTTCGGTATCAAAAGTGACATGTCAGTAGACCTTAGAGTTATGGATAATATAATACATATCTATAATACTGTGTCCAGTTCTACTCTCTCTACAGAGACAGGGAACTTCTAGAGAGAGAGTCCAGTGCAGGGCTACCAAGATGATCAGAGGACTGGAGCATCTTTCTTATGAGGAAAGGTTGCAGCACCTGGAGTTGTTTATTCTGGAGAAAAGAAGACTAAGGGGTGATCTCATTGACACTTAAAAGTAACTAAAGGGTGGATTTGAGGAGGACTGAGATACACGTTTTATTATAATGTGCAGTGAAAGGACTAGAAGTAGTGGACATAAGATGGAACACAACAAGTTCCACTTAAACAGAAGGAAAAACTTCACCGTGATGGTGACAGAGCCCTGGCACAGACTGTCCAGGGAGGTTTTGGAGTCTCCTTCTCTGGAAGTTTTCAAATCTGCCTGGACACATTCCTGTGTGACCTGATCTAGGTGAACCTCCTTTTACCAGATGATCAGGGTTCACTAGATGATCTCTGGAGGTCCCTTCCAACCCCTACCATTCTGTGATTTTGTGAGTGTTAACAAGGTAATGCTTTTATATTAAAAAAAGAAAGGTGTGATTCTTTAATTTCATTCACTTTAAGAGCAGTAATTCCAAGTGGAGGAAAAAAAAACCTCATCAATATAGTCAAGCTACGAGTAACACGGGAGGAATGTTTTGAGTGTGCTCTTTAGATGAATATACTGGCAGAAGGAGCGTTTGTAGAAGCAGAGGGCTACCTGGCACTGCATCTGAATGCTCTACTACTCTTTGAATCTCCTATTTCAAACTCCAGAGAAATCCCTAGGTTTCATCACAAAAATAAGAGAGTATGAATCTATATTTTTGATACAATGTTCATAGTGTGTTTAGTTTGTCTACAGGAGTGTAATACTATTGGCTAAAACTTAAATATCCTACTGTTCATGTCTGTGCTGGATGTTGTATATGTTGAAGTTAGTTTCCTTTCTTTGCTTCTTTCATCACATGAATGGTTTGATTGGTACATATTTGTTCCATTTCATCTGAAGTTTGGTGTCCAGTTAGATTTGAGGGTACTAAGTCTGGCTTACCAGTGGTTTAGGTTGATTCACTACAGTAATGATAGTTTAGTCTGTATTTTGCTTGAAAAAAAAAAAATCAAGTAATTAATATTAAGCATATCTTGAGCTCCAGAAAAAGCTATTTTCCAGTAATACCACTGGCAGATAAGAGAATTCTTGTGTGTATAAGATAATAGTTTAGATAGAAGCTCATTATTTTCGCAGATGGTTACAATATTGCTGAATTCTTTCTGATAATTGTTCATACATAATTATTTTTGGAGCATGTGTCAGGGAGGATAGTTGTTTTTTAGTATTTGTGTGTTTATCCTTCATCATTAGGAACAACAGAGGATATATGGTTATGAAGGGGGCATTTTACAGTGAAAAAATTCAATTTACTTGGTATATCTCTGCTTGGTATATACATTATGTGATGTATAACAAATTACATGACAAGTATAGCTACTGGCTTGACTGCTGTTTTAAAAAAATACAGCTCATTAATCAATAATCATTTTTCATGAAAATGCATTATTATTTCTAGGCATCTAAAGGCCATGAATACCCAAGAGTCAACACATATTATTAAAACTGTTGAAGATTTCAGTCATTCATTTGTTTCAGTTTAAAGGGTGACAAAAAATTTCCAATGTAATAACTGGATCAGAATTCAGTGCCTGTTTGCAACAACAGAACACCCTAATAATAAAGTGCAAGGCTATGTAATAGAAACGAATGAAGTGTAAAATAAAATAATAGAAGAACATGACAAGCTAAATGCTTTCTGCAATGCAGTATTCTTGGAAGTGGGTACATCATAAAAATAAAAAGTTACCTTCATGTTTGCTAATTTCACATAGGAGATATTTTTGATTTATCATCTACCTGTTTGAACAATACTCTGTTGTTTATCTGGGTCAGCAGATCTCTCGATCTAAAGTTGAGGGTTTAGTAGCCATTGTAGTTGCCATGGAATAGATCTTACCTCAGATACATGATAGTTCAGGACTAAATATTTTGTATTCTGTCTTTTAATGTATTAATTGTTCCAGTGCTCCATCACTCTTACAGTAAAGAAGTTTTTCCTCAAGTTTAAACGGAACTTTTTGTGTTCAAGCTTTTGTCCATTACCCCTAGTCCTATCACAGGACACTGCAGAAAAAAGTGTTGCCACATCCTTTGGACATACATCTTTTAAATACTTGTAAGTACTAATGAGATTCCTCCACAGTCTCCTCTTCTCTAGACTAAACAGCCCCAGATCCCACAGCCTTTCTTCATAAGGAAGATGCTCCAGTCCCCTGATCATCTTAGTGGCCCTGTGCTGGACTCTCTCCAGAAGTTCTCTGTCCCTCTTGAGCTGGAGAACCCACAACTGGACATTGTACTACAGATGAGGCCTCACCAAGGTAGAGTAGGCAGGGAGGAGAACCTACCTCTACCTGCTGGCCACTCTCTTCTTGAGGCATCCCAGGATGCCATTGGCCTTCTTGGCCATGAGGGCACATTGCTGGCTCATGTCTAGTTTGTTATCCATCAGAACTCCTAGGTCTCTCTCTGCAGAGCTGCTCTCCAGCAGTTCCACCCCGAGCCTGCACTGGTGCATGGGGTTGTTTCTTTCCAGGTTCCTCTCTGCCCGACTCTCAAGCTGGTCAAAGTACTCCAGAAGTGCAGCACATCTCTTCTGCACTGTGCTATGTTCAGGAAGGAGCTTTTATTTGCAGAGGTGAGACCACAAAAACACAGTAGACTGAGAAATCATGAAATATATGCTATGTAAGACTGAAAATATCTACACCATCAGCTTTACTAGTTTTGAGATCACTATATAACTGTATATAAAGAGAGAATTATGGTCAGCCTATACAATTAATCTATAACTAAGGAAATTAAATGATCTTAATAAGCTAACAGAACACATGCCTTGATGCTCTTCTCGCCTTGTTTGTACTGCTCCTTCATCGAAGCCAGTCAACAGTGGCACTGGGACTGCTACTTTCAACTGAAAATTTTGTACTTCCAAACATTTGTAGTCCCAGAACAGTGCAGAGCATAGCACACTGACATTTACAGATCCACATATACCTTTATTGATAGCACTGCACTTCTGCCTATCTTAGATTAGAGAACTGCCAAATTGGTATACTTGCAAGCTGGAATGGCAGAGGGCAACAGGGAGACCTTTAGAAGTTTCCTGTACTTTGTGTATAAGATCCTCTGTAAGTGAACAGTGGTTCAGACTTGTTCAGATGAAAACTAAATTTTTTTGCCACCTGCAGTAATTTTTTCATCGCTCTTCCTCATCCCTTTGCCCTCTCTGAAATGATGGGCTGTTGGTTACACAGTATTGTGACTGTGCCTGAGATAGTGGGGATTCCTTTCCTAACAGCCACAGGTGGTCACCTTATAAGCCTGAGATTTGATTACCCATATCATTGGCTTAGCTTGCATAGCTGCAAATGCTATTAAAGGTAATAAAATTATCCAACCCTTACATCACTGTGCTGTGGGCAAAGGATATTGTTCCCAGAAATCACCATTTACGTCTAACCATTTAACACTGGTGAAGCTATGCTAATGGCTTTCTATGACATTTTCAAAAGGACAGCCATTAGATCAAATGAGCAGATATCTACCTAGCAAAATGTAACATTCAAATATTTATGAAGAAATGGAATTACCAAGTTTGTTATCAATGACATTGGTAAACAAAGCTATTTGGAGCTTAGTTGCAGAAAGAGATCCCTTGGTCTTTCTTTTCCCAGCCTAATCATTTGCTGCTGTGGATTGCAACTTGAACTGATGTTGTGATTGGATATGAAGGACAATATAGTTTGTAAGGCTTTAAATTGGTATAAAACTGAAATGAAATTAGAAATACAAGATAGATTGGCAAGAAATTTAAGAATTTCACTGCTTTAATTACAAGGAGTATGAAGGAAGAAGAGAGCTTTATGATCTGTTTTATGGACCACTCATATTGGCCCTGGGATATGTGGTAATTCTGCTAGGGGTGCACGTCACTGCTTGGGAAAGGTACAGCAATGATCCTATCATCTTGTTGCTTGGAGTCATGCATTACCTCTTCTTGGTTTTTGCTTACTCCCTTTGAATAAAAATTGTTTTCTACATTTTTTTTAATTTCCAAAGAACATAATATCCAAGCCACTGCCTTTTAAGTGATAGTTCTCCTTTTCCTCCCTAACTAAACAGGGTAAACACAATCTGTTAAATCATAATAATAACATGGTGCAGTGTTCAAACTGTTTATTCCATGCACTCTGCAACACCTAACATCCAGTGTATGCTTGACAAGTGCTAAATAATTCTTATATAATATAGAATAATACTTTAGATCAATAAAGGTGTCCTATTTTGTATTAGTACAGATAAATGAAATATTTAATAGTAAATAAGTGGCATAAATATCAATCTTTGACCTTATATAAAAACTTTTTTTACCTGTATTAGACACTGAGTGTTATGGTTTGCTTTGGAATCTCATACAAATTTATTCATTTTACTTCAACAAAACCAGCAAAAAGCTTTCAGTCAGTATTTAATCCTTAACATTAGTAGTCCTGCTAGGGTCAGCATACACATAGAAGCCAAATTAATGGTAGAAGGGAAAGTTTTCAAAAATGAGTTTTTAGGTGTTAGTGAACAAAGTGAGGAAAAAAAAATTATTGTCATATCCATTTGTAACTTTAAAAATACTTAGAATATGTGATTATAAAGCCATAAAATATGGCTGTTAACACCATGACTCCTAAGTATATAAGATAATGTAATTGGAAGGTCAAATAGAAGATCTTATCTTGTCAATACTTACATGAATAACACTTCCCCATGAATTATTCTTTTTAGGTAGCAGGAATGGACATTTCATTGTGTAGCTTATGGGAATAAGCAGTGCAGGATCAAACCTTCAGTACTGTGTAATGAGTGGAAACTCTGTAAGTGTCACTCTGATAAATTTTTTTAATCTATTTTTCTTGATTGTCTGGTTAGTTCCCAAAGCAATTGCGCTGGAAATCAGTCCCAATTCCAAAAGACAATGCAAATTTGCTTCAATTACAGGGTACTGTAGCATTAGTCTTAGTTGTAGTATCAAGTTGAACATTGCACGCTGTTACAAAGGAACTGATTTGTGATCCATGGGAAATAATTCCACCTCACCGACTGTTTTAATGTGGAACTTTACTAGCAATAAAATATAAATCTACTGTCTAAAAGGCTGCTGAATTTTATATCTATTTTTCTAACAACTTGAGTCTTCCTGTTGAGGATTTCATTCATTTCTAATGTTCAAATCCTTGGCATTTTAATTTGAGCCTTCTATACATCCAAATGGCTGAAAGAGCATGGTATCTCCTACAATGTTCAATCTAGGAATCTGGCTTGATCAGCAGCTTTAGTCCTATTTGAAGTCAGTAAGGGTAAGGAAAGTGTGAAAGGGGGGATTTTTTTCTCACCCTGAGATCTTGGGATTGAGGAAAAAACAGAACTACTTGTTCAATATCCGAATTATAGTTTTGTGTTTGCTAAATCCTACTGAAATGTATCAAAATTCATATGTTGCTCCAGCTGTGTAATGCAAAAATAATCTGAAGATTTTACAGGCTTTATCTTCAGGTAAGCTAGGAATCTGGATTTTGCTTTCACTTCTGTGGATATAATAGCGCAGAAACTCAGTTTAAATCTGCAATTGTAAAATGACTGAATGGTTAAATTTATATTTTAGGTTTATGGAACAATTAACTCTGGAGTTCTTAGAAAAAGCAGTAATCAAACCTTGTCTCCTCAACCTAGTCCCATAATCTTTACTTTGACTGTTAAAATATTTGAGGGCTAATTATGCAGATCACCTTCAAATACTTAAATCTGGTTTCACAATTGTCCATGTGGTATTTCATTATTTGGTTAACATTTATGCATAAATTGTTTAGGTTTTAATTGCTGTGCTGGTATTATATGTGCATTCAGAGGGTGACACTGCATTTCACTTCTATCAGGATGTATTTATGTCAGTGGAGTCAACATCTGAAATGCTATGCTATCTGTTGACTAGTCCTATATTCAAACAAAACAAAGCTTCAGAAAGCTGGAGTTGTCTGAACACAGGCATCTAATAAGCTTGTCCATTAATGTTCTATATATGTGTTGATTTATAGTTAGTTTTGCTTCTTTCTGGATGACTGCAGCCACAGTAGAGCAGCTCCATTCATCGGTCTGTGATACTTCAAAATGATGTCCTTGTCTACTGCATACAGCGACATGCAGTGCAGTTGTGAGAATTTGAATTCCGTGTGCAAAGATTATTGATTATGTATAGCTGTTAAGTCAGATGCAAAAAAACACTTTTTGTATTTTTCAGGCAGTTTGGACCTGTTACTCATAATATCAATTATTTCCTCAGTCTTAATATAATTTCAAACGCAATAGGAAAAAAGTAGAGGAAATATATCACTCGCTAAGTGGAGGTTTAGGCTTGTGGTGTGTCTATGTGTGTGTGTGTATGTGTATATACACACTACAAACTAGTAATTTCTAACAAACACATACGTATATATAGCATATTTGGGTATGGGGAAGAAGCTTATTCCAGAGCCAGTTTGTGCTATTTCCTCTGAGCTGTCGTTATGACGGATCTCAACTCCAGTTACGTGCCATAACGTTTGGGAAGATGGAAAAATATCATCACTCTTTAGGTGTGAGAACAGAACGTATAGTGTATCTCAAAACCTTGGAAAATGAAAAAGTCTGTTTGGGTTGACTTGTTTGGCATCACTTAGCTATAACTTTGTTCATTACCAATATTATGGTCATCAAAACTTTTAATAATGAAATCTCTCCCTCCCCTTGCAAATGAAATACAAAGAGTGTTTTAATTTCCAATGTCGCAGATGCCCGTATGACCTAATGAAAAATTGTCATTATCGTGACAGGCACCATTTCAGCATGTTTACCATTTCAACTTTTTATTTCCTTATCAGCTGAAGAATTAAAACTATTGCACGCTTTCAGCATCAGTCTCATGTGTGGAATTAAAGAGAGCATAATAGATACAGCTGGTTGTACTAAATGTGTGTCTATATGACATGTTGGCATCATCTGAGATTTAAAAGGTCACTAACTATGGTATGTGTTTCTCTTGTATATGAACAGAACCATTCTTTCTTGCATAAATACAAAAAATAGTATATTTATATACCCCAACACTAAGCTTGAAAAGTATGGGCAGTGTGAATCTTGTTTACATCTTAATTTTTAATAGATTGCCTCACTGCCCTTCTCACTGACGTGCACTGAAAGTGTAGCACAAGTAGCTTTCTATGGGAGGTAATAGCAGCAAAAACATGTAGGGAAGAAGTGAACATGCTTACTTATTTGTGTTTTTTGTTTCCCAAATCTCTGAAAGTTATTTGTGGTTCATTTTTTTTCCCTAAAGGATTTGAACTACTAGTGTTCAAAGTGTGATTTCACTAGTGTTCTAGTGTGATTTCATTTCTGAACTGGTACTCACTGGGCCACCAAAGAGCAAATCTACTCAGAACAGTGAAGCTTTCCAAGCGCTGCAGCTGCTGAGGGTCTTCGATCAAATGGGAAATTTAGAGGAAAAAAGAAATTTGAAAATTGGACAGAAGTGGTGTTGAAGAGATTCAGTAATCACTGTACACGTTCCAGCAGCTGTAGGAAAAACATGAACAGGCATCAGTCTGCCTATAGCTGAAATTACAAAAAAACTGGGAAGGGTGACTTTTTTTTTTTTTTTTTCTGGTGTAGCTCATCTTAGGATTTGTCTGAAACCTGGACAACATCCAAATATCATATAAGTGATACGTGAAAAGTATTTAATGAAATTAAAGATATCATGGTTTCATTAAATATTGCTACTTGTTTCTTATTAAGTCCTTCAAGTATGAGTGCTCTGTCAGAAATATGAATTTAGAATACAGGGTTACTATGTTTAAAACCTATGTGTTCAAGAAGCATGTGTTTTAAAAGTTTCCATACTTCTAAGTTCTTAAAGATTATTGAATCATTAGTCTAATGTATCCCAAGGGTCTTGTTGTATAAAATTACAGATAAAATACCCACTTCCCACAACTTGAATGGTGTGGTAAGTGGTATCTTGCTTGCAAAAACTTCTGTAGATTTGTCCTTACTGCACTTATTATTAATTGTTTCATTGCTAAAGTAAGGAGTGTCCTGATCTCAAAGATGTCACATAGGAGAAAGTGAAGACTTAGTTAATTTGTGGGATTTCACTTAAGTTCAGTATTTTTCTAGAAGGATGTTTAATTTCTTCTTTGTTCTATATTTAAATATTATTATTTCAAGCTTATTCTTTGACTGTTAAAGTAAATCTTAGTTATCTACAATGTTGCTACTTCTTTTAAAGAATGATTATTTGCAGATTGCTTAGATCTGAGTAAGGCGAAGCTTCAGACAGGTCTGATGATCTGGTTAACTATATTGGCAATTGAGGGGATAATCATTTACTGTGAGCTGTCAGTCTTTTAATGAATGAGACCCTTCACATTTTAATGTTATTTCAGATTCTTTATGAATGCAGACAAACACTCCAAATCTCATGTGCTTTCAAAGTTTGCAGTTACATAGAAAAGGAAACAGCATTGAGGGAGTTGAACAGTTGGTTTGCATGTACATGATATCTGCAGAACAGCAACCTTTGTTCCAAATTTTATTTTCAGACTCTTCTATGAGGTCTTTAGAATCTTGAGTTTGATGTACTGAAGAAATAAGCATAGGTAAATTGACAAAATCTGATGAAAAGTGTCTGGTAGCCTAGAGAATGCCAAACTATACTTATATCTGACATGTAAAATATCTGCTTTTTCTATATGGTACAGTGGTTTGCACTTTAACAGTGCCCTCTATACAATCTCATTGATACATACACCTTTATTATTAAATTAAAAAGACTTACGAAGTTTAGTGCTTATTTTTTTTTAAAGTGCTACAATTAAGGTGTGCCATTAGAAAATATTAATTTTACATAGGTAAATGCCTGTTACTGTATGTAATTACAGAGCCATGTTTATGGAATCTTCCAATGAACAAAAAATAGAAACCAGAATCAGAGAATCACAGAATGGTAGGGGTTGGAAGGGCAGGAGCAGGTTCACCTAGATTGTATCACACAGGAATGTATCCAATAGCCCTTGAAAATCTCCAGAGGACACAACCTCCCTGGGCAGCCTGTTCCAGTGCTCCCTCACCCTCACAGTGAAATAGTGGTTTCTTATGTTTAAATGGAACTTTTTGTGTTCCAGCTTCATCCCATTACCCCTTCTCCTCCTGCTAGATAAAACAGATAAGAGGGATGCCCCAACCTCCTGACATCCACTATTTATATACTTGTAAATATTAATGAGATCCCCCCTCAGTCTCCCCTTCTGTAGACTAAATAGCCCCAGCTCCCTCAGCCTTTCCTCATAAGGAAGATGCTCCAGTCCCCCGATCATCTTGATGGCCCTGCGCTGGACTCTCTCCAGAAGTTCTCTGTCCCTCTTGAGCTGAGGATCCCAGAACTGGACACAGGACTCCAGATGAGGCCTCACCAAAGCAGATTAGAGGGGGAGGAGAACCTCTCTTGACCTGCTGGCCACAGTCTTCTTGATGCATCCCAGAATGGTATTGGACTTCTTAGCCACAAGGACACTTACCAGTCGGTAGGCAGGGATCAATCTGTTTGGAAAAATAAAAAGGCATTGTTAAACTATAAGCATTATATTCTGCCATCCTGTCCATTGATGGTGACGATACAGAACTCTGTAATGCATAATGGATATGAGCTGTGCCTATCTGTATCTTCCAGAAACACTAGAAGGTTCTATTTTAAAATTAAATAATTGGCCACAACTCTAGAAAGATATCAGGGTATAAGGGAAGAAAAAAACCAAACACGGAAGTGAAAAAAAATGGACTACAGTAGGTCTTGGCAACCTCCAATTGTTCTTTTCCAGCTATTCCTGGCTTCCATTTGAGAGCAAAAACTTGCACATAAAAGGTCAGGTTCTTTATCTGTTGAGATCAATGGCAGGCTATCCACTTATTTCAGTAAACAGTGAATCATGTCTCAGATTTCCACTGCTGAGAATGGCATAAAAATATAACAACTCCTGTGGCTAGCTCTCTCAGACTGTGAGAAATGAGGATCGCCTTGGTAAAAGCATCACTCTAGTGCAAGAAAAAAAAAAGAAAAAGGAAAAAAAAAATAGAGGAGAGCAGACCAGAAAGGAGGGTGAGATTTCTAGGGAAATAGTTATTATTTATCTTAGAGAAGAGATGAAGAAATCTGGAGTTAATTCTGGTTGGTCAATAACAGGAAAGAACAGCCTTGACGTGAACAGTACAGTCTGTGCTCTACATATGAGGAATATGTTTTTTACAGGTCTGCTTCCTCATTATGGCATTGCTACTAATGAAACACAGGAGTGCTTTGTGGCAGGAATGTGCTACAATTTCTGCTCTTTATACTTACACTAGATAGTATTTCATACTGGGCCTTAATCCTGGGTCTGGTGTGATGTGAAGGACTGCAGAGATACAGTATGGTTCCAAGATAGGGAAACATCTACCCTGATTTAAAGCAAAAAAGTATGCATACATGCACAGACTTCCACCAAAAACTGACATTTATATGCTTCAACATCAAGATTTGTTTTTCACTCATAAATATTGGTCTACAGCTTAGCCACAGTCGATATTCACCTCATAAATCAAGACTTTTTTTTTATTGTTAAAAAAATCCCTCTGATACCGCTTCTTAAAACACGAGTCAGAGCTGCATATGGAAATAATATGACATTGGTACTTGCCAAACTAATATCCACTTAAGAGCTTCTGATACGGGACTACAGGTATGCCAAGTAACCAAATTGTAATACTGTTCTTACAACTTATGTTGACATACTTAACTTTTGTCTCTAATAAATCTGGATATCACAGGAAGGATCCTTTCTTTACAGGGGAAGTATGCAATGTGGTCTCAAAAAGATTTTTGTTTAGGTTTTTTTTATTTCCTTAGCCTAAAAAGAATTCAGAGCGAATATACACAATTCCTTTTCATAAATGCAAAACATAACAATTACATACCCAATTATTTAGTAAACATTAGACTTTAAAAAAAATCATTTGTCTTATAGTTTGTCAAAGAAGCTGTAAGGTGAAATATGATCAAGAGCATTCATAATTTGAAACCTACTGAATGATGAATACTTTGATTTATAATTGATGCTTCAGATACATTATAAGTGTGAAAACGTCAGATAACTATGGTAGTTTGCACACAGACATAAAGAACTGTGCACTAAAAGGTCTATTTTAATGGACCTGATCCTGTCAAAATATCAGCATGCAAGAAATATTATTTCTAAATATTGAGTTCTATTTCAGCTGATGAAATACTCTGAGGATAACGCAGCTTCTTGAAAAAGTATTTTTTTTCTAAAGAAAGCTTGTTGTATTTCATAATTAAACAATCAATGCCATGCCTTAGAGATCTGTAATAAAGTAGATCCCATTTTGTCAGTCAATACACCCCTGGGAACTTACTGACAGTAATTGTTCCATGGGCATATATCAGAAAAAAATGTAGGTGAGTATACTAAGAATTCTGGTGCTTGTGCCAGTATTTGACTTTTTCTTACATTTAGGGAATTAAAGAAGAAATACACATATCATCAAATGAAAGATGAACAATTCCTTTAGAGGGAGGTTAATAAAGAAGAGTAAAAGTTCCAAAGAGAATTGAATACTTGACAAAGTGAGGAGAAGGTACCACAGGTGCCCCTATCAAGGGTCATCTGGGTAGCGAGGCCTCACGGTGGTAAGGTTTCAGAAAGATCTGAGGAGCTGCACATAAAAATGCTGCAGATTCATCAGCACAATGTATGGTTCTGAGAGGGAACTGCAGGCATAACTAAGGCAGTTCAAGAGGGCAGGCGCTACTCATTGCTGAAAACTCCAAATTCAGTGCTGAGTACTAATTAGTACAAGGCATGGCTTGGCATTCTGCAGTCTGTGTTTTTGAAGATTTCCTCAAAACTTATATTCAAAGGATGGAAAAGCTTCAATAATAAAAAAAAGCTTTTGATTTCTAGTTTAGTTTAAAACTCAGCCTTTTACAATGTTACTGAAAACGAAGAATGGATTTCTAATAAAGGAGCTAATTATTATTAAAATTCTGGTGTCAGCAGAACACTTCATCCTCACAGACAGAAATGAAATAGTAGTTCATAGATATTTATTCTAAGTTTCCAATAAGTACTTGGCAAAAATTCAATAATGTTCGTTAAATACATAAATGGAAATATTAAAAATAAAGATTTTTTCCCTTGTGATTTATTATATGATGTTTTGAGAAGCAAAGTTGAAGAAAGAAGTGGCTATCTAGCAAAAAAGGTACTACAAAAATGTTAATTAAATTGTATAGTCATAAGCAAGCCAGTGAACAAGAAAAAGATTCCCTGCTTAGAATTGGAAGCCATATTTATTCTGACTGGATACTTTGACACGACAAGATCATCTTTATTTAAAGCATACAGAGCAATATGGTTAGATACTTTTCTTTTTGGATTATACCAAATAAGCAAAAAGAATATTTCGATAACTTAATTAGGAGGCCTGTCATAATTAAGGAGTTGGAAACCAGCATGGGCAGGTGTTTGCAGACACGTCTGAAGTACTAAGTATATTACAGAGTCATTACACAAAAGGTGAGGCTGAGCTGTTCTCCCTCTGGATTGCAAATGTCTACGAAAAACTTCCCTGTGCTCTGCCTTCCCCTAGTGCAGAAGTTCATTCTCCTGAATCAAGGAGAGACTATGACTGTGGGCATTGCGGCCAGCCCTCCATATTAGAAATGTGGTTTGTGAATTATCAGATGTTCACTGGGTAACATGTTCCTTGGTGCTTTGAATACATGAGGTTTCTGCTCTCTGCCTGTCTATGGCTGGGCATGAAGCCAGAATCCTTTGTTATTCATGCTTGAAAAATAGTTTACCTGTGTTATTTTGTTCTACATGATCCTAGATTTTGAGGGCTATGTTTCTTCTATGAGTCTGATACCCTGAGTATTAATTTGCATTGTTTGAAAGAGCATGTGAGCATTTTACATCTGTTAAAAAAAAAAAGAAAAGGGAAAAGCAAGCAGCAAACCTAGAACCCCCCCCCAAACAAGCAAACAATATCTAAATTTTTTATTTATGTAGCACATCATTAAATAACAGATCTCTTTTAAAAGTGCATTCCAATTAGTACAATGAGAATCTACTCTATTTCTCAATACAACTGCTACACCCCCCAGCTCCAAATAGCTTATTTCAATGCAGCTTCTAAGTAATACTGAGCTCTACTTTAGGAAAAAAAAAAACAAAACCTACAACCAAAAGTCTTCTTCATTTTGTACTTAAAAATGATTATTTACTTTTAAACTGTTATATTAAAAGGACTCCTCAGAAAACCTCAGAAGGGTTTTCATCGGCTTCTGGACACCTGGTTAACATTAAGAACAGTTTACCAAAGAGTTTTGCGTAGGAATACAGAACTTACTGTGAGAATTTAGTCAAATATTTTACCAGCCTTGTGTGGATAGTTCCACTGAACAGATTAATACTCCTCAGCAGGATTATGGTCGTTCTCTCTAAGAAGTTATGCAGCTTTCTTTTTTACATCAAAAGGTTCTGTAGTACTTTTTAATAATAAAAACTCCTCTGAAGGTGCTGTTTCATAAGCTAGAGCTTTCAGATCAGCATCATTTATTGGCAGTGATTGCTAGTGCTGTGGTTTTAATAAAAACAGTATCAGAGGATTGTGTTCTGAAGCTTATTTTGTAAAGTGAAATTGTGTAGATGTATTCTGCACAAGCTCTTGTTTTCTAAAACTTGACATTTGTAGAAGTTATTTGAATAGTTTGAATGAGCTTACTGATCCATTCAAAAAGACTTCTTGTCTTCTCTAATGGGAGAAATATGTTTGATAAATCCAATATGAAACAACTTTCAACCTTAGGTAACTAGAGCAGTTGGAGATTTTTTTCTGTTATGAACTGAGGGGCTGTCTGACATTGTTCTCACTCATTTTTGAACACCTATTACAAACAAGACAAAGGTGTCAAATTCCTCTTTTTAGTTGCTTCTGCATAACAAAGTAGGTAACTTTAGCTTTTAATACATAGAACTAATGCCACTTTATTACATGGTCAAAACTGGGGTCATGGACAAGGTTGGAAATTGTCACCAGAGTATGAATCTCTTGTAAATGGAAGTTCTGAGGGGATATATTTTTATTTTTTGTCAGAACAACTTGGGGTCATATCTTTGAACAACTTAAGAGCTATTTTAATTTAGGTGGTGGGAAATTTCCAATTAACTGACATATGCATTTCAATGTGATTACTAGAGCTTATTTTCTTTCTTCTCATCTCACACACACACATATTGAGGAATGTTTCATATAAATAACAATCAATAAATAATAATTTCCAGTGAAGAATGGGGAGGGGGGAGAGAGAAATGTCCATTTTGTTGGCATTCTGAATGTATTGTAAACTTGTCTGATTCGTGTTGAAATGTACTATTGTTTCAAAAACTGAAGGACAGAATGTAGGTACTGAACTCAATTGTATGTGAGCTAACAGACCTAGTAAGGTCCAAGACTGTGACACAAAGTTAGTGCTTAACTTTTTTCTGTAGATGCAAAACAATAGAGCTAATGAAGTGGCACAAAAAATTCTTAAAATAAGAGCATAAAGTATTTAAAAACAGCATTAAAAGTCTTTGGAAATTTTCAATGACATTACAAATTCTACTTTACTTTTTGTTTCTATAGATAAAGAGATAAAAAACTTACGTAGAATCATAGAATGGTAGGGGTTGGAAGGGACCTTTAGAGATCATCTAGTCCAACCCCCCTGCAGAAGCAGGTTCACCTAGATCAGATCGCATAGGAACGTGTCCAAGTGGGTCTTGAAGACCTCCAAGGAAGGAGACTCCACAACCTCCCTGGGCAGCCTGTGCCAGGGCTCCCTCACACTCACAGTAAAATAGTTTTTTCCAATGTTTAAATTGAACTTTTTGTGTTCCAGCTTCATCCCATTACCCCTTGTGCTGTCACTGGATACAACAGATAAAAGTGATGCCCCAACCTCCTGACACCCACCATTTAGATATTTGTAAATGTTAATGAGATCCCTCCCCTTCTCTAGACTAAACAGCCCCAGTTCCCACAGCTTTTCCTCATAAGGAAGATGCTCCAGTCCCCTGATCATCTTGATGGCCCTGTGCTGGACTTTCTCCAGAAGTTCACTGTCCCTCTTGAGCTGGGGAGCCCAGAACTGGACACAGGACTCCAGATGAGACCTCACCAGGGCAGAGTAGAGGAGGAGCAGAGCCTCCCTTGACCTTCTGTCCACAGTCTTCTTGATGCATCCCAAGATGCTTTTATCTATCAGTATATAATTGAAAACACAGAAACAGGATTGCAACTGATTTCTGGGTAGATATCCAAAATCAAAATATATACAGACAAGGTGAATTTTGAATAGAGTAAGCTCACCTTTCGTTATTTTCATTTTCCAGTGCAGTTCAATCATATCACTGCACTACTTGAGCTGTTCTTGCTACTTGAGGGCATGATTCTGCAAAACCTGCTCAAAGCTTGACTGTTTCTGATTATTCAGGACTTCCTCAAATATTCTCCATTTTTTAGAGACAATGCTAATGTTTATTCTTTTAATTCCCAGGGAGTTGAGGGTATTTTCAAGAAATGTCTGGATAAAACATTAATGTCAGCTTCTCCAAGGCAGTTAAATACTGAGTTCAGTGGGAGTTAAGTGGCTTATAGGAGACAAAGATATCTTTGGAGATATGGGCTTAAGTGTCTTTTTGTATCTCAAGGAAAAAAAGAGATAAAGGCCTTATATTGTTTGTATTTCATAAACACAGATGTTCTTTCAATATGGCAACTACAACTCTACAGAGCCTGTTAGAATTTTGTTTGCAGTTGTAGCACAAAACTATAAAAGATCTCTTCTGCAAATAATCATGGTCAAAAAGCTCCTGAACCACACGTGCTGCACTTCAGGTCATCTCCATAGGGATGCTGTTGTTCTCTGCTTGTGTTTGTGGGTGCGGATGTGGTTAGAAGTGGAAAGAACTTTTTTTTCTTATTACCCTGCTGCGTTAGCTGTGATGTAGCAAATCATCTGGCTAAGTGCGCTGTAACCACAGTAGGAGGCATGTGGCTCACTGGCAAATAGTCCCTGCCTGCAGTAAAAAGACCACGGATTTTTTATTTGTAATGAAAGATCTTCTGATTTGAGCCACTCTTTGGTTGTCACGGTGTCTAACACAGTAGGCCCTTGATCCTGAGCATGACACGAGTGAGGCATTCTCTCCTAAGAAAGATACCAAGGTTGAATGTGGTACAGTCCTGAACTATTTCTGCTTTGAGGGGCCTGTCAGTTGCAGCACAACAAAGAAGAAATAGCACTTAGCACACAAGCTCCAGCAATACAGTATTTGGCTTTGACACCATTTCTCTAAATGGGTGAAGTGACAACAGATATCTTCAAAGTGTTTTGCTTTAACTTCACTCTTTTCTGCTGAGTTTTAGGTGAGTGCTAGGAGGGGATATAGCAATCTGCCTCTTGGGATTAATATGTTACATCACATCTGTCTGCCTAATGCAGAGGGATCTCTGGTAATTTCAAGTGCCTGACACTTCAAAGGAAGGTAGAAATCACCAGCAGAGATATTTATAGAGTCTTTCTATAGTGAAGTGCCTTAATGTCTCCAGATCAGTAGCTGCCTTGGATCTGAAGCAGGACAAATAATTCTATGTTTATTATCCATTCTAGGGCCTGATTTTTGGCCACATAAAACATGCAGGAAGGCTCTACTTGTAGGTAAGTTGACTCAGTGTCATGTGTCAGTCATCACAGATAAAATTCAAATATAAGAGAACAAGAGAGACAGACAACCAGAGAAGAGCAAAACATGGCAGGAGCAAGATTCCTCTGCCTAGTGTCCATACAGCTGGCCTTGAACTTCAGTTGTGTAACTGAACTGTGCCTGAGTGCCTAGGTCTAACCCAGGCACTGAGGAGCTCTCACCGTGCTGCTTTTCCAAACGTTTCCAGGCAGGCACAGTCCTGTGTTGCTAGGCAGAGTTAAGTGAGGCTAGGAATAAATATATTTAAAGGTTATGGTTCTTTGCTTCATGCTGGGAAAATGTTTGGAGAGCAGGAGGCATTCACAGGGGACTGGTGGGTGCTGCCTTGTCAAACTGTCTCAGAGGACAGTTGTACTGTTCACAATGGAGAAAAGCCAAGGGGTCACTTACAGGATTTCTGTTACTTGTGCTACTCAGTGTGCAGTTATGCTGTGTGGGGCTGTACAGAGTGAAGAAGTGCAGGTTAGGTCCAAGGTCTCAAGGGCTGGAGCACTGTAAATACGTACTGTGATACTGGTCTCCTATATAGACTTTCTGCAGGAGTTTAGTGAAATACTTA
Source organism: Colius striatus (assembly GCF_028858725.1). Lineage (NCBI taxonomy): Eukaryota > Metazoa > Chordata > Aves > Coliiformes > Coliidae > Colius > Colius striatus. Next base: position 29,655,389 of record NC_084761.1, read on the forward strand.
GCTCAAATAGCACTTCAGGGAGTTCTCAGCACTGCTGTGAGACTGGTATAGCTGGCTCTGTGCCACCCTCTTTGTTCTGTAGGAGTTCCTCCATTGAGGTGAGGCTAGAAATGTCCTTTGCAGGATTGTTTTCTCTGTGTAGCTGTACAGCTTGTTCTGAACTTTTCATAAGATGAAAAGTACATAGGATGGGAGTCTGGTTAGTCTGGGACCAAGCCCAATGTCAAGTATCAATCTAATATAACAAGGCAAAAATATCCTCAAAACTGTGTGAGTTTTACATGGAGCAGGGTGCCAAGCATTTGCTTCTTGCAGTGATACAACATAGTCTCTACACAGCTGCGAGAAGTTTTTGACGTGGAGTAGTACCAGTCCTGTCACAGGGACTTAAGGTCCATATGCATCCCTCTATCTAGATGTTCACTTGCTTTACTTTATAGAAGGTATAAGGTAAAATATCTCTTTCTGTTGGCGTGCATTTAGCACAATATCAAAATTTAATCTAGGATTTGAGAGCTTCTTGGGGCCTTAAAAATTATTTTGGCAAAAGAATATGATGCTGAGACTACTGTATCTCAAAAAATGATGCTAATTCTGGATTTGTGTTTGTATCAATTTAGAATGAGGTCAGCTTCCACCACAGCTTTTAAATGTAGTGCAATTGTATTCAGTCTTTGGGAGTTTGCATGCACCTATGTTACTGCTACAGATCTACCTGCTTGTTTTCTTCTGGCTGCAGAAGCTGGTACTGTGACAGTAGTGGTGATACAATTCTGTAACCAAAATACCTTGCGTTACATGATTTTTTAATTTTTTTTTTTACTGGATCATTCTGCTTTCACAGTCTATATTTTGTCCTTCATCTAGAGGTTATTTGTCATCCCTCTTTGACTTCCAGAGTTTTTTTTTCTTGGAATTTGTTTTAACTGGGTAAAGTAAAAGGCTACCTTCATGAGTTTTTTTTCTCTTCCATATGTAGATATAGTTTCTTATGTTCATATATCTGTTTTCTATTAAAAATAAAACTTTATTTTGTTTTAATAGTACCCCAAAACACACTATCCTATATTAGTCTCATTATCTGGTTCAGCTCACACAGAAATAATTTTCCTTAAATAAGAAAAAATACAAACAGTTACAACTTGGGTGAATTTAGAATGAAAGCAAAGTCTTCCTACAAATGAATTCCCAACTTCGTGCTTGGACTATAGTTTATGTGAAGAATCAGTTTTGGTTTTCAAAACTCATATACTTATATGCCAGAGCACAGTAAAGTCTAGATGGAATCTCTGTGAGAGGTGTATAGAATCTTTATTTTAGTATTTAGCTGTCTTGAGTCTCATTGTTTTGTCTAAGGAGAAGGGTTTGTAGACTTCATTCTCATCTCTGCCAGCTGAATTTGTAACTTTCAGGTTTCAGATGTCTTCAGTTCTGTAAGCTTACATTATCATTGTGATGAAATTCATTAATTTGTCATGAAATTAACTTGTGTAGCCTTCTTGTTGTGTCATCTGAGGCACTGTACCATTTTTTTATGGTACCATTTTTTAAAACATAATCTAAGATTGAAGATAACTCTTATTTTAGGAATGGTGTCTTTAATCTTTGTGTGTCCTAACTAAGAGTTTTGGTTGCCTAAATGCTGCAATTAGGTGTCCTCGCTAGGGAAAAAGTATTTATGCTTAAAAACAAAACTCCAAAATGAAATTTATCTTCCTGTGACCACTTTGTCCCTTTGCAACAAATTTCTTGGGCTTCATCAACACAGATTTTTCCAGATGAATTAGATACTGCCTTCTTTGTCTTCTGGAAAGAGCTTGTGTTTCCAGTTTGATGGCTGAGCACTAAGCACAGATGACGGATTGTCTGGTGGTGGTGTGCAGGATCTTACAGACCATCACTTCTAGCTGACTCAGATACTACTGTCTTGGCATACTAAATTGTGGGTTATCTACAGTTAACGCAGTGAGTTGGGAAAAGCTGGGTAGAAATCTGCTTCCCTTAACAGAAAAATTCTACAGACTGCTCAGATGCCCAAAATACAATTAGATACATTATTTAATGTTTCTACACTGGAAACGGTTTTTCAAACTAAAACATAACATTGCATTTTAGTCATCTTTATGGCCTTTGCTATCTGTGGTTAATGTAGAAGTAGTTTGAGACAAAAGCTGTCTTCTGAGATGACCAGACAAAATACTGATGGTTTTAAAGACACTTTTCAAGCCAAATCGTGGTGTTTCTCTTGTCTTATGAGACCGTTTTCTCCATTTCTTCATCTTCTTCAGATGAAGACCAAAGATATGTTTTGGTAAAATCACTGTAATACTCCTGAAAAAATACTCACTCTAGGGTAGACCTGAATACATGAATACGAATAAGACAGGATGAAGCAAAAAATTAAAATCCAGCATGGTTTTTTTTGAGCTGAACAAAGCAAGAACATACATACTTGCTTATGGTAGTGTACACTGCAACGGTGAAACACTAATGTTCATATTTTCCTGAATCAGAGTCAATTAGTGTCTATATACAGCTCAATTATAGAATAGACTTATTTTTCCTATCTGATCTGCCTTCTGATGAATTACTGTTTGTAAGGTCAGCATACAAAAATCCTCATATGTGATGCATTCATTTAGTATGTCTTTATTGCTAAAATTGGCCTACATTTTGTAATTCAGAAAGTATCTTGAATTAAATTATTTTCTTTGTGTCTAAAAGAAACAAATACCGAGGTTCTTTTATTTAACAACTGTGCAATCACTTGCATCCAGATTAAACACTTTGTTTTATCCTCAGGCAGTAGTACATTTATTACTCTTGAGGCAGTGGTATTTGAAATAAATAGAATTGAAATATCTTGAAAAATGGTTTGTGAAATACACATATTGAGTTATTCCGTCCTATACGACCAGAAAATGCTTTTGCACCTTTGCAAAGGAAAATAACTGATATAAAAATATCACTTGATGGGATAGTGAATAAAAAAGCATTTTTACCCTTAGTCACTGAGGCTTTTTGTTGCTTATTCTCCTGAAAATAATTAAATTATCTTTATGGAATGTATTATCATTCACTAAAGATAACATAGCGAAGGACATAATAAGAGATAAAAGGAGAATGTTCTTTCCTTTTCCACCTCAAAAGGTATCGTATGAAAACAAAAAATATTCCACGGACTGCAAATAATTTTAAAAACTTTTCAAAAGTCATATGTATCTTTGCCTGGTGACAGGGCTCCTTCCTACTCCTTGTTCAAAAACCTCAGATGCTCACCAAGAGAAAAAATTCTTTTGTGTTACAAAGGAAACAATTTCCATGTAGCTTTTGAGTGTGTGTACGCATATTCATAAAATATGGATTAGCAGCACTAGGTATTCAGCTAAGTAAATATTCATAAAATAAAGGTGGAATTTATGTGCATTTCCCAATAGAGTATAATAAGCATATTTTCATTTCATAGTAAGAAATCAAACTAAGTGGAGAGAAGACACTTTCTCTTGTGTGGGCATTTTTTATTCCTCATTCTCATTGTGTTGATCCTGCTGGCAAAAATTTTCTTTACTGACACTTTGAATATACTATATTGCTTATGTTAAATGTACAAGAGTCAGGAGTTTTGTTTAAAACATGAAAACCATCTCTTTTTTTGTCTTTACATTCTCACTTGTGTCTTTGGGGTACATTAAAGTTGCATGTTTAAGCTTGTCTTTATGAGAGGTAGATTTTTTTAAAATCTGAAATTCTCAGAAACGTAGGAGCTTGGGCCTTTTTAATGATACTTGCTAACAAATATTAGAAGATTCAGTAAATAAATGAAGGATGACCTAAAATGTTTGTTTATTATTGCCTCTGAGATACTCGTTGAAAGTTCTTATTAATTTTGCATAGTTATTGTCACTCACAGTATAATGGCTTTTTTTGACACCTCTTACAGATGATTTGCTGTTAACCTCTGATTTATGCTAGATTTAAAGAAATAAGACCAGTGCTGCTGAGTCCTGAACTTACAAGCATACTTATAGATAAGCCTGACAGTTTCCTTCACACTACATTTGATCATTTAGAGTAATAAAATGGAATTGGTTTTGAATTAACTGAAAATTAAGTGGGTATTATCAGATTTAGCTGAGAGATCTCAAGAATTGCTCTATTTCAAGCAGCTGGTCGAATCAGGGAAAAATGACTTGTTAATGTCCAAATGGGCAAAGTTTTAATAAAAATCAGCTGCTAGAAATAAAACAGAAAAGAAATAGATTTTTGCTCTTGATTTTTATTTAATGTCTAATTAAAGAGCTGGCTTAGACTTCTGGGTTTCATAAACAAAATGTTGAAATCCAAAACTGAAGAAGCAGCGTTCCTAGGATTAATATTTGCTATAATCATTTGGAAGGTGTGTTAGTCTTTACCTACATTATATTTGATACTTCTTCTTCTATAGTTTCTGTAGGAGCTGTATTTATTAAACATTATTATATCAACTATTTTTTTACTCTTTTGTTTAGGTCAGTCGTATCTAGCAGTTCTCTTTCCTAGCTGAGGGGAAGATGGGCTTCATCATGCCTCGTGTTCAGACAGCTCACATCCTCATCCTTCTGCTTTGATATTTTATTCTTTGAACATAAACGGTTTCTTCCAATAGCAGACATATTTTGGATAGTCAAGAAATACAATATCTTTGCTTTACTTCTTTTATGACCTTTCCCCAATTTATTAACATGAGATGCAAGCATTTAGTAGTGTTAAAATTTCAGTGTGTTCATTGCCAATCAGGAAAACAAATATAAAACCATCTTTGAGAACTGACGTGGAGCTGGGATGAGCAGGTAAATAAATGTTATGTATTTTAAAAGATAGTTTATTATTTCAGAGCTATTAGAAGAAAGGAGGAGGTGACTATTGTCATGGAGTTTGAATAATTTTGTCTGAATTGCATCATCCTACAGCTATCAGCTGGATGCCGCTGATCATTTCCACACATTGAATAAATTAAAACTATCATAAAGTATGGTAGAAATCTCCATTAACACAACTTGTTGATACCTACTTGTTGAAGTCTATTATTTACAATCATTCCTTTGGCTTTGTCAATGTTTACACAGGCCAGCATCATTAATGTTGACTTAGGGTTATCTCTGTGTTCCATAACTAGAATACAGAACATTTCTATTGATTTCTTAGCAACACTCTTCTACTTTACTATCGCTAAATGAATTTTGATTCATAAAAGAAAAACCCTGGGAGTCAAATGTCAGCTATTATCCAATATATTGCTCTCCCCTGCAACTAAAATAGACTGCATCTAGTCTTGAAAATATAATGTATATAAGTCTTCTCTGAAAGAATTTCAATAAAATATTGATGTGAAGTACTTTTTTTGTTTTACATGACAAGATTTTTTGAAGATATGGACGAGAGCATAGAACAAAGCCTAGAGTCATCCTGTGTCATGTTTTGTATTTTGTGAGCTTTCTCACTGAGCTTTAATAGCCACAAAATGTGATTTTTTCTTCGTGTTTAATCAGAAAGTAGTCTGCAGTATTGTCTCAATTGATCTGTCTTAGTTGATTTTGTGCTAGAGGTTGTGATTGAGCCAAAGCAAGCCTAATAACAAATGAAACCAGTACTTGTACACTACTTTGAACACTGCGCTTGTTACTTAGATCACATACATGTGACCTGCTGTTAAAGAAAGAATGTGGTTCTACACAATGGTTTTCTTTTTTTCTCCTAAGTGTGTGGATAGCAATACATGTAAGTAGAACATTTTACTTTATTTAAAGGCAAGTTTGTAGTTCTATGAACAATCTAATATGATTTCCTTTTCATGTTACCTTCCAAGATGAGAAAAGATAAGTAAAACTACCTTGTAATAAGAAGGCTAACGCTACCTGGAAAATTGGAACACCATAGGAGTGAGAAATTTATCAGCTTTCCAGGACATGCATGCTTGTGAACAGACACATTGAGATTTATGTGATTTAAAATTTATTTATTTATTTTATTTTGAATCAAATGGAAGAAAAAAAAAATGCAGTCCCAGGGCACTGAGGAGTCTCATTTCATCTCCCTTAGTGACAATATTCTAGCTATTAGCCTACAGGAAGGAGAGACTTCAGAGATGTTAACCAAACAGATGCACACAATGACAATAAATTCCTAATGCACAAGTGTGACACTGAGTACATCCAGAACAAAAAAAAGTTGAAACTGCATCAAGAGTCAGTAACAGATTTGAGATGACAAGACTGTACATAATTCATGAAACTGAACTTTGAACTATAGTAGTGGCTGTGATGTGGCTGGGTATCAGGGCTGTGCCGTGTGCTCACAGTGACGTCCTTATTTCCCTGAGTGATACAGGAACTTGCTACCAGTCCCAGAAGAGCTGAAGCCATAGATTGAGAGGAGACAATAAACCGACTTGAAACAAGATGATCAGTTGAACTCCCAGGCTCCACCACAGCAAAGCACTTGATGTGTTGAGGAGGGGCCTCAGGTGGGAATTTTGAGCTGTCTTGCCAGTTCTCCTGGGCATCTCCTACTGTGCCTGGGCTAGTGGACAGAGCTCTTCCTGTGTGCTGGGTGTGCAACCAGGCTGCTCCAGAAAGATCTCCATTTAGTTCATCCTGCAGAATCAATCAAATTACTCATAGATGAAACATATAATTAGTCAGTAGAAACAGTTCCTGTATATGCATAAACGGCTATGTGGAACAGTCTCTTTGCATAGTTAAGATAGGATATGGTTTTTGTATGTTGTTTAAATTACCAGTGGATGTTACCTTGTGTGAGTTGGTTATACATGACCAGCAGCCAGAGGGATTGTAGAGAGACAAAGAGGGCATTAGTTTGGGGCATCTAACTCTATCCAGTTGAAGGCGCTACTTCAGGAAGGCTCCTCCTGATTTCTGGACACTGACTGACCATCTTGTTCAAGAGATCTGGTTCCCCAGGTGAGCATTTATCCTGTGCAGTTTTGTATGCTTTTTGGCTTTCTTCAAAAAATGCCATGTCTGTGAGTGACTGTGAAACTTTTTGAATTGTGAGAATGAAAAAGAAATCAAGTAACCATACTTCATCCTTTTATTATTTTTTTTTTCAGAAAGCAGAGGCAAAATATGGTTTTTTTTTTTCTTTTCTTTTGTTTTAATGGAACAAATGAAGAAATGGTGATCACTAGCACTACAGTGAATATCAAATGAATATATAATAACAGAACATTAGGAAACAATTAGAAAAAGTGCCTAGACATTATTAATTCATGTGCTATTCATTAGGCTAACATTGATCATGTAAAATAAGTGTGGTGTTAGTTACATTTTAATAATTTAGTTTTGGAGAAGGACTAATTATTTTCAAATAGAGATGGGAAGGATCAAGTTTTATTAAAAAATTATGGAATGTCCAATTTACAGTGTTTTCACAGGATAATGTGTGACTGCTGATATTGGTAACAGTGGAGAAAATCACAGGAATTGTCCATGTGTTAAAACTCTTACAGCACTAGTACATGCATTGTTTCCATAAAATAGCTGTTGTGGACTATGAGCTGGGTGTGCTGTGCAGCACAGTCTTGTTTTCACCCCTCCAGGTTAGGGCTTCCATTAGGTCTGTTTTGTACATCAACAAAAATACTGGGGAATGCAATCACACAGAATCACCTGTTGTTCTGAAGGGATTCAGAGTCAATGAGGGACATGCCTTCTCTGGGTACAAATGGAAAATAAATGGAGGTGGACTAGCTGTGCTGCATTTACCATCCACTGCAGAAAGCTTGTAGGGTCTTCCAATCCCCTGTGAAGAAAGAAGTTGCCCATTTCTAATTGGAAAATTATCTCTGATCTTTCACAAGTGTATGCCTGAGAGCAAACCTGAAAGCTTAGTGACTTCTTCACAGTAAAAGTCCTATTATTTAGACTGCAGAGGTTCAGATAAGGAGCTCAGGTGGTGTAGATCCAGGTGGAGCAGTTGTGAATTAGAGATGCAGATATTGACATACTTCCCAGTGAAGCTGCCAAGCTCCAAGCCTGTTTGGATCTTTTGTAAGTGGTAGCTGCTTTCCATTTGTTCTCCCTTTTTTCTTTCTCCAGGCAAAGAAGATCATCAATGCTTCCAAAAGGGAGAGGTGGATCTTTAGGATCTTCTCTGCTACCTAGGTGCAGTTCTATGAGCTTTTCTTCTTGAACTGAGACCCTCACAGGTGTTGACTTGTGCTTTGAAAATAGCATGCATCCCCATTCTGTATTTTGCTGTAACTTGTAGTTTAGGAGACCTCAGATCAGTCATAATGATATAGCCTAAACACAGAATGACAGCTGAAATATGAGAACTGGTGAGCTAAACCTAAGATGATACAAATGGTAGTTTCAGCTTAAATGGTGTTTGGGAAAAGCCTGAGAACAGGTTCAAGATGAGTGTAAACAAAGCCCACTGTATCTTTTTGGCTTTATACTTCTTTGGTTACTTTGTTGCATGTACAGGAAGATCAACTTTTAAATTATAGTAAGATACACTTACTCAGAGTTGCATCAGGTTTACTTTGATACATATATTGCCTTTCCTGTAATCTCTGAGTTTGGTTTATTTACGTTATTCCAGGGTAAGAGTAACCTATATTTTCTGTAGGTGGATTGGTTGGTTTAAATTCACAGAAGCAGCAACACGTTCTTGCTTTGGTAGTGGACTACAAATGGATGCTTTTTATTCCATTATCTTCCTTAGTTTTATATAGTATTGATGAAATTGAAAATCAGTGACCTGACAAAAACAAAATAATACGGCATGAAAATTGCTACCATGATTTCATACTGTGTTAATGCAAGGATGTCATTCCCACTTCAGAATAATAACAGTGTTTCGCTTCTGAACTTACGGCATCTCTCTCCCTCTCTCTTTTTCCCCTCCCCACCTCCCGCCCTTTTCTTTTTTAAAGGAGAGCTGATAACGCAGTGAAATTCTCGTTAATGACACCTTTTGGTAGTTTGTTAGAGAATAGCCATTAACAGTTAATTTTTTTGAAGTAGCCAGAAGAATTTCTGTATTCCCTAAGCATATGAAGAAACATAGGGTGGAGAGTGCACATAGTGAATTGCTGTAGTTCACCAAGAAAGAACTGGGCCTATTAGTCACCATAACATCATTAAATGCAGAATCCAGGATTTTTTCTATGAGGCACTGATGGTCCTGGAATATGCATAAGTCATATTTGTTCTATTCTCAAGTGTACTGCTGTGTCCAGTGAAGAGCTTAAACCAATTCCTGTTACCCTACAGGGGCCAGAAAAGATTTAAGATGTTAAATTCTGATTAAGCTGCTCCCTGAACTTGGAATGGTGTGACCAAGTTTTGCATTCAGTCAGCTTAGTGATTACAGACCTCCTTAGTGAACCTTCCTAGCTTGCTAATAATGGTAGAACCTTACAATTTGGTTGTAAAAAAATTTAATTTTATGTCAAAGGTTAGAAAGTAATTGGCAAATTTTGCCATGGAGGAAGAATGTCTTGTTCAAACTGCCGTCTTAAAGACTTTTAACTGTTCTGATAGGGAGGGAGCAAAGTCCAAGGTTAAAGGCCAGTATTAGCAACAACTCCATTTTTTTGTCTGTCTGTCTGCTCCTTCATTGCTTGCAGGAGAGCGTGAGCTTGGCTGTTTTATGTGTGGAGATACAAAGGTATGGGGAAGAAATGGAACACTGCATCTTCACTTCATACTCTACCTGATTTGTCTCAGGAATACTCTACAATTAAGAAAAATAAAAATAGAAGATTTCTTGCATTTAAGATGGTGAGCTGAAGGGCTACTGATGTAAAGATCTCTGTGTGTATATACTTGCTTTATGGTTAAAGCATTCACCTGCATTACCTGAGATCTGAAGTGATTCAGAATCTCTTCTCGCATACAAAGAATATCCTTGACATCATATGTTTAGGCAGAAAACAATTTATGATTCATTGGACCAGAGAGAAAATACACATGAACATGAAGTTCAACGGTTTGTGTTCACCTGAGGGCTCCAGTTTCCATAATAAGGACAGCTTTAGCTCCAATGTCAGCTTTTGGCACAGGGATTTGAAGTTCCCTTTCCAGCTAAGATGGCTGATATGCTGCAGAATTCTCCAGTTTAACATTGTCCTCTAGAATATCATTGCCTCCATGGGGAGAATGGAGAATTCTCTGTTAGATATGGTAACTTACATCTTAATAGACAAGTAAAAATATAGGGTTGCATTCTCCTAGCATTCAGCCCGAAAGAGTGTTCTGACTATTTGTTGATTGTTTCATGGCAGCATATAAGAGGTACCTCATCCTGTGACTATAATAAAAAAAACAACGACAACCTTTTATTTTGAAAGAGGTAACATTGGTCACCTCTTGATTAAGATAATTTTTTGTGAACTCACAGTTCTGTCCTGCACATCTCTTATTAGTAAGTGCTAACTTTTTTTTCCAAATAGGCCATATCTGATTACACCTTTGGTTATCATTCTGTCACGTCATCTCTGAGAGAGAATGATTGGGGAAATTTTCAGTCTCTAACTGATAGTTCTAGGACAGATATAAAACAGATGATGAAAGGAAAAAAAGTCTCCTTTCCAAAGATAATTTCTATTTGCTGAATTAATTCTATTTTGTAACCAAGTGTTTCAAATCCATCACTAACTCCTGCCTGCCTTTTAGAGTGCGGGAAGCTGTCTGTGCTCTGCGTTGTTGATAACGTGTTGTCTACTTTGGTTTTAGCTTTGTTTCTTAAACTGCTCTTGCCTGTTGTCACTTTTTTTTTTCTGGTTGTCTGCAATTTTAGCATTTTTTGTTTGTTCTCATCCCCTGCTGCTTTTACTTCATTGCAGCTGTCTATGGGGTTTTGCTGTGAACTGCCCATCTGATGGGTTTCCTGCTGATTTTACTTGATTGCTAGAGCACCAGCATTAGTTGCACTGTGCACTGGAACACTGTCCATGGACTCTGCATCAGCTGAATGGAGACTAGAGCTGTCCTGCTCTAATGCCTGGCCTAGTCCATTAGCCTGCAGTGTTGGAGGGGTCCTCCAAGACTGGACAGTACCAGCCAGATAGCTGAGAAAAGGGATTTATTGGTCTGTTCTTTCCTTTTTACATATGTATGCCAGAGTGTTCTCTAAATGTGGTTATTTAGTATGTGCATTTTGCTGTTACAGCAACATAGGAGGTTGCTGTAACTTAATGAAGATGTCCTAACTTAAGTATAGGGATATCATTAGTTGCTTTGGTTTTTTTTCCTAAACGTGGTGGTATAGGTTTTTTGTAAGCAACAGTATTTTTCACTGTACATAGAATAAATTTTTAATGAATATGCTCTGTTTGCAATTACTTGTTATGAAAAACAGATTTTTATTACTGAAAGAAGCATGAGGCAAAAAAAGAGTAGAGGTCAACATTCTTTACTATAGAATTTAAATTTACCGTAAAATTAAACCTTCCAGTTGAATTACATATATTGATTTCTAGCCTTTGTTGAAGCATCTGTTCAGTCTTGTATCTTGAATTTTTTCAAAATACTTTTTAGTATAAGGATATGCACAGGCTAAGGGTTAACACAGGGATGGAGATAAAAGTAAAAAGATATGTTTTATATAATATACGTGCTAATATATTTATTGAATATAGTTGTGTTTTATGGGTAGGTATGGAGTGAGAACTGCACACCTCCTCTATGAAGACCAAGTGATAGTGTGCTATGGAAAAGTGCAAATAGAGTATGGAAAAAAAGGTAGAACAACAAAAAAAAAAAAGATAAATACAGGGGCTGCAGGTATTATACCAGTACACTTGGACTTTGTTTTCGGTAGTTTCTTTCTTCTTTTTGTAAGAGGAAAGATCTTTTTCAGGACTTACAGATTCTTTAGGTTTTAGTTCTTTTTTTAAAATTTACCTTTATTAATATTCAAAATGTTTAGCCATTAAGGGGCAAGAGAGACCATACAGGGAAAGGGCAGGAGAGGGAGAACTGGAAGATGGTGCAGGAGAAACATAATGGGAAGGAGTGAGAGTGGGTTTGGGTGAATTGCCAAATGGAAAAATGACCTGAGGGAAAACCTTAGAAATCAGGGTGGTTCCAGTGGTGTTTCTTTTTCCTGCAGAGAGTTTCTTTATCTGCAGAGACTAGAGTCCTCCTAATATTTTTATTATCTAAATATATGGGACAAATGTCTTTGGGACACTGGGAGGGAAATATCCCACAGGCTTTGTTCTTTGCAAGAAAGTGCAGAGTCAGGGAGATAAAGGATAGTACAGATAATTCCTGTTCTCTTTTTTTTCTGCCAGGGAACTCTTCAAACTCCCTCTGTATGCATGCAGTAGATCTAAAATAAAAAGTCATTTTCATACCTCCCCAGTTTCTGAGAAATCAAGCCTACACCTAAATGCAGATTTCACTCTGTGGTTGGATTGTGTTTAGTTTTTTTGGTGAAGAATTCCTAATAGTTTTCTTCCTGATGATTTACAGTTCTTCCACTCTAGGGATGCAAAAGGAATAACTTTTCTAATGCCAGATTAACTGCTAACAAAATTCACATTTAGAAACAGATGAAGAACAGTGAAGCACTCAACCGGTTCCAAAGAGACAAACTGGTAATGTTTTAATTTATTCTGTTTATTTCTGTATAATTTATCTTTTCATTCAAATGAAAGAATAGGTTGTATTCAAATGCTGCATGAATGGAATGGTCAAATTTCACATTTGTGAGAAAAAATTCTCAGAAAACCAAGGTATGTATTTTTAAATCAGCTTAATTCATTACTGAAACAATATGTCTTCAAATGTGTTGGGTGGTTGTCATTGGAACCCTAAGTTGCACCTGAATATCCTCTAAAAAGAAACACCAATTGACCCAGAATATTTTGTTTTGATGCAGACATTGTTGAAGGCACTCTGTGCAACAGCTTTCCAAGTCAGGTTTATCAATTAAATTAGGACACTGGATCCCTAAATCAAGTATTTCAGGCCAGAGTAGAGGCAGAGGCTGCTCTCATGCTCCTAAACTTGGAACACTTCACTTCTGGCACAGGCCTTGCTACCATGCATCAGCTGTGAGGTAGACTTTTTGTGTAGCCAAGGGTAGATTTTTATCTTGTATACACTGTGTTGCTTTAGGGACAATATCAAATGGCACTTTAGAAGAATATGCATCAATGATTTTCCAAAAATATTCAAGAGATCTGGACTGATCTACCACTGTATATGCCACTTCCTCATGGTATCTCTGTGTATAGGGGCTTGTTTGCATTATTGGTGATACTTCTCTTGCTTCCTTTTATTAAACATACTGTGTTAATAGAATCTTAGTCCAGAAACCATCCATGTGGTCTCTAGAAACAGGAATTTCAGTTTGCGCCAGTTACTGATATAGGATTTAAACAGCAAGCAGAAAATGTTTCCTACTTGTGGTCAGGAAGTATCTAGCAGTAGTCCTTTGACGGTGTAGGCTGGTCACAGTAGATGGCAAAAAGAAAAATCTATTCCAGATGTTTACATTATGCTTTAGGTTGCAGAAAATTGCCACAATTCTATTTCCTTAATACATAACTTGCTCTTGTTAATTGTTGTACAATTATTGAATAAAGAATTTAGAAGAAATTATAAAAGGCAATATATAATAGATATTGGTATGAATTACTATAGTGCAAAGTACTTATCTCAGCAGGTGTTTGTTAATGGATACGTTTGCTTTGATACTGTTAGAATACGTGTGTAGTGATACAATGCTTTGTGAAACACACATTAATACTTACTTTTATGAAAATAAAAATACAAGATCGTTCACTCTGATTTATGGCATTTTAGGACTTAGAGAAATTAAGCATTCTTCTCATTTAATTATGTCTTATAGAGAAACTATAATCTGTTAATCTCTAAAGCTTCAGTCTTTTAGTTTACCCATTGGCACTTGCTGACATGGAACCTGCAGAGCCTGCAGTAGGAGCTGTACTCTACAGCTTGGAGGAATGCACTCAAAAAGCAAAGGCCAAATTTTGCCTACATATGTGCAGCGTGCTTTCACTTCAGGGCAGGTGATCTGCACTTGGGCTAAACAATAAATTGATTTGTCAGTTCAATGACTGACTTAAAAATAAATAAATTAAAATGGTTCCAGTTGACAAGAAACAGATCTCTCTTCCCTCCTCCCACCCTTTTTTTTTTTCTAGCGAATCAAAGCAACGAGTTTTATTCAACCAAAAATGCATTTGCAGGCATTTTCAACAAAAGCTAGATTTACAGGAGGATATAGCTGCTACCACAAAACAGGACCGGCAGTTTTCATATGCATGTTGGATCAGAAATAGTTCAAATCTCTAGTGATTTTAAGAAGTACTTCCTGCCCCACTTTTTGCCCCACACCCTCTATCCCCCTTCCAACTTCAAAGAAAATTTCCTAACTGTGGAGCTATATGTTGTTACAGAATGCCATGCTTTTCTGTTGGAACAGCTCCACTAGCTATAAAATGCTTAAGCATCTATTTTGGTCAGCAATACAAAAAGTAACTATCCCCTGCTGCTTAGCATACCCTCAAGGGATGCCCAGGTTCCTATATTAATGAATATTTAAGCGCTTAATAGAAAAAATGAGAGACTAAGGAGGCCCCTGCCCACAATACTTTATTACTGTGTGAGTAAAGTATTTTCTGAAACACTTGTTTTGTTACAGGGATATTTGATCTGAAACCAAGCCTCTATCAGCTCATTCTAATTGCTGGGCTGCAAGGTGGGAAAGCTCCTTTTATTGCAAAGTATCGTGAAACTAAAAATTGCTAAAATATTGTGAAAAATTAAGAAGTAGACACTTTGAAATTAGTGATTCACTGCCTATGACTACTTGAAAGGAGATTGTAGCCAGGTGGGTGTTGATGTCTCTTTTCCCAGGAAAAGGCCTCAAGTTGTTCCACAGGATTTAGACTGAATATTAGGAGAAATTTCTTCACCAAAAGAGTTGTCAAGCATTGGAGCAGGCTGCTCAGAGAAGTGGTTGAGTTACCATCTCTGGACATGTTTAAAAGATGTGTAGATATGGCACTTAGAAATACAGTTTAATGGTGCACTTGGCAGTGTTTGGTTTACAGTTGGACTCGATGACCTTAATGGTCTTTTCCAACCAAAATGATTCTTTGAACTAATCATTGGCATGACTGAGGCTTTTGTTTCTTTTTTGTTATTCATGGAAGTTACTCAGTGTGATTGCTTCACAAGTATTTTTGGAGGAAGAAGTATTTACTTAAAAAAAAAATTAATCCAAATCTAGAAGATAGGTTTTATCTTTTAATCCAATACCCAGTTTGTAAAGACATATATGCAGTCAAGCAGGAAAATTCTTACCTGGCTGAAGTGAGAGCATCTCTTCACACAGGTGAAGACATAGGTGTCTTTTCTGTCATATCTCACCTTATTTGTGTGTGCCCTATAGTGGAGAGTATGATGTAGTTAGGATCCATGCAGAAGGGACATCAAAACCTGGGAAAAAAAGAAAGGAGTCATAGCCAGAACCAGTGGATGCTTGGCATTTCTGTCTCTGATTTTGATAGAATTGCTCAGGCATTAAGGCATCCCAGAGGAAAGGATGGGAACTTGGGAAACTATCAGAATATGATTCAGCCACCTCTCTTATAAATTAAACATATTTATTTTGCTGTCATATGAGTCTCAACACACATTGTCAACTGTCTTGTATCTCACAGTCTCAGATGATTACTGTGATTTGCAGTATGTAGTGTGGTACTCTTTAAAGAAGCAAGTCTGTAAGTCTCCATTAATTAGGTGATATATATGAATAGCATTGCTATTTGACCAAAACCAAAAAATGTTCTGTGGACTTGTCTCAATACAGTTTGAAGATTGTAAGGGTTTCCTCCTTGAGTTGGTTTTTACCTTTTGGTCCTGATTCCTTTTCTTCCCTTACAGAAGGGTCAGGGGGAGGGGGAGCTTAGGAATTTGAGACCAGCACTTCAGGCATCTCTTGACTGTACTGCAACAATGTGTGTTCAGAAACAATGGGTCAAGCCTTTGTCATTCTCTGATCAGGAAAGTAGAAGAAAGATGGTTGATTTTTTGTAAAGCACACCATCTGTCTGTGTCATGCAAAATCTCAGTGACTCTGTACTATGAATAGGGTTATCTGAAAATTACCTTAAATTCGAAATGCATGTTATTTCTTTCAATTTTCTGTCCAAATTTTGAGTAATGTATTTTATTCCACTAACTATATTTTCTCCCATATTTGATAGGCCTTTTTTGTTTTGGTGGGTTTTTTGGTTTTTTTTTTTTTTTGGTTTTATGTCTCTACCTAATTGCAAATGCTTGGTAGACTAATTAAGATTTCTGAAGGTTTAACCTTATCTTCTAAAGTAGATCCAGAGACTTGTCATGGTGTTAACTCAGTAGGGTACAGGGAAGGATTCCAGAATAGGTTGTGTAATATTGCCAAGCAGGGCTTTTCTGTTGAGATGACTTATCCTATAAAGCTTAGGTCAGTGTTAATGGGACAGGAGAGATTTAATCCCCTGGGAAAGTGTTTTCATCACATGAAATGAAAAAGAATTTTATCACCTGAATCTAAAAGGAATTGTGCTGATCTTGTTTTATTTAATTCTTCTGTAAATTGTTAAAGGAAAATTTATTTTCAATTATTTGCCAAACAAAAGCAATTTATTTGCTTTGCTTAAAACTAGGCACACTGTAAAGATTCTGCATCAGCAGAGGACATTTCCCTAGTTTTATTGAAAGAAAACATTTCTGAAATAATATGCTAACACAAATTACAGAAGTATTATGGAAACCTTCCCACCCGGGTAGTTTCAAATGAGATAGTAAGACAGTTCTAGTAGCTGAGTTCAGACAGATCTTACTTCTAATTCCCTTCTATTCTTGTTATTTATTACTTCTTATCTTTTAAGATTGTTCCTTCACTACATTAAATCATCAATAATTTCTTGTTATTTTTAGATATTCCTGCTTTCATGAGCATGAGCATGTGCCCTACTGTGAGGTTTCCCTTCCCCCTTGCATCCTTGGGTGAAAGACAAGAAATTTGGCTTGCCTCAGACAATGAGTGCAGCAGAGGAGGAAGGCTGAGGGCTGGATAACAGCAGTACCAGCTCTCACTGGGCTTTTGCCAGAGTTGCCGAGTGGCTTGGCCTGCACCTGGCTCACCGCAGAGCTCAAGCTTGCCCATACTAGCTGACACTGGGCAGAGGAACAGTTCTTTGTTGGGTTGCAGTATCAAAAATGAGAGAGGGGAACATAGTGTAGATTTGGAGCTTTGTTAATTGCCCAGAAAGTGGGTGAAGTCATCAGCCTGCATTTGGGCCAAACAGGCTGTGTAGACATATCCCAGAGCAAAGATTTGTGCCAAAGTTACCCCCCTTGTCTATAGCATTGACCAGACTTTAAAAATAAATATATAAATCAAAACTAAAATAAAGAAGGAAAGGAAGAAAGAAAGCATCTTTTATTGTATAATAATGAAGAGCTGTATCAAAATCCATAAATTAGGCACAACTTTAAAATCACATATAATTTCAATTACAGCCATCTGTTTCTCCTTAGGAAGAATGAAGTGAGGTCAACAACTAAATATTTTGCAACCATAAAGATTCTGGGATGCTTTTTAAGCTATATACATATGTGATTTGTGAGAAACCTATTTATATGTAAAATTTCTCATTTGAACATTCATTCCTTTTATCATGCAAACACCAAGTTTTTTGGAAGCTACAGGCTTCGAAGTGAAGTGAATGCACATATTTCAGCCTAATGTTATTGCTGGTTTGTTTTTTTTTTTTTCATTTTAACCCTCAGATATTTCTATCATCACGAAGATAAATGTCTGCATACCTTTAACTTTCAACTATGCAGATACTAGGGATCAGATGCGGCATAGATTTTCCTCAAGCAAACATAAAAACAGTTGCTGAGCCCGTTGACAAAAATTAAAACCTCAACAGATTTTTGAGAGAAAATGGGCAAGAGGACAATGTTATATGCTGGGACTCAAGGTATAAAATGAATGATTTAAATCTTTAAATTATATGTAATCATTTATTTGAATGGCACACACACAGTACTGTTCACAGCATTGAACAGAGAACAGTACATTCAGCTGTGAATGTTTTGTTGTTACCCTGGTGAGGGTTATGTCCAAAATGTAGCATATGTCATTTTACAAGTGATTTTAATGAAGTTGATAACCTTACTGATAAGGTTTTTATTAATACATAATAAAGTGAAAATACATTTTACATTCATCCTTAATGTATGACATAATGTATTCATCCTCCTTGAACCTGCAGACTTCTTGAATTCCCCAAATACGAAAAGGCAAGTGAAGACTTCAGTAAGCTTGTCCAACAATAAATCAAACAATAAAAAGAAAGGAAAATTGCTTGTAATACCTAATACTGACCTAGATGGTTAGTAACAGGAAAATCTGTTAGTACCTGTTGTATAAACCCCTAATCTTTACAGCTGTTAATAGAAACTGGAGTGCATGCATAAAAGACCACTCTTCACGGCAATGCTGTTATCCACATCAATCAAGATAATCCCACAGTAAAACCTTGCTAAAGAGGAAATGTGGCATGTTTGGGTAATGTCAATGATTAGAAAAGATGTTGCAGAAAATGCCATGCAAAGCAAGTTTAAATATTAATGCCCAGTTTCCTAGCCCTTTTCAGCTGAGAGTCTGAAATTATTTACATGGACTTCAAAAGCTGAACTCTGATTTCAGTTCCAGGTGTGAAAAAACCCAGAAGTTCATGTGTATTTAAAAGCAAGGTTTAATTCTGATCTGTAAAGCTTCACAGCTGCTTTTTCAGAAAAAGCTAATATGCAGTCTACACAAAGGTAAACTGAGTCACAGAACAGGAAAATTATTTGCTGAATGTGAACATAGTGAACCAGAGCACAAAACAAACCTCATTGTCTCTCATTACGACCTCCTTCTTCGTTGCTCAAGGAAGCACACTGCTGTTTTAAATTCACTCTACCTTAGGTTGACAATGTATTTGATGATAAGTCATCAGGGAGGACAATTTTATGCTTTTGACCACACTATAAATTCAATCCCAGGAAGATTTTCATTGGGTTTATACTATATTCTGGAGAAATCATTGAAAACAACAGAATTACATACTAAACTCTGTGAACAGTCGTGCCCTTATTTTTTACTCTATATCAAATGATAACTGAATATTTGCACTTGATGGTTGACACTCTCTGACTGCTAATCACTTCGGAAAATAACAACACCTTGTACTCTAAAGTGCCATTCCTCCATTTCTTCGACGACAATCAAAGAATTAATTCTCCTCATGTATTTATGAGGGATTTAAAAATATGTAAGTGAAATACAATTATCTCAGCTAATTTTAGATGGCTACAGTTTAAAAGTCAGGATCTCAGATGGTTCTTTTGCTTTCATTAGTTTAGTGTATTGTCCTATGAAATGCCTTTTTCCCTCCACCAGTCGGAGGAGGGATCTGGTAATTCAGGCTCAAATGACTATTTTGTCATTATCCAAAGTTAGTGAGATGAATCTCACCAGACGTTAAGCTGTGCAAGTCATCTTTCTGCAGAACTTAGCAGAATTGGTGCTTTTTGGACTAGCTGGAGCAGTACAACAGTCAAACCCTACAAAAACTAACAGCCATGGAAGAAACACAAAGGAAAGTATGAACATGTAGTAAGAGTAAATTGCATGCTAATGCATAAAAATTGCATAAAAGTCTGTGTTTCATTAAGGTGATTAGGTTTCCTAAAAGGAACCTGGCAAAGTTGTAATTATGTTTGATCAGAAGAATCACAATGTCAGATGAGATTTCGTTATTCAGCAAGCTCTCAGTTCAGTTCAACTGTATGAGACACTGTCTGACTTGAAGGAAACAACTGAAAACCCGCATAATCACTTAGTCTTAAGTACACAAGGAAGAGAGAGGAAGTATGCCTTGCTTAAATTAAAACACATCTTTAATGAAGAGCTGGGTGGAAAGGCAACATATAGGGAAGATGGGGGACAGGCAGTGTGTGTTAGGTTTTAATGTTCAAAATAGAAGAAAGACCTTTTTCCTGGAAAAAAAGACAGAAATTAAAAAATTGTTTCGTAATGACTTCAGATTTTAAAACAAGATAAGATATGATTTGTTTCATCGATAACCATCCTACTAGTAGAGCTTCTAAACTATCATTAAATAGTATAACTGATTTAATAGTTTAACTGATTTAATTAAAAAAAAGTGATTTAAAATTTTTATGGTGCTTTAAGCTCAAAACAGAGGAAAATATAAATCTTGCAATAGACTGAGATGTAGGAATACAGTTCTCACTTTGTGGTTCACTCTCTTTATGTTAAACATTTATGAACCGCATGTGCTTGGCCTTGATGGCTGTAGAAGGATGTACCTATATCTCCAAGAACATCCAAAATGTGGTGATTGGTTTGTGTGGAGATATGCTGATCATATATAATCACTTCTGATAAGTGGGAGTGGACATCAAAGGAAAATCGTGCCTCATGTTCTACTTTGGATAACCTACTTGGTTTGAGCTTTTTGTATGCTAGCACACTGAGCAGTGCCAGGGCATGTTTTCTGACCCCAGAGCCATCAGGCAGCATCTGAATGTGCTATTGAACACTTTCGGCATCCAAAGGTGGAGGGCTGCGTCCAGACTGCCCACAGGTAACAGTCCAACACACTCCAAAGGTGTGGCAAGGGCATTTGTAATGGTTTAATAAACCGCAAAAAATTAGTTTTGAAATGTTCTTTGACACCTAGATTTACTGGAATACCTACAGCACTGGTGAACTTGGATTTCTGGTGGTGCCGCTCGTTGAAAGATCATTTAGGAAACTAAGTTGTTGTGAAACATGAGGAAATACTTGTACTGAAGTGTCACTCTTTTGTAATCATAGAAATTATCAGTTGTGGTGATTACTGGATTAAAGGCGAGATAGAGGTTTATGAACAGTGAGAGCTTTTACTATAGATGGATATTATCAAATAGATGAGGATGTGTCTATTCTGAGAATCAGAGGACAAAAAGGATATATGGAATAGAGGGATCACAGAGAGATCAATAAAAACACATAATTACAATGGTGTCTGTGAACAACAATTTACTTAGGAAGAAAGTAACTCATGTCTTTTCAAAGATCAAATGTAAAATAAGTAAAAGGATTTTTTTTTCATAAAAATTAATAATTAAATTTTTGAACTTAGTGTGAGATGAATGATTGCTTCTTGGCTGATAGGCAATTCAGGGAATCTTTAACCTTCTGACCATGAGAAGCAGTGATGTTTGCTGAGAAGGATGAATCTGTCCTTACCTTGTTTCCTTACCTTGTCCCCTAAGCATCAGCTAGTGGCTGCAGCTGGAGGCAGGATTTAGCCATTTCAGTCTAACCTAGCAGGGCAGTTTCTCTTTTCCTGTACTCTAGATCATGTCTGTGGAGATCGTAAAGGGAACAAGCAACATTTGTGACAGCATTTTATTCTTTTCCTTTATCATCTACTTGTCAGCAGCCCTGAGATGGTTTTAGTACACAACACAGCAGGGAAAGTGTTGCAAGAGGCATTGGAGGGGAAGTTATGACTCTGAAGCATTTTTTTTGCCTCATTATGCTAATTCCTCCATTATCTCTGAGGTAGTGCATCATCTTGCTCCAGGTGAATTTAGGTAAGTCCAGCATTCAGCTCTTAACTCCATTGTTCTTGAGTCCTCAGTCTGTAAAACTGGGCTGCTGTCATGAGAGGTAATGATGGCGAATTCACCATCTGTGAGATTCTCAGCTTGTATTACAATAAAGAACATCAAATGAGGTAGAAGAATTCTTCATTACATGGACTTCTAGATACTGTGCCATAATGTGAAATCAGGGAATAAATCATCCAGTCCAACATTTATGTACCCAGACACCAAAGGCAGAGAACTTCAGGTTCCTTGGAACCTAAGTAAGGGCAGCTGGACGGATGCTGCTGACACAGTGAGGCTTTGTAACTCAGACATACATCACTGCATGCTGTGGATGTTTGTCACCTCTGCATTTTGGACTGCAGTAATTTTTATTCAGGCACATGTGAAATGTCTGAAGGTGAGAACCTTCTGCTTCAGTTTCCCCAGTTACAAAGTAAAAATAATTTTCATTTGCAGAGTGTTGTGATTGTTCAAGTTACTTTGAGGTTTATAGATCAAAGGCATCATAAAAGCACAAAATATATCTGTGTTCAGTAGATCATCATGAAGGATCAGAAAAATGCTGCATAGATAGTTAAAAGAAAAAGTGGAATTTTGAGCACGTGCATATGTAATTTCTATAGACAACTTTCGTTATCCTGTGAGGCAAATGTATTTCCAAATTATTAAACTAATTACAGATATTAAAACAAATATCAGTCTTCAAATCCTCTGTTGCCTTTTTTCTTTCTTTGAAGGCTCTTTATTATTTTTTTCTTACTGTGGACACCTATAAAAACTTTTAATTTGAATAATTTAGAACTTCAAATTTAATTTTATTACATCTCTTTTCATGTTACTGCAGCGTTGTCTGTGGGCTTTTAATTGGTTTTTTTGTTGTTGTCAAACACTGAAACTTCTGAAAGAAACTGCATTAATAGAATAAATAACAACAGACATAAGAAAAAAGAGAAATATTTTATTAAAGAGAATATTTCACAGAATTAAATTCTGTGATTTTAGTATTTTCTGAGCAATTACAATAGCATTAATACCAGGTTCTTATGAAAGTAACATATCTGTATCTATAGAGCAGGCGTGGAAAATGCTGCAAATACATGCCTTTGATCTAAATGACAGAAATAAATTTGCTAAGGACACGGTAACATTAAGCATGTTTAAACTGACCCGTATTGCTTGAAGTGCAGGTAGAGTATTTCTCTTTTTGATCAGGCCATTTGATTTTAAATATAAATGAAATTATGTGCATAATATGTGTAATATAATATGGCACATTAACTCTTACAGATGTAGGTTAATATTTTATTTGCATATATCCCCTAGTTTCTTCCTGTTCTGCAGTTAAATTTATCACAAGTCTGCAGGCATGACTTGCTGCTACACATGGACACGAACAATTAAGTTTTCAGTCAGAACTACAGTGAGAGACTCCACTCTGGCTGCGTTTGCTAAGCCTTTTAGTAGCTACATTGATAAGGCAGAAAGAAGTTCATGTGTGAGAAATCTGAAGTGAAGATGCAAATCTCATGCTTGGCTGGTATTTTGTTATCTAAGAATACGTTGATCCTGAGTGGCATCAGAGTAGCTTTACTTTTAGGGTAGAAGAGTATTTCTGCTGCTTCTCTTTTAAAAGTGTCTTAAATTCAGTGATAGTAGTACTATTTTCTTATTATGGGAAACTGAAACAAATTTGTTAATGTTGTGATTAGAGTTACCATTTCATAAGGTTTTAAACAGTTTTTTTACAGCTATTCAAAGCTATTTCAAAAAGTCATAGATTTGTGTCTAACATTCAATCAGACACATTTGAGTGGCTTTTCATATATTTGGAAGTTTGAGATGTGCTTTCTAGTTTGAAGCAGTCATGAATGCCTTCAATCATTTAGATAAAACAAGAATATAAAAATAACATTGAACTTGCATTCATTTTCTCTCCATGTATCCAAAAGCTCTAGGATTTTAACATAAATTGCATATAAAACTAACAGAAAGACATATTCAGGTTTTTTAGTTAATCTACTGTAGTTGAGTTTGAGTAGGGACTGCTATGCTTACTCCTTGGGCATCTAGATTTCTACAGAGCTATAATATTTTATATATTTTACTTTTAATATTTTAAACTCCCTGGAGAAAGGAGACAGACTAACTCTACATAGTATGGACTGGTGTGTGAAATCTGTGTTTGAAGAAGATGCCTCCATTATCTTATCTTTTAGCTGATCCCTTCTGAACTACTTCTTGCCTGTTGAGATGCCCAGCATGTAGAGCTCCCACTCTAACACTGAGATTCTGGAGCTTTCTATTTTCCCATTTTGTCAGCACTCACAGTACCTTACTCTTTGTTTGAACTTAAACACCTACATTAGGAAGTCTGTCTTCATGCTTTTTCTGTAGCCTGCAGAGACTGGGATGCTCCTCTAGAGGTTAATTCAGGCTAAGAATCTCTTGTGACCAATTGACTAAAGAGTATAGTGAGTCCAGCTTCATAGTTGACTATGTGGCTAAGATGGGTTACGTTCAGAAAATTATTCTTCTGTCAGTTCTAGTGCTGAGCAGGCTGTAGGGCTCCAAGACTCTTATTTTTCTCTGCCTTTTTACCACCCTTTGCTTGTGTGCACGGTGTGCTATGTCTAGGTGCATTATTACATTTTTAGGCCTGCCATATCAGAAATCTGTGCGAACACTCAAGTTTAAGAGGATATAGCTTTTATCATAACAACTCTAAGGATACTTATTAGCCTAATGAAGCCATGGCAGTGTATCTGTGGGATGATAGTGCCACAGCAGTGTCAATGTGAGGTTTTTGTCTGAGAATATTTTTAATTTTTTTTAATTAACAAATTTCATAAAAGAAAAGACTAATATTAGAGATAGAAAATTGACACTGCTACATTGCTGAGAGAATACCAGGATGATACATGAGGATATTCTTTCTGTAACACTTGGTTTGTAATTATGGTTCGTAAGATATTGTCTGTCCTTGATTCTAACATGCATAATTCAGGCGTAGAGCTTGAGTAAGTTTTGCAACCAATAAAAATTACACTGAAATTGGAATTTAGGGGTTATCAGCACAATGCATTTGATGCACAGTTGTGGCTTTTCCATCTTTTTTCTGTTTTGATAGGAGAGACAGGAAGAAGTTCTTATAACCTGGAGAGGTTCTTATAACATAGTTGTACTTCCACCTGAGAGCTTTTATGGGAGGCTGCAGTTAAATACAAAGCTTAGAGTAAGCAAAACCTAGATGTGGTTTAATTTAATAGAGACGATAATGTGAAATCTCATTATGTTTAGACTGAAATAAGTTACTTAAAGTTGCCCTTCTGTCTAATCCAAACACATTTTGTGTTCTCTGTTTATGTATGTATACACAAGAAAAGCAACACAACAGAAACCAAGGAAGCAAAGCTCCCAAATATGCAGGCTCTTTGAAAATTTGAGGTAAAATTTACAGTGTTTTCTCACAATAAAGTAGTTGCCCCCAAGCTGAAAGAACTTTCATACTCGTTTAATCAGTTTGCAGTCAATAGTATTATTCTCAGTTCTTACTCAAGATTTTATGTACATTGCATGTATACATCAGAGATAAAATCCTAACAATATGTATGCTTCATCCTTGTTTACTTCTTTAAGAAAAACTAATAAAAAGTTTATTACTTGTTCAGAAAAGACTCTATTATGTGATTAATGAAAGAGATATCAGGGTTAACGATTTCCTTAGTGATCAACAAACCATTTGCAGTGATCTGGGAAGGAGGATGTGGATAGGGAACTTTGCTGGAATTCATAAATTTTTCTTTTTCTGGTGTTTTCTGAGAGTCATTGAATATAAAATGTTTAATTTAATTAGCTAAAATGCTATAAATATTCACTGATTCGAGTGGTCAAAAACTGGCACTAAAAACATGCTTTACAGTCTCAAATTAGTAACTCGCTTGTCAAAAAGAGTTTGAAAATGTGTCCTGGTTTGAGCTAGGATAAAGTTAATTCCCGTGAGGAAAAGGGCACAGCCTGAACAGCTGACCCAGGCTGGCCAGCAGGTATTCGATACCCTCCTAACGTCTTGCCCAGGATATAGGTGGGGGCTGGCCGAAAAAAGCTCTTCCGGGGTGGCGGGCTCTCGTTCGCCGGTCCGGAGCGGTCGCTTAGGTCGGGTCCCGGGTGTTGAGCAACTGCATCACTCACCAGTTTTCTTTGTAATATCCCCTTGTCTTTGTTATAGTTGTTCCCCTTTAACTTTCCCTAGTAAACTGTTCTGATTTCAGTTTACGCGGGGTCTTTTTTTTCTTCTCCGATCGCCTCCGTGTTCCGCCGGGAGAGGGAGGAGTCGCGGTTTTTTTTCCCTTTGCTCCGGCTGGGCAAAACCACGACAAAACGCATTCAAATTTTTTCTGTAAGAGTCAAAAGAGAAAAGAAAAAAGGTGAGCAGAATGGCAGGCAATAGGTGGGCCTCTCTTCATATTTAGAATTGAATAGTTTAATATTTCCTGAAAGTCTTTAGAAGTCTTCTAAAAAGCTTAAGATGTCAAAATAGAAACACCTGAAGGTCTATTATCAAATAATAGCCTATGTAGTCTGTTAACCTGGCAAAAGAGAAATGTCTCGCCTTCAATGACATAGGACTGATGGATTCCACGGGCAGTGACTTGTGTGACGTGACTAGATAATGAAGGCTTTTATAAACTCCTCTGCCTATTTAAGGGCCTGAAAATGAATTTTGGATCACAGGCCAAGATTCAGGGCCAGGCATCTAGAGATGAATTCTCTGCTATTTTTAAGAACTCTTGAGACTGCAACTACAGATGGTATTTATGCATGCACTTTGCTTAAGTGGTAAAATCTTTGGTTCTTTTTAGTGAACAAGGGGAGAGCTATTCCTGTAATTTTTTAATATAAGCTTAGAAAATGTAACTGACAGTGATAACCTCAGTGAACCATCCTTGAGACGCAGATATTCATTAAATAATAACCATTCTTTGCAGCGCATTAGCACAAGAAACCATAGCAATGGACAATGAAGCCATTCTGCCAGATGGAAAAAAAAAATCCTCCCCTGGCACAAAGACCTTCCAATTTAAATTCTCAACATGACACAACAGTTGGATACAGAAGATGAGAGAGCAGGTAAAATGCTATGAGGGTTCTTTTTGGTAGTATTTCATATTCTTTTACTAGTAACACACAGATCTTCAAGAGTGTTCTGCAGATTTTAAAGTGTGAGAGTGTCATTAAAAAAGAAATCTAGTCATGGACTGTAGAGAGAGACTCAGCCTGTTGGGTTCATTGTATTGATATGAGATCAAATGAAAACATCAAGCTCGTGTATTAAGCAAATATTTCATTCTGACTAATTGGAGTATTGTTTTACAAACATTAAAAAAGCTTGCTAGAGCCTTGTTATTCAAGATTATCATTAAAAATATTGTTATTATATCTTTGGAATAATTACAAACATAGCAATCATTCATAAAATAAATGGGTAGGATTAAAAATAAGCACATTCAAAGCTATTCATCAATTAAGTAAATCAGCTCATGCTATGAAAACTCCACAAAAAGATACCTTACAATTTTAGTTAATATCAAGGTTCTAATTATTACAGAAACGTTGATTGTTTGGACACAGCAAGAAGGAAGTCTTAGAAGTACTGTCTAGATAAGACTAGAGGCTCACTTCCTTTTTTAAACATAGGGAAAACAGTATGCACAACAAGGCATTCAGTGATTTATTTTTTTAGATTGATTCTAGCCAGATTATCCTGTGTAATAGCACATTCACAGGATGAAATTGTGTCTGTGTCATCTGTGTCATGTCCCCTGACATACCACCTTGCTCCCCCAAAAAACCCAAACCACTCCCCCCGCCCGGGTCTTTAAATCCTGCATTTTATGGCTCTGTTTAGCCTATTTCTTACCTAAAAATCTGGTGGATTTGAAGAAGAAAGAGATGCAGGTCTTCTCCATCGAGAGCACCAAAGAAAAATGGTTAGCACTGTAAGCACTGAAGTAATGTTCAGATGTCTTCAAGCTGTGAGAGACCTGAGTCAGCTTTAAGAAAAGGACGCAATATGGCCGAATTGGTACATTTCAAATCTTGAGAAAGTAAACTATTATTATTAGCCTAGGAGACAAGGCAATTGAATAGACTGACTCTGTCAAAGATATTGGGAAATTGATGCTGTGAGTGACACCATGCAAGAGAGATTGGCAAAAAGGTACCTAAAGAGGATCCAATCAGCCCATCTGCACACCTGGACCCACATACCCATGGGTGCTGACAGGGGCTTCTCTGCCCCCCTGCACTTTGTAGCTGCTTTCCATTCTTCTCTTATGTCTCAGATCCCAGTTATTTTTGAGCTGTACAGATGAGTCTCCCTGAGACTCCCTTGGCACGCTGGCCTCTGTGAAACTCTCAAGCCCCAAGCCAATAAGTTTCTTATTCACTTAAAATGATAACCAGATTACTTACCTGAGCAAACATGAGACTAAACTGGAAAGTCAGAGAGCTTACTTTGCTTTGTCAAATTATCCTGTCATTACCTTTGCAGGGTTAGTAAATTATAAATATCTACCCATTAGAAGAGAAAAAGTCATACTTTAAACACATGCTCTGTTCTTTCTGCTGGGATTGCTATTATTTTAATATTTCTAACCCTATGAACCATAATATTTCCAAAGTAAAACATGTTGATACTTCATGTAACTTTACAAAGCAATCTCTGCTGCTACATCTAAACAACAGTGCATGAGCTATTCCTGCTTTACAGGTCTGAGTATGTACTCCCACTACACACCGCCTCTAGACTGAAATAGATTAAAATTTAAGATGGAAATGTGTCACTTCCTCTTATCCATTCTCCAGCTCAAATTTTATGGGAATGAAAGACAACTGCTTTACCTGGAAAGCCAGTGGTGTGCATGTTTGAGGGAGCAGGGCTGTGGGGAGTGTTGATGAGCATTGCTTCCCTGCAATCCGTGCATTGGCAAAGTGTCTATCATGAAGTATGTGTTCTCTGAAGGGTGTGCAAAGTTACCAATATATGTCTAAACAGGGATATAAATAGAAAAGCAGGCCTGGTAGTGTGTGCAAGCTTTATTTGGAAAAAAACCAAAAAGGATTGAGAACAAAAAGAGCTTTTCACTCCCTTAAGCCTGACGCTAGCCAGGGTCCAGACAGATTTCTGCTGCTGTCTGAAATTAGAGCTGTGTGAAGCCTACCCTAAGTTGTGTCAGGTTGCCTGTAGTCCTGGACTTCAGTTCTTAGAGTTATCCAGTCATCCAGTTTTGGGAGTGTCCATTTACTTGGCCTCATTCCTTACGTGGGTGGCTAAGTGACAGTATGATGTAAAAGCCATTTTGAGATCCTAGACAGTCTGGAACATTGCCCGTGAGTTTAGCCTTTTCAGTGAGAAAATCCTCCAGTTTGCAAAAGAACTGCTACAAAGTCTATCCTAAGAATATATACTTTTTAAAAATAGATTGCACCAGCCTCGAGTCTCAGGGGCAAGTCAAGACCCTATCTACTGCAAAGATTGATTTTAGGCCATAGTTGTCCTCATACATTCTGTAGTATATCTAAATTCACTGCTGTATAACCAGAGTGTTTTGAGATTTGAGTGCTGCCAAAAAAACAACCCCAAAACAAAGTGAAGTAAAACCTCTATATCTTATATTTGCTTACTTACATTTTCAGTTTTTCTTGTGACAAGAAAACTACATAAAATGTCATAGTAGCAGAATCCAAGCATACTGTTGTGTGATGGGATCACAGTAAGCAGTCTTGGCTATACATTTTGAATCTGAATGTGTGGAACTCAAAGGTTTATTAGGAATCATCAGTCCCAGTTTATACAAAGAACAGACAGTTCTTTTATGGTGGAGTCTGCTTACTAGTCTTTTAACACAGTTGTGTACAGCTGAAGAACAAGTAGGAGACAAATTAGAAAGTTTGATTCTTGAGGTGGCTGGAATTATCCAAGCAGAAATATACTCCAAATCACAGGCTATTTACAAGAGAATAGGAGGTACATTTTTTTGAGAAAGACAG
This sequence comes from Colius striatus, assembly GCF_028858725.1. Taxonomy (NCBI): domain Eukaryota; kingdom Metazoa; phylum Chordata; class Aves; order Coliiformes; family Coliidae; genus Colius; species Colius striatus. The sequence goes on from NC_084761.1 coordinate 29,685,157, forward strand.
TTCTTTAGGACAGCTCCTCTGCCTTTTGTGAGGAGCATGCTAGTCTCTGAATGGCTCTGTGTTGCTGATAATGATGATGTGCATTTGTGTGAAGGCAGAAGGATTCTGCTAGATTTTTAGTTCAGGAGAGTTGGTCACTACATTTTGCTTCATCCATTCGTCCTACTCAAAAAAACCTACAACATCCTGCCCCTGTGCCTTGGTATCTAAGCATTTGATGTCCATTTAACTTCACTACATCCTAATGTCTAATTATATCCTAATAACCTTGTCATTTGTGCACATGCTTGTACGACTTTACTTAGTGTTTATCATGTCTGCAGTGTGTTCTGTTGACTTTTCAGGAGCTATCTTAGAAACGACCTGTTGGCAATATAAAATGATGTGTGTTCTAAGAGTGCTTATCTGTACTGTGTAGCAAAGGACACTGTAAGATAAGTCCTATGCACATGATTAAGTGGTGATTTTTCCTACCTTTTTTTTTATATGTTAGCTCATTGCAAGACATTCCCAAAGAAATGGAGAGTTCTTTCACATAAAACATGGAGTTAACTCATTTTTTACTACTATAGAGATGATGGAAAAAAAATTATAAATACTTAATGTTGTAAATGGTAAGAGAAAAGAGGACAAATACCAATAGCTCTTCTAGCTCGTGTTCTGCCAGTTCATCAGGATTTCTTATATTGCATTTTATATTGCCTTACCTAAACTCCAAGAGTTGTGACTTCCATCAAAAGTTTTTCCATAACTCCGAACTCATTGTCAGAGAAAATTTCTTCTCTATGTTTTCACTTTCTTTTCACTCTTCTTCTCTTAGGTATACTAGTAGGATAGCATTCCCAATTATTTAATAACTATTTTTCCAGTCACATGTTCAGCCATCTACAAAAATCCAGCATTGTGTTGTGTTATGATTTACATAGGTGTGCATTTCTCTGTGGTTTAGATATGCAAACACTATTTTCAACTGCATTACGGTATTCTGTGATATTTTTCCACAAAAACAATAAAGTTTTCCATAAGGATGTTTCCTTATTTTGGGGAAATAAATTTTCCCAAAATGAGGGAACATCCTTATGCAATGCCAGAACAACTGAGTATGCTGTATATAGTTGAAATGCATCTTCATTTCATGGTAGAGCAGCACCATGTATCCATCTGAATATAATCTTGAATGTATGTAAAAGTATTCTATGTTTCTCACTGAGTTCCAAGGCAACCAGATTGCTGTTTTACCCATATATTTTCACTAGGTCTTTGGGTTACGTGTCTATCCTGACTGGTGTTCACAGAACATACAAATCTAATGTCTTCTGAGTATTTCCTATTTGTGACTTTCATTTTCCATATTTATTCATGAAACAAAATGTGAAATCTGAAGCTGATGCTCTGAGAGCTTTTATTATATGAAAAACTTCTTCATTACAGACAATTTTTATGATAAACCTTTATTTAGCAAAGCAAATTTTCCTGTTTCTTTTTAGAGTCCTTTGCGCATTTAAAGTGGTAAATTGAATGACTCGTGGGAAATTATTTTCATTGCTGCAGAATTAGTAATATTGACTCTGAAAATCCATCAATAATCTGATGATAATAGTACATTCTCTGTCAAACAAAACAGTATCCACATCACAAGGCCAGGAAAGTCTTAGAACAATACAGATTTTCTCATTAGATAGATTATATTTAAATATAATATTTTAGATTATAAATAGATCATATTTTCAGTTCCTCATTTCATTGTCATGTTTCAAAGAGCGGAAGATGCAACACAGTAACACAAACTGTTGTGTTTTTCTAATAGCAAAAATTCCTAAAATTCCTCCTTCAGAACAGTCAAATATAATGTTGGGGGTTAGAAGTATGAGAAAACCAAGGCACTTGATCCAAAGACTATCCATAACTAATCTCCTGAATAATCTCTTCATAAACTATTGTTGTGAAAAGTATGCTGTATAAAAAATACGAACGGTTAAGTTACAGTATAGCTAGTTTACGTGTCTTGTGCACAATATTTTATGGTCATTTTATTGTTGCAGTGTGCCTGGAAATGTTGAAAGAAAGACAGAAAAATACAATTTAGTTCTGATCATAGTGATCCAAACATCTTAATGGGGTCATGAGGTGATTTGCAACCAAACAACAAGCCCTTTGAATTTTTTTTCATTACTCTGCACAAAAAACAATGTTTCCAGAACCAGATGGTTGTCAACTGAACTGAGACAAGAGGTTAAGTGTGTAAAATCAGAGATACTTACCCTGATGTTTTGTGGGATAATGATCATTCCTCAGATCTGGTAGCACATTTATGGAGTTGCTGTGAGCTCACCATAATTTTACTAACATAGTTGATAGTTAAGGAAGAAGCAGGCTAAAAGAGGAACCAACAATTTTCCTGGAGAAATTGTGGTTTACTGTATGAGTTCCAGACACTTGGTAAGTGATTTATGAAGCTGTTCGTAATTGTTTCATGAAGTTATCTATAGATTTATTCAGGAAATTAATCAGCTGTACATTTATGTAATGTAAGATGATGTCCTTTTCCCAATTTACATATAGAGGGGAGTGATTGCAATTATTAAATATGCATCTACATATTTCCAAATGATGTTATAATATTGGAATGATTTACAGTTTGTATTCCCAAATGAAGGACAGTCATTGCCCATGGAAGAGGACTGGAAGGAGATACCACCTCCTTTTCAGAGACTGTAGCGAGGGCTTTTATGGAAGGGATTATATGCAGACTTTAATTTGTGAAAGAAGTATAAGGATAAAATGAACTACTGGAAATATCTGTTAATTCCATTAATTTTATTAGAGAAACAATCTACCTAGGTCAGCTGCTCTTGTTGAGACAGATTTGTTGTTAAAGAAATTTTCTCTTATTTTGTCAAATCTCCGTTTTTCCATTTGAAATGTTTTTGTGAATGTATTTCTTACTGCTCCTACAGCAGTCACCTACACACTCATATCAGTGATGAGGATTTTATCTAATTTTTAAACATAATATAGGGCAAGTGTCAGGAAGATGGAGCCAGACTGTTCTCAGTGATGTCCAATGATAGGACAAGGGGCAATGGGTACAAGCTGGAACAGAAGAGGTTCCAAAGAAACATAAGGAAAAACTTCTTCACTGTGAGGGTGACAGGGCACTGGAATGGGCTGCCCAGATGGGTTATTGAGTCTCCTTCTCTGGAGACATTCAGAACCCACCTGGATGAGTTCATGTGTGACCTACTCTAAGTGGTCCTGCTTTGACATGGGGATTGGGCTAGGTGATCTTTCTAGGTCCCTTCCAGCCCTTAAGATTCTGTGATTCTGTGATCATCCTATATATTTTCACTTAATATCCCACACATTGTCCTGAAAAAATAAAAAAACCTACCAGAAAACAAAGAAGAAAACCCCAGTTACACAAGACCACTCCAAACATCTGAAAACAGAATGTCTAATAACAGAACATAAAGAACAGTACATTGATTTTCTGTAATCTACCAGTTGGGATATCAGCAGAAAGCAGAAACTTACTTTCTGAATTTATTATCTAATTTTCTTTCCCTTGTCCCTGCCCTAGTTCATTATAGCTGATTCAATACTGTTTATTTGCATATGCTTGAGCATGAAGTACGCTGTTGCATGGAGAACGTGTACATTAAGATCGAGCAAAACCACTCTTCCAGTAAATGCTCCTCTCAGCAATTTAGAATACTGACACTGAATAAGTGGAAAAAGTCTTGTATCAAAATTCAGCTTGGGTATTTTCTCAAAAATTGTGTAATTTTTAGTGATTGAGGTTGTACTGAATCAACAAAATGCCTTTATTCCTGCCCAAAGCTTTTTGAGGACTACCACCTAACAACCAGTTGCCAATCAGTAAGTTGCTTTTGGATATTATTGCATGTTAGAAAGTACCCAATTAAGATCTGATTCCCGGAGAGAAAAAGAAAGATAACACCTGCTTAGTAAATGGCATAAAATAACACTAAAGCAAGGATATATTTAAAGTGTGAACATATGAACACAGATGTGCTTTTCTTTATGTGAATTCATAATAATGCTTTTGAGACTTTGGTGAAACTTGCCTTTGTTGATCAGTTCATCAAAGAGTTAAAAGAGCAAAATTGAGAGAGAGTTTTACTTCACATCAATCATTCGCTTCACAATTTGAAGATCACTGTTAGCTTTTAATCAGTGCATGGAATATATTCTTTTCTTGGAGAGGGCAATTTGTGGTTTCATTACTAATTGAAGTAGACTAATTATAAATGATTAGCATTTGAAGAAGGCTTTTAACTGCTATATAAGACTAGTTCAGTGCGCCTTTTGCTGCACTTCTTGTGAGTGTAACTTAAAATACATAATTCAATAAAGACTTCAGTATAAAATAGGATTGAATATACTTAGAAGTCTTTATCAGTCATTTCTACTAGTCTTTAATCCTAAAGTAATGCTAAATATGCAGAATCACAAAAGACAGAAATCAGGTAGTTTAGTATAAACATATTTGCTTTCTAGATGAGATATTCCTACTCTTTTTCTATGTACCATTTTGCTGCAAATACTGTTTCATGAAGAATATTAAAAAATACCTTAAGTTGTTAGTTCACAATGGACAGCAACCCAAGAGGTAATACCAGTCTTGTAAAACCAGATGAAAGGAATCTACCCTGAAGAGAACTGGATAGATTCTGTAATGGCTTCTTTAGTGTCAGTAACAGTATTGATCAGAGCATCAGTTTAAACTAAAACCATGAAAATAAACTAATTTACATATCTACATATATGTAGCACAGAAATAGGTTTGTTAGCACCTCATCTCTCTCCTTGGTGTCTAGTTTTAATGGAGAACTCTTTCTGTACTATAGCAGGTTCTTAATCATTTTCAATCTCTCAGCATGAATGTGACCTCTGCTTTCAACTCACATTTCCATGACTGGGACAGGGAGAAGAACAAAGGGAAGAAGTCACATGACTTCTTGCTAGAAACTCTTCTGTGAGGCCAGCTTTTTCTTCTTAGCAAAAGTAAACAATTTTTCACTTGACTTTTCTGTTTCTCTCCTGTACAACTCATGTCAGTTCCTCTCTGACTCTATATTCTTTGTGAAGGCCTCTGTCTTTTTTGCAATTATTTCCACCTCTCCTTCCCATAAAATATCTTGAGTCTTGGACACACTCTCAAGGGCTTTTGGTCATTTATGAACAAGGAGCTACAACCAAGTAGTCCACAAGGGAACATCTTCAAACAGTACTGTAAATGTGGCAGTAGTACTGGCTGTGCAGTTGACTGTGCACTGTATAAATACACCAAAGAAGTTTCCTGCCCAGTTGAACAAAGAGTGAAGTGAGGTACCAGATGCAAAAAAGCACAGAGCACAAGAAAAGCACATTCATGGTATGCTGTAGTAACAGAGCTTTACAAGCATCACTATCTTAAAGTTTTCTGAGGTTTCATAGATATAGTGGATGAAGGGGAGGAAAATTTGGAGATATTTTCACTCTATCATGTGAGAGGTAGAGCAGTTAAAATATGGAGACTGGTCTGAGAAGTCATGTGGAGTTGCTGCTGTTGAATTACTGGAACTTTCTAGGATGGAGCTATGATGTACTGAGCAATAAAAATAAAAAAAATACATTGTATTTTATACAAAAACTGACTTCGTATTGGAAGAATGAAAAGAGAAGAGTGACATGAACAAACTTTGTGGTCTTCGCAACAGCATTTTTAATAAGTGAGACTGAATATGTCTTGTATTTCTAAATATATAGGATACAACAATATTGATTGATCAGAGCTAGAAAGAAGTCTTGCTGTGAAGATGATGGACTATACCTAAGATGTACAAAGTAGAGAAATTTGCAAAACTGGCTCCCAGTTTGAGAGAAGCTAGTGAAAGATATGAATTACAAAACTGCATCTTTAAATTGTTGCTTGATTGATGGAATAAGAAAGTTATCCAAAGTCATTAAGAAAATAGTGGAAAAATGTTGCAAGTGAATATCAAGATGCCTGGTTTAAATTAAGTTTGTTGTATGTGAAAAGTTGATGGCTGATCACTCATAAGATGTCAAAGAGACAAGGTGTCATTGCGTCTAAGGTAGTGAGGTAGGGCTGTGAGATGCTTTAAGATGATTAAATTTAAATTTACAGGTAGGAGTACCTTGAAATACTTAAAAAGCAGGAGAGAAGACAAAATACAAAGTATTTGGGAGTCTCCATCAAGAACTACAATAAAATCTTGACGGTTCTGTGGAAGAAGTTAGGTGAAAAAAAATGGTCATAATGTACAATTATAGAAGCCAAAAGGAGGCTTTTTTCAAGAGGAACTTAGTTGTATTGAAGGGAGCTGACAGTTCAAGGCAGGATACAGAGCAGTTTTTCTGAGTGTAAAGAGATTAAAGGGAGAGGACAAATGTTAGTTAAAGAGACAAGGGAGGGGTGGGGCGAGCGTGTTTGTGCTATGACATGAGAGAATGTGAAAGTAAAGTAAAGATTAAAAGAGAGAATAAGAACAAGCACCAGCAAAATTTGAAGTTATTGCTATAGTTTTGTGATAGGGAAAATGAAAGTAAGTAACAGGGAGGAAAGACAAGTTTGCAATGAAAGCAAATGGAGAGGACTGAAATAAGTTGTAAAAACATGACAGATCTTTCTTGAAACACCAGGAATTTTTTCTGCCTACCAAGGATGGTAAAAGTAGAGAGGTCCAGATGTTCCAGGACAGACTGAGTCATGTCTTTCGCATGTCATCTATATTGCTCTAATTCATACTGCCTTGTTTTCTGGCTAAAGCACTATAAAGGTAAGCTAGGGTTTGAATTCCTTATAATTAGGCTCAGGTGGATCTGATCATATATATATATATATATGAATGATGCTATTATACAGGATGAGTGTCAATTAACCACTAAGACTGCCTTTTAAAGAGAGGTATCAGTGGGTTAAGCATGCTATGAACAGGTGTATAAATATGCCCTGAACACACACTGGAATGAGAACCTAAAGATCTAAACAGTGTCCCATCCATTTTCTTTATTCTTCTGGGGCTTAGACAGGGCAAAATTGAGACTCAAAACTGTAGAGATAACATTTCAGATCAAAATGAGATATTTGGTGTTTGTAAAGCCTTTGTGTTCAGGGAGACAATGAACAGACACTATAGGATCACGTAGTTGAAGTCAGATATCCAAAGTCACTCCTATTTTAGAAGTTTGAATACTTAAGCACTACTTCTCATCCCTTCAGAAAGCTCTACCATTATTGTGTTCTCTTACTATATTTAGTTGTAGGGCCACCAAGATGATCAGGGGACTGGAACATCTTTCATATGAGGAAAGGCTGTGGGAACTAGGACTGTTTACTCTAGAAAAGAGGAGACTGAGGGGAGATCTTATTAACATTTATAAATATCTAAAGGGTGAGTGTCAGGAGGTTAGGACATCCTTTTTTCTATTGTAGCTAGCAACAGGACAAGAGGTAATGGGATGAAGCTGGAACACAAAAAGTTCCACTTAAACATAAGAAAAAACTATTTTACTGCGTGAGTGATGGAGCACTGGCACAGGCTGCCCAGAGGAGTTGTGGAGGCTCCTTTCTTAGAGGTCTTCAATACCCGCCTGGACATGTTCCTATGCGACCTGATGTAGGTGGACCTGCTTCTGCAGGGGGGTTGGACTAAATGATCTAAAGGTCCCTTCCAACCCTACCATTCTACCATTCTATGTTAGTGTTCCAAACAAGATGGCTGGGGATGTCCTTTCTTTTCTGTCTCCATTGGAAAACAATACCTGGTATAGTATGTAATAGGTAACAATATTTTTGTGTTGCTATATAGCTAGGAATACGTTTTAGCTATATGTTATAATCTACCAATATTGCCATATTTTGTATAAGTACAATCTACACAAAGGAAAAACTAGTGTAGGGAAATGAGTTATAAAACCTCCCTTTAAAGTTTAAAACGGAGAACAGATGAAGTGTACTATGGCAAAGTGAACTGTGAGCAGTTTGCATAGCTTATACAGCACATATGCTAAGAAACACACCGAAACAGAATACAATCACTAAGTATTTGAAATATCCTTGTTATCATACAAGACTAAGTATTATGTACATTTTCTTTATATGCAAGGTGATTCTTTCAGATATGACTATTTACCATCGTTTTTTTTCCTAGTATCTCCTACCTTTTATCAAGTTTAAGATTAGAAATACTTACCTGTAAAAAAATTCCTTACATTCCTCTCTCACTTTTAATTTCTCTGTTCCTATTTCCTATCTAGTATCAGAAGCAAAGTATAACTGTATTTGCAGATTTCTCTTTTTTCTTTCCAGCTTTTCTCCACCAGCAGGCCTTTGATTTGAAATTGTAAGGCACTTAATCTTTTGCCAGCATTCTTATAAACAGATTCAGCTTGTCCTTTTGCCGATGCTTCAGCATATAGCAAGTTTCCTCTCTTTTCTTGCAGTTTAGAAGACCTTAGATAATTCTTCTGTTCTCTCACAAATATATGAAATTCTAAGTTGTAGTCTAACTTCCATCACATTCATGAGGCAATTCCATCACCACCAAATTGCAGACTTGGCAAAACATTGTCCATCTGCCTTTGAAATGATATAAAAAAGGATTGAATTTCAGAGATGCTAGTACAGACAATGTAATCTACTACATGGCTGCTTGTACTTTTACAGAATAGCTTGTTCTTTTGCATATCCCAGCATAGAATGCTTAAACTATTATTCAGCTTGGTTAAAGTCTCCATTCAATTCACCAGTGCTTCACATTTTATTTGATGAAAGACAAGGTCACTGGGATTCACAGAACTTGGCCTAAAACTGCTGATTTGCAAGAAACAATGCAGTTTTGTATAGATCTTTAGAAAGGACTGCTCTGATGTTAGTATGCACTCTGATGGCGCTTGGCTGCAATTTTAAAGGCTACTGAAGCAGAAGCTGTGAATGCTTTTACTTGTGTTAAAATCTCCTGGTTAATACTTTTGGTGATAGGTTATCTAGGAATAGAGTCATATATTAATCCCTCAGGTTTAGTTAGATAACCTACAGAAGCTTTAAGCAGCTGCTGCCTCAGGTTCTTCAGTCTGATCCCAGTCAGATGATCTGTAATCTATTTTTTTTCCTTTCCTCTTCATTTTAGGACTTTCAGTCTGCAAGCTGTAAGCATACACAAAAGAATGTGAGCAGCTGCAGTTACAGAGACATGTCTAGCAAGCAGCCATGTGTGATTCATGGTGGCACTGCCTGATGTGTGGAGTTCTTTAAAAAAAATATTTACCCTGTCTCTTTAACAAAATGTTTAAAAGTACGACAAGCAAATATTCTGGCTTTCAGTTGTGTCCCAGAGATCACTGTCCCTCACACAGTGGTCGTCCAAATATTCCAATGTTAACCTCAAAGAGCTCTAACTCCACTGCAGTCAGGAAAGATATTAAATACTAAAAAAAGAAATATACCGAGTTGCTGGTGCTCACGGTCTGAACACACTTATATATATTTTACTCTCTATAGCTTGTAAGCTCAGATGTGAGAGAGAAAGACAGACCATGTACTTGGAGGAAAGATGTTTTCATTATGTCAAAGATAAATAGCGTAAAGTTGAAGTGTGGCTAGTACTGAGTGTGCTTCATTGGCAGGAGCTGATGTCATTCTGAACAGCAAAGCCTTTGAGATAATTCGGTGGTCTTATTTATTTTGATCACATAAGTGCTTATTAGCTGTCTCTAAAAATAGATGAAGTGAATTTGAGAATGTTGCAATGTAAATAAGTGGCAGTTCAATAAAAACTCTTTTGGTAATGTACCTAAGCCATAACTAGCTGCACACAATTTTTAGCTACATGAAGAATAGTTTTGGGAAGTGGGAAATGTTTCATTTCTTAATGTCTGTAGGCTTATTGGCTTTGTGTACATTTGTTGTGACCATTTAGGAAGTGAAATAACCTAGAAAAGAGACAGGAATCTATAATAGAGTACCATACACAGTGTAAACGAACTTGTGTATGTTTGGAGTATAGTAGTTAAGATCTAATCTGGTCGTGCTTACCCAAATGGTAGCAGGACCTCAAATACATAACTGACTGTGGAGCTTCTCTAAACTGCACTATAAACCAGGATAGGTGAGTGGTAGTCCAAGAATTTGTAGCAACAAATACAGCTTTTTTTTCATTTGCAACTATACCTGTTTTCTGCTGCAAGCTGAACTTGAAGATGCTGATGTCTATAACTGTAGTGATGGGTTTATGGTAAGTATTTGAAACTGGATTTCTGAGACTTATGGCCTGTATTTGAGTTAGCTTTGGAATAGTTATGAGCGATCCTCAGCTGTTCTGAAATCTTGTTCCTCTATTTCTGCTTGTCATGGTTTGGCCCAGCGAGCAATGAAGCACCATGACAGTCTCTTGCTCAGCGCCCCACATTCACCCCCACCCTCGTTAGGATGGCAGAGGCCCCTGTGAAGTGGGAGGAAAAAAGATAACCAAGGACGTTGTGGATTGAGACAAAGGCAGGGAGGGCTCACTGCCAATTAAAGTTCTGGGCAAAACAGACTCCACTACTTGACTTAGAGAGGAAAGTAGGAAAGTTTATTCTACTACCCTACAAGAAACAGAACAGAACAAAAAGTAAAAAAGGAGTAGGATGATGAGAAAATCACAACCAGATCTCCCTCTCCTATCCCTCATTTCTTCCCAGGCTCAGCTCACTGCTCCTGATATTTCTACCTCCTCCCCTCTCAATGGCTCAGGATAGGGTGGAGGATAGGGAATGGGGGATGTGGTCAGTCCCTCACAGATGGGCTCTGCTGCTTCTCTCTTCTCAGATGAGGATGACTCCTTACATTCTTCCCCTGCTCCGATACAAGGTCCCTCCCATGGGATACAATCCTTAACGAACTTCTCTGGTGTGGATTCTTCCCAGTTCGGCTTCTGGTGATACAGAGTCTCTCACATGGGACACAGTCCCTAGTGAATATCTCTGGTGTGGGTTCTTCCCAGCACTTAGAGCTTCTGTCTTGTCCCTCCCACAGGACATGGCCTCCTTTGGGCTGTCTTAATGAACTTCTCTGGTGTGGGTTCTTCCCCACGGCTATGTGAATATGGTGTCTCTCCCGTGGAAGACAATCTCCTCTGGGCATAGTCACTGCCCCTGATGTGGGGTCTTCAACAAAGTGCAAACAAATCAGTGCTTCACCAGTCCTCTCCGCAGGATGCAGGGGAGTCTCTGCTCCAGCACACCTCCTCCTCTCTTCCCTCACTGACTTTGGAGTCCACATGGTTGCTTCTCTCTTCCCACTCTTTGCACTACCACCAGCCGGAAAAGAAGGGAAAGAAAAAAGAAGAAACAGGAAGAAGCCTCCTCTTCCAGCTTCTTGAAAAGTGATCATGGAGACATCTGATTGGTTCAGCCCCAGAAGTGTGTCTGGCCCAGAGCTGAGGAGAGTTTCGAGCAATTTCTTGCAGAGGCCATCTTTACAGCCCCTTCCCCCTTACCAGAAACATCTGTCATGTCAAACCACAACCGTGCTATATGCATTAAGGTCGCACTTTTTTTAGTGGATTTTGAAATTGTGTAGTCTTTTAAATACTACTGAATGTTTGAATGGTGGTCCTTTATTGATTGTGCCCTTCACTTGATGTGTTGTTAAATACCATTTCAAAGTGTTTTCTTAGTAATTCATCAGACCGATCCTTCTTTCGTCTCTTTCTCCATCATCTTTGGGAAAGCACTTAAATAACATGAGAACATAACAGTCAAATTAACAAAATCTTACTTTGAAAATATGTTTCACATGTTTCATAGGGCGAATAACAAATTTTCCCAGATAGAACCACTTTTCTGAGATCTTACTAGACATTTAACACCCTTAAAATAAATACTTTTAAAAAAATCTGTAACAATTTGGTCTTTTCAGCAAAGTGAAAAAAAAAAAAAAATCTATGTGATTAGGAAAATAGTAGCCCGAAGATTATTCTCTCCTTTCTGTTAAAGTCCATTCCTACTAGACAGAACAAGAGCTCAACTTCATGCCAAAATTGATTTGAAGTGTATCTTCACTCTTGACTTTCTCTGCAGTGGCTCATTTCCCTTTTCCTTGTTTTTTTGTAATGGCCTTCTTCCAAGCTGTGAGACTGAGAAGTCGGTACAAGCCCAACACTGATTTCAGCAGGGAACTGCAGAGACATTTGCCCTTTATTGTAGATGCAGAACATAAATTGAATCCAAGGAGATCAGCATCCTAAAATTACCCCAGGAGTAATTTTTCTAGACCAGACATTTAGATGATGAGCATTGTTCCCTTTCGCTAAGCTTTTTTAATATCATAGAAAGTCAAGCATGTTCCTACTGTAAATACCGTATATCCCTTTTTTAAACATGATTTTTACAAGAACCCTTTTGGGTGGCAATACAAATGCAAAATACTTAGAATCCAAATTAATTTGGAAGTAGAAAATCCAATTTGGAACTTCACACAATAACTGCTGATTGTGGATTTTGATGGAGTATAATTTTTCAGGTAACTGCAGGTCATGATGCATTTAAGGCCTCTGCTTCCAATTCTGCGTTTTATTATAAAAACAATTGATTAATTAATAATCATCCTAATGCAGACAATTTTTTAAAGTCAGAGTATGTCTCAACATTTAGAAGTCATGCCATCCAGAGCTTTTTTTATTTTTAGTTTATTAGTTTGGAAAGGGAGCAGGGAGACCTTAAAGCTGCACAGTAAGAGGTAACCAGGTAACTTATCACTTTCCCTACACTACAAAGGCAAAAATCACTTACCACGCTTTCATCTGCAAGTAGATATTACAAGCCTAAACACCTGAGCATGGTGTTGTCTTTGCTAAATTGAATACAGGGATTTTATTCAGAAATAGTTTATGAGACTTTTTATAGTAGTTAAGAGCCCAGCCAGTGTTGCTAGAATGTGTTTTTAGTAGCAATGAGAAATTCCTCTTAGTTTCCATCCATTACAAAAGACATACCTGCATAGCAGTAGCACTCTCACAGAACATAGCATTTGGTTTTGATTTTTGTTTTCCTGGAAATAGTTTGCTATAGGCCTGTACACATAGGCCTGTATTTGAAAGGCATTTTAAGCAGTACGACATTAAACATGGTAGTTACTATACTTAAAACCAATCATTATGTAAAAAATCTACAACTCCTCTTTGTCCTCATATAAGGAAGAGTTAGATGCATCAAAATGGGATCCAAAGAACATAGAACATCTATTTAAAGAAATGCGGAAGGTAAGAATATAAGTAAGCAACTTCAGAAGCTGTTCTGTTTTCTTACCAGCCTCTTTCTTCACATGAAGCATAGCCAGAAAGGAGACTTATATCTATATCCTCTGTACATCTGTTGCATTTGTTCTATGGATTTTCTACATTTACATTGCCTCTGTTTCTTCTTTTGAATTTGTTCTGCTTTGTCCAAAGTAATTAAATATTCAGGAGGCCACAAAGAAAAAAAGAGGAGAAATACCTGGGAATTCACCTGGGATGGGTGCAACCTTAGTTCATTTGCATACTGAGATTTGAATCTAGTATCAAACAGTTCTTAGCTGGGGTTTACATTGGGATCTTCAACTATATTTTTATGGTGTATGCTTCTGTCACAGTTCAGGATTCATCATTTAAGTGTCTATTATCAAAACTTCCTCTGACACCTGGAAATGCTTCGTCCAAGAGATGACACATATGAGCTTTGTGTATAAGATTTAAATTCCTGACCCCTCTGATAACTGCCTCCTTTTGACGAGACATACAATTTAATGTACTTCAATTAGCAATACATTCTTTCCTGTTGATAGTATTGTATGTTTTACTGAGCAGTTGTTTGACCATGTCATACACATTTCAGTTGCTTCTTTCGTATGAATTTAACTTTTTTGAATTTAACTTTTCATTATGAATCCCAAAAAACAAACAATCTTGAAGCACTTATTAAATGTTAATGCTTCTTTGGAAATCATTTTTAGTGACAGTCTAGTCTGTGTTGAAGTAATATATTATTCTATAGAGTTTTCTGCAAAAACAATGAAAAAAGAGAACAGAAATTCACAGGTTGGCTTTTGCCATCCTGAGAGATGGCAATCATCATGAAAATGCTTTAGTTCTTACTGCTTATGCAGATTACATTATTAGAATCACAACAGAGAAGATGCTTAGTACAAATACAAATAGTAATTGTCCATTGGGCAAGTTCTAGTCTCATGTTATTGTTCTATATTCACAGTAACTATTATGTATGAGAGCATTTGCTACTTGGGGAATAAAAACAACTCCACATCTCTTTAACTCTTAGTCTCGGTGTATGGTTTATATATGAGTTTTTGTCATGTTCTTCATGTCTTACAAGAAACAGTAAGAAACTCAGTATATTGTAAAAGGGTTGCACTAGGCAATATTTGTTTTCTGATGCTTCCACTTCTCCCTGCCTCCAGCATAGCAGAATGATGGGGTACGTTTAGGTCAGGAGTCATGAATTTCAAGAGATACTGCCTGCTTTTCCTTACTCAGGTCATTATTTTAGTAGTTTCTCAAGCAAAAGACTTTTTTTTTTTTTTTTTCTTGAATAAGATCATTTTTTTGTTTGCTGGGATTTCAGAAACACCAAACCACACCTAGTTCTCCTGAGTGTTTAACAACACTGATTGGGACCGAGATTTATAGAATCAGTGAATCACTAGTACATTTTTGACAGTGGTCTGTATTTCTCTCTCAACAGATGTCGATGTAAGATTTTTTCCTACACTTGGATATCCAGCATAATTTCATTAAGACTGAAATGAATTTTAACATTAAAAAATATATGATGGTATGTCATGAAGTTTATTCTCTTACCTTGGGGAAAAATAGATAAACTATCTGTAAAAAGCTTTACTTTGTTCCATGTTTTAAAGAAGTCAGCACAATAGATTGGACAAAGAAACTCCTAAAATTAAGGTGAAACCCTTTCTTCACCTTTTCTAAATTACATTTGTAGAGCAAATATTTGAAAAGCTCCATTATTATGTTGTCATACATTGTTGCTAATAACAGCTTCCAAAGGAGAGCAGGGCATTTAATGTGACTCTTAATCTTTTAAAACAGAAAATGGAGTCACATGAAAATGCTAAATATATCCTAAATAAATAACTTAAATTTGCATATCATAGGGAAGAGTCCACCATAGAGAGATTGATTATAATGAGATTTATTACACAGGGAAAACATTTTCATATGCTGATTCAATTAGCTTTGAAAACTTACAGTAGTGTGCTAGTGTTACTTATTGTCATTATTTGCTCTCAAGGCAGCAAATGCATTGACTGTGCTCAGGATAAGTCATGGGACTGGAATGAAAGCATTGTCTCTGCAGAGGCAATGTGGATACACCTTGATGCTTAATTTTCTTGCAGTAAGGGTTATGTCATCAAGTCTTGCAGTTTCAGCTCTTTTAGGTCTTGTTCCATCACTGTTACAAAGTTTTGCCATTGAATTTATTCAAACTAGACTAAAAATTGCTTTGATATCCCATGGACTTTTCAGAGATCAATTAAATATTTTCAAATAGCATATCATTGCAGCTAGAGTTATTAATTAATGCCAGATCCAGTGGCCTTTGAAATCAATGTGGTATTTTTAAGGCTCTGAACTTCAGACCACATAGTCAAAGACAAGGAGGTATGTAAATGTAATCTGATTCCCTGTCCAAGATGAATACATGCTTCTGATCATATCTGTATGAAATATTTAGAATCTGATTTAAAGCACTTCCATGCTATTTTAACATTAAGCATATTAGTTGTCAGTCAGACTGTTTGGACTTAGTATTAGCCATGAAACTGAGAACTTAGTAATCAAGAAAGTTCTAAAAGTAGTACTTAAGATTTTCTTTTGGTTAAGATATATTTTATTCTCTAATTCCCAAATTCTGAACTCGTGGTTTGTTAGGTCATTGGAAAGCTCTCCTTCAAAATTACTCACTCAGAATAATAAGAGTCTTTTATATAAAGTGGCCTATTATAATAAATGAATAAAGAGCAACCTCTTAAGTGGAGAAGATTGTACGAAGAGTAGATCTCAGTCATGTACAATATTTCCTTCAAACATGGGGAATTTTCAAGAAAATTATAGTACTTCAAAATTCTTTTTCCTTAATCTGTGCTAAAATTACTTGATTTATGTCAGAAATCATTTCTTCTAACTACCTAAGGTTATCTACTTTAAATGGTAATGAGCTTTATGTTTGACACTTTACAGGATTGCTGGTAGGTAATTCTAGAAGAACATCTTAAAAGAGAATTTGCAGCTCTGAGCATTACAAAACAGAATGAGCCATTTAAATTAATAAGCAAGCTATTAGTCAGATTAACAATTAGTGTAGTGAAAAAATATCATAGTTAGGCAAACTTCATTAATGTGTTACAGTGGAAACAGTTAGTTCAACAATTTCTCAGTCATTAAAACTCTTTAAATTCTGCCCTATCTCTTACTCTATAAAATCATGTAAAGTTATACAAGATCAGGGAAGAGAAGGCGAAGAATATAAAACTGAGCTATTTGCAGCTTGAAGTAAGAAAAGAAAAAAATAGATAAAATAATTTCTCTCCTTATAGCAAAACACATACGGCTAGTGTTTACTATGTCTTTGGTTAACAGACAGGAAGAAGAAAGCTTGAATTAAAAAATGTCATTCCAATAGTTATTTACTTTTCAGGGCACAAGAGAGAGTGACTATTACAGAAGCCTTTTGGGTAACATTGCACTAAAAACTTTCCATCTGCTTATACCAAACTTTGATAATACTCAGATAGATCTTGAAAAACACCGTCAGTTATGCTTTACATGGGTGACAATGGCAAGTATATAGCTTTAAAAAGCTCATCTGTCAATGTAAGCTGTAGACTCTTTTTGGTAAATATGCAAATGAAAAAAAAAAAATTGATGAAAATATGAGACAAACCTGCTTGTCTTCAACAAAATGGGACATAGATTTAATCTAATGACAACACATGTTCTGATGAACAGAAAGGCCATACAAGCTTGTATGGTGTTAGAGTGTCTGTGTGTGTTGGTGTGTGTGTGTCTGTGTGTGTGTGTGCGCATGCGTGCACAGTGTTTGTAAGATTTCAGGAGGTTTCTCCATCACTTTTTTCAATGTTATCTAGCAACAGGACAAGGGATAATGAGATGAAGCTGGACTTAAACATAAGAAAAAACTAGGTGACAGAGCCCTGGCACAGGCTGCTGAAAGGAGTTGTGGAATCTCCTTCCTTGGAGGTCTTCAAGACCCACAAGCAGGGTTGGACTAGATGATCTCTAAAGGTCCCTTCCAACCCCTACCATTCTATAATTCTGTGATTCCATGATTCAAACATTTTGCCTTTCCCTAGATGTTATTTACCTAAATCGTTTTTGTTGCCAACTTATGTAAGAAAACAAGAAAGTTGTGGAATATGTTTCTCATACACTACTCCAGAATAATAACCACTCCAGAGAGACAGATCAATGTATCTGATACAACTAGTATCATTAACTCAAATCATCAACCATAAACTCAGTTTTGCCAAGACAAAAAGAAGCAATATTTCATGTATAAAATTTCCGTTCTGTGAAGTTTCCTACCACAACAGCCCAGCCTACTCCACCAAAGAAAAAAATTAAATCTAACAAAGTGACAGTCAGTATAAAACTGATAATTTGTCAGGGTGTGTTACAAGATCATGTTTTCCAGGTCATATGCACGTTATTGCAGAGGTTGATAAAGAATGTTTTCCTGTGTAGAACATAGGAAATTTGTACTAGTGCACTGATTTTTTTAGTTTTGAACAGTTTCTTTATTTGCAAGTAGTTGTTTATTTTCATAGCCTAGAAAGCATTTGTACAACTTTCTGTTCTACAAAGTAAAACCTGTTGGCTTTTACTGGAGAGGAGAACACAGGCTTTATGACCCATTATGTTGCTGTTTGTTAAGATGCAGTGGGACAAGAGAAGGTTGTATAACTCAGTATATCAGCTTGCAGTGAATCTCTAATTCTTCATCAGTAGATTATGTTGGCTTAGTTACGTCCCTCTTCTCAGTGAAATCCCAAGGCTCTGCTTACTGTTTTGTGGCACTGAAAATCCTTGTGATCTATTATCAGATTATCCTTGAAAGAGTACTATATGTTTCACTCCTAGAAATAAGCAATCTGCTCTCTAGCACTCACCATTAAAAGGAGTCATTTATTACAGCAGAACTTTGTCATTCAATTACATTTTTGTATAGAGCGCACAGACAAAAATCTCAATCACAAATGTCTAAAGTTGGTTAAAGAAGTTGTTAGTGTTCCAGACTTTTGAGACACTGATCTAGTGCTGAGGTGCCCGAGTGCTAATGTTTGTGGCAGAGGGGGGCCCACCACAGCTATTTGCAGACTGATCTTTTTGCTTGCTCGTTTTTTAGGCTGTGAGCATCCTGTGTCTTGCAGAATACTTTTCCTTCTTTTGTAAGCTCTTCCTCTGAGCATAGAGTGAACTGATGAAAGTGAAAAATATTTAGCTAAAGCTTTAATTACTTTAGCCTACTTATTATGTTCCAACACCTTGCTATATCCCTCATTTCAACTTCTCTTGATCCACGTTTTCATGAGAAAAAAAATGATTATAGGTATTACAGGTATTGCCTGACTAACAGTAAGAGACTTGTGGCACAGCAGAAAACCTGTCAAATTCAAAACCTAGATGTTTTTATGAGATATGTTTTGTTACACTATGTAGAAAGGGATTTAAATAACTGAACATTCCTTTTCCCAAATAGGTCACCTTTATTTTAGATTTAACTGTTACTAGTAGTTATAGTTTAACTACTTTATGCTTGAGACAGGAATTCCTTACGTTTCTGTATGTGGTACATGTTGTTCTTTAGGGGAAAATCAGTGTATTGACGTAGCACAATATCAGTAAAGTAACTGAACTTGTGTAGTCCGAATGGGTCTGTTGAACCTCATCAAACCTACTAGCCAGGAAGTATTTGTTCTTGCAGTTAGTCCATTCCTTTCTTAACTCACAGACAGAGTGAAAGAGTATCATAAAGCAACAGGGAGAAGGTGTAGAAAAGGTAATTGCTTCTGTGTTCTGTCCTTTCCCAAAGGCTCAGAAAGCAGGACTAGGAGCTTCTGTGGCAGAAAGTTAGCCTTTGTGAGTGTAGAGACCCTGGAAAGAGAGAACAAACCCTCAAAATGGCATTGCTGTGGAAGGAAGCTTTACACTTAGTCTCCTTTGAACCATCTGCTACTGTGTATTCTCTCAGCTTCTATTACATCTCTCTTCAAATCATTCCAGTATTTATTGTACACTTTGCCCTTGCCTGCTGACTCTGCTGTGGGGTCAGTGGTTGGCTAACATATGCAAAAGGCTGTTAAACATAGTACAATGGAGACAAATCTCCTCAGACCAGCAGTAAAAATGGCGCACAATCAGGAATTGTATTAAACAAAGGATTTTCATCTTTCTCTTTCAGCAACTTGGATCACAATTTGTTTGTATTTATACTAGAAATAATATATATCCAGATGAAGTGTTGATATTTCAGTGTAACTACTGGGTCAACAGTATTATTAAGTCTTTTCTCTGCAACATAGTACTATAAATGTGGCTTGATTTTATATAATTCTTCCTATTTTCTAAAATGCAAGTTACTTCTATTTGTCATTACCATTGTATGAAACTCCCCTCATTCTAATCGTGTGTCATCCTTTTCCTTTTGTACTGAGAAAACATGCTCCATTGGCTGTCTGACTCATTCAACAGTTACTAGTTCTCAGTGTTTCTGTGGTGCAGTAGTTGTTCCTTTAGTGATTCCTTCCTTGAGTCCTGTAGCAGGGTAGTATTTGACCAGGTAAATTCTAGTAAACAGTTTTTGATTATTCTTTTCACAGAAGAAGTGATAAATCACATAAAGTACTGAAGTGTCCAAATTTTCATCACTGCAGTGTATGGGGAACGGGGCCCTCCAATTCATGCCCAAGCATCCTATTTGAATCTGGCAGCAAAAACCCGTCATTAGAGAGGAGCAATGAAGGTGTGACAGCACCTTGGGCAAGCTACCAAGTGCATGCAAAGGTCAGCTAGCAGATGAAAGGGGAGTGCAAGAATTAAATGAAAGGAGGAAAATGCCAGTGTTATTGCTGACGTTTTCATTAAGAAAATCACTGAATACGTGGAACAAGTCTGACATTTACTTACATAGTAGTAGAAATAACTATGCCATGCGTACCACATGTTTTCCTGTTCAGTCAGCATATTGTACAGCTGTGATAAAGGGGACTGTAATCATTTCACAATAACAGTAATACAAAATTGTTCATTGACTCAGCTTTTTCTCCATTATGTGAAATATATTTTAACTGGCCATGTAAGTCAATTTCTTTCATTAGGCCTCTTTCCTCTTCTACATATAACATGTAATCCTTTTAAAGTGATTTCTCAGATGTTGCTCATTTCTGTACAAATTGCCTACTTTTCCTCTATCTTTCTTTTAAAAAAGTGTGTTCAATGAATTACTGCAACCAGGTATTGTAAAGTCTGGTTTTAGTTCTATAGCTAGAAAATTTAGCTGTAATGCCACTGAATGAGACAAGTCACTGATCAGACCTGACTGGTAAATCTGTCACAGACGACAGTGTGGTGCATTTGACAGTTTAATATGCGCATGGAAGAGTTGACTATTAGACATCCAAATTGCATCACTTTGGCAATATAAAGAGGTCATAAAAGGGTAAAACAGCCTTTGGAAACACTCCCCACTTTTGAGGTGTTCTGGGGTTACAGGCAGGCCCAGAATGGTCAATTATCTGGCTCTTCTGGAGAGGTGGATGGCTCGTAAGGGACACTCACAGCCAGAATATGAATTAAAGTAGCTTTAAACTATCTCTAATTGATGCCAAGAGTTCAACAGATTCCCAAGCAACCTGAAAATACAAGGAATACAAAGGTGATTCAGAAAGTTTGGTAGTAAACTTTTCCCCCTCTGGAACTCAGTAACAAAATTCATACCAAGTTTGAGGCTGGCAGAGTAGGAGACTAGATTTAATGCTTGGCTTTTAATCTTGGAAGATGCTTGTAGCACTGAGCCAAGAACCCTTGGGGTATGACACATGGCCCGTTCGTTTCAATTTCACATCCTTTTAGTTTCATTCCTTCTGCCGTTTCTTTTCTGCATTGGAAGATCCATTTGCAGAAAGAATGGTGTCAAATTAATATCCACTCAAAGACATTAAAAAGTGCTTCAAACATCGATCGATCAGTTATGTTTTACCACACACTGATGGGATGTTCTGTAATACCACCTTTTCACAAACCACCACAGAGGGATACAAGAGGTGTGTTGGCTTTGCAACACTAATCATTGGCTATCATTGTGAAATTACCAATGCAAAGGGCAAGACAAATAAAACAGAGCTGTTCGGCAAACAGGTAGCTGTGATCCCTTAGCATGGTCTGCGTGTCTCCTTGCTGTCACTACTCTGTGAAGAGCCCACCACAGCCTCAGCATTGTCCCCACTCAGGCGACAGCCTTGGCAGCGAAGGGTGCTCTCGCAAATCCTGTTTGCCTCTTGAGGCAAGGGAGTGGTAACAACCAGTTGGGGAAAGGTAGTGTCCTTAAATTTTTCCAGCTGTTTGTGCAGTCATGTGTAAACGTGTAAGAATGAGATGGGAGAAGTTAAAGATGCTCTGGAAGAGAGAAAAGTAGAATCTCCATTGATTGCAGGCTCCTTACTGAGACCTTGAATGAGGAACAAATTTGCATCCAGGATCCTGACTATTCCCAAAGACTCAGCGAATTGACAATGTACAATGTAAAGCCAAGAACCAGAGTATTTCCTACTCGCTTAGTCAAATCAGCTCTCTTAGTTGCCCTCGGGACTCTGTCTGCACAGTGCATCTACAGAGCACACCCAGTAGTTTATTTGCAGGCTGTCTTTCAGAGTACTTGAGTGAGTTCCTTTTAAAATAAAACCTGAATGTGGTTTTGTGGGTAGGTCGCTCCAGAGACAGCTCATTTTCAAATGCATGTAAAACCTTGGGATCTTTGTTTGTGTGGGTTTCCCACACTGTCTTGGCAAACCTTGCACCCTAAAATATCTTCATGTCATGTGCTATCCCCGCAGAACGCAATATAGACTCTTAGCATTGTGTTAAAAATTTACCTTTGTGGAAGGTTATGTTAAGGTCATTATTTTGTGTGTTTTGAATACATAGGGTGGATACTGAAGCAGCAAATGGGGCCAAAGGGATTAAAGGCAAGCACAGCAGTGTGGGCTGCACCACAGTTTGGATATAATCATATACCAATGGAATTGAAGCGCAGAGAAATGTAGATGCAAGCTCTCTGTACCAGGTAGTCTGAAGGCAGAGAATGTTTTTCGTAGTGTAGATGTAGTCTTTATCTTCCTTTAAGTGTTACCAAGTAAGGCCAAGGTCATGAAAAAAGGTCTGTTTGGGGACTGATAATAAATAGAGGAGTTCCTGAGTTCCAACCAAAAAACTTTCTTTTTCTGAGTTACAGTTGTTTCTTTTCATGTGATATTTCTTTTCACAGCATCCGTTTAGTTACCTCCAAGAAAAAATAAGAGGATAAACCAAAGGATCCAACTTTATTATTTTATAAATGCTGAAATGACTGAGGAATACGGGAGAAAAGTTACAATGTTTGCACTTTATCCTTCAGATAAGATACAAGTCCATACTGATAATTTACTGAATCTGATATTTCTGATAAAAAGATCACAGAATGAAGGAATGAATCATTCCGTTCTTCCCAGTAACGGATGAACTTAACATCTGCCACTGGTGAGATGTTTACTAACCTGCAGTTCCATGAGCTACTGTCCAGTTGAAGTGGAGATTTCTAATGTACTCTGCTGTAGTCCTCTGGGCAGTCTCCTCCATAGGTACTGGACCATAGTCCACGTAGTCAGAAAGGAAATGGCATCATCAGTCAGTATAATGAAAAGGAAATCTGTCAGGAAAACAAACCACTGACATAGTTTCTTTTTTTCTCCTGAGCAATACAACAGTAAAAATGATAATAATCAAATTATCTGTCTCCTTATGGAACTGTATTTGGAAAAATATACATTTCCTGTATCTACCAATTCAAGAAACTAAACCCCAGTTATGAACTGAGGTAAAAGATGTATTCTAAGTTGTATTTCTACTAGTTCCACTGCTCTGGAAATTCTGGTTTTAGAGTCTTTTTCTTCTATTCCTCCATAGCTGAAATGTTTTCTATTTCATTTGCTTTCCTATTTTCAGCACTTTTTGTGACAATAGCATATAGTAATTTCTGTTAAATGGTCAGAATTGTTAGCTTGAGCTTGTTAGGTGTTTAACAAATGTATAACCTACCAAAATTAACAATAGATTGTGAAAAACTAAACAATGCATTTATCCTTAATTTTATATGCTTTGAAAAAATATGCCATAACTAGCCATTTTCAGTTAAAACATGAACACTTAAAAAAGGAGAAAGCAGGTGAATTTAATATCCATAATATAACCAGATGGGAATGAACACAATACATGGACTTTTTAAAAGCTAGATGCCTATTACAGTATGAGAACTTTTCACTTATGATATTTTTCTTTGAAAAGTAGTTTCATTTGTAATAATTGAAGTGCACGAATTGAAGTGTAACTAGTGTGCATGTATAGATTTTTATATTATGCATTTTTATAATAAGCCTATCTACAGGAATTCAAAATACCTAAAGTACTGAAATAATCATTCGGATTCAGGAAAGTCTTGGTGATGGTGACCAGGTACCATGGTTAGAGTGATATTAAAAATATATAAGAGGAAGACAGGTAATCTAGGGAGGCAGAAGTTTCCTCAGTGTGACAAAATACTTACCGCAGATAGCAAGTGGTCTTTGAAAAAAATCCAGTTGCTGCTGGACAAAGCTAAATTGCATCTTGAAAAGATAATAAATAATATTCAGGAAGTTTTAATAATGGGAAATTTTAAATAGTTGAGGTTTTTTTAGCCAAGGTCATACTTGTAACACACAATGAGAAATATTACATTTAAAAGCGTTATACCAACAAGCTTGTTTTGTTTCAGAAATGGATATATTTTCTGGGGCTGTCAAAACTTCCCAAATGGGAAATAATCATCCAATACTAATTAGTACCAAAAAAATGAAATAACACAATGTTAAAATTCTGTTTTGTCTGGTAGATCTTGTCCCTAAACAGATAATACAGTTAAGGTGGCGATTACTGTCCAAATTGTGCAGCACGCTGTCTGATTTCCCTGAGCTTTTTAAAGAGATATATCTCTCTGGTATAGATCCCCGTGGTCTACTTACAGAGAAATTTCATTACCATGCTGTGCGGTCCTCACAGTGCTGAAAGTAAAATACTGGATTGACAGGCACTCGTTGTGGAGGAGGGCTTATTGATGATGGAAAGACTGATTCAATCTCTAATCCTGAAGAACGACCTGCCACCTGGAGTGATAGTATACAGATGGGTGCAATCTAAACTCTCTTTCCGCCTCAAGTTGCATTTGGCTGTAGATTAACAATGTGATTCCATATAATGAAGATGGTTGTTTGGTGCAGTGGCAATTTTCCATTACTGACATGCAATGTCAACAGTTCTGACAAAGCTGTAAGGACAATGTTTAAATGTGCTACATCTGGCTGGGATGGTTGCCAGGTTATTAACAGCCCCATTAAAATTACCTGCAGAGATCTGCTTTGGTAGAAGAGAATGTAGAGCACCGTTTTCCTCTGCAACTATCTACTCAGGCATAATAACAATCCAGTAGCACACACTTGGAATAATACGGGGTTCTGGTATTGGTAGCAGCTCTTTTATGGGTTTATTTTGCTGAAGGAATATTTTATAGCTTTAATTGTATTGAATCTAATTCCTCTGGCCTTACTCAGGCAAGGATTTCATTGAAGTCAGTGAAAATTTCATCTCAGGGTGGAGTTACATCGTTAGATCTTGATTTTATTAATGATATTTCTGACAAAAATACTGTAAAGATGTATGCATACATATAGATATTTTTAAAACATTATATGAATGTTCTTTTAATTATCTTTTTTTTTCTTTCCTCTTGAATGACTATGTAACACTTCCAGTGAAGCATATATAACATGAAAGAGTTTTAAGGCATTTTTCTGAGTAACAGTAAAGGGCCATGCTGTCCCAGAGGACACTGCAGAAGGCACAGCACATTTTCTGGTGAGGCTCCCCCATTCCTTTTAAATGCAGAGGGAGCACTTGCCAGTATAATGATAAATGAACTTGTGATCCTAGCTCTCTATAAGCAGTTTTTAGTCCAAGTTGAAACATTCACTCTAAGTTCAGTACTCAAATACTGGAGAAGATTCTTACACCCTCTCTCTTATGAATGTATATAGCATCTGTCGTAATTTACTTCCAAGCTGTGCCTCTTCATATATGTCCAAAAGTTCTCTTCATACTGAAAAATCCACCCATCTGTAAAGCTTGTAATGAAAAGTCCACAGCTTGTGGTGAGGTTACGTGTCTGTGCATGGTCATCCTCTGCTTTACCACAGCTGCTTGGGAGAGCTGTGCTGGGGAACAAGGTACGAATACCAACTACACCTCAGGCTGCCCTGGAACACTTTTTGTCTCTCTTGGCAGGCCTCAAATGTGATCTTCAGGATGACTTCAGGGTTAGTTCATAATGTGCAATGAGAAAAGGTTGCCCAAATGCGGTCATCTTAGCTTATTATGGGTATGTGATCAATGGTGTCAATAAAAAACTGGGGGCATTTCACATTAGATTATAGTTCCCTTTTCTGGGATGCTGTACTAAGTAAATTCGTTTCTTTGCAGCCTGAAGTAAAATACAAGTCTTTGAGTGCTTTTGTGTCAGAGTGCACAGGCTTTAGTTTGTGTCCCTCCTGCTTCAGGTGCCTGAACAAGAGAAAGAATTTTCAAAAATCTGGGGTAATGCAAGGACTCTTGACAGTTATTACACATGGAACTTTACACATGTGGCAAAAGTAGAAGACTAAGCTTAGAACAAGCAATATGACTTAATGTCTGTTATGCCATATGTTTTTCCTGCTGCTGCTGTACCAGAGAAAAGGGATATGGAATAATCTGACCTCATTCTGACCGTGCCTGTGCTTGTAACTCCTTGGGGCTGTTTCTGCTACATGAAGAATTCTCATTCTGCTGCACCACAGAATAGGCAAATAAAATACACATCTATGACAAATCCTGGAGCAAAGTAAGTCCTGGAGTACAGTTTTGTACCTGAATTCTACATATAAGTCTGCCATGGATACTCTGAAACATATATACTTCCTATTTAAAATGAATTATTTTTTTAAGTACCTGTGTGGCTCTTGGACTACTCTGATGTGAGTCATGGCAATATACTTGTAAAGCAATAATAGATTTAGGTTAGATAAAAGGAAGAAGTTATTCACTGTGAGGGTGGTGAGGCACTGGAACAGGTTACCCAGAAGCATGTGATGTCTGATCTCTGTACGTATTCAAGGCCAGGTCAGTTCAGGCTTTGAGCAACTTGGTTTAGTGGAAGGTGCCCATGGCAGGGAATTGAAATTAGATGAAATTTAAGGTTGCTTCCAGACCAAACCATTCTATAATTCTATGAATATACATGTAATCCATATGTTTTGCAGGTCATGAGTCATACATGTATAGTGTAGGTGACATAAAGAGTTCTGTGCAAAGATATAGGATAATATATATATATATATTAATTTGACTTGGAGTTTGGTCTATGCCATATAATAAATATTTTGTGGACTAGAAGTAAGAAATGAAAACCCTTGAAGACTAGTCAATTTGTAGTGTTCAGTGACACTCAGATTCATGCTTTCACCCATCTTATTGTCTGACAGTAGCACAGAAGTAGAAACACAAGTTTGTGGTCTAACTGTCAGGCTTGGGAGAAGGAAGGTCAGCCTCACAACTGAGCTTTTTTAATTTGTCATATGTTTTATTCACATACTGAGATAGTCTTTCAATCCAATTTAGAAGAAAGATATAAGAAAATTAATGAAAGAACGTAGTACAAAGTCTAGCTTTCCCACCTGTGGTGAGAAGTTCCACTGACTGAACATCCAACTGTGTTCTGTGCACAGAGTATTGATTTAAAGAGGCACCATCCACTTGAAGTGATGGGCTAGTTCTATAGCATGTGTGCAAAGTTTTAGTTTTACATGACTTTGAGGGACTTGTATCTTTTTATATGAGCAATTTATCCTCATACTTTTAATGTAACTATCTCAGGCTGTGTTGGAGCTAACAAATTACATTATTTAAACTGAAAAAAAGAAAAAAAAATGTTATCATAGAATCATAGAATGGTAGGGGTTGGAAGGAACCTTTAGAGATCATCTAGTCCAACCCCCCTGCAGAAGCAGGTTCATCTAGATCAGGTCGCATAGGAACATGTCCAGGCGGGTATTGAAGATCTCCAAGGAAGGAACCTCCACAACCCCTCTGGGCAGCCTGTGCCAGGGCTCCCTCATCCTCACAGTGAAATAGTGTTTTCTTATGTTTAAATGGAACTTTTTGTGTTCCAGCTTCATCCCATTACCCCTTGCCTTGTTGCTAACTACAATACAAAAAGGGGATGTCCCAGCCTCCTGACACCCACCCTTTAGATATTTGTAAATATTAATAAGACCTCCCCTCAGTCTCCTCTTTTCTAGACTTAAACAGCCCCAGTTCCCGCAGCCTTTCCTCATATGAAAGATGTTCCAGTCCCCTGATCATCTTGGTGGCCCTGCACTGGACTTTCTCCAGAAGTTCTCTGTCTCTCTTGAGCTGAGGAGCCCAGAACTGGACACAGGACTCCAGATGAGGCCTCACCAGGGCAGAGTAGAGAGGGAGAAGAATCTCTCTTGACCTGCTGGCCACACTCTTCTTGGTATTTCTGCTGTAACCACTAGTAATTTTCTCTTTTGAGAATGGAAATAGTCAATTATTGTCTATTTTACTTTCAAATGCAGATTTGGCGTAGATTCTTTCCTATCTTTCCTAAAATTAGCAGTACTTTACCTTGTAATGGTGAAGGGGGAACCCTTTACAGATATGTCAGCTATATTTCAATTAACTGTATTTTTATGAAACTCATTTATATAGAAATTAATATTTGAGATAAATGTGATTAAATGGTGTCTCTAGGGACAGATAAATAAACCAGAGTATTGCAAACTCAGCTTGTTTTTTCTTCTAGCAAAGCTGAGATTGTCTTAGAATATTCACCCTAAAATATGTGGTTAAATTGGTTGGCTGGTAATACTGTACTATACAGATATATTAGTACCCATGTTTAGATATTACTCTATAGTAACAGACATATATGATGAATAGTACCAGGCCTATTAGTACACTGGCTATCTACAGCCAAATAATTCCTTTCTTTTAAAATTAATAGTGTCTCTATTTTTTATAATAGGTCAGACACAATTTTCATTTCTTTTTCTATCCCTTCACAGACACTGAAAACTAATGATGGTTCTATTACATTTCAGGGTCCTATTGTAGTTTCAGCTGTCTCTTTCTTTCTTCTTCAATGAGTTTGGTTCTTTGAGCTCTCTTTTCTTTGCCATTTCCCTTCACTTTTTTGTTACTTAGCTCTTATTTAGCTTTGCACCTTGCTTCATCTTGTAGCTTTTCATTGACATGACTTTTTATTTGAAGTTCTGGATCAGTTCCCTCACTTACATTGTCTCGTATTGATGTGGGACTTACCTGACCCTTCTTTTCTTCATGGTCCACTAGCCGCAAATTTATCTTCTTTAATAATCAGCTTATTTTGTCTTACATCACCCTATCTACTGAGCTCTGTCTTTTGTCATCCTTAGATAACCTCTAATTTATCTACATAAGATTTTATTTCATTTGATTTTCTTACTTTCCATTCTAAGATCATGTTTATACTCTTGGCTAAGCTGGGTAATGGGCTGAAGCCACAGCTTGTCTGAATCCACATAACCATAAGACTGGTAGGATGCAAATGTCCCTGTATTTTGTAGTCACAAACTGCCTAAAAATCCTTGCTTTTCTTAGAGCAAGCCTTGTCTAAACCCTCTAGAAAAGGTTATCTAAAGTATTCACAAGGGCAGACAAGATATATAGTAGCAGCCACATAGACAGAGCTGTGCTTTTCCAACCTACATGACTGTTGTTGTCTTGAGCTGGGACTAGATAGTTGAGTAAGCCTGAATTTTAGAGTTGCCTGAATATGTGTCTGTAAAATCAGCCAAGACTTTGTAGAATACTTTGTCTAAGTATTTTACCATCTGAGGTATCTTTGCCTGTATATCAATTCTGACTGCCTTTGAACTGCAGAAAATTGTAGGAGAAACCCATTATCTTCCAGTCCTCACACAGAGACCAGGTCTACATGGTTTTTTTATCGCATTTATTTCCTTGCTTTCTTCGATTCCTTTTCCTGTTTTTTCTTAGCAGCTGTTCTGACGTCTTCCTTGTTTTACCCTCTTTATTCTTGCTTTCCTTGCTTTGTTTTTTCCCTTGGATATTTCATGGTCTCGTGTCATCCTTATTAAAAAAATGTCATTTCAGCTTTCTAGCCACTGTATGACAAGTATCAGACTTGGATATGTAAAATCTCTCTGATGTTATGTTCCCAGGAGTTGTGTTGTTATGTAATTTCCATATGTTGATGGGAAAAAAAAGCCCCTACAAGTTATGGTGCGACCTACACATAGGTTTTCTTACTAGTAAAGTCTGCAAAAGTAATGAGAATGTTGCAGAAGATCAGACATTAAAAATGCAAAACACAAAGAACTGTCAGACAACTTTAGTGGTCTGATTAAGAACTCAGTTAAATGGGAGGTTAAGAAATTTGTCCATTGTTTCACTTGAAAGACAGATACACACAAAGAGGTTATTTAGAAAACTAGTTGATAAAGTAAACTGATTGCTTGCACAGCTAGAAATTTTTTCTGTGTAAGCAGAAAAGCTTTAAGGATGACCCTCACATTTCATAGATAAATAAAAACTAAAAAAGACTGTTGCATTAACATATGGAAGTGAAAGACAGACTAACAAACCAAAACAGACATATAATGGAGGTGGAAAAATGTTAAATGAGACCTGTTAATGTTTAATCTGTGTTAGACTTTATAAAGGTAGTTTAGATCTCCAAGGCCTTGAGGAACTCTAGAGTGTAGATACAAAGGAGATTTCTAGCAGTCCAGGATTCTGGAGTAGTTATGCAGTGACAGCAGGGAGAAACCCCCTACACAATTTTGAGAGAGGTTTTGATGAGCCTCTCTTTATTCCTATACACAACATATGCCTGGCTCTTTTAACGCTTATCCATATAACTCATATCTGTCTTCTGCGAAGCTAGTATTTGAAATTAAGGCTTCAAAACTGCATATCAAGGTTTATATTCACTGGACTTTGGGTTTTATTTTACCTTTTAACACTTAAGAAAGAACAAAGGAAAAAGTAAAACTGAACACGTCAGGCCAGCAATGAATACAAGTTAGAAAGGAATTTGTTTTCAACTGAAAGGTACATATATTGGAACAATTTTCACGAACTGCTTCCTCCCTCAGTGTGATCTCAACCCTGCTGTGATTCATGTTTCCTGGGATTACTCTTCCTTTACTATTGTTTGTCTAGCATCAAGTCTACAGCTGAACAATTCTTTGTCTTCGAGGTTTTTATTTGCAGTGAGAGATGTGGGCACTGAACCCCATGCTACTAAAATTCCATTATTACCATCTATATTTCAGTCACTTTTCAAAATATAATGTAGAATCAGCACCTTTGTTTCAAATGTCCACCATAGTAGTGTTTAGACTTCTCAAGGTCAAGCTCAGATTCATCTGCCCATACCTTTGGAGCATCAGCTTAGACATCCAAGGTAAATGTCTCTAGTTTGCCATCTAGACAGCTTCTAAATGTTAATATGTAATGATGTGTTAAGCACATGTCTGGCTGTCCCAAGAGAATTTTGACAAGAATTCAGTACATGAAGAAACAACATTCTTTACCAAATACATTTATCTGTAATGGATTTAAAAACCCAGGAAAGACAATTATAACTTCTGCTTTCAGCACTTCTCTGAATAGGTATCAAAATTTCCCTCCTATCTCTGAGTTTATTTCTGTTCTTTTCCCATGATTCCTTGGTCTTTGGAGAAAGCTTGCTGGGCTTAGGTCTTAACAATCTTACCTTTCTTGTGCCCTTGTTCTCTTTTAGCTATATTCAATATACTGGCTTAGATCTTTTTCACAGGTGCACTTTTTTTTTCCTGACATCTCCTCTTATATGTCCATCAGCAGTTTCAGCATCTTTCCTGTCATTCAGGCTTACGGCTCCTGTGTCAATTTTGACACTCTTGTCCCTCTTTCCAGAGTGAATTGTCACTCCATCATGTCACTTTTTTCTGTTTAACTCCATCTTCCTTCTTCTACTCTCATGACTGGAACTGTTGTTCGGGATTTAATCTCCTTTCTTCTCAAGCACTACATACAGGTCTAATGCGAGCTTGTCCCAGGAGTATTCAGGAGACCTTCTTTACACTGGCACTGGTTGACATCCTTACACTGCACATTTTTGGTCTCACACAGCTTTCAAATTCCTCATGTTTCAATGGAAGTTGGTACACTATGGGACTGAAAACTGGCGGCAGAGGGCAGAGGCACTGCAACTCTTTATTAAACTTGTTCTGCAGGTACAGTAAACCCAGTGAGCTTTTATTATCCCAGAAACCCATGCGGGTTGCAGTTGAACCATCTGAGTCAGGGTGTAACACTGGCCAAATGTTTTCATCCATTCTGCTAGTAACAGGATTCTTTATGGGATTCATACTGTTTTCTGCTCTTGACTTAGGCAGTGGATTACCTGAGTGTTTTAACTCTTGATGTTTTTGTATCTTCAAAAGCCTATCAGGCAAAAGCAGTATATTTCATTGTGGGGGAGTTTAACCATTAGTTGCTGGCATAAGCATTATTTCTGATATTCATGATGAAAAAGTTCAGTATTTGTGGTATACTTGTGTAATGCTGCAATTAGCAATATGGGACAAGATGATGATGTGCTACAGTTGTGACCTGAAAAAGTAAAGGTACCTGCTTTCCCCTGGTTATTTCTACTACTGGTATGATATTTGACCAGTGGTTGCTATTCACTCCAGCTTGCAGTTCTCCATGTAATGCATGCATAGTGAACATGAGCCTACTTAACAATCAAACTGTCTCCTCATACTCATGTTTTATATATAACTGTATAACTGTACTTCCCAACTATGGCAGTACTTAATGCAGTGTTAGCTACTATGAAACAATCCAAAACTCTGAAATACCGAACTTTTGTTTATTAAATTGTTTGAGAAACTTGCCATGGAAAATAAGTACTTTCACAAAAATTGACTGCTCAGGTTCTGTAAGGTGCAACCTTCCAAAATTCACTTCTCATTGGCCTTAGAATATATTAAATTAATGTTCATCCTTATTTGACTGATTTAAAAGGTTAAGAACTACAAGATTATGGATGTTCTATTTTTTTCCCAGGTCTCTATTGCCTTTTTTCTTTGTTATCTCTCCTGTTCTTAAAGTCTTAGTGTAATCCTCACCCACTTCTACAGGGAACTAAATACAAACAATTCCCTTGACAATAGTTAGTACAGGGCTCCAAAAAGAGCTGGCACAAAATTAAAGAAGCAGGGAAATTTCCAGTAAAAATATTGCATAAACTATTGCATATCCATACAATGTGTTTGCAGTGTAATTCTGAATGTGTCTCTTCTTTGGTACAACTTCAGTAAAGCAGCTTGAGATATTTATTATCAATAACTAAAAGCTAGCTTCAATTAAGATCTCATTATTCTTTTATGCCCTCTTGATGTTTTTAATATTTCTCTGTGTATCTAAAGTGTTTCATTGTTTTCTGTTATTCATTTCTAGGGAGAGTCACATCTCTACTGCTAGTTGAGAGATGGTGATACACTGATAAAGATAAATAGCCATGTTCACAACGGTGAATCACTTGAAAATCAAGGGACTGTTTTCAAGTTAAGGTGCTTCTGTGAATCCAGTTATCTATCTGTTGGTTTTTAGGAGGATCAGGGACCAAGTGGTGGTCAGTCGTGTTCCTGGAATTTGGGATGCTAAGTCTTAACAGTAAAGAAGGTGTGTCGGAGCACTGCTGCCCGCATCTAAGTGTGAGTTTGTAGGAATACTGTATAATTTCCTAAGTTAGGAATGAGAACACTCATGATATATTATACTACTGCATAACTAATAATACACTTAAAACTCTTGTACTTATTTTTTGTATACTTGGCATCTTTCCTAGGATTTTCTCTGACATTTCAAATGTAGTTGCTCAAGTATCATCTTAAATAGGAAGTCTTTGTCAGATAGGACTGTCTGGCAACCAGGAAACCTGCTTCCTGGAAATTTTATTTGGGAAGTTACTTATTTAGGATGTTATATATCCCATTGTTTTGTATTCAGTATATTGCACTATATCATACGTATCAATGTATAGGCATATGAGAAAATAAAGGGAAGTGGAAACTATTAATGATACTGTGATAGTAATTCCTGTTTCTCAATTAGTTTCACATCACCCCAGAGAAGATGTGTGGTTATATTTGACTATTTTTCAACACAAGCATGGCAAATGATAAATGTACTTCTAGCCTAGGACTGCCTGTGTACTAGTAGAAAAAAGGATGGAATAGCAAGGATGTGCTGTGGCTTAATTCTGTATTCCTGCAGAGCCTTGAAATTGTTTGGCCATGATTTTTGTGTTTCATTATTTGCTGCACCAAATGAGAGTGAAGAATTCCTTCCTGTAGTTAAAATGTGTTTTAAATGAGCAGGTGTTGATTCAGTCAAATTTGCAAGCTAATTTAACTTCCTGGGATTTCAACTGTTGAAGCACACGGGAAATGTTTAAAAAGTGCTGGCAACAGTAAGCGCCTATAGATCATTATTTCGGTTTGTAGCTGTTGGAGGAAATGTGATGCAGTGTTTGGCTCATTGGCTAAAATTCCATCTTATCCTATCAGTGAGGCTTGAGGAGGTCAGTCTGTGCCCAGAAAGATCTCTTCTGAAACTCTTTTGTTCTCCAGCTCCATGAAGAGCAGTTGAAAGCGAAAAATGGACGTCAGGTAAAACTTAATATCTTGGCATAGTTCCTTTAACTGAAATGCAGTGATACTGATTTACGCAAGTTAAGTATCTGCCCTATTGTTTAGAAGTTATCCAGGAGTATTTTCATATCTTTCAAGGGGAAGTTCAGATATACTTTAAAACCTGTGACACTTTGCTGACTGAAGTGGAAAGCTGCAAAGCAGTAACCAAGGCACTTTCTTTTTAAAAATCCACTCTTAAGGAAAATCAAATGCTATAAAATAGCTTTAAAGCTAAATATAGTTCTGTCTTTGTGATTTTGAAAGTTCAGATACTGTGAAACTTCACTGTTTGTATTCAGGCTGTGATGGGTTCTACAAGTCACACTAAGAATTTCTTTCCATGCCAATGACATGAAGTGTATTCTTGATGCTACTTGTCATCAGGCAGGTGTAGATAATCCACGCTATTTATCATGGTAGCAATAGAAAACCTTTTATTCTATTTCTAGATCACCTAGAGACTGATTATTTTACCTTAACACCATTGGGGAACTTTGCTGTTTCTAAGAGAGAAAAGAAAAGCTGGAGTAAATAATGGAACATCATATTTATTTTCACTTGCATTAAATAATTGTTTTAGCATTTTGAATGCATGACGTCTTTTTTATACATTAAGTGAAAGCATGGGAATTGTATACAAGTCTAGAAAACATTTGATGCTGAGAGACCTGTAGACAGGTCTATATGTAGCCTCTTAGATCCATTGTGGAAAAGCATTCATATATGTTTAAAAATTATTTTTTAAAAATGATATTAGTAATCTTCTGTCCTCACATTAAATGTTTTTCAGTTTACCTAAGTCTGTAATTGGCACTTCCTAGCAAGCTGTTTTTGTCAAAAAAAGCATGGAAGTTCCAGCTGCCCATCAGAAAAATAAACCCCAAAATTATATTTATGTTTTTATTTTAGTCTAGACATTTAACAAACTGAAAATTCATTCTTTCAGTTCAGGCTGATATTAACCCATATATTTAACCTGGTACTGTTGACATATCTCATGGTATCCCATTTTCCATCCCCTTTTTTTCTCTGTGGAGAGGCCTCTTTGACTACACTAGATGACAGATCGTGCTCTTCCCTTGACTGAAGCACAGAGAAGACTTGGTGAGTTGGAATCAGTGCTGATCATCTCAGAATCCCCTGAGAGCACTGGACTGCAAGAAGAAATGAAACTTTGTAGATATCTTGATATGCTTCCCATGTGATCACTGCCTTTGGGGAGAAAGCAATTTTGTTCAGATAGAATTAAAAAGTGGAGTAATTATTCTAGAATAAAATATTTTTATCCTTGGAATACAATATCCACATGGGGGAGTTATATCAGCATAGCTGTGGCACTGTAATTATTCTGTTAAAACAAGGACACTCAAATTCTTCTTCTAGCTAAACCCTGATACGACCTGTTACCACAAGTAGGAAGAAAGAGAATAAGGAAGGTTCATTGGGATCTTTGTCACCTCCCACGAAACAGCTACAAATAAAAACTGTAACTGTAGTGTGGATAAGAACAGCAGTGAATGAAATAAAGTGAAACAGCATAGCTTTTTTTTTTTTTTTTTGGTACATTATTGAAATGTTCTGCTAACAAAATAAGCCAGACAAAAGATAGAATATGATGATATGGCACAGTGTCGTGCTCCATAGAGATAGCTAAGCAGTTCTGAACACCTGGACTAGTGTAATCAGTACCTTATCTTATTAATACATTGAAATGAGTTTTTAAAGACAGTATTTGGAACTTAATATGCAGAATATGTAATTTTAAAATTAAAAAGACATATGAGAGTTGAGAATAATAGATATTTTTTAAAATATGAGCTTTATTTACTTTGTTAACAGAATTTGGATGACAGACAATAAATCAAGACTTCAAATTCACTCATAAGGAGAATAAGTATCGTGCTCTCTCAAGGGTCTGAGTCATAATTCTTGGTCAGATTCTCTCTTAAAATTCACTCCTAGTAATAAGAAATTTAAAATGCCTAATTGCATCTTATTACAGTAACCCTCCAGTCATTTGTTCTCTAAGGCTTTAAAACTGCACACTACCAGTGTGTATCACATTGTCTCACTTGCATTTTGGTGAGATCTGACGTCTCTACAAAAGGCTGTTTCTAAAGTCAGTTCCTTGGAACAGTTGTCTCTCTTGTTAGTTTACTAAGTCAATCTCTTTTCCTGTGTGATACAGTGCTTTGTAAACATATACAAATTGTGTGAAAGGGCTATGATCCTTAAAACACATCAATTATTCTATTGGGATAAGAGATACTCTCAAGAAGAGAGTTTATTAAAAATAATTGTTGATAAGTTTATCAAAGAAAGATTTGAGATAAAAATCATGAGGGGTGCAGTGTAAGGTTAACAATTTATTATATATAATTTACACATTCCTAAAGCATAGTTTGTAAAATCTGAGTAGCTGATTAAGGAACACTAATTAGTTTGACAATGTAAGAGATTTAAATGTAGGAAACCACTAAGAGATCCATTAGTGTTGTAAAAATTAAAAAGGGAGTGAATAAGCTCATGCACATGTAGTAAAGAACGTACCCCAAACACAGTACCAAAGGCAGCATACTCATTGTAATGGGCATGGGTATGCTAAGAAGTTACTATAGCTGTGGGAATAGGAAGTATGCAATAGAAAAAACAGGAATGAGCTAACTGGCTTTTATTTCCAAATCCCACTGGTCTAAAAACTGCTTTAATGGCTTTTAGCAGCATCCCACCTGCAGAATATATGGGCAGCTCCAAAGCCTGTAGCCTCCACTCACAGATGACATCAATGGAAAAGTAGAGTAGTAGCAGTTTCTTCCCCCAACCCACTTGAGGTCTTGCCAGCAGGCAGCAGTGTGTTCCCCGAGTACTACTGGACAGCTAAGTCCAGTAATAGTAGCTGATTTTACAGTAACTGAGGGAGAAAGTTTCAAATGCCCCAGGTGATTCATTGTGGGAAGTATATAGGTAACAAAATCTATTCCTGCCTTTCATTCTGGCAAGAATCTCAGGAGTGGATGTGAAGGCCAGATTGGAAGTAGAATGAGTAGCCTATAAAATGAAGAAACATCAGCTTTGTTTGATTGCCTATGCAAGCTTCATTCTCACCGTTTTCTGGAACACATCATTAGATATTCAGATCCCCACTTTTTGCAGAGGGACCCTTCTTCACAAAGCACACAAAGTCTGAAGATACAAAGGGATAGACTTCTCACTTTCATTGTAAGCCTGCTTCCCTAATCCTTTATTTTACCATCAATCTTTTTCAAGAGATTGGTTTTGTCCACTAGGTATCATTTTAATATAACATGGGTTTTGACAATTGTTTCTTTCATTTTTGGGATAACAGATCTGAAGCAATGATAATTTGGTTTTAATGTAAAAATTGCGTTAGTGAAGATACCTCAACACATAGCGTTTAGTAACATTACATACAGCTAAACTATCTACCTATATTTCCTAAGGTAAAAAGCCAAACTAGATTTCGTATCTCATTGTGGATGATTAATTGATTATGCTACAAATGCATTATTTTAAGTAAATCTTAAGAAATTATTCCTAAATTCAAGACTTAGGTTCTGTTTTTAGCTTTTTAGCTGCTACCTGCTCTGGCAGAACAAAGCGTAGTCTACTGTGTTCACAATGATTGCAATGACTTTGCAGGTCAATCACTGCATGTAATTACCTGAAGACAGAACACTAATAAAAACATATTTTCAAAATAGTTATTCAGTAGCAACTGTGCTTGACTGGATTCCCAGTGAAAAAAAAGAAAATGGCTTGGATTCAGCATTTTCAAATGGATGTAAATTAGTTTAATACAAACATAAACTTCACTATAAACACTAGCTATTAAAAAATAAATAAATCTGGGACAAACATACTCCAGTAAAAAAGACTGATGTAAGAGTAGCAGTTATATTAAAAGATATTAGATTAAGATCATTTAATTTTATAAATCATGCAATTTGACAGCTCATTCTATATATATAAGAAGCAATTTATCAGAAGATTTCCTTTTTTAGCAGCACAGAAATATGTTTTACAAAATTCTACGTGAGAGTCAAGATGCAAAATAAATGTGTGAGAAACAGTCAGAATTAGATTTACCTAGACACGATGCACCATCATAAAAAAAATGGTCATACAAAATTTTAATTCCTACACATGCTCCCAATAATCTTTTTTGGAGAGACAGGATATGGCAGTAGGTCTAGATAATAATCCACTCATTCTCTTCACTGTGAATGGACACAGTTACTTCTGAAATGCAACCACTGGCATGCATTTGTGTTTTGCATCTAATCAGCAGATTTGAATGTAATTATGTATTTTGCAGGTGAGGTGTTAATGCGGGTTATATGGCACATCAGCTGTAGGCTGCCACTTGAAATGGTCCACTGGAAAATCTTGAGACAAACAACATTCAATTAGGCACACGGCCACTAGCAGCTGTGCTAAGTACCACTGGCATCGCCTCAGACGTACAATTCTCAGTGTGAGCCTGCTGCTAGCTGCTTTTAAAATGTGTTTATGTTGGTGACAAAAACTTTCCATCATCAATTCTTCTTAAACCTTTATGCCTCTTAGCTGAAAAATTACAACTGCCTGCAAGGGGAGGGATGCTCAGTCCTATTAATTTTCATTGGATGAAAAGGATCTTTTTTCCCTTCAGGCTAAAGGTTTAACCTTTATGAGTTTCATGAGTAAGAAAGGGCAGCCAGAATTTTATTACATGTGGTAGAGCTGTGCATTTGTTAAAAATAATCATCACTGGGCAATCTACTGCATATCGATCCAAAACAAACATTATTACCCATGTAAGCTGTTTCCTTCTCAAGTCTACATTTGGCACAGGAAAACAAACTTGTTTAATCATCAGTTTTCAAATACTTAGCATATATGTCCCTACAGTCTGTCATAATGTTTGAGGTTCATGACAGCGATACTATTTGGGAAAGTGCATCAACAGATTCTTTAGGAACGTCTTCCCCTCTAAAATCCCACATATGCATTTAGAAGCTACCTTTCTGAGTATACAGACACTGCCATAGGTGTGCTGACTTGCTCATCAGGCAAAAGAGGAAAGAGGCAGTGACACCTTTGCATCTATATCTTTGCAACCATTAGGAAAATAAAAGCTTTGTCAGTTTTTTAATTTATAGAACAGTGCTACTTGATTCCTTCTGATTGACTGCAGAACTTATAGTTTGCCAACCCTCCTAATTTTGAAAACGTACTATAAAAGTATCTTTGGAAAGAAGCACTCAAGCATGATGACTATTGAAGGGAGGAGAGGGAAAAAGAGGATGGCAGAAGATAAAAAGATAAGGTTTAGTTTTGGAATCCTCTTTTAGCTACAAAAGCCCAAACAACATAGAAGCTGTCTCTTGGCTTGTTCTTCTATTGAGGATAAAGAAGTCTTCAGCTTGAGTATAGTTACAGACATCATGAAAGTATGATAGATGAGGGAACGCTAGTTGGAAGATGAAGAAAAAGCTCATGAGGTCATTAGTATCACTTGACAATGAGAATATTGAAGGGATTAATAAGTTGAAGGGCAGTTTGATCATAAACTGGAGTTAGGATATGAGAATTGCATCTCTTTTTTCAGCTTATGTGTTTGATTCTGTTAGCCCTCTCAAGACTTCAGAAGGACTTTGTCTGGTTTTGATTTGGAACAATGGCTAAATACAAGGAGTCGTATCATACTTTGGAGATGGCTGGAGGTATAGATAATTATAACCTGATAAATGGGCAGTGAAGTGCAGTAGCATTGAGGAGACA
Organism: Colius striatus; assembly: GCF_028858725.1. Taxonomy (NCBI): domain Eukaryota; kingdom Metazoa; phylum Chordata; class Aves; order Coliiformes; family Coliidae; genus Colius; species Colius striatus. The sequence continues at coordinate 29,725,145 of NC_084761.1, forward strand.
GTAAAGGAAGGAACTGAAGCATATGAGGACCACTGGCTTTGCAATGTTAGGATAATCTACATATGCCAACAATCTATTTCTATGTGCTTTTAACCCCTGGTTGTTAAGGAAGCCTTTATCTGTTTGTGTGGGGCTAGCCTTTCTCTAAAAGATAAGAATACGTTTTAATACCAGACAGACTTGAACTATGGGAAGTGCGGTATTCCCTGTTAAGACTCTAGCAGTATACAAATGAAGCTGAGTTCTGTTAATTCTTCAGTGTTGCAACAGAAGTTGTGAAGGATGAGAAATCTGCTGAGTAACTTTTAGATATTTAAAAGTTACAAAAGGGAAAATGAAAAGTTATGATACTCAAAGTTACAGTCTTCCCCAACTATCTGTCACTTTAAAAATAATAATAAATCATAATTTTTAAAAAAAAGGAAAAATCATAATTTATGCTTCTAGGAGACCAAACATTTGGAAGCAAACCAATCCTACCAATGAGTTAGTGAACTCAGTTAGTAAATAGGTTGTAATGATGGAGGGATTGCTTATCTCTGGCCATTCCAGATACATCTCATTCAGAGTTAGTACATTAATATTTTTTTGTATTAACAGTAATAGTATGACTGCCTGAATTAGAGCTTTTAGTTGCATCTTGAAGCGAGAATTGCCATCACACATAAGCATACAATTTATGTATTGTTTTCATTGTTTGTTTTGTAACAGGGTGCTTGGTAAAGTAGGGATCTCAGAACTGAGAACAGTAGTCATATTCTCCTCTAGGGCAATTTTAAGACTGAATTAAACTATCCTTTCTACACAACCTTCTTTCGTATATAACACAGTACAGAATGCATGATTTAGTTTTGGCAAGTAAATGTTTAATAGAAAACTTGTTCTTCATCACTCATATTTTAATGCTAACTTACACTTGAACAGTGGACCAAATTACCAAGTCATTTGCATAGTAAGGATGCTGAATATTTCTTGTATTTACCTACTTAATATAAGTTAGTTCCATACATTATCTTTGTACAATGTTGTTGGTGGTTTGAGATATGCAGCAATATTCATCAGATGTTTCCTCTTGGAAGAATACAGTACCTCATAGCTTTGTGTATCTCCTTCTAAGGAAGATATGAATAAAGTAGCTGAGAGCTAATCTAGTCTAATTCTGAATATTTTCTCAGAGTGCCTTTGCAAACACAGTTCTGAGTGCAAGCAGTCTTTTCTTTATACTTTTAACTAATATGATTTTCATGTATTTTAGAGAAACAGTCCAATTTTCCTATAGAAATATTAGCTTGTACTTTCCAATGCAAAACTTTTTTTTATAATTTGAATTTTCTGCTTTTTTTTTTTTTTTTATTAGCCCACTGTTGTATTTCAAACATTAATATGTATGATTAGTAAACTCTTCAGGTCAATGTAGTCCAAATCATTTAACCAAGGATGAAAGTAGTTTTTATTTTATTTGTTTTCCAAATTTCCACTGGTTTCTATGTTAAGAATTCCTTTTCAAGCAAAGAGCTATTTTGAGCCTTTTGAAATATGTTTAAATCCCCACTCCCCCTCTTCCTCCTCCTTTCTTTTTCCTTTATTGTTATCAACAGAAGTCAATGGTATGTAACTTAATTCATATGGCATTTTAGGAAATTCACAGAAGAATAACAGAAAACATACAATGCAGTCATTTGTGATGATATGGGACAAGTTCAGCCTATGTGCCGTAATGTTTCTCCTTCCACTTTCAGAATGACCTTTAAGAGACTTAATAAGAATACTCTGCATGGAAAACTGCTCTTTTGTTTTTTAAGATCTGAGGGTTGTTCTGGTTTTATTTTGGCTTGGAAATTCTTCTGTTACTTTGGTATCTTTTCAGTTTCTTCTACTGTTTCAAAGGATGTCATAAAGGAGAAAGATACACCTAAAGTAGAAATAGTATCTACTGTAATGTTGATTGAAGCTTCTGAGTGCTTGGCTTTAAAATAATGAAAGATTTCAGCTATAATTCTCTAGTTCTTAGAATATGAAGGTTTCTGTCTGATCTTGTGGTTAAAGGAGCTTATACAAGACTGATGCATAAATCGGGAGCTTTTCTTCAGAATGGGGTGGGGACTTTATCTTGCATGCATCACTGAGAGATTGATATTACCAATTTGTACATGAGACATTCCTATTTTATAAGACGAGAGGGATTGTGGAAACTAGTTGCAAAAATAAAGATGGAATGACTGGATCAAGTTCCTTTGAATAAAAGACTTAATCTGTTTAACTCATCAAAAAGTTGTAGTATATAGATGAATGGTTTGATGCTAAGACAATATTGAGCAATAAAGACTCTAATAATAGTGGGAACAGAGGTAATAAGACAACAGCTAAAAGATTAAAACAAACAACTTACAATTGACAGAGGTTTTTAATAGAAAGGATATTCTTTATGACAGGAGGTGGCAGCTTCTCTTATCTCAAGATGTTTTCAAATCCATCTGAGATACTTTTGGTTTAGACAAATACACCTTTCAAGGATTGATGTGGATTTGGCACAGGGGTTACTGGATAAAGTTCGTGATTTACAGAGTGTAATGAGTCAGTATGTCTTTCAGCAGTCTGTTTGGCTTTAAGCTTCACAAACATTAAACTTGTTAATGAATTATTATTCATATTTTTGTCTTAATACTTGAAATATTTATTTTTCCAGACTATTAGCAATGAAGGTATGATAGCCTTATTTTTGTACATTCATATGCTTTTGTGTTCTCTCATTTGGCTGATTTGAAAGTAGGATGCTGGGGAATACTTTTCTTTCCTTTTTTCTTGTTGACTGGTAGAAAGTAGATATTTAAAAAATCTCTAACCAAGACAATGGTAATGCAAACTCAGATTTGTTAACCCAAGAGACTTGAGTAAGACTGAGGAAGAAATGAGTTAGATTATTTTCTGAACTGAGCCTGTTATGTTATGAGACTTTCTAATCTCTACAGAAAAAAAACCCCAAAAAACAAAAAACAAACCCAAAACAACAAACTAACAAGAAATAAACATATGTTTGGTTTGATTTTCAGGAACTTTGAAAAATCAAATACCTGCAGGATCACCTACACTTACAGTTTTATAGCTGTTCCAGATTTAAAAGACATGGAAAAGACAATTCTAATGATTTTTCCTCTTTCAATTGTAAAGGAAAAAAAAATTACTTTCCACTTTCCAGAAATTTACTGTAAGGTCTATTAAAAGATAGTTGTAGTGCTGTTCAAGTTAATGAGCTGAAATGCCAAGCGTGCATCAGTGTTGGCTGAGCATCTGCTGTCAGGCTTTGAAGCCAGTGAAGCGGTTGGGTGTGTCAGGAACAGGGAGATTTGCAGATGGAGGAGTGTCAGTGAGCTCTCCACATCTTACCTGCTCGAATAAGATCTGAAACTTTGGAAAAGAGTTGGGATTCTTTGCTGAGGAGAAAAATGGCATGGTAGAGAATCTTCTAAAAGTAATGTAATTACACATTTATATACTTGGATTGGTTGGGAAAAGATTGCTTCCTAATGAAAGACGAGACTATTTTATCCCAGTAGAGATGAAAAACAGTCAGTGTAATTTACAGTAGGTTAGGGAAAGGTTTCCATTTATCTCCCCACTCTCTACATAGCTCTGTGTTGCTCTCACATAGCCTATGTATCTGCTAACCTGAGGATATCAATCAGACCATGTTTCAGCAGGAAAAAAGTATGACTCTTGACTGTGTGGTACTGGTGGGAATGCATTTGCACTAGAGATACTTTTGGAAAGAACATTTACTTTCATAAAGCTGTATGGGTGTTATCCTCCTATAAAGAAAAATACTTTACAATATTACCATTGGAAATTATCTCTTGGAAGACATGCCATGTAACAGAAGTAGCACAATGAAATGGCTTCTCTGATACAGCCGTTTACAAATTTATAAACTTTAAGCTATAGTAAGAAGTCTTGTTTTGCTACTTTTCTTAAGATGCAGAATATCTTTAAAAAATATTCATGGAAAATGTACTATGTCCTTTCTTTTGCTCTAATCCTCTGTATTACCTGTACAAAGAACAAGGATTTGCACGGCCCCCTCCCTCATTCCCCCCCCCCCCCCCCCCCCCCCCCCCGCTTATCTATGCTGCAGTCCTACCGTCATTGTTTGATTCTGCTTAAATCCCTCTGTACCTAAAGGTACAGCCTTATCAATTGAAAAGCTAATGCTGTATAAGAAGTGAAAAGAACACAGAAAGGTTTCCTAGCAACTACTGTGAATCCTTCTAAAGTAAGTCAGTTAAAACCATGTAGTACGTGCAATGGGTGTAAATTAGGAAGCTAAGCTGATCCGCAGATTTACAGATGCCCACTATAAGGTACAATAAAACCTGTAATAGAAGGTGAATTGCTCAAGAAGAAAATCACATCAGAGTCTTGACAGCTTTATCATTATTTAAATGATCCAGCTTAAATTCTACTGTGTAGTTAGTAAGACTGTCAGAGCTACAGTAACAATCTACAAAAGCACAGTTAATAGCATTGGTTAGTGTCGCTGGTGTGTTTATGTCTTTTACTGCTCTTTCTAAAAAACAACCAGCAAACATAAACAAAACAAACTCCAAGGGACAGTTGCAGGGGAGCCATTACAAGGTGCAAATATACAAAATCACGTCTGTGAAGTGGAGTCTTCCTTGTTTTGTTCTGCTTTGGCACACCATGAATTATACCAGACATTTTTAGGTTAGTAAAATCTGTTCAGTAAAGTGTAGGGAGGGTAATTATCTGTCTCCATACACGCTCCTGCACTCTCCTTTACACTGGTATTTCATTGTCAGTTTCTTTACTCAATTTTTTTTTATAGTAGATGTGTCTTTTAAAGAACTCCATGGACTGGGGTATTACTTTGGCAGTCAAGCTAAAAAACCTGACTTTTGTGAAGGCAATATGTTTATTTCTGGAGCATGCTCACTTGAGAGTCAGCTTGGTTACACAAAATTAGAAAAGTTCTCAGAAAAAAAAGTGTGGCTCATACAATTAAATTCTTTTCTATGTATTTAAGTTAATTGATGGATTGATTTTCAGATCAAGTAGTGCGATACGTTTTCATTTGACTAAACTATTCCTCATTTTACACTTATTCAGAAATTACACTTATTCAGAAATTCAATTTTTCATTACAGGTTAAATTAATTCCTTACTTTTATGTGATTTATAGCACTTATTTAGTTCTCTGGAATCTTTAAAAACAATAAATAGTAGAGGGATACAGTCAAGTATATTTGCAAGCAACAGTACAATTAAACCAAGTTTTCCTGTTCTCTAGTAAGCAAATGTACCCCCTAGTAAGGAGAAAACACAGAATGGGCTTCAAGTGACGCCTGTAAACCCATCCTAATGAGACATATTCGTGTCTGAAGAATGCCATGTGTAGAAGAGTGCCATCTGGGACCAAGTCTTTGTGGTAGTGTTTCTTTGTTGCTTAAGTCATCACCCCTGAAATGAGTCCCATATCACAGTCCCTCTACAGGAGAAACATATGTATGCATGCAAATGTTCACATTTGCATTATCATAGTTTTAGGTTTGAGGTTCTTCTGTTTTGCAGATTCTGATCAGTAAACTTGAAAACGTCTGAAACATCCATGCACTCCAGCGCTTACCTGATGCTTATCCCTCCCTGGCTTCTCTGATCTGAAAATCAGGTTGGAAGTGTCAACAGACTGACCTTTCTCACATTGTTGTGTTAGTTCTGCTTCTCCTTTTGACTTCTCACAGAAAGTGCAAAGACACAACCATGTTGAAAAGAAAAGAAGAAAAAACTCCACAAAAAAACAAACAAAGAACTACCAAAAACCCCTGAAATGGGAACAGCAGTACTCTGAACAGCAAGCAAGTTCAGAGTTGTTTTGAAGTTTGGCAATATTCTGAGCTGTCTCTTATTTTTGTGGTGCCCATTCATTCATTTTGTACTGTGGGGAGTGGACTGACTTTTGTAAATCCTCTGGAGGGCAGGGGTGAAAATTGTGAAGCAGCAATTTTTGTACCATTTACTTCCTTACCCTTTCCAAACTCACTCAGCAACCACTGCATTTTCAGAAGTACTATGGCAGAAATACTAATTCACTCGGTATGTTTTAACCTTTATTTACACAAACAGGTCACGAATTTATTAGGAACATTGGGAAACTGATGTTTGGTCAAGATCTTTTAAGTATATGCAGAGATCCTTATTCCAGGCATAAAGGAAGCTACCTCCTCCCCAAGGTCTGTATTGGTTCATATTCTTAAGTACAGCTGTACCTGCATCTTTCTCTTGAGGAAGTATGGGAACTCCTTGTGGTAAACATAACATTTGTAGCTGACATTCCCTAATGCTGAGTGTGTCTGTGTGTGTGTATTTAGTATTTGTTTTATTTCATTCTTTTTTTCCCACCTATGAAGGGGAAGACAAGACAGTTTCTTGCCACAGAATCTGTTTTCTCTCTGATTCATAAAGGAAGGCTGGAGTCTTGCCGTATCAGACGTGTGTTACACACTCAGGTATTGCCTTTGGCAACTGTACTCTTTGAAAATTTGTGCTAAGTGTAGGGGAATAACTTAGACACAATGGAATAAGGCTTCCAGATGGTAAATGCATGAGTCTGTTTTCTGGTGTTATAATTAATTATTCTAATCTTTCATAACATTTGAACCATCATTATCTACCAGTGTCCTAAACTTGAGCCAATGTCTGGATACTTGCTCCTGATGTTTCTCAATTGTATTCTACTCTTATACTTGTTCAAATCAAGGAATTATTGTCCAGCAAAACCAATAAATACCTGTGAAAGTCATAGAGTGTAAAAACCTCTTTACTATTCCCCAGTATGGAAATTCTTAGTTTACCGTGGGATTTTGGGGTATGTTATCAGGCTCTGTCTTTCTGATGGTCTGATAGTCTGATACCAGGAACAACATTGTATTCATAGTAATAAATTAACTTACATTATCTTTACCTTCTAGCTTTTATGAAATGGCCTGAAATAAATTATGCTATAGGAATTTTCTGCTACTACTTTATCTATATACATTTATCTATATTTTATGTTCCCATACCCCATGATTTGCAAAAATTTGTCTTAAAAATAAAGAAGTACAGTATCTATAAATCTGTAATTGACATGGGATATTTATTTCAGTTTATCTAAAATTTATATATGAGCATGAATAAATTTTGCTTATCTGCTCTGCAGGTGTATATACACATACACTGCATTTAGATTTCACTGTTTACCGGGTCATTTACTTACCTTTGGCAGTTGATATTTTTTAGGATAGTACACATCTAGACTTTCATGAAATTACTTTCTGCAGCAAATCTCTTAAGTATGTCTTGAACAGTTTCTCAGAAACATCCCTCACTGTCAACTTCTGAAACCTGTTTTCATCAAGATCTTGGGACCATAATTATTAATATGTCCAAGAATCTGGGAACTAGTAGAAGACATTTTATTGCTATCTAAGTATATACAGGGAAGAAAAACTATGGAACTTAAATCATTAAATGGAAAGCTGTATCTGTAATAAAACTGCTTATCTGGACTTGAAACTATTTGCTTTATATTTATGGAAATAAATTCTGACAAGTTACTTAAAATTCATGTCATCTAGTTTCCTCTTGTATCAATTGTGAGCATTGTGTTTGGATATCCTTCAGGGCCTAAAAAAATTGGAAAAAACCTTGCTTGCTTTGTCTTGAGAGTCCTCCCCAGTCAGTGCTGTGGAACAGAAGCCCCTGCACAACATAGCAATTGGTTTTGAATAACTCATGATCATGCATGTAGCCATTCCCTATATATTAGATTTGTAATCTGTTTAATCCTTGCTTCTCAATGCCCCTGTTCTTCAGTTAGTGCCTTTTCACACACATTTCTCTACTCTTATTTTGTCTTCTTTTAGCCTGTGTATTGCGGGCTCTATTCGATTTTCTTTGAAGCTGATGGAAGGCCTTCCACCAACTCCACTGTATAGAAGATAAGAGCTGGGCTATTTTTCTAACTAAAAGAAACTTAGCCTGGTGTCAGAGCGCTATGCCGGCTGTGGTGATAATAAATTTGTGTGCACCAAGTATCTTTCAGAATGTTGCTGTACTTGTTTGTTTCTTGAAAAATGACATAATTTTACTATTTTCAAGGATACCTAATAGCATGATTAAGGAAGAGTGAAGTTGATTCACTTCTTTACCCATCATATTGCACCTCTCTTCTGGTCATGAGATGTGTATTATCAGTGTTAGTGGGAATAGAAAAAGAAATAGACTATGTTTTGCTTTAAAATCCTCTTCCATGCTTGAGTCTAGGATTTTTTTAAATTTTTTTCAAAGAGAAAAAAAAATTGAAAATAAGAATATGTATAACTGAGAGAGAAATACTTAATTTTACAGTATTATTTTACAAAACACTTATAATCTTACTGCACATTTAAATCTATCAAAAGAAAAGAAGTGGGATGTTCCTTACAGGTAAAATTCTATCTGTACAAGGCTATGCATCTCTGAAGTACTACTTAAACGTGAAATAAGTGGGCCTCAAGTAGTTTGTAGGCCATCACACAATAATGGATTTCACCCTAAGAAATATCAAGTGGTATTTTTCAATCTAAATCAGTGGTCCTGGAAGCACAGGAGATTCAAAATACTGGTAGCTTATAAATCTGTGTATGTGCAGGGTGTATATAAATATAAACAAATATATGAATATATAGACAAACACAAAATGTGGACACTAAGATGAACTTGCATTTAGTTAAGTTTTACTGAAATAAAAGTCTTAGGTCAAGAGGGAGGTTTACAGTTGCTTATTCTTCTTTTCGTGCAAAATCTTGCAAATCATGTGCTAAAGAGAACTATTTTGGAAACATAGATAGCATTTTGTTTTACCAATTGTAAACCCGTAATAAAATTGCTTTATTGAGTACTGTACCTAGATATTACAATACAGTAATGTCATGCAACTATTCTTGAAAGGGCATAGTGATTTGAGCATGTAAAGAGTAAAATGATAGGAAAATGGAGCTCAAAATTACATGTCCTCTGAGAATTAAGTCCTTGGTGTGCAGAAAGCCAGAATATCAGATATAAGCCTATTATACTTGTTACCTGCCTTTCAGTTAAAATTGCTGCAAGCCATAAAAAATAGTACTGTTCACACTGCTCAAGTTTAATTTAATCAGAGTCATTGAAGTTTGAGTCTTTAATGAAGGATATTTTTCCAAGCAGGTAAACTTACCTCTCTCTCATTCAGAGTTTTCTCCCTCTTATCCTAGAAAAACAAGACCACAGCTCTCTGCTATAATATGGCAATTTAAAGTTCCAGCATGACATTGTTTTTCAGAGATGAGGAACGCAGATATTAAACAGGATGTCAGCTTTGAAGGATACTCAAAGAGTTGTAAGAGAGGCTCTTTATTACTGACTGAATTAATGCACTAACACTTTAACCTTACCTTCTATAAATTCAAAAGAGCAATGCAAAACAAAACAAGCAAACAGAAAAATCAACTATCCAACAAAAATTACCTATGTCTGACCTCAAAGATCAATAAACCAGAATTTCAAGTTCACTAGTTCTGGTGGAAAACTACCACGGTTCTTCAGGCTGAGAGAAGATGTCGTATGTGCTTCATCCTGTATGTTGTATTTCGTCATCTTTTAACTGTGTAATTTCTATGTAACCACCATAGACATAAACAATGGATGTGGAAATCTTAATTTCTAAGGTTTGAGAAAGAGAAAATAAGGAAAATTCGGGCTATGTTGTGAATTGTTGAAGTCAACAGTGCTTAAAACACAGTTACTCAAGAGTTATGCAGAGTTACCAAAACTATAAAAAATGGCCATTGATTTAAAGACTACACACTGATTTTCTTCTCTATCCTTGAGACTTGGCTTTAGGAGCATATGTAGAAAAGTATATGCATTTTTGTTCATACGTACAATAGGCAGCAGTGAAATTCCTCACATTTGTGACTATGTTAGTGTGAATGTACTCGTAATTTTCTGCATTTAGGTTACTTCTCTGTACAGCTAAGAAAAGTATTGTGACTCTTAGCAACTTTCCCAGATGGTGTCAGTCTTCCCCCAAAGAGTATATTTCTCTCTGTTTCTTGTTTAATGTTTTTATTAAGCCAATTAAGAACTCCTTAAAATCTGTTTGATGTCTCTTTCTGCTGCCAGAGATCTTTATTTGGTTACCAAAAGGTACATCTTCTACATTGTCTTATGTATTATATACCTTCAAAGAAATAGATCGTGCACCTCAGAAAAAAACCCAGATGTTCCCTTCTGCAGTTGCTTCTATCACCCAAGTTGAAGGATCACCAGACTCAAAAGAGCAAGATGCTTTCACATATACTAGTTTCTTTGAAATCATCCTTAAAACAAGCCTAAATGATTATATCTTCTTGCTACTTAAATTAACATTTCCATATTATTTAAATTATTACAGATAACTTCCTGTTGCTTATATTAAGAGACACCTTTCACAGTGATCTAGCTGTCAGTGTTCTTTGATTGCATTAGTGGAAAAGGTCTGGATTTAAGTCTCTATGTTTATTTTTATAACACATTTAGTATTTGGGATTGACTCAGATTTTATTCTCTCCTCAAAAGGTTGTTTAGTCTTTAAATTACTCAAAAAGACCATTGACCTTCCTGCTACCAAATCACTGTGTATTCCCTCCATTTGCTATCCCTTGTGTGTGTGATGGTAACAGTCCAGGCAAGCTGCTTCTCCGTTCCTTGTCTAAGCTCTGCGTTGGGTGGCTGAACATGGAAATCCCAGTGAGATTTTCAAGACATCATCAATTTTAAATTCCATTTGAAACTGTGACTAGCTAATTTTTCTTTATACAACTCCATAACTAGGATCAATGGATTTAGGGAGAATTCTCTTGAATCCTGCATTTAAGAGATGTTACAACAGAAATGCTATGGTGCGTTGGAAATTGTATGTCTGTATCTTTTCTCCTCCTGTCAAGCAGATATAATGATAAGACTAACAACAGTTCTAAAGTTACCTTAACATTTTTTCAACTTCTTTCTCTGGTGTTAATACTTCTAAGAGCAAAAATCTTCAAATTCTTTGTTCTAGGCTTTTGTTGTTGTAATTTTAACTTGCATTAAGCATTTCACTTGGTGGTTCTCAGATTGAGAGAGATGCTCTGCTATTAGTTTAGAGAAGTTATGGAATGAGATAAGTGGTTTTTAACTGCTTTCACAAAGATGAATCAGATGGATGAAATTCCAATCATTGTTAATTCAGGTACAAACAAATTAAAAAAAAAATTCTATTGTAGTCAGGTGAAGGGTCTGACAAAGAGGTGAATGGTTTTATATTAGTCCTTTGAACTATCAACCTGAAAAATTATTTATTAGAGGCAGAAAGTCTGGATTGCAGTGAAGCTGAAATGTATTTTTAGAAGGGCATATTGCTGAGATGATTCTATTGTGAAAGGTTTGATCAGTATAGAATCAAAACTAAACCGGAAGTTGAGGTGTCTCCTATTCATCTTCAGGCAGGATTGTTAACTCATAACAAGTTCTTCATTGGCTCACTGTTGGCATAGTTTTTCTTTCTTAATTCAAAAAAGAATTCTACACCACACTTTATAAAATTAAGCCTAAGGAATAATCTTTAATTACTGATATTTTTTCATTAAAATTAGAAACACTTATCAAACAGTAATTCACTGTCCTGATTGTCAAAATGAATACATTATTGTCATCGCAACAGAAATAATGGCCTGATCCAAAGGCCATTAAAATCAATGAGCCCAGAATTGTATTATTCAGATTTTAGACTAAAGATTTTCTATGTAGCTTTTATGAATGCATGAACTTCTTGTTTCTTAAGGTGGTCCTGTGTTCACAGAACCTGGAATTTTGCTTTCTCTTTGTAAGGGTTAAAATATTAGCCTCTAAAAAAGCATAACAACACACAAAAAGCTGGCTGGAACATTTCCAACGTCTATTGTAATCTATATAATATTTTTTGGGTGGCAACAAATGACATAATCTATTTCCAACTCAAACCCTCTGAATAGGCTCTAATCTGTATTTAGTTCATTAATCAATCATTGAGAAAACTTGGTACTTGGTTGGCAATCAAGTACAGTGATTACCTTTATCACAGAATGCCATTAGCCAGAGGCAAACCTCTTAAATATGATGGATAGTTTGTTATCTTCATTTGAGGGAATACTGAAAATCACTTTTAGTAAATACTTGTTCAAAGACTGAGGTATTTTTTTAGACTTTCTTGTTGTCAACTGTCTTTGTAATAGAAATGTTATTGTCATAAGTAGCTGTACAAAGAATTTACTGAGCTGGCATGACCATGTGCTGAACTAGAAAATTAAGATTGAATAAGTTAAGATAAAATTTGTAGGCTAAATTATTAATTTCGTATTCTTTGTTCATCTGCATTATTTTCCTTTTCCTAATCAGGAAAACAGAGAAGAAAAAGCTCTCTTTTAAGATCCTGCAAGTGCCAACTATACTGGATATTTATGTTATTTGCAGTGGAGTCAATTTCAAAGGACATAATATGAGTATAATATACATTGGAAACGTTAACTAAGACTTCCATAGGTGTGCAGGCTTGGGAAATACTCTATGATGCTGCATCTACTCAGAAGTGCTACACAGCACAAAAAAAAAAAAAAAAAAAAAGGCATCTCAGCCTTTAGTTATCCTCCAGTATATCACTTAGGCTTCAGGACTGTTGGCTGTGCCCCTAGTACTTCACCACCTGACTAGCCCCTGTGTTTACCACTGTGAGCTTGAGGCCCTGTAGCCTGTTAGGACATGCCTGGAAATGTTTGGCACATTCAAGAATGGAGGCTTTCCAGAGTTCCAGCCATGCCACTGAACAACAGATAGAAAAAGCTCCAGCTTTCTTCATTGCTACACTCTGGATACATAGGAATGTACAGGCTGTTTGGAGGTGAGATACATTTGGGCTCACACATGAAATACAGTATTGATACAGCCTCACAGACTGTCTCTAGAATGGATGATCTCATCTGAGAAGCAAAGTGAAAACGCTATCAAATGATGTTAGACCCTGGAACCTGATAAAGTCAGAGTAGGTTAATTAAATGAGCAACTGCCCACAGTGTCTCTGCCCATTCGCGATTTTTGGCTTACTATGACAGACATGAAGAAGTATCTCTTGTTTTATACTGCAACTGCATCTTAGGATCACATGAAATCCCTTCTGCCTAAACTGATCAAATTCAGAGTCACTCTCCTGACACTGATGCTCTAATCTCCTGTCCTTTTGCATCATCTATCACGGGGTACCAGTGAACCGTACTGACCTGTGAGAATAATGGAGAGGAGGACATTTATAGGTTAATATGTCAGCTATGCTGGATAACAGATGGCTGTAATGATCTGGTCCATGATGTGATGTTACAGTCAGTAAGGTAACAACATTGTAGAGGCGAGTTACAAAGAAGCATCATAGATAAAGCATTGGAGGGGGAGTAAGGGTAAGGAGGAGAGAAAACAAACATAAAATACTTGTTAAATGTACAGGAAAAAATCTTCAACCAGATCAAGGGGAAAATGAGAGAACAACAAAAAGAATTTAAAATTCTAAAAATGAGGAGCTACAAAAAGAGACAGCTTAGGGCAACACTATAGCTCTTTATTAGGCAATTATATCCTGTCATTTTGAAGACTCTGTCTCTTCCAACAACATAATGATTCTACCTGAATTCTATACAGCCATGTTCCCTCCACCTCTCCACTCTCTAATTCTTCTATTTCCTTGTCAAGCACTGGGCTTTTTGTGTTATCACAGCAACTTGTCAATAACTGCATGGCAAAACTGGTAATAAAACTAACATTTTTTCTACAGTAACATGTTTTACCTTGATACTATGTGAGCTAGCTTCTGATAACCTTATTTATAATGAACAGTGTCTTTCTCTAAGTGGTAGATTCCCTTATGGGATAATATGCTATCAATATCCATCCCTTAAGATTTAAATTAAAGGATCACTCTTTATCAGTCAGTGAATGCCAGCACCTTTGGGATGAGATGTGACAACAGTTTAACAGTGCATACCACTGCTACCTAACCATTTAAGACAAAAAATGAAGAACACCATAGCCACTTGAAGAGGCAGAGGAAATTGAACTAGGTTGGTGGTATTAACAGGATAGGTCATTTACAAGACAACAAAGTTACAACTTGCGTGCCTACAAAAAATGGCTTGTGAGAATGAATAATAAAAGTTTGCCGAAAGACTTACAGTTTCAGGTTTTGTGGGAAAGGGCAATGCTTCTTCAAGTACTATACCAGGTAGCATGGCGCACAGAATAGTTCAGGACTGACAGTGCTGCTCTTGTGCTGTTCCCTGTAGTAGTGAATACTTTTGTAAAGTGTTAACTGTTTATTGCCTACTTGGCCAAAACTGGAACTGTGATTTATCTCTTTCTGGAGCTGTGGTTTCTTTGGTCAAGAGCAACATATTTTTTTTCTGTCTGGCTGCATCAGGACTTTCAGGCAGTGTTTTTGTGCTTTCTTGTCCTGCAAATACTGTCTTGATAGTTGGATGTGCTAAGGAAGCTGTGCAGAATTGTAGTCATGCCCTCGGTAAGCAGGCAAAACTGTGAATATCAGTATGTCAGTCCCCACTTCTAGCTGGTTTGAGTGGCTCTGGTGTCTCTGGACAAATCAGTCGTTACAACTGGTGATGTTATAGCTCTCCTTGGGTGGCTGAATATGCTGACTTATCCTGGGTCCTGGCTTCTTGCAGCTAATCAATTACATGAGCCTTCAGTTACTGGAAAGGTGCTCCTTTTCCCCTTCCCTTTCTGCAGGAGCAGGACCTTTCTTTTCTCTTACCTTGGATTTTCCCTTTAACTCCTCTTTGAAGTTCCACAGTATTTTGCATTTCCTTTCTCTCTATTCCTATCTAGAGAGTCCTTTGGCAAACAAGTGACAGATATCTGTAAAATATTTTATTTCTTTTTTTACTGATTTCATCTTTATACATCTTCTTCTCTGTTTCTTTTTCTCTATTCTCAAGCTTTCCAACAGAATATGATTTCATATTGATTCATTTTTAGACCAACAAAAGTCTACAAAATAAGTGGAGTGACAGCTGTATGCATCTCTGATTTTTACCTGTGAATAAATTTTGATTGCCATAAAGTACTTGAATGTTTTATCTTTCTGTAATTTGTCAGAGCTACTAAATTGGATTTTTTTGCTAAGGAAAACCCAAAAGACCAATACATACTTCTACTGTCTCTAACAACCCCTATTGTGAATTTTGCAATGGAAAATATTATAGTTACTTGTGACTAGGAATATATTCTCTTTGGCATAATTAGCCACTGAAGATGCTGTCCACTAAGATGTGTACCAAGTGGTACATACTGGCTGAAAGATTTAGTCTGAAAGAGTGAGGACAAGGAAATATTGAAAGTTAAATATGTAGATAGAGTCAGATCATGAAAGCAAGATGAGAAAAGGTTAGTGATAGAGTAGGGCTTAAATAGTGAGGAGTAGAATTGGACTGTGGAGCTACAGTATGTTTTAGAGAGATGAAAGGCATGAGAGCTAAGGGAGGGAAGAAACAAGAAAGAGAAAACAATCAAGAAGCTTGAGACAGAATGGCAAGACTGAAAAAGAACATGAAAAGGAGGGGGACACACACAAAAAAGGAAGTGAGAGATTAAGGAAAAGTTGAATCAGAAAATCCTGAAGTACAACTGGCACTGTCAGCCCAAACCGCAAATTGGAAACATAAAGGTTTGATTTTCTTTTTTGGTAAAGTTCTCCTGATTTATATCAGGTTTCGTGAGATTGCTGCAGGATTGGGATACTGAAATGGAAAGCAACTAGAAAAGTGAACATATGTCATAGAATACAAATGAATATAGCAGAAGGAAAGGAAACATAAAATGAAAATAAATCAAAATAAACATCGTGAAGACTACCTCGCAATGACTCCAGTGGGACAGTGGAAACACAGAATCCTGCTAAGCTAGACATGTACTGATCCATTTCAGGACACTTGTGTGGATAAGCTACTTGTGGTAAAAAATTCCTGCATACTCTACTGTTGGTAGTAAACCAAGTTAAGTCTGAGCTCCATTAGCATTACTTGGCAGCTGTTGGCTGGTAGCAATAAAGTATGAATAGAAGTCCTTAATTAGACTACTTAAAATATTTTGCCTGGATATTAATTGATTAGGCTATAGTTTGAAATATTCCGTTTCAGATAGTTTCCTTATCAGGGACATAAAATGCATTGACTACTGGAGAAATGTTATTTGCATAAATTACATAAAATATGTAAATCCAGTGAAATATTTGAATGGAGAAGAAGAAAACCACCAATATCTGGTTTTGATCTGGAAATGGTATGTTAATGTAAATATGAAAAAGGTGGGAAAAGAGATAAAAGTGTTGTTCTTCCTTGAAGATATGGTTAGTTTATAGTTCATTTTTCTTACTGTTTTTTGTTACATCCTGTCTGTTAGTTAGATTTGTTTACAGTTATTATACGGAATACTACACTGGCAATAGAAAGTTTTTCCTTCCCCTTTTTCTTATTCTCCTGTACAACTTGACAAACGCCAGTACTAGATGTGTGTTTATCCTGTTTTGGTAGTTTTACCTCTGGCTGGGTGCCAGATGCCCACCAAGTCGTTCTATCACTCCCTGTCCTCAACTGGACAGGGGAGAAAGAAATGTAGCGAAAGGTTTGTGTGTCAAGATAAGGACAGGGAGATCACTCAGTAATTAACATCATAGGCAAAACAGACTCAACTTGGGGAGAAAATATTTGATTTTATTAATAAAATAGGGAAAATGAGAAGTAAAACCAAATCTTAAAACACCTCTCCCCAACCCTCCCTCTTAGAACTCTCCTTTCTTCCCCCCCAGTGGCACAGGGGATGGGGGATGAGAGTTGTGCTCGGTTCATTACAGATGGACTTTGCTGCTGCTGCTTCTCAGGGAGAGACCTCCTCACACTTCCCACTGCTACAATGTGAGGTGCCTCCCGACAGGGGCAGCTCTTCACACACTGCCTCAATGTGGGTCTCATCCATGTGGGAAACAGTCCTTCAGGAATGAACTGCTCCAGCATGGATCCCCCATGAGATCACAAGTCCTGAAAGCAAATCTCTCTCTGGGCTCCTCTCTTCCTGTAGTCTCCCAGGTCCTGCCAGGAACTTGCTCCAGTGTGGGCTTCCCATAGGGTCACAGCCTCCTTCTGGCATCAACCTACTCCAGCATGCAGACCTCCATGGGCTGTGAGTGGATCTCTGTTCCCCCTTGGACCTCCATGGACTGCAAGGGGACAGCTGCTGCACCATGGTCTTCACAACTTACAAGGGAATCTCTCTTCCAGTGCCTGGGCACCTCCTTCTCCTCCTCCTCCACTGACCTGACTTTCTGTGAAGGTATTGTTTTCACATTCTCACTCTTCTGCAGCTGCTGCAGTTTAGCTACTGTGTAGCAACTTCTTCCTCTTCTCAAATGGAGGTGTTACCTCAGCCAGGCCTTGATCAGCAGTGGATTCATCTTAGAATTAACTGGCATTAGCCCTATCAGCTACAGGGGAAGCTTCTGGCAGATCTTTGTTTAAAGAAGCCACTCCTGTAGCCCTGTGCTATGAAAACCTGGCCCAGAAAAAAACAATACACCTAACTAATACACAGACTGAGTGTACTTTTCAAGAATATTAATAAAGCCCAAAAGCGACAGTGCGTATGTGAAGACATACTTCATTCACAAGTGGCCCACAGATTGTTTTTTCTACCACATTGTTCTTTCAGATATGTATTGCTTAGTATATTCATTATGTTCATAAAGGTAAGCGCCATTTACCTAGTGCATTAATTTAATTGAAGCAACTATGATGAGTTAAAATCCTTGACATACTATAGGACTGTACTGATCAAGGCATTTGCTTAAATGTATGACTCAGGGCTACTGAAGACAGTAAGGCTTAACACAGAAACATGTACTTAAGGTTAAAGACTGAAGTGTCTTTTAGGACTAAACACGTTCTTTAGTAAATATAGTAAGATCCTAATACTATTGCTTATATCCCTCTGTCTTTTGAGACATGTAATGCCTGGGATTTTTGGCAATGTAAATCTGACACACTCTTTTCAGAAGATCTTGTCCTGATGCCCTACTACAAAATCCAGTAAATTCCACTGATTACAGACAGAGTTATGACCATGTATAAATAGAGTCACATGTTGCAGTAGATGAGTACATGATATGAATTCTATAAAGGTTCAAGACAGAAAACAACTAACTGATGAGTAACAGTGAAAGTGTCCATTCAGTTTGCAGGCTTGTTTCCTGTTACTTTGGTACTTAGCCTTCTTTGCACCATGTGCAGAGTTACATGACAGCAGTATAAACCCTACCCATAAAGATATCACTGGATTTCTGATTTATTTATATGCTGGTTTTACATTCGCACCACTATCATTGCAATAAAAATATAAATCTCTAGTGTTAAGCGTGCAGAGATACACAGATGGAACCTTTAATTGGCAAAATCAGGAAGGGGAAGTTCACAAGACTTGGCTGAGAGAGGATGAATGCTCCTGGTGTCACTGAAAATCTCTCCATACCTGTGCTCATAAGCAGCCTGTGTGAAGTCTATATATCCTCAATGAACACTTTGAAAGACCGCTGTGTCACTTCAATCATAGCTCCTTCAGAAGTGATGTGCCAAAAATCCTCAGTGTCAAATTCTGCCTATTTGAACTACCCAGAGCATCAGCACGGGTAACTAAAATAAGCTATCAAAGTGAGAAGCACAATTTGTATTACAACAATTTGTTTTCTAGAGAAGGCAGAATACCAAAACAAAGCAGCTTGATTTATGTGTCAGTCTTTAAGTTCAGCATGCATCTAATACTTAGTCCTGAAAAGTGCTGAGAACCCACAGCTTCCATTGAATCAGTATTTGCTTCCAGCCTAAAGAAAATTAGAGAAGGCTATTTCTGAGAGCTGAGGGAGCTGGCACTCAGAGTAAGTGATAGGGATTGGCTTGGCAAGTAAATATCATCATCTTCCAAAATGGTTTCTGATCCAATTCTCATAATGACAGCTAAGCTTCCAAATCAAGTCAGAGTCAGCAATACAAGCAAGTTGGATCTTTTCCTTTTTGTGCTCCAAGTGCTTTTCTGCTCTCCTCTATAGTCCTCTGACAGTCCTTATTTCCACTTCCCTCATCTCTGAGGCCTTTCTCAGCCCTCTTTTCGCTCCCCATAACAGACTGCCAGACCCCTGGCAGGTAGAAAGGTCTCTCTGCTCTGCTCCCCTGAGTGCAGGCGAAGGAGTGATGCTTTCAACTCCACCTCAAGCAGAGCAGCATGGGCCCCCAGTGATCTTTGCAGACGCCGACATAGCACATTTGAGCATCTCATGTACTTTGGGGCTAGGTTTTAGTCTCAAAACAGCTGGGGAAGCAGCCTATGAACATGTGCAGCCCTTAACACTATCATATACTTCCAGTGGCAACAGAAGGTACTCGGGGATTAATTCTTTACCAAACCTGCCGCTCCTGGCTTCAGCCTAAGGAAGTGCACTTTCCTGGCCTGTGCTGCAGGGTCTTCCCTGCCAGTCCCTTCTCCCCAGACACTCTTCTTTTTATGCCTGCCTCTATCTCTTTTAGAGTTGCGCTGAATAAGAAGGGCAAAGAGAATTATCACCCACAGAGTTACAAGGAAAAGAAAAATCCCACAAGATACTGGCATTTTTTCTCTGGTTTAAGTAATATTTTTGGAGGCTTGGTTTTTAGTACTTGAAGTTAAGAGGTGCCAAATTGAAGTACTGAGCAATTCTATCAAATTTATAAGAAATTTTGGGAGTGTTTTAGCAAATAGCCAGGCTCTTAGTTTCACCACAAAATATCTAACTAATATTGTCACTTGGAAAGCCCACAATAACAATATACAGGGAAAAATCTCTGTCCTAGATGCAGACATGTTTGGTGACGATGGTGGTGCGATGGGAATGTCATGAACCTGATGTGAAACAGATGCTGTCTGTAATGAGGTTAATGGATAGGCTATGGTCTTTTAAATCCTGTCTTCCAAAAAAAGTTCTGTATGCAAATGGCATTTCTTAGTCTTGATGGAAGATTTCATTGGAAACTTACTCATTTAAAAATACATAGAAGCTTAATAAAAGATCTCTTAAAT
The DNA here is from genome assembly GCF_028858725.1 of Colius striatus. NCBI lineage: Eukaryota > Metazoa > Chordata > Aves > Coliiformes > Coliidae > Colius > Colius striatus. The sequence goes on from NC_084761.1 coordinate 29,745,362, forward strand.
CATGTTTTCTTTAAGGATTGCTCTCCTTGATTCTTATATGAAGAACAGTGTCATGTGTCTCATTAAGGCCACTATATCACAGAGTCACAGAACCTTAAGGGCTGGAAGAGACCTCGAAAGATCATCCAGTCCAACCCCCCTGGCAGTGCAGGACCACCTAGAGCAGGTCACACAGGAACTCATCCACATCAGTTTTGAATGTCTGCAGAGAAGGAGACTCGACAACTCTGTCACCTCTGTTACCCTCATGGTGAAGAAGTTTTTCTGTGTGTTTTTTTCTCCCCTCATCTAACAACTTTAACTCAAATATTCAGTTGTATGGTTTTGGAATTCTATCTAAAATAGTCTGCTTGCAAGGTATGTTTCCTAATCGAAGAAGTCCTTTCCTTAAATACCTCCGTGTGTAACACAGAGCAGGATATAGCCTAGTGTCTTTCTGTGAAGAAACAAAAGCAATAAAAGTTTTAAATAGATGATAGATTCCACTTCTACATTTTTTGTTAAATATACTCCTTTGAACTGAAGGGCAGAAGGAGTATATGGTATTCATGAAGTCACCTTAGCTTAGCAAGCAATAGTAGTACAAATACTTTTAGCTGTAATTATGAATTTTGCTGGCACATCACTGAATTAGCCAAGTGACACAATTAGCTGGTTATTTGGCTAAAGACCAAAAAGAATTAATCTGAGCCACTGATGTTACTATCCTTGGGCAGTGCAAGGCTTTTAATAAACCATAGAATCAGAAAGAGTAAAAAAGGAAAATGTAGCTTGCCAAAAGCCAGTGTTTGGTAGGCGTGTGTCACAAACCATTTAACAGATGGGTAAAAAAAGTGCAAGCCATGAGGATGAGTAAACACACCTGATCTTGCTTCCACTGAAATACACCAACCCATATTTTATGGACTTCAAAAGGAAAACATTCATAAGAAGTAAATTTAAGAATATAAGTCTTTAGATGTCTGAGACTTTCAGGAAAAGAAGGAGAGATTAGTTCTTCTGTAAGATAGTGTCAACTTTTCATCTAAATAAAAGTGTTCAGTTTTGTAAAGCCTTCTGAATGTGTTAAAAACAAATCAGGTTATTCTGTGCATTGTATATATATTATGTGAAGACAGACTTACCAACACTGGTATGAATATCAAAACTTTAATCAGGATAGATATAGATCTAAGTCCTACCTTAGATTATTTCTTTGATGCCTTCCAGTGGTACACCAAATTTGTCATGCAAATGGGCCTTAGAGTTTTAATTGTCAAAACTAAAAGACTGTATAAGCCTACACAGTTTCCCTGAGGAGGCTTTGAAAGGTTTTACATCAAATAGACACACCATTGGCAGCTTTCTGTCCAACAATATCAGCAAACTACTGATCTGCATAAGATAACTGAGGTAGACTACTGAGCTGAGAAAATAAAATAATACAAAACTTCAGTTAAAGCTCCTTTTGTTTAGGAATTAAGAGAGAAAAATTAAGGGTAAAATGCTTTGTGTAAAACATCAGGAATAGAGGAGATGAAACCACAGAAGATAAAAAAGCAGGATCTTTCTGTGACAGGAGATGAAAATACATGATAATTAATATTAAATGTTAATTTTATTTTTGTCTAGATATAAAACTAGGAAATCCATTTATTTTGCAGTGATGTTTCTCTTCCTCTTGGTAAATGCCTCCATCATGACCAGCCCTTTAGAGAGATATCATTAGAAATAGTGACTTCCATGGTATGCCATCGCTAACAACAATCATGTGATGGCAGCTGGATTAAAGTCAAATTTGGAACTGCTCGATACATGGCCAGATGCCATGTATTGTGTGCATTCAAAAATGAAGGAAGCACAGTGGAAATCATAATAAATATATGTGGAATAGTTCAACATTTTTTTCCTATATAGAAGGATAAAGGAGGCATTTAAATCTACAGAGAGAAATCTCCTCTCTGGTGACCTTGAGGGCTTCTAGAGCCAGCTCTTGGTGCAATTTGGAGCTATCTTAGAGCTGCTCACTGTAATCATGTCCCCCTCTCACAGCTTCAAGAGCCCTCCCTGTGCTAGCAGTGGCCAGGAATAGGTGCCAAAAGCTGCCAGTGTGGCTGAGAGACCTCAGCTGGTTCCTCAATCCAGCTTTGTAAATTGGCAGAAGAATAAAGTTGCCACCTGGCTATTTTTTTTATAAAAAGCAACAAAACCAAAATTAATCTTTGTTTACTTTATTCTGTGAGGACTACTTGCATGTATGGCAACAAAGTCTGCCTGAGGTTTTTAAGGAGTACTGCTGTGCAGGAGCGGGATGAGCCCCACACATGGCCTAGTGTGTCCCTGTGTCCCCAGTCTCTTTGGGGTAGCTCTGCTCCCCCCACACCCCATGACGTTTTCCCTGCTGTGGCCACAATGGCACCAAAGGAGATCAATGAGAGCTATCCAGGGAGCTGCTGTGTCCAGAACATGCACAGCTTCCTCAAAGCCATTTTGGCAGTAGGTTGTGCAGTGAAACAGGATGACTTTTCAAATAGCTCAGATGCTGGAGAAGGCCTGTGGGAAGGCAGAAGAGGTGAAGTGTCTCTCTCTCTCCAGATGAGGCACAGCTTACCATGATGGTAAGCTAATACCACGAACCACTCTCTCATTTTCTTCTCCCGGAGAACATTTTAGGTGTGAACAAGCAGATAGATGCCTGCAGGTTGTATATGTTGTTCTGCCTGTGTCATCTTCCTCATGGTGGGCAACTGGAGATGACTAGGTCACAGCATCTCAGAGTGTTAACCACCACTAGACTGGGTATATATCCACTACCCATAGGAAGGGCTTTGTTGCTCAATCCACTCACATTGTTAGCTTGTCCAAGTTATAAGCTAACACAAAATACTAACAACTTTCAGAACCACAAAACCCCCAAATCTTCTTGTAAGTGCTTGATAATTTCTATTACACATAGTACTTGCATTGTGGGATTGTTTTAAATGTCATAAAAAATTGTAATTTTTTCCCATCAGAGACCAAGAATGTATGTTACATGCAATTTTTAAAACAAAATACTGCGTTAAGAGCCAGGTAGGAGACTTGTGCTGAATATATTTAAAGCACCAGTGACTGCTTTTAGAAAATCCACACAGTATAAGAACAGTCAAGAAGATATCCTTAACCCTATGTAAAAATAGAGAAAACATAAGTTTGAGTAATGAGTAAAAGATTTTCTATTTACTCTTTTTAGAGAGTTGGGATTTTTTTTTAATTAATATCAAATTTAATATTAAATATCTGAGATGATTTCAAGTTCTGGAAACATAATTAACTGCAGAGCAGAAGACTAAGGAAAAGAGATATTGAACATTTGGGGGCACAAAAGCTGAAGTACCAGAGAAGCATCAGATGAAAATAACATCTGGAGGAACTATTGAAATTCTTCCCACTCACCTTGAAATGCTTATGAGCAACTGTTAAAATGAGAAGAATAAGCCTCACATAAAGCTGTGTTTCTAAAAACCTTGAAGCCTTTCTAGATGCTCTAAAAAGATATTTATAACATTTCTAAAGAACTAAAAATTTATTTAGTTTATAACCTAATGTGGTTAGCAGTAATTGTTTTTGTTTCATACAACTAATGCAAGGTAGAGTTTCAAGGGATGCCACAGGGTCAGCTAAGTCATTACATGAATTCTTTCAGAGGACCGGAACATCTTTCATACGAAAAAAGGCTGTGGGAACTGGGGCTGTTTAGTCTAGAGAAGAAGAGACTGAGGGGGGATCTTGTAATTATTAATATTACAATTCTTTTTTCTGTTGTAGCTAGCAACAGGACAATGGGTAATGGTTCGAAGCTGGAACACAAAAAGTTCCACTTAAACATAAGAAAAAACTATTTCACTGTGAGGGTGATGGAGCAGTGGAACAGGCTGCCCAGGGAGGGTGTGGAGTCTCCTTCCTTGGAGGTCTTCAAGACACTCCTGGACATGTTCCTATGTGACCTGATCTAGGTTGACTTGCTTTTGCAGGGGATTTGAACTAGATGATCTCTAAAGGTCCCTTCCAACCCCACCATTCTATGATTCTATATTTGTCTAGCTTCCTTTTTTAAGTCTTTGATTTCAGAGATTCCAAAATGTCCTTGGAATAACGTCTAGCATCTTACTACCTTTATTAAGAGATGTTTCTATTGTAATGTCTAGCTCAACTGTGACGCTGCAATTTGAATTCATTGTATTTGGTGCTTTCAGGCAGAAGATTCTCTCCTGCATCATAGATAAGCGTAACATTGCATTACACTGTCCCAGAAACCTTCCTTTAAATAACTGTAGACTGTTATGATGTAGCCCAAGCAAATAGAGCTATTTTGTTGTTGTTTCTTAAGATTTTTCAGTTTCTTTTTTTGTTTGATTTTTGATTATATCAGGACTTCATTCTATATTATCCAAAAGGAAGGTGAAAATATTAACAAGATTTTTTCACCTTAAAAATGCTCAGCACTAGGATTCTTAATCTAAAGTTTGCTTTGATAATTGAAAAGATTAACATCTTTTTAAAGCATTTAAAGATTTCATGTGCAATCAAAATAAAATATTTTTACAATGTAGGACTTTTTTTTCTTCCTTGGGGATGGGTGAGTCACACTTTAGAAGAATTCAGTTTGTAAAAATTTCTGGCAGCCTACTGCAAGATAGTTTGAACGACTTCAATTGAAATATTTCATAGGAAAAAAGTAAGATTAAGAAAGAAAAAACCTGTAGAATTAGATATGAAGCTCCTCTAGACAGAGATGGCAATGACATAGATCCTAGAAGACAACAGTAATGACCAGTTCCTTGACTTCTACCTAGGGCTGAAATAAAAGAAGTCAATAATAACCACTATTACCCTCTCTCTTCAGTATGTGAGCTTTACTTTCCAAAAAGCATTGTTAAACTAGTTCAGATAAGTAACATAGCACAACCAGTGAAATTCGTACAGGATTGGCTTTTGCAACACTCTTTAAAGACTGATTAACCATCTCGAAGGAGATCTTTTTATTTAGGCAGATGACAAGAAATATTTGGTCTAATCTTAGCCATAAAACAAAATCGCTTCACGCTGTCCTCAGATAATCAAAGTTTAGCGAGAACCAGGACTGCGACATGGAAATCTGCAGGTTGCCATTCCAGTGTTAGAAAAACAATGCTCCTTTCTGGGATGAGTCATTTGACTTGTGCTGCAGAAGTTACTTTTTTTTTTTTAATCTTTCCCTAGAACATATGCCTCATATTTCTCCATCTTGCTTCATGATTCACTCATGATCATTCAATGATCCTAAAAGAACAACCACTTTCTTGAAAGCTTGTAGCCAGTACTGGAAGTGTTTGCAGGCCACATGACAGGAATACCAACTAGGTAGAAATATAAACAGGAAATTCAATAAGACTGGATTTTGTAACACAGAGGTCAAGAGGCAGCTTTGTCACTGACTTGCATAACTGAGCCCTAAGTGAACTCAGCAACACAAAGAGACAGAATGAATAAAAGAAAGGAAAACACATGGTTCAGTGCTGGTTTTCTAAGTAAAATTCTCTCATCCTTAATAAAACGTAGTAAATCTATTTCCAAAACGTGATTTTGGGTAAATAAGATTGTCATTAAAACCTTGATCTGTGGAACAACACAGAGACTTTTTTTGCCAAAATTTTATTTACTGATAATGAACCATATTCATTAGAAATAGGTACTTCTTGGAAGAAAAAAAGTATCTTTTTGGCAAAATGTGTGTTCTCAGAAGTTGGCTGGTTTGTATAGTGACTGTATAAACAATAGCAGTAAATGTCATTGAAATTCTAAGTCTGAAAATCAGATGATGAATTCTCAGTGTAAATTATTATGGAAACTTATCTCAGTTTTTCAATTACCCAGGATTTTCCTCAGGGTTTCATAAAATGGAGGCTTGTCTGAAGCGAACTGTGATAATTAGCACATTCCTTCTATATCATTGTTATAATTCATATTTCCAATCAGTTAAGACAAGAGCATCTGACTGCAAACAATATTAGTGGAATCTGAGACATTTTTTTACATCCCCGTCAGAGCCTGGGACAGGCATTGCATCCTGAAAAACCCCAAGACCAAAACCAAATAAATGCCTTTGTAAACTTCACAATGAAATGTTTTGATAAAACCAATTACTAAATAGGTATAAGAATTTTGCAAATACATACTATTCTGGAACAAACCAAAACTGTCCATTTCTTACAATTTCCTGGGAAGATAAACCATGGAAGCAAACTGACTCTCTTGAAATTGTCCCTCATTTTGAGGGGTGAACAGGAGAGGTACAATGTTAGGTTCCTGCTCTGTCTTCATATAGGAGGAGGATGGAAGCCTTTCTGGTGCAGTTTATGCTTGGCCCATCAGCAGACCCAGAGTACCCAGGGGTCCTGTAGGAATGGCGGCGGTTGTAGGCCTTGCACATCAGTCCTGCACCTGTAGGAGAGATGGACACTGGAGTGCAGGGCTGATGGAGTTTAGGAAAAAGAGGGCTTTCATGTGAAAGAACACCTTCTGAAAATGACAATCCACTCCTTACTTGAGTAAATTTTGACCTTGAATACAGTATTTTTCACATTGGGGAGCCATGCAAACAATTGGGCGAGTTTAACTACGTGACTCAGATACTCAAGTATGCAGTGAGAACCTATGTTGTTTCCATTTGCATTCAGAAATCATGTAGTACATTTTTCCGGTCAACTGTAAATAAATTCAGTAGTCCCATTCATGTTAATAAAAGTCATGCAATATCAGCACAGACCAATATAGAAATTATCCCATAGTGATGGGAATTAGTAGAGAAAAATGTGCTCATTCCATGTAATACTGGCTCCTTTTTGCCCCTTTTTTTTAATTTCTATTAATACAAATTATTTGAGCATTAGTATATTGGCTGTAATTAGCTTTCATCTTTCCCCTTTTGATTTAAATATTGCCAAACTCCATTAAAACAACTGTATGAAAGCCAGAAATTGGTTTACTAGTGAATTCTGAATGCCTGTCTTTGTTGCAGTGGAAATTGAAAGGTCACAACAAGTCATCTAATTGCTCAGTATGTATTCAATTAATTGCACTTTTGATGTGTAAAGGACACTAAAATTATTGGATAAACTGTGCTGTGTTCTGGCAAAACATCAGATGTATCTCAATCATGGTCACAAGACATGACAACATAAGAAAATAGTTCTAATATCTGTTAAAAAACTTGATTTGGGTCTAGCTCCCTCTTACTTCAATGTACAGTGACATGCTTACCTCCACTGCTCCTGCTTTCAGCCCCTTTGCTTCTCAGAGCAGGAAAGCTTGGAAAATCCGAGACCAGCAAGCTGCCTTCCCCTTTTGTTTGTGGGATATACTCTGTCCAGGCAAGAATGTAGGAATTCTGTATTACTTCTATTCACCTCTCAGTTCCTTTAGAAGGTGTGTTTATACTATACTATTTCTGTAAAGAAATGTTATCCAAATGAAAAAATGAAAGGTCTAGGGATTAGAAAAAAATTAAGATTGCAAGACTCTGATTTAGCTTTATCTAGTATCTGCAAAAATTGATGAATAACAGCTGCAGATTTGGTATTTGCCTATTCCTGCAAACTGTTGGCTCTTCTGAGTGCTAGGATATACCCTGAATTCCTAGGTTGTAAGAGAATATATTTCCCCTATTTTTAATTAATCAGAAAACTTATCATCTTGCACTGAAGTCTCATCGTTCAATCTTCACTCTTTCCAGTATCGTTATTACTTCCTAATACATATGTGGAGCTTACACTCATGTGTAAGCACATTGAACAGTGTTTGACAGGAATGAAGTATGTTATCTTTTAACCAGATACTATAAAACAAAAACTGGAAAAATACAACTTGATTTAAAGCAATTTGCTCAGCATCAGATCAGAACATTGATCACTTTTTAGGACATGTTTAGTATTCTATCATATTTAGTTCTTAAAAGTTGAATGATTTTCTCCTAGTTTCAATATATGAAATGCTGGAGTTTAATCTTTGAAGACAAAGAAGAAAAACCAGAGCATCTTACAGAACGATGTTATGAAATGGCAGCTTTCGAACTGCTTAGCCTTTGTAGAAAGTATTATGGCTGAAAAAGCTGAGCAACCATTTTAGCTCTAGTAATTCCTATGTACAGTCAGGAAAGAAAAATGGAAGGAGGAACAGAAACTAAAGCATTAATTACAGTAATATTCTTTTGCAAAAGTATTGCAATTTTTCTCTAGAAATCTTGGCATAGTTTCAAAATGTCAAAATTACTTTTATTTGCTACAAAAAATTACATACTGACTACATTAAACTATTTTTTCCCTAGAAGTTACTTTTTATGCAGAAAATTTCTAAACAGAATTATTCAGCTCAGCAGCCAAAAACAGAGTGGTTCACTTACTGTGTTATTACTGATGATGCAGGAGATACTTGTTAAACTCCAAACCCAGTTCACCGTTTTCTTTCATCTTATTTACTTGTTGCATGCAACTGATTGTGACCAATAAAAAAAAATGTTACAAATGCAGTGGCAGCCTTGGCTCTTACATAAGGGTCAGGGATTTCCATGTAAGATGGCTGAAATACAACCACAGTGGAATTTTTACGCTAAATTAAAGAAAGAAAGAAAAAAGTACAGAGAATCCTTTCTACTGTAATTTTCGTTCAATTCCAGATTTACTTTTGCTGGAAAACACACAGAGGTACTGAAAAGGTCACAGACATGCAGCAATTGAGTAAATGCATTCTACTGTCCAAAATATTCCCAAGAAGTACATTCCCAACCCCCCTGTGAAGATATTCTTGAAACAGAATTTCCTCATCTCATGCATAAATATTTGTGCTGGGAAGACTTTTACGTAAATAAAACTTGGAATGCAATAAAAAAAAAAAAAAAGAGGTATGCTACCTTTACAGATAAGGAATGTTTCCAGAGAGATGAAAAACACACAAAAAAAAGAGGAATTTTTTCAGAGTATAGATGGATGGACTGTTGATTTAACTGTGGGAAGATATTACTTCCTAAATTAACATATTTTATGTCTTCATGTGGTAGGTCAAATGTATGCATTTAGAGTATGTATTTAGGGTTAATGTCCAAAACTTAGGCTGATGTAAATCAACAAAGGTTGAGCACAGTGTTCTCTGCATTGATTTTATAAAGTATCAATTTGCATTGTGACGTTATTTCTATTATCTCTTTTTGAGAAGAGACTGCCCCATGAGAGGGGTCCCAAAAGACTTGACAGTATCACTTTTGGACCTATTTACATTCCTGACACTACATAATAAAAATTTTATATTATTTTATTTGTGACATTTTTATCACTCACTTTTAAAACATTGTACTTTATTATCTTTCAGTCCTGTTATCAATACTGAGCAATAATAAGACTGTAAAGACCTGTTTTAATAGGCCTATTTCAGATTTCTCTGTTGATTTGACATACCTGTGTAGTAAAATGGTTTATGAGGAATAAACAGTAATATGTAATATCACACTCATCTCCTTGGAGATGAAGTGATTGTAGATGAGAAATAAATAATTGAAGAAAACAGTGGTGATTTCAGTTTCTGAACTCCTAAGAAACAACTTTGAGTCCATTAGACACTACAGGACACTATGCTTGAGGTTTAGTAACTTTGTGGTTGGATGCCACATACAAACATCTTGTGTACAAATGTTTTCCTATGAATATACATGTGTATGAATATGGATATAGATATGTTATATATCCTATAAAGTGTCCGAGTCCTAAAGAGCTTCAAAACAGTCTGAGGCATCTGCTTTCTGGCTCCGACATGCACATTAACAATTCAGGAACTTACTGGGCTTGACTGGCCTGAGAGGGTACCTGTGTATTCAGAAGTGTGTATACCTACAAATTTCATGGGTAAGTATATAGGAAAGGCAGAGATCTATTTCCATGCCTGTTTACAGCCTTTCTATCCATTCACACTGAATATATGCAGAACTTTGCCACTAAGGCCAGGAGAGGTTAATGGTTAGTGCTGTCTCATGACTCAGGCAGAGTGCTAAGGATGCTTTGTAGCCTAGCACAAAGGTTGACTACTGTGATGACCGTGTACATTCATCTGCTCAGTAGTACAAGTCCAGACTTCTTTATGGGCAAATGTGCTTCCAATGAGACTGATGAAATAACACCAAGGCAGCATTTAAAAAGATGTCTTTACCTTTGAGATCCATTAGTCTGTATTAACAGCTGGCAACATGAATGGGTTTTTGGCTGTTTTCTTTCTTGCTTGCTGGATTGCTCACCCTCATCCTTACTACTTGACTATTAGGACACTGACATGCTTCCAAAGAATACATTTCCAAACCAAACTACACGTGACTAAGAGAACCAATTACTCATCATTCAGACACTCCAGTTGGCATTTACACTTGTGTTTTTACAGAAAAGATTACACAATCAGACAGGAGAATTGCTTTAATGTTACCAACCACTTACCACAGGTAATGAAGACTGTATTGAGAAGCTTAACTATCTTCAGAAAAGGGTTAGATAAATATTTATAAACCCCTCTTCAGTTCTCAGAAATCAAGATGTTTTCCACTGATTCAAAGACATCAGACTATCTCCTTGCATGTAATGGCCATGCAATTTTAAGTGAATGTTTTCTGTCTCTCCAAATTGTGTCAAAATTAACAGGTAAATTTAGAATTTTATTTTTATTTTGCACAGTAATTTAGAGGAAATGAATTATATTAATTACACTGGCAAAAGTATACTGTCACAGAGGATGAAACTGTATACAGTACTCTGAACAGAGGGAAGCTCCCTTAGCCCTACACTCCAGTCAATCAAAAACTCTAAAAACCTATTAATAAACCACATTTAATATAGGTACAGAAGTATGAAAGTATAGTCACACAGTTTCATTTTTGTAAAAGCAACATACATTAGCCATGAAATATATTTAATATTGCTGTTTTCACTACTGTGAGAAGATCATATTTGTAGGGTTTTAGTCTTGTCTTTAAATGCATAAATTCTTTAATAAACTCGTTTTCTTTCACTTACATAAAATAAAGCAACCATGTTTGGATTGTGGTAACAAGTACTAATTAGGACAAAGATATTTAAAAAAAAATAACACTGAGATCCATGAAGCTGCAGATAATAAAGCTCTGTAATCTACTGGGAACTAGATCTTTCAGCTCTTTTGCAGTGTATTTACTCAATTTCAGTAAACAAAAAGCTTGGGATGTAGAGAAGTCACTTCTCAAAACATAAGAGTAGCTTCTATATCTTACTAAGGGAAATGGAAATCACTCAAAGTGGTTATTTTAGGAATTTAATATACAGTAGCTGGTACATTATAAACTCATGATGCCAGCTTAATGAGCAGTAACTTTGGAATATAGTTAGTCACTAAGTTGTTTTGGGGTTAAAGTAATGATAAAAAGAGATTTTGGAATGTGAGTAGACAGCTCTGTTGCTCTCTTCTTCCACTATTCAGCTAGAGAAGATTTGTGCAGACTGAAAACTTTTCTGCTGAAGAAACAATATGAACTTTAGCTCAGACTAAAGGGATAATAAAATATTTTATATGCAAATAATAATTCCTCCATTAAAAACTCTCATCTATTTTCAGTATGTATTTTTCCTTTTTATTTTTTTACCTGTGTATAACAGATGTATTTTTTGAGTCTCATGCTATTCTTCAGGAGTACTGAAACAAAAATCATCATGAACCTTTCAAAGATAAATAGTTTGAAATAATCATATAGCGCGTGTGTCCCCTTTTTATAAGCTGCCATAAGAAATGTTTATGCATTATGCACTTATTCTAAGAAATTACAGTACTATATGTATTCCAGAGATAACATGTAGGGGAATATCCTCAGTATGTTTTAGTTTATTTTGTATGTTGGCACATTTTCCAAATAATGGACAGAATGCAGGGATTTTTTTTTATATTAATGTTATTCCATATATGAAAATAAAGAAAAAGATGTCTTAACTGGAATAAGCCAAATACTTTGACTACTGTATTGACATTTATGCTTGAGAAAGTTCAGGCCTGGAAGCTCTTGCACAGCAAGTTAAAAGGCCAATATCAGCCTCTGACCCAAAAGGGAACATGTTGGTTCACGCTCAATCGAAAATGCAGGGCAAAATGTGCCTTTAGATGACACAGTTTGATTTTCAAGATAAACAGATATTTTCCATCAAGCTGAGCTAATTCAGGTTTGTATTTTGACTGTTTGTTTAATATGTAAAGTTTCTTTATGACCTATTAAGCAGATTGTTTCCAGTGTGTAAGAAATCCTAATTAGGACCACTGTTTTTAAAAAGGAAAGTCTCAATTTCTTTTATATCCTCAATATCTTTTATATCCTATTATATCCATGTTTTATATCCTTTATATCATCAAAGGCACAAAGGAGTAGGTTTATCATTCTCACTTTGGTTTGGTTTGTTTTCCTCCATGCCATCTACTGAAAGTCAAGAGGCCATACACATACCATTGTACAATCATGGCTTTCAAGTCTCCAAAGAATTTAATAATCCTAAAGAGTTTATTTCTCAAAATACATATTTCCCTCATGACATTATGATTTCTGAGAGACCTATGGTTCCAAACCATCTGTATGGGCTATGGTTTAGCAAATGTATTGGGGAGAATCTGAACATGAGGAAAACAGCATTAAATAATGTCTGGGAGTTTAATGTATGCTCCGGGGCCTGATGAAGAGACAATGTCACAAAGAGAAAGTCTTCCAAACTCATTCACCCTTCTGGAGTACGAAGTCCTAGCTGCTGCCCTTAAGTGGGGCTTGAAGTGAAAGAACAGAAGTCTATGGACATCTGGGGACACAATGACATGCAGATCAGGATCAGTATTGGTAGATACCACTGAAAAGCAGATAATAGACAAGTACATAAAAGACAAGCTAAATAATGTTCACAAGCACCGGCATATAAAATCATGTGAATGTAAGGAAGACAGCTGTCCAGATATTGTACAGAGTGGCCCAAAGCCAGTGTAGCTCACTGGTGCAGGGCTCTTGGACTTCTTTTATCAACATAATTATTCCCATGACACCCACCCTTGGGCAGAAATGAGTAGCAACAGTAAATATGCTCTGAATTATGCAAGTCTCTGGTGTTTTTCTAGCAAGATCAGCAATTACACTTTTCTGATTTCATCCTGAAACTTGAATAGGCAGCCAATGATGCCAAAGCTGGATTGCAGCTTTCTCTGTGTCAAGGTATGTTCAGATTTCTCAAATTTACAGGGCAACGTACTCTGTGACTTAAACTTTATTTCATGAGCACATTAAGAAATATAATAAACAAACACAACAAACCAGGGCTCAATCCCCTTTTGCCCAAACTAATCTATCACATTAATTCACATATTCACCATTCAAGTCATAAGATTTCATAACTTATAGCCTGTGACATCCCTGTGACATCACACCTTAGCTTAGCCAAAATCTGAGCAGGAGTAGAATGAACAGTCACACCCTGGACCATTTTGTGTGTTGCACACACATGCATCAGTCACCACTGGTGGTCTGGGCAGCAGAACCCAGTCCTGGGATGCATACACCATCCAAAGCTTCCTCTCAGCTTCCCTGTGATTTAGTCTCAAAACATCGATTGGTGTGAAAATGCAGTATGATGTGACTGAGGACAATCAGTTTGTGTATTGCCTGACAGAAGAAGGCACATAGTACTGTGACAATGGTTGCTTGATGTCTATTTTCTTTTTCTACCTCATTTCAACATTTTTATTATGGATTCCTAACAGAAATACAACTACAAAACATCTTTACTTGTGACCTGTGACCTCATTTTTACTACTTCCTGATCATAAAGAAGCCTTTGTCAGGGCCAGGGGCATTAATGAAGGTAAATATACAGTCGTACTCTGCCTACATGGCAGTATGATTTATCCCTTTACATAAGAGAGGATCAGCAGGTTTTTGAATGCAATAGATACCAGGGCAGTGCCCAAGCAACCGTTGTGAAAGCCTCTATTCCTTCAGATAAATTAGTAAAAGTAATGGAGTGGATCCATCTTATTATAGGAAAATGTATTAAGGCAGATTAATGCCGTTAGGTTCAATAACACCATAAAGTTGGGAGATATGTTTCCCAGGTTCATGCTAATGGACCTGGGAAAAGAAGTGTGGGGTGCGCCTTTCAGCAGTGAGTATGAAGGGAAATGAAGGCAAATGCTGAGACTGAAAGGCTTCTTAAGAGCACTGAGAGAGGACTGAAGTCTCTTCCACACCTTAAAGGATAAGTTTATTCTTTCCAAGGAAAGCTTTCTTGGGTATCCTGTTTCAAAAGCAAGAAAATAAAATTCACTGTATATACTGGAACAGCTTTTTGGGAAATAAAGGCCTGAAAAGCTACTTTTTAGTTATTGGAAGCACAAACAAAAGAATCCTAGGTCAAAGTGCTCTCCTTTCATAGTCTTTTAGTTCTTCAGTACAGATTGGATTTCTGCATAGTTTTGATATTATCTAAACTGTTTTACTTCAGTGCTGTTATGTCATTATATGGGCCCTGCCAAAATAATATTGACTGTTGACTGTTTTCCTCTAAGGCTTTAAGGCATGTTTTCAGAAATGCCTCTAGGGCTTTTGTTTCTTCTTATAACTCAAAAGAGATCTTGCGTGTGCATTCTTTCTTTCTTCCTCTTTACATTCATCAAAAATGAACAAAGGATGATGTGGACAGTGAGTTACAGTCATACATAAACCATACATCTATCTCTAGTTATTGCTGTGAAAACTCTACTTTGTTGAAGATAGTATTTACTTGAAAGCCTCTTTTGTATATTAATACTGTGGAAGTCACCAGGGATACGACAAAGTTGCAGCAGCTCTTTGTTGTTTTGGCTGTTTGGTTATCGCAGTTGGACACACATACCGTGGGCGGCGAACAGATAGATCTCCACAAGGTCAGTCACCTAAGCGTATCCCTAACGGATCACAGTGCTGACAGTCTCTCCGTGAGGTTTCAGAAGGTCTTTCTGCAATGGCAAACAAGTTCCACTCACTTCCCGGGCTTCCAGAAATGCTGATCAGCAGTTCTAGTCTGCAGCACATTTATTATACCCTGACGTGCTGGAGACAGCCTGTTACAAATAGAACTGCCTTGTGAAAAATGCTGTTCCAGTGTTTTATAATAAAGTGCACCAATTAGATGCATTCATTAGGACAAACTGCTTGTCTTTTCTTATATTAGGTCTTTTAAAAGGCACAATGCATTTCATAGCTCATTCCGCTCTGTATTATTATTAATTGAACAGAGCACATTACAAAGTTTTAATCCAATAACTGTAAATACATAATGAATAATATTTCCTTGGAGGCTGCCAGAGTTGCAGCAGCCTCCTCTACAGTTTTGCATACTCAGAGTGAGATATATTGTTGTACAGTCCCCTCTTCCCTTGCTGTTCCCCTACCTGTTCCCCAGAGGTATTGCAGGGACATGGCTGGAGCAAGGAATACTGTGTGCAGTATGTGTCATTTGTTAAAAGGCAAATTAGAAGCTAAGCCTAGATTGCAGCCTTTCAACTTTTTCTTGCTGGAAAGGGTCACATGCACCAATTCCTCATGTTCTCTCACAGATCCCTGGATGCCAAAAGGAAAGCAGTGTTTTAATTTTAGCAGCACTGGGATTTGTAACTGTGGCATATTATTTATAAAAAGTAAATGGCAAACATTAAATGAAGACAAAAGGAAACATTCTGTTCCTCTCTGGGGGGGCACAACATTATTACAGAAGGTTGGGATTGGGCATAGTAAGATGAATTGAGCTTCTGTTCCTACTGACAAGAACATTACTTCTTGGATTCCCACTAATACATTAAGTAGCTGGCACTGCCCAGTTATACTTACATAACAGATATGATCTACAGCAAAAGGACCCTGAACTCCATGATAAAGATACAGGTTTCTATATAAAAGAAGACTCTAGGGCACACTGAAGTGATTCCTAGTTTATTGTACATTCTAATATTTTCATATGGAGTAAGTATTTGCAGTAACTTGTGCTTGGACAGTACTCAAGATGCTTAGCAGAGCTAATTAGCTTGAAAAGAAGTAGTGCATTAATACAGTCCCATGACTACTAATATAGCCCTATAACTTTGAATTCCTAGCTATTTTGTGACCAATCGGCGTGAAAAATGGTCAGAGAGGGAGATAAAGTCTCTTTGTTTATATCCTTCTAGCTGCATCTGTTAACTTGTTAAAAGTTACAGAAATATGAGTTATTTTCAGAACTTCAGATTCAGTTTCCTAATCAATGGAACGTGTTTTTGATGGATCTAGGCCTTTGGCATCTATGAGTACGTGGTCCCATAGTATTCTTTTTCTAAGACCTGATCCTGTGACAACTGAAAACGCTAGGAGGGAATTTCAAGAGGAGGTTTGGACCTTTTGTCTTTTTGGTTTGAATATATCCCATAGCTGTGAAAATTTTAACACCTTCCATCAAGCATGATCAGATCATAATGAAGTGAAGGAGTAAAACAAATATCAAATGGTTAAAAGTAAGAAAAATGAAAAATTCTAAGTATAGCAGCTACTGAAAAGCTGCAGACCTTGGACCTAGGTTTCACAATAGACAGTATATCCTAAATTCTCCATTCACTTGTTTTGGTGATATCAACAAATGAGTATCGAAGATTATTAAAGGTTTCACTCTAATCTCCATTGCTTCATCGCCTTCTCTATTAACTGTGTGGTGATGAGTCTGTAGGAATGAAGCAGTATAACACACACCTTGAGGCAGGGACAATGAAGCTTTTCCTGAGTAAAGTATTTCTTGAAAGCTTTGAAAGCACAAATTATGGTGACATGTGCTTTTACCTGGCAAAGTAAGGTCAATATTTATTCCATTTAATTGAAATGATTCTATCCTTTACCTAAACCAATCAGGAAAATTCATACATTTCATGACTGTGAAGGTTTCATAGCTGAGGGCATACTCCATAAAAGTATTTCTGTTGATATAACTAGGACTGGTTAGATCACATACTAGTTTTTGAAAAGAAGCTACTTGATGCCTGAAGATTAAATTTAGACACCTAAAGCCTGACTGTGTAATCCTAAAATCCAGCTCAACTACTGCCTAACTCCAGAGGCACCTAACATCCATAGGTACCTCCTTTCTAATCAGTAGATTCCCCAGGTACCAATAAATTTACTTTGAAGCACATCTAATTAAAACTTTGTCAGTAGAAGACTGAGCAGATTTAGAGCATGTGGCTACAGGATGTTAACTTTTTAAAGATGCTTTATCCCAGACTGAGCTTCACCACAAATGCAGTAATAGTAACTGTTTTCATTTAAGGACATAAGGAAGAACCAGAACATCAACTCTGCTGTATGTGCTTCCACATATTCCTGAAAGGATGTTCTTTAAAAAAGTAGTCACTAAAAAAATCCCCTCAGGATGCATGAGCACTAGCTTCAGCTCAGTTCCTCAACTTAATCTAGAAAAACACAGTGGACCTTTTCCATACTTTAAGGAGAGAAAATAAGTCCCTTCCTGCCTTCAGTAGAGTTTTCTAGGAGTGTCCTATCTCAGTTACATGTGAGTCTTAAGGAGGAAGTAAAAAATAAATTAACCTTTTCCATGAGCATTTTCTGTTGGAAAGTACCAGTAAAAATACCAGTCAGAATAGTAGCAGGTAGATTAAGACAACCTCCAGACAGTGAATTAACCTTGATGCATACAAATATTTTTGTATTGTGTTGTATCGGCAGGTATAAAAAAATGAAAGGTCTGATGTGATGGAACTCAGGCCTGCTCTACAGGTCCAAGCCACAGGTTTTCTCTTAATGGGAAAAAGAAATGAGTGCTTATGCTTGGGTGCTTAACAAAGTAGAAAACTTAACTTTTAACATCTGCTACAATTTTAAATGAAGGAAATGAAATTAAATGCTTGAATGGAAAGTTCCTATGTAGGGAAAGCAAGGACTAAAGTTTGACTGCCATCTCCAAAGTCATCTCTCAACATAAGTACATGTATGTGAAACTTTCCAGTGCTTTGTTTTTTTTTTTCACTACACATAGTAAAAATACATTATAAATGTCTAATAACCTTTTAAAGGAAAAAATATTTTATAGTAGATCTCAAATCTGTTTTAGAACACAATATGGTTTGAGAGTCCAACAAAATAAATTAAAAAATGCCACAACTCAGTTGTTTTTAAAATACTGAGCTATTGTATAACAATCTGAAATAAAGCTGTAAGATTCAACTGTAAGAGCTACCAAAAGGATCTGAACATCTTAGATGGCTATTTTACCTAAAAAATCCAAAGGATTTCATAAATGCTTTCAAATCTTTTAAGAATAAGAGTTTATTAAAATCCAGGTTGCATTTATTTCACAGTGTGGGGGTGAATGTGAGTTTCAAATTCTGTGTAAGGTGTATCTCTCCCTCTCGTTTTCACAGTGCATTGAACACTTAACTCCTTTCATCAATTTTGGAAATTTCAATTTGTAGCAATTATGATGAGAAGCCTTTACTTGATAAAAAGAAAAGAAAGACAGTAGAGTTGAAGGAAGGTACCTAGATTCCTTTTAAAATAATAAGTACAGACAAATAAAGGGAGAATTGTTGCCAAAATTCAGCAACTCCCTTTTTCAATTTGCATATTAAATTGTCTACCAGTTTCTATTATTCAGCAAAATAAGAACTTCTTCTAAAAGTAATTGCATTATTAGTCTACCTTGGCAGTAATGATCCTAAGGTGAAGGTGACAAGTAATCCTATTTCTAACTGTGTCTCCTTTTTAATAATTATCTGTAAAATTACGTTGTGCCTTTTCTGCTCTGGAGAACTTTTCTCTCATCTTCTGCAATGAACCATATTTAGACTAAAAGGCAGATTTTTGCTAAAAAGGCAGATTTCTCAAGATACTTTTGGTTAATATGTGTTCAGCACACATGAAGCCAATATTCTCACACCTTTTTCAGTTATAAATTG
Source organism: Colius striatus (assembly GCF_028858725.1). Classification (NCBI taxonomy): domain Eukaryota; kingdom Metazoa; phylum Chordata; class Aves; order Coliiformes; family Coliidae; genus Colius; species Colius striatus. The sequence continues at coordinate 29,764,352 of NC_084761.1, forward strand.
CTTTAACATGCATCATTTTCATTTTCACTGAATGTTTCCATATTACTTCATCTGCTTTATGCAATATGAAAATAGAAAGAATATCCTTGTTTATAAAGCTTTAACCAATTATGAGAACAGAGACTCTGGAAAAGCAATAACAAAACCCTGATGAAACAAACAAGGAACAAGTGACCACCTCTCCCTCTACACCAACAGCTCTCCCAAAAAGAGATGGATTTTGAGTTCCGGGCTCACAACATACCGAGGTTGCTGTGGGGCAAAGTGGAAAGTAAAGTTACAAATCTTGCTGGGTTTCTTATCTTCCTGCCCAGCTGAACACGCTTTATTAGCCACTTTTACCAGAAGCTGCTTTCCATTTCTTTCCATGGTTTTTATAGAAAGACAGAATCTCAGACAGATCAAGTTGTCTGTAGAGATACATAGGCAGAAATGCATGTGTTAGTGTATTTATATATGCATATGTGTGTAGGTAGCACCTACTCACGCAGGTTTTATACGTTTGTGTATATTTGGATGTTTTCCATTGGTCTATCTGACAGTAGGAAGCAGTAGATTAATACGTGACTTCCCTGTGCACTGTCTTTATGCTCAGTTTCCCTTGGATGACCCGAGTCTCTCAGGACTGCAACAAGTTAAAAAAAAACCTCTGTTCTTTTGAATAGTCTTGTCAGCATTGTCAGGAGTGGAGCTGTAATTGAGTGGAAGAGACCTTAACCCTGTCCTCCATTCAGGTGGGTAAAGCCGAATGTAGAAGCTAAGCTGCCCTGGCTGACCCTGTGTGAGTTGTCTGGCTCCCTGAGTGCCAGGGAATAAATGCTGCTTGAAAGGGGTTAAGCAGCTTATCTCTGATGACATAATCAATAAAGGCAGGGATTAGGCTATCCCACCCATGATGAAGTCTAAGAACACAAGTTCAGCTGCAAACTGTAGGTTTATCTACCTATTTGTGGTTGGTATTTCTTAAGACCAATTGCAATATAGGGAGAAAAGCTTGTTTTTTTTCTTTAATTTTATATTTTGGTAAGTACATTGAAGGTTATTCAAGCTCAGTGTTGAGATGTGGATAAAGGGTTAATAACTCATCCTAGGAGTTTGGAATGACATTGGAGCATAAAAAGCAAGATTCATTTAAATGTGAACCTTTTCAAATTATACTTGCTGTGAACTGGTGCCAACTCGATTACAGAAACGGCTTTTGTACTGATCTGGTTAGTAAACTGCCTGTTTGTTTGAAATCTAACACAAATGCTTAAATTTAGTCACATGCATATATCGTATATATTCATTTGCTTTGAGTATTGGTGATTCTGTTGTTCTTAAACAGTCTATTCTGGCAAATAATGTTAAGGATAAAAAAAAGACCTTTACTTATGAACTCTTTAGAAGAGCTGCACCCAGAAGGAATATGTAAAACAGAATTAATTCTTTTTAATATGCATTACAGCTACTAAAGGATCTTGCTTTTGGGCTCTACAAGGGCCTGAACTTTATTTGGCATCTGCCCCATGTAGCTCTAGAGTAATGGGAAATAGCCTAACCTGTTAATGAGAGTCGAAGTCGATAAAAATTCTGATATTTATTTCTCTGTATGAAAGATCAGTGATTCTGTGACTTGCTGATTTCCAATTTGATAAATTGTGTTGTCCTCATGGTGTTCGTCACCGCTGCTATGGGTCATATTCAGAGAGAGACTGATAGTGGAGCAGCCTCCTGGCATCTGGATCTCGCAATGCCAGGTCAGATGACACATCAGTATATTCGCCACAGAAGAAAATGGCCTTGATGCAGTCTTGTTAGGAAAGAAAAAGGCTCAGGGTATCATGCACATGGAAGGGGAAAAAAAGGCTTTATAAAAAATAAATCATGAGAACTTCAGTCTTGCTTTTAAAGCCTTTCTCAAGGAGGATTTTTTTTTTTTTAATAAAATACAGCCAGACCATGCATTTGAAAAACCTTTGTTGTTCCTTGGTAACAAATACATCAATGACCTATACTTAAATCAGGTTTAGTTGCCTTATGCCCTTTCAAAGTATAAAGAGTATTAACAATATTTGAGCATCTATAAGCCATGGGTCCTGAAGATCATCTCTTCAAGGCTGACAGAAATCAGTGTGAATTTTCATAAAGAAAATTGTAGATGGTTCTATTTAACATCTGAGTTCTGTGAATAGTGAACTGGTTTTCTTGAACTAACTATTGAAAAGCCTAACTATTGAAAACCTGTGATATGAAAGGATAGTATTTGAGTAATTATTGAATAGATATTATGGAAAGAAGTGTATAGATCTTACAGACATCCTTTATTTCTTGTTTCAGTGTACTATTGCGTAGGTTATACCAGTAATTGCTATAGAAATGGCTTTCCTTGAACTTTGTCAGCTAAATGCAAATATGGCACAAAACTTTTTCTCCAAAGAGTTAGGTTCATGTTTATATGAACTGCTTAACTCCAATTTTCTCATTCAGTATTTCTTTGCCAGAAATAAGTGGATTCCATCAACAAGCTGAGATATAAATCTTGAATGACTGAGACCTTTGGGAACTGGTTGGAATAATGGATGGAACATCATCTGTATATATAAAGTTGACAGAATCAGTCAATCTTTAGGAAAGCTTTGATGTGTCTGTGTTTATATACCTGTGTGTCTAAGGTGACTGTACTGTTAGAGTCCTTAGTTTAAATGACAGCATATTTAGATCATTAATCTGGCCTCTCATTCTCACAGTGCCTTCCAGATTACAAGGCCACTGAGGAAAGAGTCACATGTTCCTTTTTGAAAGGACTCAAGTAGTTTAAATATCTACTTCCATGCAGAAAGTGTTTGCTTCCATAAAATAGTAATCTGGATGTGTCTTCATGTACAGCCATGCCCAAATCTGCATTTTGTCTTACACCTTTTTGACTTAATTTGACTGCACTGATTCAAATAAGACACTCCTGACTTTCCATTTTGCCAGCTAAATTTTGGGGTTTATAACTTCCATCTCAGGAGTGGTGATGACCATCTGTAAGCAATAGCACTGTTAGTCTTGTGAGACACTATAAGTCTCTTGCATGCCTGGAAAAAAAAAGTGTGTATTTGTGTCCTGAGTAAACATGGGAATCAGAGATATCCTGGAGAAGCTGAGAACTTCAGATAGCTTTAAGAGAAAAAGATGTACAGAAAAATATTTTTTCCATTGAGAAGATCTTAGCTGAGAATCTCCCTCACTTCCCACACAGATTAATGTATTCTAAAATTGAACAGTGTGAGTCATGCTGCTCATCTTGGCCCCTCACTACAAGGAGGACACTGAGGTGCTGGAATGTGTCCAGAGATGGGTGACAAAGATGGTGAAGGGTCTGGAGAACAAGTCTTATGAGGAGCAGCTGAGAGAGCTGGGGTTGTTTAGACTGGAGAAGGCAGAGGGAAGACCTGATCACTCTCTACAACTACCTGAAAGGGGGCTGTAGTGAGATGGGTCAAGTAATAAATTATAGGACAAGAGGAAACGACCTCAAGTTACACCAGGGGATGTTTGGATTGGAGATTAGGAAGAACTTTTTCAGCGAGAGAATTATTAAGCAATGGAACAGGCTGCCCAGGGAGGTCGTGGAGTCACCATTCCTGGATATAGTCAAAAGGCACATAGATGAGGTGCTGAGGGATATGGTTTAGTTTAGTGATGGGCCTGACAGTGTGAGGTTAGTGGCTGGACTTGATGATCTTAAAGGTGTTTTCCAATGTAATGACTTCATGATTCTATGATCCCTTCTGCCCAGGGCCAGTGCTCAAGAGACTGATATGCACCGGGAATGGGCATTCTGAGCGCGTGGCTTCAGTGAGTTGCATAGCTACTGTCACGTGAGCATGCCTTTTCCAAGTTGAACACACTGAACAACACATGATAAAAGCCACTGCAGAGCTTCTCCAGGCACTGAAAACCCCTGGTTTAATTTCTGAGACTCTCAGCAGTCCATTTGCTCTTTTCTGGGCTTCTGCTTATGGCCTTGGAGGTAGACCTGTACTTAGCCAACAGTTGCCCTTGATTTTTTTCTCCTGTTAGGGGTGGAGAGAAGACAATTCAGTGCTATCCAGCAAAATATGATTATCCTACTTTCAGCACACAGCAAAAGAGACAGAGGAGGGATCTAGCAGCATTCCAGATCTGAGCATAAATGTAGCAGGGAAGGAAAATGGCAAGTGACTCCCCAGTCTCTATTATGGTGGAGAAATGCTTACCACATTTTATTACCTCCTTGCATACTGTAACTCTTTTCCCTCTCTCTTTAATCCCCAGCTGTGCTATCTGACTAACGCTAGACAACTTTCTTTATCCCTGATTTTCTGATGACTATTCGCTATTTGAACTCAACTAATAATTGATTATATTGTGTTAAAATGATGGATAGTTCTACAGAGATGAAAGGCAGGTAGGTATTTGTTACTGCCTTCATAGGTAGTATTTAAGGAGAGCCTGCTGCAAGCTCTCCACTGGAGTCACCGCAAGGGTTTTTCTGAGAGCTGGTGAGGGAGTTCTCTCCTTCCAAAGGAGATTTGCAGGGGACCTTTCTCATACCCCAAATAAAAATAAAAGTTACAAAGAATGCAAATAAATAGATTTTATATTATGAACCTTATCTTTTTCTGCAAGTTTATTTCACTGTAAAATTTCTTTGTAATTGCCCCCCCTCAATATTTTGTGGTCTATCACTTTTAAGTGCATTACTTAATTCATTGCAGCTTTTAACAATCAATGTCTTGCACAAAGGAGATGTCAAATGTATTGGTTTTTTCTCTGTTATGTTATTTAGCTTTACGAATAAGTTGAAAGGTATAATGATCATCTTTGGTACCCTAGAACAGAAGAAGAGTTCTGGGAGAAAGAAATAGGAAAAATTAAATTAATTTTTTCATCATTAACAATTCATAATATATTAGTGAAAATCTTCATGTGCAGCAGTGTCCCTAAACTTAAGGACTGCAGATATATTTTTTCTGTATTTCTAATTCCAGAGCACATAAAATTATTATTATTACAATACTGAAGATTAATATCTTAACATTAGCACAGGAAGCTTGTGGATTCCAGAAAATCTTGTTGCATTTACTTTGTCTCGGTTTAACAGTTTATACTGCTGGGTAGTTTCCCACAGCTGGTAGACAGCAAACCTAGACAGAACTCCATAAATTCAATAATTCATTTCACTGCAAAGTCAGCTTTTTTTGCTTTAAATTGCAGATAAGATTGATCTGAACGAACCTGATAAAATTAGCAATGAAGTAAATTATGGACTTTCATCTCTTCAGCTTCAAAGCTCATCTGTGAAGACTGGGCAGGTGGAAAACAATAGCTCTCTTGGAATTAGCTCATTTCAATAAAATGACTGGGAATAAACTGTCCCACAGGACTGTGGGACAAGATCTTGTTCTCAGAGGATGAGTTAGCTCATGATCCTTATGCCCAAGTGTCTTCTCCACAGATATGGAGTCAGACTGTGCTACCTGTCCCTCATTTTTAGATCCGCCTCCAAAAATTTAATACACATAATGGAACAGAAAGCAAAAAATGTTGTGATATATAGTTTCCAAAAAGTGTGATTTTTATGTTGAAATTTTAATTCTAAAAATGCATGTAAAAATGAATTAATAATACTAATTTTTTCCCAGGCATTTCAGTTGGCTTCAGTGGTCTGAATTTCCTGTACTCAGGAGTAAGTTGGGATTTGCTTTTTATTTAGCCCAGAATATATGTTACTATCTACTTTCTAATAACCTATTTTTAGTTCTCAGTATCTGCCTTGCTAAACTCAATGGCAAAGGTCTTCATGAATTTGCTGACCCCCACAATCATTTTCAGCCATATGGAAACAATGAGGTCTATAAGGAAAAAGATATTTTTTTACATCTTGTTAACTATTTTAAGTAAGAAATACTGGAGGAAAATAATCAGTTTCTAAAATAGAGGAAATATTTGAAACAAGATTCATGACTTGTATTTCATTATTGCTTAGTTACACAAAGCATCAGAAAATTTAAAGCTAAGGGTTAAACCTGTAAGTTAAAAGAATAAGTTATCAATACAAAATGTCTTAGCTGAAGGATATCAAACACCTAAAATATTGCTATTGGACAAATCATGGAACTGCTTGTTCTCTAACCTAGTCTGTTGGTATTCTCAAAGGAGACAATCATTATGTAATTATTTTCTTGAGACAGACAGCATCATCAACCACTTTTTTTGTGAATTTTATGACATGCTAATTTCCCATCTGTCACAGATAATATAGACTCTACACTTTAGTTCATTCACCATAACTTAACTGCAAAGTTGCAAGAACTAAATATCTGTTCAGTCCTTCTGAAGGTTAGGTATAGATGCAAAATGTTCCCATTGTTCATACTGGAGGGAGTATTCCCTCACAAACATGTCACTAGTATCAGTAAGCCTTTGTGTTGGCAGTCATCAAGGAAAAAATACTTTCTTGGTATGGAAATCCAGGTCCAGACACTTACAGGATTTGTAATAGTGTTCCATAGCAACTTCAGCAGGTGCAAACAGATGGCTGACATTTCTGCTAGGTCATAAAATGCAGAATACTACTGTCCTGCTACGCCTAACTGGAATCAATTAAGTATGAAGCAGGATATCAGGCTATGAATCACAAGTTATTTGTTTCCTGTAAATTGCATAGTTTGTTGAGTTGGATTTTTTTTAATGCTGCATTTCATGAAAGCCCCGGGGATGGCAGGAAAAGCAAGAAAGAGGGAGGTAATTTTATATTTGAAGCAGTTTGAACTTAAGTGAGAAAGTGAGCTTCCCTATCAAAATCTCAGAGAATGAAGCTAGTTTTGGAGGTTAGCCCACCTCTGGTGTCATATTCCTTCCCATATAACCTCCTGCACTCCTTTCTAGAATATTCTGGATCAATTACTTATGCTGTGCTTATATGGCTAAACCAGAATCAAACCAAGTAACAATAACCTTTCTTGAAATTATTTTTCTGAGATTGATCATTTCATTAATGTTCTATGAATAGTTGTATGGAGACAACTAATGGATGTGGAAATCTGAAGCAGAAGTAGCTTCAAGGGACGTTTAAGAGCTTTTTAGCTAGTTTTGGGAACTCAGAGTCTAATATTTAAATAGAACAAAATTGATGTAAACAGAGACAATTGAGTGGAAAAAGCACAGAAGGCAGGACAAACTTTGAATGTGAAATGCAAAAATTAAAGAGGGAAAGATTATTAAGAATCTAAAAAAAAAAATCCACTGTTTTTCTTCCTAGTTCTGATTTGTGTAGTGAAATGAAAGAGGAATGTGTAAATATGATAACAGAAATTTCATTTCACATCATCCTCATGTTTTATGTCTTTAGTTTTCTCTAAGTCAACCACAGTGCTTTGCTAATTACTGCCACAAAGCCAAATAAATGGCAAAGGGAAATAAGCAACATTTGTGTTCAGGGTGAGTGTAGTGACATTATCTCAAAAGAATAAGTTGATGTGACAATGTTTTAAATATGAGCTGGCAACAGCTAGTGAGCTTGCACTGCCTGTTTTTAACCTTTAATTTGTGAGAATGCTATGAATAAAGATGAACTTTCTTTACTTAATATTTATTTTTTAAAATGGAACTGTCATCATTAATGTTTTGAAAAGTTGTCGAGTTTCCCTGTGCTTTCTATAAGTTCTGTTTGCCACCTGATTCACTTTTCCAGTGTGGATGAGCAGACAACCAGTGGAAGTGTTTCTTTGTGTTACCTGAGCAAGGAGGATTTCATAATCTAGAAGATTAGAGAGTAAAACAAAAACTCACAAATGATCCTATCCAAAGACTTGCACACTATCCAAATATCTTACAGATAGCCTTGAGCTACCTCTGGCTCTGGCCTCTATTAGTTAACCAAAATATAAGTCATGCAAAGTGCACATTGAATCCAGAGGAAGTAATAAAATCTATAGAAGTTGTTGCTGAGTATAAGTGTTCAGATATGCATTTGTAAAACTTCTGGAATAGCAAAGAACTTCTATTTTCCTTTTCTTTCTCCACTCCTGCCCTCCCCACCTCTCAAACCACATGATCTATGGACCTTGAGGAGTGTATCTGCAATGTGAAAAACATGGGTTTAGTGGCTAAATGAATCTTTGCATCCTTGAACATCCCAGCCCTGTAAGATGTAACAGTTCAAAGCTCTTTAGTTGTCTCAGTATCCTTTTAATAATCCTTAACTTTATTAACTTCAACTCATACTGGACTGTTCACTGATGCTGGGTATAGAAGCCTAAACTGCCACCCACCCACTTATTCATTCACCTAGGTATTAAAATTTTGAGATTAGTTATTAAATCTCATTGATTTCCCTAATTGACATGACTATCCAAGTGAGGAATGTTTTCAAATTTTATGGTCAAGTAAGAAAATACTAAAAATTGGCAAACCCCAGATTGATTCAGTTATCTCTTTGTTTTGAGATGAGCTAAAAAATCACTTATTTGCACAATCAAGAAATGCTTGCTTTCCCATGATTTCCTTATATGATTTCCTTTATACAGATAAAATGTGACAATTACTAGTGAATCTGGATAGGAAACTAATTCAAATCAATATCCACAAAGAAAAAATCATGTTGTATGGTGTATGTGCATTGATGTCAGTTAAAACCAAGGAGTCTTTACAGAATCCCAAGTAAAAACATCACATATGGTTTCAGTGTATAGCTTCCATGCTGTTTAAAAAAAATCCAACCTTTTCCTATCATCTTTTTTTAGGACAAGTAAGCTGTTGAAGTTACATTTGTCAAAGCTAAATCCTGTGTTGGAAGCACACAATGAAAACATAAAATGAACTGCAAGAAATGCATATGGAGGCTGATAGTATCTCTCTCATGAATAGTTTTAAATATGTATTTTCATTTGCTTTATGTAAAATTAGAAAAAGTAATAAAAATAAAATAACAAATTTCTTGTTACTAGTAGGCAGCTTTTGGAGTGGAATTTGGAAGTCATTTATGTGATGGAACTGGCAAGATACACACCTGAGATGAGATGGAACCACTAGGGAGCTTTAAAGGTAAGTTATATACATGTGAAGTAAGGCTGAAAGAGTGGAAAAGGAAATGAAGATAAGAAGATTTTAAATACCTGAGGGCAAGGTGAGAAGAAAATAAAGACCTCAAATTCATTGCTGTATACTCGTATTAGCAGCAAGGAACTCAAATATTATGATCTGAATGAGTTTTCTAAAACCAAGTGAAAATATCAATGTAAAGTTGATTCTGGCAGAGGAAACGTGCTCTTAGGAATGAGGTTCTTTCCATCACTCTTTTTTGAATGATGACATTGTCGTGGTTTGGCCCAGCTAGAACAGCAGCACCACGACAGTCTCTCACTCAGTGCCCCCATTCATCCCCACCCTTGTTAGGATGGCGGAGGCCCCAGTGAAATGGGAGTAAAAAGATAAGCAAGGTTGTTGTGGAATAAGACAAGGGCAGGGAGGGCTCACTGCCCATTATGATTCCGGGCAAAACAGACTCCAGTACTTGACTTAGAGAGTAAAGTAGGAAAGTTTATTCTACTAGTAACAAAACGGAATAAAAGCAAAAAGGAAGTAGGATGATGAGAAAATTACAACCAGCACTTTAAGATCTCCCTCCCTCATCCCTCCTTTTTTCACAGGCCCAGCTGACTGCTCCCAATGTATCTCTACCTCCTTCCCCCTCAACGGCTCAGGGGGGCAGGGAATGGGGGATGTGGTCAGTCTTTCACAGATGGGCTCTGCCGCTTCTGTCTTCTCAGATGAGGACAACTCCTGGCATTCTTCCCTTGCTCCAACACGGGGTTCCTCCCCCAGGACACAGTTCTTAACAGACTTCTCTGGTGTGGGTTCTTCCCAACAGCTGTGGCTTCTGCCAATACAGGGTTCCTCACACGGGAGACAGTCCTTGGTGAATATCTCAGGCATGGATTCTTTGCCATGGTTGCAGTTTCTGCAGTTACAGGGTCTCTCTCTCGGGACAAGGCCTCTTCTGGGCATAAGTTTAATGAGCTACTTTGTCATGGGTTCCTCTCCACAGTTACAGCTGTGGTTATTGTGTCTCTTCCTCGGGACACGGCCTGCTCCGGCCATAGCGATAAAGGGTCCTTCCTTTGGGACATGACCTCTCCTGGCCATAGTTTTAAAGAAGAAAATCACTGCCCCTGGCTCGGGGTCTGCAGTGAAGTGGTTGGGTCCCCCCAGTGGGACACACCCTCCTCTGGCCGTAGTCACTGTCCCTGGCTCGAGGCCTTTAATGAAGTGAATCGCTGCCCCTGGTGTGGGGCCAGCTTTTGCAAAATGAGTCTCTGCCCCTGATATGGGGTCATTATCAAAATGAGTCTCTACCGCTGATTCGGGGTCATTAAAGAAATGAAAATAAATCTCAGCTTCACCAGTTCTCTCCATAGAATGCAGGGGAGTCTCTGCTCCAGCACACCTCCTCCTCTCTTTCCTCACTGACCTTGGAGTCCACATGGTTGTTTCTCTCACTGTTCCTACTCCTTGCACCACCACCATCCAGAAGGAAAAGAAGGGACAGAAGAAGGAAAAAAATGGAGGAAGATGGAGGAAGAAACCTCCTCTTCTGGCTTCTTCTTAAAAAGTGATCGTGGAAACATCTAATTGGCTCAGCCCCAGAAGTGGGTCTGGCTCAGGGCTGGGGAGAGCTGTGAGCAACTTCTTATAGGAGCCATCTTTACAGCGCCTTCCCCCTTACCAGAAAAGGCTGTCATGTCAAACCATGACAGGCATTCAAATAGTTAGGAAATTAAATAGGATAGAATGTGTTACTTGTGAGTTCCTTTGAGGAAAAGCCATATTCTGCAGAGAAAATGCTACTTTACTTTCACCTGATGAAACTAACTTTTAACTCTCCCAAAGAAATCACAGAATGCTCATGAAAAGGCTCCATAAAGTGTCCCCAAGCATATGCCTTTTTTGTTATCTGTGCTTCTCCCTTTATTCTTTTGTTGTTGGTATTGTTGATGTGCAATCTCAGCTTGCTTCTTTGCTATGTTAAGGTTACTGGCACTGTTACACCACCTTTCTTGGATATTTGCTGTGCCTTTTACTGGCAATAGAGTGAATAGAAATTATAATTCTAACATTAATTAGCTGAAATCTATGTATCATTTTAGAGGGGAATATATTTCCAGAAAATCGATTCCAAGAGTGATTTTGAAAGCTCTGTCATGGCTATTGGATTTAAACACTGAAAAACAAAGACGTGTCTGGGACATCGGAACATTTCAGAAAGTGAGAAAGCCATTATTGATAAAAGACTAGCCTGAGTAGCTAAGAGGAAGCCTGTTGGGTGCAATAGAATGGGAGGAGTTGGCTGAGGGTCATTTTATTTCTTTGGCAGGGCACTCAGTCTGTTCTAGAGATACTAACAGAATCACAAACCTCCTAAATCAACTCTTTGCTACAGTGAGTTCATTATAAGCTACAGTCTGTGAGACGTGTTATAATTATTATGAAAAGCACAATGATGACGTTATTTGTGTCCTAATTTCACAAGAGGAAGTGGAGATATTTGTGAACAGCTACTAAGTCAAATATTCTGCTTCTTACAGAAGGCTACTAATTTCTTGTGGCTTGCCACAAAGTAGGGATGAATAAAATAAAAAAAAAAAAAAGAGTGACACATCCTTTCAGAGTGAGAGAAAGGGGGTAATCTGAAAGTCGAATTGGATAGGCCACAGGTAGCACCCATCTTTCATGAGAGTGGAAGTTGACCTCAAGGGCATCTTGGTTCTTTGGGTTCTTGACTATGTGTTAGACACTTACAAAGTACTGCCTTGACTTAGATTACTGAACGCTTGAGACTTGAGGTCTCAAAAATAAAGCTGCAAAAACCCTGACATAGATCTACTGAAAAAACAATATATTTCTAGTGTGAGTAACAGATTTCAATTCTGTTGATTGAAAGAAAAGGAGATCTGAATGCCACTTGTGAGATTAATAAGAAAACTCTGAGGTGTCAGCAAATGCATTAGAGAGAAAGAAAAGAGATAAAAAGAAAGAAAAAGCTCCATTTGGATATTGGAGATGATTGAATACGGAAGGAATGCAGGACTGAAGGATAAATCAAAGAGAGTTTAACAATCCAAAACTTAACTAGCCACGACTGAGTACAATAGATGGGGTTAGTAGAGGAGAAATTAGAAGACAACAATAGAAACTGGAAGAAGATGTTTGATGTCACTGACAGCAATAAAACACTGAGTTCCTGACATGCAGAGAAGCAAGTGTCAGATGAAAGAATTCGGTGAAACACATAGGAAAATAAAGAACTGTTAAAAAGTATTTGTTCAAAATGTGAAAGAGAACTATCTCCACTAAAACTCAGCCATCTCACTCAAAACTAAAAGGAAAAAACAAAGAAAAGCAGTAAGTCTGAGTACTGTGCTAGTAACATATAAGTAGGTGAAGAAGTTTCTTGCTGTATTGAAACTTGGCAATGGACACTTGATTTCTGTGTCCAGTTCACAAAATAACCGCTTATTTTACTTGACACATTCAACTGAATAGTATAGGTCTATGATTTTTCTTCTAGGAAACCTTATTGTATTGCACAGTATAAAACTATGAAAGAAATATCATAGCATTACCTTAAGAACTAAGATGAGAATATATGTAACAAAATATCGAAATATTTATAAGAACGCAAGATAGTGTGTATTCAGTTTAGCTTTAGTCACAATACCGAAAAAGACAGAGGGCAGAATAATGTTACATGTTGAAAGGAGACATGCAACACGATCATCACAGATAGAGGTGAGACAGATCAACCATAGCAATTCATAGCTCTATTTTGTTCCTTACATAGGGTAAACCAACTTCAATTAGAAGTATCTACATTTACTTTGGGTTTATAGATAGCAAATTAGTAATACATAGACTAATATGCTAATTTGTATCCTAGTATATATTAATATGCTACCATTCAAAGAACAGCTCATTCACCTTACCATCTTCAGCTAAATTTCATTCCTTGCTTTAATTCATTATTTGCCACTCCCAACTGTATCAGACACTGTAATAACACCCAAATGTTTGGTAGAGTCTGTATCATGTTCATGCAGATTTTCTGAGTTCTTGTATGTTTCTCATTTTCTCTCCCTTTTCGTCTATGTTCACAATGATTAATTCCTCCTAAATCTGCTCTAATGCTTTACATTTTTTACATGGATGTTTGACTTACAGGCTGTAATTACAATGATCTTTCTGAACATAGGCAGTACTTCTGTGCTTCTTCAATGACTTTTTAGTTTTCAAGACCCACCTGGACATGTCCCTGTGCAACCTGATCTAGGTCAATCTGCTTCTGCAGGGGAGTTGGACTAGATGATCTCTAAAGGTCCCTTCCAATCCCCACCATTATATGATTCTATGATTCTATAATAATTTTATCTCTGTATTTCATTAAGAATATGTTTTCTAGCTTTCAGTGATGATGTATGCCCCATTTTCTGTGGCAAAGGGAAATAACAGAAATCTGGGGGGACACATAGTTTTGCTACTTGATTTTGGTCAGTGTCAGCAACAGCCTTCACTTTCTGTAGCTCACAGCCATGTTTCAATTGGAATCCACATGATTTCTCCTGACAAAGTTGTCAGAACAAGTGATTTGATTTTTTGGTATGATTTCTGCCAAGACACTTTAAAAGATTTCCCTTCAATGCAAGAAGAATTATCTTATGGTTTCTGTTAGTGCTCATTTTCAGATTATGGACTGCATTTTGATTCGATCTCTGTTAAGTGTGTTGATTTGAAATTATATTATACTTTGCAATATTAATTCTTCTGGTTGAGCAAGTCAGCTGGCTTTACAAATATTAAGCTTCCCAACGCACTTTCTGATAGCAAATTGTAATTATTTCAGTAAGCGTACAGGTTAAAGCAGACACATAGAGAAGCCACAGAAGAGCTGTGTCTAAAACTCAGTTCTCTGATTTAGTCACAAGAAATTATTTGCTCTCTGGTTTAACTTGACATACCTGGGTTATTGTTCCTCCAGTCAACATCAGTGTTAGTGCGTGGGTTACCTTCTGAGGTGAATTTCATATCAAAGGATTTATAAGTAAATTATTCCCATGGGGTTTGTTAAGCTTTCTCTTAAGAACAGATTTATTCACTATCTGTATTTAAGCGCTAATATCTTTATGAGTTCTTTTTGTTCTCACTCCTAGGAAAAGGCCATGGAACTTGGAGGTTTCCAAGGACTCTGGATGTACACATTTGAGATATACATATGTAAAGGAAAAATGAAGACCAGCAATAGTTCTTTCTCTTAAGCTCATTCTTCATGCTTCACAGTTATCATCTAGAAACCAATCTAAAATGCAAATAAAATGGTAGTACAAAATTTGGATAACCAAAACATGGAACTCTGTATAATATCAAAAGAGCAAACTGTCTGCTGCATGTAATAGTTTCCTCTTTCCTATCCCCATGCAAGGCCCTGCTCCTATAAATTTGCAGAAAACAAAGCAAACCCATAACCCTGTTCTCAAGTATCTTCTAATGATGAAAAGCTTTTACTTGTTATCTGCTTAATTATCAAATTGGAAGTCTGTAAAAGCCAAAATAATAGATTACAGACTGTCATGTGTGGGGTTTATTTTTTCCTTCTTTTAATGGTGTTCTTGGCAGCTAAATATGGTAAAGTTGGGATATTCAAAATACACCTGTGCTGACATACCCTGGAACAAAAAAAAGAATTAAGAGAAAAATAAAAATCCTACCATGTTGATGATTGTGTACACCAGGTAAAACACATGAATGTACTTTGATGGTAATGCTGAGGTGAGTAAGATGGAAAAATGTCAGTCAAGTCATTTTTTAAAAAAAAGATTAATGTAAACTATTTTGGTCTGTGGAAAACTTAGATGAGAGCACCTAGTGAGCTTCATTACCTTCAGGTTTATGCAGATGGTGAGTGAGTTTATTTTGGAGTGAAGTTTTGGGCTTATATGCCAAAAGTTCTCATACATCCTGGTTTTGGCACTTGGGAGCTTTTTTGGGATATGGCCCTTATGGCAGGAATATAGAATTCTTACTCACGTTGCATGGCAAACTATTGCACCAGACTGTCACCTTTTTCTACTTTCTGCATAACTTCATTAATTTAATGTTATATTTCAGTGCTTTCCTGTTGTTGGATAGCACCTTCCATCATTTATGGTCTTCACAAACTTAGATTTTAGAGTGAGGTACTGCTCAGTGTGAGTAGGAGCACCACAAGATGTTTCACATGGTGCATAAGTCATGAGAGTATTTTGAAAAGTCATGTAAACAGCTCCACATTTATGTAAAAAAAAAAAGCTTTATATTTATGAATTATTTTTCTAAAGAGTCATTCTTTGCCATTTTTTTTTACTCTCAAGGGTTTGATTTTGTCTTTTCTAGTTCAGTTGTTCAGAAAATAATTTCATAAAGTTTTTCTGGAAAAAAAATGTTTGTTTAAAATGCAATAGAAGTTTACAGGTGGAAATATATAGTCATATTTTCTACTCTATATCTCTGCAGACAGTGTTACTTACATCTGATTAAGGAGGTTTATTTGTCTCATCTCGTCTCACATACTATACTGACTTTGAGTTTGTAATCAGTGCATAGTCAGTGGGCAATCTTCTCTGTTGATAATCAGCAGAGAAAGAAGGCTACATACTGAGAATTAGTTTCCCCTTCAGAATTGTCTTTTAGATGAGGATGGATTTATCGTCAACAGGCTCTTGGTAAGACTAAAATAGTGAAATGGATATCTGTGTTCCATTACTGTGCCTTTAATAGCTCTTCAGAGTCTCTGTAGTTTAATCTAATATTAATCTAGTTTGGTGGTGTATTTCTTTAAACACCTATTTACATGTTTTAAACTGGCCTTATTGACCTTGGTACTTCCACTGTATGGGTGTTCATAAATAGATATGGAAGAAATGTGTCCTTTCACAGTTTGTATACCCTAAGTGGATAGTTTGTATACCCTGAGTGGATGAATCATCAAGGAGTCCATAGCATCAATAATATGATCACATCCCCACGAAGCATAGTATTGCTTTCTGCAGTGTTCCATAATTTGGGTGTATTTGGTTATTGATGTATTTGCTCATCTTGAATTATAAAAATAATAAATACTGTGAAATCTTAAGCTGATATTCTGTGAGCCTGAAAATAAAAAGAGAAGCTTTCTTTTACATATGGTATATTTCTGTTGTTTGGATGGTTTTCCAGATAACCATCTGTAACAGAGAAAGGATGGCAAGAAAACTGATTTCTCATACTTGGTTGCCAAGATTCATGAATATCTGCTTAGTATGGCATGTTGCCTAATCAGAGGCTGGTTGGACTCTCTGTCACAGGTTTCAAACAATAATGTGTTTAGAGCCTGCCTTTGGGCAAGCCCATTGGCATCAATCTAACAAATTTCTGCACATATGATTAAAGTTTGTGTAGAACAGCATCTGCTAAAAAGAAAGAAGGAAAGAAAGAAAGGCAAAAACCCCAAAACAAGGAAGGTGGTAAGGAAAAGAAAAAAGACTATTAAGACAATGTAGGAGAACACAAAGCCATTTCTGACTGCCAGCAAAAGCATACTGCCTCCAGTTAGTTGAAATCTCTGGAGATTATTTGGGCCAGAATACAAAAGTGTGAGTAACAGGTGATAATAAACAACAACATCAAGAGAGACCAAAATCAATCACCTGAATGTAAGGCACATGTTACCCAATAAACTTAGTAAGTCAGTCAGGTACTCTAGAGGTTCGAGCTACATGCTGCTAAAATCATTATGAAGGTTCCCTAGTATCTTCAGCAGACTGCAAGTTCCCCACCACCTTCTACACAAAAAGAATCCAGCTATATATACATTTATCTGGTCCAGAAGAACACACATCACAACACCAGGAGTTAAATCCAAAGGATGTGGCAAAGATCTTATACAGCAAAAAAAGTTTTATTAACTGAAATACAATGGAAATAGGCAAATGAACTTTTAATCTCAATAAGAAATTTGATTTTAAGTCCAAATAAGTATACAGATCTACAAATAACTGTATATAACTGTATAAATGCTTTCTTAATGTTTTTGCTTAGATTGTGGCCCATTTTAACAAATCTTCTCTCCAGTTGTCTGTACGTAGAGGTCTCCTTCATCTTCTTAAGGAGATTAATCAGGTGGAATTGGTATGGCCTTTGTGAGAGAGATTTGATAACAATTGCTCTTTCTGTAGTTGTTATTTTTGTTGTGTATAACAGTATATAATTCCTGTTACATAACAGCAAACAAAAAGACTGCTAGATTAGCACTATTTTGATACTATGATGGGAAAATCATGCTGCACATCCTTTCAATTAAGGTGATTATTTTGTTTTGCTAAATGGAGAACATTTCCATAGAAAATACAAAAAGAAGCCTAAATGGGAAAAAATATACAAAAATTCACGTACCAAAAATATAAACTCTGCATTTTGGAGATGTAAAATCCAAATGCAGAACATGCTGTAGTCTGACAGATTTAATGTAGTGTTTGCTATGTCTTATTTTCTCTGAATTTATCTCAAACGGCTTTTGTAACTCATGCTAGAATTCATGTGCTTTCACTAAGGGGGATGATTCCTTGTGACTATGTTACAACAACTCCCATATTACTTTTCCATCAACTTCATCCCTGACTTGTTCAAGAATCAGAATTTATATCACACTGGATTATCAAAGAGGTAAAGAGGCAGTGACTGTTCTCATAACTATGTACTTCTGAGAGACCTAAGCTTCCTGTCATGCTCAGGACATCACAACAGAAAACCCCAACAAAAACCTAAACCCACCAACAGCATAAGGCCAGCTTTTCCTCTTTAGTGGTTTCAAAGCATCACCTTCGACACCTTTTGACATCAGCGAAGCAATTAAAAATTGCTATCTGTCAATACTTGGTCATTTACTCCTTTTGATCAGTCCTCAGGTATGGATGATTTGTCTCTAACCTTTAACTTCCGTTCCTTTCATCTTCATTCTAGTGCTTAAGAACACTCTTGTACTTATACCGTCCTAACACTTAAAACTATATTTCACTTGTAGTAAACAATGATGAAAAATCACTAAAGCAATCCTTTTGTTCACTGTGGTGACATTTCCTCTAATTAAATTTTCATCTCTGAAGGTATTTGGGCCTCTCTAGTCCATCTGGGATGTGTTTGCCCTCGGCATTGCCTCAGGCCAAATGTATTTTTGTTGATACACTGAGCAGCAAGCTATCCTCAGCGACGGTGGGTATTCCCCACTGGTGGTTTATTTAGAAGATTATTTCACCAGTTTTAAAGTACTTTTCCTGAAGTCTTTTTTTTTTCTTTTTTTGAAAGAGAGAGCAAGCGCTGCATGACCCCCTGATGCCCTCTCTTCTCCGAATCAATGTGATTTTATGTTCTTTTCAAGGAGGCTTTTGAATACACTATATGTAGACATATGATGTGACAGAGGGGACTGTGCTTTCACAGAGGTCAGGAGCCACTTGAGGGACTTTCTCTTTGTAACATTTTTCTGTGGTTTGAGCATCAACCTCAATTAAACTGATTAGAGGAAACTGATTTGGGAAGAGAATTCTGACTTGTGACACAAAGAACACTGGAAGTAGCTTTACAGTCCTCATTTTATTACTCCATCATGGGACGTGCCTGGCTGAAAAGAATGGTTTGCATCTTTTTACAGTTCTATACCACCTCTCACAGCACGTCTCTCAGCAGCCAAATTACAAAAAGGTCATTTTTGCACACATGCACAAACTACTACAGTGAAAGACAGAGTTTATTGACTTAAGAAGAGAAAGGCATGGATCACTGCAAAATGTAATGGAAGTGCTTTCTCATTTCCATTCAGATAATAGAGGCCAATGGGACGAATGTCTCTGTATTGGCTATGCATCATAGATGCTTTTCTAATTCTTTTGAGATAATAGAGTGTCATCCCGAAGAAAAGACTGCATGAGTTCTTTTAGTATAAATGTTGAGTTGACTGTGCTACAACTCTGATATAATTTAGGAATATCATATTTCAGTAAAAACCAAGGCTATGTTTTCAAGGGAATCTGATTATTCAGTAATTAACATTCTGAAACAATTTTGTCATACTGAGAGACCTGGGCAAAGGTAGCAGCCTTCATTACCAGAAACTATCACTTTGCAAATTACTTCTCCAACTTTGTAAAACCCTACAAAGTCTCTTTTTTTTGCCCGCCAACTTTTGCACTGAAATAAACACAAGGGCAGGTGAAAGAAAGGAAAGGAAAGGACATGGAGCAAAAACAGGAACAAGGCACCTGTGAATTAATGGCACTTTTATAGTTAAAATCCAGTAATTTTAAATAAAACCACACTGTTTAGAAAGCAATATTATGGCTTTCAAGGTTGTATAGCTTGAAATTTCCTTACTTTGCAAGTCAAAACTGGCAACTCGTAAGAGGCTGCTGTCTTTACTAGGTTAAAAATACACGAATTTCACAAGGGCAATAATAGGTCATTTAAGAGGCCGTGAGTGGTTTGACTGTCCCGATTGCTTGAGTTACGTGTATCTGACTGCTGCACACCCCAATGAGGCCTGTTGACATTTCCACTTTTACAAACTGAGTGAAAAATTGGGATGTAGCAGTGACAAACTGAAACAATGGCAGCACTGTATCCTGTCTTTGCACAGATGCAAATGAAACAAAGGAAAAAGAAGACAGTAAGAGAGCAGGACCTATGTTGATGTTATTTAGTGTCAGTTCAGGCTACAAATCTTACTTCTCTAACACCTGTATAAATGTAGAACTACTTATAGGATACCACCTATATTTCTCTGGATTGACCTTAATATGAAATCAAAGCCTGGCAGTGGCAGGCATATCCCTTGACCAATCACACTGATGCCAAAAAACTGGAAGAGCTAGGGATACTAGATCCAAATGAAAAGTGGCTTACTGCTAAAAGAATGCTGTGAAATTATCGTAATGACTACCTTGGTAGTTTTTTGATAAATTCTATTAAGGGTCAAAATACCATCTGTGTTACGTTCAGGTAAGTATTATGTTATCCTTTAGGCTTTCCTAAAATCTCACATGAATGTCTGATTATAGTTTCTATCTCAGAAATGCTCTTTTACACAAGTGGCAGTGAAATTCTGGAATATCTACAGATATTTATTTGGTCCCGGAAGTTCTGTGTAGTTCAAGGTAATCAGACTAAACAAGAAAAAAGTGTATGCTATTACTGCATTTTTTCATTTTCTTCAAATTGCAGTGGTGTATGCTCTCATTCAGTACTTGGAAACTACAGTTTTATCCATGCTACGTAATAATATAACTAACTCATGAAGGACAAAGCTACAGAGAAATGGGTCTCAGGGTTTCCTTTTTGCACATGAAAAGAAGTTTTTTTTCAGCAAAGATAGAAATATACCCAGCACAAATTTAGCCTTAGACAGAGGAAGAGGAGTTGTAAAGCAATATAAACCTAGATTACGTTATGAACTTGTTTGGACTTTAAAGAGTGGCAGTATCTGTATCTCTGAAGTAAAAACAACTTGTCAGCACTATTATGCTTAGTATTTTATCTGGGGAGTTCAACCTACCTCTTAGGTATCAAGGTGGCAGTCTGTACTGACAAGAAACCTAACCCTAACCAGACTGCAGGCTCATGTCTCTGCTTATAAAATGAGCAAAATTACATTTAAAAGACCATATAGAAGTTCCTAATGACTTTCTAGCAGTAATTTCTTATGCCATGTAATCTCATCTTGAGGCAAAGTATTTGTTCAGATAAAAAATACTAGTGATTCAGAAAAGAATTGCATAAAAAGCCGTTAAACCCACGTGCTCTATTTGGGCAGTTTCAACACCTCTTACAAAGCACTCTCCTAATAAGAACGCCTATTTGACTATTTTTAGGAAAGCCATGAGGAAATCCAAGCACCATATGAATCTACATAAGAAGACACCTCATCCTTCTGGAAACTTGTCAAAAATGAGTAGGACAAAGGCCTTTTATACTGGCTCAACACAGTCAAGGTAGGAATGCACCTGGCACTGGATGCAGACAACAGCTGTCTCACCAGCATCCGTAATCTGTACTGGTGGCTTCCTGGCTGTACCTGTGTGCCCTGAATGCAAAAAGCATCTGTTTCACATTTATTCATTTACTCAGATGGCATTAACTACATTACTTGCTACCTTTGGACACAAGACTCTCATTTATAATTCATAGTACACAGATGCTTACAGAGAGTCGGAGCTTTGGCTACATTACCTGTCACTCTTAGTGTACTTTGTATTCATGGTGGGTAAATATGCAAGTATAAAGCTGCCATATTGTGTATGACTATCTATAATGCATTAGCAAACAGTTGTTTGATCATTTATACTGTCATTCTTTGTGGCTGAAGTGATGTTAGAATGAAAAATGAAACAAACTATGGATTCACTCTCCCTCTTTTGCTTTTCTTCTCTCTTTTTGTGTGGTGTTGGTCCTTTCTAAGTTTTTTTGGAAAGAGAAGGTGATTTTCTCTCATTTTGTTTCTCTTGCTCTACTTTTTGTACAATTATCATTCAGTACTTGGTCAGCTATTCAGTAAGTTCACCAGTGCAGCTGGCTTCAGAAGATGCTTCCTATTCTCTGCTTTCATAGGCCCATAAATCCAGCCTGCTGAGAATATTAAAAGGAGAAAAATACTCAGCCAGGAATAAAGCATATCAAAAAGAGAAAGTGAATGTAACTGGGGAAACATTTACTCAAGATTACATATTAAGCAATTTGCTCTTTGGTATTGAAGGAATATATAGAGAAAATATATTAACTGTACTTACCAAGAGCATACTGCATCCATCAAATGCTGTTAAAAACGGCCATTTTTGAACAAGGAGAACATTCTGTATACCTTGTATTGTTTTTTTAAAGCTATTTTTAGTGCAGTAAATATTAAAGAATGTCATTGTCCCTTGCATGAGCTCTCAGTCATTTTTTAGGAGTGCAACTTTGCCAGAGATGCTTGACTTAAGAACCCATTAAAATGAAAATGTACTCAGGAGCCTTGCAGAAATAGTGCTTGAAGACATGGGTGCCAAGCATGCTTGGCAGCCTGGAAAACTTGCAGAGCCTCCTAACAGGAATGCCATCACATTAAAGAATTAGCATAGCCTCAGGCATCAGCCTTTTTTTTTTTTTTCAGTTAGATGTGAATGACATTTTGTATCTGAGGCACATTTTTAAACATTCCTTATCTACATGTAAGTTTTTTATGACTACATTAAAACCCCAAAGGTTGCCTTGTTCCTGTTGACATTTGTTCCCATTCCTCTCTCTCGCAGGGCACCACATTTCAAATAAAGATATGATCTGCATCTCTTCTTCCACAACTTTCTCACCCTCTCCAAATTACTACTGCCTCAACATCGGACTCTTTTTCTGCTAGGCAGAATTTGTTGTGTCATTTTTTCTGATCTCTGCCAAAGGCAATAAATTCAGCAAAACACCTACAAAAATCCCTGTAAATTCTTCTACCTTCTCAGCTGCGCTTCCAAATTCACTATTTGAAAATGCAGATAAAATACATTAACAAATACCAAAAGAATCTGATATCGGTATCTGAAAACCTAAAATGAACTTCCCTTTTCACTGACCTTAGTCTGTGAGAACTGAAGTTGGAGAAAATTGGAGAAATAATCACTCAGCAACCTCATCAATCAAACCAGCAGCTTAGGCTGCTAATTATTTCCTTGTAGGGTTACCTGAGAATTAAGTATTACTAATATTTGGCTACTCTGACCTCTCACCAAAGAAACTCAGGTTATTGATTTCACTACTTAAAAATAATTCACCTAACTCTTAGTTTCTTTCTCTTGGGAAATCTTCTTGCATAAAGTTCTCTGACAAAGAACATATAACCAAAACCCATCGTTGCTGACAGCTAAGCTTCATAATACCCTAATAGACTCCATTTTTCCCAATTGCTTTGTGTATTTCCAACGCAGAAAAAAAAACCCAGTGTTTTCCCCACATTAGTCAAAAATTCTGTGTAGAAGCAGCTTATATCTTTATTCATTAGGCTGCACAAAACCTGAAAATAAGCAATGAGGAGACCGAGTCAGGGAGCTGCAGCCCTTTCTGGTTTCCTACTTATATGTTTTAGAGTTGGAAATTGCTCCAACCATTAGACTAGTGCAAATTATCCTTTCAGTCTTTATTTATTATAGTCAGCAGAGTAACCTCAGTTCATCAGTGGTGTTTATGTGGGGCAAGAAGATTGTCATGACCTAGGCTTGGTGGCTTATTTCTCAATGAAAATTGGGAACAAGGAGTGCCTAAACTCTCTAGTTCCTGGGGATAGTTACTATAAGCATTTTGTGGACATATACCAGGAGGAGAATGAGGTACCCTGCTGCCAAGTAGGAACTTCCTACAATTTGTCCCTGGTGAACTCCAGGCATAGATTCCCGTTTCGAAACTGTGAAGAGCTAAGAACGGCAAGTGAGCAAATTAGGTCAGATTGCTGCTAAGCCATTTTGAGTGAATCTCAAAAAGTATGGTTTTAGGCTAGCTTGGTAATTTCACGTAGAGGTCAAATATTCTCTCTCTGACTTTCAATCCACAATTCATCATTTTCTCTGATTGCTGTGTTATACTTCAGGATATACTCCTAGATTTTTATCAAACTACGTTCCAATTTGCAACGATTGCATCCTATATATCTGAACCGTATTGCTGACTGACTTTGGAACATTCATATCAGTGTCATTAGCATTAACTTATCTTTTAAAGCATGAGGAGAAACTTCATTGCTAGTCCCTAGAAACTATGCAGGAGGGTTGTTTTTTTTTTTTTTCCCAGAACACAATAGACACCTGCTGAACACTCAAGAGTCTGGTAACATAACTTCCATGGTACAGAGCATGAGAATCCTCATACTTTACTGGAGTCTTCAGCCTAAATCCATAAACACTCAGTAAAGATAGTTGCAACAGATTTTCACACTTTTATAAAAAAATACACTGCACAATTTTGGTGGTGGTTTGGGTTTTCTTTTTTCTTTTTTAGGAAAGCCCTCATTGCCTCACTGTTCTAAGGGCACTTTGCTACAAGGATTTGTTATCTTGGCTGACAACTGCACTGAAGCCTGTAATAAGAATCTCCTTCTTTTGCTCTAACAAGCAAATTCCCTGTTTTCCGAGAATCCTCTCTAGGAAGGCAGTGCTGAATGTGTATCAGACTTGAAAAGGAAGCCTATCTACACTGCTATTTTTGCTTTTTATTTTTCTAATTTGCAACTCAGCTCACATCCAGCTCGAAGAAGCAATTCTGCGTTGAAAATGCTGCAGCTGGTTTCCTCCAATGCTCCCCCTATTCATAGCAAGGGAGGCACTGGTGGGCTTACGCAAGATTGGTTTAAATGGGAAATCAATACTGGTTCCTCAGTTCCTACAAAAGAGCTGAACTGGGCTGGATTGGCTCCAAGGAGAAAAAAGGAGTTGAGTGGAAAAAACTGGCTGCCAGTGGGATAGGTACTCTGCTGCATATGAGGCTGTTTGGGTCTCTGCCACTGAACCCATCACAAGAAGTCTGAGATAACCTGGCTTACCTCCTACCATCTGTTTTTTGAATGAATGATAAATATTGGAAAAATAAAACTTGGAGGCTTTTTTCCCCCTCGGCGTGTATTAGGTTATAAATACGTAAATGTTTCTGTTCAGCATCAGTAGGAATTTGTAACTTGTACTGTACAAACCAGTTACAAAAGGGATTGAAAACTCGTTCTGCAGATGAAAAGTGGAATCATTGGTGTGATTCCTTGTTCTACAGCTAAGGAGAAATGTGTGATCTAATTAGCAATTCCATCAGACATTGCTCAGTGATTGGAACTCAGTTTCACAGGGTCTCACTTGACAAGACTTTCTATTTAATCTCTTGTATTTAAATTTTCTGTGGAATAAATCTCAATAAAATTCCCGTTTCTGAAATCTGTGCCTGTGTGGCATTTTGTTGAAATAAAATTAAAATAACAGGGATGATAGTGAAAACACTGTTATAACTTCATTGTTGTGTTTTGCTGACTAGACAGTCCTTTAGCTCGGTTGTTCTTTAACCTCTACTAGTACTGTACAGAATGCAGAGAACTGTGTTATAAACTGCCTTTGGACTTTGTCATTATTTAGCAACACATCAAATATGGAAGAAGGATGTTTTTACTGAAAGTCCTTCTTGCATTGCATTCAGATTTTAGGGGAACCGAGTAGTCCCAGAGCCAGAGAGGTTGAAGGGGAATCTTATGGAGGGAAACAGACAAAGTACAGAAATTATGCTTTATTTTGAATACGTTTGTCATTTGAGATTCCCAAAGCTTTATAGTACTGTAAAAATGACTGATGAAGACAGGCAGGGAAATTTGGGAAGACAGGGAAAGAAATCTTTCCCAGGCACAATTGGATGTGTAACTGGAAAGCACCCTGGGTAAGCAAAAGGAGGAAAGATGGGTCTTAAATCAACTCAGGTAGCTGAGGAGAGAGAATATTTCATATTAAGATCACTGACATTTAAAATAGTTGATTAAACACCAGTATGTGAATTGTTTAGACAAATGGAAAATTGTTTTCTCCTAAGGTTTATAGTTAAATCTTGTGAACAGTCAAATACTGCCTAAATGAAATACTGCAAACTCTCTTGTTGCATTTTTAAGATCCCACTGTTCTACCACAGGAAAGATGGTTATTCGCGATATTCATTCTTGCTCTTAGACAGTTTATACAATTTTAATAGCTTTCCCATCTTAGAGATCTTAAAGCTTTGTCTGGTATGATAAAGATCTGCTTACAATACTAACAAAGTTATCTGCAATGAAATCTTGAGCCAAACATGTAGACTTTGTTTCTGCAGTTTCATTGATTAGTTTCTGCAGTCATTGATTAGTCATGTGATCAAGCTGAATAACAATTATCTTTTTGTTTATTGATAACAATGTGATTATTAATGTCTTTACAGTATATCCTGTATGGAAGCATGGGAATACATGTGCTGTGAATTGTAGAATGAATGGAGAAATGTATTGATACTCAGAAAAAGGTAAGGATTGAGCAAAGTGGAAGGAGAAGGGGAAAGGAAGAGGATTATGTCTTAGAAAGTCCTGTTTCACCAGTTTAAAAGCCCAGGGAAAAGAGAAGAATACAGCAGCATATCAGATCTGAATTTCTTTATCAGTCATCATACCTGAGAATTATCTGGTCATTCTACCCCAATTTTATCCTTAAATTCATGTTAACCCTTCTGTTTTGGGGCAGGATGGAGAATGTGCCTTATATTAGCATTTAATACTTCAAATTATACTGAAGTGAGTTGTAGCCTGTGTGTCTACACCATAAATTGACGAAATGTCTTCAGTTTCTAGATGGCAGTTCTCCAATGATTTTTCTGTGCATAATTCTTTCCAGATTAAAGTAATGATTTGCTACAGTGATTAAAAGTGAGGGAAAAAGTGTTCCAGAGTTTTCCAAGTTTGGTTTCTGTGTTTCTTCTTATCTCCAACTGTAAAATCTGTGTTGTTTCTTTCCATATATTGACTGACATATGGTCCCTCACGTATTTTAAAGGCTAAGCCAAAATCTTTTGAAGCTCAGCCAGTCTTCATATTAGAAAAAATACTTTTTTTGTCCTCGAATCCATCTAGTCTGCTTGCACATAGCTTCTAGATGCATGATGGAGCTGGGTTGGTATCCACAAAGTCTCAAATAAAAGAGTTTGTTAAACTGTTGGATGACTTATCTAGCTTATCATTTGTTTCATAAATAACATGACATCTCCAGGCCCATGTCATGAATGCTGCCTTTCCCAAGTAATTAATAAGTGAGTTTAGATCTGTAGTAACCCTGCTTTTTCTTAAGGTACACCACTTTTGCACAGCTCAGCCACAGTGTGATGGTTGCAACAGGTGTGGTGATGAATATTCTGTACAGACTTTGTTTCTTCTTCAATGACTAATAAAACTGTGTGTTCTGTAATCCTAAGCACTGCAATCACAGAGCTTTTGTCAAACTGTACTGTGCCATCTATATGATCTGCCCTTTGGAAGATGTTTTTTATTCTGGTAGAAAGTAAGTCAGATAATGACAAATTTTGTCTCTCTTCTGCTGAGAAGAAAGAAAATGCTGAGAGATGTTGGTGTCTTACCAGAAGGTTAAATGTGGCTTGTGCCATCTGGGTGTAGGTGTGCCTTCAGGATACTGTCCACTATTCAGAAGTCAGTCATTTCTCTCTTTACTTTCATGTTACTTCCTGCACTGTTACTTAAGCACTGAAGGGTGACACCAAATATTTTTTTTGGTCCTGTTTCCCATTTCCTGGTTTCACTTACTGATCTGAATCAGTAGCTATCATTATTTTGATCCAGTTCAGCTCTTCTTGCATTTCCTCATATATTTCTTCATAGTTCAAAGAGATGCTTGAAAGAGTACTGTAAAGTCAAATCACAAGTCTTCGTATGGACCTGTTTCTGATAAGGGAATCTTTAAAATGTGTGTTTTCTAGAGTTCCTTGTATAATTATCTTTATCCATTTTGCATATTCTGCACATTTTTTGCATTAATTATTAGTAAAATAAGAATTTATAGAGATGCTGTCAATTTGACTAGTTTTGCTTGTGTGCACAAGCCCCTTCCATGTGGCCTTCTGCAGAGTTATTTTCTTCTGCATCCCTCCTTCTGATTTGATGAAGATTGCTAAACCTTGGACTCCACTAAAATTCAGTATGCTTTAGAAATAACTGAATTATTTAAAGTAAGGTCTTGAGGTATTTTAGGTTCTGAATTGCTCTGACTTTTTAGTGTTGTTACCCTTTTGTTGGCATATCCTATGATTTCATTTTTATTTACAAATTATCATCTGAAAACTCTGGCTATCAGTGAAACTGCTAAAAAAGAAAAAATCTTTGGGAATATTAATTCAGATCTAATGGATAATGGGTAGTGTGCAAGTGGAATTACGTTACCTAGGCTCCTATCTGAAATTTGTTTGCTTTCCACTGGTTTACCTGATCCAGATCTCTGGATGCTTACTTAAAGGAATGAGGCACAGGTTTTTATTTCCTAAGTTCTTTATGGTTAATCTGGCAGGCCAAGGAGACAAATGCTTACTAAACCAGAAACTTCATCCACTTGAAAGCTTGCTTGCTTCCTTCATGTCTTTTTTTTGCTTCTAGGCTGGTGGTTTGGGTTTGTTTGGTTTTTTTTTTTTTTGCTGAATCCAAAGCTTATAGTATCTGTAGACAAAGGATAATCAAAGGCTTCTGTGGCTCATGACTGCGAGCCCGCTGGGCTTCCTCAGACTTTTTTTCTCACCAAGAATTTTAAGGAGATTTATTTTCAAGCAAAAGTAAAACAAAATGAAACATCTGTTCTAAAAAAGTGTAATTGCCTGTCAGTTGAACAAATACACCTGGAAGTACAGAAGTATCTTCACATTTTGACAAAAGCAGGCAAGTGTCACCTTCTAAGGTCAAGAATAGGGACATGATCTGAAATATCATTAGCACAAAATTTACATTTCAGGGTATGGATCAGGGTACGCTCTGCTCAGTTATATTAATTTTACAAGTACATGAATGCACCTTAAACACCTAGCATTTCAATGAGTGAAAAATAGAGATAAACATAAAAAATCTAGTAAGTTTGAATGTAAATCAACATTTTGAAAAGACCACGAACTATTTTTATATTTTAGACAGCAGAATACTTTCATTCATCAAAGAGAATAAGAAAAAGCAAAGAAAAAAAAGCCCATAGTAAATAAAAAATATTCCTATGATAGAGAAACAAAGACAAGAATGATGACACAATGATAAGGAATGGTGAAATTTCATACCATACTTATTACTTATAGATCGTGTTTTCCGCTTTCATGTATTATGATGAGAAAAACCATAGATAAAGATACAGCTTATAATCAGAGCACAAATGATTGGCATCTACTTTTAGGACAGGAAAAATACTGAAAATGGTAGAGGAGAATTTTGTATCATATTAAAAGCTGAGCTATTGTTACTGTCTTAATATAGTTTGAAATGAAAGACTGATCTGACCTGTGTGCTAGTGACTGGTAAATTTAGAAGGTGATAACGTGTTAGTAACGTGGAGATTAAACTACTAATTTTCATTAAAGATAGATGAACCCAAATGGGAAGTTCAAGGAACGTGGAGCCAAACTGTTCTCTGTGAACGTGATTCTAGGTCTCTCAGGGAGCAAGCAGCACAGCAAGGGGCTTTCAAATTTTGAAGTAACAGAATTTACCAATTACAAATCTGTAATCTGTGTCAAGGTGTCTGTAATCTGTGTCAAAAGACTGCAGTCTTTGTGGGAAAATTCTTTTTTCTGCTCAGCAAAGTACTGTAAACATCTTTTTACTAGAAAACTGTTCTATAAACAATTTTGTCACCACGACTGGACATACTCTGCCAGGAAATCCTGGAAGACATTGTCAGTAAAAAACGCCTTCTGTCTGATTGGAAGGTTCAGTCTGTGAGTATAAATGGAGCTGCTCTATATACCTCACTATCTGTCTTACTGCCATTAGTTGTGATCCTGTTCATAACAGTTGCTATTGAAGGCTTGCCATGCTTTGTGGTATCTTTGCCATTGGGATTTTTGTGATGTGTAAGTTATGGAAATGCTTGTTCTGAGTTTCCATTGTTTATATCACAAAAAAATCTGTGAAACTAAAGACAATGTCTGTGGTGGAGGAGAAGGGGCTCAAATAAAACAATGATTTTTTTTGGTGGCAGTGATGAACTCCTCTACAGGTACACACACACCCCTCCCATGTGTATCACTAACTCCTAAAATCAGTCTGAATGGCTTTGATCTGTGCCGTTTTGACTTTTTCTGTGTTTTAAATTGTAAGTGGTTGTACTGTTTACACAAATACCACAAAATCAGCCCATTAGATGGAAATTTAATTCAATTTCTGAAGGTTTTTATTATTTTTCTTTCTAAATGTATAAATCTGTCTCTTAAAGCTTTCAAGCTAAGAGCTGAACAACAGATAATGCAGTCCCATCAACGCTCACTTCAGCAAACATCACCTCAACTATAATCCTTAATCAATGCATTACCTTCTAGCCCTTGCAACTTGCCAGTGTGTGGATCTTGCCCTCAGTGGGCCTGATTACCAATTAGGGAACAAGAAACATATGCTCCAAATCACAGTTCAGTTTACTGAAAATGTTTGAACACTGACAGCAAATACTAGTGTATCTATAAATGTGTGCATAAGCTTTTTCAAATCTCTCAGGGCATTAATTACCAGGGTTTTGGTCTACTTTAGAACTAAACAGACATTGAATTATCAGTGGATGTTGTACCATCTGTGAACTGTATCACTGAGAGTTTTGAAACTTTCAAATCAAGTATGAAACTTTCTGAAAGACATAAATGCACTACTAAAGGATGAACATGTATTTTCCTGATGTGACATGTATTATATGGGTGAGTATGACAAAAGGCAGAAATTCATTTCACTCCCTTAAAGAGCATTCTATGCAGGAGCAATGAGTCTGACATACCACTATGTGTGTTACACCCTTCCATTGTATTTTTCTTCTACAGGTATGCAAAGAACAAACCTGGTATTTCCCTAGGACACAGACACTAGTTTATATCCAAAGTACTACTTTATATATGGTAGGTATGCTAATAAGTGTGTAATTAGACGTGGCTGTAATATTAAAACATGCATGTTTTAGGACTACTAACAAAAACATCTATCTAACTTCATAAAGTAAAATCAAGATATTACTTCCACTAGAAGTAGTAATTTGATTATGGCCAAATAAAAAGGAAGATAAAACACCACTATCAATGGAGGTAGTAGGAAGCTTATATCTACCCTTTGCTCTGAATCAGCTGTGGCCATCCTGGCCATCCCTTTTGCAGTACAGAAACACCAGGACTGGTAAATGATGTTTGAGTTACATTTCCTTTAGGAAGACACTACTTATTGTACTAAAGCCTTATCACAAGGAATTATCACAGCTCTAGTGTTTTTTGTTTTTTCTTAATGGTTAATTATACTTGCTTGACTATTTCTGGTATGAAATTGCCTGGCTTGAAGTTCCAGTTATTTAAGTTTGTTAAAAAGTCTGTGTATATGTTTATGTCTGTGTCTACAGAGAAACGGACCACCTACAGATATTTGTTCTTCTTGCAAACATGTTTAGATTCAGGTTCTTTTCCAGCTCTTTTAGTAGCTAAGTCTACCTTGTGGATTCTGGTAACATTTCAGACACCACTTCTCAGCTTTTGAAATTTGACTAAGTTTCTATGCCATATGGTATGTATGATCAACTCTCCAAATGCTGACACTATTCCACAGCTAATGAGAAATTTAAACCCTAATCTAAAACAGAAGCTGTGTGGGTCTCTTAGAAGTTTTTCCAAAGTGGACATTCCCCTGTCTATCTCTTCAATATGGCCTGACAGAAGACAGCTGGCCTGGGAGAGACAGGGAAAAAAAAAAGGAATGTATTTGTGTCCTATACTGTTTCAGATACAGAAAAGCTTATCACAGACTGAGGTGTAGAAGACAGTCAGCCAGGGAATCCAAATTATTGTCGTATTACGTATGACTTCACAAATAGTACCACTAAAATTGTTGATACAATGAAATATTAGTAATTTTTTAGTTCTGATAATAAAACCTTTAGCACAGATTAGGATCATTGCACTTGGCTTTGACACCAACATGCTTTGTTTGTCTCTGCGGGCAAAGATGACTTTCTACTGAAGTGTCAAGTGGTCATAAAGTATACAAAAAGAAAATTGACTACTATTGCAATGTGTTTAATGAAAAAAATTCCTATTTATCATCTTTACTTTGCTTTAAGAAATATTATTTATAGAAATTTTTAGCCACATTCAGTAACATTCAAAATTATTTTTAATAAACATCAACATATTAATTTGTTACAGATGTCTAAATTTAATCAAAACATTTTAAACTCTTTATTGCACATTTTTCCTTAGTTAGGTATGACTCCATTTGTATCACACTTATTACGAGAACTGCCAGTGAGCTCTCAGAATTCGTTATTCTCAGTTCAGTGCTGAATTCCCAACACTGAAATGCTAGAAAACAAAACCTGTAGAAGTCCCCTGCATTCCAAGCCCTAAGCCAGTAGACTGACTGATGTCTTTGGCAATGATAATGGGCACAGAGCGGAGGGCTTATAAGCAAAACTCTTTTTTCAAATTGCTTCAAAATTGTCCAAGAAACATCTCAAAATGAAAGCACAGAATGATATTTGAAAATCTAGGTACCAGGGCAGGCAGATTTCAAAGCCACATAGTGTCAAAGTTTCTGCTCTTTTAAATGCTGGTGGAAACTGATTGTCCAAATGCTATAATTTCTGTAAATTTCAGTCATCAGTTATCTACACAGGATTAAAACACATCTCGATCTTCCCTCATGGATAAATGTCTTTCCTTACAATAGTAATTTTTCATGTGCCAAGGGCATGGTTCAAAAAATCATTTCAAACAGGAGGAGCTTAAAAAAACCTATTTTACTCTGAGGGTGACAGAGCCCTGGCACAGGCTGCCCAGGGAGGGTGTGGAATCTCCTTCCATGGAGGTCTTCAAGACCCATCTGGACATGTTCCTATGCTACCTGATCTAGGTGGACCTGCTTCTGCCTGGGGGTTGGACTGGATGATCTCTAGAGGTCCCTTCCAATCCTATTGTTCTATGATTCTATGATTCTTCCAATCCTTAGGATTCTGATATTCTTTAAGACTTTTTTACTGTGTCTATTTCCACAAATTCAGACAGATTCAATATTTACATACAATATAAATTAGTTATACTTTATAAAGTTATATATAACTCACAGAACAGGCAGTTAGTAATGGATCTTGCAGAATCATAGAATGATTTTGGTTGGATGGGACCATGAAAGGCCATTGAGTCCAACCCCCTTGCAGTGAGCAGGGACATCTTCAAGATGTAAGATCCTTCAGAATCTGGTTATAAGGCTCCAAAGCCATACTACAGTAAGCAAACCATTCAGATTTCATTTTCAGCTCTTCCTTGACCATCAGTTTTACCTCATATTTTCAACTCCTATGGATATTTCTTAAGAGGAATAGAACTTGTCTCACAGATATGATACACCTTCTTTCTAAAATAATGCTCTGAATTTTAGATAAAAGCTTTGCATTATAAATGTACAAAGCATTCTGCCAGGGAGTGTAATAAATCTGCCTTCAAATATCACTCTGATGTATAATGTATAAGAAAAAAGAATAGAACCATTTAAAAAGAAATAGACACTTTTCCATCTTACTTTCTTTAAAATCTTTCCTAACTCTTCAAAACTTGGATGGCCAATTCCCAATCAGAACTACAAAAATGGGCAAGCACTGCACTTAACTTCCTAACTGTAAACGAGGATCTTTAACTATCAAAGATTAGCCATGTTAAAAAAAAAAAAAGAAAAAATACTTTCTTTTTCTGAGTACAATGACTACACTTATTTCATGGTGAAGTCATCCCTTTATCTAACGGTTCCTTCTGTGCCATTCCTTTCAAAATGTCACACTTTAAAAATACAAGGAAATAAAAAACCTGAAGTGATCCCTTTCAGATACTATACTCCTGAGATATCTTTTATCTTCTTTTTTTTTTTCATGCTGTACATGCAGGGCTTTTGTTTCTGAAGATATTTGCAGGCAAGTTTGGTTTTCATGTTTGAAAAGCCAGGTAATTTTTAAAAATGGACCATAAAGCCATCTTTTTAAATGTTGGAATGCTGCATTTTACATCCCACTCTGCCCCTCTACAAACAAGAGTTTAGGGAAGTATTGTCTTAAAAGGATGAGGGAAGGTTTTATTTTCTTAATATAGTACACTTTGTTTCCAGCAGCAAAGCAACACAGGATTTCAAAGACAGTTTGAACAGGAACTAAGGGATTGAGGCAATCAAAGCTATTTCATTCCAGAGAAGTTGGAAATCAGCTCTATCAGAATATTTTGTGTTATTATCTACATAGTTCTTATCCAGAAATTCTAAAACCATAAAGACTCACAGCCCATTGTTCCATTTTATGAAACAAAATAATCATTGATAAAAATGCACTTCTATCCAACATCCAGTCTATAGAAAATTGGACACATTTAATGTAGTCATACTCCTATTACAACAAGAAGCTAAGAAACGATACAGACAAATTATGGGCATGGGTTTGTATCCCTTATGTAAGTAATTCTTATGTGCACAAGCAGCCCTATTAATATTGATGGAATTACTCATGTGAATAACAACTGCTGTGTAAATCAGGGCTGCAGAATCAGATCATATATGACTTGCCCAGATAGAGAATTACAAAATAGCAGCAAATTTACTGCTTATTCCTGTGATTCACTTCCAAGATTAAAATTCTTGCCATAGCAATAAAATGCAGAAAAGCAAAAAGGAATGTAAGGAAATTTTCATACTCAAGTCTTGAGTTCTTTATTGCAGGAGTAGTCCTATTTTCTCTTATTGAGAGAAGCATTTTCATTAATGGAGAATAACAGATGATAAAATCTGCAGGAGTTACTGAGATCTTAATGAAGCAAATTCTCAACTGCATTTTATTTTGTCACTGTTTTGTTTTGTTCCCCGTTTTCCCTGTTAACATAATTAGTCACATGGGTCTCCCCTTTTTAACATTAGTAAAGAGGAATACTGAAATAATTTGCTATTCTAATATACAATTCACTGTATGCATTAAAATATGCATGTCCTCTTCTTCAAAAGGCAGTTTTTGAATGATTCATGAAAAAAGTAATCTACATCAATAAAAAAACAGCTTTGTGAAATTTACAGGAAAACACATTTTGGAGTGTTCAACGAGGCCAGAGAACTGACATTTTCAGTTTTCCATTCTCTGTTTTTTTTCTTAATTTCCTTAATGCCCCTAGCATTTCTGAGAGTTTATACTAAATCTTTTATCTTTAATTTTATATTGTCTACTTTTAATATGCATTTAAGTTCTGTGTACATCATAATCCAAGAAAATGTTATTTATTAAAACTGTAACACCGGGAACATACATCAAAGGTGGAACACAAGTGATAAAGTTAATTTTCTGTATGAAAATGCACAGGATTCCTACAAATATTAATTTGAAAATAGAGGATAAACCAAGCCAAATTCAAAGTCTAAAGCCATGGACTGCCAGTCATGGACTGCTACAGTCAGCTGACTTATTCCTAAAAGTTGCCAAGTTGTGAAGGAAAAGCATGTGTCGTGTCATACTGTCCTTCAGTTATGCTGAACAGTCAATAGCTCTGGCTACTGACATAATTCAGCACAGAATATAGTTGTTTCTGAGGAATACAGACTTTCTTATCACTAGAGTTGTTATTTTCTTTGTGAAAAACAGAAATTAAAGCATCCACGTGGACTATTATTTAATTTAGTCCTCGATGACCAGCTGCTGATATATTATAAACCACTGTTGTTCTACATTTTCCTTCTTATTTCATATGAATTCACCATACGAAGCTCTGCTTTTACTGGATTATCCTCTTACCAGAACAGGAATCGTGACTTCCCAAAGAAAATTCAGGCAATTCAGTAGCAACATTTGCACTAAAAGTAGTGGTAACAAAATCACCAGCTTTTCTACGTGTACAAATAATAAGTCAGCAGCTAATAGATTGCAGATTAATGTTATGTATTATCATCATATAATTCTTACCACCTTTATTTCCTACGCAGAGCACATAAGGTAAACTCCTTAACAGGAGACTCTTAATCACATATATGTTTGAGGTGCCTAGAATAGTATCCATCTGATTCAGTAGTCTAATTGTAGCCAGTGGATGCCCTTAATAGCATTTGCCAACTGCTAATTTTACCTTATGGTACTTGTAATCTTAGCAAACAAAATCA
Source organism: Colius striatus (assembly GCF_028858725.1). Lineage (NCBI taxonomy): Eukaryota > Metazoa > Chordata > Aves > Coliiformes > Coliidae > Colius > Colius striatus. Next base: position 29,800,311 of record NC_084761.1, read on the forward strand.
GTGATTCTTCCTGTTTAATTCTGAATAATGCTCTTTGCATAATATGTTTGGGGAAATTCTTCACATGAATATTTCTTTAACTGAATATATTATCCTAAATAAATCAGGATAGATATGTGTATTCACTGGAAAAGTGCAATATACTTAAATAAAATGGGACACATCTAAAATATAAAAGGAATTTTTCACACACATACTTGTTGCATATTCTGTGCAAAAGGTTACTGTATTTATCATGTAAATGCTTTGGTCCCTTCCTTGATTAGAATGAGAACTTGGAGAAATAGGGTTTGAGCGTGTCAGCTGTTGTCTACGTTAATTACTCTCAACACCATAGAAGTGAGAAGTTCCAAAGAGTGAAGATTTAAAAGATTTATTTCATGGGCTTGGAAGGTTTTTTATTGAGTTATTTTTTAATTTAAGTCAGATTTACATCTCTCCTACACTAGGACACTTTTCACGTTTTGACAGCATAAAGAGACCAGTATGTTAAATAAGCAATGTGAAATTACATTTGCACAAATGAAAATTAGAACCAAAATGGCTGATGAGTCTGGTTCTGGTCATTTACACCAGTGTTCTGGCTCTGTAGCCCAAGTTTAATTAGCAGAGTTAATCATGATTGATCAGTCTCATGGAAAGGGGGGGGTGTCATGTTCTCTTGGAGCCAGTGAGATGTAGAGATATGTGATCAGCCCCCTGATTTTAAGCCAGGCCTGACTCCAATGAAATTGGAAGCCGCTGCCAAGGAGCTTAGTGTTGTCAGGTCCTGGGCATTGCGCCACTGGAAAATAGCCATGTTGGATTTCTGTTCTGCTGTCCCAGCTCACCCCACGTGTTGGAAGGAGGCATAGAAACGCAGAGCCCAGCTGTAGTGCAGATGCATCAGCTCAGATGCATGCTCTCTGGAATACTTGTTTCTGGGTTGTAGCAGCACAAAGGGACCAAAACCAAGCTTCTGAATCTGTTATTCTAAAACAAGTAAGCTTATTAATGGAAAAGCAGAAGCAAAATTAGACAAAAGTTGAAATAAAGTGGGTGCTTGGAATACAGAACTATAGACTCCTAAGCAAAAAGTTCCCTGAGCAATAAGTGGAAAGACAGTCTAATACAAAGGTTGCTGCAGAGCTGAAGTCAGACCTAGGTGAAGCATAATCCAGTTACTCCAGTTTATAATCACTGCCAGGATCTTTTAGAAGTGATGGATGTCAGACATCCATTCTTCCATCACATGACACTTTTCTTAGAGTCTCTATTTCTTCATACCTGCTACTGGTAAAAAGAGTTAGTATCCCATTTTTTATTGAAAATTACACATTTTTAATAAGATCAACCTAAGTTTGAGTGATTTTAGAAGTCTTTTAAAAATTCTTACATTTTTTTAATTACACATTATGTTTTAATTAAAACTACTAAAAAAGAACTTGCCTTGCAAGCAACCCTTTTATTTTGAATTGGTTTATATTTTAATAGCTTATAAATCCTTTCCAATTCTTTTCTTAGTATACAATTGCTTGAATTGAATGAGTAATTTTTGTTTTCTACAAACATTCATTTTTCTAATGAAACAAAACTGAAAATTTCCCAGCCAGTTCTAAATTTAAACGACTTAGCTTTACTGTGCTTGCACTTCTTTTGTGTCTGTCTCCTTCAAGCACTGTACCAAATTAGTTTACAGAAAGAAATACTGGAAAAAAAATAGTGAATAGTGATATAATGGTAGGGAATAATCATCAAATCATCGTTTCAGACTCCAGTGACTAATACACATAGAATAAATATGCACTTCTGAGACTGAGAATAAACTCGTGTAGCTATTTTGCTTATGCCACATGACCTACACACCTGATTAAACCAACTTTAAAGGCTTAATGTTTCACATGAGATTGCTTGTGAAATCAAATTACAGCTTGAGAGTTTTTTTTAAAACATAATCTGTTTTACCAGAACACACAAACACCCACCCTGTATGATTTGTCTGATCATTTGTTTGGGAGAAAATTCAGACAGAAATGAAGTTGTGGATGGTTTATATAAATACCAGTGGTGGCATGAGGTGCACTTTCCACCAACAGGTTATTTACATAAGCAGGATAAAAAAGCCGAACTTAGATATCTTTTTACACTAAGGTTTTATAAGCAGATTAACACACTGTGTACTCTAGTTTGCACACTTACTCATATGTCACATCTCACAGCCAATCCAAATTAGTATCAACAGATAGGAAAGAAGACGATGCAGAATGTAACACTGCCTATAAAACATTACGATATGGTGAGGAAGGTTACTGGCTGCACGTCCTGCTTGTTATTTCGAGTAATTAAAAAAATTAGCTTCGGACATGGCCACAGATGTTCCAGGCTCATGATATCCAGATCCATCTCTTTTACTTGAACTATTTGTGCAGGCCAGCATTTAGCCTCTTGGCCAAACATATAGCTCCCATCCTTATGAAGAGAAAACAAATGATCTGCATCTACAGTAGGCTTTAAATTTGCCAGAGAGACTCAGACTGAATCAGTATGCTACCAGAGCACAGCATTCTTAATACTGAATTTCAGCTTCATATTGCCAGCCATTTTTATATAGCCATGAGGTGTTTTGGGGAAAAAAAAAGACAACAAACATTTTTATGAGGCCAAAAGAAGAGTCAGTATACCCTAAAGAGGTTGACATCTTACGTGAACTTATGCATATGCCTCCTAAGGCAAGATGTGTATGGAAAATTATTGCTAGTGACAATGAACAGCTCCAACGATGACTAAAGGATGAAGCAGTAAGTGCCTACTGAATGAATAAAAGGCTCTGGATGAGCCAGGGAGGAAGGAGAGAGTGAGTTTTAAAATAAAGAAGCAGAGTCACCACTGAGAAGCTGGAGAAAAAAAAAATAGCATTTAGTCCTGTGTTTTCTGTACTCACAAATGTTATCCTTTCAGTAGCAGCAACTTCACTTACTACCAGAAGGGAGGAGGTGTCCACTTTCAGGCAAGCCTATCTGATGTTAACTCCTCTCAAGACTGCTCAGATCTGTGCTCGTGAAGACTTTACTGTCAGGATCACAACATGTACAAGACAAACTGAGAAATTTAGTTCTCAATGAAGTAAAAAGGCACCTTGTAGAATTTTCAGGAGGATGTAATTGTGTGATACTTTCTGATTGTCACTGGAGTTACTGTATATGTCTAAATACTCTTTGAAAACCAGGCAACCGTAAATCCCAAGGCATCCAACTACCTGAAAACATTTGGTTCTCAAACCCTAGAGATATTTGAGAGAGATTCAAGCAGACTCAGTGAGCAGCTTAGAAATCAGGGAGGAAAAAAAAGGTCAGTAACTTTCTTAGCAGATTAAATTTTTCCTTATCATATTATGGTACATCCTATTGCACTGCTGTTTCTGAAACTGCCTACTATAACTGATGCACAAAAAATTATAATTGACTCAGAAGAAAGATGCTTTAAAAAATTCAGGACAAGATATTTAAGCTAATAACATTTCTGAACAGCTTGTTTGGGAGAAACGTACTTACTTGTACATGTTTGGCAAGCATGCTATATTGCATCTACATGAAGAAAAGAGAACAAGCAAAGCATTGCATGATATTAAATAAGATCAGATGCTGTTCTTGAATAATGCATTCAGCAACACTTGTTACAAATCAGAACTGAAAAATAATTATTATCATGCTATATTTAAAATATGAAATATTTAACCAGACTTAAACAAGAAGACGTTAGCAATGAAAGACTGGTTTCACAAAGCTGTTGAAAACAAAACCACCAGAGGAAAAAAAAAATCCACAACAACAACACACAAAAAACAACAAAAATCTAAGAATTATAATTAAGAACGTATCACTGAGAATGCAGGCAATAGAGCAAAAAACATTGTACACCAAATTGAATGTATTTGAGCTGACAGTGTATACACACAGTTGTTTTGATTTAGGACATGGTTCTTTTAAGTACTATTCCTGTTCCTAGTATCAGGGAAGAGGGCTGCCATTGATCAGCCCATACTGGGGCATGGTGGCATGCCATGCTGCTTAATCTGGCCCATCAGGGCAGGAAGTGCCAGAGTGTTAAAAAAAAAAAAAAAACAGTTTTGGTCTTCTGCTAGGGGAGAAAAAGCCTGCTTTCTAAACCTTTCTGTAATTTCCTACTCCATAAATGCTTTTTTTGTATAGCGAATAACCAATGTGACATACCACCAAAATTCCATTAAGTTATTTCAACTTCAGGATTAGAGGAATATGCAAATGAAAAACATTATATTTCTTTTATACCTGAATGTTCCTGTGTAGCCAGCCATAAGGAAGTATCTCTTAACATTATCAGTCATATAGACAACTCTGACATGCCAGACTGTCTTCTATTCATCACAGCTATGCAAACTTGAAACTAGTGTAGAGATTTAGGTCTTAGCTCTACTTGTGCAGGGCTGCACATTTTTCCATTTCTAACTATCATTTATTTTACGCAATATAATTGAGATAAATGTCTGACACAACCATAGTCACCTGGTTATATTCAAGTTGGCTGACTTGTGCAGGCCCTGTACTCGTGACAAGTTGAGGGAGCCTTTAAAACAACTACATGTTTTAAAAGCTTTCTATACAGATTTGTCAAAGAAAATACTCAGTAGTTAGCTTTCAAATTAACCTTGAATGTATATTGCAAGGTGGTATCTGTGTATGAGCCAAATCTCAAAAGTATTTTTCTGTTTAATATGGGAAAAAAAAAAGTAAGATATCTTTGCTTGCTTTGAGTAGATGAAATTAAGAATTCATTAATATTTCAGTGATATAAATCAGGTCATTAATGTATTTTCAGATACAGGAGATTTGCATAGCCCTTCAGGTTTTTTCAATAGGAAGTTTAGGAAATTCATCAACTTCTTTCTTTAGAAAATCTGCATTTTGATTACCACTTGCAAAGAGTTATTTGTAAATTGGTACGCATATCTAACAAGTTACTCACTGCCCCACTGTATCCTACTCAGTGGTTTTCCAGACAGTATGGTGATGATCTCAGCATCCAGCCACAGTCCTGATTCAGCCACCAGTACACATGAGCTGAAGGGTGGGAATACTGGCAGGTGTGTAAAATTTCAAATGGAGCCGGAGTTCATATTGATTGAGCTAACTGACACTTATCCACTTTTAAGCAGTTAAAACTTGGGATCGACTAGCAGTACATCAGCATAAACTGTATAGCATAAATCAGAAAATACTTGAAATACAACTGGCACAAGACCAGTATTTAAACTTCAGCATTCTGGGTTGTCAAGTGGAACAAAGCATTAATGATACTTTTTCTCTTTTGCATCAGATAAACAGTTAATTTGACAAAACTAAACCTTTAACATAAAAGATACTTCTTAAGGTTGAATTTTTCAGAGTGTTCTTGCTTATATTTTTGGTTACAGTATGACATTTATACTGTTTTAATACAGTTATTAGTATGTTTTTCTTCTAATGTAATTTACTTCTCACTATCTTCATGTTGTTTGAAGCCACTCTATTAATACTTAAACCTATTTTTTCTAATCTTTTTAATTCAAAACTGAAACCACAGTATGTTGATTCCTTTCTCCCTTTTTCTGTAGCTGCTTTTCATGGGTTTCACTCCCTTAGTACTGCTGCTAGAGACAGGGATTTAAAGCGACAGATAATACAGCACTTGGATCAATTATTTCTACTGTATGCATACTTTCTGGTCATGTTTCAGACATGTTTTTTTTTTCTCTTAAGTGGTTCAGCCCCTTTTAATTCATAAGAAAAAGCACTAGGCATAACATTTTTTTAATCATTATATGTTATGATGTCTTCTTCAAATTATATTCCTTCCTTGTGTAGATAGATACTGGAGTGTTGGGAGCAATTAACATAACTCAGAGAGCTAATTTCCTGTGGTTCTTTAACTCTGTATTTATGGCTTTCAAAAGAGTGGATCTGTACTCTAAGGATTAGTGTAGTCTATAAATTTTGGTTTTCTGAGTTTTCTTTTAAGGAATTAAGATAAGAAAAAATTGGTGGTGGCTGGAAATCACAGGGAAAAAAAAAAACACCCCAGTCTTTGTCTGTGTTTTCCTTTCTTTTTCCTACATGAAAAAATGTAAAAAAGTTGTGTTGTAAGACTACTTAACCATCTCCTTTGCAACTGAGTCTCTCACATGCCTTTCCACCTCTTTTTCTGAATTTTTTGAACCAGACTTATGAGACCCAGAACCAGGCATTCCTCCAGTCACATACCTACAGCCATGACCTGGTGGACTGTCATTGATCAAGGGGATAATTCAGTTAATATAGACAACACCCAAGAAGGATAAGGATTTAATTTGCTTGACTTAACACCTTTTACCACCATGGCATATTCCCCTTCTCTAGCAGCAGGCTAGTGCCAGCACTGCTTATCCTGACTGACACAGGTCTTTAAGAAACTGCAGAAGTAAGAAACTGCTGGGCGCCTTTTTCACTCCTTAAATCTGTTTGAGCTGGGGTTTTTCCCCTAAAAGTAGCATATTTAAAAGCAGAGTAGGTCCCACATATTGCCATATTTTGGGGTATGACTCTTAATCATTCTTAATGATCTAATGGGCTTCACCTGGAACCTGTCCACCCTCAGCTGTCATTTCACTCCAGCTCTAGGCCTTCAGCTGTCATCTCAAAGCTGCTATTTTGTCAGACCTCCAACATCTCATTTGGTCACGTTTGTTGCCCATTTCCACACCCCACCCCCTCCACCGTCTGACTGTCATGGAGGTGAGCTTGTCGCTTGCCCTGCCCAGCCGGCTGGGCCCAGTCACTGCCATGAAAGTGAGCTCATTGCCTGCCTTGGACAGGAGCAGGGAGGCTTTCAAGCAGGTAGGTGGCTTCTTGGTAAAGATGTCAATGGGGGACTGTGCCTGGCGATGGTGGCAGAAATATGCCGGGGTTTAAGGCTCTCTAATACCTTCCCTGTTTGGTGTATGGGGTGCTTACTGTGCCTCTGCCAGTATCACTCTTTGCTTGCTGTATTTTATAGTCCGTTTCTTGCAATCAATCTAAATTTGTTGTGAGACATGGTGTTCATGTTGGCCTTAGCCATTTGGCTAAGAATGGGGGATTCATAGCAACACATCTAGAGACCTTTGCTAACACGCAAAAACGGCCTGGCAGCAGCCTGTCCGGAGTTCTGGTCTCATGGGCTGTGACCCCCTCAGCCATCTTGGACTATGTGCCTCTGTTGCTTTTGAAAGGGAAAGATTTCAAGCTGCAGCAGCAATAACTGTCAAGAATTTCATCACACAACATGTAAGTGTGCTGCCACCCAAGCCTGAGTTTAAGGTGCAAGTTTGGTTTGGTTTTGTTGTGGTATTCTTTCCAAGTCCCTCTTGAGGACTTGACTCCCTCAATCTGACATGACAGAAAGGTCCTGTTGAGCCTGAAAGAACCTCAAAAAAAAGTGAAGTCTACGTTGGCCCTTGAAACATCTAGCCTTCGTTTACCTTTTGCACAAAATATGTACAAATCTATAACTATTCACAAACAAAAAACCTCCTGAAAACAAATATTCTAGTTTGAAGGTTAGCTAAAAGCAGAACAAACAAATGAACAAAAATCACCTGAAGGCTAGCTTTCAATTCCTTGGCTGCTTGCATTTTGGAGAGACTTACTCTTCAATTGTTGTCTCTTAAGAACTGGTTTCATTGTAATCTGTTTAATTAGCGTCACCTTTTGGCATCTCAAGCTACTATCAATAGGTACCTGTACTTGCAGCAGATACAAGAAATACATCTACTCTGGTCAGGGGTTCTTGAAAATGCAATGCATATATTATCTCTATCTCATGACCTCTTCACATTCTATAGCAAGTAAAACAATTGAAAAGGAGTACAAGGTAAGTTTTAATACATTTTAGCTCTCTTCTGATGTAACCTGGCAATGAAAATATTAAAATATTGCTAATACTAGGAGATTAAAACATGTAGTTTGAAAATGATGATCAGATTTTATAGTTGGGCATCTCTTACTATGATTGTAAAAATGTGTTACTGATCCATTTTTGTTCTTCTCTTCTTTGTTCTTCAATAATCTTGATTATCTTTTTAAAATTAATGTAGCCTATATAGAATCATAGAGTCATTTCAGCTGGAAGAGACCGTTAAGATCGAGTCCAACCTTTGTCCCTGCTCTATCAACCACTAGACCATTTCCCTAAGTGCAACATCCAACCGTCTCTTAAACACCTCCAGGGATGGTGACTCCACCACCTCCGTGGGCAGCCTGTTCCAATGCCTGACAGCCCTTTCAGTAAAGAAATTCCCCCTAATATCCAGCCTGAACCTTCCCTGGCACAACTTGAGGCTATTTCCTCTTGTTCTATTGCTTGTTCCTAGGGAGAACAGACCAACTCCCGACCTTGCTACAACTTCCTTTCAGGTAGTTTTAGAGAGCAATAAGATCTCCCCTGAGCTGCCTTTTCTCCAGGCTAAACAGTACCAGATCCCTCAGCCGTTCCTCATATGAGACGTGCTGCAAATCCTCGTCTAGCTTGATAAGTTGCCTCTGCACCTCAATGTCCTTGTAGAGAGAAGCCCAAAACTGCACACAGTATTTGAGATATAACCTTACCAAAGCCAAGTACAGCTGATCACCTCCCTGCTCCTGCTGACAACACTGTTCCTGATACAGCCCAGAATGCCATTGGCTTTCTTGGCCACCTGGGCACACTGCTGGCTCATGTTCAGCCGCTGTCAGTCAACATTCCAAGGACCCTGTCTGCCTGGCAACTTTCCAGGCACTCCTCCCCAAGCCGGCAGCGCTACTGGGGGTTGCTGTAGCCCAAGTGCAGGACCCGGCACTTGGCCTTATTGGAGCTCATGGCATTGGCCTTGGCCCAGCCATCCAGCTTATCAAGAGCTCTCTGTAAAGCTTCCCTACCCTCAAATAGATTGACACTTCCACTCAGCTTGGTATCATCTGCAAACTTACTGAGGGTGCACTCTGTCCCCTCATACAGATCATTAATAAAGATATTCAACAGGAGTGGCCCCAGTACTGAGCCCTGGGGGACACCACTTGTGATTGGCAGCCAACTGGATTTAACGCCATCGACCACAACTTGTTGGACCTGACCATCTAAACCAGTTTTTCACCCAAGAAAGTATATGCCCAACCAAGCCAAGAACAGCCAATTTCCCCAGAGAATGCTGTGAGAAACAGTGTCAAATGCCTTACTAAAATAAGGCATGAATAGGAAATACTGGGGATGTGGTATCTTTAAACACAAGAAGGGTGAAGTTGAAGTAAAAATATCAACACGCATACATTTTTTTTCCTGGAAACTTGTAGCTGAGTGCCAAAACACTCTATGCAAGTGGCAAAAAAAAAAAAAGAAAAAAATATTGGTTGTCTGCAGCAGATACTCTACATACTGTATCACTATGTTGTGCTCCTTGTTGCAAGGAGAGGGGAGAATCAACCTGCTGCCACTGAGGGGAAGAGGTACTTCAGTGAACCTCTTAAGATCTCATCAGGTCATTGGCAGAAGAATTTGACATTTGAACCATATGTTCTACAGTAATCATAGACTTCTATTGATAACGTGGTTCTACATATAGATTAGAAAAATGTTCTGTTATAGAATGAATGTGTTCCATCATTCAGGATTGAGGAAAAAGTGGCTTGGAATAAAAGAAGTTTTTACTGTATAAACTACCTGTGCTGTGCTCACTGAGCCCAGAAAGCATGCACTATTATAAATTCTGAAAGTCTAACAGATTAAAATGGTATTGTATCCAATGATAGAAGGCAAGCTGAGGATTTTTATAGGAAATCTTGTGATTCTTGGTGCTCTGTATGTAGGTGCATGGGTGATGTAGATCATAGCAATGACTAGAAGACTTCAGGGGCATACAGTAGTGTAAGGGCATTAGTTTTAATTTGTTATGCTTAGAATCCTGTAAGAGAACACAATGTAGTAGTGAACTCAGTAGGCTTGATTCTCTGAGGATTCAGTGGCTAACTGGTAACTTATGAAATGGAGGATGTTGTGTGGGCCTGTTCTATGCTATACTGATCTTCTGTGAATTCAGTTACTCAGTTACAGAGTTATTTGGATTTCTCAAATACATGATTTCAGGATGTTATTGAGCTCTGGCAGACCTCAGGACCTCATGTATTTTGCTGTCCTGTTTCTGAGGTTTATCTCAGTCATGGGAACTAGAAACTTCCAATTGTCTGTTAAAGACTGATGTGATCAGGGAGCTTAAACTCTCTTCTGATTTCTACCATACTCTTGTATGTATTCATTACTTTCTATGTAGTCAGAAGACATCAGATTTATGAAGCAGAACTTAGTAAGCTGGCTAGAGGATTTGTGTTGATGCCTGTAAGCCGGTAGAAAGTATGCTGTGGAAGTTGGATGGTTCCTCAGCCCACAATCCATATGCTGGATGCTAAAACTCAGAGTGATTTGGAGACTTCTTATATAAGAGCGCTGACAGTAAGGCAGATTTGGCAAGAATCTTAAAAGTCAAACAAAGGAGGTGGAGGAAGACATGGAAGTACGGAAAGACTTCTTGCTCGGCCACATAGCTGCTGACAGAATCAAATAGATTTTTCTTTCCCTCAAAGGTTCTGAGGCTGTTTAGGGAGCAAAATAGGTAAGGCAGACAAGATTTCAGCTCTAGTTTATTGTGATAAATCCTAACTGATGATGCAAACTAGATATTTGGAAATAATGTTAGGGCATGAAGCAAGGGAGTAAAAGGGTTGTTCTGAGGAATTTAGCTGTCCTAATTGCAGCCTGGCTTTTAGAGGATAGAATGTCAGGTGTATTACTGTCATCCTTGTCCATACAGAGTCTTCAGGAGGTTTTCAGTGTATGAAACTTTCTAGATTTTGTCCTGCACACTCTTGTGTCCACGCTCAGAGTGGTAAACCAAACAAACATGTTATGGGGCCTGGCAGCATTTTAACTAGAGAGTGAAGGAAATGCCTTGAGGGGTGGGGGGGGGTGGGGGGATGGGGGACCTGTAGGGCCTTGCGGGGACCCTAGGTGCACAGTGTTCCACTTCAGTGAATGTTTATTCATCTATACAGAATAATGAACTAGGTAAATATGAATAGTATCAGGTGAGCTGAAACTAGACTTTTAATGACTAAACTTTTTTTGGAAAAAAGGTTGTGAAACCAAACTGAATATGGCTGTGATAGATCCAGGCAGCTAGATTTTTTTTGTGCATGCTATTTCCTTTGGAATTTCTCTCGTGATGAATGATTGTAAAATGATGATTAAAAGGAGGAAAATTTGGGATATTTTTTAGTTACTCTGGTGGAAAAACTGACTCAAGATTAGTTGTGAATCTCACAATTTGGCAAGTTTTACAGATTGTTGAGTCTCTGCAGAACCCTGTGGGGTCTTCCGTAAGTCATTCTGCAGGAGAACAGCTATCGGCCTTTGCAGGACCTTAGATCTGGGCACTCTTCTTAGGATGCCGCTGTTGTGTCAGAGGGTGAATTATTTTTCCCCTACTCTAACTTTTCTCTTCATGGATCTGAAGAGGACTCCCATGGAGACCAGGAATGGTCTCCTATGTGATGCCAGAAACATAAAAACCTCAGTAAAGACCGAAGAGGTGAGATTTGAATACAGGTTTTATTAGTGTCACCGTAGTAAAACAATTTCCTTCTTTTTCTATGTCCTACAGTCTCCCCCTAGAAAGTGCCTAGTATTTGCATACTTGTTTTATAGTACTGCCTACACAGAAGGAACATAACAGCTTGTTCATAATGTCGTGTCAGTACATCTCTGACTTCCAAGCTGGCTTTGACTCATCCAGTCAGCTCAAGCAGCAAAGAACTACCCAGGGTTGATCTGCACCTAGCTTGAGACACCTTTGAGTATGTTTTGTCGCACAGCTATGCATATCATGTCTTACACAGCTTAAGTAATTTTGGACTTTAAAAACATCTCAAAGGAGAAGACACCAGTGCAAGCTCATTATTTATTATTATTGCCCTTGCAATCCTGTCCTTGATAGATTCTTTCTGAACTTGCAAACTCTCTAACCTGTCAGGTAAAACAAACCACAAATGAAGAAAGGTTAGAATGTAAAATCCCCAGGTCTGTGTGAAAGAGCTATTTTATCTATTACCAAAACTGTACATTGCAAAGGTGAAGGGAACCATTAGAGAACAGGTGCCCTGAATGAGAAAAGATTTCAGACCCTGGACCTGGAAGCCTGGTTGTTGATTTATTTGAGAAAACTACAGTAGTTAGTACTTGATTCAGAGCAGAAATGGAGTTTCTCCACTCTTCATCTTCAAGTAAAGACGAATGAGCTTTCATAATGGACCTTGCCCTGCCAATAGGAATAAATGACTGTGATTTCTGAACGCTTTCAAGGAGACCTGGAGACTCAATATGCAAAATCTCTCATTCTATCATTGAAAGTGCAGCCTTGGATTATTACTGACAGCCAAGATGCAGTTAAAGTAAAGGTCATGCAGACTATTGACAATAATAAATTCTGAGATTTGCTATCTTTTTGCTGAGGCCTGTGTTAGGCCATGCATCAAAAACCTGTATAAAAAAAAAAAGTTTGCCTTCACCCAATAAAAAATACCATGTACATTTTTCAAGCTTCCTTCTTGAAGGAGTTAGAATAGACCTCTCATATTTCATTTTATCTTTTAAACTAACACACTGGGAGAGCTGCCCACCAAACCATTGGTTTAATCCTCTCTACCCACTCATAATCTATAATTGAAGTTCAATAAAATCATCTGTTTCTACTAGGTGTAGAAATAAGCATGACAGTGTATTTGAATAAAGGCTGAAGGTAAACATGAGCAAGTTAATTCAGTTTTCAGTGTGTAAGCCTGAGGTAAAAAAAGTAAGGTCTTCAATATTGCAGGTTAAGTAATTGGCTGTTCCTAATTGGGAAACAAATATGTGTTGTTTCAAAACTCAGGGCACATGATAGCTGCAACCTGTTCATGATTAAATGAGTAAAATAAAGTGCAGAATGAACACAAGCAATAGCTAACAAATAAAACTACTCAGGGTTGCAGTTAGTGATGTTTAAAAAATGCAGGTAAGAACAAGCCCCTGCAACTGAGCAGGACTTTATAAATGACTAATAATTTTACCAGTGAAATTAAGATGTGAAACTGTGCTTTTTGATTTTCATTTCTTAACTTTTAACATGGAAGCACCATTGTAGTTTTCTTTGACTATAACAAATTTGATTCTTACATAGAACAAATTGAGAACCTTGGATGTTCATTGCAGCTTTAGGATTTATTCAGAGCATACAGTCCATAGGGAGCTACAGCATAGCCTGCCATATTGAGAATTATAACGTAAGCCTGACAAGCGAAAAAAAGTTTAGAATGAGAGAGAGCAGAAAAGTATAGCTTTTGACTCCCTTGTGCTGGGGCTAACAAAACCCATTGCCAACTGTTGTGGGCAGTTTTGCAACAGGACAGTTATCACCAAGTGATGCAATCTTCAGCCAAAACAGTAAACAAGTTAGTCTCAAATTGGCAACCTAACAGTGAAAGATGCTGTTTTCCATTATCAGTCCCATGGGTTATTCTTCATGCTTAGAGAGCAGCAAGATTTACATAACATGTTCATATCAGGTTTTAAGGAACTGTTTAAGTGTCTGTATTTGCACATGAACACATCACAAATATTCTTCATGGTGGTATTTGACTGTAGCTGGAGTGGAGAAAGCAGTAGGAAGAGAATATTATTTTAAAATCTATGTCTCCAATATCACCTATTAGGTAAATAAACACATAATAAAATATTGGCTCAAGTACACAGAACAGTAAGAATACATAAGGGACTTCTGACTTGACACAATGTTACTCTTTACTAAATTTTGTTTGATTCTTGATACACCACCACCACCTTCCCAGTACATCAGTTGCACTGGCATTTGCTTATTAAATAAGTAAAACCAGAAAACGCATGCCATTTGGAAAGCTTTTCTCCCCTTGTATTAAAACCACATAAAGCTTCTATTAGATATTCTGTTTTGACTGTAAAATCATTGTACTCAGAACTTACATTAATAGTCTGAACAAGAGAAGTTCATATTTTTTATCTGGATTTCTTAAAACTAAGCTTTTAAATTATCCAGTTCCAGGTCATTTCAGTGGGAATCGGTTTGCACTGAGACAAGGGTATAGGCTTTGACTTGTAAATGCAATATATATACAAACTGCAGAATATTTTCTGTGGTTTAAGCTATTCCAGTGTTATTTCAGCAGCTATCGGCAGAGGTAAGGAAGGTATATCTAGTAGCACAGTTATGGTTTGAGATACCTGAAGTAAATGGGATGTGTACAGTGACCATTTCACCAAGTGGTGTAGTAATAATCATAGTAGCATAGAATCATAGAATGTTAGGGGTTGGAAGGGACCTTTAGAGATCATCTAGTCCAACCCGCCTGCAGAAGCAGGTTCACCTAGATCAGGTCACATAGGAACATGTCCAGGTGGGTCTTGAAGACTTCCAAGGAAGGAGACTCCACAACCCCTCTGGGCAGCCTGTGCCAGGGCTCCCTCACCCTCACAGTGAAATAGTTTTTTCTTATATTTAAATGGAACTTTTTGTGTTCCAGCTTCATGTCATTACCCTTTGTCCTGTTGCTAGCTACAATAGAAAAACCAGATTCCCCAACCTCCTGACACCCACTATTTAGATATTTTTAAATATTAATAAGATCCCTCCCCAGTCTTCTCTTTTCTCGACTAAACAGCCCCAGTTCCTGCAGCCTTTCCTCGAATGAAAGATGTTCCAGTCCCCTGATCATCTTGTTGGCCCTATCTTCCATGACTGTTCAAAAATGATGGAAAGAGGCTTAGCAATCACATCAGCCAGCTCCTTCAGCACTCTAAGATGCATCCCATCAGAACCCATTGACTTCTGAGCCTTAGGCTTGGCCAACAAGTTTTCCTCTTCCACCTGGGGCAAGTTCTCTGCTGTCCAGGTCATCCTACTATCCTTGCTGGACTGGGCTTCCTGAGGACTGACCTTGACCTTAAAGACTGAAGCAAAGAAGGCATTCAGTACTTCAGCCTTCTCTACATCCTTGGTCACCAGGACACCCTCTGTGTTTAGTAGCAGGCCCACATTCCCCCTCATCGTCCTTCTGCTGCTGATGTATGTAAAAAACACCATATTACTGTCCTTAACTTCCCTGGATAAATTTAATTCTAGAAGGTCTCTAGCCTTCCTGGTTGCACCTCTGCAAGTTCTGTCACTGTTCCTGTACTCTTCCCAAGAAGCCAGCCCCTGTTTCCACCTCTCATAGATGGCTGCTTTCTGCCTGAGTTGTCCCAGCTTGGAGGGATCTCATGGGATAGGATTCTAGATGGTAGGAGTGTCCAAGAAAGCTGATCAATCTTCAAGCACAATTTCCTCCACGCCCAAGATCAATGTGTCCCCACATTGATGTATCAACACCTTCATCAATGGCTTAGATAAATGGATAGAGTGTACCCTCAGCAAGTTGGCTGATGACACCAAACTGGGAGGACTGGCTGATTCACGAGGCCATGCTGCCATTCAGTGGGATCTTGACCAGCTTGAGAGTTGGACAGAGAGGAAGTTCAACAAGGGCAAGTGCAGAGTCCTGCAACTCAGGAGGAACAACCCCATGCACCAGTACAGGCTGGAGAGCAGCTCTGTGAAGAGAGACCTATGAGTACTGGTTGATAATGGACTAAGCATGAGCCAGCAATGTGCCCTCATGGGCAAGAAGGCCAATGGCATCCTGGGTTGCATTAGGATGAGTGTGGCCAGCAGGTTGAGGCAGATTCTCCTGCCCCTTTCCTCTGCCCTGATGAGGCCTCATCTGGAGTCCTGTGTCCAGTTCTGGGCTCCCCAGCTCAAGACAGGGAACTTGTAGAGAGAGTCCAGTGCAAAACCACCAAGACGATCAGGAGACTGGAACATTTCTTTTACAAGGAGAGGCTGAGAGACCTGGGGCTGTTTAGTTTGGTGAAGAGGAGACTGAAGGAGGACCTCGTTAATACTTAAAAGTATCTGAAAGGTGTATGTCAAGAGGATGGAGTGGCACTTTTTTCTGCAGCGTCCAGTGACAGGACAAGGGGTAATGGAAATAAGCTGAAACACAAAAAGTTCCACTTAAATGTAAGGAAAAACTAATTCTCTGTAAGGGTCAGGGAGCACTGGCACAGGTTGTCCAGGGAGGTTATGGTGTCTCCTTCTCTGAAGGTTTTGAAAACCTGCCTGGAAACATTCCTGTGTGACCTGATCCAGGTGGACCTGCTTTGGCAGGGGAGTTGGATGATCTTTAGAGGTTCCTTCCAGCGCCTACCATTCTGTGATTCTGTGAGTAATTGGCTAAAAATATTTCATAGCTGAAGAGAGGTGAAAGGAAAATTTTCTTCAGATAGTTGTTATTGGTTTGGGTTATGTGGTTAGGGTTTTAACCTTTTTGATTGTTCTTCTCGTGATGCAGAAATAATGTGGCTAGTTCTTTGTAGCAATCTGAGTACTGAACACTGACTTTCAGAAATCATGCTAAAGAATTGACATAAGCTGAATATGTTTTTAGTCTGATCTGCATTGAGCTCACTTCATGAGGAAAAGAATATTAAGCCATGTCTAGGTAGACTTTGTTTTAATAATATGTGAAGACCTGTATCTATAAAAGAAGAAATGGTTTAAACTCAGTCCAGAAAGCTTGCTTATGTATAGAGGTGTGAGGAAATACAGGAACCAGTCTGAATATGTGATCATATGCAGTGCTATAAAATACTCATTGCTAAGAATCTGTGACTTTGAATGCTGATACAAATTTAGGCTGGCATGACAAACACTTTTACTGTGCTTCATTGTTTGTATTTATGCTGCTTTTTGTTAGATTCTCTCTTTTTGTCAGTCTCTTGCTAGTGTTGCCCCTTCCAAATGTGTGGTTTCTATGGTAACGGTGATGCCATTTTTCTGGACTGAGTTTAGTGAGTTCTGCAAGTACAGTAGTAGAGTTCTTTCTATATGTTGAACCTATACCATGTAATTTGGATCTCCAAGTTAATACAGATTTATTTTGCTTTTAACCAACTCTTAAACAGGACAATTCTAAGCAGCTGAACTGAGGCCCTATGCAAAGCCCATCTTCACCACCACATTGGATTATAAAAGGAAAAATCTAATTCCCTCTGAAAAGCTCACAGAAATGAATTTATATTGCTGAACTCCCCAAGGTAACTGTAGAGAGCTCATATCCCCTCAGAGCTCTCCGTTTGCATTACTTTCCTTTAATAAATTATACAACTTAACTTAGCATGCTATCGTGCAGCTGTTAAAAAATTGGTCTGATATGTGCCCACAAGTAGGCCATTAGTGCAAAAAATTCTTTTAATATTCCCCATTACTGCAACAGAAAATCCTACCAAGCTGAAGGATTGATTACTGATTGTGCCGGTCCTTATGTCTCTCCTCTCCTGCAGCAGTATTTGGAGGTAGCTCAGGCTGGTGAGGTTGCTACATGGCTGTGCGACAGCTATCTCAATATATTATTGCAGTTTTCAGGCAATTAGGCATAGAGAACAATGTGTACTCAAAAGAATGAGTGTTGGAACAGAGTCTTGGAACTGTCTTTAGTCTTATTTAATGGGTCTCTTTATTCTCAGTGTACCAGGGAGGCCTCTCAGCTGACCTGTGTTTTGAACCTTAGCAAATGAGTTCAGAAAGTTCTGATATATCAAAAGCTTTGAGTCTAAACATGATAGTTTTATTTTACTTCTGGGATTGACTGTGGGGAGGTGTAGGGAGAGAAGTAGAGCTTTGTGTGTGTTTTATTTTTCCTTCAATTTAAAATGTTTAGCTTTATGCCAATTTCTTGGTGGTCTAAAATGCTTAACATACACAGAATCATTACAGTTGAAAAAGACTTTTAAGATCAAGTCCAGCCACTAACCTCACACTGTCAAGCCCATCACTAAACCATATCCCTCAGCACCTCATCTATGCATCATTTGAATATCTCTAGGGATAGTGACTCCACCACCTCCCTGGGAGCCTGTTCCAATGCTTTATAAACCTCTCAATGAAAATATTCTTCCTTAATGCCCAATCTAAACCTTCCCTGGTGCAACTTGAGCCCACTTCCTCATGTTCTATGATTCGTTACTGGAGAGAAGAGATCGACTCCCACCTCACTATAACTCCCCTTCAGGTAGTTGTAGAGAGTGGTCACATCTCTCATCTTCCTCTTCTCTTGACTAAACAATCCCAGCTCCCTCAGCCGCTCCTCATAAGGCCTGTTCTTAGACCCTTCACCAGCTTTGTTGCCTGTCTCTGGACATACTGCAGCACCTTCATGTCCTTCTTGGAGTGTGTGTCCATAACTGAACACAGTATTCAAAGTATGGCCTCACCAGTGGGGTGTCCTGCTGATCACACTATTTCTGATACAAGCCAGGATGCCATTGGCCTTCTTGGCCACCTGGATGTACTGCTGACTCATATTCAGCTGCTGTAGATTAACACCCCAGGTCCTTTACTGCAGGACAGCTTTCCAGCCCCTCTGCCCCAAGCCCTGAAGCGTTGCCTGGGCTTGTTGTGGCCCAAGTGAAGGACCCGGCACTTGTTGAACCTTATGTGATTGACCTCAGCCCATAATTCCAGCCTGTCCAGGTGCCTCCGAAGAGCCTTCCTACCCTCAAGCACCCGCTCAGTTTGGTATTGTCAGCAGATTTACTGAGGGTGTGTTCAATCCCCTCATCCAGGTCATTGACAAAGATGTTAAACAATAAAGCATAAGTCATGGAGAATTGCTTGAAATGTGACTGTGTGTATGATATTCCTCTTGGGATTCTGTGTGAATTCAAAGTGAATCACAATAACAGTTCCATTCGAGTTTTTTTTAAGTTTGTTACATTGAATCCATATTTAGTCAGGTGTTCTTTTTGTATCATTAAGGATGAATTGCTGCTATTTTTTTAGATATCCTTCTACACCAGCTATGTTTGGGATTTTTTTTTCTGTGAATAAAATAGATGATAGAAAGTAATTGTAGGCCTTGTTAAGTCTTTAATCTTATATGGTTCTTCTAAGGATAAATAAAGTCTCACTTTGTGTTTTACATACAGTCCAATCATATCCCTTTGGAATATTGTGCCTGTTCTTGTTAAGAGGGGCTTTAGATTTGTTTGGGTAGGAATCCAGAAGCATTAATGTTAGTTTGCTGTCCATTATCAAACATAGTGAGTATGTCATTTCCAGTGATGTAGCTTTTAGTATGTATTTATGTTTTTCGGAGTAGTTTTGCTGTGGCAAGGAAACTGTCAATTTCATCCTGCCAGTTGTTCTAATTATATGTTCTTTATTATATTTGTGAATACCTTCCTGGTATCCAGAAGAGCAGCCCTGGCAAACTTGTCAGGATTGTTCTCAGTAGAGTAAGGCATCTAGCAATGTATCAACAACTTCTAGTCGCCACAGCACTTAACTTTCCATGTGCTAATCTTAATGGGCATGCCTGAAAAAGTGCGGAACAACAACATGCAAGTGCAGGACCTCATACCATCTTTCGAACAGCTACTGAGGACCTGTGCTCCAAAGGAGTGAGAACTCCTCCGATACACTGTTCAGGAGAGCAGTATCATGCTTTTCTCTGTGGTGCACAAAAAAAAAATCACACAAGTGTCCACTTGGGTAAACTGGAATCTTAACAGTACATGAGTTGTGCCTTACTGCAAATTGTCAGAATTGCCTGTTGGATTTGTGGGTTGACAGTGGAAAAAGTGTCTTGTAGTTGGGATCAATTAATTTTTAAAAAAAAAAAAATATAGTACACTAACAAAAGGATTCAATTGCTAAACATTGGCCAGTTGTGTGGAAGCTGAGCAGTAAAGATAATACATCCACTTGGAGTGGGCTGGTTTTCTGCTGCTGGCTCTTCCTAACAGACAAAGAATCAAGTTGCTAATAGAGATAGTCTCAGTAGCACCTTCTGATAATCTTTTGTTCCACAACCTATCAAAACAAAAGGCTTCCAAGGGATTCTGGGTCAGATGCTACTGAACACAGCATTTGTGACACTACCAGGTTTTCAGTTCAATTTTCAATGTGCTGAATGCTGAGCAGCATGTCGCCAGTACCCAACTTCTCCAGGAAAAATATAGCCTATTATGAGCCAGAGAGTGAGTCAGTAACTGAAAATGTGCACTAAAACCAGAGCCGATTATCTTTTTTGAGATACATCCGTGCTTTAGTCAGTGACTACTAAAGCTACTTGCTCTGTTTTAGTGTCCATATACAGAAAACTGTTTAATATGTTGCCAGCTTCAGAGATTACTGGTCTAAAGATTTACTTGTAAGATGTGTCACACCAAGATTAACATTGTGCAAAAAATTAATTCCTGTTTTTGTACAGTTGTAGTATATTGTAATGTAACCGACTTCCTTGTTTTAGTTTTTACACACCTTTCTCACATTCATACTGTTATACAATATTGTGCTGTTATATCTTTCTGGACAATTAAGTCCTAAGTTATCTTTTGAGGTTTTGAAGTTTTAAGATTCAACAGGATATTTTCCAGTGTTGTATACAATACAAATGCAGGAGGTTCTCTGCATGATGTAGCTTCTTCGAGTTTATGCCTCTTTGACAGGAAAAGGGAACTTGCCCTCTGTTTCAAATATTAACATTCAAAAGTAAAAATCACTCAAATTCTGCAAGACTAGGTACAAAATTAAATTTACAAGTGGAAAAATCTAACTCACAACTGAAGCTGTATTTCTGTTTAAATTTGTCCATAATAGAATCTTCGAAGAGAAGGTGTAAAAAAGGGGAGAGGATCTATAGAGGAGCTGAGAACAGTGCACTGTAAAAGAACAAAAAGTCTGAATCTAGAAAATTGGTAACTATATCTGCTTTGTATGGAACTGTTTATCTACACTATAGAAGTATACATTGAATATTCCATTATATACTATGGCCTCTACTGTATATGTCTTAATATAAAATATTTATCAATTTATAGTGTCTATATAAAGTAACAGGTTATTTTATTATACTCTAAAGAAAACACTAGGATGCTACACAGCTCCCTAAAAGTGGGCTAAGTGGAGGTAATTGTTCTCAGCATAATCAGGTAGCTGCTTCATACGCACATCGGATTTGAAAGAACAGTAAGGTCCAGACAGAAGCCAGTTAAGTGTAGTAAAACATTGGCATTTAATTCCACTTGGTGGCTATAGAATATTGCAGAAGAAAGTAGTTTTTGTCTGCTTTTGTTCTAATCAGCTACTAAAAATGTATACCTGTATTGCATTTTGAAATGGAACACTTCATACTCTTCCCCAAGCAGGTGATACGAACAAAGACAACAGTTTGGGATTTACATAAAGCAAATGCAAACAACCTTTGTGAAGGGTGTGACTAAATGCTGTCAAAGAAATAGTATGTGAATGAGATATAAAATGCTTTTAAACCTCATAGTAGAGTTTAATCTTGAACTTAATTTTCAGCTCTCTACTTACTTTGTAAACTAATTGTTGTATATCCTTTCATAGATTCAACCACTAACATTTAAACTCTGATTTGCAGGGTGGCGGTGACTGGCTTTCAAAAACAGTTTTTCTGTTCAATGTAGCTGCTATATCTGTTTATTCCTGGAATTAATTTGGCCTGATTCCTTATTTTTCCTACAGTAGGGAGGTTTCTACATAGGAATCAAACTATTTGTGTGGAGAAGAGATGCAAATGCAGGCACAGGAATATTGGAAATTTCAACAAAGTATGCTGATGTACAGAATACTTCTTCAGACTTGACTGCGGAAAGCTTCTTCTGAAGAAGTTTTGCATTGCTCTGTACTGAGGTCTGGGCTCATTCTCACTTCTCCAGGCAAAATGTTTGTGGGTGAGACTTTGACCTGCTCTGAGGGATGTTGCCAACAGTGATTACTTCCTAATACAGAAACTACCAGTCTTCAGCCAGCAGCATAGCATTTGTGAGGCCAAGAGAAACATCATGCAAAAGATGTTTTTCTATCCCAGGAAAGGGGAGGATCTTGGCTATAAATTCCATGTTTTGCTTTGAGACTTTTCCATAACTGGTTAAGTAACCACTGGATAAAATTGGAAATACTCATTAAATCAGGGCCCTGGTATATTGGGCTTCTTTCAGTCTAGTTAGTGGGATGGGGAGAGAAACAGCTCGCTCTGGGCTTGTTCCCTGCACAAACCATGAGCATGGCTACATGCCATGTGCTTCCAGATGTGGAGTTCTCCTCAACCCTCCATCCAGATGTATTCCAGGTGCTTCCCAGATCCATACTGAGGAAAGACCTGGGCACAAGCAATGAAAGTCTCAGCAAACAGGCTGGTGAGAGCTGCAGTGGGCTTGATGGAGTCAGAACTGCAGCCTTGTTGTGGGAAACTGCCCACACAGCTTAGTAGTAAAGGCATATGCAGGTTTCCAGAGTAGCTTCGATCAGTCACTAAACTACTGGCCTGTGCGCTGAGGCTCTTCTGAAATGGGTAAAAGAGCAGGTTGAGAAAAGACAGAGATTCTTGGGTGTCCAGTAACTTAAGAAAGCTGCTTAGTCTGTTATGCTCAAGTGGAAGCAGATCAACCAGTATTCTTGAGGTGATGTCTGGTTTTGTGGACTGCTAGTGTTTGTGCAGTTTCAAAAAATACTATTCCAGGATGAAAATTATCATAAACATGCATATTAAAAGGAAGAACTTTATTGAAAGAATAGGCTCCAGAAGTTAGAACCAAAACATCAGTCCTTTCTTACCAAAGAACAATTAATTCTGCTAACAGAATTTGTATCCTAACAGATTATAAATGCATTTTACTCTGAGGACTAATTTAGCAGCTGGGTCATTGACTAAAATACCTTCCTCATGATTTATGTGATGGATAGAGGCACCTGACACTACCTTCACTCTTTGAAAAGTTTCCATCAGATTCCTCTGTCACTCTGTGACTGCATTCGATCTTTAGCTTTCAAAAACAATAAAACATGTAAAGACTTTGTAGTTGCTGCATATTTATCAAGAACAAAAAATAGTCTACCCTGAAGTGCAATACTTCCATTTATTGTTATTTAGAAGAGTGTTTCCTCATAACTTGAAGTTTGTTTAAATGAAGAATGACCTTTGTGCAGGAAATCTGGTATGAGAAGAGCACATAATTGCTTTTTTTTATAGTGTAGATAAGAATTGTGTATTTCTTCAGTCATTTTGAGAGTGAAGTAAAATAGTATGCAATTTCAGAAAAGATACTAAACTGAATATCTCAATGTTAGTGAAGAATAATTTTTACAGGTTTAATTATTTACAAAATCTAACACTAATGCCTGAGCAACGAGACTCTACTGTTACCGAGCCAGATGTTTTACTAACTTTGTACATGCGGTTGTCAGTGTAGCTTAATCCAGGCCTGACACTAGCCTCAAATTCACTCAAGGGCCTCTCAGCACAGACTGCCCTTGTTATGAATAGTGTCAGGCAGCATGATGTCTTTGTGATGGTGATGTAACACCACTGCTGCACCTAGCAGAAGCTGACATTTTATTCTAACTTGTGAATTGAAACACATTTTAAATAAAAATATTGAAGGAACACCACCAAATAAAAGAAACAAAGAAGCATTTTTACCTGTTTATTACGGGCATGTCAGACATCATTCGTAAGTGAATGCTCAGGCTGTCCAGGGTCATAGGCTTATCAGGCATAAACTAGTGTTTGCCAAACCATTGAACTAATTAGTGAATTCATTGTATCATGCAAAAGGACAGCCTTTAAATGATGTAACAATATAATGTGTTCAAATTACCTAAATATATTTCAAAAAAGCTTCTAAGATTTCTTTTTTCTTGCAGCTACTGATTTCTTCAATTTTATTGTTTGAGAGATTGGTTCTGCAATTTCAACTGTAATATTTGTGTACAGACAAAATGCAGCACAGGGTTATAGAACCTATATATATGAGAAAGCTGTAACTAATTTTTTTGGTTTTTGCCCCAGAGATGAACAATGGTAACGTTGAGTCGACATACTTGACTGAACAAATGTTAAGGCATGCACTTTTCTGGAAGTGATTCTTTTTTTTTTTTTCAGGTGCATTTTCAGAATGAAATTTTTCAGTTTGAAAACAATTAAGTTCCCATCCTTGAGCTAAATAAGTTAAGTTTCTGTTAACAGTGAAATGTATAATTCCAACTGTCTAATAATCTTTCACCTACGCTTCTTGCCTGCCATTTTTTATAGTGAAATTTGCACAAGGAGAGCATGAGAATTAT
The DNA here is from genome assembly GCF_028858725.1 of Colius striatus. NCBI lineage: Eukaryota > Metazoa > Chordata > Aves > Coliiformes > Coliidae > Colius > Colius striatus. The sequence goes on from NC_084761.1 coordinate 29,824,603, forward strand.
ATAGTGGTTATAGTGAACTCATTGTTTCAGTCTAGGACACAAATGAGCAAAATCTTGGCCACTAGCATGAGATCATATATACTTTCTTTACAGATAACAAATAATGTCCATACACATGCACGTGCACATATTGTTAAAGGAGTATTCCTGACGTGGTAAAATCAACAATCCCGGACTTAGAAGGTGTTAAAAGTGAAGACTATTTGTGCAGCTTTAATGCACTCCACATGTGTGTGTAGTATGATATGCTTTAATTATGGGAATACAAGCCACTGCTGTCTTGCCTCAGCAACATTTCTCCCCTTCTGAGAAAGAACTGTATATTTTAATTTAAAAATAATTAACATTTTTCTTTGTTGCATTGTCCTTAGGAGAATGTTTGATGTGTACCTTGAAAATTACTTACCTATTGTGTCTTAATACAATTTTTAATTTTCTTCCAGGCTTTTTTCCCCCACTTCAGCATAGTTTTGTCGTTCTTCACAGTAGTAGTAATTAATATGATGTCCCAGTTTAGTGTTATATTTTTTCCTCAGTGCTTCTGCAATCCAGACAATAGATGATCAATCAGGAAACAGAACTGAGAGCACGTAGTTAAAGAACATCTATGGGAAGTACATCTCAAACAGATCTTCAGGATGTGGCTAAAATATCAGTAGTATCAGACTGCTGTTTCCATTATTTTAATCCACTACAATTTTTCTTCTGCTAGTGAATTTTGATTTTTGGTAAGGCCGTGGTGCAGTCTTGTTGTGACAACTGTCTTCTATAGTAATGGGAAGTAATCATAGAGAATCCTAGAGTTTGGCGCTCAATTTCAGAAGACACTTCTCATCTGCTTTGTCACACGAAAAAATTATGGAAGAATATGGGTCATATTTGTCTGTGTCAGATACTTATTCCTGCAGATATAAGCAAGGATAAAGTGAGCTCTTGTGGATTGCCTTACTAACCATGTTGAAAGAGTGCAGCCTTATCATAATGCGGTGTGATAAAATTTAAGTAGCTACAAAAGGCTGAAAGAATAATCTACCTACTTGTTCATAGACCAGTTGGATATGGTTACCCTATGGCTTGTGATATTGCTATAAAATATATAAATTAACTGCGACTAGAACCAGAACAAAAGGAAAAGCAAGGCCAAAACAATCTCCATTTACCCATACTTTCTATATTTTAGGTCTAATACCAACTGTTATCTGCAAATGAACTACATACTTTTTACGTGGCCTATAAAGTGTTCTGCTTTGACATTTTCAAATATGTCACTTCTCATTAAGTTCATAAAAAGTCAACATTTGAAATCTGTTAACATATGGATTGAATGTATGAAGTAAAACCTGTATCTAGGTTTATAGCTGGGTAAGGACCAGGGCATTTTTGTGCTTTTTTTACACACAACTGAATATATTTTTTACATTTATACACATGTGTGTATGGATAGTCCCATTCATAATCCAGATGGGGAAAATTATATCAATTATTCAGTCAGACTTTTGTTAACTCTGCTAACATCTGCCAGTTAGATCCAGTCCATGTAGCACATTTTTGATGTGGACATAGACTCAGGTGCCAATTATATTTTCATCTGGAAGCCACCAAACAGCCAAGCGGTGGTCACAATTTGTGGTGCTTAATATTTGTATTGTTGATGTGGGAAGCAAAGTGTTTCCACAGCTAGAATGAGGCAAAAGATATTCAGTCTGGGCACAGCTCAAATAAGTAAGTTCATGGGTTATCTAAAGAACTGTTGCCACGAGACCTCTGCTTCTTAGCCATATTAACAGAGGGAGAATTTTTTACTTAGTACAACTAAAATACTTCCACTTGCAGGTACTTTGTTTTTCTTCTACTCCTCTATGTTTAACCTTTTATATACTACTTGTAATGCATTTTACAATTGGTTGACAAAAATGCATCTTCACGAAGGACATAATTAAACTGTGATTTCAAAGATAGTGCCGTTATGTGATCTCTTCTAAAAATAGGTATATGACTGTAAAACTAGTGAATAAATCCTAAAGTAGAGTAGGCTCATTCTTGGCAGAGGTTATCAAAGTGCCTCAATAGGGATTAGAGGCAGGGGCCAACCAGGATGTTTACTCATGTTGAATAATGACACAGAGTCCATATCTTATTATAGTATATTATAGTTTATTTGATAAGTGCTATGGAGAGAACTGAAGCAAAAGCTGAGAGAAGGAGGTATAACTGTATCTGAGTGCAAAGGAGTGGAAAGGTGCAGGAGGTTCACTTTCTTCCTGTAAGGTGGCTACATGATGAAATAGCAATAGTAAGCCATAGGAAACAAAACAGAAAGGGGGGAAAACTGAGCATTGATTAGAGCAAAAGGAGGAAAGCAAGGTAGCTGTATGAATTAGGTTCAGTTGTTTCATGTCCAAATAACATTATTTTGTGTTTTGTTGCTGTGAAGCCTATTGCATTGAAGTACTTTTTAAATATGCCTACGTACAATTTGCAAATATCTTAAAAATCCATTCTAATTCTGGGCAGTGATAACATAAATTATTGCATATACATTCTTTGGCGAGACACTTTGAATGGGAAAGGAGTCTTTGTGAGTAACTAACAAGCTTCTGTTTATCTCTTTACATATATGGCTACAGTATATGTAAAACAAGGGGAGGTTGGGGGGGAACAAAGGAGAATTGATCTTTTAAGATCAAGACCTTTTCCTTACCGTTAGACTTATAATGAAGTCCTATGAGTAAGTCGTCCTTTTCAGATGTTCTCATAGATATATTTATTTATGGGAGTGTTACTGCTTTTCACAATGATATTAGAGCAGCTAATATTATGCCTCTTAGAGCAGCTGTCCTCACTTGCCTTCCTTATCCCAAAGTGAGAAGAAGAATTTAGAAAACTCTCACTAAGGTTCATTTAGCAACTTTGGATCCATATTATAATTTGCCTGCTGGCTGTGTTCCTGACATGCAACACTATATCATCCAGCTTCTCAAGGAAGAAATCTAATTGACACATAATTAAAAACAGCAACAGAAAACAGCTTAAGGTCTGCATTAAGGCTTGAGGTTTTAGAAACCACAATTGAACATTTTCTTTTAGGTTTTTCAATGACATCTATAGCAGATATGAACACTTTTGTTTTCTAAACAAAATCAGTAGGAGAGCTGTGAGATCTAAACCCTGCTTCCTGTAATGTGTTTATATTATCGTTTTTGTGTTGCCTGTATGTTGTCTGGTTGAATAATATGAGTTACAGATGTAAATGGCAATTCTTCCTGCCATTATCACTAGGCAAATGCTGGAGTTCATATGTAAGTAGATATCCATCTATGGCAGCTGATCTATGTAGCCAAATATAATTACATTTAATATGATTAATACAGCCACTGAAATGGAAGTTTCTAGAGCAACTACTTGAAGCTGCAAGTCAATGTCAGCATATTCTTCGCTCTTTCAAGTTTAGTTGAAGCCTTTGTGTTTAAAAAAAAAAAAAACCACCAAAAATCCAAACAACCTCCCCAACAACAGCCCAAAACAGAAACCCCCAAAAACCAACACTACCACCAAAACCTTAAAAAAACCCAAAAAACAAAACAAAAAAACAAACAAAAACTCAGACTGATGAGGAGAAAACTTTTAACCTGTGTGCCACTGAGATGGAAGCCAAGCAGCTGAAAACATCCTGCAAGGGAGCCTACACATTGTTTGATAATTTACTTTTCAGTGCAGATAAGGAGCCTGGTCTTGATTAAGTACCTCTGATGTTGACAGTGTTTCTGTGTCTAGTAATATAACTTTTTAATAATAGTAAAACTGAGACAATTTATAATTTTACACTGGCTGATAAACTATACATGGGTGCCCTGCGAATATTGGATCTCTCTATTTTGTATGTCTAATATATTACAGATTCAGAAGAAAATACTTTCTCTTCAGCTGAACTGCTGACCATTTTGAAATATCGATACTTTAACTTTTACTGCCATTGTTTCTTTTCACAATATTTACTTTAATTTTAAACCTACACTTCAATTTCCATTTCCCCCCCATAGTAACTATTGATAGGACGAGCAATGAAGTAAGTTCATGTTGTCCGAAAAACGCACTTAGTGGGACATCTTGGCCACTTTTAATTCCAAACCATTTAAGTTATTTGCAAACTAGCTGCAATAGATGAGCATCAAATTAAGCCTAAAACACAGCCTTTCAATTACCCTTTTCTACCCTGTTTATCAGTCCTGAGAACTCTTGTTTTCTCTCAGATATTTAACCTAAATATCCTTCCTGCAGCTAAACTCACTACATCTTATTCTGTTGTCTTTAGCTAATGAGAATAATTGATCATTTTCTCCTTTACAGGTTCCCTTTTTGTATCTGTAGACAATTACACCTACACTCAATCTTTTTCGGATTTTTTCTTTTTTCTAAGATGAACATGCTTTGTTCACTTAATCTTTCTTCATGTATCCTGGGTGAACTTTTTGCCCCATCTTTAGCCCTTCTGCTTCTCTAAACTTTCATGCATTTATTTATTTTGAAATGTGTCAAAACATGTGGTTCTATAAATGAGATCAAACTATTATAGGAAAAGGCCTCGGGTCAATTACTACCAATATAGGCAATATAATTCATTTTAATAATTAAATTAAGTATAGTTTTACCTATGAAATTTCTTTTCCTTCAAAGAACTTTGAACAAGCAGCAGTTTTTATATAAGATGTAAATTAAGGGCATAGTTCACATTTATTAGGGCAAAAGAGTTAGGATAGGATAGGAAATATATCAAAACTTCTTAAAATTTATTTAAAACCTGTAGTTTTATTGTTTTCTGTGGACACAGTGAGACTTTAAAGTTTTCTATCTTTTTTCTTTATTGCTTTCCATCAGGTAAATGTAAGAATCCATGGTTTTTTGTTTATTTTTAATTTATTTGTTTATTTTCAATTTAAGGGTGCAGAGAGCTTATTTGCAGTTTTTTAGGGCTCCTTTTCAGCTCACACTTGGAAGTTAACTCAAGTTATGAAAACAGTAATCCTGCTGTGATTCTGAGCTGGAAAGGAAGCAGAGCTTTTTGCCCAGAACAAGATTTTTTAAGTGTTTTTACTGTAGGTAGTAATAAAAATGTATTTACAAGTGTAGTGGTTTTGTCTGGCCAGTTTTTTGTAGTGCTGAGGCTACAGGGATGGCTTCCTTAAACAAAGAGCTACTAGAAGCTTCCTCTCTATCTGATAGGGCCACTGCCGGTCTGCTCTAAGATGGACCCACTGCTGACCAAGGCCATGCCAATTAGTGATTGAGTCAATGCCTCTATGAATAACGTGTTTGAGAAGGGGAAGAAGTTGCTGCACAAATGCTAAACTGCAGCTCTAGCAGAAGGGAGTGAGAATGTGATAACATCTCTCTAGACACCAAGGTCAGTGGAGAAAGATGAGGAGGAAGTGCCCAGGTACTAGAAGAAAGATTTCCCTATGATGTGTAGTGAAGACCATGGTGACACAGCTGTGCCCCTACAGCCACAGAGGTCCACGGGGGAGAAGAGATCCACTTGCAGCCCATGGAGGATCCCACACCAGACCAGGTGGATGCCCAAAGGAGTCCGTGACTACAGGAAACCCACCCTGGAGCAACTTCCTGGCAGGCCCTAAGGAACTGTAGAGAGGAGCCCATGCCAAAGCAGGTTTGCTGTCAGGACTTGTGACCCTGTGGGGGACCCACTTTGGAGCAGTCTCTTCCTGGAGGACTGTTTCTTGCGTGGATGAGACCCACAGTGGAACAGTTTGGGAAGAGCTGCACCCCATGGGAAGAGTGCATGCTGGAGCAGTTTGTGAAGAACTGTAGCCTTTGGGAAGGACCCATGCTGGAGCAGTTAATGAAGGGCTATCTCCTGTGGGAGGGACCTCACACTGTAGCAGGGGGAAATGTGAGGAGGCCTCCTTTTGAGAAGAAGCAGCAGCAGTGAAGTCCACTTTGTCTTACAGTCCAGCTGACCATAACCTCTATTCCACATCTCCCTGCACTACTGGCAGAGAGGAAGGAGAGTCACAGAATCACAGAATCTTAAGGATTGGAAGGGACCTTGAAAGATCATCTAGTTCAAACCCAGAGCAGGATCACCTAGAGTAGATCACAGAATTTTCGATATTTAAAAATGTTATTATTTTCAGTACTCATTAAGCCTAATTTCACATATAATCAGTTATTCTGAAACTCTGGACTTCTGGGCTAACAAGAAATACTTTATTTGACTTTTCATTGAAATAGTTTCCTAATTTGACACTTATGTTGGCAGAGATCCACCTGGTTTTCATATTGGTATGATTCCAATCTGCCCTAGTGAGTTGGGTGTATGAAAACCTAAACTCTAATTTCCCACGTTGAGTGACATAAGCATTGTATGTTTGTGCCAGCACAACCTTCATTATTTGTAAAGATTTATATCAAATAAGCTGTATCAGTAAACCATGTTGAAATAGTGATATACTTGACTAAAAGAGAGATGAGAGACAGGAAACTGTTCACTTAACATATATAAAGCTAAAGGAATATGGTGCGGCTGTTGAAATAAGAGAAATCCAAAATCTTACTGATTTAGGAAAACTCAATTTCCCATCCATTTCTGAGACAGCTCGCCATTGCTTCTGAGCCTAATTAAACCAGAGCAAACATATGGCTTGTTGCAGATGATGCTGTTTAGTAATCCATACAATTAGCAACAATTCAATTGGGTTGTTTAGTTCTATTACATTTATGCTTCTAAAACTCAACTGAGCATTGCTGGATTGCTTGTTTCAAAGGCGCTTCTTCCAGTGCTGTGTTTCCTTATGTGATTGTTTTTGTGTCTTTTAATGTATTAACAATGGCAAAAGCTTTTCTTAAACTTCCCAGGAAATAATTACTTAAAGTCATGAAAGAATAGGAAAACAAGAGTATGAAGGGTAAAGGTGGGTTAATTTAATTGTAGGGAGGAGGCAAAAAGACAGTAAGCAATTAACATTTAAAAACAATTAAATTTAACAAAGGAGGGATAATACTTTACCACAGTGAAGTACTATAATGGTTCATCAAAACTGTTCTTAGCAGTTTAAAAATGTAAGTTAACAAGGCCATTGCACAAGCCTTCAGCTTGTGCTTTTAGGATGGAGGCATTTAATTGTTAATGAAGTACAATATCTAGTGCAGGTCTGACAAGTGAGGTTTTATTAAGTTATCCTTAAATTTTAAAGAAGCTACAAAATAAATGTGATATCTCTACTGTCTCTTAGCCCTGCTTATGTCAGTATGCTTGAAACAGAATCATAGAATAATGGGGATTGGAAGGGACGTTTAGAGATCATCTAGTCCAACTGCCCTCCAGAAGCAAGTCCACCTAGATCAGGTCACACAGAAACGCGGCCAGGCGGGTTTTGAAGACCTCCGGAGAAGGAGACTCCACAACCTCCCTGGGCAGCCTGTGCCAGGGCTCTGTCACCCTCATAGTAAAACAATTTTTCCTTACATATTTAAGTGGAACTTTCTGTGTCCCAGCTTATGTTCATTATCCCTAGTCTTATCAGGAGACACTACAGAAAAAAGTGCCACCCCATCATCTTAACATACACCTTTCAAATAATTTATTAATGAGGTCCTCCCCCCTCCCAGTCTCCTCCAGGATGAACAGCTCCTGCAACTTTTCCTCATAAGGAAGATGCTCCAGTCCCCTGATCATCTTGGTGGTCCTGCACTGGACTCACTCTAGAAGTTCCCTGTTCTGGGCTGGAGAGCCCAGAACTGGACACAGGACTCCAGATGAGATCTCACCAGGGCAGAGTAGAGCAAGAGAAGAACCTGCCTCGACCTGCTGGTCACACTCTTCCTGATGCATCTCAGGATGCCATTGGCCTTCTTAGCCATGAGGGCACATTGCTGGCTCATATTTAGTTTATCAATCAGGACTCTCAGGTCTGTCTGCAGAGCTGCTTTCCAGCAGGTCAATCCCCAGTCTGTACTGGTGCATGGGGTTATTCCTCCCCAGATGCAGGACTCTACACTTGTCCTTGTTGAACCTCATGAGTTTCTTTTCTACCCAACTCTCAAGCCAGTCAAGATCCCACTGAATGGCAGCACAGCCTTCTGGGGAATCAGCCAGTCCTCCCAGTTTGTTGTCAAAAGTGAACTTGCTGAGGGTACACTCAATTTCATCATCCAGGTCATTGATGAAGACATTAAACAAGATTGGCCTCAGAACCGATCCCTGTGGAACTCCACCGGCTACAGGCCTCCAACTTGACTTGGCTCTGTTGATCACCACCCTCTGAGTTCTATCATCAAGCCATCTCTTGATCCACCTCATCATCCACTCATCCAAGCCACACTGCCTGAGCTTTCTGATGAGGATGTTGTGGGAGACAGTGTCAAAAACCTTGCTGAAGTTAAGGTAGATGACATCCACTGCTCTCCTCTCATCTAGCCAGCCGGTTATGCATTCATAGAAGGCTATCAGATTGATCAAGCTGGATTTCCCCTTGGTGAATCCATGTTGAGTCCTCTTGATAATCATCTTTTCTTTCATGTGTTTTGAGATAACATCCATGATGAGCTGTTCTATTGCCTTTCCAGGGATGGAGGTGAGGCTGACCGGCCTGTAGTTTCCCAGGTTGTCCTTCTTGCCCTTTTTGAAGACTGGAGTGACGTTGGCTTTCCTCCAGTCCTCAGGCATCTCACCAGTCTTCCATGATCATTTGAAAAATGATGGAGAGTGGCTTAGCAATAACATCAGCCAGCTCCTTCAGCACTCATGGTTGCAACTCATCAGGTCCCATAGATCTGATGACAGGTCTCATAGATAACTAACCAGACCTAATCAGCACCTTGCTGGTCTTAATCCTTTTAATTGATATCCTACCACATAATAAGAACTGTTAATGTGACTTGTCGTATCTTTGTAGTTTCCTCATTGGAGAGTGCACTTTTTATAAATACAATTGTTTTATTACTTGAGAAAAACATCCTAGATCACAGAAAGCTAAGAAGATGAAGCTCTACTTTTTCAACATGCAAAATTTAAAAAAACAATTAAAAGTGACAATGGCTTATATCAGTAAAATCCTGCTCTCATTTCCAGTAAATAAATTACAGTTATTTCAAAAAGGAAATAAGGTCATGAAGAAAAAAACCCACCACATGGACAGAGTTGCTAATCTGCTGGAAACCCATATCTGAATCTTAAAATCTTGAACTTCTAATGGTGACAGTAGGATAACATTTCCATACATGTTTACATTACGTTCCCATGTTGTCTGTATGCAGTAAGTGTGGTGTGATTACAAATTACTTTCTAATTGCTTGAAGGCTTGAGAAATGCATTTTAAATGTAGGAAATGACAGTGTTTCTTAAATATAGTTTTGGAACATTTTATATATTTACATATTACAATTTGAAGCTCAATGTAACTTTCAAAATAATTAGAAAAAAATCTGAAGACTGTTTGCTTTAACTTGGCAACTTGTAATCAAGGTGTTAAAATACAGAGTAAAATGCTCAAAAGGAAAGGCAGGAGATTCTGAGTTATTAAGAAGAAAAATAGACACCTGACCTTTTCTGCTATGCCGCAATAAAAGCTAATTATATCACTGGACTAGAAAGCCAGGAGAATAGAGTCTCTGCTCACCTTTCTGTACATACAACCTATGGGTTAGTCTTTCCATATTTGTGAAATAGTTTTATGTTCTCCTACCCTGCTTTAATCATTTATTTTGCAGAGTATGTGTGCTAGGAATATACTGTATCATGTGTAGACTGTATCAGGGCTTCATCCATTAGGTGTATTCAGGATGTTCCTGAAGAGTAACAGTAAAAGGGGGAAGTGGCTGTATCAATTCTCTCTCAAATAAATAAATAGAAGCTTTGTTTAAGTACATTTGACATTATTCCACAGTTTGCTTCTATGATACAGTTTCTGTATTTACTTGAGGAAATTCAAATCTATATGTTTTTGAAAAGTATCAAAACTATCAAAAAGAGAAAATCTTTCTGTGTGGGGAGAATATTCTTACTACTGGTTGAAAGTTGCCCTTTGAAGAAAAAAACAATGGTTCACTGAAATATGAAAGGAGAAGAAAGTTTAATAGCCCTTTAGATTAAGAAAATGTATTTGTTAATTCCAGAAGATTCTTCCTTTTAAGAACAGTATTTATTTGTTTGTTATGTTTGTTCTTAGTGTTGCTGGTGTCAGATGGCTGTGGAAACAAGCCACATACAATTCAGTGAAAACAGACTGCTGTTGTAACAGTGAAATGTAGAATTGAAGTAATATGAATGACACTAGCAATAAAATTTGCTCCAGAAGTACCTGCAGGCTTAATCTTCAGGCACAGCCAACTTTAATAAATGTGTATTTGGCATACCAGGTAGGAAGCTGATTAGGTGATAACCCAATGCACTACAGTAATATCTTTTAGCATTCAATTATTTAAATAAAAGGACTTTGTGTTCCAGACAATGTTTTGTTAACAGGAGAAATATGTAATTTAATACAACTTGTTATCTAATAGGCTTATACTTTTATCAACTCAATAGGCTGTTCTGTTTTCCTCCTGGTTGCACTGTGTTTACATTAATTTATCAGATTCATTTGAAATTAGTACAATTAATTTAGATAGTATTTTGAGTTTAAAGTATCAATTGCATTTTAATAGCTTGTATAACAATCCTTCTTTTTAATAAAAGTAATATTCTGGAAATAAGAAAGTATCTTAACACCTGCATAGAAGAGTAGCTCATCTTTTTCTCCCACCTGTGTTGATGTGGACTCCACTACTTGGGAATTTGATCCAGTAAATTAGCAAAATAAAACTACACACATGGCATGTTGTGCTATGACTGAGGGCAAACAATATTAGATGATAATTTATATGCTAAGGCATGATCCTGCAAACATTTATGTATGTGACTGCATTTAAAATATCCATGAATTTATTTGGATCCATAAGTGCTTGCATTATCAGGGCAAAAAGCAACTGCATGTGTCTAAAGTAGAGGTATAAAACTTTAGCGCTGAGATGTAGGTAGAATAGCTGCAAACTATTGCAAATACATAGAACACTTTCCTTTTATCTCATTTGAGAATAAAAATTAATAAGGCTTATAGGATCTGTATGACCTTTCTATTTAATCCTGGTTTAATGTTGTTTCCAGCATTAGGAGCAATTAATAACAAAAGAATGTTGTTTTGTTACCATTTTCACTGGAAAGGATTCAACAGGACAGTAGTAATGACCTGGGAGAGCTACTATATGACAGCAGGGAGGGAAGTGTTCTTGGTAAATATCATTTTAAGAAAAAATCGCATCGATTTGGTGATAAATTTAAGCATACATCACAAATCAGTCTCAAATGTTTTCTAGATCTGTCAGAACACTCATTACAGAAAACTTTTCAGAAGTGTGCTTTTCAAGCTCAAGTGATTGTGCAATGGTATTTTCCTGCTTTTTTATTACAGAAAAGGTCAAATTTGATTGATAAAAGAGTTGAACAGAGTGAGACACACCCAAAACATAAAATATATAGATAGAAGAATACCTATGTACCCGTACGTCATTAAATGGGTAAGTGGCTTCCTTAAGCCACATACATTGCTTGTGACTGAATAATGAAGAGATGTTATCTTTAAATGACCTTAATCTTAAATCACTATGCTGCCTGTATTGCTTGTAGTTGTTATGACTGTATTTACAGCTGCTGGCTGGCCCACAGCGATTCACTTTAAATCTTATACATGGAGGAGGAATTAGAAAAGTGCTTACTGAAAACCTGATTATCCCCCTAATGCATTTCAGGTGAACTTCTTGTTCCTTAAACATCTTGTTCCTTAAACAAGCATAACAGCCATTCAAGAGGAGGATTCAGTGTCCATTTCAGGAAGCACTTCCCGAATATCCACTACTGGGATCTTTGAAAGATGTTGGTTATGAGAGTTTTGAAGAACTTAAATTTTTGACTCCACCTTATGGCATGCCCTCCCTTGCCCTTTAGACAAAGTTGAAAGGGCTCAATTTCCATCCTTTTAATTTCATTGAAAGATTAGAATTTAACACAAAAGAGTACAGGAAGGAATGGGTACCGTGTCTCTCCATTTCTGTTGCTTCAGCTCACTACAGAAAGTGAGGTATAACTCTACAGCTGTAGAAAGCTCTGGTACACAACCAACTAACCCTGTGGTCTTTGATACTAACATTTATAAGCAGAAAAAAATTCAAGGAGTAACAAAATTGATACAGCATAACTACCAAATGTGAAAAGTAACATAATGAATAAAGACTAAAGTAAAATGTCTCTAAATGAGCCTGAGGTCTAAATCTTGTGGAGGCTCTTTCTTCAGATGGCAATGTTTTTCTTACTAGGTTTGCTTAAAATTTTTAGTAAGAATTAATATAAACTTGGGTCTGTTCAGTCACAAACATGGCCCTAGATGTAGTATCATAAACCAAGTATCCCTCTGCTATCATTCTGCCTGGATAGTATTGGTTGGTTAAGGTGTTTTGTTTGCTTGTTTGTTTTTTTAACTCATCTTACATTAGGCTTTGAGTGGAACCAAAGAAACTGTCGTGCCACAGTGATTGTGAGTTGAATAATCTCTGTCAGGAGGCAGAAATGGGTCTGTGGTATCTCAGACTGCATCTCCTGGAAGACTCTCACTTCCATCTAAGAAGGCAGCTGTGTTCCTCGTATAACAGTTTAATTCTGTAATGGTGTTACAAACATAAGGAAAAAAACTTCCTTGCAGACAAACCAACTAAAGCCCATAGGGGTAACTTGAAAGATACAAATGCCACTTACCACCTGATTTGTAACCATGACTTTGCAAACCTTCCCCTGTAAGACTAAACCATAGTCTGTTCTTTCACAAACATCACTAATGCTTACAAAATTAAGTAAAATTGAGGCAAACCAGTTGAGTAATTTTGGGAATTCTGAGCATAATTGTTGCCACTTTGACATGTGGGCAACTGAATGTGTACAGTATTTTTGCTACTAATTTTTTTGAAGTATCATTAAAAGTAAGTCTGGTTACTTAAAGCTATGCAGTACTTCAGTAGGAATCCTCTGAGTAGAAGTTAAATAAATGAAGTTGTCCATTTTCAGCCATTATTTATGGCATTGCTACAGGTCAGGACATTTTAAAATTGGATTCCGCAAGGTGAATATCATTGTATTCTTATTATATTTTTGTGTATCAATTTCAGTCCTTCCACTGTTAATAAAATATATGAATGACCATGTACTTAAATACTGTGAAAGAGATAAGATCTTAATCAGAGAAATCAAAGGCTGAAATACTGTTGGCATTAAAGGTAGGCTTTGTACCAAAGCAACACAGTAAAGAATTTTCAATAGGCCATGTCCCAGGGAAGGACTTCTTTTTTCCTTCTTCCTGTGCTAACCTTTAAACTTATGGCAAAACACTGAATAGATCAGAATTTGAGTATATTTTATTACTCTCATTTAATAATTTTGCTATTTTAAATTTTTCAGTGTAAGAGAGAACAGCTGCTGTCCATTGGGCAAGGCAAAAGTTTAATTAACAGAGAAATAGGCTATCAAGGCAACCAATACCACAGTAATTGTAATAATCTCATTTTTCACCAGTTCTCTTGGTCAGATGATCTGTATATCTTAGGGCAATTAGTGATATCAAAGCAGTTTGTCAGTGTAATTTAGAAGAATCCTGATGTTAGCTAAAGGTGTGGTGGTATTTAGATTTTTTTTACCATAAAGCACAGTTGTATGAACATGTAATTCTACTTATTAGCTAATTAAATTAGATAGCTTTTTTACTTGTCCACTTAGGCATAAAAGAATTGTTAAAAACAAACAGCACAAACCTGCTCTACCTCTCAGTGTTTCACAAACCAAGAGTTTCACAACTCTCATTTGCTTTTTAGGTGAACACATGCTATTAGATTACTGGAAAAAGATAATGGGAACAAATATTTTATTCAGCTACTATGCTACTGATTTGAGTGGGCTGTCAAATTTGCTTTAAAGAAGTAACATTAGACTTTTCATTTTTGTCAAAGACAAAATGCAACCCCAAAGTTAAAACCAAAGAGGTCATTTATAGTAATTCACGCTAAGAAATAGAAAAGGCTTTTTCTACTTTTTCCTACTGCCTTACTTAACTACATATTTTCTTTATTTTGTGTTATGAATGAACGTTATATATAAACCAAGTGAGATAGTTTAACTAAGGAAGGGGACACAAAACATGTAGGAGCCATTTTGTTTCATTTTGTGCCATTCTGACTCTGTGATAGGTTGCATGCATAACCAAAGGGTTTCTTGCCCTTTTTCTGTGCTCTATGATAGCTGCCAAAAGTACTTGGCTGCAGGAAGGGAGACTTCATCTTGCTCATATCATATCTGCAGATGGACAGTCTGAGCCTGTGCTTTCACTGCTACTTTTCTGGATGAAAGGTTGTGAACTGATCTTAGTGAGTTTTTGTAAATGCTTGCCTGTCTACCATCATAGTTAGTCAAATCTCTAGAAACTTAATTACAGGCTAATGTAAAGTTGCTGTGCTTGGAAACTGCATGCTGACCTCCTTGGAAGGGGACACATCCCTGGACTGCAGCTTTACAGTGCCCTACCCTCAGTAAGGGTTATTGGTATGTGTTCAGCACCAGCTCAGTGTATCCAGATGTCTGTGTTAGTGTTGCATCAGTATATTTGTCCTCTTTGGTTTTGTTACAGTAGGATAGACTTGTTTAGGTTGAAAGGAACACCCTGCCCAAGCAGAAACAGCTTAGAGTAGGTTGTTCAGGACTTTTTAGTCAAGTTTTCAATGTCTTCGCTGATAGAAACTCTATAAACTCTTGGGACAACTTGTTTCAGTGTTTGACTGCCATTGCAGTAAAAACCTGTTTTATTTTGTTCAGGTTACTTTCATGGTTTTAAGAATTTTGTTTTAATTTCTTTTTCTTCTTCTTTTTTTTTTAAGTTTTACTCACTGCCCTTTCACCCTGTGAATAGATGCTACTGAGAAAAACATGGCTTCCTCTTCTTCATACCCTGACATTAGATATTTATACACACTGATATAATCCCCCAGACCCTTTTCTTGTGCAGGCTGAGCAGTCTCAGCTCTCTTGGCCTCTCCTTATATGAATGATGCTTCAATCCCTTAATTTTCCTTGTTAATCAAGCCCAAAAGATGTTACAAATAGTCCATGGTGGATGGAGCACCAAACATTTTAAGTTTTTAACAAATACAACCCCTAGGTACTCCAGTTAAGCCACTGGATACATAATGGATGCATGCAGATGAGCCAGGGAATACAGAAATGACATAGATCTAGCTAATATGACTAGTGAGTGAAAGCAGAAAATCTAAGAGCTGCTACATCTAGTTAATAATCAGTTGTCCATCTTTCCTATTTTTAAGAATAAAATGAACATGCTTGCTATTAGATCCTGGAATAAGTTACCTCCATCTGTCAGAGCTTAGCCACTTACGGAGGTAAAGTGACAGGGAATTTTGTGTCCTGCTAATGACATTAGTGATGTGCATTCCATAGGGATGGCCTAACCTAAGAAAGAGATGTTCTCCAGTTGGATGACTTTCCACTTAACTGTTGAGTATTACAAGAAGAAAATAGCCCACAATACTGAAGATAATATGGTTTTGATTACATACAGCTCTCAGGGCCAAAAAAAAAAAAAATCAGAAAGCAAAACCCTTTCCAGGAAAAAACCCAAACCAAAAAAACTACTCTTGCCCTCAATAGTGAATTATCCTGGGAGAATATGGGTGTGCATTTATTTGGAAGTAAAGCTACATACCCAGATTGAATTCGATAATTAGTTTGGGGAAAGAAAATAAAGTTTTGAAATGTCAAAACAATTCTGTGTGATCATTCTGAACTGAAGCATTTCTGATTTGTGAAGCCAGTGGCTAGGGAACTGACCTGTAATCTTTTTTCCAGTCACAAGATGGACTTGAACTAAGGTATCGTATACATCTCAAAAGTAGCCAGAGGCCTCCTGAGATGTACCTTTCTCTGATCCCTTAGCTTGAAACCCTTGTACTACCTAGATCAATTGTAACCATTCAAAAAAGAACAAAAGAGGCACTCAATAGCCTGTAACATTCAGTGTATTTGAAAAGAGAGACTAGGGGGAGGGGAGGACCCACCCCAAAACGCTTCTATTCTGGGTCAGTTGGTCAGAATTTGTTTCTTTGATTTTTCAAGTCAGTAGCTAAAGTGAAAAATCAATTATTTACATGTCTCTAACTACAAGTTTCTCTCTTGCCAGTCCATTGTTGGATATAGGCATTACAGCAACCTCCTTTGTCCAAGATATTCAATCTTCCATCCCTTGACTGCTTTTGTGTTGCAGACTGTGTGATAGCTTTGTCCCCAGCCCACAGGGTAATGACAGCAAGCTCAGAAAATACAGCAAAACAGAATTTTACACAATAATGATATGACTGGAATTGGAAAGATATTTTATCTACAGTCTTAATCAGGATAAAAATACAGGGTTTTTGTTGTAGTAGGCAATGGGTTAGAGGAACATTGTACATATATATAGTATTAGTACTGTAACTACTACTATTTACTTGAATGAACAGCTCAAAGCTAGTTTCATGATTGTGGCTGCATGTGTCATAGAATGATATTACTTACCAGTATTGACAACAGTAAGTGACTCATTCAGCTCTGGAGGGTAACCTTGAGGGGTGTCCTCACTCAAGGGAAAGAATCCCAGACACATTCCAAGGAAGAGTACCTAAAAATCCCTACCCCTCAGAAATGGGACTAGGCTTTTGTAGAATGGAGTGATTGACTGTCCGTCATTTGTTGTTTACATCTCAGTCATTTGAATTTACATCTCAGTAGAGCTAGAAAAACAATTGATTTCTAGGAGCAATATTATCTCTCGAGATGTCTGTTTCATAGCCCACTAGTTCATGAATTTTATCTCTCCAGTTATCCCTTCTAAACTAGGGTACTGGAATTGCAAAGTCTAAATGACTTTGTATTTTTTAAATACAGATCTTGCTCAAACTCTTTAGTTTGCACCATCTCCATTCTATCACCTTAAAAGTGGTTACTGATTGAACATTACTGCATATTCTTATTGTCAATAAATTCTTTTCAAAAATCAAAGATTAAATATACAAGATTAGTCAAACATTTCTTTGTTGTTTCTTTGCTGCTTAATGAAACAAGTGAAAGTGAATAGCAATCATGTATCTAAAAGACATAGTGTTATTCATAAAGCATATTACTTTTTTAGACTCCCCAATTTCTAATTAGAACTTTATAAAGCAGCAGCAAAGATAGCAAAAGATTCTAAACTAATAATTCTAAGCTCAGTGCAAACCAAAAGCTCCCAGTGCCAGTAAAATAGTACAAGACACCTGTTTTATATGGTACACATCAACAGTGAGCCCCAAGGACAGTAACTTTTAATATAATCATTATTAAATGTTTATTAGCCAAAGCTCAAAATATCAAGAAATGCATTGTAGAAGAGAACAACTATGTCCCAGACAAACAGTCTTTTCTATTTTGATGATTAAAACTTTGGTTGACAATAATCTTCTGGCCCAGGGTAGCAAGTATTATTACTGTACTTAGAAAGTAATGAAAGCATATTTCTTATCACTCAGTTTTCCTATTTATAATTTAAAGTGCACTTCTGTTTATCTGTCTGTTTGAAATTAAATTCTTAAATTAAATACTTTATAGCTTTCTACATTCTCCTGGAGATAACAAAATTACTAATACAAAGAAAGACTATTCAAAAATCCAGAGGAGGATTCAAATGCAGAAACTCTGGAAAAACTCATTAATGTTACACTTTAGTTTAAGTAAGTCCAGTTATTTTTTTTATCTCGGTTCTTGTGCCAAACAAAGCAGAATAGTTTCAATCCAGATCAAAACTTTAAACTTCCATTCTTCTTTTGTTAGGAATGCCTACACAATGATAAATGGAATTATGTTCTTGCATGCTTCTCCTTCAGGCCCACTTCATTACATACCACCATGTGTACACTGGGACAGGGAATTGATTTGTATCTCCTATATCTAATGAAGGGTAAAGTATGTATTAGGACTTCAGTGAGGAAGGAAGGTAAGACTAAGCTTTTCTCTGATAGACCACACATATTATGCCTCTTTTGGATTGTTTGTGGCATTTCATTGCCCATATGTAATGAGGAGGCAGGACTGATTTAGGCAGAGGGTTTTAAACTTCAGGAAGAAATGCTTGAAGTGATAGTAAACTGAAAATCAGTAGGGATGAGTTTCTGGTCTTCTCTGATGCTGGCAGCAGGGAATGGTAGTAGAAGCTGGAGCTCTTTCTGTTGGCATGGTGCAATTTATCTACTGTAGACTCCTTAGCTTCGGATGTAGCTTGATCTGCAGATGATGTTAGTGCTTCTGGAGATGAAAGAATCTTGCTAGAACAGTGTGTCTTGTGCTATGAAAGGGGGCTCTATTAATGCAGAGCAGAAATTACTAAGCAGCAGTTGTAAGAGTAGGTTCAGGGTAGCCTTGAATAAGTGATTGCTGCTGATTCAGTCTAAACAAAAGTAAAACCTGCTGAGTAGCAATCGAGATTTTTTGTTTTAATATAGAACTTTGATAAATCAGTAGAATTAATTATTGAAATTATCTAGTTCCTTAACTAAAACTTTGGCATTACTGTAAATCAATTAAGGTGAAAAATGGTTAGAGAAGTACTTCTATAACTGAATAAATGAAAGCATTATCTTGGAATAAATCAGGGAATACGATGGGAAGAAAAAGAGGACAATGGTGAGAGAGAATGTAAACATTTCTCTAAAGAAGTGGATTCCTACATGGCGAAGAAAATAAATACAAAGTAATAGACCACGTATGCTAGTGTTGAAATGCTCAGCACTGTAATAGGCTTTGAGAGCAGTTTTTCAGTGAGAAAGCTGTACCACCTAAGGCAAAATTTGATAACTATCTACTACAGCCCTTAAATTTTAAAATACCCATCTGTACAGGAGATTAAAAAAAGATAGAAAGCAGCGAGAGAAACTGAACTCATGTTTTCCATATTTTCCTTGGGTATTCTAGGAGTTTAGAAAAGCTGGAGCTCTGACATTCTCATTTACAGTCTTGTATTGTTTCTTTTACAACAATGATGCCACACTGATCATGATGTTACAGGAGTGCATGGGAAGTGCCTACTTAACTGAAATCCCATCTATCTGTAACATGCTTTTGCTTACTTAAGGCAGAATTGCGTATCAAGCTAATTATTTTCTTAATAAATAGAGCATCCTGTGAGGCACTGAGAGCCTTTTATTTCCCAGTAACATAAATGAAAGCTGGCAGCATCTTGCTGTGTTGGGATCCTTGCATTTTTTTCAAGAACAAAGTAAATTTAAAACCCTTGTGTGGGATACTTTCTGCATTTATTATATTTGTCGTGGGTTCTTTTAATTTACGATTACAGGAAACAACTATGTGCTGTTCGGATAGATCTGGTCTGATAGGAGCATGGGAGACAAATATATTTCAAATATATTTTCTGCCTCCTTATTGAAATTCTTCCACTCTTAAGGTTCACTGAAAGGGGAATTTGTAATTCAAAAGATTTATTTTTTTTTTCCAATAGCATATCTAGTTCTGTAAGTGGGTCTGTAAAATTCTTGTTGTGAAATTCATGGGCTTTGTGTCAGTAATTTTCAGAATGTGTACACCCAGATTACAATGAAATGAAGAGAGAGATTTCTTTCAAAACTGCTTAGAATACAGTAATTTGAGTTGGGAATGGGTAATTTCCATTTTATGCATCATCAGTGATGACAAAGATTGTGTTATATAAGTCTTGAGTTGCAGCTGTGCAACTATTTCAATTTGTCTTCAAAATGCTCATTATATTCTCAGGTCTTCCATGGAGCTGTTGGTAGTTATGATGATACAGAAGATAGAATAAAATTTTTCAGCTGTGTTGGCTCAACAGTTTTATGGAAGTAAAAGAACCAATTAAACCTGTATTTTTACCAGTTTTGTGAGTCAATAGCACAGGTTTGTGAGATAAGAAGATATTGTTACTATGCTTGACAGTTAAAATTATACCTTCATGAATGGATGTTTGAGAAATTATAGAAGTGTACCAGTTTAATTTGAACAAAAAAGTGGAATTTGGAGATAATTGAGTGGGATAGTGCTACCTTTTTTGTTTGGACAAGTATGATTTAAAAGTGTAATCTTTTTAAACTGGTTTCATGAGTCTACAGTTGATAATAGATTTTAGTATCTGAAGTAAAGCAGTATGTCTTTCTGAAGTGTCCAACCTACCTATGGAATCTGTATAGCAGATTAAATACAAAGTACCTATGGAGTTCTCCTAATAGTACTCCAGGCTCTTCTAGAAGTACAAATTTTGAGTCTGACAGCATAGTAGGGGAACCCAGTTAATGGTTGTCTGTCATCTTGACTGTGACAGCACTGATGGGCTCATACTGTGAGGGTAGTTTGCAATGTAGACACTTGTCCACTCTGGAATGGGCAGAAACCAGGGAGCTTTGAACTGAGTCACTCAAGAGCAGTTGAGTAATAATGACTTCATGCTAGAGGCACTGTTTAATTAAGCAACTTTCATGATTTCATGCAATTGAGAGGTGCTGCATCTTTAAGAAATGGAGTTTGAACAAGCACAAGTTTGTAGCGTAAAACCAGAAGTTATTAATTTTTTTACAGAGTTTAAGCCAAAGGTGGTTACTTTAAAACAGGTTAAACTATTTAGCACAAGAGCTACCACAGACCTAGACTCTCAGTTCTTCCTCAGTTCCATATAGAACATGCTTTGGATGCCTAACTTGGAAAGCAGCTAAAACACAATGCTGGTCTCCTTGCTTCACTTTATTGCTGAGTACTGTGGCTCTCCCACTGAGCATGCTTAATCCCTTTGAAGTCTGGGATGTGCATACTTTTCTAACTCCAAAATCTTTAAAGATGTATTTAGTTGATATTCTTGGAGGGTAGTTAAAAAAATCCCAGTGGGTTTGGAAACTTAGGGTGTGGTGTAAGTCATCTTTTTTTTGTTCCAAGTGCATTTAGAAAAAGACAGAGGTGGAGAGGGATGGCAATGGCTCCGTCTAATTGTTTAACAACCAGGCAACTATCTCCAGAAATACATTCCTACTGAACCTGGCTCTTTGAGCAAATTACAACTTGAAGACATTTGGGCATGCTTTTTACTTCCTGTTTTGCAACAATTCTGCCATATAGAAAGGCAAATTCATTTAGAATTTTGGAGCAAGCATGACTTGGGAGGATCTGACTGACTTGTTTGGGATTTGGAGATGGGGACTTTGCTGCAATGTTTTTTAGAATGAAATTACTTTGGCTGCCATTTAAATAAAATGAATTATGTCCTTGTGAATCCTTAATCAGAATCAAGAATCAATATTTTAACTTAACTTTGTTCTTAGAGGGGTATATTTTACATTATTTCTGATATTTGTTTGCTGTAATTACATATAAATATGCTTTAATATGGAAAGTGTTATACTAAGACCAGCTTCAAACGCCTGTAGAGAAATGTTTGTTAGTAAGAGTACATTGTAGCTTACCACAAAGGATTCTAAGTCAACCCTTGCAATCACATGACTATTTCAATATTGCTGTTAATGGTTTATAGATTCTTAATAGCTCAGATGGCATGGAAAGCTGTAAAGATTCTGAGATGACTTATCAGAAATTAAGACAAGATTTTGTCTTCAGGTAAAGGACCCCGAAAGCTGCAGTAGCCAAGAGTAAAGGATGACAGTGGAAGGGTGACTTTTTTTTTTTTTTTTTGCAAGGAGGCATTTCCCTGACAAACAATACACTTATTGTGTCACATTTATTTAGAACTGAAGAGTAAATTTCTGCTATCCTGTACTACGGCCTCAACCAAAAAAGAGAAGTAATCTCTATTATTGGTGGCTGGTTAAGGAAACCTTTGCTGTTTTGTTTCCTACTGAGCTGCTCAAGAACATGGCTAAGGGTTAAGACCTCTTAACAGAGATAGCTCACCTTGACTTTGTGCCTCTGTATTATCAGCGTTGTCAAATAACTTCCTGTGTTCTTAGAATTCTTTGAGGTCCTCTCTCATTCTTCTGGTACTGATTGTATGTATTCTCCATTTCCTCTTTATAGTCTGAAGGGAGTTTGTACATCCAGACATACAGTGTACAAATCACTCTGGCTTCATTTTCTAACTTTAGTTATTGCACATCTAGTTATTGAGGAGTCTGCTTGAAATTTACTAAATGACAAACACTGCAACCATCTCTGCCTAAATGAGACAGCAGAATGCTGTCAGTCTATTCATCATTGCTACTTCAGTGCTTTAATTTTTACCCATATGAGCCTAATATGACAATAGGTTGTGTAAAATGATGTAATGCATGTAGTCAACAGCCTACTCACCGATTCTGTGTCTTTTTACTACTAAATGATTCACATCAATGTACCTTTAGTTTTTGGCTACACCTCATACACATCTCTCAGATCGTGGACAATGCTAAACTTTGTTTATAAGTTATAGTGGAATTTTTGGTTTAAAATTTTAATGCCCAGCTATAGTCTTGTTCCTGAAACAAAATTGGATTTCACATTGTTCCAGGTTTCCAGGTTCACCCAAGCTGAATAAGCAATAGAAGTAGACTTCTCTAGGTGCTTGTTCAGTTCTTAAATTCTGAATTTTGGTGAACTTGCAGTTATGTTTCACGTCTATAAAAAACTATTAGGTTTCTTAAAACACTAGAGATAAAAGTCAGCATTCTGATCTTATAGCATGGTTCATACATCATTAATCACATTTTGTAGCATTTCTTTTCTTTAATCTCTATTTATCTAGTTGTTTTGTCATGGGTTTTCTTCAGTTTTCTAGTGGTGAAAACTTCTTGCTTGATTTAAAATTGTATTTTAGTAGTTTAGGAAGCTCCTTCAATTTATTGATTTTTACTGGTAATTATGTTCTTTTCTGATAATTTCAAATTACTACAGTAATTGGTGAAAAAATATAATGGAAATATACCATCAACAATATTTATGGACAGCTTTCAACTTTTATTTTACAGATTCAAAAATACTATATTAAACTTTCAGAAGAGATTTAATTTCTAGAAATTAATCCTGAGAGCTACATTTAGCCCAATTATGTTATGCTTGTCATGCTATATTTCTGTATGTATATTTTTTGCCTGTGGCAGAAAATAGAAATAAGAAAGATTATAATGTGACTTATCTTGTACTTGAAGAATGTTAGATGCTTATGTGGGAAGTATGTTAACATTCTATTTATGTTGTATTTGCTTAAGTTGGATATGACAAAAAAAGTTCATTTTTTTTAACTTTTTTTTCTGTAGTTCTTAATGTTTTGATTCTAATGAACTGTCCATATATTGTACCAGTGTGTTATTTACCAGTGGTATGTCTTTCATGAGATGCATAATGAAAGAGTCATAAATTTCTATTAAACATTCCCTATCTTCTTTTACACTGATTACCAAACTAAGTAGAATCAGTTGTAGAACCCAAAATGCTAGTTTTATTGATAGTGACAATTAGGAAATTAGCAAACAATGCTGATATTCTTATGATTTAAAAAAGGCAGTAAAACTCATAAATGGTAGATATGTCTGGAGATTCAAAGAGATTTTTAAATTCTCTTTTGTAAGCAAATCATACTGTGAATTGAAAGAGTGGTTAGATTTCAGCATAACGTTCTCAACTGGACATTGGTACTGTGAAATTAGAAGTAACTGTTGTGTTTTTTCTTGGTGTATTATAATGTTTGTCTCTTGTGTAGTTTTGGGATGCTGATCTAGAGCTTACCCTGAAACTCATAAAGGGTGGATTTCTGCTTCTCATATCCACAGGTAATTAGGGTTGTGGAGATTCTGAGCTGCTCGAGCTGCAGACACATCTCAGAAATTCCACAAAGGCACAGTGCAGTGCAGATGTGACAGAAAGTGTAGTACTAAGATTTGGTTTGGAATAGGATGCTTTCCTCACCTGCTTCAGCTCTTGTTTCCTAAGTAGTCCTCAAGACTATTTAGAAGAGATCATAATACGGAATACTGTGATAATCATTAACAATGATTGTAGAAGAATGAGAAAAGGGAGATTAAGGGATATTTGGGTATTTGAGGAAAATAATCTTTGTGTGAGAGATCTTCAGCTTGAGTATCTTTTCTTAGGTGGTGCTATTGCTTTTAGATCCAGCATCTCAGTGTTCATCTTAAAAGTGTCAAGGCATTCAGCCCAAGTACTTTCTGGGGAACAGAGCTATCCTGTTTGCTGGAATTAATTTTCTTCTCTGGGAGTTAAGTGGGCAGTGAAGGAGTCTTCTGACCTCTTACTTTGGTTGTGGTGTCTGGTGCAGTCCAAGTGCAGGCCCACATCTCAGCTTTAGTTTTGAAGCTTATTACTTTTTCAGTCATGCTGACATGTCAGCCATGATAAAGCACAAATAAGTGTACTCATACATATGATTAACCGCAGGTAAGGAGAAAGTTGTTAATAAGATTAAATGTAAGTTTCTTTAAGGTTATGTCTGTATCTTACTTTTTTACTAGTCTAAAAAGCAGCATGCAACAATTCTGTTTAGCTTCCATTTTGATTCTCCTGAAAAGATAAAGCACATAAAGCATTGGTCCTGTATATCTGAAAAATAGGTAGCTTAAACTGCTATAGATGGAGATGTAGAAATAACAACCAGAAGTATGTGGCTTACTATCTCATTTTTGATGTAAATAATTTTATGACAGTTATTTATAGATTTCATGTATATAACTGTAAAGTTGACCTTTTTATTGTACATTGCACAATAACACAACATGATTTGGAATAATTTGTAAATTTAATTACTAATATTTACTTGGCAGACAGTACTGACAAGTGGGAAGAAACTAAAAGAAATTAATGACTACTTCATTTAATAGAATATTGGGACAATTTAAAAACGATTGTAGAAAACAGCAAGAAACCACATTTAGGTGGCCTGATACTAAAGGACTGACTTGAACTGATTCTAGTTAGTAATATGAAAATGAACACCTGAAAAAGAGCAACTAAAAGTGAAACTGCTAAAATGTCAGCTTTTTCCACTACCCTAAACCTAACAATACTGCATATTGTTCTACTAAAACTCCTATCATTTGGATTAATACTACTAAAATAAGAATTTGGATTAATACTACTAAAATAAGAATTCAGATTGCATAAGTAGTTACTTTTCTTATAAGGTACAACAGTATAGAGAAGAAAAGAATATCAACTTTATTAAAGCATCCTGACAATTATGAAATGATACTTGCAGAATGAGCTTAGAGTTACAGCAATTCTTTGCTTCAAAAGAACTGCTTCATTTTAAGAGAAACACTAAACCAAATAAAAACACAGCCTAATCTGAAGTATGTCCTTGCAAAGAAATACTAGGGGAGTTAAAACGTCAGTGTATATTTCATTTGTTTTTAGGAAATACCAAAGGCTCACATGTTCCCTCCTATACTAAAATCTTGGAAGAAAACTACTTTACAGCTGTCCATCTTAAGCGTGGAAGGTTCTGTGGGTCTTCTGAATGAGAACTTGACCCTATAAAACCATCTTCTTCCCTTACAGAGACATAGAGGGCTAGGATAAAGTAACATAAAATTCAGCAACAGAAATGGGTGGAACCACTGGAACTTTGAGAGTGGATCTCTGCTGAATTTTCTCTATTAGTTACATGCTTTTCTTCCACATCTTCCAGGGAACTACTCATCCCAATAGATTATCAATGGTCAACTTGCAGCTGCGTCTTGTCATTTCTTTCTTGGGAATGTGAAAAATCCAGCAATAATAATCAGGCCTATTTCAGACATCTTCAACCAATTCCCAGATTTCTCATGGCATTTAGTTAATTTGGAACTTTTTCTGCTTTGTCTTTATCTCCTGCCTTAAGTACCTGCAAAAAACAAGCTCTTACTATTGACAGCAATCTCAATAGATTACACACCAAAAAGAAATCACTGTAGTACTTTTGCTAGTTTACCATCTTTTTACAGTAGCCAGATTGCTAAAAATCAGTACTGGGAGGTATTTAAAAAAGCAACATTTGTTGTCTGTCTTGCTTTTTCAGCTCTTTTCATACCTTTGTCTTGTTTTCTGCTAGAAGATGTTTTAGGTCAGTCTAAGCAAATAGCCATAAAGGGTAGTTAATACCAACAAAAAGGCAGTTGAAAAGAGGAATTAACAGAAGACAGTAGAAGCCACTTAAAAGGAGTATCCGAGTTCAACCAGACTGGATCTGTGATCGGTAATGCTGATGATTAGCAGAGCCTTCAATCATGGCCCATGGTTTCTGTGGAAGTAGCAGAAGTATGTTACCAGCTTCAATGCCTTGACCTGTTATGTCGTTGACAGGTTGTTATGTTGTTTCCATAAGAGGTTATTATGACACATCTGTTCCTTTATATAATAAAATGAACAATGCAATTTTTCTCATTGGGATTTGACTTGAAAAATACACTAATGGGAATTCTTTTATTTTAAATTCCAGTAGTACCTGCCACTTTCTTTGTTCTAACTTACAAGTCCACATCTTGATTGGAATTGAGGTGCACACAAGGTGTGTAGATACAAATAATTGTTTTGAATGGCTGTTACCACCTACTTGCAAAAGCCTAACAGCAGACACAGTTATGGTCTGCTCAAAATTCAATGGAAAGGTGCCACTTGTTTCCAGTTAATTTATGCTGACTTCAGGCTTTGGATTAGAGCCTAAATTCCCATGCAAAATACAAGCACATGAGTCATATCTCTGTTTAAAAATTAAGCCCTAGATACATAATAAAAAATTTAGATGTTTAGTAGCTAGATCATCAGTCATTAGAAATGTCAGTTACAATAATTTCAAATTTATTCATAGGGAATTCACATCTACAGACAACTCTGAAGGGACATGCTTCCAATAAAAAGAAAACCTTGAAGGCCAGCTTCCCATTGTATTTGATTTAGTACTCATTTTTCCTTTACGTAACTTGACACATACTGGCCTGATTACACTTTTGCCCCAGCTTGACAAAAATGACTTCTGGCTTGATGTAGTAAAACGAGAAGAAATTCTACTGCGACTTTGAAGTTGCAAGGGAAATGTACTGAGTCTTCACTAGCAAATCTTCTCTAGGGGATGAATTATCTTCTTTACTGATTTTGTGAGTGTTGCTTTTAACATTAGAGATCAGCAGACTCAGAAACATATAGGCTGGAGTTGGTGTGGGGACAGGTGTAAGGGAAATCGAGGAACATGAGAGAGTAAACAGTGACTGTCTATGCGTATGTATCCCTCTAGGGCTTGTATTCATTAAGCTAAACTCAATAAGGTCAGGTTGATTGGAGAAGGCTGATACAGAATCTTTTCACAGTACATGGAGCTTTTCTTGAGAGCAGTGGAGTTACAGTTGGTAAGTTAAGAGGACACACATTGAACTTGCCTTACCCTTCAGGTCTCAGCCTTCATGCAGGAAAACCAAGTGCATCTTACTTCTTAGAGTCTTTTACTTAATATTTCCTCTTACTTGTATGCTTTTGGGAGAAATGGTAATGAAATAATTGGAAAACTGTTCAGTTCCTCCTTTGTAGTGATAAACAAGTGTAGGAAGGTCTCTTCAGTTTTTAAATCTTTGGCTAATGTGATAAAAACCTCTTAAAAGAGATATTAAAATGAATGAAAATAAGTAAGGGGAAGGTTCTGTTATGTAACATTGATTCTCGCCAGCTCCTAACTCTCCATGGATGAAATTGGGACATTTTCTTCTTTCCTCTGTAAATATTCTTCTATTTACGTTTTTCTTACCTACATGTTTTAAAGAGCTAGACATCATTCTGTATATGTGCATATAGCAAGAAGGTCTAGCATTTTAAAATATCTTTCATCCTCTTCAATTTTTGTGCAAATATATTCAGCAAGAGAAATAATAGTTGCTTTTTGTAGCCAGTATTAAAAAAAAAAAAAATAGAATGATAGTTTCTGAGTTGAGAATGATAGTTTTCTGGTATTGCACTCCTGCTTCTTAGTATGCAACCCATGTCTATGCTACTGTTATGTAAGTACAACCCAAACAAAGAAAAGGAAAACTTCTTGAATGAGAACAAATACTTTCTTAATAATCACAGGTCATTACCATCAAAGTAGGGTCAAGGGGAAGCCAATTAGTTTCCTTTGATTTAGTCATTTGGTCATGACTGTGTTTCCAGAAGATAAAACAGGATCCAAATGTACAACAAATTAACTGTTTTAAGGATTCTTGCACATAATGCAAAGGAAGTAACAGTTTAAAAAATCTTAAAAATGTAGTAGCATCCCTTCTTTTTTCCAATGGGTGCAGAGCCAGTCTAGAGTAAAACCTTACATTTAGGTCAAGAACATAACCATTGAAATAAATTAATCTCTTTTGTAATTCTTGCATGAAGACTGTATTTTTAGTAGCTGTTCTACATATAGTGCGAGCAAATTATGAGTTTAGTGCAGAAGATATTAGAGTTTTGCAGCTTCTGTCTGTATACGGACTGCATCAGAAACTTGGTATAGTTTGCCTGAAAACTGATCTCCAAGCAAACCAAATCGCTTAACTAATACTCTAATATATTCTACATCTCATCAGTGTGTGCTCAATACTATGCTGTGTCTTTTATCAGAAGAAACTTGGATTTAGCTCATACTCTTGTGTGACTGTAGCCTAAATTCTATTCTTTAGTGTTCTTCTGATTGTTGAAAAATACATCTAATTTCCCAACTTTTACTGTTACTCTATGTTGATAGATAAGGTGAAATGAGAGTATATGGCAGTACTGCAATTGTCTCGACACTTTCCTAAACTTAGTAGCCTAATTAATTTAAGGACTCTTTTTAGCAGATGGATTGACACCTTGTTACGAGGTTGCAGTGGAAAAAAAGTCCTACAATGGACATCTGCATAGTATGACTTCATCTCAGGGGGGACTGAAGATTGTACAGTGCAAAATATTTCTGTCAGTGAACACTAAGAACAATACTTTTCGATATATAAGTGTAAGCAAAAGAAAATCAAGTTTGTTGATTAGCTTTGTAAACATTTAAATGCTTAAAAAAGTATTTTAAGTATCAATAAGCATTGAGAGTTATTTATGGCTAATGACATGGCCACAAAAGAGCTGAAACAGCAGAATTCCATTCCTAAAGTTCAGAGTTATGGTCACTGTGTAATGCTGTTTTATAGCCTCATGGGAACAAAGAAAATACCACCTTTTAATATATAGTTATAATTGAATATTTAAAGCTAGGAAGGAATAAAATATAAGAATTTAATCAGCTTTCTCTATGTCCAAAACTGACTCTGAAATAGGGAGATTTTTAGAAAAAGCTTACATTCTGTTTCAGCAGCCTTTTCTATCTAGAACGTAGATTGTAGGATTAGATTGAGAGCAATAAACTAATGTTTGATTTTTGCTTGTAATAATGCAAACTGTGAAGAAGAACATCAGGTTTTTTATTTTTTTTGTATTTGAGATTTCTGTTATCTTCCTAATGAAAAAGTGAAAACAAATGTGAAAGGGAATAAAAAAGTTTGAGGATTCTCATTTGGAGATTGAACTATTCCATCGTTGAAGTAAGGCCTTAAAAGAGCTGTTTTCTGAGTTTGTATAGTTTGTGTGGGTAAGAAATGAATAGGAGCAGTAATTTAAACGAGAATTATGCTAGTTCAGATTGATCCAGGTCAGACCCCTACAATATGCAATCTTTCTGAGCACACAGGAAGTTTTATGACATCTTGACACAGTCCTAAGTGTGCTGTTGTATTTAGGAGTAGCTCAAATGTAGGTTTCTGGAGTGAGTTAAATCAGTGTGATAGCCCTAACTTTGGCTATCTAGGTTATTTTTGTCTACTCACTGCAAGAATCCAGGCATGGCCCCAGCATGACTAGCGTTTGTCTCCATCACGAGTGACCCATTGAACCTGATGGATAAGGACTGCGGTAAGTGTTGCCACAAAGCTTGTCCTCAGCAGCCTAAAGGCAGCTCCCAGCCTGTCTGCTGAACAATTACCTGGATAGAAATGCAGTGGGAAGCTGAACACTGTGTTCCAATCTGCTCTTTCAGATCAATCTAAAAAGCACTGCAGTGCCTTCAGTATACCATTAAAATGTGTTCTACTCCTACTAGTATTCTTTCAGCCAGCTACTTCAGTCAAATGCTGGTATTAAACATTAATTCAATCTATATAATGGTTTTTGCTTCAAACAGGGGTAATTCTAACTTCTTCTTACAAAACAAAATATTTTATGCCAAAGTTTAGGCACATGAGTACCCTTAAAGTGAAAGGTTTTTCACACTTATGACTTGAAAAGTCATAATTTCCAGTCTTGAATTATACTTAACAGTCAAGAAACATTAATTTTCCACTGTGCTGTGAGCTGGAATGTATGAGAAATACACACTACAGAGCACATTTTATTTCTTGCTTACTTTCACTGGGCTAAATAAGGAATAGCTCCATTCACATCAATTACCGTTGCCTGGCACTTACACAAGGTGAAGTTGATTGACAGAACACCAAAATCCACATTGTGGGAGTGGAAAACTGTTAAGTTGTAGGGCCTTTGGAATAGACCTCATCACAAAGTTGGAAAAAAGCCCATCCCAAACCAACAAGACAACTTTTATGTTTAAACATGAAGTTTAAAACAAATTATGCATGAAGTCTAGACCAGAAGTGGTTAATCATTTTCTGCTTGTGGTTTGCCAAGAGATCTGGTGGATTTACAGATTCCAGTAGTAAATCCATGACTGATAGAAATTCAAGAACTTTTTGTTTCAATCACATG
Source organism: Colius striatus (assembly GCF_028858725.1). Taxonomy (NCBI): domain Eukaryota; kingdom Metazoa; phylum Chordata; class Aves; order Coliiformes; family Coliidae; genus Colius; species Colius striatus. The sequence continues at coordinate 29,855,453 of NC_084761.1, forward strand.
ACAACTGACATCTGACCTTCCATACAAATAAAGTCAGTATTAGCAAGGACACCCTAACAGCAAGGAATAAAGAATACTGAGCTCTGATTCAGATGTGGAGAAAAATATTCAAAAAGAACAGATAATTTGTAGACATGCTAACTTTTATTATTTTGTTGCAAACCCTAGTATACAGTAGCAGAGTAAATAAGAGCTACAGTATTTAGTTAAAGAAAAAAGGAACATTTTAACTTGCATTGTCTTTATTGAGTTTGGGTGAATGTTTCTTTTTTCCTTTAAAAAAAAAAAAAAAGTATGGGGATTATGTAGCAGTAATTTTTATGTATTCCATAGCACTTCCATTTCCTACCTCTCTCTTCTCCTACAGTAGGGTCAATTATCATCCTCTCCTACCAGTAACAGGAAAAGGTCAAAAGTGAAATAAGAAATTACCATCTTTCCTAAGGGAACAGATTCATAATGTGGAAGGGAGTTTGTAATTTGGCAGCTGTAGCTTTGGGAGGCTAAAGTTTAGTACAGGAAGAAATTGGAATGTCTCTTGGATAGGGAAATAGTGGTCATCAGAGAGTGCAGCTGACATGATTTCTCTGCGTAGAGCTGACATCGGGATGCTTGGTGCTGTCACTGAAGGAAAGCAAGCAAAAGGCCCTTTTTTATGCTATTGTCAGTTCTGCTTTTTTATCTCACATATCATGCTTAGAACTAATTGTGTTTACTGTGCTCTTGCAAAGCAAGTAGTGAACATTGTGTAATTAACTGGGAACTTCCAGTTTGTCTTTTCTCTTCCAAACAGCATATAGGAGATTTCTTTCCATCTTTCCCTTTTAACCAGATTTTGTACTTGTAGCCATGTGGCTGTGATTTTTTCTATTTTATCCCTTTGTTTTGTCGTAGATTGTTGCTTAATGTCCAGCGTAAATGAACAATTTTTTTCATTTCTGAGTTTGAGGATTAGATAATGTTAGACTACCGTGTATGTGACCATGTCACAATTTGAATTAAGATAGATATTTCAGATTTTCATTCAAAACTAGTTCCTGTATTGCCATTACACATTACTAATGCATTTGTGTTGAATAATATAATCATTAGTTTGTTAGAAGTGAAGGTGGGTAAAGAAGGAACCAATAATAAATGAATGAGAGAAGAAATAAAGACAAGTTGAGATCAGACCTTCAAATACAACCTTAAATGATAATTCTGTTTGCACTCATAGGGTAAGAAATGTCCTTCTCTGCAGGATGACCATCTGCAGTTTGACAATGCAATGGTAGCTCCTGTAATGGACACAGGACCTATTACTGTGAGACTAGCAGTCCTATGCCAGTAGGTTTTAGTGAGGATCTGCTGGGACAACTCAGGCAGAAAGCAGCCATCTATGAGAGGTGGAAACAGGGGCTGGCTTCTTGGGAAGAGTACAGGAACAGTGCCAGGGCATGCAGGGGTGCAACTAGGAAGGCTAGAGCCCTTCTAGAATTAAATTTATCCAGAGAAGTTAAGGACAGTAAGGGGTAATGTGGATCCGCTGCTAAACACTGAGGGTGCCCTGGTGTCTGAGGATGCAGAGAAGGCCAAAGTACTGAATGCCTTCTTTGCTTCAGTCTTTACGACCAAGGCTGACGCTTGGGAAGCCCAGTCCAGCATGGATAATAGGATGGCCAGGACAGCAGAAGACTTGCTCTGGGTGGAAGAGGAAGAGGTTAAAGACTTGTTGGCCAAGCTTAAGGCTCATAAGTCAATGGGTCCTGATAGGATGCATCCTAGAGTATTGAGGGAGCTGGCTGATGTGATTGCTAAGCCTCTCTCCAACACAAAAAGTTCCACTTAAATATAAGAAAAAACTATTTTACTGTGAGAGTGATGGAGCCCTGGCACAGGCTGCCCAGAGGGGTTGCGGAGTCTCCTTCCTTGGAGGTCTTCAAGACCTGCCTGGACATATTCCTTTGTGACCTGATCCAGATGAACCTGCTTCTGCACGGGAGTTGGACTAGATGATCTCTAAAGGTCCCTTCCAACCCCTACTATTCTACGATTCTATGATTCTAAGTATACAGGAGAAACTCTGAAATGTGGCAGATAGAAAATAATTGAAATATTCACCCTTGGTTTGTTCTTCATAATTTGTCTCGCCACACTTGATAATAATGGCTGAGATGAAAAGCTTGCTTATTCTTAGCCAGTCACCCTTTAATTCTTGATTCTCACAGTGAAGTTGCTACTGAATTTGTGGTATCAAATTCATTTCTATAGCAGCACAGACTTTTGCTGTAGCATCACATAAGCAAAAAGATTTTTACTTCCCTGTGAGGTTAAGCTGCTCTAAAGGGAGAAGGAACAGAACATAAAATCTCCTTATGGAGAAAATAAACACTGCAAAAGCAATGCATGCGATGTCTTGATCCAACAACTGTAAATCCTGGGACTACTCTCCTTCTTTTAAGTCAGTGAGGCTGCTCAGTAGGGATTTCTTTCATATTAAGAACATCAGGGTAAGTCCCACAATGTGATCAAGTTTGTGTTTTTTTCCTCCAGAATACTCTCTTTTCCAAAATTTAATCGAGCAGCAAAATTATTCCTTAAAGCATACATATCTGGATTATTTCACATGCAAACACACCACTCCCATGCTCTTTCTGATCATATCATAAAAACCACAGCATACAGTATTTGGCAACATACCCATGAAAGAGTGCTAGACATAGGCACATAAAACATTAACAGCGGTGGAACGTTTTCGCTGGTTGGTGTCATCTGAGGATCATGATGACAAAGCCAGTGTTTAGAGAAATCTAGACCAGCACCAGGAAGAGAGATAGGAAATGAAACCACTGTAACGAGAACCATTGACTGTTGGTCTGTGAAGAACTGAAAGACACTTTGACGATGGGTGCAGTGGACTAATGTTGGTCAGTCTCCTGGAAAATAGAATTATACATAGCTGGTAAACTCTGATAAAATAAAGACCAAAGTCAGTCACTGACAGGGAAATACCAATTGTAGTCTGAAGATTAGCAGGCTCAATTTTAAATTTACAGTGTTTTAAACTCTTCTACTGCTGTTTCTAAATGTACTAGTTTAGCAGTGCGTGAATATTTTTAAAGAGGAGAACATCCTTCTAATCCTGCTTAGTCACATTCAGTGAAAAATTATTGTAATTATTACACTTGAAACTAGTTTAAAATGATATTAAATCTGAAATATAAGTTTTAAAATAACTATTTTTAACCACATTTTTGCTTTTTTTTTTTTTTTAATTGAAAGTGGGTTCTTAGGACAGCCAGGTAGAAGAATGAGTAAGGAAAGAGAAAAGGTGTAGAAGTAAAATTGCTCTTTCCTGTCCCCTGCTTCCACTTTCAAAAGTGCCTACATCCAATTGAGACAAGAGCGTACTTGTTAATGAAAATGGATGGTGCACAACTGAGGAAGTTAAGACATCTAGAACTACTTTTTAAGATTTTGAACCATTTTTCTGTTCATAAGATATTTTGGGGCGAAAAAGTCTGTTCCCGAATTAAAATGTAATGTGCCTGTGCAGAGTATAGGTCTGCTTCTTTAAAATAGCATTATGAAAACACTGCTTTGCCTTTAAGCAATGCTGGTTTACTGCTTTATTTTAGATAAATACAAACATAAAAGTAAACAAGATTCCTGTTTTCTGAAATGTAATATAGACCCAGCTTACAGAATGAGAAGCCATTACACCTTGTTGTAAATGTCATGGATGGAAACCATACTAGGAAACTGTAAAAGGGAAATGATACAGATCTCCTTTAGAAAACACTTTGCACCATATAGATGGAAAACGGTATGCAAGAGAAGTGAACACTCTCTTCCTGTAGCTGACTTGTTCTTTATACGTTTCCCTACAGCATTAGCTAGCATCTGACAGATGGTATGGAGAAGATCAGGGTCATGATCCCATGTCACACAGCTGACTTAGTTAACATTTCTTTTTTCTTATCCATTCCTTTCACAGACTCCCAACAGGGCATTTAATGTGCATGAAAGGGCAAAATCAAAGCTATGCATATGGAAGAAAGTCCAATACTTTTAGAAACCTATCCTTGTTACAGAACCAAAAATGGAAACAGATGGAGTGTGACTCACAAAACTAAGGAAAGTTACTTCAACAATATTAACATGATGGATCATTTACTAAATGAGACAAGTTCATCACTTCCTTACCTTCAGGTTACCAATTTTAGAAACACTTTATTATATTTCTCAATTGTTGTTTAGCTTACACGTGCCAAGAACATGTATCTCATGATAATTTAGATTTTGCAGTTGCTGAGTATGAACATTTTCACCAACTCTGCAAGATACAGAAGGGAGAAAAATTCTTAACAGACTTGATTTTGCATGCTGTGACCTAGCCATAGTAATTTTATATGTGGGAATTGTGAAAACAGATACCCACACGCTATATTTCATATTACTAGAGTCTGTATCCAAGAAACCGTCAGCAAGCCTGAAAATGGAGTTTTAGCCTGGATTTCCAAAGGAACAGAATTCAAAATGAAACAAGTTTAGGTCTGGGACAAATCCCACCCATTAAACGATTATAATATAAGCCAGATGGATGCAATTCTGGAATGGGAATTGTTATGAGACATGAGTGATGTCACCCAAGAGTCACAGGGCTGGTCAGACAGTAGATGGTCTTGATGGCTTAGAATATGATGGCTAGGCTTGAGTGTAATTCTGCTTAATAAATCATCAGGTTCATTATGTGTTCATTTCACAATTTGCTCTTGTTTTGTTATGGTAGAATTGTGCCTGTATTTTTATGTTGTGTGAATGTTTTACTAGCATGGACTGTTTTTCCTTTACTTTTCCCCTTAAGTATTTTCTGACCGCAGATCATACCAGGACCCAGCTGGAGTAATACATTTATAATTATGCAAGCCGCATGGTATGATTGCAAGTTTCAATCACTGGTTTCCATTCTTGATGCTTTGTCAAGTTTTGTGTTCCTAAAATCAGGTTAATGCTCTTCATAGGGTTGCTTTTGTGTGACCAATTATACATAGAGTGATCTTGTCGCCCATATATAGCAATATATTTCCAGCAATATGTATCTTTTCAGCACTTAGACAGACACAGATTTCTTTTTTGTTTGTTCCATTTACATCCTAAGTACAAAAAAAAATCTTGTAAGTGGATTGTCCAGATTCAGTCTGAAAGCCCTGCTAGGATTCTTTGCATTCTAGCCTTACTTTTTACAGGTTTCAATTTCCTAAACAACTGGGATGACATTAATAGTAATCTTCATCTGTGTACCGCATCCCATTTACATTGTGTTAGAAACTGCAAAGTGCTTTGTTTTACTTATTAATGATCTCTGTTTTGGTTTTTGGTCCTCAGTGCTATTTTCTTCTTCAATAACAAAGTATCCAAGGAAGTGTTTAACTAATTTAATCTATGATCCTCACAAAGAAGTTGAAAAAGTAAGCATTTTGAATGTAGTCTTATTGCAAAAACAATTTCTCTTTCTAAAAGTATATTTGAAAAATTAAAATGGTTGAGCAAGAAATTAATACCATTTCAAGTTGACCTGCAGACCACAGGGTTTAATCTATAATTAATTTGTAAAGAACCAAATCCCACATTCACGAATTAGAAGGATCCCCTGAGGAGTCAGTTGATTAGTGTAAATATGGTATTGTACAGCAACCTGAGCTTGGAGTATGGCAAATATTTTGCAAACTTTTTTAAACAAAAATATGTGCCAGTCACTCGGCTGGAACATGGATTATCTTTCCTTTTTCCATTTTTTTGCTACAAGGACACCTCAGAGTACTAAGCTACTCATTTCTATAAAAAGTAATTCTATCTATTCAGGTTTCTGTGCAAGGATGGCTCATATTAATTTTAAAATTTATATTTAATAAGGACATACAGTTCAATTACAAAGCAGAATTTAGAATCAAAGTATGTGCAATAGAATGGATTGTGGTGATGCTTTTGCAAGGACTTTCTAGCTGTGACTTAAAAAAAAAAAGAAGACAGGATTTAAAAGAATCAAGTGTCTTGGATAGGAAGATATGGCTGGCTGTTTAAGGACATATAAATAAGCACTGTAGAGTTTTCACCTGCCTGTTAGCAAGAAAAGAAGATAAATAAAGCAAATAAAGTTTAAAAAAAAAATCTTAAAATGAGATTCAGGGCTGATTCCCATTATGCTTCCTAATGATACTCATTACAATCCTAACTACATTTTAATGCTGAAATCTAATGCCTCCATTCATCATTGGAATGAAATACAAATGCTGACAATTGACAAACTTAATAATAATAAAAAAGTTCACAGGACTCCAAACTGTCTGTGCATATTTATCAGAAAAGACAAAGCTATAATGGTTGCAGTTCAGGAACGCCTCTCTGGGCAAAAAAAGAAAACAAAACAAAAATCCTGTCACAGAAGGAAAAAAAAAAGTCAGCCAAAGAGCACATCAGAATTTGCAGACTTCTTAGGGATAGCTATTTCAGTCATATTTGTTGCTCATAAATCTCTCATTTGCAAGAAAATACTAAATATAGAGGAACTAGAGACAGAGGAGAGGAATAAAACATTTCTGAGCAATTTTGATAAATTAATTTGACATGATAAATGTTATTGTCAGTTACATAAATTACAATCTTTCACACTTTTATCTGTCCCATTTAAAAGCATCCAAAAAGTAATATACCTACTTTACTAGCCTCACAAAAATATCAGTTTCAATGTACACCTACATCTTATGGTATAGAGTACTTTTGTAATATCAATGCTGTAAACTGATCTTAAAGGAAGGAAAGATTGAAATTAATTTCTCTTCCCACACTCCTTGGCTCAAAGGTTTGAAATACAAACATCTCAAGTGTTTTAGCATTATTATGCTTTCCTACTTTTTCTTCACTCACATTGTAAAATCTCAGTAAATGTAAAGATCTGTGATAACACTGAATGATAGATGTTAGTAAGTTAATTTGGTGCATGGGGAATTTTATCCTGATGGTAACAAAGCTGAATTGTGTTAGTCTAAGTCTCAGTTGTCCTGTATAATCTTACCCTAAAGGTTGAAACTATAAGTTCTGTAAAGCTGCTATTGTACTGTATGTAAATATATTAATTCTATCCGTATAAATGCTAATATAAATGTTATTCAACTTTAGTTGGCACGTTTCATACAATGATAATGTCTCTGAGTATCACTGAAACTGTAGTACTAGTTTTCTGACTCTAACATCTGACCATGCTGAACTGAGCCTGTTTTGTGATTGTAAGGCAGGAACCAAATAGTTTATTGCTAAGGAATTATAGACTCTTTCTTTTGACATGTACAACTCTGTTGATTCTTCTCTTTGGTATGTGTTCTATATTATTACATACATTATATCAGAGACATCTTTTCACTTTCCACTTTTCTCTATTTCAATATATTCCCATTTTATTTCCTTCTTTTCATGTTTCTTTTACTCTGCTTTTTATCTCCACTTTCTTTTTGCTTCTTTGTATTCTCCACTAGCTTATCTCCTTCATGGACTTTGGCTTTTAAATAAAATTCTCGTCCAAGTTTTCATGACCTCGAAATGCAAAAACATTCTCAAACCTTTCACAATTGTTTCAGTAGAAGGATTGATGAGGTGGAACATGGGAGTGGTATATTGCTGAGTAGACAGGGAAGCCTTTTAGAAATATACACAAATTTGTGCATATACACAAATACAATAGCTACTATATAGTGTGCTATTGTGGTTTAATCCCAGCAAACAACTAAGCAGTACACATCTGCTCTGGGGATGGTCACCAGCCCTGGAGAGGGCTTCTCTCGGTGAGGGTGGAGGTTTATCCCTGGCTGGGTGCCAAGTGCCCACCAAGTATTGTGTCACTCTCCCTCCTAAACTGACCAGACGAGAGAGAAATATAACAAATTGCTCATGAGTCAGGATAAGGACAGGGAGATCACTCATCACAGGCAAACCAGACTCAACCTGGGGGGAACTGGTTTGATTTATTAACAAACAATCAAAACAGAGTAGAGAATATGAGAAATAAAAGCCAAATCTTAAAACAAGTACCCCCATCCCTCCCATCTTCTTGGGTTTTTACCTTCTTCCCTCTCAGTAGTGCAGGGTGATGGGTAATAGGGGTTACGATCAGTTTGTCACAGATGGGCTTTGCTGTTCCTTCGTCTCAGGAGGATGACTCTTCACACTTCCCACTGCTACACTGTGGGGTCCCTCCCATGGGACATAGTCTTCCACGAACTTCTCAAACGTGGGCCCTTCAAGAACTGCTCCAGTATGGCTCTCATCCATGCAGGAAAACAATCCTTCAGGAACAGTCTGCTCCAAAGTGGGTTCCCCACAGGATCACAAGTCCTGCCAGCAAACCTGATCCACTATGGGCTCCTCTCTCCATGGGTTCCCAGGTCCTGCCAGGAACTTGCTCCACTGTGGGCTTCCCATGGAATCACAGCCTCCTTCAGCCTCCTCCACTCACTCAGTGTGGGGTCCTCCACAGGCTGTGAGTGGATCTCTGCTCCATTGTGGTCCTCCATGGGCTGCAGGGGGACAACCTGCCTCACCATAGTCTTTACAGGGGAATCTCTCTTCACCACAGATCACAGGGGAATCTCTCTTCCAGTGTCTGGGAATCTCCTCTCCATTCTTTTCCACTGACTTTGTTGTCTGTGGAGATGTTGTTCTTACATTCTCACTCCCTTCTGCTGCTGCTGCACTTTTTTTATCTGTGCAACAACTTCTTCCCATTCTCAAATACATTATTCACAGAGGTGTCAGTCACTAATTAAGCCAGTCCTTGGTCAGTGGCGACTCCATCTTAGAGCCAACTGGTAGTGGCCTCATCAGCCATGGGGATTCTTTTTTAAAGAACTTACCCTTGTAAACCCCCATTACAAAAACCTGGCCACACAAACCCAGTGCAGGAAGTGATTCTCCTGGCAGATTTTAGCTTTAGTTTTTAAAATTTTTTAGTCTTCTGTTAAAATTATTTCATCATTAAGTGAAATTTAAAGCTCATGTCTCTGCTTCAGATTTGTCACTTGCCTGTATTTTCAATGCCTTTTTTTCCAAAAGCAATTATTTTTTCTCATTTGATGCTACTCTACACTACAATTTATAGTCTATTAGCAGAATTATAGTCACCTTTACTTTTAAACAAAGCTCATTGTTTAGAAGCTTTATATCTATCTTCACTAAAAAAAAGAAAAAAGAAAAACAAAATAAGTATAAGGTAATGGAGTAAATGAAGACTAATTAAGGCTAAGAAAATACTGAAGAAATATATTTCCTGTCTAGTACATAGTTATGGGCTGTCATAAAGAAATATTGGAAAGCTGGATAGACATATTGCTGCAATTGGAAGTTTAGAACTATTAGCCATATTGCATACCATTTTTTTGTGTGTGTAGAAAGGGAAGTCCTGAATGATAAAATAGAAAATAAGCATAAGAAGAATGAATTATCCTATCCAACTTTCTTGAACATGATGCATGCAAAGAACCATTTCTTTTTTTTTTTTTTCTAAGTCTCTTCTACCTTTATCTTCTTTAAGAGTAACTGCTGAAAAATTCTACCTATAACTATGGATATATTTTCATATCTGCCTAATTCATCCACTTTCTCTTCTTCAATTACTTGCAAAATCTGAGTTGAAAGTGCTGTCATAATCCATTTATCTAGACGCATTTAGTCAAGTGATATATTTAAACTTCAAATAAATGTTCTGAATGTGATTTCATGATCTTGCCCTATAGCAGTGTTCTGTTCAGTTTTCCTTATGACTAGAAAGAAGCCGTAACTTTTTAGTTTTCGTAATAGTAGCAAGTGTTTTAGGTTAAGATACTTAAGTTAGGGTGAAAATCTGAAAATACTTTTTATAAGTCACCCTTTTTCTTGTAAACAGTTTCATGTAGGAAATGGGAAGAATATTCTTGTTCACTTACGGAAGTAGGACTCAGATCTAACTAGAAACTCAGGATCTTGGAAAAAATGGAATTGGGCAAATTTGAGGTTTTTTTGCTGGTTCTCCATATATTCAGAAACTGGTAAATCTGCCTGGATTTACTTCCCAATGCAGAATTTATATACTCACTTTAGATGTTACTTTATTGGAGTTTACAAATAGCAGAGTATGGCTATGTATGAATCTTGACATTGTTTCGAGTTTCTCCTCTGCTACAGGGATCATTAGTATTTAATAATAATAATAATAATAATAATAATAATGCAAAATATTGATGGCATGTCTGGAAAAGCAAGAACTGAACAGTACATGAAAATTTGCTGCTCCCTTCTAGAAGCAGTCTGACAAGTTATGATTGCTACAGTGGTACTTGTAAGGGAGATGTAGATGAAAGACAGTTTTTTCTTATAATGATATTAATGTATCACTTTTCATGTGAAAAAAGTCCCTTGAAGTCTAAACATACAATTAAAAGTACAATTAAAATCAGGCACGTGTATGCACATGAATGTACACATCCACATGCACAAACAGCTAAGGAAGACTTTATTCAAGTTAGGTAGTGCTAAGAAAATGTCCAGGAACACAATTCTAGCAGAAAAATTATTTCTATACCTCATGTAATAAAAATGAAACTTTGCACAGCAAACCAGTGTCTTATACTCCTTCTGATTTCAAGCCAATAAATGTCAAGCTGTTTAAAAATGAACTCCTAATAATAAAACAACTCTTAGATTAATCTCAATCCTTTCTACATGCTCTTACTTGTGAGTCAGAGTGATTGATACTCAAGTTATTTCCTGAAATGTAAATGATTCAGGTAATCCCATTAGGAAAGATATGAAACCGTAAATTTCTTATGAAGTAAAAACTGCAGTGCAGTCTGCTGTCTGGAGAGCCATTTCACAGCCTCACCAATGGAAAAAAAAAAAAATCTATATAAGTAAGACTATATAGCATGTGGTCTCCAGGCCTGTACTTGCTCAAGAGACACCAGTCACAGCTGATTGAACACCAGTGTTTTACATTTGCTGCACACTCAAGATTATCTACTTGTCAAAATTGCTCCCAACTCTAAGAATTTGGTAAATTTCCCTCTGTGTCTTGCATTGGATTTGATGAGAATGCATTCAGTCCAAGTCTTGCCCAGAATGCTTTGGAATCAGCATGATTACTGCCCATTTTTCATTTGATTTCTTTCCTGTTAGAATACTTTGGGCTGGAATTCCTGATCACCTTATAGTGATTGTTTACCAATGGGTATTGTACTCCACAGAATTGCAATCAAATATACTGTTTCACTTCTAGCTTTTATGATTTCCTTTCACATGTCTTTTCTTCAGTGGGAGCCGAGATTATATGCTCTTTAAAAGATTCTCTTCTTGCACAAATCTGTTGAGATGTTCTATGATCCAGAACCAGATTTTGTAATGATGTAACTGCTCATTAAATAACTAAATTTTTTCATTAAAAGGCAATCCTTCCAGTGGGAGTGATGCAAAAGAATGGAAGTCAATAATACCCTTCATCTGATATAAGGTGAAAAGGAGAAGGAAGAAAACCCAAGTATCAGAGGGGAGAGAAAAAAGGTCAAGAGGAACTAGATACCACTTATCAGTAACTTTCTGCAATTGATTATTGGATGTTGTTTCCCATCTGCTTGGCAAATTGAGAGAGGCAGAACGAATTGCTTTGTTTCACATTTTCTAAATGGTGGCCACGTTTGATGGCATTTTAAATTGCTCCACTCAGAAGTAGCAGCACCTTGCCCTCAATAGCTTTCCTTTGTACTTTGTGTGATTAGAGAAGGCATGAAGTCTAGTTTAGACAGGCCCCACTGCTACAGTCTTCATAAGAGATAAGAATGGCACTTTGCAGTGGAGTGTCAAAGACACACTCATGCATGAAAGTAACAGTTTTCATTTTCATTGATTTTCTAGGAAAGCTTTCAGATTTTCTTTCAAAGAGCAGGATATGCAACACAGAGGAGGAGACCCTGCTGTTACAGAGAATGTCGAATCTAGTGCAAAGAATTAGCCAGTTGCTTACTGTGAGCGTTTTTTTTTTCCCTCCCTGAACATACTGTGATTGTGGTTTTAATTTTCAGTTTGTTACCAAGTTTGTATTGTGGTGGGAGATATTATTTAGGTTTAGGATTGTTTATATCCTTTGCCTAATTACCTTCCAGTTATTAGGGAAATCTGTAATGTGAGACCTCATACTATGTTCAAGATGTGCTCTCTGACAGAACTGTCTCTGAATTTACTGCAGATTTGCAATTCATCCTCACTGCATTAATTTGATTTTGTTGCTATGATCTTGCTCTTTCTTAAAAGGTAAAGCTTGCTGAGGTAAAGAATTCTTTTTGTGAATGCTAGTCAGCTGAACTTTGGGGATGCAGCTCTTCAAGAAGAATGGGATTTTATACCCGAGTTTATCTTATGTGTTCACTGACACATGGTGCAAGGTTTTCCAGTCCTTGGCTATCTACCTATCTAATAAAGTTAGATCAGAGTTCCCTGCTTTTAAGCACTTAAGTATGGCTCTTCAATCCAGTCATCTCTTCTAGGCAATCACATTTTGTGTTCTCTCAAACCAATATGTTAAGCCCAGCTTTTGAACAAATTCTGTCTTCACAACTCCTACAGGATGTAATGTTCAGAACCTCACTTGTCAGGTGGTTATAATCTTCTTATTATCTCTATTTTAAAAGCTATGATCTAAGCATCATTAAATTTGTCCTTTACTGAGTTTTCTCCTTACCTAGATTTTATTTCTCTATGGTATTTATTCACCTAATACGAGTATGGAAAACAGTCACATTTGTTCTTTCTTCTAAGAAGGCTGAAGAAATGAAGCTTGCATTTCATTGTCTTCATGACTTTTATTGGCAGTATATCATAGAATCATACAATCATAGAATGGTAGGGGTTGGAAGGGACCTTTAGAGATCAACTAGTCCAACAACACTACAGAAGCAGATCAACCTACATCAGGTCTCATAGGACCATGTCCAGGCAGGTCTTGAAGATCTCCAGAGAAGGAGACTCAACAACCTCCCTGGGCAGCCTGTGCCAGGGCTCCACCATCCTCACAGTAAAACGGTTTTTTCTTTTTGTGTTCCAGCTTCATCCCATTACCCTTTGTCCTGTTGCTAGATACAATAGAGAAAAGGGATGCCCCAACCTCCTCACACCTACCATTTAGCTATTTGTTAAATATTAATAAGATCCCCCTTCAGTCTTCTCTTTTCTAGTCTAAACAGCTCCAGTTCCTGCAGTCTTTTCTTGTATGAAAGAAGTTCCAATCCCTTGATCATCTTGGTTGCCAGCTCAAGAGCGATAGAGAACTTCTGGAAAGAGTCAAGTGTGTGGCCACCAAGATGATCAGGGGACTGGAGCATCTTCCTTATAGGGAAAAGCTGTGGGAACTGGGGCTGTTTAGTCTAGAGAAGAGGAGACAGAGGAGGCATCTCATTAGTATTTACAAATATCTAAATGGTGGATGTCAGGAAATTGGGGCATTTCTTTTTTCTATTGCATCTAGTGACAGGACAGGACATAAGCTGGAACAAAGTTCCACTTAAACATAAGAAAAAACTGCTTTACTTTGAGGGTGACAGAGCCCTGGAACAGGCTGCCCAGGGAGATTGTTGCGTCTCCTTCTCTGGAGGTCTTGAAAACCCACCTGGACACGTTCCTATGTGACCTGATCTAGGTGGACCTGCTTTAGCAGGGATGTTGGACTAGATGATCTTTAGAGGTCTCTCCCAACTCCTACTATTCTGTGATTCTATAATTCTTGTACATTATGTGTTTTTCAACAGTACAAACAGAAAATGAGAGGAAAAATATGCTTAATATTTACCTACTTCCATTTGTTCTAGTACTCATACTGTTTCTGTTTGTGACTTTTCTAGATGGTAAATGGATTTATACATTAGCATTTTTTCAAGGAAAATCTCCATGTTTTGAACTTTTCAAACTCTAATATTTTAAAGTCTAATATCTAAGTCAACTCACTATTTGTAAAGTGCTTCCATTTAAAAACAGGTTCAATATTCAGACCTTTGCACGTTGGTTCCACATCAGTGTGCCACAGAAACCTAATCCTCAGAAAATGCTATTTGATCCTGGGAAGGAAGGAAGATAATGGATTGACCCTCTACATGAAACCATAAAACAGAGTTCTGGGTTGCTGCCATTCAAATGAATAGAAACCGGCAGCAATCCTAACACCTTTCCAGTTTCAATTTTATTGCATCTGCAGGCATCATGCTGGAATGGTAAACATTTTAATGGTCAGACTCTCTCCGCTTACACCATTGCTATTTCCCTATTATCTCCTATTTTTTTGTGTGAAAGAGAAACGAAAAGGTGACAGATTGCTGTGAATGAAACGAATGGAGATGCCATTTGCATTCATTTCAGTTGAAGCTAATCCTCTTCTTTCCCATTTCTTTGTTGTCCTTCAGAGAGATCTCTTACAGCTTCTGAAAATCCATGAGCCAGGCACTACATTTGGATAATGCAGCTGAAACCCCATGCATCAGTCTTTTGGCAATGTGATCCTGTTAAACCTCTTTTTTTTAGATAAAAAGTCCATAATTTCTTTTAAAATCTAAATTATTCAGTTTAATAGAAAAATTTTGGATACACATACTCTGAAAAGCTTTTTAAATCTCTTTTTTTTTTTTTTCTTACATAAGGATGATTGTCTAAAGAACTCAGAGCACAGAACATTTGTGTAAAAGCTGATTTTGTACTTGCCTTTTTTAAAATAAGCTTAACTGAGACACTGTCCTGTGTTGTCCTTATTCAAAGATGAACTTGCATATCTCTGTTTCTTGATTATTGATTGCATAATCTCTAGAGCTAGCCAATTAAATGGAGAAATTAGTTTTTACATTTAAAGCAGAGTCAGCACTTTGAGACTGAGACAGTTATTGGGGAGAAAAAAAATTTGTCAGCTTAGTATTGTTCATTGCCTCAGATAGGTAGCACCTGCAATGACTTGTGGGCAGAGGATATGTAAGAAGTGTATGTGTGTGTGCACGTGCAAATGAGGATGCATAGTCTGTAGTCATAGTGCTGTAACCATAGCTATAGTCCTGCTTTGCAACTGTAACATGCAGAGTGAGGAACAATTCTGCTATGCTCACTTTCTTCCTCTACAGAGATGGTTAGAATTAACAGCAATTACTTCTGTACATACATAAGCACACAAAAGTATACTAATCAGAAAAAGTCCTATAGATCCATACAATTAACTAAGTTCCATTAAAAAAGGGAGTCTCAGACATGTAAATTACTACAGACCAATAGTTCATACATTTTCACATTAACTATGTTGTAAGAAATACACAATTTCAGACATCCCCTGGCTCCCCGTGTCCCCAGTCCAAGCTCCTGCATGTGGGACCTCAAGCATGTCAGCACCACAGGAAGGAGGAATGATACATGCCCTGAGCCTGTACCTTTACAGTAACTGTGTGCTGGGCAGGCAACTGGTCCTAAGAACTGGAGAGGGCTATAGGTGCTTTGATTTATAAACAGAACACTTCCTAGAGCTATGAGTCTTTAATTACATGTAGTGCTTATCTTCTGCACATGGAACTCAGAGTATAACATGTTTAATGATATCCTAGACACATAAATTTCCTACCATTACATAATTCCTGAATGTGTGACAGAAATAAAGGCATACATCCAAGAAAAAGTTCTTTATAAATCAAATTCCAACCCAGTGATAAGCACTTGGCATTCCTTGTGGTATATATATTAAGCTTTCTGGGAAAGAGAAGCTTTAAAAAAAGTCACACAACATCTCAAAAAGCAGCATTTATTGACTCACAGACATGGAAAAGTCCCATTTCACAGCAAATTTCATACTGTTTGAAAGCTAATCATAGTTTCATGCCAAACTCTTCCATCTGAATATTCTCCAAGTTTTATATAATTCTGATATGAATTTGGATTCAAATGTTGTGGCTCGCTTATATGAAGTAAAATATAAACATGGGCTCAAGCACTCCCAGCTTTGCCAAAGTATCCACATTTGGGTTGCATTGACTAGTTTGACATTTTGTATGATAATAACATTAAGAGCATGTTAGAAAATAAGACTTTTTCCCCAACACTTCATAAAATATACTACGAGACTATGTTTGCCCCTTTCAGATTACATGAACAATTTCTTGCAATTTCATGCAATTAGAGCCACACTTCTAATCAATTAATTTGCAGAGGAAGAACTATTTTTATGTCACTGTGCACTCATGTGAATACTGAAGTATTCAGTTTGGTTAATAAAGTGCTTCTTTAGTAACTTAAGACCACCTGTAAATTGCAATTAATATTCACAGAGTAAAAATATATGGTTTCTTCTCTTCAGCCTTTACAGGAGGAATATCCAAAAGAACATGCTGAGGTGGGGAAGAGGAATGTAGGAAAAAAGCCAGAATGACATAAAAAGCTGTTCCTTTGGAGAAATTGATGTGTATGTATGTGCGCATGATGAAAACTAATTCTTCCCTTGCTCCCTAGTGATTGCAGAGGATTTGCCATCTCTGCAGATTCATATTCAAGTTCAGATGAAATATCAAGTAACAGTAAACTTTCAGCATATTCCTCTGCTGTTTATGGAGATTTTTCAATGTTTCTTTCTGTTTTACTTCCCAAATTTGTTCTGCCCTTTCTGCAGTGAGAAATAGTATACATGTTAGATAAGTTAACTAGCTATGGAGAAAGGCTCCAGCTGGCTAACGGCTAAAATCTTTATGCAGAAGATTTTTCATCCCTTCTAGTGTCTCCCCTGCTTTTTTTAAACTTTTGAGGTGTAGATATTGTGCTTATTACACAGCAGGGAACAAAGAATACAGTTACAGTGGAAACTGCTGTTGCAGGATGTGGTGCAGGTATTGATACCAGAAGAGGATCAGAAAAATTCACAGTTTTCAGTCTATCATAGGTTGTAAAATACAATTGTTAGAATGCCATGTCTGGCTCTGGAAATTATTAATGTCTTTGCAGTCATGGAGTTTTATGGTACTGCTATATACACCCTATTTGCCTCTACATTATGAATGGCAAGGGCAAGCTTGTGTGCTGATATGATTTTTGATCTGATCTGCAAAAGTTTTGTCAGTCCCTGCTGGACTCTGTTCTCTCTTGCTTTATTCTCCTGTGGACCTGGGAAACTTCTGTTCCTAGGAGCAGTCTGGTCCTGACTCCATAGTGCCAGCCCTAACCAGCCAGCTTATTTTAATGTCATAAGCAGTATTTTCTTAAGAGTATGAATCCATCTTTTAATGTTTGTGTTTTCCACATGCCCCTGGTGTCTCATAAGTGTTCCTTCAACATGTCCTTTCAAAGATTCTTTTGATTCCCACTCAGACTGTGTCTCAGATACTTTCCTTTTTTCCCTCAGCATCTTGTGAATCTACAAGTACAACCTTGACATTTAGATTCCGTGCCTTCTAACTTTTACCGTAAAGGAGCTCCTTGTAAACATCTACAAAGCCTCTCCATTATCTTCCTTCGCGTCTTTCTTACAATAGGTAGGAGCTTAAATCCTGTGTTTGCAGCCTGTTGTTGTAATGGTATTTTGTTAATTCCTTGTAGTTTATCAGCATCCAGATACTTTCTTCTATTTTACTAAAATTGTAAAACTTTTACAATTCAGCTCACTTTTATATTTCCTGCTTTTGCAGAGCGTAAGTGATGTCTCAGGCCTCCAGTACATTGTCATGATAACAGTAATTAAACAACAGCAACACTAAAATACCTAAAGTAGAAAAAGTTTTGTGTGTCAAATACAGAATGGGAAGGTCAGAACTTAGTGTTTTTGTTTTATAATGCTCGTGACAGAGAAACTCAATATGCAGTGTGATTTTTATTTTGGTTTTACAAGATATGGGGGATGCAACTTTTTGTTTCTCTATGTGTTACTTTAGAGTCTCTGTCTAGAATGAAGATGAAGGAAGTTGTGCAAGGAATGAAGGCAGCTGAGTCCACACAGACTTCAGAAGTAGCACAGGGGCATTTTTCCTTGAGATCTAGAGGCAGTTGCATGGACACTGTTGCAATCCATAAAGCTGCAACCCATTAAAAGTTGTCTCAGTAAGAACAATTTCTTGTTCTTGTATATTAATTTGTAATTTAAAATATCAGCAAAAATGTTCCAAAAGTTACTTTTCTTGTATACACATATTGCATACACAGCCTTCTCTAGGAAATAAGGACTGCAGGGGTTGTGTGCAATTTCTTCTCTATTTGTTGCATAATTTAGAAAATACTAGTAATCGAAAACCTAAGCACTTTTATGAACTACCCTTCCTGGAGAGAAACACTTTCTGCATTTCAGAAATAGACAGAAAATAAGTTTGTAAAGTAACTGAAGAAACAATCACAATCTATGAGCAAATCCCAACAAAGTTCCTGTATAGAGCATTCTATGTTCTTCAATGGGTACCATTTCCCTTACTGCTTTGTTTGCACTTAGAGTTGCTCGTGTGTACATGCCAACAGGACTGGCATTGAAAGCAGGCAGCAAGACAAGCATGAGCAGTAACACTTCTCCACTTTACTAATACTTTAATTAAAGTTGGAAGATCAATTTCGAGCTTTTCTTGGAGAAGTGTTTCCCAGTAAGATACAGAATGACGAATGCTGATTTCTTAAAACCACTAAGGTATATAGTGTTACAAAAAGTTCTTTTAAATGTAACTGTGTGATAAAACAGGCCTCTGTTGATGAACTACAGTGATGTGACTGTCTTAAATGCCTATCAAAAACAGTGAAAAATGAATTAATTAGTAAAAATAAAATGCAAATATTACTGAATATTGGAACATTTCTCTTCCCCTAGTTCAGGTTAGATTTTCAGCTCCACATGTGACATTTACGTGCACCAAGATGAAAATAAGATGCATAAGCTTTCTTTCTCCCCATACCCCAGTAAAAATGAATTAGTGAACCAAGAGAGCTGAAATGCTACCTGCTTTTAAACCAAGGCTATCTTATAGGGTAAAAGAATAGAATGAATATGAGAATGGTTTAACCTCTAAGGTCTTGAAAGCACTGAGGATGGAGACAGCCTGTCTATGCGATCAGTTACGGTTATCCTGGAAGGAACATTTGACTTCTTAATTTAATCCACCTGTACAATCTTAAATGAAACATTTATTTTGTCTTATTTATTTTACTGAATTTCTGTTTCTGAAAAGTGGCAATTATTTCTTCCTTGGCACTTTTTAGATAAAAGAGTGAAGACAAAAAAGCTGATGAGTCCACATCCCCAGTGGACTGGAATATGATATTCCAGTCCTTGGAAGATGCTGTGAGACCCATCTGGAATCTACTGAAATTCAGTGGACTCGGTCCTGAATAAAACTGTTTCAAAGAGATTATTTAATTTGGTTTGCTATACTAGCCTTCCTACTAAGGTGAATGGAGGAACTAAAATATTTTTTCCCTTTTGTTTTTTTTCTTTTTAGAGAAACACTGAATTCAACATTAAATTCTACTTGACTGCAGGGAAACAAGAAACTTCTCCACTGTTTGTAGTGTGTCTCTGAAATATCAATGCAGTATTATTTATCCTGTTAATAGTTATTAGCTTAATCCAGGATTAAATATAATTTTAATCCTACTTCATCAAACATTCAAAATAAGCTGTTTTCCTCTCCAAAATGAAAAATATGGAAATCAACTAAATATAAGGAAAGATCAGAAAAAGAACTTTCTTAGTAAAATCTTTTAGTCAAGTCTCTAAAACATAAATGCCTGTTAAAAGTCTTGCATTATCTGAAAACTAGATAATGTTAGTTGAAAAATTACTCATTTAAAAACATTTAAAAGCCACCTCAGTATAAATATAATTTAAGTAGAAATGTTTCACCAAATATTACATGCAATGACTTTATTCTGAGACAAAAAAGTAAAATAGTATTCTCAATTTTTTGGTTAATTAACTGTTCTTGGATTTCTGAAAGACCTGGGATCTTACTCCCACAACCACCCTTGTCTAAAATATGCATACACTTTATCAGAGTAAGAAAGTTTGTAGCTTAGATGATCCATCAAACAGGCAAAGTGAAGCTGGAACGGTACACATTTGTCATCCAAAAGTCACATTTGTGATACAAAGCTTCACATCTGCGTCATTTCCTTCACTGCACCCAAACACCATTTGACGAGACTGACTTATAAGAACACTGTTTTTTCCTGAATTGCATTGTCTTTCCAAAGCCTTGAGATTGATTAATAAAGCACACACAGTACTCTGGTCATCAGAGCAGCAATGAGGTAACTGAAAAATGTTAGCAAGCATGGTGGAATCTGTAAAGTTTTTTCCAGGAATAGATATAAGCACAGACACACCACTGTAAACAATAACAAAAAAAGTGAAAGCAATTTCCAGAGTTCCGGACATTGGCTTTTCACTTCTAACACCAAATTAGAAATCCTCATAGCTGTTAAAGCGTTTGTGTGTTTGGTGAATACATTAAGTGAACTGAAAAAAAAATGTTTACTTTTGCTCATACCATTTGTTCAGCTGAATATTTTAGTATGCATAGAAAGGAGGTGATTTTAATACAGGGGTGGTGTCAATTACAAGACTTTCTGCTGGAGATTTTTTCCCTGTGTTTAGGATGCACCATTCTTACATATTGAAGTTGTTATTTGAGACACAGAGCACAGTTTGCTTAGAACAAAGATCTTGTTTCTGGTAGCATGCAGAGGACATTTGGGCAGAGATAAAATGTAGTCACTGTGAAATGTCCCATCTCTGTGTAATACATCTCCCTTAACAGCAGGGAGTAACAGTAGTTGAAATAATTAGATAAGGCTTTGTTCCTTTCACCTAAAGGAGAAGCCATGTGGTAGTGAAATATAGAAGAAAATTACTGGACCACACATATTGCAATTCTCTATTTCCACTGGGCTATTTTCTTCTGTAAAATGCTTACCACAGAGTATTGACATCTAAAGCAAGAAACATTTGTACTTTGTTAGGTCAAAACTGTGGGTATGCATTTGAGCTTAAGCCTACATCATCACTGGCAAGTATGTAAACTGCTTCAAAGTGGACTTAGACTGAGAAATTATGCAGAAGGCAGATGCTGCCAGTTGTCAAAGCAGAAGTTAAAAAGTCATCATTTTCCAGTAGATTAAGGGTTGATTTGTACCAAGATACTTTTGCAGAAAATCTGTGTTAAGATCATGAAAAGTCCATGTAAATCAAAGCAAATTATTAAAAAATAAGCCAATTATAAATAAAGTAGGTTTTATCACAACTTAAATTGTAACACTAAAAAGAAAATGGATAGAAATGGGGGGGAAAAAAAAGAAAAAGAGAGATTTTGGTGACATTATCTTTTGTGTTGCAGCTTTGTCAGTGAAAGAGGATTGTGTGTCCCAAGCTGTGTGATTTAAGTGGAGCTTCACTCACAGATATCCTGTAGGTTCTGACCCAGAGTAGAGAAAGTCTCTAAGTCAGGGAATTATAAAGTAACTTAACAAGGTCTGAAGAGAATACAGTAATCAGTACTTGAGGTAAGGAAGAAGGGCAATAAATTATGATGTGTCCCACTGTCAAGCAGATAAATTGAAATAACAACAGCAGCAACAACAGTAAAAATAAAAACTATTATTATTATATATGTAGTTGTAAATTCTAAGGCTCCAAAGGAAAGCAGAAAAACAAGATAGTTGACACCAAGGAAAGTCAAAGTCATGAAGTTTCTCATATGATAATATCAGCTCTGTGCAGCTGCTTGAAAAATTTGCATGTAATATCAAGAAAAGAACATCTGCTGCTCAGTATGCAGCAGGCCACCAAAGCTGCTGTAGAGAAGAAGTAGGAGGAATGGATGGATAGGAACTACATCATGATAAGCAGGATAAGAAGTGGCATCCCACTGAATGGCATGACCTCTATTATTACTTTGTAAGTCATTTACTCCCACTTCTCAACTGGGGACTAGCATTCCTGATGATGGAGGTAGCTGTTGTAGGCAAGTTGACCTGCTAGTAATTTTGTAACGTGATAATTTTCCATTGAACCAATGCTTTACAGAACGTATAAAATATATAGCTTCAAAGTGACAAAATCCTGGATGTGAACTTGTGAACATATTGCCTAACACCAGCTTCCAACAGGTACACAACTACTGTGGAGAAGCAAAGGTAAAAGACCTTGTCAGATACAAGTGTGGTGAAGAATTCTGATCCCACAGCAACTGCATAAGGATCCATTTGTGACTAATTGTATGTAGTGGTAGAGATGGGAGTTAGATGCATAAAAAGCTTTTGCTTCAGGGATGTTTTTTGCTAACTTAAGGGGCTTGTTTTTAAAAAATATATTTCTGTTCAGCTCAGTAAATTCACTTTTAATGGTTCACTACACTGAACAGCAAGAAATTATAGGATAGAGTTTTCAAATTAAGTTACTACCTGTACAATGCAAAGAAAAACATGTGGATTTTCTTTTCTGAGCATCTTGGAAATTCAGAAACTTAAGAGCATGCAAATTATTATTTACAATTTGTGTGGTTTATTTCAGATATATACACAGGCATACACTGTTAGAAACCCTTTCTTTTTAAGAGAATTATGCTATGCTTGTTTACTTCCATTATTTTTTCATGCTAACAGTACAGTGTTCTCTAATACTCCATACTATCCATATTAACGGCAAAGTAATATTTCTGATCATTTCAGAAACTATTTATAATGCAGCACTGCTCAAAAGAGATGGACTATATTTGGTTTGAGAGGAGCACAATTGCCTAATAATCTAATAATAATTTAAAAATCTGTGATGCCATCTGTGCAAAAGCCCTGGTAGAGGCTCTGCTTTAGCACAGTATGGCTTTCCTGTAACATTATTTGGTATCTCAAGTGGTCAGATGTTTTTACTAGATTTACTAGCAGAATAATCTTTCTCTCTCCTCCATGTTATATGCACAGAGATCCATTGTTAGAAAAAAGTAATCAGGAGAGTATTACTGTTTTTAAGACATTATACTTGCTGTGTGCCAACAATTCACATTAAAAGATTCTGTAGAAATGGAATGAAGCAAAGTTACAGTATAATTTGGAGAACTTTTTCAGGTACATTATAAAATGCCAAATCTGGTTATTAATAATAGGGGAATCTAACATTTTTGCTTATTTAATTACTAATGAAAAGTATTTAGAACAAAAGATTTTTGCAGTTTTCTGTCAGTCACTTCCACTGAGTTATTTTTTTTGCAAAAATTATTTTCTGAATTTGAACAGTGAACAAAATTGTTTTGTTTTCTCTTCTGCCACATACCTGTGAGCCCATGAGTGCAGATTTATATGAAATTAAAGTGGTAGCCACCATGTAAACATTGACGTAGATAGCATTTCAGTTTATTCTAGAAATAGCAACTACTTAATGCCATGGATTCAGAAAAATAGAGTCTCCATTCTAGTTAAACCAAAATAAAATCTGCAATTCACTTTGCCTACAGGGGTTGAGGAATAAATGGTAACATGAACAGAAAGTGAGGAATGCGATCCCGGGGATGTTGCCTTATGCAGTTCTACCACCTGCACATCCACAGACAATTTTTGCATGACTAGATGGAGGACTTTTGTTCAGAAAAATCCTGTCAAATAATTTTCTTCTTTTCTTCATATTCTCTTAGTTGGTCAGCACACCATAGGAAAACCTGAAAGATGGGTGAATTTCTGAGTCTGAGTGGCCTGAGGAGTTGGGAGGAATGTAAGCAGAAAGAGAGAAAAGGTAAAGTAAAAAATAACTACATGTTAAGGCAGACATTTTCATCTCCCTCTATGCTTTGTACGTAGAATTAAGTAGTTAGTGGGTTAATTTTCCCCCTTCTGGCTCTCTTTTTGTGGAAAAAAGACAGGACCTGATTCTTGGTTCTCATTTTGGACCCAGGCAGCAAGGAAGAGTCAGAAGAGATGCACGTACCATAGAAATAGAATGGAACTGAAACATTGACAGATACTACCTACTACTAACCTTTCAGTGTCATGGACCTTATTTAAACCTTAAATTGAAATTTCCACTTAAGGAAAAACTTCTTCACTGAGTGTGAAGGAGCCCTGGCACAAGCTGCCCAGGGAAGCTGCAGAATCTCCTTCTCTCAGGGTTTTCAAAACCCACCTGGATCCTGTGTGGCCGGATCTAGTTGGACTTGCTTTGGCAGGGAAATTAGACTAGGTGATCTTTAGAGCTCCCTTCCAATCTCTGCCATTCTGTGATTCTGTGAAATCTGAAGTATTCTCTATTGCTGCACCAAATATCCATAACATGTAGAAGGAAGATTTTCCAGAAAAACTTCTGGACCGTCCTATTATGTAATGACTTATATGTGTTTATGTACAAACTTTGAGAAAGAGTTTATGTAAAAAACACTTTTCAAAGGTGTGTCACATAAGAGACTTTTTGGTAGGCATCTTCTCATTAACATCTGCCTCTTGTGAGTCATAATTCATTTTGTCATGGACTGTAGAGGCAGTTCTTTGCTTTTATTAAAAGGATAGCATTGTTGACTATTCAGTGGTTGGAGTTATTTCATAACAAGGGTCACTTTGTGTCTCCTTTGTCATCATGACCTTCAGATTATATCTTTACTTTCCACTTCAGTCTAACATCCTGCTTTCATTTGCTTGATGGCTCCATGGTTCAATAGCACTTAGAGAGATGTTGACAGAAAATGGAAAAGTTTGAAAATACTGTTGTTTAAAATAAGACCATCTATGTATGCTATATACCAATTTTTTCTTTCTATTTTCCAAATAAAGACAGTTACTTTAAATGACAGCTTTTGTTTTTATTTTTCAACAATTACTATTTTTTCCTTTTTTTCCCCAACCCACCCCCTTGTTTCTGTGCAGGGGGTTCATCACTTGAGGTATACTGAGGTCAAGTCAGTCTTCTTCCTACTAGAAATTAGTATATCCAACTTTGGGAAGAAAACTGAAATGTCTTTCAAAGATGTTGTAAATATTATGTACTCCAACAGGGAAGTGACCACTGTAAGGTTGTCTCTATGTATTGACAGCACCTAGGTGCTGTTTTGTTCTGGAGAAGCTATTTCTTTTCATACATGCTGAAGCAGCTTCTGCTGTAGGATTGACAAATACATACTCGGGGAAGCAAATTTGGCTTGCAGATGGGATGAAAATGTTCTCACATACAGATTCACAGGATAACAGGAGCATAGAAATACACCTACAAGGGCTGTACAGTTTAACAGAAATGTCAAAACTTGCTTGAACTGAATGCAGTGCTATATGTTTATTTGAATGAAGTTACACCTTATTAGGTCTTTGGTATTTCTCTTATTGGTTAAGACACATGTTTCACTATTCTTCATTCTGAAATATATGCAAGCATCTGTCGTGGTTTAGGCCCATCAGGGAACAAAAGACCACGATTAGCCTCAAGTACCGAAGAAGCTGAGAATTGCCTAAGGGTAGGGAGAGCTGAATTGCCGCTTAAGGTTCAGGACAAAACAGACCAGGCTACTCGGCTTGGGGAAGAAATCAGAAAATAATTTAGTGCAACATCAACTAAAACAACCTTAAAACCCAAAACATAACCAAAATAAAACAACATAGAGTAGTACAACAATGAAGAGTCCAACCAGCCTTTTTAAGAACACCTTCTTGCCACACCTCCCCTCTTCCCGGGCTCAGAGCCCTGATCCTGGGGTTTTTGCCTCCTCCCCCCATGAACAGCTCGAGGGGCAGGGAGTGGGGTTTTCAGTCAGTCTATTCCCGATGGCTTCTGCCGTTTGTTCCTCCTCAGGACAGGTAGGCTCCGCACCCATCCTCCCTGCAAGTCCGTGGGGTACCTCACACACACGGCAGCCCTGCACGGGCTGCTCCGACACACACTTATCCCAAAACCTGCAGCTCCTCTTTGCCTCTTGTGTGGGGCTGCTCTGCGGCGTGCAGGCTCTCCAGCACGGCCTGGGCCATGGCCGTCTCCCCACACAGTCCCTCGCCCGTCCGGGCTCACTCACATGGAGCTGCTGGTAACTCTCAGTCCTGCCATGGATCTCCATAGGTTGCAGGGGCACAGCTTGCATTCTCGCCACAGCTTGCAGAAGGGTCTCTGGTCTATTGCTTCTCCTTCCTTCCTCCTTCTCTGGCTGAAGTGTCCGGGTGGTCGCCTCCATCTTGTATCGCTCTTACACCTCCTGCCAGCACTTCAAATTCCCGTCCCCTAAATAGTGATGGCAGAGGCGCCAGATTGGCCCAGCCGGGCCGGAGGTGGATGTGAACCCAGGAGCCAGGGGAGAGTCCAAAAACTCTTTACCGGGTCTTCACTGCAACCCGCTCCCCCTGTTACCAAGCTGCTCCTTGCTAAACCAGAACAGCATCCCAGAATGTCATGTTTTTTCTCTTTGGTTAAATTCTAAGTATTTATGGAGTGATGTCCCCTTAGAGATCTGACACAACATGGAACATCTTTTACACCTTTGAGAATATTTAATTACTTTCCCTTGGTGTCATTTGATGATAGTCTGGGCTGTTTTGGTTGGAATAACTGCATGTTAAACCTTTGGGCTACCAAAGCACTAGAATAAAATAGTGAGATCTAATTCTGGTACTCCTTGCTGTCCTGTTTGTGACTCTTTTTTTACAGCTTTGGAACACACTGCCTAAGCCATCTCTTCTTGCATTTCTTAACTGTGTGTCAACCCATTTCAGTCGGGGATTAAAACAGCACACTCAAGTGATTTTACTTTATTAAAAGTTTATAATGACTTTAATGTGGCTAGTGCAAGAAAGTTTCATGTGATCTGGCTTTATTCCACCTGTTACTAGCATTCATATTGGATCAGGCACAGAAAATATTCTTAGCTAGTCAAGGTACTCAGTACTTTGGTTGCCATCTGTATTTAATGTGCAGTGCACTCCCCTCTGTTGCAGCATGTCTTTCTGAATGTGCATTTCAGGTGATAGACTTGGGTAGGAGGGGACAGTTGGATGTGACATTTGTTGTTTCAGTGTTTGTTATTGTTTTAGGACTGCTGCTTTTTACCAGCCTGTTTATGCATTGCTGTATTCCTATGGCTTATGTTATCACTTATACACAGATGACATACAGATCCATAATTCCTCAGATTCTGCCTTTGTATTTCTCAGCCTGCATCATCTCTATAACTGGATGCATACTAATCTTTTATTATAAACAAAGAAGTCAAAAAGGATTCTTTTTAATCCCGTTGTTTAGGTTTTACGTATTTCATGTCTCCAATATCTCTTCTCTTTCCCTACTTCTACAGTATTGTATTAGAGTTTTAAAATGTTTGTTATAATTTATTGTATAATCAACATCTTGCAAATCAAAAGTAGAATTTTTTTAACATAGGTTGTATACTTTTTCTATATGCAGATCTTCAAGTATTTTTATATTTTTTCTGCTCATATTAAAAATAAGAAAAAAAAAATCCCTGAAACAACTGGTCCCTGGTCCCTGCAAGTCAGGCAGAGCATGAATTTTATTATGAGACTACCATTTTTCAGTCCAGTGACCTAAATTTTAGATTATAGCAAATACAAAAGCCACTTTCTGCTTTTTTTTCCATGTGCAATCACATTTATATGATTTGACTTCTTTTTGTAGGCTTGCCCAGAATATCAATTCTATTTATAAATTGTGTCTACTCACTTTCTTTTCTAAACTGCATGAGCTATAAATACAGTGAACCCCCATATTTTTCCTTCCTGGTATCTTCTAGGTGAGATTTTACTGATTTATCATGACTTAGTTTGTCGTCTTTTAATTTACTTTTATTTTTTATTTGCAGAATATCTACCTTTTTGTTACATGCTAGTTATCATTTCATATTTGGTCAGTACATATTCTTTTTATCCAGTATACAATTTAGGTTAAGAATGTTGAAATTAGTTAATAAGACATAGTCACAGATTGATAACAGTGCTGTCATTATTGCATTGCCTTCTTGGCAGTAATGTGAATAGGTATTTTAATTTTCTACTTGTAAAATATCACTTTTAATTTATTTGCAGTACCATAATAGCCATAAATACACACAATTACTACAACAGCATTATTAGTTTCCTGTCTGCAAGGAACTGTCCCCTCTGATGTTTTTATAACTGATATGTAGACATGCTGTAATAGTAGCTAATCTTGTGTTAGAGTTATGGTGAAGGCAGCATCAGCATGATATGTATGTTGAGCTGCAGAGCCAGCTTCGGGAGGAGAGATGTAAATCCAGCAGAGAAGGCAAGAAAATGGTTAAAGTTAGACTAGATTGGCAGAGTTTCTGTGCACTTAGAAGTCAGATGATTTACCACACACTTCCTGTTCAGGCTAAAATCAAAAAGTCTATGGAACTGATAGGGGAGCAAGCAAGATAAGGAGCTACCAGGAGGATGAGTTTTATTGCTAGATGGAGTAAGCAGTAATATAATTCACTGTAGCCAGCAAATTCATGAGGATCTGGGCTTTTACAGATTGACAGTTGTAGCACGTACACTACAAAGTTAATTTATACCTAAGCTTTTGTTACAGCTTGAAAAGTAAATAGTTCAACTGATGAGTAAATGAGCTTGAAGCTACATAAGGGTAACCTTATTTGCACACTGTCAGAAAAAAAAAATAATAGATTTCTAACATTGAAAATCTGTAAACTCGTTAGAACTCATTGGCTTAGTCCATATCCTTCTCCATGACTACCTACATGTGGTACAACTGTGTTGCTGTGGGGTGTGATGTGCCATCAGGAGGCTTTGATAGAAGCAATGTCAAGGCACCAGCTGGCAAAGGAGGTAGTTGTCGGATAAAGATATGTTCAATTTTCTTGTATATGAGCTGCAGAAGGTAATAGACCAAACCACCCTTCTGAGGTTGAGAAGCTGCAGAGATGTTCCAATTCTTTATGTACCTGTTGTGTGTGTCTACCCCTCTCACTCTTCTCTCCTCTAGGCAATAGAACTGTTTTTTGCATGTGAAGTGTTTCATTCATTTGAATTAAGCACTTGGCTTCTTAAGATTGTGTCTAATCCCACATACTCAGTGGCAGGAAATGTATTGATTAATGCAAAGTTTGTTCAGTCACCAGAAATTTCAGAGAGGTATATTGTTTTAAAGTGACCAGAGCAACAAACTAGGAAGTTGTGCCAGAGTTCCCCATAGTTATTTTGGAAGACATGCTTGAGGATATAGAGAACATGCAATTACTTTTTTCTTGGGCTTCTGAAATAATAGAAATGTTGCTGTATGTTAATTTCTAAAACATCACTATAAATACTGCTAGTAAACTATTGTGTTGAAGTCACAGAGACATTAGACCCTAACAGCATGATAAATCCTTTTAACTGTCCTTAGGGATTGTGAGGGATGAGATTCTTTCATCACTGTGTCTGGTGGAACTCTATGTCGAAAACTTTGGCGTGATGAACAGGCAAAACTGGAATAGGGTTTGGTGGGTCTGTTTGGGGCAGAAGACTTTGGAAAAAAAGTAACAGGAAACAGGAGGAGAAAAACTTTGTCTCAGCTCTCTGTAACCACCTGGAGTTCTCTAGAGATGCCAGCAGGCTTCAGTGTGTGATTTAGGAGGTGTGTGCTAGAGGGTGGCTTGTGGGATATCTATGCCTAAAGCACCCCATATGTGGTTGCATAGAGAATAATTGTCTTTTCTTCCAAAGCTGTAACTCATAGTCACCTGTTTTATCAGACAATGCACTACAAATTGAAAGTTTTTATTGTGTAAAGTGTCCTTACTCTCCTGTGGAAAATCCTGGTAGTAGCCACAGGTGAATCTTTTATACATGAAGTTTAATTTTATGTTGATTTCCCAGCAATGTTGTGCATTACTTTGTGTCATATTTGTGGCCTAGTCTTTTTTGATATTTTCAAGCTTTTGTTTCCTTAACAAAAGCATACAAACATTAACATGTAAAAAATATTAATAAGAGGAAAACAGTAATTTGTAACAGATATTCAGAAAACTTCACTATCAATATCTTTCCAACACAATAGATTTTATTTTCCAGCCAAATCTATTGTGGTCTCAGAGCTTGTCTTTATTCTGTTATCTTGATTCTCATCCAAACAATTTTTCTTCTAAACGTTCTTCTGAAGCTGGTAATACTACTATAGTCAGACTAAGTGGTTTTCATGGGCTCTCATTTTATATCTCTCAAATACAGACAAGACATTGGCTATTCTGTATTCATAAATACCAACTCACTTCAATAGATTCATTAATATCCTTTTCTCACATGCCATTTTTCTTTATTTCATATATATAATGGCAATTTGAATTTGCCAAGCCAAGGCCTTTAAGAGCTTGCACTTTTAAACTTTTCTTTAGATGTTACAATTTTCATTTATACTTCTTAATCTTAATATCCTGCACACTGGGCTGAGATACAGAAGGCTGACCACCCTGAGAAAGAGCCAAACCGGGGAGGAACCTCCTGCACCCGCCGAGGGGAACCTGTGTGTTTGAGTAAGCCCCTGCGAGAAGGCCAAATCCATTTGGCCAAAGGCTGAATGCCTTCTTTGCTTCAGTCTTTACGGCCACGGCTGACCCTCGGAAAGCCCAGTCTGGTAAGGATAACAGGATGGCCAGGACAGCAGAGGACTTGCCCTGGGTGGAAGAGGAAGAGGTTGGCCAAGCTTAAGGCTCATAAGTCAATGGGTCCTGATGGGATGCATCCTAGAGTGCTGAGAGAGCTGGCTGATGTGATTGCTAAGCCTCTCTATCATTTTTGAACAATCATGCAGGACAGGTGAGGTGCCTGAGGATTGGAGAAAGGTCAATGTCACACCAGTCTTCAAAAAGGGCAAGAAGGATGACCCAGGAAACTACAGGCCGGTCAGCCTCACCTCCATTCCTGGAACAACTCATCCTGAATGTTATCACTGAACATATGAAGGATAAGATGGTTATCAGGGGGAGTCAACATGGCTTCACCAAGGGGAAATCCTGTTTGACGAACCTGATAGCCTTCTATGAGTGCATAATCGGCTGGCTAGATGAGGGGAGAGCAGCGAATGTCATCTGCCTTGACTTCAGCAAGACTATCTCCCACAACATCCTCATCAGAAAGCTCAGGCAGTGTGGCTTGGATGAGTGGACAGTGAGGTGAATCGAGAGCCCGCTGAACAACAGAGCCCAGAGGGTGGTGATCAATGGGACAGAGTCGAGTTGGAGGCCTGTGGCCAGTGGAGTTCCACAGGGATCGATTCTGCGGCCAGTCTTGTTTAACATCTTCATCAACAACCTGGATGAGGGTACAGAGTGTACCCTCAGCAAGTTTGGTGATGACACCAAACTGGGAGGACTGGCTGATTCCCCAGAATATTGTGCTGCCATTCAGTGGGATCTCGACCAGCTTGAGAGTTGGGCAGAGAGGAACCTCACGAAGTTCAACAAGGACAAGTGCAGAGTCCTGCATGTGGGAAGGAACAACCCCATGCACCAGTACAGACTGGGGGTCGAACTGCTGAAGAGCAGCTCTGCAGAGAGAGACCTGGGAGTCCTGATTGATAATAAACTAAATAGCAGTCAGCAATGTGCCCTCGTGGCCAAGAAGGCCAATGGCATTCTGGGATGCATCAAGAAGAGTGTGGCCAGCAGGTCGAGGGAGGTTCTTCTCCCCCTCTACTCTGCCCTGGTGAGGCCTCATTTGGAGTACTGTGTCCAGTTCTGGGCTCCTCATCTCAAGAGGGACAGGGAAGTGCTGGAGAGAGTCCAGTGCAGGGCCACCAAGATGATCAGGGGACTGAAACATCTTTCATACGAGGAAAGGCTGCAGGAACTGGGGCTGTTTAGTCTAGAGAAGAGGAGATTGAGGGGAGATCTTATTAACATTTATAAATATCTAAAGGGTGGGTGTCAGGAGGTTGGGACATCCCTGTTTTCTATAGTAGATAGTAACAGGACAAGGGGTAATGGGATGAAGCTGGAACACAAAAAGTTCCACTTAAACATACGAAAAAACTATTTCACCATGAGAGTGACAGAGCAGTGGCACAAGCTTCCCAGGGGGGTTGTGGAAGCTGCTTCCTTGGAGGTCTTCAAGACCTGCCTGGACATGTTCCTATGGAACCTAATCTAGGTGAACCTGCTCCTGCAGGGGGGTTGGACTAGATGATCTCTAAAGGTCCTTTCCAACCCCTACCATTCTACGATTCTATGAATATCATGGTGAATATATTCTTATTCCTTTTTTAAATTTTTTCCTTCGTTTGTTCAGTGGTTAAGTCCTAGTGTCATTAAGGAATACAGAAGCAGAATATTTAATTCGAGGACTATAAATTGTGTCTGAATGTCACTGAAAATTTCATTTCTGTCTTCAGTTTCTATCATTCCCTCTTTATAGCTTAAGAAATGTTTACTGTTTGTTTAAATCTCCCTCTAGAATTATAGCTCAGCTTTAATTATGAGAATTCTTGCTTGATCTGTACACTTTGAGATTTCCAAAATATATACTAGTTTTAATTCTGGTTTTGGAAATAATTTTGTTGCTCTGTAGTGGATGCTTTTCCCTTCATATTTTATCCTGTTTCAGAAGCTGAAAATTCCTGGTAAGTTTTTAATCTTTGCTTGAGAAACCTTTGCCTTCTGCTATAGTTGAGGACTTCAACTTTTTCATTCTCTTTATTTTTGCTAATTACCCAAATCTATCCTTTTGAAACATAAAAGGAGCCCTTAGATCTACGTTATTTCACTAAATCATGGTGTAGTTAACTTGCTTCATTATTAGAATGATATCGTGTAACTCCACCAGATAAAATTTTTTCTTATTCTATCATATAGTGCTGCAAATATACTGAAGTCAAATTAAAGCAAAGCCATCTTCTGCATTTGTGAATTCTTTATCATGTTCCTGTTAGCATTGTTTTCTTATTAGTAGGTGTTATAAATAGCTTTGACTCCACTGTCTTTATTGACAAAGATTGAGGTCACTTAACATTTTTTGATCTTACATCATTACAGATATCTACTGTTAAAATCTGAACCTTTGGATCCGAACCTTTGGATATCTCATGATAATCCATAAGGATTTCTAGTGTTGATATTTTAAACAAAAAAAAAACCCAAAAAATCTCAGAAAAATATCAAACAACTATGTATAAAAAGTTCATCTGCTAAGTGTGTAAAAATGCTTTTGAGAGGGTTTTATTAAGCTGACGTTATGGGAATGATCTAGTCTTTCTAAAGGAATACACAAAGTTCATAATCCTCAAGGTCCTTGCAAAGTTTGAAAACTTATTCAAAATTTCAATTTTGTAATCAATGCAGTCTTTGAGAAATAGGCTATAAATTCCATTAATATTTGATAATAAGTTTATTAGATGGTCTAAAGGGACAGGTTGTGTGATGAAGTACTCACTATTAATAAATAAGAAGAGCTACTGCTTTCTATCCATATTTTGAAAAAGACATTACCTGTTTCAGAATCAGAAAGGATCAGCATTGTAACATGTAGCTGAAAAAATGATTGAGTTTCTGATCCTCAGAGAAGCAAAGAAAGGGGAATGTCATGGTTTCTCAAGGAGCTGCTTTTGCTTGGTAACAGGGGAAGGGGGCTGCAGTGCAGACTTTCCCCTGGCTCTTAGGTTCAGACTCACCTCCAGCCCAGCTGGGCCAATCTGGTAACTGCAAAGGTATTGCATGGTCATACTGTGTCAGGGTGAGAAACCAAAATAAGTAACTGATACCTCACTACACTCAAACTTGTGTTTGTCCAAAACTTCACTATTAACATAGTTTTATCTGCAGAGGCAGAATTATCTCAATGACATTGCTGTCTGTGAATGTCAAATGAATTACGCCTTGAAGAAATTAATTAGAATATGCACACTAAAACAAAGCCTTAGTTGTGGAAATACTGACTACTTTTCCCCTCTTCCTTTTGGAGTAGAAGATACAAATACTAAAACACATTTTAAAGTAAAAGCTGATTTAAGAGGAATCCAGTAAACGGATAGTATCAGATGTCTGGAAGACTCCAAACACAATTGCCGTCCTAGGTAATACCACATTTGCCCAAGCTTTGGGAATTAAATTCAGAAGTCTGAGTTTAAACACAAAGATGGGAGCTTTATTTGCATGCATGTTTCATTTAGTCACAAAATCAGGAAGGTAGGTGTACACAAAGTGTTGCGGAAATATCTATTCACTCATTAATAGGTGAAATTTTCAAATTTACATACTTAATTGCAGAGACTGCACAAGTGAATGCCAATGTATAAGACCAAGATGTATTAGTGCAAAATAAACAAAAAAACCCCCCATAGAGAATAACTATGTGTGTATATGTTTAGAATCGATACTGAATTTGATTTACTGTGATTATTCATTTTGCTACATTACATGAAAAGGGAAAAACATTCTTATTTTGTAGATTCTTAGGGACAACTGAGAAAATAGTGGTTCATTACTTAAAAATATTACTTGCTACCTTCAAATGGTGATTGAATACTTTGCACATATTTTTATACTTCCACATATTATCATGTTTACTGTATAACCTCACCCTTGTATTTACAGACAAACCTTCTATATTAAAGTCGTAGCTGTGTTATACTGTGGAATGCCACATCTTTAGGAGAGTGAGAATTTCATCCCCAGTCATATTCCTGCAAAAAAAAAAAAATGTTAATGATACTGGAAATGTCTATCCCAATATGGGCTATGATGTTTGAACGTAAGTATATTTTTAGCACCATGCAATTCACTTCAAAATCTGTTATTGGTTAAAGTAACCATTCCAAGATAACACAAACCCATGATAAGTTCAACCCCATGGGTTTAGTGAGTCAAAGGTTGAGTCCTGATATTACTGTAAAATAAATTAGGATGTTTATTGCATTTAAATTGTGGAAAAATAATTTGATAAATGTTAGAACATAAGATGAACTGAAACCAAAAGGAGGTGTTGTATTTTTCCTTCTTTTGTAATTTGTTTCCTATTTTTATTTATTAATTTCTACTGAAAAAGTAATCTCTATTTTTTGCCTTGGGGCAGGAGATAGAAAACCATATCTAAAATTCCCCATTTATTTCTAAATAATACAGTACTGTATAGAAAAGTCATAAAAACAGAGACTGCAAATTGAATTCCAATAACTCTGTCCTGTGAAAAACAAAACCTCCATCTAGTAAATGGGAAAGCATTATTGACAATTATATGCAAATTACTAGGCTTTTGGCAGGCTCTTCAAAACTATTATCTTACAGCAACTCTGTAAATTACATAGCTATGCCAGCAATGTAGAATTGTTCATTATACTTCATTGATACATTTATGTCCCATTATATTGGAATATTTTGCTATGAATCTTAGGAGGCTTTCTTTGCTTATTTTAGTGGCTACATTTCTCTTACATTTTGTACTTACCCCCAGTCTCAGAGCTGAAACTTCCTATAGAGTCACTGGGCCAGAAGGAGTCCATTTCCATCAGCAACATCACCATCCACTCTTCTTTACATCCTGAAGACCACCAAAAATGCAGGCAAAAAATAGGTGTCACTGTGTTATCGTAAGACTTCCTCAGAGACCTGTGTTTATCCTCTCTATTCAAAGCCCTGTTTGTTCTTCATCTCAGGTCATACCCCAAAATCTGTAGCCTATGTTTCTTCTTGAGATGAGAACACATTTTCCATTACTGCTACGCTGCTGACTGTGCATGCTCTCTCTCTCTCTCTCTCTCTATTACAGCTTATATTTAATAAACGAGAAACAGGCACCTTGTTTATGTTTATTCATAACAAGTTTAGATGTAACTTTTGAAGATAAAGAAACAAGTTTGATGATATACAATATCAGCTACACGCTCTGCACTGATAGCAAACTTTAGCAATCAAGGAAAGATAAAAAGGTTTTGGAGAATTTAATCATGTACTTCAAAGTAGGCTTAAGAACATATATTTCAGAAATTGAGATAAAATATGAATGTTTAATTTATCTTCTTTCTTTTTTGCCATGAATGTTTCTGATTCTGTTATTAATAACCTCAATGCTTCTGTCAGCTGACACCTCTTTTTTTTTTAGATATTTCTTTTCTGAAGTAACTTTTGTTGATGAAGGAAGCTTTTGATTAGCTTTTAGTTTTCCAAAGGATGTGACCAATGCTTAATTTTACTTGAGTAGAGTACAGACATAGTCTGAGGTGACTCAGTAAATTTCACATGGTTACTGGAAAGGAAGAAATTGATAAAAAAATAACCAGATCATAAGCAACGACACATTGAGGTTCATCTCCAGGAAGAGAACTCCATTTCTCAAGTAACTTCTGGTCATATCTGTGTGTGACAGTAAGGGCAATTACACTTTAGTGTTTGAGCTAGATATATAACCAAATATGAAGCACGACTTTGCCAAATATTTGCCCTTTTCTAGACATTATTAATTGAATTCTGGTGCAAAAGACACATACAAACAGAACTCATAACATGTCTCTACCCTTTCTCATAGAATCACAGGCTAATTCTTACCTTGACATCACAAGCAAAATGTTTAATTTTACTTGGGAGGATTTTTGTCCCCCTAGAATTAATATACTTGTCCAACTTGTATCAGCTGGCCTCCATGTCTGGTGTGACACATAGCATGATTGGGGAAGAGCAGCTCTTTGTGTTGTTCTTCAAGTCCTTCAGCTAATCCTCAGAGACTTAAGAGTTGGAATGAAGGGCAGCTGCCACAGACAATTTTTGGCAACACTTAATATTCTTTTTACCAGTCCTACTGAAATGTAATTCTGGTACATGTTGATGGTATTCTCAAAAGACCTTTTATTTTTCCAACCTGTATCTATAAAAGTGTCAAATTGAGGATAAGATATGATCTGGGCCAATGTATTTCAGAATCTCACTTTTCTCTTTCTCCAATGCAAGGACTGTTAGTGGGGAAAGAGAGAATCTTTTACTGATATGGAGATATGAAGAATGCAAAAGTGTCCCTAGATGTGTTTGGAGACATCCACTGAAACATAACTTTCATTTGTTCTAGGAGAGCTTCATGGAAAAGTAAACTAAGCCATCATATTTAGGATGGAATTTCAAAGGGCTTAATGTTGACTAACTATATTCTCGTTAAGATTAACAGTTAAGTAAAACTCTGACTGGATGACACTCACTATAAAGTATAGGATTTCTGAGAATTTTTTTTTGGCTACAAATTGCTAAAGTTAAAAAGTCTACGTAGTTTGCCTTATTTTCTAGGGGATGAATCTTAGGTAATTTCTTTGACTTCCTTTGATTACGTTTTCTCTCTGGTGGTTTCGTAAAGTGATCACGGTAGAACAATGCAATCAAATAAAAGAAATAAGGGATTAGGTGTCTTGGTGGCAAAGAATGTCGACAGCAAAGCTGCTAGTTAGTGTAGGACACTGTTAGCTTGAGGTGAGAAGCACTAAAAGTGTAGAGTCATCTTCGAAACACTGTTACCAGTTTTGTAATGAGGGTACTCATCTACTGTTTTAGATTTTGAAATTTTTAAACTTGCCACAGCAGAATCTCTCTGGTACTGATTAGCATGTTGAATCATTTGATCAGATGTGTGCATCAGCTAAAATGAGGGGAACTTAGGAATCAAAGGAAAGGAAATTACTCCTTATATCCTGTGCTTTTTTTGGTGTTCAAAACTCTCTGATTGGAAAATAAGAGGAAATACCCCACAGAAGTCAAGGCTTAGTGCTATGTCCTCTAGTTACTGAAGAGGAAGATCCTTGTGAAGACTTGAAGGCTGTGCCTTTTGGGTCACCACTGATTGATGAGGATTAAAGGTTTCTATTTATGGGGAAAATTAGCACCATCTGAAAATTTATTACTTCAGTGTTACTATTTAATAGCCAGGCTGTGGCCAGTGTAAAGTGCTCATAGTAAAATATTTTCGTGCATGTTACCAGGCATAGTTCAGACAAACATTAATGTCTGAGTGTCTTCAGAACCATGAAAGGGATATCAGTCTAAAGGTCAGGATTATGCACTTCAAATTCAAGCACAATTTTAAAACTACACGGCTCAGTAATGTGCAGAGAACACCCATATATTCTGTATGAACAGCAGGACTGCTATTTTGGCATATTAGTACTGCTAAATGGCCTCCTGCTGTGTGCTGGGTCTGTGCAATGCCAGCTTTTCAGCATGTCTGGCTTCCTTCCTAACACTGCCTCAGTATACTTTCCAAAGGAGAAAGCATACTTCGTAACAGCTAGGAGCTACCCATGAGGTGTTGTCTTAGCCTTTCTCTTTTTTTCCTTTCTTTTTCTTTTCATTTTTCTATTTCTCTTGTTCTTCTGGCAGTAAAATGCATTGGCTCCCCAGAGAATACCCACCAGCTACAGTTCATTTACGGCTGATTTTAGAAACAGCGAGAGAAGAACACTTTAAATCACAGTACATCTACCATCTTCCTGTCTGAAAGAAGGGAGTGCATAAATCCAGATATTAAAATAAATAAAGAACCATCTGTTTTATGGAAACTCTAGAACCTTAAAACCTTTGTTTATTCTATATTTTACTTGATTACCTGAACCTGTTCTCACTTTCCTAACAAACAGCTGCAAAGAGAAATGCAAACAGACAGAAGGGAACAGCAGAGAGGATTTTAAAAATGCATACAATTATAACTGAGCATGAAGAGTTTAGACAGGAAATCCTTCCCTTTGCCTTCTCTGTTTAAAATGAATTGCTGCAGATACTGTACTATGTAACTAGTGCCTTACCTATTGCTAGCTGCAGGGTGTTTTGCCAGAAGCAGAAAGTGGATAGGTTAGGTTACTGATTTTATTCCGTCGCAGTAGTGTGTGGGGTATCCCAATCTTGTATAATGTTTGATTTCTGTGAGAGACCAATGGCATTGGAAGAACAGGAAAGTCTAACTCGATAAAACTGGAAAGAGCTGTTTTCTCTAGTCCTCTTCAGAGAACCATTGTATTCTTCCTGATTAGAAGAAAAAAGCCAAGTAATTTGACACAACAAAGCAGTGCGCAACTTCAGCTTGCTAGCAGTGCCATAGTACCTTGCCTGTCTTTCCAGAATGTGACAAGTGCCTGAGGAAAGGCAAACAGAGCGTACTGTGAGAGAGAAGGAGGGAGTATTAAGTGCTGTTCATTTTCAGGGGAGGAAAGAAAAGCCTTTGCATTACAAATGAAAATAGAAATGCAAATTAGCTCCAAATACTTAACATATCTGATAAACAATTGTATAAAAATAGGAAGGGGAGACAATAAAGGCCTTCAGACATTCTGTGTTCACATTTCTTGTCAGTGTAGGAACACTGAGCTGAGGAGTGCACTTGTGTATGTTGCTGGACAGAAACTTGTCTTCCCGTCAGTCAGTTGGAGCTTTTTGTGGCATGTACAAACATCAGTTCCCGAATAGCCATGCTTGTAGCCATACTAATGGTTAAAATCCTATAATGGCAACTGAAATTGCATGCATAGCATAAAATAATGCTCAGCATTGCCTGAGGCACCAGAAAAAGAAGGTATAATGTAGAATCAAGGAACTAGGGGGAAAAAGGGAGGAAGAAGAACACAGTCTAAGCATATTGTGTTTAGTGGTAACAGTCTGCACAGATTGTGTTTGAGTTGATTATGTCTGATCTACTTAATGACTGCTCTCAGAAAGCTATATTTCAGATATTCTGTAGTTTAGAAAACATCTTCTTGTGCTATCACCTCCACAGATGCCTACTGTAGAGAAATTTGTATAATAATGCAATTATTATTGACATGAAAAAAAGAAAGAACACTGAATTCACTGGACCTAAGGTGGATCACATGTTTTTAAGGGGTTTTTTTTGTTAAGATTTTTAAAGAAGTACTCCAGCATGAAGGGTTTCTACTTCAGTGAATGTCAACCCATAGATCAGTTACATTAAACCAATATTTGTTTATTGTAGTGGTGTTTCTCAGTACCAAATGCAGCACCTCCTTTTCTTCATTTTGTCAATGTTCCTTGTAGTTACTGCTATTCTTCCAGAATACTTGGTAGAAGCAGAAGCAATAATTTGTACTGTGATTTGAGTTTCCATTTCTTGGCAAGGGCATTGCAAATGCTGCTTAAATTTCTGCTTAACCTGTTGTGCAAACAGACAGTAACAAGACAGCCATACCTCTCTAACCAAGATCTATCTAAGGAAAAAGAAATTATAGAGGGAAATCTTAAAATAAGCTTTGTCATGAGATCACATCCTTCTAAACAATTTTATTTGCAAGGATATGTTATGATCACAAGAATTCTCCAATGTTATTTAAGTCCAGTTGTTGAACATGACCTGATGACAGTGAATTCCCAAGGCGTGTGGCAGCTGCAAAATAAAAATCATTGTTAAGCTCTCAGACCAGCCTTTTAGTTCATTATCATTAGGTAAAGTAGAGTGATTTCTCTTGAGAAAATAGAATACAGACTCTCCTTAGCTCAGTAGAATGTCTACAGGATTATTCCTCTTGTGGCAAAAATGTCTAGTAAATACTACAGTTGAAATACATTGCAGATAAAACTAATTTTAGAGGCAATGTAGGCCCACTGTTGAATGAGATGGATACCCCGGTGACAGAGGATACACAGAAGGCAGAGTTACTGAATGCCTTCTTTGACTCTGTCTGTATTGCTGGAGCCTGTCCTCAGGAGCCCTAGTCAGGTTAAAGGAGGAGTTTTGTTTGGTTTATGAAGACTGGGTTCAGGATCAGTTGAGCAATGGGATGCACCAGTGGGTGCTGAGGGAGCTGACAGAAGTCATTGCTAAATCACTCTCCATCATCTTCAGCAAGTTTTTGAGAACAGGATAGACACCTGAGGACTGGAGGAAAGCAAATGTCACTCCAGTCTTCAAAAAGGGAAAGAAGGAGGAGCTGGGTAACTACAGGCTAGTCAGCCTCACCTCCATCCCTGGAAGGGTGATGGAATGGCTTATCCTGTGTGCTGTCTCCAGGCATTTAAAGGACAAGAGGTTCATTAGGAGCAGTTAACATGGCTTTACCAAGGGGAAGTAATGTTTGACCAACCTGAAGGCCCTTTATGAAGATGTAACCAGGTGGACAGATGGTGGATGTGATTTCTCTTGTTTTCAGTAAAGCATTTGACACCGTCTCCCACAGCATCCTCACAGCAAAACTGAGAATGTGTGGGCTGGATGATCAGGTAGTGAGGTGGATTGTTAATTGCTTGAAGGAAATAAGTCAGAGAGTTGTGATCAATGGGGCAGGGTCTGGTTGGAGGCCTGTATCTGGTGGAGTCCCTCAGGGGTCAGTGCTGGGACCGGTACTGTTCAATATTAATATATTGATTTTTAATTAATTTAATTACTATTAGAGAATATTAATATTAATCATCTTGATGAGGGAACAGAGGGCACTGTCAGCAAGTTTGCTGATGATACTAAACTGAGGGGAGTGACTGACACACCAGAAGACTGTGCTGCCATTCAACGAGACCATAACAGACTGGAGAGTTGGGCAGGGAGAAATCTGATGAAGTTCAACAAGAGCAAGTGCAGAATCTTGCATCTGGGAAAGAATAACCCCATGTGCCAGGCTAGGGAAGGAACTGTTAGAGAGTAGTGTAGGGGAAAGGGACCTGGAGGTCTTGGTGAACAGCAGAATGCCCATGAGCCAGGCATGTGCCCTCATGGCCAAGAAGGCCAATGGCATCCTGGGGTGTATTAGAAGGGCTGTGGGCAGCAGGTCAAGAGAGATTCTCCTCCTTCTCTACTCTGTCCTCATGAGACCATATCAGGAATATTGTGTCCAGTTCTGGGCCTCTCAGTTCAAAAAGGACAAGGAGCTGCTAGTTAGAGTT
The DNA here is from genome assembly GCF_028858725.1 of Colius striatus. Classification (NCBI taxonomy): domain Eukaryota; kingdom Metazoa; phylum Chordata; class Aves; order Coliiformes; family Coliidae; genus Colius; species Colius striatus. The sequence continues at coordinate 29,897,236 of NC_084761.1, forward strand.
CAGAATAGTGCCAGAAAGATGATTAGGGGAGTGGAGTATCTCCCTTATGGTGCAAGACTGAGGGAGTTGGGACTCTTTAGCTTGGAGGAGACTGAGGGGTGACTTCATTAATGTCTACAAATATGTAAAGGATGGATGTCAGGAGGATGGAGTGAGATTGTCCAATGGTAGGACAAGGGGCACTGGGTACAAGCTGGAACATAAGAGATTCCAAAGAAATACAAGGAAGAATTTTTTCACTATGAGGATGATGGAGCACTGGAACAGGATGCCCAGATGGGTTGTTGAGTCTCCTTCTCTGGGGACATTCAAAAGCCACCTGGCTGAGTTCTTGTGTGAACTGCTCTGGGTGGTCCTGCTCTGACAGGGGGGTTGGACTAGATGATCTTTCAAGGTCCCTTCCAACCCTTAAAAGTCTGTGACTTGTGATCCAAACTTACTGTTTTTTCCCTTTAATGAAGTATCTTTTATACCCCTTGTATGCCTTTAGATGCCTAATCCTTTCATCAGTCAACAAATCAAGAAATGGCATTAAACATTAATAAGACAGATAAAACCAGATGATCGTTTTTCCTTTCAAATAGCAGAACTCTAGCACAGAAATGCTATGGCTACTGTTAGCTCCACTTCCCTTGTTGCAGACTGTAGGGACTTAAGTATAGACTTACACTGTTCTTTCTCTATTAACTTGTTAATTTGTTCCCCAGCCAACCTTAACAAGGTGTTCAAGGCTGTCTTCAAGGAATTACACTCTGTTGCGTCCAATGGTTGTTTGCAGAATCTCTTGGTACCTTGACCCTTAGTTTACACAGTGGAGCTGTGCTATTTCTGTAGAAATGGCAGCTCTCTGTATCTGAGGGAAAATGAACAAAAAAAATTAAAAGAAAAAAGGAATTGGAGTTGTAGTCAAGCAGTAGACTCAGGGGCAATAAATCAGCATTCTATTTTTTCTCACCAAGTTTAAAACTTGCAATTTTGGTGAAAAATCTAAATCTATTTCCTTATCTTTTAACACAGGTGCAGTAGTCCTGAAGCATGTCTATCATGCCTGGAAGCCATTGTGAAACGTTCCATCTGTCCTCATTGCTTCCTCTATCCTCTCTGTGCAAACTGCTGCTTTGAATTCACATCTAGTTTCCCTAACACCTCCCACAGTGCACTAATTTTCTTCTTGTTGAAAGGCACTACATGATGGGATATCCTGATATGCTCATTTTTTACCATGTAAAACAATAGCTTTATTAAAATCTCCATTTTCAAGGATTGTGACATGGGTTGACAGGTTTTTCTGCTCAGAAACTTCATTCTTCCCCTTTTTCTTCTGACAGACTATTTATCTCACCTTAGCTAAATCATCTATATAGATAATAATTCATATTCAAGTTGCCAGTAGGGTGGTTTTTTATGTTTCACTAGGTGAGAAATAAGTAAATCCATATTCTTCCTGGCTGAAATTATCATTTATTACAGTCTGTGTGTTGTATTTCATTCTCTATATAGTCAAGAATATAAAGCCAGCACTTTTTCTCCAAAACTTTTGTATTCTTTTTAAAGTTTTTGCTCTCATAATTTATACCTTTTCCCCCCTTAGCCTAATTCCAACATGCCTTGCATATTGACTGCCCCAGTTATAAGAAAACTTCAGCAAATAGCCAACTGATGAACTCACTTGATGCTTTTAGTTAAGAAGGACAACCCACAGAATCATAGAATCTTAAGGGTTGGAAGGGATCTTGGAAAATCATCTAGCCCAACTCCCCTGCCAGAGTAGGTCACACAGGAACTCATCCAGGTGGGTTTTGAATGTTTCCAGAGAAGGAGACTCCACAACCCATCTGGGCAGTCTGTTGTCTCTTTGCCAGTCCATATAAAGAGTGCTACAGATTTCTTCTAGAAATCTTTGTAGTAAAGTGCAGATGTATGTTGGGTAACTGCTGCTTTTGGGTGTCTAAGAAGAAAATACACTTGTGATAGCTAAAGTGCATTTCCATAGAAACAGATAAGTTGAAAGGGCAAAATAAAAGATAAATATTTAATCACAGAATAAAAATACTAGCTTTTTCCACTGGTCAGTTTTTGTCAATTCTTGTCAGTTATTGAACTTTAAAATACATCTTGCAGATGAATTCTGCATACTGTTTTTGCATACCAAAATAATAAGAGCAGATCTTGTATTACTTTCTGATGGTAGATGACGTCTGCTACGAAGCAGCCTACAGATTAGAATCTTAGTGTACTTAGGAATAGCCCTTGAAGTCTAGTTAAGGATGTCTGGATTGACTAAAGAAGCCTAGAAGTTGTCAGTTAAGTTACTGTGGTAACCTAAGTGTTTGTCTGATATTAATTTTGAGCTGTACACAAAAAATTCCCTAAGAATTTGTCTTTTTGTATGGTGGTCAAGGTTGGTTTTCAGCATGCCAACCTGTACTTATCATGGATCTCTCCTCAAACCAGAAAGTTGTTTTTCCTTAATTCAACAATTCACAACTCCCTCTCATGGCATATTCTTCCCCATTTATTTTAAATGCTTATATGAGAGATATCAAAGACGGGTAAAAAAACCTAGGACGCCATTTACTAATGGGTTACATTAGTGAAATTTGTAAAAAAATTTGGTACTTGGTATTGTTTTGCAAATTGTTCCATCTTAATAATAGTAATTCAAGCATTTAATAAAATTATGCTATCAGTTTTACAAGTTGGAAGGTAATGAACAGCAAGGCTTTCCAGGCAAATGTAAGCTTGTGTACATTTTATATAAAGGGATGAGCTTAATTTTTAATAGCAGTCTGTCATGCCTTGATAATGAACCTGAGTAAAACCCGTATACCAGGAATAACCCAGGAATCAAGCAAATTTTCAGTATGTGGAGCTCTTGTGCATTGTTTCTTCCTTTTTTTTTTTTTCTATCTCTCATCTAAATAGCTAGGGAATCACAAAGATTTCTGTAAATGTCAGAAGTTTACGTGTCATAGTGTTTAGCACTCTGTAAAGCCTTGCATAGCTCCTCTCATCACATAGTACTTGCTCATTATGCAAAATCAGTTAGAAATTTCCTACATGAAGTAGCAGCAGTTCTCCCAGGTAAAAATAAATACATTTATGCCACTTTAGATGTTCATCAAGACTGTGAGGTCATTTTTTTCGTTATTTAGACATTATTTTGCTCCTATTAGTTCTGATAGCAGCTTTTCCGGTTGAAGTAATGTGGCTTGTAAAGTTAAAATCAATTAGAGTAGAGCATCCCTTATGGATATCCTGTAGGAGATAGTCTGTACGTGCATTGCAGGTCTCATTTCAAACTTTGAAGGCTGTAATCTAAATTCAATACATGTAGCCATTAAGAATTAACACAAGATATAAAGTCTCACTGATTGTATTCAGAAAATGTCAGTCAGATTGCAGCTGATGCCTGGAGTTGTGCTCGTACAGTAAACTCAGGGTACAATGAGATACATTTCAGGGATGTTTAGTTTGGAAACCTGGGAGAAACGGAAAATCTTGCATGAGCTTAGAGTCATCAGTTTCTTGATGAGAGTTAGGAGTGTCAGAGACGCATATGTCTTCCTGTATATTTATAAACGCATGCACGTGTGGTTTTCACGTTTCTGCTTCTTTAAAGCTACCTGTACAATCTACACTGAAAGACGAGATGATCCTGAGTTGCTATGCCTGGCTTTTTTGTAATCATGATGGCCTAGATCAATTTAAGCTTTCATATGCCAGGATCAGCATGGAAGCCCTGCTGGTGGTGGTGTTCTGAGTAAGGCAAAAGCAGGTGCATTGCAAGAAACACTGGTATTGCTGTGTGAGGTAACAGTTTAAAAGGGAGCTCTGAAATGGGTGATGCAAGTTAGATCACGGAAAGGAGCATGGGCGAGGCATTTTGCCTATGCAGGAGGTCTGGGGAAAGATTTTTCCACTGCCCAAACCAGCAATTTGTATACTCCTATGATTTAGTTTCAAATTGTTCAGGAATTGCAGTATTAGAATTTTGAGATGTCTTTTTCATCCTGAAAATTGGAGAATCTTAAAGCACCAATTTCTTTCCACAAATACAGAGGGATTACACTTTCTCCTTTTTTTTCCCCTTCCCCTTTGATTTCTTTGACCTTATTCTTGGAGTAATATACTGTGAGGTTCTTAAAATCTCAGAGGATTGCATTGATTCTAACCAGGTTGCATATATTACAGATTTGTTCAAAAAAGTTTGATGTGTTGTCAGGGTTTTTTATGTTGTTTGTTTGTTCCTTTAAAAAAAAGCTTAATATTTTTCATGCTATGGTTTATTAACATATAATTTTAGCTTAATATAGTGTAACTATATTTGCTTTAAAATTACATTCCTTTTATATGACTCATTTCTTATGTGGGCATAATGTACATTACAGAGTGTGGTGAAAAGAGTTATCTTCAGATGTTGATCAGCTTTCCGAGGGAAAGACAGAACTGGTGAATGTACAGCTCCATTAGATCCCCTGTTTTCACCCTAGAAGTCAGCACCGATTCTTCTGTTGATACAGTCCTTTTAGTAAAGCAAAACATTATTAGCAACATGTAATATCCACAAGCATAAAGAAATCTCAAATTGCATTTTTTACCCTCCACTAATATCCTGCTGTCTTCACTGATAACAGTCCATTACCAAAGTGCAGCACAATTCTTTTTAGAAGGTACACAAAGACCAAAGTATCAATCTGTACTGGTTTAAGGACATACAAAGGTAACAAAATAAAGGGAAGATGACTTTCTTAATACCACTGCTTCTTTAAGAAAGGTGATTTTTCTGGAGTGGAAAAATGTCAGCTTTATCCAATATTCCCAGAAGCATTGGTGCACTGTGTTGCATATTTGGAGAGTCACTGCAGTTCAGACACAGTAAATTTTAAAGGTTTGAATAAAGCTATGCAGTCCCAAAAGATTCTGATTTGGCACTTTAGCCTTGAGAAGTCCGTGGAGGCAATAGAGTCATAGAAGTTTAAGGTGTTTACAAACTGTATGTCAGCTACTACAGCACTTTCTAGAATGCTACTCCTTCCATTTGGGTAACTTTTCCATACTAACTGTGACAAAGCAGTCTGACATTGCAATACATCACATTAGCAAACAAGAGAGAAAAAAAGTGTTTGCCTTTCTTCCTCTCTATCTCTATTTTGTACAACAACATATTTGTTAAAACCCTGTTTGCTTTCCTCATAAAAAATAACCTCACACCCAAACCCATGTTTCCTTAGTGTTTAACTAGATAAGATTACTTGCCTTGCTTGATCTAGTCTAAAAAGGCTAACTGGCTACTGGAGTAAGTACACACACATACATATATGAATTTGAGATATTTCAGAAAATTTGTTCACAGAAGTCTAGTGCTCAAGATATTAGCAGTTAGGCTCCCATTTCATCTTCAGGAGAAATATTATGCCTGTAGCTTTTGTCTTGTTAAAGCTGGTCTCATTGTCCACCTCACTCTGTAACATAAACTAAAATCTTACCACCTGAAAAAAACCCCTGTCTTTTGTTTTGAAAAAATACTGCACTGTTTCCTAGCAATCTTTTTCATCAGTTATGAGGAGGTATTAGAGAGCTTTCTAAAACCCAGGTATTCTACCTCTTCCCTTTACTTGGATATGCCACAACAAAGATACATATGATAGACATACATCTCTAGTTAACAGCCTGAAAAAAACTAGTGAGGATGTGGGATGATACGTTTTAATAGTACCTCAGTGTGCATCAGAGTACCTATTTTATGTCTTTGGAGAATTTACGTGATGGTTGTAAATGCATATGAATGCCAAGGCTGCTGTGTCTTCATTGCCAGTCTTAATATGTGAACAAGATTATGCTAAAGGAAAGTTGAGACAGATGTTCGCTTTCCTACAGCATTCTGCCATGCAGAAACTTTCTCTCTTTATCTCACTGAGAATGGTGGGACAGTTTTTGTGTTTATTTCTTTTTTTAAAAGGCAGGAAAAAAGCTGCAGAATCAGAGAAAAACCTTCCAGCCTGATGTTTAGGTTATAGTTCTCTAATGAATGTGTAATTATTTATAACATAGGGAACAGTTTTAAAAGCAGAGAGAGGGAGTTTTAAAAAAATAATAAAACAACCTTACTCTAAAATGCCTCTTATGATAGGGTTTGTGGGAATTATTGAAGGAAATACAACATGTAGCTTTGAATTCTCTCAGCAGATAGAGGCAGGAATCAAAACTACATCTCACAAATTCAGGATCGTTATAGTGATCACTGTACTGCAAATTTGTTAAATAGTGGTGGTAGTACGTAATTCTTGGTAAATCTGTCCTTCATAATAGTGTTTTATATAAAATATTTCTGTTAGAGTTTGTAAATAACTTCTGGATAACCAGCCTAGCCCTTTTTTTTTCTGCAAATGCTGGATTTATGAGTAGCTCTAGTTTCAGTATCATATCAGTTTGATTTCCTAGCAACCAACAGTCATTGGAAATACTTGGTGAGTACTAATCATTTTGTGTATACATGCTTGACTATATAAACAAATGTATTTTTTTACAGGAAATGCACCACTTTCAAATATTTATCTGTTGATTACATCAATCACTTTATATGTAATTAAAGTGTTTTGAATTTGATGGAGGCTGACAGAAATGTAAAATGTTTGTATGAATGTCATAGTCCTTTCAATGGTACTCTAAACTATGGTATAAAGTGGCTTTCCATAATGACCTTACTAGTCATAGCAGAAAAACTCTGAGAATTCAAAACATAATTTTACATAACATCTGGTCAGACAAGACCTGAGAAAGTTTGTATAACAAAATCATACTACATTAGGTGAGGAAGATGATGATTATTTTTATCTGTATTGTATCAGTCAATGCTCTGTTTTACTTTCCTTGAGCTGTAGTCAGCCTTGTCCCATTTCAGCAATTTTTATATGTACTTGCCTTTTGTATATGTGCTAAGAATGGATGAACAAAGACAAGTTGACTTTCATCTCCATAATTAACACTTGCATGAAGCATAAAATGAAAAATTAGAAACGAGGATGCAACTGAAGAGGGAAGCTGAACCTGCCTGATCTTTTCTCGTTTGAAACTGCTTGACAGATCAGCCCTTTGAGATTCAAGTTCTATTTAGTGAAATGTCAGTCGGAAGCTGCTGAGTGGGAGGGACGTTGTCACTCACTCCTCAGAGACAGCTAATCATATCACTGCGAGGAGGAGGAACTGTTTAATTCCTGAGGACTCCAGTTTTCAGAGAGTCTGGTGAATTGCTCTTTGTGTACTTGTTCTGCCAGGGCTAGGGGGAGGTAAGCAGCGAGTAGGTACACGATCTCAAACAAAAGCTTCCAAACTGAAGCTCTCCAGCAGAACTAAAGCATAAGGGCCCCAGTATTTACTCCCCGTTTATACCTCCCAGCTTCTTTTTTACACTGAGGGAAATAAGCAAAAACATAAGTAGAGAAAAAAAAACCCGTTTTGATATTTGAGTGTGTTTCAGTGTTTGTTTTTACTGCCTGGAGCATAGAATAAAACTGCACTGAATTTGAAGACAGATTTGCTTTTGAATAGGGAACATAATAACCCTTTTGTAGCACTCCCGTTATAAATAAGACTGGATAGCAAGGTGAGCAGTCCAGAGTTGAGTTGTCTGAGGTAACAATGCCTGAGATTTAAAAAGGGGTTCTTAAGTATATGTGAACTTATTTGGCACAACGAAAGCTTTAGAGTACATTCCTTTACTTGCATTGGAGACAGGTCTGGTTGATGCTGGCAGGTTTTTGGGGAGCCTATAGCAAATACTTGCTATGCAGAGCAGATGTTACTTCCTAGTCTGGAGTCTGGGGCAGGAGCTGACAACCTCCAAATGAAACACTACTGGTAGAGATCTGTCAGTAGTGCAACTGCTCTCTGGGACTATCAAGTCCAATACAAGGCTTTAAGTCATCTCTTCCCATTAGTTATTCATAGCTCAGAAAGCATGGAGAAAAAAACAGAAAGCTGAGTGGCAAATGGTACTTGTGCGAAGCAGCAGAATTCTAACTGAAAAACCCGTAGGCATTTTAAGGACTAGACAGACGTTTCTGAGAATCGCATTCTTTTGCACAGGTATTCCTTTTCTGGTTATGTCCTCTTTCAAGTTTTCCAGTCCTGACATGTATCTTGACCAATTTTCTATGTTAAGAGCTGGAACACACTGTGAGAGAGCAAGTCTAGAACTGTAGCAGAGCAAGACAGAAATTATCAGGAAATAAAAGAAAACTGGTTTTCTTTGAGAAAATATCAAAGCTGTGAAAATGACCATAAATAAAGCCTGAGAATCTCCAGACAGATAACTAGTTTTGGCTGGGTCTAATGCTACATAAGAGAAACAGTGTAGACACACCTGTAGAGTCTGTTAGCTAAGCTGAATGTCAGGCTCCTGGTCCAAGGGTGAGCTCTGGTATCCCTGCAACTCTTTGCCCTTTAAAACTTAAACCTAAGTTAAGTTTCTCTGTCCTCCATTTCCATCTTTATCCTGTTTCCTTTACAGTGCAGGAATGTAGTTTTACTTGGGATCTCTTGATTATGGTACATCTGGAGAGTACTAAATAGAAAATCTTTAACTGACATACTATGTATTTGTTAGAGATTACCAAAACTAAGCATTTTTATCTTTATGGTGGCAATATATTAATAAAAATTGTGTGCAGCCTTGATCAGTGTAGATTAAGGCATTTTTTTTCCTTTTTCCTCTGAGTGCATTACTTTCATTGTCCATAGTACATGTGTGAAAGATAGTCAGGGTTAAAATACAACAGTTTGGAATAATTTGTTAGATTAGAAAGCCAACAATTCTAATAAACTAAAAAAATTAAACATTCTTATTGTTTTCTTTAGAAATGCATGTTTATGCTCTTGATAAAAATGCTTGCCATAATTTCTAATTAATGTGTAAAAAGTAGAATAGATTTGTGGAGGCTAAGTCCCTTGATGAGAAGTACGGGGAACAGATGACAGAAATGTTCTAATAAGTGAACACGAATCTCCCACACATCTATGATAACAAAGAAAGAAACAAATACTATCAGAAAAGAAAAAGTATACTTTAAAGCACAGAATTTAAACTACTTTTACTACTATTTAAATCTACATTTAATGTAATTATTATCAGATAGATAAAAATTAATGTTAATGTATGAGCATATATGAATTCACCAGATACATGGGAATGCATAGATTATATATTTAGTACTTGAACACAGTTAGAAGAACGATGTCACCATGCAAAGAGATGTTCACGCTGTATAATTACCTATGCCGTTATGAACAGTATATAATTTTAAATAGAACTATTCCAGCTGTTGCCAGTACGGCTGTCAAGTTTGTATCTAATCCCACTCCTAGAAGTAGAAAGCCTAATTTAATGCATCTTCTCTGATCTGAATTTTTAAGAGTCCAGATTATAATCCCCAGTGTTTTTGCTGAGCTATGCAAGACTAGCTCTTTACAAGCGTTAAAGCAGCTAAAAATTTGCCATTATTTGTCCTTTACAGGCCTGAAATAACTTTAAAAAGTGTCTAATATTGATCATACTCCAGGAGTAAAACAAAAAAGCCTGTATTAGCAAAAAAATAGGGGAATTATTTTCCCTTCTGTTATTTTGTTTTAGAACTCTGGATTCAGAGACAGGGACAGAAACTGACCCAGTGGTGAGAGCATTCACCAGGCATATGAAAGGCCAAGGTCTATCTGCAATATTACACTTTTTTATATGAAAGGAAAGGTTGTCAAGGCTAATACTCACCAAAAACTTCATGGCCGACAACAAGAGAGTCTGAAATCTGACAGTCTTATCTGCTTTGTTCGTAAATCTTGTTCTACATCACCTAAATCCTTGAATGATGGGCCAGTGTGAGATATATTAGAAGAAAAAATATCGACAACTACTCACCTGTCTCAAAACTGGTATAAATTGGCCTCTCTATATATGTGAGAGTGTGTGTGCATGTGCATACAAAATTATGTATATATTCAATTTGGAACTGAAATTTTTGCTAAAAATGTCAGAATTTTTCAGCTTGCTCTTCTATATTTTCTGACAAGTACCAGACTAATGTAAAAAGAATGACAGGTGCCATTGGGATTCTGAATTTTAGTTTGCCTTTGCCTTTAAGGTTTAGCTAATGCCAATTAGTGTTTCATATTTAATATAAAAGAATCTCTGTTTAGAGACTGTCAATCTGCTTTCTTGGCTCATTAGAATAGCATAGTAAGTATGGTCTAATACTTTCCAAGATGTCCTGCAGCAGATTTAGAAATACAAGAACTACTGTTTTTTGGTTTGTTTCTTTTTCAAAATTAAAAATTAAATGCATATAAACTCAATTCAGAATGAAGGAAAACAAAGAAAAGGCTCAATGACTTGGTATATTTATATACCACCAAGATAGAAGAAAATATCCAAAGATTTTAAAAGGTTGGTGATTCTTGACAGCTCACCCTTTCAACCCCTAAATATAACAGGAAAGTACTTTTACTTGGCTCATGTAAATACAAAAGGAATGTTTTGATGGGTGGGTTTGAAAAAAGCAGAAATGTTTTCCTTCAGTTCTTAGCCACCCTGTAAGATGACAAAAGGCATTTTGTAGAAAACACCGAAAAATTTAAAGAATTGGTATCTCATCAGTATTTTAAGCACAAAGCTGCAAATAAGCTTTCTTCTGAAGAGCAGATGGGTTATTAAACAGGCTTATAGTTCTGTGCCACTGGATTCATATGACCGAGTTCTGAAGACAAATCCCCTGTGTTTAGATGAAATCCCGAAAGAAGGGCCATGAAGATACCTTCCCTAACTTGCTGGCTTACTTTTACGTTACCTTGTGATGACCAGAACCTAAACATTGCTGAACTGGGAACTGGTGTTTTAAAATACGCTTTGCATACTGAAGTTCATTGAACTGTAATCTACAGGCATCTGCTGTCAGAAATTCATGTCAGGTTCTAGGACTCCGAGGACAAACAGCAAGTAGTCTCTCTGAAAGAACTGCTGCTTTAGTTCCTACTGAAAAATAAACATTTCCAGAAAAATGCAAGGACATAAGAAGTGGAGTTCATTTGAAAAGAGTTCTTCAAGTGAAACAGAGGCTAAATCTCTTACAACCAAATCTAACCACCTACGAATTGTCTCTTTCTGTTGTCACTGGGGAAAGATCTCTGAAAAGTTCCTTTAAGTATAAAGATAAATCAATTCCTCTGTCTACCCACCCTGAGCAAGATCATACCTTCCCTAAAATTAAGGATAAATTCAGGATGGATTCTTGGAGTTTGAGGTCCTCAATTCAATCACGCATTGAGCTTCTCTGGCAATACTCCATGCATTAAGTCATATTTATGAAGTTCATTTAAAGTGAAAGTTGCAATTTTTATAAAAGAATGAAAATCTAATGAGTGTAATTGATTTTACATCAACTTTATTACCAAGTTACTCTAATTTTTTACTTATTCTCTTGGGAAATCTGGCTTTTTCTTTCCTATGGTAAATTCTATGATTACATTTCTAAACTTCTCATGGAGTATTGCTGTTCATATTAGTTGAACAAAAATACTTCCACTCTACTTTGAAGTTTTATGAATTCACAAGTTAGAAATGGCTTGTGTCTTTTTGTGTGCATGAACGCACACAGAGCACAGAGACAATGTTCTGCATCATCAATACCCCAAAAATGTAACTGTGATTCATATTAAATGCTGCTTCTCTTTTACAGAACCTTTACTAAATGATGAAGATAAAAAGAAAACAAACTATGTGAAAAAATAAAATAAGTGTCACTGAGATTTCAGGTTAACAGAATTTTCAGAATAGGACTGGTTTTTAAATGCATGTTACCATTTGTTGTAAACCTTTTGATAGTCTAAGTGAACAACAGTTATTTTCAAAATTCACCTAAATATTATAAAACAAAATTGTTTACAAAATATTCTAATGCATTTTCACTTCACTTTACACTATTAAGACATTGTTTTCTCTTTATGACTATGGACACATATTTAATATTGTTTAGTTATGGCTTCTTCCTGTCATCTGAAAAAGAGTTCCAAAAAAAACCCCGAACCCGAGACTGTTGTGAGAATTTTCTTTTAGTTTGGTCTCTCCTTCCACCATTAGTCACTGCCCAGAGCAGTCCCTGCTGCCTGCACTAGCTGATACTTCAGATGTCAAAAATCTACCAAGTCCCTGTCCTTCAGCCAAGTGCTTGTTCCCATGCTAACCTGAGCTCACTGCAGGTGTTTGCACTACACAAATCTGTTTAAACAACTAAGGAAATTGTTTCCAAACCTTGGTGTGTTAGTAGCGCTTGTCCAGAAACATGATATTTGTTTGCATTTATTGTGTTTTGGTATCTACTCTAACTGCAAGAAAATGTTTACATGATAGTGTTATCATTGAAAATGGAGAATCATGCTGCTATAAGACTGCAGTATGCAGATGCAGAGTTGTACTTAGTGCACATCAGTGCTTCCCCATCTGACAGTGTTTGATAATTTTTCCATGTGGGGGATGATATGTGTGCAAACATTTGCAATATGTATATTTTTAATATACATATATATGTATGTACGTAACAGCTATGCTCCCCTATTTGACTCTAGCAGCCTTTGCTACTCTGTGCTTTTTTTTCTTTCAAATGAGTGCTCTTGGTTTGGTCATCTGATGCTGGATTAAATTTCTGTTAATAATTTTGTGAAGCCAAGAAAGGGAGAAGATGGGGGACTTAACTCTGATCAGTGCTGAGTAACTCCTTTGTAAATTCATATCCTTATTCCTTTTCTCAGTAGAAACTCAACATAGAAACCTTTAATGCTTGATTTTGTCTCATGGTTTGGGCGAGAAATCTGTAATGCTTATTTTCAAGATCACAATATTTTTATTGATGAGAGTGCATTTCTAGGAAAATCTTAGTACACCTACCTGTGTATCCTTTCAAACTTAAAGCTTTTTCTGGGAGTTTTACTGTCTTCTCCAAAATGTTTAAGTACTGCATGAGATGTAGCAGTATAACTACACTGACTGTAATGGAGTTCCTGTAAATGTAGTGTGCTTGTTGCTTTTCTTCTATATCTTTAAATTTCATTACCTTTACTGATTGGATTGAATGATTATTAGATTTGGACTTGGTATTGTCTCAATAAGACAAATATTGAAAGTTCATGAGGGTTTTTTATTCCTAATTTTAGAAACATTAAGTATGAAAATAGTACAGAAAAGGCAGCTGGCCTGATAGCCAGAAAATGAAAGGGAAAAGATAAAAACAATTGGCACACCTCTATGTACATTATAGAATTGTATCTTCTGTGTAAAACAAAGATGCCTCCTACAAATTTTAGCCTAGGAATCTCTTCTAATTCCTAGTTTAGTTTGAATTTGCAGTCCTTAAAGCCTTGTGCTTACATGCAGCCCACATGTCTTTAATATTATTGTAGCACAAATGTGAGTCTACTCATTTCTCTTAATGCGCTCAGCTCCCTTGTTAAGTAATGAAACCATCCTGCACCTAATTACACGTGTGTTCTTACTTTTCTTTTTGGGGAACGTCTGCCTTTTTCAGAATCAGGGTGTACTGGTAGCAGTTCATTTGTACGAGTGTCCTCCAGCACTCCCTTGTTTGAGTTTATTGGTTTATATGGAGACAGTATGTATCTGCAGTGTGGGAGGTTAATTATGTTTTGAAAGTAGTGATTAACTACAACTTTTTTCCCTTAAAAGGATATGGAAGAACTGGATGTTTGCCAATAGAAGACTGTAGTATGCTGTAATGACTTGGGCAAACAGTGTTGGTGAACAGATTTAGGAGCCTTTTGTCACAGGAAACCTTGAATGTGCTTGTATAGGAAGCTGCCATGTTCTAAATTAATCAATCCAGTCACTGATGACAGGGGAAACCAGAACACTTTGTCTAGAAAAAAAGGAAGAGTGACTTAGCTTGCTTTCTTCTTATTATTTGGAGAGGAGGTGTGGGGAAAGGTGTGAGGGAGGAATGTATACTTCGGGCTTTCTTTTTGAAGTCAGTAGGACTTATATTTTCCTTTGTTTTGTTGGCATCTCATGTGGCTGTAAATGTGTTGTATTGGCGCTGACCTAGAATATAATCTGCTACTTAATTGTGTGTTTATCCAGTTCAGGTAAATATTTTCTTAAATATTTCCGATGTAATATTTCCGAATTGTAAATAAAAGCAAATGGCAAACAAATACATAGAAATCACTTATCGTAAAAATCCAGTCTGTATCCCTACATCTCGAGGGTTTCAGCTGTTCAGCTCTAATGCATGAACACTGAAGTTTATTAGACATGAGAAGCAAGTAATAGGAAATCGGAAATGGGAAAAATATATAGAAGCGACTTGCATTGTTCCGTATCAGGGTGGAATTCACATCTCTTGATCATAGTAACTCCTGCATCTGTCTACATGACATGAGTTACCAAGTGAAGGTAGTAATTGGCCAGTAAGTTTTACTGATAAGAATATAGAGAAGTTATTCCATGTTGGAAGGTCTGACAGCATAAAGGTTCCTTCCTTAAAGTTTCTGTGCACACACATTTTGGATGAATACTCTGAAAAGGTGCTTGCATACCATAATTCTTAAGATATTTGGCACTTTATAGTTAAGAAAATTAGTGTTAATGATTCCTACTGTATTGTTAAAGCTGATAGCTAAACTTTCAATCATGGGATAAAATATCCTGGGGTTTATCAGTAGGTAAGAGTAGTTTAAATGGAGAACTTGCAGAGAAAAGGCTGAAATTTTTTGAGCAATATGTTTCAAGAGTAAAAAGTAAAATGTTTAACAATTAAACACAAATCCTTTGGAGAAAAGTACAGTTAATTTGGTGAGTGCATTTGGCATTGCTTGTTAGGAACTACAGGAAAGAATTAAGAATATGAAGTGAAACATTGCAGCCTCCATCATAGTCTGTTAGTGTTTTGGAGTTTATTTCAGATAACATCTTTGAAAGTTATTGTTCATTCAAAGCATCCAAAATACTCATATGCATACAGAGAATATCTTAATTTTATGTTGTCTTGTCAAGAACTAAAATAATCTATCTTGAATTAAGTCAGTTAAAAAAAAATTTACTTTGTCACATAATTTGAAAAAATACACAAATATTCTCTTCAATTTATGCCCAACAATTGCTCATTCATTGAGTATACATTAGTTATATGGACTAGGAGCAAGTCTCTCCTTTATCATCTGTTCAAAAAAATAGATGTTAAATATTAGTAAAAGTATTAGAAATTTGGAATTTTTAGACAATAAATGATGAAATAAAGGCGTGTGGGACTTTTTCCCTCAAAAGTAATTAATAACAAAATAGAGCACATCCATTCCTCTGTATTTATAGTTTGACTGCATGTACAGGATCGGGTGAAGGTAGCTAAACACTTTTAATAACAAGGGGGAGAAAGTTTAACAAATAGATCTCCAAAACACCACAGCTATCGTTAGGTACAGGGGATGTCTATGACTTGGCACAGCAGTACCTGAGAGTTTATTGCCATTTAGGTACAGAGTGTTCCAACCATTGAAGTCGGAAAGTGTTTATATTTCTTCAGTATGCAGAAGGATGGACAAATGTGGCTAAAATGCAGCATGGCATTTGAGGATATGGTAATTCCAAACACACTGTGTATGGTCTCTAAGTAAATGTGCAAATAAAATACTTCAGAAATAAAAATGGTTTATATATACTTTCATTAATACATTTTAAAACTTGGTTTTTTTGTTGTGAAATATATTTACTTTTGAACTAATTTAATTATAGTCAGTAGTTTTTTACAGTTTTTAAAGAAAAATAGTATTTTCTAAGAGGTTTTAAATGGTTATTGAGGGCACAATTGCAATAATGAATAAATAAGCAAGAAAGATTACTTTGTTAACAGCCTACTGCTGTATAAAAAATTTGAAAGGTTGTCCAACAGCATGTAAGTCAAGGACATGGAGATGTACTTGACTGTATGCTGTGATCCATAATATTTTGTGGGGGCTAATTAAATGGAGAAATCAAATTTTCTACTTAAATCTTTTGTTTGGTAATTTACAAGTCTTTTTTTTTTTCTTTTTTCATGCTTTAAGGAGTTTTAAAACACTATTAATTTACTCTAAAATAATACCACAGTTTGGTGTTAATTGGCATGCCCTCTTATTATTTGCCTCTATCGTTACTAATGAAGTAATGGTTTAAGAGCAAGGCCTTACCTAGTAGATCTTTACCTCAACACCCACCACAGCCTCCTACACAGATTCCATAGTCATTGCTAATAATTAAAACAAATAATAAGTATTAAAGAAGCAAAACAAAAGAATTACTGTGTGGGACTTTACTATAGCATAGAGAACTACTTTTCCAGACCTGTAGGCAACCAAAATCCTTTACATGTCTCAATGAAAGAGTGAATACTTTCTTGCTTCCTAGTCTATAAAATGCTGGCTGTAATAAATCTATCTAACCTGCCTGGGACCTGGACAGGTATAAGTCTCTATATTAACTTTTTCTTAAGCTTGCAGTGAAGTCTTTTTACTAGCCTTTATTAATCTACAGAGTTTGAGGTCTGTTATGTTTATATACTAAGTGTGGCAGAAGAAATGTGTCCATAAAGGCTCTTGAAATTTCCATGCTTAAACATTTAAGGTTTGACACGCATAAGGAGCTCTGTCTCACCCACATGTGCAGTTCATGGGGTTGCTGTGACCAAGTGTGACCCTTGAACCAGTCAGGTCCAAGTGGGACACAGTGCTAGGCAGGCAAACACCATCCGTCCTTTCTTTCTCCTTCCCTGCCTTCATTCCTGGCGGTTGTGGGAGAGGAAACATTGTTTTTAGTTCCTCCCTATGCTGGCTCCTAAAGTGATGGTTTTTGCTTTTCTGTAGATAGAGTAACCATCTTCTTCCCTGGCCACCCATGAAAATTGTTTGTTTGTTTCACTCATGGATGTCAGTCATGAGTGGTGTCCTTCAAGAGATCTGTATCAGGACCAGTACTGTTTAAATGTCTTCCTCAAAGATGTTGACAGTGAGAAAGAGTGTACTCTCAAGTAAGTTTGCAAACAACACCAGATAGAGTGGTGTTGTTGACATGCCTGAGGGACAGGATGCCATCTGGAGGGACCTGAACAAGCTTGAAAAGTGGGCCCATGTGAACCTCACGAGATTCAACAAGGCCAAGAGCAAGGTACTGCACCTATGTTGGGGCAACCCTTGATATAAATACAGACTAGGGGATAAAAGGACTGAGGGCAACTTTCCAGAGACAAAATTTGAGAATATTGGCAGATGAAAAGCTGGACATGAGCCAGCCTGCATCACAAGAAGTGTGGCCAGCAGGTTGAGGTTCTGTTGACAGGTTCTGTCACTCTCCTCTGCTCTGGTGAGACTTCACCTCCAGTACTGTGTCCAACTTTGGGGCCTTCAGCACAGGGAAGACATGGACCTGCTGGAGGTGGTCTAGAGGAAGGCCACAAAAATGATCAGAGGGATAAAATAGTTCTCTTATGAGGAAAGACTGAGAGAGTTGAGGTAAGAGAAGGTTCTGGCGAGACCTTATTGTGGCATTTCAGTACTTAAAGAGAGCTTTATAAGAAAGATGGAGATAGCCTTTTTAGTAAGGCATGTAGCAATAGGATAAGAGGTGATGGTTTTAAACTAAAAGAGTGTAAATTCAGACTAGATATAAGGAAGACATTTTGCATGATGAATATGGTGAAACACTGTCACAGGTTACCCCGAGAAGCGGTAGATCCCGTCCCTGAAAACATTCAAGGTCAGTTTGGATGGGGCTCTGAGCAGCCTCGTCCAGTTGAAGATTTCCCTGCTCATTACGGTAAGAGTGGAATAAATTACCTTAAAAGTCATCTTCCAACACAAACTAATCTATGATCCTGTAATTCTTTTATGGAATACGAGAGCCACATTAGCTAAACTAGAGAAGATGGTGTTGCTTATCATTAAGAAAATTATCATAGAATCATAGAATGGTAGGGGTTGGAAGGGACCTTTAGAGATCATCTAGTCCAACCCCCCTGCAGAAGTAGGTTCACCTAGATCAGGTTGCATAGGAACATGACCAGGCGAGTCTTGAAGATCTCCAAGGAAGAAGACTCCGCAATCCCCTGGGCAGCCTGTGCCACTGCTCTGTCACTCTCACGGTGAAATAGTTTTTTCTTATGTTTAAGTGGAACTTTTTGTGTTCCAGCTTCATCCCATTACCCCTTGTCCTGTTACTATCTACTATAGAAAACAGGGATGTCCCAACCTCCTGACACCCACCCTTTAGATATTTATAAATGTTAATAAGATCTCCCCTCAATCTCCTCTTCTCCAGACTAAACAGCCCCAGTTCCCGCAGCCTTTCCTCGTATGAAAGATGTTCCAGTCCCCTGATCATCTTGGTGGCCCTGCACTGGGCTCTCTTCAGTAGTTCCCTGTCCCTCTTGAGCTGAGGAGCCCAGAACTGGACACAGGACTCCAGATGAGGCCTCACCAGGACAGAGTAGAGAGGGAGAAGAACCTCCCTCGCCCTGCTGGCCACACTCTTCTTGATGCATCCCAGGATGCCATTGGCCTTCTTGGCCACGAAGGCACTATTCAATTATTATTATTCAATTATTAAAAATATCTGTATGTTTGTAAGATTTTATGTTACTTGGACTTCCCACCCTAAGAGCTGTAAGGGGGCAAGGTGTGTTGCTATTCCATAGTGTTCTTTATCAACAATGCCAAAATTCTCAGTCTTCACTTACTCCTTTAAAAGTAAATAAAAGCTTGGTAATGTTTTAAAAAATAAGCAAAACAATTATGAAGTTAAAGAGAAAAATTCTAAAAAGGAAAAGGAAAAAATGTGCCTTTGGAGTGCTAATGTGCTTTGCATTCAAAGAGGAAGTAATTTTTGATTAACAAGGAGGTAATGTTTCCCCACAAGGGTGGGTCGTAGATGATGAATAAATAATGTGCTCAAATATTAAATTAACTTCATTTTAAGAATATATTTGCATGTTACTTTGTAAAAAGCTTATTGATGTAGTATTTTGCTTACTGTTATTGTTCTGAGGCAATTTTGTAATAAATAAAGAGAGCAATAATAGCATTCAATCCTTCAACACAAATGCATATGTATTGATTGTTTCTATTTCTAACAAATTTGTGAGCTTTTCTGCATTTCTACATCAGAATTTCTTCAGGAATAATTTATCATAATTTAATGTTTCTGAGAGGATGGGGTTGTAGAAGATTTTTGTTCTCCATTTCTGTAGAGAAATTCTCTTTATTGTTTTGTAGCATACGAAAGAGAAGCAATAATGTCCAGTTCCTGACATATCAGGTGAAAGGGTCAGGTGAGAGGAGTGGCCGAAGGACACAGGCTGCTCTTACCTTGTCTAGTCCAGCACTCCTCTGGGATTTTGATTAATTCCAGCAGCCTGTTGACAGGGCCAAGTCTAGGGCAAAAGACCAGTGAGATATAAATGGCCCTGCTCTTCGTTGCACTCCTGAAGGCAGTATTTAGCCTCAAGGCTTTCCATTCACAGAATGGGAATTTAGTGTATTTTGTCAATATAGTTGATTCTATTTTTCTTCTGTGAAACTGGTACATTCCGTAACAGGTTTCCAGCAAAAAGAGTAAAGGGTTGTATTTCTGTTCTGCTTTTTGATGTGCAGCATAGTAATATGATAGCATTCTTCCAAGATTTAACTTTAACACTTTTGCTATGCTTTAAAATTGCATAACTTCATAGAGTATGTCTCTTGAGGACTGTATTTCACGGTTCTATGTGATAACAGGAAGAGTTCATTGCTAAAACTTGAGAAGATTTAAAACGATTTTTCTCCAAAGGAGCCCATTGCTTCTGATTAACATGAATTGATATGATGGAGGTGTTTCTCTATCTCACTAGTGGTTCACTTGCATAGTAAATTAAAGACTGAAATTGCAGGCCTAACAATAATTTAATTTATTTACTAGCAAGTGTTTCTGTTTATGAAGGTCAGCAATAATTTCCATTGCAACCTATTTTGTAGCAATATAGCATACCTGTTTTGCAGAAGACAGTGTTGTAAAGTACTCACTTGGATTGTCTTACCACTCATTGCAGAGGTCATTGTACCCTGTGCTATATAAATATAATCAAAAGAGCCAGAGTGTTTAATAAATCTGATTTAAATAAGGCAATTAAAACCAGTAGCCATGGTAGACCTGTTATAGAACAGGGTATCACCTGATTTTTTTGTGGAAATGATGAACAATTTTAAATGGTTGATAAATCTGAAACTATGGCAGATATAATAAACACATCTCACTGCTCAGAGATAGTCAAAGCCCTTTATGCTCACTGAAAGCCAGGTCTAAATTGTACGATAGAAATCTTATTGTACTACACAGTGGTAAACTGGAAGAAATGGTAATTAACATTTTAAAATAGGAGGCTTACGTAACTCTTAGGGAATAGAATCTAAGCAGTGAATGAAATTGTGGAATAGTACTTATTTTTATGATAATATTTGATGTGAATTATTAGGAATTTTTGCTGAAGTGATGATGTGAAATACCTGAAAGACAACAGAATAGTTGGTAGGATAACCAACAGATAGTTCTGAAAGTACTGGTAAAACATTCTGTTCATTGTTTGGTCCTATTCGTTGAATCTATATAGACGAGGAGAATGTATTTGATTTTGTGTTAGGTGATATTTGTGGTGCCTCTATTTCAAACATGAGGATTTCTGCCATGCTAATAGGAGGTAAACACCCCCCCCCCCCCCATTTTTCATGGCCATAGTCAATGAAGTCAATGAGATTGTGAGGTGGATGTATGTTTCCTTCTTTTTGCATATTCTGTGAGATAACAACTGTAAAACCCATGCTTACCTCTGACTTGCTACTAACAAGTAAGTAAGCTACAGGAGTAGGACAGTTATAGTCAAAGCGTACCATTTCAGGAGGCTGAAAAAGGCATACAAAAGATTGTACCTAAAAGTAGAAGTCCTACATATGAGGCTATTGTGAATGGGTGATTTATATCCCCTAAAGAACATCTGTCAAAGCTATTATCACAAATGATTTGAATATGTTTCTTTCTCTTCCTGTACAGCACAGTTATTTGAAAAATGATTGAAAACCACCAAGGCACAAATCAAATTTACCAAAGCTTGAATCCAAGTTACCACAAGTTTATGCACAATATCAGCCACCAGAAGATCTACTGTTGGTAAAATGTCTCTCTGCCTTGAGATGCAACCTTGACAGGCGTTCCAGCTTGAAGGGAGATCACTGCCATGCAGCCAGGCTGCTTAACTAGGAGAGCTTAAAGAAGGTTTATTTAGGCTGTCATATATACAAAGTGGTTGACTTGTAGTCAAATTACATGCAGTTGCAAAGGTATGTATAAGAGTCCTTGTACATGTAACATTCTTTGCTTCTTGCGAAATGAGTCTTGTAAAAGCCACCTGTTATTCATATACTAATTGCATGATCAGTGTTCCGAGGTCATATGCATCAATGCTTTCTGGATTACTCTTCTGCTCGATTGGTTTTCAGAGAACAAATTGAAACTAGAGGAGTTCTTGGCCTGTTCTTGGCTCAGGCCTCTACGTTCTCTGGAGCCTGAACCAAACTACTGCTAGTTTGGTTGAGGGACTGAGTGTGGCTCTCAGAAGGCTGAGAGCAAACAGATTAGTCCATTTGTGGGTGAAACATAACTGAAGAGTACTTTACTTCTGCAAAAATCAGGTGCTGTTGAGTATCAAAACCTGAGAACTGACTTACTGGGGCAAGGGTGAAAACTCAACAAACTATCCTAGAAAGGTGCTGTGATGCAGAAATTGAGGGTGTTCCCAGGAATATTTCCGATTCATAGCTTCGGAATCTAAACCAGACTGTACTTTCAAACAGGTATTTTGCAATATGTGGTCCGGGTAGCCTCAGTGACAACAATGGCATATAACAAATGTCCTTATGACAGGCAATTTCCATGGAAGTGAGAACGGTTGCAGACTACTCGATTTATAGAAATTAGAGCTTTAATAAAGCATTTCTTGCTCTTTCAAGTTTTAATTTAATTGGAAAGAGGAGTGTTCTATACAGTGTAGGTGCTATCTCCAGCAGTTATTTGAGCTATGTATGAACACAACTGTTGGCATGTTTCACCTTACACTATGTTTTGAGTGCTAGGCAGATACTAATCTACATTGTTACTTTCAGAGTAAACAAAACTAACTTCCTTGCAAAGGATTTTGTTGTTATTTTTTCATATGGTTAAGGCCATACTGGAAATAGGGAACTGGATCTTCTGTGCTCCTCCAAAGCAATTTCTCAACCTTAATTTATATATTTGACGAGTATGACCACAAGTATTGTTGTACCTTTCCCCTTATTCTTACAGAGGTACAGAGGGTTACAAGGTCAGAAATTCTGGCTGTGATAGTATCTAAAAATAAATAAAAACCCTTACAGCACAAGTTGTGTCTGATGGCACTAATTCATAAGCCAAAGTGACAACAGTTTGCTGCAGAAGTCAAGAGAGGGAATACAAAACCAGCAAGTGTGTTTACATCCAGAGACGAGCAGTGCACACATACACAGACAAAAAACAAGACATAATTGTAAATGGTGATATCTAATTTGAAAATATTTGTTTATCTCAATGTGATATGCATGGTTTAATTGTAGAAATCATTTTAGTAAAATAAATGACATAAATTAGGCCATAAAGTCTGACTTATCTCTTTATGTCTCTGCTTAGAAGGATAAACATTTTAGAAATGCTCAAATTTACTAGCTATTGTGTTCTGAGGTTTACCAAAGTACCATTTCTCCTTTCTGTCTCCCTCATTCAATATGTTGTGAATGTTTTAATGTAGAAATAGATGTTAAATGGATCCTAAATAATAAACACACATTCCTGCTATCATTTAAGAAAAAAACTCAAAAACCCTATCAAGTGCTGTCAATGAGGAAGGTTAGAATAAAACTAAGAATCAACTTTTGCAAGTATTGAAAGGAGTAATTACTGCTATAGGCTTAAGTGTGAGACTGTTACATATAATACTTAAGAAAAACATGTTCCTTGTAGGTGTTTGCACCCTCTCTTTCTGAGTAATTGGGGCCTCCTACAGTTAATCGTTTTTACTGTAAAGCCAAGATCAATTATCTTCTTATCATGTATAGCCAATATAGATATGTTTCTATAACACTTATGAACTAGACTGAGAAACGGGATGTATAGAAGGATCTCCCATGAGATGTTCATCTCCAGAGTATACTATAGTTTTCACCTTCATTCTGAATCAGTAGTTGAGAAGGGAAAAATAAGCATTTTCATTTTGACAAACACATGACAATATGATTTACCCTTTTACATTTGGACTTTCCTGGTTTTCCTCCTAATTAAAGGCACTTAAGTCCTCATTAAGTGTTTTACATGCCAGCTACTTTTAAAAAAATAGTATTCAATACAGTCAACACAATTGTTGCAGGTGCTAAGTAGTATTAAATAGTTTCTATTTCTTGCCTATACAGCATTAATATGTCTTTTAAATGTTTTAAGTAGGAAGAAAAATCTTTCAAATGCTTTGAAATATTTCACATCTTTATTTTAGAGAAGACTAAAGACAATAATAAAGAGAGAAACTGTAGATTAAATGTTTTAGAGATGGAAGAGGAGAACAGAATTATCACAGAGCCTGTCAAGAGTTAAAGACCATGTCCTTCCACTTGAGTGGGCTTACAAGAACTGCTCCAAGTAAGAAACTACACAACTGTATAAAAATGGAAGCAGAAGAGTGAATCTAACTTATTGCATTTGCTGACAACATGCTTCAGTAGGACTCAGGAAGGGTCTCAGGACCAAACTGACTATCAATTTGTTTTTTAAACCTGTAATACATGGTTATGGTATGACTGAAGGTCACTTTTCTGAGCTTAAGACAAGCTCAGTGAGAAAGAACTGCTTTTAGTACCAAGTAGTTAAGATGCTTCTGTACTCAACAGGACTGGTTGTCTGTTTATTAACCATGTGTCATTTCTGCAGGCAATGTTGTGTGACCACATTTTTGTAGATTTTGTGGGATTTTTGGGAAGGAATTTGGTTTTTTAGCTGTTAAGTTTTTTATACTCTCTAATACATATATTCACACACTGTCTAACTCGGAGACATTCACATTCTTACGGTGGACTCCGGAGAGAAGTATTTACATTGACTCACTTGACCCTTGATAACTGTTTACCAAAAACAAAGGCCATGGCCCTCTGGGCCCGTTACTGTTGAGATCAAGTCACCTTCCTTTGCAAGAGGGGTGGTCACTCACACCCCACATATTTTCAGATCTTCAGAGGCTCATGTGCTTGCCCATCTCCTCTGAACAGTCTTGCATTGCAGGAGTTCACTCATCAATCACAAATGTGAAGGCTGCTTTGTGAAGTACTTGCTGCTTCTTAGGCTCCTTCTAAAGAATAGTGAGGACATAACCCCAATGTCCATATAAAAATACCATCATCTTAATTTTTGAACATATAACTCTTTTATTAGGATTTTAAGTTTTACTAAGATATATATAATCTATTGATGTCTCAGCATAACATACATATACAAGTTATGTATATTAGACCAGGATTTTAAATTAATTTCTCAATTTGTTCACAAATGACATGGGAAGCATTCAATCTCAGCTAAAAGAACCAATTCCATTGTGCTCACTGATGCTTGCCAACAGAAAGTAGGAAAGGATTCTTTATGAAGTGTCCATCCTATATTTTTTTTAAGATGAATCGTGTGCTTTGAGTTCTTAATATACCTTATTTTAGTCACCAGAGTCTTGAATTTGCCAAAGGAAGTATTAGAGACAAAGCAGTAATTAAATAATTGTTCTTATTACTTGGGACACATGACCTTGAATCTCCTGCCAAAAGTTCTTCTAGAAAACGAAATCTGCCTTCATAAGCCTTGTAGCAGTCACATCCCATTCCTTTGTACTTGTGGGGAGTGTATGGATTCTCCATCTGTATCTCTTTTTCTCAGGCAAAATGAAAGACCCTCTTAGATTTCCAGTATGCTTAATTTCTAGTTAACAAATTTATATGTTACTAGAAGCATACAAGCATGCCATCATTACCCTATATTGTTTTTAAATACATAGTAAACTTTTGGACCAATATAAATATACATCTAGGAAACCTTTCCCTTATACAATGCATTATGCAATAGTTCATTTATCACAAGACGAAAGGTCACTCACCTACCTAATAATGATAACAGGCGCCTACTTAACATGTCCACAGGAGAGAATTTAGAGTGACCTCGTGGAGCCTGTAAGAAGGAATGGTTGATGAAGTTACCTACCAAATATAGATATAGATATCCATACCTGAACACAGGAATGTTGTCAAGCATTGCTACATTTGATATATCCCAGACGGGAACAAAAGATACCTATCAGAGAAAAGAGTCTCATTTCAACAATGTAAAATTTTAATCAGACCAAAACCCAAGTGGTTAAATCATGGAGACCCGAAAACCATAAAGCTATATCTCAGATTTTGAAGATTTTTTGGAATAGTTTTATTTCCTGAAACTGGAAACAATGTATTCCTATGAAAATTTTGGTTTTCTTGAATATTTTTTTTTTAAAGAAAAAGGTTATTTCCAGAATATACCTTTAGTACAACTTTTTAATATGTCTTTATGCAGTATATGAATTCAAAATATACTTTCAGAAATTTCATCTTAGATACTGTTTAAGCACAAGTATCTGACCAGTAGGAAACAATTCTGCCTGAAAAAAAAAAAAAAGGACTCCTTTTGAAGAAATTAAAGTAGAGAAAAAAGTGATAAATACTAGCTACACCTTCCTTAGAAATAACATCTTCCAATCAACTAGGAAATAAAACTATGTTTAACGGTTTTTCCACTACTCATACACTGTTATTTCAGTTGCTTTTTAATAGATACAGAAACTCATGTCTTTTGCTTAATTTATCTCATAATAGTTCAATGCTATGGTAAGTGACCAAAGTCTGCTTTGGACATCTCTCAGAGTACCATCCCATATATGTGTCATTAACCATTGACAGGATATCCCAGTGGTATAAGACCCAAACAGAAAATTCCCTATTTAATATGATACATACAAATTAATTAAATTGATCAGATAAATGACTAAAAAGAATACAAGGGAAAACATTTTAAGAGGGAAATATACTAAGAAACTATTAAAAATTACTTATTTGTGATGTTGAGAAAAGAAACGCAAAATATGGAATAAATCAGTATTTGTAGAGAAGTTGGTAAGACACATAAACAAAACTTTCCCATTTCTAAATTATGAGGTAGTCAGATTTTAGAATAGATGTAGGATTGATTTTTATAGATCTGTTGTATTCCAAAGCAACAAATGTCATCTGGACCACACAATGTGGGCATCAAGATCTTTGAGCTGAGGATTTCTATCTAAATAGCACAATACATGACTTTGTCATGATCATCGTTCATTAAATTTTAACACAAAGCTTAAAAACAACAGTATGTCAAATGTAGGTGCAAAAATCAAGTATTCCTATGAATAGATCAAATAGTAGGAGGGAACCTCATGGTCAGTACACCTCAAATAATAAACTAGATGAAAGATCTTAACAATAAAGCCAATGAATATTAAATGAAAAAAATTAGGGGAAAGAAAAAATGAAATTAGGAAATTAGTTTTAAAAGGATATCTAACAAGTTCAGTTTAATAGCCAGCTCTTTTAAAGTAATATTACAGGTTTTTCAACTTGTTCACATTCTAATGAAACTTTGCTTTCCATTTTAATCTGTATTTTGATTGGTATTCAAATACTTTAGCCACCATGATAAGATTAACATAAATGTAAATAATAATTAAATTCAAGATGTCTTGAAGGATTTTTTTAATGATAAATATAATGTTTCTTGCATGGGTGATTTTGGAAATGAATACTCTCAATTTCTCTTATAATAACAGTCTTTTCACCTTATGTTTAGATAAAGTATCCTGAGCTTGGTATGCCTAGACACTGCAGCAGTGTAAATGTACATAGGGCAAAAGTGGTATGATTCAGCTTGCAAATGACAACATGAGTTTATAAATTCAGAATTGTAACCTAGTGTGAAGAATGCTCTAAATTACCCTGGCATATTTTCAATAAACTGTTGTCTACTAGGTCTTAGGTGTAATTGGCACTTAAGAAACATTCACAATGTGTTATATCTTTGTGTATTAGGAAAGACCAAAGAGATATTGGGTCATTATGTAAAAATTGGTAATTAAGAGCAAGCAGTTTTCCAATTAATTTACATGTTCATCGTATATTGAATATTATTTAGTTTTCTAGGTCCTTTATGTGTCTCATAAACTTGACCCAAGGGATCCTACACTGTTAAAAGACATAAATTATAAAGTAAGACATATATTTAACTGACTCATTGAACTTTTGTTGTGACTAATGATTCTTCCAGCAATCATTGCATAAGGGAAAAGATTTCTTTTTAAGTAAATAATGTTCACTACCTTTTAGAGTTGCTGTCACTGAAAAAACAAAATTAATGTACTGAAATGTCTACATTCTTTGATGAGTTTTCTGAAGGCATCTTGAAGCTCTAAATTAAAACGATCAAACAGAAAGTGATATGCTCTTCAAATTACTTTAACTGATTTGACTACAAAGAAAAATAAAGACATTCATTGTGGTTATGAGAAATTGATGGCAAGCTAAGTTTCAAGAAGGATTGCTATTATCAAAATTGAAGGATTCTAATATATAGGTCTATTAATGAAACATCAACCTTTGCAAAAAGAAAAAACTATGTCTCCTTTACTCACTTTGATTTAGTATGCTTGCCCTTTTTTCACTAAGATGTAGCCTAAGTTAAAGTTGAAAACTGTATGCACTCCAACACAAGGTATGTTTTCTCTGATAATTTTGTTTCTCATGGGATCAATGACATTGTGGTCATCAAGCTACTGAGACAGATGAAGCTGATAGGAGACTTGCCATTGATCTCAGCGACAGATGTCTATATATTTTGCAAACATATTTCTATATGGAGTGTGCTGCTGATTGTATTTTATCTTGATTTCGGAGGGTTCATCTTTACCTTTCATAGCGGCTTCAAAGGGTTATTCTGTATACTCCACTTTATATCCTTATATGAATCATTACTATCCGTGTCTTTTAATTAAGAATATGAATATGAATAAAGAATATGTATGTCAATGATATTTGATCTTTCCAGGTCCCCTAAATTCTCACAGAGGTGATTTTAAAGCAGATTTGCAAATAGAGACATAGTTGAAAAAATATCACAGAATTTTTTCACCTGTGCATTTTGACTTTATGCACTTTTTTCCCATGTGCAAAGGAAAAAGAGAAAAGTTATTAATTCTCTGTCAGCAAAGTAATATAGAAAAGACATACCAAATCCAAGAAACATAATTTATTATTGACATGGACTTCCTCTATCAGTTATATACCAGTACTGTAATACATAGACTGTAACATACTGTAATGCATTATATAGTGAAAATCATACAGTTTGCACTTAAAAATTATGGTTTTCTTCCTGAATAGTTTAGCAAAGTTTCATTTTTTAAGCAGTAAAAATAATTCCAGGAGTACAAATTCTTCCAGTGGAAGAATGGAAGCTGTGGTATTAAAAGGCAAACTAGAATGAGACACAAGACGAATTTGAATATTTAGTACCTAACAGGATCAAAAAAAAAAAATCCATTTTACCACTTATATTCAATGGTTTTGAGAAATCGGTAAGTAAATATCTTGATTTTTTACAGCAATCTATGTGCTTATTGTCCATTGCCAAGGATTTGACATAGTTTGCTGTCTGTAAGGCTTATCTCCTGTTTTCCCATGTGAAAACATGGATTTTTGTTACATAGGGATTCTGTGTGATCCATGTAGATGGGTTCATTTGCCTCAGTCTTGCAGTGAGTAAAGCATTCTAATTCCCACATCTCTCTTTATATATACCGAGTCCATATTTTTTCTATCTTCATTTGCTTGAGTATATAATACATACAATGGATATAAAGCACTATCAGTCTAGTAATCAAATAGACTTTTCATTGCTAAGGTAATTGCTTCCTGAGTGATGATCACAGACTTTCTGACTAGCCCTGTATCCCTCCGTCCTCAATACATTTCATTTCTTAGGATAAATTACATGGTCTGGAGTGTTCTCAGAAAGCCAATGAATCTTGACTGAGTGAAATGAAGAAAAAGATGTGTTTTAGATCTTAATTGTGAAATCTGGAAAAAAAAATATCCTACTGACACTTCCTTCTCATGTAAATTAGCAGAGTTTCAGCTCTTAGATCTCTCCTGAGTTCTGTGCAAGGAAATATGAAGTTTTTCAGGAAAAAAAAAAAATACAAGATACATTAAAAATTCAAAGCAGTTCCCTAAATTCTGCTTAAATACAGTATTTACAGAACAGCTCAGAGTTCAGGCTAAAAGTCTTATAGCGTGAATATGGATTTGGTAAGTGGGGAGTAGCTACTTGGCTTAGGTTAAGGTTCCAGTGATGTCAGGCAAAAATTTCATCAGACATGTTGCTGTAATTCAGTTTACACATAGAGAAAGTTAGCATAGTGCCTGAATCAGAAAGAAGCAGTTGTTCTAATATCCTTAATTGCAGGTGGAAAAGCAAAACACTTCTCAGAGACTTGCTTTAATAGAGTAATCTCAATATAAACAAAAGAAGTCTGAATATGAAGATATTGCAGTAACCTACAAGAAATCAAAGCAGCTTGTACTTAGCTAATTTAGAGTACGGGTGCAATAATTTAGTGTATTAGACAAACCCTGCTCAAAACAATAGTAGCTTCAAAGTATGAATTTTACTTACTGTAATTAGTAGAAGTAAACAGCCAAAAATTTAAATGTCTAATTAAATCTCTCATTTAAATTAAATTTAAGAGTCGGATAGAGTGTACCCTCAGCAAGTTCACTGATGACACCAAACTGGAAGGACTGGTTGATTCCCCAGAAGGCTGTGCTGCCATTCAATGGGATCTTGACCAACTTGAGAGTTGGGCAGAGGGGAACCTCATGAGGTTCAACAAGGACAAGTGCAAAGTCCTGCATCTGGGAAGAACAACCCCCTGCACCAGTACAGGCTGGGGATGGAACTGCTGAAGAGCAGCTCTGCAGAGAGACACCTCAGAGTTCTGACGGATAACAAACTAACCATGAGCCAGCAATGTGCTCTCGTGGCCAAGAAGGCCAATTGGAATCCCGGGATGCAACAAGAAGCGTGTAGCCAGTCGAGGGAGTTCTGCTCCTCCTCTACTCTGCCCTGGTGAGGCCTCATCTGGAGTCCTGTGTCCATTTCTGGGCTCCCCAGCTCAAGAGGGACAAGGAACGTTTTGGAGAGAGTACAGCACAGAGCCACCAAGATGATCAGGGGACTGGAGCATCTTCCTTATGAGGAAAGGCTAGGGAACTAGAACTGTTCATCCTGGAGGAGACTGAGGGAAGACCCCATTAATACGAGTATGAAAAGGTGTATGTCAAGAGAATGGGGAAACACTTTTTCTTCTGTAGTGTCTAGTAATAGAACAAGGGGTAATGGGATGAAGCTGGAACACAAAAAGGAAAGGAAAGGAAAACCTTCTTCACTGTGAGGGTTAGGGAGCCCTGGCACAGGCTGCCCAGAGAGGTTGTGGAGTCTCCTCTGCAGGTTTTCAAAACCTGCCTGGTCACGTTCCCTTGTGACCTGATCTAGGTGGATCTGCTTTGGCAGAAGGATTGGACTAGATGATCTTTAGAGGTCCTTTCCAAGCCCTACCATTCTGTGATTCTATGTGATTCTGTGAAAAGGGATTAATGCTTCTTTGCGTCCTTCTGAGAGGTCATACTTTTCTGCCCATCTGAAGTATTAAAAATTCTACAATTTGACAGCTGGTGACACAAATAAACACATTATCTTTGCCTTCAGTCTGAACTAAGGTAGACTAGTATAGTGTAAGGAGAAAGGTCTTGCCTGGTAAATTCAGTGAAACCATACATTCAGATGATTGATTAATGCCAAATGTTTCTAGCAAATGTGGGAGAAGCCAAAAAACTCAGTAAAGATTTAGTGCTGTATCTTTGTAGAATGTCTAAATCCCAGAGCAATTGTGATTTTTTTTCCTATTGTTCATGTCATGTGGAGGTAGGCAGCTTTGTTAAGAAAGTAGTAAACAGAGGCCCAATTAGCCGTGTTGCCGAGTTTCTTATGTATGATTTCCTCACATAGGAGTGTTCAAAATTTGCAACACATGTAGTTTTGCAAAGCATAATGTTCAATGAAGGGATGTTTGGAGGTATATTTTTCTCTTTGTTCACATTCAAACTGCCTTCAAATTACTTAGAAAGACGTCCTCTTCATTCTTAATATCTGTTGAAAAGACATTTAAAAGTTGGAAATAATACATTTTAAGAATTCCAGAAGTTACAAGGCCATGGTCCTTGCCCAGAAAAAAGTGTGGAGGAGATTTCATATGTGGAAGTTTCAAAGAGTTACTCTTCTATGTGATCAAATATGTGAAAACCTTAATCCTTGGACTTATTGTATAGTAACAGAATTTCACTTTATATAAAAGATAGTGTGTAAATCACCACAATATTAACTTTGTACAGTAATTTGCATTTTTGTAAAGTAATTACAAAGTGAATGCAAAAATCTCTAGTTCAACTTCCTCATCCCCGTAGACCTTTATTGTCAGTTTAGCTTGTACAAGCATTAAATAGTGAAAAAGGGAGAGCCCTGATAGCCTTTTATGTAATTTATTTTTGATGATAAACTCAGGGAAGTAAAATCAGACTCTTTAGATATTGACCTCACATAGCATAGCATAGCACAAACATAAGTCCCAGCAGTCTGAAGATCTACTAGACTTTAAAACATTAAAAAAGAGACAAGGAATAATAAAGCCATTCTATAAATCAAAAAGTTAAAATGACCCAAGAAGGTTTAGAAGCTTTGGAATTAGAGAGGTTTGAGGTAAAGTATTCAGAGATCCACTTGTACGTATTGAAGTGTTGTCACAAGATCCTTGACATGAGTGCACTGAAATGTAACACATTAAAAAATAATAATGCAACACCTGCAGCTGCACTGACTTTGTCTGTGAAGTACCTGAGCTTCCTTCACATAAGTGTATTGCTTTGATCAGATAAGATTGATTTTGTTTGTTTATGTGTTTGTTTGCTATTTTTCCAATCGTTATTGTTAAAAAAGTTCCCTCTTTAAGGAGCAGGGACTAGTAGTATATCAAAATCTTAGCATATTGTTATGCAACTGGCATATATACTAGGAAAAAAAATATAAATCAAATCTGTGATGCACTACTGTATGTCAGATATGCTCTTCAGAGATAAGAGAATCCCATTACAAATGTTGATTTTTCAAAATTATTATAAATCATGACCAATATTTACTGAATACTAAAAATTCAATAACAATGTACACCATTTCAGTGATGCTGCCTCCAGAATTGATGTGATGCGGAGTTACCGCCTGGCAGCCCTTCAGAGTAAGGATCTTTTTAATATCTCAGGTCATGTAAAACTAAATGGGTTAACCTAAAACCCTGTGCACTGTCATTTGTACAAACTGCCAATAACCATCACAAGGTAAGCAGTTTTCTCCTTTGCCAAGGAATGCCACTAAGAAGATCATTTTTCTTCTCTTCTTGGATGAATCCAATTGTTTCACTCAATGGGGCTGCAGTTCAGCTAATAGCATTCTGTGTGCTCAAAGATAAGGCACTGCCAGCAGCAAAATATAACGCAGGTCTAATAAGGTTTTATTTAAATTTATGATTCTTACTGTATACCACACTTATTAAATAATACCCACCCACACATGCATATATACATATACATGCATATATAGAAATCACTACCATCAAGAAATAAAAATACTTCATAAGACTCAAGCACATTGTAATACTTCTCTCTAATCTGAGATTCTTTCAGTAAGAGGGTGAGAAGCTAGAATTTGATAAAAACTTGTTGTAAATATATTCCCACAAAGTGTGAATGTAAAGCTTTAGGCCTTTTAAAGTCTCTGTACAACATCTGCTCTTTAAACAAATATGGGGCTTGTCCATGTTTCGTGTATTCATCTATATATTCAAAATTTTAATGATGCACATGTTTTGTGAAATACACGTTCAAATAATTTAAGGAACTTTGTGTAAATATCTATTAGAAAATCATGTGTCTGAATTAAGCTCCCTATGGTATTTGAAAACTTGCAGAATATCCATTTTTCAAGTAGTCAGCATATTATATACTTCTGTCCATCATGTATTAGCAATGTGGGCATAATTATACACACAGCTTTGAAGGAAGGGACAGTGTTCAGAGTACACTTCAGCCGTTTTTGTATTGCCTAGGAGGGACTTTTGCTATTACTTTTTGGCAGAAAAACCTCTCCACCCTTAGAGCCACTAAAATTATTACTGAAGTCTATATGTATGGACCATATTGTTTCCAACAATAAGATATCTGTCTTCAGATAGCAGCTGTAGGAGGCCTAATTAAGTGAAGCACAGTGTTATGTGAGTCTACATATTCAACTTTCGTCCTGATCATGTCATGTCTAATCTAACTTCTTGCCTAAACAAGCATGGACAGGAGGTTTTTCCAGCAGCCTGAGTCTGTAATGGCTGGAGATGAGTCAGGGCTAATGTGTCATGTTAGAAATGAGATGATCCCTACAGAGAGCCACCTGGAGAACTCTGCTGTGCCCGCTTCAGCTCACTGGGCTCTGAACAAGCTAACTATCATTGGCCCAAAATAATTTTATGAGTTTGGGCTGCATTTCCCCATAGCTAATAAACCCTCTTAAGGCAGAGTTTACTGGGAACCAGCTGCAAGAGCTCCTTGGGTCCAGAGCAGCCAGATTCATCAAACCAACCCTGCACTGAGTCCAGTAAACCTGGCTGAACCCAAAGTCTTTCTGGAAATACTGAAACTATTGTCAGGTGCTTCCTAATACACTATGATTCAGAATTTTAACTTTCTCCTCCCTCATTACCCTGTACAATTACATACTGCCTAATGCCTGTTATTTTCTGTATGAGGAGTGACACAAGTTTAAATTCTCAGAAAGACTTCCCAGATTAATAGCTGTTTTCATTTATTTCTAACAGGTTTAAAGTTATTAATCCCTCATTTAGCAATTGCATCTCTACTATGAAATTTTGTGATGCTGCATGGGAAAAAAATGTAATTTAGAATCTCAACCAAGTTCTCTTGATGCATTTGTTTTTTTCCTAATTTTTTAACTGGAGTTGGCTAAGACCTTTGTTTATGAAAATCAGAAATAGAAGGGAAGCTTTTAAACTGCCCATTTCTATAATGAGTCTGTAATTATGTTAGCATTCAGTTTTATAGTCAAATTAGAGGCTGAATTTCCTTTATTCAGCCTTGAACTTCACTTAGACTTTCCCGACATCTATCATGAAAAAAAAAAAACTCCTTACATGTTGTACATTTCTGCACTCGTTTGTCACCATAGTTGCTGAGTTTGTGACAATTTAAACATAGAATCATCTTTTCTGGTCATTCAGAAATGTTTGTGAATGAGGGAGAATATTGCCCTGAAGATTCAGCTGAGGATTCCTCTTGAATAAATTAATTTCCAGCTGACAGAATCCAGCATAGACTTTTTCTTTCGTTCTTGTACTTTCATGTTAAGCAAGACTAACCTTCATTTTTAGTAAGACTTAGCAGAAGCAAATGTTGGGAGCGTAAGTGGAAACTATTACTCTCTTGTGATCTTGGACTGGAGACTTGGATCTCAGCAAAAGTTTCAATCAATTGCAAAATAGTGAATCAATTAGAAGAGAATATGGCAAAAAGCCATGTCTCTCCTGGCTGCACTTTCATATGCAGAGAGTGGTCAACTACATATTTATTGCTTCCTCAAGAAGGAAAAATTTTGAGCTTGAGATTTAGAAACACCAGAGGAACATGTCTCAGTTTTGCTTTTATCTCTACAAATACTATAGCCCTTTAAAATAATTGCAAAAATACTTTCAAGATTTGACATTTGATAACTAAAAATATATACATGAGATTGCAGTATCTATATTACTTTCTTTGTATTTTTCTTTTTCATGAAATTCCAAATCAAAAGTGTATCTAATGAGATTAATCATGCATTAACTTCCACAGACAATGTCAAAACTGGCAGAGCCTGTGCTACTTCATATGAGCCAAATTTGCTGCCATGACTGTTTTTTTAGGGATACAGTGAATTCTCTGTCTCTTGCTGTGCAAGAGCAAATAGCAATGCAAGGGAAAGTGGGTAACTGACAGGAGCTTATTGACTTCACTAGCATCCCCCTTATTACTCAGAAGAGACATGGCTTTTGATGAATCTTCTGAATATTAAGTATTTGATTTCCTGTTGTCTCTAAATTTTGACACAATGTAATCTTAAGGAAGTGAAAGCAAATAGTATTTGATGTCAAGTTTTAGTCATTCCAATGTTTTTCACATACAAAATCTCATTATTATTTCCCTCACAGCTTCCCAACCTCCCCATTTGTAGCATGTGTGATTACCTCCTGCAACTTACAGCATTACCACCACTGGGGTACAAATCTGTCTCTGAAGAAATGGCCTAATTTTGTAGATCTCACCTGTAATAAGAAAGCATAGCTCTTTTTGTGAGCCAGCATTACATCTTGGCTTTTCCTTCTCAGCTTTCAGCCATTTCCTGACAACTCTCCTTGCTTTGCCTTAAAAAGCACTCAATTTGTTTGTAAATACACCAGGTCAAGATAGCAGTAATCTGAGTAATATGTTCTCTTGCAGTGTGAGGCCCTGAACTCATTCTCTCTTCACAGTATTTGGTAATATAAAAGAAGCTGGAATGTAATATACTTTAAGAGTCTCATATTTTATGAGTTTGAGTTGGGCAGAATTCCAGTAAAAAATAGACTTCCCTTGTAACATTCTACAGTAAAAATCAACTTCACGTTTTATGAATAACTTTGCTTTGGCTGTTACTTTAGGGTTTTTTTAATTAAACTTTATGAGAATGTGTTGAAGAATTTACTAGAAAGTGTTTACTTCATGCTTTTTAATATAGTCACAGAGTACAATATACAAGTACTCAAAATGTGATAAAATTACTTCTTTCAAGGATCTTCTAGAATCAGTATAGATGCATATGAAATTCCTGAATTTTAATTCTTTCTTGAGTTAATAACTACTATTATATGCAATAGGAATCTTGATCATGGATTATTTTCCTACAGTTCAGGAGAGCTGACATCAAGAAATAAAAGTGAGATAGCTTATTTAATTCACTCCAGTTTAAGTTACCAGAAACTTACTACAAATGATTGAAGTTTCTGTAGAATATCTAGATCAGCACTTTCTTCTTCTACGTCATCTCCTTTCTCTCTGTTTTTCTTAACATTTCTAATACATTCTTTTCCTCAATTTATTAGTAACAAGTTCTCACATATATAGTACTTGGATATTGAGTTGAGCTCATATGGTTCCAAATACTCTTTTGAATCGTGTTGAATATCATCTGGAAATCCCAATGAAGGTAAATTCTTAGCTTTTTATTTCTTGATATTGCATGAGAAAAATTTGAAGTACTCACCAGAAATCAGTAACTTCTATAGGTTTGTTTTTTGGTGGTTTTTTTTTTTCTGAAAGGGGCCTTTTTAGCTTTCTCACTCAATGTCCTACTTAGTACTTTTGTCTAGCTATTGTATAGATACAGGGCTTGTACAACTTTTCTCTTACTACATTCCTCAGTTAAGGGTAACTGAAGTGTAAGAGTTCTTCTTCAAATAACCTGTCTTGTGGCAACACTCCTATGAAAATCCCTTGTACTATATGCTGCTGTGATACTAGACTGTCTTTCTTTTACTCCATTATGAGAATCATCTTGGCTGGTAAGAGTAGATATATGGCTGTATTAAGCTGCAAATTGGATTCCCACTATTTCTGAAACACTGGAAATGTTCTTGCATGTTCTTGCTCAGGAGTAGCTTGCTCAGGAAGGAGACTTAAACTAATTTAAGTCTTAAACAGAAACTGACACTAAAAATAAAAATAAAAATTACACACCGGTTACTAGCTTTTGATTTGTTATGCTTGTCATGATAAGACTATTTGCAGTGTTTTCAGATCCATGGAAAATATCTTATGATATTTGCTTTCTTCTTGCTCATCTTTTAAGGAATTGTGGTCACTAGATACGTAGATTTCATTTCTGGTAAGAAGTCTGATACATAACCTTGTGTTGGATGATGATGTTTACCATTTTACTGTAGGTATCGCTAAGCCATTGATACATAATTGGTGAAAAAGAAATCTCAAGGAAAATTATTACTCTTGTTTTTCTTGTTGATAATCTGTTCTGTTCACTCCACTGAAAAGCAGCAAATTAATAAAGGGGACAAATCTCAATAGTTCTGAATAACTGTGCCTGTGCTAGCCTGATTTACTGGCTAATCCATCTTTTCCTTTTTTTCTGTAATGGATTTTCAAAGAAATATCCAGGCAGTTCCCAAGCATGAGTTTGATGAGGATAAGAGCCTTTATTATCTTTGAAGCATGAGCACAATAATTTCAAAAGGCAGTTTCATTCTAAGCAGAATAGTTTTTAAAGTATGCTAAGTAACTGCAGGAATGTATATTACTCAGATACTTTTTACCCAGTTTGGTGTCATCAGCCAACTTGCTGAGGGTACATTGTTTCCTCATCCAGGTCATTGAAGAAGATGTTGAACAAGACTGGCCCTAGAACCCATCCCTGAGGAACTCCACTGGCCACAGGCCTACAACTTGACTGTGCCATTGATCACCAGCCTCTGGGCTCTGTCATTCAGCGGGCTCTCGATTCACCTCACTGTCCACTCATCCAAGCCACACTGCCTGAGCTTTCTGATGAGGATGTTGTGGGAGACAGTGTCAAAAGCCTTGCTGAAGTCAAGGTAGATGACATCCGCTGCTCTCCCCTCATCTAGCCAGCCAGTTATGCATTCATAGAAGGCTATCAGGTTAGTCAAACAGGATTTCCCCTTGGTGAAGCCATGTTGACTCCCCCTGATAACTATCTTATCCTTCATATATTTAGTGATAACATTCAGGATGAGTTGTTCCATCACTTTCCCAGGGATGGAGGTGAGGCTGACCAGCCTGTAGTTTCCTGGGTTGTCCTTCCTGCCCTTTTTGAGGACTGGCGTGACATTGGCCTTTCTCCAGTCCTCAAGCACTTTACCCGTCCTCCATGATTATTCAAAAATGATGGAGAGAGGCTTAGCAATCACATCAGCTAGCTCCCTCAGCACTCTAGGATGCATCCCATCAGGACCCATTGACTTATGAGCCTTAAGCTTGGCCAACAAGTCCTTAACCTCTTCCTCTTCCACCCAGGGCAAGTCCTCTGCTGTCCTGGCCATCCTATTATCCTTGTCAGACTGTGCTTCCTGAGGGTCAGCCTTGGCCATAAAGACTGAAGCAAAGAAGGCATTCAGCCTTTGGCCAAATGGATTCGGCCTTCTCTGCATCCTCAGACACCAGGGCACCCTCAGCATTCAGCAGTGGGCCCACATTACCCCTCTCCATCCTTCTGCTGCTGCTGTACTTGAAAAATGCCTTATTGCTGTCCTTAACATCCCTGGCTAAATTTAATTCTAGAAGGACTCTAACCTTCCTGGTTGCACCCCTACATGCCCTGGCAATATTCCTATACTCTTCCCAAGAAGCCAGCCCCTGTTTCCACCTCTCATAGATGGCTGCTTTCTGCCTGAGTTATCCCAGTAGATCCTTGCTCATCCATGGAGGCCTCCTACCTCCTCATCCCCACCCAAGCACAGTTCGGTACACATTAATTGCTCTCTCACATAGAGAGCAACTCCACCTCCACACCTTGTCAGTCTGTCTTTCCTGAACAATACATAACTCTCCATGGCTGTGCTCCAGTCATGGAGCTGTCCCACCACGTCTCTGTGACTGCAATGAGGTCGTAGCCCCACATCTGCACCCACATCTCCAGTTCCCCCTGCTTATTCCCCAGGCTGCGTGCATTGGTGTAGAGGCAGCACAGGGGCTTACTCAAACACACAGGTTCCCCTGGGCGGGTGCAGGAGGTTGCTCCTCAGTTTGGCTCTTTCTCAGGGTGGTCAGCCTTCCATATGTCAGCCCAGTGTGCAGGTGAAGGGCACTTATCATTGCATTCCCTGTCCTGCCCTGTTTCCCAGCTAGAGGGGACAGCTTTTTCTGTTTTGCTTCCCCCCACACGCCCCAAGTCCCTTAGTTTAAAGACTTCTTTATTAAATTTGCTAGTCTACTCCCAAATAATCCAGTGCCTTTATGGGAGAGATGAATCCCATCCCGTCATATCAAGCTGTAGTCCCCAAGGAAGGATCCATTGTCAAAGTACCCAAAGCCTTCCTGCTGACCCCAGTCTCTCATCCAGGAGTTCACTTGGCTGATTTTTCCATTACAAACTCCTCCTTTATCACCAGTGAACAGGATAGAGGAGAAAATAACCTGAGCCCCTCTACCTTTTACCTGCTCCCCCAAGGATTTAAAATCCATCTGGATGCTGGAGATGTCATGCCTCGTGACATCATTCATACCTACATGGAACACAAGTAGGGGGTCAAGAAGAGTGTGGCCAGCAGGTCGAGGGAGGTTCTTCTCCCCCTCTACTCTGTCCTGGTGAGGCCTCATCTGGAGTCCTGTGTCCAGTTCTGGGCTCCTCAGCTCAAGAGGGACAGGGAACTACTGA
Source organism: Colius striatus (assembly GCF_028858725.1). Taxonomy (NCBI): domain Eukaryota; kingdom Metazoa; phylum Chordata; class Aves; order Coliiformes; family Coliidae; genus Colius; species Colius striatus. The sequence goes on from NC_084761.1 coordinate 29,937,035, forward strand.
AGAGAGTCCAGTGCAGGGCCACCAGGATGATCAAGGGTATAGAACATCTTTCATGCAAGGAAAGACTGCGGGAACTGGAGCTGTTTAGTCTGGAGAAGAGGAGATTGAGGAGAGATCTTATTAACATTTATAAATATCTAAAGGGTGGATGTCAGGAGGTTGGGACATCCCTGTTTTCTATAGTAGATAGTAACAGGACAAGGGGTAATGGGATGAAGCTGGAACACAAAAAATTCCACTTAAACATAAGAAAAAACTATTTCACTGTGAGGGTGACAGAGCAGTGGCACAGGCTGCCCAGGAGGGTTGCAGAGTCTCTTTCCTTGGAGGTCTTCAAGACCCGCTTAGACATGTTCCTATATGACCTGATCTAGGTGACCCTGCTTCTGCAAGGGGGTTGGACTAGTTGATCTCTAAAGGTCCCTTCCAACCCCTACCATTCTATGATTCTATGATTCTGTGATGAATTCCCGTTGTTCACGTCATTAAGGTGCTGAATTGAGTTTGCTTGGGAATCATAGCTCTAACAACTGATTTTGAAAACAAAACCTAACTCCTATTGATTTATCACCAAATTTTTACTTTGCTTTGATTTTCTACATCCTTCACTGCACCTCATTACCTTCCTTCCAGCTCTTCCAGCCCACACATCTGGAAAAGCTTCCCCTAAGTGGAGCAGTGCATCTAGTGTAGTGGCTTCCACAGACCTATATTTCCAAAAAGGAAATACTGGCTTTCAGATTTACTGTTTCCCAAATGGCTCATTTCACTCATTTCAACACCATCTTCTATGTTCTGCATTACCTGCATGTAGTCAAGGAGGATTTTGGTATGCAGATATATCTTAATAGAACAGTTTCATTGTTGTTACATGGAAAAATGGTTTGCTATTTTAGAATAGGTTGGGGAGGAGGAACATCAAAACGCTCTGCAATTAGTTCATAAGCTCTTTTGAGGTGTGCCTGGCAATGATTTAGAGAAAGAATAATTTACTATGTAGGTAACACTAGATAGCAGTGAATTTTTGCTGTTGTGGTCTTCTAATATGGTCTTGTAAAAAAGCTCTCCATTGTTCCTGTTGTTTCAGAGAACATTTACATTTATGGTATTGATTAAATAAATAGATAGTTGCCAAACACCTCTCTTTAGTAATTTCATAAATAATGTCTGCCCTTCTATAATTCCCATATAAAGCAAAGAGTGTGTTTGGTCTTTGAAAGAGGGAGAGATGGACTGCAGGAACAAAGCTTCTAATAATTACAGTGGAAAAGAATGTAACAAAACACAGGCAGGTTTCTGTCCCTCTATTAATGCTTTGCAAAGCTGCAGTTTTTCTGGGTCTTTATGACCATTATTGCTTCAATCTTAACATGAAGGGTTCAATAAAATTTTACTTAAATCCTACTTTTTGAATGTTACAAAATGACATAATAACTATGGAGACAGATTCCAAATTGTCATGTAAATTTCCTCAGCATTAGCTTTAGAAATTTATTATTGCTTTATAATATTCATTGCTCTTAAGCTTCTTATTTATAGAAGCAGTATATGTATTTGGAATGACTGTGGTAAATGGAGAGATTAAGGTAATATTTCTTCTACAAAATCTCTTCATCTAAAAGCCAATGTAAAACTAAGGTTTGTACTTTCTTTTGTTAGTTATTTACTTGTGTTTGTGTATATGTGTATGTATTTTAATTTCAGTCAATACAAGCGCTCGCAAGGCAAAATTGCTACACTTGTTCCAAGCCATCAGCAATCCTTGGAAGCTAATCCCAAAAAAATGTGTGTAAACTACTACAAAGGTTCATGTATATGTCAGAAGAAAATTTAATGTCATCGTGAGGTTTAAATAAATATCCCCTATTCTTCCTTGCAATTTCACAACAGGATAATTGCACTTTTTTGGAAGACACATCTTACACATCCTCTCAAAAATATGATATTTGCAATTTCAGTAGATAGTATGACAGTTCTGGATTGAACATGCTAGACAGATTTTAAAACTTGAGCTCAAAATATCTAGGTACTGTCACTAGTTCAAAACCTCTGTACTTTCTTACAGTTATGAATTATTTCATTGCATGTAATGCTTATTTATTTCTATGATTTTCAAAATATATTAATTCTGTATTTCATATTCACCAGCACAGTCTGTGCACTCTAAGAAATGTCCTGAGAAAAGAGATGGTCTTCATTAGTCAAGTCAGAGAAGGATTCAGCGAGGGCAAACCTGGAATTGTTGTAATTATTTTCTAACACTGTATATAAATCTTCTGCAAATCTAAAAGATTTTGTGAAGTTCTTTACAAGGTTGAAAATATTTTAGAAACATTAGCTATCAATATTTTAATTAAAGAGGCATCTTAATGCTTACTGTCCTGTAAGTTACAACTGATCTACATTTGCTTTTTGATTTGTCTAAGGGCAATATACTTATAGGTTAAGTATTTTTGAAAAGTATAGTCAATAATATGCAGGAGACCATGGCTTTGCTCCATTTAGAAAGCAAGTACAATTATGCTGACTTTTTAATTGAACAAATATATATAAATGTGTGTGTAAGCGTGTTTGTGGATATAGCTATGACAGAATGAAAACAGGGCAGTGAAAGAAAGCAAAACTCTAAAGGGAATGCTAGCTACCTCTTATTGTTACTTAGTTGGTCATCAAAGAGGCTGTAGTGGTTTTGTCTGGACCAGATTTTGGTAGCAAGGGTGGCTTCTGTAAACAAAGAACTGCCAGAAGCTTCCCATGTAGCTGATAGGGCCAATGCCAGTCAATTCTAAGATGGACCTCACTGCTGACCAAGGCCTGGACAATTAGTGATTGAGTTAACACCTCTGTGAATGAATTATTTGAGAAGGGGAATGTCATGGTTTTGTGAGGAGCCACTTTTGCTTGGTAACAGGAAGGGGGCTGCAGTGCAGACTCGGTAAAGAGCTCCCCTGGCTCTTGGATTCAGACCCACTTTGAGCCCCGTTGGACCAATGTGGTGACTCTGCCATGAGTATTTAAGGACAGGAATTTGAAGTGTTTGGCAGGAGGTGTAAGAGTGGTAGAAGATGGCGGTGAGCATGCAGATCCCACAGTCAGAGGAGGAAGGAAGGAGGAGCGCTGGACTGGAGATCCCTCTGCAACTCGTGGCGAGAATGGAGGCTGTGCACCTGCAGCCCATGGAGGGCAATGGCAGGACTGAGAGCCACTAGCAGCTCTGGGTGAGTGCACTCGGATGGGTGAGAGACTGTGAGGAGACAGGCATGGTGCAGGCTGTGCTGGAGAGCCTGTGGGCCACAGAGCAGACCCACATGAGAGGCAGAGAGGAGCTGCAGCCTTTGGATGAACAGATATTGGAACTGCCCGTGCAGGGCTGCAGGGTGAGTGAGGTACCCCATGGAGGAGCAAGGAGGATTGAGAAGGAGTTCACCCATCCTGAGGAGAGAGAAATGGCAGAAGCTATCAGGAATAGACTGACTGAAACCCTCATTCCCTGGCCCCCTGACCCATTCATTCATGGGGGAAGGAGATAAAGATATCAGATCAGGGCTCTGAGCCCAGGAAGAGGGGAAGGATGGGGAGAAGGTGGTCTTAAAGAGCTTGTTGTGCTCTTCATCATTGTACCACTCTGTGTTGTTTTCTATTTGTTATGTTTTCAGGTTTTATGGTTATGTTTTAGTTGATGGTGGATTAAATAATTTTCTTTTTTTTCCCCCAAACCGAGTAGCCTGGTCTGTTTTGTTCAGGAGTATAAATGGCTATTAAGCCTTCCCTGCCTTTTAGGAATTCTCAGGTCTGTTTTACTTGAGTCTAATCATGGTCTTTTGTCCCTGGATGGGCTGAAATCATGACAAGGCAGAAGTTGCTGGGTAAATGCTGAACGGCAGCAGCAGCAGAAGGGAGTGAGAATGTGAGAACATTTCCACAGACAACCAAGGTCAGTGGAGAAGGAGGAGATACTCAGGCACCAGAGCAGAGATTCCCTTGTGAGTTGTGGTGAAGACCATGGTCAGACAGCTCTTCCCCTCAGCCATGGAGGTCCACGGTGGACTAGATATCCATTTGCAGTCCGTGGAGGACCCCATGCCAGAATGGGTGGATGTCCAAAAGAGACTGTGACTCTGTGGGAAGCACCGTGGAGCAAATTCCAGACAGGACATGAGAGGCTGTGGGGAGAGCAGGTTTGCTGTCAGGATGTGACCCTGTAATGGATCCATGTTGGATCAGTCTCTTCCTGAAGGACTGTTTTCCCCACGGATGACCCATGTTGCGGTGGGAAGGATCCATGCCAGAGCAGTTTATGAAGAACTGTAGACCATGAGAAGGACCCACACTGGAGAAGTTTGTGGAGGACTACCTCCTGTGGGAGAGACCCCACACTGTAGCAGTGGGAAGTGTGAGGAGGCCTCTCACTGAGAAGAAGCAGTAACAAAGTCCATCTGTAATGAACTGACCATAACTCCCATGCCCTGCACCACTGAGCTGTGAGGATGAAGAGTCCTGGGAAGAAGGAGGGGTGGGGAGAGGTGTTTTGAGATTTTTTTTTATTTCTCATTTTCCCCACTCTGTTCTGATTATTCATTGATAAAGCAAACCGTTTCTACACAAATAGAGTCTGGTTTACCTGTAAGTTATTGCTGAATGATCTCCCTGTCCTTATCTTGACACAGAAACCTCTTGTCATATTTCTCTCTCCCCTGTCCAGTTTAGGAGGTGGAGTGATAGAACAACTTGGTGGGTACCTGGCACCCAGATAGGACTAAACCACCATGGAGGCCTGGAGATCTCGAGTTCACTATGAAAGTTTGCCACATTCTACAGGTAGGGCAGGCATTACATTTGTTTGTTCTTAAATGACATAAAATTATTCAGATGCCCCTCCGAAAAACTCCTATCATGAGCTTGTAGATGTGCACAGGATTAAGTCACCCTTTTAAGCCAAGTGTCTGATCTTGGGAAATCCTGGATTTGAAAGAGACAAATCCCAAGTAGAGATTTGGGGATTTTTGCAATGCTTCATTGAATATCTTTCCAATATTATTTTAGGGAGATTCTAATCTAAATTTTCTTCTACCTCTCTCCCTCCTTTTCTCTATTCCTTCTTCTTTCCTTCATATTTGTCCTTTCTTTCTTTCTTTTGGGAAATGTAAACATCATCAGGGAGGTTTTGCTTTGAATGTTTGATCTTTCAGAAGCACACAGGAGTCTGTCAGCTTTGTACTTGATAGTATTACTGCCTTAAACATATTGTGTTCTGACACTGAAACTGACTGGATTGTTATTTTTTGGTTTTTTTTAAATCCATAGCCTGTAAATGATTCTGTGATGCTATCTTTTGAGTAATGCATGAGAAGGATGCTCTGATGTGCTATTCAAACGTGAATTCATTCTAAGTAAGGGGCACTAGTGCTTGGGTAATAGATATTTTTATGTGGGATAAATGCTGTAACAATAGTTGTATAGATAAAAATTTTCATAGTAGCTGACCAAGAAAGACAAGCATTGTGTTATTTAATAACTATGACAAAGAATCATAAATACCACAAAGCATGCAATGTGCTAAGGAAATTAAATGGAAAAGCAATGAGATAAGAAAAATAATATATTTTCCTCTTGGTTTGTATTTACTTAAATTTTTATCTCTGACCTCTCCATAAAGCAAGATTTTTATTGTTTAGTCTCTGAAGAGTTATGTTCTACAGTTTCCAATAAGAACAGAAGCAACAAAGCAAACATCAGTGCAAGCACTACAAATGTAGTGATAGCCAGTTGGCCCAACCATGGAAAGAGATTTTTACCTTGATCTGCAGCACCTGAATACCAAACAGCTAAGTGATAGACTCTGACTAACCCACATATGCAATGCTATTCATATCTTTTGCATCCTTTGAGAAAGCTGGAGTGTTGTTTATCGGTTTTCAGGAAACCTGACACAGTCACCTTTAAAAGCAGAATGAACTCTGTGATCTTTATATTAAAATCCTTGGTTAAATATGGTATTCTCTTAAAGCAGATCGTTATGCAAGCTTGTAACTCTTTGAACTAGTTCATTTCCCATATAATTTATGAAAAAAGAATAAGAATTTATAATTCTTCCTCAGAAATCAAGGAAAAAAGGGAATATTAATACAAAAAGTCTGTGCATATTTTTAGTCATTTGAATTAGCTTAGAATGACTAGTTTCCTCATGCTCCTGCTATGCTTCCTCTTTTTTCCAACCATCTACTATGAATTACAAATTCCTTTTTTGTTCAAAAAACCTCTTAGAAGTATTTTTCTATGATTCTATTTTTCAATATATATTACACAAACATTTTACCGAATTTCCTGTTTGCAGCTATTTCAATGTCTTAAAAATGGGCAATTTGTCAAAAAACTCTAGTAAACCATTCAAAGACTCTCAGAACTTTGCATTCATGGTAAATAATTTGGTCACCTGTGTTCATAATCTCCAGACATGATTAATAATTTGGAAGCAATACAGACTTGGAAGAGTACTGTCTAGAGGACAGTTACAAACTCAGCTTTTTGCAGCATGTTTTCTTTTTAAGATCTATTATGAAAGTGTTAGCAGTATCTTAGTTACAGAAGGAGTTGTAGTTTCAAGAAAGATTAACAAAAATTGAAGCAAACACTAGAGACATCAATTTGAAGTTATGTTGCCTTGTCACACAGTTCTTGTGAAAAGACATTCCCCGGTTTGATACTCTGTTGAAATTGTTGGTTCATAGAGTCAGGAGAAAGCCCAGCTGCTAGCTTTTTCTCACTCTTGGTTACTTATAGATATTTTGGTTTGTAAAGCCAGACTGTTGTCTGTCAGAAAATTCATAAAAATATGCTCATTTTGACCCGGGTGGAAGTATTGTGCATTTTTGCAATATTACTACAAAATATAATAATACAGAAAATCAAAAGAGCTCTAAAATGGAATGAGTGTTAGTTGAAACAATTTAATCACTTACTAGGTTTGTTTTGCTTCTAAGGAAGTGACTGGATTGATTCTTATTTTGTCTAGACATGAATTCACCACACACTCTTGCTGAACACTTGTGCTCAGGCAGATGCTGTTACATTGATACAGTATATGCAGTGGTTGTGTTTGGTACACTATGGCTCAGGTGATTTCCAGAAGTAGGAGGAATCAAATAAAATTTGACCCAATTTTATTTCTTGATCATGATTTAGGAAGCCAAAATTAAGAGTTCCATTTTGCTTAACAAGAGACACAAAGTACCTGATTTAAAACAGACATTTTGAAGGAGGCCACCTACATTGACTTTCCATCTTCATGTTTAATAATTTTGTACTTCTGCTAAAATGATTTAGCATCAAAACGTATTCCTTTCTTCCTTTCACTTTGGATTAACATATGTCACTGAATTTTGGTTAGCTGCAGTTTGTGGTTTTACTGTAGAACTCCCTAATGCTAATTTGACTGTGTATCTGTGTACTTTAATGCTGTTTTCTTATTTCATCAACATAGCGTAGTTTCATGCATTGTATCAACCTCAGTACACGCGGTCTCTTAAGTTATAGATCAAAAGGGAGAGAAAAGAATGGAAAATTTATTTTCCAAAGTGTTAGTAAAAAGCTTGTTTCCCCAGAATAATGGAGTCCAGGTAGCTGGCAGGCAGGCTTTTGAAACGTCAGATCTCCCAAGCTGGAGCATAGTTTAAATTCAATAATTATTCTCATTCCCGCTATGCAGCTACTCAGCAGTAAGTGGTGCATCCAAACTGCACCCTGTGATTAGAATGACATTAAAAAAGAAGGTGAGAGAACTCTTCACCTACACACCAATTTTCTTTCTTGCAATAAAGACTCAAGTTCATGTTGCTGAAAATAAACAATTAGGAAATGAAATTGAAGACCTGTATGGCCTTGTGATTCAAAACCACTCTGAAATAAAAAATCATAACAATTCAGTGTAATAATCTGCCTGATGCAATGAATGAGGTTTAAAGTCCTTAGTCCGTGGCAGAGTTCCAGTGAAATTAAAAACCAATGTAAGGTTCCTTTGGGCATGCTCCACTGTATTATTATGCAGTGACATGTACTGAGAAGGCATCTGTAGTGAGTGCTGTTAGTTTCGTTTACAGATCTGCCAATAGCAGCTAGCAATTGCCTATGAAAAGCCATTATACACTGGCCCATAAAGCCACACAAAATTTTCATTATGTTTCACTTAAAAAGTGCTTGTTTTGCAGGATAGAGGCCATGTCAATAAAATGGATTGGATGTCACTTAACCAAATGACATACTAATCTCCTGGAGGCCTTGTGTCCTTAATCTCTACAGGACACAAGTCAGTTTAGAAGCATGAGCTGTTCTCACAGGTAGCAACTATTGAGCTCTTTAATGTAAATTCAAAGGCAAACCTTATCAGTGTGTTTCAGAAATTGCTGCAGTGTGGTTGCTGTCTATGGCAAAAAAAAAAATCCCACACTTCCCCCAAAATTCCCTGGGCAACTTCCAAGCTCTCACTGTGCCCATGAGCATCTTTTAATTCTAAAGAAATAGTTTTGGTTGATATGTGCCCTGTGACCAACTGGATTATAGGTATTTCTTCTGGCTATTATTAAGCTAACTTGACTATTGCCCTTGTGTAGCTAAGCATGATCAAAATATAAAGTGTGGGAGTACATCTCAATTATGAACCATAGTACATTGCTCCTTCAGACTAAATTCTTCAATTCATTAAAAAATCTTCAATGACTAGTAATATGATAATGAAAGGGCAGAATAAGAGGCACAGGATCAAGGTATATTGTAGCTTACTGGGATGAGTTACAAAGGCTGTTGGAAGATTCAGACTAGGGATTTTTAACATTTTGATGGGCCGATCATTATTAGAAAATAAATGGGAAACCCATACACAATCTGTGGCTCCTTTGATAGATCTAAAGATGGAAGAACTAAGGTCTCCTTGGAATGACTGTAATAATCTGCTAAAGATTGTAAGATACTAAAATACATTTTCTGATGTATATCCTTTCCCTGTTTGTATTTATCTACTCCTTCTTCTAAGTAACAATTACTGACACATTTCATATATCTTATAAATTAAAACCAGTTCTTTTCTGTTCTTTTCAGCCATAGTGAGTTTTTCATTAGAGAGCTGATCTGTGAATAAAAATCAGTTCTCCAAAGGTTGCAAGTTAAAATCAGAGCCAAGGAGCTGAATGCTCATCTGTACTTCTGACATTCTGATCTATCTCACTCTGAAATCATGAACTGAAACCATGTAAATGGATGGGCCGCATTTATTTTTCCATTGTCATTTACTGAGAGCGGTGCAAAATACAGCTTTTCTGTCTGTGTGTGACTGTATTTTGCATGAATTAAACGATAAAAGGGAGCCAACTCTTCAAAGTATTTGTACTTCTCACACATAGAATGAGGAGGTAAGAAGTTGGAGGAAGAGAAGAACTTGTAAGAGATCTGAAATTTATTCCTTATAAAAGGAGAGGTTTTGTTTCATGGAAGAACATACTTCAGCTAAAATAATTTAATTAAAAAGATAAAGTTTTTGAGGTATTAGAAGAAAGTACCAGAGCTGATCCTCATTCTTCTGTGTGATACTTCACCACCACATTGATTGAGGATTGATTGAGAAGATGTATTAATATTTAAACTGGAGAGTATCACTGCTGGTATTACCTTGTTGCATAGCATTTTTACCACTGTGAGTAATAGCCTTGATGTGGAGATTTGATCAACTCCTTTGTGGCATTGAAATTTTTAGGATTTTTACCATACTCTTTTTATTTCATTTTTTTCCTCCTCTGATTATTTCCAAATTATCTTTCTGTAGAAGAAGAAAAGCTGTAATTCAGATCTCCCTACTTAACACATACAGAATTGGGAGTTTGGGAGATGCAACTACTTTACCATTGTTATTCCCATTCCTGAAAACAGTTTTCTAATTTCCATATTAAAATTGATCACACTCAATTTTTACTCATCTATTTAGACCCTGTTATATTCTTTTAGTTCAGAAAAATGCTCCTTCCTTCTAGTGTTTTTCTCTTGTAATATTTGTAGGTCAATTTTCCTTCTGCTTTGCCTTTTTGCTAGATTAAAAAGCCAAGATGAGAAAGATTCTTGTTTTAAGATTCACTCTATACTGTTTTGGTCACTCCAGTAGTACTTTTCATTAGATCCAACCTAATTTTTATTAATTGTCAACATGAAGCAAAGTTAGAAGTTGAGGTCTTATAAGTGACTTAAATAGCCACACTGCCATTTGCCATTTTTTGCTGGAAATATCTTGTGTGATAGATCCTTGGATTCTATTTGTCTTTGCCTGACCACTTTACACAGTATTTAAAAATTAGTGTTGTATAGAGTCACTGATTTTTCCCCTGTATATGATGTACTATTAATTTGTATTTTTCTGTGTCATTAGAAAAGATAATAGAAAATAATTACTGTTAGCAACCTGTAATATGTAATTTCATTTTATACCTGTGCTGCATCCTCTGCAATCCCTTTTTCTCTCCATGATATATACATGTGTCTTGCTGTTACTGATTCAATTCAACATTTCATTATGAAGAAATGCAATTAGTATCCCACATTTTTGTGTTCCAAGGATGGCTGTAAAATTATTAAATAAGATTAATCCTGAAAGAAGTTTTAAGAACTCAGCTATTGATCTCATTCTACTACAGCTATTGGTTCAGTATGACCTGCCATCATCTGTTCTCTGCTCGAGTTTCCTGTACTAATCCCCATCTTCTTTCCAATTTAAAGAACATGATCTTGTTCTATTAAACATTTTATCAAAATGAAATAGTTTACAAAATCACACAAAATCACAGAATGGTAGGGGTTGGACAGGACCTTTAGAGATCATCTAGTCCAACTATCCTGCTTTAGCAGGTTTACCTAGATCAGGTTGCACAGGAACATGTCCAGGTGGGATATTCTATTTGTATTAAAAAGTTGCTAATTTATTATACGAGACAATGCAGTACAAACTACCCTGGGTATTTACATATAGACTGATAGTGAGGTTCGCCTTTGTCTTATTTTTTGTTACTTTGTATGTCTTTACTTTGCCTTAAAAAAAGGATCCAAGATTTTCTACACTGTAAACAAAGGAAAAAAATCTGACATATCTTCATTGGGAGGGGGTTTTTTTCCCCTCTGTAATTTTTCATGAAATGGGTGAAATTCCACCCTCTCTTTTTCATTTTATCAAACTGTAGAAGGAAAATAAGAGTGTACGACATGGGGATAGGGGGAGTGAGATATACTTTGGAGCAGTTTATCTCATGAAAGTTTTATCATTTGCAGGAGAAGTGAGTAGGCCTCATGCAAATCCCATGCCTTGATCACAAGTCCATCACTGACAGAGGAATGGCTGTGTCTTTTGAATGAGTTCATTTACTTAATCTCTAGCACCACATATTAAAGTAACTGTACCATTAGCAACGTCTTACAAGTAAAATATGTATTCCTTCTCTTGCTGATTATACAGAAAGTGACTTGCAGACATACAAGTCACAGTTTCTTCCCCAATTTGATTAAATAAGACTTAGTAAAAGTGTTAGTTTTGATGAGAACAAATAGAGCTCTGCACTTTTTTTTAGGCATATCATCTTTCTGAGACTGGTTGATCCATATCACTACTGGTTCTATGACAAAGATAGTGATGAGTTAAAGGCTCTGGGTAACATGGTACTCTGTGCCAGAGCTGTGCAGCTGTAATGAATTGGCTTAACTATTAGCAATATAAAGTAATTTAAGATAAAATTTTATAGCTCATATTTTTACCCATCGTTACAAGATATCTCCACCTTATGTTTCTCACCGTGTAGGACAAACTCTCATTTTTACTGAAATCCCCTCTTCTTGGCCCAAAGAGATGTTATATGTGAGAACCTAAAAGCAAGGATAAATACTTTTAGAAACTTGAACTAGAACTGTCTTCAGATGAATATATTTTTTATAATTTTATTTAGCAACTGTTAAATTATCCACATCGTATCCTGTTTCTAGTATTCTGCTTTTGCAACACGAAACAGTTCTTTCTCAAGCATCTCAATATCTCTTCCTTTTTTTGAGATTTAAAAAACAAAAAATATCTTAAAAATGTATCTTAATGCCACAGTCTTATAATCTTTGACTTTTACTTCTTTCAAAGTAGTATTGTAGTAAACAGCAAATGATAAAGTTCATCAATGTGAATTCAACAGAAAGTATATGCTGACCATAAATCAACTCACACTGAGATTATTTTACTGCTCTTCTGACCTGAATTCTCTGAGGAATCCAAGCCAAAATGTCATATCAATCAATCATAGAATTTTATATACTACTCATTTTTTAATATGTTAGATTAGTTGGGGAAAAAAAAAAAGTGGAATCTATGTTTTAATTAACATTTCTTTTAGTATGAAGATGGGCACAGGAAAGAGTTTTTCATCACCAGACATGTTTTTCAACTCCTATATTACCTCTTCAGTTCCATAACTTCTGTTTATAGGTCTAAGTAAAAAAAAAAACAAAACAAAACACCAAAACAAAAAGTACTGAAGAACTGTTCAAGGTTAAAATCAGGGTAAAAAAAAGTAAAAATAGCTTTCTTTACTGTTTCTAGGAGTTACAGATGGTTGTGTTAAGGTGACAATGGGAGAGCTGGGAAGACTAGGAAGGAGTTGAGGCAAGAGGGCTGTTTAAGCCATGACTACTGCTAGTTTACTCTTCTTTCTTTTTGTTTTTCTGTTGTGATTTTTTAAAAATAAATACTGAACTCTAAAATAAATGCAAAATGTCTCCAGAACAATAACAAAATATTTTTTTTACATGGGGGAAAAGCAGGGTGAGAAAATAAGAAAAAGTGAGAAGTCAAAACTTTGGACAGGACTTACACACTGTGGGTTTACTTTTGCTAAGGAGAGGCGTTCTGGTGCTGAAATTTGTCTCCAGAGTGTTCAGATTTTAATATGCTTCTGCAGCCTTCAAACTGATGCTCAGTAATTGGAAAATACATTCTGCTTTGACTGAAAATTGGTCATGAATGTTACCGTTGGGTTGGATTTACTATCCTTCTGACACCTTTTTTTCAGAGAGTAAAAACAAAAGCCAGCCTGACAGGCCCTTAGCATATTTGAACAGAGGAATGAATAGAGAGAAATACCTTGAGGGGCAAATATTGAAAAACAAAAGCCTGCTTAGAAGAGAGAAAATCTAGCAGAAAACCAGTTTACAAAGTGGTGGCATAATCTGTTAGTAGCTGTGCAAAGTTTAAAGTGATACAAGGTCAATATGCAATGAAGGTAAATTAGTACTAAGTACACAAAGCAATTATACAAATAATCATACTGTGGAATTTCAAACAGAGAAAGGAAAGCATTTACACACTGAAACTTTTCAGTGACATCTTTGTTAAGACTGATCTGAAACTTTTCACCTAAATAATGACTTTTGGTTACCTTTTTGCAAGTGTCAAGTTTTTAATTGACATTTGCCCTCCCATTGGGATGGTATCCTGGAGTGCCCATCAGGGTGGGCTTTCGTACACTTATCTCTTGCTCATTGTCATGGTTTGACATGACAGCCTTTTCTGGTATGGGGGAAGGGGCTGCAAAGATGGCTCCTGCAAGAAGTTGCTCACAACTCTCCCCAGCTCAGAAAAGGCTCACTTCTGGGGCTGAGCCAATTAGATGCCTCCACGATCACTTTTTAAGAAGAAGCCGGAAGGGGAGGTGTCTTCCTCCATCTTCTTTCCTTCTTCTGCCCCTTCTTCTCTTCTTCTGGCTGGTGGTGGTGCAAGGAGTAGGAACAGTGAGAGAAACAACCATGCGGACTCCAAGGTCAGTGATGAAAGGGAGGAGGTGTACTGTAGCAGAGACTCCCCTGCATTCTATGGAGAGAACTGGTGAAGCTGAGATTTATTTTCATTTCTTTAAAGACCCTGCATCAGCGGTACAGACTCATTTTGATAATGAGCCCGCATCAGGGGCAGAGACTCATTTTTGCTAAAGCTGACCCCGGACCAGGGGCAGCGATTCACTTCATTAAAGGCCCCAAGCCAGGGACAGTGATTTTGGCCGGAGGAGGCCTTGTTCCGAAGGAGGGGCCCTTTATCACTATGGCCGGAGCAGGCCCTGTCCCGAGGAAGGGACCCAGTATCCACAGCTGCAACTGTGGGGAGGAACCCACGACAAAGCAGCTCATTAAACTTAGGCCCAGAAGAGGCCTTGTCCCGAGAGAGTGACCTTGCAACTGCAGAAACTGCAACCGCGGTGAAGAATCCACGTCAGAGAGATTCACCAAGGACTGTGTCCCGAGGAAGGGACCTTGCAAGTGCAGAAACTGCAACCGTGGTGAAGAATCCATGTCAGAGATATTCACCAAGGACTGTGTCCCGTGTGAGGGAACCTGTATCGGCAGAAGCCGCAGCTGCTGGGAACAACCCACACCAGAGAAGTTTGTTAAGGACTGTGTTCCGGGGGAGGAACCCCGTGTTGGAGCAGGGGAAGAACGCCAGGAGTCATCCTCATCTGAGAAGACAGAAGCGGCAAAGCCCATCTGTGAGAGACTGACCACATCCCCCACTCCCTGCCCCCCTGAGCTGTTGCGGGGGGAGGAGGTAGAGATATCGGGAGCAGTGAGCTGGGCCCGGGAAGAAAGGAGGGATGGGGGAGGGAGATCTTAAAGTGCTGGTTGTAATTTTCTCATCATCCTACTCCCTTTTTGCTTTTATTCTGTTCTGTTTCTTGTAGAATAAACTTTCCTACTTTCCTCTCTAAGTCGAGTACTAGAGTCTGTTTTGCCCAGAACCATAATTGGCAGTGAGCCCTCCCTGCCCTTGTCTCAATCCACAACAATCTTGCTTATCTTTTTACTCCCATTTCACTGGGTCCTCTGCCATCTTAACGAGGGTGGGGGTGAATGGGGGCATCAAGCGAGAAACTGTCGTGGTGCTGTTGTGCTAGCTGGGCCAAACCACGACACTCATGTAGAATCTCATTGTCAATCTAGTGGTTTTGTGGCCTCTCAGAAGCTATTCTTTCCCTCTGATATTTGAGAACAAGCTTGCCTAACCATATGCTCTAAAAATTGTGCTTTCACCTCCCTCCTTTTCCTTAACAAAATTATGAAGGAAATTGACTCTTGTGGGCTTCAGTGTACGTAAGAGTCTTAAAATGCTTTAGAAGAAATAAAAAAGGTGATGGAATTTTTTATGAGTTGTGATTAAACAGCGTAAACATCTTTTTTCAGATGTTACCGTATGTTTGTTTTTTTTAACTAGACTGTTGTGGACTTTATTTTTTTATATGCTTTTACTGTGTCATGGAGCCCTAGTATAGTTGTTTTCTTTAAAACAAAAATAGAAAATATCTGCTATTTATTTATTTTAATGTATTTATTACAGTTACATTTGCAAATCACTTTATCTTAATGGTTATTATTTACTTCTGAAGGAAACAAAAGACAAAATGAACATTTTTTGAGATGCTGTGACATTTTTCTGGAGAAATAGAAAATACTTCTTGTGATGATTCAGAAAACAGTTATGACAGAATATCAGCACTTGCTTTTGTTGAATCTTTATGGAACATGGAGCAATTCACAGACAAACCAAGCTTGCACTCATTTTACAACGGCAATCTTGGAGGGCAAATTTGCAACCATGCAAACTGCACTCCACCTCAGAGAATAATGCATCCTTTGCACTTACTAAAGATAAGAAGCTGGCTATAAGGTTTTTAAATGAAGTGTCAAGTTAATGTTAATTATTGCTTGTGAGGTTTAAAGGGGAGTAAAACTGGGGCAAATTGTATCTCTAAGAACCTCTGGCCAGAGCCAGTTAAAGCTACTGTGATCTACAGAGCTTGTGACTTGAGATAATAAAGCAGGTTACTGACAGGCATTTTGGCTCTGAAAGGTCCCTAAACAATGCAAAGAGAAACACCATCAAGGTAAATTCCCTTTGAGGAAACATAAATGTTTCATACAGACATCAGTGAAGTCATTTGGAACTGACTAGTGGATTGGTTTGAGGGTAAATTTAGATAGTCTCTTCATCCAACGTGTTTACAGTAGGTTATCAGGCTCCCTTAAGAAGCAAGGAATTTTAAATGACTTTGTATGAAATCCAGGCTCAAGTCTTCTTCCAAGGCACATGTGTATTTCTGAGTTTAGCTTTATGATTGCTATATGCTTATGTGCATAGAAATTGCCAAGGGAAGGACTATAGGGGGATTTTTCAAAACAGCCAAACAATTTCCTGTCCTCTGACTGCCCTCCACTAAAATGAAATGGGCCTCTACCAAAATGAAACAGGCTTCTCCCAGTTTGCAGCTGGTTGTTTTGGGAATAGCATCAGCTTCGTGACATGATGGTGGAGGATCTGCATTTCTACAAAGCCTAGGATGGATGATGACTTCTCACTATGTTCTCAGGGCTAAAAGAACCCACCAAGAGATAAGAACTTTGAACACATACCAATAGACCCCTACACCACCTAAACGATAGGAAGGACAGGCTCTTAGGAAGGACTTCGTGCAAGAGGAAGGAGCGCTTGAGGTGTATGTTCTCTCTTAACTTGCAATACGTAACTGACCGATCATTCTTTGAGTTTATCTCTATAGGTGACATCCATAAAACATTATTATCACTTATTTAAGCCCTAAACTCAGGGATTCAAAAATAGATGCTACTTGCTGGCTCTCAAAGCCTCTCTCCAGAAGGAAGATCAGCAGCCATCCTCATAAAGATGACTTCAAATCTTTGTCACAGTTTTGTCTTCAACTCATGTTACAGACACATTACCTTCTTAGCTTGCTTTAGGTAATAGTATATTATACCTGCTTTATGTTATTCTGTGTTTTCAATGAGTGAAGCATATTGATAATGCTGCTTACCCTCATTTCTTCCACCTCATGCTCCTAATACCACAATTGCCTGATGCATCTAACCTAATAATCAACATAATAGGTATAAATCTGCATTTATCTCAGTGACATCAGTATAGATGCACAACAGTAGATATGTTCACTGTGTGAAGAGTTTCATCCTACTTTTTCTCCTATTACTCAACAGACCAGAGAGCATGAAAGAAATAGAATATATTTCAATATAGGAAGCTTGACATGCATTTTAAAAATTTTAAGTACATATTCAAATGAAATAATTTCCCTTAAACAATGCTTTAATGTTACTAATGCTAACAGCAGCTCGTTCTTCAGATCCACTCTCCAGTCTATGAAACCATAACATGGCAAATAACACAGCCTTAAAACCCAGTATTAATATCCACGAAATGTGATGCCTAGAACTGATAATCATGTTTGGATTTAAACATGGCACCTCCCAATAGCTGAGTGCTGATGAAGTTTTTTTGAATCTCCATAGTCAAAACACCTGAAGTGATCCTTGAATTACAGCAGCAAATTGACCTGTGGCTGTAGATCACTCAGGTTAGAAAATTGAAGCTCTAAACAGAGACATTTCTAATTTTTACAGTTTTTCTGTAATGGATAATTGCATAGAGTATAACTTCATCTGCCGAGATATGCTATAACCACAGAGAGTTGCAGTTTCAAAGAATACATTTTGAAGGCTCAGTGTAGTGCACATTCCTTCTTATGTTCTATCTGTTTTGTTTGCACTATGTAAATTGCTTCTAATATCTCTTCTTTCCCTCTGCCCTTCAAACTGTGGGCTTTGTAATATGAAATACAGGCAGTACTATGTGTAAGCCTATTTTTCTGTAGGTGAAACTAGAACATCTGTAAACCTAACCCTGTGATTGAAATTAATCTCAGATACTCTATTAAATTTACTTCCTCACATTCTGAAAGAGCATTTTGTTTTGTTTTACTGCTGGTAGCCCTGAAACTTGTATGTGCAAATGATAGCTGGGAGATAGAGGAGAAGTAACCATATTCTTCTTGCCTTCATGGGACAGTGAACACTCATGACTGCATTTGTTACACTTCTTTCCCTGTACAGGCTACTTTGGCTGGATAACACCGGGAATGAGGTACTTGGGAAGAAGAAACATAGAACATGAAGACTTTTCCACAAAGCAGCCTCCCAGCTATGTTGGCTATAAGGTCTGTGGTACAGGATTTTCCTGTTATACATTTGTAAATAAAATGTGTAAATAAACTTAGCAGACGCAGTTTTAATTTACACCACCTATAGTCATAGTGCATTTAAAATGCATTTCATTGGATTTATTTATTCGTAGTTGCTTTTATGTGAGTCTTTGTGGGTTAAAAGATACTTCTTCAAGTCTGCTACTTTTAGGAAGGTATAGAAAATCAGGATGAGTTATGGTCTGTTATCCAGTTGCATTCTGCTTTGCTCTGAATGTTTTCTTCCCTCCCTGAAGGATCTGCATTGCATTTGGTATGTAGTTATATTGTATTGTACCTCTTTTCTACCTCCTGATTGCCTTTCACCTGCATTCTGGGGATCTGCATCCACCAATTCCCTCAAGGAGCCCTAGCACGCTCCTTGTGAAAACATTTGAACTTTAGTTTTATTATCTGAAAGAGCTCATTCCACCAGTTGTATCGAATATAATCTTGGATTAAATGGACATAGCTTCTATCAGAGAACTCTTAAAGGTTAAACCACACATTTAAAAGGTGATGTGGTGTGGATATGCCCATGTAATAATTTAGGCAGGCTGTTATTCGCTAGAAAACAACATTTTTGGAACTTGCATAGACTGATAATAGCATCAATAGGAGCTGACCATCCTCTCTCATACCTAAGGACAACAGAAGACTTGTACATGTTTATGGCATCAGACAGATAGTGCGTTATATTAACATAGAACAATAAATCATGTTTGTCTCCAGATGCATCAGCACCTGAACAGAATTGCTATATAGTCTTTAACTCGTCCCCACACACCCTGCTTTGGCTGGCACCAGACTCAGGGAATTTTAACAGAAACAGGCAACTGCAGCATGTAGGGAAACCTTTGTCATCACTGTTTTGCTGAGGAATTACTATTGGGAAAAGGAAAGGGCAAGCTGCTGCTCTCCGGCCCTGCACTTGGACCTTGAGGCTGCAGCATCCCTCTGGGAAAGTGTCTGGGGAGACCAACTGTTGCTGCCGTCATGACTAATCGCTCCTTTCTAACAGGGAGGGACACATTAGCATGGACAGGGTTTTGTCTGGGCACAGATCCAGCATCTGCAATTATGCACTTAAGCAAAGATCTTTTGCTGGAGATCTTTACTTGGGTTTATTATTTCTGCTGAATTCCAGCCAGTGAGAGAAAATTCCCACTAGTAGGTGGGAGGAAAATAAGTGGAAAGACTTTGAAAACAGAAAGGATAAAGGACAGAATAAATTGAGCTACAGCCGGCATATTTAGAACCAAAAATGAGGAAGTAATCATCTACTCCTGGAATTTAACAGGATTTATTTTAAACACCAACTACCTGTGCATAGAAGGCAGGCAGAAAGCACAATAACATTTTCCTAAGTACCAATTAGCGAGCATTCGAAAGTGCAGGCCCAGTGAGGTGAAAAATTGTATATAATTTTTAGGTGTGTGACACAGGTGTTTCTGTTTTGGAAACAAATCTATTCTGCAGAGAACAAGGAAGAATCTTCAGGATTTAATGGGAAGCTGGAGGCCTCTGGACTTGTCTGCAATAAACAAGACTACTCCTCAGTAATGTTTTATTCTAAATTTTCTGATGGGAGGAAAAGCATGTATTAATGAGTTGATTTCAAGATCTGATACTTTTGGTTCTGAAACACCTCCCTCACAAAATGAAAATACCCCAAAATTTAGAGAGGCTAGCTCTCCACAATATAAAGCATTCCCAAATCCTAGGATATCCTTCCTGGCAATTTATTACCTGGAAGGTTGCACGTCACGAGATCCAAAAATATTGTAGCCTGCTTTTCTATGTTTATACTTTCATGTAGAGGCTAGTTGTATTTCTACCTTGAAGCTTCTAAAAATGCCGAATAATATTTTCACTCTGTCATGTACCAGGGTTCTTCCTTTTTTTGTGTCTTTTTATTTTTTTATTCTTTTGTCTAAGACTGCAGAGTCACAAGTCTTGCTTGTCTGAAGTATATGGATAAACCCCCTGTCACATACGCTACTTAAGAAATTGAGCTTGCGTAGCACAGACTAAAAACATAAGGTAGAAAAAGCTGCTAGTTTATCAATTGAACTGTTCCTCTCTGTGGGTATCTAATTGATTGTGTGGAAGCTGCCCATACACAGCCCTCTGCTCTGCTGGAAGCTGCAGTTCCTCCCTACAAGCTGACTGACTCGGCGGGTGCTCATACATCCTTCCAGTGTCCTGACAACTGGCTTTGCACGTACAGGGTGAACTGTCTTTCCTATAGACTTCCTCAATTCAAATAATAACGGGTAGTAAATTAGATGTCAACGTGTTTGGCAGGACATTTTTGGAGAGAGTAAAATGGTGATTTTCAACAGGATGAGTAAAGTTGTGATTAGGCAAGCCAAAGAGCAGCACAAAGCCCAGTAGCTTAATTCCATGGCAAAGAACAGCAGGAGCTGCATTGCTGTTTGCAATGTCTGCCCAGAATCATAAACAGAAGATTCAATAAATGCAGGTATAATCCCAGGTGCTTTAAAATGTGCTGCCTTACATGAATATAATGCTTTTTCATCATACAGGTAGATAGTATTTTTTTCCTTTTTAAAGTTAGCAAACGTTATTACAGGGCATAAATGAAACATGCTCACATCTGAGTATCTTAAAATATATGTGTGTATGATTCTTATCTAGAATCACTGGGGAACATTGAGTGAAGGGATATCAGTGAAGACAAAGCTCTACCCTAAACTCCTGTTCAATGTTTGACTAACAAAAGAAATTCATAGAAATGTTATGGATAAATAACATGCTATATTTATGTAATATAAAATGCAGCTCAAAGATGAGAACAATGGTCAGACAATAAATGGTTTATAGAAAGGGAGATAGATTTAAAGTGAGAAAAAGATGAAGATTCGGAGATTAGTATTACTGTTGCTAGGATGAGGTACATCCTTTTTAGCAAAATGAATAATATTTTGAAGGAGCTCCAAGTGACCATCTTTTGATTCTTCAGCGTTAAAATAGATGAGAGAGAAGGCTATCTGCAATTTACTATTTCCATGGTAGTAGAGCGAGAGTAACAGGTTTCTAGACTACTGGTTTGTCAAGACTAGCTGTATTTAAATGTATGAAATACTTCACAACCCTTGTTATGGAAATTAAAAATCAAAGTGAAATCACACTCTTCTTTTGAGAGAATAGGTTAGAAAAGCAAAAATTACAGTCAGTGGTTGCCCTCGTTTTAGGCTTGAAGCACACTGTGATAGAAACTACATTGGGAAATAAATTATTCCTTTTTAATTACTTGCAATAGAAGTTATACCTTTATCTATAAAATCAAAGTAATTGATAGATAAGAGGAATGTTGACTTATTTCATGGCTAAAATGATTTACACCTTCAATTGATGAAACATGGAAGAGGATGTGATCATCTGTTACGACAGTGTAGGAGTCTGAGAAGCCCCGACATGCTGACAGATTGCATTCAGCAACATGCTTCTTCTCCAGGGAAAATTCTGTTTCTTATTTTGAAAGATTCAGGCACTGCTCAAACACGAGTATCTATAAAATGCTCATTAGGGACAATAAAAATCATTCCCAATGACTGCAGTGTTATTAGCTGCCATCAGAACTTTGATTAATCTTCATTCGTGTTTGGGAATTTACCTTGTGAGAAATTCTGTAGTCAGGGCTCACTTGTATTTTGAGTTTATGTTCTCATTTTGAGCAAAAGAGAGGATTTTTACACAGAACTGTCTGTGACTTGTATTTGTTCAAGTTCTCATTCTGCATCAAAACATTAAGACCATGAAAACAAACATAACATCCTACGTGAACCTAGGCAGTCATCTAACCCTGTACCCAGGCTCTAACAGCATCCAGAAGCTGAATTATAGAAGGGGATAAAAACATGGTGAATGCAGACGGATAATTCTTTGGTATGGTTTTCAACCCGTAGCAAGCCCCTTTGTAAAACTGCCTAACAGTTGTAGAGATAGCACTATTTGTTGCAGAAAGAGGCCAGAAATAAATGGCATCTGTCAGGGTATGCTTTCCCATTGGACGGGTGTTTCTTATTAGTGAGGCTCCTATGTATATTGTTGTGGAAATGTAAGAGTCCATAGAAAATGGGAGAGCAGTAATCCATAAAAGAGTGTCAATACATGGGGAACCTATTAGCCTTTTGGACAATCACATAAAATAAAAGGGAATATTATTGCAATTTTTAATTATACACTAGCAGATTTTCTGAAGAATCACTGTAACTTGTGATTCATCTCTACTCACACTCACATTCATTGCTAAATCATTAAAGGACATGCTATATAGCTTTCATTTGTGTCAAATGTTCAACTTACATGTCTACTGCGTGAAGTGGAAACATTTTCATTTAGCACTGAAAAAATCAACTAAAAGGTTTGTGTTTTTTGTTGTTGTTTTTTTGATTTTTAAAAGTAATATTTTGAAAAAAAAAATTAAAGAGTACACAGAAAATTCTAATAAAAGAGATACAACTTTGCCCAGTCTATGTTATTCCTCTTTCCCTAGTCATACAGAAATAATAATGTATCGACAAATTTAAGGAATCATGCCTACAAGGGGTAGTTAAGATAAGACAATATTAGTCAAACTTAATATCAACCGATGAAATATAATCAATGCTTTCTGAATTAGATTAAAATATCTGTTACAATCTTTATGAATTATTTAATGTATTGATTTATCTATAAACAAAGAAGAATATTTACGTATTAGAGGAATGTATCTTTAATTTCAGTCTCTTTGGCACATAAAATAGTTATGGTAGCCAGAGAAGAGACAACATATTCTGAAGTTGGTAAAGATTAAGGACCAGAATTAATAGAGGCTTTGGCTACTTGAACCAATTTAGATGGGAGTAGATAGAACTACTGTATATTTGATAGACTTCATAACTGAACTTAGTGACACAGGTCATCTGAGACTTTCTTACTAAATAAATGAACAAGTTAATGAACAAGTTAATAGTGGTCAGACTTGCAATTTGAGCTGTGTCTTTAGGCAGTTTTTACTGAAAGGTTGAAATAACATTTAGCAGCCATTTTAACTAGACACATAGAGGTATCTTCTGGAAATTTTTCACAACTGAGAATCTGCACAGAAATTTAATGAAATATATTATCAAATACTTGGTATTTTCTTTACTTGCTCATTCTGCTTATGAAGCAGAATCTATCTGATAATATTTTGATTATGGGAAATGAAGATGACCTCCAGTGAACAAGTTCTGTAGTCTTTCTATTAGAACTCTCTCTGATTTTGCTTTATATACACATATATTCAAATAATATATATGCAGTTATAAAAGTGTATATATATTATTATATACACACATTGATTTTGTAAAGGGTAAATTAAATCTTGATGGTGTGCTCAAAAACATGAGATAGGGAAGACAAATGTCATCAAAACCCTTCTTAAAGTTTGTATCTGGTATGATTCAAAGAGTGTGTGGCTTTAAACCATGTTTCATTTCCTCTCCTAAGGTTAAAAGTAAAATTGTTGGAATCATCTTGTCTCAGGGGTGAACAGAAGGTGTAATAAGCCTTCTTGTCGTTACTAATGACTGATGATTCACTGAACAAGACTAATTCAGCCAACTCTTGATGAAGTTACCATCCTGGGTTATAGAAGTTTGAAATTTCTTCACTAAAAGACCAATAAACTTGCCTATTTCAGATCATTCCCTTCAGATGCTATGGTTTTTCTCAAATTTCCAGCCTATTATTCTGTAAAGAGAGTATTTGGCAAGTTCTTGGGTATTTTTTCAGATTCAAATTAGTGAGTGCCAAAGATTTCTGGAGTTCTCTATCAGTTCCTGCTGCCTATGGTATATTCACCTTTTTAATACTGGGGAACCAGTGGCAGTTGCCTAATATTTTTGGCAGGAAAAAAAAAAAGTTTTCTTTCCAAATGTCAGATTCAGAGACCTTTTTCAAGGAAACCAGTTGTTTCCTAAATTTCATAAAAGATCATAAGTAACCATTAGTTCTCTTCAGCAAGGCTCATGCCCTGTCAAGGTTTTTCTCAGGCTTTGATAAGAAGGAGTTTATTTCCTAAAGATCACAACAGAACATTTATTTGGTAGCGATGTCACTATTTTTAGCTATGTTGCTAATATCAGTTGTTCCTTTTAATCCATTTTACGAATTTCCAGTTAAATCCTTGATTACTAACCTTTTCTGTAAACTTCTTTGTAAACATTAAATCAAATGGTTAGGAAAAATCCCTGTATACTGTACTAGCTTATTGCTCAGATCCATAATCCCATCAAAGACTAAAGAATAATACTATCTGTCTTCTTTGAACCCAAACTGATAGGCAGAACTTACACTTGGAATCTCTAACTCATAGTGATTTTTACCTGTTTACAAAGATTTGAGTGACTAGTCTGTCATTCCTAGTCATTCCTTCAATACTTTTAAAATATTCAAAGACTGGTAACTCTCTAACCCTTTGGAATTTCCCTGGTTTTCTGAGGGCTCTTACATATTATCGCTGGGGAATCAAATAGATCTTTTACCACTTTTGACATTTTGTTTGTGACATTTGTCTGTTATTTTCTCTGGCGCCATTGCTTCAAAAAGATATACTTTTTTTAATGGTAGTGACTTTTAATCAATCTTCAGAAGATGGCAACATTTTTATTGAGGTGAATCGATGCCATTCAGGCAATACCATTCACTTGCCATATCTGTGGGTCTAATTTTTCCAGCCTTAGAGCTTTAAAAGTAGTTTTGGCTTCTTAGTCACATACAGTAACACTTGTAAATGAAACATTTTTCTCTTAAAACAATCCTTACTGAATGCTTTATTTTTTTTTCCCATATACTCCTGAAAATATTCTTTCAGTGTTAAGTCCAGGAATACTGAAAGATATGTATGTTAGAGTAGTTCACAGGACAAGAAATGTTCTACCAAATGTCATAGGGACTTCTTAACCTATTAATATATAATTTGTAGTTTCCTAACTAGTCACAACTTTTCTTCTGATTTGAGACACTTATTAATGACATTTAATAGCAAATAGTTGCAAATATTCCAGTGTCCCTTTAGTTACAGGAGGACACAGCTGGCAGTAATCAGGCTCATCTTATTTAAATGCTTTCTACAGTACAAAACCCTAAAACTTCTTCCACCCTAAACATCTAAAGAGAGATGACAATAGCAATAGGCCAAGGAATAATCTACAGAGGAGATATAGATTCCTTTAGTCAAAAATAATGGTATTTCACCTTATTTTTCTCCTGCATACCTCAGAATAATGGGCTGGGTTTCATAGGATAGGTTTTCAGAAGGGGTTCTTGTAAAATCTGCCAGTGATTGTGATACTCATTGTTTTAAAAATCTAGTTCAGAGTTTTTACAAAGGCTGATCCCTGTTTCTAATTTATATTTAAATATTTTTTAAAAAGATATTCAAAAGATCCCAGGAGCCTGTTGAGTATAAAACAACAAGGAAGAGAGGCAAACCATGCTTTCTGCTGAGTTTTGAACTCCAATGGTCAAGAGCACTTAGCAGGTAGCTTGTCTTCAAAGAGAAGCACAAGGTTTCATCTCCAGCATAGCTGTTGTGTTCACAAGATCGCTTGGCTGCCTTCAAGGTTTTCTTTCACCTAACATGCTAAATTGCATATTTTAAAGTGAAACTAAAGCCTTCCTTGTATTTTGATTTTTTGAAATACTGCTGGGTAAGATGGTAGGGTGAAAAAGCTATCAGAGGATAGCTAGGAAAACAGTGTAGATTGTTTAGGGCTGATTTTGGTCGTAAACCAAAAAATAACAGCAGCAAAACACTGACAACCATCATTAACATGCTCATTTAAGTTTTACTGTAACTCTATTATTACATCATAGAGTAATAAGAACCACAGTATATTGTATCACTTTGCAGTAACAAACTCCTTTGACATCATTTTATGCTCTTGTAAAAGTAAATGTCTGTAAATGACAATTGAGTATGACAGACAGAAGTGAGTGTCAGCATGATAACTGACTCTACAGTTTTTGTTGCTTATAAATTCGCGGTGTTAAATGAATCATAGTTCATAATAGTGGACAAGAACATAAGTAGACATAATAAAATTCCTAAATGCAAAACTCAGACTTGATAACACCCTGATGAATATGAAGTCATATATCTATTCAGTGTGAGTCTGCATATTTCTAGTCATTCATGTGTAGCAAAGAAGGTGGTTTAGGTTTTGCCAAACATAACTAAACTTTATTAAAACCACTTTGAAGCAATTTACTCTATATGAATGCTAATATTTCATATTTTCTGGAACATCCAGAGGCATATATGCCAAGAGTTGAATAGTATTTGGTACTATTATCATCCAACCTGAAAAAAGTGGCAGTTACATTACAGTTACGTGCAGACGTCCACACCTGCTTTCTCATACATGAGTAAAGGTGCCTCAGTTTTTTTGTGCAGTCTTGTCAGATGTAGTTTGGTGTTAGGTGAAAGAGTAGGTCAGTCTCATTTTTAGTAATGTAATATTACTTCTCCAGCTTGTTTACAGACATTCATTTTAGTTTATCTCTCTGAGTTATGCCAGGCATAATCTTTTTGGCCATCTGTATATAGTGTTTCATATATAGTCGTGATATTATTTCTGTCACCATAAGTAGCAGTTGTGATCATACTTACTAATCCACAGTATAATTGGCTTTGAGTATGGTTGTTTTCATAGTTAGTCTCAGTGTTTATGTTACAAGTACTGTGTCACTTTTAAGTAAAGCTTGTCATACACATTTGGTTGTTAAAGCAATCCACTTCTTTGTGGGTAGACAGCTTTATTACGTCTCCAATATTGCGTATGTGGTGAGTCTCAAAATAACTGATATCCCAAGAAAAATAGGTTTGTCCCTAGATGTAGAGTGGATGGGTTCACCAGTTATCTGTCTCACACTCTTTTTATATCATACTGAGGAACAAATAGGGAAAAAAAATCATTAAAACCAAACAGATTTTGCACATTTGAATAAATATAGTGGCAAATAGAAGGCAGAAAGGGGAGGGATTCACTGTGTATCAAAATTTAAGGATTGAATGCATCTTACATAGTGGTCTGTGCTAGTTACCCTGAAATTTTCCAAAGAGGTCTTAGGTTCTTTAGGTCCCTTTCCATATTTCTTTCTGTCAGAAATTTATTAAGGGAGGAACCATAACACTGTGTGAACACTACAAAAGATAGAGCTACCTCTGTTCTCCTTTTTCCAGCCCCCAAAGCTGGAAGATCTAGGAAAATCTCCCAGAATAACTGCAGCTCCTTTCAATTTGTTATTTGAAGTTCTGCATTATTCAGAGAGAGAGTCTGGATTTTCCACAGCAGAAGAGATCCAATAAGCATTTTACACTTTTAAAGATGTTGTCTTTACAATCAGACCACTTCCTCTTCTCTCTGTGTAACTGTTTCTGTTTGCAATCATTCTGGTGTGTTTTAGAGGATTCAGCAGGATGAAAAAACACTCCTTTCATTTATTTCTGGCACCGATTGCTTTCCCTGCCTACTGTTAAGAAATGAGTTTCAAACTTCAGAATTTGAATAGAACAAAGTAAAACAAGAGGGAGGCCTGATACATGAAGAGACATTGTCAGAGGGAAAAATAGCTCTGAAGCCACACAAATACTGCCAAAGTTAGCACACAGTGCTCTGTTGTTCAGGTTCAGGGTTGAATTAATAAATAATGTGCTTGTTCTGGTTATTTTGCATGTAGAAAGGTGACTGGACATGTAAAATAACCACAACTGGCAAATTAATTATTGATTACAGTGCAGCCTTCAACTAAATGCAAAATTAAACATTTATTCTGATCAATAAATGATGTGACACTTGTGGCTATTCCCTTCGTCAAGTTGTATTTCGATATATCTGTGTCCATATTAGGTTGGCTGAGTGCAGATCTCAGGGGAGCTGTGGGAGATATGCTGGTACCCAGGGCAGGAGAACAATTTAGCTGATTGTTGCCCCTTGTTACCTTCCCCAGTGTTTCACTCTGAGCCCATCCCTGGGCTGTTGCCCACTGCTGAGGTAAGAGGGGGCCCAGGGGAGCTCATGTGGCCAGAGTTACAGCGCCAGGAGGGGAGACCACCATTCTGATGGTTTAGATGGAGTATGGGAGTTTTTGAGGTGACTCCTCATTGCCTCCTGCCTTTAGGAAAGCTAAACTTCGTTATAGACAGGGCGGGCAGGGAAAAGAGGTGGTTTTAAATTCTTATTGCTGCCCTCACTTTCCCCATCTAGTTCCCTCCCTCAGAAGAAAAAGTTACCATTTTTGTTTCATGTTTCGTACAGCTGTCTGTGAGTGTTTCATTCATTATACCTTTCCATTTCATCAGGGTGGTGCGAAGAGGTATTACTCTTAGCTTGAGACAATTGACAGAGAAGACAGGTAAGAAAATTACCCTTGTTTTCCTCAAGAAACTAAATAAAATGAGAGAACCTGCTTCACTTGTTCAGAGCCACAATCAAGTACATTACCCATTAATTTCAAGTTGAATATTGTGTTCATGTCATCTACTTGAGATATGAAATCCAAGGGAAGAAAGCTTTGCAAAAGTAGGCTTTGGATCGGGTTTTAGTTGCAAAGTAAATCTTGGTTTTGAAAAGCATATGTTTTGTACTGAGTGTGGCAAATCTGTGTGGCTTCAGTGGGGGAAAAAACCCAAAAGTTTCCTGATGAATAGTCAACTGGTTTGGAATTCTGTTATGAAAATAATTTATAGGGTTGTGTTTTTCACCTGCCTCCAGAAACGAAATACATATGGTTTATGCATCTGGTAGGAGAATTTAAAAAAAAAAGAAAGAGAAGGGAACTGTCTGATCCTTCCCTACCATGACAGCGTATCATTCTGAGAAGAGAAGTAACTGTTTGAGGTTAATTTAGATCACATCAATCTGTATTACTTGACCTTTTCAGAATAAACAGAACCAAAAAGTGACTACACAAAAAAAAGTCAATCTTAAAGCCAATTACACTAATAGCATCTGATGTGTAAATGGGTGTTTATTATTAAAAAAAAAAATCACTGCAATAAAGCTGAGGGGCATTTAAAGACAGGAGATGTCTAATTGTAGCATATCCAGTAATGAAATCACAGTCAGCCTAGTAGCTGATTAAGGTTAATTTGAATCACATCAATGTGGATTAACTTGGCCTTTGCAGAATGAACAACACCTTTGTGCCAACATGATCAATTAGTCCCCTTAACTTCATACGTCTGCTTGGAAAGGTTAGATTTATTAGTTATCAGGATAACCACTTGGAGATTAAAATCTCAAGTTTGGGTGCTTATTTTTTTCAACATACCCTAAGCAACGAAAAAATAAAAAAAAGACAAAATATGAAACTTTAAAAATGTTGATGCGGTTTGGTGTTTTATCTAATAAGCTTGAAAAGTCATGTTTATCCTAACAGTAGATAAAAGGCTGGAGACTGGACATATAATGGAATTCTCTATGTCTAGAAAGCACTGATTGTGCTTACAATCCTGTACCACCGTGGCAGCAACCTGATCCCAAATGCTTTGGTGCTGCAAGTTCTTTTTACAAAGAGAAATCTCTCCAGAAACAGTCATGTCAGGTCAAATCTACTTTTTATCTTTACCCTTCTCCATCCTCCCCTTGTGTTCAGAAATGAATGCTGGTAAAGACCCAGGAATGGCCCCAGTGCTGATCCCAAGGGCTGTCTGTCATTAGCTAAGACCATTGCTGGGGTGACGTTTCCCACAAAGACACTGGAAGACCAAAGTCTTTCAAATCTCCCTTCACCAATTCCTCCTCCACAGAACAGGTTGTTGTTTTTTACTATGTTTTGCAAAGTTCTCCAGGAAAAGATACAGAAAATTGCACATGTGACTTTTTCAGCACAGAATACACGACTAAGGTGGTATTTTCTAGACCTTCTATACATTGATACTCATTTTTTACCTGATAATAATGAATATTCCAGGAACCTTGAGATCTCAATTTCACAGACTCAGTGACAGACAGTCCTTACTGCATATGTAGTGACTAAAGACTATATACATTTGACTCACTCTAAGAAGAGCAGATATTTTGTGGTCTCTGTAAAATTATAGCTGATAGAAAGTTTTGGAAAATTTATCATTGATGGGCAAACCTGTTGAGCTGTGGGTTGGGATGCAGAAGTGGAAAATCACACACTCTAGCTTAAAGCTCGGAGAAGCAGGATACACAGAACAAAGTGATAACTACAGCTAAATTAGGCTGATCTAATTTGAGGTCAGCTCATATAGTGGAATATCTCTTTCAAAGGAAGACCTGTGGAGTGGTACTCTGGTCATCTGTTGTATATTCCTTACAGAGTAGAAGGTGTGGGATAGTAGACTTAGCAGGAGGTGGCACTTCTCTTCCTATTCACGGTCACGTAAACTATCATGTCTTGCATTCTCCTGCCCATTTTTAATCATGGAATAATCCTCCTGTAATTAAAACAATTGCCTACATGGAAATAGAAAGGAAATGGTTGATTTTATTTGTAATGATTTGTTGTGAATGGTGTTTCATTTATTTTTAAATCCTGTTTATCATTGCAATTGTATCGAGAAGACCAATATGAAGTTGGAATACCAGCCTGCTGGCTTGATGTGCATATTCGTCTGAGGAGATTGTTCATTACACTGTGGATGCTTGTTCTTCACCCTGTCTCCCTTCCCAGCCATCTGTTCTGCTTCTCTCAGCTGGAAATTAGGCAAAGAGTGGGTGCCACTTGTGCCACCAGCACTCCTCCTACCAGCTGCAAGTGCTTTGCTGACTACCAGTTACTGACAGAATAGAGTATGGGAACTGCCAGCAGTGAGGCATCAGCGGTGGCAGCATTTCCCATGTGTGGACAGTCACTATGGCCTTTACAGAACTACTGTAATCTGGCCAGAGCTGTCAATCGACACTCAATCTGGAACAATCCAAACTGGAGAGGTCACTCGTTAACTTAGCAGCATTTCTAGAAAAGAGAGTATACAGCTCTGCATCAGTGTGCTGTACTCCTTCAGAATGAATACAATTGAAATCACACAGAAAAATACACAGGGCTGTCTTAGAACATGTATTATCAGTCACTTCACACAGATCCTGCATGTTAAGACTGTGTCTAGCAGGCAGAGGGAGGTTCTGCTACCCCTCTACTCTGCCCTGATGAGGCCTCATCTGGAGTCCTGTGTCCAGTTCTGGGCTCCTCAGCTCAAGAGGGACAGGGAACTTCTGGAGAGAGCCCAGCGCAGGGTCACCAAGGTGATCAGGGGATTGGAACATCTTCTGAGGAAAGGCTGTGGGATCTGGGACAATCCTGGAGAAGAGGAAACTGAGGGGGAACCTCATTAATACTTACAAGTATTTGAAATATGTATGTCAAGAGGATGGGGTGACACTTTTTCTTCACTGTCAAGTGACAGGACAAGGGGCAATGGGATGAAGCTGGAACACAAAAAGTTTCACTTAATTTTAAGCAGAATCTTCTTTACCATAAGGGTGAGGGAGCCCTGGCACAGGCTGCCCAGGGAACTTATGGAGTCTCTGGATGTTTTCAAAACCCACCTGGACACATTCCTCAGTCACCTGATCTAGGTGGACCTGATTTAGCAGGAAGGTTGGACTAGATGATTTCTAGAGGTCCCTTCCAACCCCTGCCATTCTGTGGCAGGTATGTAAGGCTGGAATATAAAATAACTATTTCCATGTTTTGATTTTGACGAATGATGTTAAAATGTATTGTATGTTCTTACCCAAATCTCTTATGTGTTGCCTCTTAGATGATGCACAAAATTCAGTGTAAACAGAGGCCTGGAAATGAACTCTATTGAGTTTGCTTTGTGAAGAAACTGACCAATTCTCCTTTTTCCTGTCTTACTGTCTCAGGTATTATAGTAATTGCCTGGAATAAGAAACAAATTAAATTAGTACCACATATGATTTGTTGATGATGTCTGACTTAATTCTCAAGGCAACAAAATTGGAATAAACTATTATTTCTTCTTATCTGTAGAATTCAGTTTTCCACTCTATCCACCATCTTTTTTCTGCTCAGTCCAACAAATATGTGTGCTGTGTATAAGACATTCAGATTCCTGTTTGGCCAAAAACATATGGAGTCAACAAATGACTTAAACATTGTGGCTGTAAAACTGAAACCTGTGAAATCAGCCAAGTATTATTCACTCATGCTTGACAGTACTTGAAACACGAACCACACAACAAATGGCTCTTTTGAAGCCTACCAAAAAGACAAGGTGAAAGAACAAAAGCCAGACAGTGAGAAGAATAGGAAAGATATTCAGGAGCGAACTCACAGAAACAAATGTAAAACCCTACCTGCATTTCAAGGAAGTTGGTTGTGAATTTACAGACATAATTGTTTTTAGTAAGTTTAATATCTTATAAATTTCTTAATGCATAATGCATGGAGTGTAGTCTAGCATGGTTGCATATGGTCATACATACATATAAAAAATATCATTCATATTTCAAGGATAAATTCTTTATGTCAATGTCATGATATTTAGCCAAAGAAAATTACATATTTTATGATAGCTTTCACAATAGGCTTTGACCCTCTTTCTCACCTTTCCTATCATTTTTTTTCTGTGAGTAATCTAAGCCGGCTTTCAACAGGGGCTTCATATGACCTGAAGTTGATCTTGAAACATTAACAAAAGGGAGATTAGTGTGGAACAATGCCAAGACCTCTGATTCCTTCTTGATGTGTTACACCAGTTAGGCTGTATTATTAAATGAAGCAAACAATAGCTGATAAATAAAAAAACCCTGATGTCTTGTATAGAAGTTTGCTACTTAGCAAAAAAAAAAAAAGGCTCAGGTCATACAAAGCTTTAGACTTAAAATTGGGTATTTTTAATATTACTTTGCGTTTCCTTTACGAGTGAAAGTTTTTACAGCCTCTGGAAATGCAAAGAAAATATTCCAAAGTGTACACAGGGACAATATCATGGGTGAGCTGTAAAGAGTGAGAATACCATGGGTGAGCACTCACAGTCATCACCAGTGGATAAAAGTTAGACCACACTGCTTCACTCAGGTATCAAAACTTAGACAGAGACTAGAAGCAGAATAATGGGTTCCCATGGCAACCTCCGTCTCCCACCCCATCCCACATGGGCTCTGCTCTGCTCTGCTCAGTGCAGGGATGATTAGTTCATTTCTTCAGATGAGTGTGTTCAAAATCAGAATTTGTCGAGAAGATGGCAAGAACATGTGAGGCATATAATTACAAGGAAGAAAAATTTGTCAGCCAGATAAGGCTGCACAGCTGCCCTGGCACCTCACACTCCACTTGAATGCAGTGCTCAGACCTGTGCACCCATGGCATGGCCATCCTTCAGCCACTGCTGCTCTCTTGGCCCCACTTCCCCTACATTGGCTCCAAAGCAGCTTCTGGGCATTTTTGTCTGTTTTTTCATCTTCTGTTTCTTCCTCAGGTATTTCCATCTTTTTTCCAATTTGATGTGGTTCCCTTTGACTTGTGTTTAGTGGATAAACGTGTTGGCGCAGTGTACATTATTGTGTTCAGAAATTTGTGCAGTGCTTAATTCATTGTGAGCTTAACCTACAGTCAGGGCTGAAGGGCCTCAGTGCAGCAATGCAGCAGTGTCAAGCTTCCCCTCTTCTATATAGGAGAAAGACCTTTGGGAACGTTGAATGACAGCCTTTCTCTGCTATTCTTGCTCTTTAAAATAATGTATTTCGAACCCTTTTGTCATCATGGTTGAAGCTATGAATATACATATCATAATATATTTCATATGTATGTATGTTTATATGTTACTGAGATGGTATAAGAAGCAGATATTTTATTATTGATATGAAATAATGCCTCAGGGTATAGATAAATTATTCAGTTTTTATTTTAATAAAACGAATACCAAAGACAACCACCGCCACCAAATCTTTGTCCATATGAGATTGCAATCCTCAGTTAGATTTTTTCTCTTAGATTTTTCTGCATGACCAATGGAATAATGCCTAATAGCCACTATTATCACACAATTTGGTCAATATTATTTATGATACTTAGTAGTGGTGTCTTTAGTCATTCTGAACTCCCTACGACCCACGTATGTCTGCTTCCCCTTCTTTGATTGAATCAACAATTATATTGTGTTGATGAACTCCAGAAAAGGAAAACACGTATCTGCATTTGCTTTTAAGTCTGTGTTGTCTGAATACAGAAGAAGCCTGCGGCAATTTATGCCCTGCTGGAATACAGTTATCTTAACTGATATATGGGGATTACCATAATATTTCCTATTAAGTCTATGTGATTTTCCTCCCATTTCCATAGGTAAAAAATGGTAATACATTATCACTGATGACATTGCAAGCACTGACTTCAGCTGTAAAAATAAAAACCTAGCTGTACACAGAAATAATATTAAGATTGTTTCTGTTATGTGATGCTGATTGAAGTATTTGGTCTTAGTGGTCGAAGGTTATGCTGAACATACTGAACCTTATAGAAATTTACTTTAAAGATGCTCCCACTTGAAAATATCCTAAATAGCTCTCCCAAATTCAAAAGTTCACCAGACATTATCACTAACAGTTCTAAGGCAGCAAACACCACCACGAATCAAAACACAGACAGCACATACTATACAACTTCCCTCTAGCTTTTTAATTCATTCATTAGGCTGATGCTCAATCATTGTTCATTTTCCTCTATTCCTCACCATGTAAAAAAATTAGTTATGTGATAAATTTGTTACCGCTCTTCTGACTGGTTGCTGGAAGCTTCTTTCTACACTACAGAAACAGCATCAGAGACACTATTTGATTTAATTGCATTGTTTTCCAACATGCAAAGCTGTGATTCCTTTTCTTTGCAAATTATCACTGCCTAATGGTTTATTCCTGGAACTATGCTCTCCTCTTCTATACCTTTTACTTGTAAAACATCCACTGGTAAAACCATCTCATTCCACCTCTTCAACTGAATTACACTTTGTTCATTGAAGGATGAAGATTGTAGATAACTGGTATCATAGAATCATAGAATGGTAGAGGTTGGAAGGGACCTTTGGGGATCATCTAGTCCAACCCCCGTGCAGAAGCAGGGTCACCTAGATAAGGTTGCATAGCAACATGTCCAGGCGGGTCTTGAAGATCTCCAAGGAAGAAGACTCCGCAACTCCCCTGGGCAGCCTGTGCCACTGCTCCATCACCCTCAGAGTGAAATAGTTTTTTCTTATGTTTAAGTGGAACTTTTTGTGTTCCAGCTTCATCCCATTACCCCTTGTCCTGTGGCTAGCTACTACAGAAAAAAGGGATGTCCCAGCCTCCTGACACTCACCCTCTAGATATTTGTAAATGTTAATAAGATCTCCCCTCAGTCTCCTCTTCTCCGGACTAAACAGCTCCAATTCCCGCAGTCTTTCCTCATATGAAAGATGTTCCATACCCCTGATCACCTTGGTGGTCCTGTGCTGGACTCTCTCCAGTAGTTCCCTGTCCCTCTTGAGCTGAGGAGCCCAGAACTGGACACAGGACTCCAGATGAGGCCTCACCAGTACAGAGTAGAGAGGGAGAAGAACCTCCCTCGCCCTGCTGGCCACACTCTTGATGCATCCCAGGATGCCATTGGCCTTCTTGGCCATGATGGCACATTGCTGGCTCATATTTCATTTATTATTAATCAGGACTCCCAGGTCTCTCTCTGCAGAGCTGCTCTTCAGCAGGTCGACCCCCAGCCTGTACTGGTGCAGGGGGTTGTTCCTTCCCAGATAT
The DNA here is from genome assembly GCF_028858725.1 of Colius striatus. NCBI lineage: Eukaryota > Metazoa > Chordata > Aves > Coliiformes > Coliidae > Colius > Colius striatus. Next base: position 29,972,907 of record NC_084761.1, read on the forward strand.
GATTTCTGAATTTTTGTCAAATTATGTAAATATCTTCATGCATAAATCCATTCTATCTCCCCTTGAAGAAAAGGAACAGCCAAAATTCAGAAAGGTAAAATATTTATTTTCCTAAAATGGTGCTTTCTTTTTCTTAAACACTTGTACATTCACACACTGACTCCAAATCAATAAATAAATGCACATTGGCAAGGAGTTTTTGCATGTTATCAATCAAAATAACTTTAGCAGTATAGTGTCTATTAACTTCTGGTATTATTACAAGTTATTCAAAGGGACAGAACTGACAACACAGGGGTGACACTAAAAATCATTATTCATCGGGTACTTAAAAAAAAAAAAAAATGTACACAGACTTCATCATGCATTCATTGCAGTCCAAATTTTAAAAAAGAGGAAAGGTCTTAAAGGCTCTGGTACACTGAGGCATAGGAAAATGCCTCCCATCCTGCACTTTCCTATTTTCCTTATAAGTTATATAGACTTTTAAAATAACAAACCATTCCTCCAGTGAATGTTTCTTGAGTGCCTTATGTACATTTTCAATGTAACCTGGCTGTGTCAAAAGACTTGCTGTGTTCTTGTGAGGAATTTTGTCCATATGCACCTTCCTAGTATATTACATTGACACAAAGATTCTTGCTGGTAAAATAGAAACCTTCCTCTTCAGCCAAAGTAGTAGATTTTAGGCTAACATTCTATTTGAACATGGTAAGCAAGATGTGATGCTCAGAAGCAAGCAGCCACCTCTGGAGTTGGGATCTGAGGGGGATTACTCAAGTTGGGTGAATAGTTTGAAATTGAACTGCAATCAGCTTTTTTGTGACAATAGATTTTTTCCTCATATACTGTGTATGCTGGGTAGCTTTTATTGCATTCGATTTTACAGTATTACCTCCTGCATTGTGTCAAAATGATGTTACATGTTGAGTGAAGATAGCATGTGCTAGGAACAGAAAGAAAGGACGGGAAATCCTATTTTCTAAATGCAATTTCTACTTCTTCAGAGTAAATTTGAGCATGAGGACTCAGACCGATAAGAAATAACATATTTAAAGTATAGAAATGGGTATTAAGTAACTAGAGAATTGTATGACCCCAGTTTACTGTCTCAGTAGAAGAGCAATAGATGGGATTCAGGAATTCCCCAGTCAAACATTTATTCTCTGCTTATTTGCCAATGTGATATGAATTTATCATTGTCCTACTGCTTTTCACTGGGCCAGCTTATGGAAAGGGTTTAAAGGTGGCAGTGAAAAAGAACTTAATATTTGAGAAAGGTATGGTCCAATATTACCTAAAGGATACTTTTGTAGCTGTTGAAGCTTAAATACTTCATTCTAAATTAGTGAATTAAAAAAACTATTAAAAATGTATGTTTTGAAATGAAATAGAATCGTCTTGTGGTATAACCTACATAATTGCATTTTTTAATCTAAGGAATTATGCTCATTTTATTCCTTTATCAACAGCCTAGCTACCTTGAATTTTCTAATACTGATGAAGATTCCTTCCAAAGAAGAGCAAATAGTAGGAGTTGTGATTAAATTTCATTAAAAGATCTGGTTTTACTCCACTTTACTATTTTTTTTGCTCCATTTACTACATTTTATTTTCTGATGTCCATTTGCTCTATTTTTCAGCTGCCTTTTGTGTTTATTTGTGTAAGAGTAACAATATATATTATTTTAAATATTACTCTAACAGGCACATCATACGGCATGACCCTGTTTTAATAGTGCTGCTTCAAATTATTTGAATTAATTTACAGTTTTCTTCCTTTTCTGAGTAGAGCTAATCAAGGGGTGGCAGTTCCACTCAAAATGGAAGACCCTCAGACTTGTATGGTGTCGTGGTTTAGGCCCATCAGGGAACAAAGACCACGATTAGCCTCAAGTACCGAAGAGGCTGAGAATTGCTCAAGGGCAGGGAGACCTTAAGGTTCAGGACAAACAGACCAGGCTACTCGGCTTGGGGAAGAAAACAGAAAAATAATTTAATGTAACATCAACTAAAACATACCCACAAAAACCCAAAACATAACCAAAATGAAACAACACAGAGGAATACATCAATGAAGAGTCCAACTAGCCTTTTTAAGAACACCTTCTTGCCACACCTCCCCTCTTCCCGGGCTCAGAGCCCTGATCCTGCGGTTTTTGCCTCCTCCCCCCATGAACAGCTCGGGGGGGGGGCAGGGAGTGGGGTTTTCAGTCAGTCTATTCCCGATGGCTTCTGCCGTTTGTCCCTCCTCAGGACAGGTAGGCTCCGCACCCAGCCTCCTTGAAAGTCCGTGGGGTACCTCACACACACGGCAGCCCTGCACGGGCTGCTCCGACACGCACTTATTCCAAAGGCTGCAGCTCCTCTCTGCCTCTCGTGTGGGGCTGCTCTGCGGCGTGCAGGCTCTCCAACACGGCCTGGGCCATGGCCCCTCCCCACACAGTCCCTCGCCCGTCCGGGCTCACTCACATGGAGCTGCTGGTAACTCTCAGTCCGGCCACGGATCTCCACAGGTTTCAGGGGCACAGCTTGCATTCTCGCCACAGCTTGCAGAAGGGTCTCTGGTCTACTGCTTCTCCTTCCTTCCTCCTTCTCTGGCTGAAGTGTCCGCGTAGTTGCCTCCATCTTGTATCGCTCTTACACCTCCAGCCTCGCATTTCAAATTCCCGTCCCCTAAATAGTGATGGCAGAGGCGCCAGATTGGCCCAGCCGGGCCGCAGGTGGGTGTGAACCCAGGAGCCGGGGGAGAGTCCGCAAACTCTTTACCGGGTCTTCACTGCAACCCGCTCCCCCTGTTACTAAGCCAAAAGCTGCTCCTTGCTAAACCAGAACATGTGGAAAGAAACTAGAATCAAAGGAAAAAGAAAAGAGCCAGTTGAGAGCACTCTCATTGCCTCCCTTGTCTGCTTCCTAACATCTTCCCTAGAAAAAGACATAAGTGCAATCCCTTCTTAGCAAATGTTTATTGAAGCGCTTTTTTTAAAAATTATTAAGCCTCCTTGATCCTTCCAATAAATAAACCAGAGGTGGAATAAGAAATAAAATAAACCTTTTCCCATTATAGCTTTATGGAAACCAAAAATATTTATGATGACTATAAGCAACACACATTTGATGAAAATCTTCCTGTCCTTTTGTTACATATGAGCCTACACATACTATTAATCAAATCACAAGTAATACCTAGTGAATTGTGTCCTAAAAGTGTTAATTTTAAAGAACTGAATACAAGCGTGAACAAAAAACTGAGACTGAAAATAAATCATGTATTACCACATGTAAGAATATGTAATGAATGTGTAAAAATACTATATATATTTTGAATGCATAAGAATATTTTATCAGGTACTCCCAAGCCATGTATGCTTGCATTCAAAAAATTAAATCTTGTTTAATTAAACCCTAGAATGAGGCAATAACAAGTTGTACAAACCAAAAGATGGAACATAAATGAAGCAGATTACTGATAAACAGCAAAATTAATGAGGTTGGGATTCCTACTTGTTGCTGAGGAATCATTTTGTTGAGGTGTGATGGAAGGTTGCAGGTGACTGCAGAGCAACAGCCCACCTGACTGTCCCACTTTCTGCAGGTGGGATAAATGATGAGGATATGGGCTGGGGGTGTAAGATGAGGTTTCAGCAAAGACTGAGAAAAGTCTATAATACTGAAAAAGTCTCTGAAAAGGGTTACTGGGATGAGTTTGAGATGTTGGTGCTTATACAGTTGTTGCTGATGGGATACAGGCTATGAAGGTGTAAATGTAGGTAGTGGTATGGAAATCTAGTAGTGCTAAAGAAGATTTTTGGTTGTTTTGTTGGGTTTTTTGGTGTTTGTTTTTTTTTTTTAATGAAACCATACTTTTATTGGAAACAACTGCAGTCACTAATGTAATATTTTACATGAATTTATTTAAAACACATCTTACTGAGAAAAACAAACCAACCTACCCATCCTATGCATAATCAGTTTCATTATCATAAATGCTTTCAACTGCAATTTAGATTTCTACTCACCTACACCAGATGATGGAGATTTTTAGTAGTGGTTCACTGAATGATGATATGAAGTGCCTGGGAAGCTGGGAGGGCCTTTTGCCAAAGGAAAGAGACAGAAAGACTATTGCTAAAGAGGAAGGAGTCAATGAGTTAAGAGACTTTATAGTGTGGGTTGTTGATTTTGTTGGGGTTTTTTTTTTGGCAGATTCTGTTTAAAGAAAAGTGCAGGGAAAATGAAAGATTAAATGTAGCTGATCTGTAATGGAGACGCTGACATTTTTTTTGTTCTGATGAGTAAACCTCCCAAGTTTGCAAAACAATGAGATTGTGAAAAGAAGACTGATGTGAGGGGCTGGTAGCACTGGTGAGAAAGCAGCATTTATTGCTGCATGTGAGGATATGACTGAGCAGAAGACTTCAGGTAAGTTTGGTGAACCCATGTTTTAACTCAGTTTTTGAAATAATATTTCTATTGAGTTATGGAAGATATTTTGTCATCATAACTTCTGAGAGCAGAAAAGGAGTTCCTTAATGTGTTTGAGATGAGGCTTGCTGTAACAGCGAAATTAATTTGAGTAAATGTGAGTTCTAGTGCAAGGAGTCACAATAAGGAACTCTTCTTATGTGTCTGTAAGTATTTTCATGATCTTTTAGCAGTGGTCTGTGCTTTGGAGTAGATCTTGATGGAAGTCCTAGAAAAATAATAGAACCTTTAAGTACTTGATATGATGCTTTGGCTAAAGCTGTATTTATACTTGATAACTGAAAAACAGGTAAAGGGAAGGAGAGTCAAAACATGGAAGTTTTAGTGAAATCAGACAGTTGTTATGCTGACCAAGATGATCAGGGGACTGGAGCATCTTCCTTATGAGGAAAGGCTGTGGGAACTGGGGCTGTTTAGTCTGGAGAAGAGGAGACTGAGGGGAGATCGTATTAATATTTACAGATATCTAAATGTTGGGTATCAGGAGGTTGGGGCATGTCTTTTTTTGCTGTTGTATCTAGCAACAGGACAAGGGGTAATGGGACGAAGCTGGAACACAAAAAGTTCCATTTAAACATAAGAAAAAACTATTTCACTGTGAGAGTGATGGAGCAGTGGAACAGGCTACCCAGAGGGGTTGTGGAGTCTCCTTCCTTGGAGGTCTTCAAGACCTGCCTGGACATGGTCCTATGCAACCTGATCTAGGTTGACCTGCTTCTGCAGGGAGGTTGGACTACATGATCTCTTAAGGTCCCTTCCAAACCCTACGATTCCATGATCTACCTCAGAGCTTCAACTGTACTTCCAAAGAAATGCCAGAAATACATTTAGGAAAGTTCTCCTTGAAGTTTAAAGCTGCCCTTTTAGTTCTTTGACTAGAATTGGAGAGGAAAGAAAAAAAATAAGCAGGGCCACACTGCAAATGAAACCAAGGGCATAGAGCTCACCATTTTGGATGTAGTGATACAGGAAGCTCATAAGAAGAATCACAACTAAGCAAACTTTGCTGTAAAAGAATAGTATAGTATTGCTATTTCCTGTGGCTGTAATGGTAGGATGGAAAGTCAGGATATACTGCACATCATGTTTATGTTTGTTTTTTATTATTAGTTAAAACCAGAAATCAGTTCATCGACTGATGAATTCATCAGTATCTAGCTCATACTAGGGATATGCTTCTGAGTGTTCTTAGATTAGAGGAAGGGAACACTATAGCTGAAAGGTTTTTATATGAATCTTTAGAATAAGTCAGTGTTAATGATGGACACACCTCACACTTCTGTCGGGTTCCTGACCACAGGGGAATTTTAATTACTGCTTAACCTGTTTACTACAGAGCAGAAGCCCATCTATTTCTTGAAGAAATTAAAATGTATGATTTCAAAGTGTCTCAGGAGAACTCTTGTACACATACAGTAAGCCATTTTGGTGTGCTTTGGAAATAAGGACCTTAAAATGTATGGCTTGTACTACTTTAGTTTAATAGGCTGTCAACTGTCCAGGCAGATCCAGTACAAAGTCAGACGTATCTTTAATCTTCAAAGAACATAATGAAAAAAGTGAATATATTTCATTAATAGCTAGGAGGTACAAAACAAGTGAAGAAAGAAATAGTACTCTTTTTTTTTTTTCTATCTTAAATTAGATAACTGATTTTTTTTTTGTCCATGTGTCTAAAACACCTGCATAATTATTGAGGAATTTACTGAACAGTAAGTGCTCATTTCTGTTTCATGAAGTCATATACATTCATCATCTGTTCAGTCTTTTTTAAATCCCCTACATTTAAAAATATATTTCTATTACTTTTGATGGTTTGTAACATGAAAAAATTTGAGTCTGAATTGATAAACAGTTTGAGCTGTTGAGAGCACAATGATTAGGATTTCTTTTTCTTCAGAGGAACCTGGCAATAGACATTCTGTATGTACAGATCTCTTGTATTAAATAGTTGTCAGTTATTTGTAACAAATAAATTCTACACTTGCAATAAGAAATTTCTGACCTTTACTTTCCTGTGAATTCACAAAATGCTTACCTGGTGTCAAAGCCCAGATCTCTGAAGTTATTAAAGGTTATTACATTCATAGGTGATAATGACAGCTTTTAATATACAGATATGCTCTGTCTCTGGTATGTGAGCAGTGGTACGATAACAATGACTGGGAAAATTCTTGCTCTTTGTTTTCAGAAGATACTATGGCTATGTATCACCAGTGACAATCCTCGAGATCAGTGTTATCTTAAGTGGCTTATCAAGTACATTGTCCACATTGCTCCTCTTAGCACTAAGATCAGTACTAGTAAGAAGGAAAAGATCAGACTCCTGCAATCCTGACATCTTCTATAAGCAGAGTACCTGTTAACATCAAAATTATTTGGGTCACTACTTTACCTAAGCTGCCTCTTTTTTAGAGATTCTCAAGCAATTGACCTGAAGAACAGCTGCCCTGAGCACTGGTGGGTGTTGGTAATATAGATGATAGATGACTTCAGTTTCATGGCCAGATTGCTTATCCAGGCATGAAGAAAATAAAATGCTTCTTATTTCTCCTTCCCCCTCCCTCCCTTTTCTAGCCTATTTCTGCTATTCAAACTTTAATTTACCCTTTGCACTAAATTATTCACTTGGAGACAGTTGGTATATTGTGATATTTTTAAGATCTTATGGCTTTATTTCTGCAAAATTTTAAAGGAAGAAAGATGTCATGTATTCTATTTTAGCTGGAATTCCTTCTGTTGTGCATATAGCACAAATATCTAGATTACTAAATTAAAAGTATTTTTAAACAATTAATCAAATTAGATGCTTGGGAGAAGGGGGAACTAATAGATGCCAACCTGTGAAGGAGCCATGAGTTTTCATTCTGAAGACTGACACTTAACATCCAGTGCATTGTACCTTAGAAAATATAATGATGCCTAATCCTCTTTGGTCTAAACAAGTAAGAACACTCTTTGGATTGAGGGAGGAAGTAATGACTGTTTCAGACAATACAAGAGGTTATTTGCAATGCTATTATAATCTTGATAAACAATGTGATACAGTCATGTAGTGGTACTGTGGGGTTATGGGTTGGTGGTCTTTTAGGTTCTCCAAAGAGTCATAGTAGGGTTTGATCAATAGATGTGAAATAGTAGTTGAAGAGTGCAGGATGTGGAGTTGACTTTAGTATAAATAGTTACGATGAGGCTCTTTCTGTGGTGGTGCTATAACCCCATGTTGTGGTTTGGCCCAGCTAGCACAACAGCACCATGACAGTTTCTCGCTTTCTGCCCCCATTCACCCCCACCCTTGTTAGGATGGTAGAGGCCCCAGCAAAATGGGAGTAAAAAGATAAGCAAGTTTGTTGTGGATTAAGACAAGAGCAGGGAGGGCTCGCTGCCAATTATGGTTCCAGGCAAAACAGACTCCAGTACTCAACTTAGAGAGGAAAGTAGGAAAGTTTATTCTATTACCTAAAAGAAACAGAATGGAATAAAAGCAAAAAGGGAGTAGGATGACGACAAAATTACAACCAGCACTTTAAGATCTCCCTCCCCCATCCCTCCTTTCTTCCTGGCCCCAGCTCACTGCTCCCGATATCAATATCTCTACCTCCTCCCCCCTCAATGGCACAGGGGGGCAGGGAATGGGGGATGTGGTCAGTCTCTCACAGATGGGCTCTGCAACTTCTGTCTTCTCATATGAGGACAACTCCTGGCATTCTTCCCCTACTGCAACATGAGGTTCCTGTCCTGGGACACAGTCCTTAACAAACTTCTCTGGTGTGGGTTGCTCCCAGCAACTACAGCTTCTGCCAATACAGGGTCCCTCACACGGGATGCAGTCCTTGGTGAACTTCTCTGGTGTGGATTCTTTACCATAGTTGCAGTTTCTGCAGTTATAGGGTCTCTCTCTCAGGACGAAGCCTCTTCTGGGCATAAGTTTAATGAGCTGCTTTGTCATGGGTTCCTTCCCACAGTTACAGCTGTGAATACTGGGTGCCTTCCTTGGGACACAGCCTGCTCGAGCCATAGTGATAAAGGGTCCCTTCCTCAGGACATGGCTTCCCCTGGCCATAGTCACTGTCCCTGACTCAGGGCCTTTAATGAAGTGAATCGCTGCCCCTGGTCTGGGGACAGCTTTAGCAACATGTGTCTCTGACCTTGATATGGGCTCATTATCAAAATGAGTCTCTACCACTGATGAAAGGTCTTTAAAGAAATGAAAATAAATCTCAACTTCATCAGTTCTCTCTGTAGAATGCAGGGGAGTCTCTGCTCTAGCACACCTCCTCCTCTCTTTCATCACTAACCTTGGAGTCTGCCTGATTATTTCTCTCACTGTTCCTACTCCTTGTACCACCACCAGCCAGAAGAAGAAGGGACAAAAGAAGCGAGAAATAGAAAGAAGAAGGAGGAAAAAGCTTCCTCTTCCAGCTTCTTCTTAAAAAGTGATCATGAAGGTGTCTAATTGGCTCAGCCCCGGAAGTGGGTCTGGCTCAGAGCTGGAGGGAGTTTCAAGCAACTACTTACAGAAGCCATCTTTACAGACTCTTCCCCCTTACTAGAAAGGGCTGTCATGTCAAACCATGACACCCTACCATGATTAGCTTAAAAAATATTAAAAAATTGGCAAGTGGAATAGAAAGGAAAGTAGTGAAAAGTTTTTCATGTTTGTGTACTTTCTGCTTTTTCCTTTAATGTGAGTACTTTGTGTGTTTGAACAAAGGTCTCAGAGTGGCAGTCAAGTCATATTCAATTTTTGGAGAACTACTACAAGAGCTTATGCACTAAGAAGGTAATGTGGAGTTACTGAGATTTAACTATGCCAAGTCAATCTAATTTCCTTCTGTGTGAGCTTAGCAGACCAAAGAGACGCTATAAAGTTTAGACTACTTGTGAGATATTCTCATAAGCTAATTAGGGGAACTACACCTAGGTAAACTCACAGTTAATTAGGAAAAGCGCAGTTAGAGAGTATTTGTCTGTCAAATTCAAAGATACATTCTGTGTTGTTTTCACAGATCTTTCCCAAATTTGATTCTGTTCATTATTTTTTGTTAATAACGTGTAGAATAGAAAAATGACTAAGCTCACTAAATTACTAGAATCTGCTATTGTAGCAACAATGGTGGATGCTTACTAAATTAATAGATATACTGTTGCAGGAAGAAATCTGAAGTGCAGAAAGGTCTTTAAAGGCATATTGTATGAACTGGCAAGTTAAGCATAGGGTAGTTACAGATGAGTTTCTACTGTGCATATGGAAGTATGAATAACTAGTGATGTAGAAGATCTACAGGATATAACAGTGGACCATAGACTGAGCATAAGAGTTGTCTTGATAGATGTCTTTGTAAAATGTAAACCTCTGACTGGACATACTGAACAGGATGCCATCCATCTCTCAAGTAATCTTTCTTATCTGTTCAGACTTGACAAGCCCCATTACAGAACAGCATGTGCAGATTTGTGCAGCATACTTGAGCTTAGTTCTGTCCATTTCAACTATTTGCTCTTTACTTTTTCCTCCTTTGTTCAAAATCTTTGATAAGAAAACTGTCGTGGTTTAGGCCCATCAGGGAACAAAGACCACGATTAGCCTCAAGTACCAAAGAGGCTGAGAATTGCTCGAGGGCAGGGAGGGCTTAATTGCCGCTTAAGGTTCAGGACAAAACAGACCAGGCTACTCGGCTTGGGGAAGAAAACAGAAAATAATTTAATGCAACATCAACTAAAACATACCCACAAAAACCCAAAACATAACCAAAACGAAACAACACAGAGGAATACGTCAATGAAGAGTCCAACCAGCCTTTTTAAGAACACCTTCTTGCCACACCTCCCCTCTTCCCGGGCTCAGAGCCCTGATCCCGGGGTTTTTACCTTGCCCCCCCCCTGAACGGTTCGGGTGGGCAGGCAGTGGAGGTCTCAGTCAGTCTGCTCCCAATAGCTTCTGCCGTCTGTCCCTCCTCAGGACGGGTGAACTCCACACCAGTCCTCCCTGCGAGTCCGTGGGGTAACTCACACACATGGCAGCCCTGCACGGGCTGCTCCGACGTGCACCCATTCCAAAGGCTGCAGCTCCTCTCTGCCTCTCGTGTGGGGCTGCTCTGCGACGTGCAGGCTCTCCAGCACGGCCTGGGCCATGGCCGTCTCCCCACACAGTCCCTCGCCCGTCCGGGCTCACTCACATGGAGCTGCTGGTGGCTCTCAGTCCTGCCATGGATCTCCATAGGTTTCAGGGGCACAGCTTGCATTCTCGCCACGGCTTGCAGAAGGGTCTCCGGTCTACTGCTCCTCCTCCCTTCCTCCTCTGGCTGAAGGGTCCGCGTGGTCGCCTCTATTTTCTATCCCTCTTACACCTCCTCCCTCGCATTCCAAATTCCCGTCCCCTAAATAGTGATGGCAGAGGCGCCAGATTGGCCCAGCCGGGCCGCAGGTGGGTGTGAACCCAGGAGCCGGGGGAGAGTCCGCAAACTCTTTACCGGGTCTTCACTGCAACCCGCTCCCCCTGTTACTAAGCCAAAAGCTGCTCCTTGCTAAACCAGAACAAAAACACAGGCAATGCCTTAAAGATAATTTTTTTTTTTTTTTTTTTTTTTTTTACTGGGTCCCCCCCGCAACCTCATTATGAGCTTCTATTCCCTTTGGCTCTGTTTCCTATAATTTAATGACATACAATTTTGAGTTTTCATTAGTTAATTGGCTATTGTCACTAAAAGTCACTGAGAAAGTCCCAGTGAAATTTGGCTACTGTTGAGATGGTTGCAGTCTTTACACAGTTACTGAAACACACAAGCCTGTTTAAGTGTGCTAGGTAAAACTTTGTGAGTATATGTGCAGCTTGTAGATGTACAGCTTTTCAGCAAGTCTTTGAACACTGTCCCCCCCAGTTAATATGTCTTGTTCTAGATCAAATATCAAACAAATCATAACCTGTCTACTGCTGCATTTCATTCAGCAACCTTGATCACAGGAATTCCCTTAGAGCAAGAGGTCTCTGTATTGTGGCACTTTATATTGAATAAAATATCTGATACCTATATCTCATCTAATTTCAAGTTTCCAGGCAGCTTTAGCACTTCTCAAAATGTAATTAGATGCCATGTGTAACTCTCTTGAAAAAAAACCCAAAACCAAAAAAACCCCACAAAAAACTGGAAAATGTGATGGAGAAATACTGTGAAGTTGACAACTGAGTCTTGCATTTACATTTCAAGAGTGTATGAAGAGAACTGGAGTTGCTAGAAATGGTGAAAATAAAGAAAGAACAAGTGAAGAATGGAGAGACAGGTTTAAAGGAGAAATTATCCTTTTGGACTTATGTTTAATGCAGCTTTGCTCTTGTTTTGATATCTGTAGTATCCCCATTAAATTTATGTGACAGATCTGGAAAAGAGAAAGGCAAGTCTTAACATGAAGGTGTTTTTAAATGTGAATTTTAGAGCTACAGACCAAATTCTCACTTGAAACTAGTATAACTCCATTAACATCAAAAAGACAACACTAATTTACATAAGCTATGCATCTGACCTTTTGTTCTTGTGGAACTTCAGAATGATTTACAATTTAATATCATCCATAGTTGTTTTTCAAACTAATTTAATTTTAAATGTTTCTGTGATAAAGATAACTTTGCTTTCAACTGTCATAAAAGTCCAAACTAAAGCAAAGTATAACATAATCAAAATACATCAAAAGTGCAGGCTTGTTTATTAGGTAAATTCTGACTTATCAAGTGTCCTTGAGTTTCTGAGTTGCCTCTGATCTTGCATCAAAAATTCTCCTTGTGCCTTCTCCAACACTCATTATCACTCATTAAGGGCTGGGATTTAGAAATTGAAGTAAGAGTCAGACTTCTGAAAAGCATCAGTCTTCCTCTTAGAAATCATTCATTTCAGACATCAGACTTAACTCAGGCTTTGCAAGAGGGCAGCTATGAATGGACATCATGGATATAGGCAGGCAACTTTCAATTACAAAAACACACAAAACTGAAGCCTGCTCACGATTTTAAACTCAGTCTTCTGTGGGATCCTGTCATCCCTGGGGAAAGTAGTAGATGTATTGTTTTGAGCTCTGTCACTTAAGGCTAAATTTGGGAAGCCTGTAAAAACACAGGACAATTGTGCATTTCTAGTAAAATATGTTTCACTGAAAGTAAGCATGTAAAAATGTCTCTAAGTTGGGATTTTTTGTAGTGAGATAATTCTTAGAAATAAAAAAATGAACCTAGGATTAAAAATACATGGACGGTAACTGCTGAACTCAGAAATTAAGAGAGAAATTTCAGGATATTACTTCAACTGAAATTACAGCATCACTGAACATAATAGAGCTTAATTGTATGCCAAACAGTACAGGTTACTTCCATGCTTTCATTTAGCTGTTAATTGTAGTAATGACTTTCTGTGTTTGTCTAAAAGAATTCTGACTTATGGAGATGAAACCATAAAAACGTAGAGCTTCAAAAGCTGACCATATTACAATGTGTGTACTAGAGCTATGGCTGGTATGTTACCTGCATTTCTCCAGTGAACTGGCTTGTTTGCATTGATTCTTTCTGTGGAAGAGCACAGAAACATGCAGCTAGTTTGATCTTGAGGTTGCCTTGTAGTGGTATTCTCCACAGCCCTTTTTTCGAGTGCTATGTTAGCTTTTCAGCTATTGCTTCCTGGGAGGATATTAGTAGGCATTGGAAGGGGGCTTTGGTGGTCCATCTTGGTGTCTGAATGCATGGGGGACAGAGCCTGTGAAAGGAGTGCATCAGCAAAGTGAGTCATCTCTAGGATCATTGAAGTTTTCTGTTGCCATGTCGAGGTTAGCATGCTGTGTTAGCTGCGGGTAGACTAAAGATAGTCAAACTGACTGTAGTGGGCATTGCGCATGGGTGCATGGTTACAGGTTGATGAAACCTTAAGACAACCTTTTCTCTTTTTTTTTGAAATCAAACTTGAATTCCATTTCTGCTCTTATCCTTGCCATCTGAGACATATTTTCATTAGTCTGTTTTTAATAAAATTATTATACACCACCTTCCCACAAACTGATGTACTTCTGTGAAAGTGACTTAGTATGTAAAACTGTCTTATTTGTTGATATTTATGTTAGTAACACAGGACAGAATTATTTGCTCTATGGGGAGGTTGGCTATTTTTTTTTGCCTTGAGCATGTCACAAGTGTTTGTAAGAGATTTTTTTTTTTTTTTTTTTTTATATATATATGGGCCTCCATAAGAAAGGGAATTTCCCAGGCATGTGTCCGTACAGCTATGTATTATGACAGTCTGTGTGCTTTCTACATGATTTTTTTGTTGATTTACATTGTTTCCAAGATGTCTTTCTATTTGAAATTTGTGCCACTGTAGTGTATTGGTGAACAAAAACTAATATTAAGGAACAGGAAGAGGGGTTATACTGCTAATGAAAGGGATGTTGAATATGTAACACTATTCTAGAGCTGAAATGGTGTGCTGCTTTTAAATCAAAGACAAAAGCATAGAATGGTATCCTGTATTCCATAACTGACCTGAAAAGCAAGTAATTTAGGAGAAATCAAAACAAAATGGATATCAGTTTATAATGAGAATAGAGAGAAAAGAGGAGAGATGTCACCACTTGAACACCAAAATCTATTTTTAAGAATGCTTGTTAGCTGTCATCTATTTCTCAGGCATCTCAGAGTAAATAAGTTTCCTAGCAGAAAAATTAACAGAAATTATGGCTGAGATCTGTTGTAACATACTTGGTTTTAAATCACATATTGCTCTTATATGGAGGTGATGTGTGCCCCACTCCCTACTTAAAACAATGCAAGGGTTAATGAATTATTCTTACCCTGCTTCACCCCTCAAGACAGATTGCAAGACTTCTTTGTAAGATACATTGCTAAACTTCAGTTCAAAGTGTGATGGCCCAGCTTGTAGCCAAGCCTGTTTGCAGCAAGTAGCCGCTTTTGGAGGGGAAGCAGCTACTTTAAACTGAATGTACTTCTGTCCTCTGAGAAGCCCCAGCCCATCCCATTTAAACAGCAGTACCTCCATTGGTGCTTACACATTGCTAAGCTAAGCAAGGACATGTTTTCTAAAGGAAGAGCTCTTTGTTGTCACACTCTGTAAGCAGAGATCAAATCACTGCTATCATTTGCATAGCTGTTCTTGGTTCCTTAACCCCTGGATGTCAGCCCTCACTGCTGACTCCATGGTTTGCACTCTGTGCTGATTAGTGGAACTGATTAATAGCTTGGCTTTGATTAGCATCTATCAGCCTTTTGCATTCTTATGCCATATAGTTTATCTTGCTCCTTTAGTCTTCAAGCTGCCTCCTTCCTCTCAGGAACCTGGGTTAAACTTTCCTATGGTCATCCATTTTTTTTCCTCCTGCCTTATCTTTCTGTGGCTACAGCATGCTCTTGAATTACAAAATACCTGTTTTTCATAATAACTCTAAAATAACCCAAACCACCACAGAAAAAGGCAACTTTGTCCCCAGTTCTGCAACTTTGCTACAAACTAAAATATATTTATTTCTTTTCTACACCTCTTGTCTCCTAAAAAGAGTTTATATCAATAATATGGAAATAGTTATTTCCAAAGTGCACTGGAACTGGTCCCACTAATAAATATTGTAATGCATAAAACTCCACTCAAACTTCTGTTAACATGCCAAGTGATGCAGTACACTATTTATGCTCCAAATGACAGTGATCTTATTAATACTCTTGTGCTTTCATAGTTTTGTGGCTACTGCTGAAGTTTTTAAATCATTATAATAATGAACAGATAGTAATTCCTAATGATATGAAAGGATAGGATAAGACACGGTCTTTAACAAATGTAGTTGCTAGTAGACTATAAGCCTTCAATGAGTAGCTGCATTCTGATTCAGTATCTTCATTGCTGGGCTCTGGTTTGGTACAATCTGCAAAGGTTTATCGTGCTCATCTCCCCTTTGGCTAGCAAATTGCAAATACCAACCTGCAGTAGATGCTGTGAGCCCTTCAGGACTAATACATCTTTTTTCTTCCTATCCTAGGTTCCCACTTCTGTTAAAGGCCTGAACCTCTCTCAAGCTGAATGTATTTCACCTTGTTGAGAGTTAACAGTCCCCTAATGGGTATTGCATTAATGCTCAGTTGAGCATAAGGCTAACAATGGTCTCAGCTTCCTTCCAAAATCAGTGTCCCTTATAATTGCCTGAGAATCTGATGACTAATAGCTCGGAGCTAGTCGTGGCAGAAGAGCAAGTATGGATTGTTGTCTACTTCTTTGTGCCTGCTTTTGATATTGTGGCTTCAAACCCAAATTTGTTCTTGGGTAAATAGAAAAGAAAAATTAGACTGAGGAAGTTTAGATAGTCAATGACCATAGCAGAAAAGCTTTCAAATTTAGCATCAACTTCTAAGCTTTTAGAAGATGTGGAAAGATGAGCATTTTGCTTCTCCCAAGAACTGTGTGTTCTACTTCACTCTAAGAAGTTTGTTTTGGCAAGGTGGCATTTGGAAAGATAACAGTCTTTAAACTGGTGAGGAGTTAGAAAGCAAAGTCTGTCATTCTGAAATGGTGAAAAACCTCATTTTTACTACATAAACGTGTATATACATTTAAAGGTAATTAAAGAAGCCTTTTCCTTCCTTCCTTCATAAAAATGTCCCAGTTGTGAAAAGCAGCACCTGAAATTTCATCTTGAGCTACAGTTTTGAGTGAGAAAAGTTATATATTTTACTTGAGAGGGGAAGGAAAAAATACATTTTTTAAAGAAATTACAACCTAATTCCAAGAGCTGTATGTTGAATATAGACATCAGGTTCATTTTCATTTTTTCCTCTTCTTCATTGATAGGTATTTCCTGCATGCTTTACATGTTAGACTCATCTTAAGTGTCATTCAAGATACTTTCTCATTTATAACTGTTTTCTGCAGCTCCTTCATAATTCCAGTCTATTGCCTTTTAGCACTTATTGCCTACTGGCAGATGCAACATATTCAGGTCATATGAGTTGATTCAGTACAGGGATGATTTTTGAGTAAGAATACTCAAGTGAGTTGATTTATTTCAACTTGAACTGCCAGAAACAGTAGAAAATAAACTCTTCAGTGAACCATATTATCTCTTATTTTAGTAAAATATTAAATTCTAATTTGGAATTAACTCTGACTAGAATAATTGTTGTGGTTTAGGCCTGTCAGGGAACAAAGGACCACGATTAGCCTCAAGTACCAAAGACCTGAGAATTGCCAAAGGGCAGGGAGAGCTTAATTGCTGCTTAAGGTCCAGGACAAAACAGACCAGGCTACTCGGCTTGGGGAAGAGAACAGAAAATAATTTAATGCAATACCAAGTAAAGCATAACCATAAAACCTCAAAACATAACCAAAATAAAACAACACAGAGTGGTACAATGATGAAGAGTCCAACCAGACCTTTAAGATCACCTTCTCCCCACTCCTCCCTCTTCCTGGGCTCAGAGTTCTGATCCTAGTGTCTTTACCTCCTCCGCCCGCTGAACGGCTCAGAGCAGCAGGGAGTGGGGGTTTCAGTCAGTCTATTCCTGATAGTTTCTGCCGTTTGTCTCTCCACAGGGCAGGTGGGCTCTGCACCCGTGCTCCCTGCAAGTCCGTGGGGTACCTCACACACATGGCAGCCCTGCCTGGACTGCTCTGATGTGCAATTATCCCAAAAGCTGCAGCTCCTTTCTGCCTCTCATGTGGGTCTGCTCTGCTGCCTGCAGGCTCTCCAGCACGGCCTGTGCCATGGCTGCTTCCTCACACAGTCTCTCGTCTGTCTGGGTGCACTCACACAGAGCTGCTGGTGGTTCTCAGTCCTGCTATTGCCCTCCATGGGCTGCAGGGGCACAGCCTGCATTCTCACCACGGGTTGCAGAGGGGTCTTTGGTCTGGTGCTCCTCCTTCCTTTCTCCTTCTCTGATTGTGGGATCCGCGTGGTCGCCTCCATCTCTTACACCTTCCCAAGCACTTCAAATTCCCATCCCTAAATACTGATCGCAGAGGTGCCAGACTGGCCCAACCAGGCCGGAGGTGGGTCTGAACCCAGAAGTCGAGGGAGAGTCTAAAAACTCTTCACCGGGTCTTCACTGCAACCCACTCCCTCTGTTACCAAGCAAAACCAGCTCCTTGCTAAACCATGGCAATAACACATCACTGTTGTTATATGGCTAGACTTGAAAAATGTGGTTTCTACATTTTTAGCTTTCAAGCCACATAGTCTTTCTTATGTAATTAATGCAGCCAACAGGAAGGACAGTAGCATTTTATATGTAAGCTTTTAAATTAATTTACTGTTGTTAGAACCAGTGAACTTCCATAAACTCACTCCTTCAGAGCATGGAGATGTGGAGCAAAATGGCTAAATGTTTCTAATTTATGGAAGCAATCTTTATGGATGATGTACTTGTGTTCTAGAATAGATGTAGTCTTTTAGTGTGGTTGATTTTTCACTTTTCTTGTCTGAGGAAGTCTCTAAGTGAACTGTTGATAATGTAGCTGCTGAGATGCAGTGCCACTCGGTTTTCGCCTTTTGGAGATCTTCAGGGAGATGTGAACCTTGTTTGCTGTAAGGGGTGGAGAGGGGGGGAACTCTCAAACCCTGTGGAGTTGCTGCTGCAGCAAAATCCTCTTCTTTTACTTCAGAGAAGCCTTTATCAAAAGATCTATAAAATAGAGAGGGGTGAGCCAGGATACTCTAACTAGACCTCTAGGGTTCATTTCTTTACTCTTGCCCCTTCCTCATAGTTGTTTGGGGTTTTTTTAAGCAGAACTCATCAATCAATGTACTTAGGAATTTCCTTTTAGGATTTTTTTCCCCTAGTTTGGTTATCTCCTAAAGGAATAGCAACTATGGCCATCACCCTTGAAACAAAAAACCTGAGGTATAATGGAAGTGGTAGCATCTGCTGTTAAAACCCCTTAATGCTTTTCAACTCAAGGGTATTTTGGTTGCTACTTTGCAACCAAGCAGCAACTGTTTCAGTTAAAGCTGGTGTGCCAGATAGGATTTTGTCTACCCTTTTTAGCTTTTCTTGTTAAATAACAGGCAGAACATCTTTCTCAAAACAAAGCCGGAATAGTAAGCTTTTATCTGGCTGAAAACTCTGCAGGTTTCTTGTGTTATTCTGGCTGCTGGGGTTTGTAGGAGGACTCGGTGCTTCTGAAGGGGTTTTTTAGGGATTGGCTCAGGGGTTTTGCTCTTCTGTGAGCTGCTATACTAATTGTTACTTTTGTTAAAATTGAGGAATTCACATGTGCACAGATACCTTAAGAGAAGTAGTTGCTGAAACCTTAGGACTGTTATCCTGTGGTGAAGTGTACAGCCCTGAAATGGAAGGTTGGAGTGGGTGTGTTTGTCTGGGTTTTTTGTTGTTCTTGTTGGTTTGAGGGATGTGTTTCCTGGAACGTGTGGGGTGCTTTTTTCCTATGATTATGTTTGAGGGGCTTTTTTCCCTTTCATTGGTGGTCCTGGGGAGTTTTTAGGAGTTTTGACTGAGAATCAGTAGAGAAATAAGTGAAAGAAGTTAATTTAAAAGTGAGTTTTGAAAGTAGAGACAAGCATAAGGGGATAGTGACAGGCCAGGACCAAAGTGAAAGAGTTGGTAAGGACAGTCAGGCAACAGAATGGGGGAGAAAAAGGAGAATAGAATGAGGAGTTGGAAAATTAAAACTAGGATTCAAATAGGATCTCTGAGACTACAAAGTCTGAGCAAAAATCTTAGCTGTGCTACACGGCATAACCTTAGTGTTGCTAATATCAGTCATCTTCCACTAAAGTGTCTCTGCTGCTACCCCACCACCATAAAACCTCTTGCAAGGCTTTTGAAAGGGTTTTGTACATTTTCAGAAAAAAACTTTTTCTTTAATAAATGGAAGGAGTCATATTATGACCACATTTTGAATTTATGTATATATGTAAATATCAAGCCATGTTATAATGAATTTAATAAAAACTAAATTCAGAGTATTATACTGTATTTTGAGCTACAAACTACAAACATTCACCAGCTGACTTGCTTTAGATTTGTTTCCTGGACTGATGTATAGATTATCTGTGTATTCTTCCAAATAACTTGAGATATTGTAGTGCTGTTCACATTTTACTACCTAACCGAAGCACCAGAATGATGTGTTGTGTCAGATAACTCCCTGATGAGTCTGGGCAGCTCCAGAGGTCTCTGAAACAGTTTTCTCTGATCAGCGAAATGGTTCTTTAAAGCAGATTAAAATGACACCTGTATCTTTGACCCTAAATAGCAGAGAGGAAAGTTATTTTTCTACTTCCTTGTAATATCTGGAATGCCATATATAAATAATGTTTTTGTATTTCTTTTCAAAGAAAATATGTAGAAACTGATAATCTTTGTTGCTGTGTTTGACCATGGCACGGGAAGCTAAGCATTGCTCTCGGGTAGGTCTCCTGGATATGGCTCATGGTTTGAACTGACTCTTGAGGTGCTCCAGTGATCTGCTAGTTAGATCTAACTGCATGTTCTGGAACTGAAATGTCAATCTGTGGAGGTCACTGTCAGAGTTTTAAATCCTTTATGAAAAAGTAATGTAATTCAGTGATGGAGATGGAGTACTTGAAAAGATCAGAATGTCTCCCATTGCTGCACCATAAAACATGATTTGTAACATTTTAAGAAAAAAAAAAATCTGCCAGAAGTGCTTTAATTTCTGTTTATTGCTAGTGTCAATTAGTAGCCATGGGGTTTATACAGGTATAACAGCACAAAAGCCAAACAAAAAAGAAAAGGGAGCATATTCTTACATATATATAGTGTGCTTCCGTGAATTTCGTGCTTTTGCAAGGTCAGTATGACATTGAGCATAAATGAAATCAGAATATGTTCCAGAAAGCCTTAAGCAAAACTTGGTCAAACAATGCTGATGCTAAAACAGCATCTAAAAGTCAGACATGACGTTTTTGCCCCAGCTCAGCTCCTGGCAATTGCTATGAAACAAGTTTGGATAACAAATGCCTACCCTAATTCATCAGGCAGGTCTTGTTAACTTGGTAGCCACTTTTTGATTGTTCCCAGTATTAAAAGCTATTGCGATAATGAAAGCAAATTCTACCTCCCTCAAAGCTGAAAGTTTGAAATTTTTCAGAGCACAGCTGCAGAAATAATATCTTGAAAAGAATCCCAAGTTTCTCTTTTCTTGCAATTCTTCATTCTACAAAGTAATTCCTATTTTGGTGTTTCAGGAGACTGAAATTCAATGAATTTCAAGTCTGTACAATATAAGGAGTAACAAAATGATGAGAATTCTAACTCTTTCTTTACGTCTCAAAAATAAGATAACTTTAACTGCTTCTTAGATAAAGTTACAGCTGCACTTCAGCAGTGAAAAGTAAATAAGTTGGTTTTATCTCTTTTAAAATTGTAGGGTTTGGGGCTTTTTTTTTTTTTTCTTTTCCCAGCGTCTCATTTCATTTATTTTAGAATCCTTTTTAAACAGAAACCTTGAAGAACTGCCAAGTTGGCTACAGTTGTGAGTGATGACTACAGATAACTGGGTTATGATCTTGGCTGAGAGAAACTGGAAACAGTACTAACGTCTTAGGAATACCTACTGTTAAGGGGGTTTTGAGATGCTCAAGCTAAAAAACTGCTGTTTACTTTGGATACAAGCAGTGAATATGAAGGAAATGTGGCCCAGTCGCTCACCAGAAGCCATTCTTAAGAATATGAAGCCTAAAGCCTGTAATACAAAAATAAAGAACCCTCTGTTTTAATATTATTAATAATAGGTACCTTGGGAATCAACAAATAACAATTGTGCATTTTGATAAATTTTAGATAGTTAAAATGAAAAGAATTAATGAATTCTTAGCAAATACCTCTACACAGAATTCTAATATAGAATCACAGAATGGCTTGGGTTGGAAAGGACCTTGAAGCTGGTCTTGTTCTGAATTCCCTGCCATTGACATCCTTCCACAAGACCAGGTTGGTCTACCCATCCTGTCCCATCCAGTCTACCTTTGAGTAGTTCCAGGGATGGGGCATCCACAGCCTCTCTAGGGATCTTCTACCAGGGCCTCACCACCTTCACAGTATCCTGCATTTCTTCTTACACTGTTGAAAACATGTTAGTGAACTTCTCACCCTTAGTGTAATGATGAAATTTCAAACTCTTTTTACAGAACATTGAATGGGTCTAAAAGTTCATAGCATCACTATGCAGATGGTATTTTCTAGGTCTGTCTTCAGCCATCCTACCTGGATTTGGCAAGAGGAGGTAGGATGGTTACTAGGTTACTGTAAAATTATGCAGCACATTGTTACATTGCAACTGATTTGGGACTTAATGGACATTTGTAATGTTGATAGTGTAGGTCTATGATGTGGATAAAGACAATAATATTTCTGTATATTTCTACAAGGAGATTTGACTAAAAATGATTGTGATTTTCTTCAAGAAAAATTGTAAATAACCCTTTTCTTTCAAAGTAAATTTGTAATTTCAGGAAAAAGACACAGGGGGCCATGCTACAAAGAGGTTTTGGATTCTAGGAAACCTGGTCAGATACCTTAATATGGCCGGGATGTGGTAGTGATAGAGTAATAATTTTCTTTTATAGAGGACTAAAAAGAAGAAACCTCAGTTGCAGGCCTTTCTTATCTGTCTGGATTTTGGATATTCCCCTGCCTCTATCCAACAGCATCTTAAACTTAGAAATCCAACCTTTGATGAAATTGGCTTAACTGCAACCTCCTATCACTCTTCCTCAACTTTTTGTTCCCTAGACTAATGCACTTTAGAAGAGCTCATCTCTTCTCAGAACAATAGACCCATTCATCACATCATGAGGTGTTTCCAGTCAACATGCGCAATCCCTCTCCTTACCTTTTCCTTGGTGAACTTCACCATTCAATGTAGCATACTGCTTTAGTTAGGCACTCTCTGGACTGCTCCTGAGCAGTGTGACTATGCCCTGCTTGCTCAGCCTGCCTATCACCTGCCAAAGACACCCTATGTGCTGTAGCTCACCTCCCACCTAATTGTGCTTCCCACCATCTGCTGAGTTGTAGGATCTTTGGCTTGATCCTCACTCTCAGTTTGAAGCAGTGCACACATACTCATGGGTTCATGAGCTGGAGAAAGCAAATACACAGTGTAGGTGGTTTTATTAATTAAAATAAAATAGCCATGATAAATGAATAACTAAGCATTTGATTGCACTACTGACTCGAAGCAGCTATTGTGACTAACATTTTAAAGTGTCTCCTGGAGCTAGTGCCATAGAAGATGAGTGGCTGTATACGAATTGGCAGTGCTTTTTCTTTTCTTCTTCCCCCATACCAATATGTTTTGAGATATGAGCCTCGTTATTTGTCTTAGTATATTAGATGACATCTACTTACACAACATACTTAATTGGACCTGGCAGAGTGGTTGAGATTGGAAGATACAGAATTACAGAATCATTTAGGAAGTGACATTTAACATCAAGTCTAATCATTAATCTAGCACTACCATGTCCACCACTAAATCATATCCCTGTCTCTGGAGATGGTCTAGTCCAATGCCCTGCTTAGAGCAGAGGCAGCTAAACAGGTTTTCCAGAGCTGTGGCCAGTTGCATTGTGGATCTTTTGAGACCCTGCAACATCTCTGGGCAATATACTCCAGCATTTGACCACCTGCACAAAAAAAAAAAAAGGGAGGGGAGGAGGTGTGAAAACTAGCCAACTCAAACACTTTTTTGTTATTGCTTTTTATGATATTTAAGTGGGACTCCTTATAATTCAGGTTTGGCCTCCTGCTTTATCATTGAGTCCTTCTGAGTCTGTCTCTGTCATCTTTGCTCACCCCCATTAAGTATTTATGCACAGTGATAAGATCTCCCCAAAGCCTGCTTTTCCCCAGGCCAAACAGACTCAGCTCTCTCAGCCTCTTCTGGTAAGTCAGATGCTCCAAGCCTTTAGTTGTCTTAATGGCCTGTCTTATTGGTCCTTCTCCAGTATATCTGTGTCTCTTATGTACTGGGATACCTAGCACTGGTGCCAGCACTCCAGATGTGTCTCCCCAAGTTGAGTAGAGGGCAGTTAAACCAATATTCAGGCGCCCTCACTGTCCATTTATCTAGTCAATACCTCATCAGTTTGTCTATGAGGATGTTTGGAAATATTTGAGCAAAATGACCTGTATTAGAGCACCTGCCTGTGCATTTAGGTGGCTGAGGAGTGGAGAAATGTACAATTATTCTGCAGCTTGGCTGGAAAAATAGTGAAAGCAGTAAAGATACTCTGTTTTGGCTCAAGTAGCTGGACCTTAGGGAGGAATAAATCTGTGACTGTGGTCTATGAAAGATAGTCATACCACTGAGTATTTTTTTCCTGTAATGTTCCATATGAATACTATAAAAATGTAAAATACAGAATTTTGTTTGAACCTGTTAAATAATCTAGAAAGTGTAAATGGAATATCCTGCGGTTTATAACTACATTAAATACCATTATATAGCACTACCCACATCATCAAATGCAGCCATAAAAGTGCACTTTAAGTATCTCCAGAACGATAAAGGTATATAATATGTTTTAAAAAAAACAGTCTCTGTCTTTGGTAGCTGCTGACCTTTACTTTTGAATATGTGAAATACTGAACTCTGCTAGGTTCTGTTTGTTTCATCACATGATGTAGTCTCTGCTGAATTCCCACAGTTAACCATCATCTCCAGAGTATAACTAAATTACTCTGTATTTCACAGGTCTGAGTGAGACTTTTGTTTATCCAGCTGCTTAATTTATTCCTTCCCACCCCTCCAACATTCTGTCCTCTTCTATTTCAAAAGCAAGTACTTTTGTTTATCTTTCTAGAAAAAGACAAGTAAGAACACAACTCTTTAGTCCCATATTAGTTAAACTTGGGTTCTATTACTAGATATCCAACTTATTTAAATAAAACTCTTCATGTACATGGTTACTAGTAACATAAAACATCTATTTAGAACTGTTTTAAAACACTATTAATGCATTTTTCACTTCTGTAATTGAGATGGCAAGTAAACTTGCTAGGGGTACAAATAACTAACCTACTCCTTTGTTGGACTAGAAAGGAATAAACTTACACATGCAATTAATTGACAGAGTCACTGGATATACAGTTTGGACTCAAGCATAGTAAGAGTTTGTGTTGTACAGCTCAAGTCTTTTGTTTCCTTTTTTTTGTTTGTGTGAAGCAGATAGAAGGCAAATTCTTTTAAATTAGAGAATAGGCTAAAGCTACCTTTGAAACTAATTTCATATTCAGCAAATATACTAGACAGGATGCAATCAAATTCAGCTCTTGGAACCAAATGACATCTATTGGTTGCCAAGGTATCTATGTCATCTCTAATGCTCTGAAGCACTTCAATGTTTCCCATTCTTCATAGACTTAATAATTATGCCTTGAGAATCTCTAATATATGTGCAGTTTTATAATTTAGACCTGCTGATGTAAAATTGTTAAAACTTATTACTCTTTCAAAGTTACATATTTTGAATACATTGTTGTTTAGTACAAAATCAATATTCAGTATTTTCACATACATTGATGTGCTGTGTTACCTAAATCAGAAGATCCTGTATCATGTTTTACTTCCAGTTTATGTTTACATTTAATACACTCAAAGTCCAATCCCTTCAAAAATGAAAAGAAACAAATTCTGCTTGGTTTCCCAGATTTGTGAATGAAACAAACAGTAAGTGACCTAAGTTTCTACATCAGCAAGTCTCTCTTTATGTCTCAATTTGCTGTATGTCATGCCTGGTGGCATTCTAGATCAAGCTCAGGGAAGAATGCCTGAACTGAAATGAGATCGACTTGCTCTACAGGCAGTGTCCTCTGCCCCCCCACCCAGAACAGCCTCTGCCCTGTCCTTGCGCAGCCATCTCCCAGGGACAAATGTGGCCATGAGGACTTGCTGCCTAGTGTCCCTGTGAAAGTATGAGATGAAAGCTCCTTTTAGCCATTTTTTGTGGAAATGTAAGATAAATCAACACCATTGAATTGCAGGAAATGCTCAGTGCCTGAAAGCAATATTTCATCTTATACCCTTTCCTCTTTTTACTTGTATGCTAAGAATACTGAATATCTTACTTTTTATCCATAAAATGTATTTCAATCACTAGGCTTCCAGCAAACTGTTTTTTTCTTAAACACTGCATAAAGCTTCTAGTTTAGTTAGGGACACCTTTGGTTTTTTTCATGATATTTATTTTCTTGCTGCATAACTTAAATGGGAAATTTACTGAAGGAAGAAAATTATCACTTCTGTCTCTTCTACTTATGCCTTCCTGTATTGTGTTGTGTGCTGCATAGTTTTATCATAATGCACCCTCAACATGACTCTTACGTATAGAAGTCTTACTTCAACGGATGGAGTCATCATTGATACAGAAAAGTCCAGACAGTTGCAGCAGACAATATATTATTTTTTCAAGAGTGTTTACTGAGGAAGCTTTTCCAAGTATATTGTCACTTGTTTCATTACTGAAGCCCTTAAAATAGCAGCAAAATGCAACCTACTTTCTATAGGAGCCTGTGGAAAGCCTGAAAAAATTGTCACATGAAACACCTGTAAATTGTTTCTGTCTGTCTCAGAGTCATTATTCTGTAGCCTAGTGGTGGTGTTTATGGTGTGGTAACATTCATTTTAGAGGGTAAACATTTGAATTATCTCAGTTACAGATATAGAAATCATGGATGAATAAGCTATGGGTTTTTTTAGTTTATAAGCCTCTAATGAGTTATACTGGAGAAAAATTAACTCAGCGGTCATATAAGTGCAGATTACCTTTTAGCTACATGCCATAGTTACTTTCAACATGCCTAAAGATTGCCTACAAGTCCTAAGAAACCCTGGAAGCCAATTTGATGTTAGCACCATCTTGCTTCAATCTACATTTCTCTTCCTTGAATATATATGTTATGGTTGTAAAAGACAAGTTTAGTTGTATATAAAACAAGGTACAATTAGTTATCTCTTTTGATTGCAGAAATAGGGTAGATCTTGTGAATCTCCCTCAAACCTAACCAGTTGCAACTCAAATGTTGATGTGGCTTGAAGCTAATGTAATACAAGACTTCAGCATTTTCTTTTCCATTTCTGACACTATCACATGTGACTGGTAGAACAGATTATAAATGTGCTCCATTAAAAAAAGACAAACTCCAATATTGTGCATAAGTTTAGGTGAGGTTCTGCTTTCCTACATGTATCTGCTTCCCACCAGAAGGAGAGCAATGACTGTCCCTATGATTTCTTTTCCTCTCTGCCAATCTCACTGGTCAGAGCAGATGACCCAAAACACTCCATGATTTGATTCTTGCTGTTTCATAGATTGATCAAACTCTTCATGGTTTCAAAATCAGTGTAATGAATGATTATGTTGTTCTTTTGACTACTTTTTGACTGATTCTTGAAATTAGCTTATTATTGTACGATTCATTCTTTAATTCTTGTATTGTTCTTACTCATCTGTTTCTGTGGGATAGCTGCAACTTCTCACTGAAGCTGAGCAATTAAATTGATTGTATCTGTGTTGGTAGCTTCCAAAAATACCTTCTTCCTGATTGATCGACTTAATTGCAAGTGATTATTTAGGATGTCCATTCAACATGTGAAAAGACAGTTTATAGCTCCACCGCTTTCTAATACATCTTAATTGCCAAACAATTATTTTTGTCAGCAGCATTGTTTTTAATTAAAAACAATCTCATGTGTTTGTAGTTTTTTACAGGTATTATGAATTCTGACATGCAAGGCATAACAGAAAATAATACAAAATAGTACAATGTAGATATTAGGGGTTTTTTTTCCTACCAAACTCACGTTCATAGTGCTAATGTGGAATAGTAGAAGATTTTTACGGAGAAAGTGAAGCAAGGATGGGGTTTGGGGGGTGTTCTTGCTCCTTGGTTTTATTCAACTTTATATTTTAAGTAAATTTTCTATAAGCATAGATATTTAATGGAAATTTATGTAAGGAGAAACAGATGTACCTGAATATAACTACACTTGGGTTAAAAGGAGGTGCTCAGCAGGCCACAGCAACAGTGTAGGGGAAGAAGTCCTCTTCAGAAAGGTGAAGTGGAAATCTGGGTTTTGTTCCAGTGTCCTTCCCTTCTGTATCTATACCCACTGGCAAACTATGCATAAGCCCATTAGAAGTGCCTCATCATTATCCAAGACTTGTTCACAGAAGAAAAGTTAAAGGGCAGGTATATTGGAAAGGACTGCAGCAGAGAAAGGTACCTGAACTGACCCTAAGAGTTAGTGTGTGGTAGACAGAATTGCTGCTGGAAGTGTAATTGGCCCTTGTATAGGAAGTAATTAATTATTTATGGCCAAATCTAAGCTATAAAAATAATAGCAGCTAATTTACTAGAAACTAATTGTACTAGCTAATGTTATGAATGTTTAAGTGGAATAGGTGGAATTACACTTAATTCTGCCAATTTTTAACCCTAGTAAGGGGATTTGGTTATTTTGGTTGTGAGTTGCTTTTATTTTTGTAGGGGTTTTTTTATTTTTCTTAGGAGATCCATTCTTTCTTCTAGATTTAGGATAGTGGATGTTTGGGAGAATCACTGTGGTATCATCTTGTCAAGATTTAGAATGTCCTTATTCAAAGGAAGCCTTCAATATTAATGATGCCTTCAGCATTACAATATTCTTTGTATTTCAGTAAGGTATTGCTTCACTATTGGCTTGTAGTCCATACTCCTTTAAAAAAATAAAAAGGAGAAAAAAATCTGCCCCATAAGTCTTTCTTTAATTTCAAGATGACTGCCATATGTTATCTTTCCTAAGGCTAAGAAAGCGGACAAAGAAGATAAGAGGCTTTAGTTTTACATCTGGAAAAAAATCAGGAAACAAAAATCTCTCCCAGTGGGGGAGCGAGGTATAAAGCTGACCTCACCTAATTTAACTTAAGGTAAGATTGAAGGCTTTTTTTGTTAGGTGGCTCTCTTTCCTTCACAATGTACTCTTTCTACTTTTCCTTGATTTATCTTACATCTTTGTTATCCTGAGGTGAAAATGGTGAATTTATCTTTTACTGAAGACAACTCTTTAAAAAGAGTCTGAATCACTAAGGCCAAGCCCAGAAGCAACTGGAGGCAATTAGGAACACTTTCTTTAAAACTTGCACCCAACCTACGCAGGCTTAACTTGTGAGATCAGAGAGAAATATAGCTAGAGGACAGCGGCACTAATAGCTACCAGATCTAACAAACCGTAAAGGTGTGCACTGGAGAACTGTGGCAATATTGACTGCATGTTCATTAAGGACATGAGTGCCAGATGATGAAAGCATGGCTCTGCTGGGAGACATTTTACTACTTAAAATGGCAGATAAAGTTACTCCCTGCTTTCTTCTGTTGGTTAAAAAAAAAAAAAAAAAGTACAGAACTTGTTGGCCTAAAAGTATTCCTGGGATGAAATTTTCAGTACTCTTGTATCGTCCTCTGAAAAAGCTTAATCATCACTTCCAGAGCTTGAAATTTATGAAGAACACGAAGTTTAAGAACTTTTGCTCTTGTTGACTAACAACCGTGTATGTTTAATGTATCTGAAACAGAATCTGGTATCATTACAGCAATGAGAAGTAAATCACCTCTCCATAAGACTAATTTTCTGAATTTCTATGTTTCTTTTTCACTCTTTTTTGTTTGCTACCATTTCAGTGATATTCTCTCAACAACAAGGAAATCATGTTTCTTTACCCTTTAATCTTTTAACACTGTGTTCTGGGAATTTATTTACTTAATTCTAGTAATTGTGGTTTAATGTCTGTGTTCTTCCATTCTGGCACACTTTACAACAAAGTGTTTCAAATCAATCATTGACCAAATAATTTACCAACAAATCAGGTGGCTTTGAAGTTTGAGTTAATTGATTTTAATGTTTTCAGTGCTCTTTGTGTCTTTGATCTAAGCTATTCTATAGAGTAGGGAAACGGAGCTGAGACTTGAGATGGTAGAGGGCACCGTGAGTGCAGGTATTCAGTATCTCTAATTATGTACAATGATGCTGATGCAAAATGAATGGTGTTAGTGCTATCTGGAGGTCTCATATGCTTTATTTGTAAGATTTTTATGGCTACCAGATCTCTCTATAACGATTCCCTGAGGAAAAACCCTCTCCCTGTTATTTATACTGTTAGCCACCCCTTGTACCCATAAAACCAGAGAGAACAGTTACCTTTTTTTTTTTTTTGTACTTCGAGCCCTGGATGCTGCCAAGTAATGCTCTGAGAGTCAGCCTTTTTACTCACATTCTTGTTTAGCAATGATGAAAAATCCATCTATGTGCTAAGTGAAAGTTTACTGGCTATTTAGATGCAAGCTTTAACCAATCAAATGTCAGAGCAAACAACTGTGGGCTTAGCCAGATCACCAACCTTTCACTTCATTTTTGTTTGATTTTTTTTTTCTGCCCATGTTGCCAGGTTAAGATTACTGGAGACTCCAAAGTGGAAGTTATAAAGTGTGAGGGTCATCTACATCTGTTTGGAATTTGCTGGAAACTAAGACCTTCCAGCTGTGCCTAGTTCTTGAAGCACAATTCTCTTTTGGTTTAATGAAGTTAATTGAAATTTTCACTGAAAGATGTAGGAATGCCAACATTGGTCATTCCCACATGACAACCATAACTAAACCAATATTCACGTTTTCATGGAATTAATAAAGGCAATGCATAATGCTATATGAAAAATACTAAGGGGTATATGTCCACTACACGTGAGCAAGGTGTTTAATACTGTGTTCACAAGGTGTCTTGTATTTTCTAATACTCAAAACATCTGTGAGGAGATTTAAAATATAGCTTAAATGCAGAAAAAAATCATCCTTTCTGCTGCGACAGTATTAAGAATTTTATTATTTTTGAAAAAATACCTTTTTAAAGCATCAGTAGAAATAACGGAAACTTCCTAGGATAGATATTGTGTAGTAAATTGCAAAAAATGCAAAATACAAAAAAAAAAAAGAATGGATATAGTATAAGGAAGGAAGTTCAGTATGACTGAATGCTGCAATCTGAATGTGCTGCCAGGTGTTATGCTGAAGGCCAAGTTACTTAAAGTTGTGGACTCGCTGCTTGACTGAGAATTTGGAAATTGCCTACATATAGGGCAAGGTAGCATCTCTGGCTTCTTGAGATTACAAGAATTTCTGGTTCCCAGGTAAAGTTTAACCTGTCTGTGCAGGAGAAGTAAATGGAAAATCCACTGATCGAAGACTTTAAATAAGGTTTTAGGTTTATTTTTCTGTAGGGTTTATTTTCTTATTTGGGAAATAAACCTGTTACTAATTTTCTTTTTTTTTTTTTTTTTAATTCCTCACATATGAAAAGAAGTGAAAGAAGTTACCAGTTGTATTTCCTTTTTGGCTAGCCAACTGGTTAAGGAATAGCAGAATAGCAGAGTGGGGAAAATATGTGTTGAAGCACTGTAACTCTGAGCGAGGATCAGGCATGGCAGCACAAATGTTTGTCTTCAGCAGTCCAGAGCAACTGCAACTTTAGAAGTCTTTTAACTCTTTTCTACACACCTATCTCAGGTTGTGATTGTTCATGTTTATGTAGTGAGGCGGTTTTTTTTATTCCCTGCCCCTATGAGATTTTCATCTTGTCTATCTACTTCTCATGTACTTTCTACAAATGCTCAAATGATCTATGGTGTGTTTTGGTTTGTGGATTGTTTTGAGTTGTTTTTTTTATTCTTACTTTTATTTAGAGGTGTAAGAGAGCAAGAGCTGTGCAGTAGAAGAATGTGGAACCACCACTCCATGCTATGCAGGTTGTATGCTTGAGATAGCCTGGGAGATGGGTGAAAAATAGAATGAAGATGAGGAAAAACCCAACTTACTTGCCAATCTTGTAATTAAGTGCTGTTTATTGTTTTTACAATATTTACATTGGCAGCATTTAATTAGGGATTTATGACCATCTGTCTTACAGATTTATTGTATGCATTGCAGATTTTGCAATTTAAAACTGCTTTGAAACTAGAACAAATCCTGCTGTCTGTACACCACAACATCTGATTTTCTGGGGGATAAGAAAAGTTTCACGAATCTGCATACAGCACTTTACAAAATATTACCTGCACTCATGTCACTTCAGTGGACAATCAACTGAACCAGCAACAGGGTAACACTCAACGTCGTTCTGATGTGTATATTTTAGCACTAGGGACACAGCAGACAGTGTTCAACTGTTATGGAGTCTAATGTTTTTAATGCATACTCTTCTCTTTGTTTAGCTTAAACTTTTTTTTTTACTAGCTTTCTTTCAACTTAGTTCTCATTTTTAAACTCTTTTTTTGTTGTTTTCAAATATGTGCCTTTTCTTGTGCTTGAGCTTTCTGTAACATCTTCCTTAAAGTGCAAAGAAAGGTGCTTTAAATGGGTACTTTCTCATGCCTTTTCTATTACTCAGTTTCATCTACAGATGCAGAATCCCACAAAAAGAGTGAAATTCTACACTGACTGCACATAACTTTGCTCAAAGTATATCCTGGGTAAAAGAACAAGAGTAAAATTGCCCAATGATGATAACTCTACATTTGATAGTAGACAGGAGTTTTTTGGTTTGGTACTTCAGCTTCTTGTGAAAAGGCACAGTGTGAATCTCTTGTGATGAAAACTGTGTTTACACTAAACAGTTTTAATATCTATCTACAAACCATAGGTTTGTTGGTGTTTTCCTGGGGCTATACCTCCAACACAAGAAAACAACAATTAAAACAGTATGGAAACATTCTCATAAAAGTTAGTCCAGCAAAAAAATTTCATTTACTGAAGTCTCTGAAATGAGGCAAAAAGCCTTCTGTTGTAGAAACGTCAACAAAATAGAGAGTCAACCAGGATTCCAGAGCATTTTTCTGGCTGCCTGTGGCTGGATGCTCCCTCAGGTTTAGGCACAGGACTCCATTTTATGGATAGCCTTCTCCCATCCTTCTGTGCCTTAAAGAATTTACCTTTTCCTGTGTTTTTTGGGATGTAGATTTTGTTCCCAAGTGCTTTTTCCCAGTACTTAACAGGAGATGAAAATGCTGATTTATTTGTTTCCTACCTGTAATAATAATGTCTATTTCAATAAGATGATACTTCAAAAACAGTACAGATCAACAGTGTAAATTAATGGAAATTAATAATTATGGAAATAACTCTTCAATTTAAGATCTGCATTGTGAGACCAAAAAGCTATACAAATTGAGAAAAGCAACAAATTGGACCCTTCTGTGTTCCAAAATCTTGATTCACGCTATCTTTATTCTGAAATGAACCCATTATGGG
The DNA here is from genome assembly GCF_028858725.1 of Colius striatus. Lineage (NCBI taxonomy): Eukaryota > Metazoa > Chordata > Aves > Coliiformes > Coliidae > Colius > Colius striatus. The sequence goes on from NC_084761.1 coordinate 30,005,689, forward strand.
AATGTTGTATATGTGCTAACTCTAAAACTTAATTACAATCTTAACTTACCTTCCCATAAATTAATTTTTAACTCTTTTCTCCAATTCTACTTGGACTTCTACTTATTCAGAAGCTTCTGAGAGTCTAGTTTTGGTCTCTTTCACCAAAACTTCAAAGTGCTGGTGTTTCAGCTGACCTCTTAACTTGTCTCTTTCTCAAGGGTTTGTCTGGAACGTTTTCTGGTAATGGGGAACGGGCTGTAAAGATGGCTCCTGTAGGAAGTTACTTGAACTTTCTCCTGGCTCTCAGTCAGACCCACCTCTGGTTCTGAGCCGATTGAGCACCTCTGTGATTACTTCTTAGGAAGAAGCTGGAAGAGGAGAGTTCTTTCATTCTGTGAGGTGGTGGAAGAAGTTGGATAAGAGACAAGTGAACATGCAGACCCCAAGTTCGGGGAGGGAAGAGAGAAGGAGGTATGCTGGAGCAGAGTCATCCCTTGCATCCTGTGGTAAGATAGTAGGTTGTCCCTGTGCAACCCACAGGGAGGAATAGTGAAGCTGAGATCTTTTGACAGCTCATGGAGGACTCCACACCAGGAGTGGTGACTGTGCCTAGAGGGGCTGTGACTTTGTGTGAGGGTGGTATTGAATCAGAATGTGACTGGAGTTATGCTTCTGTGGAGGATCCCTCGTGTTGGAGGAGTTTGTGAGAAGAAAGTGGAGCCCTTGGGAAGGAATCCTGCCAGAGAGGTTCATTAGAGACTTTATCCTGTAGGAAGGATCCTGCATTGGAGCAGGGGAAAGATATAAGGAGTCTCTCTTCTCTGAGTACAAAGAAATGGCAGAAAACAAAGAGGCAGAATCCATCTGTGAGAAACTGACCACAACCCCCATTCTCTACCCCTTGTGCTCCCCTTAGCTCTCCCCTTAGCGGGGAGGAGTTAGACATCAAGAGTGGGGAGCTGAGCCCAGGAAGAAAGGAGTGGTGGGGAAAGGAGATCTTAAAGTGCTGGTCATATTTCTCTCATCATCTTGCTCTACTTTCTTTTTACTTTCTATCTTTTCTGTTTCTAATTGGTAGTAGATGAAACTGTTATTTTCTTCCCTAAGTTGAGTAGTCAAGTCTATTTTGCCTCTAACCATAACTGGCAGTGAGTCCTCCCTGGCCTTGTCTCAATCCACAAGGTCCTTGGTTATCTTTTTTCCTCCCATCTCACTGGGGCCTCTGCCATCCTAAGGAAGATGGAACTGTGTGGGGGTGGTGAGCAAGAGGCTGTGTGGTGCTGGCTGGGTTTGAACCACGAAACCCTTAAATGACCAACATCAACACTACCTAATTTGCTTTTTTTTTTTTTTTCCCTTTTGACAGATTGAGAAAAGGGCTCTATTCTGCAAATATCTCAGTTGTACTTGAAACTTTGCCTCCCCCTCCAGTGTCACTGCAGCCTATTTCCTGATAGATCAAAAGCATGGAGGCCTGAAAAACTGACATGCTGCTTCTGCAGTGCTTTGGAGGGGTGGGTTAGGTGGGAGTGGGCTAGTGTACTTGGGGAGGGTTGAGGAGGCTGGTGAGGAGAGGGCAAAGGCAGATGATCCTTCTTGTGCCCTCTTAGCATGTGCTTTAGCCCTCTGCTTGGATGGCTGGCTGGGACTCTCACCACTCCTGTTGACAAGGCCAAGAGAGTGGATCAAAGCAGAACTGCTGCTTTGGACAGATGCCTGGTGTCAGAAAATGAGATCTGCTAGACAAATACTTTTCTCTTCAAAAAACCCACAACCAAGACGAAATGTTAGGGTATTCAGTTGGTATTGCCGTGGATATAGTCTTCTGCTGCTGTACCCTTTCTGGGTACATCTTCTGTCAAGAAACCCATCACCGTTCCTTCACTTCTGAGTTTTTCGCAGTGTTAAGACTCGTGTTACCTTTTACCTAGTGTGGGTGAACATACTAGCCCAGAGTCTGACCAAAGGATGGTGCACTGGTGAGGTTTGCATGAGCTACCCTTTTATGTATGATGACTGTACTGCGTAGCACTTGTGCTTGACAATACTGATTCTTCAAGCTTTATATTTTCCTTTCAGCTTATATCAAGCATATGTTGCTTCTATTTACAGAGGCATCTCAAAGAATTTCTCAACTGCCTTTCTATCATCCCCGAGTCCAAATTACAACTGTCAATTATACATTAAAGGTAGATGAGATCAAAGCCTTCCCTTAGTCCTACTACTTGTGCATCTGCTTTACCCTAGAACTGCAAAACCACACTTCTCTTTCAAAATACTCCTGGTACATTTAACCCAGTACATTTTATCAAAATTATAATCTTGAAGCCTTCCTACTATTGTATGGTGGATAATGAAGAACATTTATATGCTTGTAAATGCCAAAAGAATTTAAAGCATGTGAAAGAATTTTACAAAGAGCAATTTTGTGATTCCCTTCAGTGTTTAACAAGGATTTTACCTAGAGTTGGAAACATTAATGAATAAGATCATTTCAGAGCAAGATAGTAAAAGAGAGAAGAAAAAGATGGCTTGGTTTGGTGATTTTTTGGGGGGTTTTGAGTTATAATTGAAAAAATGAGTAATGACCAAAAGTAAAATTCTGACCCTATTTATGCAAATACTACTGCATCTTCCCTTATACTCTCAATATCTAACCTGCTTAAACTATAGTGAATGTATACATTCCCTCCCGAGGAAAATGGAGAAACTCTGAAATGGAACACATCTCATCTAAGCTCTTTTTTTTTTTCCCAAAGTAATGGTCCACACACATAACAATTTTAAGAATTTTTAAATATTCTTATCAAAATAAGACTTGAAGTCCATAAGCTCATTAAGTACATGTCAACTCCATCTTTGAAATAAAAACATCTGCTTAAAACTAAAGGCTCTAGATGTTCAAAGGCTCCACTTTTCAATGTATACTTCCTTTAAGAATATGGTAAACAGTACCAAAATACTGTTCCAATGTTGGAGAAACTCAGCTTGCTGAAGCTTTTGTGAGGAAATGTGTAACATACCACTGTGCTGACACATTTTAGGATTTTAACATTAGTAGTTTAATAAGTAATGTGAACTGCTTTGGCCTTCAGCTAAAGCTTCTTTGTTCAGGAATTCCTCCAATGTAGTGATTCTGATTCCCTATGGATTTTGTCATTAAGCATGACAACTTACTTCATGTGGTCAAATACTCTTAATAAAGGGAACTTTTGGTGTTTTAGTCTTCTGGTTGGTTGAGCTGTGGAGGGTAGTCAAAAGAGAAGAAAATTTGCACAGGATAATTTATTTATCTCTTAAATAAAAACTACTCAGCTGGATGTTGTTCTGAAGATTTTGGAAAGTTTATGCACATCAGTAAATCCCCTTTATAGGGTACAACAAGGAAAAGGATCCATTCTGCTGGCATTAGTGCTGTACTCAGGACATGTCATCTGAATCTGTCACCAAGTTGCAGTTAATTCTGAATCATCATCATCAGTTGTTCTGTCTTTTCACAGACATTGACATCCCTTAACAATTTCAAGCCTTTTGAGGCCTTGCTCTTGTTATTTGGTGTGATTCAAAGAGGCAACTCTAATCTCATCTACATCTTATGTTCTCTTTCAAATAAGCTGATCCATATTGAAGTGCTTTTAAGACCCCCACAACCAATACTACATGTACATACACAGAAAACATGAGCTAATTACTTCACTGGTTGAGGTTTAATGTGATACTGGCTACAGAAATGACAGCTTTGTACACATCCCGGTTCACTTTGGAAGTGCTTTTAATCTTGCTGTTCGTGATAGTTTAGAGAAGAAAGAAGCTTTACAATAACACCATTCCAAAGATGTGGCATATCTGTTGTTTCACAGATCTGTAAAGTGTAATTGTGCATCTGAAGCATTTTCAAAAAGAATGTTATGCACCTCAGCATATGTTTATTAAAATGTACTTTCCAAATGGAATTCTATATTCTAATTAGAGTAGTTAAGAAAATAGGATGATAGTCTGACTTTGTCTGAGTCTTTAAATTCAGATCTTCTCACTACTCTGATGTTGCTCTCTATGCCAACATGGAGGTGGCCATAGCTTGGCTTTCAGCAGTTTGGCCCAATACACATAGGAAGAATGAAATCAAGACTGTGATACTTTTACATTTTTTCATGTTTTCATGAGTTGGTTTTCTGCCCTTAGTGAGTGTAGTGGATTTGTGTGGCCAGGTTTTGATAGTGAGGGAGCAATAGTGATAGCTTCTTTAGAAAAGAGTAGCTAGAAGCTTCAAGTGTATCTGATAGGGCCAGTGCCAATCATCTCTAAGATAGACCTGCTGCTGACCAAGGCTAAGCCAATTAGTGACAGAGATAATGCCTCTGTGAATAATGTATTTGAGAAGGGAAAGAAGGTGTGGGGCAAATGCTAAACTGCAGCAACAGAAGAATGGAGTGAGAATAATAATATCTCCACAGACACCAAGGCCTGTGGAGAAGGAGGGGAGGAGATGGCCAGGCACTGGAAGAGAGACTCTTCTGTGACCTGTGGCAAAAACCATAGTGAGGCAGATGTCCTCCTGCAGTCCCTGGAGGACCGGGGGGAGCAGAGATCCACCCACAACCCATGGAGGACCCCATGTCAGAATGGGTGGATGCCCAAAGGAGCTTATGGGAACCCCATGCTGGAGCAAGTTCTTGGAAGGATCTGGGAACCTGTGGGGAGAGAGGAGCCCACGCCAGATTAGGTTTGCTGTCAGGACTTGGGACCCCACTGGGGACTCACGTTGGATCACTCTCTTCCTTGAAGGACTGTTCTCCCCATGGATGAGACCCATGTTAGGGCAGTTAGTGAAGAGCTGCCCCCATGGGAAGGGTGGATGCTGGAGCAGTTTGTGAAGAACTGTAGCCTATGGGAAGGATCCACATTGGGTAAGTTTGTGGAGGGCTATCTCCTGTGGGAGGGACTCCACACTTTAACAGTCGGAAGTATGAGGAGGCCTCCCTGTGAGAGGAAGTATCTGCGATGAACTGACCATGACCTCCATCCCCTGTGCTGCTATGGGGGAGGAAGTAGAAACCTGGGAAGAAGGGGAGAAGTGAGGGCAGGTATTTAAGATTTGGATTTTATTTCTCATTTTCCTAATCTGTTTATTAAATCAAATAATTTCTCTGCAAGCTGAGTCTGTTTTATCTGTGACAATAATTGCCAAGTGATCTCCTGTCTTTCTCACCACTCATGAGCCCTTTGTAATATTTCTTTCTCCCCTGTTCAGTTGAGGAGAGGGAGTGATAGAATGTCTTGGTAAGCACCTTGCACACAGCCTGGGACAAACCACCAAAGTGAGAGAAAAGTCAGTGAGCACCTGGAGGTAGTGAAATTAGGGTGTGTTTCTTTCCTAATACGGACCCTTGTATTCAGTAAGGGAAAACAGCAGATACTTATCCTGGCACCTCAGTTCCTTCCTCCTTGCCTTCCTACAAAGTATGATGACAGCGATAGTGGTTTTGTGTTAGGCAAAATCATCCTTAAAATCTTTAGCCAAATTGCCACCCTAATGCAAATTCTAAGTATGTTTTGTAGAACTTGTGACATCACTGGTGTGATTGGCCTCACACTGGGTATCCGTATCCATGATTGTGGAAAAGTGGTCTTCAGGTGCTCCTCTGTGCTGATGCTCTTTGCAACATCGTTGTTATTATTCACTAAATGAATCTGTTTTGTTTTGTTTTGTTTTGTTTTTCATGAAAAACAAGAAACCTGTTCTTATTTTTATCAGAATAGCTGTTACCTGAGCTAGCAGGGTATATGTTAGAACTTTGAAGGACTGCCTCTGGCTTGATTAGGGGGATTGCAGACTTCGTTTTTCACATCTGAGGTAAGCATAATGACCACCAGGCAGTTGGCTTTCTTAGCTGATTCTTACTTTCTTCTCTGCAATTTGTTTTACTTCTATTTCCCTCCCAAAAAGGATAACGCTTACTTTGGAGCTCAATGACTAGGACAGATTTCTTGGATGAAGTTAGGTGAGGTATTCTGTGTTCCAGTTAAGTGCTCTAATTTTTACAGGTTTCACTTATTTGCAGGTAAGAGAAAACGAGCTTTTTCTCCCCCTTTTCCATCTTTGAGACAAAAAAGGTCTTCTCATCTAAACTGGTTCATACGTTCCTCCAGGCAATCCAATTTTTATGGAAAAACCTTTCATCAGAAAATCCCTGACTTCTTGTACTCTCTGGAGACCCATATCTACTGGATTTTAGTTTCTTTGCCTTTGACACCTTGGTACAAAAAAACCTCTAAAATAAGCAGAAGCGAGTCCACCATTCATCTTTCTCTACTTCTCCCTGATTTGTAAATGAGTAAAATTTGATGATATGTGTGTAATGATTAAAATACTGTAGTTTTTCATGGTTCCAGCAGTGAATCACTTCCTATTATTATTAGAAGTTTATAAAGACTCATGATACTATTGGTCTCTTTTGGAATTCTAAATCTAAATAAATCTATTCTAAATAAAATTTGAAATTTTATTTTATTTTTTTCTGGACATCTTTCTGCTTTGAAACTCATCACGAAAACTTATTAGTCATGTTTGGTACTTTCATATTCTGTATCTTTAAAAATGTGTCTTCCAGCCATATTGGAACATGAAAATATTGGAAGTTATAGGAAAACACAACTGTAGGATCTCCTCTTTTTACTGATAGGGTTTAGGGTGCACTTCTTAGACCCCATTCCTTTAACTGAAATTTTTAGTACCATCTTGCGGATATATTTATGTCATGCTACTGTGGGGATTTTTTGTTTTGTTTTTGGTTTTTTGTTTGGGTTTTTTTTGCATTTGTTTGGTGCCTGCAAGTGGGAAAGAAAAGGAGCGGGGAAAGGAGGAAAAGGCTTGCTGAGCTTTATGGATCCCTTCCTGGCAAATTAGCGTGTGGTGATATAACAACTGCTAGGGCAACTTAAAGCTTGTTTAAAGTGGCTTCCACTTACTTTAGTCCCCTCAGAAGTCTTAGTTTTATCTTTTAGAGGGATCTGTTTATAGTTCACTGTTTATGTTTTCTGTAACAAGGGTTGTATGTCTGAACTGCAGTTCATCAGTTTTCAGAAAGCCTACTATATTGTATCACAAGTTTTAGAACAGACCCTTTGTCAGTGCTCAATCAGTAGGCACTATAATACCAGTTCAGGGATGAAACTGCAATTTTTCATTGATGAAGTGAAAAATGATTGAATTGCGAATTGTAAAGCAAAAAAAAAAAAATGTTATTGTTGTACTCAGCGTTGCTTACCTAATTCTACCTGTCTGCAGAAGATGGCAAACTAATCTTAAATTTAAGTTTATACCAGTGTTCCTTGGTTTTCAAATCAATTGCAATAACAAAGTAACTGGGAAAGTTTTGGATTTGTATTTGTAGAGAAACAACGCTTTGTAAGTAATGAAAATCTTGAGCCTCAGAATAAACTGTAAATACTTGAAGATGTGTGTGTCAAGGGTGGGAATTCTTTCAAGGTAAGAGCCCCAGTGCAAACTGAAGCACATTTTAACTTAACTTATGTTTCTTTTTCCATGAGTTTGTAATGCATACAAAATGCTGATATGGTTCAGAGGGTTGCTGATACATTGCAGTGGAACCAGATTTGGCATTAAGACTGTCCCAATGTACAAGGTGGGGATGGTGAGGGGGAGCTTTACTCCCTGCCTCCACAACCCTGAATTGAAGATAAAAAGGCATGGTTTGAATTAGCATTACAGAATGAGAGCAACCCACCGGTGTACAGAGCACAGATCTAGACTCGTAACAACCTCTATGCCTTTCAGGCTTGTGTATCCGTCTGTATTGTGCTTCCTGATTATCAAATTGTTTGCACTAAATGCAAGGAGGTATGAGGGTGACACCAGTCCTGGCTCACCTAAGCGTGCTGTTCTGCAACAGGATTTAAGCCTTATGCTAAAAAGCTGCTGCCTCCCCAATGCTGGGACAATTGAGAGTCTGTAACTAAACAAATCATATTGATTTATACCTAGTATTTTACACATACAAAGCAATAATATCTGGAAAACATCAACACAGAAAAACCTCTACCAATTTAGGCTTATGAATTTATAAACAAAGCAAGTCTTTAAAGCATGTTTTTTACTAATAAATCATGTTTGAAACATGGTGCAAATAAGGAACTTAACCATGACATAAGTGAGACCAACTTTGTTTCTGTCAAAAGATTTAACATACTTTTAAGTGACTGGTTAGAAATTGATTAAGGGGAAAGAAAATAAATGGACAAAAAAAAAGTTATAATCATAGAATGATGATGGTAGTGTAAGGTAACAGTAATGTGGAGGGAGAGTTTATCTACTCCTAAACATCATTACTTCACCTAACTGGATATTCTTTCTTTCTTTTCACTTTTGATATCTTACATGTGATAATTGCTTTAGTGGTAGAGTAAGAAATTCAGTGTAAAAGGAATAGCTGAGCTTTTGTCTGTTCTTCTATTTCATTATTTTCCAAAAAGTTTTACTAATTTCTAGTAATAGTGTTTCTGTTGCCCTAATCTAGTGTTTCATCCTATGCCAATCCTACTCTAACTACTTCTAGCACCTGTGTGATAGAAGCATGAACAAAATTTTACCATTCCCCTCTCTCATGCTGTTTTTGTATACTGACCTGATAGTCTTTCTTGCCCTTCCTCCACTAACATTATCATTGGTATATTTCACAGCCTACCCACCAGAAGTCAAGTGAACTAGGTTTTTTTCTGTCTTTTGATGTAACAGTAGAGTAGCCCAGAGAAATGCACAACTATATACTACTGCTTGACATTGCCACTGTCCATCAAAGGCAACATCAACTCGTGCTTGTCAATTATCTCATCTTTCTGGTTTTGTGTTTTGCCTATGCTACTTCTGACATCTCTCTTCCTAACCTTTGCATGCTCAGCAGATAGTTTTCCCAGATCTAATGAGACGAATGTAATCAATGTGTTTGAGAGGCTTCAGTGTCTTACATGTAAAATGAAGACAAGGAACAATAGTTTGTGCTACATTGTAAACACTATGGCATGCAATTTTGGTGTATTTGTGAACAAACTACTGCTTAGGATAGTTTCATGGCGCTATTGTTCCCATGTATGTATGCCTAACTGATCATCAAACATAACATGCCAATGCTCACACAAAATGCTCCAGAAATTCATCTGTTCTCTTTTAATGCCGTTGTGCTTCAACTAGATTTTGAAAATATTAGCTTGGTAAGAAATGTGTTCTGTACAGAACTCGTTGGGCTTAAGGATTGCAGAGAATGTGGAACAACAGCTAAACAAGTCTGGTTCACACCAGACAACCTGCTGATGTAGATTTATCTGCTGCTTTAAGTAGGCACTCAAAACAGGAATGGTACCTAGAAAACAATTTTCTGATATGGTTTCAGTCAAGGAAGAGACAACGGAAAAACATACAGGTCTTATGTCTTAGCCATTTCTTCAACTCTTGACACATTTGATGTATTTCTGAATTATAAAATCATATCAGCTTGCCAAAATAGCCTTTAGTGTATTTCTAAAGTTGTTAAGTAAAATATTTTGCCAAGAGAAGAAAATATTCTGTATTAGCAGTGATTTGGAAAAAGTGACATTTCACACATATTCAGTCAATTAAAGTCAGTGTGATGGCATGGATTTACATTATCTGAAAACCTGAGCTCCTACTACTCTTTCAAGGGAAGGGGGTTGGAACTTATGTCATATAGCAGTGACACACCTAGCAGTGTATTGTCTCTCTTGATCATACCTTGTTGATGGAACTGACTGCTGACACCTGAGACTTTTGTTCTCTGGATGTAGCTTGATGATGTTGTGAAATCAGTGCACCTAACAAGAAGAAATCCTCCCAGAACATCTTAATTCTCAACGTTCTCTGCAAGTATTTCAAATCTTATCTTTGCTGCAATTAAACAGACAACTTCCATTAATTATGCAATAACTTACTTGCCTCCTGAGCTAGTGACAGTTGACAACTGGCACTGCATTATCCAGAAGGGTAAGTATCTCTCAGAAGTGAGAGATACTGAGATAACCTACTCTTCAAATTGTATCTTGTCACTTGGCACACCTATTTCTTCTTATTGTGATCTGCCTCTAGTTCCCCACTCCTTTTTGGTTTTTGACTAGTAACATACTTACTGTTGTTTAAATAACACAACTTGAGGATAAAGTAGATGGACCTGACTTGGTAGAGAGAGTATTCCTGAAGTTTCATTAAAAACAATTTGTGTTCTAAAATATCAACTGCAATTAAAAACTAAAGTTTCAAATATCAAAGGAATTTACAACTACAAATAGCTGAAAAAGTGTGCAGACACATAAACCTCTCTATGTACAGTTTGGTAGAATTCAATTTTTGTTTGCAAAGAATTGACGTGTATTGGCTGAAATATTTAACAACCGTTCTGTTCTCAGACTAAAAAATACCAATGTGGCAAATCCACCATTAGTGATGTGAAATCTTTCTTCTCCGTTCCATGTCTACAAACATTTCCTTTTATGAACAAGAAGCTCTTTCTTTGTCATTTGTATCACATGGGGCTGGGGTTTATTCAGTTCATTTATGCTAGTGTTTGTGTACAAAGGAGACTAATAATTCCATTATTTATGTTTCCTCACAATTATAGATAAGTAATATCCAGAAAATACTATCAATGAATTTCAGACAGTTGCTTAAGGTTTGCTATTTCAGTAATTCATTAGTGATGTAGAGCTGGTCAAACTCAAACCTTTTCTTAGTTTATTCCAACAACTTTATTGTATGTTTTATAAAGTTCTTCAGTGTTTTTTACTTTTTGTTTTCCAATGTTTAGTCCGAAACATGTTCCTTCCATGATACAAAAGTGTTGACCTTTTTTTAAGCAATTGCAGACTTTGCAAAACTATTTCTTGATCCTGCCAGGGTAATTAGAATTGTATAAATGTCATGGTTTGACATGACAGCCTTTTCTGGTAAGGGGGAAGGGGCTGCAAAGATGGCTCCTGCAAGAAGTTGCTCACAACTCTCCCCAGCTCAGAGCCAGACCCACTTCTGGGGCTGAGCCAATTAGACGTCTCCACGATCACTTTTTAAGAAGAAGCCGGAAGGGGAGGTGTCTTCCTCCATCTTCTTTCTTTCTTCTGCCCCTTCTTCTCTTCTTCTGGCTGGTGGTGGTGCAAGGAGTAGGAACAGTGAGAGAAACAACCATGCGGACTCCAAGGTCAGTGATGAAAGGGAGGAGGTGTGCTGGAGCAGAGACTCCCCTGCATTCTGTGGAGAGAACTGGTGAAGCTGAGATTTATTTTCATTTCTTTAAAGACCCTGCATCAGCGGTACAGACTCATTTTGATAATGAGCCCGCATCAGGGGCAGAGACTCATTTTGCTAAAGCTGACCCCGGACCAGGGGCAGCGATTCACTTCATTAAAGGCCCCAAGCCAGGGACAGTGATTTTGGCCGGAGGAGGCCTTGTCCCGAAGGAGGGGCCCTTTATCACTATGGCCGGAGCAGGCCCTGTCCCGAGGAAGGGACCCAATATCCACAGCTGCAACTGTGGGGAGGAACCCACGACAAAGCAGCTCATTAAACTTAGGCCCAGAAGAGGCCCTGTCCCGAGAGAGGGACCTTGCAACTGCAGAAACTGCAACCGCGGTGAAGAATCCACGTCAGAGATATTCACCAAGGACTGTGTCCCGAGGAAGGGACCTTGCAAGTGCAGAAACTACAACCGCGGTGAAGAATCCATGTCAGAGATATTCACCAAGGACTGTGTCCCGTGTGAGGGAACCTGTATCGGCAGAAGCCGCAGCTGCTGGGAACAACCCACACCAGAGAAGTTTGTTAAGGACTGTGTTCCGGGGGAGGAACCCCGTGTTGGAGCAGGGGAAGAACGCCAGGAGTCATCCTCATCTGAGAAGACAGAAGCGGCAAAGCCCATCTGTGAGAGACTGACCACATCCCCCACTCCCTGCCCCCCTGAACTGTTGCGGGGGGAGGAGGTAGAGATATCGGGAGCAGTGAGCTGGGCCCGGGAAGAAAGGAGGGATGGGGGAGGGAGATCTTAAAGTGCTGGTTGTAATTTTCTCATCATCCTACTCCCTTTTTGCTTTTATTCTGTTCTGTTTCTTGTAGAATAAACTTTCCTACTTTCCTCTCTAAGTCGAGTACTAGAGTCTGTTTTGCCCAGAACCATAATTGGCAGTGAGCCCTCCCTGCCCTTGTCTCAATCCACAACAATCTTGCTTATCTTTTTACTCCCATTTCGCTGGGTCCTCTGCCATCTTAACGAGGGTGGGGGTGAATGGGGGCATCGAGCGAGAAACTGTCGTGGTGCTGTTGTGCTAGCTGGGCCAAACCACGACAATAAATTATACCTACTTTTTAAAAAGCTGTGTAACTTGAGCTCTTTGATGAAGCTATGGGATGCTTGGGGCAGGGAGGGAAATTTATGGGGTAGCAGACATTGGGCAGTATTGAAATTTATTTTATATTCAGTGATTGAAAGCATATGGCACATCCTGCAATAGTTTATTAACTTTTCAGAAACAAGAGCATGTGTTTTTAAAGAAGAAAAAGAACCTGTACTATAATAGAAAATACTATAATAAGGCCCAAGGTACCAAGAAATTAAATTACTGAAGTATTTTCAGAAAAACACCCCGAAAATCTGTTATTGTATCGAGGCTTCCTGCATGCTTGTGTTTCTGTTAGTGTGTCTCTCTTATTAAGAAAGAACTGAGATACTGTGGAATTTAACACTTCTTACCTATCTAAGTAAAATGATAACAAATTAATATCATTGCTAACTAAACAGAAAAAAAAATGAATGAGATCCCGTTGGTACTAGAGTCTTTAATGCTTCATGGTAACTAGACACAAATACTTATTATGATGCATTAGACACAAACATGGGTGCTTTCAACAGCCACCACACATAAGCTCTACCTTTTCTTTTAATTTTAAAATGCTTTTTCAATTATCTTAATCTATTTTCCATAAGCAGTAGAGCAGTTCATGCGATCCACCAAGTTCTTAGAAGACACCTAAGATTCTTGTTGTTTCAAAACTGAAAATAAATCATAAATGGAGATCTTTAGATCTACTTTTGTCTTACTTGAAAAAAAAAAAAAAGTTTAAGAATGGGAAGCTAGAAGGGAATCTGGGCTGAACATAATAGTAAAGGTTTGTGAATCTTGGAAAATGAAGGACTGGAAGCAGTAGAGAATTAGAGGAAAAATACAGATCTCAATCATTCAATGAAAACACAACCAACCAACCAAAAAAAACACCCCTCAAGGTACAGCTTTTTAAGAGCATGTCACAAGTGATAGGACAAGAAGAAATTACCTCAGGTTATGCCAGGGAATGTTTAGCTTGGATATTAGGAAGAACTTCTTCATTGAGAGAATTGTTAGACGATGGCACAGGCTACCCAGAGAGGTGGTGGAATCCCCATTCCTCCAGATATTTAAAAGCCATGTAGACGAGTTACTGAGAAATGTGGTTTAGTGGCGGGCTTGGCAGTATTACGTTAGCAATTGGACTTAATAATCTTAATGGACTTTTCTAACCAAAACTAATCTATAAGGAGACTGTTGTGTTGTGATGCTTACATATTAATTGATGAAAGATGGCAGAGAGTAACTATCCTAGGCAGAAAAAAAAATAAAGATTGGAGACATAGTAAGAGACAAATACGTCAGTGTCAGTAAGTTTTTGAGCAGGAGTAACCTACTCTGGAAACTCATGGAGCCCCTTAACTGTAAAGCTGCATGATCAATTGGCTAAATACTTATTTGGGGTTGTCTGTAAATCTAAGTAAAATACACTGCATCTTTTTTTCAAACCTACTTTTCAATAATGTTATGTAAAAGTTGCCTGGAAATTTGAACACAAGTCTTTGCATCTTTGTACGACAGGTGAGAAAGCACAATCTCAGTGAAAGGTGCTAACTTTCAATTAAGTCATTTACAAAATGAAGGCGATTGCTTCAAAAAATTCTGTTTAATAGACTGTTCTCACTAAGTTCCACAGGGCAAGAACACAAGCCTGATGTCCTCTGAGAAGCGATCTTCTGTGCAACCCCACTGCCCTACTTATAAGCTGATGTTTTTAACAAAGCAAAAAAAAAACAGCCTCCAAACAAACCAAGTCTTCTAAGTCTTTAGAAATTTTGACTGTATAATTTTGAGTACTAGTCAGGGGGAGAGGGAGAGGAAGAGCCTCAGCTACTTGACTCTGCAATGCTTGCTTCACTGAAAAATATTATTCTATATATCTAAATGAATGTATAGATATATGTAAATATTCTCTATAAATGGCTATAAATAAATAAAGCTGTCAACATCTGAGAATAGACAGCAGAATGGTAAAGTTAGAGAGCTAAAACATGCTGTACATACCAGTGTGCACATTCATTTTGTAGAGATGAGCATATTACCAGACTTTCTCGTCTCCTATTGATGCTGTAAATATACGGGGAAGCAGAAGGTAAATGATGCAATTATTTCCCATTGATGCCAAAATGGTGAGCAGATAATAAAATATAATGAAAAACATGTAAGAGCTTGCTTTGAGGGAAGTAAAATCAGAGAAATTCCGTGACAAGGATGCATTAGAAGGTAAATAGAAATTTCTGTAGAAATATAAACATCTTGACTCTTACCTTCGTGTGCCTGAGAAGGTCTGAAGAACCATTAAGACAAAGATAAGCACAGCACAACTAAGGTAATAGTACGGGACAGTATAAACTATTTTAAAAAGCATAAATTATTCTTTTATGAATATGTTATTCTTGTGACTTTCTTAGTTATTACTGAAATTTAGAGATGCCAATAAAATTATAGTATGAAATAAGAATACTTTTTTCTAAGAAGACTTATAGTTTGCTGTAGTGGCAGTTAACAGAGGAAAAAAAAACCCAAAATAATCAGATGGTCACCTATGCAGGAGCTTAAATGAGTTGAACTGTGCATCTTCTGTTTGTCATGTTTTGCTGGATCAGTTGTATGCTTAGTACGGCAGCTGTAAAGCAGTACAGCATGATCAATGTTGTCTTGGAGAGTCCAAAGCACCACAGCTTCAGGGCAGATGCATGCCACAGAGCAGTCTGTGTCATCATACATTGATCATTTTGAGCAAAGACCTTACTTATGCACTTTGATTCCTTTCCATCATTCACATGTGGTTGCCCTTCCAGAAAAGGACAGCCAGTGCATATCCAGGATATGGTTCTGCCAAGGAGCTGAGAAATGGCCAGTACGCATACTGGGGCTTTGGAGCACTCTGTAGCATAGATACCTATCCCTGTTGGCTACACAGTGAGTTCTGAAGTCAGTAAAATAAACCTCTTGATTTTTATGAAATTATGCCACTCTTTCATCTACTATAAACTACCTCTGGAAGCAAACAAAAGCTTATCAGTACACAGTCCAAACCTAAAGTTGGATCAGAAGACTATTAAACAACTGTCGGTTCTTTAGATGTGTGTATATGTAAAAGCATGTGTAAAAAAGCAGCAATAGTTGAAACTGTGTACACAAACAAAAGACTTAATGGGGGATTTGTGGGCTTCCAGAAGGAAAAGAAGAGCTGGAGTGTGATATTTAAATACACTTTTTAAAGTGCACTTTTGAGCTTGCAAGTAAAATGGGAACAGATGTACCAATTAGACCAAGACTATTTATCTATAAACGTAGCCATTTCCAGGTGATAGCAAGCATTAGTTGGATATGGGTAAAATGGGTGTCAATGACTACCTTTCAGTTTAAATTAGATTATTTCAATAGCCTTTCTTACAAAGAGAGCTAATAGAAGCACTAGGGCAAGGATGATGAGTCTGTGCGGGTGTGGAAGCCGCCAAGGAACAGACCCCGGAGAAGGACTGCTGAAGTTGAGAAGGACTGCTGAAGTGGCAAGAGATGTTGGCACCCACAGCAGCCGCTCTAAGTCCTGAGCACCACATGTGTCTTGTGTGCTACTTTTCTAGGTACCCAAGAGTAAGGCCAGAGAGGAGCTCCTGATAGCTCTCAGGAAGGAGGGTCATCCTAGTGGGCTCCAGCAGAGGACAGAGAAGATCTCCCAGACCTGCAGGTGTTGATCAGTCAGCAGGGCTTGGTGCTGGCACCTTCATGCTCCTCAGCATCTGAGGGATAGACTAGGGTGGGCTGCTTTGGTATAAGCATCTGGGCATCTGGCTGCCAGTCAGGGCAGATTAGGATTGACTTCTAGTGCTGAGAGTCTGTGGGTATCTCTCCAGGAGAGATACCAGGAGGGTCAGGATCTGTGAGTGGTATCAATTTTGTTTTAAACCAAGAAATCACATTCTCCTCCTGTGAAGTTTTTCACTGGGTGTTTCTGCTTTGTTGCAGATGTTGTAACATCATTGTCCTGCACTCTCAAACTTAGGGAAGTGAAATGCATTGAGTGAACTCCTCTCACATGCCTTTTTTTTTCTTTTCTTTCTTTCATGTTTTTTTATTTGCTTGTTTTTTCATTTAAATACACAATGTTTTAAAACTGCATCCAGTGAGGAAAAACAAACATATTTAGCAGTTAAATGCTCATAAATGAGCTATCAAAATGAGATATTGAAAACTAGTTACCTGTTCCTACATTTACAATGGCTACATGACTTTGGAAATATTATTGTCTCTTATAGTCTGCAGCTATATAAAAAAAAAAATTATTCTAAGAAGGTAAGCACCCCTTTTACTTCACTTCTGTTTGGATACACTGTTTGAAATTCTGGCAAATTCTGATACCAGTAGAGTCAATTAAAAGTTACCACTGGGCTCAAGAATTTGTGTGAGATGTGCTGCTTCTTCTGTGTGTTGGCCAGTCAATTATGCTCATAATTATCCAAATGGGTGTAAGGAAAAAAAAAAAAATCTCTGCTCAACAGAACTTAATGATGGTTCCCCCCCACCTCTCTTCTCTAAAGCTTTATTTTGACATATGGCAGTACTTTCTGTATTGGCACTCAGGCTCTTTGCACAAATGGAAATGAAGGCCTAAGCTGTGACCAGCATTTTTAGAAAGATAAGTGAAAAGCATTTTGATTTTTAAGCTCTTTATGTACCTAGCATATGTTACAGCTCATTTATAAGAAATATCTGTAAAAGAAAGCAAAGACTTTAGGTTATTCCTTTCCTCTGCAATATATCCTAGTAAAACTTTTTAGTAACATTTTTCAAAGTTCTTAAACAACTTTTTTTTGTGTCTCTTCTGAACTTTGTCACTTCAATGGACCCCAAATGTCAAGACACGTTAGTCTCTCGCAAACACATTTATAAATAGCTCTGCTTGCTTGTAGACTCTTGAAAACCTAGGTAACTGAACAAATTCCGGCATGGCTTACTGAAGCATTTGCAGGTTAAGTGATTTGGGGTATTCAATGTATGACCAAGTTTTTGAGCATATTAAAAGCTTTCTAAGAATTAAAGGTATCAGAAAATGCAGTATGTAATGCTGAATGCAAGCTTTCGTTTTGCTTGTAGTACTAACCATTCAGAGAAACAATTTTACTATCTAATGAACTTAACGTTATGTGCTCATTTATTTAAATAGGGCTTTGTGATGAAAAATTTGATCTAATTGCAAAGTACGAGTATTTTTACCTAAACCATTAAATATTTTTAAGTTGGCTAATCTTTGGTTCAAAGAAGGTAAGGATGTTTTTTGCTATCACTTTGCCATGGCAATCCACCTAATCAAACAGGAAGATGGTTAAAAGAGGTCATCTCCAAAGCCTCACCTGCAAGGATCTGCCTCAAGACTTTTTATTATTGTAATGTAATGAAAAGTACCAAAGATGACTTAATCTCATTTACTTTTTATATGGTTACCTAAATTTGATCTCATTAAGACCACATAAACAAACAATACTAAAAAGTCACAGGTGAGTTCTAGGCACAGATTTAAATCTCTCATATGGATTTTCTTGAAAATTCAAGAGTTCCTGGCCAAGCAAAGGTACGTCTGATAGATGATTTATTAACTTACAGTCATCTTTGACCTGTTCTGATTGATTGGAAGTTATTGTTTCTCTCTCTCAAGTTAAGAGACTGAATATTAAACTTGCTGATAACTGATTATTATCCTTGCAAATATGAAGAACTTGTGGAATGTGCAATTCTCTGAGTGGAATCTGATGAGACTTTTGCAGATTGATATTTTGATGAAAGAGTGTGCTCTACGCTAGTGTATAAAAAGAGAAGAATCACTTCCTGAGAATCCTCAATTTCTTCAGATTTTTAATTCTATTTGGTTATTTAGCTGTAAGTATTTTCAAATATACTTGCTAAAGGATTTTGTTGTTGAGCATTACTGCTGTGACCTTTTGCTTTTACATTGTATATTAAATGCAGTATATTTAATTTGCTACTTTTAGGTCACAGAAAATTTATGGAATTTAATGGTTTAGTAAGTGGCTGTTGTTATCAAAGTTCTGTGGCCTCACTGAAATTATATTTAGATCCAGATCTTTTGTAATGCTGTAGAAAGGCCATCTGCTTAATAGTGATGTTATTCAGTGAGAAGAAAAGTTGACAGCAAAGTTTATATTGAAAAAAGCCATGCAGAGAAACACTAAACTCCATTTCCTTCTAGTAATTTTTCCTGCTAACGAAATGATCATGTGTTTTTGGGGTGTTGATCTTGGCATTATTACGAGGGGCCTTTAAGTTTTCCTTACTTGAGCGAGTGTTGAAAGCACTCGGCACAAGAGCTATTTTGGAAGTCTTCCACCAAGCTGTCAGAGAACCCTCATTAAATTGTTTGAAGCTGGGTCCACTTAATCATTTTTTTTTTTAAATATGCCAAGCTGAATGTAGGTGTGACTTTCACCAAGTTTTCTGGTGTGGTGTGAATATAATTAATAGATGCTTTTTGCAACCTACAATCTCTGCTGCATACAAAAATTAGTAAATTTAAGGAAGACCAGCACAGATGTGATAGGATTATAGAAAGCGAATATCCCTCTACCAAGTAGCATGGACATGCCTGAGAGAAATAAGGAAGGGATAGAGAGATACTGCTGCTTCTCTGTTATCAAGATATATGGATCTGGGAGATGGATTAAAACTTTGAGATTTAAATCTAGGGCCATAGGTCAGGCTTTGACTAAAGACTGCATGCGTTTCAGCCATCAGAAAGGTAGTTTCAGTGGGAGCGTGTCCAGTCTGTCATCTTCATTGCTCTAGCTGCAGACTCAATGATGTTAAGAGGGTGTGTATAATCTAACTACATATATCTAGTTATCAGTCCTATTTTTAGACTTGAATGTAAGTTTCCCTAGCATAGTAGTAGTCTTAATGAGACATCTAAACCCCTTAACTCACAGTCATATGTTACAGAAACATTTACTTGTACTGTTTGCTGCAAGTATGGTTGTGGCCTGCTTTCATCGTGGGAGACATAGGCAATGCAAATGGTCAGCCTTGCATAGACTGTATTAGGCTGTGGGTCTGTGCTGCTGTATATTGCTGTAGTATACCAAAGCAGATGAAGTCCTGAAAAAGGAATTTGAGGCTTCAGCTTCAGGAAATGCTCCCAAATGAGATGGGATAACCTGAGAAATGAAACAAACACAGGTAAATTTCCAAATGAGAAAAGATTAAGAATGATTATCACAATACACAAAACCTCTCAACCTCCTCTGCCAAAAGTGTCACCCAGAAAACTCCAACAAATCAACCATAAATGTTCCCAAAAAACCGCCTTTAAAAAATAACCAGGATAACTATAGATGCCTAAATTTGTAATTGCGAGAGACTAGTCCATAGTTTTGCATATGCACTTACATACTTCAAGTGGAATTTAGAAATGATCAGTATAACATCTGGATCTCCCTGGGGATTCAAGCTGATGACAAAGTTCAAAATATGGCCATTACAAATCAATACCCCGATTTCTTATACAGTTCACTTGTGCAGTGGTAGGAATTTAACCTACTTGGAACAACACAGCACAATACTTAAAGGACTTTGATCAGAAGGGATGTCCTGGCTTTGAAATAAGAGGGTTTAAATGTGCATCTCCTAGGGGAGTAGCAATAACCCTCAGCCCATAGGGCAAAGGGATTTTCTTATCTTCCTCTACTACTGAGTAGAGGAGAGTGAAAGATTAATGTGGCCAGATAGGTAGAATGTAAGAGTGAATATGGTTATGGCTTCGTAGCTGTGTTGCTTACAAGACTAAGTCAGTAGCTCTGGTCTTTCATATGTGATTATGTTTTCATTTTAATATTAAGCAACCATTGGAATAAAAAAAAAAAAAAAAAGGACTTTTTTTATTTAAAAGAGAGGGGGGAAAAAAAAGAGGAGTTTTTTAACATACTTGCCTCTGGTTGATCTCCAGAGGAAGATTTTTTTTTCATCTGTATATTGGTTCATTCTGGTGATACATCAGTCATATTTTTTCTGTTGCATAAAGGAGACTTGATTTTACAAATGGCTTACGTGTTCCAGAGAGAACAATTATTTGCTTTCCTTCAGGGTATTTTCAAATGGAAACTCTTATTCTAACTTGTGGAAGTATGTCATGTATAGATGAGGTATAGTGTTTGCCATGCAAATCAAGAAAAGACACTTTTTTCTTTTTCTTTCACTTTTTATTTTTGAGAGTTTTATGTTTTCACCCTGAGATTATTGTTATTCTCTACCTTATTTTTTTTTTTACTTTTTTTGAAGCTTAAGTATTGAGTTACAGAGGATAGGTAAAAAGATACAAGAATTATCTTTTTCTTGGTTGTGATAAATGTTTAGCAGATACCAGATAAATACAGAGAGAAGGGCAAAAAAAAAGGCAAGGCATGACAACAGCAAAGAGGGGATTTGATTTCATCTAAGCTTTTGGAATCTCATAACTTTTTTTTTTTTCCACGGATGATCTAGTTTTTCTCAGTGCCACAGGAGCATTTCTTTCAAAGCCCGTGATTCATTTTTACTATCTGTCATAGGTTGCAATTTTTAACTTCTGAAATGTGATAGGCTTAGAAACTTTCAATAGCCAAATTAGTAAGTTAAAAATATCAGTTTAGGGCAAATTGATTGGAGTTATAAATTTCATCAATAAAATTCTGCTTGCTGCAAGATTATATATTACAAAAACTGCTATCAAAAAGAGGAAGAGAAACTATAAATACAAATAGGGTGGATTCCCACCCCCACTTGTCAGACTTTATTTATAAAGTCCCCTCACACTCATAACTTCATACCAAAAAGAGTTAGTGTTGTATGCAGAGTGACAGATGACTCTGTGATGGAAGCGCCTGCCTTGCTGTTACTGTTCCATTTGTAGGCGAAATGCAGCAAAATTGTGCAATTTAGTATCCGAGAACCTGTGAATGGCTAGAAACTCAGTCCAAAAGCCTGGCTTTCAGCTCATCGTGAAAGAAAACAATTCATCAGGAGTCATGCTAAGTCAAACAGCTTTCAAAGGTGTCGCAATCGGTATGATTCAGCACAGAATGGAGGTCTTACTTTGCTGAGGAAGTGGCTCTGTAAAATGATGAATGACTGTTTCCTACTGAGGCAGGCTTTTGGGGAAAGCTAGAATTTGGAAAAATGGTTGAAGTAAAAAGAAAAAAAATCTAAAAATACAGGTATTCCTTTCCTCAGCACTTCTATGATGCAGGTGTGTGACCTGCTCCTGCTCCACTTGCTACAGGGTTTTCCTGGCTGTTTATGAGAACAGAGGTGACATCTTTGTTTTAATGGAAGCATCCCATTACTTTCCAATAACTTTGGAGTAGAGTGCTGCAGGACGAACACTTGCTAAGGTATTGCACTGCAATAGATGGTGTAGACCAGAGAAAGGGATGAGATGTTATTTGTTTTCTTTCATATTTCCTTGTCACTGAACAGAGACCCATTTCTGTCAACATCTTGCTTTGAAATCAGTTTTAAGAAGATGAAGTTTAAAATTAAACAGAAGTATTAACTTACAACTATTTGGAAATACTTTTTATGAAATATATGGGGAGTGACTTATCTGACTCTAAGATTAAACTTGAATTCTCTTCACCTGTATTCAGATGACTTGCTGTGATCATTTTTCATCCTCGCCTTTCAGGAGTTGTGCTTTCCAGCACTTCTTCCAAGAGTGCTTTTTCTTAGTGAAATGTGAAAACTTTTTTGAAACAGTTCATTCTTTAAATCCTCCAAAAACATTTTCCCCATTTTATTTTGAATCTCCGTTAATTCCGATTAAGGTTAATAAATCTCAGGAACTACTGTTGTTTGAATATCTTGTAACAACTAGGTTCTTGGTTATAAAAGAGATGCAGTTCTCAAAATGAAGTATCTAGAGCATAATTATCCTGCTGGCAATGGAAGTTATGTTCCTAAAGTGTTGTCTGGGCTTTCCTTGCAGAATGACTAGGGAGAGTTTTTCACAGGTCAGTGGAGCCAGAGAATGCCAGTGGTTGGATTGTTAAAGCCCTCTAGTACCATTCTTCTAGCATAGAGTGTCTTTTCTTCCTGTGTCTAAATCAGATTTACACATTTTCCATAGTGAGGTGTAACTCTGAACTTGACTTAAAATACTTAATACAGAACTGTATTCTAGTAGTCCTAGTCTAGTAGTGTCAATTATTTTTGCATGCTATGAACAATTATAGATTTTGAGTTAAGTATATGAAAGGAGCATATCTGTTTGTGCAGTAAGAGGAGTACTGATTTTTAAAAAATGAAAATACAAATATACTCTTCAGCATATAAGTAAATTACCACTTTTAAGAAGTATATTAACTATAATAAAAATATCAACTGTTTTTTCTCTAGTGATAAGGATTTTGGGACTGAAAAAGTATTCTACAAGTTTTATTTTTGCCATACTGATGCAAGTGTGAATTTCTTTCCTCTAATGAAGTAAATCCAAAGACTGTAGTCATCTGCTAAACTTACACCATAAAAAATATTTTTTTGTTGCTGATAAGAACTATTTTCCTGCTGTTCTGTTTGAAGCATGTGTTCATTTGAAACTTGTAAATTATCAATTAATTCTGTAAACATGACTATGGAAAAATAGAAAGTACTTGAGTAAAAAGTAGATAAATCAAGACAGCGTAAGTCTGAAACCCATTACTCAACTCCTACCAGAGTCCACAGGTTTCCAAGCTCCCAGAGCAGCCCTCTTCCTCTTAAAGTCTCTCTTGGTGTCATGTCTGCTTGAGTTATAATCCCCCTGAAAGATGTGTTTCCATCTAAGCTTTTTAAGG
Source organism: Colius striatus (assembly GCF_028858725.1). Lineage (NCBI taxonomy): Eukaryota > Metazoa > Chordata > Aves > Coliiformes > Coliidae > Colius > Colius striatus. The sequence goes on from NC_084761.1 coordinate 30,028,890, forward strand.
ATCTCTGGGTTTGGAAGGGGCTCTCAGAGTGCATCCATGGTGTGCTGGCGAGATCAAACCCAGTCTCAACATGCAGTGACAGCTTTTGCTTTCCACTGAAAAGGAGCTGGATTGAGTAGTGTTTTTCTGTTTCTATAATACTCCAGAGTGCTCATCCAGGCACTGGAGTGGGTATGTAATGTTTTCCTCTGCTTGGAGGGCCTAACCACTGGCTTAGAAGCTTTTCTGGGGATTTCCTTTTACGCTTGCAATTGAAGCTGCGCGTAACTCAATCCTTTCACTAGACAGAGTTCAGAGGTGCTTATTCAGGATTTGGGATTACTTTCTAGCAGACTGGATCAGTTACTGAGATGCTGTAAGAGTTTGGTTGTAGGAGATCAAAACCAAATTGCTCTGTAGTAACTGAGGGATAAGATTTATTCAAATAGTTGCTGGTGGAACATTTGGTATGACTGTTTATTTCTCATAGCATGCTTGAAAGGCTCATTAAAAATAAGAGATCCTTTTGGACAGATCAGTTCTGTATGCTGATTGGTTCCACTTCTTTATATGACTTATAAATAGAAGTCAAATATTTTATGACAGAATATATTCATTTTGCTGTTAGCTGAGTTGGAGGAAGGTTGTTCTGTTTTCAGAAACTTGTTAGCTCATTCAAAAATGAAGCTACTGGTAATGTAGCTATAATTTTATTTCAAAATAACAGATTCTAAGAATATTACTGAAGTGATGTACATAAATCCGTTTCAAGCCTCTTACAAATTATCCTCAAGCAAGCCTGGCATGAATATGAAAGCACCAGGAGGACTGAATTAATAAACTGTTCTACCTGAATTTTCAAAAAGAACCGTAAGAAACTGGGGGATGTAGTCAATTTTACAGCATTGCTGGCACCAGAACTTCACAAATAGAAGTTGATGTAACACCAAGTACTAGTTATTTATGTGAGGTGGATTTACATGACTAAGACTTTTTTGTACGTGTAACTAATCAATGAAAACCACTCATATTGCAAGTATTGGCAGAAGACAGGGAAACCAGTCAAGCCCTAACTGACCGAGTCCAAACAATGCTGAACTATATCACTAAAACCCAATATTTAACAACTCCTTTTCTTTACAATCTCTCTGATAAATGAATGTTGTAAACTAGCTAATGGAAGCAATTCTGTACGCAGAGTTGTATTTTGAGTAGAAATAAGTTTTGTGGATACTTGCTTATGTGTTTGTAAAAGTGTTGCAAAGAATGCAATAAAAATGCTAATATAGTTCTTTTCTAGTACTAGAAGAAATATATGTGAAAATATAAAACCAGAAAGGTTAGAGATATGAAACATATGTATTCATACTTGCTAGTCAATATGTTTTAGCAGAGATGTGGGCAGGAAGATAGAGAAAATAATTAGACTTGTGGAAGGTGAAAAAAAATAAGGAGAGAAAGTATTTTTCCCTCCCAAAAAAGTATAAACAAATGACTGTGTCAGTAGCTATGTAATAATAGAGAGGGTGTTTTTCAAGTTGTGGTTTATGTAGTTTGAAAATGAGTCAACTGGTGTTTTTGTGGAAACAGAATGTTGTAATAGGTGGGAGCTGTTCCCTGGCGGAAGCATCTTTCGCTCAGAATGAGACAATATGGGAGTATTTGGCTCAGGATGGATTTTTACAGCCACACTACAATTGTGCTAGAGGACCAAAACCGTGCCTGCAGAGGACAGAGGCAGAAGAGAACAGCTTCTCCTTTTCCCTCACTCCCTGTCTCTATCCGCACACACACATACACAGTGCACAGGTACAGCAAACAGAGAAAACTTTTAGCAGTCTGAATCCATGTTTAACATATGTCTTTGTGGAATCAATTTGATTTGAAAATGTGATGTTGAGTGACAGCATCTCCAGTGGGAGAGATGGGGACTGGAAGTGCACATTTACTTTCTCTATTCTCTCTGTCTTTATTTTCATGCCACTAGATACATAGCCCAGGGGTCCTAGCAAATGTGGCTGCTGATATTCATACTTGCTTTCTCCAAAATCTGTCTGCAACCTAAAAACACACACACACATATGTATACATACACAGGAACTGCTGTGTATGCAGTTAATTTTCTACTAAATATCTCCAAAGTCAGTGTGGGATTTTGAGACTATCAGTTGCATTTGGGTTGGGGTTGTGGGCTTTGGCGTGAAAATTTGTCTTAATAGGTAAGATGGAGAACACACAGGCTTGAACAAGTCTGTGACAATCCATGCTATTTAAAAGTTAGTGATCCTTTGTGCACTTCTGGCCAAAGCCAGACAGCACTCTCCCAAATAACACCTAGAGTCATTTTGTAAGTGTTGAGGCTCAAGTGCCAGTCCCAGTAAATAAAGTGTGAAGGATGTCTTTCCCAAGGGAGAGGGAGAAGTCTTCTGAATGTGAGTCAAGTGGACACAATTGAGCTCAGGGTGAAGTAGAAGCTGAGAGGCTTTGTTATATTTACCAATGTAGAAGTAATAGGGGTCACAGGAAAAGCCAAATGAGAAAAGAATAGGAAGATCTAGAGGGATCTGGCAGGTTAGTGAGGTGGAGTATAAAAATGATCACTAAAAAGTAACAGGGCTAGAAACTTGACTTAAACCATTTTCTTGGAAATATCAAGAAACATACACAAACACTTTTAGAATAATACTCCGCTTAACACGTGATTATCTAAAGGACTTGGCTTTACTTCTGAAAAAGGCAGAGATTTTACCTCTGCCACTAATCTCTATATCTGCAAGAAAAAAGACAAACAAACATACATACATATATATGTAATGTAGAACAGAAATAATAAAGCAACAGTCTTAAATGAAGATCTTAAAGGTTCATAACTCCTTATCTAGAACAAAGTTTTTGGGATCCATGTTTCCCAAATCTAGCTCAATATGAAGCAATATTGCAAAACAAATCCCACTATCCTATTTTTTCAGTAGTAACTCAAGAAAAATAAGAGACAATATTAAAAAACAGATTTATGAATGCTTCTCAGTCTTAGTTACAGTACATGAACACACACATATACATATATATATAATGTTTTTATGGAAAAACACTTTTCATGGAAGGAAGAACACCATCAAATCTCAACTATTTTTCCACTCCATTTTGTATTCCCTGTTGTTTGGCACCCATTTGTACATTAGCTTGCCAAAAGAGTAGCTTGACAATTAGGTATGTTAGCACAATTATGCATTTTCTAAACTATGCAAAATAAAGCCCTTAATGGTATGATGAATAATCTTTTCTCTCAGAGCTTTTTACTTTTTTGTTTTAAACAATATCCCTATTGTAACTTCAGTGGTATGACACTGCAGTACAGAAGCATTATCAAAGGGGAACAGTATCTCGGGTTTCAGACAATAAACCGTCTGTTCTGTCCTAAAGAGGATGTTATAGTCGTTCATCACCACAGTATCTGAGGACTTTCCAAGTGTGTCTAGCATCTGTCACTGTTTGGTCTCTTATTCTTTTCCCAGAGAGAAAGTGTGTGCAGCAAAGTATCCTCGGTTTAAACTTTAGATCTGTTTCCTTGCTTAGATTTGTTAGAGAAAACATAGCCAAAGAGGAGTCTATGCAGAATGATCTTCTCATTTGCTGAGGGAGTTTATCACATGGATTTGGCCCCCAGTTGTCCCAGAATTATATCTCTGCCAAACGATAAACCTCGGCTTTGTTGTGGAAAAAGTCCTACTGCTGAAGTATATTAACCATTTATTACAGTTTTCATTCTGCTGTTTTGTGTAACTTCGTATTGGGACATGTGTCCATTCTATACCTTGATGGCAGAAACTAAGACATTAAATTTCATTTCACCTTCTGTCTGTAGCCAGCATGGATCAAAAAGGAGCAGGTATGATGAGTTTGTGGGTTTGTATTTCCTGAGCAGGTATGCTTTAACATTTGGTACTAGTTAGGACTTCAAATCCTCATCTCTTTTGTTGTTTCTGCCTTGACTTCATGTTGTCTTGTTGATTTCATTTAAACAAATTACTAAGACATTATGGTGAAAGATTTCTTCTGGGCTACTTTAATGCTAGAGAACTTACTTTGTTGTTTTGAGACTCTGGGAGACATTTTTTTCCTATACTGCTTCTTCTATAAGTTAAGAGCTCTCTGAATGGCTCATCAGCCATGATGAAGGATCACCTTGTTAGACTTACCACAAAGTGCTGAGCAGTTTCCATACTTTGATTTCAAAAATCACCAAGAGAACAAAGTGCTAAGTTGCTTGTCGGCCACAAAATGATCTGTAACATGAGTAGGTTAAGGTAAATGAAATATTGCAAACTTTACAGGAAAAGATAAACATAAGCAAAGACGACTGTGCATCAGTCTCTATAGAGGGGGGGTTGTTTTCTGACAGAGACTAAATCTCTCTGAAGCCTGAGCAGCAGAATTCACCAGGTTAGAACTCCATAAAACGCACCACTCCTTAGCCTTTGGAAATTATTTGGACTCTTCTTTTTCCCTTCTTTTCCTTCTCACATCCCTTGTTCTTTTTTGTGACCTGCACATAGGCTGCCCAACAAATCCGCAGGCTCCTTGTCACAGACTGGGCATGACCATGAGAAACCTGCTCTGAGTGGGCCTGAGGGACTCTCAGATGGAGTGATTCTGGGATTTCACCTAACTGTCTGCTAAATGAGAGAAGTTACTGTGGTAAAACAATCAGTTCAGAGCCATAGAAGATTGGAGTTCCCCTCTTTTTGAGTGCCATGGTTATATTATACACTTCTTCCTACTTGCCTGCATTGTTAATGCTTATTTTATAAAATATTTATCACTCTGAAAAAGAAGGTTTTTGACTGGTTTATTCACTGTTCTTATTTTGTATTTCATATATTCATGGAATGAGTAATCTGTAGCAGTTGAAGATATTATATTTTATTTAAAACATCAGAGTCATCTGTCATGCATTCTGCACATCTATTTAACATATTTTCCTACTTTTTGTTTTCCTGTTTATTCTGAATTCTAATGGGGAGCAAACTTAGTCAAGAAACCTGAAATTGCTGGGTGAAGATTTTGTAGTTGCTTACTGTGTCTTTACACATAGTCTTGCTTGGGTTGTCACCTTACCGTACATTTTTAACTCTTAGTAATTAATGTTTTCAGGTTTTTTTTATTCTCTTGCTCAAAAACATGCTTTGCACAACTACCTTAAAGAAATAGAAACCTGTTAAGGGAAATGAGGTACAAATCATTTTTATACCTAAACTCCTTGGTCTTGGAGTAGACAGGTAAAATAATTTCTAAACTTCTTCAATGAATGTAACTGAATGAAAGATGATATGACAGTGAAATATAAATTCATTCATTTTATGCATCTGAGTAGACAACTAGGTGTTTCCCAACTGAATATCTTTTCCTCCTTCCCCTAAGTGACAGGGAGATTGAGATGACTATCAGTGATAGCTAGAAAAGTTTGCACACAAATCATCTGCACTGGAACTCAGCACAAAATAACACACTGCGAAACTGGTGAGGATGTAAAATCTACCCTTCTGTTTCTCTTCACCAAAACAGGGCTCAGAACTGCAAACTTGCTGCTGAACTATCTCTGCTATTGCTGACTTTCTGATTTCCTTCTGTTATCTGTTTATGTGCAACATCTATAAATAGATTTCCTGTGTGTTGAATGTACTCACTTTTCTTTTGCTACTGAAGTTTTCCAAATGTTGCTGTACTTGGTAACACGACTATTTCTTAGATGATTCCTGCAAAGTATTGTTGTCTGTTAGTCTCTTGCCCTTAGTCTTTCTCATTATCACAGAAATCATGAAGAGTATTTGAAATATTACACTTCTTTTGGAAGAGTTGCATTCAATGGGATTTTTAAGAAAAATATATTACAATTTGAAAGACTTCACCATACACATGTGTTGTCTTAAAAGCAGTATCCAGCCTTGCATACAAGTAAAACAAACAGCATGTAATGTGTCCTGTAAAAACTGTAACAGGTGGAAGAAAAAAAAAAAACAGATAACAACGGCAGTGAGAGTGAAATGTTTCAGAATGAAACCACAATGATGATTTACTCAAATACAACAGCAGGTGGCTGAAAGCATGTATTACTAGTGCTTGAGATTCCTCACCTTCCCTTTTCTTATCCCCACAGTAGTTATTTAAGTTAGATCAGGCAGCTATGGATCTGCTGTTTTTGTTATCAGGAACAAATGACAATGTTCTGAGGGGAAGTAATGTTAAGAAAGAGCAGTTTGATGGGGGTATGGTGGTAGTGGAAGAAATAGCATGGGTTAAAGAACTGAGGTCCTTCCCTCTCCTTCTGCTCTTCACAAACCGCCAGCACAAGATGCACTGTGATTTCTTCTTCTCCAATCGATAGCTATGGTCAAATGTAAAATGGGAAAGAAATGTTCTCCTTTCAATAAAGCCGACTGCTTCCAAAAGCAGTAAGTGTAGGAACACCATTGTTGGACAGTCAACACTTGTACTTTTGACCCTGTGCTTTATGTAGTGAAAAAGCAGAGGGCAGAAAGGGGACAAGTTGTTTTTGGCAATCTTTTAACTCCTTTGATAAGAATTCACTAGAACTCAAACCAACAGAAATAATATGAGCAATATGATATTTTTTTGAACCAATAAGTGTCTGAAACTTAAAAAACTTTCTCTAGCTGTCTAACTTTACTTTTCTGAGGTACATTAAGATGAAAATTTTCAGCTAGCACTAAATTTGCAGGACCACCTCTTTAAATAAGCGCTAAGGTCTTGTGAAAGCTTTTATCTTTGCAGTAAATGGCATGTTATCAATTGACAAGTACATCTGCATTAAATCTTCAGATCCTAGCCTTTGGTACTGATCATCAAGCATTACATTCCCACTCAAAATGCTGTCTTGGGAAATTGTTACAGGCGACTCACAGTATAGGAGGCATCTGCTTACAGATTAAATCATTCCTTAGCCTTTCTATTCATTTGGACTCTTTGGTGCTACCAGATGCTCAAATGACCTTCACAACAACAACAACAACAAAATACATGTTCCCATCTGCAGCTAGAAATGATTACACAATAGACAATTTTATTATAGTGACCACAGTGAAGCACAGTTTTGTGATCTTCTGTTCAATTATTAAAGTTTGCAGTACTAATAAAACCATAAATACCTGAAAGACTGTAATCTGGTGTGAAGCATTTAGCATGTAGCTTATAAAAATACTTACTAGAAATCACTCTTATGACCACTTTCACATTATCATCAGTATCCAAGCAGAAAATATGTTTAGAAAGTTGAAAATTGATAATCAGAAAACATGAAGAAAAGTAATTTTTGCATTATATTCCTCAATAGAAAAGCATTGACTTAAAGTTTGTTTGTTTGTGGTCTTTTAAGTGTCCAGCAATGATTTCTATAACATGCTATGTTGCAAAGGGAAACCCGCCAGTCGTGTGGGTTACATGAGGTAGGGAAGTTATTTTGGTAATAATCTGGAGTAGCTCGTCAAAGCTTAATTTCTCTTTTGGCGTACTCACTTGAGAGTGAGATTCAGGCCTAAGGAAAGTAGTTCCCCAAACCATTGTCCCATGGATACTTTTTTGCCAGAAGTTTAGCAACAAGGACATATTTTGGTTAGGAGTAATGAAAAAGAACCTCCCCCTGACAGCTAATAGAAGTCCCTTGGTCTGCACAGAGAGACAATCTCTTGCAAGAGGTCAGAGAGGAAGCTGCCATAAAGATAGGGATAAAACCTGAAAGATATCAACAAAATGCCTTCAGGTCATCTTGTGTAATTTTATTTTTTTTTTAAATGTGGAGTTAAAAGCAACAACTCTTCTCATTCCTCCTGCCGATATTTCCAGTGTGTCATGTTGCTAGGAATTAACCCAAGCAGACACTCTGTCTTATATTGCGGTAGGTGAAAGTAAGTAGCAGGTGGAATTTGATATGTGGGAGTGGAGTTTTTTAACCAATTTTAACAATTTAAAACCAAATCACCTAGCCTGCCTCCTCATTTTACTGTAATTTTCTTCTCCCAGTTTCACATGCACTGTCAGAATTAACATGTATGTCTGTAAAGGACTGATGCAGAACTTAGCATGATAGATTAGCATCAGGAGGTTGGGGCATCCCTTTTTTCTACTGTGTCTAGTGACAGGACAAGGGGTAATGGGATGAAACTGGAACACAAAAAGTTCCATTTAAACAAGAAACCTATTTTACTGTGAGGGTGAGAGAGCCCTGGCACAGGCTGCTCGGAGAGGTGGTGGAGTCTCCTTCCTTGGAGGTTTTCAAGACCTGCCTGGACACATTCCTATGCAACCTGGTCTAGGTGGACCTGCTTCTGCGTGGGGATTGGACCACATGATTCTGGATGATTGGACTAGATTGGACTAGATTCTAGGTCCATTCTATTATTATCTGTTCATAACTTTTTCATCACAAATTCTCAGAGCAACTACATAGGCCAAGGCACATACTTATGTGCTCTATAGGTACTGCCAACTGCCTTCATCTGCCATCCTTTAATGGCCTCATAAAGCGTGCCCTGGAGTGTCTTTGGAGCATTAATATGTTCATCCACTTGAGAATTTAATCTTTAGAATATAAAGACTTTCAATACAGTTTTTATAGTGGAAGAATAAGACTAATTAGTTTAATAGACGGTAAAACAAATTGACTAAATGGAAAGGATTTGTTTCACTTTCTTATTTTGAAACTATTTCTGGTTCATATATTTTTAAAAAGAATTCATTGTAGCTAAATTTTCACCCCAATGCCTTTACTTGTATGTTTCATCTCGTCAAAACCTACTCAGAACTTGTTCTGCTTGTTTCGTCTGATATTCTTACCCTTTTTTTTGAGCTTTGCAGCCGAATACTTTTTTTTTTTTTCCACCACTGTGAGTATTTTTTTCTAGCTTTTATTTTGGACTACCAAAGCCATTACCCCCAAAAGGTTATGGAGGGTGGGAGGGACACAAATTTGGAACTACAGTGTGTCTGTCTTTTATTGTAGCTCTTATCATAGAATATAAAATACAAAAATGTCCCAGATACCCAAGATACTCTGTCAAAACCAGTTGTGGCAGGCTGATGCTTTCATAAAATTTTTCTATTCAAATACCATATATCTATTCAGTCACCATAAATGAGTTCATCTACTTGGTAATTTTTATTTTCAGATGAAAGTAGACAAAATGGAAATCATTAAAACTATGTTTTACTTTGCTTGCATAAAGACTATACTGTTACAAAATGAATTAACTTGAAATGCTCTTTGCTTAATTGAGAATGCTTAATTTGTTCTCACTTCACTTTCAGATGTTAGAAAGAAAGGTAAAGAAAGGAAGGGTAAAGAGAAAGGAAAAGACTGTTTAAAACTCAGTCTTTAGTCCATAACACACTCTGAATTTATTTGTTGTTTAGTTGTAAAGGCATTTATAAAGGTTTTCTAATGCTACCGTTCCTCTTACTCTTCCTTACTTGTGAGATACACATAATGTAAAACAACGTTATTTCTGTAATAAGGACACTTCTTGGGTTGAGTTGAAGATTAGTGATCCAACATAAGGGTTAAAATAGCCTGTTAATGTTAAGTGCACTTGGCACTGTATTGTGAGGAGCTGCAAAGAAACATTTAACTTTCTTTTTTTACTGCCATCTCTTTTTTTAAAAAAAAGAAGCAAAACAAACAGCCCCAAAACCAACAAATCATTAGAATGTAGACTTAAAACTAGAAATACAATAAGGCAGACAGGTTAGGACTTTGCACTTGGGGCAATTTCCGGCTGGATGTGGTTTCATATTATCCCTACGTCATGGATTAGAGGACTACATCTCTTCAGTCATGTAGCTTCAGTCATAAATACATGATACAGGTTGGGACAAATATTCCACTGATGCAAACTGTTAAATGTCTGCTGAAATCACTAAGATTACCCTTCTCTGGAGGTTTTCAAAACCTGCCTGGACACATTCCTTTGTGACCTGATCTAGGTTCACCTGCTTTAGCAGGGTGGTTGGACTCGAGGTCTCCTCCAACCCCTACCATTCTGTGATTCTGTGATTGTGGCAATCAGTGTCAAGCAGAGATCTTTCGTAGTATCTGCAGAAAGATGAGAAGTGACATGCAGTGAAACAAAACCCACTGAAGTTCTGGAGATGGAAGAATTGTGAGGCATTTCTTGAATTGATATAAGTAAGAAAATGAGACATAAAAAGTAGTAAAAAAAGCAAAAGGTAAATTAAATTTCAAATAAAACCTTCCCAGGACTGCAGTGTGTTAGATTATGAAAAAGTGTCACAATGGAAGTATGACTCCTGAAGATTGCTAATTTGGATGATTTGAGAGCAGTGAGTCAGAAGAGGGATAATGTATTAGAAAGCCCTTGCTTGTAATGACACTAATTCTTAGTTTCATGCTTTGTGTTAAGTGAAATAACTCAAAGTATTGCTCTAAAAGGCTTCAAGATCTTTTAAAGCAGAGAGGCTCTAAGAGCTATGTTGACACTTTTTCCAGGGTAGGAATGGTGGAATTACATCCTTAACATTAACCTTTACATAGGTGTTTCACTTGAAAAAAAGGTAACTTTTTCTTTGACTACTTATGCAAACAAATAGCAATTCATATACAGATGTGTAAATGAGCACTGCTTAAGTCTATATTTGAAAGCTGCAGCTACCTTGAAAATAATCACTTGTGGTTTGCATTATCTTGCTCAATATGCACATGTTAAGGTTTTGATGTAATCAACTGAATGTTTTTTCTTCTAAGGGACCCAAATTAAATGCATTTAGTGCTCTGTTTAATACATTTGCTGATTCTATATGTGAAATTTTTGAAGCAAGCACATACATGAAGGAATTTCTCATTTTCTTTTAGTGCAATCTTGCCATCTTTTTTTTTTTAAAAAAAATGGCTGATCTTACTGCTCCAATGTAGCCTCTTAATTAAGTCTTCACAGAATCAGACTTAATATCTTTGTCAAATAAGGTCAGACTTCCATGTATCAGTGTCAAAGCTACTAAAGATAGTTCACCGCTCAGATAGGAATGGGGGAAAAAGCTTTCTGTGACTGTGTGTTAGAGCTGCTTATGTAAAAAGCTTAGGATAAGAAAGGGTGTTTCTAATCAGTAAAGAAATATTTTCCCATACAAATCCAGATACTATGACAGATACCACTAGCAAGCACCTAGAGAAAACTTATTTGAATAATAAGCACATAATGATATCATCCCCATGGAACAGGAACATCATGTTTTAAAATATATAATGCAATCTTCTGTGAATTTGGACAAATGTTCTCAGAAAACATTTATAGTTGCCAAGGACTTATTCCTTAGAAGGTCGGTATCATGGCAGTCTTCTGTAACTCTTGTAAGCAATTTTAGTTTGTTTTAGTATTGTGGTTAATATTGTCAACTAACTTTGTGACTTTACTAATGTCTGCTTTTCTGTATGATCTCTGATTGTGTTGAAGAGCATGAGTTGCCTGAGATCCTGCTGAACCCCAGTGATTTTCTGTTCCACTGCAGACATCCACTGCCTTGATAAAAGTATCAGCTTAATATACCCAGTAAGCAACCAAAAGCAGGGCTGGATTTTTTTCTTCAAATGGGAATACCTGTATATAACCTATTCATATTACTGTCATAGACTTTTTGGACCTGTAAATCCTCAAATCCCAGTCTTTCTCCAGAATGCTTGAGGAGGAAAAGCCTGCTGGGCTCTGAAAAGGTTGCATGGGATATGAAGGGCAGAGAGGGAGGAAAGTGCAGCTGCTTCTTCCATTACTGCTCTGAAGATCTTCACCAAGTATGTTGTGTTGCAATCCAAGTCATTTTTTTAAAGTAGCTTATCTCTTCCTCCTCTTTTCTGACATTCCTCTTCCAGTCCAGAGTAATGATTCTGGGCATGCCTTGAACTATTTAATCTGTACATACAGTGTCAGAGTTTTGATTTCTTATTTCTGTTTAATATTATATTTTCAGTATTTCACTCTCCACCATTTTAATGGAATTTTTTTGGACCTCAAACATCAAAGCAATTAAATTTTTCCAGATCTTACTCCTTCAATAAGGTCTAATAGATAATTATTAGATGGCAGATAACTACTTGACCTTTGTATTCAGTGAGAACTGAATACTATTTTGCATCAAGTAATTCTGCAGATTTGTTTACCTATGTGATTTGTTTGTATTGTTATAGGTACAATCAGGGAAAGATTTCTGAGGGGAAACTGACATGTGCAAAGCAAGTGCTGAGCTTGTGGGCTCTTGCCAATGGCACTCTTGATTCTGGGAGCAACTTGAACTTACTTCTTTCTTATCTCAGAGTAACTGAAAGCAGTGAAGATTAGTTCATATGTAAGATGTAGTTTGTCATCTCTAGTAGTCTTTCACTCATGCTACATTAACAATACCCTCTGGATGATGTGAGAATGTGCATGGTTGACTGTATATGCTAGGTTATATAGAGACTGAAAATGACATCTCAGAGAGAAATGGAGTGGAAATCCCTTAACTAGTGTAAAATCAGTGCTGATTTGCTGAAGCACAACAGCAAATTTGCTTACCAGTATTCCTGAAAGCTCTATCACAGTCAAAGAAAAAAAGGGTAAGAGTCGGTGATTGGTGTGACACTAAGACCACAAGTGCTTTTACATTGGCCTCGCTGACATTTCCAAACCACTCAGTTTGTGTTACCTTCATTGCTTGTTATTCCACTTCTAAAAAATCCCCTGTCAACTGTGTTTTTCCTCTTACTGTATAGGTTCCTACACTGATAGGCTCCAAAAATGCAAAATAATATGAACATGCCCATAACAACCACTCTCACCTCTGCCATTTCTTATGGGAGAATGTGGGAATATATCTGACCAGTGATTTCTTCGCTCAAGTGCAAAGCTGGTTTACATGATTGTCAGCATATGCAGGAGGCAAAGGATTCTGAAATCTGCCTTTAATTGTGTTTTCGGTTTTTTTCTCAAAATTGAAAGACAAAAAGAAAAATCAGATCTCATTTGGATGAAATAATATCATTAATTCACAAGACCAATTATTTGTCTTCTAAAATTTTTTTAAATTTTATTCTATTAGTTAAGTACACTTTCTGATTGCTCATGCTGTGAAAATCCTTGCTTCTTCCTAAACTTATCTTAGATCATAAATCTCATATCACAAACAAAAGGAAAAATATCAGACAACTAAAGGAAATTGCATGTTTGAAATGATGAACAATAATATTCAATTTTGATCTAATGCTTTTGGGATCATTTCTTCTAGTATTCCATCATCTTCTCGTATTCCCTCATATTTTAAAAATTCTCTCCAATACAAGAAGCTAACTTTGGAGGACGGAGCAGTGGAACAGGCTGCCCAGAGGGATTGTAGAGTCTTCTTCCTTGGAGGTCTTCAAGACCCGCCTGGACATTTTCCTATTTGACCTGATCTAGGTGAACCTGCTTCTGCAGGGGGATTGGAGCAGATGATCTCTAAAGGTCCCTTCCAACTCCTACCATTCTATGATTCCATTCTATGATTCTATGACTTAAGTATATCTCATCATACTCACAATATTGGAAAGAGTTAGTTCTACAGGCAACTTGTTTTGTCCTGAGGCTTGATATACACTTTTTTTTTTCTTGGGGTTTTTTTTTTTTCTTGAGTAGTAACAAATGGGACAGAGTAAAACTTTTTCAGTTAAATATGATATAGTTCATGCTTTTTGCAGGAAGGTCTGATACAGAAGTCCTGAAAGGTGTCTAAATTCTGACAGAGCTGCCTTTCTTGTTTGTTTGCTTTAGTGTCAATATTTATTTGCTCCCTTGCTAACATTAAGAGACTTCATGATGTTACTGAGTAGGAAAGATTTCCTTATTTTACCTCCATTTTCTTAGCTGTCTGTGACTTGGATCAATCTTCAATATCAGAAATAGACTTGTTTTCCGTTACATTCCCAAAAAAATAGTTTCTCGGTGGATGGTAAGTGGATGTGCTGCTCATGTAAAGAGAGAACAGGATTTCTCATGTATAATGAGAAATCTCTCTTCCTGAAGGAAATGATGCATAAACAGTAAAGCCATGATGTCCATGACACTGTGATCCTCAGTTGACACATTTCATGTAGTTCCCTAAAGACTGAATTTAGTTCAATAAGTTCCTCTAAAAAATGAGTGGCATCAGTGCTTACACTGAAGAGTTCTGTAAACGAAAAGGAAGGGATTAGTATGAACTCATATTTATCTAGCCAGATTTCAAATCAATTAAAACATTGTACTAGATTCAGCTTTCTGATGTCAGGTCTAATTACAGACTTACTTTCTTCAAATAACAATAAAAATGATAATTGTTTCAGTCTGAAGAATTGAGATACTTAAAAACCAATTTTCTTAATAGCATTACACATTTAAATAAATCAAAATGGTTAATTTAATTCAGACTGTGACAATATAAAAAAGTTATCCTTGTGGCAGTCTTTCAGAAAAAGAAATTTTGCAATCAGATGTGCAATTCATTTATCTTTTCATATCTACTTTCATTATCTCGTACTTCTTAATATGTATGTCTCTTGTTTTAAATTTGTTGATCGGCCATATGTAAGGTATCTGGATGTTACAATGATTTAATACAAACCTATAGAGACAATACTGGTATATCACTGATTAGAATTCAGTTTTTCATCTAGTATATAATTGTCTCCTTAACCCATTTGTATATGTTGATTATAGTCAGAATGATCGCCATTAAAACTCCTGCCTTGTCTAAACAAAATAGTTTTCAATTTATGTTTTTTGCATCTTGCAGCTCATTTTTAATAGGAAGGTTTTTGCATCTTGCAGCTCATTTTTAATAGAAAGAATTAGGAAGTGCTCCAAAATTAAACTATGTCTATCTAAACTGTAACCATAAATCATTATCTGAAATAATGACTATAATTTTAAGGTCAAAAGCTGTATCCTTGCTATAATATATCATGTCAATGATTGTAGATTACAAATTAATGGATAAATTAAAGTAGAAATAGGAAGAAAAGAAGGAAGTGTTAAAAATACTTCAGTAAGTGATCCTCTGACAGTAAAATGGAAGAAAACTTGATTTAAAGATTGTATTTGAAGTAAGACTAAAAATCTGTTCCACAATTTGTAAATAGTGATATTATGGCAAAATAAATACAAAATAAATACAAAAAAAACCCCCAAAATAAATACATATGCCTATATTAAAGAAATTGCTTTTTCAGTAACTTGAGAGTTATGATTGTTGGTTAATTTTCTTTCATTGTCATTTCACCTTCCATCCCTATCTCTGTTCTTTCCAAGGGCCATGGACTGGAAGTGAAGCAAAGGTTGAACTTCAGGGAAGAGCTCCCTTCATTACCAAGTTTAAATGGTGCTAGACAAGTGAGGCTTTAGTTTGATACTTCTAATTGTCACTATGCTAAAGAGCTCTTTGTCATTTCAGCAACACTGCCTGAAACAATTTTTTTTGGGAAAACAAAAGTCAAGTTTGATTGTAATCTATGTTTTAAAAGAACACACATTTTTAAAGCATTTCTCATACACAGAACCAGAGTATCCAGTATATACATTTATAGATCAAGATAAAAATGCAAGGACATAAATATTCAGACTAGGTATGTGGTTACTCAAACAAAGTATCTACCATCAATGCATTAAAATGATTTTTCTGGCAGTGGCTTTTCAACAGAAGCAAGTCTTGCTTTGACATCGGAATATCTTGAATGTAATACAAAACTACAGGGTCTGTCTTAACCAGCTTTTCAGTTTTAGGGACAAATACATTCAGCAACTTAGATGTCTTTCATTTGTTTACCCAATCATTCTATTTCTGGAGTATTCAGATTAACAGAATTAACAAATATTTTCTTGATGTCGATAGATAAGTGCTTTAGAGCTACATTGAATAGAGCCAGACAAAACCTAGTATTACTTCCTGACAAAGGTCAGCAGGATTCACTGATAAGGAGTGTACAGATAAGGCATTCTTCAAAACTAGTGGCTTAACAACTTGAAAGAGAAGTATTCCAGTCCTCAGCAAATCTCTCTTCCATGCATTTTTTCACTCAGTCTTTCAGTTCTTGCAAAAGTACAGTGTTTATGAGTCTGTGAATCCAGAGCAGTATAGAAAGTTGCTTTTTTTTTTCTTTTTCTTCCATATTGTAACTCCTTGTGCAAAAAAAGGTCAGATTTTGTTTCTTTTAAATATATGACCTACTGCATTTGTGTGAGTAACAACTGCTACTTTTATTTTTCACCCTGGGAGGTTTGACGTGGGAAGAAAGCCTCTTTGAGAATTTAGACATAGAAAAGATACTGTCATAATTTTTAAGAAAGTGGTTAACACATGAACTTAAGTGTCTATGACATAGTAAGTATTCAAGGGGATAGGATTTTTAAAAAAATATGGTTTTGCTATTTTGTGTTTCTTATGGCATTTCTTTCCCTTTATTTGAGGTTACAAATGAGTGTTGTGATACTGTAGAAACCAGGGCAGCAAATGCTGAATGTTTAAAGAGATGCTTTGCATAATGGAGATTGGCACCAAAAGGGAGCCTGATGAAACAGATTTCAGTGGCAGCGATTCCAAGCTGGCTGATGTCTAACCTGATAGTATGGGTTGAATCTGTTTAACTAGTATGTCTCAAATAAATAGTGATGTGAAAGATTCAAGCATATTACAGGAGGGATGAGTTTATTTCATGTAACGTTAGTAATTAAAAAAAAAACCAAAAAAACCCCAAACCTATTTTATCATTACTAATTCCAATATTGCTTTCTAGGGCAGCAGGGTAAGAGAATGCTGAAAGAAGGGCCATGGCTATAGTACATTTTGAAAGCAAAGGCTTGGAAACCACAGTTCTGCAAGAGCATTTAGATGGGTTTGAGTTAAAGACTTTCTTTAGAGATTGAAATAGATTGGAAGGCAACCACAGGTATTGTATTTCAGAAATATTAAAAAGGATTGTAATTTTTAAAAACTTTGCATTATAACACCTAAAAATCCCTTTACTGAAACAGCAATTTAATTGAGGCTGGGAATCTCATTACCAATGCCTATCCTGTGAAAGATTTCCTCATGACCTGATTTTGATCATTCATTTACTTCTGCATTAGTTCAGAAAGACTGATTCAGTTTAAACTAAAACTTGATTCAGGGGAAAGACTCTCATGTAATAGTGGAAAAGAGCTCACTTTAAAATATTTCAATATATTTTAGGACTGGTTTGCAACTAGGTAGGGCCCAGGAGTGCACAGGTATCAGCTGGGTACGTTTGTGTCTGATTGGCTTCAGTGCCCAGTGCACTGGGAGTTGGTCTCATTGTTGACAGCCTTTGTCTTGCAGTGTGCGTTGTGTATAATTTTTGAGATGATTTCTGAGTTGTACTGCTTTAGTAGAGGTAACACACACACGTATGTTAACTCAGACTGTGAAAAAAAAAGTGAGAACATGCAATTTGAAAGAGAAACTTGCTTAAAGCTTGTCAGCCATACTTAAAAGATATGCTGTATAGGAAGATGAAAGACAAAGAGGATGTATTTCTCTATGGAATGTCTCTGGCGTATGTCAGACTACACTGTGAGAAACAAGGCTGATCTAATGTATGTCTATGCCCAGTGCATAAACAAACTTAAAAAATGTTTTGTTTGAGGCAGAAAAAGGTATGCAAAGGTATTTGAAGAAACACTGTGGAAGAATTTGATCTGCTTATTTTGGTTAAACATAGTTCAGTTTGTTATAGTACTTTCTAGTTTATTTCAATCCTACTTTCAACCCTTCTTTTATTTACTGAGGTACATGAATAGTTTTTTCTTCCTCTTATGTTCTTCTGATTTGAAATTCCATTGAAATTTTTAATTTTCTTTGCCTCTTATTCTCTTTGGTCTCTTCTGATGTTAACCACTTTGTTCAATTATCAATTTAATTAATATATTTCCTAATTAGCAGTGACAGAACCTTAAATACTACATATTTCTAAAATATTTAGGAGCTTTCAGCATAATCCAAAGTTTTGCTGTAGGTGTAGTAAACTTAAAATACCTTTCAATTATGTAAATATTGTTCAAAATGCAGGCAGATTAGCTTCTATATATTTTATATGACAGAAACAGTGCTGAGGGATATGATTTTGTTTAGTGATGGGCTTGGCAGTGTGAGGTTAGTGATTGGACTTGATCTTAAAGGTCTTTTCCAACCTATTCTATGATTGCATGAAGAACTTACTGCAATTCAAAAAGTATTTTTTTTCTTAGTTGGATTTAACATTTTCAGATTTCAAATAACACTTTCTGGAATACTTATCTTGAAAGATAAGGTGATTAACTTCTGTCTTCTAAAACAGATAAATTTTGTAAGGATGTCCTTTGTGATGAAATACTCTATTTTGTTTTTATTTTAATAGCAGGTCAATTTTGAATTGCTCATGGAAAAAAAAGTCAGGAACTGTCTATTGCTGTGGTATTTGTCAAATCAACATTATCCTATTTCAAAATCAAAATTTCACATGTCTGAAAATGGGGGAGTGGGGTGTTGATCTCATTTAATTAGTTATAATGTAATATCAGCAGTTGATGAAGTCCCAGGAGCATTTCTGAATTGTTGAATTTCAGTGGGAAACTTCTAGAACTGATAGTGATTAAGGAAAGAAATGGAATCTTTCAAAGTAGGCTTTGGTTCTGTTTTTGTGTCAGGAATTTGACACAAAATGAAGTAATGACTGGCAATACCAAAACCCATTAGATCAAACTTGAAGTTTTCATGAATGAATGAGATGTAACTTGAGCATTTCAGTGAGCGTAAAGGGGTGTTCTTGAGCTTTTCCTAAATATTTTTAGAAAAATAGTTATAAAATCAACAAAGTTGCTCCCCCAAAAATAGGAGAATCTGTTTCTGCAATGTTATACTGAACTGGACCATCCCACAATATTTCTAAAGAATTCGTAAGCCAAGATGCTTAAATGGTAGATGTCAGGATATTGGGGCATCCCTTTTTTTCTAATGGGATGAAGCTGGAATACAAGAAGTTCCATTTAAACAAAAGAAAAAAACTATTTTACTATGAGGGTGACAGAGCCCTGACACAGGCTATCCAGGGAGGGTGTGGAGCCTCCTTCCTTGGAGGTCTTCAAAATCAGCCTGGACATGTTCATGTGTGACCTGGTCTAGGCTGACCTGCTTCTGCAGGGGAGTTGGACTAGATGCTTTCTAAAGGTGCCTTCCAACCCATACATTTCTATGATTCTATGATATGTTTTTGCAACTTCTTTCAGTCCATCAAAAGTGAACTGCCACTATTACGGTCTTTACTATCATGTAGAATATTACATAGTTTATTGACAAGTATTCATGTCTGCCCCTTGAAATAACATTAGCACACTGGAAAAAGTGGTTACTGATCTTTCCTCTTTGAAATTACCTCTGTTCAACTTCCACAGAAGATAAGGACTACCAAATTTGGAAGGAGACTTTGTTCTGAGCTGCAGCCATCAGGACATTCAGCAATTGGACAGCCTCTTTTTCTACCCAGCTGGAAAGACTTTAAAATGTGCTTAGTGTCTGCTCACATCTATTCTTTTTACTGAGACAGCAGGCAAAGGGGCTGGTGTGACAGGGACCTGAGCCATTGGACTCAAGTCACCTTTTAGCTCATTTCACATCAGCCATGTGGCTTTTAGACAGAAGTCCGGAGCCAAATATCTCCCAATTACCTGAAGTAAATTGCTTCATAGCTTGTTACCAAAATTCTAAGCAAGGTTTTGGCTGCTGCCTGATATTTAATTAAGCTCCATGCATCTGATAACTTCTCTGCATGATGTGGCAAATAGCAAATGCTTACATAAAAGTTGATTTCTAAATATGAAGAGACGAAAAAAAATCCCAAACTTGACATAATGTTTTGTGGTTTTTGGTGTTTTTTTTTTTTTTTTTTTAATTACAAAGGAGATTTTTTTTTTTTTTTTCTGTACAAAAGCTTAAATACCATTTGAAACTAATTTGGGGTTTTTTTGCAGTTAGAGGAAAAAGAACAGAAATAATGATGTTAAGTTTCTGGGCATGATTTGAACTCCATGCAAGTATCTCTTCAATCTAACATCTTAAGTGTTTGTGTCTTACTCAGTAGACTTTAAGAAATATTTTTTTATTCATGATCCTAGGGTCTAATAGATACCTACTTGCTGGCCAAAACAGAATTACAAGACAATTTGTGTCTCAGAGAGTGGACGGTCCTGCTGTAAGACAGAAGATAATAACTGGAGGAAAGAAAGAAACAAGAATAAGCTATTGTTGGAGCAGCCAAGTTAATGGCAGATATCCCAGTAAAGGAGATGGGCCAGGGTGTATTTTTGAAGGCACTTACAAGGAATTTCTGTTCCATGCAAGTCTGACACACAAGTCAGCATTAATATCTATGTGAGAAAATTTTAGAAGTGGTTACGAAAGGCAGGCATTTTGGGGATGAGGCAAGTTTAATGAGAACTCATCTGTGAGTGTGAGATAATCGTGTATGTAGGAAGGGTATGACAAGGAAAAGACTGACTGGAAACAGCCTTGACTCAGAAGACTCAGGTTACTTGTTTGGGATGGTAGAAGGGGGAAGTATGTGGTGGCCTCCAAGGAGAGATTTTATACAAAATCGTGGGTTTTTCCTATGACTAATAGGCAAAAATTATTGCCAAGTTCAATTCTATGCAAATGAGAAATGCTGTATGACTCGTAATCTGAGGCATCTCACTTGTGTGCAGTCTGTAAGAGGTTTAGCAGACAATTAAGAATGGAGAGACTTTTACAAGTCTCTATGATTTTTGAAATCTTCTTGCATGTTTGAATTTTCAATTACTTGAAAAAAGAAAAGTCTCACTGTGTGAAATTCCAGGTCTCTGTGCATGTGATTTAGAGTACTGTGAATATCACAAATTAAAACACAAATTGCATCTCACAATGACAGTCTGTCTTATTCCATTCTGTTGTTTATCCTAAAACACAAGCTCACAAACACTAATAAATAAAATAAATTCTACTTCAGATTACTTATTCAAGTTGAAATATGTTCCCTAAAGAGAGTTACAGAGACACAAACTGTGAGAACTGTATGTCTTGCTGATGATCTCAAGCCATTACTTAAAGTATATTTGTCATTCACTGACTGTTACAAGGCAAGGCAGATCATCAGTGCCTTTTGTCTAAAAAAAGAAAATATGTTTGGTAGATGAATATTGTTGACATTTCATAACTCTTAAATTAGGAACTTGCAAAGAGCAGAGCATGTGGAACTGTCCTACAGCTAAGAAATACCACCCGTGTCCATCCACTTGTGTTACTGGTGTTATTCAGAGAGGCAATAACAAATCTATATGTTGTCAGTGGCTCTTTTAGGTTTAATTTGAGGTTCTAAGGTTTTTTTTATTATTTTTTTATTTCTTTTAAATGTATGTTCATTCATCCAGAGATACACATAGTGGTTAGGATCTAAGGTATTTAAAAGTTTCTTTTCTTGAGTTTTCAGGGCTATTTGCAAAGAACTTTCAGCTAAAATCTTGTCCTGAAACAGAAATATCAAGTGAGTATAACGTATTGACAGAGAAAGGAAGACTTTGCAGTTTTCTATTGGCCTAGTACAAACTTGGGGGATGTTTAAGAAATTGCAAAATGACTCTTTTGTTCTACTTTTTCTGGACTAGAGCAGGATTAGGGAGTATTTAATTCACAAGATAGTTCTTAGGTTTTCAGTTACCTTTTCAAGAGTCATACATAAAATGTCAGGGCAAAGGAAAAATTATATAAGGACATTTAGAGAAAGCAATTTTATCTTCTGAAGTATTAAGCTTCTATCAGTTCCATATTATTTATTATATATGACTGTGTGTATGTAGAAAAGAAGCATAAGTGTTCTTCTTGCATTTGGTTTTATTTAGAACTTTTTAATTAGATTTTGTTTTTATGTACAGTGTGTGAAAATGAGAAGTTTTTTTACTGTGAGGGTGAAACAGCACAACAGAGAGAATGAAGTTCCTAGTTCTGGAGGAAAAAAAAAAAAGAGAATATGATGAGATAAAACGTAAAAATTAATAGTAAACCACTACCTTAAGGTAAGAAGTCAAAGAAGTGAGGAAGCCCACTCTTATTTTGTTTGTAATGCACTTTTATGTTTTTGAAGAGAACTCTTTTAATCTGTTTGATTGATGGTTTTTTTTTTTTTCTACAAGTAAAGCAGTTCTTGAGTACATGCTTGGATATTCAAGGGCTCTTGGACAACCTTGTACTAAAATGACTAGAATATTTTTAATAAGCTTAATAAAATTAATTTTCCTTACTAATAGGTTATCAAACACTGTAAAAAAAAATCACCAACCAAACACACCCCTCCAAAAACTCCAAATCAACTGAAACTCAAAAAAAAAAACCCAAATCAACAGCAAAGCCTATCTCAAATCAGCAATTCTTCCTGATGCTATCAGAAGATAGTGTTGCTTGCTCTTAGCTTTTTCACTCTTTCTTAGTTTTCTTGTGGCACTTTAGCAGGCAGGAATAGAAATAGCATCTAGTTCTCCTGGAAGTTACAGAGACTTCAGGAGGTCTTACATTGTAGATAGAAGTAATTATTTCTGTTCCAAAGACAAGAAAATCAAGAGCATAAAATTGAATTTGCTAGCTAAAAGTTGCCAAGCAGGTCAATAATAGATTAAAGGTTTCCATGTCCTGTACTGAAACCATTATGTGTGATACTTTCCTTAATATTGGCCATTGAGCTGTGCATATGCCTTTTAAAATCAAAACCTGAAGGGAGTATAATATTTCTAACACATTTTTACATCTTCAGCTCATGATTAGTCCATCTGCACAGTATGCCCTGTGTCAAATTTCTTTATTTTGGGTGGATAATAATTAGCATGTTTCTCTCTCTTTGCCCTTTCTTCCTTTTGAATCAGTACAGCATTTATTAACTCTAATTAACCTTACACTAGGATGACAAGTGTAATAAGAAACTTGAATAACATTTAATGATAACAGAAACACAAAAATGAATGTTTATTTGCTTGCCAGATGGAGCTTTACCACCGTCTTACTACTGACTCACAAAAACAAGTATGTGATTTCTACAACTCCTGGGTACACATACAAAAGTATTGTTGGTGGCAAATATCCCTGAAAAAGCAAGACAGAAGAAATATAGTATTCTTTTCCTTAATTCAGGAAAATATTATTTTTCTGAATATTTAAGTGCTCTTTAAAACAGGTAAGCTTAAATATACTCTAAAAATCTTCCTCTTTACTGTCTTTATGAGAAAATAAGAAGATGCAGAAGATATTATTTCTTATGGTACTTATACAAACTATCAAGTCAGTGTTATATTAAAATGAAATATTTCACTACTTATAAATAATTATTTCGTTAGAAAAAAAAAAAAAAAGAAGACATTCTAAGCATGATCTCCTTGGTTAAGTTTCTAGAGGGTCATTCTAAAAAATCTGTTTATCAGCCCTAAATATATATCACAGAATCAGAGAATGATAGAAATTGGAAAGAACCTCCAGAGATCATCTAGTCCAACCCCTGTGCTAAAGCAGATTTACATCGATCAGGTTGCACAGGAACACATCCAGGCATGTTTTGAAGCCCTCAAGAAAAGGAGAGTCTACAACCTCCCTGAGCAACTTGTTCCAGTACTCTGTCATCCTGACAGTAAAGTTTCTCTTCACGTTTAAGAGGAATTTCCTGTGTTTCAGTTTGTGTCTGTTACCCCTTGTCCTAGCACTGACTGCTACAGAAAAAAGACTGGCCCCATCCTCTCAACACTCACTCATTAGGTATTTATAAGTATCGATAAGATACTCAGTCTTACTACTCACTCTTCAGTCTTCTCTAGGCTAAACAGACCCAGGTAGCACAGCCTTGTCTTGTGAGAGATACTCCAGTCTCCTGATCATCTTGGTAGCCGTCCACTGGACTCTCTCATGTTTAGTTTGCTGTCCACCAGAACTATCAAGCCCCTCTCTACAGGTCAACCCCCAGCCTGGACCAGTTCTTGGGATTGTTCCTACCCCAGTACTGCACTTGCCCTTGTTGAACCTCATGAGGTTCCCCTCTGCCCAACTCTCAAGCCAATCAAGATCTTGTTGAATGGCAGCACAGCCTTCTGGTGAATCAGCCAGTCCTCCCAGTTTGGTGTATATATATCTAAATGTATATACATACACACTCTTGTACCACTTCAGAGTGTTTGGCTATTTATGTTTCTTCCAGGTTTCTTCCCCAATGGACAGATAAGACTTTTTTTTTTTTGTTTTCCTGTATTAGAGATGTGTTAAACTACACTGAAAGAACTAAATGTTGATGATAATTATTTGTTTATACCTGAGACAAATACTATATCAGTAGTAGCACCCCTAGGGTGACTGACCAGATTGCATTTCCTGAACTGTTAATTCATTATGAACATAGAGAGGCATAGAAACAAGACTTGTCAGGTGATTGCCATAAAAGAGAGTCTGTCTCTTTGCTAGCCAGTACCTACTTTTGACACATTTCTTCGTTGTGGAAGAATGTTCTGGGCACACTATCTGCAGAGGTTGGTGCTGCTAACACCAATGCAAGTTGCAGATATGAAGTAAAAAG
Organism: Colius striatus; assembly: GCF_028858725.1. Lineage (NCBI taxonomy): Eukaryota > Metazoa > Chordata > Aves > Coliiformes > Coliidae > Colius > Colius striatus. The sequence goes on from NC_084761.1 coordinate 30,053,503, forward strand.
GTAAGAGTGTGCCTTTGTCTTAATACATTCCAGTTCCATGAGGACATGACCTATTAGACAAATAAAGTATTTCAGGTCCTTCTTGTTAAAATGAGCTTGAATGAAGTGTCATTGTGACTGCAAAAGCTGAGATCAAAGCACTTAATCACAAGCATCTAATGCTTTCTTAGTTTCCTGAGTATATGTGACTTCTGGTTTGACTGGTGCAACATAAGATCTTTGGAGCTGGAGTATCATATAGGGTACTTCAGGACATGGCAACAGATTTTTACATTTAAATATTTAACTGCTCAGTGTCATGTGTATATGAGTATATATATTTGATTGTATGGCTAGGATTCGCGTGTTGCAGTTACTATTACTACCCAGGTCTTTCATTGAATTACTCTTGGAGCAAATCTCCAAGAGAGGCAATTATATTAATTTTAAAGGCTATGAAACTGAGGGCATGGTTGCTACCTGTATCAGTCAGAAATAAAGCACATGTTCAAGTACCAGCTCAATGCTTTCATCAACTTCTCAGTTGTCATGTCCCCTGTGACATGATTTGTATCTTCAGGAGATCTTCTTAAAAATTCCAGCCCATAAGGATAATAACCCAGTACATGAGAAACTTGGTCATCTCTCCTGTGTTTTATGATGCTGTCACATTATGCTAGAGAAATCTACTTAAGTCAGAAGGTGCAGTGTGGACCACGACTAGCCTGAGGCTGGCAATCCATAGCAGCGGATTATTTTTTTACCCTAGACAGAAAACAACTACTTTTCACTAAAGTAACTGTTCCTGTCTCTTGCCTGTCATTCATATGTATTATTCCTCCCTTCTCTCATCATGCAAATGATACATCTTCAACAATAAACTAGATACTTGAAGTTGATCTGAAGAACTACCAATCTATCTGATTCTACTGAACCTGTACAAAGAGTATAATTCAGATTGCATCCTTGCTTGTGTACTCTTGCACTTGCTTTTAGTAAGAATGTTGAAAACTAAGGTTGCAAGATAGGGCAAGATATTTAATTAAATTTTAATATATCATTTATATCTAGAGAAAACCATTCTTTAGGATTTTTTAAAAATAATTTTGAAAGATATGTGTTCATTTCAATTTTTGTTGAGTGAGGATTTGGGGAGGGGTTGATTTTATTTTATGGGAAGGATGTGAAATTTGATATAGTGAACTTAATCTAGGGATATGTTTTGCATAGTAGGACCTTTATCACCGGTTTTATATGCTTCTGTGCTTAAAAACCTACAAAAATTTACTGTGCCTATGATGCCTTCTTTATAGAAATATAGAGTATTTAGAAATGACTGCAATTATAGAAAAGGTGATTTATGAGCCTTGATGTTGAGCACTGTAATGGAAGATCTGTGATATGCATTCACTTTACACAAATACAATGACTACAGATGGTGCAAGGCATTGATGAATAGGTCTCATATTTTGTAGTACTACAAACTATAGCCAGATGTTGTATAGAAATGTGAAGAAAAACCATAGTGGAAAAACACCCCAAACCAACAGTCCAATAAAATGTGCAGTAGATTGAGTATGAAGTTGATACATAGTTATATTTGTTACTTGGAATATTTATTTTACCTTTTACAGTTAGAATTAGCATGAGCAGAGATTTTTCTAGATTTGTTAACAAAATATAAAATGTCAGATGCACAAAATACGAAGATATGGAAAGGTACCCAAAGTGCCCCTTTTTCATAAGTTTTCCCGTGATGTGCCTTGACAAAGTACTTTTGTTTGAGTACTAGACAGGTCGCTTAATAACATCTATTTTTTTTAAGCACCATACTGAAGCTTTTACAGATTTAGCAACACCTCAATAACAGTTTCTCTCTTGTTAAATGCTTTACAGCAGAAAGAATTGGGTGAGAATAATTCATCTCCTTGGGACTAAGTAAACTGAAAGGCAAGGAGGAGGGGGAAAATCCCCAACCAAAGGGAAATGGCTAGAGAGGAGAGAGTAAAGTTTCTTTATCAGAAGCTTTGATAAAAAACTTTGATAAAACTTATCAAAGTTTTTTTATCAGAAGCCCTGTGTTGAAAAGTGACTTTGAGTGAGTGACTACTTTGGAAGGCAAAGCTTGATACTCTTCTCTGACTTCACATTATGAGCATCCCAAAATTGCTTATGAAAGAAGTATACTCACTATGATTGGTGGGAACTTCCATTCAGGTCCATAGGAGCTGAATCAAAACTCTGACAGATGCCCCAGGGCCATAGATCTTCAGAAACAGCTCAGACATATTTTTGTGAAAGTTATTCATTACTTTTCAGGAGGAAAGGGAGATGAATTTAAGCTTTCTTGAGGGCCTTTATGTAAAAACTACCAGTAAAAATAACAATTATTATATTACAGGCTTTTTTTGTTTCTAGAAGCGAAAAAGAAATAATAGAAGGCAGTTATAGACATTAAGTACAGTCAAAATTAAGCTTTTTTTCCAGTCATAAAGTCAGACATTTTCCATCATCTGAAGTGGAAAAAAATAGGATCCTTGTGTCACTGACAATCTTATAATTACCAGAAAAATCACTACATACCAACACCTTGTCATGGTTTGACATGACAGCCTTTTCTGGTATGGGGGAAGGGGCTGCAAAGATGGCTCCTGTAAGAAGTTGCTCACAACTCTCCCCAGCTCTGAGCCAGACCCACTTCTGGGGCTGAGCCAATTAGACGCCTCCACGATCACTTTTTAAGAAGAAGCCGGAAGGGGAGGTGTCTTCCTCCATCTTCTTTCCTTCTTCTGTCCCTTCTTCTCTTCTTCTGGCTGGTGGTGGTGCAAGGAGTAGGAACAGTGAGAGAAACAACCATGCGGACTCCAAGGTCAGTGATGAAAGGGAGGAGGTGTACTGTAGCAGAGACTCCCCTGCATTCTATGGAGAGAACTGGTGAAGCTGAGATTTATTTTCATTTCTTTAAAGACCCCGCATCAGCGGTACAGACTCATTTTGATAATGAGCCCGCATCAGGGGCAGAAACTCATTTCGCTAAAGCTGACCCCGGACCAGGGGCAGCGATTCACTTCATTAAAGGCCCCGAGCCAGGGACAGTGATTTTGGCCGGAGGAGGCCTTGTCCCGAAGGAGGGGCCCTTTATCACTATGGCCGGAGCAGGCCCTGTCCCGAGGAAGGGACCCAATATCCACAGCTGCAACTGTGGGGAGGAACCCACGACAAAGCAGCTCATTAAACTTATGCCCAGAAGAGGCCTTGTCCCGAGAGAGGGACCTTGCAACTGCAGAAACTGCAACCGCGGTGAAGAATCCATGTCAGAGATATTCACCAAGGACTGTGTCCCGTGTGAGGGAACCTGTATCGGCAGAAGCCGCAGCTGCTGGGAACAACCCACACCAGAGAAGTTTGTTAAGGACTGTGTTCCGGGGGAGGAACCCCGTGTTGGAGCAGGGGAAGAATGCCAGGAGTCATCCTCATCTGAGAAGACAGAAGCGGCAAAGCCCATCTGTGAGAGACTGACCACATCCCCCACTCCCTGCCCCCCTGAGCGTTGTGGGGGGAGGAGGTAGAGATATCGGGAGCAGTGAGCTGGGCCCAGGAAGAAAGGACGGATGGGGGAGGGAGATCTTAAAGTGCTGGTTGTAATTTTCTCATCATCCTACTCCCTTTTTGCTTTTATTCTGTTCTGTTTCTTGTAGAATAAACTTTCCTACTTTCCTCTCTAAGTCGAGTACTAGAGTCTGTTTTGCCCAGAACCATAATTGGCAGTGAGCCCTCCCTGCCCTTGTCTCAATCCACAACAATCTTGCTTATCTTTTTACTCCCATTTCACTGGGTCCTCCGCCGTCTTAACGAGGGTGGGGGTGAATGGGGGCATCGAGCGAGAAACTGTCGTGGTGCTGTTGTGCTAGCTGGGCCAAACCACGACACACCTCTATATAATTTCTATCAAGAAGCAAATATTTCTCCTAATAAACAATTTTACTGTTGGCCATAGGTGAAACAGAAGTGGAGATTAACTCATTTAGCTTATTTTAATTTTTTTGTAACACTTGAAAGCTACAAAATAATTCTAAAATTGCTTTAGTTATTGACAGAATCCAGTGTGAAGTTAATGTTAACTTCTTAATATCATATTAACTTCCTAATGCAAAGCTGACATGTATATTATAATTTAGATTTCCGATTTCCATTTAAAAAAAATATAGGTTGCACTTATGCTCCTTGCTTTCAAGTTATGTTGTATTCAGGATAATGTTAGAATAGGAGTCATCTCCTGCATATAGACAAGGCTGTCATAAGCAAAACCCCAAAATTTATTAGGGAACTAACTCCTACTCTCCTACCTGATCTTGCTGCCACTCACTTGGATCAGAGGAGAGTGTTAATCTCAGGACATCTACTGTGTCACTTCGATAAATCGGGGGACCAGTATGAGTCAAATGTGGCTTTTCTTTCCTTTTTTGAGGAGAATAGTAAGGCTGTCCATGGAGTGGCTTGGATCTTTGAGCCCTGAATCATGAGAGAAACAAGAGAGACTTGAAAGATGATTCATTTTCTGTCTGCAGGTGAAAAAACTTCAAAGAATATTGTAGAAAATTAGTTATCGTCTCTCTTATTTTCTTTTACAAAAGAGAAATACTGAAATTTTCACCCACCTAAGAATACAGTAAGTTTCAATTTTAGAGTAAATTTTATTCTTTTTTTCCCTTCTAATGACAAATCTGTTACTCATCGTAATAACTCCTACTTGATCACAGTCTCTTTTTACTCCTGCTTCACCTCTAAAAAGATAGCCTACACAGGACTGGGTTTTCCTTCATACGTCAGAGGTAGAAAACCAGAGAATGAATAATCTGTTTCCACAAAGCAATCTCCTTCAGTCACCTGCATACCTTCATCCCTGAGTATGACCTTAACATGAAGTAGACATAAACCAAGATCCTCAACAAGTCTGCAATTCAATACAAAGAAATGCATTCAATACCATAATGGTTAAGCCTGTTTTAAAGCAGTCTGTCACTAACAGGTAACAAGACTTGAATATTTTTAGTTTTGAGGGTCAGGAAAACATTTTTCTTGATCCCACAGGTAAGATGTTTGTTCTCAGTAAGGACGTGTTCCCAGAGAAGGTACAGAGGTCTCCTTCTGGTGTTAAGGCAAAGTACCTAAAGGTAAAAATGCCTTTTCTAGTCTGGAAAGCAATGCAACATGATTGTTTTATGAAGAATAAACTGAACTTGTGAACACAGAAGTGAGTGGAAGATCTCCTATAAGATCTAATGACAATGCACAGCACTCTGCTGTGTACTTGACACCAGAAGTGCTTCAGGCATAATTTCCATCACATTTACAACATTATCTGAATCACGACTATACAAAAAGAAGATAACAACAGTTGTGAGTTATCATGTGGAAATGGTCAATATAATTAAATATTACTTCCTACAATCAAAAGAGTGACTTGGATGCTCTCTGAGAACGTGATTTTACTCCAGGAGATCAGTTGTCTCTCTATTTGAAATAAAAGGACTTTTCTCAAAAAGCGCCTGAGGCATCACACACTTGCAAGAGCAAACAGAAAACATCGTTGTTCCATGTTTAGTATCTGCAGTTGCTCTCAGGCTATAAAGTGTGAACAGGGAAAAAAAAAAAAAAAAACACCATATTTAATAAGTTCAGCAGGTATTAGGGAATATATTCTATGAAAGTTGCTACACTACATCTGTTATCAAATGTACCGTACTTGTGACTTCCAAATTTGAAACACAAGCAACTGCAAACCCTGCTTATCAATCAACACTAATGGCTAACAAAGAAAAGATATCCAGAGTTAGGATTTTTTTTTTAAAGCATCTTGATGGTATTGTAATGTTATTTGTAAACTAGTCTGCCTCTGGAATGCAGCATTCAGCTCTGTTTATTTTATTTAAAAAAAAGACTATAGGAAAAATAGAAGGGGTTCAGAGATTAGCAGTATGAATGCTTACAGAAGTGGAAAAACTACCATATGAAGTAAGACTAAAAAGACAGGAACAGTTTACTTCGGGATAGAGAAGAACAAGATGAGACATGAAAAATAACAGTATAAAAGACGGTGCCTAAAAAGGAATTGGTAGAGAGAACTAGTGCAGACTTTCTGTTTGGCTTGTGACATAATATTAGGGGAAAACAGAGTTCAGAGAAATTGAAAGACAGAAAATCTAAAATTGACAGAAGGAATTATTTTTTTCAGTCAACAATAAGCTAACAAAAGTCATTGCCACAATATATTATTGGAGTCAAGAGCTCAGTAGGATTAGAAGAGGAAATGGATGTATGTATAGATTATAACAGCAGTCAGAGTTACTGGGGTTTTAAAAATAATCAGGGATCTAGAAATGATATAAATTCTCATGCTTCAGGGCAAAAGACAATGATAGTAGCTAGGAATATTATTTTTTTTTTAATGGACAACATACTTTTTAACTGTGCACTGTGAGGGTTCTTGAATTTTCCCCTGAAGCATCAGAGGCTGGCTGTTGGGAGGCAGGTGGTTGGAAAGACCTGCAATATTTCCTAGGAACAGTTTTAATGTTTAGTTTCAAAAGGGTACGTTGGAAAAGGATTTGTTGTGCTGTCCTGGACTACTTGTCTTAGAATTATAGAATGGTAGGGGTTGGAAGGGACCTTTAGAGATCATCTAGTCCTTGCCTGGAATGCTCAGAAATAATTCTATTATTTTGTAGCCCCAGGACCAACACATCAGAGTTTTATTTATATGTATAAAAATATTTATTTATACATAAATATAATCTGGGAAGCTGTACATCCTAGCACATAACCATATTTATAACCTTGATGAAGCAGAAACAGATATGGATGTAATAAGAACTAATACCCTAAAAATGCTTGGGATGGGTATCAAATACGTGAGAAAATGGTGAGGTCAATTGGCAAAACTGTAAAGTAACATGCTAGAATGTGTTTCAGTTATTCCCCAGCTCATAGAATCCCAATTAACATGTACATTATTCCTTATTTTCTCCTATTGTGATGTTTTGATACTTCCCATACATCCTGAAAGGAAGAAGCCTGTATGATAATTCTGATCTTCCACTAAACATCTTTTCAGCCTGAAAGATCCCAGACTTCCAGCAGAGAGGGTAGTGATATATACCAATAAAAATATGTACCATCCAAATTCACTATTTAAAACACACACTCCTCTCCCTACCCCTGCCAAATACTTCTCACTTAAACAAAAATGATTTTATTCTAATAAAATCATAAGTTACATAAAAATTTTCTCTAAAAAACCCAAGGATTCAATTATTTCTATGACTATTGATAACTTGGTCAACAACAAAATGAAGAGATTTGAAGGCAAATGTTACATGGAACTGGTTTAGAAAACACAGTAACATTTATTCTTTAGCTTCCTATGAACATTATCTTACTGAAGACATATCTCTATAGCTATATGTATGTATGTATGAGTTTTTTTATAACATTTGAACAACTTAAAGACTGGAATGTCTGTGTTTTTCATAGTTATTTAATTTTTCCCATTGCAGGACATAATTTTATGCAGGCCTTTGTAATACAATATATCTTCCCTCGAACAGAGATTCCACAAAGGAATCAAAATAACCATGTAGTTAAATGGATTAAATAAATAATCAGGATATCAAAACTACCGAATTTGATAACCTAGATATTCCCTTAGTATTCTCCTGATTACTTTATTCACTTACAAGATTAGAAGCAATGCCCTATTTACCCCTTAATCTTCACGAGGACCCTCTCTTAGGGGACTAGCTTTTAAGTAAAAATCTCTTTTTCTCAAATTCCCTGCTTTATTTCAGGGATCTAATGATAACGGAAGCAAACAGCTTTCTAACTAAACAAAACCTGGCTTTGATCTTGCTTCCACAAGCAAGCAGATAGGTCCCTTCTTGATTCTTATAGACAAAGCCATTGTACCTCGAGTCCTTCTTCCTGCAATGTGATATTCACTGATTTGGGACTAATTAGTGCTTTAAATTAAGGTTCTACATACTTTCTTTGATTGCATTGGTTACTAACCTAGTAGATAAATGGTGAAAATTTTATTGATGATATCACTATCTAGCTCATTTCCATTAACAATAGGAAAAAGACTGTTTTACCATACCAGACAGTGCATCACTGATACTAATTTTTCATCTTAATTAAAACACAGATCTGTTTACTAGAAAATACTTTCAGTCATTGGAGTGCTTCCTTCTTCACTGCAGAGACTGGTTTTCTTTGTTACCTGAAACCTTACAATCATTGGAGCTTGAATTCACATGAAGCAGCTGCTCTGAAGGTTTTAGATGTGTGATGGGTATATTTAAAATAAAAAGCTTTTGTTTCTCTGTGAGCAAAATTATTCTGCTAGTAATCATTCAAAATATACTAGCATGCAGTATGTACACATGTGGAGTTTTGATGGAATCAGAAAGGCAAACCCTAGGAAAACAGAAAATTGCACATGCTGGTGAGCCACTTCGTGTGGTTCCATAATTTGAGATCTCATTAGTGGACTCTTTTTTTTTTTTTTCTTTTAACCCAAATATATTGTTCTACTTTGTTACTGTTCACTTCATTCAGATACAGCTTTCAGTCATATTTGGGCATAAGAAAAATGTATTTTTATTTTCAATATTTTATAGTCTCTTATTTTCTAGCCTTTCCCTTTAGTAAAATTGAGTGTAACACTACTCCTCACACCCCTTTGCCATGACTTATGATATTCTGCATTTCATTTAGATATTATATTGTCAATTCTATCCCTAATGGAAAATTATAAATTGTTAGAAAATCATTAGGAACGTGCTTAAGCATCACCTGCCTTCCTAGCTAATTAAAGAGCTTGGTTCTGACCTGCTTTTCGTTTGGTGAGAACAGCAGGGTGGCTTCAGAACAAAGAATAATGAACTTCAAACTATTGTATCTGAGCAGTACAGATAGCTAAAACCACTACTTGACATTGAAATTCAGCTATGTCTGTGCATCTTTCTTGGGAAACAAAAAAAGATTTCTTTAAAAAGCCCTAGAATGAGTCCAATTTTTTTAATAGTGTTTTTGAGGTGTTTTTGTTGTGTGGTTTTTTTGTTTGTTTTTTTGTCTTTTTTTTTATTATTATTTTTAAGAATTTGAAATCTGTGCGTTGTGATTTTGGAAGGAATATGCCACTAATTTTTGAAGATTAGCAGAGAAGGTAAGGGAAACCAGCATTTTCCAGTTTCAAGATGAAAAAAGCTGCTGAACAAAGGGTTCATTAATATTGCCTACAGAGACTACATAATTTAAGAAAATACCCCTGAAAACAACTGTGGTAATGCACATTAAAAAACAGAAATGTTTTGTATGTTTTTTATAAGAGTCTAATATTCACCTTTACTAGTGAACCAAGGAAAATTAGGAGTAACTCCTGCAACAATGATTATTGCTTACTAGTAGACAGTAAATTATAAGTACAAAATCAGGCTAACAGTCTCTACATCAGAATATGATTTTACTAATTTTATTCCTGCTTTTGGATCACATAATTTATTCTCCTTTCTTACTGAGAGTGCACACTATGCTATCCAGAGGTAAATGAGTTCAGTTCATTAGATGATGGAAATATTCAGATTTCTTATAATTTTGTTGCTTAGATCTCACTTGCTTAAGTGTTCTTTTGAAGCATAATGGAGACACTTTTCTGTCATTGTAATTACTAATATCTAAACATGTTTTATTCACATGCAGAATCTTCTCTCAGTAAATACTTCTCTACTTAATAAATAATATAATTGATTTACTAATAAGCAGACCTAGAAATGACGAATTTTCTTTCCATGCTACATGAAATCCCATTTCCAGCCCTCAGTTCACCTATATTTTCAATTTCTAACCACTGAACTTCAAGAAGTCTTTCCGACTTCTCCATAATGCAGCATAGACTAGCAAGATGAAGCAAAAGGAGAAATAGTGTTATGAAACATATTTAATATATAAACTGTTAATGTTTGAGACAGATTGAGATAGCAAGATATAAATAAGATGAAGGATGGTTGAGATATTTTGCTGTTAGTGCCACAGTAAAAGCCATTATATACTTTTTCTTAGCTAGAAAATGGGCTTAGTAAGCACCCACATCAGTGATAAGATCCATTCACGTTTCTCAGTTGTACTAGGATGGATACACTAATCTCCCTTGTTAAAACTTCATCAAGCCCTCTATTTCATGAAAAAGATAATTTTTGACAAACCAGTATTTGGAGGGAGCAAAGATTGTTTCATTGGAAAGCTCATCTTTCTTCAACTCAATTAAAAATGAAAATACTTAAGTCTCAAAGTGGATGGTTTCATGTATTTCACATCTAAAGCATCCAATAAACATCTAATTCATCCTTTGAATAGTTCCTCACTGTAGGTAAGAATTTTCATCTTTGTTTCACAAGTGGAGAAATGGGAACAGGGGGATTATACGATTCATTCAAGGTCACGCTCAGAGTCTGTGTCAGAGCCAACAGCGTAAAGCCTTGTTTCGTAAGCCATTATCATCGTCACAAAACCAGCCTCTCTTCTTCACTACTGAAAGGCTTGAAAATCTATGCTTGGAAAAATCTAATTTTCTTAGCCCCCTTTTTTTTTTTAATTTCTGTTTGTAAGAAGTTAATGAATCGCTTGGATTATGCAGTTCCATAGATGAGCTTTAAAGAGGATTCAGAATCTGTGTTCAGTGCCTATTGTCAAAGAGCGCCTTGAGAGCTGTGCCCTATCATGCCCTTCCCTCATTTCTGATGTGTTCTCCTTGGCCTAAAACCATGGTTGTTCCTAATTACTGTGGTTTTATGAAAGTGTGTTTTAAATTTTAAAACCCCTTCACTCAACTTGGCCTTTAAAACTAGTTAAGAAATTATCATTTTACAAAGTAGTGTCTGTGAAAAACAGACCATATTTATGTGTTTAGTACAATCTGGCAGAAACAAGAAGCACATTAGCCACATACCTATCTTAATCCTTTGTATAGGTTATAATACTTGGTGGAAAAATAATGTTTGATCTTGCCTATTGTTTCATCTTGTCACGATACCTAGAAGTGCTCTTCTGGTTTGATGGTGTGAAGATGTGCACTTGACATGGCTTTCTGTCATGAATATCCCTAAGAGTATTTTAAAAAAAAAGAGAACTAAAAAAATGTTAACCTTAAAATTTACTTCAGATGTAGTTACATTCTTTAAAAGAAATAATTTATTCAATATCCTTTTAATTTCACTGGATTCAAATCTTACACAACTGACAACTATGGAGCCTAATTAAGTTGCAGTCAGAGGCTATTTTAACTTGTCGTAATGTCTCTGATTACATGGAACATATTTGTAGAGTAAAGCGTATTTCTGATTTAAAAGGTGTAATGGAACAAATAGGTATTATATAGTATTACTCCTCAAGGTAAACTGGGATGGATAATTTAATTTCCAAGGCGACAAATTATCTTATCATGACTGAACAGGCAATTTCTTTCCTGCAATAAACTAAGTAGGTACAGACAGCTCTAACCAGATGAAATCATTATCCTTTTTAAAGCAGAAATGTTGAATAGAAGTAATTTTCTCAGTCTTAGTTTCACAGTAGAAAGCAGCTTTTGTAAACACCTCATGCTGTGGTCTCAGGTAAGAGCAACAGGTTTAACCCTTCAGTGGGAAATATAAACAGGACTATATTATATAAATGATGAAGGGGAAATATATATATATATTTGCATATTTAGATATATAAATTCATTTCAAACCCAATGCAAGGTAGAAATATTTAAGAATGCAAAGTTAATATACTAATTATGTATTTTGAATGTTTGTAAAGATCAGATTAACTTGTGTGAATTCTACTGAAAAAGGACAAAACTGATTTTAAGAAGGCTACAGTGTGTTACTAGGTTGTGCATTTACATTTGAAGTGTAAAGGTAGTATGCAGTCATATGTATGTCAACCCTCCTTCGGTTCTTTGCAGTTCATTTTCTGATATAATAATAATGCGCATGTGTACATGTTCACATATAAAATCATAGGTTCATTTAGATTGGAAAAGATCTTTAAGAACTTCGAGTCCAATCCTTAACCCAGCACTTCAACGTCTGCTACTAAACCATATCCACAAGTGCTACATCTGCACGTATTCTAAATATATAGAGTCATAAGCTGTACTGATCAGCTTACTATTTGGAACAAAAATTGAGACTTTCATACGTCTTTAAATTTACTTGGACTGGAATTAAAATGGAAAATAAGCACACTCACATATTGAGAGAATGAGGAATGTTTTACAGAACTTCAAGTGCATTTCATGAAGAAATAACACACATTACATGATCTTTAGAGGTGCTTTGGACCCTTTTTGTAAGTAATTTCTAGTTAAAAAAATTAGTTCAGAAAGAACACTGGACATTGTCTTGAGAAAACTCAAGTATTCATCCTTTTTTTTTTTTAAGAAAGGGACCTAAATCTGGAGGCTAATGTATCTCTTCTTCTCAGTGTCTAGCCCTACAAATATGGCATTCCTCTCTTGTACAAAGCTGGAGCTTTGTCAGGATGGCTAAAGATTGGTTTCATCTCAACTTTTTCAGTAGGAATTGTGTTTTCCTGGATGTGAGGAAACAGAATGCTTTATGAGGTGAGGATTTTTTACAACAGATTTTTTTTTTTCATTTTATACAAAAATGGAAAATTTCTCCTCCTGGTTACAAAAGGTTTTGGAGGGTTTCCAGGGTGCAAATAACACTAAAACAAGAAACACTCACAGGAAACCCAGGAATTTGTTCTTATGCAGCTTGTGTATTGTACTGATAAACCTTGATCACATTGCTCAGGTTGAAGGCCACAGGCAATGAAACTGAGGCTGGAAGTCTGAGAGTTCTGATCCTTAGCTAGAAGGAGATTTCTTAAAAGCAGTCAGATACTGTAGTGAGTGTAAGAATACGAAAATGTAAGCAAAGAAACCCCCAAGGACCTAATTTTAAGCTGATAGTTCAATTCTGAGTTAAATATATGAGTACTCTAGCTAATTTGTCCAAGCAATTAAAAATATGGTGTTTTTTTTATTTATTGGTCATCTCTAGGCTTTAGCAACCTATATAAACTTTTTCGCCATTTGAACTAATTTGTGAGCAATTGTTGACTTTGTATCACCAATTCTGAAAGATTCTCTGGATTTATATGATTAATATAGCAATGTCTTTCTGAATGCACTTTGGGATACATTGGGTATGAAAGACATCTGTACAGAGCCTCATTCTATAGTCTGTCTTTATTTTTAACTCAAGCCAATTCCAAAAAGAATGGATCTTGTAATTTCCAAGCATAGTTCAACATACTCTGCATTTCAGGATTAAAAATAAAGAAGCAGCTACATCAGTGGTGTCATGTAGACAGGTATACACCTTCTCTAGAGGAAGAAAAGAGAAATTATATCCTTGATGAATCAAATTTGACTTCTTTAGCAAACTTCCTTTTTGACTGAAGATGTTGATGTTGTCTCCTTCCACTTTTTCTTAATTCTGATTCAAAAGCAAAAATAAATAATTTATTACAAAGCGATTCTACCATATGCCACACAAAAACATGATTTTTTTTTTAAATCCAAAGATCACATTAGGGTTAGGCTTTACAGTGATAGACAATAAAAATGTGCACAGGATTATGAGAAGATGTGGAATATGGACAAAATTACATTGCCACCCACTACTTCTGGCAAAAATCAAGTTCAATAGTATCATTGCTTAGGGTTGTATTACTTTTCCCCCTCAGAACTCTATTACTTGTCTCAGTATGTGTTAGCTTTGAAGGGCAGATAGTAGCATAGAACAAAGAACTCTTTACAGCCTTTAATACATTTTCCTTTTTCTTCACCCACAACTAAAAATGTATTTCTCATGTAGGTTTATAATATCTTTGTTCCAGAAGGGTGGCAAATTGTTTTTGGATAGTGGTTTACATAAAAATAATACTAATTAAAAAAGCAGCAATATAAAGCCAAAATTCGGGTAAGAATTTTTTCTGTCTTGCACACCTCTGAGCAGAAAACTGTGTCATTGATTGATGCAATGCTGTGAGTGTTCTGCATGATTTCTTTTTAAACTCCTTTTACTTAAAGACAGAATTGACAACATCTACATGATGCAAAACCCCATTGATGAGTTGGCACTGCTAATCAAAGAACTAAAATTTCTTCTTCACAAGTGAAATGTCACATCCTGTCTTTTAACAGTAAGTCTTAAAGTTTGTGTTTACTGAAATTCCAGTTACGCATTGTTATTTAGGTAGGGGGAGGATACTTGTACTAAATAAATAACTACTTTACTAATACAGTAAAAAACACAGCATGAACTTTGGCTTTTTAGTAGTCTGGATTTTCATGGTTCATCTTGTTTTAAGTAATTTATAAGTTATCAGCATTCTAACCATTTTTAGATGAAAACCAGCACAGTGAAAGTTGCTGAGATCCCTCAGTCACACTAGCAAGCTCAAAAATGTAGAGATGCTTTGTAAAAAATGCTTACTTGTTTTTTTGGTTTCTTTTTTGTTTTTTTTTTTTTTAATTTTGGATGGGGAACAGGCTAAGCAGCTAGGGAAAGAAAGAGTTGACCTGAAAAGGATTTTTTTTTTTTAACCTTTCTAAGGAATGGCAGTAATTTCTGTTAACAATGAACTGTATTTCTATTATTTGTTTTTTCTTAAACAGTTGAATTATTTTGTTGTTACTGTGTTGTCAAGAACAGCCAGGGAAATTAGATGCCATCCTTTCATCTGTCATAGATTCCTTGTGAAACTCTACATCACACGTGTACACTAAGATTTTTTCTCCGTATTAAACACCTGATACCTTTGTGGGAAGACTGCAGAGCATTCACTGCTGCAGCTAGTGTCAAGGAGAGCTGTGTTTATGACCTGTGGATACAAAATGATAACACACACTGGAAGAACAGATTCTACTTCACTCACTTTGGGCACCCGTGAGGAATTTGTATTTCTTACCTTAATCTCTTTATCCAGTGGGTCCCTGTTTTTCAAGTGATTGCAGTGATTAAAACTGATGTCTGAGTTGTTATGCAGATGACTGTTTAATGAAGATACTCTGCTCAATATTCAGAGGTATTTGATGGGAACCTGTTGAAGTGAAAGCTGACATTGGAAGTGAGGCCTGCCTGGTCTGCCAGCCCTGATAGCTATCATCCAAGATGCAACCACAGCAGTCTCCTGCACTTCTCGATGCCACATCTTGCACAGAGCCTGGGGCTCAGCTTCCCACAAGGCAGATTGTCACCCAAATGAGCCACTGCTGGGTCCCCCCAGCCTGCACTTCGGGTTATTTAAAAACAGACAAACAAACAAACAAATCCCTTCAGATTACCCTAGGGTAGGTTACAAAGCTGCTGGAAGTAATGTCTGCCTCCTCAAGCTGTCCCAGAAGCTAGGTAAATGATCCAGCTGTTGAAGTCGCTGAAACATCACCCAGTTCCTCTGAAACTGAGGCATTATCCAGACAAGTTAAAACAGTGCATTCTTTGTTTCTGTATTTCATTTCCCCCACCGTTTGACCAAGTTGAGAAGGTCAAAGATTGCATATCTTTTGAGAGACAAAATTTTTTCCAGATATACAAACTTCCTATAGGACAGAATTTCCAGTTCCCTCATGGCATTAATAAAGGTTATTAGAAGAAGCACAGATGTTAATGAAGCAGTCAAATACTACAGAAATCAGCACTTAAATTTTACAATCCTCACATCTGTAGTAAGGCAGAATATCGCAAATAATACTAATCAACAGAAAGTAATGAAATGGCAAAGCCTCTCCTGTGTATGCCACCCACCCTCTGTGGAGGAGAAAGAATACTTGCAGAAGGCAAGTGAAACCTGACCTTGAAACCGCACATTTGTATTAGTGGAGAGGGGAATATGTTTATGTGCATTTTTAATTCTGTTGTTTCCTATCTCATAGAATATTGATTTTTTTTTTTCCAACGGTGAAAATTTTGTCTAGTGTATTTGTGTCTGTAATCACATTTAGAGTAAGCACTTGCTATTAATTGGGGGGGGGGGGGGGGTGCTGGGGTTACCCCTGTAATAGGTACACAGAGAATGTGGTCTACAAAATTATATGTTCACATAGCTTAAGGTTAATAGTTATCACTTACTCAGTGATGTTTCATTGAATTTTTAATGGAAGTCATGAATGCTCAGTTGGATTAGTCCAATTCCCACCAAAAAGGTGACAATCATAAGTAGCTCTAAGACTGATTACCAAGACCTCAGGGCTTCATCTGCTTTATCTGATACATTTCCTGTGAATGGTGCAACCTGAGACTTCATTTTCAGCAAGTTTTCTGACATCATCCACTCTACTGGTCTTTATTAATTTATATTATTCTACTAATGAAGTTTCACCAAGAGCAACTGAAATGTTCTAATTATTTTGCACCAGATTTTGATCATATTCCGTGCCTGTGTAATTACCTCAGATTTACTCCTCTTTAATTGAGATCATAATTTGACCCAATATGTTAATGACTTAAAGTAATATAAAAAATGATGAAACCATTTAATGAATATTTTCAAATGAGGTCACCTACTTGCTTATACACTCAGACAAAAGAGTGTCTGATTTGTTTGATATAGGTCATCTAAGGAATGTCCGTGGGCAAAGGCCAACTTTATTGTCCCTAACTGCTGTCAGAAATGATGCTTCATAAAGAGATAATACATAAAAGAGAGGAATAAGCAGGTTGTTGTTGGCAACAATGCAATCAAAACTCAACCTGGAACAGTATTTTGGCAGCTGGAATTTATTTCTAGCAGAATAAGGCTGCTGGATGCCACCATTTCATAGTAAATTACAGCAATCGCAGAAAGCAGGAAAGATTGCCTTTGGGGGTAAGAGGACATGAAACGTGTACACTCTTGAGATGTACAGGTACTGACATACCTGTTATCTTTTCCAGGTATTAAAAATGATCCATTTCTAGTGGGTAATCATAACCACTCTTGACAGCAGCACTGTTAGCAGGTGTCTTCCTGTAGCCTGCCTGTTGCAGCAAAGGCTGCTGTGGGTTTTAGTTCGGTAAGAAGGTGCTGGCTGCTGCGCTAAGACAAAGGCCTTGGACCAGTGATATGCCACTTCCACCTCCAGAGAGATGAAATAAGTTGTAAGTTCTGGTCTCTGCTCTCTGAACTGTTTCATTTCTTTCATCGATGACAGTTAAATATAAAAACGTAAAACCACTCTGGAAAGGAAGAACTGAAGACCTTCCCTTTCTATCTGAATAACCCGGTGTTACCTGCAGTTATATTACTTTTTGTTATTCTCTTTTTGCACCAAGAATACTACACTCAAGGAAAGAGAACCTCTGTTTTCAGCCAAACTAGACTATCCACTTATTCTAACTCTAACTGGAAAATATAAGATTAGAGGGAGTGTCTGCAGGGAGTACAGATGTTAGATCTCTGCTACCTTTTGAGTAGAGAAAAACTACTTAAACATGTACCACTTAGGGAATCTTTGAGGAAGCTTTTTTCAAGAAAACTTAATCTAATTACATACCAAAATATCAAAACTGTGATGTATATGATTACCTGCTGTAAATTGAAATATTTTATCACATTCTCAGTAAATAGGGCAATAGTAATGGCTTTGATATTGAAAAAGAGGTACCTACTCAATTTATGAATCTATATGATGAAGTATATTTATAATGAGTAAAGGTTTTATGTTGCTAATTTGGACTTCAGCTTCAGCCATCAAGTCCTGCTCTCAAGACAAAATGTTGTTTCAATTTAGTTGTGCCTTGCAAAGGGTCATATAGGAAGAAAATCTTTTTTTCTGAACTGAGAGCTGAGTCTGGGATTGCTATAGCTCCTGATCTATGCCTTGTGGATTCTGTTGCTCTTCTGTGTCCTCTTTTTCTTCACTCTTCATTGTTGACGGGGTGGTGGTGGTGGGGAAAGTGTTTTCTTGTGTTCAGGTGTTTCTAATTAGGTTTAATATGCATTCACAGGTTGTTTCTCTGTAAACACAATCTAGTCTCTCCAGACAAGCTCCTGCTGCTTTTTCCTATTTTGCTACTTCCTTTTACCCTATAGCCATGCACTTTCTGTTACGGCTCTAAAGGAATTGTTGCTTTGGATATCTCAAGAAATTAAGTCTGTTATTTTCTTTAACACAATTATCGTTTGGGGCTTATTGTGTATTTCGTAGTACAAATCCCAGTAGACAGGAAAGAGAAAGTGTTTGGAAGGTGTCAAGTAACTTAAATCCTCAAATTTAATTGATTGCAAATTAGAAAACTGAATAAAAAGGAAGCATGTTGGCCAAGCTTTGCAAAGATTGGTGCTCAATCTCTGCTACTCCAATAGATCCACAGGATTATTTCAGAGAATCTCAGTAGCTAGAGATCTGTTCTCTGGAACAAGAGGGCTTGTCCCTTAACTATAACAATTTAATGAAGTCAAAAAGGAGTCTGAGGTGTATCACCATTATCCTTACTGAGCTGATGAGACTGGGCTATTTCCTTCATCTTGCTTACATCTCTCACTCCTAGTACTTGAGGCCCTGTAATTAAATTGCAGGCTTGGGAGTCTGACAATTTGTGTTGTATTCCCAGTTCTACAACAAAGTTGACATAGCAGGACGTATGACTTAACTCATGGATGTTTTTTCTTATAAATATGCAAACATTACAATATGTAGAATTTCGTACCTAATTTATGCACACAGACATAACAGTGACCATACACGTAAATGAGATATTTGCAGATGCAAATAGCTACTTATGCATGTAACAGGCCAACAGAAACACACAATTGTTGCAATTATACCCACAGACTATATGAATGCAAGGGCAGGCACATTATGAAAATCAGACTGCTGGCCACACCATTCATTTATACCATTTTTAAGACCAGAATAATATTGTTAATATTCCTATCTGTGATGAGGCATGGCTTATTACCATTTGAAATGAGCTATAAGATTATTAAATGGGAGATACTAAATATCAGCATTTTTTTTAATCAGCGCCTGAATGGTTAATTTATTTCATACATTCCTCTCTTTGGATGATCTTGAAACACAAGTGGTTCACACTTACAGAACTTTGTATCACAGGGTTGGTGAACCTGAGTACATGTGGGTTGTTCTCCCCCAGTTTCAAAAAGAAAAAGAGTGTAGAGGTAAAATGAAGTTACTCTTTCTGTGCTTTTAAAACCTTTCCTGAGCTGTGCCACGTTCTAGCAGGCAGGATGTGACTGGATGTGGAGGCCATTTGTTTGTTTTGTAACTCAGCTGCCATCCCTCAGGCACTTCATGTACAGCCTAGTTGACATGATAAAGTAGCAACAGGGGAGAAAGTGAAGGCAAAAGAAGGATGTCAGAAAGAACTCTTTAAAGTTGATGTTTAGGTGACTGAAAAATTGAACATCCTGCTTGCGGTTTGTCTTTCAGGGAAGAACCAAAATCAGAGAGCACAGCTTAGAAAACCATGAAGCACTGCCAAAGACAGAGTCTAGCTAATTGTGCATAGGTGAGAATTTCACCTGAAGTAAGTACTAAATGGTACTAAAAAAGTATGATTTGTGAGGCAGTACTTGCTTCTCTCAGATAGCCTGTGTACTGCTATGTCCTACTAACGAGAGTGATTGAGAATCAGTTACAGCTCAGTTGTTCCCACCCAGCTTATTTCTTTTGATAGTTGCAATGTAAAGCTAAATATCTTTTTATCAAATGTTCATTCAATATCTTCAAATTACAAGCAAATGTAAAAGCAATTATCCAGGGAAAAATAAGGCAGTTGAAACATAACTATTTGCTTAATACTATGAATTTTTAATTATGTATTCTCAATTATTTCTCTTTAGGGCTG
Source organism: Colius striatus (assembly GCF_028858725.1). Lineage (NCBI taxonomy): Eukaryota > Metazoa > Chordata > Aves > Coliiformes > Coliidae > Colius > Colius striatus. The sequence continues at coordinate 30,073,389 of NC_084761.1, forward strand.
TATTTCGAGATGGATAACCTTCCAATACACCCTATGTATCTGGCCCACTAACTGCTCAGACTCAAAGACATACTAAGTTTTTGAGAAACTCTCTTCCTGGAATTGGTGGGACAGAGGATTGTGTGCTTGGATCTTTTCCTAAGAAAAACCTGGGTTTTGCAGGTTGCAACAACCAGAGCAAATTTTTCCTAGGTTCTGTTAGACAGACATAGGTATAATGATATTCTTAATTGCAAAGACCAACAGTACTTCTTTTACACTGAATGACTTGGAAACCTTCAGAAGATGTGTTTTTAGTTTACATTTGAAAGCTTTTTAACTGGAACTGTGCAAGTGGTAATAGTACACTTTTTCTTAATTACTTAATTCAAGTTTAAATATAGACTTTCTAAACTAAGAAATAAATGTTTGAAAGCAGAAAGATGTTTTGTCCAGTTAAACTCTTCTTTAATGAAAAACTAACTTGAAAACTAGTACAATAATAAATCTGCCATATGTAAAAAATCCCCAGGTTATTTATTTGTAGTCCAGAATTTTAATTTAATATGGATTTTTTTCAGTATTTAACCTTTTCATGAATGAGTTTGTTTGCAAGAAGATATGTCACATATACTGTATTTTCTGCAATATAAAGTATTTGAGTTGCAAGGAAGTAGTTGAAAAGACCATTATAATATTTCAAAGAATCTTAAATCCTGTGAAAAGAACATTTTGAGAGTACTGGGTCTGTTTCTATTTTTTCTTTGGTTATTTTTTTTTTACTTTCCACTATCTCTGTGAGTGAACTTCTAATGTTTGCATTAACTATGTAGATGCAGTCTTATTATTTTAATGTCAATTTCAGCTGATAAAGTGGGAGTGTTCCTGGGACCAGGACATATGCCATTCTCATACTAGTTTGAACTGGAGCACTAATAAGTGTTCACTATAAATAGCATGAGAGGCAAAATGTTCAGAAAATATTAGTAAAGAAAGAGTTGAAGCAAGTAATAGGAATATGGTTTCTCAGTTAATCTCCAGGGAACAGTTCTTTCATTTAATTTTGGAATATTCAGATGAATTTTAAATTGTATATAACTGTATCTCCATAAAACGCATCCTACTCACTGATGCTAATGGAGTAATTTAGAAGTCTGAGAATCTGAACTTCATCTGGTAACTTTATAAACTTAGTTTGACTTGAGGTTTATGACTCACATTAGAAGTTGGACAGCTACTAAAAATAAATTTGTAATCCTGTGATAAGAAATCTTCAGAAACTTAAGAGATTCAGATAAGCTGTGCACTGTCTCTCAGCTCCTCTGAACTCTAGTGAATCTTGCTGATCTGGAAATCTCTGTGGAAATCTGAAAAAGTTAAGGAACTGTCTCTGATATTGAAGGCACAGAAGATGGAGGAAAGTGTGCAGTCAGTCGTGCCATTGATTTAAAGAAGCACCTTGGGTGTCTAGATGCTCAGGTTAAATCTGAGCAGAAATTAATTGTCCTTCACTATCACTTTTTTTCTTTTGCATGCTAATGAAAAACCGTTTTTAACAGAGATTTTACATGAACACACCCCAAACTGCTATCTTGGTGGTAGGACTGAGAAAATCTACATATTTTACTTGAGTGGTTAAAAATCTCAAAGTTATGTCTATCATATGACTTTGGCCCTCAGTATTCAAAAGGCCTCTGAGGCTTACTGCCATAACAATGATGGTAAAATCAGGAATAGCTGATACGTTAGAATGATCAAGTGAACCACCTTTGTGCTACATTTCTTTATGTATTTATTTTAATCATAATAAAATTAAAAAATTGAAGAAGTGTTGAAACAACCAACAAACCACAAAAGCAAAAAACATATCCATACATGGATTTTTTTTACATCTTACTATAGATTCAGTTTAGGATTCACTTTGAGTTTTATACAAGATTACAAGAACAACATATATCTCTCCTAGATAGAACAAACAAAAGTGGAAAAGGAAAATGATGTTATTTTCTGCTTAAGGACCTCTTGTTGCCATACATGTTTATTAGAGTATGTGATAATGAAGAAAATAGGCAATATGTATCAAACTGTTTCTTCTGAAAACTATTATTCTTTTTGAGATTTCTTTTTTATTAAGAATCAGGAAGAAGTCTCAGTACAGGCAAGAAATAAACAGTAGGATATGAACCCAGGTGAAAGTATATGACAGAAGAAATCTCAGATTTTCTGAATTGGGTTTGTTTTGCACCAATAATAAGTAAATCAAAACTGTGGATCCTAAAACCATGAAGTATACTCTGTGAAATTCATAAGCAATTCTCAGTTCTACAGCTTGAGAAAATCTCTAGCACAAATACAAAAGTCTTGTTTATATAATTTTCTAAGGTGATGCAATTAAGATGAAGTGTACTTAGTCTAAAGATTACAAATATGCTTTTCTCTGTACACGATAGTTTTAAAGGACTGTAATAAGATGGTTTAAGTAGCAGACGCAGCATCTCTTTGTCTGTATTGCAGCAATAATTGGCTTAAGAGGCAGACAAATGTTCACTAACATTGTCTGCCTCCTTGGAAAACATCTTCAGTCCTGGCAAATGTATTTGCTCCACAGCTCATTTTTTAGATATGAAACACAGTGCCATTTGCCTACCAAACCATGATCTCCTTAAGCGGATTACAGTTTATTGCTCCCAACATCAGCATCTGAAGGGGAAGGAATATTTCCGTGATGTCATCCCAGCAGGTAGTGACATTTTGAATGCTTGATGACATTTCCTCTTGTAAATAGACAAGGGAAGTCAGTAGGTGCAGCATTGCTTTACCTTTTGTGAAATGTCACTGCTCTGAGGAAAGGGAAAGAACTGTATATTATTTTATTGTTTCTGGGAAACAGAAGGAAATTACATCAAAAGGCTCATAGTACCCTATGTATTTCTTACATTATTTTCCAAGATTGCTTGAAAGAAATATCAATGAACTTCAACTGCATATATTGTTCTCAGAAAAAATAGCTTCCTTACTTGAACTCATGCCTCTCCACACTTCTAATGCTCCAGACTTTAGCTCATAGTAAACACTTCTTTAACAACCTTACCGTCTGTCCTTCAGGATTTACTTTTAAAATACTTTTCTTCAACACCAAAAATTTTTCTTTTCCTTATCTCTTTTGTTTGTTTTGTAGCATCTGATCTGATACATTGTTGATCATTAGAATAGTGTTTTCAATTTTAGTCCTTGCTCTTCTATTATTGTTTGAGTCTCCTGACTGTCACTTGCCTTCAGTTACCCTGCCACCCTGGCATTCACTAAGACAAGTAATGTCATTGTGGTCCATGGTCCTAACACTTTTTCCTTTGCTGTGGATATCCTGGGACTTCTGTGATTACAGAGCACATAAAAGGAAATACAGTTATTCTAAGTTTAGTCATCCACTAGAGAAAAGATGTATGATTTGCAGTGTTACCTTTTTCTCTGGAAAGCTGACCTCAAACAGATCTGTGAATCCCACAGAAACTTGAGTCTAATATAAAAATATTTCAGGATTAGTTTGGTGCAATATTTTGTTCCTAAAATACTTCTGAATTGTATCTGTCTTTCCAGTCTGAGCTTCAACCAGCTGGTCTTCATCCATTTCTCTCTTTCTGCCAGCTATTGAGAGCAGTTGGCACCAACTCTGTCTATCTCCTATGAAAAAGCAGCATAGAAAAAGATATAATCAGTATGTTAATAATAATATTTATAGCCCAGGCTCATTATATGATCATTCTCAGTAGTTTTCCATCAAAACTGAACTGCACCCATGGACTATTCTGCCCTCACAGGACCTTATATATTTGGTTCTTTAAAAAATACTTATCAACTTCTATCTTCTAAGATCAGTCTAAAGATTTGCTAATGCAAGGATGAAGTAACCTGTATTTGCTATACCAATATCCATTTGGAATAGCAGCACATCACTGCAACCAGGCCAGCCCTCCCTACCCACTGGGCCCTGATGGCTAGTCTAGTACCCTTTCTGTCTCTCAGGGTCTCCCATACCTTCTTTGGCCTTCCTGAGCACCTCATGCTGATTGCTGCACAAATCATCTTATTTTGAGCTGTTTCATTGCCATGATAATGATGAACACCAGCTGATCAGGAGAGCAATGAGATGTTCCTGTGGACGTGTCTGCATTTCTAAGCTCTTCCAGATAGACCCTATGTAAAAATTATGATGGTTAATACTTGGATTTTATAGCTTTCTTCTATATTCAGAAGTCTTTTCCTATACCCTTTCCAGTGTCCTTCCTTTCTCCACATAATCTCTGTGACACCAAGTTTCTTTTACCAACAGGTTATCTCTTGTTTATTACTTGTTCTCGACAGACTAGCAGAAAGCTCTCCAGCTTCTTGTCTCTTCTCGATCCTATGAAATGCTGCAGGTATCAAGTGGGATGAATTTGGTAGGCAAATCGCTATATTGGTCCTTACATTGTCAATTAACTCTAGCAAATACTTTCCTCTGTACCCAAAGGCTAGATTCCCACCATTTTTTCTTCTGTTTTCTTGAACATTTTATAAGGCCGTGCAAGTCCATCTGCCTGAGTGAAACTTGACACACCAGAAACAGACCTTTGGGAAATGTGTATATGTGAGTGGAGAGGAGTTTGGGGCAAAAGAAGAGCCAGGTCTTTGGCAACCATCTAGTCTTATGAGTCTTCTTCCTGGTAATTGTATTGTAGATGGTTGAAAAGGATTTTTTGAGATTTCTCAACAAGAAATTGTTGAACACCACTCATAGAAAATACAGGAAAGAAATCTCTGGATTGTAATATATCTTGGGAGACTCACTATGATAAGCACAATTTATCCTCATCATGTTAGAGTGACTCTTCCATAAATATTTAAAAGGGCACAAATCACAGAATCACAGGATCTTAAGGTTTGGAAGGGATCTTGAAAGATCATGTACTTCAACCTCCCTGCCAGAGCAGGAACTCCTAGAGTAGGTCACATGAGAACTCGTCCAGGCAGGTTTTGAATGTCTCTAGACAAGGAGACTCAACAACCCATCTGGGTAGCCCATTTGTCATGCCATTTGTCATGGTTTGACATGAAGCTGTTTCTGGTAATGGGGAAAGGACTGTAAAGATGGCTCCTGTAAGAAGTTGCTTGAAACTCTCCCCAGCTCTGAGCCAGACTTAACTATGGGACTGAGCCAATTGGGTGCCTCCACGATCACTTTTAAGAAGAAGCCAGAAGATGAGAGCTCTTCCCGTTCCTTCTTGTTCTGTCCTTCCTTCTTTTCCAGCTAGTGATGGTGCAAGTGGAAGAGAGAACATCTGTGAGAGACTGACCACATCCCCCATTCCATAGCTCCCCAAGCCATTGAGGGGGAAGGAGGTAGAGATATCAGGAGCAGTGAGCTGGGCCTGGGAAGAAAGGAGGGATGAGGGAGGGAGATCTTAAAGTGCTGGTTGTAATTTTCTCATCATCCTACTCTCTTTTTGCTTTTGTTCTCTTCTGTTTCATGTAGATAGTAGAAAACTTTCCTTACTTTCCTCTCTAAGCCTAATAGTCGAGTTTGTTTTGCCTGGAACTGTAATTGGCAGTGAGCCCTCCCTGCCCTTGTCTCAATCCACAACATCCTTGGTTCTATTTTCTTCCCATTTCTTTGGGGCTTTTGCCATTCTAACAAGGGTAGAGGCGGATGGGGGACAGTGAGCAAGAGACTGTCATGGTGCTTCAGTACTGGCTAGGCAAAACCATGATACCATTCCAGTGCTCCATCACTCTCACAGTGAAGAAGAATTTTCTTATGTTTCTTTGAAACCTCTTAGGTTCTAGCTTGTACCCATTGCCCCTTGTCCTATCATTGGACATCACTGATAGTAACCTGATTCCATCCTTTTGACAATGGCCCTTTACATATTTGTAAACATTAATGAGATCACCTCTCAATCTTCTCCAAGCTAAAGAGTCCCAGCTCCCTCAGCCTTTCATCATAAGGGAGATGCTCCATTCACTTCATCATCTTTGTAGCCCTGCTCTAAACTTTTTCTGGCAGCTCCCTGTCCTTCTTGAACTGAGGAACCCAGAACTGGACTCAATATTCTGGATGTGGTCTCACGAAGGCAGAGAGAGAGGGAGGGGAATTTCTCTCGACCTATTGCCCACACTCCTTCTAATACACCCCATGATGCCATTGGCCTTCTTGGCCATGAGGACATATTGTTGGCTCATGTCATCCTGCTGCCCAACAGGACCTCCAGGTCCCTTTCCCCTACACTACTCTCTAACAGTTCATTCCCCAGCCTGTATTGGTACATGGGGTTATTCTTTCCTGGATGCAAGACTACACTTGCCTTTGTTGAATTTCATTAGATTTCTCCCTGCTTAACTCTCCAGACTGTCCAGGTCTCGTTGAAAGGCAGCACAGCCTTCTGGTGTGTCAGCCACTCCCCCTAGTTCAGTATCATCAGCAAACTTGCTGATACTGCCCTCTATTCCCTCATCAAGGTCATTAATGAATATATCAAAGAGTACCAGTCCCAGCACCGACTCATGAAGGTCTCCACCAGACACAGGCCTCCAACTAGACCCTGCCCCATTGATCCTTAACCCAATCCTCATCAACCAAACAAAACTCCTTCTTTAACCTGACTTGCTCTAGAGTCTGGGGCTCCTGAGGACAGTCTCCAGCAGAATAGACAGAGGCAAAGAAGGCGTTGAGTAACTCTGCCTTCTCTGTATCCTCTGTCACCGGAGCACTCGCTTCATCCAACAGTGGGCCTACATTGCCTCTAGTGTTAATTTTGTCTGCAATGTATTTGAATAAGCCCTTCTTGTTGCCCTTTACCTCCCTTGCAAGATATAACTCCAACAGACTTTAGCTTTCCTTATTGCCTCCCTAGGTCCTCTGACGATAGTCTTATATTCATCCCAAGTGGCCATCCCTGCCTTCCATGATCTCTTCTTCCACTTGAGTTTGCCCAACAGTTCCCTGTTTAACCATGTGGGTCTCCTGGTTACCTTTCTTGATTCCTTACCTGCTGGATTGTTCTGATCCTGAGCTTACCAAAAGTGATCCTTTAGTATAGACCAACTATCTTGGGCCCCTTTACCTTCTAGTACCATGTCCTGTGGGATGTTCCTCAACAGTTGCTTGTGATTCTGTGAGCAAATTTTGCACCCACTCACTCTGAGTGGGTTGCAAATATATTCACACATTCTTCATCACAATGGAGCACTAACAGTGGTGTGTATTCCTTTTAAAGGGATTTGGGATGGAAAAAAAAAAAGCTGCCTCTAAAAAAGGCAGATTAATCTACTGGAAACTCCCCACTGGAACATTGTAACATTAACTGGCAGTTTCCCCTGATCCAGGTAATTTATTCATGAAACTTATGGAGGTTAATCAAAAGTTCATATAATTGTAATAAACAGAATACATAATGGACTAATCATGCAATTCAAGGCATTTTGTAATTTATTTGAAATATCAGATAAAAATAACTAAGAGGTGTGCCAGGAAGCCAACAAATAATTTGGAAACTGATGAGCCTGGCTTACCTGCTGAACTATGAATAGATAATGTACTGTCTAAAAGTATATAGATAAATAAAGTAGCAAGTATTCCACTGACTTTTTTTTTTTTCCAAGGTTTTCAAATTGACTCTAGAACTCACATTGCCACCTCTTGTACAATCTGGTTTCCAATTTAGCCCTTCATCAGCATAGCTCTGAGGAGTCCTCTGGTTGGGACCTGAGAGGCCCCAGAAAAAGGGGATTCAATTGCCTTCTTTAATCAGACGACATTCACAAACAGCATATTACTGTCACCAATTTATTCTTGCTTTAAAAATGAAATTTGAGAGGAAATATTGACTTTTGATCATGAATGAATACATGTGTGTTGAAAAAGCATTCTGATTTTGACTCTTCTTGGGGCAGAAAATAAGCTCGTGTGTTAATGCCTGTTTAGTATGACTTCATGGTAAATGCCATGAGGATTGTACACCCCTTACCAAGTGCCTACAGGCTAGCCAGATGTGAATGCAGATTGACTGCACCAATATACTAAATATGTGAACACAAAATAGACATTCATTTCTATTTGCTTATTTTTTTTTCCCAAGAATGACTTGTTGAAGATTAATAAAGACAGAAAGTACACTATAAAACACTGAAGTTCAAGATTCCATGTAAGGCAGCTTGTGGTTGTAGGGTTTTTTTCTCATGAAAGAGCAGAAAAAACATTATGTACTGCATGTCCAAACACACAGACACACAAAACATATATTTTCTCATAAACAGATAATATAGGTACCTATAGGTATAAAACTCTATAAATTAGATATGTGTACATATGTATGGATGTGTGCTGAGCACTGACAGATGACTGAACGCTGGCACAGGTTGCCGAGAGAAGCTGTGGAGACTGCATTACTGGAGATATTCAAAAGCTGTCTGGAGAGGGTCATGGGTGGCCTGCTCTGGATTACCCTGCTTGAGCAGGAGGTTGGACAAGATGACCTCCAGAGGTGCCTTCAAACCTCAACTGTTCTGTGACCCTGTGAAATTCTATTATGTGAGAAAAATATATGCTTTAGTGGGGGAAATACAATATGTAAAAATGTCTTAAGTGTTTTCCTTATCCCCAAAAAGTAATTTTATACTTGGCTTCTTGATAATTATTTGATTTTAAGCAAAAAGTCTTCATTTCGCATACAAATTTGTATGATTGGACACTGAAAATCAAGACTTGTCAAAATTAAGTAATCTTATATGTGGTGGAAGAAACATATTTTCTAAAAAATAAAATGTCTGAAATAAAATGTTTAACTCTTAAAAACAAACACCCAAGCAAACAGTTTTAACTGCAGAAAAAGTGAGAAGATACAATCCAGTTTCCTGAAAAATTGTAATTTTCCCAGGATACAAAGTTGAACAGACTAATAAGGAGATTATACAAAAAGAAATATTAAACATTTCATAGGAAGGCATTTTTCAGACCTTGGTTGGAAGACTTTCAACTCAACAGTTCCTTTAATCAGTTTAGTCAATTATATTCTGGGAAATCACTTCAAAAGCACAAGAAATTTTCATGTTATGCCTTGTAAGTGATGAATAACTTGTAGACTCTGTTCCTTTCTTAAACCCATACAAAAAAGATGAAAAGATTAGCACTTTCTGTAGCACCTTCACTTTTCAGAGTTGCCTTGAAAACACTGAGTAAAGCAGGGTAGATTTTAAAAGTAAAGAAGCTATTGTGCAAAAATTAATTGATGGCCTTGTTTTGACTGTGTGATAGCGGCAGAAGTAATGAGTATAGACCTTGTTTCAGCGTTTTGCTTTCCAGCACCTGGCAGAAGAGTCAGTGAGCTGAATCGTAGCAGGTAAATTCTTTTTTTGGAAGCAGGCAGGCTTTTTGAAGCAAGTGGGTAAACTCCTCTCTCAGGCAATCTTTTTTTTTTTTCCCTTCTAATAGGCACTCTTCCTTTCAGGCAATCAAAGCTTTTTCCACTCTGTACACAAGCAGGTAAGCTTTTTTCTCCCCCTTTATTTCCCTCTGGTAAGCAAACATAACCTAAAAGAAAAGGGCAGATTAAAGCTGTTTGCCCAGAAAACTCTGCCCCTTTCCTATGCTTGGAATTCATCTTGTGACCTACTTCCTTAAAAGTATTTGCTGTTGAGCAAGGACAAAACCCAAATGTCATTTCATGACATAATCCACTGTCAAAATTGGCACTAGCCAGCAGGCCTGCTGGTGGTCACTCATGGATAACAACTCTGGAGCAGGCATAGCAAATGAATTTTTCCCACAGAATATGGTAAGTCAGGGTTGAAGAGTATTGGGAAAGAAGGGTGGGAGAAGTTGTGCTGCCTCTGTCATGTCTCATATATTCTTGAGACTTCAGTTTGCACTACTTGTCAATGACTTGTCAAGCTGTATTCTTCAAATACACGATGCTAATTGGTGTCACATAAATATACCATGTCTATTTTTTACAGTACCAGTAGGAGGTTTATTACTTACCCACTATTCCACTACCAGTATTAATAAACAGATATATACTGACTTTGTAAGGTGATGATGGTCTCACGTTTCTTTAAGTTACTGGGTAGTAACCACTGCTTAAAAATAGTAATATTTAAGTTTGGAATTCTGAAAATAAGATTCCTTTTGTAGACTAATAACCACCTTTTGACTGAGACCACAGTTTACAGGATTATTTTTTTGTAGAGTCCCGGATGCATACATCATTCTGTTTATAAAGTACATTGTGCAGTAACAATAAATCAAAATCTCTCCCAACTTTATGTTAAGCAACAGCTCCTTGCAATAGCAAAAGCTTTGCAAGCTTATTTTACAAGACTTCAGTTTAAATCACACCAGGATGGTATAGAAAGATGTCTTTGTCTTTTGGAGCACTGAAAGAAGGCTGAGTTAAGATACTTAACATTAATTGCAAGGGTCTAAAAAATTAAATGTAAATGTCTGAACTCAGTTTTGAAATTTATGTAACTTGGAGTGAAATTCTCATTTTTTTTTTTAATTATTTGTATTTTAATGGAAGAAAGAAGACAGCTTTTTTTTTTTTTAACTCATCAGTGTTGGTTTCTATGCATTTGAAGTACTCTTTAGGCTATCTATTAACATCTGTTCTTGAAAACTCCTTTTTCTGCAGAACATACAAATGCTTCCAATTTCATAGGCGCAAACAGCTGAAGTTCACATATTACCTTGATAGAAGATACATGCCCTATCTCATCTGTGGACGTTGATAGATGTCACTTGGTATCATGTCTCCATTTTCACATTCACACAAAAAGAGCACAAAAACTAATTTGCTTTTAGGCTTCCTTGACTGGCATCTTCTTTGCACCTCATCTTTTTAACGTTGAAGCATGCCTGATTTAGCATGCAAGGTGTCTGCAGGGTACCTTCCTGTGCTGAGCAGATGGGAGAGGTGCCAGACCTGATGGACATGATGAGGATGTCATGATTATCATCACTGTAGTGCTACAGAGGATGGTAAGGCAGCCATGTAAAGGCCCTGGGTAACTTGTTGGTTGTCAGCAACACAGCAGAATATTTCCACTGTACCTTTGAGCACATGGAAGATGTAATACATTTCCTGAAGAATGCCATGCATATTTGATTGAACTCCTTGCCCAGTGACTCTAACATGTCATATCATCTCTTATTCAGTGTCTTTATAAAAATTTCAGGCATCTTTCTCATTTTTTATTTTGCATTTTGTTCTTGTGCAATAACTGCCTATTGCTTTTAGTCATTTACTGTAGTATTTGCTATGGATGCAATAGGTGAAAATAAACAATGGAACATTTTTGAATGCTAGATAATGTCTCATGTGGGCCTGGCACCTGGAGATAATTACACCTTTTAATAAATTTACACTGCCCATTTTATTTTCTGTCGTCTGGGGAATAATTATATGCTACCTACTTGCCTTTTCATACTGTTTTATCAACTAGTTCTTTTATTTATGTATAATGCAACTGTTGGGACCGGTAACTTTTATTTCTTCCATTTATCAAAATATTTAACTAGCATACTCCAAGGTGAGGCATCATTAAATAATGTTTCAGGGCAGCACTGAGGTTAAGCCTAAATGATTATAGTTGTTTCTCTTGCTCCAAACTCCCCAAGTCTCCCTTCTGGCAGTGCAAAAACCTTGACAGCTATGGGCTTAGGTCACACCATTTAGTATCAAGGAACTGTCAGATCTTGTATTCTTTTTGCTATTCTGCTCATTAGTCAAAGTAGATTCTTTGCTGCAGCAGGTCTGCATGCTATATCCTAACCCAGTACATCCTCAGGAGTGTGATCCCAGGATGATCCACCATACAGGGAGAAAATATCAGTGCTCTGTCACAGTAAACCAACTGTAACATCTTCCCGCGTTCACTTTACACAGCCTGGCAGGTTTGCAAGCAGCCATCTTAAAGCAGCAGCCTCTTTTAGCTTTTGGTTTGTTTGCTATTTTTTTTTTCTCCCTGGTAATGCACCTTGAGGAACTAGGGATTTTCCCCAACCCAAATGAATATACGTGCAACAATGCTCTCAACTGTGGCGACTACTTGACAGCATGTTGTTTGTGTATAACTTAAATGAATCAAAGACTCATCCATAATTAAAAAGTCAATAGAGAGAATTTCAGCTATAGAAAACATTGTTCTGTTTCCTTCTATTTCCTGTTTTTAAAAATACATGTGGAATTGAACTACAGTGTTTTATTGTAACATGTAGTTGCCAGATGTTGCATTTTCATTTCTGCTTTATAAAAGACTGAACAGATTCTTAGGGTGTAGATAGGTAGATACATTTTGCACACAGAAATAGTACTAAAAGAGAATTGCAACACAAAGTCAAACACAGGCGTGCTAGGAAATATCAGAACTAAAATCTGCTATTCAAAGTACCTTCAAAACCAACCCCTGATGGATCTTAATTGTGGGGGTGTGAATGCAATGTACGGTTTTTCCTCTTGATCCTTGATTCATTCAGGATACTGAATGGCTGATAATAAACTGAATATAGTGTAGGGAACTGGGTACACAGCTGTCCACTGTTTTTTTTCTTTATGAGTCATCCCAGTCCTAGTCTGCTGTACTTGTAACATCTGAGCAGCCCTAGTGGGGCTATTTCCTACAGCTCAGGACATACTTGTCCCAGCTTTTCATCTTTCAGGCCCTGGGCAGGTCAAGATGCCACAGTAGAGCTTTGACAGTGAGTTCTGGGCATTACTTGAAAGGAGTTGAGTGTGATTGCCTGCAGCTGGCACTTGTCATCACCATTGCTTTCCCTTTTGTTCCTCCTATCATAGCTTGGGTCAGAATGTTCCAAAACCATCACTTGTTTCTGTCACTATAGTGTTCCTGTAAGGAAGGGTCTCCCCATTTTGAGGATGAGGAAGCTAGACTAGCAATTTTAATGGCAAAACAGCTTTTTTTTTTTTTTCCCCCCCGTCCTAGAATTTTTATATTTTCTTAGATTTTTAGAATACTTTGAGCTGCTAATTTGTGCCTCTTGGTGAGCATTTAGGATCAGAGAAACACCCTACTGGTAGCCATTATGCAAAGACCACTCAAGAAAATGAGAATTGAAGAGGAAATATAGGGATCTGCTTACAGAGAACCACAGTGTCTCTTCTTGCAGTGCACTTATTTGTTAAACACACTATGGTATACCTAATACAAACAGTATATACTATAAACACTGCAGTTCAGCTGCACAGTTAACCTTGGCTTGTGCCCTGACCACCCCAAAAAGAAGAGAAAAATAATGGCTTAAAATTTCCCTGTCTAAAAGCATTTCCCAGAAATGAGGAAACACCCATTCTGAATGCAGTTATGCAGTCTGCTTTTTCTCCCTCTTTCCCTGTTCATCATGCAGGATTAATTTTACAATGCATTATGGTAATCCTGCTGTAGCAGATAACAAACCAAAGTGTTACAACACTGTCTTGAACAGGCTGTGCATTCTATTGAGTAGAATTGATGTTCAGCATAGGAAAGTCTTGACGTATGATTCCTGTTGTAGTGTGGAACAGGTAAGATGCACTTAGCACTGTATTTTTAAAAATGCTGAATTTTTTAAAAATAATCACTGAAAATAATTCTACTGGCCACATGGTTACAGATAGGACAGGATTAATGAAGAAAATGAGATCTGAAATATGCACTATTGAAATCAATGAATTTAATAAGGACAGATAAATGCCTCAAAAGTGAAACTACATCTTCTAATAAATAATAGTAATAGGATATTATTTTAAAAATATTGCTTTGCAATAATTTGTAGCAGAAGGCTGTTACAACAGTCTGTTTTCACTCTACTAGCAATAGACTTGAATGTTTAGTTTTTCCTATTCTTTAATATAATTAATGTTCTTGTTTCAATTTATTTAAAAGTATCTGAGGTAGAATTCATGTCATCAGGTTTCAGGTGTCTACAGAGGTCCTCTTAGAGCAGACAGGGAAAATGAAGAAGTTCTATAACATGATTCATCTTATCCTGAGAAAGGTGCCTGAAATAGGTCAGCTGAATCACCTCAACAAAGTGACTACAGCCTTCCCTTAACTGTACAGGTGGCAAGCTCAGCAAAGGTCTAGACTTCTACTGTATTGTCATCTAAAATCAGTAAGATAAATCCTACTCTTAGTGTCTGTACATGCACGGAATTTTAGGATTCTTTTTTCTTTTAAATTGCTGTTCACTGAATCTAAATGATACACAACTGGGAAGAGGAATCACAGGAAGATGTTGTCTAGAGTATCAAAGTGGCCTCAAATATACTTTTATATAAACACCAGCACTACATTAATTTGCTTTTGATTGTAGCATGATATATATGACCAAATGATAAAATCTAAGTGCTTGTATATTTGGAGAAGAAGAGGAAAAGGGAAAGGAGGAAGAGAAAAGCTGCCTAGTCAGGGCTAATTTTAAATATTTTTCAGACTCTGTACTAATCTGTAGACACAGTTAGGCTACCTGGCCCTGGAAAACACCCATATAAATCCACAGATGTCCACAAATGATCAAAGATCAGCCTTAAAAAGTAGGCAGGCAAATTGAAAGTGTTTGATGATCAGTTCAACATTTGTTCAATAACCATATCTGATATATAAGGTAACGCCATCACTGGCAAATCCATTATACCTACTTTGCTCACCTCTTCTTCCACGCTCCTGCTTATAGATATCTATAGTTTGGGAGAAGTACTCATATCAAGGTCCCTTCCAACCTCTACCATTCTATGATTCTATGAGTCTATGAAAGTTAATACAGACTTGATTGACCCAAATATTTGACATAAACATGAAAATGTTGCGTGTATTCTTGCCAATTATTGATACCATGTAAAGCAAGGCTGATTAAATATGAAATTTTATTTTCAAAAGTATGTGAAACTCTTATTTCTGGTGCTGAATTACTAAATTACAAAGTGTGAGTGAAATGAAAGTAAGATTGGAATTAGCCTCTCATATTGTGGCTGTGATTATGGACTGTTTCAGGCTAACCTAGTTTGAGAAATTGGTATTGAAAGAAGAAACACAGTACCCTTTAAAATTGCTTTCTGACTCTAATAACCCCCCAAATCAATGATATCTAAAGTAGCATATTCTATGCTCTTCACAATTTCAAATATATTTCAAATTATAGGAAAAAAAACCCACCAAAACTCAAATCAAAGTCATAAACAGAGGGTGGAAAATCCAGGCAGCAGGTAGTGATCATGGGCTTCAAATCTCAAAATAAATTATTTTTTTTAGGGTTCTGGATCCTAAGTTGAGCTGCAGAGCTAACATAGTTATTACTAAGACGTGAAGAAAAGCATAACATATACAGAAAACAGCATCGAATAACATGCTGCAAAGGGATTTAGCAATATAATGTGTACTGAGTCACCCTTGGAGCTTGAAATTAAAATGTGCATGCAAGATCCATCGGATCTTTTTTTCCCCCACAAGTCCTTTCTAAGAAAAATGAGAGATTTTTTTTTTTCTGGCTGTTGCCTCCCCAGCACTGCTTCTAGTTCAAACCACCTTTTACTTTCAGCCATAAGGAGTGACATACACAGCTTAGAGTAATTCTTCAGCAACACCTTTAGAATAAACAAATGTGCTTACATTTTCTTATGCTTTCACGTGTTCCTTGATGAGTCATTTTATGGAGATATCTTCATCAAAGGTAGCTGAAGGATAGTTAGATGTATGAAAGTTTTTCAAGTAAATGGATCATTCCTTCTCCTTGTAAATAAGAGACAGCTATATCCCATGCCTGACGAACACCACCTTGGCCAAGAAGACCAAATGTCTGCCTACAGGCTCCCTTCCAGTACTTACAGCACCAGTAGAAGTACATAGGTCATTCTTTGAATGTTTAATAGTTTATGTAACTTTACAAAGGGCAACCTTGACATCAATATTGTTTAATTATAAGAAAGGTAACTGTAAATTTCCATCTCTTACGCAGTGTCCCATTCAAAATATTGTTTGTGGTAAGGCCAAGAATTTATTGTTAGTATAATTGAAATCATAAGAATCCAATTATTGTTAGTCCAGAAAAAAGACAGAGTAGTAATTCAAGTAGGATTTTCACATTCATGTTTCTTGGCTTCTAGCCATTTTTCTGGTGCTATGCTCCCCCTTCTCCAGCTACTCAGGGCCCTAATACCAGAGGATTCATGCTAGTTATGGCAGTGAGGATGCGATGGTGAGTTGCCAGCACCTTGAGTCCTTCACAAGGAAGAATTCCAAGTTGTTCATATAGATGGCTTCTTCTCCAGGATTTGCTCACGGTCTTCTTAATGTGTTTGCTAATGTGCTTTTACATCTTCCTCTTTCTTCATTGGTCTGCAGCTCCATGTAACACTTGAATTTATATATCATAGAATCTTAGAATGGTAGGATTGGAAGGGACTTATCTTGTACTTTTGTTAAATACCAGTTCTTTTATCTGTTTGTTGACACTTAAACCACAACGGTCAAGCTCAGGTTTGCACGTCCTTGACCATGGATGAGTTGTGCATGGGCATGAGGTCTCTGCATCTGTGCCTCATCTCTATCCTGCCGCACCTGCCCCTCTCTGTGCCATGTCCTGTGTCCTCATATCCCCAGGCTGCCTTGCTTTGCACAGCCTTGTTGCATTAGACCCCTAAGTATCCCATTCTAGGTGGAGTGACTTGTTGTACTGCTATGTCTGTATAAACCTATAGCTGTACCACACTGGAAAAGTAAAATAAGTTAGTGATAGACACCCAGTCAATTAGACAATTCACTGTCACAACTAACCCAAGGAAAGCAAAGCTGCAGTAGATCAAGAGAAGTTCAGACAGAACAGATCTGACAAGCCTCAGTCCTGAGGCCTCAGAAATTCAGTATGAATTTGTACTTCAGGGTTGCATGGTTACAGCAATGTGATACTTTACTTACTGTTGTTAAAATTGTTGTTGTTGTTGTTGTTAAAATGTCATTTTTTTAAATTAATTTCACCACAGAGTAGTATCTGAGATGCTATAAAATATATGTACCATAGAAAACAATTAGCATATCTTAATGATTTGATAATTTAATTTTGACAAAACATGATCAAAGCAGCCTCTCAGTTTGGAAATGGTTTTACATATTTGTAGAGAATCTGGGCATGTATGTCTTAGTTATTCTTATAATCATGAAGAGTGTGTATTAAAGCTAAATCAGTCATAAATTTAGATTTTTAGTTAAGCACTCAAATGAAAGTAGCATGATCTTCAGAGTCTGAATACATGCTCTTCCTGTGACATAGAACCATAGTATGGTAGGGGTTGGAAGGGACCTTTAGAGGTCATCTAGTCCAATCACCCTGCAGAAGCAGTTCCACCCTATCCTTTAGGAAGAACTTTTTCAATGAGAGGGTTACTAGGCACTAGAACATACTGCCCACAGAGTCCTGATCCCCAGAAATGTTTAAAAGAAACATAGATGAAATGTTGAGGGACATAGTTTAGTGATGAGCGTGGTAGAGTGGGATTCATGTTTGGACTCAATGATCTTAAAGATCTTCTCCAACTGAAAGGATTCTGTGATTCTACCCCTATGACTCTGGGGTTTTTTTATTCCCACTTACAGCTCATGACTTGATCACTAATGATAGTATTCTCCTTCAGAGGTTATGCAAATCTCAAAGTAATTGTTTTTGCAATTACTTTCCCCAAATTATTAACAGATTTTTGGGCCATTCTGAAATATTAATACTGCTTTTCCAAGAAGAAAAAATAAGTCCTTTTGAAGTGTGTGGTGAATTAATGCCTGAAGGTAAATAACTACTGAAACTAATTTGAATTTTCATTTTATAGATTTGTGAGAATTTATTTGTAAAAAGTGTAGATACATCAGGAAACAAAATTCCATCATTCTTTCAATTGCAGTGCAGCTGTTATTTATACTTGCTCAACCTACTGTCAATTATAAGGTGACATACATTTTATAAAATAATTTGCTTTTTCTTGCTGTATCACATTCCTCTCTGTAGATCACTTACTCTGCGTCCTGTTAGCTGGACGAGCATTGCCCTGTATCTTCAATAGGTTTTCTTAAAAATGGTGGCCACCTTATCTGTGCATAAGGAGATGATTATGACCTAGCTGTCATGTACCCGTAGAAACTGTCTGTCTCACCCTTTCTGTGTCAAGAGACTTTTGGCAGAAACATAATATTCCCTTCAAAATCAGTTTGTTCCTTTGCCTCTTTTTTCATATATTCCACTTATCTGATTCTTCTTCTTCCAAACAGTCTTCAGCCCTGCAGACTGATTAGATCCTAATTCTTTTGGCATGCTGTCAACTTGTCCTAGTCAGAATAGCTATTAGGCCTTTGCTTTTGCTACTCCTCTGCAATTTTGTTTCCCTTTCTGTGCTTCATGTCTTTTCTTTGTTATTTTCACCTATTTCGCCTGAAGCTGTCTTCTGACAATATGTTACCACCTCTCTCTGTGGATTTGTTCTTTGCCTGCCCAAGTAATTTATTTATGTGTTAGCTTCCTCTTCACCATTATCCAGGCTGTTTGACTTTCTGTGTATTGCTTTTCATAGTGCCTCAAATCCCTAGTATGTTATTAACAATTTGAAACAGGAGGGCTTTTGCAGCTTTTAATGCAACAACTTAATCATGTTGACGATGTGTTTTTAAATGACTGAAATTCCTCATGTACACACATTGAGATAACACCTTGCATGTGCCCATAACAGCTGTGGAGCTGAGCCACATAGACTTCAATAAGGTTGGGGGGTTTTTTTTATTATTTTTTTTTCCCTTGGCATTTCAATGACATATTTAGATTACATGCCAAAATGAATAAAAGCCAGACCTTAGTTTATTGTATTCTACTCCTATATTTTCATTATATGTGGGAGCATGGGGGACAACTACAAAATGAATCAGTAAAAAACATAAGGCATTCTGTTCAATTGAAACAACTCTTCAAAGCCTGGTACTTGAATGTGACAGAAATTTCGTCCCATCCCCGTTCCTAAACTCCAGAAATAAATGAAGAATCATATACAATTCAAGATAGAGCTTCTGTTCCTTTTCATTAGTTCTTCTGTAGATAGAAAGTGTGATGAAGGCAGACAGTAGAAATTCAACAGCAGAAAGATCAAAACAACCCTAACTTTATTCCCCTGCACTTCTCAGAATATTAAAATGTGAATATGTTGGATGGTGTTGCTTACTACAACATGTATGTCGATGGCATGCTAATTATCTTTTCCTAGAAAAATAGTGGACACTTAATTTCTTAAACTTCTTGTAATCATAAATTCTAGTTACCAGCTACCATCTGTGGGGGTTTTGTTTTGTCTTATTTTTTAATTTGGAGGATAATTCCGTTTTTGTGTATATTGCTTTTCTAGTCAAAACCATCTAAGTAGTCACACATGGTACCACAAGTTCAACAGTATTAGGGAGTTTTGTAAGGGCTTTTTCCAGCTTACCCATAAAGTGACTCTTCTGGACAAGATACTCTGTTTCCAATCTTGGTAAGGAAAATGAATGAAAAGTAATTTTATCTTTCTATATTTTGTTTCCTCCTCTGTGGAATAAGTCTGAAAAGCCAGGGAAGGCTTGACTCCAAGGCAGACACTGGCCCAAAGTTATGGATCATGAGACTGAACTTAGAAGGCATCCACCTGAAGAAGGTAAAAAATATTTCCAGTGGCTTTGTGAAAAAAAATTTTATGAATACTGTATATTGTTCTGACATATTTATTTTACTGATCAGAGTTTGAAAGGTATGGCTATGGTAGTTGTAGAAAAGGACGGAAAAAACTTTTATCTCTTTCCATCTCCTTTTAGGGGGATTTGTATAGCTATCTGAACAGCAGGAGTAGAAGCCAAGTGCCCAGCCTTTCAGCTTTGAGTCTCCAGAGTGTCTTGACCATTTGTCTTGAATATAGACTTCACTAAAATCAGCTTTATCTTTGTCACCTCCAGGCTGGACCCTAATGTACTTTCTGCAGAGCTTATTGCATGACGAACGTTAAATTAGAACTCTATAAACTTAATTTGCTTCCAGTGCTTCATTTGCTTCCAAGTGTAATTCTTGGTATTGATTTTAACTTATATTTAACTTTTATGGTGGTAGTCACGCGTACTTAAGAGGCTGCTACTTCTTCACTGCTGTGAAACCTGACCTGAGTATTAGATTTTAGCCATCTGAGATAGAAATATTCCTTTTCTCTGGAAGACATGTAAAGTATTATCTTAGTGTAAACCATATTTAAAAACTTGTAAGACATTCTGCATAGCCTGCCTTCTGAGATTTTTGTAGTGGGACTGGAAAACATCTGTAGAATGGCAACCATTTCTGGTCTGATCAAACTCCTATTAATATATTCCTTTTTTCAAACTTGGATTTTATTCTTGAGAAGTGAGTTTTTAATTTATTTTTTTTTTCATGAGTACATGTGTGTTTTGCAACACGATGGAGACATCAGGCAAAATACAGCAATGTTTTCTGTTCATAGCCAGTCATTGCTTTTCCTGATGACAGTGTCAAAAGAACAGTTACAATGAGGTCTGCAAGTACTCTTTACTGATTGTCATCTCTGAGCTTTAACTTTTCCAAAAGAAGTTTGGAAGCTTCTTTGTATTGCAGATGCTTCTGCTTGGTTTTCCTCTTTTTTTTTTTTTTTGGTTGCTTGACTTTTTTGTTTGTTTATGTTTTTTTTCTCCAGACATAGTTTGATTTTTATAAATCTCTTATAGTCCATTTATACATATCCAACTCCACTCAATGAATTATGGTGTAGCCATCTTTCCTCAAACTAGAATTTAGTTTTCTGGTTTTATTATGCAGACCACTGTGTGACCTTTAGGTGCCATCTGGTGTTGAGCTTCAGCTTCAGCAGAAGAGTATAGTACATAAAGGACATAGATTCCCCTTGACTTGCCACAAAGCAGGAATATGAGCCTGGATTTCAGGTGAGCCGACTTTGGCCTCTTCAAAGATCTACTTGGACGGATCTCATGGGATATGATTCTAGATGGTAGAAGTGCCAACGAGAGCTGGTCAGTCTTCAAGCACCACTTCCTCCAAGCCCAGGATCAGTGTGTCCAAATGCACAAGAAAGGAGGAAAAGGAGGTAAGAGGCCTCCAAGGATGAGCACGGATCTGCTGGGACAACTCAGGCAGAAAGCAGCCACCTATGAGAGGTGGAAACAGGGGCTGGCTTCTTGGGAAGAGTATAAGAATATTGCCAGGGCATGCAGGGGTGCAACCAGGAAGGCTAGAGCCCTTCTAGAGTTAAATTTAGCCAGGGATGTTAAGGACAGCAATAAGGCATTTTTCAAGTACATCAGCAGCAGAAGGATGGCAAGGGGAAATGTGGGTCCGTTGCTGAATGCTGAGGGTGCCCTGATGTCTGAGGATGCAGAGAAGGCAGAAGTACTGAATGCCTTCTTTGCTTCAGTCTTTACAGCCGACGCTCGGGGAAGCCCAGTCCAGCAAGGATAACAGGATGGACAGGACAGCAGAGGACTTACCCTGGGTGGAAGAGGAAGAGGTTAAAGCCTTCTTGGTCAAGCTTAATGCTCATAAGTCAATGGGTCCTGATGGGATGCATCCAAGAGTGCTGAGGGAGCTGACTGATGTGATTGCTAAGCCTCTCTCCATCATTTTTGAACAATCACGGAGGACAGGTGAGGTGCCTGAAGAATGGAGAAAGGCCAGTGTCATGCCAGTCTTCAAAAAGGGCAGGAAGAATGACCCAGGAAACTACAGGCCTGTCAGCCTCACCTCCATCCCTGGAAAAGTGATGGAACAAATCCTGAATGTTATCACTGAACAAGATGGTTATCAGGGGGAGTCAACATGGCTTCACCAAGGGGAAATCCTGTTTGACTAACCTGATAGCCTTCTATGAGTGCATAACCGGCTGGCTAGATGAGGGGAGAGCAGCGGATGTCATCTACCTTGACTTCAGCAAGGCTTTTGACACTGTCTCCCATAACATCCCCATCAGAAAGCTCAAGCAGTGTAGCTTGGATAAGTGGACAGTGAGGCGGATCGAGAGTTGTCTGAATGACAGAGCCCAGAGGGTGGTGATCAATGGCACAGAATTGAGCTGGAGGCCTGTGGCCAGTGGAGTTCCTCAGACATCGGTTCTGAGGCCAGTCTTGTTCAAAATTTTCATCAATGACCTGGATGAGGGGACAGAGTGTACCCTCAGTAAGTTTGCTGATGACACCAAACTGGGAGGACTGATTGATTCCCCAGAAGACTGTGCTGCCATTCAGCAGGATCTCGACTGGCTCGAGATTTGGACAGAGAGGAACCTCATGAGGTTCAACAAGGACAAATGCAGAGTCCTGCATCTGGGAAGGAACAACCCCACACACCAGTACAGGCTGGGAGTCGAACTGCTGAAGAGCAGCTCTGCAGAGAGAGACCCGGGAGTCCTGATTGATAATAAGCTAAATATGAGCCAGCAATGTGCCCTTGTGGCCAAGAAGGCCAATGGCATCCTGGGATGCATCAAGAAGAGCGTGGCCAGCAGGTCAAGGGAGGTTCTTCTCTCCCTCTCCTCTGCCCTGGTGAGGCCTCATCTGGAGTCCTGTGTCCAGTTCTGGGCTCCTCATCTCAAGAGGGACAGGGAAGTGCTGGAGAGAGTCCAGCGCAGGGCCACCAAGATGATCAAGGGTATAGAACATCTTTCATATGAGGAAAGGCTGTGCAAACTGGGGCTGTTTAGTCTGGAGAAGAAGAGATTGAGAGGAGATCTTATTAACATTTATAAATATCTAAAAGGTGGGTGTCAGGAGGTTGGGACATCCTTTTTTCTATAGTAGCTAGCAACAGGACAAGGGGTAATGGGATGAAACCGGAACACAAAAAGTTCCACTTAAATATAAGAAAAAACTATTTCACTGTGAGGGTGACAGAGCAGTGGCACAGGCTGCCCAGAGGGATTGTGGAGGCTCTTTCCTTGGAGGTCTTCAAGACCCACCTGGACATGTTCCTATGCAACCTTAGCCAGGTGAAGCTCCTTCTGCAGGGGCGTTGGACTAGATGATCTCTAAAGGTCCCTTCCAACCCCTACCATTCTATGATTCTGTGATTCTATGACTTTCTGTACCACAACAAAGGACTTATTAACCCTTGAGTCAGAATGCAGGGATGTGGCAAATATGTGGCATCCTCATGGAGAGAATAAGAATAATGTGTATGTGCTACATGTGCACATGCTAATTTCTTTTTCATGCAAGGAACTGCAGTTTTTATTTTGAGCTTTCCTCGGGTTTTCTGATATGTATGACTCTCATAAGAACAGTTGAATTCCCTGGTAGTTGAGTTTTAAAATGATACATGAACTTTAGATGAAGTTATGACCAACTGAGAGATATTTTAAATATTTTCATTAATTTTCAACATCAGTAGTTTTAGACCTGTTGTTATATAATACAGTTTGATATTAAATGATATAAGGAAACCTGAACATAGAAAGAGACTGAAATACAGTTATGATTCATAGATTAATAAGTAAATCACCAATGAGCTTTTCATGACAAACAGGTAAAAACAGTTTCCACTAGAGAAAGCAGACATTGAATAAATGTGGGTAAACACAGAAATTATGTAAGAGACACAGTCTGGAGAATAATAACCAAAACTTTAAAGTTAATATATTTTTCTGTAGAATGTTATGAAATTGTAGCAGCTACAAATTATCAAGAGAGCTATTCTCTGCTTCCTTCAGAAGCAGTCCTCCAACCAGTCATCCTTCAAGGCTGTCAATGGGAGAGGGAAAGCCAGAAAACTTCCCTCCTATGCTATGTAATATTACTGATGAAAATTATATGCTCCTTGGGCAATTTTTAAGTTCCTGTAAGTCAGCATTTTAAAGAAAAATCTTCCTTTTAAAAAAATTTTTTCAGCTAGCATGTGCTACTGTATTAGTAGTTGATTTCTGGGAGGCTGAAAAATTTCCAGCTGCGTGATGCCTTCTCCTTTCCAGAAACTCATAAGGACTGCAAAGGAGTGTCCTCTTTCTTAACTTGTGCTAACTGATAAGATTTTTAGCATGTGGTTCACTGAAACATAGTAAACAGAAATGAAAAGCATATTCAATATTTAATAACATTAAGATAGCCAACACTTCATCAGAAAAAAAAAATATTCAGCTTTCACAAGAAGGCTTAAACCATTGTAGAAAAAGCAGAAGAGAGAAAGTAATTACAGCTCTGTAACAGCTTCTTTTCTGCCAATGTTTTCAGTTTTCTGCAACTCTGATATTTTCTAGCTTTGTTCTCAAAATTACTTTTTTATTATGGTAAGTATTAAATAGTGATAAGGAATTGAAATTTGCTAATAAAGGGAATGAATAGAGTAATGGGAAAAGTAACAAAGTAATAGCAAGATACAAAAGTATGTAAAATACTGCAACATCGTTTTGCAGAATGCTGTGGTGATTTTCTCTTGCTTATAACATCTTTGTGTTTTGCTTAAAATGTTCTTGTGACCAATGATTCACTCCTTTCCAAATGAGTGGACAGGTTTTCAGTTGCTACTAATCAACATAGTTCACTGATGTTAATCCTTTTTTTTTTTTTACTGCCACAAGAGCTGCCTTTGAAAAAAAAAATACTATGCATAGTATGCATAGAAAACCAAACTGGTGACTCTTCACTGAAGTAGCAACATCTGTGTTGCCACCTACCCAGCAGACACAGATTTTAAAGTTTAGGATTTTTCCATAAAGTGGTATTCTGGGATTCTTATCTAGGCAATAATCCCAAGCAAATAAATTCTGCAAAACAAGACTCTTGAAGCACGCTAAAGCATATTTTTTAATGTGCCTCTCATGAACTAATCAAGAGATAGTTGGAATACTGCAGACTGTTACATGGGGGTGAATGGTTTAGAAATCAAGCTTATCCTTTGGGGACACAAGCCTTGCTTGAAAAAATGATGATTATACCATTTCAGGGAAAGCACTTGACAAAACGTCAGCTGAAGCGGGAAGCTCCAGATCATTGTAACTGAAGCTGCTGGATGCTTGAGTGACTCTGGAATGAAAGCAAGCTGCAAGTGATCATTTCTGTGCACGGGTGGACTTCTCCTGCTACATACGAGCCATGTAGCTAGTGAGGATGGCTGATAGGAGAGCCTCAAGCCAGGTGAAGCTTGGTATAAATACACAAAGATGAGAAAAATGTAGAAATAAAAAAGATTTTGATAAAACAGACAGGAATTTTCAGCACATAATTGAAAGTATAGTTTAGTGACAGCTTCTAATGAATAGTTTTAAACCCAGTCTGGTTAAACTATCTAGCAGGAGTGACAGTGCACCAAAAAATGTGTGAGGGGCTGAGGAGACTGTCATTTTGAGTTGGTGTTCTGTCTTGTTTCTACCTCTAATTACTTTTTTTTTTTTTGGTCAAATTATTGAAGATGGTAGTACACATAAAATGCCAAATAGATGTTCTGTGGCTAAGAAGAGCATGAAAGTTTCTGATGACAAATAGTCTTTTGAGAGGAAGATCACTCTTAGAAGACTGAGGATTTCTGGTTTGTTGCTTGCATTATGGTGTAAGAGACTAGATGGAGAGCTGTCACTACTGATATTCTTATAGAGCTCATCTTCCCTACCTGACCTTTAGAGTATACTTCTAAAAATTGGGTATTGTGTTGCTTCTGCATCACCCAAAGTTGTCTGAATCTTGGTAATTGCTTGACAAAAGGAAACAACTTTGTTTAACTTATTTTACTATTGGACATAAATGGTTATTTGTGAAGCACCTGCAATAAAATCAAAGATAACATTGCTAGACCCTTCATAACTGTAAACAGTTATTATCTGTTATCTGTATTGTTACAGCATAAGTAGAAGTGTGGGACATAACATATTTGTTGTCATCAGTTACTTACATTAGAACTCCTTGCATGACTTATAGGAGAGAGTGCAAGTAATATTGGAAGCCCTCACAATTCTCATAGTCCAATGCAACAAATAAGCATTGGACATAATAAAGAATTGTGAATGAATGCAACACAAAAGACACAAGAGTATCTAAGTATGTAAAAAGTTGATGTAAAGTGTATGTAAAAAGTAGATGTAAAGTGCATGCAATAAGGAGAGGATTACAGGTAGGACATGGTAGACTGGACCTTAGCTATAGTAACAGCTCTGCAAAGGAGATTTTCCACTAAGATCTATGGAGAAAATTTTGAATCACCTTTGGACGTGAGACCTAATTTTTAAGATCAATGCAATTTTAAGATTTATTGCAGTCATTTACAAAACATGACATAATTGAAAAGCAAGGGACATGCAATTATGTCTGATCAAATGAATCACTAAAGAAATTCTGTGTATCTTTAAAACCGCATAATATAAAAATTTTTTTGCTAGGTATTTAAAATTCTTGCTAAAGATCATGAATCTCAGCAAGGGAACTAATGCTACTGATCTCTTGGAAATGTCATTTTACTCATCTGTAACATTAGGTTTAGAAACAAAAGCAAAATCCATGAAAGCCTGGCTACAAAGAGAGCTCTTAATAAAATATAAATTTGCAAGGAAATTCTTTCCCTCCTTTCCAGAATTAAGTTTAAGTGGATTTACGTGACTCCTTTACTAATAGTATTTGTTGGCGAAGATGGTGAAAGGAAAGGTTGTATAAACAATTTACTCTTGATCATTTTTAATGTTGAAGTACTTCTCTAAGAGCCATTTAAATCTGCCAGCTCTGTGTGTTCTTCCATTTTCTCATTTTTTCAGAAGTATGAGTGGATAATGAAACTACATAATGAAAAAAAAATCTGCAATGTTAACAGTTAGAAATGCTTATTGCAAATGCAAACTGGAAACATGTTGTCCAATTGATTTATTGTTGTAAATATATGCAGTGGAAAGCATAAATGTTTCTACTACATAAATTACCTCTTTCCTATGAGATTTTCTTCTGTGGTGCTACCCCCAATATATCACTATGAATTCGAGCCACCAGGTCTGCTGAAGTCCATTAGAAATTCCACTTCATATAATACAATTCAGTATTATAGCAAAAGTCTTTACTCCCAAGAGTGAGCACTGTAATACATTTTTATGATGTAATTGTCCACAGTCTGGAGAGCACCTGTTAGCTAAATCTGATTTAGTACATCACTGCTACCAGTGGTAAAATACAATGCTATATGTTAAAACAGTTAAGAAGCAAAGAAAGAGGTATATTTGCATCCCTGTACGTGTGTGTATGCATGTGTGTGTGAAATATAACAATAGTATACTGTCATGAGATATTTTTTCTCCTATTGAAGGTCTTGTTCTGTATGTAGCAAGGACACAAATATGTATTTTTGTTTTGCATATGGTTTACAACACAACTTTCTCTCAAAATGGAATGATAGAATAATATCAACAGTGATAGCTAATAGATGCAGAATACTATTGCTGTCAAAACACATTAAACTATTTGATTCTTATTAGATATAGTGCCTTTTTAGGAATCTTAGAAATCTTTAGAAATATTTATTAGCAAAACTTTCAGTGTCTACCTACAACTGGAAAAATTGCACTTGCTATTTCATATATATATGCAGTGTAATTCCTGATGTAACATCATAACATAGTATAATGATCTTTTAAATAATTTAAGGTCCATTCTATTAATTGTCATGCTCAAATAGTGTCACACATTCTAAGTAGTCACATATTTAAGAAAGATGTGTGAGCAGATATCATTTAAGTGCAGATATGTCAGCATAATTATTATTAAGGCCAGAATACCACTTTTTCTTTTTTTAATAGGAAAATGTTTTCCATACAGAATCCTTCAGACAACATTTTCAACAAAGCTATTTCAGGACATGTGTTCCCGTTCATGTGTTTTCATACATTAAAAACCAGTTACTTTCTCTCCCTGCTTGTGTTTGTGTAAAAAGATGTTAACAAACACCAAACAACCCTTGATTATTAACCTAATTAAAAAAATAAAAATAAATCCCCTAAATAAGGAGAATTAAGTTTATATATTTGAAAACTCAAATTACCATTGTATCGAAGCCTGTTGATCCTTATGACCTTGTTTGTGTTAACATGGGACTATCTGCAAAGGATTGCACAATTTAATACTCTTTGGGCTTAAATTAAATTCCAGAGAGGTTCAAAAGCCATTTTAATTGCTAAAGTGAAAAGATGACACACATCAAAGAATCTTTCTTTTTTTCATGCCGATGCCTACATAATTTTTTTCATATCCATTTAAAGCTGTTGGACTTCATCCTTATGGAGATCCTGCATTGTCTTATATTTGTTAAAGATTGCAACACCACAATTTCAGAAGGATAGAGAAATCAATAATGAAATTGCCCTGTTCTGACTTTGAATCACAACAATATCTGGGTTTACATGAGGTTTTTCCATTCCTTTTTTTTTTTTTTTCTCCCTCTTCACCTAAGCCTATATTTCTATATCTTCCTTGGACAGGAAACCTAGAGGTGTTTTCTGCACGGTTCCTCATTCTAACTCAGTGTGTACCCCAAAATGGAGCATATTTGGGCATTCATCTCATGCACAGCCCCAGTGTATCATACCCAGGATACTGCAAGTAACTTGCTTAGCAACAGTGTGTAAATGGGATTTTGTAAAAAATTGTACAAATGACAGACTTAATCTCCACTAGAACCTCCTGAAGCCATGCTGTCAGCTGGTAAACGATGAAGGTGTATTTGAATTCCCAGCATGCTACAGTTACAAAAGAGATCCTTCTACAATTGAAGTAATGTGTAAACTCTTCTTAAATGTCAACAATACCAAATACTCTTTTGAAAGCTTTTCAACATCCTTTAATATTTAGGATTATAATTTGTGTGTCTGTATATGTATAAATACATAAAAATTTGCCAAATTGCTATTACTTATTGCAGTGTATATTCAAACAATACTTAGGACAAAGGGAAGGAGTGGAACTTTCCCAATGATTCAATTTTTAGAGTTCTTTTTATCCATGCTTTCCACCAGTTATAACTGGAATAGTTAGCTACTCCTCAAAACATTCTGTATTCTGTAATACTTGAATTTAAGTTGTCCTTTTTGGCATTCATTTCTGAAAGTAGTGTTAGAAATATTACTTTGCATGTGATTTTGTGCTTCTGTAGAAACCTATGATGGATCCTGTGTGTTAGATTATGGAAGACGAACATGCTATTCATCTTACAGTAGTTTGATGTCCATGTAATGCTGTGTGTTTTTATCCATAGCCAATTAACACTGTAAAGGATCTTTGTAATATAGCAAAGATAGACTATAGAAGGATAGTTGCATAAAAAGAATCCAAAGAGAAAACTATGTGGATTTAGTTTAGAATGAATTGTGAGAGAAAAGAGATCTGTACTGGGTCTGGCTGGGATGATGGTAATCTTTTTCATGCTAGCTGTCTGATCCTAGGTTTTAGATTTATGACCAAAACCATGTTGGTAAGTAAAGGTTGTTTTGGCTATTGCTGAAAGAGTGCTTGCACAGTGTCAAGGTGTTTGGGAAAGACTGCTGACCCCAAGTGACCAAAGAGGTATCCCAGACCAGGTTACATCATGTTCACCAATAAAAGCTGTGGGAAAGGAGACGGAAGGAGGGATGTTCTAAATTTTCTGGGGTCCTCATAAGTAACTATTACACATCATGGAGTCCTGCTTTCCTGAAAATGGCTAAGCACTTGTCTGACAATGGGAAATAGTGAATTAATTCCTTGGTTTTGTTTTGCTTGCACACACTGTATTTGCTTTGCCTGTTAAAAACACACAAGTTTCTCACATTTGCCCTTCCCATTCTCTTCCCCATCCCACTGGTGGGGAGTGAGCAAGCTGCCTACCAGGGTTAACCCACAATAAGATCTTTAAAACTTTTCCATTTCAAAGCACACCCTACCAGCAATCAGAAGGTTGGCTCAGGGAAGCTAACCAAAATGTACTTATCAAAGGTTCAGAGATGGAGAGGTTTGAATACAATTTCAGTCAGAGGTGTAAAAATCCCAAATCCAGGGTAAGCAGTGCAAACCGTAAGTAGATGAAGTAAAAGAATAGTAGAAGAAAACAGAAAACCTTTGAAAGTGGTTTAACAGAGTCACTAGCCAAAGAATCTTAGATAGTTCAGACAGAAATTAAGAACTGCGGAAAGTCAAGTTAGTAAAGCAGTATGTAGCAAGTACCAAAGTTGTCTTGTCTAATAAAAGAATTAGAAAATATGCACTAATGCCTTTGTAGCAATGAGAAAGACTTTGAAGATAATTTATTCACTGGATATACTGGCCAAAGCCCAAGTAAAATGTTTTAAATAGGAGAGTAATATTGACTATTAGCTCAAGTAGGATGGTTAATGGGAAAAAAGTATGGCAAGTATATCCAATGTAAGTCTAAACTGTGTTCAAAAGTCTAGACAAGTGTAACATAAAATTGTAGATATTGTAGCAAGAATTTTTAATAAAAATAATGAATTTCTCTATTTAGAGAAAGGAGAAAGCATGGTCCTGACAGCTGCGGTTTTTTAAGCTTGATCTTAAAAAATACGAAGCTTTACAGTTTTTTGTAGTAAAAGGAAAGTGAGATAAAATTCTCCATCAGTTTATAAAATTATTTATTTCTTTAATGGTGGCTGATTTACTAAAGAAAGTGCTGTAGATGCCATTTATTCTGACCTTAGCAAAGTTTATAATTTGATAACTGTATGATAAAATTATTAACTAACTTGGAGGAAAAAAGATTGTTACAGCAAGAACTTTATTTTGGGTTAAAAATTGGAGACAGTAGTAGCTTTTGTTGAAAGGGAAATTAGTGGACTGGAGAGACCATTAATATCATTAATGATATTCTTCCAGGAATAGCCTTAGTACTTATCTCTATTAAAAAAAGGGAGGAAGAAAAAAAAAAAGTTATCAATAATTTTCAGCACAAAAATCAATATCATTTTCCAGTCACATGTACAGTGTGTTGTGAAATATCTTCTTAATCTACTCAAGGGATTGGCAAGGATTTAATTTGCTGTTATGTAGCTTCTTTCTTTTCATCTTTTACTCTAAGTTGAGGAAATTTGAGAGAGGAAACAAGAAAACTGAGAGTGGCTTAAGTGGGGAGCAATCAATCTTTCCTTAAAGTCTCTTGGATCACTGACGTGACTTATTGATGTAATTTACTTTAAAAATATTTCTTCATACATTTTGAAACGTATAATGAGGTGATTTTGTGTGTCAGTATTAATAATTTACTGTCCTATGTGGACTTATAACTTAGATCTTTTAAATCTGATTAAGATAAATACACTTGAGAAGGTATGATGCTTTAATGTTTCAACATTTGTACATAGTGGATTGGACAGCTGATAACTGATATGAAGAAAGTGTTGGATGATCAAAACAAATGCACAATACTACTTCGTATCACAGTCCATTTTCTTTTTCCATTCAAGATCATTGAGAACACAGAGGAAAAAAAATTACTTTCACCACAAACAGTGCAGTGACTAGTTTGGTACTTCCCCAAAGATTAACATGCAGTATGTGTTTAGACAGCAAAAGGGTCAGCTTGACTTTTTCCATCTTTAAGGGAGAGTTTGCAAAGCAAATACTCTGCAAGATTTCATGTCCTGTATTGTGAATTTAATTCTGATAGGAAAAGGATGAGTTATATGTTACAAAATAATGGTTTAATTTTTTTTATATATATCTGCCAGAGTGTAACAGATAAGTTCACAGTTTCCACATACAAAATGGATACAGACAATAGATGGTAAATACATTAATGAACTGATAAAAAAGATAACACACAATTAACAATATCAAGGAAGTAGGAAGAGATACCTTCAGGTGCAGGGCTAGCTTAGCACATGCTAAACTGACTATTTGAAAACTGATAGATTTTAGCATGCTATAGTTAATGATGTATAAAGTTATGCTGATAAATGTATCTTCTTTCTCTCTCTCTGTCAAAAAAACTCTAAAAACCCAAAACCCAAACAATTAACCAAACAAAAAGTAACCATGACTAGAAATAGGAACTTTGGAGGAAGCTGTAGGGATGAATGATGTGAAGATGCATGTCAAAGAAAGTGACTATAGCAATAGTGGGAAAATAGTACTATGGCTGAGAGGGTAGATATAAGTCAAAGCAACCCATACCTAGCAGCATTGAAAAATGTTGCATATAATGAAATTTAATTTTCCGTACAAATTATTCACAAATTTTCCAATTTCTGTTTCACCTCTAATTATGATTGCTAGAGACTCACTTTTGAAAACAAAGAATAATGAGTGAAGAAGATACTTCTGCCAGGTGTCTTTTTGTAATGACAAGGATTCAGATCATTAACTTTTACATTGGATTTTTGTTTCTTGTATACAAGAGTTTCTCATTCCATTCTACCAGCTTTTCAGTAACACAAAGTTACGTTCTTTATGGTATAAACTTATCTAAGGTCCAATGTGTCAGGAAGACAATGCACAGGATATTTAACCAGGGAAAAATCCATATTGTCTTAGTTTCTCTGGCTAGATGAATTGGGGAAAAGGAAAAAAAAAAATCACACCTATTTAGTCTAGAGAAGGCATAGTGCTTCTTCCTGTAGATGTTAGACTGGCATTACATATCCTTAGGAAAAAATTGTGGCCTGTGAGGGAGAGCTTTTGATGAAGAAAACATTGAATCTGCAGTTCTCTATTCTTCAAAGATGAACTGTGGCTTCATATGACAGTACTGTACAGGAAATAGTGCTGATTCACATTACCACAAGAAAAGCACTCACAAAAACCACAATTCCTAAGTGCCTTTTCAGTGTACCTTGAGGTGGCAGCTCCATTATGCACACTCCCCGTGCAAACTATGGCCTTGTCCCTTTTTCAACTAATTTGCTCCAGGGGAAAACTGCTATTACGAAATGTCTTTGTGAAGCAGTATAAAGAGGATTATTTCTTGTTCTCTCTACAGCTGCTTGAGCACAGATACCTTGAAACCTAGTCCAAAACCTGTACAGAAAGATTGTATTTGCTTTTGGTCTCCTGAATCAAAGTTACCCCATTTACTGAAGTTCAGGAAAATTAATCAAAATCTTATAAAACGAGAGTATGAGCCAAAATTGAATCTGAACTCGACTTTGGTGGGCCATTTCTGCTGAACAATATAAGCTCCTGAATAAAATTACTAAACCTGTAGACAAATTTACAAACAACTCTTCACTTTGCTGCTGCTGCTGTAGGGCTGCTTTCCGCTTCAACCCCTGTCACGCCTGAGGTGCCATTTTGTGGGGCTGGTAGTCAGCTTCCCATTTCCCTTTTGAAAGGTTGCCGGTGGCCAATCAGAATGACCCACTTTGGGAAGCAGGCACCTGTGTGGCAGGAAGCCACCTCTATCTGCCACTGCTGCCACCTCTGAGGGCAGACTGAGCTCTATCTGTGTGTGGTGGGGGGGTCGTGTGTTAAAACCACCCATCTGCAGAGGGCACAGGTTCATAAAAATTATGGATTATATCAGCAGCTTCCTTGTGTCATCCTTTTACTGAAGGTCCCTAAATAGCCTTGCCTCCCAATGCTGGGTGACCTGCTTATTAACCCATATTTACATACCTTTTATAAAAGTCAGCAGTGTGACCCTATGTAGTAAGTAAGCACAATTCAAAATAATCTTTGAACATGCTATATGTTTGTAGGCACAATTAAAGATTTTCATCATTGGGAAGAAGATGCTTTATTATCAATTATGTATCTTTCTGCTTAGCTACATTCCTACTGAATTTTGTTTTAATACAGAAATGAGCTATAATCAATAACTTGTCAAATTATTCATTCCTAATGGACTAGCCAAAGGATTTTGACATTACTTTCTGAATAAATTAACTGAAATACATATTTCCATTATTTGACCAGCTCTCTAGATTATTAAATAATGTTCTGTGAATAATTTATTCAACATATTTCTGTCAATCTTTGAATAATTTACACAAGAATACATTATTTTTATTATTCAGACAGATATATTTCTAGCATATGTGGCAATGTCTTTGTTGTGCAAAAGCATGGAGATCTCTGGAAAGAGATAGAAACTTTTAACTAACATAACTTCTTTGTAATAAGTATTCAATACCTTGTTTTATATACCCAAGTGTATAATTAAATGAATCAATTTTTATCTTTCTCTCTTAATTTAACAAGTAGTTTTCTACAACAATTTTTAACTCAATGATCCCTACTATTTTTACTTAAAATCTTGCACTATTGCTATCATGCCTGTGGTTGGTTTGTCAAGTCTTCAACAACATTTGAAAAAACTTCAATTACTTTTAATTTATGTGCTGAAGATATATAATTAGGGAAAGGTTTATATAGCCTGCCCAGTTCTCTTAACCCAGGTATTTTGAAAATAAAATCTACATAAATGCATGATGAATAACTACAGGTCTTTGATATAAAACACAGGTGAAAGGAATAAGCTTTTAAAAGTGCAGTCCTGTAGTGATTCTGGTAGGTTGGGGCTAAAGGAATGGCTTCTTTAAAGAAATATCTGCCAGAAGCTTCCTCTGCAGCTGATAGGGCTATGGCTAGTCAATTCTAAGATGGACCCAGAGCTAACTCAGGCCTGGCCAATTAGTGACTGAGGTAACACTTCTGTGAATAACATATTTGGGAAGTAGAAGTTGCTGTGCAGTTGTTAAAGTGTAGCAACAGAGTGAGAATGTGAGAAAATCTCTGCAGACACCAAGGTCAGTGAAGAAGAAGGGGGAAGAAGTGCTTAGGCCCTTGAAAAAGACTCCCCTGTGACCAGTGGTGAAGACCATGGAGAGTTAGCTATGCCCCTGCAGTCCATGAAGGATCATGAGGGAGCAGAGATGCATGTGCAGCCATGGAGGACCCCATGCCAGAGCGGGTGGATGCCTGAAGGAGGCTGTGACTCTGTGGGAAGCGCACTTTGGAGCAAATTCCTGGCAGGACCTGAGAACCTGTGGGGAGAGATAAGCATACACCAGAACAAGTTTGCTATCAGGACTTGTGATCCTGTGAGGGACTCAGGCTGGAGCAATCAGTACCTGAAGGACTGTTCTCACGGTGGATGACCCATGTTGGGGCAGAGTGTGAGGAGCTACCCCCGTGGGAGGCCTCATGCTGGAGCAGTTCGTGAGGAATTATAGTCCATGGGAAGGACCCACGTTGGAGAATTTCTTGAAGGACTATCTCCTGTGGGAGGGACTCTACACTGTAGCAGTGGGAAATGTGAAGAGCCCTCTCCCTGAGAGGAAGCAGCGGCAAAGTCCATCTGCAATGAACTGAACGCAACCCCCATTCCCCATCCCCTGTGCCGCTGGAGGAGAAAGGAGAATCCGGGGAAGAAGGAGGGCAGGGGGAGGTGTTTTCAGATTTGGTTTTAGTTCTCATTTTCCCTGCTCTCTTCTGATTGTTCATTAATAAATCAAACCTTTTCTCCCCAAATTGACACAGTTTTGCCCTTGACACTTAATTGCTGAGTGATATCTCTGTCCTTGTCTTGGCTCATGAATCTCTTATTATATTTCTATCTTTCCTGTCCAAGTTTTGGAGGGGTAGTGATAGAATGACTTGGTGAGTATCTGGCACGCAGCCACTCAACCAACACAAGTCTCAATAGAAGTGCAAGAAGAGACTGAGAAGGCAGGCTGACAAAAAGGTGGATTGTGGAATATTTGTATCTATTTACCAGATAGTTTTTCATTCAAGTGCCAGAATACGTTCCAAGCAGCTGTGCTGGATCAATGATGAAGTGAGATGATTTGATGAAGAACAATCCTACCCCTTCCTGTGACATCCATTCTGCAGTTCCCATCCTGGAGGTGGGAGCATGTGAAATCATGGAGCTTGTGATTATGGCATAGAGCCAGCTAATCCTCTGCCCTCCTGGGTCTAAGTGGGAAGCTAAGTGGGAAGCTTCAGTCACTGCAGCTGAAACTTCTATTGTTTCACCAATAAATGTAGCCATTTGGTCTAGAAAGTAATTTTGAATGTCTGATACATGCCTCTTAAGAATTTGTAGTGTGGATACATGCAGCTAGTAAAAGCAAATGGAAGGGCAGAGTAGTATTTGAAAGCAAAATATAAATGCAGTTTCAGTTCCAGTTTAGCAGCTACTGGGAAAATAATCTGGTCCAGAAGCCAGAGCTAGCAGTTTATGTGCTAAAAATTGTGTTATCCTGGACATGAATGAGATGAGCAATACATCTTCATTTCTAGCACTAACTTCTAGTGTGTTTGAAACTCCATCCACTGGTCAATATGCAAATAAGGAGGCATAGAAGAAATTTAAGCCTGTGTAATTCCACCTTTTTCTAGGAAGTCAGATCTCAGAAAGATACATCTTGCCAACTG
The DNA here is from genome assembly GCF_028858725.1 of Colius striatus. Classification (NCBI taxonomy): domain Eukaryota; kingdom Metazoa; phylum Chordata; class Aves; order Coliiformes; family Coliidae; genus Colius; species Colius striatus. The sequence goes on from NC_084761.1 coordinate 30,109,728, forward strand.
CCAGAGACCAGAAGTCTGGCTAACTGCCAAAAGGATTTCTTGGTATTACCTAATTGGTACTATAAACCTGAATGGTACTTTCACTTCTGACAGCAAAGATCTTTGGTTTTCAGGCATGGTTTCAGAAGCAGCCTGGTTTGAACAGGTGGATACCTAAACCCAGATTTTAAAAGGCCTTTTGGGGCTTTCAGGGTCACATTTGCAGCTTTGAATGATGCCATATACCACCTTGTTACTAGAACGGTAATATTGCCTTCATGTCTCTTGTAAATTAAAGAACTAAGAACTGACCTGAGAAGTGTGACTAATACCTGGATTTTGGGAGTTTAAAGTAGATCCACAACTGAAGGTGACTGGAGACAAACCTGGAGCTGCTGCTCTGCACTTGAGCTTGGTAGCATATTCTACTTTTTTTTTTAATATATATATATGGGAGATGCTGTCACCATTGCTTGCCTTAGTTTGAGGAATATACTCAAGGAAAGAGCTGGGGATCTAGATTTGTATCACCAAGTTTGAACCTTTATATATCTACTGTTAAGGAAGTTAGCATAACCATTTCATATGGGCTGATCTATCCAGAAGAGGAGGAAGCAGGAGGTGTGTTTGAGAGAAATAAATAAAACCATCCAGATTATTTCTATTTTAATCCATTGGCAAACTAATATAAACTGTATACAAATTCCAAAATTGAGAACTACTGCAGAACAGGCTGAAACTTCAGCAACCTCTTGGGGAAGGTAGTCATAGGCTCAGTAAACAGACAAGCACCCTGGTAGATGCTATGGAGGGCAACATAAAGTGTGTAAAACAAGGCCAGGTAGGCATGATGTAGTGCAGTAGAGAATCTCCTTATGGTCTATACTGTAGCTACCTCCACTAAAATGGAGCAGAAACAAAAGACAAATTCTGTTGTTGTGGTTTCATCATAAAGGTGAATCTATGTGTGATAACTGAAAGGAACACTTATAATCATATTTTGACCAAATAAGATTTATTTTTTTATTCTCTTATTATGTCTTTAATCTGGTAGAATTTCTTGTTTTCTTCTCTGTTCTGTTCTTTGGGGATTTTTTAACCTTTCTTTAATTACATCCTAAGTTTTCTCATCCTAAAATACTTGGTTCTTCTTTGGACCTTGGTTTGTTGTAATTCCTAATGCTTCCAAAGGTCATAAGGGCCAGTTATTCAATTGTTTATGCAACCCTTGGATAGATAAGCTGAACATTTCAGTATAGTTCCAGGTGCTTTCAGGTTAACAATTAAAACTGCTATAAAGTCCAGTGAGCTCAGGACCTCCTGCTTCTCTAAGGTTATCAATAGTATCAGTCATGGAAAGGAGTAAAAGAATTCTATTTACTTTACCGTTCCAGAAAGAAGTAAAGAGACTAAGATGTTAAGTTGTTGGTTTGTTTTTTTTTTTCCACTTGTGGCTATGGTCTTCTCTGAATAACAGTATAAAAAAAAATTTTAAAAAAATCAACAGTGTCTTTTGTACTATTATTGTACAGCTTTTAGCTATTATGACTTTGTTTATCTTCCTTATAAGGAAAACTATAAAAACTAATCTTTATACTGAATTTTACAATGTTTACAGAGCTGCTTTTTAAAAATTTTCTGAGCTTGTAAAAGTATAATTATCGTATCCTAATAATTATAACAGAAGATGTTTCTCTTCCTCTTCACAGTGTTTGATCTAAACTGCAAATTTCTGATCTTCTTGTCAAAGACAGAGCTGTTTTCTTGGGAATATTTTGAACTTTGATGAAAGTTTTATGACACTTCCAACAAAACATGCTGCTTATTAAAGTTTTATGGAGAGTGAGCTCTATCTGCATTGTTTTGGAATTGTAAATATCACATAATTGTCATCAACAAGTAGCTGATGAAATACCTGTTCCAAGAAGCTCATATCTGCAGACAGGAGTTTGGTGTCTCAGACAAATACGGGCTTTCGCTGTCCCAGAGTGCCAAGAAACAACTCTTTTCATTCTGTCACGGTGATGATGTCAAAAATCAAATAATGATGAAACTGATGATTTATTTGTAACATTTTGCAAGACGTTTGCAGAGGAAACAAATTTTGTAGTCTTTAAATATCTTATTCATTCCTTCTTTTTGTCCCATGAGGTACCAGGAGATTAGTGTCTCATTAGTTTCCTTCACGTAGTTTTTAGGAGTCAAAACTTACACACATATGTCTTTGGATAGTAATGAATCTGCTATGGTTCCTCAGCTATATGAACATTAGCTGCAACACTGTTATATCATAGGACATCTAGCTCAGACAACTGGCAACTGACACAACTGCTAATTCTTAAAATTTAAGCCTCAGGGAATCTTCCTAAAACAAACAGGCAAGAAGACTGCAAATGTGTGTAAACATATTTTCTAAGATTATTTAAGAAAATTACTTGTCACATCTTAGTTTCAAATCGCTTGGTATTTCTTGTAGTTTCTCTGATAATTGTGGATAGAAAATGCCCCTTTTAATGAAACACTCTTCCCTTTCAGAAGCACTTGGGTAATTTGACTCCCAGACAGCATGAGTTTTTATCTTGTCATTATGAAGACTTCATGAAGATATAAAGATGTTGCTCAGACAAATTGGTTTTTTATAGAGGCAGTCTAATTAAAAATTAGAACATTATTATTTAATATTATCTAATTAGAAAATATCTCACTTTTCTTCCCTTGTAGCTGCACAAGGAATACCTGACTGTTTCCCTTCTGACTCTGTGGGATGTGCTCACACTCAGAGGAAGCAGGTCATCACTTTCAAAGGCCATGTACACCATGCAAAGCCAAAAGTCATGACCCAGTTGAATTAAATAGAAGCTAGAGTGTTTTTCCTCAGCTATGATGTACCCTTTGCATATTAGAAGTGGTATTTTTCCTGAGTCACTTCCTGAAGGTATGTATTTTGTCTTTACCAACAGTGTAGTGAACCTAGGGATATTATGTCTGAATTTAGCTAACTTAAGTGTCTGGAGTTAGGTAATGTGAATACTTCTTTCCATCATAAAAGTAGAACATAGATGTTCATTTAAATTGCAGTGCTACCAAAGCTACCAAACAATGATATCAGAATATAATTAGAATCCATATCATGATAAAATTATGTATACAAAAGTGTTAGAATGACAGTAAATTTCAGAAAGACAAATTTAATAAAATAAGGGAGCTCATCAAAAATGCCCTGAGGAAAAGTAAGCTACTTGGATAAGGCATTTATTGTACTTAAGGAAACAATAATAGTGACTCAGGAGATGTTGTACTGCTGAACAAAATGAGAAATAGGGACAAACTTACATAGCTAAAAAAACAATTCAAATTACTGAACCAAGAAGAGATTCTTCAAAGCTTTGACCCACTATAGCCAATAAACGGGAAAATAAAATAAATAACAATAGGTACTATGGGTGAGGTGCACAAGAAAGGCCGAAACAAATTTCTAAACAAGCTAATGAAATGTATAAAAAAACCCAAAGCCTGTCTGTAGGTAAATATATTTTAAAATAAAGTTATAGAATTTATGAATAAAATGTTATTTTGCAAATAAAGGTGAAGAACTATCCGAGATTCAGTTGGAAAAAAGACTAAGAAACAAAATTGTTATATCAACAGGGATGGATACTAGGCATAAAGTTATTCTGATTGAACTCAGGTGTGAAATGACTGAACATCCATCAAAATATCCAATCTATTAACAATCCAGACAACTGAAGAACTTTGGTTATGTCTGTGTTAAAGAGAGTATTTAATCTGCAAATAAATTTACAGCTCTCCCTTTTGAATTAATTATCACTAACACACAATTATAGAACATCTAGAAGATCATGGAAAAAAAAATAGGACAGAGATTTGGAAATGGAAACTGTGCTTCACTAATTGTTCTGTATTTGCATTTTAGGAGATATAGGAGAACTGAATGAATTTTATGAGAAGCAATTGAGGAAGTTGAGCAGTCATAGGTAAAAGGTTATTAAAACTTTTGTAATGAACAGAGGCATGGGATTCATAACAATTTTTGAAACAAAATGATGTTTGTCTTTACAGGACAAGCACTGTATGTAGCGTTGGAAATTAAAGTTATTCAATAGTGTCATTAGTAACATGGAAAAAAACATGGTAAGTGTGCCTGAAAACCATGGAGATAACCTCAGCCTGTCAGGAGCTGCAAACAGTCTCAAGGAATTAGAACTTTAAAAGACTGTGACAAATTGGAGAATTGCTCTGAAGCAAGCAAACCAACCAGAAGATACAACCTATAAAAAAATATATATACTCTTCTACAGTGGTGATTTACTTCAGATGTGAGTGATAAAAAAATCTTGGCTTTACCACAGATCACAAGGCATGAAATGGGAGACCAGTGAAGATATCTAGATGAACCAAGCCCAGGGAAGGTAAGTGTAATTTAGAAAAACTCAATTAGCATCTAGAGAGTGGTACACAATGGAAAACGGGGTTTGAATGTGAAATAACGTACGTGAGGTGCAAAATTTACAGAACAACTTCAGGCTTCCAAACTGTCTTCTTCAGCTCAGCTTGTTGCTGTTGTAGAAATCTCAGAAAAAGTCCTTTGCTGAAAGCAGCCTTAGGCAAAAACCAAACAAGATATTAGAGTGCATAAAGGCAGAATGGAAGGAAATCCTAAGGAAAATATTGTTATATATGTCTAGTAAATGAATGCTGAAGGTTTATTTGAGTTATTGTGCTCACCTCTCTAAATATTGAAAATTATTTGACTTATTGAAACATTCTTTTTTATGAAAAGAGTTTAAAAAAATTAACGTATCATTTTAGAGAAGAAATAAACAATACTATTGGCAAAAAGGTGGCTTAAAATTAATTTACTTATTCAAGTATTTACTGAATTAGGATAAAAAATATTATAGCAGAAATATTTTTGTGGTAAATACTGTAAAACTACTTAAAAACACACATGTGTTTCCAAAAGGACAAGTGCTCCTAGCAGTTGGTAACTTTATCATAGCCTAAATAAGGAAATGGTTCCCAGGTCTTTTACTTAAATATGGTATAACAGAAGCATCTGTTTATCAAGAAAAATGCTGAAACCTGTAAGTACTGAACAATTCCTGCAGTTGCAATAATAAAGAGCCTGATAAATAAGACCATATTGTATTTGGTAAAATTGAGGACATAGAAAGACACATTTTTTTAACCTTAGATTTTAAGGCATAAAACTATTAAGGAGCATCACATAGGAGTCTGCTTGAATCATATTTACCTTCTGTATATGTGATCTGAACATTGCTGTTGCTGATTATTGTCACAGAATCACAGAATCCTAAGGATTGGAAGGGATCTTGAATGCTTATCTAGTCCAATTCCCCTGCCAGAGCAGGACCACCTAGAGTCAGTCACATAGGAACTCATCCAGGTCAGTTCTGAATGTCTCCAAAGAAGGAGACTGCACAACCCATCTGGGCAGCCTGTTCCAGTGCTCTGTCACCTTCACAGCGAATAAGTTTTTCCTTGTGTTTCTTTGGAACCTCTTATGATCCAGCTCATACCCATTGCCCCTTGTCTTATCATTGGACATCACTAAGATCTGTCTGGCTTCATCCTCCCGGTACCCACCCTTTACATATTTGTAAACATTAATATGATCACTCCTCAGTCTCCTCTTCTCCAAGCTTAAGGGCCCCAGGCCCCTCAGCCTTTCCTCATAACGGAGATGCTCCACTCCATCATCTTTGTGGCCTTGCACTGAGCTCTTTCCAGCATCTCCCTGTCCTTGAACTGAGGGGCCCAGAACTGGACACAATATTCCAGATGCAAGATGCCTGCTTCTAATGAAGCACAAGGTGAAAAAAAAAGATTAAAGTAAAATCAAAGGATTTGGTGTAATATCATTCAAGGACTACAATAACTAACTAAGGTTTTTTTAAAGTAGTTATTTTTTGAGTATATAAGGGGAAAAAGTCAGAGGGCACCTGTGAAATATTTGAAAGTGTAATTTTGAGCCTCTTCATGCTGAAGAACCACTTCAGCGTAGAGTTTTAACTATGTACATAAATGTACACATATGCAAAGCTGTGTGCATTTATATACACATGTACATATTTATAATATTTTAAAAGACAAATACAATTACATGACATGTGTAGTGGGCAAAAAATAATTAAAAAAATGTTTTCCTGAGTTATATTGAGAAATGTAAATGCTTTCTCGGACATGTTCTTTCTTTCATTATCTTTTTCTCTAAAGCATACTAGGAGCAATCATCTATTCTTTCCATGCCCACAAATCCCACCAATGGGAGCTAGGGACGGTTCGCTAAGTCAGGTACAGCCTTGCTGCAAGCACTGTTCTACTGCAGGCTTAGGAAGGATTTCCCCTCAGTCTGAAAGGCATATTGAAAAAAGAAATGAGCTACTTGATTCATCCAGTTCAGTGTTGTAATTAAAAAAATATAATGGTACAAAAAGTCAAGTTGAAGTACTATGGACTGTTTTTTTGCCAAATGAAGCTAAAATAAACACTATCTACTTTATTTCAAAAGCCTGGCACAACCTTGATTTTTATCCTTTGTGGCTTTTTCCAGACTCCCATTGATCTTAGGTAAATGATTCCTTTATTTTATATTATTCTGTATCTACCGCTTTGGACATGATGGACTAAAACACAAGGATGTAAAATTATTGCTATGAATACCATACTCTTCTAAATATTATTATATGATGGGTGTGTCCCCACTGCGAAAAACGTCAGCTCCGAAAAATGCAAGAAGTAAAAGAGTAAAATGAAGCATCACGTCATAGCCTAACCTTTTGGCCTAGGACATGAAGTTTATAGACATCAAATGTGTAGCTTACGTGAATAAACTGCCAACATATATATAAAGTAGTCACAACTGAAGTAATGAGTTGACTTAGGGGAGCTTGGGCAATAATACTGTAACACTTCCAAAGCATTCTCTGAAGGAAATTCACATGCAGGAGAGATGAGGGATGGGAGGGAATGGTGGTATTAACTGAAATCTGGGACTCAAAAAGTGCTCAAGTCTACATTTAGGCATCAAAATGATTATTTTCTTTTCAGAGATGCTGAGTATCTAGTTTCCTAAATAGAATGAACAATGTGAAATAACCTCTGAAATTAAAAACCCCTATGGTTTACCAGTTTAGGTACCCTTAAAAACCTTCAGATATGCAAAGACCTCAATTCTCCAAGGTGTAAATGAAGAAACAAAGTAGGGATGGGTGTTCAACCCATGCTTAAAAGCATGGCATCCAGTACAGCCAGAGTATTTTCCTACTTATGTCTAATGCTTGATATCTAGCAAAGTGTCCATTTGTAGTCCGTGTGACCCTCCCTTTATCTCACACACTTTTATGCACAAAGTATATACACAAGGCATAGAAAGAACGTTAACTTTTTAAAAAAATTGGTTATAAAGGTGACAATGGAAAGTGTCAACTTGGAAAGTGCGACCATGAAGTCAATTCACTAAAGCATGGAAAAAACACAACTGCAGTTTTATACCATTTATACCATTCATTTGAATTTCATATCAACAGTTTTCCAAGTAAGTGTATTTACAGGACATATTGCTGTGCAAGGTTGCTCCTAAAGGCAGTGTTGATATATTAGTTCACTACCAAAACTGAGTGTGATGCTATGGTCTCATGGTCAGCAAACTTTTGTCCAAAGTTAGTTAGTTGAGTACAAATTAGATCAAACAATTCTGCCCTGCCCTCCATTGCCTAGTGTAGATCAGGTCTGTGAGTACATACCTTGCTTCACCTTCAGAAGGTCTGTGGAAGCACTCTGGGACATTTATTGGTGCACTAACCATATTAAGGTGCTGTATGATGGCTTGTGAGCACCTCTTAAAGAGTAAAATTGTGTGAAGCTGTACTTAACACAAACAAGTAGATAAATTTAGTATAATTCCAGGATGATAAAATGGAAGCTAGCACCTGGATTATTTTCAATGCAGTTCAAAGTGAAGAAAACTTGTGGATATTTAGTTGTGTGGTCTAGGGGCCAATGTCTACATCATCTTGCACTATTAAAAATTACTTTAAGTGAATTGCTGAAGGAAACTTGAGTCAGGATTTAACATGAAACAATTGTAAGTCTTCTAATTCTTGGAAGGGTCACAAGGGCTAAATTACTTCATTCCCTGTCCCTCTTTTTATCCCAACAGTGTGATTACTGTAGGTGACTTCACAGCACAAGGGCACACAGATTTAAAATCAGTCACTTCTATGCAGAGAGTCTAGATTTGCTGGATTCTTAACATACTCTAAATGCAAAGACTGTGCTGAGCAATATGTCATCACAAAATGTGACTAAAGTAAACAAGTTTTTGTTTGTGCCTCTTGAAATTAGTTTATCTTTTAATATCAAGACTTCTTCATAGTACTGTCTGCTGTGTACTTAATGTGCTGGAAAGATATTTAATGATGTCCAGTTTAAAGCTATCTGGCTGGTGATGGATTCATAGATGTTAGAATTGCAGCCATAATTAATAGTAATTCTAAATAGTTGGACTTGGAAGTGCATGTGCATGTAGTATAGAATCCTGATTTTGGAAATAGATCAGACTGGTTAGCATATTATATCCATCTGTTTGTAGTGAAACGACCAAAACTCTGGCTATGCTGAAGCATGCCACAATTCCCACTTGAAATACATGCCTAATTTCCTTTTCAACTGGAGCCAGAAAATAAGGATTAGGGAATGCTACATGCATCAAACCTGTCCGATTATCAAATCAGAGTGTTTTCGAAAGGTGGAGCCAGACTCTCAGAGGTGGTGAAGTCCAATAACATAGTTTTAGTCTCTGTGGACTCCCCATCTCTGCCTACATGAGTTACTTTGGGGTACTGATGCTAATGTCAGAGGACATCTAAGCCTTTTTAAAAGGATAATGTCTTTGTATTCTTTGTCTGAGAAACTCATGGGCCAGCAAATACTAACAGTTAATACCACCACAGTGTTTTCTGGTTTTGCATGCGATGGGGAGATTTTTTCTGGCAATTCCCACCTTTCTGCTGTTGGGAAGGACAACCTGAGCTACAAATTCATTCAGAGAGGCTTGGGAGAGTTGTTCTTACATCATGATCTTACAGCAAAAACCATCTGATGGGTTGGACTAGATGATCTCTAAAGGTCCCTTCCAACTCCTACTATTCTATGCTTCTATGATACCTTAATACTCAAGATAAAAAAATTTACACATGCACTTTCGGAATTCTAAAAGTTCCTATGGAATTGGCCACCAAAGTCTTTCAAGACTCTTGGTCAAAAAATGCTAGTGCAGTTATTGAATGCTAACTGAAAAAAAGTTAGAAGGCTAAAGGGAAAGACACAGCTTCTTTTTTTAATTTGTAATGGTACTTCAAGCAACAGCCTACGTGTTTCAGAACACAGAATGGTCCACAAATTCCAAGTTTCTGTTATCATGCTTATCATCATCTTACTCTTAAACTTCAGTCTGAACAAAGTTATTTATGTTAATCCTTCATCCTGATTTTAAAACTGTCATAATCTAATGAGGGAAAAATAGTACGCCAGAAACTTTATATGCAATCTTATAAATAACGAAGACAGTTCTTATTTCAAAATCTTAACTGCTAAATATTCCAGCAATTTTTTGCCCAGTTCATTAAAAAGATTCTCAAGAGAGTTCAAACAAAATACCTTTCTGGAAAATGTAGTACATTATCAGAAGAAAAATCAATGAATTATCTCCTGTGAATTGTTCACTTACCTCTGAGATATATGTATTTTGTAATAATAAGTTCCAGGCTTTGCTAAAATAAGCCTGTGTTTCTTCAATTGCTTTTTGGTAAGTTGTCTATATACATATATAGCCCTATTGCTATATATCCTATATTAGGATGATTAGCAGAACATAATACTGGCTGTGCATGAGCAAGCAGTAAATATCTTTCCACTCATGGAAAAGTCTTGTAATTTATTGTTTGACCATATAACAACAGTTTAAAAACAGTACATATGCACTCAGTATGAAAGCACCATCTGTATTCTAGGAAGAATATTATTGTACTTTATTATTATTTTTATAATCTCATTCATCCATATTCATTAGTAAATTTGCATCCGGTCAGTATCAGTTTGTCCCTGTAACTTAAGCATCATATTGACTGCATAACACACAGAACTTTAATCAGTGAAGATAATAAATAAACAAAAATATTTTTGCAATCTCTATTTTGTCCTTAGGTATTCTTCTGATTACTGTTGACTGATTTACCACACGTTGTATAAATCTTGTTGTCCACCTAATCACTTAACTGTCAATGCATTTGATGGGAAAAACATCTGTCCTTAGCTGTAAAAGTACATTAAAATGTATTGCCTGTGGGAGGGGGTAAGGGGTTTATGTAGAGAGGAAAGTTAAAGTTTGTTGCTCTGCAAATTTTAGTGATTATGAACAGGGGAAAGACGCATCCCTGGAGCATGAGACTTCAGAAAAATAACTTGTTTCTGGATTTACAGCTGTATAGCTGAAGAGCAAGGGACACATGAGGTAGAAGGCAGAGAATATTATCAAAAACTGGGGAAGGTAAACTTCTTGTTATGCCTAAAAGATACATTATATATTATTTGGTTTAATTGCAGTAAAATTAAATCAGTTTCTATCTTGAGTTTTATCTTGTATTAGACTATTAGTATCTGAGAAGGATTTATAGATATGAATGAGTTAAGCATCAGGCCAAGAAAGATCACTACTACACCATTTACATGGACATATTTTTGTGAGACAAGAAAAGGAATGCTTGCTTCTTGGTGAACCCTCCAGTTTAAAAAAAAGCTAAAAAAATAATGTCCACCAAAACCTGATATTACTGAAAAAAAACCAGTTACCCTTGAAGAAGTATTTAGGAAAAATGAGTACTTTAGAGGCTTGTTTGGCAGCAGTGTTCACTTTTACTGTCACCTGAAACCTAATAGTCTCATCGCTGACACCTGGAAAGGAGTCAGTTTTATAAAAAAGACAGAGCTCAATCATTAGACAGACACCGGAGTTCATTAGAGCTCACTGGAAAAAATAATTTCTTGTGTGATGCTTACAGATGGATGTTTTTTGTCTGGTTAGGCTGATTTTACATCTTTGTAGGTCAGGGAGAGAAGGTAGACGGGGTATACACATGGCCTCTATGGGACAGACTCTGTTACAGGACCTGAAAGATACACTGCTGCTCATTGAAGATGAGCCTTGTTGGGTATAAAGTTACCACTGGCTAATAGCCCCACCTTGCTCTGTATCTAGGTCTTAAAAATTGAAGGAGAGTATCCTAATGTTTCTTAGTTGCCCATATCCCTCACAGCTACTAAGTAATAACTGGTCATGGAAGTGGGTAATGTGGACTTCTACAGAAAACTAAATGGTATCATTGAATTGAATATCTGAGATCTGATTGGCAATTTATATAAACCTCCAGAGGTGGGAGTTATTTAAATTCTTTTTAATGGCATTCTGTTTGCTTGATTGGATATTGAAAATACTAATGATAAGCACTGATATGCTGCTGCCCTTCAGTGTACAACTAAGAAGCTCAGCACTAGACTCTTCTCTCCAGGCCATGTGGCTGGTCTAGGCTGCCACGGAAGTATGATGAGCAGTGCAGAAATCCTGGTAGCACTAGCTGGAGAGTTTTCACTTTGTTCTCTAAACTGTGAAAACATAGCTGTGTTCCCAAAGTTTTTTCTGCCCCTTTCACTGACAGTAATGAGCCTCCTTGTAATAGTTCACTAGAGAACTGTGGTGGGTGGGGCTTGGGTCTTTTGTTTGTTTCTTTTCTTTTTTTTTTTTTTTTTCCTTTTCTTTTTGCTGCTCTCTTGGTAGGGAGCATAGCTTTTAAGCTATTCTTAGATTAATCAAGAACCTCATTACATTCTTAATGTGTGTTTTTGTTTGGAGCTGTAACTCCTTCTGTCTTTCTGTAATGATGACCTATGACACTGGAGCCTTGCCTTAGTCTGAGTTTATAAGACGTGCCAAGATTAATGAGAAAAACCCTGAAATTAACCTGGGCTGTAGGGGTGCTGAGTAGTTTTGTGTTATAGAATAGGGGAGATTACTGATAGATGAAGTTGTCATCACCAGAATTTAGGATACCGTCCTTAAATGATATTTGATTAGATGTTTATTAAAATAAACATACTGTAGACATGGATTCTACTACTGACTCAGGTAAAAGACAGTCACTGTCAGCTGAGTGTGCAAGTTTTGAACCATAAGTATGCAATAATTTAATTCTTTAGCTGGAAGGAATATGTTTAAAAGAGAGAAGATTATTTTGTCTCTGAAAATGTTTAAGAACCATATTGTAATTTGGCTTTGCTTTTCATGCAGTTTCTCAAGTCCATAAACTCTATAGTTCACAAAATAAAATGTCAGGAGTCTCTTTTAAGTTTTTTCTATTAAGTTTGTTTGCACAATGGATTTCAGATGCAGACTGCTCTTTGAAAATTCCTAAAACCAGTTCTGTTAAATGTAACTTGTCAGTGAGGGAGGGATTGCTAACAATTCCCTAATGACACTAGTGATCGTATTACTTTGTATCTGCAACGTACCAGTCCTGAAATGGTAATGAAGTCAGAAAGTCTTGCATCTTTTCTTGTAGGCCTAGCAATTAGATACAGCTTTTGCTACTCTGTGATCTTGGCAAAGTATTTCTGAAAGGCAAGCTCCAATGCTTCTTAGTCTTTCACAATTACTGTGCTATAACTATACAGGATTCTAGTGTATATCTTGTATATACAAGATGTCTCTCAGAATGCTATTAGATTTGGGACAGTTAGACACTGTCTAACTGTTCAACCTATTATACTTCATTCTTTCGCTATTATCAGAATAAACACATGGTTAGCATAACTGTGTATAAATATTATTTTATTTAAAACATACAAACTATGTTTCTATGAAACAGTTACATAACTATGATGTTTTCCCATCTTCTGACAAAGAACATTTGTGTTAAAATTCCATCAGTTATACTGTTTCGGTTTATCTCCATTTACTGAAGGTAAGAAGTTTTGATATATCTTGAAAGTAAAAAATCCAGCCTTTAATAGAGCATGCCTGTTTCTCATGTATTCATAACATGCAAAGGAATCTTGCATTGTTATTACCAGGAGGCACTTTGAGGCCAGTCTCCTGGAGTTTGGAATATAACAGTAAATTTCAGTTTTGCTTTGATACTTCATTTCATGACAGCCACAATGAATAACCTAAGGTAGCTCTTGTCTTCGAAGAGGAGAGCCAATTCCCAACAACAGATGTGTTTTTGTAGTTCTCCTGCCAGATGTGATTTGGATAGCACTATCGTTAGCCTTTCAGAAATTTTCTCCCGTCTTTCTGGCATTGCATTCTGTAATCTTATTATAGCTCAGCATGACTTTGGCCAAAACTTATGCTAAACCCTCTTGTTCCCCTTCATTGCTGTTACTATTATTATTTTTAATGTCTAATTAGTAACAGAAGAACTTTCTTTGTTTACTGTTCCCTCCTACAGTTAAGCCTTTCTGATGAAATCCAGACTTCCATCTGGCATGGAACAGTGTAAATCCATAAAAGTAAAAAAATGATTGGGAGTTATGTCCTAATGAGTGAATTTTCTGTATGTTCATAAGGTCCCTTCACTTTTTTGTTGTTGATGTTTTATGCATCAGAAATAATACAAAGAACTAATTTGTCACTCACTTTGCTTGTCCCCTCATGGGATAGGTACTACCATGTTGTTCTGCACATACATTTGTGAGCTTTAGCTGAAGATGAATATTGTAGTTTCTTGACTAACTCATAAGAATGAATTTGTGCAACTGGAGCAACTTGCAGTTGTTTCTCTTTGTGATTGGAGACCCCATTTTGCCCTTCTGAAGCTGGAGAAACTGTAGTTGCTACAGCCAATGCAAGAGAGTGAGTCTTATAAGTCTGGATTTTTATTTTGTTTGGTTTTTTTATATGCTGCCAAAAAAGCAAAAGTAATATTTATTGTTAAGATAAGACAAAATCCAAGTGCATGAGTCAAAGAGTCTACTTCATGTTGTGGTCCGGGTAAGTGCATTGCTAAATGTGTAACTTCTGGCATGAGAGTAGTCTCACTGATGTTAATGGAACAATTCCACTGCAGAATAGTTTAACAACTCTAAGTCAAAATACATGCTGTGGAAGAATGCTATTCACTGAATAATTTCCTAAAGAACTTACTTCATTTGACTGCCCTGTTACTTGTTGGTGAGAAAAACAGAATGATGTGTAAAATTATATTCAATATTTCATTTCATGAAAAGTCTCTACATTTCAGTGGTTAAGTTACTTCAGCAAAGCATGAGTGATTACTTTAAAATAAATATATCATATTTAAGCAATTTGGTTAAATGTTATTCAATATAGTCTTTTGTTATTAAAGAGGACTCATATTTGGTTAGAATTATTCACACTTAAGTCTGCTTGGCTATTACTCAAAGGGGGTTTTTTTGTGCTCCTTTCATTCCACCTTAAAATTTCACACATTTTGAAAGTGAAATACTATTGAAGCTTTCATGTTTTAATAAGATATTTTTCATGCTTTGCTTGATATTATTGAGTGTCTTTTTAATAACCAATGAACATTTCTTTCTTAAAATCTGATTTTTCATGTTTTTATCATCTTGCAAAAATTATGGTTATAATACATGTTGTCCTCTACGTTTTTTATCTCTCAAGGTATCTAAACAAGTACAATTCAGTATTGACTAATACTTTTTACCTATATGTCAAAAGACTTAGCTAATGCAGTAAGAATTATAACAGTATGACTGTGATAACAAGAACAGGACTTCTACAATACAACATTAATTCTAATATTTTAGTTGCTAAACTGTATGTTAGCAGAAGTGAATTTACGTTCTAAAAATTGTACAGAACTGTGGGATTTGTGTATGTGTGCATGAGTGAATTTTTGTAAGTAACTGGCACTAAATTGTATGTATATCTACACATATTTAATGCTCACCATTACAGAAATTCAGTAATTATCACTAGAAATATTAGTCATGTTTTTAGGACAGATAAATAGAAATATCATTTGTCCCTTTGATTAAAACTCAATGAAGCATTGAATATAGCCTCTTGCTCTTTATTTTACACTTCAGAAAATGGCTTTAAGAAGTATAATCAAAGTTCATGTGCTTACAATAATGGCAGCATCCTTCTTTTCTATGCAATGGAGCACCGCAGCATCAAATACTCGTGATCCTGCTTTCTGTGAGAGGCTCCTACAATATTATTAGAAACATTCAACCCGGAATGAAAGTAAGATTTGCAAAAAAGATTTATGCTTTGTAAATTATTTTTTTTCTCTCCTTAGTGGCTTAACCTTCACGAATCTCAGTAATTTATAGATGTCACTTCTGAGTTGGCTTTATTCCAAAGGGAGAAAGGAAAATATGGCTACTGCAACAGCGTCTATCAATCAGATATAAATTCCTCTAATATATTGCAGATTAGACCACAATTCCTTTCTCTAGACAATTTGTGTGCATATCTAGATGTAATTCAGCTTTAGAAAGGTGTTAAGAATAGAAGTCGTTAGCAGGGATATGGAATATTTTTCTTAATGTTTAAGTCCTGTGTGGAAAACCTCCCCTCATTCTAATTAATTGTTTTCATTTGTTTTGAAGTCTTTCAGTGACTTTCAAAACAAGGAAAAGTGCACAAAATTTAGTAAAGCTACTTAGATCCTGAAGTACAATTCCTGGCTGATTTATCTTAGAAATACATGTCTGAATATGCAATATACACACAATGCTGCTTGGCTTTGAAATTTTGTATTCTTAAAATCTGAATTTCTGAATTTCAGTAAGATAAAAAATGAAAAATCTCTCCTGACCAAAATAAATATTTATATATATGTGCATTCTCTGTCTATCCTATGGCTCCCGATAGTTTCATGCCACAGATGACTTTTTAGTTTTAACTGAAGATGATTATTGGCACAAACACAGTACATGTGCCACATGTTTGAAAACACCAAAGTAGACTTGAATGAATGAGACACACAATGGCTTATGGATGCTGGACATTTTAGGAGATTGTTGCAGAGAGGGAAGGACTTCTCTTTTGACTTGTTTGTGGGGTTTGTTTTTCCCCCAGAAAAAAAAAAAACCCTGAGGCCTAACATAAAATATTTCACTGACATTAGACGGGAGTAGGAATATTTTGCTGTTTTGTAGTTTTATTTCCCAACTGTTTTTTCCCACAAAAAGAAAGTAAAAAACAAGATGAATGGACTTCACTGTACTAAGGTAATAATTTTTCGTCCTTTATCTGTTCTGATGTCATGCTGTTTCCACTAGGCTGAATAAAAGAATGGAGCATTTATCTTAAGAATATGAACCTTAAAATTACAGTAAAGTAGTAAATAATGAGGAGGAAGAGGAACTACTTAAACTAAGATATAATACTGGCTTAAACTTTTCTGTTAACTATCTGTGATGGAAATGAAAGGGAAAAAATGATTATTTTACCACCTTATAAAAAAGATTTATGTGTTCATTTACTGCCTTTTAAAATCATAGTTAAAACTGGCCTGTAGAGGCCTTGTGTTTGCCAAGGTGTCAGCTTGCACAGACTCAGAATACTGACCTAAATTTAAAATCAGAAATGTTTGCTCTGAACAATTAGGTACTACCAGTGGTTTTACTTCTATTTGAGTTTTTGTCAAGTTTTGCAGTTCGGAGTACGTTTTGGTTTTTAACATCAGTGGAGATACATTAAATATGGGATTTGGGATTTGTGAGTTTTTTCCCCTATATTACAGGGGCCTCAAACTCTGCTAATATCCTTAGTGTCTCATGCTTGCCTGCTTCTTGTGTATGATGGGCAAATTTTAGTTTTTGGCCTTTTATTATGGGTCCTGTGTTTCTTGTAGTAAGTTAGCAAGTGTTTGGTAAGCCATGATGAACAATGGATACAGTAAACACCTGTCCTGGAACCTATATAGCTAGAAAATAAAATTATATTTTGAAAATTATAAAAGAGAAAAATTTCTATTCAAATAATACATTAGTAATCACTATTTTCACTATTGTGGGTTTACTTCCTACTTGTGACTAAACAATAATGTAGACTAAATGGTGTACAGTGATGTCATAGTAATATATGTGTTCCTTCATTTGGTGACAAATAACTAGAACATTAGATTCCTGAAGAAAAAAATATAGAATCATAGAATGGTAGGGGTTGGAAGGGACCTTTAGAGATCATCTAGTCCAACCCCTCTGCAGAAGCAGCTTCACCTAGATCAGGTCACATAGGAACATGTCCAGGCTGTCTTGAAGACCTCCAAGGAAGGAGACTCCACAACTCCTCTCAGCAGCCAGTGCCACTGCTCTGTCACCCTCATAGTAAAACAGTTTTTTCTTATATTTAAATGGAACTTTTTGTGTTCCAGTTTCATCCCATTACTCCTTGTCCTGTTGCTAGCTACTATAGAAAAAAGGGATGTCTCAACCTCCTGACACCCACCCTATAGATATTTATAAATGTTAATAAGATCTCCCCTCAGTCTCCTCTTCTCCAGACTAAACAGCCCCAGTTCCCGCAGCCTTTCCTCGTATGAAAGATGTTCCATACCCCTGATCATCTTGGTGGCCCTGAGCTGGACTCTCTCCAGCACTTCCCTGTCCCTCTTGAGCTGAGGAGCCTGGAACTGGACACAATACTCCAGATGAGGCCTCACCAGGGCAGAATATAGCTTTGTGTAAGAAATGCACATGAAACAAACAGATTAATAACAGAAAAGTTGCTGAAAACAGGAAAGATCATAGTGTTCTGTAAAAGGTGGGAAAAGTGCTAAATGATAAAAGCTGACTCTTGAACAAAGAGTGGAGAGAAACTCATACAAAGAACAACAACTCTAGTTCTACTGGAATGAGAAGCTGAGTAAAATTTAGTCTAAAAATCACTAAAAAATCAAGAGCAGCTACATATCAAGTATTGAATATGGTCAAAGTTTTATTTTTTGTCTTCACCATAGCTTGCTCAAGATCCTAGGATAGACTTTTTAGTAGCAGAAGGCTGCAGTATTACAACAGGAGTGTCATTGAATTTTGCTTTTATAACTTGATTTTATAATTCTTGCAATATCTGAGCCTTGCAAACTCTCCTGTTCAAGCTTAGGTAAAGTACAAGCTTCTAAAATTTTAGTGGAAATTTGCCTCAGATATTTTGCATTCTACCTGAACTGATGCTGACTCACTTTTAAATCACATCCTCAAACTGGTTCAAAATTCTCTTGCAATGTCTATGAACACTCGTGACTATTTCATTCAGTTTCTCTGAGAATCTCTTCTGCATATATTTTTATACCATGTTATAAGCACACTGTATTCTGACTTCTCTATGTAATAGTGTCATAAGGAATTATTTCATTGCCTTCTAAAAGGATAAGCAGGAGGATGGAAATTTTTATTTAAACATTTCCATTTTGGAGATGAATATTCTTTCTATTAAGCTTTGTGTTTACAATATACTAATTTTGAGTGTGATAAAGTTTTATGATACAACTTCACATTAAAATGAAAGACATTAGCTACTTCCCTTTTCTTAGAAAAGCGAATAGAGTGGACTTGGCATGAAACTGGGATGGTGGAGACTTGAGTTCAATTATCTATGTGTACATATGTACCTGTTTCAGTTTTCCTGACTCCCAAAGATCTTAACCATTTACTCTTCTGGAATAACATTGTTGCTTTTATTTCTTTTGCTTTATTATCTTTTTTTTTCCAAAAGATATGAATTTATTCCTGATGCATTGAGAGGAATAGAGGGAAACAACAGTAACTAGTATGGGCTGGAAAACATGCTTATCTGTACATTTACAGTCAAGTGTTTGTAAGTGTAGAGATACATACAAACATCTATACTAAGTAGAAAAATATCTTTCATTTTCTCTCAGCTTTTAGCTCTTCAATGAAATGAAAAAAGAAGGAGAAGGAGCAATAAAAATAACACAAAGCTAAAACCTGAAGCAGTTCCTCTTCTGTAAGCCTTGGAGAGCTTAAAAAATAATTTATTTGGTAGCCTTAGTGTACTTTTTAAAATTATAAACGGACAATATATTTCTAAAAAGTACTGTGATTACTTTCATGTGATTGTATCCGGGTGGTGTGATTTGCTGCAGTGTGTCACAATATGAATTTTCCCCTTTGGTTTAGTTAATGTTGCAGAGTACAGCAATGTAACATATTACTTAGGAAGATATGGACTAATGCATTTGAAACATGTTTGAATTTTCCTTTCTAAAGACTGACTTGACTGCTGTAGGCAATGTATATATATAGCTAAGGTGCTTTTCATTCAATAGCAAAATGCTTTATAAAAAGGATGAAATTACTATACTCTGCGGTAGCATATAGACATCAAGAGTCTAAGCAGACACACAGTGTCAGTTTTGATTTTGCTGTTCTTCATTACTCTACACTATTTAAGTTGAGCTGATTGCTGATGAAAGTGAGCATCAAGCAGTGAGATGTCAAGTTTCTAAACTGCTACCTCCTGATGAAGTTTCCTCCCTTTTTGTCTGACTTGAAGAAAAGAGAGTGAGTGGGTAGAAGGCATTTGTGCTGTCAGTTACAAGGAAGAAGATGAGCTCCATGCAGGGTTTCTGCTAGTTTGCTACTATTAAGATGCTTTTGCTAGTCAGGTAGGGAAGGTAGGCTTAACATCAGGGAAAAAGAGACTTTAGAAAATGAAAGATTAATAAAACTTTGTAAGATATTTGGAAGTCTGGCTCTTTAGGAGCAAGATAAATAGCTAGCACTTAGTAGAGAGCCAGGAAGAAGGTTTAGAATGGTGAAAGTGATAAAAGTAAAGAATGCTGCTGCTTGTTAAATTGCTGTCAGACCTCTGTAGAAAACCTTGCTTCCTAATCGCTATCAGTTGTGTTATTTTCTCTACCCACATGATACAGTAAAGAATCTCAAAGCAAATTTGTGGGACCCTTGTTAATGTGTGTTATACACCAAAGGTTTTACTCCACTGAAATAAAGATCTTGTTTTATGGGTATTGAAAGTCTGCCTTCTATTGTGGTTATATTTGTGTTTCCTGGGAAGAAGAGTAAGGATTTTTTTCCTGATAAAGAAGCTTCTAAATAGACAGAATGATACACTTACAATGTAAACCACCCTGTATTGATAAAGGCTTTTTGTCACTGCAATCGCTGCATTCTGATTCCTTGTCCTGATGCTACTAGACAACTTACACCATGTTGTTAGTGAAATTTGCTGACTTAAGTCATCAGTTTCAAGTATTAGAAGAGCAGAAATGAAATATGTATATCAAAAGTTAATAAGGAAGGTAATTTACAGATGAATGGTGTTTTATACATTTCTCAAGAGTAGATATTTTGCCAAGAGACAGATCTTTCAGAAATGTATGTCAGTGGTGAATGGATACTTAAAAAGAATGCATTTACTCTTACAGGATGGTGAGTTTTGGAAACAATGTGTAAGGTCTGTATAGAGATATAAGCTTAAAAATGAACCCAAGACTTCTAATATGTTGTTAAAATTTAATGTTTATGCAATTATTAATAATATGATATTTAGTGACTTAAGATGAGTCATTTATGCCTGCAATAATGCTTAAAAAAAAACACTAATGCTCACCCTCACCAAGTTCCTAGCTACACATTTGTCTGAATACAAAGGGTGAGGATGGAAAAGTAAGTGAATAATACTTCCTTTTCCATATAAGCCAAAACAAGGAAGAAGAGCAAGCACACATGCATGCTCTTCTTATACCTTTGTTGCAAACTTTAGGCCACAATTTTGTTCTCCTGGTTAGCTAGTTTATTTTAATTTTTGTTACTTTGAATTATTTTCTCCTAAGCATATGCACTCTGTGTACAGTACCAACTGATGTTGAATCGTAGATAATCTGCTGTTGCCATCTGTCTGGACTGTAATCTGTTATGACCAGAGCCTGAATAATCAATGACTTTCATAAATTATTGTGGGTATATTGTAGCAGTAGATATTAATCAGAAAGTAGTTTCTTATTAGGAAGATAATATTAGTTATATTAGTAATACTCTGCCAATCATTTCATTTTCTATGTATAATTAGAATTTCATATCAAAACAAAGAACAGCCATCTTAAGAACAGAAGAGTTCATGTTATAAACATCATAAAATAAGAGATTTAAGGGTTAAAAAGGTATTGTGAATCTATTTCATGAAAGCTAATAATATTATTATTTATAACTAATAGGTAAGTTTTTATAATCTCCCAACAATTCCATTTATATTTAAATTGGAATTAATCTGTAGGTTTGATCAGGTTGGTTCCTCTGTTAGTCAATATTGGAACATAATTCCCTTGAAGGAATTATATTCCATATTTTGTTTTCCATTCAAAAATTCTTTGTTTCAGTCTGGCTATCTGACAGACAAATTTAGCACTTCTGAAGATATTTGATAGTACTGATTTTTTATCTCAGTGGTATATTGTCTTTTAAGTAAGCTATGAATGTGATAACTGCATTATTCGTAAGTGAGAGATGTATTTTAAGTACAGATCTCCCCATGAGATTTATCACCATAATAGGCAGAAATTACCTATAAGAATTATGTTTCTAAGAATATAAGTTATACATAAGACAGGTACTGAGATAATATGGATTTAAAAAAACTCCTTTTTTAAATGTTAATTAGATGCCTCTGCTAGTATAATTAAAATATACTACAGATATGTGCTATAAGTATATATATACTCTATGTGAACATGTATATATGTGTTATATACTCTACTAAACTAAGTGTGTTGCTGTGTGTAATTTTAAAGTTACCTCAAATTCACAGTATGTAAGAGCTGGTATTGATGTTGAGCTCTGGAGCTGTATTGGAAAGCTGAATACATACCATATTCAGGTAGTTCTTCAGAAAAGTGTATCTGTGTGTCCCCAGCAGGATATGGATTGGGTAGGAGATGATCAAGAGGAAATGAAATCATCCAGTCTCAGTGGTATCAACCTTTCTTTTGCCACAAATATGAAGATTCCTTTAGATGTTGGAAAACAGCAATCACACTAAGCTACAAGAGATTCTGACATTAGAAACAATAATTTGTTGCAGTCAGTAAAACTGTACTGTATATTGCCTGTTGCAATAGGAAAGGTCTTTCAGTACCTCGTTATTTATGTATATTGGGGCTAGATGACTTGAAGCAATTCCATAGCATAGGAACTTCAGTTTCTGTCAAACAGAGCTACATCAAGCTATAACATTAGGAATAAAATGCAGACAAGACTATCTCTAACATATTTTACTTTGAGTCACTTAGTTTCTTGAGTGACTCGTAGATGATGATTGGAAGATGATCTTAAAAAAAATGAGGCTTAAATGGTTTAGCTGCTCTGGAATTTTTGTGCAACAGAGGCTATCTTGCTTGTAGCCTGTTACTTGTAAGAGCTCACACTTAATTATTAATTGTCAAAGATTTATCTATTTATATTGGTGGCAAATGTATTCCATGGAGCCTTGACCAGGCCAGGAAGAGATCTCAGAACATACTAATTTTTTCATGTTTCACTATAGCAAAAAAGTTCAGAACTCTTATTAAGAGTTTCTTAATTCTCCTCAGTCCTCCTGTCTCCCTTACCCTAGAGTATTGTTTTCAATTCTGTTTTGCACATACTTTCACATTCACATTTTATATTTTTATCTATATTTTAAGTCTATTAAAAATATATATTCTAAGTGATAGAAAAGAAGTGCTGAACTTTTGTAGTCCTTATGCATACAGAAGTTTGAACTGTTGTATAGATTTGTGTGGATTAAAATTCCCTATAATGAAATTAAGTTTCTTGTAGAAAGATGTGCTTTCCTAAAAATCCTTGTCTCTCTCTGAGAAGAAATCCAACATGGTGTGCTTACTGATATGAAAACCTGTAGTTGCTGAGACAGGAATATCAGGTAGTCTACAGCTTTTCTAGTCAAGACATAGATGTAATCTTGTGATTACTCTTATCTGATTCTGGAATTTTCAAGTAAAAAATGGTACTGATGAGCTGCAAACTCAAACATACCTGAGTGGAGAGGTAGTGTAGAAGATGCTAAAAGTAACAAAAAGGAAAAAGAGAGTGGGGTACAAGAGAAAAAAATAATAGATAGCCTCCATTGTCTAAGCCTTTATTTCTTTATTAAATAGGATGAAAAGATTTTCAGACAAGTGCACTGGACAACTGAAGACTCAAGTTCATATGTACAAGCTATAAACCTTTTGATTTTTTCAGGAGGTTATAATCTCAAAGTATGCAGTAAAAACAAAACAAAACAAAACAAGACCATCACTGACAAAACTTTATCAGGAGGCAAATTTAGAGCTAACAGAATGACAGAATCTTAAGAATTGGAAAGGACCTCAAAAGATCATCTAGTCCAACCCCCCTGCCATAACGAAATCACTAGAGTAGGTCACAGAGAAACTTATCCAAGTTCATTTTGAATGTCCCCAGAGAAGGAGACTCCACAACTCATCTGGGCAACTCATTCCAGTGCTCCCTCACACTCACAGTGGAGAAATTCTTCTTTATATTTCTTTGGAACCTCTTATATTCCAGCTTGTACCCATTGCCCCTTGTCCTATCATTGGATATCACTGAGAAGAGCCTGACTCCATCCTTCTGACACCTGCTCTTTACATATATGTAAACATTAATATGATTACTCCTCATTCTCCTCCAAGCCTAAGAGCCCCAGCTCCCTCAACCTTTCATCTTAAGGGAGATGCTCCACTCTCTTAATCATCTTGATGACCTTGCACTGAACTCTCTCCAGCAGCTCTCTGTCCTCCTTGAACTGAGAGGCCCAGAACTGGACACAGTATTACAGATGTGGTCTCACAAGGGCAGAGTAGAGGGGAGGAGAACCTCTCTCGACCTACTGCCCACACCCATTCAATTTTAGGATGCCATTGACTTTCTTGGCGACGGGGGCACATTGTTGGCTCATAGCCACCCTGCTGTCCACGAGGACCCCCAGGTCCCTTTCCCCTACACTACTCTCTAAGAGTTCGTTCCCCAACTTGTACTGGCACATGGGGTTATTCTTTCCCAGATGCAAGACTCTACACTTGCTCTTGTTGAACTTCATTAGATTTCTCCCTGCCCAACCCTCTAGCCTGTCCAGGTCCTATTGAATGGCAGCACAGCCCTCTGGTGTGTCAGCCACTCCTTCCAGTTCAGTATCATTAGCAAACTTGCTGACAGTGCCCTCTGTTCTTTCATCAAGATCACTAATGATTTGAAGAGTACCAGTCTCAGCACTGATCCCTGAGGGACTCCACTAGATACAGGTCTCCAACTAGACCCTGTCCCATTGATCACAACTCTCTGCCTTCAACCAGTTCTCAACTCTCTTTTCTTCAACCAGTTAACAATCCAGGTCACTATCTGATCAAGGTCACACTTTCTCAGTTTTGCTGTGAGGATGCTGTGGGAGACGGTGTCAAATACTTTACTGAAATCAAGGGATGTAGTTACCCAGTTCTTCCTTGCCATTTTTGAGGACTGGAGTGTGGTTTAACAATGACTTCTGCCACCTTCCTCAGCACCGGCAGGTGTACCTCATCAGGGCCCATGGATTTATGTACTTCCAGATTGCTCAACTGATCCTTAACCCGGTCCTCATCAACCAAACAAAACTCCTCCTTTAACCTGACTTGCTCTGGAGTCTGGGGCTCCTGAGGACAGTCTCCAGCAGTATAGACAGAGACAAAGAAGGCATTCAGTAACTCTGCCTTCTGTGTATCCTGTCACCAGGGCACTTGCCTCAGTCCACAGAGGGCTTACATTGCCTCTAGCATTGGTTGTATCTGCAATGTATTTGAAAGAGCCCTTCTTGTTGTCCTTGACCTCCCTTGCAAGGCACAAGTCCAATGAGGCTTTAGCTTTCGTAGTTACCTTGCCTCCCTACATCCTCTGACAATAGTCTTATATTCATCTCAAGTAGCCATCCCTTCCTTCCATGATTTGAGTTGGCCCAACAGTTCCCTGTTTAACCATGTGGGTCTCCTGGCACCTTTTCTTGATTTCTTACCTGCTGGGATGCTCTGATCCTGAGCCTGGAAGAAGTGATCTTTCAATAGAAACCAACTATCTTAGCCCCTTTATCCTCTAATACATTTCCATTTAAATGATATTTCATCTTGAATTCTGATGGTTAGTGATAGAAGTATGGTTTTATTAACTAAATGTAATAACGAATTACATTATTATCTCACAGCTCAGGAACACTTGTAATTGTCTTTGTTGTCAGAGCAAGCATGGAAAGACACATAACATTCTAGAGATTCAAAGCAGTTCTCAAAGAAATAAACTTCAGAGAAGTTTTGACTTGGTTGTGCATTTGGCATTGGCAACAGATTTGTTGTCCACAGACCTAAAGCAGTGTTGCAACTGCCATGAAAATCTTAATGAGACTACAAGCTGCAGAGTTGCACAGCATCTCAGAAGGAGAAAGAAAGAGTCTATATCAGTAGCTGCAGCAATCACTGGCACAGATTTCCCACCCTTCCATAGTGGATCCACATATAACAAAAGGGCAACTTGGCTTTTTGCAAATGGCACCTACTCAGTTCATCTCCAAAATGTTTGGAGTTCTGCCCTTTAACAACATGGAAGACAAATCCTCAAGTCATCTTTTCAGTGAAAGTTACAAACACCTCTGTCTCACTCTTTCTGAAGCTCTGCTGAGCACTTTTTTTTAATAGAAGGGGATAAAATAAAAGGAATTGTGTTACAACACAATAATCGTGATAAAAATTAACAAAACTCTGTTATTCCTTGCAACAATAATTTCACCACAGAAGAGGTATGTTTTAATATCAGATTGCCTGTAAGTGCCTAATCTCAGACCAGTACTAAATGCAAAGCAAAGCAGTATTTTTGCTTTGCTTGCTGAAGTTTTCCAAAGTAACATTATTATGTGTCTACTTCCACTTTTTTTTGCAGCTGATGGCCAGAATGAAACATTATGTCAGAAAAATTAAAAAGCAGACGAACTACAGTTATAACCTCAAGTTCAGGAATCCACACTTTATACACCTTTTTTTTTCTGAAGAGCTGTGACTTTAACACATTATACTGTCTTCAGGCTGCCTGAGTCCCTCACGTCTATGCTTCTGTTGGTCTTTCTCCTATATTGTGAGCACTTCAATGTGCAGCATAGATGAAATTTGTGGTCTTGCACTTAAGGTATTCTCTTCAATTTAAAGGTGCCTGACAACTTGAACTGATGAGTGTTTATTTGCACTCCACATAATAAAAAAGAGGTCATCTAACAGGAGTATACAGAGTTGCTTGATAAAGCTACTAGTTTATTTAATTTTTCTGTGGTCCTTTTTCTTTCCATCAGCTCTATTGAATGGGGAATGCTCTGCAGTAAGAACTATGCTATTTAGTTATCTCAAGATTTAGCAGGTGTGACGTAATTGACAGTTCTCCAAACTGTGCTTACGATTTGAAAAATCACCGTTCTTTTAGGACAGAATATCAGTGATGACTTCCAGGGATCAGTCCTTTACTGTTAGTACTGTTCAGTCATATTAAAACAGCTTTTTCAGAGCACTGAAATACACAAGGTATGGGAAGGTGGGGAACAAAGTGGCTCTTATTGCAAACTATGGGATTCTTCTCCCTGTGAGCAGCGAAAGTGTAGCATTAATGGTTTTTCTACCCAGGGGCTTCCTGGATTCCTTAAACATTTGAATGAATCCCATGCAAAGACAGGTGAGGAATAAGCATTAGCAGAGGAATCGTCCTTATCCTGCCTCGTTACCAAGTCTCAGTTCTGAGCTAGTAAGATCACTTCTTCAGAAGCTCTCAGGCTTGGAAGGTACTTCATTAGCGTCTGTGCTGAGATTGCCAATGAGTGCCAATTAGTTCCAGGAGGCATTTGTTTCTGTAATAGAGATTCCCTCTCAGATAGAAACGGTAATGATAGCAGGAGAACACTATCTGGGCTGGGCTCACTGGGTCTTACATATATTATCTTCATTGAATATTGAGTGATTTTGTAAATTGTGATAAGTCACACTACTTGGACTACATGTGGATCATTTTCAGCTGTAATGTGTCTGAGTCAGCTTTCTGTAATTAATATCTGCTTCTTGATCAAGGTTATTCTCTTGATTTGTGTTAATCATCAATGTTTGCTTGTTATTTCATTGCAATTGCAATGAGCAATCTAGTTTCTAGCTGGTGTCAAATTTATGTAATTTTTTGTCTTATACTACAGATGAAAAGAGAACATTTCTTATTAAATATGTGTTTATTTGCTTTATATGAATTTTACTTCATTTTCAATATTAATAGCTATTTATTGGCACTTAATTTTTGTTTATTTTTTCTGCCATTCCAGTAGACCATTTTTCCTAACACATAAATTTTCCTTCTAAATTAATACAAATTACTATTAAGATGTCAGCATATTGTTACCTTATTGTTCAACTTTACCCTCTTTCCAGTTCAGAAAGATATTTCTTGAATTTTTGCCCATTCCAATCATTTTATTCCCATTAGTCTATTAGAAGAAATACCTTACTTTTTTCTTATTTCCTTTTTTTTCTTTTTTTTTTCCCCCACAATGCTCTCAAATCACTGCCACTTCAAAATCTACTCTGATTTTTAATATTTTTTCTGGTAATGAGCATTTACTAGACTGTTAAAAACATGGGAATGCATGAATTGTCATGAAGTAGATTTTCACCCATCTCCAACTGGTGTATTTGTGCTTGCATTGTGAGAAGAAGAATCTACTTCTTCAGTCACAGACCTGGAATGGTAAGTTCTGGCATATTCCCCAAACAGCTTCACATATCATTTCTCATCTTGCAGCAGGTCCCCTGCCCTGCCCTTTCACAGGATGGGGTAAGTTCGCTTGCACTTCCAGCATGTTGTACTATTTTGGTAAAGCTGATCTCTACTGATTAGCTACTAAATCTGTGATAACTCAGCATTAGTGTATATCTCAGAAAAAGCTACTCAGTATGAACAGAAAATGCAGATAACCTTGAAAATTGATGGGGGAAAGATAAATTGTAGGAAACTACTGCTGACTTAATGGTGTTTATCCTGTCAGCCTTCAGAAAAGTTTTAATGTACACTTTTAGCTTGTCTGGATTGGGAAGTAAGCCATCTTATGCACGTGTTTTAAGGAATATGTTTTATCCTCCAATAAGTCTGGCTGGGAGAACCCAGAGGATGGGTAGCTGTGATTCATTCGACAGACCATTTGTTGGATATCATGTTCACACCCAAATGTATACATATACTGACTGCATCCATGCTCAGGAATGACTTTTAATTTACTATCACTGGAAGCTAACATAAAAGCTTTCTTACTTCAGTGACAAGACATCATAGTGGTTGTATCCTGCTCAATGAAGGATGTGGATTCAAGAACACAAGTATATTAGAAAATAAATGAAAGACAGCCACTAGCTGTTCCTGGGTGTTATACTAACAAAGGAAACTGATTAGATATGCAGAAATATGGCATCTCTGTCCTGCAAGATGCTTAAAAATCTACTGAACAAGGCCCTGTGCAATCTGACCCATGTCTTCAGAGAGGATTGGATGAGATCCCTTCCAACTTAATTTATCAGTCTAGAGGTAGATGAATACATTTTACAGTGAAATTTGCTTTCAATGTGCATGGTGTTCTAAATTAAGAAGGGAAAGAGGAGAAAGCTAGTAACACTCTCTTAAACTTAAGCTACTAACTTTAACCTCATTCCTTGGATCATTGAATATTTTCATACGGGGCTTCAGAATTTAATTTTCCTTTAATTCCAGTTGCTTAGTTTGCCTATGGCTCAGACAAAGTTATTCCTTTCTCTTTGGTGGTGCTTTGAAATGACATTTCTTGTATAATTACATTTTCAAGTGAATTTAGTTCCAAAACAAAAATGAGGTGTATCATCAACCTTCACTTGGTTTGTTTCAAAACCAAAGCAAGCCATGCACTTCCACTGTAACACTGCAAGTCACTCAGCATGGCAGACCATAAAATACTATTCAGTGACACAAATAACATAAAGGAACAAAGCAATACAAGAAACAGTGCTTGGATAATGCCTTAGTGACTGCAGGCCTCCACTTCTTGATCTAATTTTTATGGAGAAACACACATACCGGGCAGAATTTCTAAGATCTATTATACATTAGAAAAGTCAGACTGTTCTGTAAAGGAGAAAAATAAGATTGTCCTAAATATGCACAAGTGTGATACATTTGATACTTGTGAAGAGCTTTCCCTTTGGAGAATTCTGTGAAATTTTCAATGGATTTATGAGGTGATAAAGTTAAATTATACTTACTTTATTTTATTAAAGAATGAAGACAAACTACTCAGCCTGCCGTAAGCTATTACCTGTGATCTCGTTTCTCCATGAAGTCATTGGAGCATTAGGGCTTTGGAAATCCAGGATAGTGGGTTTCTTTACACTTGTGCCTCTCAAGCATGACATTGAGTTTTGAACTCTTTAGCTTTGCTTGAGAGATTTGTGATACCCATGAAGGCTTCTTTTGCTCCATGCAGCCTAACTGCTAAACTGACAAAACTGGGACTAGAATTTCTCAATAGAAAATCTGTTTTCTAGGAATCTGTTTTCAAGTGACTGCTCGTAAGGTTTTGGTTTTTTTTCCCTTTGGGATTTATAAGATGACTTCTGCTGATTTCCACACTACCTCCCACTCCCTCAAGTGAAATTAATACTAGGTTTTTACATATTTTCCTATAAGGCTTTTACTTTTCTTTTAGCAGAAATGTGTTAGGGCACTCAAGTTGTAAAAAGTTAAAAGCTACTGAACTTGAGTAATTTCCAGCATTTTGCATGGATATTCACTGACCATGCACACTCTACATGTTAATATAACTACTTATATTAGCTGTTATCAATTCCAATGGTACAGTCAGAATATTTTTCTTCAGAATATGTATACTTACAGATGCAGGACAGTAGATATATTTTCTTCTTTTATCTCTCCCATAAAAATAAACCAAAAAGATCTCTTCTCTACAATCTTAAAAGATGGAGGGAAAAAAAAAAGAAAAAGAGGTTGTGTCCTCTTTTCAACTCACATCTGCCCATTAAATATTGAAAACTTGTCTACACTAAGAAACAGTTTAGGAATTCATTTAATTTTTCTCCCTCAGAGTTTTACTGAACTTCCTCCCAACAGAGAGATGCTTTTATGTACTAATTTCTGGGAATACTTTACTCTCCAACACCCAGAGAAGATTTCCCTAATCAGAAGATAGACCTAAATACATAGACATTTTTCATCACTAATGTATTGCATCACTAATGAATTAATTAGAGCTATTCTCCAGAGGGAAAACATTTTCCAGATTTTAATGTAGACTTCTTTGAAATCCCAAAACTTGATGAACAGTGCAATGTCACTAGGGTGGTGTGGGTTTTTGTTTGTTTGATTTTTTCTAACTTTGTCTTAAATAGTATGTATCAAACTCAAAAAGAGCCTATTGTCTCACGCTAGTGATATGTATGATTAGTGATATGTAGGATTTAAATGATTTACACTAATGAAGTTGAGGAACTATTTTCTTATAAGTGTTTTTGTTATTTGCTAAAGGAATTAAGTATTTATGTTTAACTACCAAGCTTGTTTCTTATGTCAAAGAAAATTTTTTTGTTCTTAATTTATTCCGTTTATCACAATCTGTTATACTTAAGAATTGTGGTTTGACATTAATACCTCAAAATATTAATTGAGGTTAATATGGAATTATGTCAGATGTAGCTGATTTTACATGGAACTAATTAAAAAAAAGTTGGAATAGTATGAAACTTGGTTCATCTGTTTGTCTGACAGGGTTTAGTGTGTGTATCTATCTGGTCCAGTGAAATAAAATCTTGTATCAGGCATTTGGAAGAGACATCAGAAACTTTAGTTTCTTCTGACTCACTGGTACAATTTAGCTGAAAACTGTCTTACTACTAAACAGACATAGAAAGAATGTTTACTTCTGATGATTTTAAAATATAATAATAAAATTAAAAAGTGTAGCAGATGGCTTAGCTACTACAGGCAAGCAAAAAACCAAACAATTTGAAATTATATCAAATTATGGTTAGTGATTACTCATCAGTTGAAGTAGTTTATGTTGGTACACAAGTAGCTAGTTTATCTCCCTTAGGACACAAATTTTCCAAACACAATCCTGGTAAAATAAAGTTCTTCTTAGTAAAATAATTCCAACATAAAGGACCCTTCCAAAGAAAGAATAATTAGTATTTCAATTTTTTTCCTAGACTAGTCATCTAATATAGTTCCTGCAAAGTATTCATCAAGTGCATTTTTAGGACAAGATAATGGATTTCCAAAGTACATAGATTGACAGTATTAACAAAGATGCATTATTAGTCACGGTTTGGCCCTGTGGTATCATTAATACCACCATTTGTATATGGCTTGATTATGTTAATGGAAGATGATTATCTAATTTTTTTTATTATAAGTTACCTATGACTCTCAGACGATATCTGTGTCTCTCATGAGATGTATATAAAATTCACACCTGCCACTTTTACTAGAAAAGAATGTGATACTTTAGTTGTTTTGGGGTTTTTTTTTTGTGCTTTACTATGTTTTTGCCAAAAGAAAATAGAATAATTTTAGTTATAGCTGCTAAGGTGGTTTCCCACTGCAAGGCATAGTGACTTCAATAAGTTATTCATGTGTTAAGTCCGAAGTGTAAGGCCCCATGAGGACAGTATATGAGGAAAAGACAGAAACAAATTCTCGTGATGGAGAGATGGAGCTTTATAGCCAAGGTCCACTTTGCAGTGGATTTTTGCAGAGCTGATATGAACTACTGACAGAGATCTGTAATGGCAAAGCTGACATTAAATAGGATGATGTGAATGGAGCTTTGCAGAGAGTAGCTCTCTGATTGTGTACTAAAATATAGGCTACACATCTGGTCAGAAGCACAAGTCACTGACAGAAAAAGAACCTTGGTGATTTCTTAAATGACATTAAAATTAATGTTATACTTCCATCACTTTGCTTCTGCTACACTGCCATGTGGTTTTCCATATTTTACAGTGCACACATCATTTGAGTTCTGAAGCAAATTTGCTTAGTCAAAAAGTCAGCTGTATTCAAATTATTCATAAGGGAAATTGCATCTTAGGCAATTAAAATGTGTGCTGGGTAAAATAAAATGTTACTTCCTGAAAGGAAAAAGTGGATGCTTCATCTATGAGAAATGTTATTACTAATTCCTGTCTGCTATTAAGCACCTAATATTAAAAATAAACTTGTTCCAATCAGAACATGTGCAAGGTGGAAAAAATTAGTTTAGTTTAATGCTTTTCTTTCTCTGCTGTTGATATAGCCTCTCCCTCCCCTAAATGTTCTACTTGTATAGAGGGTTGTACATTAGTTTTCTTTTCATTGGATTTTATATGCTAAATGTGATCTATTCTGCATAAATTAATATCCCTTTAAGCTTGGTCTGCAGTTTCATGGATAATAAGACTGATGTGATCAGGTTTCGGATTCTGGAATCGTATTTCCCATATGGCACTGGAGTTAATTTACTTCAAGAAATGTGAGAAAAGTGGGTCTAGAAAAAATGCTGCACTCTCATCACCAGTTTTTGACAATTTACTAGAAAGGGAAATGAACTAGGCCATATTTAAAATTAGTCTGAGAAAATAATGTAGTACACTATGTATCTTTTGCCCCCTTAGAATATAAATTACCCCACTTGAGCCATTAAAAAAATTGGATTCTGCTAGATGCATGCCTATTCAATGATCTGCAATTTATGAGTTTTACAGCAAAATCGTATAATTTGTGTTGTCTTTTCCTTTTACATGAATAATCCTTGTATGCAATCTCTTCAAGGTGTTTTTTTTTTTCTAATTAAAGTTTGCAAACCTGCATTAAAAAGTTGGATGAATTGGAAAGAGAGCTCCTCTCATCCATGATCATCAATTACTTTTCTTATTTGTGGAAGAAAAGACTATTCTTGTGCATTTTCAGTCTTCTGTGTCTGAAGTGGCTAAAAGGTGACTTTTCGTTCCAGTTGATTCTATATCAGTCAATCCCACAAATTCAAAAAGTTTCCAAAATTTCAGTCTTAGGTATTTCCCCATTGTGTGCAAGCTTCTGGCTGAAGAAGTGTCAAGTAGAAAAGGAATAATCATGTTTATTGTTTCATGTAAAAACTAGCAGAGGCTAGTATGTGATATCTCTTGATGATTGGGTGATGGTGCAGTGGTGAGGTCACAGAATCATAGAATCTTAAGGGTTGGAGAGGACCTCAAAAGATCACGTAGTCCAACTCCCCAGCCAGAGCAAGACCACCTAGAGACAGGAACTCGTCCAGATGGGTTTTGAATGTCCCCAGAGAAGGAGACTCCACAACCCATCTGTGCAGCCCATTCCAGTGCTCCCTCACCCTCACAGTGAATAAATTGTTCCTTGTATTTCTTTGGAACCTCTATGAGAAGAGTCTGAGTGCATCCTCCTTACACTCTCTCTTTATGTATGTATAAACATTAATAAGACCACCTCTCAGTCTCCTCCAAGCTAAAGAGCCCCAACTCCCTCAGCCTTTCATCATAAAGGAGATGCTCCACACCCTTCATCATCTTTGTAGCCCTGAGCTGAACTCTCTCCAACGTCTCCCTGAGGGGCCCAGAACTGAACACAGTAGTCCAGATGCAGTCTCATGAGGTCAGAGTAGAGGGGGAACCTCTACTCTGAGAACCTCTCTCATTGTACTGCCCACTGCCTTTCTAATACATTCCAGGATGCCATTGGCCTTCTTGGACACGAGGGCACATTGCTGGCTCACGCTCATCCTGCTGTCCATCAAAACCTTCAGGTCCCTTTCCCCTATATGGCTCTCTAACAGTTCATTCTCCAGACTGTACTGGTACATGGGGTTATTCTTTCCCAGATCTAGGATTCTACACTTACCCTTGTTGAATTTCATTAGATTTCTCCCTGCCCAACCCTCCAGCCTGCCCAAGTCTCAGTGAATGGCAGGCAGCAAACTTGCTGACATTGCCCTCTGCTCTCTCATCAAGAGGTGATAAAGAAGTCAGTCCTAATTTTGGAGGGTTGTACCTGGGACATGGAGATGCACCAGTGCCTGTGAGCCATGGGGTCAAGTTTTCAGTTTCTCCTTACTTTGAACTATTTAACAGAGCTAGAGGGAGAAGAGAGCTCTAGCATTTTGCCACATGCTTTGCTGCCTTGCAGAAACAGGAGAAAACCTACTTCAACTTTTCCTCACAATAATCATTGAATGAAAGGAGATAATTTTTTTTTTTTGGTCTATTTGCAGCCTACCTGCTGGTGTGTTTTTCACCTTTTTTAACCTGTTCAGTCTGTCTAAGAAGCTAAATCAAATAGAATACTTAAGGCCATGTCATACCATCGATTTCTAAGCAGAGTCCTATTGGATTCTGTGGGGAGTCCTTTTTTAAAAATCAATGGCATAATATGATTCAAAATAATAAAAAGAGAGCAAAGGGACATGGAATTTTGTTCATCTGTGACCCATGATATTGAAAAGTCCATTAGTTGCACCACACAGAACAAGCGCTGGTCAGTGCTGTGGATGTCTCTGTCACAGGCAGAATGTCCTTATTTTGACAGAGTTTATTTACTTAAACAGAGAAGAACTGAATCTGAGGAATGGAATTCATGAACTACCTTGTAGTTAAGTTTAGCCAAGTTTATGAATGAACTTTATAAATTATATGTATTTTCCACTGAAATGCAGTATATAAATTTTAACATTTTAATTAAAAAATAAAATTGTCTTATATTTACATTTTTTTCATATACCTGTATCTACTCCTGATCCTACGTGCTCCTATCTTGGAGAATCATAACCCAAAATCTGATTTTGAAAACAGAGCTCTGTAACTTTGGCACAGATTAGCCAACTAAGGAAAGACTAATTTCTATCTGCAATTGGTGAAAGGCAGGATACTTTATCATAAGTGAGCTAAGTAGTTATAAACAAGTATATAAATGTGATGTTTTAATAGCTTCTCTGAGTAATCCTTCATTTTGTTCAAAGCATGTGTTATTCTGGGCTAAAAAAATATGCGCAGCTATAATATAAGTTAACATTTTAAATAAATACTATGTGCAGCCAGTGACGGCTTATTAAAATGTTTGTAACCTACTTTGTACATACAGCCAGCTTTCTAAAAAAGCAAGAGTTAATTAGACTTGTGGGGAGAAATACAAAAGTAAAACAAAATACTAATGAAAACCCTTCAAACCAATGGTCCTATTTTATTGTCCAAATGGGACAATAAATTAGACAAACTGAAGCACATCATGGTAAGTATGAGAGGGGTAAAAGATAAGAGAAATAAATAGTTCAAGATCTAAGCACAGTTTTGGGCATAATTTCCCATTCTTGGTTAAAATGCATTTTGAATGTAAATGTATGACAACTCTTGAATCTTTCTTTAATTTATTGGTTCATTCTTACAATGGACTGAGTATTACAGGACTGCATTTTACAGAAGTGGGTTCAGATCCTGTAATATCTGGAAATAGTAAACATGGTAAATACTGTGTTGTTCTAGGGACTGAAAAGCTGTTATTTTGCCTGCTTCCTCTTCCTTCCTCCACTCCCAAATACAGATAGGGCTCTGAGGAAGTCCTTTTCCATGAGAGTCTGTGCATGCTGTTGTGACCCTAGAATATGAAGTATCCTGAGGAAGCAAAGCCTACTTGGACAATGGTGTGACCTGTCTCTTTGACTCTGAGGACTCATTGAAATATTTTCTGAACGTCTTCAGAAAAAATATTTGGAAGAGCAACATCATTGCATTTATTTTCATGTTCATATATCTAACTGGAAGAAGTATGGTTCTAGTAATCTTATCTTTTACGTGATTATTAAATAATACAGAAATTTTGGAGTCATAGGTTCACAACCATATAGATTACTACACCTTAGGATGGGAGATAGCATTAAGAGAGTCAGTCCATATATTTTAAGGGCTGCATGAAAAACCTTCTGGATATTAGGAAGCACTTATGGGAGGGTAATGAAAGGAGCTCCAAAAACTGGTTACAAACAGAATGAAAGCTAATAAAATGTGAGACTACCGCTACCGATCTTTAACCCCAGTAACTTAAACTGTGAGATTTTATATAGCAGCTTATACAGTTGCATGTTCAGATGAACAAGACTGTTGAGCAAAACTTAACGTCTCTCCTCTTTCTTCTGTATAAAGTACTTTTTTTAAATGAGAATCTGCAGATCAGTTCAGGAGTCCAGCTGTGCCTACTGCTGCCTGAAAACAAACAAATATCAAATAAATCTATAATCTTGGAAAAATAAATGATATCTATATATAGATATACAATATACCTTTGAGAAGAGATGTCTCTCTCTGAGTGAAAGGCAGTTAGATACGTCAGCAGAGGCACAGTGGTGATGGTTAAAGAAGAAAGTCCAGGAATAAATCTAATCTGAGGAGTCCTAGTGGGCCTTCTGACACACTCTTTGTAAAGGAAATACTGGGGCACTTCAGTCCTGAACAGGAAAGGGCCAAGTCACCTGCTTTTGCATGTGCTTGATATGTATCATTGAGGACATGGATACCAAATGCAGCTGCAATCGTGCAGTACTGAGTTATTTCTATTTTAAAATATGTGAATTTTATGCATACGTGAATAGAACTTTAAAGAAGACAAGAAAGACGGCTTTAGATTGT
This sequence comes from Colius striatus, assembly GCF_028858725.1. Lineage (NCBI taxonomy): Eukaryota > Metazoa > Chordata > Aves > Coliiformes > Coliidae > Colius > Colius striatus. The sequence continues at coordinate 30,146,522 of NC_084761.1, forward strand.
GGGTTGAAAAATAAATGGAAAAAAACAAAAAAGGGAAATTGGTTGAGTTTATTTTATTTTTTATGGTTTCCTGTGTAAAGCTGGAGAATGATCAAAGGCAGATGATGCATGTGTATGTTTCAACTTCTACACCCTCTCTGATATTTGGGGATTTTTTTCTGTTTTAAAATAGAAAGTTGAAATGTTCCATCTTGAAAACAAAAATGAGACATTTTGCATTTTCCAAAAGCAATCAAACCAAAATGTACCCAGAGAAACCAGACTCTTGTATTTCGCCCAATTAAAAACAGTCAATGAAAAAATTATATTTTCACTCTTTTTTTTAGTACATAATATTAGATTAGAATTCACACTTATTCATCTACTGATATCAGGTGCCCTTTACATCTATCTAGACACAATACGTTTCTGTACGTATTTTTGTGAATTCTTTAGGATTAAATTTCCGGTATTCTTAAAGTTCTTCGGTCATAAAATATATGTTTACCACAACATGCAATTATAGGGCACTCTTCAATTAGGTCTCTGTAATCTGTGCTTATCTGCATGCTGTAAAAATGCTCTCAAAATGTGATATCTGTTTAATACCTACAGATCTCAAATATCATGAAGCAAGAAAGACCCTGACAATTGCAATTTGGAGACCTATTCCAGCTCTTACTGAAGCAAGTAATAGCTTATCTCTTCACTTAAGTGGATGAATCTGACACCAAATAGAAAGAATATAACAGATTTCTTGCTGGGGATGTGTATTGCAACGTCAGAAGCATGTATCTTTTAATTTCTGTTCCTTTTATTTTTTCCTTTTCAACCGTATTGTTTTCCCTTTTTTTTTTTCCACAGATGATGTAAAATGTAATAGTGATTGGAACTGCAGCATATCACCTTCCACATGGTGTCTGCACAACGATGTGGCAGAGGAAATTGATTTTCACTTTTCATCAATATTTCTAAATTGTAACACATATTTTTCAGTAAAAGAAGATACATCGCCTTGGATTTTTTGTCAGCATTCCTGAAAAAAGGGTGCATTAAAAGCTACTGGCATGGAAGTTTCAGCTTAGTAATTTACAGCTTACAAATGGTTTTCTTTCTCAGAGTGATAAGTCAGTCAGTGAACCATGTATTGTACACAGATGATGGACAATTCTCTCCCTGGATGTGGTTTTTTTAGCATTTCTTCTCAAAATTTGAGACACTAAATTATTTTTTACTGAGATTTTCTGAACCTTTCTAAATTTGCATACCTTTTTTAACTCTTACCAAATAGTTTCTGGTAAACCATGATGAATTGAGCATCCTCTTCCTGAGCTCATTTTGTTATTACTGGTAGAATTGGTACACCTAATAACAGCTCATTCAGTATGCCGAAAAAAATAACTTACTCTTTCATGTATTCTCATTCATCGTTTTATTGTGGCTAACAGCAGGTCTTATCAGCTGATCCACAAAGTTGCTCTGATGCCTCACACCTCCTCCTCTCAGGTTAACTAAAGTAGGAGCAAGGAGCTTTTTTATCTCCTGGGAGATGATGTTTTCTAGCAAGTACTGACATTGTTCTACATCTTTTCTGAATGAGTTTACTTGTCTATATTTCTCAAACTTTTTACTTTGATATTTGCATTCAGATAAATGTTACTATGTATCAGTCTGTTCCTGGAATTAGAAGTGAAAATTAGCTTCTAGGAGAGGCAGGACTAAGGTAGCTCTACTAGCTTAACAAGACAGCTGAACAAAACACATTTTCCATTCAAATTATCTATTAAGGTAATTTCTTGATGACACTGTGAAGGTTTTCTTTAAAGGTATATCAGAAGAGCTGTGTTAAGGCTTCTAGGAGACTTTGAATTAAATGCTCTCCTGCAAAACAAAAGTTAATCACTCATGTTTATCATGCAGTTTTTGTCTGTGAAGCATTATAACACAAAAAAAAAATGGGACTACAAGAAATCTGACAGAACATACAATCTGTTCCAAAAAAAAAGATGTTTGTCTAATGATTATTAAGGTACTCTAATGACAGAGAGCTTATTACCTTGCCTCAATATTATAAGATTTTTTAAAATTGATATTTATTCAGATCTTTGTTTCAAATTAGAACTGGTTCAATCTAGTGTTCAATACAAATCTTTAGATCACTTATTTAAGTACCATTTCTTTGTTACTCAAATGTATGCTCTAAATAATGATGTTGATTACATCTAGAATTATGTATTCATTCATTTACTTTTTATTATGTTCCACGATACACAAGTGTACATCCCAAATGCCCAAATATTCTCCGGATTGAACTGAGAGGATTTTATACAACTGTAGACCAACACTTTTGAGTACATTTTGATTTTATTATAACATAAGAAAACCAAATTTAAGTAGATCAAGAGGGATAATATTTTTATAAGTTGTACCACTTAATTTCTCACCTCTTTTTTAGGTCTTGCCATTATTTCCAAGAATGCTCACTCTTAAGGTACATACAGTTTATTTTCACACATTAGGTAAAACATGTTTAAGCTGCTAAGTTTATCTTAGAGGAAAGAACTTTTCTGCATTGGGCACTAATTCTGGGAAAGCATGAAGTAAATTTTCAAGTTACTTGCTTATATATCTCAGGGCACAGCTCCAACAAAGTCTCTTTTAATTTTTGTTAAAATTTATCCTTGTCCTAAGTGTATGCCTATTAATAAATTGCCATAATAAATTCACTCATTATGGGACCTAGGTATTGTGCAACTGTTGTCTGGATCATACTGAGATTGCAGTCTGTCTGAGCTGGAAATGAAACTCAGATTCCAAAATAAGAGACTGAAAAACTTAGTTCAAGGATATAATGATTGAAACTGAAGTCCCTGCTTTTCTCTAGTTTCACCATATGGAGGTTGCACAGACTACCAGTGATCTAGTGATGGAGTAAGGACACAAGGACTGCACTTCCTCACTTATTTTGAAATTCAGTTATATAATCATGAAGGGTGATGGCAGTGAAACAATATCAAAAAACATTCTTTAATTATCTCCAAATACAACACTTACTAGATAGATAGAGCTCTAGTTAACAACAGAACACAGGGAATTATAGCTATGTCAAATTAGAAATCAATATTTGTTTTCCCTATATTTTTTTAAAAACAAAGCATAAAAAAAACCGTGTAATATTTTAGTCATTTAGCAATGCTAAATGAAGTTAATCTCCATGGGTTAGACTTCATCGTAAAGTTTAATATCTCTAGGGAGGAATGTGTTTGAAGGAGAAGATGGAAAGGAAAGGTAAAATGAGGGGGAGAGAGAGGAGAATAGAGGTAAGTGATGGTTAGTTGGTAGAGAAATCCACAGGACTGGAGTCCTTAAGCTCTGAGATGTGAACAAAATGTCATTCATTGCTGGAGAGAAGGGATTGAAATATGCTCAGAGTATTACTCAAGTGATAACTTGAGACTGTTGAATTTAGTTCTTGAGAGAAAGATGATTGAAAGAATGTTTATGTGTTCTATTTATATTGAATGTGTGATATGACATATTACAGATACACAGGATTCAGTATGGGGTAAAGTGTTGATTCAATCTAGAAATATTTCAAGAAGACATATACACCTATATGAAATCTGTTTGGAGTATTATTATGCTTTTTGTTGTGAAGATAGGGGTGAGAAAGCTTACAAACTATTTTTTTCATCATAAAATACAATTTTGCCTTTTCTGATGTATATACTGTTCATTCCATATGTACTGAACCTGTGAAAACAAATATGTGAGTTTTATTTACTGAAATATGTTAAATTCAGGTATATAACAATATAGGAAAGAAACCCATATGCTGATGTGTTAAACTAGAATTGGTAGTAACTTCTTTATTTAAATAATTGTCACATAATAATAAAGGAGATTAAGTTTAATCTGTTCTATTAGCTTTAATCAGAGATAAAGTCCCCATAATATGTGATGAAATAATTGTAGGTATGTGAAAGGTGTTTTCACTTGTAAAATAATTTGGATTAATTTCAAAGATGTGAACCGATATCCTGCTAAATAAAATGTTTATTGTTATATTCCAGGCACTTTTTTTCACTTCCTTGTTTGTCAAAAATTGTGTCATATTGTATTTGTAGAACAATACGTAAGCTCTTCAGTATCTAATTTAATATCCATCAACCCTTAGGGGGGAAACATTCTCACAAATTGACTTGCACTTTAAAGATCACAATGCATTTAATTTTTTTTTTTGAGCATACACTGCATCAAGATCAAATTTTTAACGTTTCTCTTCATTTGTTCTGACTAATGTGATTGTAAATTCTTATCAACTTTTTGAGTAGAAATAGAAAGTAAATATACCTGAGCTTAAAAGTAATCATAGCAAAGGGAGAACTAAACAACAAAAGCACAAGGCAGACATAAAATGTGCAATGACTATGAAAACAGTATCTGTAACAGAAAAAGATGTTTTCTTGGTCCCTGGTCTGCTCTTTATTTGTAATTTGTGGGTGTATGTGTGTACATACAAACTTGTCTTAAACCTGCTGTACTCAGTTTAATATTCGTTTTTTCCCTTAGTGCAGACAAACATCAAAATAGTATTATGCTCTTGTCCTTATTTAATTTCTAAAACCATGTATACTCCAAAGTGATGGTTTTAATTTTTCTGTTGTTATTTTGCTTCAATATTTTTTCATGCAAAATTGTAAGTAGGTTAATAGGTAAAATGAACATACTGAACTCCAAGGACCCATTTTCTTCTGTGTCACAACTTTCCCTTTATATTTCATGTTTAGTAGCCATATTATAAATGAAACACCAAACTTTTGTCTGTGGCCAAAAAATCCCACAACAGCAAGGAAAAAAAAAAAAAAGTGATCTTTGCTGGAGCTTTAAATGCTGAGGCAAAAGCCTGTTCTTGAACTCCTTAACCTTTCCAAGTGCTGCAGAGCCTTGTCAGAAAAACTGCACACTGCATAATTACAAAGTAACAAATCTTACTCTTTCTTTCCTGCTTTTAAACATAATTTTGAAGTATTAGAAGGAAAAAACCAGCAGAAGGATATTTTCAAATTCTCCATCTCCCACTCAGCAGTACCTTGCAAATTTTTGTGACTTTAATAACAGTGTCAGTACATTTCTTTTTTACTTCTTGTTGCTGTGTCAAAGCAATATGAACATAAATGTCAAAATTATCAGTGCAAATAGTAGAACATTTTGGCCATAGAGAAACAGTAAAATGGATATTCGATAAATGTTCCAGCAAATGAATAAAATTATCCCTGTATTGTAGGTAATGTAATACCTAGCATTGATCTTTCACACAACTAGGTCAGTTTTGAGTTTCTTGTTTGTTTTGGTTTTTTTTTTAATGGCTTGTAATGCCAAAATTAACCCTTGTCTGATGTGTTGCATAACAAAAGGCTGTGAGAGCATTTACACAAGACTGCTCAAAGTGCTTCTTACCAAAATTATACTCCATTCCACGTTTCTGCTGAGAAGTAACATTTAAACATATTCCTTCGAATAACTAGTATTCGAACACCACATTATTGTATCATTTGGATGCCATGTATGGAAGTTTATGTCAACGGGATTGTTGCTAAGTTGTGAATTTCATGGTGAGATTTCAAAATGTGTTTAAAATACAAAATGTAAGAAATTCCTAACAAGTATCATAAATATTGTATTATATCTCCTTTAATGAAGCAGTTTTGTTTCTTTCTTACATAACTCTATGTCGTGGTTTGGTCCAGCTAGCACAGCAGCAGCGCAATGGTGTCCCCATTCACCCCCATAGGATGGCAGAGAACCCAGAAAAACGGGAATAAAAAGATAAGCAAGGTTGTTGTGGATTAAGACAAGGGCAGGGAAGGCTTGCTGCGAATTATGGTTCTGGGCAAAACAGACTCCAGTACTCAACTTAGAGATGAAATTAGGAAAGTTTATTCTACAAGAAACAGAACAGAATAAAAGCAAAAAGGGAATAGGATTATGAGAAAATTACAACCAGTACTTGAAGATCTCCCTTCCCCATCCCTCCTTTCTTCCCAGGCCCAGCTCACTACTCACAATATCTCTACCTCCTCCGCCCTCAACGGCTCATGAGGGGGAGGGAATGGGGGATGTGGTCAGTCTCTCACAGATGGGCTCTGCCGTTTCTTTCTTCTCAGATGAGGACGACTCCTGGCATTCTTCCCCTGCTCCAACACGGGGTTCTTTCCCCGGGACACAGTCCTTAACAAGCTTCTCTGGTGTGGGTTCTTCCCAACAGCTGCGGCTTCTGCAAATACAGGGTCCCTCACATGGGATGCAGTCCTTGGTGAATATCTCTGGCGTGGATTCTTTGCCACAGTTGCAGTTTCTGCAGTTACAGGGTCCCTCTCTCAGGACAAGGCCTCTTCTGGGCATAAGTTTGATGAGCTGATTTGTTGTGGGTTCCTCCCCACAGTTACAGCTGTGGATATTGGGTCCCTTCCTTGGGACACGGCCTGCTCTGGTTATAGTGATAAAGGGTCCCTCCTTCGGGACATGACCTCTTTCAGCCATAGTTTTAAAGAAGAAAATCACTGCCCCTGGCTCAGAGTCTGCAGTGAAGTGGTTGAGTCCCCCCCCACAGGACACAGCCTCCTCCAGCCATAGTCACTGTCTCTGGCTTGGGGCCTTTAATGAAGTAAATTGCTGCCCCTGATCCAGGGCTAGCTTTAGCTAAATGAGTCTCTACCGCCAATGCGGGGTCTTTAAAGAAATGAAAATAAATCTCAGCTTCACCAGTCCTCTCCATAGAATGCAGGGGAGTCTCTGCTCCAGCACACCTCCTCCTCTCTTTTATCACTGACTTTGGAGTCTACATTGTTATTTCTCTCACTCTTCCTCCTCCTTGCACCACCACCAGCCAGGAGAAAAAGAAGGGGCAGAAGAAAGAAGATGGAGGAAGAAACGTCTTCTTCCAGCTTCTTCTTAAAAAGTGATCATGGAGGCGTCTAATTGGCTCAGCTCCAGAAGTGGGTCTGGCTCAGAGCTGGGGAGAGTTGTGAGCAAATTCTTACAGGAGCCATCTTTACAGCTCCTTCCCCCTTACCAGAAAAGGCTGTCATGTCAAACCATGACACTCTATTTAATAATAAGAAAAAAAAAAATGTAAAATGTCCAACCATTTACTTCATTGAAGTTTTACTAGGTTTTTTTTCTGCATATAGAAAACTAAAGTGAATTACTTTATATATATATATATATATATATGTTGCAATAACTCCTTCCAGAACAAAAATAATGTGTGACCTATGATGTATGAATAAAGTTTTTTAATTACTTTTTTTTTTAAAGGACCACTAGATCCTGTTTATGTCTATGCTATTTAGGGGAATAAATTAAGTGGGTTTTTTTATTTATTTGTTTTATTTTTATTATCTTTAGTTTGTTTTTATTTTGTTAGGGTAAAACAAAAACTTAAGCATGCCAGCTTCCTCTGATAGCATTCGTTCTTCAATACCTGCGGCCTATCCCATATTCCAGCTAATTTGGTGAAGTTGGAAAATCAATTCTGTTTTACAAATACTAATGTTGTGATCATTATCTTTGCTCTAAGGGCTTACATTTGAACACAACATAATTCAGATTAATAATGCATATTTAATAAATGCTAACATAAGTACCAAGGAAGCACTTTGGTTTTCAAATGAATTTCAGAATACGGTTGTAATATCTAATCAATAATTAATTATAAGCTACTTGACCCAATAGACTTTTGCTACTTGCACGTATTAAAAAAGAAGAATCTGGTAAGCAGATTGGAAAACTAGGAAATATAATATATAATCTCTTTTTACACTTTCTCTTCACTCAGGCACAAGATTAAGATTTATTTAGTGTTCAAAGCCCTTTAAATACATACATTAAAACAAAAAAAAAAAGAGAGAGATTAATCCTAAATATGGGAGCAAGTATGCCAACAGAATGCAGTGTGTATGTGATTCATGGTCCAGTCGAGGTTCTGGTATGCTTTCATTGGACTTAGTTGTGAAACAGCCTGTCTTACATACTACAGTGGATAAAGATGCATAGGGCATCTTGTGTTGGCTATCAGTGACATTGTTAGCAAGCCAAGCTCATGCAAGGACAGTCCTTCCAAGGTTGTAACAGGACTATCATAGAATGGGAAAAGGACTTTTAGAGATCATCCAGTCCAACCACTCTGCAGAAGCAGGTCCACCTAGATCAGGTCATATAGGAATGTGTTCAATCGTGTCTAAGGGAAGAATGAGTATTTGCCAACAGCCAGTGCTGAGTAACTCCAAATAGCTTGCAAAGGCCATACAATACACCAGGAATTACATCCTAGGAACCATGCACCATCACAACCTGCTCACCATAATTATAAAGAGACTGAGTACCAAAACCAACCATATCTCTTGCAGAGCACCTGGGCAAGTCCCTTTTCATGACAGACTGCAAACCGCTGACTGGTGGCCTCGGTGGAAATTGAATTACTGATCCAGAGCTGATCCTCACTATTGGAACAGCATATGACTTGGAATGTAATCAGAAGTGAGGAAGATGAGGCACAGGAAAGAGCTGGATTGATATGTTAAGAAATTACCTGAAATGGAAACAGCTGAAATATTTCTACAATGAAGATGACACTATACAATGGACTTAGTAAATATTTATGTCACTTCGGCTTCAAAATTATTCCATGTCAAAGCTCTGAGCCATAACTATTCCAGGCTTTGATACTCTTCCAACTCATCACATCATGCTACTTTTTACTTATCAGCTTAATTGTGCTTGTTATCGCTCGCTCTTGGGGGGGAAAAACACTCTGCTTTCTCTTGTCTCCTGAAGTGTATCTTCACTAACCTGTAGCACAAATAGAATTACCTAGAAACAGAATATGACTTAGCTGACCTTAGCTCTATGAAGAAGATGTTGTGTACAAAACATATCTATAATGATTCTGTATTTCTGCCAACCATGCAGGGTTTTTTACTGACTGCTTTATTGCTTTATTAAAATGTCACAAAACAAAAAATGACCAAGATTTTGTCTCTCTGCACTCCCTTTCACCAGTGTCTGGACAGATTCTCCAATGGAAAAAAAAAACCAAATAGTTCAATAGCATCTCTAATATCTGTCTATAACAGCATTGTATCCTATGAATCCTCAGTGATAATTGTAGCTGACTTTGGGTACTAGCACATGGTAGATTCTACCCTGTAGGAAACCCCTGTTCTTTTGCTGGGTTTGTCCAGGGACTGCATTTCAGAAATACAGAGCATGTTCATCTCCTTCAATTTTGTGATTTCAGTGTTTGGCACTTAAGTCAATTTGTAGATGGCTTAGGTCAGACAACAACATTTAGGTTAAAGTTAATATTTTTTTAATTTCTTATGAACTTAGTTTCAAGGTTCTGGTTTGGCAAATAGGAATAGACCTGGCTTGTAGTGTTCACTGGAGAGATGATTTCAAGATCCTGATTTGCCAAAAGTTCAGAAAGGAGAAGGCTGAGTCTTAGGTTCTGGTTTGGGTTCTCCTTTGCTTTATTATTAAGAAGTGTGTGCATTAAAAAAAAAAACAAACCGACCTACATGGGCATATTCAGGAAAATTTTAATAATCATTTCCATATACATCTCTGCCATCTTTATCTCTGATATGGTTATCTCATGACACTGCCTTGGTGTTTTTATATCTGTAACGGGGTTATGCTTCTACATTCCTGAAATGGACTGTTAGTCTTGCTTTCATAACCAGACAGTAATTTTGTGTTAGTAGATGTTCTCTGGTGTATGGATTGCTCTTTTTTTCACTTGCCAGTGACATTTTGGTAACTCTCTACCCGTATGGTAAGAGCAGAACTGTCAAAGAGTTTACTAACTCATTGCATTAAGGATGCAGCCAAATGATTGATATGTGATTTAACAGTTTATTATTCTTCATTAAAAATGTAAAAGAACATTAACAGAGTTTTGTTCTCAAGGATATTACATGTAGAGAAAAGAGAAGCGAGAACAGAAAATAAACCTGTACAGGTTTGCATGTTTTTAAAGTTGCATGACAAATTATATTTACTCACCCAAAAGCCTCATTATGCACTAAAACAGAGTTAATAAGACATCAAACCCACTGCTCAGAGATCTTAAATTTAGGCAAATCTCAGCTCATTGTCAGTTTGAAGATGCATAAATCTGATGTTTGGTCTCTTCCTCTGTAGTTTCTATGGAAATCTACTCTAAGTAGGTTTCTAATTAGTCAATCCAAAATAGCAAGCAAGTACATTATCCTCATTATCAGTAGTTTTTCTGGCTATGTGTAATAGCTTTAGTCTAAAACTTTTCCATTGTTTTCTTTCTTACTTCCTAGATCCATCTCTCTGGAGGATTTTTGTTTGCTTTTTTTTGAGTGGATTTTTTTTTGGTTTTTTTTGTTTTTTTGGTGAAAGAGGAAATAGCAAACAAATTGGAAACAATTAATTTACAATTTTTCTTTCCTACTTTTAAACTATATATAAATTATGAATGAGCATATTGCAGGCATGAGGTGTTATAAGAACAGTTAATGGACAGTGTTATAGATGTTACACTTTAGAAAACAGGTAACTCATTACCCCTTTGCACTCTATAGATAAATCAGCCACCCACCTATGAAATACATAATAATCCTTTCTTACCTTCTGAGAATTTATTAGTAAAGCAGAATCAGACTCCTTATACTTAAAATGGTGAAAGCATATTTCTCAAATGAAGGGATTACTAGAATAAGGCATTCTTAATACATTTATTTTAGAACACTACATGAAATAATTTTTAACAGCTTGATAATGAATTAAGATTCTAATCTTATTTATGGCATCTGAATAAAATTATATTTCTCTTAAGTACATTGTATGTGCATGAACAATCTCTATTTATATAAGAATCCCGAAACATTATTTTCCCTATATTTTGATGTGCTATAGGAGCAAAAACTTTGGTTCTAATTGGAAACACAAATTTTCCAAGATTTTTTTTTTCTGTCATGAGATTTTAATTTAACAGGTATTTCCTAGGGAGCCTGTTCAAATAAAACACCCAGTGGAAACACGGAATAATGAAACATTCAGGCTTTGGCTCTAGGAGAAAGGTAAAAAAGACAATCTCCCTTGTTTGAAGTATTCTCACATGCTTTGTACAAAATGCTTTCTTCAGGAAGGAAAGCATATTCTGACCCCAGATATTACCCTCTTTCCTAGTAGACTAATTTCAGTCTCCTATCAGAGACTATAAGTCAATTTTGCAAAGGTCAGCAAAGAAAAGATTGCATGGTCCTGGACTTCATATTGTGCATTTAACAATGTTCATATTTGATGTGAGGAAAAAAAAAGGGTTTCTGGTAGGTAGGATGGCATAGAGGTAGATGGTTAAGGAGTCCTTTTGCATGTTTAGCATGAGCAATTTGTCTTTAATTTTTGTATTCGGAAATACTCACCACTTCACTATATCAGAACAACCATTGTAGCTGGGAATCAAAAGTAAATATAACTCTTCCTTTTCAAGGTTAGAAAATGTGTTAGTCTTGTCATGACCATGATACTTTGTAAACATACTAAAACTCACAGTCATGAGATAAAAATAACTTTCTGTTAGAAAACATGAGCCTTGATCCATCAGTTTATGTAAGCATGTTTTACTTTGACATAGGTTAAAATCAAACAAACCCGCCACTTCAGTGGGTTTTCTTTTGTGCTGAAAGCCTTTCTGTGATATGCTAGGGCCTTTATTAGGACTGTTAGAGGATAAAAAATCAGGAATCTGAATAGGAGTAATTTACACTGAACACGTTGCTTATTGTTACTCTCTTTTCCTTTATCGTTCATCATATTTTATTCCTTTGAATGATACATATATATGTATTTCTCACTGCCTTTTTTTCTTTTTTTTGTCAAAGAAATGTGAATGAAAGGAATCTATAATTTTGCTTTCTGTATCTCTAATTTGAAAATATAAGATGCTCAGGAAGCTCTGTTGAGCTTGCAGCAATCTATTGAAAATTAACTCATTTGTATGAGTCGAATCAAGCACCAAAATGTCAGGTGTGTTCTTTTTCTCAGCATCATTGCTAATCTATAGTTTTGCTAACTGAAGAGAACTGATGTATAATGAAATTTTCTACTGTGCTGTGTATCATTAGCTATTCCTTATTACAGTCAGCCATCTATTCATTTTTTCTGGATGTACTCATGAATAAGATGCATAACAAACTGATGTTCTGGTTTTTCCTCATTAAGAATCTGGTATCTTGTTCAGCAACACTGAAGAGGAAACAATTTGTGTTCAGTTTTCAGTGTGCATTTTATAACCCATAGAAAATTTAAAATAAACAACAATATGTATAGTGATTTCATATACTTTCTTCTTATAAATTAGAAGTATTTCCAAAAAATGTCAGACAGATCTGTTGAATGTGTTAGAAAATACCCTAACAGCAGTTTGAAGGCTGCTTTTATAAGATATTCATGGTAGTCTGAGGCACCAATGTATATCAGATGGATATATTCTGCACTTAATTCTTCAGGTTACCCTCAATTCTCTCTCCTTTTCATGCTATTTTTCAGTAGGCTTTCCATTTCAACAGACTTACAATGTATGGAAATAAACATATTTTTCAGTACATTTAATGGAAGGTAGAAATAATCAGTGACTATAAAGGGGGTGAAAGATTTAGCTTACTTCCCATATGATCAGGAAACACATCCAAAATAGTTTAACAGCCGTTCATTTCTGGTACATTTCTTACTTCATGTGTAATATAGGCTCTTTAGAATAAAAGATTTTTTTTAGTTTTGGGAGGGTTTATTTGGTTGTTTGGTTTTTTTTACAGTACTTAACTTCAAGCAACTGCACAGGTACTCTGAGATACCACTAATAAATACTAAGTTTCTATAAATGAAAGCTTTCGGGGACTGAGATTTGTTTGTTAACCAATTGAAATTACATTACTATTGAAATAAATGTCCAAATCATAACAGAATCTACTATCCTTACTTTTTAGATATGGATAGACCATTAGGTGGATTAAAATTTAATTGCCCACCTAAAAAATGGTTTCTACTTGAAGAAAGCGGGGAAAGAAGTTAACAGAAAATGTAAATTATGTACTCTCTGTCTTTAGGACTGTCTGATTGACGGCACCTGTTATATTAAGTAGAAACGAAGCTGGTGTTAGTAGTGCTTCATGTACTCGCTGTAAAGCACTTGCAGGGCCAGATTCTCATTTACTCTAGATCAGTAAAATCTGAAGAGATTCTAGTTCATCTTTAATGCCTCCAGTCTGAATGTGTTAGCAAATGGATCTAGTGAAAACTCTCAAGATAAATACTATATTTATACTTTGGCTGATAGTTCATCATGTACTTCTAGTTCACATATACCCTGTAATGCATAGCTGACAAAACTATAAATTATTGTGAAAAATCACAGTGCAGATACATCCATCTAAAATTACTTGTTGAAACATAGTCTCTTCAGACTTGAAAAATGTTTCTCCTTTTTGTTAAAAAAAAGATCTGTTATCTCATTTTACCCATAGAACTATAAGTGATAAGTGTTCTTAAAAATAACTGTGTCAATCAGTGTTATTTGTCCAGGTGGAATTCTGTTTTCGAAGACTTCAAACCTAACAATGCTATGTGTAGATGACTAACACAAAGATATGTTTTTTTAATAACTGGTTGAGAAGGATCAAAGAATGCACAGTAAGTTACATGGAATTGGTATTGATCAACAAGGTTTTCTTGAGGCACAACAGAACTTTCAGCTGTACCACATATACCAGGCATCTGATTCAGTTTGTGTGTGTGTGTGTTTGGGGGGGGAGGGGAAAGAGGAATACAGAAGAAAAAGTAAATGGCAAATCAAATTGTGTTAAGTCAAACCTACTATGCAGCCGTCTATTTTTCAGTTGCTTTGTGCAATGCTTTGAAGCACACATGCTAGGCAAAGCTAGGTTTGGTGATTTTTAAGCACATGACAAAACAGAGTTAAGAAAATAGGATTATGGCTTAATTGGACTGCAAATATGTCTTCATTTTGCCACTGAATATTGCCTCTCCATATATTACATATATATAAAAATACTACTGTATTGTAGTACTGTACATATATATAGTACTAAACAGAAACAAGATTGTTTTCTAAGCTTTTAATATGGTGCTTTGCCCAATTTTTCAGTGTATGGAGGTGAGATACGAGAACATAAACAAAAAGCATTCATCTCCTGTGATGTTAGAGAGTAGGAACCAAAACTATGTTCTTCTTTTAATAATTTGCATGCAGATTTGATTTATTCAAAGATTAATCTTTTTGTTGAACAAATGAAACTGACAGTCCATGTACTTAATATCCCTTGACTGATTATAGGTAGATTATTAGCATTTCCTTCTTCAATTTTGGCCAGCTTCTCTAATTTCAGGATAGGATGGAGAATCACATCCCACTTACTTTTTCCTTCACCTAATTTAGCTATGTTCTTTTGTAGTTTATCCACCCAAACTTGGATTTCTTCCTTATATTTTCTTTACTATGTTTCAGTCACATTCAGATCTCACCCCTGCTTTGCATGTTTCCTTAATCTTCAACTTTATCAAGATGTTAAATATAGTTTCTAGAATTAGTATTGCTGTTTCCTCCCCAAAGGTATCTAGGTGCATCTCCCTCTTTGCCAACTCCAATTGATTTCAGCATTAAAAGGACTGTAGGTATTTATATAAAACCTTATTGCAATGTAAATCATTAGTTAGTAGTAGCATACAGAGAATATCTTACCAAAAAAACGCCATATGTTTTGTCTTGATGTATTTCTTTGTTACAACAAACTGTTCTGAGTGTCATAATAGGAGATGGATAGCTTGAACTACTATAAACAATGCATTTGACAATTAGCAGGAGTAAACAGGAGAGGAGAACACCATACTAATTTTTAACACATATACTTGCAATGGAAATAAAAATGCAGGCTTCTCAGCATGGTGAAGATTTAATTTTAATAACTGATGTTTACTTAATGGTTGTAACTGCAGCTTCCTAAGAGAATGGTAGCTTATAATATGCTAGCATTCCCAGCTGTTATCATTCAAATAAGAAGGAAGACTAAGAAATTAACAGTGAGAAAACTATTTAGCCACATACTAGCACATAGGGTATAAATTTGACTGTAAAAGAGCAGAATAGTGCTCAGAACATAAACATTTTCCCTGGTATGAAACACATTTTTAGATATTTCTGGGTTTTATGTTGTGCTTATGAGACCTTCACAGTAAAATCTTTTCACCTCACTAATACTCACTTACTAATACTTGTAGCTATTCGTAATGTATGTCTATAGTACATTTTTTGTAGAAAATCCAAGCAGAATTGATTGATTGGTAGTTATTAGCTTTATTTTGTCAAAGCCAAAATTGACATGGTTCTCTTCATATCTTCACAGAAATTTGAGCACCAAATGGTATCATCAGATGTAATGTTCTGTATGTTTATTATAGTTACTTAGAGGGATGAAGAAATAGTATGAAGATCTTATTCGGGAAGGCATTCATCAAAGCCTTTTGTGCCCAAGTTTTTTTTTGCTTTCATGGTGTACATTTCTCCACCCATCTCCAAGTGCATTCAAAGGAAAAGCAAATTTCAGTCACTTTATCTATTAGACAGGCAAACAAAGGCACAAAGTGATAAAAATGATTCATTTAGTCTCAAACTGCAGGTCAGCTGAAAATTAGGAACAGAACTAGGGACACATGGCTACCAATCAGTATTTTCATCAAACCACTCTTCTACACCATGTGTAGTGTTATTCTTTGTGGATCTTGCTAACAACATTTAAAATAAGAGTGAGGTGAAGTTTTGGGTTTTTTTGGGGGAGGAGGGGGTTAGTTCTCTTGTTTATAGTTATAAGCATGTGAGTCTTACTACTCTGTGGAGTATGCAGGCTTGCCTGAGACAACACTGTGCCATATTGACCCAAGCGAGCAATGAGAACTCACAGCTTCAATCTAGAGATACTAATTCAGTTCTCAGCAATAGTGGTATCTGAAGTGCTCAGAAAAGAAAGACTGTTTCCCAGCCACCAAAAAAACCCTGTGTTTCTTTTATCCTAGATACTAGCAGAGCACTGCTTTTCAAGACACTTGATGTGTTTATCTTTCTGCATCTGCAGAGAGTGGCTCTTACTGGGAATGGGCTCCCCTGGGTTCCCAGTGGGGCATGCAAGGGTCCCTAAGTCACTACCATAGATTGCTGTTATACACCAGGATCACCATACATAACATGAAATTCAACTCAAAATGTAAAAAAACATGTACGTGCCATAACCCTACACTGGGAGTTATACATGCTATAACCCACACCTCCTTCCACTCCTTCATGCTTAGAATTAGGGAAGCAGGCCAGGTCTACGCTTTAATGGCTGAGGGTGATCCCTCCAAGGAGAACATGGGCAGAGCCAGCCAAGAGCAACTGCAGGGCAGGGCAGGGAGGGGCAGCTACTTCTGACCCTTGAACAAAGGCGCTTCTGTCTGCAGCCCAGAGCTGATACTTCCTTGTGGGGTAGGTTACTAGAAACATTTCTCAGCATGTTATTCTGAAATGCATCCATTGGAGGTAACTTCTACTTGTGCTTTGTTGAAATTCTGCTCTTATGGACAATGGGAAGTGAAATGATAGGTCTATCCCAATAATTGTTAGTCAGGGAATGACTGACATCCACGTCTCTGTTGTCACTCTAGGACTACACCTCTCCTTTTTCTTTTTCCTCTCCTTGTTTTTTTCATTCAAATTCCTGTATATTACAGCCACAAAATAGTGGTGAAATACATATGAAAAAAATCCTTCATTATTCATTATTAATTGTCCACACTTCTAATAGTATGGGTATATGGATGTGGTAAGAGTAATTTGCATTAACACTTATAAGTCAGCTTTGTTGTTGGTTTCTCATAACAACATAAATAATGAACAATAATGAACAAAATTTGTTTTGGTTTAGACATTTCACTGGAGCTATAACCATGAAATGAAAATATAGTCTTATACAGTTTGCTTTTTTCATAAAATAAAGTACAAGCAATAGGCTTTTCTGTTTCAAAGTAATCATTATTTATCAATATTTCATTTTCTACAGTTCTCTCAAAGTGTTCCTAATAATGTAGTTAATCTGAGTATTTTCATTCTAGTGGTGTATTAGACATTAAGTTAATCTTAAATATCACAAAGGTACATTTTCAGAGTTTCACCTCAGCATAATTTCTCTTGACTTAACATTTCACAATTTAAAGTCATCTTTCTAACTTTAAATCCTAGCCTTCGGCTTCTGACATCATTTTCTACAGAAACAATATTTGCTATTTGCAAATAAGTCTTTATTTTATCTTCTCATGATATATTTTTCCAATGAAAAAACTCTTGTGTATGCTAATTTGAATTTGAAATAGTAAATATAGGTGTTGTCTTCATTTCTACTATATCATAAAACATGGTGACTATCTATCTCTGTATTTATCTCTGAACTTCTAATCTGATCTTTCTCATATGAATTCTGAAGACACGGAAAGAACGGAAAATTTCCTTTTTAATCTGTAAATATCAGTCCATGCCCTGCACTGAGATATATATGCCCCATGTGATTCTGACTGTTAAAGGAGATTAACTACCTTTTTATCTGGGACTAATTACAAACTGCAGCAGTTACAGAGAGAAAGATCAGGAGGCCATATGGCTTGGAGAAGTGCAGGGGAATTTCTTCCAGCAACAGGTTTCAAAGAACTTTCCCAGTGATCAGGGTATAAATACCAAGGGATGTGAGAAAGAAAAACTCTATGCATGAGAGATCGTGTGCAAAGTAGAAATTATTTTGAATGGGTTTGTCCTATTTTTCTGAAGTAGAAATGATTGCGTTCAGACACTCCTACCAGTCGGTTTTGTGAAGGATGGAGTAGTTCCAAAGTTGCAGAGACTTTTGATCTCTCTCCTTACAAAATGTTTTGCTGCTTGGGAGGAGGAGAGTGACAGGAGATCTCCATCTGGGGCATTGCTAATTGGTGGTGTGCTAAATATCTGTGTATCATTTTCTGTTCTGAATGTGAGTGTTGATTAGCAAGGGTCGAGCTCAGATGAACCTCTCTGTTTATTAGCATGTGGAAACCTTTGTTGATGTCCACAACAAAACTGACATATTCATTAAAAATAGACTGCTAGTTCATTGCATGATTTCTGGTTTCATCTTTGTATTTAACTGTTTCTTTCTTTCAAATATTCCTTCTCCAATTCATTTTGGCTTATGCCATCTTATAGTCAGGTAAATGTTAATTTTGCTGATGCATTTCTTACTCTAGAGTAAGTACAAGAGCTGCATGTATCTTCATAAGGATTTCATCAAATTAATGTGTTACAAATGGCAGACTACACCAAAGGTAAGTTTCCTCAATTTGGAGATTTATATCTCTGAAAAATTGGATTTATATGTGCCATGAAAATAGTGATGGTGTGATCACATTCATTGCAAATAGAAGCAAATGTTTCTATTAAAAAAAAACAAAACAAAACTGATCTTAACTAATTAAAAGACAGAGTGTGAAATGCTAAGAGTAACTTAAAATCATTTTAGGAATTTGTTGACAGATCCTACTTATTAGGCAAACTGTCTGTCATCTATGATATCTATTCTTCGTAGTAACGCCTTGTAGTTTGTAAATTTTAAGTAGCAGGGAATTTGTTGGGGTTTTTCTCTTTCTCTTTTTTTTTCCTTTTTAATGTGTGTTTGATGTTACAAGAAATGTAGCAAGGGGATTTCAGAATTGCAGCGATAGTCATAGAAGTGTTTACTTAAAAGGTTGAAAATTAATCTGGAGTATTTTTAATTGGGTTTTTCTTTGTTCTTATCAGAGTAACAGGTGAGGTGGGTTGTTCTGTGTCAGTTCCCTTTTATTGCACAAGCATTCATGCAACATTCAATCAACATTTTAACTTTGAGAGGGTTGTGCTTTTAGTTTTTCATAGTCAGTAAGGTTAAGGTCTAGCAACAGAAGTGGAAAGATACGTATGTTTATCTCTACAGTCATTTAGCCAATGATCAATAAACGTCTGACGATAAATCAATATGGATGTAATCTCCAACTTGTGGACTTCGAAGAACAATCTCCTGAGCATTCTTACCACAAAATCTATATTCACTCCTGTCTTCATTCTAGCTGATTTATGCTCTGATGCTGTTTGCTTTCAAGGACCTCCATTTCTCTAAGTGCTGCCTGGTAGGTAAGCAACAATCCATCAGTGCACTGCTAATATCAAGGAGGCTTATATTTAATTACAGATAACAGGCCCAGTGGGACTGAGAACAAAGAAACCAATCACTAAGACTTGATATACTAAAATACAAAAAGAAGACCTTTATGAAATAAATAGGTATTCTGATGTTATGCTCAAAACATACAGAATAAGAGAATGAATTACGTGATAGACTATTTTCAGCCTGATTTTAATTCTTTTCACATAAAAACTACTCTTGGTAAAGAAAGGAAGAACTCAATTAATCAACTAAATACACCTGTGATCAGTCTATCTAAATCTGGTGTTGTGTTAATTATATGTATATAGAGAGTACATGTGGGTTTCTTTTTCCTAATATAAACATGTATTTTTATTTCACTTAGATGAAACAAATGCAGTGAGTCTTCCTTAATATGAGATATTTTAGCATCCCTTCTTCCTGTACACTAACTACGATGCAATTCACCCATTGAAGAGACACAAAGTATTTCCTAAATATAATTTTAAAAATTTTCTTGTATTTGCATATATTTGAGCTAGATGTTTTGTATAGATTTGCTAAAACTGGCCCTACATATTCAGATGATGTTTTTGTTTAATTTAGCACATGAGGAAACCAGTGTGGACTGAGGTTTAGAGTGATGTGCAATAAATATGATCATCTTGTGTTTTGCTTTAAATGTATTTTTGGTATAGTAAGTCCAAATATTCCGAATAGCCTGATGTTGTTAGGAAATTACTTTAACAAAAACACAATTAAACAATATCACTTTTTTTTAAAAAAATTCATTTTATCTGAAAGCTGTAGTAATCCATTACTTATTCTGAGCTGATTAAAATAGGTTTTAAGAGGCCTGATTTATGAAATAAATTCCCGACTAGTTCTAGTCCCAAGTCTTTCCACAGAAAAGCTAAGTCAGAGGAGGTACAAATAAAAAATGACTGAAATAAGCAAGTTTAACTGTCACAGCTGAAGCTTTTGAAATGAAGTGGGGAAATCTTCATTAGTTAGATGGAGATAAAAGAGACAACAGATGGAAGAGGTAAGGAATAAAAGGAAAGAAAAGGCAGACAGACTGCAGTGAATATCAATAGAAGGGGAAAACGCCAATGAATATATGTAAAGAACATGATGCAGTAACTATTATTGCAGCTAAAACACGCATAGCTCAGCAACTGTATAAATGAAGATAGATGGTTATCTCTGTCATTTGTTGGTCTTATTTTTACTGAACAAATCTGAAATACTGATCTCTGCTTCTGAAAAGACAATTTCAATTTGAAGCTCTTGAAGGATATGTTATCTGTAAAAGTGAATCCCCATTCCTGTGTAAAGGGATCATTGCTAAAGGACCTGTGAAACATCAGTGAAAGCACTAATGTCTAGGGAAAGACAGACCTGTGAAATTAATTTACTGTTCACTGGATTTATACCTGTTAAAGTTTTTCTTTTGTTTTATTCTGTTATTTGCAAAGACCAAGGTTTGGAGTTCTCTGAGAAGTTTCATGGTTCAAGGTTTTCTTGGGTGTGAATTTGCAAGTACAGCTATTCACACACTCTAAAACTTAAACATTTTACTATTTTTTTTTACAATGAAAATGAGTTTGTAAAATAAGGAAGCTCTCTGAATATTCACTCAATAAAAATCATAGATGTATAAGTAAAGTCTGAGTGGGTTGTGTGAATCAGGTTGTGTGAAGATAGAGAAGAACATAGATTTGCTTTGATCTCTTCAGATTTGCTATGTGCAGCTCTGTAACTTGGCATAGGACTACTGATATGTACCACATTTGGAAAATTACACAGACATTTGTCTTTGTAATAAAATAATGCCGTCTATAAAGTAATGACGGAGTGGGCAAGGTGGAGAGAGATGAATCTTCTTTTAAGTCGTCTCTGTTTTCTTGATGATATATGAAATGCAAGAAGGGTTCAGACAGCTTGTGAACTGGATTCCTTGACTCCACAAGAAGGAAGAGTGAGTGATTCTATCTTAGTCAACTAAAACTATATTATA
The DNA here is from genome assembly GCF_028858725.1 of Colius striatus. Taxonomy (NCBI): domain Eukaryota; kingdom Metazoa; phylum Chordata; class Aves; order Coliiformes; family Coliidae; genus Colius; species Colius striatus. The sequence continues at coordinate 30,167,807 of NC_084761.1, forward strand.
TTGGGTTTTAGTAAGATCATTAAGGATATGTATTAAACACCGTGTGGGTTCTTTAGGCTCCTTTGTGATCCTCAGCTTCTGACTGTGGAGAGAAACCAATGAGAATTTCCTTTGTTTGAAGAAAATACTATTTTTTATAACTAGTTTTTCTGTTGCAATTTTTTTTCCAGAATTGACAGGTGAACTTGATACTTCTTACTGAAAATAGTATCTTTTATTTAATATTCAGAAGGTCTGACTGTTCCCGTTAACCAAAGTATGAGAATATACAAGCATCTCTGCTAGGAAGACCAGGTGCTTTATGTTAATTTCCTCTCCATTTAGGTAAATTCCTCATTCTTTTCAGGGTTTGAATATTAATCATATGATTGATAGGTATCCAAAGAGTAGCATCATGTGCTTCTAGATGAGTTTTACATGTGTCAGTGGAACTACTAGTATTGCGGGCATCAGAAGGGGGAGAAGCATCTATAGATGGGCAGCTGCATACGAGGAAGCTAACCTGAATATGTGGAGTTTCAGTTAGCCCCTAAAAGAGAAGTTAAATTATTGTTAGGTACATGTCAATGTGTTGGAATCCAGGGCTAGTATGCCAATCTCCAAGAAAAGCAACACGCAAGTGGAGTGGGAAGGCACAGGAGAAGGAGAAGATGAGAACCAGTGTTGTTCAGTCCTTTATTGGCAAACAGCATGTGATAGATCTCTTTAATTTTAGCTGATAATTACATTTTTCATTTTTCCATATGTTAGATTCTAGGACAGGCTGAGAGAGTAGGATTATCATTCATGCTTGGTCAAGTGTTACTGTGGTATTGAGGAGTTTTGTAGAGAGGAATTAGAATAAGAGATTAAAAGTACTGAAGGTTCAGAGACAGTACAATGGTTTATCTCTAAAGTTACTCAACTTCCTTATCACAGCAGCACAGGTATGACTATTTGCCTGCATAAACTAAGATTCTTGTGGTGCTTGCAAGATATTCTGCTACAATCCTGGGAGGTAAACATACAATTGCTCCCAGTACTTGGAATTTCTACTAGACATGTGCTTCCCTTAGATGTGTCATTTAATGTACACAGGGTATTAATTTTCTTTTTTTTTCTTTTTTGCTAACAACTCTTTTAAGAAACAGTAATACAAGTGTTTTAGCACTTAATGTTTAAAAAAAATACATTAATTGGTAACTTCATCATGTGAATAACTTTAGTAAAATACAGGATAATCAGACAATGTTTCAAATAGGCTTAAAACAATCCCTGAATATCTGATGCATCTGTTGACTATTAGTATGAAAGACTTTTAAAATTAATGTGTTTTTAAAAATAGTGCAAATGTGTTTGTCAAAAAAGCATACAAACACACGCTTTTTTTTTCGTCCTCTGTAGTAGCCAGGAAACCCATCATTGTTTTCCTCATTTGCTGTTTATTTTTCATACATCCTAGAAATACTCTAGATTTCTATACTTTTTTTGTAGATTGCAGTTCTGCATCAACTCATATTCTTAAAAATGAACAAGCAAAAAACCCTCACAATGAATGATATTTTGGAAAGGTAGTTTCTGTCAAGATATAGTAATATGCAAATAATTTAACCGTCTTGGTCGCTTTGAATCTGAAAGATTGAATGATGTCAACTTCTATATTGGCAGGCATGTAAACAATCTAAAATAGTTACCTAGTTATCCTATTACAGAGAGCAGTAAAAATTCAATTTTCTGCACAGGCAGTTAGATCTTGGATAAATTCTAAATGTTGTATTTTAATAATGCTTGCATATACACAAATTAATTTACTTCTAACTAAAAAAAAAAAAAGTCATGGGTATAGAGCTGCTACTCTCAACATGCATTAGCAGAATGTACTGTTCTTACATGAGTGCCAAATGAATGTCCATTTTCTTACCCTCAGGTAATCTCAAGGGTTTAGACACCGGAGCAGTGGATACTAGGAAGAAGTTGGGAACAAAAGAGACTAGTTGAGTAACAGCAGAAAGCATGATTTATGCAAAATTACTTTAAATTATGAATGTGTGTAACCAGTTTGTAGATAATATTCATAAAATCTGACAAGACATGGCTTGTCAATATGAAAAATAATGTGAAAAATAGAAAGTAAACAGAAGAAATGCAAAGTGTCACCTTACAATTATGAATACAAAATGTGATGAATGGAATTGATAGAACTACGTTCCAATTCTCATTATGTAGATAATTGCAAAATAAGGTGTTCATACAATAGCTTTACTTAAGCTCATATATCCTTCAGCATTCTGAGGATATTCTTCTTTAGAGCTAGTGTTACGGCAAGTAAGAATTCTTGCTCTGAGTTGTGATAATTAAGATAAAATCTCTGTCTGAAATCCTGTTAGTTCCATGTTATATTTTCTTCTTTTGTGCTTGCTTTTGAGGATGATGATGAGATATAGTCATGGAGCAAATGAAGCACTATGTCACTAATTAAGTATTAAATGTTCAGATAATCACATTGTATAAACCTAGTAAGACAAATGGTTTATTACACACACATTTAGAATAGTTACTGCATTATTTTTTTTCCTAGATACTAAGCTGTACTCAGAGGAGACATAAAAATCTAGTCTACTAGAAGACTGTTTGAATGACTTCCTTGAATCCTCTCTAGCTTAAGGTGTATATCAAACCAGTATTTGACAACAGATAAATGAAATGACAGAATATTGTCTATATAGTTATGATTTATTGCACTACAGTACTAAAAGTAGGAGAAATTGACCTAATAGTAAATGGGTTTCTCATTATAATGCTGTATTTTATTTTTACAATTTATTTATAGTACTTGGAAATCTTCAAAACAAATCATTTGCACGTGCTTGGCCCACTTCAGAACTCCAACAATAATGATGTTCATTCAAGTTTCAAGAAAAACTGCACTCAGACTAGATGTGAGAATATCTCCAATTTTTAACTTACAGTTATAAATATGGAGAATTATTACCTTAGGCTGTTATGAACAAAAGTAAATGAATGATACTTTAGAAACTTTAATATAGAAAAAGCATAGATGTGAACATGTGTAGTGTTAGCTGCTTTAGAGGTAACTACTTCTACCTGTGCTTTTGCCCTCTAATACCTAGAAAGTATCTTACCTTTTTAGGGCAAACAAGAAAGTCCTCTAACATTTATACAGGAAGGAAATGTGATGTCAACCAGTGTTTAGCAACTAAGAGCAACTTCATCTGTTATAATCTCAGGTCTGTCAAACTGGTGGTGACTGAGATGCCAAAGCCTGGTTAAGTAGAAAATCAATTAACCTGAGGCACGTCCAGTGAAATATTAAATCTTAATTTAGACATTGTGATACTAACCAATGTTCTTCTAGTACTTACCAATAGTCTTTATCTTTAGTTTCCTTACTACTTTCCAAGATTCTCTAAGTTTCCTCAAGTGCAGAATGCTATTATCTAGCATCCAGAGAGTATGAAATACTGATGACTGACTTCCAACTAAATCTTTAGGAAGTTCTTATGAGGAAATAAACAGAAGGCTCTAGTCACAATAGTCCCATAGAAGATATCTTCCACTGCAGAAAAATATCTGGGCCATCATGCCTGAAGCAATCTCTTTCAGCTGGGGAGTAGAGGAGCATGAGGAGGCAGGAGTCAGTGCAAACTGAGATAAAATGTGCAGGCACACAGCAAGGTTAGCCAGGGGAGCTGGGTAGGCTCACCACTATGCTTCTGCAGAGACAAGGAAATAGACCTTCCTGAATTGATGTGGTGTCTGAGATGCACATGGACATACAAGAAAGAGGTGCTATTATTATATATTTAGGGCAATCCTGTAGTTTAAGATCTTCATCTAAAATGTGTTATGGCTCCAAGGTGTGAGCACAAGCAGCAGTTACCCCCTTCTCAGCTCTTTTGAGACAATTGACTGAAGGATAGCAGAGGAGAAGGAGTAGGAGGTGGAGATGAGATTCCCTGAGCTATCCCATTGCCAGCATTTGTGAATAGAGCACTATGCATGGTGGTTTTGTGTTCTCCTTCACATAACATGCACATGTAGTAGCATATTCTGCTTCTGAGTGGAAATCTCATTCCTCCCAACTCAAAATTCCCTATTGTTGCAAGACCTAAGGCAAATACTAGATGGATTACTAAAGCTGAGCTGCTCTTGAGTCAAAAGAGGTATCTCAAAATTAAGGCTAATTCAAACAAAGAAAGTGGGAAAAGAATGTTGCTTTGACTTGTGCCTATTCTGCCAAAAGACTTCAAACACTTGAGGCTGTCAAATTGTCATTTTTTTAATTGACATTTTCAATCTATAGTTTAGACTAAAAGCAAATCCATTTCAGTTGTCTAAAATAAATAAGTTGGAACATTACAGGAAGCATGCAGTGTGTGCAACAAACCAAACCTCAATATTACAGTCTGCTTAAATGCAATGAACTTCAAAGAGCATAAGAAAAACATTTCCATTTTTATTCTTTTTATTTTGGGGAAATGGGTGGGAGGTTAAATATTCTGTTACTTTAGTACTTAGTGAAAAAAGTAAAAAAGAAATCTTTCCACTTGTCAATTCAATAAGGTAGTAGACTGGTATGCGAAGAAACAATTATTCTTTGCCTTCTATTGTATTAAGAGGCCTAGATAGAAAGCGATGCTGTGACTATACTCTTTATTTTGCTGCCTCTGGGTACAGAAGATGACATAGAGAAAGTAAATTTTTCTTTTAAATCTTGGGACCTGGAAAACATTTGCAATCTAAAAAAGCTGTTGTGCTCATACTGGGAAGCCCTAGGGCTTCCAAACCCTAGGATTATTGTTTCCATTTGATTTTGGTAGAGGTGACCTAGTTAGGCAAAGGAGCCCTGGGAACTTAATGTATGAGGAGGAGCTTTCCTGCTGGCTTTTCAGTGTGAGATGAGCGTGGGTAGTTCTTTGCATCACGTGTGCCTTGCTTTCTGCTGACTTTCACCAAACCAGAGGACAGTTTCTGTATTTCCTCTACTCTCCTGGGTTGGAGGAGCTCTCAAACAAGTCCTCCCTATCATATGAAGATTTGATGGACTGTTCTGTCAGCTGATGGAGATCTCATGAGTTTGAAGCAGGAACTGCTAGCCAGCCTGTGGGGTTTGGGGCTTCGTATAATTATTAATGTCTGGTTAGCATTCTTCATTGTACTAGATAGTTTCTAAAAGAGAACAAGAAAAGCACACAACAAATACCAGAAAAAAAAGTAATCTCCACGTACTGAATATTCTATTCAGAATACACATAAGTGGAACAAGTTCTAGAATGAAAGATTGACTGAATGTAGCTGTCATGAAGGGAAAGAAGTATAAACTTTCTCAGTATTTCATTTACACAGCTTTCTAAAAATAAGCAATTAAACATGATGGAGAGTGGGGAGAAATCATTATTTTCAAATTTTTGTTTGGAGCATAGTCTTAAAGTTAGTTTATGCATAAATTGTATTGAATTGTATTCACTTCAATTTAAATCTTGATGACCTTCCAAGAGTTTGTGGAAAATCTTTCAGTTAACAAGCAATCAAGTTGCTCAGACCAAAAAAAAATTTAGTTTTCTTGAAAAGTTTTAAATAGATTATTTATGGAATATTGATAATTTTCTTTTTTTTTTTTTTTAAGTAATAGTAGTGTATTAACTTGTTTGAGCAATGATAAATGCAGGAAAACAGAGGAAAACCAAGCAGTACTAGTTGGTTTTGCTAATTATTTCTCTCTAGAGAAGTGTGCTTTTCATAGAAGAGAGCACATTTCCTGCTCAGGATGAAAAAAAAGTAGTATTTTCTGCTCTTGCATCAGCACAGTGTTCCCTTGCAGCTGTTCCTGCCTCCCTGTGGGGAATGCAATAAGCTGCAATTAAAGGCAGGTGCTTGGAAGCCCGAGTGCCCTTGCTCTGTTTAACAATCTAAGGCAATGAACAAAAGAACCAGAGACAGGAATCTACCTGCTGCTTAATAGGGCATGAACGCTTTTTCTTGGCACCAAGGTAAGCGTCTACCGTGTGCGAGGAGTATGTTTCTCTTTTTCCCTTGGTGAAAAGAAAGAGACCTACCTCTTGTTTATTAGTTCACTGCTAGGAGAGAAAGAAGCTAAACAAGACCATATGCTGTGAGGGGAAAACAGCAGTCACTAGGCACAGAAAAAGCTCATGTCTTTGTAGAGTAACACCACTTATTTCTGTTTCCTATAAGGCAAGGAGGGAGAGATAACCCCTCTCTTTGCTTTTTTTCTCTATGTGATACAGACATAGTTGAGGAATGACGGTATACAGGTAGCACATAAACTAGAACATAGGTTGCTTGATTTTGGTGTACAAAACCTTGTATTAGGGAGATATGTAGGTATAAATAACTGGCACAAAATACAGCTGGGGCTAGAGAGTGACTCGGATGTTCCTGGCTGGGGCTGAAGCTTCTGGAAGAGCTGGAAGTCCCATTATTAGCAAACAGGTAATCCTTGGAGAGAGGTGGGTAAAAGCAGTTACATTGACAACTGGACAGAGATGACTTGCTCTTCCAAAGTCTTGATCCCTCAGACAGATGCTCCAGTGGAGTCTCAGTAACTTTAGCATAGAAATTGGCTTGCTCTGACCAAATCGTTGTTTGCAATTGTATGTTATAGGTCCCAGCCCACCATGATGCTGGACTCCTTTAGTAATATGACAGATGTGTAACATCTCATTTTAGGTTTGAACCTTCCTCATCTACTTTCATTTCAGTAAAATTTATTTCTCAACCAAAATGCTATCTATTTCCCTGTGACTACAAAATGTATGTCTTGCACTGGCCCTCCCCTTACCTTGCCTCACTGATGCACAGGCAGCACTCCTAGCAGTGTCACAAATCTCTAAGCCATAACCAAGGCAGATGCCTCTGACTCTGCCCGAGGCTGCTGCCAAGACTAAAGAGGTCTTCTGCTTCCGAGTCCATGCTTTTCCAAATGAGCAACCCTCCGCCAAGAGATGTTGCTCCTCTGTTCAAGGGCAAGTTGTCATGAAATTTCTAGGAATATTGTCCTTCTTGATGCTCTTAGACATCTGTCAAGCTTATTTGCAATACATCAACATTTGTAGGGGACCTGGTGTGGGCATTTTTACGTTTTTATATAATGATTATATATGCCATGATTGATTAAGAAAATATCCTTGAGAAAAAAATCAGAATGTTTCTATTAAGCAGTGGTCTGCTTATCAAATTTTATGAACATACCTTTTTTAGTAAAATGGTATATGTTACTATGAAGCTTGTAAAACACTGTGGAATCCAGTATCATCTACACATGCAACTGGAATATTATCTGTAATGAGAGATCCTGGTGCAGGTTTATTGGATAGAATAGCTAAGTAGGATATGAGCTGTGTCTCGGTTTCAAAGACAATCATTCCTTCTAGTGACTTACCACATTTAAATAGCAGATTTACTGTAGATCTTCAAGTAAGATGTAAAGCAGTATTTTATTTCTAGAAAACAGAACTTAGGATGCAGCTTTTAAGGTGTTTCAGATAATTTTTTTTAGCTTGGAAGGTTTGTGTTTTGGGGATGTTTCCAACCTTTGGAAAACATCTGCTGGTAATCATAAATTAGATTCTAACTAATGCTTCTATGCTATGGATCAAATGCACACATCTTAGAGGTTCAGTTGATAGTTGGTAGGTTATAACTTTGGTGTTATTTGGAATTCCATTGCCTAAATAGGTAGAAGACTTAGAATAGTCAAGAAATAACAGACATCATTATGTATCTTGGCTTTTTATGTTTGAAAAATTGGGATATTGTGGATTTTAGAAACCTGTGTAGTGAAAATATTCTTACTGGTGTGGTTCAGTCAACTATTTGTTTTATGAAGTACAGTTCAGATCCTAAATACCTTCTCATCCCAGCATAATTTGGGTCAAAACTTAGTTCAGCTAATCCATATTTGAATCACAAAGTAGAAGATTTTCTTTCCTCTGAAAGATTCATAATGTAGTGAAGGTTTCTTTGTACATGATGTCCCTGTCTTCACACAACTGTATTTATATATAACTTAAACTGTATATGCTACTAAGGTAATGTAAATTTCCAGGACCGTTTGCAAGAACATTCGGGTTCTACATTAAACTTAGTAAGCTTAATTTTTATTGTATTTGGTGTTTCTTCTTTCTGGATATAGCAGAAGTTCAAAAACAATGATGAATAGATTATTATCTTGATTATTAGATTAATATTATTAAATATTAACTGCTAATATTAGTTAATATTAACTGCTGGCTGAATGACAGAGCCCAGAGGGTGGTGATCAATGGCACAAAATCAAATTGTAGGCCTGTGGCCAGTGGAGTTCCACAGGGATTGGTTCTGAGGCCAGTCTTGTTCAACATCTTCATCAATGACCTGGATGAGGGGACAGAAGGTGCCCTCAGTAAGTTTGCTGATGACACCAAACTGGGAGGACTGTCTGATTCCCCAGAAGGCTGTGCTGCCGTTCAGCAGGATCTCAATCACCTTGAGAGTTGGGCAGAGAGGAACCTCATGAGGTTCAACAAGGACAAGTGCAGAGTCTTGCATCTGGGAAGGAAAAACCCCATGCACCAGTACAGGCTGGGGGTCAAACTACAGCAGAGCAGCTCTGCAGAGAGAGATACCTGGGAGTTCTGGTTGGTAACAGGCTAAGCGTGAGCTAGCAATGTGCCCTTGGGGCCAAGAAGGCAAATGACATCCTGGCATGCATCAAGAACAGTGTGGCCAGCAGGTCAAAGAAGGTTCTTCTCCCCTCTACTCTGCCCTGGTGAGGCCTCATCTGGAGTACTGTGTCCAGTTCTGGGCTCCTCAGCTCAAGAGGAACAGAGAACTTCTGGAGAGAGTCCAGCGCAGGGCCACGAAGATGATCAGGGGACTGGAACATCTTTTATACAAAGAAAGGCTGCAGGAACTGGGGCTGTTTAGTCTGGAGAAGAGGAGACTGAGGGGAGATCTTATTAACATTTACAAATATCTAAATGGTGGGTGTCAGGACGTTGGGACATCCCTTTTTTCTATAGTAACTAGCAACAGGACAAGGGGTAATGGGATGAAGCTGGAACACAAAAAGTTCCACTTAAATATAAGAAAAAGCTATTTCACTGTGAGGGTGATGGAGCTCTGGCACAGGCTGCCCAGAGGGGTTGTGGAGTCTCCTTCCTTTGAGGTCTGCAAGACCCACCTGGACATGTTCCTATGCTATCTGATCTAGATGATCCTGCTTCTGCAGGAGAGTTGGGCTAGATGATCTCTAAAGGTCCCTTCCAACCCTACTATTCTATGATTCTATGATTCTAATAATTATCTTGATACAATGAGAAATTATTATATAGGCAGTAGACTCTGAGCTTGAGAGGTAACAGGCTCTTCTAAGGGTCAGTGAATCCTTTCGCATATTTTTCCTAAACAGGAGGGAAACTAAAATCTCTGTTTAATAAGAATGAATGTAGGAGGTGGAAGGGTATTGGGAGGAAGGGGGATAAGGAAATAACTGAGAAAACTGCATCTCTGCCTAGTAATTTGGATATCCCTGAGGACTATTCAGACCCGACTAGTGGTTTAAGTATCTTGTTTTGGAGTGAGGGATTTCCTCTCTCCCAATACACATCTGGCCAGCATCTCCTGTCTTGAAGTCAGACATAGTAGCCAAGAGATTAGGTTTTAGGCACTTTTTAGCCTTGTGACTTTAAGAGTAAATCTCACAATAGCCTCTACATATTGGAGAAATAAATTTGTGTACCTGTGAAAGTTGGCAGCTGTAGTGGCTAAATATCTTTTTGTTCTTTTTACGCGATGTTGTCCTCAGGTTATGTGCACAGGGGTGTTTTTTAACAAGCTAATTAAATGGCAGTATTTTCCTGTAATGGAGTTTAACTAATTGTCTAGATATTTAAACTAATTCATACTTACAGCTGTACATACAGAGGAAATAAGGGCAACTGATAATGAGAAACTTGTAAGAAGGTATAGGCAAGCTGAATTGTTAGGAGCCTCTTGTCCCTGTCTTTCTTCTCTTGCTTATGGCTTCAAGTAAAACATGAACTATGGGAATAAATAAAGAAGACAGCATTATTTTGTGAGTTTGGAAGTAAATAAAAGTAAGAATTTCTTCATTTGTATATAGTAACATACTGATGTTTTACTACTGAATGTTTAATGAGGTTTTTTGTTGGTTCACCATCTTTCCACTTCCCAAAATAAGGAAGATAAAAATATGACTATATCTGAAAAAGAGTGTGAGAATTCACTCATAGTTGTTCTATTTTTCATAGTAGTTTTAAGTTTAAAACATGTTCACAATATTCAAAGAGAATATCTCAGAAAGTGAATACAATGACATGATGAAATAGAGTCCTTCAGGTAGGTCTAAAGTATGAAGAATTGATTGACTCCATGCCCTTAGCCTTCAGAGGTCAAAGTTATAAGCCAAGATAACATAACTCTTGAACAACACTGTGGCAGAAAGTGGAAGAGACAAGAATGGCTGAATTAAATCTAGAGGTTATGCTCAGGGTTACAAGGCATTCATCGAGTGCTATCACCTTTATCATTAACGTTTCCAGGAGGAGGTCAGAGGAGACCTGTGACCAGGAATCAAGAATCTCTCTCCCTTCAAGCCTGTGGAAAAAAGTCTGCGATGTGTGTCTGCCTTTTTCACCTGCAGACTCCCTTCCTTTCATATGGTGCAACTGATTTTAATAATGTGCACTGGAGGACAAGCCTGGTTCTGCATGTCTCTGTCTTCCTGCTTGTCATCAGGTAAAAGTTTTTAGAAAAGTCCCTGCATGTCACATGTGTGATGTCAGATACTTTTAAATGCCAAATACTGCTACTACTGCAGATGCAATTGTATGTGAGCTACTTTTAGAATCGGTATACTGATTTAACTGATAAAATAATACTGTATTTTCCAAAACTTTAAAAGGCATCATAAAAATATAACTAAAATACTCCAAAAACATACAACTGCATGTGCATATCCTTTTTGTTAGTTTACATTTACAATGGTAATGTTTTTGTTTTTAAAGGTTGGCCATTAACATCATGGCTTACAGAATTAAATAACAGGAAATGCTGAAAATACAATATAAAGACGATAGAAACTAAAATTCTCTGGATATCTCTAGGATGATTTTTCAGTTTTCAATTGGAAGCAAGATTCTTCCCAAGTGTATCTCTGTTGAAGTATCCTGATTTATGTCATAAAAACCCCTGACCTTGGGTGTCTAACCCCTGATAAGGAATCAGTAGAACTATGATCAAAATCATTCTGCATAACATACTGTTTTTGCCTTTAGATTGATGATTAAATCCTCAGTTTCTTTTCCTCTGTCTGATTCTGATTTCCTATTTAGTGCTATAATTAGATAAGGAGACATATTTGGAAAGAGTGTGTTGTAATTACACAGCATGAGATGAAGAGGTCACACAACATCAGTGTTTGCAAGTTGTGCTTGTGCTTCTTGCTCCAGCTACAGATTTTTTTTTTAGTTAATTTCTGAAAAATGGTACCCAGTACTGTGGGCACCAGCCTGTCCCATCTAGATTCTGTCAGAGGATCTGGAAAAATTTGGAGAGTCTATAGAATGTCAAGCTTGTGACTTCAACTTTGCCCAGTTTTCCTACTTTGATCTGTTGTTTTGTTATGGTGACTGAGACAAAGCTTTGTTTCAGGCTGGTAGCTTTTGTCAAAAGGATTAAGTGCTGAGAATTTATTGAGAAATACACATCATATGAGAGATGTCATGGTTTTTGCCAGCCAGCAGTGAAGCACCTCGACAGTCTCTTGCTCACTGCCCCCCTATCTACCCCCATCCTTGTTAGGATGGCAGAGGCACCAGCAAAATGAGAGTAAAAAAGATAACCAAGGATGCTGTGGATTGAGACAAAGGCCAGGAGGGCTCACTGCCAATTACAGTCCTGGGCAAAACAGACTCCAGTACTCAGAAAGAAAAGTAAGGAAAGTTTATTCTACTACCTACAAGAGACAGAACAGAACAAAAAGCAAAAACAGGGCAGGATGATAAGAAAAATACAACCAGCACTTTAAGATCTCCCTCTCCCATCCTTCCTTTCTTCCTGGGCTCAGCTCACTGCTTTACCTCCTCCCCACTCAATGAGGGGAGGGAGGGGACAGGTGATCAGTCTCTCACAGATGGTCTCTGCCACTTCTCTCAGATGAAGACAACTCCTTGCATTCTTCCCTTGCTCCAGTATGGGTCCTTCCCACGGGACATAGTCCTTAATGAACTTCTCTGATGTGAGTTCTTCCCAGCAGCTATGGCTTCTCTGAATATTGGATCCCTCACATGGGACATGGCCTCCTCTGGCCATAGTCAGTGCCCTGCTTCACCAGTCCTTTCTGCAGGATGCAGGGGAGTTTCTGCTCCAGCACACCTCCTCTTCTCTTCCCTCACTGACCTTGGCATCTGCATGGTTGCTTCTCTCTCTCTCTCTCTCTCTCTTCCAACTCCTTTCACCACCACCAGCCGGAAAAGAAGGAAGGACAGAACAAGAAGGAACAGGAAGAACCTTCCTCTTCCAGCGCTTTCTTCTTAAAAAGTGATCATGGAGGCACTCAATTGGCTCAGCCCCAGAAGTGAGTCTGGCTCAGAGCTGGGGAGAGTTTTGAGTAACTTCTTACAGGAATCATCTTTACAACCCTTTCCCCTTTACCAGAAACAGCTTCAAGTCAAACCATGACAAGAAGATAGAAAGTGATGGAAGCACAAATAATGTAATTGTGTTAGTTTTTTTTTTTCCCCATGGAGAAGTAGTACATGTTGAACGGTGGGGGTTGGACTAGATGATCTCTAAACCCCTTCCAGCCCCTACCATTCTATGATTCTATGATACTACTTTTTTTTTTTTTGTCCTTTCCTAAATAGAAAGAATATGCCTGTTGCCAGGCCACATTATACTTGTGTATTTTCCATAAAAGTATTTTTCAGTTTTCATTCAGCAGTCCTGATGTAACTAGAAAAAGAAAATGTGTGCTGTAACATGAGATATTAGGAATTTGTAACTTAAATACAAATATTAATTGCAGTGCTTATTATAATCTTGTTTTGATTTGATATGATGTAGTGTTCTAACCAGCTTCTTGTCTTAAACTTTTGGAGTTTTGAGGTTACAAATTTTATAGACTTGCAGACTGGGGAATGTGCAAAAAAAAAAAAGTAGAGGTCCCAGCCTTCTTACATAAAACAGGATAACATTTCACCCCAAATTAGATGTGAACAAGCTTCAAGGTAGGTGTCTGCTTACACATGGAACACTTATAATGAGGAAATATCTGGTTAGATAACTTATATTTAAAGTCTTATAGTCCTCTATGCAATCTCCATAAATGAAGCACGAGCTTTAAACAATGAAAACAGCAATAGAAAAGTAACATGGCAAAGAATCATTTGAGATTTGTAAAGTCAACAGTCGAATCAGTAATTTACTTCAGGCCATTAGACATGTTAGCTGATGATGGATCACTACTGAGGCAGAGGTTCTTTGTTAGAAATTCTGTTTTCACAGTCTAAATCGGAGGCACATAATAGCAGCCAAATGGGTTAACTTTATCCCTTTGCCTTCAGTTGACTGAAGCTTATGCAAATTCATAACAATGGCATTGTTTTTGTTCTCAGGTTGATGTGAGGAATTTCTTCAGGCATAGGAATATATTTGCCTTATCTTTAGTATTCATGAGTTTGTTACTCGTTGAAAAGTGACAGCACAGTAGCTGACTAAGTTCTCTGCTTTCTAAGAGGTGTATTTCCACTATCTTAGTGCTATGGGTAGGGTTACTGTTTTAAGCTAGTTTGATTCACATGCTTATTTGTACTGTGGTGTACAAATGGAAATATATCAGCTGCAGCTCACAAGACTGTATTTGTTTCTTCCATGGCTACACTAAATTAATAGTTCAGCCAATCAGTCTGAAAATGAAACCCAAATATCTGTCTTCCTTCATCACATCTAAATAATTAATATCTAAATTTAGAAATGCTTTGTATTGACGAATAAAGGATCTTGCACTTTGACTGAATATCATCACAGTTTTACTGTTTCCATTATTTCCATGAATTATTCACTGTTACATCCAAGTTTGTTTGGATAATTTTTCCTGATCCACACACTTTACAAGTCCATTCCATTCTTCTCCTACAAAACCATTAACATTAACTAATTAATATTAGTTCTGCAACTCATCCTTGGAGGAGTGCTTCAACAACTTTCTTCGAGCCCAATGCAAATTACTGTTATTTTTTCTTTAGTTAATGCTTTACACAATTTCCAATTCTTGTACTATGTACATCTGTTTCCATTTAGTTGTCTGTATAGCTGAATTCATGATTTTTGCTCTAGTGCAATATTGAACATACAGTAATTTATTTATTTATTATACAGCAATTATTGCATTAGTCTGGAACAATCTATTTTCAATAAAATTCAATACAAGTTTACCAAAGTTCCATGAATTTAGATGTCCCTTTTTTGTGAGGGATAAAGTTTTAGGCAACTGAGATGAGACTAATGATCTTAAATTTGCTTACCGAATGTTGTTGTTGTTATCTTTTTCTCTTCTGTCTTAAAAAGAGATACAAGATCTACATTTTTCCTGTTGTTATATGTTATTACTTAATATTACTGTAAGTTCCTGTAAGCACATTCCCTGTTCTTTGTTTGATCAACTTTAATTTCAGTTTTTTGCTCTTATCTCAGAATATAGGTTCACTATCTGGTGTTTTCCCTAGCTGTCTTACTTTTGATCATCAGCAATGTCCTTACGTCTGTTTTTAATACAGCATAGTATTTATTTGGTTTTGCGACTGTACCTGACATCTTTAATCTCTGTTTCATTCTCAGTGAATGCTGTCCCTTACATTTGGGTTGTTTTAATTTTACTCTCTGGGCTTCCCAATAACTCCAGGACCTTTCCAGGGAAAGTTTGGACACATCCTTTAGCAATTCCTTCCCTACTTAGATATAGGAGTAACAAGAAGAACTCTTTCAGCATTTTACAATTATCAAATTATGCCGCTTGCAGAGAAACCAAAGTGTGAAGGCAAGGAACAATGATGTGAAATAGAGACCTGCTGTCATCACTGCACTTGCTAGTTGCTGCTTACTGATATTAAATTAGACGGTTGGCTCTTAAAGAATATGGTATGTGCTGTAATTATAGTAAGGAATCATTAAAAGAATAGCAAGATATCAGAGGAAAAACTTGTCAATGTATGCAAAGTATCTGCAAAGGAAACCCTAAAAAGCACTATTTAAAGACATCAGTAATACACTAGTAATTTGAAAAACTAGTTGGCATGGAAAAATGATGTACAATCTATGCAAATCTCAAAATCCTACAGAAGTCTCTCAAGTACATGACTGAATGGATTGTCTTTTCAGTTTCTGTGAGGGTCAAAAAATACAGCTCATTTTTGAGAGTTGTATAAGATCATGAATTCCAGTATTGAGGTTGTGGAATTAATTATTTGGAGAATATATTCCAATGGTAATTTCATTTATTAATTCTACCAGTTTTCCTTTTTCTATGTTTTATAAGATTTACCTGTTGCCTGAAATGTAAATCCCTAAGAGGACAAATACTTTGTTCACACCTTGGTAACACTGTAGTTAATATTACTGATATAATACAACTATCCTACTGTAACAATGACTCCATGATAAAGTAAATAAGGTGACCTCATTAGTATGAAAAACTGTTTCTCAGTACATTTTGAGATCAGCAACTGCAAGAGGATTTCTTACACTTGTGTACTTTCTCTCATAAGGTGACTTTGGAGCGATCATTATTTGATTTAATCTGGTATTCAGTAAGGAAAAAGAAAACCATAGCTACAAAGAGCAGGAATGGTGTAAAAGAGCCATAGGCATGCCAATCCATACTAAACACATGCAGATGGAAAAGTAATGTAAGAATAATTTTAAAAGAGAGACAAAGAAAAAAGAATTTGAGTGTTCTAACTGCATTGCCCTGTTTCTCAACTAGCCGGAAAGAGTAAGCCAAACTCTATCTTAAACTCATGCAATTTTACAAATTTTTCTGTGAGCTCAAATTATTTTGGGTTCCCTTAACAATAGTCAGAGCTGTTTTAAATCTTGAGTTCCTTTCACAGATCAGGAGCCCTGATGGACTTAAAGGCGTAATAGCATTTTCTGGTTGACAGAGCTTGATCTGATCCCAGATATCCCATGACTCTCACTTTTCTGCTATTAAGTTCACAGTTGGTACCACCACTCTACTTACTTTCCCTTTAAATCCAGCCAGCTGTCTGTCAATCTCAAATTTTAATAGACTTAAAAGAATATTAGCTGCATCTCAAGAACAATATAACTTGATAGATAGTCCACAGATAAACAAGTTATTCATACAGGGGACCTGACAGTGCAGGTTTGAGCAATTTTTTTTTTTGTTGTAGGTGCAATAGTGCTAACTGATACAGGACTTTAACCTGCCTTGAAAGGACTACTTCTCAACAATCATTTCTGAAGACTTTTTTCTTTTTCTTCCTCTTTCTTGTGCAACTTCCTTCTGTCCTCTGCAATTTCCTATCTTCCAAAACTCATTTATTGCTTGGTTTCAGGGATGACAGATACCTTCTCTTTGAAGAAATGGACCTGCGTAGATGTATTGAGCTGCTGATGGACCAGACATAGGTCTGGAGAAGTACTTCCTAGGCAGACATGCCTCCCTTTGTCTGTCTGTGCTTGTGTGTGTGTGAGTGAGATGGATGGAGCATAGCAGGAGCTTGAAGCAAAGACAATCTGGCAAAAAATCTCAGGGACAGGGAAGAGTTTTCCCCTTCATTTGGGAAAAAAATAGAATAGAGGTCTTCTCACTGTGAATGTGTCCCTTTTTATATCAATATAGGTGAACCCCTAGATGTCTTGCCAGGGCTTGTCTTTCCACTAAGTAATAGCTATCCTTGGATTTTTGTTTGCTAATTACATTTACATGATATATCATTTATCATCACCCTTTCACCTGGAAAAGGTAAGATATAAAACTCGTTAATATTGAAAGACTTGCCTTGTTGCTGATGTGATCTTATCAGGCAGTATTGACTGATCATTTAGAAAGCAAAATTACTGGCAGCTTCTGCACAGTTAACATACTTCTATGTGGCAAACTCATTGCTGTGCTGGAATACCCAATCCATATTTAGGAAAGGTGGCTCAGAATGCCGTACAGCAGAATTTTACCCAAGAAAATTAGACCTTTGAGTACTGCTGTGACATGATCTGACAGTTTTACTCTTGACAACTCATGAAGAGATTGCTGCAGCATAATGAAATGGATAAACATTCTTTTAAAGTATTTTACAGTGAATTTTGAGTATATCTGTTGGGACAGTGCTCAGATAGAGTATTTGGCTCTGTAGGAAAAGAAGACATTTTGATTAATTGATACAAAAAAAGAGAAAATATCATATAATAAGCTAATTTACTGTGAAGAAATAACGTTACTTTTTTCCTGTCAAAAACCTCTTAAAGTTTTTTTCTTGTCTTTTATACTTTGACTTTTTTAGTGTATGGCAAAGTTATTAATCTTCAGTAAAGAAAAAATCCTAGATTGCTTTAAATCAGTAGGTCATGCAAGTTGTTTTGGTAGATATCTAGTTTTGGTCTTCAGCAAAAGGAAAACATCATTACACATCAACTGATCTTTTGAAGCCAGTATTGCTGAATCGGGTCTCATCTTCAGTATCATATTTTACCTTCAAAGCTGAGGGCAGATAAAGTTGTAGGGGCCAACCTTTTCTAAATGATTCTATAATTTCAATTTTGAATTTTGAAGCATTATTCCAAGCATTTATGCAGGTGCATAAAGCATGACAAAATTGCCATGACCAGGCTAAATCTGTACTTCATTTGGTAAAAATAAAGTACTGTTTAGTACTCTATGATGAGTTATGGTAGTGCTTTGTAATTTGTTTGGATCTGAGTGCACCAGTGGGAGGCAGAAGTTTTTCTGCCCTCTCGCCAAGTTGAAGTCTGTCAAGAAATCTGGTCTTTGTTGGCCATATATGGCAAGTTCTGGAGAAAGCACATCCCGACGTTAACTATCAAAAGCCTGCATGTTGTGCTCTGATCTTGACTTCACAAGACAGCTGGGAAAGCACTTTTTTGCACTTTAGTTTTACCCAGTCAGAAAGTATTTACCAGTGTGACAGCATAGTACAGGAAAAGGACCTTATTAATTCAGGCATCTAGTTTAAAAAGAAGTAGACTCTAATATGTATATGATATAATGACCACTCAATGCTCTTCATGAAGTGTTACCCTTGAGGAACAAAAATTAAAATTCATTAATGCAGAAGAAAGTGTGTCAAAATGATATCAGATATTTGAGTGTAGTGGGATAGTGAGACCAGTTTGGAAAAGACTTCTAATTCGTTATTTCTCTGCCTTCGTAATTCTCTTACATCTTTAATGAGGGCTCATGAATTAATTCAGAATAGGTTTTGAGATGGACAGACTATCATTCTCCTTCCACTTCAATCTCAGAAACCACAAGTTTGAGAGTAAGACGGCTTTATACTTCAAGAGGAAGAAATTTATAAGATTTAGATCAACCAGAAGAATAAGGAGAGTGTCTGGGGAAAAAAACACCTGAATCCCCAGAAGTACACTTACTGCTATCACAAATACAATAATTTTTTTTCTGCTTAGAACAGGCTGGTAATGTATTATAGTTTCATAATACTCAAATAGGAATAAAATCAATTGCACGATTTTTACTTCTCTATTAGCTTAAAACAAGACATCTTCAAAGTGTTGGTTTACTGAATCACGTATTTGTATACATCACTATGTACATAACCACATTATATTTCAGTGTCAGAAAGCACCAGAGAGCAAATTATGTACTCTGTAGCTGAGTTGGCAAATTTTAAGCATCCTTTTAGCTATGTTATGATTTGGTCAGTATGTCTGTAGTTAGGATTAAGAAGCAATAGCTGTGAAGCTGCTTCTTTCTATTAGCAGTAATAGAAAGTTTGTGCCAGATGGGATGAGTGGCTGAATGCTTGACTCCAGTGTAATAGGTAGGAAAAAGAAATTCCCTGACTAGTTGTGTTTTTCTGCCTGGATCCTGCACTCTCCATCTTCTTGAATTTGAGTCCTTCATACCTTACAGGCAACTAAATGTAAGAGCAAGCAGGAAGCGCGTACAATGTAGCAGAGCAACTGCCGTGGTCCTCGAGCTGCTGAGGTCCCATGGTACAGTCTCTACATCTCTTCTGCAGTATGTAGAATCAGCCCATGCCAGTGAGATGCACTCACAGACTGTTATACCTGCCTTTTGCATATATTTCTAGTGATGACTGGGAATCCAGGGCAGAGCCAAAGGCTAAGCTGTGCTGAAATTTGTCTAACCACAGAAAAGACCTTCATCCCAGGGGTGTCACAGTGTAAGTAGAAGATCAAATTGCAGTGTTCTCCATATATGTCAGGAGAAAAATAGCATCTGGTTCTTTCATTTTGGTTTTTTGCCATTGTAGTTGAGCAATCCTACCATTAACATTGTAGTCTGTTTGTACAGAACTGAATATGAGGTTGGTAAAATCTTCATGCTTCTTCTTGAATCACTTTGATTACAGTGTCACAGCTCTGGGTCAGAATATTCTGTTTGCATTGAAAGAAAATTGTCTCTGTACCCAGAGTGAACTTCTGTTACACAGATGAGTTGTACTGGCTTGTTTAAGTTTATAAGGCTAGATATTTCAACTTTCAAATAGGGAGCTACACATAAAAGATGGGGCGAGTTATTAAAATCTCTGCTTGCCTGGTTCTTTTTATTTTTTTTTAAACAAAAACTATTTTTGTGGTCAAAAGAGAAAAAATAATGCTTCAAGTGTTTATTTTGATGCTAGTTCTCTGCATCAGAGAAGGACTAGCCATTCATTTTGTGGCACTTCTCTTGAAGATGCTACATTAAGGAACCTCTCATATACTCCAGCAGCTGTCAGCAGGGAATGGATACATCTTCCTTGCTTTTGCTGGGAGGTGTGCATATGTGTGTCTGTTCTTTGATATGTTAAACAGTCAAGATGTGCTGTCTATAGCTGATAGCATTCCTATTTATAATTTCCTTTAAAAATTAATTAGATTTTAGCTTATGTTCCACAATTGTTCAGCAGGCAATTGATTGTAGCTCCACTGATATCACAGAAGACAGTATTTCTTATTTGTGTAATAACTACATATAAGAGAGACCAGCAGATGCATAGGTACACATATCTAGGGCAGATAAGAAGTAACACTATTCCAACAAGCCAACTTCATATCAGTGATGAACGGTGTGGCAAGAGCCCTGTACTGCTTTGGAAAAAGGAAAGTAAGGCACTAAAGATACCAAGAGGAGGAAAAATGTCACTGACTCTTTTTTGCAGTTTAAATGTACATTCTGGAGTGGGAGACAAAAAGTCTGTTTATAACTTTTTTGCAGTGTCACATCACTGCTTCTGTTTTGTTCTTGTTTGTTAGTTATATTAAAAAGTGTGTTCTCATTACTACAGAGTTATTCTTTGCTTTTGTGTAATGTTTGAACTGTTAGAGAAGTTCAGTTAGGTTTTCACATTCTTATAGCAATATAGAGACTGTAGTACATTACTTAGTGGTATTTTATTTGTTTTGTGGTGTGTTGTGGGTTTTTTGTTCCCCCTTGCATTTCTAGTAAGGAGGGGAGGTACAAAATGTTTCCTTGCACGTTCACCTAAACCAAAGATCGAGCCTTATTTTTGGCATCTATTTTAGTGGTGACTGGTAGGATTTGTACTTTTCCCATTGTAGAAAAAGATATTTTTGACAATGACAGTCACATATTCCACTTTGGTCTTGTTTATTTAAATAAAAATCATTTTCTTTATCGGTATAATTTTCTGGAGGGAGGATTGTGGGTGGTTTTTGTTGACTTTTAAATGGCTTCTCTTCCTTTTATCTCCTTTATCCATGTATACATTTACAATTCTTTATTGGAAGGGCGAGATTAAAGTTGCCTTTCTAAATCTCTAGAATTAGCTTAAAAAAACCCCATACTATAAAAATCGGAAATTCAAATGTTAATAAATTATTCATGAACTAGTTCTCTATTTTTTAAATTGTTCATAGACAATGAGTTATTTTTTCAGATTAGGTGACCACTTGTTCTTTTGTTGTTTGTTTTTTTTTTTTAAATACATTATTTGCTTACACTTTAAAGAAATTATGCTATTTATGTGTGGACATCACAGAATCACAGAATCTTAAGGATTGGAAGGGACCTCAAAAGATCATCCGGTCCAACACCCCTGCTAGAGCAAGACCTCCTAGAGCAGGTCAATCACAAACTTATCCAGATGGGTTTTGAGTGTTTCCAGAGAAGAGACCCCACAACACATCTGGGCAGCCTGTTCCAGTGCTCTATCACCCTCACGGTGAAGAATTTTTTCCTTTTGTTTCTTTGGAACCTGTTATGTTCCAGCTTGTACTGGTTGCCCCTTAACATATTTTTTGCTTCTTAATCATCATGGTAGTCTTGAGGAGTTTGTTGATGTAACTTGCCAGTTTGCAGAGAAGTAAGGGCAATGCTAGAGCACGATAGAACAAATTTGGTTTTTTTACTTTTTTTCTTACTTACATAGCTATGTAAGTTAGAAAGTAACATTTGTTCAGAGATGTTGTGTATAGATCATACAAATCACTGCAAAAGAGTGTTTATTGGACCTTTTCCTACTTTAAAATAGGTAAATTATAAAAAAGGAATTATAGTTCTCTGAGGAAAGCAAGACGTAATATCTTTTTACATGAAAAAATGTGCAAACTAAGTTAAAATTGGATATTGGATGATACTGTGGACAGTATCAGATACATCAGATACAGATATAATTGAATAATCATGTCACACTTAGATACATCAAAGAGCTTGCATTCTGTCTGAAAGTCAACTCCACGTTATTTATTTTCACCACAAGATCCTCAGCATCTTTGAATAGAGACAAGCACACAAGAAGAGTGTTTCTTTTATAACAATTATGTCTTTAAATAATTTTTTTCTTCTCTTCTTCAATTACACACTATTCTGCCCAGTAGTATAAGCTTTGGATAACTAATTAAAGTTCTGTGTAATGGTTTTGAAAAAGTAAGTGAAATAAATAAATAACAGTAATGTAATTGCATGTAAAGATTATTATGAGTATTTTAAAAATGTGGTTTAGATATGTTTGCCCTGTTACAACACAATTTAGTGTATAACAATACATTCAGTAGTGTTGGAGTATACTTAAAATACAACTCAGCTCCACATACACACATGTACACAAATATTTTTAAGTATATAGAAATCTTTCTCTTAGTATAATCAGTGATAATCTAGTACTTCTTTACAGTGGAGGACTACTTTTCCTTCCAGACCTGTAACATTTCAACTCAGTGTGTGCAAAATGACAGTGTTATTTACTGTCTAAGGCATGTTCACTTACTGAAGTAATGGCACTTACTACTCTGCATTTTTAAAGACAAAATCTCTTGTAGAGAAACATTTAACATGTATCCAAATTTGTACTATGTTTTATCAACTCCGTATTTATCTTCCACTGCAGTCCTAGTCAGAAGGCAAATGGAGAAGTGCCCCATCAAGTGAGTTATCTCTTCTGTCACTCCCTTATCTTTCAGGAGAAAAGTCCTTATCAGTGACAGGATCTGGTAGGCCATCAACTCTTCATATGTATCTCTTTCAGCTTCACCCCACACATGCTTTGTAGCTACTGACATTCTAGATAAGCATCTTTCAGTTATGCCTTTTAAGCAACAATTGGTTTGCCATTACCAACTGCCTACTTCATTAGTATAGGTTTAAGTGAGGGCTTTGCCCTGTATCATCATTCAAATGCTCTGTTTTCGTTTGCACACACTGAGATAGCAATTAATGCAGCCCACAGTAACTTCCTACTTTTTCTGAATAATTAATAGATTAATGCAGCCCATAGTAACTTCCTACTTTTTCTGAATAATTAATAGAGTATCACATGTAAGAGTCTAGCTAAATGTGAGATTTTTTTATGAATCCTTTTTCTGGTCAAAAATACAGTTCTCATCTGAAATAAAAGGCCCCTGTATGTCACTCATCACAACAGAGTAAAATGCTTAACATCTATTAAACTGACCAGCTGTTACATCAGAACTGCTGTTCAAGATTATTTTGTGCTGAATATCACAGGGTTTGTGATGAAAATACATAAAAGTCCCTGCATGTTTGCTTTATTCTTGTACATTATCTCTTTTCCACCTACCCCTTTCAATCTGCCTTGCTGGTGCTGTTCTGGTCATAGTCACTACACTCAAAACATTTTGAATCCTGACATAAAACAGAATACTTACCAGCTTGTCCTCTTCTCTTTCCTTTCCTCAGTAATGTACATAGGGGGGGAAAAAAAGTAAACAACTCTTGTTACTTGTTTCTTTTTGAAAACAACTTGTCAGTTTATTTCAGTGTCTCTCTGTGTGTGACAGAAAAAGGGAAAAGAATCTTTTATTTATGTTGTGACAAAAATCTTCCTTTTACTGACACTGGAATTAAGTATAGAAATAGTGCCAAAGGACTGAAGAAAAATAGAAAGAAAAAAAAAGACTTTTTCATTTTAAGTAAAATAATTTCTTAAGAATGTGTGTGAACATATTAATTGCCAAATAAAAGTGCTCTCACACAAGGTAATGTTTAAGTAAAAGGTTTCGGAGATAAAATGTCCACTTGCCATGTGCTGAAACGCATCAAGAAACTCGAATTGTAGTGAGGGAAGGACAGTTTGTGTTCTGAAGGACAAATGAAACTGGACCTACTTTTTTTTTTTTTTTTTTTTTTTACCAGATGAAGCATCAGATCAAGACCTGAACACCCATACTATCAGGTAGAACTTAAAAGTACAAACAAGCAAAAAGCTGAACGTCTTTAGCCATGAAATATAATCAAAGTATTACAAACATCTATGAAACATTAGACCGATGACAAATGTGTTATTATATGTCTTTGGAATGGGATTAGTCTTGCAAATTGGTACAAAGGGAAAATTTGGTACAAAGGGAGAAGTACATGGGGATCATTTTGTATATAAAAATTAAATATATGTATGTAGACACACATAATATACAAAATATATTGATATATAGATGCATGTATTTCATATAAAGTGTGGTTTGAATAATAATATCCTCACATGAAATCAAAGTAATAGAATATATTCTGTTTCTGTTACTTAGGTAGAAAACATGATATGGTAAAATATGCTGCTAAAATAAGTTTGTTAATGATCATGTATATCAATTATGTAACTTCTGCACTCATTACAGTTTTGAAGATTTAGCCTGCAAAACAAAATCTGTTTGATTTTATATGCATTAACAATTTTCCTAGTGACGGGTAAGCATGAATGTAAATGGCTATTGAACATCTTTTTTAATTTATATGCTTAGTTCAAAAGCTACCAGAGGTGATAAACACTTGCTCATCAAATGCAGCTTAGATGTCTCCACAGTTTATAACACTGTCTGAATGAAACTGTAAGTGAAACTATTCTTGCAAGGAGTTAAAGGACATGATATAAAATCCATTGTTTTCTAGATGGTAGGGCTCTCTCTTTAAAAAAGGCTTCCATTTCTTAGGCAGTCCATATAGCTAGGTTTGCATCTTATCCTAAGTACATCTTGGTTAGTCCAATACAATTGCTGAAAAGCTCTCTAAACAGTGTGGAAATGTTTTTGAAAAGAATAGTGGAAAACTAACCATTTCTTATGCAACTTAATGACTAAAGAACATCAAAGATTTTTTTCTGTGCATAGGGATCCTGAGTATTTGCACAATTGTTTTATTTCCATCCCAGTCTTTGCCAGAGATGGACTTGCCAGAAGTGGATTTCCATTTCCAGTACCTCTGTAATGAAGATGGAAGGAATTTTACAACTCCCAAGGCAATAAACTGTTTTCTGTTATTGTTTTATATAATAAAATATCTGTGGAAGACATTCAATAAAGTCATAGGAGATTAGTGTTCTAGTCATAGAAAAGCACAGGGAAACACTTTTCTAGTGAAGTTGATTTAGAAAATTGCTTTTTTACTGGCACCATCATCATGTATATTGTTTTGCACATGGCCAGGAAAAAAGAAAGCTGTGATATCAAATTAATGTTACCTGGATGTCTGAAGAGCTATCATTTGTGAGAACTGACCCAATTCACAACAGAGAAAGGACCTGAGTCTTATTCCTTACACTACAAGGGAATTGGAGTCTAAGTACTGCTTTTCTAATTTGAAAAAAAAGAAATATTTTTGCAATATTATTATTATTATTATTAGTGTGAGTTCTGAATCTACTTCCTACACTGTACTTATTGGGTTAAAAGAAAATTATTAACAAATAAATATTGAGGCTTGAAGCTGCAAGTAGCACTGTCTTTGCTGTTAATGAACAGCATAGGAATTATTTCATTGTAATTTCCAGAATCTGCTAATATCTGAATCCATTGAGATTCACAATCATCACTAATGGAATTGAGTATTTTCAGGATGGTGGAAAATAGCCAGGCTTTAATAAAATATTAAAGGGCAGAAACTCTGGATTAAATATTCATCTCGGTGCCTTTGGAGGTTATGTTCTATTGCTACCCTACAGGCCATTAGTAAATAATGATCTAGTGGCAAAACCTTCTGGGACGTAGCATAGCTTAGTACAGAGTTGCTGTATAAAGTTAAATCATCTGATTTACATATTTTCTATTTCATAGAGTAGTTACATTGTTTACATGGTAAAAAAAAAAGTCGAGTCAGTACCGGTAGTCATCTAAATCGCATGAGTAGAGGTAAATTACCAAAGTCGAGCTGAAGGCATTGTGAATGCATGATTCCACCAATACTAATGAGAGCTATCTGGCTGCATACGGTAAAACTCCTTGGTACTCTAAATGTCTCTTGCTCAGCCTTATTGGGTCTATCAAATAGAGCTGTGCCACTTAAAGTAGAAGCAGAAAGAGAGATGATGAGGCTTCTGTGCGTACCTTGTAATAGTAATCATAATAGAAACACTTGAATACTGTTAATTTGTGAAGAGGTAACTGAATTTCCCGTGAAAATGAAGTCACAAACATTTCTTTGTCATGCAGAGCTGATGGAAAGTGTGGTGTTGAAATTGATTAGTAATGGGAAGTCTGGGCTTTGACATATCCATTTTTTAATCAAAAGGATCTTGATTTAAAATCAGTCTTTCATTTAATAAGCAAACATTCATAATGATATTGCAGCATCTCATGAGAGTTGTACTTGAGCCAAAGAATTGGCAACATGTGGAGAACAAGGATAAGTAGCAATCTAAATAGAGCTTTCAAGATGAACTGTGACTCAAGAGTCTCATGATGTGCTGCCTTCTGTCTACACAAGAGGGAGGGGCATGGTGCCTCAGGGAAAATGTATTTCAATTTGACAACCACTCTGCAACTCTAAACTTGCTCTTTGTCAGAGTACTACCTACTTATTGTGTTTGAAACAAATTGCCAGCATGAATGCCTCACTAAGACATCTATCTTTGATGTCAGCATTGAAGTGGTTCATTTGTATTTAAAAGCCAAAGACTGTAGTAATATAGATGACATCAGAAATTATACCAGTTTGTTACTCTGCTGTGACTACGGACTAGCACAATTATGAAGCATGTGATGTTATTTAATCTGTAGTGTAGATAAATTTCTACCTTTTTTGATTTTTTTTAATGGGTAATATCAACTGTAACTGATTGTGAATATGATGTGGAATAGGGAAGACTTTTGCTCCTCAAAATTTTTGGTGCTGTATCTCTCCAAGCCATAACAGTTTCTGAAAGCTATGCCCTCACAGAGACTTAAGGCATACACATAATTTCCAGTGTGATTTCTATAACACTTGAGAAAAGAAAATTGGGATGATAGAGAGGAAGACAAGACTTTTTTTTTTTCTTTGACTTGCAAACAGACTAAATCATCATTTTATTTTATGACATGGATTTTAATAGTGTGTGAATTGTAAATGAAAAATATCAGAGAGATCTAGATGGATGAATGTCTGTTGTTTGTTTGTATTCTATTTTGGGATTTACTGAGAGTGGAGAAATCTTTTTGTTTGAAAATTGTGGTAAGCCTCAAGAGGCTTAACAGAGTTGAAGCTTTATTATGCTAAATGGCTTCTTGTGTATTTCTGTGCTTCACTTAATGATATTCATGAAATATTCTTATTTCCTAGGAAATTCATTGAACGTCTTCCTACAGGGTTTAGCTTATTTGACAGGTTAAGTAAGGATCTGCCTTATTTGTGTGCGTTAAACTCAAAAAATCAATATAATATACTAGTCAATATAATTTACTATTATAAATTAGGTGGGTTTTTTCCCCTCTAGGGAAGTATCTTTTTTATAGTCATCAATTTTGCGTGGTAACATGTGTCTGCCAGCCTAAAATTTAGATAGCTCATGTAAATAGTTCAGGAAATGCTGCAGAGTTCTGTGCCAGCGAAACTCAGACAGGGTGTGTTGGACACAGCTCCTTCCACCTACAATTTTTCTTACAAGTGTGCATCACCTTTCCCAGGAGTTAGGAGTCCATGAGGGCTTAGCCAGTCCTATGGTAGCTCCACAGCCTTATTAGGCGACTTGTCCTGGCTCATAACTTGTCCTCAAATGCTGAGGAGCAAAACTGTAGCAATACTAATGCAGTTTTCTGTAGAAATATCTTGGATTGAGAGGAAACAACAATAAGATTTTGCACTTTAAGATTTGCTGGACACGATTGGCTCTGATTTGGTGTCAAGACATTTTGCATTTTCATAACCAGCAGTTTTGCTTGCTGGAGTCTAGTGTTGAGTGCCATGTTTTGCTGAACTTTTCAGTTTTAGCTCTGTCTTACATAATATAGGTATACTCTTGTCACACAATTTCTTCTAACAAATTCTGAGCGCTCTGAGATGGTTCTGTGCTAAACCTGGATGCTGCTGTGGATACTGCATTATGAAGGCATCCAGATCTGTGACTGAATGTGATATAGTTTCTTAATGGATGGCTTCTGGTGATATCAGCTATAATATAAATTACAAAATAAAAAAGTAATAGGAAAGAAAAACTTTGCATATGAGTGAAGGATCTGAAAAGTGAGAGGTAGAAATCTTCACGGCTTTTATTGGGAAAGGGTTTGTGCAAGTGTCAGCAGGTGCTACGACTTAACAGGTTGCATTGTATGTTTCCATGAAAATGTCACTATAAGATATTTTTATTTCTGGCCACTAAATAATATTTCTGTCTTATGAATTGCATATATATGGAATATATAAGGATCTACAGTCATGGTAATCTTATGACTTATATGACTTTATTAAAATCAATAACACTAAGTGTAAAAAGAGTATATATATGATTTGTATATATAAATATATATAAATCTATGTATCTCAGTTGATTGAATAGATTCTGTACTTGTGCACGTGAAGAAAATGAGCACTAATGCCATAGATCTATATAACTGTTACAAAGGTGAAACTAAATTTATTTAAATAGTCAAGTGGTATGACTGCTGGAGTAAGAGGAGGTCAGTGAAGTTGCAATACTGACTTATACACTATGTTCAACACCATCTGACTTTATGTGATGGAAGTTTGTGCTATAGTTCACATCTAAAGCTAAAGGTGCCCCTAGAAGGTGTGTCTGTTACTTCCATTTCTGCATTGTAAATATAAAGTGGTTGTACAAAATATTTGCAATGACTTCATACCTCTTCAGGTAACTGCCCTGGTCTTAGTTTGCAGCTGATTTTACTCTTAGTACAGTATGATGCCACACACAGGAGAATTAATTGCTTAGTTAAGGAACTATGAAACATAAATACTGAATTTTTTCAACTGCTTCTTTCTACCAGTAGTCTTGACTCACCAGGGAGTTCCCAGAGGAATGGAGGAATGCTAATGTGACACCCATTTACAAGAATTGTCCCAAGGAGTATACTAGGAACTACAGGCCTGTCAGCCTAACCTAACCTGCTGGGGAAGGTTATGGAGTAGATCATCCTGAGCAGCATCCTAAGGCACATACAGGATAACCAAAGGTTCAGGCCCAGCCAACATGGCTTTATGAAGGGCAGGTCCTGCTTGACTAACCTGATCTCCTTCTATGACACGATGACCCACTTAGTGGATGAGGGAAAGGCTGTGGATGTGGTCTTCCTGGACTTTAGTAAGACCTTCGGCACAGTCTGCTACAACATCCTCCTGGAGAAACTGTCTGCTCATAGCTTGGACCTACTGTGCACTGGGTGGAAAACCGGCTGGATGACCAGGCCCAGAGAGTTGTAGTGAATGGAGTTAAATCCAGCTGGTGGCTGGTCACCAGTGATGTTCCCCAGGACTCAGTGCTTGGGCCTGTTTTGTTTAACATCTTTATCGGTGATCTGGATGGGAGGATAGAGTGCATCCTCAGTAAATTCACAGATACCAAGCTGGGTGGGTGTGTAGACTTGCTTGAGGACAAGTTCCTCAAAGGGACCTGGACAGGGTGGATAGTTGGGCTGAGACCAATTGCATGAGGTTCAACAAGGCCAAGTGCTAGGTCCTGCACTTGGGTCACAATAGCCCCATGAAATGCTATGGACTTGGGGCAGAGTGGCTTGAGAGCTATTTTGCAAAAAAAGGACCAGAGGGTATTAATCAACAGTTGGCTGAACACGAGCCAGCAGTGTGCCCAGGTGGTCATAAAGGCCAATGGCTTCCTGGCACGTATCAGAAATGGTATGGCCAGCAGGACCAAGGAGGTGATTGTCTCTCTGTACTTGGTGTTGGTGAGACCGCACCTTGAAAATTTTGTTCAGTTCTGGGCCCCTCACCACAAGAAGGACATGGAGGTGCTGGAGCATGTCTGGAGAGGGACAATGAAGTTGGTAGAAGGTCTAGAGAACAAGTCTGATGAGGAGTGGCTGAGGGAGCTGGGGATGTTTAGCCTAGAGAAGAGGAGGCTGAGAGGAGACATGATCACTCTCTATAGCTACCTCAAGAGGAGCTGCAGTGAGGTGAGGGTTGATCTCTTCTCTCCAGTAATGAATGATAGAATAGGAGGAAATGGGTTCATGTTGCACTGGGAAGGCTTAGGTTGGACATTAGAAAGAACTTTTTCATTGAGAGGGTTATCAAGAATTGGAACGGGCTGCCCAGGGAGGTCATGGAGTCACCATCCAAAAGATATTGAAAAAGTTCGTAGATGATGTGCTGAGGGATGTGGTTTAGTTTAGTGATGGGCCTGGTAGTGTGAGGTTAGTGATTGATCTTGATCTTAAAGGTCTTTTCCAACCTCAACAGTTCTATGATTCCATGATTCATCTTTTTCTATGTGTGTGCACTTGTGTACATGCATGTATATATTAATATAACTTCAGAGGAAGATGTAAAAGACTGACTTCTCAGAAAACTATTCCTTTACAACTTAAAAAGATCTTTACTGTGATTTATAAGTCTCTTGATAAAATTGTGACTGTATTTACTTAGTGCAGCGTTGAGAAGACACTATTTGAAGAACCTGTTAGCCAGCTTTTATGAAGTTACAATATTGTGTTATAGTTGCTGTTGACCAAGAGCTACACAAAAAAATGTCTGGGAAGAAAATTTTAAGTAGGCTTTTCTTTGCTTTATCAGCATTTGGAATCTCAATTGACAATGGATTTTACATTCTTTACTCTGAAGCATAGCATCCTTGGTGTTCTGATTTTTTATTTTTTCAGTGTAGTTTATATGTTGTGCTATCAGTTGTATTTTGACAAGTCAGAAGTTGACTTCAAGTATTTGAGAAAGTGTCTGTTCTTCTCTTCTGAAAAACTCTTGTTCTGAAACAACCACAATTGTAGTGAGAATGCTCAGCCAAAACTCTATTCCATTGAGATTTTTTAAATCATGCTAACTAAATACACCTATCTAGTTCCCAGACAAAATCAAATAATCCACTAACATAATAATTTTTTAAAAAAATTATTTATTATTTGATATTGTGTTTTCACTATGTTCTTCAATTGAGTGGAAGAGTGCCAGCATATCTGAAATATTTCTCTTTCCTGGAGCTCCTGGATTTTTTTTGTTGTATACTATCTGAATGCTAAGAAAGCCAAGCCTTAACATACTCAGCTGTTAAATAGCCATAATTTTCATTTGCTAAGTAGTAGAATAACCTCATCTACAGCTGTATCACAGCTAGTTCCAATCCAATTAATCTTCATCAATATTGACACCCTTCACATTATGCTCTGGAAAACTTAAAAGTAAAATAGCTTAATTAGGAACAGCAATGGCATTTCACTTTCAGAAACAAGGAATGTTCAACACACTGTGTTGAAACAACATTCTCCCATTAGAATAGTTTACGTGACAAACTCTAAATAAATATGCATTCGATGGAAGGGCTTTGTGTAACCAGTGTGCACAGAGTAATGTTTTCTGGTGTTCAGAAATTATGAAATTGTCATTAGGAATAATTAATATTCTTGTACTGTATCATCTTGTCAACATCTTGTGGGATGAACTGTACAGGCAATGCAGGTTTTAAAATAGAATAAAATTTGACTACATGCTTATAGTTTCCTATTTGCCATTTTATCCTTTATATTGGTTATGTTTCCATTTCTATCAATAACTTTTATTTTAGTAGAAGACTAAACATTTCACGATGATCTTGACTCTTTGCACTGTGGATTGTGAATACTATCCTTATGCATTGCTTAGTAACACAAAGGTGGAAAAGGAAACGCTTGCTCAAGGAACATACAAGTTGTTTATAATAAGAAATGCATATTGCAATTAATTTCATTAACAAAGAATAAATACAAAGGCAGAATGTTTTATCTTCTCAGAAACTGATTTATCATAGAATCATAGAATGATAGGTGTTGGAAGGGACCTTTAGAGATCATCTAGCCCAACTCTCCTGCAGAAGCAGGTTCACCTAGATCAGATCGCATAGGAACATGTCCAGGCGGGTCTTGAAGATCTCCAAGGAATGAGACTTCACAACCCCTCTGGGCAGCCTGTGCCACTGCTCCGTCACCTTCACAGTGAAATAGTTTTTTCTTACATTTAAGTGGAACTTTTTGTGTTCCAACTTCATCCCATTACCCCTTATCCTGTTGCTAGATACCATAGAAAAAAAGGGATGTCCCAACTTCCTATAGACACCCACTATTTAGATATTTGTAAATGTTAATAAGATCTCCTCTCAGTCTCCTCTTCTCTAGACTAAACACCCCAATTTCCTGCAGCCTTTCTTCATATGAAAGATGTTCCAGTCCCCTGATCGTCTTGGTGGCCCTGTGCTGGAATCTCTCCAGAAGTTCTCTGTCCCTCTTGAGCTGAGGAGCCCAGAACTGGACACAGGACTTCAGATGAGGCCTCACCAGGGCAGAGTAGATAGGGAGAAGAACCTTCTTTGACCTGCTGGCCACACTCTTCT
This sequence comes from Colius striatus, assembly GCF_028858725.1. Lineage (NCBI taxonomy): Eukaryota > Metazoa > Chordata > Aves > Coliiformes > Coliidae > Colius > Colius striatus. Next base: position 30,200,287 of record NC_084761.1, read on the forward strand.
TGATGCATCCCAGGATGCCATTGGCCTTTTTGGACACGAGGGCACATTGCTGGCTCACACTTAGCCTGTTATCAACCAGAACTCCCAGGTCTCTGCAGAGCTGCTCTTCACCAGTTTGACCCCCAGCCTGTGCTGGTGCATGGGGTTGTGCCTTCCCAGATGCAAGACTCTGGACTTGCTCTTGTTGAACCTCATGAGGTTCCTTTCTGCCCAACTCTCAAGCCAGTCGAGATCCCGCTGAATGGCAGCACAGCCTTCTGGGGAATCAGCCAGTCTTCCCAGTTTAGTGTCATCAGCCAACTTGCTGAGGGTACACTCTGTCCCCTCATCCAGCTCGCTGATGAAGATGTTGAACAAGACTGGCCTCAGAACCGATCCCTGTGGAACCTCATTTGCCACAGGCCTCCAACTCGATTCTGTGCCACTGATGACCAACTTCTGGGCTCTGTCATTCAGCCAACTCTTGATCCATCTCACTGTCCACTCATCCAAGCCACACTGCTTGAGCTTGCTGATGAGGATGTTATGGGAGACATTAGATAAGAGCTCTGAAGAATAGTAGTTAATGATGAAAGTGATTAGAGAACTTGTAGTTATATTTTACCAGAGTTAGAATTCTGAAGATGGATTACCCATTGCCCTAAAAGAAAAGAACATTAGGGATAGACCATAAAGTCTGGTTTTTTTCTTCAAATTTGTCCAATGGCTATCAAGGAGACTTCTGGCTAGAAATTTACTCTCTCAAGTTCCCAATAGTCTGATTTGTTAAACCCTGGAATCCTTTTATCAAAAGCAAAGAGATTAAAGAGAGTCTCCTCCAATAGCCTGTATCCTCTGTAAGTACTGTCTGCAACTTCCAGGTATGCTTAAAAATATATTGTTAATATAAATCAGATCCGAGGATGGTGCATTGTAAATTCTATGTGTGTGTAGTCTAAATTCATCTGCTAGTTGGATTTATGATGCTTGTGGAGCCAAACATCAGGGGGATTTGTTAGCATACTGTCTCCCTTAAAGGGAGCAAGACCATTGCCTCTTCAAACATGACTGGCCCAACATGAAGTGTGTTTTCTATTCTCATCCCTGACTGTCACAAGCTGGGGAGATTGATACTTGATCTACTAATATAAGGTGTGAAATGTCAAGTCTGAAAATAAGAATCATGTATGTAATGTTCTTTTCTTGTGTATTACCTTAGTCACATATTTTGAATAGAAAATAAAATTTCCCATTTCTGTTGTTATTACTTTTAGAAAATTGCGTTTTGCATGGAGGTGGGGAGCTGCTCTACTGTACTGGAAACTTATAACGATGCAGGTCTTCAAAGCAGATGGATGAGAAGAGAAGTTTTCAAGGCATTTTAACTCTCTGATAAGTTTGTTTTGCAAAACGAGAAGATGCAAATTGTAACTGTTACTGATGCACCTCAGCCAGTTACAGGTGTCAGGGTTGTAAGACAATGAATTCACTCTGTTGAGGACCTGAAAGGACAGAATTTCAGAGTTAAATTTTTTTAAGCCTAGTAACAGCTATGCCAGTTCTCAAATGAAGACATGCACTCTTCTTCTGCATTCTTAAGAAAGTTCAGCAGATATGATTCGACACAGTGGCAAGAAACCTGGAAGCTCAACCTCCTTCACAAAAATGGGAATGCAGCAATAATGTAGAAGTACACCAGAAACTGATCCCAAGTTATTAGAGATACAACTTAGCCAAGTAACATTAGATACAGGTAATACAATAGAAAGAACTACTTTCTTTTGTTATCACTTGCAACTTCGGAAGTATTTTCTCTGTTAAGCAACACCCATTATCTGAGATTACTCCTGCTACTTCAAGTACTTCTATGCAGTAAACTGCACAGCAAGTAAAGGTCAAATATAATTAGCTGGGGAAAGGACTTGTTTGTTTTCATCCTCACCAGAGCTTTTATTTTTGTAATTATGAATAGAGAAAAGGTAATGTTACAGAATGAATCTCCAATAAAAATTAAATGCAGAGTGGAAACAGTCTTTCCACACAGTAGTAGCAAATTTAAAGTGTTTCTTACACTCTCTCAAAGTTTCATTCATTACTAGCCTGAAAATAAAAACTGACTGCACAATGAGAGAAAACAAACCTCAAGATTAACGTAACACTCTAAAACGCAATGTTTTTTAAACTTTACACGGGAGAAAAGAGGTGGAAAATACATGGAAAGTTACAGAGAGAGGGGAAGTGCACTATATCATGACTAATGATACAGAAGCCTTCAAATGCCATGAACTGTCAGTAATGAATAAAAACTGGCAGGACCATTTATTTATTTAATCTTCCTTCTCTGTTCTCTCTACCTGGAGGTCTTGGATAATATTCCTTCTTCATATTTTGCTGCTAGACAGTTGTTTTATTGGAAACAGGATTCCAAGAGATTGCCTATCCAAATGTCATCATCACTTTCCAAATTACCTTTCTCCTTCATATTCAGTTCACTAACAAGTACAAATGAGAACTTCTTGAATCTCATGAGAACAGGGTAACTACAGCAAAAAAAAATAAGTTAGAACAAGTTAATAAATGAATTTCCCATTTCTATTCCTTATTTCACTCATGATGGTTGTTAGTGGTTATGTGCATTTCACAATACACTACGAGGAACTGGTATCTATAAACAAAATTTGTTAGCAATGTCCATCTATCATTAGAATGATGGGATGCAAAATAATCAGAAAATGGTCCGGATTTTAGTCTCTCTGTATTTTAATAGAAAACTGAGATTTCAGTATGGATGTAAGAAGCCTACAGCTTAACATGCATTATTCAAATATTTATTGAACCTCCAAATACTATTTATTTTTAATTTTTTTTTTTTAGGAAACATGGTACAAGATCAGAAAAAAAAAAAAAAAAACATGATAAGGCAGCATCAAGAATAGGGATATGTGAGAGGAACGTGTGAGTAATATTTATTTTACCTAACTTCACAGAAGCCAAATCCAGATGGAATCAACTTCTTAAACTCTAAAACTTCTTGATTTCACCTAAAGTTTATCAAAGCAGTTGACAGTGTAAGAGAATTGGCTTTAGTTTCAACATTTAAAAAATAGGTTATTTATTGAAACTTAGATTTTTTACAAAAAGCAAATTAAAAGGCATGCCAACAAATATGCCCGTTTCCCATGCATATGTAGATTTTTTTTTAACTCCCCAAAAAGAATGCATGCACATCTCTTGTTAAATGGTGGAGGTTCCTCTTACTCATGAGACTCATAAGACTTCACATCTCAAGTGCTGTGTTCACCTTTGAGTCTCTCACTACAAGAAAGACATTGAGGTGCTGGAGCATGTCCAGAGATGGGCAACAAAGCTGATGAAGGGTCTGCAGAACAAATCTCATAAGGAGTGACTAAAGGAACTGCAGTTGGTTAGTCTGGAACAGAGGAGACTGAGGGGAGGCATGATTACTCTCTACAACTCCTTGACAGGAGGTTATAGTGAGGTGGGTGTCAGTCTCTTTTTCCCAAGTGATGAATGATAGGACAAGAGGAAAGAACCTGAAGTTGCATGAGGGGAGGTTTAATTTGGAGATCAGTTAAAACTTTTTTACTGAGAGAGTTGTTAAACACTAGCTCAGGCTGCCTAGGGAACTATTGGAGTCCTCATCCCTGGAGATTTAAAACCCGTGTAGATGAGGTGCTGAGAGACATTGTTTAGTGGTGGGTTTGACAGTGTTAGGTTAGTGGCTGGAGTTGATGATGTTACAGATCTTTTCCAACCAAACAATTTCCTTACTCTTTTAAAATAATGTCTTAATATAATCATAAGCACAGTTTTGACCGAATCTTTGTCAAAGCTGTACATTTCACAGCCATCAAATACAAGTTAGGGCTGCATCTCTGACGTTCATTTCGGAACATGTTAAAGTGGTGAAGGTGAAATGTAATTAACAGTATATATCACATAAATGTTTCAATTAATTTAAATTAGTCACTAGGTGGCTATGTATCACAGATGGAAATGTGTTATTTGACAAGAAGAAAGTCCTTATTAATAATGTAGTTCTTAGTCTAATAATGGATTAATACATGTTGGCTTAAATGTATGCATTATCTGACTTGATAACAGTAATGGGTCTGAAAACATGAAACTTCTTCACCTACTCAAAAATAAAGTAGGCAATGGGTTCATAGGGAAGTTTGCTTGAAGATGGAAATTAGAATTTATTTAGAATGAAGTATTATAGTGTATGTGTCTGTATATACATATACACACACAGATATAGATAGTACATATAGTGTAGGTCTTAATTCTCAGATTTCCATGTGCTTCATTCAGCTCAGGGTTTGAGAAAACAAGAGAGAGTATGTTGAGTTATTTTGATAGAAGTCAACTCTATTTTCTGTTTTCTCAGGAGGTATCTTCAAGACAGACTCATTCCCCCAGAAGTTATTACATGTGATACCTGTTCATTTAATGCCATTTGCATTTGCAAATGTTACCATTTGCCCTATTTATTTCCCTGGTCATATTTACTGAAGAAATTCATTTCACATGTGGGATGACAAATGTACTGTCCATCCATTTTATTTATAACTTTTGGCAAAAAATGGTCTGGTATCATTCAGGAAATACCAGTAGAAATTCTTAAAACTTTAGCAAATTGGATGCTCTGTATTTGGTTAATTATCAGGGGGTTGATTTTTTTCCTACTAAAAAATTAAAGCATAACATGTACTTCTCATATGTAAAACATTATTTTCAGTCTGCTAACCTCTGCATGTTCAGACTTTTCTGTAAAGGAAAATGTATCACTTCGGGATGAAACTAAATATATATTTACTGCTAGATGGATTAGATGGAATTCTTACAGATATTATAATTGAAAATGCATGTTTTCTTAGCTACAGACACTCCAAAATAAGTAAAGTTGGGGTAAAATAAATAATGTCATTAATTTGTTACCTAAGGAAAATTTTCCATTCTTCCACCTTAGAATAGAAAAAAAAGATGCACACTCCTACTTGCCCACATTTATGACATTTCATATTTTTTTATTTTAAAGCAGCTGTTTCCTTTTACAATTTATACACAGTAAATAGAAAAAGTAACAATTTTCTTGAATGTATTTACAATATGCTATCTGAGAAAGTAAATAGAATTAGCTCACACAATTTATACGATGTTGGAAGGAAGGAAAAACAAAAAGTAACCAGCAGATCATTTCCGACAGTGTACTAGGCTTTCCTGTTTTAGTTAAATATTCCAGAACAATGTCATCAATCAAAAAGTTTCACATTCCACATAGAGAAATGTTACCTTTTTTAGCATTGTTAAACACTTTGACATATTTGAAAAATTGAGTCTTAGATCCTAAAGGTTATTTGTCATAGGAGAGAGAGAAAATATGCTCTGTGTATGCCAGAATGGCAAATAAAGACTGTAAAGATGATAAATCTTGAGTTGGATACATAAACTACTTGGATTCATAGTCCCCAACTTCATCACACACAGTTATAGTTTAATTTGGCCTTTACTGACATATAACTATATACAACAGGGAAGTGGTCAGTAGATCATGTCCCACGATGCAGCCGCATGAAGGAAATGGTACAAAAGGGAACAAATAGTGTATAACGTTTTGAATACTCAACATACTGAATAATTTTATCAGTGGTTTAATTTGGTGTTGTGGTTTGTTTTTTTTAATTTGATTTGAGGTTTTTTGTTTGTTTTTGAAGGCACACTGGTTAAGGCAAAGCAAGCCTTGAATCCATCCTCTCCCGTGGTATTTAAACGATGAAAGATGTGACAGGCCTACAAACTATTTTGTGCTAAAAACAGATAGTCAGAAGAGCATTCCATCTGATTTGCTGTTATGATTAAAACAATTTCATTCAGAAGAAACTTTATAAGGACTTGTTATGACAACTGATAGTTTCTTAATGCTGTAGGTAAAATGATTACTTTATAGTCTATAATTTTGCCACACTACAAACATATGAAGGAAAAGATGGTTATCATGGGGAGTCAACACAAATTTACCAAAGGGAATTCCTGTTTGACCAATTTGATAACCTTCTATAAGAGTATAACTGGCTGGTTAGATGAGGAGAGAGCAGTGGATGTTATCTACCTTGACTTCAGCAAGGCTTTTGACACTGTCTTCCATAACATTCTCATAGAAAAGTTCAAGAAATGTGTCTTGGATGAGTGAATGGTGAGCTGGATTGAGAGTTGGCTGAATGACAGAGCCCAGAAGTTGGTGATCAATGGCACAGAATCGAGTTGGAGGCCTGTGGCCAGTGAGGTTCCACAGGGATCAGTTCTGAGGCCAGTCTTGTTCAACATCTTCATCAGCGAGCTGGATGAGGGGACAGAGTGTACCCTCAGCAAGTTTGCTGATGACACCAAACTGGGAGGACTGGCTGATTCCCCAGAAGGCTGTGCTGCCATTCAGCGGATCTCAACCGGCTTGAGAGTTGGGCAGAGAGGAACCTCATGAGGTTCAACAAGAGCAAGTCCAGAGTCTTGCATCTGGGAAGGAACAACCCCATGCACCAGTACAGGCTGGGGGTCAAACTACAGCAGAGCAGCTATGAAGGGAGAGACTTGGGAATTCTGGCTGATAACAGACTGAGCATGAGCCAGCAATGTGCCCTCGTGTCCAAAAAGGCCAATGGCATCCTGGGATGCATCAAGAAGAGTGTGGTCAGCAGGTCAAGGGAGATTCTTCTCCCTATCTACTCTGCCCTGGTGAGGCCTCATCTGGAGTCCTGTGTCCAGTTCTGGGCTCCTCAGCTCAAGAGGGACAGAGAACTTCTGGAGAGATTCCAGCACAGGGCCACTAAGATGATCAGGGGACTGGATCTTTCTTATGAGGAAAGGCTGCAGGATCTGGGACTGTTCAGACTGGAGAAGAGGACACTGAGGGTGGACCTCATTAATACTTACAAATATCTAAAAGGTGTATGTCAAGAGGGTGGGGCATCCCCTTTTTCTGTAGTGTCTGGTGATAGGATAAGGTTTAACAGACATAAGCTGAAACACAAAAAGTTCCACTTAAGCATAAGGAAAAACTTCTTTACTGTGAGAGTGAGGGAGCACTGGCACAGGCTGCCCAGGAAGACACGTTCCCATGTGACCTGGTCAAGGCAGACCTGTTTCAGCAGCGGGGTTGGACTGAGTGATCTTTAGAGCTCCCTTCCAACCCCTACCATTCTGTGATTCTGTGATTTTACTGTGAACAGAAAATCTAGAAGAACTTCAAGGAAATAAACAGAAGAACAGTTAGGTTTCTCTAATTAAGTATTGTGTGTTGCAGTCATAGCATGAAACTTTGGTATGAGAGAAATAATTTCTAATTTTGTGCTAACATGGCTACAAGACTTGGACAAAGAGCTGCTAATTTTATATTTCATGTTTTAGAGTTCTTCCTTTTTCAGATAAACATAATTCTATCTTTGTAAATGTAATATTAGCAAGCTATTATCTAATGTCTTTTTAATAATTTTCAAGCAAATTAGGTTATATTAGTAGGCATATAAGAGAAATCTCCAGTACCATAATTTTCAGCAACTGAACACTCTAATGACAGAATGATATAAGCAAAGGAAACAGTGACTGACAGCCATTTTTGGTCCCCAAGTACACTGCAGAGCAAAAAGCTCTCACTATTCTAATGAACCTTACACAAAAGATTACATGAATTCTCTACAAGAGGGCAGGAGAGAGGTTTGAATGCTTATGAATTACATCTGTTAGTCCATTGAATTAGTAGTGCAGTAACACTTACAGAAGGACTAGATGTTCGTAGGTTGTGTATGCTGAACTCCCCCTTAACGTGGAGTATTGACCAGACACCCCTAGCACTGGGCTTTGAGGGAAGACTAGAAAGTTTTGATCCAAAAAATTGGCCACTGGGTGATTTGTTTAGATGCTAAGGTGGGTTTGCCTCATCACTCACTGAGGTTGCAGTCTTTGTATGGTAGCATATGCTTTGTAGTGGACACAGAATTTAAATATTTCGGGGTTTATTTAAATACTTCAGCACAGTAGTGGAGAAATAAACTGAATGAGATGTACTCTAGACCTGGGTGAAAAAATAAGATTCTGCAAATTTCAGGTACAATGCCAACTACTGAGAAATGCTTGCACACTAACCCACTGATAAATAATAGCTTTTAGTTTTGATTCCCTTGTATATAATATCTTAAATTCCCTTGTTTGACATTAATGCTATATATGCAAACTGTTATTCAGAATCAAGATGATAAAATGTACTTCCTGACAAGGTAATAAATGTACTGTAAGGCCATAAAATAGTTAGTTTGTAATTTATGGGGGAAAAACATTAATGTTCAAATACCATTCAGAAAATATCAGTTGGATTTTTTATAACTTCAGCTACTTACATGCTCTATATGAATATTTTCATTGTTAAACTAACTCATAATCCTTATTCAGTCCCTAAATAGTCTGAGAAATAATTACAGCTCATTATAGTTCTTGAAAGTAGAGACTGGCACAGAGATGTGCAAGGGTAAAAATATGTGACAGTCAGCTCTGAAGCCTATACCTTTAAACTATGGACAAAGAAAGCAATTTAGTCCTGAGTGATCTCAATTATTTTCATAAGAAAGCAAATGTTCCTTTTAAAGTGAATTGTAAAAGATCAGTTGCTGTTATCTAGTGTCATATTTGCAGCATAGAGATAGGATGCTTATACCAACTCTTCTCCTTCATCAGCCCTGAGCACTTTCTGAGACTTTTAGATGGGTGCAGGGCAACTGTCACTGCCACATTCATCTTTCATATTAAATTATCTGTCCTAAGGATCTGTCCCATCTATTTATTCTCCATAAAACTACTTGAAGTGAGAGAGAACAAACATTTCCCTTAGGAAGTCATAGTAGAAGTCACTGAGCTGACTGGATATCCTAGTTTGACAGAAAGTTTTTAATTACAGCTGGTGAAATCTGACATATTTGATTTTTTAAATCTATGTTTAAAGGAGTTTTTTTGGGGTTTTTTGTGGGTTTTTTTTTTTCCAAAGTGATGCAATCATCACCAAAGAGAAATAGATTTTGATAAAGGAAATGAGGAATTTTTTAAAGTCTGAGAAAAGCTAGAATTGAGCTCTATGTAAGTTTATATAAACCAGATAGCATAAGAAGTTATTAATATTCAAGGATTATTAGTACAAATCTCTTTATAAAGCAGCCTTACTTTAGCTTTTGAGTGATGTTGCAACATTGTTTTTCAATGAGACTGTCCTTGAGAGTCAACAAATTCCATTTCACAAAGAGGGTTAATTAAGGTCAAGTTTATAATGTGGTAGGAAGAAGAACAGACTGAAGTAGCCATATATCTGATCTAGATTTCAAGGTCTCTCCAATGCATTAATAACTGTGAGGCTGTCTAACGTAGGTGGCATAACACATTCCTCAGCAAAAAATTCTTGGAACAAACCTGGAAAAACAAATGCAGTTTCCTTTCAGTTAAAGGATTTTTTGACAGTGTTTTTCAGTCAGAATACTCCTGCTAGTCAACCTCATTTCTGAGGGATTGTACCAGGTCATAGGGAAGATTAGTGATCAGCAAGCTTTCCTGGATTTGTTTAATATGTAGGGAATGCACAATCTCTATGTTGGTCCAGTTCATCAAGGAAGAGAATGCATCTCAAGCATGTGGTGCTCTGTCTATATTATCTAGTTACATACTGATTTTCTCCCACCCCACCACTCCAGCCATTGATTTCAAGAAGCTAACCACCTTTTCTTCCATAATGACGAGATACTAACTGGGCAACACCGTCTGCAAATGGGATCAAGCTGGTGGTGTAGAGGCAGAGGTACTGGACCCATGCTAGAGCAGAAACCTCTGTCTCTCCTGGTGATGGACAATAAACCGTATCCTAGTGTGCATGCCTGGTCCATCTCTAGTGCTGCTGCTTTTCTTGAAATGCATGAAGAAAACTACCCAGAAGTTTAGATGCTGTGAAACTGCAGGAAGAGAGGTTATATTAAATCTCTAGGGGGATGAAAGCAAATAAAGGAGTGTGACTTTTCTGTTTATGTGTGTATATTTTTGTCTATTACAGGGAAGTAAAGGCAGGATTTTAATTTTTCCTTCAGATAAAATCCTCACTAGTGATCAACAGAACTTCTTCAGCACAACTTCTATGGTCTCTTCTGTAAAATTGATTGTGTTGAAGGGAGAACACGCTAAATGGATCATCTAAGTTTTCAAAGCAGCGTTGAAAATTCAAATTCAACAGTAATCATCAGACTTCATCTCTCCAGGTTCTGGAAATCTACATTGCAATATTTTTGTCATTTTTATGGCTCTACAGTAATGAGGATCAAAACTTCTAAGTCCAAGCAAATAAGCATTATTAAAAAAATACAGCTGTTAAGGCTGAATGGAAGAGTAGAATTGTTCAGTGACTTAGCTTTATAAAACAATTTGAGCTCTCTCCCTCAATCCAACAGTAATTGCAAGAAGTTCAGGCCATGACAGCCTCTCTAAGATGAGCTGTTTAATTTCTCTTCAGGGGGACACTTGTCACAGAATAACATTGTTTTGCATACTGTAAGGGAAGTTTTCCAGATTCTTTTCAGACATCTTCATGATACAACTTTATATTTCACAGAAGTAAGTTGTTTTGCACAATTACTTTTTTTTAATTATTATTCTCCACATGTACCTTCTTTGTATAGATCTCTGTAGAGAACAAGCTTCTCAAACCTGTATCACATTGGGCTCAACACTTTTATTGTTCATTTCAGTAATCATATAAACCATTACACAGTTTGATTTTGTGAAATATTCTTTGCAAGAAAAAGAGAGCAAAGAAAGTGAAGGAATTCTTTTTTACCAGGTATGCTATGGGAATGACCAGGATCTTTAGGTTTGGTTTGCTTTTTCTTTTCAAATTCCAATTTCATTCACTCATTTTTCGAAAATTCAAATATTCAGCAGAGTGATTGTGTCTAATCAACATCAGGAGCCACAGGATGTATCTCTCTGTCATAAAGGCAGTGAATTTTTGGGAGGCAAATGTTTAACACTCAAATGTCTCGGTTGCTGTTCCTAGCTGTAGAGAAAAAAGAATAATGGACTCAGACCTGGTTTATCCTGCCTTTGCTGCCTATATTCTTTGCAATGTGAAATCACAGCATCTTGAGTCACTCCCTGGCTACAGCTCACTTTATTTTTTTAAGTCTTTTGCCTTAGTCCTAGCTTATTTTGTCAGTATTGTCCTGAGCCTAATTTCTCTTCTCATTCCTTCCTAACTTGGCCCTGTCTTGAATCCTGGCCTTTCTGTTTGCTAAGCCTTCTGAACCTGCCTAGCTACTGGTCCTGTGTGTGTACTTTTGGCTGTTTCCAGCTTCCTCTTGTGTGCCTGGCAAGCAGTGAGAAGGGAAGGAAAAAAGATCTTTGCTTTCAGTTACAGTGCTTTGTGCCACAGTGGCATCTAGCTGCCGCAACTACAGATGAAATTCCATAGTCTGTGCAGTCCTAGTTTGGAGCAGGTCAGTGCAGATGGGCTCTTCAGAGAATTCATCTGCCAAAATGCTGAGCATATGCAAAGTGTGATCAAAGTCTTAGGATGGCTTTAGCGTTTGCTTTTTCCCCTATCCAGCAGAAGATGAGTCCTTGTAGCAGGAGACAATCCCAAGTGAGTTTCAGTTCTCTGCTGTAAAACTGGACGTGTTAAAGCTTTGGAAGAAACTGGCTACAAAATTAACTATTTTTAAAACCAGGATTTTGCCCTAGTTTAGTCTTGAAAATAATTTGAGGGGTTTTTTTTGCTAAAGCATTCTAAATAATTTTTTAAATAATCAGCCCAAGGTATATTCTCCCAATTGAATGTTAATCAATTTTATCCTACAAAAATTAAGAAACGTTTTAAGAACTAAAAGAAGATCCTAAAAATTAGGATCTTCTAATAACATAGGGAAAAGCAAAGATTAATGCTTTCTGTTGATACCATTAGACATATACTTATTTTGTTCACAATTATTTTATTCTATGACTTTACCACTATATCTTCACCTAAGATGAGTTTTGCTTGTATAGGTTTTAGCAACAAAGGAAACTAAGACAATAAATGGAAACCATCATTTCCATGGGTTCAAACTTGCAAGAGTTTTTTTAGCATGCCCAGCTTTTTCTAATCAGCAGCCTTGACTCTGCAAAAATTTTACTAGCTTGTTCTTGATTTTTCTGTCAGGGAGAGAGCTATTAAGATCATTCGGGCTTCTCATCTGTGTAAAGTTACTCCAGGCATGTGCTTTTTTTCTTTTTTTTTTTTCTTTTTAATGACATCAGATAAATAACGAAGGGTCTGTGAAATTAAAAAAAATGCTTTCCTTATTCTCCTGGCATACTCTCCTGGCCTTTATCATGGTGGAGGCTGGTGGAACATCCTGTGGGGCATTATCCTCACCAGAAATGGCAGCTACAGGAAGCCTGCTAAACACAGCACACAGGGTAACAGGGCTTTTTTTGTTGAAGCGCATTCCTTGGTGGATTCTGGGACATTTAGTAGTTTCTAATGGTAATAACCTTAGCCAATTCAAAAAAATAAGTTAAAAAAAAAAGTTATGTTCATTTTTAATGTAGTAAAAAATTTATGACATTTATTTGACAAGCTCCTTTGATCATGGACTGAAGCTAGGACTGAACAATCCTCAAAACACATTTATGTACCCTGCTATATCCACAGAGAGAGGGGGACTGACACTTACTGACTGTAAGTTGTCAGTACAATCCTTTGGTATTCTTAACACACAATATTTATGTATTTCTAATTTGTTTTGCAAGAGTTTAGTTTTAATTAAAATTTAAAGATTATGAAATCAATGATTTAGTTTCAGGGCTCTGGAGCAGAATGAGAATATTTTAATAAGCTATTGCATTTTTTATAGGAGGAAATGAAAGTTGCAGTTTAACATACACCATGCTTTTTGTTTTTTAATTTGAAATGACTACATTAAGATGACATACAGACCAGGTTCCGAGTCAATGGAGTACTCCTCACAGTACTAGCCTAACTGTGACCTATAGGATGGTAGAAGTAAGTCTGTAGGGAACAGAGGAGGGAAGCATGATGTACAGCCTTGCAGTATATATGTTAGATACCTGTTTTTATCTTTGCACATTTCTCTCTTTCGTTTTATTTCTCCTCGTAGATAAATAATTTCTGTGATGATCAGCTCCTGCCCTTTTGTCTGAAGGTAAGTCAGTGGCTCACTGTTATGCCAAAAGTGTCAGAAAGGACTGACAAAGTACTGGAAACCATCAAGGCTCCCTTTCTTTTAGGCTGAAGTTCTTTGTTTCTTTTCTCAGATACATTGAATAAAGTATATCATTCATGTTCTTCCTGTTTTCATCCCTAATATATATGTTTTATGAACAATTGCATTTATTTATATTTGCAGTTTATTATTAACCCAAAATTAAAGAAAATTTTGAAATCACTGTGGTGCAGTAGAAAGTGTCACCAACTGAAGGAATTAAAACTTCATTTTCACATACAGACCATTTAGAGACATGACTGTGGACCCTGTGGAGCACCTGACAATAAGCCATCTCATGGAGACAGAAGGATTTTATACTTTGTGTATGTTTAGAAGGTGAGGGGAATTATGTAATTGTAATATGAGAATGACCAGCCTTACTGAAAAAAAATATAGAAGGAAAAATTCCCTTCTAGAATCATTACATTTAAAGGATGGAAGTGGGGTTTTTTTCTTAGTATTTCAGTCTGATAGACAAAAATTTCTTCTAGAAGTCATTTTTGAGGCTATCTCATAACTGGTTCAGATGTGCATAGGAATGAGGAGAAAGGTATGAGGCTGACAGGATGATGATCTGGGGCTGAGGGGAAAAAATGAAAAGTTTTTCTGCTTTCTGTCAAAAAACCATATTGGCTCCATATATTGGTTCCATTTGAAAGTTACATTTAAAGAAGTCACAAAAAAAGAACCCTTTAAACTTCATGGTTACTTATGCCTTTAGAGATATGGATGAAGAGAAATTATTGAAGTAGAGAACAGAGTGCAGACCCTCTAATGGTATTATAGCAAACTTGTATAAGCAGAGTCAATGTATACCAGCTGTGGATTTGGTCTTGTGGAATTTTTTTTTTAAATATCTAACATCTACATAAATATGAATGGAGGGATGTTAGGTCTGACAAGTTAGTTTTTAAATCATTAGCATAAAGATTGAGGGTGGGAATCTCATCTATTCCAAAATAATGGAATTAGATGAGACCCTTTGAAAAAGAGAAGTGGAAGGAAAATTAACAGTGATTTCATGATGAAGAGGCAGACTAATATGTAGGAGGGAAGTCAAGAGAGCAAATCATTGTAAAAATAGCGAGCTTTCAGAATAAAACTTTGATTTATGCATTTAAGAACAGCAGAAAAAAATCACACACAGAGGGATACCTTGAAGCAAGAGACTGAAGACATTGGCTGTACTCAGAGAGTGATTTTTGGTAGAATTTTATCCTTAAAAGTATATTATAGGAATTGCTGTTTTGTATGAGTTCCTAGGGAAACATGATCTGAAATTAAGAAACTAATTATGTTTGCTATTTCACTGCTGTTAGGAAATCTACTGTTTCCCATAATTCTTTATGTTCAAGTTATCATTCCTTTGCATCTGTCTTGTGGTTTACTTCTAGCAAGTTAGCAGGATTGAGATGAGAAAGTGTGCTGCTATTACACAGGATTTTTAGCTTGGGATCTCTACCTGTTTGTTTTGTAGAAAAGTCTGGTTCTAAATATAAAAAAATTGATGACTATTCTAAATTTAAAAAAAAAACAACAAAAACAAACCTGCCAACCATACCACAAATTGCGAGTGGGAGAGTATTCCTGGGTGGATTCTTCTTGTCTGTGCATTGAGAAGTTTCTCTTGGGACTTCAGAAATTTCAGGAAGAATTGTATGGAGACTCTATTCCTGAGGTCAAGTTTTTCTCCTAATCTCACATATGCCCAAGCACATCTTGATAAACTAGTTGATAAATCTATTATTACTTTCACCATTAGTAAGCAGTCTTTCAAATATTTTCAGGCTCAAAAGTATATGTGCTCTTAAATGCAAAGCTCCAAATTGCATTTAGGAGATGAAAACTCTGAAATCTTTCATCATATTCAAATCTAGAGATAGATTGTTAAAAATCAAACCCCTAAGCAAGTAATGCATCCAGGTGCTTGCTTAACTCTGATCACTGCAATATCAGGATAGAGTAAAAGTTTTCCAGGATCCCATAAATAAATGTCTAGAAAGAATTAATAGTTTAAGCACTTCATTATTCAAACTTTCTTTATTCTTCTCACCAACAGAGTGCAAGCCCATTAGGTGTAATCGTTTGTACCAACAAAACCAACCAGACATACTGCTAATGAGGTTTCCAAAATGGTTGGTATATGTGCCTCAGTGACCAGCATTTTTCCTCCTTCAGTGGCCAAAGCCCTGCTATGCAACTATTGATCAATGTATTTTAAAAAATGCTTTAAGTAAAAAAAAAGAGAAAAAAGAAAGGGTGGAGAGGGAAGGGGCAGGGCAATCAAATGAAATACATCCATGTTGAAACCAACAGTAAAACCTTCCTTAACTTCAGTGAAGTTTCCTTGGTAGGATTTCCTTGATGCTTTCCTAGTACACCAGAGGTTCCTCAGAATAGATCACCCCTGTTACAACTATCAGGAAATACCAGCCTTTTAACAGCAAGGGTGATGACCCAGGTCCTGATACAGTAGTTAGGCACAGGTTCTGCTGTTAGGAGGTGCTCAGTTCTCAGGCCCCAATTTGGCAAAGCCCTGAGTCATGGGGTGAGCTGTCAGCATGCCATGAGTCCCAGACGTCCTCTAAGTGCTTCACTGGATTGGTGCCAACATGCTCAGTTCTTTGAACAATTGAGCTATGTACAGTAAACATAAATTCTACCCTTTGGTTTCAGTGTTGATGGTGCCAAGTTCACGCCTTATACGTAGACTGGTGACTCCAAAGAGGTTATCAGTCTGCACACAGAAAGAATAAAAATCTTTAATTCTGGGACAGCCTCAGAAAACAATGTGGCCAGATACACCTGTGTATTGTCTGTCTGTCCTAACTGTTTTTCAGTGGTGCAGCATATATGTCCTCGTCCAGGACTTATAGCTGGTGAGCATAGTGAATATTTTTCCAATAACTTTTTTAGCTAATGAAACTGAGTGGTATTTTAAAATCGTTTCCAGTTTTCATAAGGGGAAAGCAGTGCAGCAGAAAATGTTGCTTCACACTACTGCTCATTGCTGATCCCTGGCCAAAAGAAGTCACTCAGTATTGCATAGATGAGTGACTCTAAAATCTATATCAGCTGAATAATATTTTTAATTTTTTTATTTAAAGCAAAGACCACACTGTACTTGTAGGATTTAGCTGGGAACAAGTTTATTAAACAAACAAAACGAGACAGATATGTAGCAGAACTGTCAGAAAGAGCTAATATTGATCCAACCCAGTATCTTATTAATGAAGTATTTTATTTATGGGGATAGTAAAGATTTTTAAGGTCATAAAGAATTTATATAATTTTCTGTGATAAACATTACATTTTGTGAGTTATAACCAATTGTGTTGAGTGTGTCCTTTGGATACCGTGATTCAAGTATGCATGTGAGGCCTTTAAAAGGTGAGTTAAACAATGTCATCTTCAAAAGTTTACGTTTTTTTTTTTAATTTGGTTTTGAAAGCTATCACAGAAACTGGCCAGTGAAATGAGAGAAATATGTTCATGAGTGTTGATTGTTTTGCAGCAGTGTCTGAGAGGCAAAACTGACACCAGCACCTCTGATTAGAGCTTTCTGTCTCTGATTCAACATGATGATGAAATTTCACATTTTCAAAAGCCTGACCATTTCATTTGTTTGTTTGTTCTTGTACATATTACAGAATCAAAATCTTCAGCGAAGAAAAAAACAACACTGAATATCATTAAATAGCAATGAAGCATAATAACTACAAAGCATGAAGGACTTTCAAGACCCAAGAGCAAGATCCTTGTTTTTGTGAGGCCCAGCTTGAGACTTGAGATCATAAAGTGAAACTTGATGAGATCATTGGTATGGATTTGAATGCTAAAACCTCAATGCTTCCATTTTAATTTGTTTTATTTCTTATATCTGATGGAAGATTCATAGCAAATCAGATTTCTCTGAAGTTCTACTGATATATATTTTTTATTAGAAAAATAAATGTAATGGTGTATCTCTGTTACCTGTATTTTATAGTACTGTTCCTCTCCATCTTATCTATCCAACTTGTCTATTCCAGGTTATAGTGATAGGTAGTGTATTGAGGTGGTCTCAGCTGAGTGAGTTCACTTTGCATCTTTCTGTTTTTAGTTTAAGTGTGGGGACCAGAATAAGAAACTCAAAATATTAAGCATCTTTGTGAAAATTATGCAAATTGAAATTATCTGCTAAATTAATTAATTGTGTTCATCAGAATAGCATATGAAAAATGAAAAACATTTCCAAACGTTAAATCATGGCTGGATCATTCTGAAATTAAAAAAAATTAAACAGATACATGGTCATAGTCTGCTATTCACCCTGTGAAATTGCATTTGACCTCCATTTGGCTAATTGTATTATACCCGTCTAAATTTCCATGCACAGTGATTAACAATTGAACATATTTTTCTGCTCCTCCTATTCTACTGTACTGCATGCTACTGCTATTTATTGCTGTGTAGTTGTTTTTATTTAGAGGATGATTGTGTTCTAGTGGCTGACTCCCATAGCTCCTGTATGGATTTCTTTGGCAACTGCATTTGCCATCCAAGTAATTAACACCATGTAAACAAAAGATTTTTAATATTTATTTATTGTATATATCCTCATGTAATTTGGAGTTCTAATGAAAAGGAGAGAGTGAACAAAATTAGAGAAAAAAAAAAAGCTCTTTCCTCTGTTGTTTCATGAAAACTCTTGGGAACACATTTCTAAGGATTCCTCCAGAAATATCACTTAAACTACTTAGTCTCCTTTATCAGCAACAGTTTTGATGACGCTAGCCTATGGCTCTGAGTAGTGACTATAAAGGTATTGCTCACTGCCTGAAAAGAAACTCAGAAGTTATCTGACATCAATCTTCAAACATAATTGCATGTTTAAACTCATTGAAGAGAAGGGTATTTTATCATAGAGAAAATAGCATATGCTCATTTTTTATTTTTAATCAGACTGTAGATCTGTAGCTTTACAGTCTAAGAAGAATTAGTATCAGATGGGAATAACAGACAGAGAGGCTAATTTAAGCCTAATAATTTGAATCCTAAATTTACTCCTGCTCAAGTGTGTAGGAAAGCGAATTGCTTTAGAATAACTGAAGTACAATTCATAGAGTTACAAACAGACCTTTTCCCCCCTCTATGGTCACAATATTATATTTTGCAAAACGGTAAGAACTTGATACAAAATTGTAGTTGACTTAAACCCACAAGCTCTGAACTGGATGTAATGCCTATTCTAGCTGTACCTGGGTTGAACTGTAACATAGTAAATAATGCATAGTTGAAACAAATGTTAGATCTGAGTAGCATTGGAACTCTGGAGACCAGTGAAAACAAACAGAATCTTGCTTACTTTATTAGCAAATGTTTGGACATTAGTGAGAGAGAGAAGAATACTTCTGTTCTTGTGATACCTGTGAAACCTGCTGTCCTGGGTTTGGTGGGGATAGGGTTAACTCTGCCCAGCCGCCGCAAGGGGGCGCGGCCAGGCGATTTGATCCCGTGTGACATCACGCTGAGGCTCTCAGGGCAGCCGAAGGGCCTCGGTGGCGCTGAGGTGAGTGCGGGTGCTGCGGCTCTGCCGTCGAGCTGCGGGCGGTGAGCAGCGACACCGGGTATTGTTCGTTTTTCTGTGTCCCTTGGCCATCATTGTAACTGCCTGCTCTTTGTGGTGTTCCATTAAATTGTCCTTATCTCAACCCACAAAGTTCTAGAACTCTTTTGGTTCTCCTCCCCATCCTGCTAAGGTAGGGAGGAGTGAGTAACAAGTGAGAACTAGTCTGAGTCTGTCACTCAAATACAAGTCAGGTATGAGCACATTCTGATATTTGAAAATGTCAAGAGTCCTAATGTTTTGTGTTTGTCTCCATTTCCTGCATTAGTATTCTCTGCTTTTAGCAAGATTGATACAAAATATCACATTCTTGTTCTACTCACTAAGGAAACTTCAACCCGAAACACAGGCGCAATTTTTTTTCAGTGCACGAATTACATCATTTCCAAGATTTAGAACAGTTCCCAAAAAACCTATATCCAATTCTTTGAATCCACTCTTCTCAAACACAGAGATATTGTTTAGGCTGAAGGCCCACCTGAAAATGTAATCTTCATTACTTCAAAACCTGAAATGTGTCACTGAGAATTAGAAGAGTGCTTAATGACTTTAGATTTTGAACTGAAACTGTTGTTTTAGCTAGAACATATAACGTACATCCTAAATGCCTTAATTTACTTAATTATCTCCTAATTACAGACTAATTAATTCCTAATTTATCTTAATTTCCTCTGGTAATTTTCTTATTAATCCCTACATTGATACATTACATTTTTATCCTTTCTTCTTTAATTGGTACTTTATCGTTTCTTACCTGCTGTAAAACAGAGCAGTTAGTATATTGTTATTAGCAACTTGAACGACCATGCAATTGTGAGCCTCAAAACACAAGAAAACTTGGACTATATATTCCTTATAATTTAAAAATGAAAAAGTAGATTTTTTTTTTTGTGGAGACCAAAGTGTCCTGATGTTTCTTTATGAAATATAGTTATTTTGATATTTACAACTTCAGTTCCTACTTAGTTATAATTTCTTCTGTGTCTCATTTAAGCAGATCTTCAGTGAGACTCCCTGATTTATATTTTTTTTTATTTCACAAGCTTTAAAATCTGAATCCACACATCCTCATGAGTGGATATTCCACATTTCCCCTTTTCCCCAGGCATTTTTTCAGAAATATTGGTTAACTATTTTATTTTGAAAACCCAAAACAACTAATATTTACACACACACACACACACACATTTTGTGTGTGTGTGTGTGTGTGTAAATGCCTCCAGCTTAGGCTGGAGGCATAACTCTCAGATGCTTCTATCTTGCATCCAAATATGAGGAAAGTATCTAAGTGAAGCAAGTGTACAGCTCAGATGAACTTTCACAATATAACTCAGCAACATTTTAATCAAAAAGGATTTTGTTGTTAGCACAGATGGAGGCAAAGCAGTGGGAACAGAAACTGTCCAGTAGCAGAAGAGCCAGGAAAAGAGAGGTCCTCAATTTAACAGTGCTGGCAGAATGTAGTTCCCTGTAATTGTGCAGTAAGTCTGATGTTGCATACAGGGATAAGTTGGAATTGTTTTACTTTTGTGAAAAATGTTTTTAGGAATAGCTTTTGGAGTCCATACCACACAATTGTAAAATAAGTAGATTTGTTCTGCTGCTCAACTGATCAGCAAAGAAGACACAAAAATGTTTATTCTCTAAATGATATTAACAACCGTTAGTGATTTTAACCATCTAGATCTAAGTTTGGAAAAGAAAGGGAAGAAAGGTTAAGAGAAGAGAAGAGAACAGGGAAATCTGCAGACAGGTATTACATCTCTTTATTTACAGTTTATGATGGTGTAACTTAAGGATGGTAACAAAGTATAATAGAGCTGTAGGTTGCTGAGGCAATTTTGCCTAGGTAGCAACTATGGTGAACTAAACTGCTATCAGTTGCTTGTTACTGGTCTGGATGCTGCTGTTTCCATCTGGATCAGGGCATTACCCTGAAGGCAAAGTCCATAGACTCACTTCTTGCACATGGTGACAATGGTTATAAACTGAAGTGCTTGACAACAACGCAGCACTGTAACATTCTCCTGAGAAGATGATAAACTCTGGCAGAGGGGCAGTAACAAACAAGACAGGTCATGGCATCTCTAACAGCCACAACTGTTTGCTGGTGTGTATAAGGCCTGTCAGTACGGCCTGAGGTAAATTCAGAAGGGAGCAATGGACATTCAACTAGTGGTTGGTCCCATGCCTCTTTTCTGGAGAGCAGACACCTAAACAGGAGTGGCTTTCTTTCCAGAGGTATAATTTACAACTAAAAATCCAAATACAGAAAAACTTGCAAAAGTGGCCATGAGTTACTTATAACTCCTGGAACTTCTTTTAATTCACTGATAGGTTTTAGCAGGGGTGATTGGACTACATGATCTCTGAAGGTCCCTTCCAACCCTTACCGTTCTATGATACTATTATTTTATGATCCCGTACTCTTAGTATTTCCTTATTCCCTTTGGCTTTCAAGCGTAACTTTATTAGAAAAACTACTGAAGAATTATCATTTGTGTTTAATTTCTTAGTTACCTTTACATCAAGTGTTTGGAGTTCTTTGGGCAAGGCGTTGTCCATATACTTCATTTACAAAAAGTTTATCATAGAATCATAGAATGGTAAGGGTTGGAAGGGACCTTTAGAGATCATCTAGTCCAACTCCCGTGCAGAAGCAGGTTCACCTAGATCAGGTTGCATAGCAACATATCCAGGCGGGTCTTGAAGACCTCCGAGGAATGAGACTCCACAACCCCTCTGGGCAGCCTGTGCCACTGCTCCATCACCTTCACAGTGAAATAGTTTTTTCTTATATTTAAGTGGAACTTTTTGTGTTCCAGCTTCATCTCATTACCCGTTGTCTTGTTGCTAGATACCATAGAAAAAAAGGGATGTCCCAACCTCCTGACACCCACCATTTAGATATTTGTAAATGTTAATAAGATCTCCCCTCAGTCTCCTCTTCTCTAGACTAAACACCCCAATTTCCTGCAGCCTTTCTTCGTATGAAAGATGTTCCAGTCCCCTGATCGTCTTGGTGGCCCTGCACTGGACTCTCCACAGAAGTTCTCTGTCCCTCTTGAGCTGAGGAGCCCAGAACTGGACACAAGATTCCAGATGAAGCTTCACCAGGGCAGAGTAGATAGGGAGAAGAACCTCCCTTGACCTGCTGGCCACACTCTTCTTGATGCATCCCAGGATGCCATTGGCCTTCTTGGCCACAAGGGCACATTGCTGGCTCATGCTTAGCCTATTATCAGCCAGAGCTCACAGGTGTCACTCTGCAGAGCTACTCTTCAGCAGTTCAACCCCCAGCCTGTACTGGTGCATGGGGTTGTTCCTTCCCAGATGCAAGACTCTGCACTTGTCCTTGTTGAATCTCATGAGGTTCCTCTCTGCCCAACTCTCAAGGTGGTCAAGATCCTGCTGAATGGCAGCACAGCCTTCTGGGGAATCAGCCAGTCCTCCCAGTTTGGTGTCATCAGCGAACTTGCTGAGGGTACACTCTGTCCCCTCATCCAGGTCGTTGATGAAAATTTTGAACACGATTGGCCTCAGAACCGATCTCTGAGGAACTCCACCAGCCACAGGCCTCCAATTCTACTCTGTGCCATTGATCACCACCCTCTGGGCTCTGTCATTCAGACAACTCTCAATCCATCTCACTGTCCACGCATCCAAGCCACACTGCCTGAGCTTGCTGATGAGGATGTTGTGGGAGACAGTGTCAAAAGCCTTGCTGAAGTCAAGGTAGATGACATCCGCTGCTCTCTCCTCATCTAGCCAGCCAGTTATGCACTCATAGAAGGCTATCAGGTTGGTCAAACAGGATTTCCCCTTGGTGAAGCCATGTTGACTCCCCCTGATAACCATCTTATCCTTCATATGTTCAGTGATAGCATTCAGGATGAGTTGTTCCATCACTTTTCCAGGGATGGAGGTGAGACTGACAGGCCTGTAGTTTCCTGGGTCATCCTTCTTGCCCTTTTTGAAGACTGGCGTGACATTGACCTTTCTGCAGTCCTCAGGCACCTCACCTGTCCTCCTTGACTATTCAAAAATGATAGAGAGAGGCTTAGCAATCACATCAGCCAGCTCCCTCAGCACTCTTGGATGCATCCCATCAGGACCCATTGGCTTATGAGCATTAAGCTTGACCAAGAAGGCTTTAACCTCTTCCTCTTCCACCCAGGGCAAGTCCTCTGCTGTCCTGGCCATCCTGTTATCCTTACCAGACTGGGCTTCCCAAGTGTTGGCCTTGGCCGTAAAGACTGAAGCAAAGAAGGCATTCAGTACTTTTGCCTTCTCTGCATCCACAGTCATCAGGGCACCCTCAGCATTCAGCAACGGGCCCACATTTCCCCTTGCCATCCTTCTGCTGCTGATGTACTTGAAAAATGCCTTATTGCTGTCCTTAACGTCCCTGGCTAAATTTAATTCTAGAAGGGCTCTAGCCTTCCTAGTTGCACCCCTCCATGCCCTGGCAATGTTCCTATACTCTTCCCAAGAAGCCAGCCCCAGTTTCCACCTCTCATAGGTGGCTGCTTTCTGCCTGAGTTGTCCCAGCAGATCCTTGCTCATCCATGGAGGCCTCCTACCTCCTTTTCCTCCTTTCTTGTGCATTGGGACACACAGATCCTGGGCTTGGAGGAAGTGGTACTTGAAGATTGACCAGCTCTCATGGGCACTTCTACCATCTAGAATCATATCCCATGAGATCCTTCAGAGTAGATCTTTGAAGAGGCCAAAGTCGGCTCGCCTGAAATCCAGGATCATGGGTCCTGCTTTGTGTTCTGACTCTTCCATACAGAATCTTGAACTCTACCATCTCATAGTCACTGCAGCTGAGGTTGCCTCCAACCTTCACATCCCCAACCAGACCCACCTTATTTGTCAGAACCAGGTCCAGCAGTACACCCCTCCTTGTTGGTTCCTCGATCATCTGCAACAGGAAGTTGTTGTCAACCATCTGTAGGAACCTCCTGGACTGCGTGTACTTGGCTGTGTGGCTTTCCCAGCAAATATCAGGGTGGTTGAAGTCCCCCATGAGGACCAGGGACTGTGATCGTGAGGCAGCTCTCAGCTGTTTGTAAAAGGCCTTATCCACATCCTCCTCCTGATCAGGTGGCCTGTAGCAAACTCCTACAACAATATCACCTGCCTTGCCCTGCCCATTAATTTTTACCCATAAGCACTCTACCCACTCCTCATCCCCACCCAGGCACAGTTCAGTACACATTAATTGCTCCCTCACATAGAGAGCAGCTCCACCTCCATGCCTTGTCAGTCTGTCTTTCCTGAACAATACATAACCCTCCATGGCTGTGCTGCAGTCATGGCAGCTGTCCCACCATGTCTCTGTGACCACAATGAGGTCGTAGCCCCACATCTGCACCCACCAGTTCCTCCTGCTTATTCCCCAGGCTGTGTGCATTGGTGTAGAGGCAGCGCAGGGGCTTACTCAAACACACAGGTTTCCCTGGGCGGGTGCAGGAGGTTCCTCCCTGGTTTGGCTCTTTCTCAGGGTGGTCAGCCTTCCACATCTCAGCCCAGTGTGCAGATGAAGGGCACTTATCATTGCATTCCCTGTCCTGCCCTGTTTCCCAGCTAGAGGGGACAGCTTGTTCTGTTTTGCTTCTCCCCACACGCCCCAAGTCCCTTAAAGATCTCTTTATTAAATTTGCTAATCTACTCCCAAATAATCCAGTGCCTTTATGGGAGAGATGAATCCCATCTCATCCTATCAAGCTGTAGTCCCCAAGGAAGGATCCATTGTCAAAGTACCCAAAGCCTTCCTGCCGGCACCAGCCTCTCAGCCAGGAGTTCAGTTGGATGATTTTTCCATTGCAAACTCCTCCTTTATCTCTAGTGAACAGGATAGAAGAGAAAATAACCTGAGCCCCTCTACCTTTTACCTGCTCCCCCAAGGTTTTAAAATCCATCTGGATCCTGGAGATGTCATGCCTCATGACATTCATAACTACATGAAACACAAAGTTATCTGTTGCAACTGCTGAGATGAAAAGCTTTCTAAAATCTGGAAATGTGACTGTGAACTTTCTTGGTCTTCTCATCCAAGCTAGGTAGAGATCACAGTTGTTTTTCTAATCTCATGATATTTTGTAATGTAATACAATTGGTAGAATATGGCTGAAGAATTCAGAGAGTGAATAAGTGTTTGACTTTTTTTTTTCCTTTTTTTAGCTTTTTTGCCCCCTTTTTCCCCCCTTTCCTCATTTTTCCTTTTCCATGTTTCTCACTCCCTTTTATTTCTGACTTAGTTTTGTTTCATGGTGGTGGTTTCTTGTAGTTTTTGATGTGTTTCAGCTATAAAATCCAATCAAGTCCTTTTTACTAAGTGACTTCTGCTTTTGGGGACTGATTCTTGCTAACTCACAAGTCTCAGTCCAATTCAAGGGAGGAAGGCCAGTGAGTGAAACAGAGGCCAATAAACTACCTTGTCAATTATTTAAACTTATTGTCACTGCAAGTACTGAAGGTCTCAGGGCTGTAGAAGTCTGCCTTGTGTGCTCAACAACTCAAGTTCTCTTAACTCACAGACCACTTAACTTGTAGCACAGAGTGGCCTGCCATAGGGAATAGACCCATATGTTTAGGCAGCCAATTCATATGAAGTCAAAATAAAATCTTGGCAGATAAATGTTTATGGAAGTGCTTGCTGTTTTCAATTATATTGTATGTAGGATTAAAAAAAAAATGCAGAAAGTATTCCCTTTGCTAAAACAAACACGTGTACACAGAGATCAATTTTTGAAAGAAAACTTTAGAAAAGGAAAAACTGAATTATTTTCTAGAATGTAAGTGTTCCCTCTTAGTTGTCTTATGGATGGAGGAAGATAAACTTTGGTTAGCATATTAGTTAAAGGTTTCCCCTATTCAAAGAATATAGTGATTTAAAAACACTTTGGGTTTTCTCCAAAGGCAGGAGACTTTGGTGACAGTAAAGGTTCTCGAGTCCTTGAATTATCACCCACTGGGCTATCTTGAAATCGAATCTTAGCCAACCACTTAGTAGTTATATGATAAAGTCAGAGATTACGGGCCAAATTCTCTTTTCAGTTATTCCACTGAAACCTATTGAAATCAATGTGAGATTGGACTCATGTAACAGTGAAGAATTTGGGCTACTGTCTTGAAGAGATAAGAACAGGGCCAATACTATAACAGCCTTTTTCAACAAAAACAGATTCAGACAAACTTAGGGTCATGTGCTGTCCTTGATGTGCATATAGCTATTCAAGTCATGTTGGACACCTATTTAGAAAAATACCACTTTTTCTGGTTGTTAGGTACAGAAGGAGTTTGGGTGGAAAACTTCCCAAGTAATTATTTTTACAGCTAAGCTTATGAAGCCCTGCATTTATTCATAGATGAGCAGCATTTTCCCAGTCAATGTGACACAATGCAAGTGACCCAAGAATCCAATGATATTGTTATTGTAGGTGATGAAGAGCATAGACAAAGTAGGCTTTGCCACATAGTGTTTCAATATATTTTGTGGAAATAATGTGGTTCCATCTCTTGTCCCTTCCCTTTCCAGACTTCACTGCAGTGCTTATGAGAAACAGTAATATTTGTACTGTCATGGAGATTCAATCTGTAAATCAAAGCACTCAAAAGGGGCACTAGATCTGGTTATGTGAAAGTAAGAAGCTTACTACAAACCATTAGGTTAGGTTAGCCGTGGAGATGAATCGAGAACCAAGTTCTCACACTGTCAGAACTTCTTTTAATTGGAAGCTAGAAAGATATAAGAGTGGTTTTAGTTTGCGTTTATGCTTAAGCAACTCACTTGCTACAGATCTTTAAATTGAGCCTTGGTGCATTTCTTGTTTTAGTGTTTAGGCTTTTGGGATATAACTGTGATTAAAAATGCACCTTAGCATCTTAGACACTGCTGTCTTTAGTCTTGAGTCCCCTTCAGCTATTTTTGCAGGCAGTGCCTCAGAGTTCCCCTTAAATCTACTTTTGTGGGTCAGCAGACCTGTGGCACTATTTTCTTGGTAGCAGTGACTATAGGAGCAGCAAATTGATCCATACTGATGCGTTCTAAGGTTGCCTTGCTATGCTTAAGCACTGGGATACTTGTGATGCTGTTTCCTGTAACTGATGTAGTTATATATATGTTCAAACTGGTGTAGTGCTGCTTTGTGCTGTTAGGTAGATATGTTGCGTGTTAAAACGAGCTGTTTTTTCAGTGGCAGGTGGAACAATCTGTAGCATTATATCCAGGGGCAAAATCATAAAGTATTTTAAGACTCTTGGATGAAAGGGAAATTATATAAATGCAAGGTAGTATTATTATAGTCATTTTATTAAATAACAATACTAGGTGTCTTTCTTTAGGCATAAAATCTATGCACATGAAAAACAATACTTGGCATCCTGCAGTAAAAGCACAGTGTGCAGAAGTGATGACAGTAATGAATAGCTTGGGAACACCAACAGAAACCACTGTATTGCATGTGTAATGTGCAGTGTGTGAACAGATTGCAACAGCTTTATCGAGGATTGTAAGGAAGTATGTCAAACCAAGCTGCAACAGTGTAAGAAAAATACAAAATAAAGTAACCAAGTAAACTACAGCTGGAGTTCTTATAGAATAAATTGGATAGAAAGTAAAGCAGAATTTGTGTTGATTGGCAACTGACACTATCTTTTTCTTAAATTGGGTATTTATTTGGGATTTTACTGTAGTGCTGAATATAGGAAAGAGACCAATACAAATTCATCAATGTGAATCAGATGTGGGAAACCCTTTGAGGAACGTGCCACACTTAATAGTTTGTTTATACCTAGTTGTACAGATTTTGTTCTCTGAGATGTACCTAAAAATCCTCGTGATAGCTTAACCCCTTTTGTTTGTTCATACCTATTCTCTTAATTCTCCACCGAATGCCTGGATTTCTGTAGGGTATTGCTGACTGTGAAAATCTTGTCTTATTTCCTTCAAGTGAAGTAGGAGTATTTCTTAACAAAAGTAAAGATTTTGCTAGCTACAGCAAAGCAAATGTAGATAGATTTTGCTGGGAAAGAAGAATTTAACATGAAATACAATGCTGGGTTTTCCACATTTATTTTTGTTCTTTATTGGAGAGATCACTGCAATGCTACGTTCCAAATTATCAAGAAAATCCAGAAATAGAGCCCTAATTACATAGCCTGCTGATCAAGGCAATCATCTGGGTTTTGGGACACTTGTATACACGTTCCTTTCCAATTAGCACATTCCAGATGAGGTCCCAGTAGCTGGCCTGAAATCAACTAGTCATAGATTCAGTAAATATTTTTCTGTGCAAAGAAGAAAACCTCCAGTATTCAAGTACTAAATAGATTATATCTTTGAATATCCTCTTAGTTATTAGCCACTTGACTAAGATGTATGTCTTTAATCTGAATCTGAGATCAAAGGTGCAATTTTCTCCTTTTTTTATGTGGGTTTTTTTACATAGCTTTGTATTCTTGAGTCTAAATACAGAGATTTAACTGAAGAAATACTATAATTTAAACCATTAACATGTCATCATATAGCTGTGTTTCTTAATAATGCTCCCTGTAATTTTGATATAATTCAGGTTTAATTTTACTTTTTTCCACTTCTTTTTCAGTAGCTTTGTTCTTCATTAAAGATTTAACCAAAAATTTTACATTAATATATTTGGTTGAAACCACTTTTCTGATAACTACAGAAATGGACTTTTTTTGCTGCAAAATAGGTTCTATATTAACCTTCTCCTTCTATTAGAAACGCACATACTGTAACATTCTAGTTATATAAATTAGATGTGTCATAAGATTCATAAAGTTAAAAAAACCACCATAAAACAGAACCACAAAAAAACTTGCATTCCTACTGTCTGATCTCAGGAAATCCTGAAATTCACAGATGCAAAAGGCTTACAGCTGTGTCTGTAGAACTAACTAGAAGGCTATGCTCTCCTATAGAAGAATTCAGAGGGAAGGGGGAAAAGCCATTCATATTTAAGAAGTAAGCAAACAGAATATACACATTTCCCATTTATCTGGAGCAGGACATTTATTAGGCAAGTCAGAGAAGTGTCTACATATTTTATTGCTGTGATTTAATTTTTCTTTTTTTTTTGTTTTCATCTCACTGCATGGGGTACATAAACCAGCTTTTCAAGAACAAAAGCAAATGAAAACTATGATTTTCCTTTTCCTATCTGCCCCAAGTGTTCTTAGGCCAATAAATAAAAATATGACTAGATGTAATTTTTAAATACAACTCCACTCCAGGTTAAATTTAAAACTAAAAAGAGTCATTTGTCACCCCACGAAGCCTTTGGGAAACTCAGGGAAATGAATGAAGATAAAAAAAATATACATGTGTTTTGGGTTTTCTTTGAAATGACAACTTCTGCCATAAAGCATTCCAGTTAGATTTGCTTGTCTCACTAAAATTCTACTTTTCTGTTTTCCTGCTTGTTTCTAGTCCATTGTTTCTATCAGTCCATTAGTCTTTGTTTCACGGTAGTAATGATATGCCCAAGCTCTTCAAGAATGAGTGTGCATCAAGCACAGTGGACCACATGCTGTGGGTGAATTAATTAAAGCACCAAGAAATTCATGCTCAGCAATGAGAACAATTGGCTTGATGCACTCTAATGTAGATTTCCTCGCAAAGACCTAAGGGCATGTAAAGTAACTGCTGTGAGCATATACCACATATTGGAGTGTACTGTAATTTCTGTGTCTCTATTCTGAACTTAGACTACTAGTCATACAGCAAGTGGCTCCTTTGCCCACATCTGTTCATCCTATCTCATTAATGGTGAGGACAGCTGCCCCCATTATGCTTCAGTGGGATGAGGTATAGTGAGAACAAAAGTCTGGAGAAGACATTATATGCAGGAAAGAAGGGCAGGAAGGTGTCCAGGAGCCTGGAATGGAGGTAATTGAGATGAAGCTCCTATCTGACAGCAAGACCTGGAGGAGCATTGCTGCCAAGCCATCTGGGATGGAAATTCTGTAATGAGAGGACAGTACTACACCATTCCATCATCTGTGAAGATTTCCTGGAAATTGCAAGCTGTGATCCATGAGGAAGTCCAGAACTGCAGAATAGATAAATGAGGACTGTATTGACAGCCTTTGCAAGAATTAAGCCCAGTATGTGATACTCACTTGCCCTAATGCAATTAGATTTTAACATTAGGTGAAATTTCAGAGATTTCACTATGAATAGACACAATATGTGTGTGTCAGTGTTCCATTGTTTAGCCAGTTATTCTTAGAAACCGGGTTTGCACTGGGTAACTGGGAGCCTGTCTGTGGACA
Organism: Colius striatus; assembly: GCF_028858725.1. Classification (NCBI taxonomy): domain Eukaryota; kingdom Metazoa; phylum Chordata; class Aves; order Coliiformes; family Coliidae; genus Colius; species Colius striatus. The sequence goes on from NC_084761.1 coordinate 30,230,482, forward strand.
TGGAAAGGCAGAAGAAATCAATAGCAAGGGCCTGCTGCTGTCCTTATCCATGTCAATGAGTTTTGCAAAATTATTTCAAAGAACGGAGATAATATTTAGGTCCTCTACTGCATATTCAAAAATAGATCAGCTTGAATGCAAACTGATCGAGTAAGTCTGTGTCTATACAATGCCTTTGTGGTGGGTCTGTGTGGCCAGGTTTTGGTAGCTACAGGGGTGGCTTTTTAAATAACAAGCTGCTAGAAGCTTCTCCTGTAGCTGATAGGGTCAGTACCAGTTGGCTCTAAGATGCACCTGCTGCTGACCAAGGCAGAGCCAATTAGCGATGGAGTTAACACCTCTGTGAATAACGTTGGAGAAAAGGAAGAATTTGCTGTGTAAAGTCAAAACTACAGCAGCAGAAGAGAGAATGTGAGAACATCTCTGCAGATACCAAGGTCAATGGAGAAGGAGGAGGAGGAAGTGCCAAGGCACTGGAAAAGGGGTTCCACTCAACCTGTGGTGAAGGCTATGGTGAGGCAGCTGTCCCCCTGCAGCCCATGGAAGTCCATGGTGGAGCAGAGATCCAGTCACAGCCTGTGGAGGACCCCACACCAGAGCAAATGGATGCTCAAAAGAGTCTGTGATCCCAGGGGAAGCCCATGCTGGAGCAATGTTCTAGTAGGACCTGGGAACCCATAGAAAGAGGAGCCCATGCCAGAGCAGATTTGCTGCCAGGACTTGTGACCCTGTGGGGGACCTATGTTGGAGCATTCTGTTCCTAAAGGACTGTTTTTCCTGTGGATGAGACCTGTGTTGTGGCAGTTTGGGAAGAGCTGCTCCTGTTGGAAGAACCCATGTTGGAGAAGTTCATGGAGGGCTGTCTCACATGGGATGGACCCCACACTGTTTATTTGGTTAAAACTATGCAACTTCCTGTGTGGATAATTTTATTAATTTAGTTTAAAAATCCATTGATTTAGCTTTATATGAGGTAGAAATCAGTTCAAATTGATAGAAATTGGGTTTAAATTGGATTACAATTGCTTGCCCATAGACCCTGTTGAGTCTACAAACCTTGGCAACTTATAACTTCAAGCTTTCCTTCATTTTCTTCTTTCAAGCTCTGTAATAAGTCGTTTCTCATCCCACTTGTCTTACAGCAAGAGTTGCCACAGTGAATTAGAATTAAGTTCATCATTTTTACTACTAACCTTGTGAAACCATAGACAAATATTGCCTAAAAGTTAGATGCACTGTACACAGTACACTTGAAAACTCTTAAAATCTATGGATTACATTTAACCTCATATAACAGGGAAGTTTTCTGGTTTGTTTATATTGAGGAAAATTTTTCTGTCCTATGTACTACATCTTTTTTTTTGTAGTAAATTTTAAGAGAACTGGATCACCCTCATAACTTCAAACCGTGTCTTGTGATTTAGCACAGTGCTAGTTTACATAGTGCAACATACTGTGATGGAGTAAGCTAGCTTTGAGCTGCTGCTGTCACACTCCTCTTGTTCTAAAATTGGCCATTGACCAGTCTGATTTGCTTCATGAATCAGAAAAAATTAAAGCTTATTGCCCTAGTGGTGCTTACTGGCAAATAGGAGTTGCTTGAACTTTGGAATATCACATATCTATTAGGTTTTTTCCCTGGTTATAGTCTCTGCAGTAGAGCTTAGAAAAAAAGGGAAATGGCATCACACCAATATTCCTGCTCATTAGTGACAATCCTGTCCCTAGGGTAATGGTGCTATTGGGCACATCCATTGATTGGCTTCAAAGCAGCTACGACGGAGCTATGGCTCTGGTATTTAGTGGATTATTGCATAGCAGTGCTACCAGCTATGTCCAGAAAGTTTGTAAGATCTGAAATACATTCCTGTGTAACTATGTAAAAGATGAGATATTGGAAGAGAGATAATTGTTACCTTGCAACAGATGTGCTGTAACTTATTTCAACAGAAGCAAGAACAAGGATGTTTTATAGCCTTTTGGTTTTGCCTTTTTGTTGCTGTTCTCCTAAGGGGAAACAAAACTGTACAGTACTTAGCAGAAACTATCACTTGAGAAGAAAAGGTACAGGTGAATGAAAGTGCTAGGAGAAAAGTGGTGCTACTTGTGGCAACAATGAGACAAAACCAGATGGAATTGCAAGCAAAAATCTTTGTCCTGCAAGTACAGATTCACATGTATCTTCTTCTTCTGATGGTTAGGCATCCCATTCCTGGAGAATGCTTAAGGCTAATGTCTAAAATATGTTGACAATGCAATCTGATTTGGAAAAGGTAATTTGTTTGAGGAAGCAATCTGCCAATGGTGTTACATTGTACAGTGGTAAAAAGCTAAATAATATAGGTATTACTGTTTAACATTGGACATCAAGATGTGGCAATGCCAGACTGAGGAGCCTTGAATGAGTTCCATAAATACATTATGAACTAAATTATTCTAGTAGCACTCACATAATAGAGCCTCATTTTTAAGGTAGTTTCCCTATCAGATGCAGTATGAAAGAATTTGCTGGAATTATAATGTCTAGAAGTATCTGAAAGAATTTACAGTTGTTTTTTTTTTCCTTTTTGTCTGCACAACTGGTACACCTGAAGCCTGTGACAGAAAAGCAGACAAAATTACCAGAAATTGATCTTGCAGGATGAAAAATACTAATGCCACTATCTCCTAGAAATAATATTCCCTTTGAAAATTTTAGGCATATGTTTCAGACTTAGGAATTCAAAATAGTGAATGTTTACATTTCTAAAGGCATATCTGCACGTAAGCTGGTTGAATCAGAACAAGGATCAGCATGCAGATCATGCCTTCTGTTACTTACAAATCAGGTCAGAGTAGATAGTTTCTGATATCCAGTTTCTGAACTTTGTAAGCATCTCAGCTTTTCATATGCAAATTATATCCAAGATTTTTGCAGAGTAGTTACAAATCATCTGCAATCAATGTCACTAGGATGAGATCAGGTTAAATCCAGTTCACAGAATTAAACCATTTCATTGGCCTTATTTTCTTTGAAGATTACAGGAAGTATTCATATAAAATAATCAAAGTATTAATTACTGCTGTAAAATATATATCTTAACACAGCGTAGACGGCATTACTATGAACAATGGAAACATGAACCCCCTCAAGGGTTAGATCATGACAGCTGTATCTCAAGTAGGGTTGCCACTTATCTCATAGAAAATGATATTTTTCATAATACATTCTTAAATACCACATTCCACATTCCTCTTTGTAGTAGACTACAAGAGTGTAGACTATTCCTCTTCTTATATTTTCCAGTTCTACATGCTACAAAACTTTTCATTTGTCCCTAAGGTATTCCTGCTGCTTTCCTTGAAGGATAAGAACACCTGCTTTATTTTTGAAAGTTGTAGTTGGAACCAGCATCACCCCGACAGAACTACTAATGATGGATTTTCTCTCCTTTGAGAGAAGCACCCATTGCTGGTTACCTCCATTTTCTTCAGCAGTAGACAAGGTAAGATACTCTTACAATAGCTCTCTAATCCTAATCTAGAACATCTGTCTGACCCAGGAAAATTCAAAATCATTCAGAGCTGGGTATTAAGTAATCACAACTAAGTGCATTTAAAGAAAAATATAGGCAAAGGAGGTGTATCCCAACATGTATATGACACTTCGGAATGACACTTCAGCCTTGCAGGGACAATTGCTAGGGCCACTTTGCTGGTGAAGTTTTACAAGTTGAGAAATGAAGTTGCATTCTCCTCAGACACTATTTTCAAAATGAAAAGACCATAAGAGGAGGTTTAAACCTTAAAAGATAGTATGCTTCATGCATTACTTGTGTATTATAATTGAATATAGGGAAATAGAAGAGACAAAACTGTGAGACCTGAAGGCTGTTACTTTTCAATGTAATGAAGAAGCTTAGTACCTTGGCTTATATGAACAGTTAACTGAAATAGTTTGATCCTACATCTTCCTTGGGATATATGAAATACAATATTATTTTACATAACTTAAATTGGTAAACTTTATTATGATTATAAATTATAGACATTAATGGATCATTAATCAATATAATAAACAGCATTGTCATAAAAGGATTTCAATTTATTTAAAATTCTCCCTAAGAACCTTTCTGACACCTTCTACCAGAAATTGATGTTATTTGATTTATCCCTAATCATTCTACACTTGCTTGGTTCCACTAATTACCGCTTCAGTTCTCAACTCTTTGTTTAGATCACCTTTACCCTTAATTCCCATAAGTTAAAATACAGCACCAGCTTGTCAGGCTTCAGATGCATGTCTAAGTGTGTTAACCAGTATATATAATACCCAGGAAGGCTCCACACACCAAACGTGGTGATATTCTATAGAATAAAGTTAAAATTATTGCCACACTGTGTATAATTACTCAGGCAGGTGTTTACTGTTTTAAGTAATCAGTCAATAAATTCATGTCTTGAAGTAGCTTGAGATCTACAGTTAATCATCTTCTTCTGCTGAATTTCAACAACTGGGTTTCTCTAAGCATGACTTCATCAAATGCTGGCCATTAAAGTTCTGAAGTCATAAACTAACCCAAAGGTCATTGGCTAAAAAGATAATAAATAAGGTTATGTAGCCTGATCCACTACTTTAGAAATAAGTGTACTGGTCTTAGCGGAAAGAAAAAACCCTAAGCCCCAAGCACTCATTGTTTACCTTTGTGTACTTAGCAAGCTTTAATTGAAGTCCATGGTTTGTGGTTGATACTAGTTGGCCAGGTTCCACAAAAGTCAGGAAACTGAGCTCAATTTATACCTAATGCAGTAAAACTGCTCACAGTAGACTGAGTAATTAAGCATAGGCACAAATCTGAAAGATCAAGATCATAAGATATGTTGCACTCACTTCTAAACTAGATTAGCATATTGTATCTACAGTGCTATAATAAGGACTCAAAACTATCAACATTAATTTGGAAAAGATATAATTGTTTAGTTTTTCAAACTCAGGTCTTTTTAGTGGTTGATTGCAGTCCAGAAATGTGTACATGTGTATTTTTATATATTAAGTCAAGATAATAAATATAGGGGAACAAATTATGAACTTGTGCAGTCATGGCTGGGAAATTGGGTAGATTTGTTTATATATAGAAAATAACCAAACATTTTTGTTGTTCAGATTCTTTTTACCTTTCCGTAAACCTATTCCTAAATGCACAGTTACCTCATTTATAGCTGCCTCCACTATATTCTAACCTCCTGATCTAGTTGTATTCCTGGGTTCCTCTTTCTCATTCAGAGAATTAAACTTGGTAAAGAAGTTGCCTTACCTCTATTCACATACACTGCTAAAATTTGACTAAAATCAGGAGCAGTGTTCTCCTTCAAATACTACTCATGCTTCCGCTTTTGTCTCAAGCTCCCATTTGTGAGATAATGATTGCCTACTTTTAAAGTCCTTCATTTCTAACATTTTGAATTTCTGTTCATAAAGCTAATTCAGGACAAACTAGCAGCTCTGCAGTGAGATCAAATACTGACGAATAAGAGTAATCTGAACAAGTATATTCTAATAATTTGACTTTTGAATTATGATCTAGTGTTCTGAAAGGTGCTGTATGAGGAACCATTTTTGTTTGTTTAGTTGGATTATTTTTTATAATTCCTATAAAGCTCTCATTTTATGAGATTTTAATTGTACTTTTCATTAGGCTTCTGTTCACTTTTGAACCTCTTATTTGACTTTCTTCTTTCAGAATTTTCTTTGAATAGTCAAGTTTACTTCAATATTTTCCAGCTACATATTCTGTAAGATTCACTTTTGAGCTTCTTTTTTTTGTAAGCTGATTGTTGACAGTACTGAATATATTTCAAATATATATGGAAATGCTTTGGTATTTTCCTGTTATTTGTCAGAAAAATTTTTGCTTTTACAGAGGTGTTTCATCCTTGACCTTCTCATTATGATTGGCAACATTTTTTTTTAAATAACTTTTTTCCTTATAGTAAAAAATACTTATTTTTCTTCACTGAAGAATTGCTGTGCTTTTAAAAAAAACCCAAAAATCTCCAAAGAATACCTGTGGTGACTTTTTTTTTCGTTATGAAGAAAATGATCATGAATTGGTGGATTTCCCAAGGTTTGGATGTCTTGGAATTAAGATACTATATACCTCTAAACTTTATCCAAGATTCAAGGGCAAAAGCCCTTTAAAGAAATCTCTTTAAGGAATCCATTCAAAATTTATATTAATCCAAAACTAATGCTACTTTGAATTCTGTTTTTCTCTTTCCTTGTATCTGGAGACATTTAGAAGTGCTAGTCATAAAAATGTCTGCAACCAGTTTCTGTATTGGTCCAGTTCATGTATGAATCATTTTCACAGAAATAGGACACATCTCATTAAGTATTTGTTATGTCTTTACTTTTCCACATTCAGTCACCTTACAGAGCAGGAGAAAAGGCGGCATACAGAGGCTACGTACATACATTTATTGTGCCTAGTACAAAAATGTATGCTCTGTCCTATGAATGATATCTATAATATTCCAAAATTATTACTTTGTGGACTATGTACTTAATTTTGCTACATTTTAGCTCCTGGTGTTAAAAAACACAGTATGCAAGGTGAGTAATACTGCTTCACCTAAAAATAAAAATTTATAAAAGGATTTGTGGAAAAGTCATTGATAAAGCTTTAATTGCAGAATTCAATTTATCCACTGTCTACTTTCTTTATTTGTAAGCAGAACAGGAATAAATTATCATTACAATTTATTGTATAGTAAAACAATATTTGCAATTGAAGGGCTAAATGATAGAATTACTCATAAGACACATAAGGAAGTCTAGAAATAACAATTTGTTTGTGGGTATTTTTCTGCCTTCCTTTTAAAATTCTAATCTATATGCTTTGCATGGACATTGTAAAATAAGCTGGTTTTAGGCCATTTCTGAATGGCAGAGAAATCATTTGACATAACAGCCAATACCTTGACAAGTCTTCAGGCTGTTCCATACGGCGTTATAACTTTGCCACATAGGATAAATAGGGAAATGATTAAAAACAAAGTGAATTATGATGTGGTTAATGGACTATAATTGTACAATGGATAGTTTTTTATGAATCTGAAAAGAATAGACATACGTAGTCTCTCTGGGTTTTCTTTGCAAAACTTCATGTTAAAGTCATACTACTTGTTAGAAGTAAAATAGTAAGATTAGTGTAGGAGTCTGGAAAAGAACATTTATCAAAAGTTATCCAAACAATATATTTTACATTTTTGTTCTTTAAAGACTCATCTGAGCCTAATTCTTGTCTTCTACAGCTGCAGCATTAATTTCACTAGTATTTTTTTTAAATCAAATATTGAAAATAAGCCTTTAAAGATCAATAAAAAGCTAAATTATTCAGTACCAGACAGTACAAAATGTTTTGTTCCACCTTTTTTGTTATTAAATATTGAAATAAGACCTCTGAGTATTTCTTAAGTAGAGCAGTGTTTTAGCATCTTTAAAGAAACTGATTCTAAAATCCACCTAGAGGGGAATGATAGTATATATTTTTAAAATACTGTTCTCTCTTTAAATTATACAGAGTTTAGGACTAAAGTCTGTCGTTCTGAACTTCTCATGTAATATAAGGGGAAGCCTACTTAAGATATATTTGATTGGGGAATATTCACTTGTGTGAAGCAATTTAAAAAACATTGGCTTTCTATCTATAATGCATTTTGCCTTGCCTCTGTAAGTAACAGATTCATAGGGCATTAACAATCCATTTCCATTTCTCTATGAAGATAGATATTTTTTGTGTCTGTATTTGATCTTCACAAAAATACCCAAACTAAAGTACTAGAGCCATGTAAGACTTGTACATGCTGACTCTTTAAAGACAGATTTTGCTGAAGTCTATGAGATTTCTTAGGTTTTAATAGGTTTTGGTTGGCTCATTTGAATTCAGGCCACTGACCTGCTTTTCTGTTGCAAATGCACTACAAAGCCATAGATTTCTAGGGTTATAAGATTGTTACAGCCTTCATAAATTCTAGCCTTTTCTGTTGTTTCAGTTAAGTCTCTTTTGTTGTGGGTTTTTTTTTCTATTAATATAAAGAAAAATGGAGAATTTTCAGTTTTCTGTTCATGTGATCACTGAATGCCTTATGTGAGGCCTCATATAAAATTAACAGAATTTAGAGAGGAAAGTAGAGAACATGAATATTCCAGTGGTTGGAAGAGAGATACTGAGATAGAAAGCAGTTAATTTTTAATTTTTTAATGAGCCTTTAAAATACACTGAGTCTTGCACAGGGTAATACAGTATAGTACATCATAACTCAACCCTCAGTAGTCAGACCTAGCCAATGGCTAGGATGAGGATATCCCTATATCTCTTTTCTCTTGAGTTCTGATGGACAATTAACAAGTAGAAATCAAGGCCAAGGTCAGACTGGCATACTGTGAGATGACATCAGTCACTAGCTAATATCAGTTAGCAAAATTCTCTTTCACAACTGCTGCGTCAGCAGAGACATAATCTTCAGCTTTCTGTTGGTTTATCTTTGGTGAACAGCACAATGTGATACTGCCAGCTCTTCGGGAGAAGGAAGCTTGTCATTAATGACAGTGAATCGTATAGCAAGGTGATGAATGCTACTGCATGGAGAGCAAACTAACAGGCATGTAAAAGGCACAAAACCAATCTGGGACACACAGCAAGAAGTAGGTGATAAGTCTTACACTGTTGGAGGATGGGGAACATCATGCCCTGTTCAGAGCTATATGGTTTTGTACAGATGTTTGGTAGAAGTGAGCATCATCAGAGGACAAGGAAGGCACGTGTGGTCTGACCACTGACGAAAGAGAGAACAAGGAGGTGGTGAATAAAACTTCCAGACCTCCTTCCTTTCTATGGTTAGGGAGGTTTAGGATTTTTATTTTTGTTTATTTTTTGTTTGATATGTTGTGGGTTTTTGGGTTTTTTTTTTATTCTGGAAGTGCTAACTGATGGATAAAATAGGTTTATGTTCTATTATTTATTTGGAAAATCTGCTGCCATTTTCCATGGCAGCTCAGAGATCTAAAAACGTGAATGAATTTTAAATATTTAAAATCCAGTGTCACCACAAATAGCATATATTGGAAACTTTAAAGATAGATAGGAGGATCATCTTGTAGATTTTTAAGTCTAATGCTTAGAGGAAAGGGATACTATCTGTATGTGCAAAGACAAAGGGAGTAATTCTGTTGCTACATAGCCATTGAGAGGAACACAATGTTTACCGGGATAAGAGAGCTGAAGGAGTATATTAGCTAATGTGGACCCTGATACAATATAAGCTGCTTTTTCCCATTTGAGAAGGTATATTTGCAGATGTAACCAATATTTCTTAAATGAAAAACTTTGCTGGCTTCCAAATTGCAAGATGTTGGTCATTTATCATACCTTTTATACCACTTTGGTGGCCTGTCACTATGGCAACTCTATTGGCTTCTCCAGTAACACCTGGTCTTATCAGTAGCTTTACCCTGTTGAAGTCTCTTCATAAATAATCCATGTGAAAGTGAATGTAGCTGTCATGTTAATTTGTGGCTAACCTGGTTCTGGCAAGTTTATAATTATATTTATGAAGCAAATAAAGCAGATTGTTTGCTTTTTCTTCAGCGATGACTTAACACAAGCTGACAGAAACAAATAAAAAAGCTTTACTAATCACAGTCAAACTAAAAAAGAATGTCATAAGGATGTTCTAGTTACTATCTCACAAATACATCCCTAATTCTGGCCTACTGTCTGTCTGACCTATGGTTAATAGACATAGTGGTATTCTTTCCAAAACGTGTTTACCTTCACAGTAAATATTACTGTATACAATTTCTGGTTGCTTAATTTCCTTCCTCTTCCACTTAACCTCTTCAACTCTTTTCTCATCTTGTCCCTCCCCCAGTCTTGTCCCCATCTCTTAAAGATGGGGATAGCATTTTCTCGTGGTTTGACCCAGCTAGCAAAGAAGCACCACGACAATATCTTGCTCAGTACCTCCCATCCACCCCCACCCTTGTTAGGATGGCAGAGGCCTCAGAGAAATGGGAAGAAAAAAGATAACCAAGGTTGTTGTGGATTAAGACAAGAGCAGGGAGGGCTCACTGCCACTTAACGTTCCAGGCAAAACAGACTCCAGTACTCGACTTAGAGAGGAAAGTAGGAAAGTTTATTCTACCACCTACCAGAAACAGAAGAGAACAAAAGCAAAAATGAATAGGATGATGAGAAAATTACAACCAGCACTTTAAGATCTCTCTCCCCCATCCCTTCTTTCTTCCCGGGCCTAGCTCACTGTTCCCAATATCTCTACCTTTTCACCCCTCAGCAGCTCTGGGTGGGGTTAGGGAATGGGGGATGTGGTCAGTCTCTCATAGATGAGCTCTGCCACTTCTCTCTGCTCAGATGAGGATGACTCCCAGCATTCTTCCCCTGTTCCAATAGGAGGTCTCTCCCATGGGACACAGTCCTTAACAAACTTCTTTGGTGTGAGTTCTTCCCAGCAGCTGCAACTTTGGCAGACAGAGAGTCCCTCCCTCGGGACATGGCCTCTTCTGGGCATAATTTAAATGAGCTGCTTTGTCATGGGTTCCTCCCCACAGTTACAGCCTCTGTAAATATGAGGTCTCTCCCACAGGACATGGCCTCCTCCAGCCAAAGTCAATGCCCTTGGCTTGGGGTCTTTAAGAAAGTGAGTCACTGCCCCTGACATGGGGTCTTTAGCATAATGAGTCACTGCTCCTGATGTGAGGTCTTTAGCAAAATGCAAACAAATCTCAGCTTCACCAATCCTCTCTGTAGAATACAGAGAGTTGCTGCTCCAGAACACCTCCTCCTCTCTTCCCTCATTGACCTTGGCATCTGCATGGTTGTTTCTCTCTCTCTTCCCACTCCTTGCACCACCACCAGTGGGATAAGAACAAGGAAACAGAAGACGGAAGAAACAAGAACCCTCCTCTTCCGGATTCTTCTTAAAAAGTGATCGTGGAGGCATCTAATTGGTGGAGTCTGGCTCAGAGCTGGGGAGAATTTTGAGCAACTTCTTACAGGAGCCGTCTTTACAGCCCCTTCCCCTTTACCAGAAAAGGCTGTCATGTCAAACCTTGACACATTCATGGATGACAAAATAACATTTAAGTTTAAAAATAGTACCTTAACTCTAGAAGGACACAGTTGAGTTAAGCTACTGTTCACCACTCAAACTAAATGTGGACAATAGTAGGTTGAGGATTTGCATGTCTCTTGGGTTCTAGTGTTTTCTCCTCTGATGTGGTCTTAATTTTATGGCAGACTTTTTTGTACATAGGTAAAAAAATCACTAGCTTTAGAAAGAGTCAAAATATCTGAATTATGTTAATACCTTTTCATTGCTTTTGGTATGTGAATATATGGGTGGGATGTAGCTGTAGCAGTAGAAGTCTGCAATTCTACCCTTCTGTTGCTGCAACAGATAGTTTGACTCAAAAATGTAATATTGCTGGTATAAAGTATAAATATATAATCTTAGACTGAAAATAAGCTTTTTGAGAAATTGTAAGGGAAAAGTGTGCCCACAGGACATAATATCCTCCAGAATTGCTCCTTATACATCACTGTTCAAGAGTGATGAAAACTTTCTGATTACTTTCAGAGGACTAGATTTTTATCTCTTCAGCTAAGTTCACAAAATACTGATTGTCATCAGTGGACACTGCAGTTTGGCACTGAAAAACATAGGCAGATGATATAATTATAGTGCCTTGTCTCTACTCTTGTTGGACAAAATTACTATTTATTATCAAATTTCATGGATTACACTACTGTTTATACAGATATTCTGCACTATATTTATCTGGCAACTGAAATAAACTTATTATATCTTTTAAAGGATTTCTAAGTCATATGTTTAATTTATTTGAGATTCCATTTTTACTATTTCCTTTAGTACAGAAGACCTTCATTAATTTAGAGTAATGAGACACTTTTTGTAGTTCATATCATATAGAACAATTTCTCAGTTCATAATTATACCATCCTGCCAATTATTCTTTCTGCCATTCTCTGAAAAGAATTATTTAAATATAACATAGATAACGTCTTACATAACCAAAGTAGCCAAATCAACTGAAATCAAAGTAAACCTTTTTTTCAGGAGTTAAATGAAGTCAGTTTGTACAAGACAGCTGAAACTCATGTTGAAGGCTTGTTGCTATAGAAAATTAACTTCATGTGTTCATCTTTTACAAATGCCAGTTCAAAATATTCTTCAGTGTATATCTATGAATATAATTCATAGAAGAATTATATCTGGAGATGCTACCTACCGAAATAGCTGACTTGCTTTTATCTCCTGAACAATATTCATTCAACACATCCCCTGAAAAAAAAAATTGCTACCTCATGATACTGTAATAATTAACAACAATGAAACACATGTATAAAAATCTTATTGAACTGAACAAGGCCATTAATGCAGGAGCAATGAGTGAGAAAGTAATAGAGAATGAGACAGAGAAAAGACTCCTGTGAGTGTCTGTGGTGTGTAGACAAGCCAAACATGACAATCTGCCTCTATGAGAGGAATGTGAAGTCCAGCTGGTGACTCTGATCTTACTACTTCCTGTATGTACAGAGAGGACAATCTCTATAGTACTTGTATCTTGTTAGCATTTTTAAATAACTTGTTTCTGGCAGCTGAAGGGAGTTACTAATATGAGTGATTGAGTACAATTTTAGATACCAGTACTTGTATAGATGTGGAAAGTTCTTGTCTGAGTAGCCTATTATTTAAAAATAAATAAATTGGACCAAAGCAAATTTGAAAGATGTATCAGATTGAATACTCTCACATGTAGTGGTTATCAATTCACTGACCAACACCATAATTATCTCTGCTTGTATATCCTTAAGAAATCACATGATACTAAAGGATCCTTAAGATATGGTGTGGAAAGGCTCAGCAGTCTATGTAGGGCAGGGTCCTAGTAGAGATAGTGTAAAAATTTACTTTTGGCCAAACCAGGTAACACTACTTATTTTGGAAATTAAATGTCATGTAGCTCTCTGCTCTTTTCAGTCTCAATACCTGAAGGGAAACCAGAAGCAACATGCCTGCCCCTTTGGCTGTGTAGTTTCTGCTTGACATGTCTTGGGTTGTTCCTTTGAGAGACTGACTTGGGGAGTGAGTTGTAAGTGAGGAGGTGCTGAGAATACAGAAATATCTACACAAGGAAGAAATAAGGTAAGTATGTCTGTACTTTAGTCCTTCCAGTGCACTGTAAATCTTTAACATTTGGCAGTGAAAGGAGCTGAAGTGTATCAGTAAAGTCTAGCATAACCAGCTGAATTATTATGCATACCTGGAACATTTTTCAGGGAAAATGAAGGTCAAGAAATATCAAGAAGGGGGTTATGATGGATCACCAAAGTCACTTTTAAGAGCCTTTAAGTCCCAGTTTCCCTTAATGTTCCTCATACATGTGTCTGTGTGAAAATGATAACATTTCTCTTCATAATTTTAAGAAGTTTGCAAAATTTTAAAATGTTACATAGATTTTCTGGTATGGTTTATCCCATTGTCTGCAGTAGGACTGCTCATGTAAAAAGATGAATGAGAAGATTTAGTTTTCTTTTGACTTTTTGCTCGTTCTGTCTACTCTGTTTCTAATATAATTTTTCCTGAAAAATCAGCATTTCTGTAGTCTTTACAGTTTTTTCTTGATTAGTTAGCAATTTTTAGATTAAAATTTGGAAAACATCATATACAGGCCTGCTCTTTTCTGTTTTCATTTTCTTATAAAGGTAGGAAAAATATAGAATGCCATGTTTGTTATATGGGAGAAAAGGAATGGCTTTAAAAAGTAAGGAAGACTTTGTCTAAATATGAGTTTTGAGTACAAATATGACTTGGCAATTAAATTGGATTTGATAATGAAAAATCATCAAGAAAATAAGCCAAACAAATTATCTACTACAATGGGGAGCAACTTTCCCCCTCCAATTGTATGTTGACAGTGTCAAATGGTGATTTGCTGTTTCCTTGCAGACAACCTTAAAAACATCTTTCTAAATTTCCAGATTTTTAAGAAGTAGCTGGAGATAATGAACAAGCCACAACAAATAAATCTTGCTATCACATTGTTGAGTCACTACACTTTTCTTAATTTATAGTTACTTACTCAGGATAGAAAAAAAAGGCAGTTTAAAATAACAATTTTCTAAATATTAAAATTAATTAATTTGGGTTTCTGGTATACTTGGTATACTATCAGTGATCATTCTACATTGATACAGAGCTAAGCAATGTTATGCTTATATTTTATCTGAACAGTAGAAGTTTATTCTAATCATTATTGATCACTTCAGTCTACAGCAATTTCACAAATATTTCTGGACTTGTAAAAATACTAGGTTTCTATTTGTAGCACTTTAGATTTACAGGAGATGTTGTACTTGTTTTTCTTCAAATGATTGCTTCTATGTAAAGTTACTTTTTAACAACTTTTTTTCTTTCCTTGCTTTAGTTGGCAGGAACGTCTTGCACGATGACCAGGTAGTCTCAAATCTCAAACCTTTTCCCACCAGTTGATCAAAATAGATCTTAGGTGGAGACTGCAATTTGAGGTTATAATTCTTGAGTGGTTGGAAAACTGATTTAAGGTAGCTAATACCATTCATCACTGAAATAAGAAAACCTGTGGGACTGGAGAACTGGGTAATTTCAAATCTTAGTTTAAGAAGGAAAGTTCAAGAGTACAACTAAAATAAGAATAAATGCTCCACCCCAAATATTCTCAGCATAAAGCACAACATATTTTGATCAGACAGTATCTAAAGTGATGTTTCCAAACTTCATAAAATATACATATCCTTCCCTATCTGATCTTAAAACATTTAGGCCTGAAAAAAATTACTATGAAATGTCTGATGGTCATGTGGTTTGACTCATTTAATTGTATTTTTGGGTAGAAAGATAAACAAAAGAAGGATAATAAAAGAAAAAGATGTTGTAAATAAAAATAGAAAATCCTTGCTTATAAAACAGAAATTAATCCTACCAAAAAAAGAAAAAAAATATAAAGGAGCCTTAAAGGCTTCTGTAGGAATCATTCTATCTACAATACACCTCAGACTAGGTATTTTAAAGCTAAGTGTGAATAGGAGTTCAATTGAGAAGATTTATTGAACAGACTGCAGTTTCTTTATATACACACCAGGGTTTCCTTCCTCTGGAAATCAACCAGTGTGAATATGGTGCATAGCCACATCTTGACTCATAGTGTGCAGGAGGAAGCCCAGCATATACTTGGGCCTTCAAATGGTGAAGCATCACCATTTCACATGTTATCCAGTGTCCACTGATTTATGCTGCTTCTCTTCAACAGTGCTGCTCTCTGTTAACGAGACAGCATGGCTACTGCCACCATCCTGTATCCTGGATGTGATGCTACCTTGAAAGGAATATCCATAGCAAAGAGACAATGAAACAGCATTAAATGATCTGTATTAAAAACCCTAAGTGTGTCTCCCGTGGTAAAGCTGGTGGTTCAGCTCTCTGCCTTCTGTTGAAGACAGGGCAAAATAAAAAAGGACTGAAGAAATAGGAGCAGTCTGTCTGGAAAGGGGCTGCACCCAGGTCTAGCAGCAAACTGTAGCAGAGAATGACTGTTTTGGGACAGGGTACTTGGCTTCTGTTTGCCTATGGCCACTTGCTGGCCCTCAAGTTATTGAGTATTTTTAACCATCTTTTCTCTCATTGTAGAACCTGATATGCTGTGGCTCCCTACCAGTAGTTGCTGGATCCTAATATTTCCTCTTCAAGATCTGGTTGTGGAATCAAGTCACACTTCAGCTGAGTGGGAATACAGTATAACTTTTGTTTAGAAAAGACCTCTGTCTATGCTTCAAAGCTATTCTAGTAACCAATGTCTTGGCTTCCTACTTTTCATTAGGATTATTTGTCCTGGTCATCTATTTTCATTTATTTTCCAAATGCCTTTCTGTCCCTTCAAGTAATTTTTCAACCTATCAAGTAGTTTGATTTTGAGAGAAAAAGGTTTTTCAGACCTCTCAGAGGTTTGAACTGCCTCCAATTTTCAGTGGCTGTCTTGAGGGATGACATTACGTCAGTGATAAGAATTAGGAGAAAAAATAAAGGTTGCTTGAGTTGATTTGTTGATGTGCTAGATGAGTTATTCAAAATATTTGTAGCTCAGATCAGTCAGAGCTGTTTCTTCTTAATAAGTTTTAGGGGGAGATGGGAAAAGAATGGGAGAGTGGCAGGAGGAGTTTAGAGTGTCTGGGAGAAGGATTTAATACTGCAAAAGTGAGGAAGATAGTGTGTAGGAAAGAACTAGAATTGCTGTAGAGAGGGACAGGTAATAAAGGCATATAAGTCATAAATCTATAGGAAGAACTTTGTTAGTCATGCACCTTATGAAATAAGTAATTTAAATGCAGAATTTTTCTGAAGTCTCAGATCTTTTCATTAATCTTCAGGTTAGCACTTTTAAAAGGTTTGCTATAAATTCAGCACATGATAGTTTCTCCCATTGGTGCAAGACTTCACTGTAGTAGATTTTACACCTTTTTTTTTTTTCCTTTGGAATTTGCACCAAGCAGCTATATACCACATGGAGGTTTCTCTATTATAGGCAGGCCCTAGGAAGCTCATTAAGTTTTCTTTATGGCTCCTATGCACTGCTGGAACCATACCTAAGTGGAGTGTTTGACTGTCAGTGATTAGAGACCACGAGGGTATATACTTTAGAAAATATCATAGTTGGCATACAGAAATAGACAAGTCTAACAGCACTGCAGAGGACCGTTTATTCAACAGGCATTTCAGTTGCATAAACAGTAACACTGACTGAGTTACTGACATTGGCTTCCAGCTTCAGTGGTAAAATTGATTCTAAAATAGATTCTGTATATCCATAGAGTAGAGCAGAAATAAATATATCCTAAATTCAGTAAGATTGTGGATGTCAGGAATGAGTAGACTCCTACAAGTTGAAAATTTTACTGTTTATAATTCTATTTTAAACATTTTGATACAAAATGCTTCTTTGAAGGGAAGTACCTTTGTGAGATATCCGCCATCAGTAGAAGATTTGGTGACTTATTGGGAAAAATAATATTGCTATTCAAATATTTCGGTGTAATGATGTGCTACTTCTCATATGCACAAGATAGGCTGGAATAATGCCAACAGATAAGCTGTTCTGATGCAAAGCATGGTAAGCCTCATGCTTTGTTATTAGTTCTTGTGTTGGTGATCATGAGGAACTCCTGCACACAGCCTCCCGAGCAGTGGTGGAGCACAGACCCTAGCCGGCACCATTCTGACCCTACAGCCTCAGGCACAGCTCGGCTTCCCCCATAAGTTAGAACAACCATGAGCTGCTCTAATTTCTCATGGCAGGAAGAGCTCCCTGGAGGCATTCCTCTGTTTCTGAACACTTTGTGTGAGTTGGAGACACTGCTTAAGATACTCTCTGTGTCAAGGACAGGGAATACGTTGCATAAAGCAGTTTGCTCAGAGGCCTGTTAAAGGCACCTTTACATCTCTAATGGACTAGAGTGATGCATGAGGGATCATGATTCCTGCCCCCCTCCTGTCAGAGGGCAGGAATGATCCCCACTCCTTGTTTCAAGAAATATTAACGTATCACACACCACATTTTCAGTTTCTTACAGCACTTCACAAGCCAGCTTCAGGACAAGCCTCTTACTACTCATGGACAGTAAAGGATAGGGGCTTCACTGAGTTAATATATTTACTTCTAGGAAGAGTAGCTATGCCAGTTCTCATTTTCTCCTTGTTTTTGAGCTTGCCTAGAAGTGTTTCTGGAAAATTCTAACAGGAATTACTATGGAAGATCACTATGATAGGACTCCTTAAGAAGGTTCTCATTGCAGAGGACTTCAGAGAGGAGATAGGGGAACATTTTTTTACTTTCTCTAATACTTTCTACAAAACAAGAAACTGTTCTTCACCACCCTCCAATAATAATTCACATAACTGATGTGAGATGGCATAATTTTTCCATATCCAAAACAAAATTAGAGTGAAACATAGAGTATCTCCATGGAAATATATATACTTTTTGGAAACTACTTGGTCTAGATGAAGTATATTAACCCTTTGTTTCCTAACTAGAGACAAAAAAAAGAATAATGAATTACTGTAATCAACTAATTTTGTACTGGTTTTTTTTTCATATCACTCTTTTATGGATCTCTGTTAAGCACGTGTACTTCATTTGCACACCACTGCATATTATTTTCTTGCCATCAACCACAGGTGAAATCACAATAGTCCAGCCTCTATATGAGACAGAAAAAGCACTCTTACATTTTCCTATTGTCATGATTTAGCAAGGAGCTGCTTTTGCTTGATAACAGGGGTAGAGGGTTGCAAGTGAAGACCCAGTAAAGAATTTTTGGACGTTCCCCCCCCTCAGCCTCGGTTCTGGGTTCAGACCCACCTCCAGCCCAGCTGGGCCAATCTGGTGCCTCTGTGATCACTATTTAGGGACAGGAATTTGAAGTGCTGGGAGGAGGTGTAAGAATGATACAAGGTGGAGGTGACCACGTGGACCCACGTGACTTGCGGAATCAAACTCTATAACTCAAAAGAGTTATAAAGAAGGTATGTTTATTCGGCGCAGGGCGCACGGGGGGGGGGGGGGGGGGGGGGCGGGGGATCGCTCCACCAAAAACGTTGGCAACTTGCTTGACTTATATTTGTTACAGAGTTACAAAATCATATGATGACATTATCCGCCTAGACAAAGACACAACCTGTCCCCGATTTCGCATGTAAATTAGATCTTTTCTTCCTTTCATTTGCATGATGTCTCCCAGTGATGGCCGGTGATGGTCTTTGGGGCCTTGGGAGATGAAGGCTGATAAGTCCTGAGGCTTTCTCACCCCTGATCTTCAGATATCGCTTGGCCTCTCGCAGAACCGGTTTCTGCCTTCTAGGAAGTTGGAGGACCCCGGGGGTATTGTGTAAGGAGATGAGCAGGACCTTTTCCAGCTTGTGTGTGAATTTTGTCCTGTCTGAAAAATAAGCTTTATACTATTGCAATGTTAGTGAAAGGTTTATTAGTACATGTTAGTGTAATAAAAGATGAAGCTTTATTGATCAATTAAATGGATGTTAGCTAACACAATGTTTCTGGACACTGGTTGTAATAATTGAAGGTTTGTTCAAAGAAAGTTAATTGTTTGTTAGTCTTAGAAATATGGTTTTGGACCTGAGATGCTGGCGAGGCGTGGCTCAGCTGAATTGAGACGGCTGATGGGGGCTGGAAGTTTCGGCAGACACACCATATTCAGCAAGGAGGAGTACCAGAAGGAGTACCAGACCAGTGACCCCTCTGCAAGCTGTGGTGAGAATGCAGGCTGCAACCCATGGAGGGCAATGGCAGGCCTAAGAGCCACCAGCAGCTCTGTGTGAGTGCACCCAGACAGATGAGAGACTGTGTGAGGAAGTAGTCATGGTGCAGGCCGTGCTGGAGAGCCTGCAGGCTGCAGAGCAGACGCACACGAGAGGCAGAGAGGAGCTGCAGTTTTGGGGATAAATGGGCGTTGGAGCAGCCGGGGTGTGTGTGTGTCTGTGTGTGTGTCTGTGTGTGTGTCTGTGTGTGTGTCTGTGTGTGTGTCTGTGTGTGTCTGTCTGTCTGTGTCTGTGTGTCCTGAGGAGAGACAAACAGCAGAAGTTCTCAGGAATACACTGACTGAAACCCCCACTCTCTTCCCCCCTGAGCCATTCAAGGAGGTAAAAACACCGAGATCAAGACTCTGAGGCCCCGGGAGAGGTGGGGTGAAGGTGGTCTTAAAGGGCTGGTCGGACTCTTCATCATTGTACCACTCTGTGTTTTTTTATTTTGTTATGTTTTGGGGTTTTATGGTTATGCTTTAGTTGGTATTGCATTAAATTATTTTGTTTTCTTCCCCAAGCCGAGTGGCCTGGTCTGTTTTGTCCTGGACCTTAAGCAGCAATTAAGCTCTCCCTGCCCTTTGGCAATCCTCAGGTCTTTGGTACTTGAGGCTAATTGTGGTCTTTTGTTCCTTGATGGGCCTAAACCACAACACCTGTTAAGTACTAAATACCTTAGAGATATAGAAGGTAGAAGTTCTGAGCACCATTTTTCCCCCTGAGCTTGTGATTGTTAAATATTTACCACCATTTTAAAATTCTTTTAAATTACTTGTTTGTTTTGGAACAGTTACCAGTGTTGATTTCCAAAAAAAAAATCCACAGCAAAATGTGTCACCTATTGCATTTCTACTTCAATGAAAGGGCAAAGATCCTTGTCTTAGGACAGGTTTATCATCAGAGAAAGACACTAAGACAGAAACGTTGATTAAAAAGGAAATCACTCTGTGGAGCATTCCTCTCAAAATAGGACGATCATCAACCATAGAATAGGTCAGCCAGGGCTTTGCTGAAGTCTGGAGAATTTTCAAAGCTGTAGTTTGACTCTTCAGGGTAAACTCTTCCAGCCCTTCCCTCCACTACCGAAGAGAAACTTCTCCAAGATGTTATAGTATCCACCAATACTAAGAAGAGCTGGGCTGTGCTATTTTTGTCAGTGCCCTCCAAGTAGCTGCAGGCCACATAGCCACCTACTCCCTGAACTAACCAAATCCCCTTTCCTCAGACTCTCCTGTAAATTCTCAAAATCTGTCTTGAACTGGCAAGTCAAAAAATGGTATTTCAGGTGAACCTCAACAAGTGCTGAGTTAGAAGGGTATAAATAATTGATCTACTGGCTTTTCTCCTCCTAACATGCATGTGTAATTTGCCTTGTTGCTATGAGAGCACACTTTTTAGCTCATTTTCAACTAAGCATCCACAGTAACTGCCAGACCTTTTTCAGCATAGCTGGTACTCTTCAGATTGTCTTCCAGCCTGTACTGACACACAAGGTTATTCTGCCCTAGGTGCAAACTTTTTCCTATTGAACTTGAGTTGTCCCGATCCTGACACTTTTCAAGGTTCTTCTGGACTGACTGGGTAAATCTCCTCACTCTGAGATTGAATCGCAGAAACGTGTTAAAAGTTCAGACTTGGACAATTTAACCACATTGAATTAAGTTCATTACAAGACTGAGTCTCTTCATTGTTATTAGAGGCACATCATGCAGTTAATTTATTTCCCCTTGCTATAAAACATTGTGAACAAGAATGTTCTGCTGAAAGAGGAGATCTGTACCTGATCTTGACCTATGGGCTCTAACTTGTCTTATCATCTATTCTGTAAACTCCCAAAGGCCTGAGTTTTATCTTCCTCATTTATTGTACTGCAGATCGTCCAGATCAGACTAAACAAAAAAGTTTCAGCTAGTGCAGTTCAAAACAGACATTCTGGATTCTGGCTGGCCCATTTCAAGTATTACTAGTCTTGTTAGATATAGTTAGTTCACAGTCTAATTTATTTCAAAATCATCACAAGCACCAGCAATTTTTAACAGGCTGCAGTACTAAATTCTGATAGGACCTGATGCAGCAGGTTCTAATAGTAAGTGCTGCATTTTATTCCATTAATTAACATAAAGCTATTTCTCATTTTCAAATGTGAAAAATAAGAAAAGCATTAAGATCATTTCAAAATCACTGAAGGCAAAGGTGTTACACCAGTACAAAATCAATAAGAAGATAGTTAAAAGGGCCATACTTCACACATGCACTGAATGAGAAATGAAGGAGCGGTTTATAATATCATAAACCTTGGAACTGTGTTTGGTAATTATCGCTGATATGGCCTGCCAGGAAAATGACCACCATCTGCTGCTGCCCACCACTGCCCTGAAAATATAATCAGGCTGTTAGTATTTGCTGGAACTAGGAGCAAAATAATCCTCTCAATTTCAGCTCTTAAGATTACATGTAGCTGTGTGTAAGATGCAGGCTCACTCTGCACAGATTTTTCAGGCTCCATGTTCGTGAAGATTGAAGTGGATCACATTTGTCCCGTACTTGGCATTCAGCTTCAATATTTCTATTTCATTGCTGCCTTTGGTTTTAAATTGCTTGCAAAAATGGTGACCTGACGAGGTTTTGGTGTGTTCTCTGATTCATGCATTTAGAAATGGGACTTTTTGTCACAGAGCAGATCTTTTCTTTATGAATATGACATTAGACTGTTTTTAAAATAAATGTTTCAAGGTTCTGAGGGAATTTCAGTAATGTACATATATCTCTACAAGGCATATACAGAAATTAGACCTCGGTAAGACAAAGTATGATAAATAAATTGTCTGAAATGAAGAAAACTACACTAAGAAGAAATGGCATGGAAAAGTTAGATTACAAAAAGGATGAAGCAAAATAGAGAGAAAATTTGTAAAGAATACAGAGGAACTCTAATTTAGTTTGGCCATTTCTATGTGCTTCTAGCTTTCAAAGCAATAAAAAGGGTACCTTCACAAAAGATTGTCTTAGTAAAATAAGTAGAATGATAATAGAAAAAAACATACTGAGCAAGTTCCTGGTACTTCAAAGTAGTACTAATATATTCAACCAATAGCTTCTAAAACTAGAGAATACAGAATTTAGGGGAAAATGGGAAAATGAATACAGCAGAGAGAATCCACGGAGGGATTCTGTTTTGTTTGCTCTCCCTCCCCCATTTCAGATGGATTAAAGAATTATTAAAAATTAAAATGCAAAATCACTCTCAGAAAAATGAAGAGAGAATGGATTCAGCTGAACTGGGAAACATCTGGATCCCAGGGGACCCAATTCTTCTTCATTGTTTTTGGCTATGATATAAAGGGTCTCTCTGAATCATTTGGAGTGGCCTGAAGCAGTAATAATGTATTCCTTAGAGCTGTGCTGCTCATTGACAGAATTCAGGACAAGAGAGGCAAAAACCACTGGAGAGGCTTTTTTTTTCAGCATGAAATGAAGCACTTTGGCTTCTGTGAATGCAAACAAGACTATGGTGGCATTAGATACAAATTAAGGATCAAAATAGGGTCCATCATAAGAGACATTTCCCAAGAGATAACTGCTCTCAATTTTTGATCAGTGTTTGCAGGCAAAAAGGATGTAGGTCTCAAGCTGAGCTCAGCTAAATCATGGAGTGTGTTTACAAAATTAGGGTTATGAATATTTTAGGAAAATCTTGTAAAGCATTGTTCATTTAATTGTGGAAGTATCATTAGGGATTCAGGTGGAAAATGTGACATTGATAGACAGTAATGTTACAAGTTAAAATAAATCCACTGGTCTTTGAGGCAGTAATGGGCACTGAACACATAATTTTCCCTCTATGACACAGAAAACTCCATTCCATACATAAATAGGGAGGAAAACAAAGGTTCGTCTACCATTCTAAACCAATTCAGTACTCTGTATTAGGGACTCCCACGTGTGAGCTGATGAAAGTGAAAGAGTGGAAACTCCTCTGACTGCCTTACCTCCATTCCTGGCTTAGGGGCTGCTACTCACCGTGCCTTCTGCAAATGCTCCTGTGCCTGGTGTGGAAAATGCAGCCAGGCCTACAGAGGGAAAGGAAGCACAGCAGTTGTCTCTCACAGTGGGAGGCAGAGGGCACAGCAGAAGGTACTCTCATTGGTATTGGTCTTCTGAGACAGCTGCTGCAGCTCTTAGCTGCTTTTCCTCCCTCCTTACATTTTAACTTCCAAGTCTGTGCTTTCCTTCTAATTATGAAATAATAAAGGAACCTCACAGTGGTTCTGTGCAATCATCTCGAGATTTTAGTCCCAATTCTCAACTCTCAATATTTTTATTTCAGATTAATTTCATTTTCTCCAGTGATATTACTCCCCAGTTACATTGAAACACAACTTTCTCAACTATCTTTATGGATAGTGTATAGATGGAAATTCAGCTAAATGTATGTTAAACAATTTATTGCAAGTGCTGCAGTATATA
This sequence comes from Colius striatus, assembly GCF_028858725.1. Classification (NCBI taxonomy): domain Eukaryota; kingdom Metazoa; phylum Chordata; class Aves; order Coliiformes; family Coliidae; genus Colius; species Colius striatus. The sequence continues at coordinate 30,254,383 of NC_084761.1, forward strand.
GAAAGAGGAGGGTGGAACTTAATGTGGAACAAAGACAGATCACTGTAACATAATTTTATTTCTGCCTTTGCCCAGAGTGAAAGATGGCACAGTTCATAACTGTGAAGACAAAGGTACAGTGCAATATATTTATCCTTATAGCACTCAGGTGAAACAACCATGAAAAAGATAAGGGTCCTAACCTCACAAGGTATATAAATGATAAATGTGTCATAATATTTCCTGTCTCTGTAATTTTTTTCTCCTTTGATAATGCTGTTATCTCAAGATCTCTGCCACAATAATATAGGATATATTTTATAGTTATATAAATTGATGTGCTATCTTTATAAATAAATATATTCAGCATTTCAATATGTTAAATGAAAATGCCAACGTTTTCTTAGCATGCCTACAAAATGAATAGCATCTTTACAATGTTATTTGATATGCTGAAGCCTAGTGATATTTCTTGTTCAGAGTCTGTAGCCATTCAACTTGAAAACAAATAATTAAAATAAATTATACCCTTAGTGCCAACGAACTAAGAAGACGAACAAAAATAGCTGCGCAGGGGGGAGGTTAACGCAGGGATATCTGTTGACAGCGTTATGAAGACCTCAAAGGGATTCATACATTTGCCTGCCTGCGGTGATGTGTGTGAGGAATCCCATGTCAGACTGTTAAGTTCAGCGAACAGGGTTCCCAGTAATAGATTTTCAGAAAAATGTGGTTACCCAGGGGTATTGTGTACTTCCCAATTACTTGAACGTTCTGAAGGATTTTGCACTTTTTCTTCTCTGCTCATGTATGCGTGTGTGTATGTGCATATGCATGTAATTGTTTTGTTGGCTTGTTTTCTTTGGTTTTCTGCTTATGTGACGTTGCACTTGGTGTAGTGAGAGATATTTCATGACCTTTAACACAGCTGCCAGTCACTTTCTATAGGTGCCGGTGCGGATGCATGCCTGTTTTTCTGATGGTGATGAATGACTCTCACAGCCTTTCTGTTTTCACCTCATAGCTCCTGTTAGTCTTCTTCCTCTGTTACTTTTTTCAATGCTCAGTGGAAAGTTCACGTGTTCTGGAAACTTTAGGTTCTGGATATTAATAATGCCAAAGGCTCTGAGATACAGGCCTCTCTGCTGTGCTGAATAGCTAATGACCATGAAGTTTCTACTGTGAGGAAATCTTCATTAACAATCTTAAACTCTCAGCTTGGGGCAGGGCATCCTCCTTAGTAATTTCCATGTGTTTCGATATCTGTTTATTGACATTCATTGTTTCAGAGGAAGGAGCCAACTGAGGTGATGCATGAGTATAAACAAGGAGAGAATTTTAATAGGGAAAACAGCATGGGCCAAGTAGCCTTCTCTGTACTTTAATATGCCTTGTGGTCTTCTTGTCTCCAAACACATCAGACTATTTACAGCTTTGTTTTCACCAATCTGCTACTCTTGCAGGAGGAAAGAGGCAATAGGCAGCATTATACTATCTTGCTGGGCAAGAACAACCCACATCGGGCCATTCAATGCATGAGCTGCTGACATAGGTCTTCAGGATACATTCAGGCTGCCTCACCCACTGACCACGTCCAAAGGGCTTATGTCACACCCTAAAAGTCTTGACCTATTTGCAGTTACATGTATGTCCTAAAAATCAGTCTTTGATAGCTGACATACAAGTAGACTTACATGATTTACTACCATCTTAAAGGGGGAAAACCCCAGGACAAACAGATTTGCAATGGTCTGCAGAGGTTCATCCCCATCTAAAAGGCTGTCAGTAGCTGTGCCAGAGCAAGTGGCTGAGCCTGTCTTTCATTACCTGAATGCCTGAACAGAAGATAGCATCCCACACAATGACTAGAATCCAGCCTAATTCAAGATCTGAAACTTAATTTGCTGTTGGCTTTAAATCTTTAGATGATCTAAGCTTCTCTGAATAAAAGTAGTAACAAGGTATTTCTTTTTCTAACGTGTTCTGTTCCAGTGGCTGTCTCAGAAAGTCTTGGCTTGTAAACAAAAAGAAGAGGAATAATCAAATTTTTCACAAAAAAAAATCATCAGATTAAATAAATGAGAAAAGTTCTGCCTGACTTTTAGTTCTTTTAAAAATCACCATCCCCAAATTGATGTCTGGAAGTGATTTTTTTTTTTTTTTTCATATGAAAAGGAGGTGGTACTTTAGATTTAGTTTGCCTCAGGGAGAACTATTGTTAGCTTGAACTTCTATCAGACTTTTTTTTTATGTAAGTTTCATGATTTTAGGTGTATCAATGAACAATGTCACACTCAGCAGCTCTATCTATCTACCTCTTTGGATTTGAAATCAAGTAAGACTACCTCTGTGCACCAGTGACAAGAGCAGAAGTCAGAATATTTAAGGACAGCTTTAAGACTCATCTGAATTCATCTTAGCTATTTATGGCTTCAAAGTAAGTAACCTAATTTACATCAGCTCAAAACCTGCACTTTACAACCATTTTCCATCTATTTCTGATTGACAAAATAAATACTTATGTAAGAAGTCCAGTAAATTACTTAACTCCTGTGCCTCAGTTTTCACTTTTGTAAAATAGGATGACGATGATGATGATAATTACAAAGATTGTTTGGCTAATGATACTGAACAATGAAATTCCAGATTTTCAGAATGAAGCTTCTATGGAAATAAGAAACTGTGTGGGAATGATATCTAGGAATATCTTGCAAGAAAATGGCATACAGAAGCATCTGAGTTTAGAAAACAAGCCTGTGTTTTCAACCCATCTAGATAATGGCTATCTGAGGATGGATACTTTCTCCTCCTCACTCTGGTTTCTACACAGCTCTGGAAACACTGATAATAAACTTAATTAAAAATGCAGTTACTGATGACATGAGAATGCACCTAAAGCACAGTTTTTGCATTCATTGCCTTTGCTGTTTTTTGGCCTGTGTGTATCTTTGTAGAAATCAAAGGTTATTTCAGTCCTGAAAATGGTGTGGCTGTTATTTCATGGTACTGAGATTTTCATGCAGTGTAGTAGGTAAAAGAGGTGAGAGAGTTGTCCATTTTGGAAAGAAAAAGCTGAGACCATCCATTTAATGTCACTTAGGACCTATTACAGCACAAGAATTTAGTCATTTAGAATTTCAGATCAAAGTATAAATAGTCTAAAGCTACACTGAATCCCAGAGGTGAGACGACTGAGATTTTCTGCAGTCATAATAGCAGATGTTTAGCCATTGCTATAAATACAACAACAAAAACTCAAAATAAAAAGTGAGCTGTTAATTAGGGATATTTGGAGTCATGTCACAGGTGAAAGATGATCTAAAATGCTGGTTCATAGCACAATGCAATACTGAAATTAGCACGTCTATTATCACTGCTTGCAACTCTGCAGGAAACTAATGGAAATAGCTTAATCTTTTCAAGCTCCTCTAAAAGGAGAAATATAGGATTTCACCTGTGTTACTGAGTTTTCCCTCTTCTTTTATTCCTTGCCAAGTTCTTACTGCACAGCAGAATTTTATTATTTAATAATAATAAATCTCCTTGGTTGTAGATTGCGTAAATAATTTTAGAGATCACGGACCCTATGACTCATTTTCAGGGGCAGCTGTAGTGATCCGTTATGGTAATCATAAGAAAGGGAAAGGGCATAGTCCTAAAATTCCCCCTCTTGAACCAGTTTCAGGGAGTTCTCTTTCCAAAGCAGTAGAAGCAAAGGCATTAATTATACATTTCCATTATGACAGAGCCAAGATCAGCAGTGACTAAAACATAATTTGTTTAGGTGGCAGTGCAGGCTGTTCTCTGATCAAGTTTTGTTTCCCACAGGGAGGCATCAGTCTTAAATTACACAGCACGGAGGCAAGAGAAAGGAAGCAAACAATAAAACACTTCCCAGAGGAAGAAAAGAGGAAAATTTGTCTCTCAATGTCATATTAAATAAATAAATCTACATTTTTGTCAACAAAAAATCAGCAATGAGGTTCAGCTTTAATTAAAGGAAGTATGTTTTTTGTGGGGCTTTATATGATTATGTTTTAGATTTCCAGGGATAAGTTGCTTTTAATGCAAAGAGATTTTCCCACTGGAAAGAAGGAAAGAATATTAGAAAGAAAAATCTTTAGGAAGTGCTGTCTCACTTGTCATACTGTAATCCATAAAGATACAATAATTTGGATTTTCTTTAGTTAATGCACAAAACCAGGGACACTAATATACATACATACATACATACACACACACACACACAAAATTAATGAGGAAATACATATATGTTTAAACCTAGAATAGAGTCTAATGTTATTAAGCAAAGGCCTAATTTTGTTTTATCTTCAATTTCAGTGGATATTATTTTGCATAAATCTATGAATGTGTTTTAGTACCTTATCAAATCAAAAACCCCAAAGGAATGCTTTTGTTATTTGCTTTTAATTTTTGGCTCCTATAAAGAACAGTTGGTTCTGGTTTTCTATTGCAATTTGACTTTTAATGTCATATCCCCTGACTGCTTCAGCCTCTCTGTATTTGGCGTACGTAAAGCAAAAGCAAATATAAGCTGATTTCTTATTATCTCCAGCATTTTCAGGAGAAATGATAAAAACTAAGATGAACTACGAGCCATTTAACAGGAGTATCTTCCTGTTCAACATACTATCTCCCCTCCAGAGGAGTTGGCTGGCAATTTCAGATGAATGGACAAATCAAAAAATGCATGTAATTTACCCCATGCACAGAAAATTCTTCTTTGGAACTGCTATTATGCAAAATTAGATTCTCTGTGATACAAGCAAGAAACCTACATGTCATTAAAATTATTATGGAGAATGTTGTATGAGCTTAGCAGGTTTGATTTAAATGAAGTAGTTAAAATTTCCTGTATTTAGAGAAATAAGGAAAGATGCTTCTGACCACTCAAACTTCCCAAAGCGATTAGACACTAAAGAGAGTCACTGACTCTACTTTGAAGGAGAATGAAAGCAGCATTGTCTCCTTATTGCCGACTTAAATTAGTGTGGTTTATTTTATGATTTAAACATTTACCCATGCTTCAATTATGAAGTCAAGTACACTATACTAGTTATTTGGAACCTTGAAATATAGTGGTCTGAGAGTATATATCTCAATACTCTCTGTTGTGGTTTGGCCCAGCTAATAAAGAAGCACCACGACAGACTCTCACTCGGTGCTCCCATTCACCCCCACCCTCGTTAGGATGGCAGGGGCCCCAGCGAAATGGGAGTAAAAAGATAAACAAGGTTGTTGTGGATTAAGACAAGAGCAGCGAGGGTTCACTGCCACTTAACGTTCCAGGCAAAACAGACTCCAGTACTCAACTTAGGGAGGAAAGTAGGAAAGTTTATTCTATTACTCTACAAGAAACAGAACAGAACAAAAAGCAAAAACGGAATAGGATGATGAGAAAATTACAACCAGCACTTTAAGATCTCCCTCCCCCATCCCTCCTTTCTTCCCGAGCCCAGCTCACTGCTCCCGATATCTCTACCTCCTCCCCGCTCAACAGCTCAGGGGGGCAGGGAATGGGGGATGTGGTCAGTCTCTCACAGATGGGCTCTGCTGCTTCCCTCTTCTCACATGAAGATGACTCATTGCACTCTTCCCCTGCTCTGGTACAGGGTCCCTCCCCCGGGACACAGTTCTTAATGAACTTCTCTGGTGTGAGTTCTTCCCAGCAGCTGCAGCTTCTGCCGATACAGGGTCTCTCACAAGGGACACAGTCCTTAGTGAATACTTCGGACATGGATCGTTCACCACAGTTTCAGCTTCTGCAGATACAGTGCCCTCCCTCCGGACATGGCCTCTTCTAGGCATAATTATAATTAACTTCGTTGTAGGTTCCTCCCCACAGGTACAGCTCCTGTGAATATTGGGTCCCTCCCACAGGACATGGCCTTCTCCAGCCATAGTGATACAGGGTCCCTCCCTTGGGACACGGCCTCTTCTGGGCATAATTTTAACGAAGAAAATCACTGCAACTGGCTTGGGGTCTGTAGCAAAATGTGTTTCTGCCCCTGGACCGGGGTCTTTAACAAAGTGAGTCTCTGCTCTTGATGTGGGGTCTTTAATGAAATGCAAACAAATCACAGCTTCACCAGTCCTCTCTGTAGAATTGCAGGGGAGTCGCTGCTCCAGCACACCTCCTTCTCTCTTTCCTCACTGACCTCGGAGTCCGCATGGTTGTTTTTCTCACTCTTTGCACTCCTTATACCACCACCAGCTGGAGAAGAAGGAGGGACAGAAGGAAGAAACAGGAAGAAGCCTCTTTTTCTGGCTTCTTCTTAAAAAGTGATCATGGAGGCGTCTAATTGGCTCAGCCCCAGAAGTGGGTCTGGCAACTGCTTACAGGAGCCATCTTTACAGCCCCTTCCCACTTACCAGAAACGGCTGTCATGTCAAACCATGACACTCTCTCATTCATAAATGGCCAAGTTGCATTTTTGATTCCCCAAAAGGAATGATAGTAATACAGAATCACAGAATCTAAGGGTTGGAAGGGACTGCAAAAGATCATCTAGTCCAGCCCCCCTGCCAGAGCAGGACCACCTAGAGTACGTCACACAGGAACTCATCCAGGTGGGTTTTGAACATCTCCAGAGAAGGAGACTCAACAACCCATCTGAGCAGGCCATGAGAACAAATGATCTCAGTCTTTTACATGTATCCTCAGTTTCATTGCTCATAACTGCAATAAAGAGCAAAGGATTAATATGAAAACTGGCTGACCTAGTGTCCCAAGATTACATCACCTCAAGTCCGAATTTTGTGCTCATTACTGAAGTGGCAAAAGCTGCAAATCCCACTGATACATTATCAGAGTATGTAATGTGGGAGGAAGATGTCCAAGTTGCACCATATATGGGCACCTCCTCTAGCTATTCAAGAGGTAGAAACTGTAGAATAGGTTAACTGCTTAGAATATAGTCTGCATCCCCTACACTACTTGTGTGCTTGTATCTGAAGCCTTCCTTTAAGTTATAACTGCATTTGCCTATCTGTATTGAAACTAACTTTCAAATGGCTTATCTACAACTCCTGGTGCTGTGAGCTTTATGCAAGCAGGCTGATAAGCTAATTTTCTCCTGAAGATTTCAGGAGAGCTAAGGATGTCTCACAGACATGCTGTTTCACTCTTCTGGTGGTGGGTGGTTACTGCAGGAGTCCTGAACCATTCGTCTGTATTTGTTTGTCTTGAATCCGTATGGTCACACAACGGGAGAGATCATATGAAACTATGGCAAAAAACTAAAAGATGTGACTCAGAATGAAATATGAGAAGGTTGTTCAGCCAAAAATGTGCTCTAAGGACCCAACTTTTAATAAACAGAATTAATTTTAGTTGGTCTGATTATGCTCATGGAAATACAAAACTGCATAGAGACCTGTAAAGTTAGAACCACAAAGTTCAGTCCCACCGATGAAGAGCGATACTTGACAGTCATGTCTGACCCATCCAACCCATCAATGAAAACCTTTTGCAAAGACAGAAAATAAAATGAGGAGATGTTAGAATGGTCTGCTGATAAGCTTGCATCTGTATTATCTCTCTCCAAGGCCTAGTGAGTTCAAAGGGAAAAATGTAAGACCATAGGAAGAGAACAGCTCTTCTTTCCTTGCTTCTTGGTGCACCTGCTGTAAATGAGGTGGTAAGAGGAAGAAACACTTCTGACACCTGGCAGTGCTCAAGGGCAAGAATCCTTCCTGGTCATGCCAAGATTTGTCTTCTACCCTAAATGAGTCAGTTCATTAAAAGAAGAGCTTTTGCTATTTAATATGTATAGATAAACCTAGATGGTCAAGTCTTTCACTTCCATCCATCCATCCCTGTTAAAGCAGAAAATAAAAACTGAGTCGAATACAGCTGCATAATCTGCTCTACGTTTGCCCAAAGCAACTGTGTTGTGTTATGGAGCAATGGACCCAGGACACCATAGCTAATCTTTTTCTGTAGTGAAATTCACCTTTTTTTTTAATCTCTTCACCACCACCTTTTCAATGGACCAGATAATAAGGCAGCATTGCCCTGATTTCTGTTAGTGATTTTACTTCAAAAACTAGAAAAGATTAAATTTTGGGGTAGAGGACTGTAGATTTATATGTACACTGGTATGTATATGCAAGCTCACTTGTTGAAACAGGTGACACAAAGTACATAAATGGTGCAAATTAAGTAAGCAATACTAATTAGAACTGATAAATAATCTTGGCCCTGCAGAAAATGATTGGAAAAACTCCCACTGACCTGGTAAAGGCCAAGGGTTTCAACCAAAATGTCTACACTCAATGAACTGCAACAGAATTGTATATAGATTGGGAAATCTTGTTCAAAAGTGCACTCTTGCCTAAAAAAATTGTGAAGAATATTTCAAAATCAAAGCCCTGGATGGAATTATCTTGAACATCATGATTATTCAGAGCAGAAATTTAGAGTAGTAATTTAGAGCAACCTACATATTTCTAATTTGGTACCATCTTTATGTCCTTTATAAAATGTTTTAGTTACTATAAAATTTATATTGAGAAAATCATTCCTAACCAAGTGGCAGTTAAGCATGATGACTGAATGATCTGGCTTTGATTGTCTCTTGATTTGGTTGGGGTAAAAGATTGCAGTGCTGTGGGAGGCAAGAAACTGTTCAAAACGGGGAAGCAGGCGGGAGCTTGAGTGTAAAAATACAATTGCAGTGATAGATGCCAGCCTGCTGGAGCAGCTACAAAGAGAATTCCTGTGTCGTTTGGATAGTTTTGTTTTTGTTCAATCTTAAAAAAAAATAGTAAAAAACTCCTCTTATCTTGCTTTTCTGCTTCAGATTTTGTTTTTGAGAAGTGAATATTCCTAGAGAGAGTTTTGCATCTTTGGTTTTGCTTTCCCTCAAAAAACAGTTATTTCTTGATAATATATTATGTGACATTTTACATTCTGTTTGAAAAGCCATCTTTTATTTAACAGTGTTTTGACAATGTTTTTAAGATACTTTACCTAAAGTCACTGTCATTTATACACACTGTTAAAATATCATGTAGGCTTCATGAATAGGGACACTCAGAAGATCTCTCAAAGTTCAAAAATACATTTTCTGCAACAGCAGATCCAATAGAGTTGCACTTGGGGAACATTTTTTTCCTCTAATGTCTTGTGTTTATACAGCTTTTATGACCTTAAGGAAAGATCTCAAGTTGATCCATGGTTACAAGATTTTTTTCCTCCTCATAAATACAACACATAAGACTGACTGCCCTGGCTTACTGAAATTACTGAAGATGTCTTCAGTTTCTTTGTGTTGCACATAAAAGCTGGGCAGCAGGAAGAGCTTTCCCTCTGTGTAAATGTTATAGTTTTCATCTGTAGACATCAGGGCTTCCTGGAAGATATCAGACTGAAATGGTTTGGATGTGGAAAGTGCCATTTGGTTATTATCCAGATGTAGCAAGCCATTATCTAAATTGTTCTTTTTGGAGATTACAATGAATGCTGGAATCTTAGTAATTTCCTTCTCAGGCCCACTGAACTGGACTAAGTTTTGGACTAAATACTGTTGTGAGCAGATTGGAGACCCAGATAAAAGGAATTAAGAAGAAAGGTTGCTCTGGTTGTTCATCTCTGTAATGTATGTATTGAAATTTGGAAGTCTGCTGGTGCTCCAGATTGTCTGCTTGTTTCTCAGGCACAGTCATTCTTAAGTCCCCTTTTAACTTGCTCTCCTCAGCAGGATTTCTTCTGTTTACTAATTGCCAGCAGTGAAAAATCTACAGAGGCAAATTGATGAGGAATAAAAGGTTTCCAAAACAAAGTGGCTAAAAGGATTACAGCCATTGGAGAAGGGAGACAAACAGAAAGGGAAAAAACTTTTGACATTTTATTTTTTATCTTTTCTCTTTGGTTGGGTTTATTTTTGTTGTAATAAGGAAAAGATCGTTTCCTACTAATTCTAATGACAATGATTTAGCTCCTTGGGAAGTACTTCTGCAGAGTTTCATTGTCCCAGCTCAATAAATAGTCAAGAGCTCAATAGTTGAAAATAATCATGGTAACTACAACTTCTAGATTCATGTTAAAGATTATGTATTTGCTTTTTTTTTTTTTCCTGCTCTGAATCACAATATAGCTTGAGCAGAGTGGCTTACAGCCCCCATTGGTTTGGATCACTAAGGATGTGTGTTTTCAAGATTCAAGTGAGTACATTTCTCCTTTCCTCCTTATCACACTAAAGAGCAGATATCTGTGATATGGAGTGATAGATCTTAGAATATGATTCTTCATAGGAAATAATCTGCTGGGAGAATTTCTAAGATATTCTGTAGTTATCTGTTCTTGGCCTGGTACTAGCTAACATCTGTACCGATTAACTGGATCATAGAATCATAGAATTGTTTTGTTTGGAAAAGGCCTTTAAGATCATTGAGTCCAACTGCTAACCCAACACTGCCAAACTCACCACTAAACTATATCCTTCAGCACCTCAACTACTTAGCTTTTAAATATCTCCAGAGATGGAGACTCCACCATCTCTGTGGGTAGCCTGTTCCAGTGTTTAACAATTGCCTCAGTAAACAATACCCAATCTAAACCCCCCCTGGTGACACTTTAGCCCATTTCCTCTTGTCCTATCTATTACTGCTTTCTTATAAGAGGAGACTGACGCCTGCCTCACTGCACCCTTCTCTCAGGTAGTCGTAGACAGTGAAAGAGACTGAAGTCATAGGCCAAATTGATAACATTCTAAGTGAAAACAGGATTTGGCTGCACTGGGCTGGCAAGCTTATTTGAGGCCACAGCATCAAAGCACTAAATTTTACAGAGAACTGTAGTTTTGCAGGGGTAAACTGATGAGGCAGGTATTTTTTACAGAATTGTCTAGGTCAGCAACTTTTCCATCTTTCGCATGTATTGTTATATATATATATATATATATATGCATCAATATTTCTTTTCAAACAAGAATATGACACACTTACTAAGAAGACTTGTACCATCACATATTTAAACCAGGCTTCTTATTTAAAATTGTGAGATAGGATTCCTGGATGGAAACTCAGAATAATATGGAGAAAGAATAGGTATTTGCCATTCTACTGTATGTAACATTCATGAGAACATTACTAATTGTTGGGTCAAGCTTCATCGTATTTTTAAAATGAATTCAAGAAAGAAATGCAGGAGTGATAAGTTAAAAATATCTTATTTTCTGTAGGAAAGTAAAGAAATACTAGGAAACTGTCATGATTTAGTGAGGAATCACTTTTACTTGATAACAGGGAGGGGGTTGCAGTGCAGACCCAGTAAAAAATTCTCAGACTTTCCCCTGGCTCTGGGGTTCAGACCCACCTCCAGCCTGTCTGAGCCAATCTGGCATCTCTGCAATCACTATTTAAGGATGGGAATTTGAAGTGCTTGGGAGGAAGTGTAGGATTGGTACAAGGTGGAGACGACCATGCAGACCCCACAGTCAGAGAAGGAGGAAAGAAGGAGGAGCACCAGACCAGGGACCCCTCTGCAAGCTGTGGTTAGAAAGCAGACTGTGTCCCTGCAACCCATGCAGGGCAATGGCAGGCCTGAGAGCCACCAGCAGCTCCAAGTGAGTGCACCTGAACACTCAGGAGTGGGGAGGTGATGGATTAAATTATTTTATGTTTTCTTCCAGAAGCTGAATAGCATGTTCTATTCTGTCCTGGACCATAAGCAGGAATTAATCCCTCCCTGCCTTTTGGGAATTCTCAAGTCTGTGGTACTTGAGTCTAATTGTGGTCTTTTTTCCCTGGATGGGCCTAAACCTGGACAGAAGCCTACTGTTCTAGCACCCACTCAAGAAGAAGGTTTTTGATGACTTTTCAATTAGCATGCTAACTCACAAAATCTAGGGACAGAAAGTTGAATCTAGTTTGAGATGAGAAATAGGGTATGTTTATAACACAGAATGTAATTAATTACTAAAACAATTAAATCAGTTATATTTCTGTTGAAATATCAAATGTTTAACATAGAACTTATTAGCACTACATCTTGCCCATTCTTCAGTGTTTAATTCCTCTTTTTTGTATATCAAAGACTTTATTAGATCTTCAGGATTGGCAATTTTATATACCAATATTCTTAGAGTTGGTCTTCAGCCCTGTTTTCTCAGAAAAGGTCTTTTGTCATAGCTTTAATATTTCCTTCACATACCTCTTGCACTGAATTTTTCTGTATTAAAACATGCTTATTATCATCCCAGCAATCTAAGAATTCTTTAATTGTTCTTTTAAATGCTTATTAACCCTAGAAACTTCTGTGGATGTGACAGAGTTGCTTGTAATTATATTGCAATCTGTGTTATTGATGAAAATGGAGATGAGCATTTGTCAAAATACAGACCTTATCAGGGTCTGATGACAGTTCTCTATCAGGAAATTTCAGTTTAGTTTAACTTAAAATCCATTTTATTATATGATCTGTTTGTTCCATTTACAAGTTTTCTTTAGTTAAGTAAAATGAACTGAAGAGTGGAAAATAAGAGGCACCTTTATCAATCAAACCTGCAATCTTCAAAAAGACCCTAAAAAACCAACAATACCCCTCATGTTTGTGAGAAAAGATTTGAATTCAGAGAGCTATGTGAAAAGACTTTCATTATCTTTATGAAGTTTACACCTCTCAGAGGCTTGAATAGACAGTCTTTTCAAATAATCCTGTTCAAGACTCAGCAGGACTAGCACTTACGGTTTCCTGGCCATTTATCTTATCCTATTCTTTTTAGGTACCAAAACAGATGGGTATTTTCCCCACTTGCTGCAAAATCACACTGGAAGATGAACATGTCAGAAACACTTCAAGCCGTGAAGTATTTCCACGCTTATTGAGAGATTGAAGTATTCTCCTGGCCAGGACAATTCTTTGAAAGTAAGCTTAAGAGTCTGGTGATTGCATGACACATGCTGAATAATGGAAGTAGCTATGCTGAGGAGTTTTTCCTGGAGAATCAGTGATTCTTAATGTCCCTCTGTAGTTCAGAAAACAGAAGAAATCAGGAAGGTACTTATATCTGAGGGGGAAAAACAGCTACGATGTCCTAGGACATCCCTTGGTGGACTTTTTCTCCAGAGTCCCTCCAGAGGCCTTATAGAGCTCAGGTCAAAATGGGATACTAGGCATGAGGTCATGAAGTGGGCATCCTAAGCTGCCTCCCCTCCTTTAAGGAAATATGTGGTCTCTTAAAGCAGCTATATGGGAAAAGCATTGGCTGCTCTGCACTCCCTACAACCAACAAAAGTGTCAGTAGAAGTGAAGGGATATACAAGAAAATCATACAGTGACTTACTGTATGTCACAGCCAAGTGGGAAAGTACGGAAGGGTGATATAACCTATTACCTAGGTTTTCCTGCTGTAATGGAGACTGTTAATTTGCCAACTCAAAATACTGAGCGGAAAGTCAGACTGTCTCAAATAAGAAAAAGAGATACTGGTAGTTTCTCCAAGATCTCAGTGTAAGAATTACAAATGCAGTTTAAAAAGCAGCATATGTTCTATCATCCAGATAATGACAAGTAATTTTTCATTCTTGTTCATATAGATTTCCAAAGTGAAGACAAAGAAAAGCCAAAGCACAAGGGGTGAACGATTCTTGCTATATGAAATGAAGTAGAAATAATACCTAAGTAATGGGATTATTTATAGAAAGCAGATTTTGAAGAGAAATGCCAAGAGATATCAAAACTGATTGAAACATGTAGCCTTGACAGCTCTGACTTGCTTTACTTTCTTCAACCATTGTGTTTGGCTATCAATATGGGATAAATGGGTGAAGGAAAACGGGAAACTAGTAAGTACTTGTTAGCTCTACTTCCCTCCCCTAGTCTTGTGTGATATATACTATTAACCATTCTGATGTAGTGATAGAACTAATGTGGCTCACTGAAATGCCACTCTTTTCACAACTGCAAAAAAGCAGTTTAAAATAGATATCAAAAAGGTTAGACAAGCTTCCTATGTAAAGCTGATTCTTGATTGTGATGCTGAATAATGATTGTATTCTGATAATTTTAACACTTCTCCCAACAAACAAAATTACACATAGATGCAGCAGCAGGTTAGAATGATACACAACCAGCTCTATTCTCCCATCAGGGTACATGAGTACTATGTCTTTCACTGAAATCTTTGAAGTTGCACTATTATAAAATTTGTATAATAAAATGAGGTTGAAATACAGTAGTTTTTTAATTATAGCTATAGATTAATCATAGCTCTGTAACAGTGGCCACATAATTTCAGTGTAACTGAGGCATATTATATAAGCAAGCCTTGCAACACCGCTGAAAATATAAATATTATACTTCATTATTAGATCTTTATCTACCTTACTATTTTCTTTTCACAAAAAGGCAACCCGAATGGTACAATAGTTAACTGACGTATATAAAGTTGCCGAGTTTCTTCAGAGGTACATATTAAACTAAATCTCAGATCATCTAACCCTGATAGATGCATAAAAACTAAGAAAATGTCTTCTACAAAAAGAAAAATAAATAGGTTTTGCACAATTACATCTTACGTAGATCCATATAAAAGCTTTGCCAGATGTAACACTGTAGGAATTCTTTCTTATTCAGGACCCATAACAATCCAAATCATCCCAGAGATTTGTATGAAAGCAAGATTCATGCCTTGTTCTTCTTGTCCTGTAAACTTTAGGGGAAAATTATCTCAAATAAAACCAAAACAATTACAATTATCCTACAGTTTTAATCTACATGTGAAGTTTTTACAGAGATACAGTAAAAGAGGCACAGAAACAAGTTAGGAAGTATTCACCTAATTTCATTACTATACATTTCAAACCAGGTTTTTCAAGGAATATCAGCTCTCTATTTACAACCACTTCTTAGAGTGGAAAAGTACATTGCTGGAATAGAGGCAAATTTTAGGAGTAATACATTAAAATTGTAAAAGAGAGTTTTCTACTCATTTGGTACAAACAGAAGATAAATATTTCAGTATTTCAATAATAATCAGAAATACTTTTCCAGTTTCAAGATGTAGATATGTAATCAATTTTATCTTTTTAAATTATGTTTCATAGCATAACCTTCCACTGACAGACTACTGAAGGCTCATGTCAACCAGAATAATAGGTTGCACATGTTATTGATTTAACTATCACTTCTGGGAACTGATCTTATGGTTACATTAGACTGTTTCTAACAGTTCCTTTCAGATAAACTAATTCTACAAATCTAAACAAATATATATCACGTTCTTGAGATGTGCAATTGTTACACCTTTCTTTCAATCATCTATAATAATCAATTAAAATTACAGAGCATTCAAGCAGATGTTCAGATGCATTATGTTGGATGCATTGAAGATCGAAAGATGTAAGTTAAGAAAGAGTGTATACAGACAGGTTTGTGCAGTCATTTTATCTAAGAAGCGATTTCTTAAGGCTTAGCCTTAGAGTTTTTGACTACGAATCATAAGGATTTTCTTTCCCCATTTCAGTTGCGGTATATGCACAGGAATGAAGGAACTCCAGCAGGGTAGGAACACCATCAGATCTTCCATAAAATAACGTTCTTCTCAGTGTGGTTGAAAATGTCTTAGTTAATATTTAAAAGTCCTTTCTTCTATATTCAAATCTTATTTCAGTGCTCAATAAATTAGAAATAGTGAGGCTTTTCTTTCAGTGTTGATAGCTACCTGCATTTTCTCTCTTCCCTTTGCTTTTAACCTTTTCCAGTTGTGAGTTTCTGAATAGGCATTTAGATTTCTGAACTCTTGGTTTGTGCTACTTACCTCTAGATCCATGTGCACACATTTGCATCCTATACCATTTCCTATATGCCCACATCACCTGTCTGCTATACATAGTTGGTCACTAACATGTAAGGGATATTAGTAAATACATTTTACTCCACTGAGATGAACAGAAGGCTGCTAAATTATGTGAGCTGAAGCTGTGGTTTACAGTGAAAGTGTAAAGCATCAACCCACAGTACTAGGCAGTTCAGTTCAGTACACCAAACTCTAGGAAAGTTTTGGTAGTCTTTGAAGACCAGTTACTTGAATAGTCAGATTTATACCTACATCTACATACTAAAAGTTGCAAACACCTGTCTGGTTCTACGAGCCATCAATGTCCTCACATACAAGAGGCTGAGACTCCGAAGCAAACACTCCTTCCCATGAATTTAGCATTTTTTTTCTTCCAGAAGGCTCAGCTCACCTGTTTTTCTCACTTGAAACTTTTGAGGATTTTTGAGAGATGAGGAAAAGATGAACATTTTTTTTTATTTCCATGTTTCCTATGTCTAATTTTCTTCAATGTCTTTCTTTTCCTTAATGCCTTTCTTTTTCCTTAATTATTAACGGAGTTTCTGTCTCCTAACTTTGTAGTATGAACTGTTGAATCATCATAGATCTTTCAGTGTTACCTTTAGGGAAACAGAGAACTACCTTCAAAAATCTCCTATTATAGGTAAGTAATTTGATTTATTTTTCCCATAAATCATTCTTTTTTAGAATATAAAATGAAAGAGATTTCTTGACATTTACCTACCCTTACCTAGAAAGAAAACAAAACTGAAAGACACTTCTTTTATGTTTGCTGTACTAAAACTTTGCATGTCTTTTCAAAGTTAGATGTGTACAACCTTTACCGTAGTTTACAATAAAGATAATAACAATAATGAAAATGCAAAGGTTTCTTGTGAAGCTTTGGGACTGAATTTCCTTCTTTGTGCTTAGGCTGAGCTGCTGATGCAATGTCAAGTAGATGATGTTTGCCTCATCTACTGAATATAAAGCTCTTGACAATGGGAATTTCCTCATGCAATAGCATATAGGCTTGGTGTTCATACTTTCCAAAGAGTTCAGGAAAAGCTGAACTTATTTTAGTTCTGTAACTCAACAAAAACCATATGGAAATATTTCAATTGCTTTCCAACTTCCTGTTGCAATATTTTGGTGAAGTCAGTCTCACCAAAATGATTGACAAAACTCCACTGATGTAAAAAAACCTTACAACTTTAAATTGCATTATTTGTTTTTACTGTATACTTAGTGCTCTTCCTCTTTTACAGTACTATTAATATTACAAGAAATAGGTTGAGAACAGTCAAATCATACAGAATTTTGCTTGCTTTTTTACCTTGCTAGTTTCAGCACAACAACTGCAAATGTATAGGGGATAGCTGCATATAGCTCATGGATTTACTCAATACACTTCCAGCTTCTAACTCATTCTGTTGTATTTCTGCATAGCAGTATTCAAATCCACTGGTGTTATTACATAGGCAACTAATAGCAAATATTGTATTCAATACACTGTAACATCTCCTATCTCTTATGAGCATTTTAAAGTTCATTAGAGTATATTTTTGTTTGATCCTTGTAGCAGACTTTGAGGTATGTTAATTGGTTCAGAAGAATGAAAATGTGCATGTCTGTATATACTCTTAAGTATCAGACCTACTGTGCATATATGATATATACAGTTATATTTATAAAAATTTATTCAAGTTGTTGCTTTATCAAAACTCATTTGCTTTCCATGATAGCCAAATACAGGCAGCCTTTCTGATGTTTCAGCCTTCCTTTTTAACAAAGTGACTGTTTTGAAAATACCTTTCCATATGGTACTGCAAGCTTTCTAAACAGGTCAATTTTCATAGCTATTTTGTTAAAAAGAAATCAAAACTAATACTGAACTCAGAGCACCAAAATAGGTGCACGTACATGACAACTGAAAGGGTAGCAAAGATCTGTGAAATATATCAGTGGAAGTAATTGCTATTTAAATTATTTTGCTTCTTGCTAGTTAGTGGGGTTGTCTTCTACAACTGTAAAAATGTTATGATAACTAGGAAATGTAAAAGTTGTACTAAG
This sequence comes from Colius striatus, assembly GCF_028858725.1. Taxonomy (NCBI): domain Eukaryota; kingdom Metazoa; phylum Chordata; class Aves; order Coliiformes; family Coliidae; genus Colius; species Colius striatus. The sequence continues at coordinate 30,272,238 of NC_084761.1, forward strand.
AATGTGTTTGTTTATTTTCCTCTAGTTATTTGAGAGGTGTAATACACTTTAAAGAACAAGCAAAACATTTTGTTTATATAATTATGCTTTTCTAAGTAACCTGAACAGCTGTTTTATGCCTGTTCAGTACAAAATCAGACTTGTAAAATACTCCTTTTTTTTTTTTTTATCCAATAGTAGACAAGTCACAGCTTGCATGATCAATGCATTGCTGTAAAGAAAACTAAGAGGGATGAAAAATCAGAAAGCAAGACTGGTGAAAGCAAAAGCAGGGTCTTCATCTAGAAATGTACTCTTGGAATATTTTAATTACCGAGGGTCTGCTAGTACATAAAGCATCAACAAGGTGTAAAAATAAAATGTTTATTCACAGTTACTTATTTCTATTGTACTGATTTTTCTATTGAAGAGGATTTTTAATTAGCTTTGTAATGATTTCTAGTGACTGTACAACGTCCATATAATGCTTCTTTCAGGATATCTGGGAGTTTCATGGATCCCAAGCACAACTGGAACATAAGTAGAAGCAAAAATCTAAAATTCTTCAGATCACGGTGAGCTTTATAAAAAGATATTGATCTTAAATACCAGTCTTTAGGAATTTTTAGCACAAGCTATTTTATTCTGTCTAAAAAATTTCAACTTTGTATGACTTTTGTAAACATAGGTAATGTTAAATCCCATTATGCGGTTAGAGTCAAGAATAAACGAGGTCTGCAAGAACTGCGACTAGTATTTAAAACTTGTGTTTAGGGTCAGGTAGAGTGGTGAATTTGCACCTTCTTGCTCACCTGTGTCCTTTTTAGGTACTTCTTAAGTCAAAGATGAGGCACACTAGATATACAGTAAACAAATTTTTTTTTTCTTTAGGAAAGCTGTATTTCATATTCGTATCACGTGTCTTAGATTGTATTTTTGCTGGGTTTAGAAAAAGAAAAAATAAACAAATGTACTGTTAAAGAAATAACTTGATATTCATGTTTTTTTTAAACTGATACCAAGCTGGTGGTAACAGTTACAGACTCTAAGAATTGACCACACATAGTTATCTGGGGTACAGTTATGATTCACTACTAGAGCTGTAGGTTTTACTCATAGCAAGAAGGCAGTGCAGTTCTGTATTTCTTCAAAAATTTAAACTACTTTCTTTGGAGTCAAAAGACTTAAAATATTGAGGAAACTTGCAGTGATCCTAAGACACTTAGTGTGAGAGTTGCCTCTTGAGTTCCTGAATTCACTATATGTGATCGATACTTGAATTATATTCCTTTGAGTAGTCACTAATTTTGTTTTACTGAGTCTCATTGCATTTTTATGTTCCTTTCCAACCTCCTGGCGCAAAGGATTGCTAGTAGGTTGATTCTGAACTTTTTGTATATTTCAGTTACTAGTAAATCTGGCAAATTCTTCTTTATATTCCATAAAAACTTGTAGTTAAAGAAATCTATGTTTAATCTCATATGTGATGTTTAGCTTTTGTAAGTCTTTCAAAACTAGGGAATTGTAATGGAAAATAAAAAATCTTTTTCCTTATGTTTATTTCAACAGTATATATTTTATTTTGACAGCCAAGAGATGAGGCCAGCCCATTTAAAATGTCAGAGCATTGGCTTCATTGTTTCAGTGAAATAGATGAAAACTGCCTTAAATCTTTCCTGAAAGGACTTCTGTGGGCATAAAAACGTGATGCAGAAACCTGAATGGCAAATTTCCATTTCTGTGTCGTGGTGTTGCCTAGCCAGGAAAAGAAAAAACCACAACTCCTCCCACTCCTGGTGAAACGGGGAGAGGATTGGAGAAAAGGGAAAAGAACCCACATAGGTTGAAATAAGAACAGTTTAATAGACCAAGCAAGTTAAGGAGGAACAATAAATAAAGGAATATACTAAAAGGATTGGTATGTGATGCAGTTGCTCAACACCCAGGACACAACCCGACCGACTGCTCCAAAATGGCAGCCAAAACCCAGGACCCTGGAAGAAAGATCCTTCCGGCTACATCCCCATCTATATACTGGGCATGATGTCAGTATGGTATCAAATATGTACTGGCCAGCCTGGGTAAACTGTCCACGCTGTACCACTTCCTAGTTCCTCACAGGAGTTAATTCTATCCTAGCCCAAACCAGGACACTCTGTATCCCAGATTGGTCCTTTGGAAGACATCGAAACATCACACTCTGAATTGCATGTCATGATGCTGAACAATGCTCTGGTTAAATCTGAGACTATTAAAAAAAGATGGTGGTTTACCTTTGTCTAGGCCTCCCATTCCTGGTCAAGGTGAAGTTCTGATTCAATTGCAAATACAGGGTTTGCTTACTCTGTATCTTTAACTACCCGTGGCTGTTGAGAGCACATCTGGTCCTGGGTGAGTCAGTTCTTCGGCTTGGCACTGCCACTGACACAGTGTGACATGGCTCCATGGAGGGGACAGGTGTAGTGTGTGTCCTGTTGGGTGGGACACTAAGCATTTCACTTTCATTTCTGTTGTCTGAAAATTTTAGCTCATTGCAGATCACCTCATAGTTTCCTGACTTCTGATTTCAAATAAACCAGTGACCAAACAAAAGTGGGTCCTAATTATATAGATCACTTTTTTTTTTTAATCTGATAGAGTTTAATGGGTATGAAGCGTTACTATTGATTTCCATGGGAACAGGAAAGAGCTCATGTTTTCCAATGCATACTGACAATCCTATGACAGTTACTGGAAGGCAAAAAGGCACACTAACTCTCCTTTAAATTGCAGAATGAAAATTGTGTATTAGAACAATTATGCCTCAGGGTGAATGTGTAAGTATAATGATACTGAAACTTGGCTTCTTTTCAAAATACACAAATCTGTGACAGTTTGGTATTGAAAAGCTAGTGATTTACGTACATAAAAAAGAGAAGCTGAGCAAAAATGTCAAGGTGTGACAGAGAGCAAACCTAAATTACTTCCAATCACAAAAAAACCCAAACGTTAATTTTCAAGAGAATAATTGACAAGTCTCTTTCTAGGAATATATTCAGATCATTAAAATATCATTTATGTAGTAGACATAATTATGAGTTAGATAGAATAATTTCTTTAAAAGATGTGAGTGTATAAAGAAGGCTCTGCACAAATACCACACACAGAAACAGCTTATTGTATGGAGAGTAGGAGTTAATGGTCAGTTTTCTTGCTGGAAGAAAATCATTGTGGAGTCCCACAGGAACATATTCATCTGTGATCTGAAAAAGAGAGTGAGCAGTGAAGTGAGACAGTTTGCTAAGTTATTCAGAGTAATGAAGGCAAGAGTGATGACAAAAAAATGCAGAAGTTTCTCTCAGGGACTGGGTGGTAAAATAGCAGATCAAAACCTGTGTTGATATAGGCTTGATATAGCAAATGTAGGAAGAAAAATAATTGCGATTTAATGTACATAATGGTAGGCAGTGAATTAACTCTTACACTGAGAATCTACTTACTGAGTATTATAAGAGAAAGTTTTATGAAATTCACCTTAATTTTCCTCTGTGGTCAAACTTCCAGTTTGCAAATGAGCTATACCAGCCTGCTACATCCATTTATTTCCTATTTAATTCCTTTCTGTCTACCCTTTTCAGACTGTTCTGTTCTTTTATTATAGTTTAATCTGGAAAAAAATGAAGAAGAAACAAGAGACTAAATTGCAAAAATATTTTTTTACTTTATATCATTTTTTTAAGGACCTTTTATCTTTTTTTTTTCACCAGATTACTAATACCACCTGTTACTTTTTGAGTAAAATATGTTTTTAAACAACATGGAGTGGCTGCTCTCAGGCTTACAGTCAGAGCGCTCTTTATCTCCAGTCAAAAAAACAGTTGTTATAAGGGGCCAAGATTTATTCTAAGGTCTGCCTGAAATGGTGCTGCTTCAGAAATGCACAATACTGCTTTGATTTTCATCACACTTGGTTTGGGGAATCTTTGAAGTAAGCATGGTTAAAAAGAAATGTAGAAGGATAGGTTTAGCTTATTTTAGCTTTTAAAAATCTCTCAAGTCTGTCTCAGTTATTTTGTTTTGCCATAATGAAGATTTTGTTCCATGTATTATATTTGTATCTCATTCAGTTAAGAGTATATTTCTCTTTTTTGTGTGGGATGATTGCTAAAGGGACGCCATGCTCTGTACTTATGGTGACCCTTAGGCAATGTGTACCCATCTGTGGCAAGATAGATATCTCAAGTTAGTATTATACTTCGTGAAAGAATGGTTATGCTTCATATAGCTGTGATCTGGCCAGAAATTTTTGTCTGCTCCTGCAGAAAATCAGATCTGGAGGAGTTCTCTCATCTTTTCCACATATGAAAGGAGTATTTAAAAGTATAATCCGATCTTATTTCATCAATTTGAGGGGAAAATAATAACAGCATTAAATGAATTCCTATGTAGAAAATTGCCGAAGGACTCAGACCCCAAATGGTTTGCATTTCAATGTAAAATGAGATATAGCTGCTTTGCACCTATCACAGAATTTTTTCCCTTCAGGTTTTCAATTCTGCCTCTGCCTGTTGTGTAGCTTCAAACGTACTGATATCCTGAGCATGAAAACAAGCTCTTCTGGATATTTTGAATCTAAATTTTTATGAATACTCTTTTGAAGTTACCTATTTACAGACCAACTTTTTTCCAGCTCTATGTTGAAGTCAGCCACTCTCAACTGAACAAGTGGCGAAATTGGTATTTATTCATATTAAATCTAAAAATATTGCTTTTATTCAGCCACATTGCCTGCTTAAACTTAGATTTATTAGCATTCAACCTTACAATGCATAAGGTGTTAATCAGCTGAGCAGAAGGGAGAGGGACCATTTTGTAGATTTAGCTCATAACTTACACGTTTATGAAATCTAAGAAGTATCAATTTGTAAAAACCACAGAGGCTTGAATTACAATTAATAAACCAGTTAACCCAATCTGACTATTTCTCTAAAAAAACCAAGAAATTTGAATAAAGGCTGCCACTTAGATTCAGCACAGTCATCTTTAATTGGTATAAAATTCACAAGCAGATCCTGCAACATCTTAAAATCAGCTTGGGAATGCCAGAAACATTTTCCACTTTCAATGAAAAACCTCTAAACCAGTCACATTAGATGTTCTAGTAAGCGTGGTTTGAGCTGCAAGTCTTCGATGGTTTGGGTTTTCCTTGAATAAGTTACATTGGGAGAATTTAGCCTACTTCATTCTGATAAACCACTGCATTGCGAACTTTTGCGTTGCTTATCAGGATTTGCTACTCCTTTAGCTCACATTTAATTCTCCAGCTTCCTTCTTAATCGTTTGTAGTTTGAATCCTACTTAGTATGAAATAATTGTGTGCCATGCCAAAAAGTACTTTGAAGCACTCTTCCAATCACATATAATTTCCCATATTTTTTTTTAGAACTTCTGCATATTTAAACCAGCTGTTTCTAACTCAGTGTGATATATAGCAATACAAGCTTTATTAAATATTCCAATTAATTCCATACTAGCTGCTAGAAGGATCTGGGATTTATTTTCCTTTTAAGTCTTCCTTCAGAAACAGACTTCATGCTCTTCTGCCTTTACAGATAAGACTAGGCCAAGTTGTTCAAATCTGGTAACAAGTGTTCAAGACCAAGGACATACTTAAAATACAACACAACAGTCCCCTCTCCTGTAAGCACATGATCATCTACAACTAACTACAGTTTGGATAAATTCCAAACAGCTGCCCTTATGCTGCAAAACTGACATACCAATACACAAAAATAATCTCTGTACTGTGCCAGAATTTGAACTATAGAAGCATTACACATGAGGTGAAACGGTACTGCTTTATTTCTGATTCTGGAATGTCTTTTTCTATAAAATAAGGTACAGATTAAAATGTGACATTCAAAGCATGAAGGCCACAGAAATTCACTGGAGGTGCAATTACTAAGAACTACAGAATATTGCCTTCTAATCTTGCTAGAGAAAACAAGGAGAGTCATTTTAGAAAAATAAGTATTTATATTCTCAAAGGGACCCTTGTGCTTCCCAGGCTGATGAAAGGGAGATGAAGGTCACTGCTTATGCAAGGTGTGGCCTCTGAGAGACAATACCAGCAATTTCTTATGAGTGAAAACCATTCAGATTTGACCAAGGTCATGCAGAATAGTGTGGGTTTTTTTCTGAGAAAAAATAAAACAAAACAAAACCCAAAAACTCCCCTATTATGCTACATATCACACAAGTTAAATCTTTCCAACGTTATTCCAAGCATGCTTCTTAGACTGTATTTTCTATTGTAATACACTTACTTGTAGAAATTATTGTGAGAAAGAAAAGTTCACAGGACCAAAAAAAAAAAAGTAAGAAGAAGGTAAACATTCCATTCTTACTCTTTTACGTCATGAATAATAACTGATCAAGAGGAAAAAAAAATAAGAACTTTATTCTGTAGTTCTGTTCTCAGATGTTGCTTTGTGGAGTCCCAAAGACCTATTGACCTCTTCTTTTTTGTCAACAGACTGAGTTTGTATATGTTGTGTTGGTTCATGAGCTTACATAAATTGCACTGCCTTGTGGAATTAGATGAGAGTGTGCTTTTTTTAGAGACTCTGAAATAACAGAAGCAAATGTGGGCCTTTAACTCTACAGTAAGCACTTAAAGAAATTATGCAGCCTTCAGTTTACTGAGTCAGCATTACACGAATTCTAGTTTCTTGTTTCTCATACAAGTCTGTAACTTACTTATGAGATACATGTATAACTCAGGAAACTGAATTACGCTAAGATATTGTTAGAACTAATTTGTTCATCCCTGCACACAGACTTGCTAAGTCTCAGGACTAAGCGATGCCAAATCAGTGTTATGTCTGTGTCAAGAAGTAATAGCTGTAGGAATCAGATGTGAAATGATGTCATTTACTGGGGTTACACCTGAGGCTGCCACTTGATTTTCCCCGTATTGCCTTGAGGGAGGTACAAAGGCTTCCTTCCTTCAGCAACTTCAGACCTCCTTCCCTCTCAGATTACTGTATGTTATTGCTGCTCTTCTCTGCACAGTGGCAGTACTAGCACTGTTGGAGAACTTGTGTGTTGGGAGAGTGGCCACAGAAGTCTCCTGGTTCCCTACTCTGCTTCAGTCCAGAATCCCCAGGGCCTGAGGACACTGCTGACTCATGGTGATGGTCACCTTTGCATTATGAACACAGAGTCATGACTTTGATGGAACGACATTTTCTCTGAGATCTCATTAAAGACTGTGTAATCTAGAGGTTAGATCCCTAACACATTATCTATGGAGAAAATTATTTTCTTGAGTTATTCCTGTGCTGGAACACCTTCCATATCGTAACTTAAATTTTGTCACAGATTGCTTTTACAAGACATTTAACAATGACATAAGCTTCAGCTGAGCTCTTTTATGGTAGATATAAGGTGTTATACATAATCTTCTTAGGAGCTTTGCATGCACTGCCTTATACAGGCAGAATAATAATAAAGTTATGTAACTTGCTCACCAAGAAAAAGAATTACTACAGGAAATTAAGTATTCTTCTAGTCAAGCATTTAATTAACAAAACAAGATACAGTAGTTATTGTTGGTCAATTAGAGACGTAATAATTAGTCCCGATTAGCTGACAAGAACAGGATAAGTAGGCAATTACCATAACAAACTAAAGTGCAAGTAAAATCAACTAAAGCACATATTCTTTTGAAACAAGTAAGTGACAACTGAAGTACACCATTGGGTCTTCTGTTCATCTTTTCAAGTATATGTTTTTGTTTGTTTGTTTTTTTAAACTGAGTATAGAATGGTAGCCTAGGGCCCTTCTTATAATATATACAATAAATATAATAATATTGTTATATGACGTTCTTAGTATAGAATAGAATAAAGCCTGCCTCTCCCTCATTCTTCACTTTCAGTTGCCCCAATTTCTGTAAGAAAAATGTAAAAAAAAAAAAAAAAGTTGAGCTTTCAGATTGTATCTGATTCTTCTTAGAGAGAAATTCATGCTCAAATGGGGACATATTTTCTAAAGATTTTTATTTTTAACATTTATTGGAACTGGAGAAACAACTTACAAAAACTAACATATTCAAGGATGTCCATCCTTATTCTGTTCATAAATCATTTCCAAACAGACTGAAATTAAGGAATTCATTCTTATTCAAAATTACTCAAAAAGAGATTGTGCAAAGATAGACTAGATGTTCACCAGCTCTTTTTATAATACTGACCTAAATCATATTCCATTGTTCCTTTACTTTGATTAGATCACTAAAATATTTATAAATCTGTAAAAGGATAATCAAAGATTTTTTAGTACTGAGTTCTGGAGGCTACTGCTGAGATGCAAAGACTAACGAAACCATCCATTAATGAAAAATAAATTTGATTAGCAAATATTTAAGCAAATGTCATTGACAATAACTTAACCTTTCCCTTTTGGCAGGAAAGGGTGCCTTTATTATACACAAAGTAATTTTTGTGATATTTCAAATAATTTAAAGAGAGACACTGGCTCTGGACTGCACTGCAGTATATTTTTTGTCACTCAGCTGCTGTAAAGAGATTACAAAATAAACTCCATCTGCTCCAAGGGATAACTTTAAAGTATGTTCAGAAGTGAATAAGTACTTTACACATCTTCTAAGGCTTGGTTTTCAGGGATCAGATTACGGGTGAAAGTGGTCATAGCCAGAGTGCTTTTACATGCATAGGGGTCACGGTGCAGCCTACACACAGGAGGTTTTTAGCAGCTATCTAATTTAGAGGAGGAGCATGGAGTCTTCCCAAGGACTAAATTCTCCTCCTGAAGAAGGATGCCACAGGCATTTCTTTGAAGGCAATACTGGTTTAAATGTCCTTATCTCTAACCACTGCTCCCTGCCCCTCTTGCTGCTGTGCTGGTACCATTATTACACAGCTTAGTGTGAGCTGGACAGAGGAACTGATTCCTTAAAGCAAACGAAAAAATTCTGACGGTTTGCAGGTTTTTTGTTTGGTTTGTTGTTTTTACTACTTACTACTTTTTAATGAAGATTTCATTTTTCTTCTCTACCACAATACCTAAAAATAATGAATGCATATATTAGATTCCTATTTTTAGGACAAATTATGTAATTTTCAGATGTAATCGTATTTCCATTGTCATACACTTTGATAGACATGCAAAAATACTTTCTAACTGTAGCCAAGTCTTTTTTTGAAATGAGGTTCAGATAATTTTCTTATTTAATTATTCTTAGTTTAATTGAAATGTTCAGTATAATTATGTAGATCAAATAATGACTGAACCTGTGAAGTGATGGATTCTGAATTTTAACATCAGATATATCTACTGTTTTATTATTTTCCATTCATCACATGCAACTGAGGAGAGGAGCCATTGACTATAGAGCTCTTTCAGTTCTCCAAGTACTGTAAAGGTGTTCATCTCTTTTGCACTCTGAAGAAGCTGCAACTTAGATCCAATGTTCAATTTATGCATTTGTCATATTTCCACTGTGGGAACAGAAAACACTGTGAGTTAAGTTCTTGATACAATTATAATTTTGTTGATATGGAAGATGATGCATACAGAGCTCATTGTATTAAATACCATCATTATCTATCACCTTCCTTAAATATTTATACCAAAAGGTTCAAGTTAAACTAGTGAAAGGTGACTATTGGATGGAACTAATTCTATTGTCCTACCAGGAAATGAAAGGCTCTTGCTTTTTCCTGATGGTTCTAGGACAAAAAAAAATCCATTCCATGATGCATTCATTACTGCTCATCAATCACCTTGGGTAAGTATGCACAAATTCATTTTCTTTCTTTCTTTACTTTTATTTTTAACTTAGCCATCTTTAGTACATAAAGTCATAGACATCCAAAGAACAGACACAAAGATCTGACTCCTTTTGAATGTTATTTTGCAGTGTTTGGTTTCGTCATTTTCCAACTCAAACTATTCTTTGATTCTTTGATCTTGGCAAGAAATGTTAAAAAGACAGCTTATTTTTCCATTGTTTTTGTAACTTTATTTCTTAATCGTGTCTAAACCACAAATTTGACAAAATAAAAAAATGTAAAAGTGGACAACTATGAATTGAGAGTTTAGGTCTATGATCTGCTGCACCACAGTCAGTGTATGCTCCACCTCAGTGTACGCTCTTCAGCATGGTTTAGAATAGGAAACCTTTTGTCTTTGTTCTATAGAATTAGGTCTTCAACCAGTTTTCCCCATAAATCATGTTTTGAACATACCAGAAGTTTGCTGAACTTTCAAGTATCTCTATTTCTTTACTGTGTCTTTTTGAGTTGTTTTTAAATTGTTAAATACTTGTGCATTTTTTGTTCATTTAAAATTTTAAACATATAGATTAGCTTGCCTGTAGATTAAGTTTTCCTTCCGAATAATCAAAAGGTATGTGTCCAATCATTTGCAGCAGGGTAGTTATTTTGATAGACTTGAAGGCAACTCTTAAAAAGAAGGTGTGCTCTAAATGTAAAGTCAGTGGATCCAATAGTGGAATAGCGCTACAGCAAAAGTATCTTTGGAGAAAGTTTGATGGCATGGAATTTCCAGTATAACAAAAAAGAAAAACTTTTCTCCATAAAGCAAATAGGTCTACCTGGACAATCTTGATCTGTTGTTGGCAACTAAAACAAGTAGGAACAACTTTTGTGTTTCTCTGGCCTTTAACCACTGGATCAGACGGTATCAAGCATTGCCAGAATCCAAGGTCACCTTTCTTGCATCTGAGCAAACTTGGCTACAACAGCTGAGAGCCTGGACCAATATATACTGATAGGAGAAATCAAACCTTAATTCAGCAATAATAGCCAATTAAACATTGGTAATTTAAATAGTCACAAGGAACATTTTCCTAATTAATGTCCTGGCAAGAAAATACTCTCAAGGAATGCCAGATTTACGTATTTTGAAAGCACATTATATATATATAATTTGTTAACCTGACTCTAGAGAAACTTGACATCAGAAATTCTAGAAAAGCAGTCTCTACTTTAAAATCTTTAGTCTAATGGAATTTGGGGCACTTAAAAAAACAGATGGAGAAAACCGAAAGGAAACCATGAAGAAAAGTACATTTAATGTCTAAGGTTTCAGTAATTTACAAATACTGGAACATACATTGAAATCTTCATAGTCTCAAAATCCCATCCAACAATTCCACTATAACTGCTTGTTGAAAGCTAAATGAAAGGGGTTGTAAATACAATGTTATATTTACTAAAAAGAAAAAAACAAAAGAAATCAACCCTGACATTTATATATTGCTGTAGTTGTAGAAAGGTTAATATGTCAGAACAGAGATACTAAATCTAATGATCTTCTAAGTGTTATAAAACACAGTCATTTTGCATTTTTTGATTAAGTCAATAAGTGTATTACTATGTAAGCAATTTTCTTGACACAAATTCAATAGCTCCTTGTGCAACCTGGATTTTCCACTGTGAAGGTGTCCAAACCACAAAGCATATCTAGTGCAATGGTAGACTATAACAGTATTCAAGGATCCATCATCATCATCAATATTATTATTACTATTAGCAGTAGATTAAATACCTCATATGCTTTATTTATGTTATTATCGATAGCTACTAAATAACTTAATTAGCAGTAAGGTTATGCTATGTTTTGTATGTTTAAAACAATGTCTGATGTTTACTCAGGTTTTCCTGAAAAAAAAACCCAAGAGGATGGATGGTTGCAGTAGTCATTCATATAAAATTGAAAGCAACATTTTTTCCAAATTCTGAGTTATGACATAAAAAGTAAATTCTATTTGTGTGCTCTTCCACAGAAAAGTGGACATGCGGGCTAATATTGCTGTTATTTTGTGTTTCCCAAAGGATTTTTCTGTAGAAGCCAGGTTTCTGGACTGATAGTTAGACATGACAGCTACGGAGTGTTCTTGGATAACTCAAATTTTTGTAGGAAGACCTGTCAGAAGCCAGACAGGTTGAAGTATTTCACAAGCTGTCCATTTTTAGTAGAGAACTCAGGAAGCACTAGTGATAAAATTTATAGTTGAGAAAGAGCAACCTACTGTGTAGTCTTGTGGCATTTTATGTCTAACTACAGAAGACATTCTTTTCAATTGTATTTTTGAAGAGATCAGAAAGCAATAAAACAAGCAGACAACTTCCTTTTGCAATCTAAATTACCATAATTTTTTATAGGGGCATATAAGAGGAAGAATGTGTGACTCCTTCATGTGCTTTCAGATTTTGAGCATCACCGGAGTTCTTTCAGGTACCACATTGAAAGAAACTGTGCTCAGAGAGAGAGGGACACAGAATTTTTTTTTTGCTTTTTTCCAGAACGGACTTCTGGAGATGTCTGTCAAAGCTACTTCAACTCTGAAGTCAGATTCCACTCTGGAGTTGCTCAGGGCTTGGCCCAGTCAAAATCTCAGATGCTTATTCCAAGTCTCTCTAGACAACCCAATGGCTTTCTACTCCATCAGCTTCTCAGCCTTTCTCCTGATTTAAATAATTCTCTATTTCACTTTTTATTTAAAGTCTTCATAGATTATTTTATGAAGAAGAGTATCATAAGAAGCATTCATGAAACAAGGAAATTGTAGCACAGAGATGTAGCATGAAATGTCTGGTAATTGTACTGACCAGTCAAAATGGAAAGGAAAAACAGGGTTTTTATGTCTTTTCTGGTCAAAAATTGTACTAAAATGAGTATATAGTGTGTGAACTTAGGACTCTTAGGCAAAAACACCAGTGCAGAAGGGTCAATGACAAAATGTGATAGCAAAGTAAAAAGGAACGCAGAACACAGATTAGAACGAAAACCTACCATCATGACTGTGTTGTTTAGAAATTGTGTGATTACCATCTTCTTAAATGTCTACTCTCTTAATAATTAATAATTAATAAGTAATAATATTTATCACTGTAAATATCGGTGTAGACTCCACAAATAACTTTTATATAATAGACACTATTTTAAAACGTAGCTACTTTTTTCTCTATATGCCTAAATTTAAGAGTGCTGGAACCGCAGCAATTTCAAGGGAGCTCATTTTCAGTGGGTGAGTGGCAGACTTTTTGTCTGTATATCAGACCTATTGACATTCTCTTTAGGCTGAGCAAAATAAATACTTTTTTGTTTAACTAAAAATCTAACTTTGTATTTAATCAAGTACATATGTCTATCAGCATAGTTCTGTTTCTACTTAGACCCATAGAAAAGTCTGTTCTTTTCAGATTTCATTTTAAAATCAATTGCAAAATCTTCTATATTGGTCCTCTTTTATATAGGAATATTGAAAATTTTACTGGTAATTCAGTTAATAGCCAATTAACAAGCAACAGTAAAAACAGACCAATAACAAGCTAGTTACTTTCATGATGAAAAAATGAGAAGTGAAATCCTGACACTTTGATTACTTGATATTGAGGAACCTTACAAAAAATCCTCTAGTGATAGGTTTGAAAGAAACTCATTGAACATTTAAATCTAAAATTTGAGGTGAAACCACAGCAATGAAAATTGTCATTACATGTAGTTTTTATAGAACCTGGAGTACTCTTTTATTCTCTCTAGACTCCTATATAAACAAATTCTGCAAATTTATACTGATAAGAGAAGGAAACGCACTGTGTTCTATATTTGAAGTGCTTATGCAAATACATGTTGTAATATTACATCTGGGAGATGTGAAATGGCTGCAGTACTTCTAATATATCATACTAATGCACATGGACATACGCAAGACATAGTCAGAGTAAATATGTCATTGAAACATAGAAATACTCCTAGCTGTAAATGACGCATTAATAAGGACTTCAGACGTAAGAATACATAGATCAATGGACAGTAAAGGTAGAAGGGAGCATAGTTCAAACTAAGGTAACTTAGTTTGAACTCTTCTGTACAAAAGGTGTTACATTTCAACCTGCTTCTGGCTATCCTGTCTGAAGAAACAGAGAAGCTCTATTTTCATTTGTCTTGTAGTTAATAATCTTCACTGCTAACAAATGTATATGCATGTGAGTATATTCTTACAATCTCCAACAACCCAGTCTGAAATCATCAGGTTAAGATGACTTCAACTAGTCCAGCTCTATGAGGCAATCATACTTTTGTTTGTATGGTACTCAGGTGTTTAAGATAAAAAAGAACCTTTCAGAATTCAGTATTTTCCTGTCCCTCACATATAATTCTGAAATCAGGTTTTCCTCAATGCTTTTTCTTGAAAGAAGAGACTGAGATATTTTTTCTAACTATAAAACTTTCATCTTGGAATTGTGAGTTCTCATTTTCATGATTTTTCAGGTTTTTTAATGTGGATATGAGATCAGGATAAAACATTTTAACATTGGTATCTTCAGTACTACCTAGAAGGATTAACACCACATAACTGCTGTTCTCCATTATTTCTGTGTTTAGAAGAAAGTAAGATAGCTTAATTTTAGTTTCATGTTTCCATACCTAAGTTGTTTTATCCAATATAACCCCCTGAATAGACTTCTGTCCTTGGAAGCCATAGCTCAGTCACCTGTGCTATAGGTAGGACTCAGATTTCATTAGATGAAAAACATTGCATTTTCTTCTTCTAAAACTCATTTTGCTGGAATGAGTATGGAGTATGAAGGTTTGAAGGGAAAGTTTTTAAGGAAGACAGAAATGCTTCCTAGTAATACACTGAACTCAAGACAGTAGCAAAACAGAAGCTGTGCGGTCGTCAGTAGCAGGATGGTGTGCTCAATAAGCTAATGAACACTGCTGAGAGTTCACACACACTTGTTAGGCTGAGTGCCTCTGCATGCCTTTTGAATCTGAGCTAGCATGTGTCTGGCTGCCTCAGAGCAGAGCCAAAACCAACAGAAGTCAAATAAATACAACTATTGTAATCCAGATCATTCCAGATGAATGTGAAACCTGATTATAATTATTTACCACTCAATCAATACTTGCACCAGCCATAAATTTTATCAGAATTGATTTTGGGCTTTCTTCCAAATCATTGCTCAAAATACTGAGGAACATTTATCCTAGAGTCCTGCAATTGAGTCCTGTATCACTCCACTACAAATAGTGCCGTATGTTTAAGGCATTCGACTCAAATTACTTAAGCAATATGCACTTAGAGATGTATACAGGTTGGTAGCATATATATGGATATACAATTGGAAGCATTCTCTAGTAGCAAAAGATGCTCCTAGACAACTATTTAAAATTCACATAATGATAAGTTTAGACAAATCACATCTAATAACCATATATAAACCTTAAAAAAAGTCTCACAGTTTTTATTGTCAAAAGACTGAGAAAACAGCTTCCCACACATAGGAGTCATAAAAGATAAAGAGACATACTTGTACTAGAGAGTTAAAATTCCAGTCCTGAAAGTAAGCAAGTCTGCATACCTGGTTATTTAAAACTAGTAGCCTGGACTTTGGTATCCATCTGAAAGTCTGAAATGGAAAACGTGAGTGATTCTATATATAGTCTTGGGCAATGATCCTTTGAAGATTGAATATCACGTACTCTGGTCACTCCTACCCTCTCCGCCCCCCCCCCCCCCCCCCCCCCCCCCCCCCCGGCCACTCTTTCAGATAATTAAAATACTTGTTTACCACTCAGGTCTTCAATTATGTGGTCAGTATCCCCAGCTGGCCACTTAATGAAGTTATGGCTTTGTTTTTACCAGTAGTACAGCATAAAAGTACCTTTTATGCAGCTAGATCTTGACTATACTTTCCAGAAAATCAATTAAGTATTATTTGCTAATTTCATTACTGCTACCTAACTGATGACTTTACAGTCTTGTTCTTTATAGTATATTAAGAATACGCACTAAAATCAAATCTCTGGCTGCACTAAAAAAAAGCACTGGTCCACAACACAGATGGAAGAATAATATTAAAAATGGCTGATTTGTTTCTTTTTGGCTCTGGACATTTCTGGTTTAAAATATCTATATAAGAACTGTATTTTATCTTCAGATGTAGCACCAATAGAGAAAGATACAATGATTTTCCCAGGGTAGCTCTTCCAACTTAAGCTGTCTTGCACAGGTTCAGATTTTCAATGGCAGTGCCTATAGGACATGGAGGGATAAGAATATCATTAGCTTAGTAATTCGGATCACATTAGTATGACCTGGCTGCCAGAATTTTAAAGGTTACTTTAATTTTATGTAAATCTGCAACTGCAATTCACAAGAAAAAAAGAAAAAAACAACCACTATAATATGCCTTGCATTTTAGTTTCACTTGTCATCTACTTTTGCAGATGAACAAGTTAACTTATTTTTTCCGTGTTTTCTGGTACATAAATGTCTTCTCAAGTGAAACTTAAAGAACTTAACTAAAAATAAAGAGGTCTTTCTCTCTCCTCCTTATGAAACACAAACTCGTAACTTTCCAATTTTACTCCTTTTTGTTCGCCAAACAAATTATCAAAATTATGTGCAGAAAAAACTTTCATATCATATGAACCACAGAAAATATTCAAGTGCTTAGGCTAGACTCTGACCCCAATACTCATATTAGTGAAGAGTTATTCACCATATTAAAATTAATCCCATGTTCATGTCACTACCTGCCCCAGAGGCATTTCTTTATTTTAATATTTATTATATTTCATCTTCTGTACTTTTAATTAAATTTTATCTTTCATAAATCTCCTTTTGCTTTGTTTCACATCTTCTGTGATTCACTAAAGAAGCTGCATGATAGGAACTCTAGTTTCCTGATCGGTTAAGCCTCCTTCCATAACAAATCTCTAAAACTGAATGACCACATTTTAAATGCTACTGGAAAGTCAAAGAGAAAATAATGAATGTAAGAAAATGCCCCTTCCTCAGCACCAGCAGATGATATTCTCTGCTCTCTGTTTGTATTGTCAAGTTATTTTTTACTGTTTAGGCAATGGCCCTGGCTGAAATATGTATCAGAGCCACATTCTTTAAAAATCATATACTGAATAAAGACTTCTCATGGGAAGACATGCAACTGTGTAAAAAATCCACATGGTTTGGTTTTTTGTTTTGTTTTGTTTTAAACAGAGGACATGAATTTGAAGAGGCAAAAATTTTCACAGATACTGGCACATGGTAAAATGTATGAAACTCATGACATCCAGCCTCAGATATGTAAGAACTAGACACCTACTCCAGGCCCACTATGCAAAGAGGGTAGTAAAGGGTAATAAGGCTGGATGCATCTATAAAGTAATGGGGAGCATCACGTTTTGTAAAACTCTGTCTACCTTCAGTAATGCTAAATATCCAAGGTATTTTCCAGGATGGTAAAAATCTGGCCATTTCTGAAGAACAGATTGACGATTAAAGTAAGATTATTACTGTAATATCATAATATCTTTTCAAAAACCTGAGCTCCAAAAAACTCCTCTCCAGGTGAGAGAAGATGCACCTCAGATACTTAGACCAGTAAATTTACCTTTCTCTCCATATAGTAGAATTATTTCAGTTAGTTTTTAAGCATTAGAATAATCTGGATTATAAATGCCCTAAACCCTATAACAATTTAGGGTGGATCACGAGTATCTCATTTCTTTTCACATCACACTCTAAATTTGCTAAACCTTCCTGTCCTTTCACACCTTTGCTCTGACTAGGAACATGGTGATAATGAAATCCCCTCAACAGCAGCATCATGTTAATCTTTTATCTGTTGCGACCAATTCTGGACTTTACTATTCTATAGTTCATTTTAGTTTAACTCTCACAATGACTTTGTTCATTGTTCTCATTTTATGTAGAGCAAGGCTCCTTAGGAGATGAAACAAAGCTTGAAGTATAAGAAACATCACAGAGACTGTCATTTAATATCTCATTAATAAAGAAAACAACAACAAAATGAACAAATAAACAAGGAAAATAGGCTAAGTGGAAAGGTGTTAATTGAGGAAGATCTGAAAGGCTCGAAAGATCTAAACATAACAAAAAAATTAAGAAAAGCTTGAGGTTTTCATGTGAAGTCATGAAGGCTTGAGGAATTGGTCCTGCATAATGGTAATGTTGTGGAACAACATGAAGTATACAGGCATAAGCAAAACTGACACTGGCAAAGAGAGTGGATGGGAAGTCAGGATTCTGGGACTGGAATAGATGGAACAGACCTTCAGTAGAAAACTTTTCATTTTCAGATATCAAATCTCAGTCATTTCTAATAGCTGAACACCAGGCCAGAGACCTGAAATAAAACAATAATCAATGTTTTAGACTTCTGCTTTCCTTGAAGGGCTTAGTGTAAGGTATGTGCAGAACATCTCAGGTCTTGGAACCCAGTCTCCCATATTGGTCACTCTAAAAATGTTACATTTTTCTCTTGACCAAATCATGTTAAATGTTAAAATAGATGAAAG
Organism: Colius striatus; assembly: GCF_028858725.1. NCBI lineage: Eukaryota > Metazoa > Chordata > Aves > Coliiformes > Coliidae > Colius > Colius striatus. The sequence goes on from NC_084761.1 coordinate 30,290,583, forward strand.
AATTTTAAAGACTAATTTAGGTTTTTTTGTTTTGTTTTGTTTTTTTTTTTAAGAAGGGCTAGGGGAGTTGGGAAAATTTGGGAAAAAAGAAGGAAACAAAAAGAAAGAGAGGAACAAGGAGACACAATCCTACACATATAAGCCACATCTCTTTAAAATCAAGTTAGGACAACTAGTGATGCAAATTCCTATGTGGTAACATTCAAGAAACAAGTTGATTTGTCCAGTGAAGATTACTGGTAAAAACCAGTCAAACTAGACCTCTTATCCCTGCATTATTTGTCTTCATTCAGTATTCTAAATATTTTTTTGTAAGTCTAGCTATGATTAACTAATAAAACATATAAGCAAAATATTAAGATAATTTTTATAAATTATGTTTAAGAGAAATTTTAGTTTCAGTCTTGTGTTTGATTCCCATTATTAGCACAGTCATCTAGTATTGTGTGTTATTTTTCCTAAATATAAAAATCTTGGAATATTAATATTTTTAAATTTTTTTAAAAGCTTTTTGTAAGATGGAAAAGACTAGCTGAAGGGGTAAAAATAAAAGTAAAAAAGCATGATTCTTTTTAGAGCTAGCCTCTTGGTCTGGGTATGGGCATTTCATCTGCATGGAGAAAATCTTGCAGTTGCAGTGCCATACTTCCTCTCTGCGTATTTTAATTTCTAATGCTGTCAAGTTAAACCACTTTACTCAAACAAAATTGCTTGAACTAAAAAAATAAAAACAAAACAACAGCAAAATCTAGACTACCTTCATTAACCACAGTGAATAAGGTGTACAGTATTTTTTTCCCCAAGACCAATTTATTCTGTGAACCATGCATGCAAGCTATCAAAAGCTGTAAATTAGTGGTCACCTCAGGCATTAGAAATAAGAGCTCCTTTACAGGAGCTCCCATTGAGTCAATCTTTTTCATCTTTGCTAATTAACACTTTTTTTCCATTGCCTTAGAATAAATAATTGAAACTATCTTGTAGGACATGATTCAGGAAAGAGAGAGCAAAACTCTAAACTAGATAATTTTCAAATAAATCTTTCTCTGATTGGCTTCTTCAGTAAAACCCTGAATAATTAGAAAAGAAACTGTTTTCTGGCTTTAAAAAATCTTTGAAACTCTCTCATACCTAAATAATATATGTGCATAAAGAACACCTTACTGGTGCTGAAAATCAAACATTTTGTTTCCTGAAAAATCCAGATTAGCCACAAAATACATTAGCACAAGGATCACAGCAGTGTACTCTCTAGCATGTAAGAATGCTGCAATAAAACATGATATTCTAAAATGAGGAAGCAACTTCTGTATGAAAAAGAGAAAGTTCTTTGATCCTGACTGTACAGGCAGTACACACAGCCAACCACACAGGCAAAGCTTTGCACCCGTTGTTTCTTAGTAGCTTCCAAAGTGTCCCAACTTTACACTAATTCTGAGGTGGTATTAGCTCTTGAATACCAATAAAGGCAGTAGTTATTAGCATAGTTTGAGCGACCTGAGGTACATGATCACAAAAGAACATTTTTTCTATCTGGGCTCTCATCTGCACTTTTGTGTGTTTCAGGCAATTCTGTAATAATTAGACACAACTGCATGGCCCTCATTTGCAAGGAAGACATTTCTGCCATACTGTGATTGTCCATATGAAGCCTGATTTGATTAAGCTGTGTTAAACAATGTTGAGTGTGCCTTTCTCAGAGCTTCCACAGAGCTTCACTGCAAGCAAATGCTATATGAATCAATATAATTATGGAAAAGGAAAACCTAAAGGTAATTTGATAACCCTCTGCAGAATTTGGCAAGGTTTCAAAAAAAGAAATGTTGACATTTCTATGGTTACTTTACATATAAAAGAGGTACCTTTCATAAAAAGCAGAGCACTTACTTAACATTCCTCAAAGGTGGATCTAGTATTCTTCATTAGCAAAGTTTCAATTGCCTTTGTCAAGCTTGTCTTCCCAGCAAAGGTCTCTGTCAACTGTGAAATCCACTTAAGGTAATTAGTATTCTGTTAGATTTAACAGAGTCTGTGAATTAGAACTGTAACAAAAGAGGACGTCTACTAGTTTCTTCATCATCAAACAAGTGGAGTTTCCAGCTCCCATGGCAGCTGAATCTGACTCTTTTTAGTGTTGTACAGGCCACATTTACAGTAAGGATTAACAGCCCTGCTCTAAAATTTTATTTTCCATTTTACATTATAATATGTCATTATGTCATTATAATATGACATTTCAAAATGTTTCTGATCATCCTCTCCACCACCACAAAACAGTTTCCTCCAACTCAGTTGTGATGGTTTAGACAGGTCCATCAAGTCATAATATCACTCCTCCTCCTCAACTGGACAGGAGAGAGAGAATATAACAAATGGTTTATGAGTTAAGGATGGAGACATCACTCAGCAATTAGCATCATGGGCAAAACAGACTCAACTTGGGTAGATAAAGGTTTGATTTATTAAGGGAACAATAAGAGCCGAGAGATGAGAAATAAAATTGAATTTTAAAAAAAACACTTCCCCCCACCCCTCCCTCTTCCTGGGACTCTCCTTCCTTGCCTCTAGTGGCGCAGGGGATGGGGGATGGGGGTTCATTACAGATGGACTTTGCCACTGCTGCTTCTCAGGGGGAGGCCTCCTCACACTTCCCACTGCTACACTGTGGGGTCCCTCCCACAGGACACAGTCCCTTACAAACTTCTCCAGCGTAGGACCTTCCCATGGGATACAGCTCCTCACAAACTGCTCTGGCATGGGACCTCCTCTTCACACCCTGCCCCAACATGGGTCATCCACTGGGAGAACAGTCCTTCAGGTACCAACTGCTCCAACCTGAGTCTCTCACAGGATTACAAGCCCTGACAGCAAACCTGCTCTGGCATGGGCTCCCCTCTCACAGGTCGTGCCAGGAACTTGCTCTAGTGTGGGCCTACCATGGAGTCACAGCCACCTTCAGGCATCCACCCGCTTTGGTGTGGGGTCCTCCACGGGCTGTGAGTGGATCTGTGCTCCCCAGTGGCCTCCATGGACTGCAGTGGTACAGCTGCCTCACCATGGTCCTCACCACATATCACAGGCGAGTCTTTCTTCCAGGGCCTAAGCACTCTCCTCCCCCTACTTCTCCACTGACCTTGGTGTCTGCAGAGATGTTCTCACATTCTCAATCCTTGTTGCTGCTGCAGTTTTGCAACTGTGCAGCAACTTCTTCTCTTTCTCAAATATATTATTCACAGAGGCCTTACTTCCATCATTAATTGTCCAGGCCTGGGTCAGCTGCAGGGTCCATCGTAGAATTGACTGGCATTAGCCCTGTCAGCTACAGGGGAAGCTTCTGGTAGATCTTTGTTTAAAGAAGCCATCCCTGTAGCTCCACCTGCTACCAAAAAACTGGCTCAGTCAAAACCTCTATCTCAGTGTAGCATTTTATTTTAAAATTTTCTAGCAGTATTCAAATTTTGTTTAAGAATTTTGACAATTCCTTTGAGTAGTACTTTTAGAGTTGTATTGTTATTTTCCTATTTGACTGTCTTAGAGAAACAGTGGCTATGTACAATTGTTACAGACTTAAACTCTGATTTGAGATTGTGTTAGAATACTTCAGATGTTTAAATTCTGTCACTGAATGTCTGTAACTTGTTGACTGGAATATTTTCTCTTTTCTAAGCTAAACGGGTTTTTTTTTTTTAGTCTAAAAAAAAAAAAGCATGCTGGAGTAAAACTGAAAGATTTGTTCACATCAAGCCTGCACAGACTTAGAAGCAAAAGGCCCCAAGTAATTTCAAGCAGATATAAAATCTGGACAAGTAAACAAAAACTGGGAAAAGATTGGGTTATTCATTGTAAGGTCAAAGAAGAGACAAGGAGGAAGATAGGGGATCAATTGGCTGAAAATCTCACTGTCTGTATACTAGTGCCAGAAATATGGTGAATAAACAAGAGAAACAAGGAAGTCTTAATAGTTTCTGAAAGCATATGTTTTGGTCTTAGTTTAATATTTTATCAGCACAACAGTATTTGATAGGGCAAGCCTTCTGACTGGAACATATTAATATGAAATCCCAATATATTATCAATAAAAAATGACATAATATGAAAATAAACATGTTGCCTGTACTGATATTATACATGTACCCTTTGAATTGCAGATTATAAACCAAGATTGTTCTGCTATTAATCTGTCAGCCACAAAGAATGACTCCTTTTTATTCCTTACCGATCCATGGGAGTGTCCCCATCAGGTTTCTCCTAGTTTATACTTAAACCTGCAAGCTCCTAACATTACCAATGCTAGCTAAATTCAAAATGGAATAGCTGCCTGTACTGTCATCACACCTTCAGTACATTGTGTAGATATACTTTGAGATCAAAGAATTTTCTGTTTATCTTATAGTGATACAGTTTGACACTTTGAAGTATGCAACCTCTTCATTACAGCACAAATAAGAGACATTTTTGACATAGAAAATCTGTTTCAGTCACTAGGAAGGGTTTGTCTATACAAAGACGCTAGTGATAAATTGGGAAGTGTGACTTGAGAAATAGTAGCTGTTGCAGACTAACTCTCTGGGCAGTCTTAGTATGTGCTCATGGCCTTTCTGCGATTTAGCTAAGTGGTTTCATTTAGAAAATGTTTTTAGTAAGAAATACTAGCAGCACACCAGGGCCTATAATACATTAATGACTGGGGTAATTTCATAAAATAGGGTAGCAAAGTTTTCTCTTTCTATGAAGAAAACCATGAAAACATGACAGAGTTCTGTACTTTTAAGTGTGTTTGAAATTCTGAATTTTCTTAAAATTGTACATATGATTTAGTACTCTTAAGAAAAAAAACATCTTATCAAAACAGCAGCCAGTGATCCTGCAGGCAGAGCTTTACATTCACAGTTGTCCTGTGTACGTCCTTTGTATCACCAAGTCAGGCTCTCTGAGGGTAGTGCTCAGGGAAGGAATTATTTTGGTCAATCTCATTTGTGTGTTCACACAGTTGCCCTGTGGCACGCTTACTACTGATAGAATTCTTCAAACAGCTTTCATATCTCTGCTGACATACACATATAGCTTGCCTTACTATCTTATTTATGTATACATTTTAGTTTCAAATATCGCTATACTTTTTCCTAAGTGCCTGCTATCTTTATGAATTGTCCAGGGGGGTTTTCAGAGCTGTGGTAATGCATGCGCATGTGGTGGAAGAGAGAGAAAGAGGAAGTCCAGCTTTCCATCTTTTTTATGTATTTATTTTCTTTTAAACATACCTATATTTTTCCCTAAGTGCCTGGAACAATATATGCAATAAACAATATTAATCAATAATCTAGCTCAAATCATTTGGCTCCTTCAGTTCAGTGCTGTGAAACAAATGTGAGAAATTAAATAGACCTTGTAGGGTGCCCTGTAGTTCAATAAATCCAAGGCCTGCCTGATCACAGAGACAAGGTAATTTTAGCAATTGACATCTCATCTGCAGTACTTTCCTTTTGTTTCCCTTCAGCTTCAATTTGAGAATTATGAACCCTTTTTTCCACATTCAATTTATTTTAACTGTTATGACATGAAATAGGAGCAGAAATAGTTAATAAAGAAGTAAATGGAAAAAACTCAAACTCCTTCAAGACTATCATCGATAGAGTACCACAAATACCTTAATTTTTACTCTGGAAAAGAATCATGAATAAAGAAGAGAAGAAAGAAGACATTATTACTGGTAATATCAAGAATATACTAAAATCTAAAAAAAAAATGCGAATGAGCAGAATCAGAGGAAAAAAGAAGAAATTGCAAGACATCAGTAAGTACAGTTGAATGTCTGAAATGTTAGTTGTAATTAGGTGTGTTTTAAATTCTTCTATACACTTTGCACAGTTAACACTGTATTCAGTATTACTCCATAGTAACTCTTATTCCTATAAATCTGGGAAATAATATGGAAGCTGTTTGTTGTCATCAAAAACTGCAAAGAAAAAAACCTTTTGTATTTCAAAACCATCATCATACCAAGCATTAGTTATAACAAAAATAGATTATGCTCAGTTTTCACCTTTGTACATCAGAAGGTTTCTGAAATTTCAGACTATGAAATAGAAAAATGCAAATGTCAAGAGATTCTTGTAAGAAAATTAAGAAACTTGTACATTTGCACTTATATTATATTGGCATATAAGTGCACTAACAGAATAGGCCTGAAACAATGTGGAGAAAATTCATCAAACCTGTATAGTAAAAAGTGACTAGTTATCAAGTTTAATTTTTATTTTTATTTCTTTTTTTTTTTATAGCAAGTCTATGATATTTTGAAGAGTTCAAAGTTGAAATTACCTGGACTCCCATATGCCTTGAAATATACTCCTTTGACAGAGGTCTTTAACTGAATAACAAAGTGAAGACAACCTCCCTCAAAACGTGTATCTATTCCAGCAGTATGTCTGTGAATTTATGTGAGAAAGGGAACAGGTACATGTCTTTCTGTTGTACTCATGAATTTATTTTCACTTTAAACATGCTTGTATTTTCCCCTGTTTGTCAGCTATGGATATAAATTGTTCAGCTTGGGTTTACGTCTATACTAATAATTTTGTATTTTCTTCACATGCTTCTACTGCAGTAATGCTCACAAGACTCAATCATGGATGTGTTCTCTTTGGGCTATGAAGGGTGTACAAGCCCAGAAGAAATCTTTGGTGATCCAAATAATCTGATTTTGTCCATGCTGTCTTCTGTCCTTTAATAAGAATATCTTTTAAAATTGCTTTTCATCATTAGGTTTGGGTTAGAAAAATCCTTTTATTTGCTATGGCCTGATGATTTATTTATCATATGTATACTCTGCAATTTCAAAGTACGTATATTATCATACTCTTTTTTTAAAGTGCAAGACACATTTGTTTGCAGAGGTTTTGTTTGTAACTTAATAATCATACCAGAGACAGTATATTGCATTGGCAAATCTGTCTCCAATTTGTATGCACACAGCTTGATATTCTTCGAGAAGGTTCATATTTTAAGCACTGCACTCTAGATGTTCAGGTTGGTACCAGTCAAACAAAATGAACAACTGAGAACCAAAATGCTTGCTTCTCCTTTGGGATGCCACGACAAATTAGTAAGATGATCTCATACTATCACAATGCTTTCTGTTGTTATGACAGTTGTCATATTGTAATTCTTTACGAGCTTTCATTTGGGCACTATCATCAAAATTCTTTGTACTAGCTAATTTGCTTTTGAGGTAAACCTTCCTCATTTTCCAGTTCTTTTAATATGTGCCAGCCTGGTCCCCTGTGAATCACAGCATCCTGAAGACCCACTCTGTTTTCTAAGAGCCTCTCTGTGTTTCTGAGGCATTGTTTTGGCAGCAGCTGATGATGGACATGCTGCAGCCATCCCTGCTTCTCCCTGGTTGTGGTGGCAGTGCTGCAAAGAATAAATCAACTCTGCACTACTTACAGATTAGGCAGGAAAGTAATCTGAGAGTGATTTTAGTTTGGTTACAGATGTTCTATGCTTCCAGTATGGCACAAAGCATCTATAAAACATTTGGAGCACAGGGTGGGGGGATTGTGACTGTCCTTTTGTATCCTAGGGTAAGCTGTTAAGTAATGCTTCTGTTAAGATTTGTCACCAAGCTGACTAGCTTCAGACTGAAAACAGGGAGATAAAATGATACAACTATCATCCCTAATCCCTGAGTCACTTCTGCTCTCTACTTTTGAAAATCGTAGAATCATAGAATTGTTTCGTTTGGAAGACATTTAAGATCATCAAGTTCAGCCTTTGTCCCAGCCCTATCAACTGCTAGACCATTTCCCTAAGTACAACATCCAACTGTCTCTTAAAGACCTCCAGGGATGGGACTCCACCACCTCCCTGGGCAGCCTGTTCCAAAGCCTGACAACCCTTTCAGTAAAGAAATTCCTCCAAATATCCAGCCTGAACCTCCCCTGGCACAACTTGAGGCCATTTCCTCTTGTCTATTGCTTGTCACTAGAGAGAACAGACTGACTCCCCTCCTCGTAACAACTTCCTTTCAGGTAGTTGTAGACAGTGATAAGGTCTCCCCCAAGCTTTCTTTTCTCCAGGCTAAACAGCACCAGATCCCTCAGCCATTCCTCATATGAGATGTGCTCTAAATCCTTTACTAGCTTGGTAGTCCACCTCTGGATCCTCTCCAGCACCTCTATGTCCTTCTTGTAGAGAGGGGCCTAAAACTGGACACAGTATTCAAGGTACAGCCTCACCAAAGACGAGTACAGAGGAATGATCACCTTCCTGCTCCTGCTGACAACACTGTTCCTGATCAAGGCCAGGATGCCACTGGCCTTCTTGGCCACCTGGGCACACTTCTGGCTCATGTTCAGCTGTCTGTCAACCAACACTCCCAGGTCCCCCTCTGCCTGGCAGCTTTCCAGCCACTCCTCCCCAAGCCTGTAGCACTGCTGGGGGTTGTTGTGGCCCAAGTGCAGGACCTTGCATTTGGCCTTATTGAAACTCATGGCATTGGCCTTCGCCCAGTCATCCAGCCTATCTAGATCTCTCTTTCGAGCTTCCCTACCCTCAAGCAGATCAACGTTTCCAGCCAGCATGATGTCATCTGCAAACTTACTAAGAGTACACTCTATCTCCTCATCCAGATCATTAATAAAGATGTTCAACAGGAGGAGACACAGTACTACGCCCTGGGGGACATCACTTGTGACCAGCAGTCAATTGGGTTTCATTCCATTGACTCTTTGGACCTGACCATCTAACCAGTTTTTCCCCCAGGAAAGTGTATGCCCATCCAAACCCAGAACAGCCAATGTCTCTAAGAGATTGCCGTGTGAAACAGTGTCAAATGCTTTACTAATAGAAGGGTATGGGTTGGTATGTTGGACCTCTAGCAAGAGGTTCTTCAGATTTCTATCACATTTCTTCACTTATTTGGGGAAAAAAAAACCCTAAACCATCAGTTGAAGTTTATTCTCAAGCTATGAAGTGACTATGAGTACAGATGACACTGTCCTGTACAGCTGCATCGTTAATCTCCCTCCTCTAAACTAACTAAATAAATAAAACAGCATCCCAAATCTTGCTGTGAGATCATGCACCGAGTGACTAATCCACTCTTGCTAGACAGCGAAAGCCTCTGTAGACTGAGAAAAGGTGTCATTAGCTGATTTTCATTCCAGGACAAAAGCCAAATAAACCAGAGCTGAAAACAAACAAAAATGTATTAAGCTGACAAAAAAGTCTCCAGTGGGAAATGGAAGACAACTAGAAACAATGATAATAACATTTTCATGTGCTTTCATTACATGGGCAATTTGGGGATGTGCTGAACAATTCAGAAATATTTCAAATTGCTGGGTATGTGCCATAATTGCTGGTTTAGAAATATGTCAGATCCTTTACCATGCAGGCTCCCTTTATCTGTTGCAAACAACTCTAGATCAGATGTTTTCCATTTAGACTGTTAGAAGAAAATATTCCAATCCAGAAATAGTAATAATTTTCATGGTTGTACTGATGAGGATTACTGAAGCACAATATCGTCCTGGCATTTATCAATATGTAATCTTAATTTCCAGAATTATTTCAATTAGTTTCACTCTATAGTAACTGAATATAATGCAGAAAAAAAATGTACTTACAAAACTAAATATAAAGCTGAGGAATCTGGGACAATAGTTAAAATGGACACTTGCAAACATGCTAGAACTAACTAGCCATTACTTGTCATGGTTTTGTATGGAGCTGTTTCCAGTAATGGGAAAGGGGCTGTAAAGAAGGCTTCTGTAAGAAGTTGCAATGTGCCTTTGTGGCCAAGAAGGCCAATGGCATTCTGAGATACATCAAAAAGAGTGTGATCAGCAGGTCGAGGGAGGTTCTCCTCCCCCTCTACTCTGCCCTGGTGAGGCCTCATGTGTAGTACTGTGTCCAATATTGGGCTCCCCAGGTCAAGAGGGACAGAGAACTGCTGGAGAGAGTCCAGCACAAGGCCACCAAGATGATCAGGGGACTGGAGCATCTTCCTTATGAGGAAAGACTGTGGGAATGGGGCTGTTTAGTCTAGGGAAGATGAGACTGAGGGGGGATCTCATTAATATTTATTTATATCTAAATGGTGGGTGTCAGGAGGTTGGGGCATCACTTTTTTCTGTTGTGTCTAGTGACAGGAGAAGGGATATTGGAAGGAAAAGTTCCATTTAAACATAAGAAAAAACTATTTTACTGTGAAGGTGAGGGAGCCCTGACACAGACTGCTCAGGGAGGGTGTGAAGTCTCCTTCTCTGGAGGCCTTAAAAACCTGCCCAGATGCATTCCTATATGACCTGATCTAGGTAGACCTGCTTTTGCAGGGATGTTGGACTGGATGATCTCCAAAGATCCCTTCCAACTCCTACCATTCTATGCAACTCTTCCCAGCTCTGAGCCAGATTCACTTCTGGGGCTGAGCCAATTGGGCACCCCCACAATCACTTTTTAAGAAGAAGGAGCTGGATGAGGAGGGTTCTTCCTGTTCCTTCTGTTCTTCCTTCTTTTTTTGGCTGGTGGTAGTGCAAGGAGATGGAAGAGAGAGAAGCGACCATGCAGACCTCAAGTTCAGTGAGGGAAGAGAGGAGGAGGTGTACTGGTGCAGAGACTCCCCTGTATCCTGCGGATGGGGGGCAAGTGAGCAAGATACTGTTGTCATGCTTCATTGCTGGCTGGGCAAAACCACAACACCTACTTTAGATTATGTATGGTAACATTAATGTAAGCAATTGATTTTGAACAGTTATTGGTATTTGTATAAATTGTAGAAGCAGTCACCCAATCTGAGAGTTTAGTATAATAATAAATATCTTCAACTGCTTATTAAATTAGAAAAAAGTTTATATCATTGAGGCTTTCTCACTTTGGGATGGTAAATTTTTCATTTAAAAAGTCAGTCACAGAATTGCTCCCCTAGATGAATGGTTACTTAAACATTTTCTGTATCTGATTTTACTGGTGCAGGAGAGAATGAAAGAGAAAGGCTAAGGAAAGCTTTTGTAATGAACTGCCACTGTAGGCCTGGAGGAAATGCCACCACTGAGCATCACTGTGTGTTGGGTGGTTCTCACTTGACTGTTCACACCCCCTTCACCCTGTCACAAGAAGATAAAGACCAGTGAATGTGCTGTTTAGCAGATATTCTTCCTGGATCAAGTTATTTTCATATGTTCCCCAGTATATTTTTACAGATTCTCACCTCCAACGAAACCAAATGCTACTCCAATGTGGTGAAAACTGCAGTGGACTATCTACCATTTCTGAATAGCAGTGATGAGCCAGGCAGGCATTGGGCAGTTGCTTTGGGGTGCATCTGCACAAGATTCATCTGACTCATCTCTGCTTTAGGTTACTTCACATTGTGGAACACCCTCAGAGCTTGAGACCCACTTTCTTTTGGGTGAAACAAAACTGAAAGATGAGAACTTCAGCTATCAAAGAAGGCTCAAGCTACAGGGTGAATATGAAGTAGTCCCTGCAAAGCACATACGGTGTCAATACTGAATTCTTGGCAGTAACTGTTTTGCTTTACTTGTACACTGTACTGTACTGTACTGTAGAATTTACCATGGTAGCCATTGCTTGTGGCTAGTGGGATGGTACTACCTCCAAGACTAGACGAACAGGTGGTCTTGGGATTTCTTATATTGCTGTAGAAAATTTGGGAATTCTCTAATTCTCTTCACCCTGTTACAATCATAAAAAAGTGAAGTCTGGGAAAATCTCCACATAGTTTAGTCTGCTTACATCTCCAAACAGAGTCACAAAATGTGTTGGTCCCCTTGTCTTCATATGATACATAACAGATAGCAGTCTTTTAATAGAAAAGAGGGTTACACATGATTTTGGAAATTTTCATTTTCTTGCAATGCCAAAGCCATATATTGCAGAAAACACTGCACAATGTCTGAGTAAACATTTGCTATGAAACATGCATAAAGAATCATATTTTAATTGGAAAGTCTAACACAGTAGGGGGTTTAGAAATGAAGTAGATTACAAAAACAAAGATTTGTTTGGGCTGGATTGTTTGCAGAAGATTTTAAAAACAAAGAGGTTAGAAAAAATATGAATGTATTTATATTGTTTTACTCCACTCTTGCATTCTCTGTAAACAGTCTGGAAGCACTATCCTGTTAACATATCTATTTGGTGTAATACAATTACTGTATTAAAATGGATGTTGTTGATTTAAGGATGTCTGCTAAAACTGCCAAAGCCTCCCACTTGAACCTTCTGTCACCTTATGCTGTTTAATGTGACATGATTATCACAACTGATTTTTAAATTCATATATGGATACACAATGCATGTGTTTGGCTGTTTTCTTATACTGACAATTTGTATGAGATGGCATTGATACAACTTAATTACGAGACAACTATAAGCAAGATGCTAAACATGGACATAACTGTCCAGTACTGGAGAACTGCCAACCAGAAACCCCATACTTAAAAGAAGCTTAGATCTTCAATTTATAGCTTAGGCTTGACTTGCTGTAATGACATTTTCCTGTTTATCCTATCACTTCACTTTTGAATCTTCCCATATGGATTTGAGGGCCCCACCAGACTAAGTAAATGCAGAAGAGATTATCTAGATCTCTGTCTGTAAGTAATGTAGAGGATTACGACAAAACAGTGAAACTAAGTTTATCTGGATACATATTGGCAACCTAAATAATGACCAAAATTGTGTAGGCAAAAAATATTTATTACATTTATTAGTTAATAATATGAATGTAAAAATAGATACTGTCTCATAGTAATTTCCTTTATGGTAAATAAGAAGTTGGTCTATGTTTGAGGAGTGAGACTAGAATGAACCTTGATGAAAATAAGCAAGAGTTCTTCTGAAGGTGCAAGTGATAGATTCATCATCACTGATTCTGTGCTGATAGTAACAGTCCCAACCAAGATGAAAGTCTGATGTTTGAAGCATTTCAGAATTAGGTCCTTTCATTTTATTCACTCCCAGACCCACTTATGAGGGAAAACTGGTGGCATATATGTGTGTGAATGTGCACATACATGTATATGTATACTACCATACAAATCCTAATCAGAAAATGGTGATCCCCCAATGTCAGTATAAAAGGAAGTATTGTGTTCCAATTTATGGGCTTCCCTATTTCACATCATTTAGTGCAATAAGTTCACATTTGACTAGACAATAAGAAGGTTGAATCAATCCTATGTTCTGATTATGCTACAGTGATCTGTCAAAAGGCACGTAGTACATGACAGAAAGAATATGCCACAGTAGAAAAGTACAGGGAACATAGCAGTGAACAACTGTGTCTACAATTTCAGCCTCACTCTGAATAATACTGGTAGACCTCTGCTCAAGAAATATTTAGGATCCCTTCAGCCACGGTCATTCTTGCCATTCCTCATAAAGCTAGAATCAATACATTTAAAAAATGTAAATGATATTTTTTGTGGCCTGATAATTGAGCAATAATTGCATATTTCTCATTATCAATGAGATGAACTTGTATGCATTAAAAAAATGCTGCTGTTTTAAGTAAAACTCACATCCATAGCAGAGCTTTTGCTGGTACCTAAACATGAGGAACACAGGACTGATGCTGCCAGTCTTTGCAGCAGCAGTACAGTGGGACGTTTAACACTATCTGTGCTGCCAAAGTGAAAAACCCATGACTGGTTTTATTAGTAGACAGAGACTCTACAGAAATATTCTGGCAACCTTGTTTTTAAGAGGAATCCTTGTATTCTTTGTTTAGAGTTTTATTTAAAATGTTGATCTTTGATATCTGACATAGTCCTACCATAGTCCTTTGCTGTGGATTTGCAGTACAAGTTGAATATTGTGTTAATTCATAAACTGTCCTGTCATTACTTGGTCTTATTTGCTCCAAGTTCTTATGTTGCATTAAGACTCTGTAGCCAGACATTTTCTGCAATACCATTCTCAGCATCTTTGTTTTACATGGCATTGTGAAGAACAGTTTCACAGCTATGCAAGGTTGAAAAGTCTTGCCTCATTTATCTCAGCTCTTCAGCACAAACAGAAGGCAGCCAGTAAAGTTCAAGCTCTGGTCTGTATCCTGAAATGCAGCTCAATAGAATCAGAGAGATTGGTAGGCAGCATTTTTCCCCTAATGCTGTGGCAAGGAAAAGCCTGGGGCTGAAAAAGAACTGAAATGGACACAGAATGGGGACGGATAAGCAAGAGAAGAGACCCATGATCTGAAATAAAAACTATGGGGAAAAAATGGACTATATGGAAGGAGGATTCACAGGTATGGAAAGTATGTGGGTGAAGATTGAAGATTAGGAAAAAACACCCCAGAATTCAGAAGAAATAGGCAAAAAAAGAAAAGCAGAAATCTCGAAGTCAAGAATCTTTTTTAGATGATGTCCTAAACTTCATCAGTTCATCAAGAAAATAGAAAAGCCTTATATCCCCCCCAAGAAAAAAGAAACACTGAAGACAACAAAAGTATTTATCTTTCTCCTAGAAAGCAGGCTGTCCTCTGCAAGACAGAATAACAAAATAGAGAAACAGAGAAATGCCTCTTCTTCAACAAGAGTATGTCACCTACTCCAGGAAACATGAGGAAGGAAAAGAACGGGTCCCCTTGTTCAACCACAGCAGCATTCAGATTTATACATGTTTAAATATACCTTAAACTTTCACAGGTTCTATATTTAAACATGCATTTTTAATTGACTCCAGAAATATTTTCAATTTATATATAGTTTTTATGATCCTGAGGGCTACCAGTCCTAGGCCTGTTTGAAGATCTATCTACAGAAATCTTTTATGAAAGAAGGAGGGAGGATTTCATTTACAAAGGCCTAAATCCAAAAGCCTGTTCTGGAATTTAGCTTAATTATTGATGTGTAGTTACACAGGGATTTCCTACACAACCTCCCAGCAGCATCAGATTACCCTGAAGTTACAGTAACCACTGTAATCTGAACAGGTCCCTTGTAAAGAGCAGAAATCTAGGTCTGAATATGAAAAAAATATTTAATGCATTGCACGCTGCCAGCCTGGGACCATACTAAAACTGTTCTTAAATGATGCAGGTAGTGCCCTTTACTACTTCAGATCCTTTCTATGTCTTCAAGGAAAAGAATCTCAGGTTTAACTACAGCAGAAAGAAGTGAACTTGCTTGGTGAAATAAAATTATGGGCAACTAGATAGTTTCAGACTGAGGTTGCAGTATTTGGGAAAAGCCTATTACAGATATTTGGGGTTGTACTTCCTTTTAAAGGCCCTAGTAGGATTTCCAAAAACATATGGGAAAGAGTCCTCCACAGTAAGACTGACATAGATACTGGCTTCCTTTCTGAAGTTTTAAGTACCTAAGCGTCCATAAAATCTAGCCTACAGTTCTTTTATCTCTTTAGTGGAGTCATTCCTACACCCATACAGCAATGCTCCTACAATTTAAAGGCAATATTCTTTATGATAGTCCCTGGGAATTCTTTGAACATGTATAGTAGACAAATTTTCCTGTTCTTTCTAGAGCACTGTTAATGGGACACTCTGGGAAAGGTTTCATTTTCATTGCCCTTAAACTAAGTATAAACATTTGCATTAAAAACCAATACTTAGCCATCATCAGACTTACATTTACCAACTTTCATCCAGCAGAAATTCAGTTTGTTTTATATATTGCATTTTGTATATAGGGATCAGTTTGGTCACCTCAGGGGCAAAATTCAGCAGCTGTTTAATAGTGGCAGCAATGCTGCAGAACAGTTTTAGGACATAAAGAGCAGAAGAATAACTTATCTAATTGAAACTGTGTGGGGAATTTAAGTAGGCAGAATGTAATTACTCAAGCTGGAATTTGGCCATTCAAATACTGAAGACTTTAAAGAAATTTTAATAACTATTCACAGCTTTAGGAATATATCTTCAAATCACAATTTTATTAAGAATAAAAAAGGGGAAAACACACTTAGCAGCTTATACTAGGGAAATATTGTATTAACTGTAGAGGACAGAAATGAAGGTAAATATTTAAATACATCTGTTGTCATGGGATAAGACTTTGATGTATCAATCCCATCTCCACTAAAGCCTCCTACTATAAAAACAAAACTCCCACATTGAAGTCTGTTCCTGTTTTGCTTTTGCTATGATAAATACTTATCACAAAAAAGGAAATTTGGCACATAACATGGCTAATAAAAGATATGATTTAAGAAAATAACTTAAGGCAGTGGTTTTCATTACAAAAAGGTACAAAAAATGGAGCAGAGCAGTGATTTGTTTTGCATAAACACTTTAAAAAAATATTGTCTTTGAGATAGATGGCTTGTAGATCTGCTGTTGCATTGTATTAGTGATTGCTAGCCAGTGTAGTTATTACTGATGATCAAAAAAATTAGCAGTGTTAAAAAGGTGGCCTATAATTACAGCAGAGATAATTGCAGTGTCAATTAGATAGCACTAATTTACACTGATAATTTCTAGACAACCTAGTCTTCTTCAAGGTGTCACTCTGAAAGCTTATATGGCAAAATTTATGTACACTTTCATGTTACTGAAAGTGATTACAATTCTAGGAAACTTCTTTATTAATTCTGTTTCATTAAAAAGAATAAATACAAGTAATATTTAAAATGCAAGTTTCAGTTTGAGTGATTAGCTCAAGTTTAGCTGGATTGCATGAGAATTTGCAAGCTGATACACAGGTCTCCACTGGCAATGCTGGTATTTATATCTTCCTCTGCTAGTGAGAATGATTCTTATTGTTATAAATCTTGTCATTGATGATGCCAAGCAAGGTAAGTTTGTGGGATCCTCATAGAAATGCAAACCAGTATGAATAGCTTCCACATGGTGCAGTACATTTTTGTGCAACAGGTACTGGTTTGTCTGGAAAGCATCTGAGCTCTGTTAGTGCGGTACTTTGTCTCAGCTTATTATGGCTGAGCTGATGAGCTTTATTGCCATCAGTTTGGTCACAACGGGTCAAGAGATTGCTGCCTGGTGCTCCAAAACACACTATAGACCGGCATCAGGTTTATCTTAAGCTTAAATACAATTAAAAAAATGACAATCACAAAAAATACAAAAGGAAACCTACAGTGCAGAGGGGCAGTTAAGCATTTCTGTTTGAGATTCAAAACAGTCAGCATACTGAGTAAGGTTGGCTGCAGGATATAAAACTAATACGCTTTTTATGCATTAACTGAGCAGTTAAGGACCAGAGTGTTGTTCCCTCCTCCTGACAAAGATTTCAAATCTCATCTTTCCAGAGTCTGCCCAAGGCTAATCTACCTGTTCCTGTTGAGATCCCAACTACTTACTGTACAAGATTTGTGGAGAACAGAGAAAAGTGCACATCTGTGTTTGACATTGCAGACATGTGGCGAGTCTGCAGTTGTCCTTCCCATCTTTCTGCCAGGTGAGACTTGCCCACATTCCTCTACATAATCACATTCACACTGGTTTCCAGTCTGAAATTAAAATAAGTGAGACGAGATACACTCAGGACAGTAAACAAAAAAAGGAATGTTGAATGTCAGTACCTTTTTCAGCCTCGTTCTCCAGAGCGGTCATCAGGCTGCAATTATGTACCTTTCCAAATGCATCTGTGTGCCCGTCTGTGTGCCTCCCACATCCCCCAATAACTTTTGATAATTTCTGCACGGTTCATTGCAACCAGATTTGGTAGAGGTCACAGAAATAATTACATGAGATTGAGTTTTCTAGACACAGACAATCTACAGGAGGGAAGCTGCACACAGTCTTGCATAAATGCAATATTGGACACCAAGGAATCCTCACTGGAGAGGCGTCCTATAAATACCTTTATGGCAGGAAACCCTTTAATGAAGATGTCATTTTCTATCACACTAAATTAGACAATATAAGAAAAAAAATAAACTCAGAACATGGAAAACTTAGTTTTCTTAGTTCAATTGATTGTGGAAATGCCTTTTTTTTTCTGTAATATGGCTTAATCATCCATAATTGTTGTAACAAGCCTCCCAAAAGATAATAATGATATGCTATGACAAATTTTATACATTATGATACATGTCCTTTAGGCTTTTTAAAAGCTCCTTGTGATGGGTTTGACAAGCTTCCCTGAGGCAACTGAGGCTCCTTTACATAGTTCATTAACTGAAAAAAGAAATGGGCTCAAGGTGGTTTAAAAAGATTAATATTTTTTCAGTTCACTGTTCATGGTGGAAAGTGCATGTAGAATAAGTCAGGGCCAAATTTGGCTTTAATTAGAAAAATACATATATTGGGGAAAGAATAAAAAGCTTTGTAGCTGGTTGCATAGATTGACACATGATTGTTCATGAGAACAGAATGTGGCTCAAACTAGATAATGGCTGTCCTTAATTTTAAAACAGAAGTAGTTTGTCCTCTTTGTGCCAGATGCTAACTTCACACTTTTCTTCTCCAAGATCACTCTTTGCAACATTTATATCAGAGAACATTTATAATAAGCTAAGAGTATTTATAATAGGATAACCTAGGACAGGATAATGAGTGTTTCTCAGTCACTCAGGGAGAAAGAAGTACAAAAACCTGACTCTTTGTCTGGAGCTATACTGCCTTAACTACAGCTCAGCCATTAGTGAAGGCCTGTGACTTAACATATTAGCATAACCTTTCCTTCTACCTTAGGTCAGAGAAAACTCCCATTTAAAATCTTCCTCATTTGTCAAGACAATTTCGCTTTTGACATCGTATAGAGAGTAGTGGATCTTATTGCCTTATCTCTACCATTTTTGCTGGAAACAGATTATAGGAGTGGCATCCATGGTCTTCCACGTAATTATACCCCTTCTGCCTGGCTACCAATCTTGATTTTTTGAGAGTGTCATTTAAAATGATCCGCTTTTCTTTCAGGTGTAAATCCTGCATAGGAGTCTCTTCAGTGGCAATCATTACAATATATCAGACACCATGTCGTGGTTTGGCCCAGCTAGCACAGCAGCACCATGACAGTCTCTCGCTCAATGCCCCCATTCACCCCCACCCTCCTTAGGATGGCGGAGGCCCCAGCGAAATGGGAGTAAAAAGATAAGCAAGGTTATTGTGGATTGAGACAAGGGCAGGGAGGGCTCGCTGCCAATTATGGTTCTGGGCAAAACAGACTCTAGTACTTGACTTAGAGAGGAAAGTAGGAAAGTTTATTCTACAAGAAACAGAACAGAATAAAAGCAAAAAAAAGGGAGTAGGATGATAAGAAAATTACAACCAGCACTTTAAGATCTCCCTCCCCCATCCGTCCTTTCTTCCTGGGCCCAGCTCACTGCTCCCGATATCTCTACCTCCTCCCCCCACAACGGCTCAGGGGGGCAGGGAGTGGGGGATGTGGTCAGTCTCTCACAGATGGGCTCTGCCGCTTCTGTCTTCTCAGATGAGGACGACTCCTGGCATTCTTCCCCTGCTCCAACACGGGGTTCCTCCCCCGGAACACAGTCCTTAACAAACTTCTCTGTTGTGGGTTGTTCCCAGCAGCTGCAGCTTCTGCCGATACAGGTTCCCTCACACGGGACACAGTCCTTGGTGAATATCTCTGGCATGGATTCTTCACCGCGGTTGCAGGGTCCCTCTCTCGGGACAAGGCCTCCTCTGGGCATAAGTTTGATGAGCTGCTTTGTCGTGGGTTCCTCCCCACAGTTGCAGCTGTGGATATTGGGTCCCTTCTTTGGGACATGGCCTCCTCCGGCCAAAATCACTGTCTCTGGCTCAGGGCCTTTAATGAAGTGAATCGCTGCCCCTGGTCCGGGGTCAGCTTTAGCAAAATAAGTCTTTGCCCCTGATGGAGGCTCGTTATCAAAATGAGTCTCTACTGCTGATGCGGGGTCTTTAAAGAAATGAAAATAAATCTCAGCTTCACCAGTTCTCTCCATAGAATGCAGGGGAGTCTCTGCTCCAGCACACCTCCTCCCTTTCATCACTGACCTTGGAGTCCGCATGGTTGTTTCTCTCACTGTTCCTACTCCTTGTACCACCACCAGACAGAAGAAGGAAGAAGGGGCAGAAGAAGAAAAGAAGATGGAGGAAGAAACCTCCCCTTCCGGCTTCTTCTCAAAAAAGTGATCGTGGAGGCATCTAATTGGCTCAGCCCCAGAAGTGGGTCTGGCTCTGAGCTGGGGAGAGTTGCGAGCAACTTCTTACAGGAGCCATCTTTACAGCCCCTTCCCCCTTACCAGAAAAGGCTGTCATGTCAAACCATGACACACCACTAGTAAAACAGATAATTAATATTTTTATATGCCTTTCTATCTCTCTTGCAAGTCACATATATGTCCTTAATTAGAATTTTCTGTTAATGCTTCAGGGCTTCAAAAGTAATCTGACTGCAATACTAACATCAGCTATTGCTGGCAATCAGTGTTCAGAAAGTTCCTGGAGATCTATTCCAAGCAAGCGTTAGCGTATCTAGTAGCATGTACGTAACTCTGAAATGAATTAGTAGCAACCATAATGGCCAACACCATCCCAAAGAACTTATATATAGATGTGATTTATGAAAATATTCTGTAGGTATTAATAGGCCATATGTTAATAATTCCCCATTTGAAAAAAGTTAGAAATTTATGCACTAAATAAGAGTTTGGGGTTTTTTTTTGACAACTATGTATTTAAGTTTTCCAAAATTAAAATGGCTTCAGTAAGTTCTGACTTTTGGTTATCAGACAAATTGTAATCCTCTCCCTTTCCTTCAGTCATTCTTCTGTTATATTTTGTGAAAGAGTCATAATAGTGAAAAAAACCAAACCAAACAAAACTTAGTGTCATGGTTTGACATGAAGCCATTTCAGATAATGGAGAAGGGGCTATAAAGATAGCTCCTGTAAGATGCTCAAAACTCTCCCCAGCTCTGAGCCAGACTCAGTTCTGGGGCTGAGCCAACTGGGTACTTCCACAACCAACTTTTAAGAAGAAGCTGGAAGAGAGTTCTTGTTTCTTCTTGTTCTGGCCTTCCTTCTTTTCCAGCTGGAGGCAGTGCAAAGAGTTGGAAGAGAGAGAGAAGGTACTATGTGGAAGAGAGGAGGAGGTATGCTGGAGCAGAGACTGCCCCGCATCCTGTGGAGAGGATTGGTGAAGCAGAGGTTTGTTTTCACTTTGTTGTTCACTTTGCCCCTGCATCAGGGGCAGTGACTATGCCCAGAGGAGGCCCTGTCCCATGGGAGGGACACTGTATTTGCAGAAGCCATAGCTATTCGGAGGAACCCACACCAGAGAAACTCGTTAACGACTGTGTCCCATGGGAGAGACCCTGTGTTGGAGCAGAGGAAGAATGTGAGGAGTTGTCCTCTGAGAAGAGAGAAGTGGCAGAGCCCATCTGTGAGAAACTGACCACATCCCCCATTCCCTACCCGCCTCCGAGCTGTTGAGGGGGGAGGAGGTAGAGATATCAGGAGCAGTGAGCTTAACCCTGGGAAGAAAGGACAGATGGGGGAAGGAGATCTTAAAGTGCTGGTTGCAATTTTCTCATCATCCTGCTCTCTTTTTGCTTTTTGTTCTGTTCTGTTCTTGTAGGTAGTAGAATAAACTTTCCTTACTTTCCTCTCTAAGCTGAGTAGTGGAGTCTGTTTTGCCTGGAATCATAATTGGCAGCGAGCCCTCCCTGCCCTTGTCTCAATCCACAACAATCTTGGTTATCTTTTTTTGTCCTATCTCGCTGGGGCCTCTGCTGTCCTAGGGAGGGTGGGGGTAGATGGGTGCAGTGAGGAAGAGACTTTTGTGGTGCTTCATTGCTGGCTGGGCCTGAACCATGACACTTAGAAATCTTACAAGTTAAACTGTTAATCTAAGAAGCATCTCAAACTTTAGATGGCTTAGTTTTTAAATCATATTGAGAACATGAATGAATTGCATTTGTTATCACATGCATGTTTAGTTATTGCTGATAAAATCAGCACATAGAGGCCTAAAAAATCTGTGAGGGAAAATCTGTAAAGCTGGTCACACAAAGGAGTTTCATCTCTGTTTCTACCAATATAGCTAAGTCAAATCTGGTTAAAACATGAATACATTCAGCTTATAATACAGACTAATACAGCCATTCAGTGGGACTATCAGACACCACCACGCAGATTATAGAACACTACATATATAGAAGTGTCTATGGTTTAGAGAGATCCCTCTTTCAGTTATGAGTATTTGCATTTCAATTAAGTTTTCAATCAAAATAAAACTTTCAGTAGCTTTCTAAAGATCAATGGCTAGAATAAAAAAGGTCCCAATGTTCATTTCTTCCCAATGGCAGTTTCACATGACTTAGTTTTAAGAACTGATACTGATAAAAATTCCCTCAGTTTAGGATTTGAAAACATCTACATACTGTTTGTTTCAGTCACAAATGTAATATTCTTTTAAGCACATCTGTGCTACCATCTACTGGAAAGGTGAGTAACTATGTATCAGCAATCACTCTTTCAATCTACTAGTGAACCCAGACTAAAAATAAAAAAAAGATGAACCTTATATTCCTCCCACAATAATTGCATCTTTGTGTGCACTTTAAATTGTACTGACACTAGAAATCTCTCATTGGTAATCTGTTGCAGAGATCAGGTTGAACCAAGGCTAGATAGTTTTCATGAGGATGTATTTCAGCCCAAAAATGAGATATTCTTCATCTTTTTCTTATGATAAGGTATTGCACATCAATAGTGCTTTTTCAGCTTCTGAGATAGAGGGAGGACAGTGTGTGTGTCTGTGTGTGTGTACAATTACAGTTCTTGGGCAAATAAGGATGTCCAACAGAACACAGAAGAGACGGGTACTGTGCATGCTATTTTATATGCTTCTAGGCTCAAAAGCTCGGTTATGTTTTCTTACAATTCTATTATGCCATTCTAGGATATCTCTAAACAGCTCTGCCAAGCCTGGTGAATTGTGTTCTTGTTTAGCAAGATGAAGAAATATCTCCTGAAGTGAGATTAGATTATGTTTATATATATATATATATATATACACATAACAGTCTGCATTCTTCACTAACTAGCTGTGCATACACACACAAATGCAAACACAATAAGAGTTTTGCAAATAATACATCTGGATACCATCAAGAGAATAGGAAAGCAATCTCTAACTGCCTTGCTTGTTACCAGCCTCCTAAGAAATGACATCATTTTGCAACTGGCCACACACACACGTTCTTACCTGCTTCAAGGCAATTAAATAATATTTGATACCGATCACTGACTTTCCCATTTTTATTCTTTAAAAATATGCACAGGCAGATGCAGGGAGAGATGTGCAGGAGTGTAAGATGAGTGTACCTAGATGAAAAGCAGAGGATGGCAGCAGTGTTATTAGTTTCTCAATACAAGGAAATGGCTGTTCTCTGTACATCTATTTAAACCTGTATTTAAAATACTGCATAGAAATTGTTTTAAAGAAGGTCATTGTGTTGTTCTTAGGCACATCAAGGACAGCTAAAATAATAATCATTTGCTCAAATAACATTTAGATGAGGAACTATTAACAATATATACTGTTATTAACATCCATTATTTCAGTACATGTAAAGCAATGAAAAGTGTTGCAAAGAAAATTAAAAAACATTTCTGTGACACATTGGACCAAGCCTGTAACAGCTGGGATGTAATTTACCTTTGTCCTTTGTCATCTACTAGTGAGTGGGAGAAGGAGTCTTGTCCCTCATAAGGAAGCCATGTAAGATCTATTGTGTATCATCAGAAATTAGTCTAGCAGCTCATTTTTGTGTCTCTAAATTCTGTGATAATGTATTTCCAATAACACGGCGTGCAGCCGTTCTAAGAGGATGTACAGTGAATGCCTTCCACAAAGTGAATAACATGCCTCAGTCTCAAAATAAAAAAAGAAAGAAAAAGAAAATAGAAGGGAAAAATGAAACAAACCAACTAAACACATTGCTATCTTTCACATACTTTGAGTAATCCTTGCTGCATTTTCTCCTATTCTGCATTGTCCTGCCACACAGAGACCAGACAACTTCACAATGATTAGCGTACTTTACTGTTTCATAGCCTTCTTCCAGTTTTAAACCTCATGTTTTCATATTTCTGCTCAGACTTCATCAGTAGGAGTTCTCTCTGTCCCTAACTTGAGACTTCAGAACCTTCTCTGATAACAGAGAAAATGCAGATGCCTGTTCTGTTTCTTTTCTCCTTTTTACCTTCTCAGCTGTGACATCTACACCACCTTGTCTTGAATTTATCCTTCATGCTTTCCTGTCTCTAAACCGGATTTTACCTTTCTCACTTTAGTGACTGCTTCCTGATACTGTTGTATGTTTTCAATTCCTTTAGTATGCTTAAAATTAAATTCTTAAAAATTAATTTTTGATCCTGTAAGCTTTTTTTCTCCCTCCAAATAATCTTGCTTGATTGGCTTTCTTTGTTCCCATGCTAGTTGTTTGTCTTAGAAAATGCCGTAACACAATCTTTACTTGCACTTGCTAAAATTCATCTGATTTTACCTTTCACTAGTTTTTATCATAAATACCCTATATTCCCTAAGGTTGCAGATACCCAATTTACTAGCAACAGTATTCACAGATGTAATACTGTTCCAACTGATAAATATCTCTAATACTGTCATTTTTCTTGGACTGTATTATCTGTGCAGGATATGACTTAAAAGTGCGACTTTTTTTCTTGATGTGATCTAAAAAATGGTATCTCTTTCAAATACTTCCTCAAGACTCCACTCTGCCCTAAGGCCTACAAAATTCTAGATGTTAATCACGTTGAGGGAAGTGATGGGCTGTAACAGTAATTGCTTTCCTCTTATTTCTTTTTTTTTCTAATTAAACTCTCCATTACTCTCTAACTCTAAGAGAAAAGAATCCCAACAACACATAATTAATAGTTATATTAGTTCTTCCCTTTTTTATTTACTTCAGTATTGTAGCTGTAGTTCTTACTCATCCATCTGTTGCACCTTGTAAGACTACAAGTCTGCTGGAGACCAAGGTTTGCTTTCTCCTTGTTTGTACAGCGAGCATGACCATTCCCTAAACCTGAGGGAGGCTGATGAATACTGCTATCAAATAAAGGTAACGTCTTTCCACTAGCTCACTGCTGTCAATTGTGGTAAAAAAGTACTTTACATTTCCCCTTTTTTAATGTTGTGACAGAGGAAGAGAAGAGGGAAGGGAAGGGGAAGAACCTATCAGTTTTATTTCAGGCTAAAATACCTGTCTATTATTGGCTTGGGCTGGCTGTATCTGTTTCATCTGAATCATTTGACAAGACAAATTGTTTGGCTGATCTACACAAGGAATTGTAGAGGACTGATCTGAACTGCTGTCTGAGAATGGGACTAATCCCTCTGAGAAATTCCAATATATATGTAAATTTCAACATACTCATTTCCATCATGTAAACAGAAACATGTACATAGAAACACGTAGCTTCCAATCTTCTGACAGCAATTTGGGGCTAACCTTCAAACAGTTCACAGATTTTTGGCACTAACTTCCAGACCCATGTATATCAGATGTAGTTTTGACCTAATACAGGAAGGTATTAATGTAGCAATGCAAGAATCAGTAAAACCCTATCGTGTTCAAAACATGGCTTCCTTCAGGCATAGGTATAAAGCACACCACCACAACCAGCATGTTTCACCAACAAAAAAACCCCACACAAAACCCCTCCAACAACCACCAGCACCACCCCACCCCTTTATCTTTCCCAATTTAAAGTCTGTTAAATTCTAAAATGTGATTATATTCTCTACTTGAGCAGGGGTCTCAGCAGGAGAAACAGTAGCAAAACAGCACCCTACACCCACTCCTGGGCTGCTGTTGAATTCATTAATATTGCAGAAACATTTTAGCTTGATGAAAAGGAGAGTGAAAAAATAAAATAAAAGCACCAAGTAGGAAAAATAGTTCTCTAAGCCATTCACAGTGGGAGGAGAAAAAATATACAGAAAATGAAGAGCGGTCCTTTTAGACTAGAGAATGTTTGAGACTGGAATGACATGATTTAGCCCTGTCATTATTAAAATTCATTGTTTTTTAAAATAGCACATTTATACAGATGTTTTTTTGAGCCAGGTATGTAAAAAATGGGGGAAGGTATTCTTTAAACTACCTGTTTCTGAGCATTACATCAATCCTGTTTGTTCATTGTGTGGCAGGTGTGGGTGAGGGAGTGCATCTCAGAGTGAGGAGTGCCACCATCAGGACGACTGCCCAAATGGAAGCAATTTTGTCAAGGTTGGTTACTCCCTTCTTTCCCAACCTAAAGCTTTACTTGTGAAAATCCAGATCCACTTATCTAATCTTAACTGAGCAATCAGAGAAAGTTGATTGACTGGGTTATTTACAGGAGGTGGAGATTCCTCTGGAACCTCACAGTCTTTGTTATTCTCACTATGTCAAGGCATGGGTGGTTTTTTGAGGTTTCACATTTTTCCACTTATAGCCTGCATTGTCTTTCAACTCTTTCCCACAATGGCTAATTAAGTCGATCCCAGACTTTTGCTTGTTTGTTTGTTTTTGTTTATTCTTTGGTCAACAGTTTCTTTGGTTTAATTTATTGATAACCAAGATATTACCAATTGTTCTTTCATTTAATCTTGATAGAGATCAGAGACAAGCATGTTGAGAGCCACCTTAACCTCTGAATTAACAATATACTGCAAGATCTCAACAAATATGGCATTGTCATTCCCCACATTCCATTCATTTTGGGACTTCTTGAACTCAGAGGCATGCAAATACAGTTCTTTCGCAGAATAGAAAAAAATAGTCAATCAAATAAGTGGATTTCATTAAAAAGTTCATTAAAAGTGAAGCATACTGCAACAAGCTGAGTAACAAACTACATCTTGCCTTGGGCAACAAGCAGAATTTATTTACTTTTTGTCCCTTTATCTTCCAACTCTCTCATGTCAGACTGTGATGGATGAAGAGAAAAGAGTTTCTACACAAAAATCTGAATTCTCAGCAAATTGCTGACAGCTGGTGTCATTCCAAATTAGAGATAGGCTATTACCAGGGAACAGTTTATTCCATGAATTTAGTCTTTCTGACTGCTTGCAAATTATTTGTGAATTGGTTTTGATTTTTCATGTGTGTTTGTTTGTAATTGATTTTTGTTTGAGATACTCTTTGTGCTGAGAAATGTTAATCACGTTGGAAACTTGTTTATCCTGGTATGTGCTTTGTAGTTTTGGTTGCGGTTTTTTTTTTTTTTTTTTTGGCTAATTCATCTTACTATCTTAATTCTAAGTAAAGGAGGTTATTTTGCACTTAGAATTTTTTCACTAACGTATTTTTTGAGAACTTGTTTTGCAAAAAATTTAAATTATGACAAAGACATCAGCAATATGAACCATTCAACAAGTTGTTTTGAGCAAGTATAATTAACTCTGCCTCTGTGTAAACATTCCTGCAAATGAAACCTGTCTATCAAATGCTTTATGAGTGGACAGTAGAGAAAGGTCACTGGTCACAGGCAGCATCACAGTAAAAGCATGTTTTCTTTGCAGGAACATATAAAACTTACATTATGCTGCAATTGTGTATTTCTAATTCAGTGATCTCTTTTGCTTTACCACTTTCTTTCAGATTTGTCAGTTTGCTAGACACTACCTGACAGTATCAGCAAAAGACAGAAATTAAAGGATATGTAAAACTAAAATAGCAGACCTGTTTCTTGTTTATATCATTTCTTCCTGATATGGATTGTGCATTTCCTTTTTTTTTTTTGTTTTTTTGGCAACATTTAAAGAAGCACATAACCATTAAAAATCTCCACATTATCTTTTTATAACTCGCTTATTATTCATTCCCTGCCTCTTGGCTCTTTTTCTAAGAAGCAGAATTTCCTGCCATTTGATTTTATATTCTAAATTTCATGCTTCTCATTCCTGACCCAAAAATATGAGAAGGAAAGAAAGATTGAACGAAATTGTGTTGTTCTATGCTGTTTAGATGATTATATACACAAAAAGAACATTGCTGCAGTGCCAGGAAAATTAATTTGATCATCTGGAAAATTTTGTCAGGGAGAAGAGACTTCCCCCTACTTTCTGCACGTTGTTTGAATCAGTTATTTTCCTTACTTATTGTAGGACCTTTTGCTCAACAGGCTAATATACTAACTGTATATTAGTATATGCTAATATACTGTCCTTCTTATTTCTCACAGCATGCAATTCATATTGATATTCCTGATCATGTTCATTAGGAGAAATATTCCCAGAACAAATCATTACTTTCTGACCTTTGTTATTTTAGTAGATGATAAAGTTTTGGAACACTTTTTTCTCTCTGTCTTTTCTCCCTTCAGTTATATCTAGAATCAAAAAAGCTGTTTTACCAGTGGTCAGAAACCTCAGGAGACTTTTGTCTCATAGGAAGAGACAGGTCTGTATCAAACGTGAATTCTCTAAAAAATAGACTTTAGTTTGTGGAGATCTCATAAGCACATCTCTCATCAAAATGGAGTAATTGCTGCACCAAAGCAGTATTCATAAAGAATACACATTTCAATGCAGCCGAGCTTGAGAGGAAAGATTAAAATGATTTCAGGAAGGGATATGCATGATTCAACACCAACTAAAGGAATAATCTTTAGAGAACACAGAAAAGTGGCTCTTCTCAGAAGTATAATTTCTGCTGTGTGCAAAATGCATTAACATGAGAAAAGAGGGTTGTGATAAGGTTCCATAATACTGAAGCTAAATTTGTTTGTTCCAATGCTCTTTGTGTGACACCAGTATTTATTGCCTTACCGATTTGCATGATATGTCAATATGCATGCATCATTCAGGGGCTTCCATGAATCACATTGCTCCTTTCATTTTTCAGGTGCCACAATGTTAGCTGGACTTGTGCTGCCTCCATTCAAGGCTGAACAAATTCAGTATATACCTTTTCAGTATATACCCAAAACGTCTTTGCTAATTAAAAAGGATCTGTCATTCTAAAGGTACTTACAACACTGATGTAGTTTTCATCCCAGTGAAAACTGCACCCATTACACTGGTAGAGAAATACTACTATTATTTTCATTTTAAAGATGTAGAATAGCAATAGACAGGAAAAAAACCTGCTTCTTCAAGGTTATTCAGTAGATCTACAGCAAAGTGTGGAATTATCTGAGATTTCAAAGCTTCAGGCTAGCACTATAACTATTGGACCAAACATTTGTCTTCTTTTCAAGAACATACTGTATCCTAAATTGAGAAGTGACACAAATCCTTAGAAAAAAGAAAATTAATCCTAAAGCACACATTTAAAATCAGTACATAACGTTATGCCTACCATATCATTTTTCCTAATACATGTGTGAAGCTTTAAGAGTATCAAGTATTATATAAGCTTAGATTCAGGTGCTAGCCTTTTCTTTTTTTTTTTTTTTTTTTCTCTCTCAAATAAAAGAAACCACAGCAAGTCTACAGCAAAGTAGAGAATTACCAGAGTTTTCAAAGCTTCAGGCTACCATTACAGCAATTGGACTAAATATTCATCTCCTTTTCAAGAACCTTCAGCATCCTGAAGAGAGAAATGACAATAAGCTACTGGAAATTTCAAAGCAGGTAGGACTATTGTTTGATTACTTCACTGCACAGTAAGTAGAAACACGAAAGCATGACATTTTCATATATTTTAAACAGTTGTTGATCAGAGTTCAAGGTAGGTGGCATTCAGGTAGGAAAATGGGAAAAGAGAAGGGGAAGACTTATATAATGTTTATTTTTATTAATTTTCTGTTTTGTTGATCTCTGTTTAAAGAGGAAATAAAGACAGAAGTTCAGGTTATTTTTACTACATAAAGGTGATAAAAGTTATTAAATCATAATCCAACTCACTTAATAGAGGAGCTTTTGGGTTGTTTGGGGTTTTTTAAACTTCAGTTTCAGTTTGTCACAGTAGGCTAGTTCTTTAAAATGTGGTTAAAATTTCGTTCCATCAATCTAAAAGATAAGGGGAAAAAAACCCCACTTTTTTCCCAACAATTTTATAAATGGAAAGGGAACAGAACAAGCAAGAAGCAATGTGTGCTTTAAAGGAGGTCAGGTACTGCTTGCAAAAAATCACAGAACACCTTATAATGGGCCAGTTTTATTTCTTTGGTTTGGTGGGAGAATTTAGGTTCTTCCTTTGAGCTTGAGTGGCATTACTGAAATAAGTAAAGATTGCTAGGCTGGAAACAAGACAAAAAGGGTGGGTAAAATGCACAATTCTCTTTCAGACTCTGGATGGCTGTTAGTTAACATAAAGTGGTAGAAAAAGAATAAATAAAAAAGAAAAAAAAATCATTATGATACAGATGTTTACAGACCAATTCCACAGACAGCCTAGTTTTGGGCTTCCTTCTTTCTCAGATCTTTGACAGTCACATTTTTTAATGTGACAGTCACATTTGCACATCAAGGTAAAATGTTTGCTTTACACATTTAGTTCACTACTACATTTTATTGATGTTCATGTTTTAGTAAAATTCTTAACATTATGTTAACGTAGATCTATGTAAGAGTCTATCCTTCAGAATAAAGAAGTGAAGGGAGCAGGATAATTTTCTGGGATATTTATACTGCCTGTTTCTGAAAAAAAAAAAAGAAAAAAGAAGACAACAAAACTACCTTGGTATTCTTTGAAAACAAAAAAGTTTAAAAAACCCAGGCAATTTGGCAGTGGAATTTAACTCTGTTGCTAAACTGCCCTACAGACTACTCTCTAGAGTGGCCCTTCCTCCACACTTGCTCAATGAATATATCATTATTTACATCAGAATGAGATTTGCCTCAGTGTCTTCTGCTGAAATTATCTCTCAGGGAACTCCCCTAAGGAGTATATATATACAGGGAGTCAGTCTCCATTGTCAAAATAGCCTTATCTGACTTTACAATCAATTAATCAAACTTGATTTTTAAATTGACAGAGAACTCCTCCAGGAGGGCCATTGTACTGCAGAGCACTCCTCAGGGATACAGGAAAACAATGTTCAGGTCCCCACTACACATCAGTCAGGTAGGTTGCTTTGAAATGGTATCTCCCACATTGCAGGGAAGTGTTTTTTGCCACTGTTACCTGAGTCCAGTGTTATTTGAGTACTCTTTTCAGGCTGCACAGGGAAAGTGGTATCTAGGAGGAGATGAATGGTTGTCAATCTTGTACTTGCTGTCCAGAACTGCTGCCTGTTACAGTTAACCAGGGACTAATTGCTCAAGTGCTGTGGAAAGCATCATGATCCATTATTTTTTGTGTTAAAGGATTATTTCTACAGACATCTAATTTGCACTGTGTGCAAGCCAAACTTACTAACACAGAACTGGACAGCAACCAAAAGTCACATGCTGGAACTGTGAGAAATCTTTGGAGATCCTTTCTTTCGGAAGTACCATCGAGAAGAATAAAATACACGCCATTTTTTTTTCTTATCCATTCCATTATTTTCTAAATACTTTAAGGTATCTGAACAACACAGATAACTGCATCTGTATAAACATCTTCAGGTTGTCACAAAGGAAGGTTGTGGACCTCACACTAACAATCACCTAAGTAAACAATAAAAAATCATGAACTTTGTTGTCTCTCCTGTTGTGGTATGTTGTTAATAAATTAAGAAACAAGGCTATTTTTTTAAGTGTGACTTTGTTTTTCAACTTCAAAAAGTATCTGCAAAGAATTTCAGAGCCGCTATCAATATTACAGTCTAAGACTAGAATTTTGCTATTACATGTTTTTGGGTCTGCCATAACTTAAAAGCAAAGCCTGAGGTTCAAGTTGTAGCAGCTTATCAGAAAGACTTGAACTATTTTTTTTCTGATACTCTGAATGAATGTTTCAGCCACATCACAGCTAGTTAAAGCCTTGATCACTGTTTCAAGTGGGATGATTCCTTCAACCAGTTCAGTTCCTAAGCCTGCTGTAATGCACTCTATGTCTCCAGAGCTTCTTATTGAAAAAGCTATTTTCACTGAGGTAAAATAGGTCTTGCTAATAGAAAACATTGCAAAACTGCACTCAGATAGGTTATGCTATATATAATTGAAGCTATATTCTTCCTTTCAGTTTTACTCATAGCAGCAGAGATATACGTCATCACTGTAATTAAGTTATGATAAATATACATTGATTATTCTGAAACCTGTGGTCTGC
This sequence comes from Colius striatus, assembly GCF_028858725.1. Classification (NCBI taxonomy): domain Eukaryota; kingdom Metazoa; phylum Chordata; class Aves; order Coliiformes; family Coliidae; genus Colius; species Colius striatus. The sequence goes on from NC_084761.1 coordinate 30,322,685, forward strand.
TATAAAATCCCAGCATTACTGTGCTTGAAAACATTGCTTTGACATATTACTTACTATTACAGTATTGTATTCCAGTGAGATAGTAAACTATTCAGTATAGTACTCTCAAGGGAATGGGGGAGGGAAAAAATATAAACCAAAAAACTTTGTACTGTATCCTCTGGTATTGATTTTAGTAAAATGGATTAGTCCTTTCTGTAAAGACCTAAAATATTCCTCTGCTTTGTTTTGGCTGTTAGAGTCGCACTTTACCTCTCTCTAAACCACTGAGTTTAAATCTACAATGCTATTTACACAGAGTTTACAATCCAGCACTTTTTAGAAAGTTCTTCTGTAGACCGACAGAAGCTAGATGTAAAATGCAAAGATGTGAATAGTTGGCAAAAAAATAATTAATGTGGACAAATTTATACTGTATATCATAGAATTATATATCCAGGATTTCTGTGTTTCATTTGAAGGCTTTCGCAGGCTCTTATTATCATGACATAAACTGGGCAACAAAAACTTTTCTTTCTGATAACCAATGAAGAAATCAGTTCTACTCTTTTTTACTTCCTTAATCCAGTCTTACTGATTTTGCAAAATTGTTTTCAGTTTTCTTGTCAACAAGATAAATTTTTTAACTTGAAAATTCACCTCCTATAAGAAGGCGACTCAGATCCTTAGTGCTGGGCAGCACTGCAGAGACAACTCTAAAGTTGCTCTTTCTATGCAGTAGTTTGACCTTCACTTCAGAGTCCTTGACTTGTTATGAAGTTGATGATTTAGCTATTATGTTGCACCACATGTATTAGCATACCACTGCTCAATAACCTCATAGTCTCAGCTGTCAGTGGCTCTCAGTTATGTCTATGTCATGGTTTTGCCCAGCTTGTAACGAAGCACCACAAAAGTCTCTTGCTCACTGCCCCTCATCCACCCCCACCCTTGTTAGGATGGTGGAAGCCCCAGTGAGATGGGAGGGAAAAAAGTTAACCAAGATTGCTGTGGACTGAGACAAGGGCAGGGAGGGCTCGCTGCCAGTTACGGTTCCAGGCAAAACAGACTCCACTACTCAGCTTAGCGAGGAAAGTAAGGAAAGTTTATTCTACTACCTGCAAGAAACAGAACAGAACAAAAAGCAAAATGAGAGTAAGATGATGAGAAAACTACAACCAGCACTTTAAGATCTCATCCCTCCTTTCTTCCCAGGGCCCAACTCACTGCTCCTGTTATCTCTATCTCTTCCCCCCTCAACAGCTAGGAGAGGGGTAGAGAATGGGGGATGTGGTCAGTCTCTCACAGATGGGCTCTGCTGCATCTCTCCTCAGAGGAGGACAACTCCTCGCATTCTTCCTCTGCTCCAACATGGGGTCTCTCCCATGGGACACAGTCCTTAATGAACTTCTCTGGTGTGGGTTCTTCCCAATAGCTATGGCTTCTGTAAATACAGTGTCCCTCCCACAGGACAGGGCCTCCTCTGGGCATAATCACTGCCCTTGGCACAGGGTTTTTAACAAAATGCAAACAAACCTCTGCTTCACCGCTCCTCTCCACAGGATGCAAGGCAGTCTTTGCTCCAGCACACCTCCTCCTCTTCCCTCACTGACCTTGGGGTCTGCATGGTTGCTTCTCTCTCTCTCCCAACTCCTTCCACCACCACCAGCTGGAAAAGAAGGAAGCGACAGAACACGAAGGAACAGGAAAAAGCCCTCCTCTTCTGGCTGCTGCTTCTTAAAAGTTGATCATGGAGGCGCCTAATTGGCTCAGCCCCAGACATGGGTCTGAATCAGAGCTGGGAAGAGTTTTGAGCATCTTTTTACAGGAGCCATCTTTACAGACTGTCCCCCATTACTAGATATGGCTCCACACAAAATCATGACAGTCTACAATAGTCTATTAAAAATACCATATTTATCACTAACATTCATTTGTTTTCAAAGTCTAGCACATAGAAAGAGAAAAATAATGTATTAATTATCAGAGCCCCCTATACTGTGCAGTCACCATTACCTACTAGTAGCACTTTTGTTGAGCTAAAATTTAACAAGAGTTAATTTGTGAAAACCTCTATAACCTACAAGCAGAGTGTAAATGTTCCTCAGGAGGATGCACTGGATCACTTGCTGGGAAATCAGTAATGTGTGATTAGGTAAGTGGCTGGGTGTCTTGGTGATTCTCCATGTAATCCTGTCATTGTCCAGATGAGAAAGCAGGCTGTCTGGTTGCTCAGCTTCAGCTCTGTGAAATAACTCTTAGCTAGGAGATATGGAGAAGTGAATGCTGTACATTTTATACCTCCACTCATGACGGTAGCTTGACTTGCTTCTTTTCGTTCTCTATCCTTTGCTGGAACCAGCCATCTGAAGAATTGCTTGGGGACATAAGTTTGTTCTACAGTCCAGCCTATCAAGAAAAGGTTGGCCATTTGATAAGCAGAGCCACACATGTTAGGATGACAGGAAGGATGTGATCCACTAAAGCAAGTATCTTAGGCTGTTCCATCCTACGCAGACCTCAGAGAAGATCAGAGGCATTGGAAGGGACAGCTGTAGCTTCTTCTAGCTCATTCTTAGAAAACTCCTAGGATGAGAAGTCCACAACTGTTTGGAGCAATGTGGTCTTCTCGACTTTTGGTGGGGTCTATATCACAGTCCTTGTAAAGACAATTTCCCTAACATCCAGCCTAAACATTCCAAGCCAGAACTTGTGGCCATTGTCCCTCATTTTCCCTCATCTATCACTATAAAAAAGTTTTATCATCTGCAGTTTCTATGAGTTAAATATTTGGGGCCAGTCCATGCTCTCTGTAGCCAGTTTTACATGTTTGTCAGTGGTTTTGCCAGCTTCTGATCAAGCCTATAGACAAATTTTACTATATTCATTTTGGTAACCTGGACTCAGTAAATTTGAGTAACAACGTTAAAGGTAATGTATCAAACCATGTCTGGTTATAATGCTAGCTTTGCTTTGCAGCAAAGGAGAAGCACTGTGGTGGATTCTAAAATAAGTATTTCAAACTATAAGTTTTGCAGATCAGTAGAGGATTTTTTTACGCATCTAAACATTTTTGGTTTTTTGTTTATAATGTACATTTCTATGGTGAGAGTTTTATAAAAAATAAGGAATAAGTTAAGCTCATTGCTAACCAGGTAATTCCACAAAAGTAGTATAATTATATGCTTTTAAAGTTCTGCATTATTATGCCTAAAGGCAGAAGATGGCTTAAAATGCTCTTCATAAAGAAAAAGAGTTATTTTCCGGCTTTAACTGAGGCACAGGCAAAGACACACTGAAACATCATAAGATTTGAGTCCAACGTAGCTAAACAGTCAAGTGTGACCTTAATTCTAATGATGAATTTAATTCATAGCAATATCTAAAAGATATCTGAATTTAGTTCTTTGATTCAGAGCACTACTTTTAGTTTCTTTTTTTTTTCAGTACTTGTTATCTATTTAGAAGTCCTATTCTAATGTTAACTTTGAATTTCTGATCTTTTAACTCACAGATCTCACTCTTTAGCATTCACTTAATATCTGCAGTAATAATATCCATAACATAATGTTAAAAGCTGATTAATATTGGATAGTTCTATTATATGCAGCTGCTTTTTGAATCAGGATATAGCATCCTTAACCAGATCAATTACAAATTTGGTACTATTCCACAGAACTGAAGATGGTGATATCTTTGTGGCTGACATATAAAGAGTGGGAACAAGAGTCATCAGAGAACTAAAGAACTGAAGTTGATAAGATTTTAAAAATGACACTGACATTGTTTTTATATTAGTAAATGAATATTGAGAGGTTAATTTAATACAGCAGAATTGCATCCATAAAACTGAAGACTTATCTCCAGAGTTTCTGGAACTCTGGATCCTCATTCAGACAAACCTGACTGTTGCTTTCATATTTCAAACAGAAGTTAATTGAATGCCATATAAATAGTGGTGTTTTTACAGAAAGTAATAATAAACTTGTTTCTTTAGTGTGGACAGGAAAACTTTTACTTAACTTTCTGTAGAAGTGCAGTTAAAAAGTGCTAACAATTTTGTAAAAAATGTTTAATCCAAATAAACTGCTACTACCATCCCCATATATATGACTGAGCATCTGTTGGCTGGTGTTCTGCAGACTCCTGAGCTGCTATAAACCACCTGTGGTGATTTATATTTTAGGTCTGTTAAGGGCATGTAGGTTTTGAAACTCGCTGAAAATCTTTAAGTTAAAAGGTGCTATATAAAACTAGTGTGCTTTAAAATACTTTTCCTTGTCAATGAATGCACATTTATTTTCAGGCATGATGCAGAGACTGCACTGGGAATTTTACAATACTGATGGGATATTGTCAGTAGCATCATAGTGGTTGTTGAATAATATGCATATTAAGGAAGACAACTGAGACCAGAGGTGACCTCAAAATGAAAGACCAATCAGTTCTTTGCAGCTCTTTCTGGGAGAGGGAGAGATCCCATTATTTTGATCTGTATTATCATTTGCAATACAAACATACCCTTTAGCAAGCCCTTCTAAAGCTGTTTATACTTAAACATTAAGATTCACAGTCTGCTTTCCTTTGTAGCCCATTTAGGGAATATCTGCTGCATGTGCAAGTCTTTATGCTTTTTATTAAAGGATGTACGTTTCCATATAGGAAATAGGAGCTCCTATTGCAGTAGAAGAAACAGCCATGCTCTTTGTGAAGTTCAGCCATAGGAGTATGAAGAGGGAAGGAATGAGAAAAAAAGCTTTGCTTAATATAATTTCTATGCTTCATGAAAACTTTGCACTTCTTGGAATCCAAAGGAATGGCATTTTTTTCATTCTTGTCTCTATGTCTGTGAAGAAGGTGGTAAACTCTACTCAAGAAATCTATTCTCTTCTTTCCCCCATGAAAACAAAATACATTATCTGTTCAGCTTAAATGAGATGTGTCTATTCTCTTAGAGAGATGCCTAAGGAAACCTTCAGTTCCTAATGTAATTTTTCCCTTTTTTCACAGCAGATAGACACCTTCAGAAGTTATGAGAAAGTTATGAGTCTCTATTTTAAAAGAGGCATATTCAGTGATGGCAGGGATGTGCGCAGGTAGCTGCAAGATTCTGCCTTTGAGAAATCCTCCAACATTACTGCCACACTTAGAAATATTGTATTTTTTAGCATAAATAAATTAGGTGATCTGAACATCTCAGTTTACTACAGGTTCTCAGACCATAACTACAACAGCTATCCTTCTGCTAACCCATCATCGAGTGGAGGTGCTTCTTATATAGTATCTTAATGCTGAAACCATCTCCAAGTGCAAGAGCTGGATTCACATCATTCCTCTGCCTGAGACCTCTTAATCGTGCTTATCCCATCTGTGCAGAGAATTAATTATCCTGAGTTATAGCAGAGGGGGAAGCATCCTGCTTTTATTTTGCTGAAGCTGTTCCATTTTACTGAAAAGAAGACTTGTCAGGCAAAGATTACCAGTGTTAGTTTGGCTGTATAACCAGTAAGAGTTGTCTTAATATCTAGTCCTTGTTTGAACAAAACCTTATCTATTCACATAATGTCTACTTCATGTAAAAATACATGAAATTATTCAACTTATGTCTCTTTCAATTGAAAACTTTATAATGAGGAAGGAGTAAGATCAAAAAATATCACTGTCTAATCCACGCAGATTACAAAAGTGGCATTCAGGCATTCTGGAACCCAAGATTACAGCAGGTTATCCTGTCTTGGAAGTGTTAATTCTATTACATTATCTCCCTAGATATCGTTGATTCATTGCCCATTAGGCTGTGATTTTTTTGTGAAGACAAAAGAAAAAAAAAAAATCATGACTTAATCCTATATGAAACCTTAAGAGGAATAGTGTTGGACCTGGAAACAGCCTACCCTTTTTTTTGTTGTTGTTGTTGTTGTTTTTTCATCACTGGAGCTTCCATTACTCTGTCTCATAGTACTAGATCTGTAGGGAGTCCCTTCTAGTTACAAATTAAGAGTAAAAATCTATAGTCATACACTGCATATTTTCAGGCAGGAATAGATATAACTAACTGGTTTATATATAAACCTCTAAATTTATTTAACAGAAAATAAGCTTTTACAGCTTTAACCACACAACTTCTCTGTAATTTGATTTAAGGTTTTATATTTCATTTCATGGTCACTGAAATGTATTGTGTTGTCTCCAAGTGGTGCTAAGTTCTGAGCTGCCATCGCCAACAGGGCAGTCTTAATTTTATTCATCAGCAGTGTTGGAGGAAACAAAAACATTTTGAAAAATGGAGGAAGAATACTTTGCAGAGTTAAGGCTTCAAGAAAACAAAGCCAATTAAGTTTTTACTCTCAGTGCTCAGTCAACAATTTGCAACCTGGAGAAGTGATAAGGCAGTCGTTCAATAGTGTGTCAACACATGTATCTCCTCTTTTATTGTAGCATTATCCTGCTGTTTTTACATTCTCAGAAGTGGACCTGCTACTGAAACTTCTCATTATATGACAATTAGGATGATTTAATAACAGTACGTTGATTCCAAAGTTTTTCATGTAATTAGCTATTTTTTTCTGTAAATCATTATGCAATGCCAAACTGGCACTGCTCAGTTTTTGCACTTCTAGAGTGGTTTGGTTTTTGGGGGTTTTTTCTGAGTGCCTTTATTTTTTCTAAAACTAATGTGCTCTCGACACTTATAGCTTAGCTTTTGGAATTACAGGACTCTATAAACACAGATAACACAGAATCAGATCCCTTCCTGCACACTGACAGGATAAATGAAGGGTTATTTAGAAAATTCTGTTTGATTTTTAGCTTTTATACCGAGTAGTAATAAAATTAAAGAGATTTTACTTCCTGGGTCTCTCTTTGAAGCTTATGAGAGTTTGTACTGCCTCCAATGGCCCAAGACCCCCTCCCTTAAAATTTACCTCGGAATAAGAATAAAGGGCCACTTTAAGAGCTAAGTGGAAAGCTTCCCTACTGAGGCTAATTGTGGCACCTTTGTGATGTCCCCTGAAGCACTGTCAGAGAAAAAGTATTTTGATAATTGAAGGAACTGGGCCTTCAGGCAGCACAAACAGCAGTGACATTATAGTCACTGGCACAGAAGACAGATGCAGTGAATTCAGGTGAGTGCTTAAACCTTAAAGCAAATGAGTGTAGAAATCTCACCAAGTAGGCTATTTTTGTAGAATACAGAGCCAACAGAGTTTTTCATTTTCTTAAAGCAGGTGGGCTGCCTGCACAGACGGCACTGACAGTCAGAAACCCCAGATTTTAATCCCAGTTTACACTCAAATTCTGTCTGTGATCACCACAGCCTACTCATATCGTTTACTGTACTTAAAATCTCATTTCCTTAAAAGAGCACATCAGAAGGTTATTTAATGAAGAGAAATTTACATCTGAATCAATTGCCTCTGGAGCAAAATATTGAGGGAAGACATATTGAGAGACTGTCATGTGGCCCAGCATGAGCACATGTTTTAAACCCATTAGTGGTCCAGGTGGTGCCTGGTGGCCCCCAACTCTCCAGATTTCCCAAGACAGCACCAAACAGCTGCCCCCCTTCCTGTGAACTCTGGTTTCTCTAACTGAGATCTTCCAGTCAGTCTGTGCAGCAGCACTGAGGGAGGACAGGAGTAGGGAGGCAGTGTGCTTGAAGAATGCAAGCAACTTTGGCCAGTACCCACTTGTCTCCCTGACAACATTGCCTCTACTGTGAAGGATTAGCTTCCTTAGAGAGTTCTATCAGGACTGCAAGGTTCTCGGGCCTGCAAAGCTACCAAAATGGAGTGTTTGGCCTTGCCTAGACTCAGGCAATTGTTTTGTAATAAAAGTTATAAACTGAACTTCAGAAAACAGTCTTAGTGAATAAATAGTGCAGCTGATGCTGTAGTCTTTGAGTAGGTTTGGCCTTAGAGTTTCTGTCTCTAGAACGTCAGCTAATGTCTAACCTCAGATCTGCAATGTTGACCATCTTGCACCTTTATTCCTATTTTGCCCAGTTTTTTCATCTGCTGACTGCTGTTCGCCTTCATGTTGGCCTACGCCTAGGAAAGTATTTTCATTACTGACTACGGGAGGCATGGGAATCCAGATGCCTTCTTCAGAGCATAACAAGATTATAAAAGGAGTCATGAGACCGTTACCTCAGTTCATTGTTTGCATTAATTTAGACTTAGTAACGATGAAAATCCCTTTTCCCTGTTCAGTTACTGGATTGTTAAAGCTGTCAGCTTGTCCTGGTTGGAAACAGAATTTCAGTAAAACCCTCCTTGAAAGACAGCAAGAAATGTTCCTAAGCCAACTTATTGTCATTAAATATGTAGTAAGAAGATTCAGTTTGAAACACCATGAGCTGGTCACCACTTCATTTAATTAACATTGATTCTGAAAGCACAATATAAATTTTAGTGCTTTTTTTAATCACTCTTTCTCTATATTCCAGTTGCACTGATTATAAAGCTTATATGATTATAATCATCATGCTTGAAGTAAAAGGATTTTTCCCATGCCTTCCATTCCTTAAATTGTTTTTAGATTTCCCAAGGGGCACATATTGTGTAAGATTATGATGATAAAGGTTTTAAGGCAATTATGTTTCTTTAGCTGGAAGCTGAAGTTAATGTTTTTGAAGGTTGCATTCCCAAGAGCCCCAGTAAAAACAGAAGCCATGATGTCCCTCCTTTATATCCAAGTCCATCGACTGCTTAAAACAAGGCAGAAAGGCTAGCCTATCTTTATAAACCACAAGTCAATTTTTCACTTAATATATCTGCTTTTAGTTGACTAGAAGATGTCTATAACAGAACATTAACAAACACTGTAATTTGCTGGGGTCAGCCAGGTCTGTAGCTTTGTGACTCCAAGTCCTCTTAAATTATGCTATCAGCTTTCAAAACCTTATTAGGTTTAACCCATTTTGGCGCCACTGGCTTCTCGGAATCACCAATACACCTCTAATCAGAAAACCACAGAGAAGCCAACCTGCTGCTATCAGAAACCTCAGTACAATTTTGTGTATTAATATTTCAGAAAGCATGTAGGAACACATGCTCCCTGCTGAGCATTACAACCAGGCAAGCTACAGTAACAGCAGAGATTGATCACCAGTAAACCTGGCCAGAGAAACTTACTCCTGTCTCTTGTCTGGTGGTGGATTTGGTAACCAAAGAAAGGAAAATGAAATGGGTTATTTGGCTGGTGAGTAATAAATTCCCATAACTGTCAAGTGAAACAACACACAGAAATTCTCTATCTTATAGAAACAGAAAATACATAAAACAGCATGTAAGGGGTAAAGTTTTTGCACCATTACCCAATGGCTGATGTTACAGACCTTTTGTTTTTACTTTCTTGTCCCATTGCTGGTGAAAAAACATGCAGCATTTCTGAAGTGCTTCTGGGACATAAGCAGGTATGCATCTTTGCAGATCAGGCTGTTACTAGACTGAACATACCAGCTGCCAGAAAGAAAAAGCAAATGCTTTTCTGTGAGAAACAGACATTTTGGTTTCCTTCTGCTCCTAAGTCCGTACTAAAAAAAAAGGGAAATGTTCTCTGAAGCTGTTTGCTGGGACGTCTTTATTTAGCTCAGCGCCAGGCCAGCATAGGTGTTTCTCCGCGCAGATCAGCGCCAGGAGAGGCTGGGAGGCACTGGCCCAGCCCAAGTAGGGGCGGGCAAGGGTCAACCTGTTAGCTTTTGAAAGGGCTGCAGCGGCAAACCTGCGGTGGCTACTGTAGTAACAGCGTTTTACTTTTCCCTCGGATGGTATGTGGGCTTCGGGCTGCTCTGCTTTCCTCAGCTGGGCTGTGGTGAGGTGTGACGGTGGCCTGTGGTGTCGTATACCAACCCCCCCCCCCCTCCCCAGGCCCTGTTAGTAGAGCCGCAGCTGTGGGCGGGCGCCAGCTGGGGCTGGCGAGGGGCGAAGTGGGCTACGGGCCAGTCCCCAGCCTTAGGCAGGCCAGTGCCCAGGCTTAGGCTTGCCCGCACCACGGACCTGGCCCCGGACCCTGTGCGGCGCATTCCTGCGCTTCAGGGCACATCAGAAGTAGCTGGGAAGGCCGCCGTGTCTGGGCCTGCAGGTAAAAGCCCCATCCCGACGCCAGGACCCTCCCTTCCGTGTGCCGCCGGGTGTGCAGCAAACAGCTGGTTGGCATTTTGTGGGGTTTTTTTGAGGTTTGTTTTTTTCCTTTTGGCTCTCGCTTTAGGCCTGTTTTGTGTCGTTAGAGGCAACTTCTGTTCGGGTGGGTGTCACAGCGATGCAAGCAGAAGCACTGCTCCTCAGTCCACCCCTCCCCTCTGAGCTCTCCAGGCACTAAGCTACGCTCCCGTAATTTGAAGTAAAATGAGAGCTACTGGGAATGGGAGCCGTTGTGGGAGGACTTGTCTTACTTATATTTAAAAAAAAAAAAAAAAGCCCCCATAAAGTCAGTTGTTCCCCGATTCTTGTGATATTTGATGAGGTATTTTTTTTGCGGAGCAAGAAAATGCTTTTATTTGGCTCAAGCTGTAACTTTCCTGAAACTCATCTCTCTGAGACCTTCCAAAATGTGAAGTACATGTACAAGCTACAAAAATATCATTTTGTTAGGAAAAAAAGTATATGTACATACATAATTTGGAAAGCCTATACAATGCTAAAGTGTTTACGAGTCTCTGGACTCCCCTACTTTTGTTGTTGCTGCACTAGGCTGTAGAAATTAACAAGAATTTGGGTTGCTGTTATGAAATTAGCTTAAGAGGTCCTTCAGGACTGTCTCATCTCTTCAGCCTTAAGTTATTTTTTTAAAACTTCCTCTAGGCATAGAACATGCATTTTTCCTTTGGGACTTGTGTAAACAAATTAAAAGAAAACTATAGGATTTTAGACAAAAGCACACCTTTTGGGCTTTCTAGGTTATGGAACATACAGATTAAAACAAAAAAACACCTTAGTAAACCTACTATAGCTATTATGAGCTAAGCAGTTTATAGCAAGAGTTGTCCATTTGGTGATGTTGCCGAAAGTCATTAAAGTTTATGAAACCAACAAAGTTCTACGTTTTTGTTTTTTTTTTTTTTCCTTTTCCCTATAATGATGATAGTCATATTTTGTAGGGATTGTCCTGGGTAGGACTGTAAGAGAAAACCTTGATATTGCTTGATGGTTTATAATGTTAAACTATGTGCTGGAGCAGGTGATGTTCTACCATATAAAAACCTAGGTTTTTGTGGTGGTTTTTTTTTTTAAGTACTCTTCTAGATGTTTTGAGTTTTTTACACACTCTTTTCACCAGCAAGAACTTCCTCTGTGCTTTTATATCTTGTTTTATCACTGTCTTTGTTCCAAGATGGTGTGGTACGCTCACTGTTTGACTTAAATCTTTTATACTTGGTGTGAGACATTTAATAATATTAGCAAGAGATTCAGTTTTACCCTGATCTAGTGAGATAGCTGGGAAGTTGAACTGTTCATGCAGGATATGAGACATCTCTAGATGTCAGTCATATCTCTTAGAGTTTTTTAAATGCAGTTTAAGCTGTTAACTAAAAGGCAGTACTTACTTGCTCTTCTCTGCTTTTAAAAACTACTGAGCAACCTCAATAGAAAAAAACCCTCTTCAGAAATTTGGTAAGTTAGTTGATCAGTTTTGATCTGTTGATAATCTTCTGGGGATTTTTAGATCTCTTTTTACCTTCTGATCAGTGCTTTCATCAGGAAAGTTACTTCAGTACTTAGAGGTAAGCACTGTCTTTTGGCCTTACACAGTTATTTGATAGCTCATGCACGTTCTGTGTTATGTCAAGGCACTACCAACAGCTCTTGTTTTGTGCCAGCCAATTCTTTGTATATCCTATAAGGATATCCAGGAAGATTATTTGAAAACATTTGTGCTATCTAATTTCCTTTGTAGTTTTCAGAGTAATTGACGGTTTTAGTGACCCTGGAAAATTGCTAGTGCCTAAGCGGGTCATTAAGAAAAGCATGAAAGAAAAGTGGGGACATGGAACCAATGGAGGTAGCTAAGACCACAAGCATCATGGGCCAGAATATAGAGAGAATAAGATTTTATCTTCTCCCCTGCGTACGCATAGGTGAAACCATTTCTACTGACTCAGAGTAAAACTAGGTTTCTCAATCTCAGCTCAAAGATGGAGTGATACAAATGGCATATGCAGCATACTTACACTGTTTTGTTCAGGTACTGCCTATGATTCAGTTTTTTCTATTGTAACTTTTCTTCATCTGAGAAAAGGGAGTTATAAGAATTCAAGTTTTTGCAAGTAATTTTGAATATGAGTGCACAGGATTTGATATATATTCCCTATTTATCCATGTATTCAGCACTTAGTTTGATAGTATGATAGTGGCTACAGGAAGAAGCTTTTAGGACTAGTTTATAGTGTCAGAATAAAAAAGTAATGCAAAACTTCTCAGGAGTGGTAGCACCAGGAAGAAAAAAACCAACTATTTCTATCAGTAGCTGTCTTGACATTCTTACACCCAATCTGTTCTACAAAAGCATTATGTCAAAAGCGTTATAATTTCCATCTTGACAGAATATTAGTTCTAATGGGCCTGTGAGGGAGAAGAAGTTAGAAATTACTGTGGTTATCATAGAATGGTAGTTTTTGGAAGGGACCTTTAGAGATCATCTGGTCCAACCCCTCTGCAGAAGCAGCTTCTAGATCAGGTTGCATAGGAACATGTCCAGGCAGGTCTTGAAGACCTCCAAGGAAGGAGGCTCCACGCCCTCCTTGGGCAGCCTGTTCCAGTGCTCCCTCACAGTAAAATAGCTTTTTCTTATATTTAAGTGGAACTTTTTGTGTTCCAGCTTCATCCCATTACCCGTTGTCCTGTTACTAGCTACAATAGAAAAAGAGGATGCCCCAGCCTCCTGACACCCAACATTTACATATTTGTAAACAGATACGTGTGAATATTAATAAATTTGTAGCAATGTTAGCTGAACAAAGAAGCCAGGTATCTTTCTGGGAATATAAGAGAATGCTGAATGAAAGGAGAGTAATATTTAGGAACCTGGAATTGTTTATCTTATAGCACATTTAAAACAGAGAGTTGTATCTACTAGTAGCATTCTTCTCATGAGTTGGAAAAGGGTGATTCTGTAAAGGAAAAGAGAACATTGATATTTAATTCCACAGTTATTCCCCAGCATCATAAAGATAGCCATCTTAATGCCAATCTAACAAGAGAAAGAGATAAAACTCTTAAGGCATTGAGATTTTTTTTCTTTTTTTTTTTTTAATTATTACTTGTTGTTTGTTGTCTAGAACAATTGTAGGACAGGGGTGCTGCACTGTAGCTTCTCCCTGAGTAAAACTGAACCACCTAATCCCTTATGCATAGATTTTTATTACAAGATTAGGGCAATCCCCAGCCCATCCGGTTGTGGGTGGCTAGATCGTGGATATTCTCAAACACGTGAGGAGCACTACTAGCTGTGATATAATCATGGAACTCATTTCTTGTGTGAGTAATCCTAATAAAAGCATGTAAACCATTTTTAATTTTTTTACCTACCTAAGCACCTTGATTCCATTTTTTGTTGTGGGACTGCTGTCATGAATATGGATTAAAAGATCAGAGAAATGATGAAATATAAGAAGTCTCTTACAACTGTTGTCTAAACAAGACTCTGAATATTAAGTTCTTACTTTTGGAGAAATCCATGTCTATTTCTAATCTGATCAGTGTATCAAAAATAATCTTTCTTATGATATAGACTGTTTGTGGGCCAAGAAAGGTCTTCCTCATCTGTCCACCCCCACTCCCCCTTTTGTGCAATGTAAAAGGCTTGGACGTAACAAATATAAATAAGGTGAAATATATTTAAATATAAGAAATATCAGTACATATGTGCATACTTGTTTACAGAAGTGTTGAGGAAATATATTCTCTGTATTAAGGAGGGGGGGTACAGATGTCACTGGTGTTTATCTTTTGGTAATTTCGTATTTTAATACTAAAAAAAATCCTGATTTGATAGCAAGGTAGAAATTAAACTGCACCTTAAAATAGTCTTGAGGCAGAAATCTTCATGGTATGTACTAAAATACGTTTTTCTCAATTAAGAAGAACATTTGCATTGGTTGTCTTTCCTAGACAAAAAAGTTGGGATAAGAGAAACAAAGTTTTCTCATGCTTTCCTGAAGATTCAGGAAAAATTTTGTTGTGCTGAATTAACAAAAGGCAACTTTGCCAAGTTTTTTTTACAGCAAGAGTTAAAGGCCTTTTTCCAGATCTTGTTGAATCCTGAGAGATCAGCATATCTAGATTATGTGATCTGTGTGGGAGATTTACTTTGTTCATGGTCTCCTCCAGGCCCCCAGTTCACTTGTAGCAAAGGTTTCCTTGATGTATTGCTTTTCTTCTCCCTCAGAAGTCTCTAAGTCATGCGTTTTAATGCACATTTTTATTAAATGAGGGTTGTTGTTTTTTTCTCATCCTTTACTGCAGTTTTATTTTGACTCCATTTGCTTCTTCAAAAATCCTGGGAACTGTAAGGAACAGCAGATACTTCTTTTCCTACTGATTAGCTACCTCCACTGTCTCACTACCTTGTTTTCAGCGAAGCAAAACTGATGAAAATCAATGAAAGTTTTGCACAGTTTTACATAACACTGTTTTTCTGTCACATCTTTTTGGAAACCACGTCTTACCTTTATATTCATAACTATATATAACACATTCAAAATTAGTCTGTATTTGACTGGGAGTATGCAGAGAAACTGGTGTTGGTGAACTGATGCTTTTCTGTGACTGTGTAATAGAGTTATTACTTAAAACATGAAAGCTCATGTGGTGGTTGCATACTTCATTCTAAGTTATTAGCATCTCATACAGTTCTTACAAGCTGAATTGTGTCTTGTGGTAAAAAACCTCCAAACCCTGATACACTGAAAAGCACTCCACATGAGTGGACAGTACAGGTGCATGCATACAATGCTAATGAAATAGGTGCTTTCTCACTGCACATAGCTGCTTAGTATTTCTGCCAAGTGTCAGCATCAATGAGCACTTATTGCAAAATTGCTTTAATTTGCATCCATGTGTCTGCAAGCTTTTGGGTCTCTAACTGACCTTCATTCACACATCTCTTCTAATCACAAGGCTATGAATTTAACCTTTGCTTACAGAAATGTCTCAACAACTCTTGTTCACAAATCATTCTTGATAACCTATGTAGCGAAGTAAACATCCCGATGGAAGTGCATTTGTTAAGAAGCTTCAGAAACAGTTGATTGTTGTTAACTTTACTTTGAGATAACTTTTGCTTGGATGTCAAAATTATGTGGTGTCTAGCTATTGGGATAGAGTTGGGAGATTAAAGGATTAGTTAGCTGTAAACCTGCCTTTGTAGATTTATTATGCTGAAGAACAGTCAGCCTAGAATTTTCAATTTTTATAAACTTTAATAGCTAATAACCCTATAGTGCATTGTTGGAGTTATCTTATTGGTGTCAACAGGTGCATCAACAATCTGTATATTTTGGAGGATGGAAACATTTATGAATACATATAAATTAGTACATATGCCCTCAATTTAATGCGTGTTACAAGGACAATGCATATGGAAATAGACTTACCAGTTGCTTTTCATGAAGGCTGAAAACATTTGTAGGTTGCACCAGTTCTTTCGTTTCAACCAATTTCTGAAGAAGGGATGTTTGTTTCCTTTATTTAAAACAAAGCAATTGGTTTGACCTAATGCATCCAGGACTGCACCAAGGCATGACATTATTTATTATTGTTTGTATCAATAGGTTTAGTTACTCTTCAAAAATTGGGTTTTTTATGTGGTCTGGAAGTCAGGAGTACTCCATACAGATACCCATTTTGTTAATTTCTGTAAAAAAAATATTATTGTACCACTGATAAATAAAAGCAATTTCAGGTAACGGAGAAGCA
This sequence comes from Colius striatus, assembly GCF_028858725.1. Taxonomy (NCBI): domain Eukaryota; kingdom Metazoa; phylum Chordata; class Aves; order Coliiformes; family Coliidae; genus Colius; species Colius striatus. Next base: position 30,338,581 of record NC_084761.1, read on the forward strand.
TTTTTTTTTTCAGAATTTTCAACAAGCTGTCAAGAAAATCAGTTTGCGTGTTAGAGGATTAGAATTGCAAAGACCTTCTAAGCCTTCTTTTCATACTGTGTGCCTCAGTGCCTAAAGCACATGCCTCTTTGTTTTTTAATCCTGCATCTTGTTTCTAAATGATAGTAATTTAAAAGTTTCTTAAAAACATGTCAGTACTTACAGGCAGATTGAGCCTCGTGAAAGTCATTATTTTCTAATATGTAGGCAGATATTTACAGGCCATTCCTATTGTTACAGCCTAACCTTGGGAGGATGCTGGAAGTTAAACAGACCATTCTCCTATTTTATTGTATTAAATTTTATTTTATTGTATTAAATTTTATTATTCCCCCCCCCCCCCCCCAATTTTCTTGTGTTACTGGAAAGCTTTCTGGCAGTTTAGAGATTAGGATTCTTGATTTGTAATTTTACTGTGTGGAATAATTCCTTCATGATGTCATACAATGTGTAGGACATTGTACCAATTAATTTGCATTTACAATGTCTATGGCACAACAGTACTGTCTGGTAAGTTGCTTTTTGTTGTTGATTACGTGACCAAAATTTATTCTAAATGTGAAATGTTTTCAGTTGTATATGCTGCCTAAGAGAGCTTGAACCCTCACCCCCTGCAAAATCAACAAAATAAAATCTATAGAGAAGTCTTTTTTTTTTTAGTCTAGATTCTCTCAGTTGCTTATTGTCAACAGCTGTTAATTATTTTGAACTGATTTTTTTCTGTTTAAATATTTTTACTTCAAGAGCTTTATGTCTTATTGAGGCTTCTTGCACATTGTTGACTTCCTTTCACTTCAGAGGAAAGGGAGTTGTGTACATTACTCCCAACGAAATTGTTTGGTATTATTCAGTATTACCTTAAAAGATAATACAGTGAAATTTAATATCCAGCCAAAGTCTGAATAACTGCTAATGGTATCCTGTCAGAGTGAATCAGAAACTTGGTCCTGGACAGAGCAGTATTACTCAATTTTAACATTGCCAGCAGAAATAAGAGAACAACTAGGAAGGTACAGCACTGTGAGTTACCTGTGAAATTGCCACCACCTAAAGCTGACCTAAGTTTCCAGAGCATGGTGTATATCTTGGGTGCACAGTAAGAAAAGAAATAATTAAATTGACAAGCTGGACTCGTCATTGAAAAAAAATATATGATCTGTTTTACATTGACAAATAATTCTTTGAGATTCTGGAAGCCATCCAAAATCCATTTTAGTATTTTCAGACAAATGGCTGACACTTTAATGATCAGCTCGTTGAGGTCAAAAATTTATAACAGAGCAGTCTGCTTGTTCCAAATGAAATTTAATGTTTGAAAAGGAGTTCAGTGTTCAACTATGTGTGCAGGATCGGAAAACATAAATTGACCTCCTAGAAGGAACATGTCTGCATATGTATCCAATTACATACACATTTCATGATGTTAGTAGTATGTTAAGTTTGATTAAATGCATTTATCATTTCCTGATCATGTACACAGTGGCATGTGCTGTGACATATTGAAAGACACATGGCGTGTATACCCAAATCACATATCGGATCTCGCTTTTCTAATTAATAAACACTGTGGCAAAATTTTGCTCTAGGCGTATTTTGACTTTTACTGCGTATGTTTTTAAAAGTATGTTCCAAATGCTGGTCTGTCGTCCTGTATCATTCTTTATTTCATAACTCAGTAACCACAAGAGATTTTTGTCAGTGTGCTGCCTACTGAAAAAAACAGCATCTTGGCCAATATGATTTATTTAAATGCAAAGTAAGCATTAGCTGTGTTTAATATCATTCTCGGTATTACACGTAACTGAACCAGTGCTTCATTATGCTCCCGTGGTGATGTACAAAATAATACCTACAGCAGGATGAGGTATAGTTCACAGAATTTCACAGGGCTTTTAACAAGAGTAAAGCTAAAGCTTAAGAGAATTAATTGCAACATTGGATGTAGAGCACTTTGGATTATCTTTCTTGATCATTTGATTGAAAAAACATTTCCTACACATGCTTTCTCAATACAAGATGAGAATAATTACAGCTGAGTAAATGCCTCAAAAAACCTCTTGTGTTTACATTGAATAAAACAATATGCTAAATTGCCCTCACCTGTGCTTATTTCTCCCTGCCTGCCTCAGCTGTTTTAATGAATAGCTTAATATAAACAATGCGTGCAGAAAAAACTGCTTTCTTGAGGACTTTTTCAATTGTTTCTGAAGTTCTCAGTCTCAAAAGACAGAAATTCCTCAAGAAATACCATAAAAAATTTGCTTGGATCAGTCATACTATAGTTCACATAGTGTGTCTCCAGTTCTAATTAAAGACTTAATTAAGATCCTTGGGCACTAGTTTAGATGATTTGATGAGTATTATCCAAGTATGGTAGCTAAAACGGCCACCACACATTTGGATGATACAAAATGGGGATGAGGTGAACAGGTCCTTACCTTGCTTCCTCAGAGACTGAGACACAGTGATAGATTTTCACTCAGAATCTGGAGAAAAGTTACAGCAGGGGCCTGTGATTGTTATCCCTCCCTGCTGCCCTCTCACCTTGAAATGACAGTGCTTTAAACAGGGGCTGAAATTGTGGACATGCACAAGTCCTTTCCAGACTTAAGATTATTCTGATTTTGTCACAATCAGCTCCCACTCCCATAAAGCAAAATCATATCAGTGTGAAAGGCAAAGCTTTCCTCTACCCAGGCAGACGCGCACCTCAGAGGAAAACGAGGAGCCGACTTGATGCAAACGCACGAGGTGAGGTTTATTTCGGAGCTCCGGGTCGTCTCGTAACTCACGCAGGAGTCAGAGGAGGCGACCCTGGTGCTCAGTAGGAAAGGGTTTTTATAGGGTTTACACGCCACACAACAGATATAGGGTTCGAACAATAGTTACAAGCTCTTGACCCTCGGTCTGGCCTCTCCTGATAACCACAGGCCGCAGCCTTTTTTTTTTTTTTTTTTTAGGAAATGTCTTTAACTTCTGCTTCTTGGAAATGAAGCGGTCTCAATGAGACTGCACTTTCGCTGAGGCGGTTGTTGTTCTCATAGTGTGCAGGCCGTACTCCATTTTGTTTGTTTGTTTGTTTCGCCTCTTCTCAAGTGAATTTGCTTTATTCTTCTGAATCTGCTTTTTTTTTTTTTTTCCCTTCCCCCTCAATTGCTGTCCCGTTAATCTGACTCAGAAATTAATATTCCTACACTGGCAGAGGCAATTGAGCAAGAAAAATGCTTGCTTGAGCTCTAGTGATTATCAGACTTCAGTTTTCAGTTCTGGAATGGCACATTAGTGGTCTTAGTATTTGATGTACTTAATTTTTGTCCTGTTGCTGCATGCTGAGAGAAGTAATCGCATCCTTTTAACTGGTGATGTTTAATTGAATCACCCAAGTCAGGATCTCAGTTGTACCCTGGAGCTAATTGTATGTCAGGACCCTCACTCTTGCCTATTCTGGAAATGGGATGTAGAGACCTGGCAAGCTGAAGCTCTCTCAACTACATAGTGGTCCTGGATAGTAGAGTGCCTTCTGGTGGTAACTGGACTGTCTGGAAATAAGATAAGCTTTGCAGTTGTATCATCCCGAAAGAATAAAATAGCGTTTTGTTTGCATTTTGACCAAGCTTTGGTAAACAAATCCATTTGTTTGAGTCTTGTTTTGCATGACCAAATTTTACAAGGTGTTATTCTTAAAGATTTTATGCAGACTGGGAAGGCACTGCTCTCAAATGGCTTAATTCGTTAATTGCTCAACTGGTATGAGGACATAAGCAGTTGTATGTGGAAGTGTGAGGGGAAAGGATCTGCAGCACAAGGTGGGAGGTGCAGCACTCCCTGAAAGTACCTTCTTGCTGCTGCCAGAAGGACTACTGGCTGCATGTTCAAAATTCTTTAAAATAGAGAAAGTCTACAGTAGGGTAAAGTGTGCTAACAAAAGCTTAACTATTTCTGTTTGAAACGAAAAAACACAGCTTTTGGTGACTTGATGAAGCAAAGAAATGGACAGGAGAATCTTGTTTCTTTTTGTGATGTAGAATGGATGAGTCACGAGGTAAAACATTTGGAAAAGTTGAGGACACCTGAGTTTGATTGAGAGGTGTTAATGTCTTAATTCTTCTTAGAACATTGTTAAGTAAAATCTGTATAGGTAAATATACAAAAGTGATGATAACTCTCAAAAAAATTCTTCCTTTAGCATCTTTACAAGAGATCTGGATGTTAAATATATTTTTAGCATGATGCTATGGAGTTGGTTTAACCTCTCAATACTAAAAGGAGTAAGAACTTGTGTGTGTGGGGGGAAAGTTATTTACTGTATTTCCCATAAACTCCTATCTTCTTCAGTTATTTACACCTATTCACTGTGAATGCAAAATAGTGTTAGATTGTAATTATCTCCTTGTGTGGAACTGTGCTAGCATTTTATCATTTACACTTTGCTGGGGTGCGAATTACATGGTCAGTCCCAGAACATTCTCTCAGGAGTGGATTACAGGAAGAAAACTTGAGAATGAGGTCATCAAAGTAGTAAACTCTGTATTCACAACTTTAATGTCAATGTCCTGCTTTTGTTGAAAACAGTGTTTGTAGGTTTTTTTCTACTGTCAGTGGGGAAAAAATTGTGAATGAGAGGCTTATTTGAACTGCCTGAAGGGATTATAAAGAAAGGACAAAAGAAGTTATGTAATGTTTCTTGATTTGCATCAGGTACAGATAGTTGGCTCTACAATTGTGCCTTACAATTAAGATTGCTTCCTTTTTTGTACTCAGGAGCTGAGTACTCCACTGTCAACACTATTAGAAGCTGTAGTGACATCCTATATGTCATAGGAAGTAATGTGTTAGTCTCACCGTGAGATACATCAAGCAGATCACAAGCTGAAGAGCCAGATAGAGCTTAATTACTTAATTATCACCTTTTTTTTTTTTTGTTCACCCAGACCCTGTTATAGTTCCACATTGCTAAAGGACTGCTTAGGGACAGACTGTATTGAGAAAAATGCAGATGCTGTCTTATGTCAGTGCTGTAATTTCTGTTTTCTTTTCTCACCTTACATGGTGAGAAATAATCATCTTTATTTCTGGAAGTACTTTTGGTCCTCGTTTTCGTATCACATCTTGGATTTTGATTTGAGCAACTTTGGTTTTTGTTTGTTAAAGTGGACTAGGACAGCCAACAGATGTTAATAAAAGCACACAAAGAATTCTGTGGTGTGTTCAGTGGTGTGGCTTGGTTGTGGGTAAACTTTGTTGCTGTTGCAAGCTCCCTAAATATGCAAAAAAAGTGTCCAGTTAAGCAATGTGCCCATGAAGAATGCGAGTGGTCCTGTTTTGGGGAATAACACAGGAGGTGAAGATATTTTAGACTGACTTCTGAGGAATTAGTTGCAAGGGAGCAGGTTAGTACTTAGGATAAAAGGAATTGTGAAAGCCATTATAGCTTATGTAGAGAAAGAAAATGTTTAGGACAGTAGAAATTTGTATTAAGAAAATCTTTGACGTTAATATTATTAGTTGAAATTAGTGCCTATTAGTTGGTATATGAAGATTTCCTGAAGAAAACATCTCGCTGGGAGAAAAAGAAGGGTAGACAGATAGGAGTTCTTGAGAGGAAACTTCCTGAAGGCACAATAATGATCTGTTTTGTGTTGAATAGTCTGTTTAGTTGTTGAGCAAGATTCCAAACATTTACCAGGATCTTTCAGTGACATCTCGAAACAGAATTGTCTGAGAACATGGAAGAAAGTTGTTTGAAGAACTCTCAGAATTCTTAATATCCAAAAAAATCATAGGTTCTACATGAATGGAAGTCATCTGGCACATTTAGGGTAGCAAAGGAAAGTCTAAAGTTCTAAACAAGTCAGACTAATGTCGATAACTTTCCTGCCCTTTTTGAAGACTGGTGTGACATTGGCCTTTCTCCAGTCCTCAAGCACCTTGCCTGTCCTCCGTGATTGTTCAAAAATGATGGAGAGAGGCTTAGCAATCACATCAGCCAGCTCCCTCAGCACTCTAGGATGCATGGTTTTTCAGGAATTGTGAAAACAGAAGACCTGTTTCCTTCGATCCCTGTACTGCAGTAATTCCATGGAAGTTCAATTCTGTAATGCTTCCGCTTGCCTAACTGTCCCTTTTCAGCCAGCAGTCTGAGTTGGTCTTTGTGTCCCTTAATTAAGAGTACATCTTCTGCCTGGTTACCAACTATATCTGTGTCTTCTGATCGGCCAATGTGAATGCATAACTGTTGCTTGCCTTTTCATGTTGGAAACATTTAACGTTGGTATTTTCCCTGTATCAGTTTTTCAGACTCTACTGATTTTTCACAGAGCTCATGGAAACTTTCTTTATGATATCTCTATCCTTCTCCCAAAATTGACCAATAAATCATAGGTTACTAAAGAAAATAAGCACAGAATATAATTCAAAAAAAGTTTCAGGAAACTGACTTTAAAACCTTAAGAAGTATCAATCCTGCAGCTCTATTTTAAAAGTGGTGTCAGAAAATCCAGAAGTGAAGTAGCATCATTTCAGTTTACTGGTTGAAAGTTGATAGATGAAAAAATTTTGCAAGTCTACAGCTAAAAGTCTAAGTCAAATCTGTGTCCTGAAACCATGTGATGGTGTGTGATTGATAGATTGTACACAAAAGTGTAGCAGGTGAATACCTGGGTTTCCTAGTAGAGGAGTGGTTGTGCTTCTGAAGCAGATGATTCTGTTCTTTGAAACAAGCTGATGTCATTTGTGTAAGCTTAAAACAAAAAAAAAAATTGTTCAGTTGTTTAAATCATGAAGGCTAAAGCAGTATATTTAAAACCAAAACAGGGTGTCTTACCTGCCTCCTTTTCCTATGGTGCTTTTCCCTGTCTGAACCAAGTAATGCAACAGAAGAGGCAAGAGGTTTAAGCATAAAAACACACATATCCTGTTCTATTTTAGGATAGAATACTTTTAAAATACTGTAAAAAGTTATGATAAAAGCAGAAAAGAAGGAAATGAGAAAAAAAAGGAAACTTTTATCCTTCTAAATAGTCTGAGAGGATACTTAGAAGCAATGTGGAGCTGTGGGAGTTGTATCAGTGCAGTAAAGATGGAGAGGTAGTAGAGATGTGCAGGAGGAAGGTACTTGTGCATTGAGTAGGTAAATCATGGGGAAATGTTCTTTCCTTTCTGGAAAACAGCATTTTTTAATCCATACCTGTTTTAACTCATATGCAACACAAATGGCTAGCTAAAATGCTGTATTTCTTTGGCAAAACCCCAAAGTATAAATGAAATTTGAATTTGTTTTGTCAAGTTGTGCGTTTAAAAAAAAAAAGTTTTACTGAAGTGTTATGGATTAAGTTTACATAACCATTGGAAAATAGTGATAAACGACATTAATATTTTATTTGTTTACATCTTCTGTATCTTGGTTAACTCTAAGAGTTATTGGTTAACTTGTTAGTTAATATCTATTTTTTAGCATTTGCATGTGCAGGTTTTCTTCTGCCAAAATAATTGCCACTTGCAACTCCTAAGTTTTCCTGAACTGTAGGGATTTATACCTTTATATAAGAGCAACTTATATAATGCCCAAACAGTCTATGAAATGCTATTGTTAGGAAATCTGATGAATGTTTTGGGATGATTGTCTTCTTGTCATCTGTTTACAGTAATTTACACTTGAAGACTTATTGATCTGTTTCCATGAGAATGGAGTACCCAGTTAGGTGTAACATGTCTAAAGTAATAGCTTCACCCCATATCATGTGCCAGAAATTACATCTCATAAAGAAATCTGTATGATGAGACAGAAAGAACCTGTGAGATACTTAGTCAGGACCAAGATACTTTTAAGAACAGACACAGTGATACTGGATGTGCTTCACGTGTCTCCTAAACACATTTCATAGTGCAACCTTGATTTATGTACTATCTCCGCTTTTCTAATTCAGAGTTAATTAAAGTCTTTTGGCTGCTTTAAAGATACAGACTGGTTTTGTTATGGTTTTTTTTTCCTTCTCCTGAATAGTACTGAGATAATTTGAAAGAAGAAAAACCCACACTTATTTATTGTCCACATAAACTGCATACCTTATCAGATACCTGAGCTTTTAAGTTCCATATTCTCCAGGTTCTGCCACTGATAAACTGAGTGCAGACCCAGCTGCTTTAAAGGCAGTTTTTCTCACCTTTTTAATGGCTACTTGTGTCCCAGGAGAATATGATAATTGTATGAGAAGGAATAAGAGAGGAATATTCTGCTTCTGATCTGAATGTTTATGTATGACACATAAAATCTGAAAGTGAATACCATGGAGTATATATATAATGTTGCGCTTCTACAGTTGGATTATCTGGCTGTTTCGTCATTAGTTCCAGTCCAGTAAAGACTGTACTTATTCACTGGCCTTTTCTTTCTTACGTAACATGGAAGTCGACAGATTACTCTTCCGCCTGCTCCTTCACTGTGAGTATCTTACTGATGTGAGGATTGAGACTTGTCTTGAAGAATGCCTGCTAGGCATTGACTGTGCTTAGAAGAGGAAATATTACTGCTGACAAGTAAAGGACTGTTCTAATATAGGCAAAATAGCTCAGTGTCCTTTCCAATAGAGAATCACAGAATGTTAAAGGATGGAAGGGACCTTTAGAGATCTAGTCTAACCCCCCTGCTAAAGCAGGTTCACCTAGATAAGGTCACACAACCATGTAAACAATTTTTATGCCATCTCTGCCAAGTCTGAGAGAATTATTTTCTTGCGGTAGAGCTTTAGTGAACCAGTGGTTGAGATGTTACTGCAGAAACACTTACTCTGAAGATTTCTTTTAACTCTTCAACTTTGAACTTAGATTCTTGAGTGATACAAGGTATCCAGATCTCTTCAAGAGATTTATAAATTTATAATCTAGAAATTTAAATCTTAAATGCAGTTATTCCACATTTGATCTATGAATAATGTAAGTTAGGAAGAACAGTTTTAGGAAGTACAATTTTAGGAATAATAAAAGACTATTAAAATTTTTTTAAAAAGTAGTCACAAGGGGTTTTGTATTTAGCTCTTCTTTTACCTTAATTTTTGGTTACATAAGCTCAGTTTTAAAATAATTGTGTGCTAGAGAAGCAAAACTTAAGCCAACTTGCAAATTAAAATATTTGATAGGACTTCTCACTTGCTTTATGATAGTAAATCCTCATGAAGTGAGTTTACTTTTTGCAAGTGAAAATGCCTCGTTGATGAATAGTATATTAAGGTGGATTAATAGCGGTATTAATATTGTGGTAGATCAGGAAAAAGACCATTTTCAGTATGAGGTTTGCATTTTAAGGCAATATTTGTAAGTCAGTATATAGTAAAGAAAATCTTAAGTATTTTCAAGTTATTTTACTAACTATATATTTATTAGCTCTTTTTTTCCTTCTCAGTTTCTGTTAATTGCCTTTAATGTTACAATTGGGTTTTATACTCTTTTTATGGAAGGCAGATATAACCAGCAGATGCTATAGTTTCTGGTTGTACTGAGCAACTTGTATTTTTTGTTCATATCAAAAGTTATGAAGACAATAGGATATATGAGAGCTTGTAGATCTTGAAGCTATTTGAAGAGGCAAACAAAACACCTGTCTCATCAAACACCAAAGTTGCTGGGCTGGTTCAGAGATTCTCTTAAAAAAGGTCCAAAGAATACAGGAATGACTTATGACAATCAAGTGGTGATGTTTCTGTCTTACAGCGATGCTTTGTCTCTCCAAAGTTCAAAACCTCCCAGAGATTTTTACTTGTAAATAAATACCCATTCAGGATCAAGAATCAGGGACTCCCTAGTGTTGCAGGGTGGCATTTCTGATCACTGGAGTTTGTTTCACTTGCCAAGCTAGCCCTTACAGCTGAATTATTCAAGCCTTTGCTGTAATTTGCAGTATTTCTCCTATTTATTACATAGTCAATTACTTAGAAACCTGCTTTGATTGCCTTCTGAAGGCTTTGAAGTTTCATTAGTTAATTGTTTAAGGTAACTGAATGTTTAAAACTGCATGCTAACAAATAAGTAAGTGGGAGTATAATATTCATTACAAACATATTGAACTGAAGGTCCAAAAAAATTTACCTGCTTTCAAAATTACAACTGATACATACTATTCTTTTACATTGACTAACTATATATATGTATCTATGTACACACTGTATAGTATAAAATATCCAGCAGAACTCATAAGGAGAAAACGTAAGTAGAAATTTAAGTCAAAAGTAGAAAACTAAAGTTTTCTGTTTGCCATAAATCAGTGGAAAATGAAACATGCTCAGAGTTTTCAGAACTTTCAGAGGAGTAAATTATTCTTCTTCCATCCAAAGACATACCAACATAAATAGAAGTTAAAAATAATGGAATTTGGAGTGGGGGGAGAGAGAAAGGTATATTTGTTGTTCCTCAACAAATAAATGTAGAAAAGACCTTTCAGAAAACTCAAACTGAGGCAGCACTATTTATCAATAATTTAGAGGCAAGGATATTTTTTTCTATGTTTGTGGTGTGTTTTAGAAAGAAGTCTTGAAAGAGATTAAAATTACAGAAGCAAAGACTTGAGACACTCAACCTTAACTCAGCCCTGAAGTGACACCAGGAGGAAAATGTAAATCTGTATCTTCTAAAATCTAAGCTGGCATCTTGGTCACTAAAAGGCTTTTATCATGTCTTCATAGAATCAGTAACAAGAGCAAGCTGATGCCTCTCATGTCTGTTCCTACATGTTTGGAAATTTTTTACATTAACCTTGAAACACAGAATGGTAGGGGTTGGAAGGAATCTTAGAGATCATCTAGTCCAACCTCCCTGCTAAAGCAGGTTCACCTAGATTGCATCACAGAGGAACGTATCCAGGCAGCTCTTGAAAATCTCCAGAGGAGACTCCACACCCTTGGGCATCATGTACTTCTTTGTTTTGTCCAAATTTTCATATTGTTTTAATAGCTCACCTCTTAAATTATTGGTAATTGTAATTACACCCTAAGTGTAGAATTGCCTTTATGTTGTAACACACAGACATACTCTCTGATACATATCTTACATATACTATGTACCTACTTGTGTAATTTTTTTCAGGAAAATTGAGTATATTTTATATATTGAGCATGATCTTGCTTTACTGTCATCATAAGGTTGGATTTAAGTATTGTAGTTAAGTACGGCCATAAACAAATATGAAATTCTTGAGTGGAGGGAGAACAGTGCGTTTGTTTCATTCAGAGGCTTTGACAAGTCCAACAAACTGAATTCACGTGTATGGTTGAATCTTGCTTCATGCTGCAGTTGTGCTTCCAAAGTTGAGTACCTCCACTGTTAAGAACCCAAATGTGTGAAGTCTATATGCTAATACTTCAAGTGGCTTGAGGATTTTGAAGGATATGATGCTGCTCAGATAATTATAGCAATTTCCCAAGAAACAGGAGTAGTGGCCTAATAGTATTCCTCTGGCCACCTTTATCTGAATGCCAGTATTGTTCAAGAAGCACCAAAAATGTCTTTTTCTTACACGCTGCAAGCTTTCGTATTAGAAACTTCAGACACTTTCTGTTTTCCTCATATAAAATTGGTTGGTTAGGGAAGCACATTCTTTTGTCCATCTTGGCTGAGCAGGTACAAGATTTGTATCTTCAAAGTATTTTCTTGACTTCTGTTCTCCAAATCTCACAGGAGGAAGTAGGATTTTTTTTTTTTTTTTTAAAGTTGTTGCTAGTGAAGAATCGCCTAGTTCTTAAATTAGAGAAGGTTAAAACCTAGCAGCAGGAGCTCACAGTGAAGGAGATGGACAGTTAGAGCGGAGGAGAGGCTGGGCAGTTTATATTCTGCTCTGCAGTCATGAGGGCTCAGAAACCCTTTGTTGTGTTTTACACCTCCTTCCACATAATCCTGAGGTCACTGCCCTTACCTTCTTCAGGATCCTTTGTCACTTTACAGTCACTGATAACTTAGGACTCCTGCACAGAGGAAGGGGACAGAAAGGGCTTTGGAGAGGAAATGGGAGGACTGGGTGAAAAAGAATGATGTATAGATTAATGCATATGTTCTAGTGTGTGTAAAACACCAGACAGACAAATGTTGAGTCTTGTGCACAGTCTAAAAATCTTTCTCTATTAAATGTTTTCTTTTTATAGTGATAGTTGGTTTGGGGCATGCTAGCTAATGATCTGCAGTGTGCTTACTTATTATTTTAAAAATAGTTTTTGCACTGTAGATTGTATTCATGTAAAGCTCTGCTTCTGGGTGCCCCAATTTCAAGATGAAATATCTGTAAATGTTTTAAGACTGTTGAGTTTAAACACTGCATAGTTCCTAAGATGGTATGTATAGAACACTTCTACAAAAGAAGTGGCAAATCTAATTGGATAACAGTAACTGACAAACATGATACGAGTCAAATGCTGCTGCTTTCTCCCATGTGCTGTAAGAAGTGCTGCAAAGATGTTTCCTAGTTCTGTGAAGAAAGTCTAAAGGAGTGATAACCGTAACAGCTTTATTTGAGCATAGTGATCAGTGAACAACCAGGTGTATTTTTTTTTCAGCAATGAGCTATTGATAGCCTAACTTAAAATAATTGAATACTTGCCAGAACTTTCTGGTAATAATTTGTATCTTTTTTTTGCTTAGCAAATAACTACTAGCAGTTTTACTTTTCCAGCACTATGTAGCACTTCATCTAGTATGCGTAACTATGAAACTTCTGATTTACAAACTGAAGATGTGTGTATATTAACAAAAAAGCCAACATACACTACTACTTTGTCCCTAATATAGTGCACATATTTTTGAATTGTATGAAAAGCCTAGTAATAGGATAAACAGCTAAATTTCCATTTTTCAGGACTGAAGTATTCCCTGCAGACTAAGAAATTGTTTTAATTTCTTCTCATTTTGAACAGTATAATTAGCAGGTCTCTTGCTCTTTAGAGAAAAGCCTTTCTGTATAACTGAGCCAAATAATTCTTTTGAACTTTAAACCTACAACTGTGACTTAGCAGATTCCAAGCCAGGCTCACCTTATGCTTTCCCATAATCACTAATAGCTTTCTTAAAAATAAGCTAGTAGTGCAAGTAAGTTATGGACCAGTCTGGCTGCCCAGATCTCCAAACTAGTCAGGTGCTGGGAGATGGGTCAATTTGGCCATCTGCATCAGATGAAAAAGCACAATGAACAAAGGTAAATGTCACATGCATTTTGATGAAATGACAGCCCCACTCTTGCTCTGTCCCTGAGAAGCTTCACATAAACATTGCACAAGAAAGGCAACAGAGTGGAATGATGAAAAACCTGCTCGTAAGAGCCCTCTGGGCAGATGAGCAATTGTCCGACATCACCCTCTGAGACCTCCTGGAGAGGAGAGACCAGAGTCACTACATTGATTTCTGGCCATCCTTGCCAGTGTCTACAGATGAGTCAACAAAACTTAATGGTTCATGTTAACAAAGGTTGCTGACAAATCTACAATAATCAGCATGGAAACTTGACCTCTGTATTTTGCCAAGAGGGGATCATAGTCCAATTAAGCCAATGTAGTCTTTGTACCTTACCTAGGCTGAAAGCCAGATTGAAAAGGGTCATGGAAGACAAAATGCCAGATGGTATAGCAGCTGTTTAACATAAACTTCTCAGTCACCTTCTTCACTACAGGCAGTTTAGACAGGGGAGGACAATTGATAAAATTACCAATACTAAGCTGACATCTCAAATGCAGGTGTGTAACATTACTGGAACAATGCAGTCATTTACCTTTAAATGTACCAATGAGAAAAGTAGAGTTGATAACACTCCTAATTATTTTTTTTTTAATCTTAAGAATCATTTCATCTTGTCTCATTTTACCCTGCCTATCAGGATATGGTTAAAATTAAATATATGGAATTAAGTCATATATTTTGGAGGACTACAGTTGCATTTTAAATTTTGTATTTTATATCCCATTGATACCCTAATCTTGAATTAGAAATCTGCAGCTTCCTTTGAGACCTGGATAATTTTATTAATCTGAGTATCTGCTGAATAATGTTATAATGTTTGCAGTTCAGCTGGATAAAACAAATCCATCTCTTTTCCTGCCAATGTAGAAAACAAGCTGATGGATCTTATCAATTATGTATATGTTACTGTTTTGCCAAATCAATCCATAAAATTATAGGTAAAACTGCATTTGAGAATTTTTTTAAATGTTTATGCATTGTTTCAGAGACTTACATTTAAAGAAAGAAATACTACAGTTTATTCTGTTACTGTGGAAAGTGAACTTCTTACAAAGGCATTCTTACGTAAGAGTATTTATGCTGATGCCACTGTGATAAATAATGAAGAAATGGGTGAGATTGAGATGTCTAGGTTAATTTCAGCCTGCTGCAATCTAAGGTGTTCTTGTATCGATATGCCTGTGTATGATTGGTAAATAAAGCTCTATTGCTGCACATGCTCCAAAAATTTACAGCTCTAGCTGATAGATGCTTAAGGTCATGTAAGAAATAGGCACTTAAACTGTAATTTCTAAAGTTTAAACCTCTTTAAATCTGCTGAAAGAGCAAATCCATTAGGCCTTGTGATCCTCAAGCCAGAACGAACACTGACAAATAGCGTTGAGTTCGACCTGAAACGTAGCAAGGGAAGAGATTTTCTCGGCTCTTATAAAACAGCTTATTGATTAGAAAACTTGCCCAAGAAGCAGAAAGTTGGGCTATAGAATTTCCCCAATGTGAGGGAGAAGGGACCCACCACATCCATTAGGTATGGTGTCCTGACTGCACAGCCTCCTCGTTGCTTTTTGTGACAGGTTGCTGAGTGGAAAGAAGTGCAAACTGGAGATTAAGAAGTAAAAAACTAGAGGAAGCCTGGTTCTGTAACTGTCAGCTGATTGGAGGCAGTCACAACTTCTTGGATTGCTTGTGAATTTTACAGTTAAATGAATACCTAAAATGCACAGGTAGCATTAGCAGTGTGGACCTGAAGCCAAGAAGTGGCTGTAATCCAATCTGAGGCTATACTGGTGGCTTACTAAGGTGTTTTACTTAATAAAGGCCTATGAAGTTCTTTGAATTAAATTTTATTTCATTACAGTTACTTTTCTATAATGAGAGGATATGTCTTGGAAAACATCAGATGTTTTTCAGTGAACAGCATGTATAAAAATGGAGACACTGTCAGATGGTCTGCATGCACTTCCCTATTCATGTGAGGCTGCATGCAGGTGATACTTGGACATAGTTTTCAGCAAAGAAAGCTCTACCCACTTAACTGCATTTTTTAACAGGTATTAATTTCTAGGCATAAATTTACAGAACTCATCACCATCAAAAAAAAACAAAGAGATTTCCCGATGGGGAAAAAAAAGGAGAAGAAGCCTGAAAGACCTTCCTGTCTGTAGTGGTATGGAAAGGCAGGAAAATGTGACAACGTACACTCACTAGCAAATGGATTTTTTTTCCCCTTGAGACTTCCTTCTAGACTTTACATTAAAATGTAACAATGGGAAGAACTACAGGTATATTCTTCCTTTTCTCTGACTATCAGTGGAATCCTTGAAATAATAAAAGTGGAAAGAGTGATTCACCTTGATGTTGCAGAAAGCTTTAATATGCTGCTTTACTTTCCTGTGGAGCTAATAGGTATCAGAAAGGGGCAAGAGATGAGGGCTTTTGCACATGTGCATTTACGTTTTCAACATTGCCTGTGTGTTCAAAAGAAAAATCACTGTGGGACTCTTTTTTTTTTTTTTTTTTTTTTTTATGTTATGCTCTTTTGTTGCATCAATTGAGAAAGAGAATAATCACTTGGGTATAGCTACTTTTTACAAGTTCAAAAGACTCCCAAAAGAGGAGAGTCATGCTTCTCTATACAATAAAGCGAATGCCAGAAAAGGTGGGTCATTCTCACTGTGAGCTGTAAGACGCATGAGGCCAAATTCAACCCTTGTTTAAATTCCAATTGAATCGACTGGAATTATCAGAACATGAAACTAGGCAATCATAAATAGGGAAAAAAAATTATTAAGAGACCTCTTTTGGTTGTGTGGCAGTTACATTTTAGTATGCACAAAGGCTATCAAAAGCTATGGACTTACCCAGCATCACTTACTTTCTTCCCCAACCAAGTGCCGATTAGCTACATGTTTCCTTTTTTTTCCTTTAAAAGTAATGGCTTCCTTACAGTCTGGAGGATATTACTAGTCCTAACCTAGGTGACCAGGTGTGTTTGTGGACAGGTGTGATGCAGTGTGGATCTGGAACATGCCAGAGATCTCTAGACCTTTCTCTGCTGGGAAGAAGAGATAATCTTACAAACCTTACAGATTTTATTGCTTGCATCTACTCCATAATGAAGCTTTGTTTCTGCCTAGTTTGCTCACTTCTGGCATTATGTAAGGCTCAAAACTAAAAGAAGAATTAGATAAAAAGTAAATGACCTGTAAATGCAGGGCTAGGTAAGTAAGGAGAGCACACCTATGGAGATGCTATGTCCTCAGTATTACATAAAAATGAGATCCTGTGGCATTTGTTATAAACCATGTTGTTACGGTACGATTTTCAGAGCGTATAGCAGTTGCTTAATTTGTATTTTGATGGGAAGCACCATGATTTTTATAACTGATTTCAAAGTTAACAGTGGTTGCATAACACAAAGAGCAAGGTAGCATGCTAACAGAAAGCCTTTAGAATGAAACATATATGTATATTTCTAATCGTGTTCAGTGAAAGAGTTCTTCTGCTATGAAGTCTTTGATGAAAAATGATTCAAATCACAAGTAAAATTGCTCAGTAGTTACTTCCAGCATCTTCTGACTAGTCTTCTGTGTGATCCCAGACAATACTATGCTTCACAAAGTCTTGCTCCAAGGGGTCCCTGCCACCTCTCTTTGTGTTGGCAGGAAAAAAGATCAGCAATATATATATCAGGAAGACTCAGGAGTCTGCCTTCAGACCTGTCAGATTCTTGAGTGGTTGTACGTCTGTACCTTTGATAGCACCTTTTGCCTTTCGCCTTTGGCTTTGGCGCTCAAATGGACTTGTAAGTGCTACCAGCCTTGCACCTATCAAAGGATTCTAGGGAAGGATTATTTGTATTGCCTTTTCTCCATACTTTTTTTCCAGAGGAAAAGTGCGTTTTCTAGTTCCTTTCATTGGTCATTTAAGAGTTTTGGCCTTTTCCCTGCAGGAATAGAGTACTTTAGAATACCTTTCATAAACAGAACAATGGCTGGTTTATAAACCAAGTAGGTTCAAAATGCTGGAACTTCTTACTAAGTATATTTTTCCTAGATGACAGTTTTGTGGCATTCAGCTGCACTGTACAGGCTTTTGAAGAACCTTGCCTCTATTCACAGATGTAATACTGAATCTCTTCTCCACTAATTAATTTTAAAATACTCGATCACTTTAAACGTCTGGGATGTTAAGTCTACCTGCTGTAGTTGCTTTAATGTGCAGTGTTACTAGTGATAAACTTGGCCCTGCTGAATGAGCATTCGTTGTAGTGGATCGCATTCTTTTTTTATTAGAATATTTAGAAGACTCTACAAATTTATACTCAACTATTTAAATAATATTTACACTAGCTACCATTTATTTGTGTTCATTTTATCCTTTTGAATAAATTAACATGATCAGGGGGAAAAAAGCGCTAAGCAAGGAAAATCTACTGAAGCAAAAGGTTTTTAAGTATTGAGCTTAAACAATATGTACAAGGTGCTGTTGCTTATTTTTATTTGGTTTGTTTTCATGTAATATTTACTCCAATGGCTTGCTTAATTTCTTGATGTAGACATACAATGTGTATTGTACCCTCCTCTCATTATGTAATGATTACCAGGTGGCAAAAAAATTGGCAAGTTTGATAAAATCTTTAACAATGATTTTTATTTTTTGCTGTTGTTGCTCTAGTTTTGTCAGCCACGTAAATGTTAACATATTCCCCAGGGTTTCCTGAAAACCATTAGCCTTCTACTTCTTTATGTGTATTTTAGGAAAGGGTCTCCAATAGCAGTTCTGAGCATTTGCAATTTTCAACCCAGCTGGTTGCAGAGCATTCATAGTGAGTGGAATGAAGCTAGTCCTACAATTTACAATAAGAACATTCCAAACTCCTTGAGGATTAAAAGTAGTCTTCCTTAATCCCTGTTTTTTGTTCTGAAGCATGTAATACTGTTTTCATTAGGCAAATGTACTATAAATTCATCCTCAAAAATGTCATAATGAGAATTGGTTTTATTTGGTTCTTTTAGCAGCTTGATCTTTACATTGTCTTTATTTTGTCGTGGTTTGGCCCAGCCAGCAATGAAGCACCACGACAGTCTCTCACTTGGTGCCCCCCATTCACCCCCACCCTCGTTAGGATGGTGGAGGCCCCAGTGAAATGGGAGAAAAAAGATAAGGTTGTTGTGGATTGAGACAAAGGCAGGGAGGGCTCGCTGCCAATTATTGTTCTGGGCAAAACAGACTCCAGTACTCAACTTAGAAAGTAGGAAAGTTTATTCTGCTACCTATAAGAAATAGAACAGAACAAAAAGCAAAAAAGCAGGATGATGAGAAAATTACAACCAGCACTTTAAGATCTCCCTCCCTCATCCCTCCTTTCTTCCCACAGCTCCTGATATCTCTACCTCCTCCCCCCTCAATGGCTCAGAATGTGGGGGAGTAGGGAATGGGGAATGTGGCCAGTCTCTCACAGATGATCTCTGACACTTTTCTCAGATGATGACGACTCCTGGCATTTTTCCCCTGCTCTGATACAGGGTCCCTCGTATGGGACACAGTCCTTAATGAATCTCTCTGGTGTGGGTTCTTCCCCACAGTTGCAGTTTCTGCAGATAGAGGGTCCCTCCCTCGGGACATGGCCTCTTCTGGACATAATTTTAATGAGCTGCTTTGGCATGGGTTCTTCCCCACAGTTATAGCTTCTGTGAATATGGATGAGGTCTCTCACAAGGGGCACGACCTCCTCTGGCTATAGACACTGCCCCTGGCACAGGGTCTTTAATAAAATGAGTCTCTGCCCCTGATGCAGGGTCTTTGGCAAAATGAGGCTCTGTCCCTTATGCAGAGTCTTTAATAAAATACAAACAAATGACAGCTTCACCAGTCCTCTCCATAGAATGCAGGGAAGTCTGCTCCAGCACACCTCCTCCTCTCTTTCATCACTGACCTTGGAGTCCGCATGGTTGCTTCTCTCTCTTCCCACTCCTTGCACCACCACCAGCCAGAGAAGAAGAGACAGAAGAAAGAAGAAACAGGAAAAACCCTCCTCTTCCAGCTCTTAAAAAGTGATTGTGAAGGCGCCCAGTTGGCTCAGCCCCAGAAGTGGGTCTGTGTCATGGTTTAGCAAGGAGCAGCTTTTGCTTGGTAACAGGGGGAAGCTTTCCCCCGGCTCTTGGGTTCAGACCCACCTCCAGCCCAGCTGGGAGATCTGACACCTCTGCCATCACTACTTAAGGATGGGAATTTGAAGTGCTTGTGAGGAGATGTATGAGTGGTACAAGATGGAGGCAAACGTGTGGACCGTGCAGTCAGAGAAGGAGAACGGAAGGAGGAGAGACAGACTGGAGACTCATCTGCAACCCATGGTGAGAACGCAGGCTGGGCCTCTGCAACCCATGGAGGGCAATGGCAGGACTGAGAGCCACCAGCAGCTCCAGGTGAGTGTGCCCGGGCAGGCGAGAGACTGTGTGAGGAGGTGGCCATGGTGCGGGCCATGCTGGAGAGCCTGAGGGCCACAGAGCAGACCCACACGAGAGGCAGAGAGGAGCTGCAGCCTTTGGGATGAATGCATGTCAGAGTGGCCTGTGTAGGGCTGCCTGGTTTTTGAGGTACCCTGTAGAAGAGCAGGCAGGACCAGTACGAAGCCCACCTGCCCTGAGGAAAGGCAAACAGCAGAAACCATGGAGAACAGACTGACTGAAACTCCATTCCGAGCCCTCCTGAGCCATTCAGCAGGGGGAGGAGATAAAGATACCAGGATCAGGACTCTGAACTCAGGAAGAGGGGAGGGGTGAGGAGAAGGTGGTCTTAAAGGGCTGGTTGTGGTCTTCATCATTGTACCACTGTGGTGTTTTGTGTTTTGCTGTGTTTTCTTGTTATGCTTTAGTGGGTGTTGGATTAAATTATTTTCTATTTCCCTCCCCAAGCTGAGTAGCCTTGTCTGTTTTGTCCTGGACCATAAGTACTCCCTGCCCTTTCGCAGTTCTCAGGTCTTTGGTATTTGAGGCTAATTGTGGTCTTTTGTTCCCTGATGGGCCTGAAGTATGACAGTCTAGCTCAGAGCTTTGGAGAATTTTGAGCAACTTCTTCCAGGAACCATCTTTACAGCCCCTTCCCCCTTTCAAGAAACAACTGTCATGTCAAACAATGACATATTTCTTGTATGATTTTGGAAAGTAACTTTCTGACTTTGACAGACTTAGTATATTTGACACCTTACCCCTTGTGTCTCTGTGGTTGTATGTAGTACAAACTGATGTCAACTATGCCCTAGTGATCAGACTGTAAACTGGCAGATTGCTAATCCTTTCTCATTTCTACTGCATTTCCTCCTACTTCAGTGATTACAAAGTTTAGTTCTATGACTGAGTAGCTGTCTTTTAAATAACTTTTAAATTATTTCTTGATATCACTATGCTCATTGGACTAGTTGTATGGGGTTTTCTTCCTCTTTCTACATGTGGGAAAATGAACAACAATTACACAACTTACTTTAAGATCATAAACTGCATTTGTTGCTTCTTACTGAATGGGAAGTTTCTATTGTATGGAAGGACAGGGAGCTGCTGGAGAGAGTTCACTGCAGGGTGACCAAGATGATGAAGAGACTGGAGCTTCTCCCTTATGATGAAAGGCTGAAGGAGCTGGGACTCTTTAGCTTGGAGAAGAGGAGACTGAGAGGTGACCTCATTAATGTTTACAAATATGTAAAGGGTGAGTGTCAGGAGGATGGAGCCAGGATCTTCTCAGTGATGGCCAATGATAGGACAAGGGGCAATGGGTATAAACTGGAACATGAGAGGTTCCAAAGAAATAAAAGGAAGAATTTCTTCACTGTGAGGGTGACAGAACACTGGAATGGTCTGCTCAGATGGGTTGTTGAATCTCCTTCTCTGGGGACATTCAAAACTCATCTGAATGAGTTCTTGTGTGACCTACTCTAGGAGGTCCTGCTCTGGTAGGGTGGTTGGACTAGATGATATTTCGAGGTCCCTTCTAACCCTTGAGATTCTGTGATTCTCTGGGCTGGTAAAATTTGTTCAGATTTTTACTCTGTGCAATCATATATCACACAGACCAGTTACTGTGTGCTCAGAGACATTCATTTTATAGCAAGTTGCTCATATGATCACAGTTACTCACTGGAGATATTTCTGTGCTTCTCTGAGGCTGAACTTGTTTACAGTGAGCAATGGGAAAGTGCTAATCCTCCCTCAGAGCTCTCCATCTGCAGAGGCAGATGACCATTTCAGAAATTTGTCCTGATACAGGGCAAAAGGCACATCTGCTTAATCACTAAAATGGTCCATTATAAATGGATGCTTTCTTTTATAACTATCACACACACATACAAATACAGACACAAACTCTGCTGTAGTTTTGGTGATTGATTTCATTATTTTAATGGGCGATAATCCACATTATGGAATAATACAGATCTTTCAGGGTAAAACCTTTAGAAACCACTTTATTAGAGTATGCCACTTAAAATAGTAAGAGAAAACAGGAACAGTTGCTGGTTAACATATATATATATATAAATATGTATTTCTAATGAATACTTGAACTGACAGATACCTAGCAACTGTTTATTGTAAAACATATGCAAAGAAAAAAAATTATAGATGGCAGGTATTATCCCTGACCCAGAGAACACTATAGGTAGAATCCTTTGTTTGTAAGACTGCTGCTAGAAGCACTGTTGCAGTACCCTATGTGCTTTCAGTACTTCATGCTCAAAAGCAGCCCTTTTTACCTGCAGTAATAATGGAACCATTTTATGTGTATAGAATTAGACTATGCAGTTTTATGCCAGTACAGTTTTTAGCAGTGGATAGCCACCAAGAGAGCATACTAAAAGAGAAGTGATATGGATTTCTGACAGAATTTTGGAAGATTTTCTGTGTATTGGACTAATACTACGGTGCTGTGCATTTTTCATATTTACTTTTTGTATTCACAAGATAGGAATTAGCTCTAAGCAATAGTAGAGCCTCCTAACTA
The DNA here is from genome assembly GCF_028858725.1 of Colius striatus. NCBI lineage: Eukaryota > Metazoa > Chordata > Aves > Coliiformes > Coliidae > Colius > Colius striatus. Next base: position 30,360,820 of record NC_084761.1, read on the forward strand.
TAGCAGTGAGAGAGGCTATATGCAAAACAGTTTCCTATATTGTGAAACTTTTCAAGTTCTCCTCCCATCTTAAGGATTGAGAAAAAAAGGCCTAACAAATGTGTGTGTGGGTGTGCATAGAAGCTGATTTTCATAGGCAGAGAAGAAGAATATAGAAAAGAAATGAGACAAGCATTAAAAAACCCTTACACTTCAGAGACACCAATGTATGATAGTCAAGTACCTGTGCTGACGTCCCAAGTCAGGCTCTTAAATTATTAAGTTTGCCTTCTTTCCCAGTGGATGTCATGTCAAAGCTGACTTTGACTGAAATCTTTCATTTTTGAAAAACCTGGCATTTTTCTAACAGCCACTTCTTTTCATTAAAGCTTTTCCATTATGAAAAGAAGTGGTTCAATGACAAGCTTTTAAGTGTAGCTTCTACAGTATCTGTCCTATAACACCGGTGGGGAATGAATAGCAGCTATACAGGGCTTCTGGAATGTAGCATACACACCAGTACTCTGGCTATGTGTGGAATACAATAATGTAGAAATACGATAATATGATTAATGTTTTATACCTTTCTTGATATAAAATATTAATTTGGTTATTCATTCACCTTTAATGAGCTAAATTAGAGTGACATTTGATGTTTACTTGTACTACAATGTAAACTTCCATTAAAGATTCCATATATCAAGTCACAGAACACATTTTTTTTTAGATTACTCTCCTCTGCTGAGATTAGTGATATTTATATCTTATATTTTGATTAGTTAAATGAAAAAAAACATAAATGGCAGGAAGAGCTCTGTAGCAGTGCAGTTGAGACCTTGGAAGACATGCAAGGAGAAGTTTTTGCTCCTGTTCCTCATACTTCTGTCTGGAGGAGATGCACAAATCTTCCTTTTTATCTGCTTCTTGTGGTCACAGCATGAGAGCATCTGACATAGCCACTCCAAATGACAAAGAGGGCTGACTTCATTAGATGTAACCACAATTTAGACTCAGGTGGTAATGCAGAATAAAAGCACTCATTTTCCATTGAACATAGTCAAAAGAATGTGAAAAGTACAGGGTGAAACTGTAAGAACAAAATGAAGCAAAATAAGGAAAAACATAATGGGGAATGGAAGAGTAATCAAAAAGAACGAGGGGATGCTAGGTAATTGGCCAAGTAAATGGCATCAGAACATGAAAGGGCATGAAAAGAAACAGAGAAGAGTAATCAAGAAGATGAAGGAAGCGTATGTTAAGGCATAAGACATCAGGTACAAGTGTTTAAACATTACCTGTGTTTTCTGTCAGGTATATCAGAAGGGGAATGTTTTATGCAGTCATATTTTCAACTTTACGACTTAGTAATTACATACCCTGACTGCCTTGGAAAAGTGAACTAAAATACAGCATTTAAACTACTACAAGCCTCTATCTCATCTGCCAGGTGTTAGGCATTTCATAGTAGCTCGAGGACTCTATTTATATGTATTATATGGCTTTAAATATTGTACAAATGTGAATACAATCACATAATTCTCAATGTGCACATTCAATGAGGCATCTGCGTTTTTCACAAACATCGTAATTGCATGAAAAAGGGAATTGTGAATGAATTCTTGGATCTGTGATTTTAACATAAATATGTGGTAAATATTGTTAATTCTCTATTAAAGAGGACACAAGCTAAATACAATGAATGTTGAGGAGGGGTGTAATTTCCAAGTGTTTTGTGTTAAATATCTAATCAACATTAAAGATTCCAGTCTACTAAAAAAAAAAAAAAAACCCAAAAAAAAACCCCACCAAAAAACCCTCACCCTCAAATTCCTAACCCTTGTTTCCCAAGAAGTGGCTTTAGATTTTGTATATTAAAAAGATTGAGTTGAATGCTTAGATAGTTTTCATGATAAGAGTTTTAAAATGTAGCGCGTTTGATGAAGATAAATGGACACTTTTTGTAAACTACTGAAAATAATTAAAATACTCATATTTTTCAGGAGTGATTCACTTTGTGTTGGTATTACCTGGCAGACTCTGGTAGTCATGGATGGGAAGAAGTAGCTGCTTGCTGCCTCCCACCTGAAACAAGACTGACTGTATCTGCAGCTCCTTCTCAAATGCTGTTTGATGCTGGTACAGACTAGAGACAGTTGATCATGCAGCTGGGCTATTGCTTCACCTGGAAGTTGTATCCCTCCTGGATTAAACAGTGTATTTCTGTGCCATCCCTTCTCTTTGATGTATTCTGTGTGCAGAAGTATATGGTTTACTGGTCTCAGGTGGACAATTCCTCTGTGCTATAAAATGGGCCTTGCCAAGGGAAGGGCAAATGTTTGTTCAGTCTTCAGTGGTTATAAGGCTAAACTCACAACCTTTTTGTTCTGAAATGGACTAGGTGTGTTTGTATTGTCAGAAGAAGCAAAGCAATTGCAAAGAAGCAAATTGAGCAGGTTTCCTTGCCTTTTTCAGAAGTTAATTGTAATTCTCTAATGAGACTGTGTAATTGTTATGTAATACTGTGTTTATGACTGAATTTATACTCAAGAACTTGACTTCACAGTACCACAGACAATGTCCCTTGTGTTGGATCACACTGTTCAAACAGATGTTTGCTGCAGAACTGATCTTTAACCAGGATGCTTGTCTCTGGTCTGGGGAGAGAGGCTTGAACTAAGCTATGTGGGAAGTTGAGTTCTATTGAGTTTTAAAAACCCCATCAACTAGGAATGTTTTCTCATGATATGATAGGTAATGGTACCTTTATACTGGTAAAAACATCTTTATGGAGTTTGGGCTTTTCAAATGTAGTTTATGTTTGAAGAAGTGTTAATCAAAATACATAGTTTTAAGAGTTTAAAAATATAAATTAATTATATATCTCAGTTTTTCCATAATTTACATTCAGGACTAAATGTGGTCGGAGGATCTTTGTGAAAACTTGATGTCAAGTTAAAAAATAGCTATAATTTGATAACTAAGTAAACACTCAACTTTTCTGAAATATATGCAGCAGAAAATGAGACATTTTTAGTGACTTACATTACTACTACATAGCTATTATCAGTTCAAGGTTGTTATATTGTCTATGTATTGGTTGGCTATTTTAAGCAGAGACTAAAATTCCAAAACACCTATAGTATTTGTATTATAAGTGTTTTTTTTTTTTTTTTAACAAATTCAGCACATCCTTCTTAGAAGAGAGTTATTATTACTACTGTAAAATCATTTAGAATGCATTTGTGTGGCTTAATTGACCTTGAATAATGCAAACTTTCCCACTCTAGCTGATGTGAGATGGAAGGAAAAGGCAGTGAGACTTGCATAATCTTCCTATTAAATTCAAACCGCCAAAATGAAAGGAAAACTGACTTAGAATTTATCTCTAAATCACTTTCCTCTTTCCCCAATGACACAAAGATACAAAAAGAATCCGAAAAGCATTTGCTTAGCCCTCAGGAAGGAACAATCATGCCTAATTTCAAGACATTTAATGATAGCTGACATTTTCTATGGCTTGTGGAGCTCTCCTTTACAAAGGATATGGTAGTCAGATTATTTTGTTTACAGATATTTCTTTTTTTTATATTAGAGATTACTACTCACCATGCTATTTTTCACTGTATCAAACAGCAATGCTGAGTTTTATTGAGATACCTAAGCAGCTTTGCTTGTTGATTTACTCATCCATCCATTCACAATGTGTAAACCAGTCCTTTCTACAACTCAGTACAAGATGCATATGTTTCCCTCTAACCTGATGAGAGCTCTGATCTTGCGCTAAATTTCGTCTGAAGTACTTTGTTTGTAACCTTCATTTCTTCATAGTGTTCGTTTTCTTTTGGTGGCTTTATGTAGTTATCTTAAATATTTTGGACACATTACAGTTATTTCCTTTGATATTGATGAAAAAGTGTTTCTGCTTCGTGACCTCTCAACTGTCTTTCCTTAAATGCCCTCACCGTGTTTTGGGTTTGATTTTTTTTTGAAGGCACATGTTTTCCTATTTGAAGTCTGGTAGATGAGATCTACAATTATAGCTCAGAAAAAAATTGCATAGCTTTGCAGTGATTTTAGGCTTTTTGTTGGGTTTAGTAAGAATTCTGTGGGTGACTTTTCTAATTCAGAAGTTGTGATTACCTTGGAGCTATATTTCTTACAGTGATTCTGACTATGTAGGTATAGTTGAATAACAATCATCCAAATATAAAAGTTGCTGGAATGCACATGACTAACCTTTCTGTTGCAGAACTACAGTATATGTGGAGTGAATTGGCCTTTCTTGTTTCTTCTGTTTTACAAGCAAACATCTCCAGTTCAGCATACAGTTTCTAGACTTAATTTAAAAATCATTGCCTGATTACTTCTGATTTTGGTTCTTAAAGTTAGCAATATTTTTTTAATTGCTATTTCTCTGGTCTTGTAGGTGAATACTATCATTTATTGTATTTCCCTTGATACAAAGTGAGCTCCATATAGTTGCAAAAGCCACTGGAGTACCTATGGAAAAAGTATGGCTACATTGCATAGAAAGTGTGGCAAAAATCTTAGAAAGCTGATTGGAATTTCCTGCAAAGTTGTAAATCTTCTTCAAATACTGGAGTTCCTTTGCAGAAGAGCTTCCTTTTCCCCTTCTCTAGCCTTGTTAGAAACTCGGGAATGTATTGGGGCATCAGAGTATACTTGTTAGTTCACTTCATGGCCCTTGTACCACAGTTGTCCATACAAGAGGCTGTTTGAGACTCTGGAACAGCAGAAATTAGTTGCTTCCCCCTTTGAGCAATAAAAAGCACAAGAATCTTAGCTATTAATTTTATTCTAGTACATCTATTTATTTTTTTCCCTTACTTTTTTTTTTTTTTGGTATTTCTAATTATTGTGAGTCTTCAATCATCCTTTTTGCTGACATTTCAGTAAGTGTTAAAGAACAAAGATTAAAGAGCAGCCAATGCAAGTGTGACTTTAATTAAACTATTGAGCCAGGATATTTCATTTGGAATATTACTGAACTTGCATTATCTCACATTTCATTGATTAACTGCATTTAAATGTAAATTTTGATTCTGCATAGCCTGTATTATTTTTAATCAAGACAATCTTGTCTTAAAATATGGCAATTTATTTCTGAGTCACTGTTAATGAGAATATAGTATTTACTCTATAGATTATTTTAGCATACTACTTTGACAAAGGAAAAGTGTACTTTGAATCCTCCCTGTGTTTTTTCCTTCCATAGAAAATGTAATGCCTTTTGGCAACGTTTCTGGATTTTTAAACAAATACCATGAGTCTATGTAAAGTTTTTGTGGTTTCGCCCAGCTAGCACAGCACCACCATGACAATCTCTTGCTCGGTGCCCCCATTCACCCCCACCCTCCTTAGGATGGCGGAGGCCCCAGCGAAATGGGAGTAAAAAGCTAAGCAAGATTGTTGTGGATTAAGACAAGGGCAGGGAGGTCTCGCTGCCAATTACGGTTCTGAGAAAAACAGACTCCAGTACTCGACTTAGAGAGGAAAGTAGGAAAGTTTATTCTACAAGAAGCAGAACGGAATAAAAGCAAAGAGGGAGTAGGATGATAAGAAAATTACAATCAGCACTTTAAGATCTCCCTTCCCCATCCCTCCTTTCTTCCCAGGCCCAGCTCACTGCTCGCAATATCTCTACCTCCTCCCTCTTCAACGGCTCAGGGGGGCAGGGAATGGGGGATGTGGTCAGTCTGTCACAGATGGGCTCTGCCACTTCTGTCTTCTCAGATGAGGACATCGGGACATGGCCTGCTCCTGCCATAGTGATAAAGGGTCCCTCCTTCGGGACACGGCCTCTTCTGGCCATAGTTTTAAAGAAGAAAATCACTGCCCCTGGCTCGGGGTCTGCAGTGAAGTGGTTGGGTCCCCCCAGCGGGACACAGTCTCCTCTGGCCATAGTCACTGACCCTGGCTTGGGGCCTTTAATGAAGTGAATCGCTGCCCCTGGTCTGGAGTCAACTTTAGCAACATGAGTCTCTGCCCCTGATATGGGGTCATTAAAAAAAAAAAAAGTAACTCTAAAATATATACATCTTAACCACACTATTTCTTCTATCTTCTGTACCATAATACTCCATTCTATATATTAAAGTATTCTATGCCACAATACAAATCAGGTGCCTATTTTGATGACTGAATCAACACAGTCCATTCTTGCTAAATTTAATGAAAAAAACCCTCTGCACATTTTATATTGTGGTTGCCTGAGAAATCAGAATTATTACGTGCAGCTATTTGCTTCATTTCTTTTTAAAAGAAGTAGAATGAAGGGATCTCACTGCCACTTACACATTTGTTAGCATCAAAAATACTGAACGTGTGAATGGTGAGCACTGAATAGTAACACTGGGTCAGGACTTTTGCTTTGTGCCCTTGTTCCCCTACTCCATTTAAGTTGATAACAGCTATATCCAAGCTCCAGGAGCCCTTAAGTATACAACTCCACTTTGTGGACAGTGTAGCAAAATAAATCTTTGAAACATGAGTTTAAGGTTAATCTATTTCAAGTATGCTCACTCGTGGGTTAGTACAGCCCCTTGATCCTACACAGCTGAGCACAAAGCCCCACTGAAGTTACTCCCACTCAGAATTCAACAGGGTATTCATGCAGTTGAAGCATCTATTGATGCTTTACGCCGTTTGCTGTGTACTGTGTCAATGAATATTGATAATATATTTGCTATATAGCTTGTCTGTTGACATTTTGGACAGAGTGTGTTCATACCACCAGACTAGCTCAGTGAGATCCATGTTACAGATTGATGGAAACCATTCAGACTAGGCCTCAGGGGAGTGATTATTAACCATCTTTGTTTCTTTTATAGTACATGATAAAGTGAAAGCCTATCAGGAAGCCTGCATACCTTGCAATACACTTTTGTGAGACAAAACAATTAATGACCTCTTGTTTGCTTGGAGTAAACAATGATCAAAACCAGCACATCATAAAAAGAAACCAAGTTAATGAAATAATTTTCATATTAGAAGGACTGTAGTTAGTAGGTCGAGAGATGTTCTCCTGCCCCTCTACACTGCCCTTGTGAGAATGCATCTGGAATATTGTGTCCAGTTCTAGGCCCCTCAGTTCAAGAAGGACAGGGAGCTACTGGAGAGACTTCAGTGCAGGGTAACCAAGATGATTAAGAGAGTGGAGCATCCCCCTTATAATGAAAGGTTGGGGAAGCTGGGGCTCTTTAGCTTGGAGAAGAGACTGAGGGATGATCTCAATAATGTTTACAAATATGTAAAGGATGGGTGTCAGGAGAATGGAGACAGGCTGCTCTCAGTGATGTCCAATAATAGAACAAGGGGCAATGGGTATAAGCTGGAACATAAGAGGTTCCAAAGAAATACAAAGAAGAATTTCTTCACTGTGACGGTAATGGAGCACTGGAATGGGCACACGAATTTCTGTGTGACCTACTCTAGATGGTTCTACTTTGGCAGAGGGATTGGATTAGATAATATTTAAAGGTCCCTTCCAACCCTTGAGATTCTGTGATTAACTATTATTGCATAAAATACAAACTCAGCTGACAAGCCATGTCAGGAAATGTTAATGTATGATTAAGTATGGAATGTCAACCAACTGCAATAGTGTAGATATGATTTCAATTCAATAAGCAAGGAGACTATAAAAGTCTCAGAAACAGCGACTGGTTCTTTCCTTATTTTGCTCTGTATGTTGAAGTAAACATGAAGCAGCATTTACTGAGTGAGAGTCTCTAAGCAGAGTTTAGTCATCCATGAACATCATCAAGAACAAGTCATCAAGAATAGCTTGGACCTTATTATAGATTAATAGCTCTTTGCCTGATGGTCAAGGTATGATAGGACCTTGCACATTAGGTTATATTATGCTTTCAAGTGTACCATTTTGTATGGCTAGTCTGTTACCGTTACTGTGCCTGAATCCTTAGCCTTTTCCATTAGGCTGTAGCACCAAGGTCATATATGAGGTAAGCCTTCTCTAGGATACTAGCAACCATGCTGGATTTTAGTTGCCTTTACTTTTTACAAGCGACATCCCACCAAACTCTATACATTGCTTTTGTTTAAACCTAGACTAGTAGCTTATTAACCTTATTATTATTTTTACAGCAATTGGAGAAGAATAAACTCTTCTAAGATACAGTTCATCTCATCCTGAGGTAGACATCTGAAACAGGGGCACAATGCATCACACAAAGCGGCTGTTTATCCTCAACAGTTTTAGAGAGTGCTCAAGATGGTTAGCTCAAAAATGAATGTCTCTAGTGTAGCAGTCCAGAAGCAGGTGAGATAAATCTTAATATCTGTGGGCAGCTATACTATCCCTTAATGGCTTTAAATAAGCAGAATCTCTTGGTAAATGTATAATCACTTCCAAAATATTTATCACTCTACTAAGAGCTTTGACTACAGGATACATTTTTTTTCTGCTTTGAATGTTTAGCTTCTGGTTTTATTAACTGCTCTGAGATGACATCTGTAAATACCACGTTGTTTTACATAAGATTCAAGTTTTCCAGTAAATGAGTTTTTAAAATATACTCTATCTGTTGTTAAACTGATTCATCTCTTAATTGTAATCTTTTCCCATCAGCAGTAATTCTGTGAAGATACCTAAAAATCATAGTTTGTTTCTTTTGTGCAGGAGCTGTTCTTTCATAAATATATGAAGTACTGAATAAATTTCTCCCTTAAATCTAGGGGTTTTGGGAGTTTACTATTAACAGTTCAGGTTCTTGCTAATTCACAAGAAAAAAAATAAAAATAAGTTAGAGTTTTTCATGATAAGAAATATCTCTAGTGTCAGTGATGAAAAGATTGTTCTTGGGGAACTGCAGAACAATTGCCTTGCAGCATTTGTTTAAATTAAGCCTATTTTATTGACCTTTTGCACCTCAAAAGGACCTCTCAGATTATGTTGTGTTGAATTCTTGTCATACTCGGATAAATTCACGTGGTCTTATTTTCACAAGCACTGAACAGGTACTGCTCAAGTTGAAATCCGTGACAGTTGTGTGAAGTAGTCTGTAGGCTAAACTATCTCAGGTTAATGGGAATGGTTGAGGATGTCATTACAAGCCTCTCTAAACTCAGTTATATGCATGCTTGTGGTCACATGCATGCACACATGCCCACATACACACAGACAAATGCACATAGTCTTTGAGGAGCAGAAGCCCATCTGGGCATTCACAGCAGTAATACTCAAAATCCTATTGTGATATGACCCTCACATCTCAAGGAATGCTTTATCTGTACATAAATAACCTTCCTCTTGGGTAAAAGTACATCAAAGATGAGAAAAATTCTAAATGTTGTATAATACACAAACATGTTTATAAAGGTAATATAAGTATGTGATAAAGAGTTGGCAGTCAGTAATGTCCAACTGGCTATGTAGTAGCAGCTGCTGAACTTTTAGCCAGAAGGATCACTTCTTCAAGTGCTTGTGAGTGCTGCTTGTCTTGAAATGTCTGTGAAAGATCCAGTGCTCACTACCTTTTGCTTTTAATATTATGACTGTTTGTCAATTACAGTTTACACTAGACGTTTGTTCCAATATGTATATATATTTGGCTCTGTGTCTGCAACATTGGATTGCTGGGAACTATGCAATATAACACATTTAATTAATGCTGTTGTAAGCATTTAGACTTACATGTACTCTAATTCATTCTTTCCCCATCTCTTACACTGCTTCCCAGGAATGTATGAGGGATAGGAAGGGGAAAAAAAATGAAGGATTTTCTTGAATATTTGATAGTTTTACTCTTGTTTGTGCACAATACTTAAAAAGTAATTTTAATTTCTCCATAAATTACAAGCTGACATAGATTGTCTGATGAAATCTTTGCAAACAACGTGACAGCAATGTATATAGCACTTTATGTTGTTTGAGAAAAGTAGTAATCTAGGAGAAAAAGGGTTTGTTTCCATTGAGAAAGATAAGCTGTGATGGGTTATAAATATTTCCTAAAAAAACAGACATCTCTGTTGTAGTTACAAGTAGAAAAGCTTAATTTTATTTTTGCTCTATTAATCTTCCATACTGTACTTAGTCTGTCAAAATCTCCTTTTAAGTATATCCCCATGACGGGTGAAACATGACGCATGAACCATGAAAATCAGACTTGTATGTACTGAGTAATTTTGTGGTACTGGTGGCTCTTTTGTAAGTTCAGCTAATACAGCTTCACAGGTCAGCTGTGGGTTATAATTGAATTAGATCACGTCCTTGTGGCTTTGAAACAGCAGATGATCCAGCAAAATGTTAACAACTATAACACTTGTAAGGCACTCAAACCAGTCATGAGTAACCATCATTTCAATTATTTTGAGTAGTGGCTTAACTATGAAGGTGCTACCAGTTCCTATAGGTATGGAATTATATGGAAATATACATATTTATAGAAATAATTTTGTATAGGTAAATAGATGTTTTTACACATGCAGGTACTTCAGATGGGGCGAGTTCAGTCAGTATGCTGTGTAGTTTTACTCATTTTGAAGTATTTTGAACCTCTTTCTAGTAAGGTTCAGTTTGTATGACCAATGTTAATGGATTAGTTTCACTAGTTCTCACAGATGAGATTCACTGGTTGTTTCCAGGGAAGCACTGCAACACTGCCTCCAAATTTTCCTCCCAGTGCTGTAGTGTACTTGTAGTACAGATTGCTTAGCAGTGAGAGCTCTACCTTGAAAAGCAGAAATTGCAGTCTGAGTGCTCTAGGGTGGGACTCCATTGTGTTGCCACAAGAAAGAGTTTGGATCATTAATGTGACATACAGCATGTCTGCTTCCAAAGCAGACAGTGGGCGTGCCAAGTGTTATTTGCCAGTGTGTTCCAAATCAGGATCACAGATGCTGGTTTTGTGCAGCTTCTCTGAGGAAGGAGCTGCTGGAATTGACAAAAAGATCAGGTGATCCATGTCCCAGAAGGTGACTAGTGCTTACAGTTCTCCCCAGGGCCCACAGGACCTTCAGGCCACCAGCACCCAGCCTTCTGTAGTCAGGATGTCACATCTTCTAGGACATTTCATCAGTGTAATATTAGGGTTTTCTGCTTCAGACAAAGCTTTGCTGTGACAGCAACATAGGTAAAATTATTGCAACAAAGGAAAGGGTGGTTGTAGCTCCTACCTTGAAGCATAGCGTGGTCTGATTTTCTACACAGGAGCCAGAGCTGTGTCACTCTAGGCAGGAGGTCTTGCTGGGCTGTGGATGTTGAGCTGTGGTGTAGACACGAAAACATATCCGCTGTGAAGTTAGAGGCCTGTACTGGAAGCAGAGTTGAAAGTTACTGCTGCTCTTTAAATGCCCTGCAGGTAGAGGCACACCTTGTCATTTCCAGTTTGACAGTAGCACCTGGAGACTGTGCTGCGTGGTTGCCCTGACAGTCTTGCAGTGGAAGTTGTTTCCACAGTAGGGGTTTTCCAGTAGCACAGTAGGAAATGTTCAGCAAAGGAACACATTCTTAGTTCTTTTGAACTGTGCAGACATGCCTTTATACTCATGCTTCCGATTTTCAAAAAGTTCTGGAAAAAAAATGAACACATTTCTCTCATCTCCAAAGTATTTGTTGTCTATTTATTAGGGTGCTATGCAATGTAAAAGTTGTTCTCTTATATATGTAACTTCACTGAAAAAAAAAGGACATTTGAATGAGTAGTATTTATTTTTTGAGTATGAAAAAAGGAAATTTATTTTTCACTGTATGAAAGAGGACCTCACTCTGGTCCTCTTGAATTTATGAACTCTGAGGTCATGCTTGATATTGGAAATGCCTGTATGCAGACTTCTGGGGCTGAGGAGAATTAGTTTGCCTTTATTGTTATGGTCTGTTTCACAAGAAAAAGCCTGTGAGGGCATAAGTGCTGCTTTTAAGGTAGAGGAGAGAACAAGCTTTCCTCAGCTCTCAGTGCATCTGTAGCATAATGGTGCAAAAGTTCCTTGTGTTCCAGTTTGCTTTTATTGGTGTACCATTTTTGTGGGCAGAAATGCTCAGAGTACCTGATTAACTGCTAGTTTGGTTTTGTGAACTGGGGAAAAGTAAACTATTAAGAAATGAAGGATAGATATCAGTTATTTAATTTCTTTTTTTTTTTTGTTTTAATATTATAAATTGCTTAATTCAACGGGAGTTATAGACTAGATTTTTAAAGAGACATCTGTTTGTTATGTTGTTTTGTCTGATCCATTTGTATTATTTCAATGAAGGTTTAATGAAATGTAAAGAACTAACATTAATCTAGATCAGAATGTTTGAGTGTGTATTTTTAACTTGGAATCTGTGCATAATATTTATGACCATGGCAGTGCAGGACAGAGCTCTGTAGTTTTAAATTAGTCAATAACATTAACATGAGAGGTACAATATCTTATGTATCATCTCCTTGCTGAGGTCATAGAAGAATAATAGTAATTATTTAGGTCTATTGACAGAATAAAGCAGTTAAAAAGTAGCTTAAACTGTGCTTTATACAATACTCTATGCCTACATAACATAGAGTTTATTTCAGTTTTTCAGTATTTTTCATTGGCTGCTAACAAAGAAGCAAATCCCTATTGTAACAGAGGGAATTATTAACCTTTGAAAGTGTTTTTAATTGTCTTTGAAGAAATTTCTCAGACTTATCTTTGAAGAATGAATAAGAAAGGTGGTGTTTAGCTCATGGTTCATTTATTGCCAGCCAAACGATTAATTGAAGTAGCAGATCAGCCAAGAGAGACAGTAAAGACAAATATGTAAGAAATGTCGCATTGGTGATAATGTAAGGAAGAAGCAGAAGGCATGTGTAATGCACACATTTTGTCATAAGGTGGTGTATTTTGTCATAAGGTGGTGTATTTTGTGCTTTGTATGTCATCAGTACTCAGGCAATTTGTCCTCTTCCAATAAAATGACTTTCTGTAGTGCTGTAGGACAATGGGTCCCAATTGCCATAGAAATGAAACAAACTTTAGCTGAAAGACTCAGTATTAGACCTATGTAGGGGATCTTATTTCAATGGGGAATTCTAGTGTTGGTGGAAGGTTTTAGTATTTAATAATTTAGACAGAGACAAGAAGGAAAACAGGAAACTGGCATTTAAGTACTGTCTATCCTACTAGTGAAAACCAAGTTCTCATGCAAAACACATGCCTTGTGTAACTTAGTAAAACTGTAGTAGGTGGTTCTTTAAGTTTTGTTAGTGGTTTTAAAGAAACCTGAAACAGCATTTAAAAAAGAGGAGGCTACCCTTTAACTTATCGAGTTTGTGTAAAAGTAAGAATGGTTTTTGTTCTGTTTTCTACTTCCACCCAAAGAAAATGTTTCAGTCTCCAGTCTAATTGTCTCTTTACTCCTATTCAGACCAGCTGTAGGAAACCAAATGGAGATAACAGTGTGAATTTAGCTGTGGAAGTTTCAAATCTGATAAGAATTTCTGTTTGTCTATATTTTACATCAATGCCTATAGTAATAAGTTTCTGAAATACAGGAAATGACATTCTTGAAAATTAAGTAGATGAGTGATGTATCTCCTTTTTTTTTTTTTTTGATATGAAAGTGAATACTAATACAAAGTCTGTTTCAAGATTTAACTGAAGCTGTTGTTGAAGCTGTTACTTAGATTTGTTGTATCATAGGACTAAAAGGTGGCTGAAAGTTGTTTAACCTCCTGTATATATGTATGTACATTTCACTATTATTCCACAAATATATCATCAGGTGTTTTTCAGTATATATGTCTAAAAGATATAGACATAAATTTACAGTTTGGTTTATCTCATAGAAGTAGCTTTTTTTCATTATCCTGTTCTAGTAGAGAAATGAGCCAGTCTTTGTTGTGAGGTATCACCATAGGGTTAAATGTTGTCAAGATATCCCTTTTGCTGATTATTGAGTACTGCCAGTAGTACTGACTTTTATTTAAGCTTTTCAGGAGAAAATACTACATGTAGTATTAGAAGGACATACATTAGAATTCAATGACAAGAAAAGATGTCTGTATTTTTATCTTTGTTTATATGTAATAAGTTTATGAAACAGTCTGGCAAAATGATGAAATAGAGCTATGCCAATTTATGATCAATAATGTCATATGAACCAAATCATTAAGAAACCTGTCATCATATTTAAATGTTCAATTGACTAAACCAAAACAGATTAGTGGGCTAGACTGACAGAGTCTTTGTAATTTGCTCAAGGTAATAGTCATATTTCCTAATGATACCTTAGGCAGCCAAGAACCATCCCACTTTAATATTTTCCTGACTTTGTTGTTTGGGATAATACTATTATCATGACAAGGAAAGGCAAAGGGCTGCTACACTCACATTGTGTTTTCTGTGAATACCTGAGCTGGTGACCCCTCTGCCATTTAGCTGTGTTGGAGTTGAAGCTGATTTTTAGGTCTGAAGCTGCTCCTTTTGTCTGTAGAAGCAAGGACTGCACAGGGGTCCTTCTCTGAAATGCTTCCAGCATGTTTTTCAGTCAAGGAGACTTCTTGCATTCAGACTGATGTTTAGGTCCAATGAGCAACTTTACAGTGAAATGACTCTGATGCTGACCTACCGAATCATTGTGACTTTCTACCTATTTCTGTGTGTTTTAAAGCACTAAAGGTATGATTTGCAACTCTGTGTTACATCCCTACTGCTGACAGCAGCATTAGTAAGGATCAGGGCTTCTGAGATTTTTAACCTTTGTGATGTCCTGTCTTGCCTTAGAAAGATGTAAAACATAAGAAATTTATTCATTAAGCAAAATTACATTGCCTTGTATATGTACATGTTGTGTTTATCAATTTAGAGAGAGTTGCAAAGCTTCCAAAATAGGTATTAGTAAAGTCCATTCAAGCCCTGAGAAACCAAACAGCAAAGTATATGTCAGGACTTTGGAACTGACTACAGAGTTCATCAGCCATTCATAAAGTTCAGTTTGTCATTGAGAAAAAAGATGAAGTACGCATAATACAATATATGTGTTGTCTCCTAACCCTTCATATATATTTTCTAGAAAGCATTAGTGGCATACTCCTGCAGGATATTGACAGTGCTTTAGAAATCACGCATGCTAGAAATAAACTGATCTGTCAACCTGTCAACATATCCTTTCTCAATTACCTCTCAGCACAGCGTTTTTTCTTAAATATATTCTCCAGCTCATTGCCAATTTTAACTAGCTTAAAAAAGGAATTTCTATCATTTTTCTCCAAATAACATTTGTGATTTATTATCACTGTAAGTTTCCTTGATACTTTGTCTAAATTTCCATTCTCTTAAATTTTACTCTTGTAGTACCGTCCTAATGTTGTAGTCTTCTGTTCTCTTAGGTGTGTTTCTATATATGTCCATAACTTCTGCTGATTTTTGTAGGCCTTTTCATCATGTGTTCGTTATTTACTGGTTTTAAATCACAAGTAACACTTCTGCTACTTTAGAATTTTGAAGGATCTGGTGCAGTGTCTCTTCCGGTTCTACCTAGATTGTATGCTTTCTTTTATTCACTGTCCATTATTGCTTTCTCTGTATTCTTAAGAAGAAATTGTAACCTATAACTCTAATCCCTGTTCATAAAAAATCCTTTTGGATCCCATTATTTGAAGACAGGAAATGTGATTTGACAGAATATAGCAAAGAAAATGAAATAATCTGGGTTTTTCCATTAAAAATATGTAGCAATTAAAAAAAAAAAAAACAACTATTAAAACCAAGAAGCAGATAAGTTCCATTCCATAAAAGTTTGATTACTGAAGTTGTTTGCTACCTACTTATAATGGTTTTGAATATTCCTGCAGACATACTTTTTAACCAAAACTGTGCTTTCTACAATGCAATTTTATTTAATGTTACATTAAGGTAAAATGAGATAGAGATTTGATACTGGTGGTGCAACTGAGATACAAATGATATTGTGCTGAAACTATCAGAAACTTTTGGTTTGGTTTAGTCTTTTTAAGTAGTATAGCAGTGAAAGCTCTTAGCTTCTTAGTCTCGATTCTTAGTTACATATGATGCATCCATATAACTAATTTTCTTCACTTGTACAGGTTTCAGTCACATATTTGGAGTATATTAATAGAATAAATTATGAGCACATGTTGCACAATATGCCTTATATTTTAAAAAGATAAACCATCTATCTGCACTCTTACATGCTACATTAGATTGAAAATGAAGAGCTGCGTTAAGATGTTCTGTGAGCCAGAACTAAGTGATACCATAGAAAATCCTGCATATATATTCCTTCAAATTTGATTTGCAGTTTGGAGAGGGAATTATTATTATTAATTTCTGTGAGAGGAAGAAAAGAGATTTATTTTTCATGCCCTAAATCTTTCTTCTTCATCCTCTTACTGTCAATGTTTGCATCCACAAGGAAGAGACTTTCCATCACCTGATGATAAAAGTGTATTGCTTTTAAACAAATTATCCTGTCTGGGTTCACAGAGAACTTAGCACTCGGTGTATTGAGCTAACACAAACTTGTCATTGCTGGCCTAACCCACAGCTGAATCCACAGAGAAGACAACAAAGACATTATTTGATTTAGCAGTCTTTAAAATACCATCTAATGTATCTCATCTCAACTACAGTATGAATAGCTTAAACAATGTAATACATAATATGGAAAAATTGGGAAAACTTAACTGTCATGGTTTTGCCCAGCCAACAATGAAGCACCATGATAGTCTCTTGCTCGGTGCCCCCCATTCACTCCCACCCTCATTAGGATGGCAGAGACCCCAGCGAAATGGGAGGAAAAAAGGTAAGCAAGGATGTTGTGGATTGAAACAAGGGCAGGGAGGGCTCACGGCCAACTGTGGTTCCGGGCAAAACAGACTCCAGTACTCCAACTTAGAGAGGAAAGTAAGAACAGTTTATTCTACTGCCTACAAGAAACAGAACAAAAGCAAAACCCAGGTAGGATGATGAGAAAATTCCAACCAGCACTTTAAGATTTCTCTCCCCTATCCCTCTCTTCCTGGGCCCAGCTCACTGCTCCCGATATCTCTACCTCCTCCTCCCTCAACAACTCAGGGGGATGCAGGGAATGGGGGATGTGGTCAGTCTGTCATAGATGGTCTCTGCCACTTCTCTCTTCTCAGAGGAGGATGACTGCTTGCATTCTTCCACTGCTCAGATACGGGGTCCCCCCCCCAAACAGGACGCAGTCCTTAATGAACTTCTCTGGTGTGAGTCATTCCCTACAGTTACAGCTTCTGTTAATTGGACACGGCTTCCACTGGCCATAGTCACTGTCACTGGCATGGGGTCTTAATGAAGAGGATCACTGCCCCTGATGTGGGGTCTTTAAGAAAATACAAACCACTGCTTCACCAGTCTGCTCTGCAAGATGCAGGGGAGTCTCTGCTCCAGCACACCTCACTGACCTTCAAGTCCACATGGTTGCTTCTCACTCTTCCCACTCCTTGCACCACCACCAGTTGGAAAAAAAAGGAAGAGACAGAAGAAGGAAGAAACAGGAAGAAGCCTCCTCTTCTATCTTCTTCTTAAAAAGTGATGGTGGAGGTGTCTGATTTACTCAGCCCCAGAAGTGGGTCTAGCCCAGAGCTGGGGAGTTTTGAGCAACTTCTTACAAGCCCCTTCCCCATTATCCCCATCTTTATAGCCTCTTCCCCCTTATCAGAAATGACTTCATGTCAAACCATGACACTTATATTGGAAAAAAAATTACTAATGTGTGGGTTTTGCTTTGTTTGGCTTTTTTAATTTTGAGAAAATATCTGTCAAAATACATCAGTTTCTTACCAATCTATCTTCTGCATTTTGGGTGAAATAATTTGTTGCTTATTGTACCATCCTTGTGTTCTAATTACCTTTAGTAAAGGCTTGCCTACTTAGGTAAGATCCGGTCCACCATCTTACATGAAGAATAACGATGGAAACCAATAAACAGATCATTTGTGTGTGTGCATTATGAAAATATGCCTGGTGATTCTAAGCAACTGAATGAAAGGCAAATACAAAACCATTTTTTTAAAATGACCAACCTGCCACAGTAAATAAACAAATAAACAAACATCTACTCTAATGAGCTCAGTGATCTGATGGTAGTGGCAGGTTAAGCTTGAGTAGTGTCCCCTTTGCCTTTTAGTAATATGCCTGGTTGCTCTTGCAAGTAGTTTATCCCAGTAAATTAAAAAAAAAATGGATTGTGTGGTGATGCTGCACATACTAATAAAGTTTGGAAAATGTTTTATCTGAATAATAAACGAATAAGAAGTTTATAGATGTCTGCCTCTCATGGTTCCTCTTAGAAAATATGACAACGTAGCAGTCACTTTGGATCTCTGTAGGGCAGTACGACAGATCTACAAATGGCTGGTCAGTAGCCATCACCTCCATTTCACAATATTTTTCTTCTGTTTAATCTTAATAGTCCACCAAGTTATTGAAATGAACTTGGTTTCTGTCTTCTGGTTGTGTCAGTATTTTAAAAATACTCAGGAAACTCTTAAACATATTAATTTTTCAAAATCCGTTGCTATTTCATATAACAGTATAGCAAATTCCAAAACTGACTTTAGAATCAAAAAAGAGGTTGTAGAGACTTATGTTATTTTAAAGTTTTAAAACCAATGCTGTTCGATGAACATTAAAAGCAAACAGTGAGTGTTCCTCCATCAATTTAAAATGCTGAAATCTATATATGTTGGTCAGTCAAAGAGTATTATATAATCAAGATGATAGCCCCTTTTAATTGCTAATGGACTACAGCTTTTATGACTAATCATTTGTTTAGGGATTTAGCTATCTAGAGAATGAGCACAAAATCATTCTTTAATCTTCTGTCTCACTAAAATTGTGACCACTATAAGATATTAAGATAACATTGTGATCTTTATAATGGTTTTGTGAAAATCAGTTTTAGTCTAGTCTTCAGGATAGTAAATTAGATATTTACAATTGATGAAGAAAAAGCTCTTCACTGCATATTAACCTTTGTAATGTAACAGTGGCTTGGCTTTATGCATGTTTGGTTTTGTATGCAAAACAATCTTTCATATCATAAATGTTCTCATGCAATAGATAGCATGCATCTTTTATCTCAATAAATGTAAAAAATGGCTTTGTTTCTCTCAGAACTTGTGGCTGCTCATCTCTGGAAATTATTGTATTTTATGTAGGTGTTTTTTAACCAGTTTAATATTTACATGTGGGTCTGTTAAATGACAGGACAGACCAGATAATAGTCTTGGTTATGACAAATCTAATATTTTTAGGATACTGTAAGATAAAAATATGGTTGCAATTTGAGTAGTATTGGCTCTGATCCTGGCAGAGATTGGCTTTTTTTCTGGTGTAGAGATATTGGAGTAGACGTTAGTCTTTATGCATATGTGTAAGCTTAATCAGAACTAAATGAACCTCAGGTTTTAAGTTTAAACTTATGTAGAGGGATTTTTTTAATCAAGATTTTTTTTAATCATACTGGTCTTGCCTGCTCCTCACTAGTATTTATGCAGTTTGATTTGAGTCATTCAGATGCCTGAAGGCGGTTTTACATATCTTACACAAATAGAATTGTGTTATGGTTTATTTTCTACAAAATTCAGAATGTATTCATAACTTCTGTGACTGAAGCACCAAAAATTTTTGGAAAAAACCCAAAGTAAAATTCACAAAGGAGTTAATGTTTTTAAAGATAGGAAAAAATAGTCACTGTTAGTATGAACACGAAGAGCAAAAAGTAGAAGTTTCAAAAAATCGGGAGTTACAACTTGCTTATTTTATTCAGCACATTTCAGTCATTAAAAAAGTCATACTATAGTAGTAGTGACAGTAGTGACAGAAGTATTAAATATTTAGGCATACGTGTCTGAGAAGCAAGCTAGTAAACATTGTACAGACTATGTGAATTGAGAAAATGAGGAACAAAAATCTCCAAATAACCTGCATAAAGGCATAATTCAGTCTATGGTGAAACAGAGTAAAGAGTCATAGCCTCAGCTGTTGATAGCTTCTTGCTTCTCAAGCTCGCTCTTATATACCAATCATTCTAATTTATTTGTTGAATACTTACATTTCTGGTTCTTTTACTGTGATTTACCGTCACTTTGACCAATAGTCTTGTTAGCTCTAAGGGGCTACTCATATAGAGAACTTTATTTCATGAGAGTAGGGTCACAAGAATCTGT
Source organism: Colius striatus (assembly GCF_028858725.1). Taxonomy (NCBI): domain Eukaryota; kingdom Metazoa; phylum Chordata; class Aves; order Coliiformes; family Coliidae; genus Colius; species Colius striatus. Next base: position 30,380,961 of record NC_084761.1, read on the forward strand.
GATTTCAGTTGACCATTTTTGTTTGTAAGTATGAACTCTGTAATGAAGTATCTGAGGAACTTAAGTTTATACAGCATTTTTTTAATAAACATTGCACTGTGCTTCCCCAAATAGATTATCTCCACCCTGAATAAGTGGAAACATTTGGATAGTAGCACAAAAGTAAGCAAGATAAATCTTGCATTTAAGTTGCTTAATTTATGTGCAAGTGCAGAGCAATGCTGAAAATACTTTGAAAATCTACCACAAGCTTGATAAGTCTTCTAGCATGCCTGTATGCCTTTGTTAATATCCAAGGCATGGTGAAAAAAAAACAGTTCAATAACACTGTTTTGGATAATACTATAGTTCAGTCAAGATGAGACTCTTCTATTGGATTGGCAGAGACTGTAGCTCTTTTCACTCAACAGTTCCTAGATATGTGATGCACATACTGTTATACTGGCAGACAGTAGCAGCAGTGCCTGGAAAACAGTTGAGTGACCGAGAGTGTGGCTGAGCTTTTCTTGTTAATATTACATGGTGTCAGCATAAAATATAAAAGTATTCGTAAGGGTTAAAAAAAAAAAAAAGTAATTGAGGTTCACCAGCCTAAAATAAAATGTTATACTTTCAAAGAAACAGATCAGATTTTTGCATAATAAATGCAAAAGTCAGATGGCCCACAGCTCCAGTGTGCCAAACTTAGTACTGTGCAGGAGAATAGACTGCAAGAATTTCATATATTCACATTTAAAAAAAGAAGTATGCATAAGAGGGAAAATTGTTGGCTCGTTCAGAGTCCTGGTATTGTAACAGTCTCAGGGAATTTTCAAACATAATACATTTGGTATTGAGAAAGAAGTACCAAAGAAGTTAGATTGGTTTGTAATAGAGAAGAGAATATTCACACATTTTGTTGAGTATGTATTTTACACATTGTATAATTTGGACTAGAATTACAGGGTGAAATGCGAGTCCTGGAAGAAGAATTATAATGATTGGAACATGCTGTAACTCTTTCTGAGGGTGGAAAGTAATAGAAATTTTAAACTGAAAACAGAAAAATGGAATCTTACTTAGAAAACTGTTAAAAGAAAGCTTCAAGTAATACTTTTGTACACAAATAACAAAGTTGGAGAATGCTTATTTGGTAGAAGATTAAAAAAAAAGAGAATCTCAGGTAAATTGAGTAATTTTAAGTGTAAAACAATTATATATAGTTTCCAAGCTATTAACAGTAAGAAGCGGTGTATGAGAACCTTAGAAAGAACATAAATATCACTACAGTTGGTCTTTCTTTGTAAATGTTTCCAAGACCAAGGATTAGCATGCCTTAGAAAGCATTTCATGACAAAGAAAATGAAACAGAAGAACAATGTTCAGTGTTATGTATACATAGTTGCTGAAACTAGGCGTATGAAACATAAGATCAAGTTTGACCTGTGAATATATATTTTGATCTTAAGTGTATTGCAAACTGTTCTTTGACCACAGTATTCAGGCACTGCAGAGAATAGCTTGTGTTTGATTAAAGTTTATTTTTTAGACAGATGTCTGGTTTTTGTTTGAAGATATTGAGAGGCAGAAAATGAATGATTTAGTAGGTTTTTTTCCTAATGGTTAGTTTGCATTTGCCTGGCATCAGCTGAGTTGCATTAAGACATTTCGTGTTGAGACCTGTAGAAACCCATATTTTCTCCCTTTGGAAGTGCTCATACAGTGCTGTCAAGTCACCTCTTGGATTTTCTTTGATGAACTGAACAGGCTGACATCTCTGAACATTTTTACAAGCAGAAGTGAAATAAAAATTTACCTCCCTCTGAAGGGTTTGAGATTGTTCTATGTAATACTGATCCTCAACGTCATTTACCATGGTACTATTTTTTAATTCATACCCCATAATTTTTTTAGATTTCTTAATGATTGATACACTGCATAACATACGTAATCCTTAAATTTAACTTACAATGAATCATATTTAAATTTGACTAATGACTTTTGTGTGAAAGCTGCTTTGGGCATACATCTACTAATCTGTTCTAAATTCAGGTTGGTGTAAGCTTCAGCAATGCTGTGTAGTTCTAACACTATAGTTTAAGGGGTTTTTTTTGCCAAGCAATTTATGCAAGCAAATCAAACTTCTTACAAAGGTAGTTATTACTTTATATCATTTTCTGTGGAAGCCAGAATGAGCTATTCTGTATAAACTATGTTAAATGTAGTTTTCTTTAACATCATCTTTTTTTCCCCAGTGATCGACGCCATACCAACTGCCCCATATTTTCTATAATGAAGCTGCCTGCCATTTAACACCATGTCTAGATCATACCCTATCTCTAGAGTTTACCTATTATGTACAAATTATGCAAAATTAGTATCTCCAAATTGGAAAGCTTCCCAGGTGACAAACTTAGGACTTCTGAGCATAAAATAGTGAGTCTTGCTGGTCTAAAAGAAGTTCTTGATCCATAGTCATAGTATCTCTCAGTCTCTTTAAAAAATAAAAACTGGAAGCTGTGTCATTATTTTCGTTAATGGTGTTTTGTTACGAGGTTTCCAGTATACTTTTCAGTATTTGAAATCTTCAGTAGTGTGAAGTCGAGGGTGTTTTTATCTTCCACATTACAGTCTGGACCTTAAAATATTGGTTCTTTTCTCTTCAGTTTTCTTCAGTCTTCTGAAAAACAACTCTAGTCTGTATTTTTCTGTTGAGTTTTCAAGATCTGTGGTTCTTTGTTATCCATTAAAAAAAAAAGAAAAAAGCAATCTTAATTTTAAGAGGCAGTTTGTATACCATGTTCACCTCAGATATATTTTAAGCAATATTTTAACATTTCAATCTTTGTCAACTAAGAATTTCAAGTAATATCAGCTTTATCCTATTTCTTCTCAGCAGTACCTGCTTAGGAGACTCATGAGGTTCAACAGGCTGAGTGTAAGGGCCGGCACCTGGATTGGGGCAACCTTTAGTATCAATACAGGCTGGGGTATGAAGGGATTTAAAGCAGCACTGAGGAGAAGGATTTGGGTACTGATTGATAAAAAACTGAACATGGGACAGTAATGTGAGCTCACAGCCCAGAAAGCCACCCATGTCCTGGGCTGTATCACAAGAAGTGTGGCCAGAAGGTCATGGAAAGTAGTTCTGTCCCTTTATTCTGCTCTGGTAAGACCCCACCTGTGTTCTTGCATCCAGGTCTGGGGTCCTCAGCACAGGGAAGACACGGATCTGTTGGAGCTGGTCTAGAGGACAGCCACAAAACTTACCAGAGGGATAGAACACCTCCCCTATGAAGGCTGACTGAGAGAGTTAGGGTTGTTTAGACTGGAGAATGTAAGGCTCTGGGGAGACTTTATTTGCAACCTTTCAGTATTTAACAGAGGCTTGTAAAAAAGATGGACACAAGAAGAGTCTGTAGCAATAGGACAAGAGGTAATGGTTTTAAACTAAAACTGAGTAGTTTCAGAATAGATACAAGGAAGGAGCTTTTCACAGTGGGAATGGTGAAACACTGGCACAGGTTGCCAAGAGAACTTGTAGATACCTCATCCCTGCAAACATTCAAGGTCAGTCTGCATGGCTCTCTAGGCAAGCTGAGATGTAGTTGAAGATGTTCCAGCTTATTGCACTAGACGACCTTTAAAGTTCTTCCAACCCAAACAACTTATGATTCTATGAAATTCTTATTTGAGCCAGATTGTAATGATGCCTATGACAAAAAAATTATGTTTTCTTACTATCCTTTCTAGTTTTGCCCATAACTTCTAAATGTGCTGTATTTGCTTGGTTAGCACTCTCCTTTTCAGCTATTGTGAATTGTCAGGCTGTTTTAACAAGAATTCAGTTTAGTAGAATAGGTTCTCTCTCTGTGGATGCTGATATAACTCCTTCTCCGCAGATCACAAAACCATCATCTTGAGCTTCAAGATGTACAGTCTACCTACAACAGGTAGATTGCAGCATATCCAATTATTTTTTCCATTCATGTTTAAGTGTAAGGATTTTCAAACTAATTATTTTCTTTAGCATGCTCTGGAGAGTCACACATTTACCAGTTGTTTGTATTTCCATGTTAATTTACCATCACCTGCAATTTTTATCTGCATCCTAAATATACCATAAAGATTAATGGTTGCAGTGCATCTTGGGCACACATCTTGAGCTTTAAAAACAAAGCAACCACTGTACTGGTTCAGACTGCAGGCTCATCTCTCCTAATATAAAAAATGGATGGAGCAGGGTATTTCCTCACATTTCCAGTCTGACATTATCAATTTCTTGAGGAACTGCATTCCAGATGTGATCATTGTGACTAGTAGCCACTGATGAATGTATCACATTTTTCTGAGAGACCTTAAACAACTGGCTGTTGCTGTGCTTGGCGTGTTATTCTAACAGTTTGCAGTTAAGATTGTATGACTTCTTCAGAAGGAAAAAAAAGAAAGGTGGAGTTATGCTTTCTGCTCCCAGTTACAATTCATTTCTCAGTTTAATAGGGATGCTGTTATGACCTTTCTTAACAATGCTGTTAATAGAGACTCACCCAACAAGTCATATTCTGGGTTAGCACTTCATTTAATTCCTTTGTGGTATGGTTTGTTTTATTTTTTTTTAATACAGTGGAGGGGTAGAAGGAGTCTATCCCACTGTGACTTTTGTGGCCTTTAGGATCTGGAAATGGATCTCCTGCACCCCAAAATATAAGTGGTTTTGTAATTATCTTTCTAGAAAATAAAACAAGTTTACTATACCCTTTCAGTCTCCTCACTCACTGTGCCTTAATGAGCACTTCAGTGTTGTAAGGAAGAATTACTGAGGAAGCAAACAAAATAAGTGCTTAAGGAGATAAGAGGGCAAATGGCACTCAAAGAGAAATCTCTTGCTGCAAATCTGGCCTCAAACTTAGCCCGCTCTCATGCTTGGAATTGCAAGCAATAAGAAGAGGCAATAAAAGAGGCTACCCAAAGGCATCTTCCAGTTTGAGATTTTGACCAGTTTCCTCACAATTATGGGAACAGTCCCTACTTAAGAATAACTGAAATTGCCTTCAAATCACCGAAGATATAATCAGAATAGTGGTTGTGATGGTAGTAAATCTCTCCAGGCTGCACAACTACTGTGAATGATCCTTTCAGCTTTGTAACAATCACAGGATGAGGAAAGTGGCTCGGAATTTGAAAGATGGCAGTGAGTCCATTGATGCCTTTTGATAAGGCTCCTTAAGGTACTGATGCTCCGCACAGCTGTATAATTGCTTCACACCTGTCAGTAGTTGACTTCTGTTGGCTTGACAAACCAAGTTTTGGCATCCTTGCCTTTTTATGAACTGCCCTTAACTTCATTTTGAAAAGAGACCATACTCTCATGCTTGAAAAGAGAGCAATGGTCCTAAATTAAGGTTTCTGAGTCCTCTGATGATTGCACTTTATTTATCGTCACAGTCCTGGAAAAAACAATCAATAATGGTTTCTTTAGCCATATTGCCTTATAAACTAATTCTAATTCTGCTGGTAAACTTTACTTAAGGTCAGGAATTTGTTGAAGCCTGGAAATGAAAAACTGAGTGCTCAGAGCTACTTATACCAGCTTTCAGTTCTCGTCTATAGCTCTTGCTCACTACAGCACTGATTTCATCCCTTGCTTTCTCAGATTCCAATCCCAGACGCAGCCTTCATTTAGATAGAGGAATAAGAACTAAACTACAAATTAAAACTAAGGCACTTTTATCTCATAATGTCAGCTGTCAGCTTTGCTCCACCAACCTGACAGGATTTAGCAATGGTTCAAACTGTGCAACCCCAGTCTTTCTAAACTTGAACATTAACCTCAGTTCTAACTCTTGCTGTTATCTTTTAATACAGACTCAGCATCTACTGCTGCTACCTAAATTGAAAGTAAGACATTCAAATCACCTAACAGTTAGTAAACCAGTCTATAGCTGCTATTTTCTTGATTTTTTAAAAACTTCAGCTACAGCAACAATACCAGCTGAGAATCTAGTATGTCTGAGTTCTGATTTTGAAGTTAGCAACATTGTTTTGTTTTATTTTGAAAAAGTGGTTACTAATGTCTAGAGCTAATACTGATTGTTTTCTTCACATTAATGTCATTAGTAGATGCTTCATTGATTTAATTTCCCTTGTTCATACATCCTCCAAGCTCAACCTTTTTTGCTAATGAACAATTTTCCCAGGTTAAGGAATTACTTTGTTTGGTGATTGCAGATGGCACTGGAAAAATGACATTTTACTGTGTTCTGTGAGTTTATTATTCACATGTGCTACTGTGCCATCTGTATTTTGAGCAGATTTTTAATTCAGAAAGTATGTTTTTCTAAGAATTTTGAGTAAATGTCTGAATTTTTCTAAGATGCTCTATACAAAAACCCCCAATCTACAATGCCATTTATTGAGTTGCAAAGTCTTATCCATTGATTGAAGTGCAGGGTTGTTACAGGAGCTCACAGATTATGTGTGTCCAGCTATACCCATAGGTGCAGCTCCTGCCCTGCATGTACCAAGCAGTCTCTTGGATATTAGGGAGGTCTTTAACCTACTGAGTTTGTAGCAAATACAAAGCATTGCCTGCATGGGCAGTCAGATCTTGAATCCCTTGTTTTCCTCAAAACTAGTTACAAAAGTTCCTCAAATGATGAGGAAGAATGCTGTGTCTTTAATGTCTTTTAAATGTACAAGTTATAAAGGAAAAAAGAATTAGACAATGCCAATGTAACTATAGTCTAACTTTACACCTTTGGGAAAATAGCCTAGATTAAACTGTTTCTGCTTTTAAGCTTTATACAATTTAATTTTAGTTAGTCATAAAACAGGATATTTGTTTTCTGAGAAAAAAATGTTATGTCAGTCATTTTATCTGCAAACCAGGTTAAGAAGATACCTGAAATGTTAATGAATTGAAAGTGTCATCAGAATATGTTTTGAAAATGTAAATGCCAAGTTGCAATGAAGAAATCATAGTTCAGTGAAATGAAGTATCATTACATATTTTAATGAGAGTTATCCAGTGGAGAAATGTCAGTTTAGCATAAAGAATTATTACTTCAACTTTATAGACTTGAAAGGAACCAAAATTGCAGCTTTTGTGAAAAAAAAACAAGCTTTTTTTTTTTGAGAGGAATTTTTACCTGCAGTCTTAAAAAGTGTGAAAGAAAATATTTACAGTACCAATAATATATAAAATAATGCTAATTTTTTACTGTAAATATAAGTAAATTGAAGTCTTAGTGCTTTTCAGTAGTCTGTTTTAATGGAATAGGATATCTTTACTGTAAAAAATGTTTAATTTCTATATGGCATGGACTTTTTCTGATTTCATGATTAATCTCTCACATGCTTTATCTGTTTTCTTCAGATAGTATAGATGAAAATAAAAAATTCCTTGGAAATAAAAAGTTGTCACATTTTGCTTTTCTGTTACATATGGCATATGGATATGTTTAAAAGAAAAACTAAATCTGCTGGAATATGCTTTTAGAATTTAACTAAACCACACTTAAAACATTTTCAAAACTAATTGAGTCCAAAATACACAGATAGATGAGTCATTCTCAGATTTTGCCTTCTGAACATTCATATATTCCACCAGGAAACACAAAACATTGCAAAGGATTGAGGATTCTTAGTAATAAGAGTCTATCAAATCAAAAGATTTCAGTTTGATAGCAAGACTTCAACGCTCAAATATAATTTAGGAAGCTTATTTTAGGTACTTTCTTTCTGAAAGTCTTATCTCTAAACTCATTCTACACACATCTATATATGTGATAAAGAGCATTCAGGTCAACAAAAATCTATCCATATGAGGAATGTTGAATTTGAAAGCAGAATTTCCTCGTTATTCTGTTATGTTTAGTATTGCTAAAACTAAATCCATTAAATGCACCTTTTCAAAACAGAAAACAAAAATCCACAAAAACTTCTTGAAATGCAGAAGAAAGTATGTGAACAAGCCACTATTAATTCCATAATAATGACCTAAAAAGGTATTGTAATTACATATGTGCTAAACTGGATAGCACAAATGAAAAATACCTCATAATAAATTAAAATGACAGCAGCAACAGATGATAATCCTCTTTAGTTCTGCTTTCTCCACACAGAGCTACTTAAATATCTTTAAATTTTCTTTTAAGTGGTTGAGACCCAATTTCTCTGATGACTGAAATGTGTCGCTTGAATGTGTTAAGTACAGTTCCTATGCTTTTGCCAAATATGAGTAATTTTCTCTTCCTGCTTGTGAAGAAACTATTGAATATCACTGTATATAAGCTGTTTGAGTCTGGGAGAGTATCTCAGCTGACAGAGCAATACTGAGTACAACTTTCACTGATGAAATTTTTGATACTGTTCAGCAATAGCCTGGGCTATTTGCATGACAAGCTACTTTCAGACCTTTTGTGAATAGGAATCCTGTGAGATCTTTAAATGTTTTGCTTTAACGTTCTAGTGCAGTAACTTGTTACAGAGCGTATGTACTTAATACAAAAATTGGATATGTTTATGATTATCATTTGTTGATGGTTTTTCAGCTAGGGAGGAAACTTTACTGGTCTGAATTGAGGTTATAGTTTAGGAACTTTCTCATTTCCTGCTCAGGGACTGTGACTTCACTGTCTTGAAGTCAGGCTTCATGGTGTTCATAATTGGCATGGACAACTTAAATGACTTTTATAGGTGGGTTTGATCAAGAAGACAGTAATTATGGTGCATGAAACAACAGTGAATACATCTTTCTGTTCCTGGAAGTGTCTCAGTTAACTTGGAGAAACAGGTTACAGGAAGAAGCGGGATACACATAAAAGCCTGACCCATCTGGAACTAAGGAGAAATGTGGCAAGAAAAGCTTAATAAGTCTCCTTAAAAGAAAAGTAATTTAATGCCACAGAGGTTAGGGTAAAACTACATTGGGATATCAGCCATCTGTTCTTGACACACTGAAAGGCCCTATATTTCTTACTGTTGAGAGAAAAGATCCTGAAAGATAGGAGGAGTTACAAGAGAAGAAAGAACAAAAGCACTTCTGATCCAGGTCTCATAGAATCTGGCATACAACTTAAAATACTCTTTGATATGGCAATATTAATTCAGAAAGACTGGAGCTGACCAAGTTTTTATAAATATATGGAGATAAAAGCAGAAAACGTACCTAGCAAAATACAGTATTGACTTTTTTCTTCTGATTTTGACTTGTAGAATTTCAAATTCTGAAGCCACTATTTTCCTGATTAGGAAGACTCCAGTTTGTGAGATGCTTAGAGTTAGGAAATAGTAGCATTATGACTATATTAGACTCAGTTATGGATATGCTGAATGCAGGGAAAGACAAAATATATCGCTTGGCATAGAAAATCTTATCTTCAGAACCTGATCAGAGTATTAACTGGGGAGGTCTCATGAAACAACTGCACACATTTCAAACATGAATTTAGATATAAAAATTAATCTCAGAGCTGTAGAAACTGCAAGTCGTGCTCAGAAATGGGAGCATGAGACACAAGGTAGTAGACGTTTTGTGATAGACTTCTACAGCAATTTGTATTAGAATCATAATCTTGAGTCAGTCTGGATATTACCAAAGATAAAATATTCTGAGAGTCCTTCTTTGGCTTCTTATCACTAGAAAGTGTCAGGAAGAGTTTGCACACAAGTATTCTTATGTTTGGCAAGCTGCTACACATTGCTGATCTCATTTGTTAAGGTATAACTGAGTCCACTGTATCAAGTCAGCTAAGAACCCTCACTTTCTGCTTTGGATTTTAATTTCACAAGGCCTTATTTTGATATGTTCTGTTCGAATTTAATAGAAGAGTTCTGAAGGGTACAAATGTTTAAAGAATGCCTTAAAGAACGAATATTCATTTACATGGAATAGCTGAATGATGAAATTTTATGAACTTTCTGACAATTGCAACTCTGGTAAATTGTTTTGCAGTTTTAACATTTTTTTTCCTACTATTTCAAATGAAAAAGTTCAGCTATTGTCAGGTTTCTCAAATAAAGCTGTTAAGTGAAAATCTATAGTGATTACATGAAGCACTGTAGATTCTTTTTAGGGAATCTACCAATGATCAAGGAGCATGTTTGTATTTGGCTGACTTTCTAACTGCTGTATCCCAGTCCTTGCACTTAAAATTTTGATAGCTCTGACTTAGGAAAAAAGAGCCTTATAGATTCTTAAGAATTGTGTCACAGTTACAGCAATGATGAGATGGTATATGTGCCTTATGCACTACACCATCGTGATAATTCCTTTTTCTCATAGCATTAATATGACAGGATTCCATATTCACAAATGGAAGTTTAATGTCTGTAGTATATTACAGACCCATTAGTGTTCCAGGATGATACCAGAGATAAGTGCAGTCTCTCGGTAGAAGTCCAGTGAGATGGCCAAGCCCCGTCTTCTTGTAAAATGTGAATATGTGAATGCAAATGGAAACCAGCAGAACTTTACTTAGAGGCAGGGCCTGCATTTTGAATTCTACTTCCCTGCCATCTTCCTGGGATAGAAAGGTCTAGGTCAATTAGCTGTCAGAAGTCACAAGTGTGTCTTGATGAAAATGCTATTTAAATAAAAGAGCTGGTGCTTAAGGCAGTAGATTTTAACTATCAGTCTCAAACTGCCACCTTTGCTAATAGACTTCATATAACCTTGAGCAAACTGTTCTTATCCCAGGTGAATGGTGCTTAACTTTACATACAGTCTTCTTCCTGAAGTTTAACTGTACTACTTTCATTATGAGTGCAAAGAGAATTATCATTGAACAGAGATGAGATTACACAGTTGGTCACAGTTAAAAAAAGAAAGATAATCTTTCTAAATACTCTCTTACGTATTCGTAGCTTACCATGTGCAAAGTGTGGAAAAAGCACTATTATCTTTTCTTCGTTTTGTCCAATCAGATTCCAGTCCTATTACATACATCAGCCATATACATCTTTACATGACTTGAAGTCCTGTTAAGGTAAAGAAGTCTTGACAGAGTCAGGTGTTATTTGTGAGACTTCAGAAAAGGTATTTAGAAGAGCAACTACTTATAAGCTTAGAATCTACTGCAGTGGAGCTACAATATCTGTATTTACAATTTTAATCCAGGTAATACCTCATCTCCTTTCAATATAATGAAATTCCAAAGCATGAGCTTTGTTAAAAGAACAAAACAAAGCAAAAGTGAGAACAAAATGCAGCTATGGTTGTTCTTGCAACTCAATTAAGTACTGTAGCTTGCTGGAGGAATATTTTCATCCCCAAAAGAAAAAGGTGATTCACAAGGGTCTGTAATAGTCGTGCCATAAAGAAAGTTACCTTCCAAAAGAAGGTGTATTTTGTTGCATGGAATCTAGTTTACATTCTATAGGAGATCCCTAGTATGTTATCTTTGGACTTTTTGGCCCTCTGTTAATCTAAAATTGGCATCTCAATTGAAACCTCTCAATATATGTTAACACTTAACAGGAGGAAAGAACAAGTTCTTGCAAAAATATTTTACTTTTTCTTTTGATGAATTGAAATGTATATTTTCTTGACACTGGAACTTTCCTTGGAAAAAATAGAAAACTTTTGGGAAAACTGTTTCTTAAAGGGACGTGCAATGATTTTTTTGAGTCGGAAGCAGTAGTTAATTTTGTTATTTTCCTGAGGAGGACAATTTGATGAAGTAGTTCTAGGAGGCAGCTGTAAACCTATTTTGTTTATGACACTACTTATTCTTTCCAAGTTTCCTAAAGCATGCCTTTTTGACCTGCACAGTTGTTCTTTCCTTCATGTTGGAGACATAATATACAACGTAAGATTCAGTGGTAGGAAAAGTTATCACTTTCCGGATGGATGAGGAAATATAATAATACTTCATCATATTATATTTGGTAAGCGCCCAGCTCCTAGGGAGATGCAGCTAGCACTATAAAGTAGAAATGAAATATTTGTGATGATGCTAAAGTGCAACTCCAAGAAATCTACACAGTGCAGAAGAACTAATAGTTTCTGTGTAAATGTTTGATTCCACTTGTCTCATCCAAAGACAATAAAAGGGAAAAAAGTATTTTTCAGAGCCTCTTCAGCTATGAAAAGCACCACTGGAAAGAGAGATTAGGAGAACAGACTGTTAATGAGTTACTAAAAGTAATTATTAAGAAAAATCTAAAATCACAGCAAGAAAAAGTAATATAAATGGCAAGAAAATAAGGTCAAGAATAAGATTCAGAATAAGATTCAATTTCTGTGGTAGAGGGGTTCACTGTTGAATTAATTATTTTTTAGTTGGTAAATGTAGCCATTTACTTTTGTGGAACATAATGTAAAAAAATCTAGTAAATTAAATATCCCATTGTAACACTGAAAACCTTGATACAATTGAAGCACTGGAAGATCTGAAAGGGAAATATATTATGAATAAAAGCCTAGATAGTTGTTACAAAATAATAGATATGTGTTAATGAAGACAAATTGTATATTATAATATTTTAAATTTGATAGCATCCTTAGAATGTTTTTTACTACTTAGAGGGATGTGCTACAGGCTTAAAATGAGTAATTAGATTTTTTAGATTTATTTCCAGGCCAGTGTTTTCCCAGGGCTTTGCATTATTTTGTAACATACTGCTTTACCCTATAACTTTTATTGCAGGAAGATGTCATTATTTTAATTTGGTCTGTCATTGGGGTACCATTTTCTGTCTTGTGTCTCTTCTGTTACTATGTACTGCAAAGTTAAGTTTCAGAGTTTTGATCAAAGTGACTTTTGGTAACTTCTGTTAGTCTTCATGCTGCATGTTCCAGCAGCCTCAACTATATAATTGCTTTAATTTTTGAGACTTTTTCTGCAGACCGTTTCAGTCTTTTATTTTATAAACTATGGTTATTGCTACATTGATGATATTGCTAATACCTTCCATAAGTTGCATTGAAAAAACCCCTCAATGTGGACAAGAATAACAGAAGCAACCTAGGCAGTACCACAGTTAGCATCAACTGTAAAGCAGTGCCTGCTGTCTCAAAAATTCTAAGTATTTGCATGTCCAAAGGTCAGTCTATGAAAGTCCTGAGGGAATCCCTATATGAGAAGAAAAAGAAACTCACTAAAACCAATTTTTTGTGAAACACATCAGTCTGTAAGACTTTTTCAAACCTTATACTCAGTTCATAGAGTTACGGTCTTGATTACTGTCTGTGAAAAGACTTTGAGGCCTTATAAGACATAAATAATTAGAAGTCAAGCTGTTTCTAGTTTATCGTCTTTTAGAGAGCTCTTTTTCTTTGATCATTTGTTGACTTTTCAGCATACTCCAAGTCATTAAATGCAATAAGAGGTCTTCTGTTCCTGCTTTCTTGCCTCCCTAAAGAATAACATTTTTACCAGAAGGTTAATGCTCCCTAATGTATATGAGTCTCTATAGTATACCTTCAGACTTCCAGTAGATGAAACCCAGCATTATTGAGCCTAACTAAAAATTCCCAAATCAGTTTTATAGGAACTTCACCCCAGGTGAGTATTAAAGGGACGACTGAATTCAGGATTAACATATGGACTTCCAAGGTGCTTAACTTTGTCTCCTGAATAAATTTATGACTTACTAACCTGTATCTACCGTGGCAGATTTCCAAATTCTTTGCTGGGAATATACTTCTATTCAATGAGACTTTTAAAAAACCTTGGGGATTTTTTTTTCTTTCACCTGAATTCATTAAAGGCTTTAATGTCATCGTATTTAGCATTTTTTTGTGTGTGCCTTTGCCTTTTAATCTCCCAGAAAGCCAATATGAATTAATCAGAATCATACCATGTACTACTTTCCTTAATCTTTTTTTCCCTTAGCTATCACACAGGAGCACATCAGTTTTAACATTGTATGACAGTCCTTCGGGGAGTCTGCATTCAAGCACTATTTTCTTACAGTTATTCTTGTATTTCATCCACATTTCCAAAAATCTATTGTATACTTTCAGGAAACCACAGTAGGCCTGTACTAGTAGATAGATATATATATGCAAGACTCCAACTTGACTTTCATTCTAAGGACCACAGAAATAAATTTATTTTATTGAGTTTAAAGAGAAAGCCCAAGCACTGTCAGCTATAGATTGTGCTTTATATCCTACATACGGATAATTTGTTGTAGTGTGTCTCTTATGTCAGAAGGATCTATCAGTCACAGAATCACACAATCTCTAAACAATGGACCTGGATAGTTTAACATTTTATAGGATGAGCTGGATTCTCATGGCTTACATCTTTTTGCTGACAAGTTCAATGGGAAGAGGTACTGAAGTCAGTAGTGCTCGCTAGCCTGGAAGTAACATGTTAAAGGTTATATTCATTATGGCACACTATGTCAAAAGTCTGGAAGTTACAAAATGTCAGCTAACAGTGTGTAAGATTATGACAAAATTAATTAGGGCAAAGTATCCTGGTTATGGCTCACTGCAAATGGCATTACTGGGTAATTTTAAACATTCACAGAGATAAAGGTGACAAAGTGCAAACCCTGTCAAATAACACTTTATCATCCCCAGATTGCTTTTACTCATCCTTAATCTGGACCAGTTTCTGCTCTGTCAATCTCCTTCAAGGAAAGTTCACCTAGTAAAAGAAGCTGGATAAAAGTTAAAGCATTTTTTAATGCCCTTTAAAGATAATAAAGTGCTCTGAAGTTAGACCATGTAGAGAAGATCTGAAGTTATATAAGAAATATAATTTTACAGGAATCATCATTAGTATAGTACTTAAATTAGAATATGTTTTAGAAAACAAACCTTTTTTTTAAAAGTAAAATGGTCAATCCATAACTCTGGGAAAAAAAGGTGTTTCTATGGTTTGGAATACGGTGTAGATTTTGATTGTTCTATATTTCTGATGTACTGCATATAAGTATTTTAATTAAAAACTCAACATTTTACAGTAGCAGGTAGGTTTTACAGCTGTTGCCAAGAGCCATCTATCCACAGACTATTTTTTCTACAGATGTAGTGGTTTTGCCTGGGCCAGGTTTTGGTAGTGAGGAGGCTACAGAGGTGGCTTCTTTAAACAAAGATCTGCCAGAAGCTTCCTTTGTATCTGATAGGGCTAGGGCCAGTCAGTTCTAAGATGGAGCTGCAGCTAAGGCCTGGTCAATTAGTGACTGACGTATTTGAGAAAGGGAAGAAGTTGCTGCACAGTCACTAAACTGCAGCAGCCACAGGGAGTGAGAATGTGAAAACATCTCTGCAAACACCAAGAACAGTGGAGAAGGAGCGGGAGGAGGGTGCTTAGACCCTAAAAGAAAGACTCCTCTGTAACCTGTAATGAGGACCATGGTGAGGCAGCCGTGCCCCTGCAGTCCATGGAGGCCACCTGGGAGCAGAGATCCACTTGAAGCCCATGGAGGATCTTGCTGTCAGGACTTGTGATCCTGTGAGAGACTCAGGCTGGAGCAGTCAGTACCTGAAGGACTGTTCTCCTGGTACATGATCCATGTGGGGGCAGGGTGTGAGGAGCTGCTCTGGTGGGAGGTCTCATTCCAGAGCCATTTGTAATGTCCATTGGAAGGACTCAACGCTGGAGAAGATCATGAAGGACTGTCTCCCATGGGAGGGACCCCAGACTGTAGCAGTGGGAAGTGTTGAGGAGGCTCCCCCCTGAGAAGCAGTAGTGACAAAGTCCATCTTTAATGAACTGACTGCAACAGCCATCCCCCATCAACTGCACTGCTGGGAAGGAGGGTTTGGCGGAAGGTGTTTTAAGATTTGGTTTTATTTCTCATCTCCCTTTTTCTCCCCAAGTTAGATCTATTTTACCTGTGTTGTTATTTGCTGAGCAATCTCCTAGTTCTTATCTCAACACACAAACCACTCATTATATTTCTTTCTCCCCTGTCCAGTTTAGGAGAGGGAGTGATATTGTGACTTGGTGGGCACATGGCACCCAGCCAGGACTAAATCACCACAACAGACAAGGAGATATTTAAATGTTCCCAACCAAAGTTCCTGAGCTTCATATCTTCCTCTGCTCAGATTCTTTTTTTCAAATTTGGTTCTAATGTTGAAAACTAACATGTTTTTTATAGGATTGTGTAAGATTATTAACTCTGCAGATCTTTTTTCCCCCCTCTGATTTTGTGATGATTTTAAAGCCAGCTCATGGGAAAAGTAATGTTTGAGATTTTTAGTTTTATCAAGAAATGTCAATCTGAGTTTCATCTGAAATCTGAGAGTATATTTTTAGCACCAAAAATTATGGGAATGTAAGCTGCAGTTACCAGTGCAAAACTCTTTCTAACTCTAGTGCAACTAAATCCAGGTTTGACAGTTTGTGCTGATAACAGAAGATTATTGGTTTGAGTGCTTCAGTCTGATGAGGCTATTGAGTACAAAAGATTAAAGCACATGAACAAGATGTTCTAGCAGAAATGATGAAAGTTACTTCATATCATATGTGCCTTTATGTTAACAAAACAAAAAATGAGCTAAGAATAATATTCTAAACAATCTATGATTTGGAAGAAAAAGGAATACAGGAATCATGCACAGAATTCTTAAATAGTCTTCTAGTGGTGTTAGAAAAAATGTTATTTATTGGTACTTAGATTTTCAGCAAATAAAACTAAAAACAGTCAACAAATTGTATTGCAGTAGAAATGTTTGCATATGACAACAATGTTTGAAAATGCAAGTAAAAACTATTGTAATGAGTAATCTTCTATTCACATTGTTAACTTTTGCAGCATCTTACAAAGTTGTATGGAATAAACCAACCATTAATATTTAAAGTAGTCTTGAAGTATATATTTTTCCAAGATCTATTGTTGCACAGATTATTGTAGCCTATTTTTAAAATCTCATCTCTGTCACCTTATCAATATTTTACATCTATAATAGGATTTACTTTGTGAATTACTTTATATATGCACCTAATCATTGGAACTCCAGGAACAAGTGTTCTATTCTGCTACTTTGATTAGTCCAAATGAGATGAAGTGCATAAGTATTAAGGCCCTGATTTGAATTATTTTTACTTACTCACCTCATGTCCTTAATCAGGTGAAAGGTTCATTGTCTTCAGTTTGACTATGCCCTTTAAGAACTAGTATAGTAGGGCAGCTGTGTGAAAGAAAGGTCATAACTGGAGTGCTCCCAGAAGATAATTTCCAAAACTCTGTCTATAATCTTTCCATACTTCTTCCTACTATATCTGAAGATTTTCAAAACATTTATTATCTTGTGCTTGTCTTTTCTGATTTATTACTAGACAATTTTAGTGTGGGAAATCACTATGGCAAGTATGCAAGTTTTAATCATCATTTCAGACAGAACTATCTTGTTATAAATGTAATATATATCATAACCAGATAAAAATATTCGGCGTATTTAAATTCATATAAAGAAGTTTTTTTATCCTGTTTGCTTAGAAACAAGGAATATGTTTTGTTTACTCTCTTTGAGACAGTTGCAGAAAAAGTAAAAGCAGTTGTGTGCAGTTTATCTTACTTAGGAATACATTATTTTGAAGTGGAAGCTGAGCAGAATTTAAATCCAATGATATGTTACCTGCTTTTTTATAAAGCTCTTGAAACATAAATGGAACTGCATGTTGAATTTAAGAGGCTATCCAGTCTTCATCTTGATCCCAAAACAACATTAATAACGTACATACACTATGGTATAGTTGGTCATCCAACCTGCTCTTGAAGTCCTCGGTAGCTTAGTCATTTAAATCTCTTCTATTCTTAGACAATTGAAATCTGATTTTAAAGTTAGAAGTGGGAATTTTGTTTGTTTGGTTTTTTTTTCCTCTCATGAACTACTTCAAATGTTTTTAAGCTTCTCATTTCTTCTCAGGTCTTCACAGACCACTCACCATAGTCACTGAAAACATAACATTCCTTTCTTTTGTGGTCTTTTTACATTGAGTATCAGTACCTTCCCCACTGCTCCTTTCTCTTGTTATGAATTACTCCAATTTGTACAATCTTATTTTCTAGATCTTGGTCAGTGAGTTTTATTGGACTCTGTCCAATTTGTTTGTATGAGTCTTGAAATTTTGGTGTCCAAAATGGAATGCAATACTGAATTGAGAAAAGCAGAAAAAATAACTTCATATACGCTGAAGACTCTTTGCTTGTACATTCAGAGAAAGTTTTTGTCTTTTTCACTGCAGCGTATCTTATGTGTGATTCATCATATCCCACAGGTAATTTTCCTGAAAAGAAATTGTCTCTTAGACTCTTGTTTTTCATCCTGCATCTGTGCAGTTGGTTATTCTGACCTAAATAGTCTAATTCTCTGGCCTAAATCATCTACCTGTGTTTATCCTTTAGTCTTTGAATCTCATTTTTCAAATAGCTTCTCTGATTTGATGTAATGCAGAAACAAATTTTCTAAAAGTCTTCAAGAAAATTTCTGAGGATGAAGTACTGTAGAAATAAATTTATTTATATGCAGAGATATTTGCTAGGAGATTTGATATTTTACCGTATTCATGATAGGAGATCAACCTTCCTTGAAATGGTACTGCAGATATAGTACTGGAGATGTACAGATAGCTTACATTTGCTTAACTGTATGTGCCTGAAAATCTACTTTACTGTCTATAAATACTTTTTTAGCACTTGAATTTTACTTCTGCCCTTCAAAAAAGTGGCATGTGGTATGAAAACAGCTCAAAGCCACTACAAAATCAATCTCAGTTGGCCTATTTCCATGAGGATTTCACTGGAGGGGGAAAAAAATTGAGTATGTTAATAGTCTCTAATTATCCTTCCTTATCACCAAAGACCTGAAATCTTCTTGTCTGTCCCTTCCTTGTCCTTTACCCTGAAATATTCTTGTATTATTAATTATTTCTAATGATTAATATGATGTTTTTATTGCTAGTAGTGATGATTAATATAAAACGTAATGTGAAGAATATGTTGTTCATGCAAATATATTTGCATTTTAAGAAGTTTTCAGAAGGGCAAATGACATGAAAATTAATACATTTTAAACTGATGATTATAGGTTAAGCCAATGTTGTGAACATACAGTACAAGAACTATATCTGGATTTTAAAAACTGCAGAAACTTAATTTAATATGATGTTCATTTTGCTTCAGTGAAATGCAGCTTTTACAATTATGTGTAGATGCTATAGAATTTCTGAGCTCATATTCATTAAGACGTGACCATGCATCTAAATTTAGTTTTTCTGGCTCTTGTAAAGTCTTAAATCATACCAAAATACAACTTACTGCACATATAACCTCTGTGTGTTTCATCAGTTTCTGTTAAAATTTTAAATATCTCACACAAGAAAACCAAATATGTACATAGTCCTGGAATGGTTAAAAGTGTAGTCATCTGAGTTTATTAGTGAGGTTTTTGAAAAAGAATTATTCCCCAAGTTTCAGTTACCTTATTTCACAAATTTCCACTAGACATTAATTGTGTGAGTTCAATATTTTTGTAATATTCTCAGTATTCAAAATCGGAAGTAATGTTGTGATTAGAACTAGTGTTGTTTAGTTCTCCTAAATTAGGCTTCTAGCTCTTGAGGGGTGAAGACTTTCCTAACCTTTTGAATGTGGTTTTAATTTCTTTACTGGGCTACAGGCAGTTAAAAATTATTGTTACAGAAAACCTTCTAAACATGGATAACACAGATGAGAGAACTCGCACTCATTAATTTCTGATATATGGTAAAACTTGGCAAGTGAATTTCCTCTAGATAGACAGTTCAATATTTATTTTTACTTTTTGCAACAGGTGGGTGAGCAGAATAACCTGACTCAGTTGATGCCTTTTCCACACTATCTAATTTGGGGAGCCATTGGAGCTGCAGAATGTGAAATTAGGCATGTTAACTGGCATGGCCCATCAAGCATTATCAAGAGCAATAATATCGTTGCTGTTACTGTAGATAATATATTCAAAGCCTGTCACTTTCTGATCAAAGAATATGTTCACTTAGATATTGTGCAGTGCTATCCATTTAAATTAGCTGCAAGGCTTAGACTTTTCTGTGTGAGTGCAGGAGTCATGAAGACTTCCATAGAGGTGAATCTCTTCTTAACTGCTGCTTTGTCCATTCAGTTACACTGAATTAGAATTTGTTAAAATTACTGAATTGTGATATAGTATCAATAAAAAATGACACTACCTTAAAAAATAGATGTTCCTAAGGAATTGTAATAATTTGAAATTTAGGTAGCTGATTTCAACATAAAGTTATTTCCTGTAATTAACTTAGTAATATGAAGATTTGAGACTAACTTAACTATAGTTAGAAGAAATAATTGAACATTTAGGAACAGGACTTTATGTAAAATCTGTATTTGTTCATTTAGAGCATCAGTAATGAAGATACAACAAATGGATTTCTACCAGAATCTTTTGTTGTCTATCTTAAAAGCCATAAAAGTTAACTGTCTTAAAACATCTATGAAAACATATTAACAGGGATAAATTCTGAAATTTAGTAATAAAGGTCTTCAAGACCCTCCTGGACACATTCCTATGTGACCTGATCCAAGTGGACCTGCTTCTGCAGGGAGATTGGACTAGATGATCTCTAAAAGTCTCTTCCAACCCCTACCATTCTGTGATTCTATGATTCTAAATGATGGGGCAAGGGGAAGACATACATGCAAAGAGAAATTGCCTATTAGCCACTTACACATATTTACAGATGCGTGATGTAGTTGAGTTTTAAAATTTTATTGGGTGAAAATACATTAGGTGAAAATACAAAACCCCTGATCATACATAGTTCAAACTACAAATCTACATATAGTTTTAGGTAGTATACTGGGGGAATCTGTTGTGAAGTTGGTTTTGAATCACAGTATTTTAATTTTTGTTATAAAAATAACTTTTAGCTGGATAGCTTTAAAAATATGTATGGAGGCTGATGTATATCTCCATTCTATACTGTATATCAGAGAACAAAGAATAGTATAGAGTATTTTTCTCTTTAAGTAAATGAAATAGTGTCTCACTGGAGAGGTTTGGCTCAAGCATAAAATTAATACTTTATTTTGTTAGCTGAAACAAAGAAACTTCAATAGATATTACTTGTTTTTCATAAGCAATTTTTATAGATTAAACTGTTTCTTTTAAATTAGTATTTTGGCACATAAGCCTGGAATTAAATACATGTATAACACAAAGTTGTAATCTGCATAAAGGAGAAAGCACCTGATTCCAGTTTTAAAGTAGAGATAGCAGTAGCTCGGTATAACAAGATTTAATTAACATTAAGTAAGCAAAGAGCAAACTGGAATGTTAATGTTTGGAAGATCCTTCAGATCCTCACATCCCGGATCAAAAGACATTCAAAACAGAATCATTATGTGATGTGCTTGTCCCATTAAAATATGATATCTAGCTAGCATTTGAAACTATGCTAGTTTTTTAATCTGATTTAGTAACTGTTGAGAATTTTGGAACATTTACCATACCATTGGATCTTTCTTTTAGTGAGTCCTGTCATGTCATATGGCTACCTTGACGAGGATTTTTTTTAAATAAATAAAACCATTAACATAAAGAAAATGTTTATTCAAGGTTGCTAAATATGCTGCTGCTAACACAGAACCCTAAGGATTTTGCAATGGAATATTGAAACACAGTAGTCTGTATGTCGCTGTATTCAGCTACAGTAGTAGAGAGTAAAATTACTATTCGTAATGCAATCACCGTTCTTGCAAAAAAACTGCCATGAACTTTGGGACCTTGAAAACTAATATACCAGAAACAATAGTGGAGAGAGGGGAAGTTAGAAAAGGTAATTATTGAGCTGTTAAATAAAAACCCTTTTAGGTCCCTATATCTGGAAATACACAAAAAGGACAGAGTTTGCTAGCTAGAGATTTAGCAGAAAAATGCATTTAAAGTCAAATAATTTCAGATTAGAGGACATATAATTTGGGATTTATCAGAACCTGCCGAGTTTTTATAAACAATATCTGGAGTTCTGTGAAATAAAAATGTAAAGCTGTTTCAGATAAACACTTCCCCAGGGGAAATTGTTTGGTATTCACTGAAACAGAGAGTGAGAGATGGTAGAGGGGTAAAGAAAAGATGGAATCAACATCCAGCTTGCCAGTTTGGTTTTTTTTTTTTCTCACGGTAATCTGATCAGCACTCCGATCATAAAACTCCTGAAAGCAAAGTTGTACAATTAGAGCTACAGGAAACAGTTCAGAACAGTTTTCATTTGAAGTGGACTTTCTTTGGTTAGAGGACCTTCGTTTCATTTGTGATAGTCATTTTCCTCCTGATTATTTAGCAGCTTTTCCGCCGTCCTCCCAATTCTTAGCTCCTCTGCACTGTCAGACAGATTTATTATTTCCTGTTTTCCTTGAGGAACAAAATACCGAGGACATGGTAGCTGTATGAAATGGAGCAAAGTTCAGAGGGTGATTTGAATGGGAAAAGGAAATGCATTGATTTTGCTGGTAGAAGAAGACTGGCTCTGTGTAGGTGTTTTACTTTCTTTGCCTTGGCCCAGGAAGCCATAGGAAAGTGTTTTATGTGTTTCCAGCCAAGGAGTTGGTTGATTGTTTTTTTATGTCTGGCCTGAGCTAACATCTCAGCTGTTCATGATACAGATTAAGAATCTATTAGCTTTTTTACAGACTTCTGTGTTTAACTACATGGGTACAAGCCTCATTTGTGATGTGTGTGTATATATGGGGCACAAAGTAAAAAATATGATCAGAAAGCCAGCTATTCAGAAGGCATACTTTGTTTTAAATCTATAGTGGTTTTATATTTGATGTTTGCAAGCTAGGGATTTCAATTTTCCACATTAAAGCACCATGGCTAATGCAGATTTTTCTCATAGAGGGTGACTCCCTGTTAAAAGGCACTGAGAGACCTATTTGTTGATCAGACAAGGAGTCGCAAGAGGTGTGCTGCCTGCTGGTACCCAAGATCCAAGACATGGCTGAGAGAGTGCCACATCTTGTCAGTAGTGCAAGCTACTATCCCCTACTTCTCACACTTCTTCACACTTCATGTGAGTGTCAATGATTCGATGAGCCACAACATGAAAAAATCAAGGAGGATTATAAAACCCTGGGGGGAACAAGTGAAGGATAGTGAGGCCCAAGTTATCTTCTCCTCCATCTTGCCCATTAGAGGAAAGGACTCAGACAAAAATAGACAAATTATGTAATTTAACTCCTGACTATGAAGCTGGTGCTGTTGAGAAGGTTTCAGTTTTTATGACAATAGTATCTTCTTTGGTGACTTTAGTCTGATAGAGTGGGATGGAAAACACCTGTCTCATAGGGGCCACAGAGTCTTCAGGAATAGGCTGGCCAACTTGGTTAAGGGGGCATTTAACTGAAGAACTTGGGGGGCAGGGTGTCAAATAGCAAAGTATATGTCATCTCATCCAACAAGGAAACAGGTCAGGACAGGAAATGCAATGATGAGTGCTCCTCAGCTGCACACCAAGATGAGATGCAGAGGCTGGCCACCCTGAGGGAGAGCATAACTGTGGAAGGTCCTCTTGCACCCATCCAGGGAAACCTATGTGCTCTTGTGTTGCATGTACACCAACGTATGCAGCCTGGGGAATAAGCAGGAGGAACTGGAGATGTGAGTGCAGATGCAGGGCTGTGTCTTCATTGCAGTTACAGAGACATGGTGGGACAGCCCACATGGCTGGAGCACAGCGATGAATGGCTATGTGTTATTTAGGAAAGACAGGACAAAGACGTGAGGGGTAAAGCAGTTAGAGTGCATTGAGTTCTACTTGGGCAGGGATTAGGGGCAGTTTGAGTGTTTATGATGAGAATTAAGGGGCAGTGTAGTGTAGGTGATACTATTATGGGAGTTTAATATAAGCCACCTGATCAGGAAGAGGAAGTGGATGAGGTCTTCTACAGACAGCTGAGAGTTGTCTCATGATCTCAGTCTCTGGTCTTCATGGGGGACTTCAGTCACCCTGATATTTGCTGGCAAAGCCACATAGTCAAACATATGCAGTCCAGGAGGTTCCTGCAGCGTGTTGGTGACAGCTTCTTGTCACAGGTGACTGAGGAGCCAACAGGGAGGGGTGTGCTGCTGGACCTTATCCTAACAAATAAAGTCTGGCTGGGGATGTGAAGCAGCCTTGGCTGCAGTGATTATGCGATGGTGAAGCTCAAGATTCTGCGTGGAAGAAGCAGGACACCACACAGGATTGTGACCTTGGACTTCAGGTGAGCTGACTTTGGCCTCTGCAAAGACCTGCTTGGAGGAATCTCATGGGCTAGGATTCTAGACACTTGGAGTGCTCAAGAAAGCTAGTTGCTCTTCAAGCACTACTTCCTCCAAGCCCAAGATGGATGTGTCCTCCCATCAATGTATCAACATCCAAATCAATGACCTGGATGAGGGGACAGAGTGTACCCTCAGCAAGTTTGCTGATGACACCAAACTGGGAGGACTGGCTGGTTCCCAAGAAGGCTGTGCTGCCATTCAGCGGGATCTCGACCAGCTTGAGAGATAGGCAGAGAGGAACCTCATGGGGTTCAACAAGGGTGAGTGCAGAGTCCTGCACCTTGCAAGGAACAACCCTATACACCAGTTCAGGCTGGCAATTGACTGCTGGAGAACAGCTCCATGGAGAGGGATCTGGGAGTCCTGTTTGACACCAAAATATACATGAGCCAGCAATGTGCCCTCCTGGCCAAGAAGGCAAATGGCAATCTGGGATGCATCAAGAATAGTGTGGCCAGCAGGTTGAGGGAGGTTTTCCTTCCCTGCACTGTCTACTCTGCACTGGTGAGGCCTCATCTGGAGTACTGTGTCCAGTTCTGGGCTCCCCAGCTCAAGAGGGACAGGAAACTTCTAGACAGAGTCCAGCACAAGGCCACCAAAATGATCAGGGGACTAGAGCATCTTTATTACAAGGAAAAGCTGCAGGAACTGGATCTGGAAAAGAGAAGACTGAAGTGGGACCTCATCAACACCTTTAAATACCTAAAGGTTGGATGTCAGGAGGATGGAGTGACACTTTTTTCTGCAGTGTCTAGTGACAGAACAGGGGTAATGGACATAAGCTAGAACACAGAGTTTCGCTTAAACACAAGGAAAAACTTCTTTACTGTAAGAGTAATAGAGCCCTGGCACAGGCTGCCCAGGGAGGGTGCAGAGTCTCCTCTTGAGGTTTTCAAAACCTACCTGGACGCGTTCCTGTGTGAAGTGACCTCATGTAGGTAAACCTGCTTTAGCATGAGGGTTGAACTAGACGATCTTTAGAGGTCCCTTCCAACCCCTACCATTCCATGATAACTGTGAATATTATCTTCTCTATTATCATCTTCTAATGGTTTGTTCTATTCGGAAGTGGTCTTGGTACATTCTATTTTTACCTTTGCCAGTACTAAAAGACCTAAAATTTTATTAGAGAAATACATAAAATCAGATCTACAGCCTTGCTTAAATAGGATTGAAGTCAACCTCTCAAGCCTGTTTGCCTCAGTGAACATAGTGTGGGTGGAAATCTTGACAAATGGAAATATCGATGAACTTTCGATCAAATAGTAGAAGAGAAAAAGATTTTTCTGGAAGAAAACTTGCAAATCCTACTATGAACACTACCAAACAACCAGGCTTTCAGAAAATTACAGATGGATGCAGCTTCTGTTGTTGCATACTGGCAATCTAAATGGGGAAAGAGTAAATTCTGATAGGATCACCATCTTTATATATCTTCACATATCTTTTAATCTTACTGGTTTTAAACCGTACTCAGGAAGAAAATGGGATCTTCATTTTACTTCAGATTACAGATCTTCATTTTATTACATTTTACATACAGAGCGTGCAAGCACAGTACCACACTAGAATTATTTGCTGTTTAAGCTAGTAACAAGAAAAAAAATAACCACTTTGTTCAATTTACTGCCTTGAAGTGCCCTGCAATTTAACCATTATAGTATTATATTTGATTGTGACTCCCCTAAATGAGCCACTTTAGAACTGAAGAATGTTTATGTCAATTAATGCTCTTGTTGCTACCATGTCATTTGTCTAGGTAAAAATGTGGGCTCTGAATTTCGTCAGATTATGGAGTATGTTATTATATGAATGTTTTTATTCTTCTTAGTTTGTGTTAGAGAAGTATGTGTCCATGTGTGAGTGTTGAGAATATCTTTATAGACTCTTCAATAAAACGCTTCAGTTACAAGTGCTGAAATACAATCAATATTTTAATGAAGAAAGTAATTCTTTGGCGTCTTTGGTCAGATTCTTCTTTGGGAAGAATTTGTAATTGATAGTTGTCTCTAGTCTGTGCTATGGAAACTATGAAGTCAATTGATAGTGGATGTTGTCTACTTTGACTTTACTGAGGCATTTGACACTGTTTCCCACAGAGTTCTCTTAGACAAATTGTCTGTTCTTGGCTTGGATGGCCATACACTTTCCTGGGAGATAAACGGGTTTGATGGCTGGGTCCAACAAGTTGTGGTCAGTAGCGTGAAATCCAGTTGGCAGCCAGTCACAAGTAGTGTTCTCCAGGGCTCAGTACTGGGGCCACTCCTTTCTTAATTAATGATCTGTATGAGGGGATAGAATGCACCCTTAGTAAGTTTGCGGATGACACCAAGCGGGGTGGAAGTGTCGATCTGCTTGAGGGTAGGAAAGCTTTAGAGAGAGATCTAGATAGGCTGGATAGCTGAGCCAAGGCCAATGCCATGAGTTTCAATAAGGCCAAATGCAAGGTCCTGCACTTGGGCCACAGCAACCCCCAGCAGTGCTACAGGCTTGGGGAGGAGTGGCTGGAAAGCTGCCAGGCAGAGGGGGACCTGGGAGTGTTGGTTGACAGCAGCTGAACATGAGCCAGCAGTGTGTCCAGGTGGCCAAGAAGGCCAGTGGCATCCTGGCCTGGATCAGGAACAGTGTTGTCAGCAGGAACAGGGAGGTGATCATTCCTCTGTACTCGTCTTTGGTGAGGCTGCACCTCGAATACTGTGTCCAGTTTTAGGCCCCTCTCTACAAGAAGGACATAGAGGTGCTGGAGAGGATCCAGAGGTGGACTACCAAGCTAGTAAAGGATTTAGAGCATATCTCATATGAGGAATGGCTGAGGGATCTGGTGCTGTTTAGCCTGGAGAAAAGAAAGCTTGGGGGAGATCTTATTGCTTTTTCTCTCTACAACTACCTGAAAGGAAGTTGTAGCAATGAGGGGGGTTGGTCTGTTCTCCCTAGTGACAAGCAATAGAACAAGAGGAAATGGCCTCAAGTTGTGCCAGGGGAGGTTCAGGCTAATATGTAATATGTAATGAAATGGAATTTAGGGATTTTTTCTCAGTTGCTCTTTTGTGAATAGATCATAGATGTGCTCTCAGATATCTTAATGAATAAACTGTTGCTTTAAATATATGTGCTTCTAGTTGAAGTTTGCTTTGCTTGAAAACTCTTCTAATAAATCACCCAGTTCATGATGGACGTGGCTCAAAAGTGGATGGGACTTGTGGGTGCTGATGCTTATCCAGTGGATTAGTAGCAGCTGGAACAAGAGCACAATAATGGTGTGGTCACCTTTCATCCTCTTCCCTCCATGCTATATAGCATGCTGTCTTTTCTAATCTACTGTGAATTGTGGTGTTAAAACAGTAACAAAACGTGTTGTTTTGGCAAATATACTTAACCACTGAAGGATAGTGCTTTTTCTTTGTGCAGTAGCTTAAATTCTTTTTCCCCCTCCAATCCTTGTAAATAATGTGCCGTATGATGTGTAAAGAGGCAGAACTAAATATGTATCCTAGTTCACTAGCCTAAAAATGTCCCACCATGCCTGATGTAGCCTGATGTTTCATTTTCTCTCTAGAACAGATGTATCTTTTTTTTGTCTGAATGCACATTCAGAAGCATCAGACACCTAAAGTGGAGCTGATCTCATCTAACCTTAGCCATGGACAAGTCATGCAGCCATCCAGGCAGTTCTAGACTTCCTGCATTAGACACCAGGACACACAGTTATCCTAAAATCCGTTCTTAAAATCAGAGGAATGACCTACTCTTCTGAGAATTCATGTGTAACTTTCACACAGAGAAAAATGAGAGACATCCCATCCTGCAAAGCAATTCCTCTGGTAGCTACTTCACACCTGTTTCTGGGTGACTCATTCCTGTGTGTGGTCTTTTTAAATACATACAAGACAACATTTGTGTGTAGCCTCTTGTGAAATTGCAAAATTATAAAAGTAATAAATTTAAACATGCAATAGCTGAACAGAATAATAGCCCACTATGACTTTAAGTACTGCTATATTAATCCCACTCTGGAAACAAAGGCTTTCTACCAACAACTTTTCTTTAGATACCTTGTGACAGAATCACTTCATCCTATGCAGTTTGAAGACATACAGTATCACAAGATGCAACTGTTTAACAGACACACAATAGATACCAAGATAAACTTACAGCTGAATAGTAAACAGCATTCCAAAAATGTTCAAATAGACATGTATTTTAACCTGTAGTCATAAAGTAACCCTTGCACCCTTACAATAGCTAAAGCTCTAACGTCAGACATTTCTACATCACTTAGAAGTTTCAGTCTAGAGGATGGAATGCTCAAGACAACTCGTAAAAATATATACACAGCTGAACACAATGTTCCTGGTTTTATGCTTTGGGAAATAACACATATCTGGTCAGTGAAGAAAGGTCAACACTTCCTGAGAGCCTCTAAAAAGCAATACAGATGCTCTGAATAAATTGCTGAGATAAAATGGGAGCCATCAAGATACAATTAGGAAACATCAGGTTCAGGAACACCAGTAGAATTCAGTCCATTTGAATACAAGCCAATTTTCTCTTTTCATGTGAGTACATTTGATCTCTGTTTAAAGCTGCAATAACACAGATACAATGACTATGTAAGTAAGTTAATTATGTTTGTATTTTTTTCTAAGTTATTTTATGCAGGCTCGTAGGCCATGATTTTTATCTATAAAAAGGTACTAGTCACACACATATTATGTTGAACAACAGCTTTCATGTATGTAACTCATAAGAGTTAATCACCACACATTGTGTCTTTCCAAATGACAAAATTATGAAAGGCAGTGAATCATATTAGTCAGATGAGTATTAGATCAGTAAAATTTTCCATGTATAGAGCAAGCAAACTTTTTCTGTTCATTGATGCTCAAATCTAGAATAAGACAGACAACTAAGGAAGTTCTTCATTAAAAATGCTTTTTAATAACTGTTTTCAGAAACGTACTATCCTATATTCTCTTGTTAAACATAATTCAGTAACATTTTAATTACATGGAATTCCTATGCCTGAAAAAGGAGCTTCTTGCTTGTTTCGAATATACTTTGGGATTGAACTTGAAATTACATTTTCTTTAATACCTCAGTGTTTTTCTTAACTTGCGTGTGACATATATTGTCCTTTTGGGAAATAATGTTGCAAATCTTATGGCTAGAGTTTGGATCTAAAAATCAATTTATATTAAACTGATGTGAAAAGAAATGTATTGAAACAGGCATGCACAAGAAAGCATGATTTTTTCATCCTAAGAGCTGTTTCAGTTTTATTTTTTTTAATAGTAACAGTGTGGTTTAGGCAGCAGCATACCTTAAACAATATTCTGAGTTTATCTAATGAATATCAGGTTTCCTCTCATGAGTTCTTTGCATTCCAGTTTGATTTTGGTCTAGAAGTATTGTCAAAGTGAATGAGTACTGTTTGATCAGGATATTCCTCAGAAAAGCCCTTCCTTCCTTACCGTAAGTTCCTCATTGAATTTACAAATTCACATACATATACGTCCTTACATGTGTCATGTTGGAAAGGTTAGACAGGATCACCTCTTTTCCTATGCATGTGTATTTCAGCCTGGTTTTTGCCTTAGCAGTTCATGAGAGATTTGTGGATTCAGATGTGAAGATCATTCATAAGTACATATATGAACTTTTGTGTGGAGTGAGGGAAAATATGAAGATTCAAATTTTGGAGAAGGTTGTGTTTAAGCTATATAGGAGGCCCAATCTTTGGGAAGTGCAGAGGCTTGCTCTGGGGCAAAAAGAGTAAGGACTGGTGAAGTGATCCGTTTAGAGAATATGATTTAGTCACAAATAATGTTCCTAAAGAATACAGAGAAATTGCATGAACTTTATTCAGAACATTGAATTTAATCCAGAAACATTATCTAACTTTATGTTCGGATGCTGTCCTAATGTAATGAAAACATAAAAACATATCTCTACTTGATTCACTGATAATATAGGAAATGTTGCCTTCTATATTGTAGTGAATGACACTTTTTCAAGTAATCCAAGTACCATGTGTATATTAGTACACTCAATGTCTATATGGATGAAACTGTAAAAATACACAAAGGTTACAGGGAATCCATTACTGTAAGTACATTTCCTTTACAAATATTGATGTAATTGGAAAATTCAGGAACCACAACATAAGTATTCAATTCTGTATTTTACCACCCCTCCTAGTAATATGATTAAGCTTGTTTTCATAGCTCATATTTTGCTTACCGAAAGAAAAGTTAGAAAGTTAAATAAAGGATTAATAATATTGTTGCTCTATTAATTCTAAGCAGTAATGCAGAATTAAGGCATATTTTGGAAATGTACATTTATAGACAAATGACATTTTTTTTGTTTAATAAAATGCTTAATAAGGCTTTGCAGATAGTACACTCAAAGCTATTAAATAATTGAGTTTATATGCATTGTACCAGGTTGCCATGACATTATAGACACTTCAAAGAGGCTTTTGGTATCAAAACTGCTGCTGTTAAGACTGTGCACTCTATACAGAGATTGCATTACTGTTTTGTAAATGACAACAATGAATTTTTAGAACCTGTTTAATTAGTTTTTTAACACTTTCTACAGTAAGATGTCAAATACAAATAAATATAACAAAACAAGTGAGAAATATGTGTATGCACACTAACGATAATGAAGAAGAGTAAGGTCATAAGGAGCCATGACTAGAACTTTACAAAGTATTAAAAGACAGACTAATAAATTGTCTTATTGAAAGACATTTTTTTCCTTCCTTTCTGTGGAGTTAAAACTCAGACTGAGCAGCCATACATCTGGGAAAAGAGTAACTGCAAAAGCTCCCTGAAGGCCTGAAACTGAAGGACCAAAGCTTTATAGTTCCAACTTTACATGTATCTCTTAGTTTAGAAATCAAATGATTCTAGAGACCCTTTAATATTTGGTTGGAAATGACTAAATGACAATGATGCAAAAATATTTTTTTAAAAAACAATAAAACTATTTTCTCCAAAAACTATTTCAAATGGTAACATTTTTAAACTGTGAGGGAGATAGTTTTGCATACCATAAGGTCAAACCTCTTATGATAGAGCATTGGTCTTCTCCAGTGTGCTTTCATTTGCAGCACTTTATAACAAAATACCAGCTCATGGCTTCTGGAGTGCTATGTAGCTTGACAAACTTAATTTCACTGGTGAAACTATAACATGTATGGTCTTGGGAACATCTGCATTATCCAAGGAAGGCCCTTTGCATTTGGTCAGCACAAGGAATCCTTTCCTGTAGTAAGCATCTTAAGTTTTATTGTCACTGAATTTTCATTGTAGCATCCTCCTTTCAGATTTCCTCAAGGTGAGTAACATAATGCTACAAACGCAGGCATTTCTTGGAGACACATTGCTGTGGTAGTTGTGAAAGGGACACCATTAAGCAGTGTCCCACAAATCCTTCTCACAGCTGCAGTTTCTTGTGTAAGATTTTTAAAATGTGAACTTTTCTCCTCTCGTCTCTCTAGCTAAGATGTGAATTACTATGCATGTTTGTTTCTGTGTTACAATACAAATGATGCTGTTCTAATCTAAAGGCAGAGATCAAGACTGTTTAGGATGCCATTTCTTGCCTGACTCATGTTTGTTCCCGTCTTTATAAATATATAAGACTTCACAGGAATGTAATTCATCGATCCTCACCCACATACTCCCAAGCACTAGGATGCATGTCTTCACATGCCCTATCTTGAAGTCAGATGTCCAGATCCTTACAGCTCAAATCTGTTTGCTGGATGCTGGGAAGCATAATGATGCCAAGCCCTCACCATATTGGGGTTCTCCAGGTTGCAGGTCTGCAAGACTCTCTCTGTCCTCTGCTGGAGCCCAGTGGGATGACCCTCCTTCCTGAGAGCCATCCAATTTTCCTCGCTTCCTCCCTCTTGGGTACTCAGAAAAGCAGCACACAAGGCACGTGTGGTGCTCAGGACTTAGAGAGTGACTGATGCAGGTGCCAACATCTCCTACCACTCCAACAGCCTTTCTCAGGGGTCTGCTGCTCCTGCAGCTTCCACAACCACACAGACCCATCATCTCTGCCCTAGGGCTCATATTAACACTCTCTGTAAGAAAATTACTTTTCTTGCTGCTGAATGTTGTGTACTCATGTCTTGCAAGTTAGCAGCTACATTGTACTGCTGTATTTGCAAACCTTATCTACATAGGTTGCTAATTCTTTGGTACTCTATGTGCAGATCAGGTGAAATGGGCAGGGATGTGACGGAAAGAATACCTCAGGACATGCTTCATGTAGACTGGATGGGTCTAACATTTTACCTGGACTGGTGCCTTTGTCATATGCTGTCTGTACTTTTTGAAGTCTCCTGTGGTTCATACCAGATGGACAACGTGTCCTGTCAAACTTTGCAGAAGGACTTACCTCTTGTGGGGAGTAATGGCACCTAGGATTGTTTGTTGCCCATATTCAGCTGTGATTTGAGTAAAATGAGAGTCCACAAGCATGAGACATTTCTTAGACAGACTAGCTCAGGTAAGCAAGAGATGACATGCAGAAATATATTTTAGGTATGTATTATCTTCATCTCTTCTTTCAGAGTCATTTATTTTGTTAATCTCTGTATAATTGTGTCCTGGTTTTGCTTCTGAACTCTGAAACCTTCTTTTATCTTATTGTTAAGTAGCCTGGGAGGGTTTTAGAAGGACTCTTCTTAAATAAAACTGAACTTTGGTTTGTGAAGATGCTAGTGGATGATCTCCTTTAACACCATTTTTTTTGGCATTTTCATGAAAGTTTCTAGCAGCCGTGACCTTCAGCAGTTCTTCTCTAACTTCCTCTAGTTGGCTGCTAGAACTAAAATCATCTTTATCTGAAGTTGTTTCTTTCTTTAGTGGCAGCCTAATAGGAACTTTCAGCAGAGCCTGCTGTTATGAGTACATCTCCATAGAGAGGTTCATTTTGGACAGACAAATCACAGCAGCTACAGCTAAAATCTTTGCGCTCTGACTGATAGTTAATCTAAAAGGAGACTTTTAATTCCCTTTTTGGGGGGTTGGTTTGGTGGTGTTTGATCTTTTTTGAAAGATCTATCCCTAAAAGACATGTGCCCATTCATTTTCCTAGGCACACAGCAGCACAGTCAAGATGCAAGGGATATGATTTAATTAGGCTTCAGCTGTACTAACTCATCTGGGAAGTATCCAGCACTAACTCAAATAGAGCAGGTCATGATTTTTCTCCAAGGGAAGCTTGGATTGCTTCCTGATTAATGTTATTGTCCACTTGTTGAAGAAGTGGCCTGGTACCAAAAGCCTTGCACATAGCCTGGGTGCCACACTTTTAATTACTGATGTAAGAGCA
This sequence comes from Colius striatus, assembly GCF_028858725.1. Lineage (NCBI taxonomy): Eukaryota > Metazoa > Chordata > Aves > Coliiformes > Coliidae > Colius > Colius striatus. The sequence goes on from NC_084761.1 coordinate 30,414,550, forward strand.
CTATGATGGTGCTGTGAGGTTTAAATTTGTTATCTTGTCTTGGGAAGTTAAAAAAAACCCAAAAAAACCCACCCTTTTGCTTTCTCATCATTACTTTATTAGAATGCTTAGCAATATTTCACAACAGCTAAAAATAAAAGTCAGTCTGTGCCAGCTTTTCTGTAGGGAGATTAAACCATAACTGAAACTAAAACCAACAACCTGGTCATATTTCTTGGGGAGCCTCAAGCCTGTAAGAAGAAAATAGACATCTCCTTACATGTCTACTTTTTTCCTCAACATTGCACAGCAAGTAACTGCTAGGTATTTGTTTCCCCTGAAAGAAATAGCTGTTCTGGTAGTGCGGTTTCTGCAACCCTGCAGCTGCTTCTGGCTAAACATTTCTCTTAGATGAAGTCATTTCAACAGTAGCTAGTGTGCTTGGAGTGTTTACAGATAACTGATACAAAATACATGAAAATTACAGACTGTGGTGAGGGACTGGAGCAGATAGTGTCTGTGAAAGAGGTCTGCTAAACCTTACGGTATTTTTGCTAAATGAAAAGAAAACCAAACAGACAGAACTGAACACTTGGTAACATTTGTAAGATTTAGGTATTTTATATTGTCTTCAGTTTTATGGCTGCTTTTTATATATTTATGAAGGAAAATTCATTCTTTCGCAGTTCAACATAGATAATGTAGCCTTACATGAAGCATTCAAAAGGACAAGCAGTTTTTCCAAATGAAACAAAGTTTCAGTTTAAGTAATAAATGAAAAGACTGATGATTCATTAAGTTCATGAAATGAACTCAGTGGAATTCCTATAATGAGAATGTGTGCTTTCTACACCACTTTAGGAAATATTTTGGCTCATTAGAGATAACATCTGGTCAGCTGTAGGAAGCTTTTCTTACTTCAAAAATGTTTTTGTCGAAGACTTTCCACTGATTCTAAACAGAGGATAGTGGATTCATCTATCAAGGGAAGTGATATAAATATTCAGTCTCTTGCCACCAAAGTTAGGATTTCATGTAAATGTGAAAAGAGAGGAGTATAACAGATTACTTCAGGCTTCTTTAGTGGTCTTCCTCTGCTTTTTCAACTCTGGGCATATGAGAGTCTTATATATTTAGCTTCTAACATTGATATGTATTTTAGCAACTCAGTATACAATTGGTTCTGCTAAAACTCCTATCGCTCCTTCTGTTACACGTATAATTTTTTTGAGGACATTGTGTCATTTATTCCTCTGAGCTAAAATGCCCAAGGTAACATTACCAGTCTTGCACAGAATCTTGTCACGTAGCTGCCTATGCCCATTGCTTGAACACTTAGTTTGTTAATTGGAGAGATAGGTACATCAGATCCAATTTTTAATCTGTTTCATCCATTGAGATTTAACTTTCCATTCAATGATCTTGTCTGTGATTTTAAAGGTAGCCCACCTCAAGAATGTAAAATTATCTGTCAATTAAATAGTTTTCACTGATCCTAAAGACTGGTGTGCTATTGAAAAATGTGATTTTTTTTAATGTATCTTATGCTTTGTTCTTTTTGTGGGACATTAGTTTCAGCAGCAGTTTGATTTTTGCCATGCTGCAGTTTTTTCTTTTCTTTTCTTTTCTTTTCTTTTCTTTTCTTTTCTTTTTGTAGGGTTTCTCTAGCCCAACACAATTGCAGTCCAGTCTTCTGCTGGTTTCCATTGCTTCCTTAGACTTTCTTTCACTTACAGTCAGTGAATTAGTATTATGCCAGAAAGAATTCCATTTCATATCTAATTACCAAAGTCTTTTTATTAAGTAGAGAAATTTGTATGTATATGTGTAATATACAGAAATACAAATTTGTCGAAAAGTATTATGAGAATGTTATTAATATAGCAAAGTAACTCATTTAAAATTATGTACTAGAATGAAGACTTTTCCATGCGAGCTTAATTGCCCTTTTCATGTATGTTACCTTCTTTGATTAGATGATCACACAATTGTTCATTTTCAGAACCCATGCACAGGGTGCACTGCATTAATATATGCGCACATATCACAGTATTGTCATTATCATCCCACAGACAGAAGGGTTGATGCTGGTTTAAAAGCCAGGAGCTACAACTTTGTATGGATCATGGATCTCACCCTCTGGGATATCAGGTGGTTGCATTAGAAATGGAGGAACTCAGTGGGAAGCCTGACATCTTGCCCTTAGGGCCTCACTTGTGGGGTTGAGTGTACACAGAAGTGTGCCTGTCTAAAGAAATGGCATTTATTTTGCTTGCTTCGATATGTTTCGGGGTTGACAAAATGACACTTGCTGCTAGGGAACAACAAGCAAGCAACTCCAGTGGAGAATCTCTGAGCAAGGTAATGTGGCCCTCATTTTAGGGATGTAGAGGTAAGACACTGAGAATTTTGGTTGAAAATTTTGGTTAGAACAGTTGATAAATCAGAGAACAGATTTGTCTGCAGTAAGTGATTTTGCATGCTCTAAAGAACTGCTGTCCTTGTCTTCAGTTTTACTGTGAACTGTCCTCTGTCTTTCAAAGTAAGCATTCTGAAAATGGAATTGATGCATACTTATGATAAATTTATACATATACTTAACCAATATTAAATAGCAACTTTGTGGGATAAAGTCCAGATTTCTAATGTATCACTTGACTGCACTAATATTCTCAATATAACAGTGCAGAAGTCTTTGTGTAAAATAGTGTCAGTAATTTGTTCTTTATGTGCATTTCTTAATATCTCAGAAACAAGAAGCATGTTTTGAAAATGAGACCAAATCCAATTTCTTAGGAAACAGAGGAATGATGTGAGTCTTGAAATGCTGTGAAATTCCCAAATCTGGAATAGACATATGCAGCCTGGGGTAAATCTGTTACCAGCTCATGTCTGCTGATACTCTTGATCCCTGCCTCTGCTTTTGGATCCCTTCCTGTGTTCCTGTCACCTTTGCCTTATGATTCCAGTCCCATCCTTTCCCTACTCTATCTGTTCCTTAAATGTATGTGAATGATTTTTTTAAAATACATACCCTTCTGATTTTGCAATGAAATAGAATTGTTAAAGTTGTTAAAATTCAATAGAAAAAGATAGGATATTTCCTTGTCATTTCTGCTTTACTAATATTTTTTCAAAGCAAAATTAAGATGTTGTTTCTCAGTTCTAATCTGTATTTATCAATTTTCATACTGGAAATATTGCTTTGTGAGCTTTACAGTCTTAACACATTGATATTCAATGTGCCTCTTTCTACTCTTCCTGAAACTAACTTTCCAAAAACACAACCATGAAAAAACACAAGAAAGATATGCTAGTATGGTTTTGAAGAGTATATTACTTGACTTGTACCTTTTAATATAGAGGAGAAACTTAATGGAATTCTGACATTTACTAAATGGTATTTGGTGAGTAAGGCCACCTGGATAAATTGGTTTATCATTAAGTCCATAATGAAACACAAGATGTGTCATTTTGTTCTGGGGTTTTTAAACATCTCTTCTTTATGCTACATTGTAAAATATTGTGTTATACATATCTCTTTTCACAGTTTCTGTTTCAGGGCACCTAATGTTTTCCCACTGAAAGAGAACAACAAAAAACTCGATTTTAATTCAGTTCAGTAGAGGGCAAAAGGCAAGTATTTTTTTTTCCCTTTCTTTTTCCTGAATGATTTTGATATTAGGTGCAGTGGTCTCACTATTGTATTGAGAAGCACGAATACAGCAGTCAACCTGAGATATTTTTGAATTCTGCTTAGATATGTGAAAACAATGAAATTTTCCTACACCTACTATTCTTAAATAAATTGCAAATATTTCTAGTATGTGTGTAAGTTCACACTTGTACAATGTATTCTCCTTTCAATTAATAAATAAACTACTAATTAATTTGAAGAAAGACTTCTTTCTCTAAGTACATAATTAGAATGAGATCAAATCTGCCTGACTTCTGGATCTTGAAAAACAGGCATTACCAGGTTTCCTTAATAGCTGTTAAGCCATAATATGAAGATCAGGAACTCTGTATTAGATGTGTAATTTTCCTATACAATGAGTGTGTGTGTAAGCAGTAGAATACTATAGAATCCTGAATGAGAACATGGTAATTGCAAATTGTTTATTGATAGCATGGAGGAAATAAAAAGTGTGTGCTCTGTATTGTATTTATTTTGCTAAGAATTAGGGAACAACCTAGAATTACCAGACATTCTTGCCTTCATTTAGACTGCCAGCCCTCTAAAGCCTTTCATGAAGTGGACCACGTCATCTTTTTTTCTCTTTTTCTTACCCTTCTTACACCGAAATAAATGAAGAAAGATGATTTTCTGGAGGAGGTTCATAAATTCCTTCTTCTCCTTCAGGTGTGCAGGTTCTTTCTGCAGATGTTTTTTTCCTCCCCAAGCAGATCAGCAGTTTACTGCTTATAAATTGCATGGCATATCCATTGCTTCTACAAGGAAGGATTAGGGAAAGCAGTTAATGCTACTTTTTGTTTGTTCAGGATTTTTTGGTCTTCATTATTCTTTTATCTACTTTGAGCTTCTGCCAATAATATCCAATGGGGTGTTACATGCTTGTCAGGCAAGTTACTATACTAATTTGTGAAATAAGTGGGATTATCAAAATAGGACTCAGAACTCTTTTTTTTTTTTCCCCCTTTTTCTTAACTAAGTCTTTACTATGACTTCTGGGCTTTTTTTCACTTTGACCAGAAAAATAAAGAATTATATGTTAGGAGGGTGGATTCAGTTTTGGTGAGATGAATCCTGGTGTTTACTTTAGAAGGTTCATCGACTTTTTATAAGTAGCCTTCCAGACTGTTTGAAGGTTTTAAAATTATTCCTTTCCCTTTAGAAATACATTTTGCTACTGAATTGTGTTATACAGAAGTGAGTTGATTTATGTAAATGACTGTTCTGCATGTTGGAGATAAAAATAAATATACAAATAAATTAACAACTTCAGACATCTGTGACAGAATTTCTAAATGAAACAATGGGAATAGTTAAACTGAAAAATTTGAGAAAAGTAGTAGATATTCACCTTTCATTCTTTAAATTTAAATATAAAATGCTACTTCAAAAGGCAAGAAGTAATCTCATACCTTTGGAGTTTTAAGTCACCCTTTTGCTTTTAAGCATGTCAGTTTTTTGCGTTAATTAGTTTACTTTACTGATACCTATTTAAATAAACACAAATGCACAATAGAATATTACTCCTGAGTGGTCTATGCTGATGGAAACTACCATACCATGAGCGTGTTACATGGAAAGGTTGGCATCTTAAGCAAAATCAGGCTGGTTTTGGTTAACGAAAAAGTTCCTTTGTCTTCATCCTGAATCCAGTTCTTTGCGACTTTCTTGAAAGGCAGACTCTAAGGTTTCCACAAGATAGAAGGGCCTGATCCAAGACATCAGAGAAAGCCTGAAGAAGAAGTGTTTGAGGTGTTTAGCGGGTATTTTTAGTAGAAATCTGGGGACATTCAAACTTTCTCACAAAGAATTTTGAAGATTCAGATCTGAGAATAACAGGTTCATAAAAGCAGTGTTCTGTGCCTACTAGATGTCCCTGATAATGAGCAGAGACCATTAGTTCAGGCACAGTGTTGTGCTAGAAAAACCCATTATACCTAGGAGCTGAGATGATATGTCTGCATGCTCTTGTGCTGTGAAATTTCACTCGACAAGACTGACTCATGACCAGCTCTGTGTAGTGTAATGTGCAGGCTTGTCCTGAAGATAGAGATGTATTGCACCTAGGCATTCAAGTCCTTTAGGACTTTAGTTTGTGTCTTTTTTCTTGTGAGCTGCCCCATCTACTATTTCTTTATCAGTCTTTCTGCTGGTGCTGTTTCGTTAGCAGAAAGTTTTTCTCTCTTGCTAATTTTCATCTAGAAATCCTATCTCAATTATAAGTGAGATTTATATTTCTATTATAAATGCACCTAGAAACTTGCAACAGATTCTGTTTCTGCACATTGGTGGGTGTGTTTTTATTTTCCTGCACTCTTAAATTCATATACATACACAGATCTAGTACAAAATATATCTGAGAGTGTTGGCAGACTCATTTAAGTTGTTTTCCTCCCTATTTCCTCTTAAGCCATAAAATAAGATCTCAAGAGAAGCTTTCTCAGCATCAGTATATTTTTCAGAAAATTACTGTCTGCCTTTAATCCTGCAGTTTGTAATTGAAAACTAAAAATGTGATCAGTAAGTTCTCAACAGGTTCAGATGAATACAGTAAGATTACTTTTCTCCTTTCCCTCCTGAATTTGATTCAGATTGTTTCGATACTTTACCTCTGAAAGGAAAATGTCTTTTGAAAGAGTTCATTTTTCAGGCCTGATATTTTATGTAGGCAAAAAGCATCTGAAAATGTGTAGCCCAATGGTACAACTTTATGTATACAAAGTGGTGTAGGTTGATTTTTATGGTTATTGAATGTAGAAGGGACCAACTACCTTTTTCTGTAGCACCTATCACTACTGAAACACACAAATTTACTTAAAGGAGTCTAGACATAGTATAGCAAAAATTTCCAAAGAAAGCTTCCATTTATCTACTTAAAGTATCTTTCCACACCATGAATAAAGAATAGTAAGGAAAATTAACTGCACTTTCTTTTCCATCTAGTTATGAACACTGACTGTCCTACCTACTGCTAAAAAGACTATAGGAGAGAAAGGCCTTTAAATACATATTTTATGAGATAACTCATCTTCGAAATCATGTTGTTATTCCTGCATAAACCATGAAGATGAAAAACTGTAAGATCAGTCTTTCACTCCTTTGGCCACTTCCAAAATTAATCTCTACAAAAAGGAAAATAAAACATGGAAAATGCAAGGTATCACATTCACAGTTCAAGTTAGAAGCAGTAACTCTTTGAGGAGTTTTTACTTCGTAAACCAAACCAAACAAACTTGTCCCTTTGCTTAAAAATAGGTTGTTAAAGGATATTAATTTCTTATGTACACTGAGAATCAAAGGCTACAGACCTGAGTGAGAGGGACTTAGGAGATCATGTAACACATGCAGGGCTCAGTGTTAATCAGTATCACTGGAGTATTTACTGAAGGAAAATCTGCAGAATCCACAAAGAGTGAGTAAAGCCTTAGACTGGAATAAATACTACAAAGTCACTACAAAACTGCTCCACAGTCTGAGGAAAAAAAGCTTTTTATCTCTCCTTTCTCATTAACATTATGGTTGTAAGAGTCATTTGACAGGGCCTGTTTCAGTTCTTAGCTATGAGGTGATTTTTCTGGTATTAATGTACTTGTGGCATCTATGTTTAGTGAAATGCATATACAATGCGTAATCACTCCAACGTTCTTAAATTTGGGCTGGCATTATTTCTTTGTTTTCTGATGGACATGAACAAATCTTATAGAAAGAGTACTACCTTCTCTGTTTAAAATGCCTTTATTCCCTATGGGGTCAGTGCTGGGCTCAGAACTGTTCAATATATTCATTAATGGCCTTGATGAGGGAACAGAGGGCATTGTCAGCAAGTTTGACAATACTAAACTCGGGAGAGTGGGGGACACACTAGAAGGCTGTGCTGCCATTCAATGAGACCTGGAAGGGCTGGAAGGTTGATGTCGTGGTTTGGCCCAGCTAGCACAGCAGCACCACGACAGTCTCTCACTTGGTGCCCCCATTCACCCCCACCCTCGTTAGGATGGCAGAGGCCCCAGGGAAATGGGAGTAAAAAGATAAGCAAGGTTATTGTGGATTCAGAGAGGGCTCACTGCCAGTTGCAGTTCCAGGCAAAACAGACTCCAGTACTCAACTTAGAAAGTAGGAAAGTTTATTCTATGAGAAACAGAATGAAATAAAAGCAAAAAGGGAGTAGGATGATGCAAAAATTACAACCAACACTTTAAGATCTCCCTCTCCCATCCCTCCTTTCTTCCCAGGCCCAGCTCACTGCTCCCTATATCTCTACCTCCTCCCTCTTCAACGGCTCAGGGGGGCAGGGAATGGGAGATGTGGTCAGTCTCTCACAGATGGGCTCTGCTGCTTCTCGCTTCTCAGATGAGGACAACTCCTTGCATTCTTCCCCTGTTCCAACACAGGGTTCCTCCCGTGGAACACAGTCTTTAACAAACTTCTCTGGTGTGGGTTGTTCCCAGCAGCTGTGGCTTCTGCCGATACAAGGTCCCTCACATGGGACGCAGTCCTTGGTGAATATCTCTGTCATGGATTCTTTGCCATGGTTGCAGTTTCTGCAGTTACAGGGTCCCTCCCTTGTGAAGTGGCCTCTTCTGGGCATAATTTTAATGAGCTGCTTTGTCATGGGTTCCTCCCCACAGTTACAGCTGTGGATATTGGGTCCCTTCCTCGGGACATGGCCTGCTCCAGCCATAGCGATAATGGGTCCCTCCCTCAGGACTCGGCCTCTTCCGACCATAGTTTTAAAGAAGAAAATCACTGACCATGGCCTGGGGTCTGTAGTAAAGTGATTGGATCCCTCCCATAGGACATGGCCTCTTCTGGCCATAGTCACTGTCCCTGGCTCAGGACCTTTAATGAAGTGAATCGCTGCCCCTGGTCTGGAGTCAGCTTTAGCAACATGAATCTCTGTCCCTGATATGGAGTCATTATCAAAATGAGTCTCTACTGCTGATGCGGAGTCTTTAAAGAAATGAAAATAAATCTCAGCTTCACCAGTTCTCTCCATAGAATGCAGGGGAGTCTCTGCTCCAGCACACCTCGTCCTCTCTTTCCTCACTGACCTTGGAGTTTGCATGGTTGTTTCTCTGACTGTTCCTACTCCTTGCACCACCACCAGCCAGAAGAAGAAGAAGAAATAGGAAGAAGAAGGAGGAAAAAGCCTCCTCTTCTGGCTTCTTAAAAAGTGATTGTGAAGGTGTCTAATTGGCTTAGCCCCAAAAGTGGGTCTGGCTCAGAGCTGGGGAGAGTTTCAAGCAATTTCTTACAGGAGCCATCTTTACAGCCCCTTCCCCCTTACCAGGAAAGGCTGTCATGTCAAACTATGACAGATTTTCACTGGGAGGAATCTACCATGCTTTCAGATGTTTTTGGTTTTGTTTTGTTTTTTTCCTGTTTGCATTTGTTTTCATTCCCCAACTCTGAGTGCTACCAATGGATGATAGTAAACTGTAATTTCTACCTCCCTGTTCCTATGTGCTTCAACAGATTTTTCTTTCTGAAAAATCAAAAACTAAAAAAACCCACAAACCAACACATTTTATTTCCCAAGAAAGATCTTTGCCTCACTTTCCCTTCTCCAAAAACTTGCATTGACTAGCACTGATGGGAACTGAACTGCATTTTTTACTTTTCCAGAAATGTCATGCAAATGCTTGCCGCTTCTTAGAGCTATGTTTGCTTAGCATTGGTTCTATTAATATTGGTGTGAAAATAACAATGCTGTAATAAGTAAAGTTGTAAATACTGGCCTAATAATTATGTGCTACCATCTAGTTTATGGGTATTATGGAAACTGCAGTTAGAACATTATGAAGAATTATACAGATCCTTAATTGCACAATCTTTTAAATTATGCAGTCCATGAACACAGTTTGTTCCACTGCGTCATACTACAGCAGTTAATTTTATATCTCTGTAGTTCTGGAAACCAAAGACTGTCTTTTAACAAGTCTTTGTTTTAAGATCAGCCAGCTTCTGAGATTTTCTGATTTTTTCCCTGAATCTTTCTTTAATAACTAAGTTCTGAAAACTATTACATGCAGACATCCTCAATTTTAATTGTCAAAGAAAACTAAGCTTTCTAAGCAAAATTACATATATTTTGTTTATGGAGAGAAGGTGTAAGTGGTACTCAGTAGGTATCAGCATATGCTATTGAAGGTGCATCTGCTCTCTAAACAGCAGGCAGCTCCTCAGATTAGAATCACAGAGTTTGATTCTTGTACAATACAACTCCGGAGGCGAGCTCTGTAGTTGATGTTTAACTTATAGGCTTGAATAAAGTGAATGCTTCTCTTCTTTTACATTTGATGACCAAAATCCAACAGGATATTGAGCCCAAAAAGACATAAATACCACACTTGAATATTTTGGAGTTTTTTCCTGTCCTGGGAATCCAGTGCATTTGGAGAATGAGCAAAACATCAACCCATCCACTGACTTTTATAGTGGAAAAAGAAAGTAGTGTGATTGTACCAGCATAATTTGGCAGGTATCTGCCATGTGATACCATCATCTGATCTATAATGACTCCCGTGAAAAAAAAGGCTTTTTTCCTACTTGGATGGTGAGTGTTTGTAGCTCAGAGAATACCAAATGTGGGTTTTGAATTTAAAAAAAAATATTTATCAATTTCATACTTAGTTTTCACGTATGAAGTGTGGGTCCTAATGTGTTTAAGAGTAAATGTTTATATTTGCCTGCCTTTCTGAAAATATTGTCTGTGCTTGATTTGGTATGAATTTCATAGTTAGTCAATTCTGCAGAGCTGATTCCCTAGGAGGACTAAGGGTCCATCTAGGGCTGAGCTCATGAACCTCTCTGCAAAAGAAAATGACCTTTAATTTAAAAAAAATCTGTGTTATATTAAAAGTATGTCCTACTGTGCAAACTGGGTAAATTTTTGGTTTATATTGACATTTTTTTTTTAATATAATATAAATATTTTTCACATCCAAAACAAGATTAAAAAATATTTTATTTCCAGTGTCTGTCAGTGAGAAGTGAAAGGGGAAGGGCACAATGACTGGAGATAGTTAATATGTATTTATTTGAAACTTCTCAAGAAAATGTGATGAGATTACATTAAGAATCTGTTCCTCTTTCTCTCCCACCTTATCAATTATGCATACAAGTGCCTGCAGTATGTATACTTTCTGTAGTGAGAAAGTGACCCCAAGGATATCTACATATTCCTTGGGAAAAGAGGCAAAACCCAAGCAAATATAGTTTACCTCAAGATGTTTTATACTTTGCTGAGTTTGGGTGATGATGTACTCAGTTGTAGGAAGAGAAGTCAATGAAAAGAAACTCAAACTTGAAGGACTGCAATGACAAACAGTAGGAAAAAAGAAAACCCCACAAAATAGCGATGCTTAAATTGACTGTCTTCTGTTTTAGCTGCTATTGGTCAGCCTTTCTCCAACACACATTTTCAATTACAATCCACAAAGGAAGAAGGAAAATCCTTTTAGTTATGTTATGTATTCATTGAACTGCAATCTCCAAATAATCTATTCACATCTCAATTTTATGTTTTTTTAGGGTCAGAAAAAAAAAGTCTTCTTTGGACTATCACTTCTGTGTTTTGGGGTTTTTTTATTGTACAAAGATGGACTAGGATTTTTAAAAAGCTGAGGTTAGAAAAATGCCTTTAAGTAAAAAACAACAGATGTCTGATTATTCTGTGGGAACCTTATTGTCATTCATTCTCGATCTCTTCTTGATTTAAATTAACATAAATAATTCAGAACAAGTAAAATAGAGTATGAAAAATGTCATTTGACAGAAACAAATTTATAAAGTACTTGAAGGTAGTGTCAGGATTTTACTAGATGAATTAAATGTTTACTACATGTATATGGATGTTTCATCTAAGAGGAAAATACATGGCTGTTTTTATCCTTTATATGTACTAGCATAAACACACAGCTCATATTCCCAGTCATACAGAAATATATAAAAAATACTGTTGTACACAGAAGAACAAATATTACTGGTTTTAAGAAATCCTATTAAATTTAAGTGACTTTTAGAAGGCAATGATGCAACATGTGTTAGAGCCTCAGAGCAAAATTGGCATCAGAAACCAAGAAAACTGACAGTATTTTTATGAATGCATATTGAGGGATATTGAAAGTGCTAGAAATGAGAATAAGACAATAGGAAGCAAAAGTAATAATGTTCTAGAGAAATAGGTTATTTGACATTATCAGTAGAATGAAAAATATTCACTGATATTTAAGGGTTGGATTTCACTTTAAATTTACTTTATTCATACCTTTAAAAATTATAATAAATGGTTAATGGAAAACAGTTTTCATAGGTGCATTAGTAACTGATGATGTAACTGGCATATAGAGAAGATTTGAGGTGAATCTAGCAAGAAACTTGAGCATCTATCATTGTGCATTTTTTCATAATTCTTTCAAGGGAAGTGCTACATACTTGCATATGGTGTAAAATTTTTATCAATCGCATTTTAAAATAATAAAAAAGTTTTTTCACTGGACTAGAAATATCAGGCTTGGTTTACAAGACACTGAGATTTTTATTAAGAGATAAGCTAGAGCTGAATTGTACTTTCCGACTGTATTGATAATATCTACAGTTATTTATGTTGGTTGTTAAAATGTTTACATTGATTTATGTGTTTCACTCATTTTAAAAATCATTTTCATGCTTTTTGTTTCTTAGTGTGATACTGAAATTCCTTGTGGAAAGCTGAAACACCACTTTTTTTTTTTTTTTTTTTTTTTTTTGCTTTTATCTTCCCCTTCAAATTTAAATCTCAGGATTAGGAACCCTGGCATTAATTTTAAGGATTCTTTCTATTGCTATTGTTATCCCTTTTAAATGTGCTAGAGTGTTTGCTAGAAAATAATACAATGTGCTTCCAGAATAATTCTGTTATGTCTACATCCACTTGGATCTAAGGAAAATCTGGACGAATAGTGGGATGTAGACTTTAGAGACTAGATCACAGTCTTTGAACTTCATCTGCCTTGATTTAGATGCCAAATCTTTCATGAGCCTTATTGTTTCTGTACCTCTTATTTGGAATTTGGGAAAGAGGAATAACAGTTTTTCAAGACCTCTCAGGATGAGTAATTAAACAATGAGTGTTCTTACCCTTTCTTAGAAATAACTTTCTACATGTTACCATAACTATTTCTATGTTTTACCTTGACTATTAACAGCAGTGGAAAGCTAAACTCAAGGATAAGGTAAACTCAATGTTTTTACCAGCAAAGCTTTTCAAATCCAGATCCTTTTAAATTGCTCTGTCTTCTGAGCTCAGCTGTTGAGATCAAACTGATTGTAATAACCTTGTTTTATAATCTATCCTGTGTGACAGTATGTATCCTATGCGCTGTGCTGTCCCATTGCTCTGAGCAGCCTAAACAGGAGTGATATATTAGAAACTCACCAAGCACGATTTTCAAGGAGATAGTGCACTGGGGCCTTTTGATAACAACACCTTTAAAGAGGCAGGGTTTCTTCACACTGCATCTTGCTCGCTGTGGAAGTTTCCTTGATTTGATTTAAAGAGATGTGTAACTGAATACATAGTTTTTGTTGTGAGATTTTTTGGTGTTTGGTTTGGTTTGTTTTTTTTCTGAGACCTAACAATATTTTAAACTCCCATTAATTTGGAAAATGTGTTAGCTGTTCTGAAATGTATGATACAGGATATAAAATCTTGAAACAAAATAAAAAGATTCCATATAATACCTTAAAAAAAGAAAGTAATGCAGGATTTTATTTTTTCAGTTATTGCTTCACAAAAAAGGAGTAAACTATGTTAGAACATACTCCAACACACTTTGCAGCTTCAGTAGATCGAGATGAATAGGTCTGGTTTTACCTGGTTTATCACTTGATGGGTATTGAAATCATGTTTCCTGTGAACTGAAAATTCTTCTTTGTTAACAAAAGGGACTGGCAGAGCTTTTAAGAAGTTAGCACCATTATTATGAAGCCTCTTCCTGTTTTAGGATTAAAGTACTAGAGCCAATTAGGAAATAACACTGTTTCATCAATTAATGCACAAAAAAAATTACTTGAAAATAACTGGAGCTTAAGAATATGATAACTATTTGTTAATATTCCTTTTAGTGACACCCTCAAAATGGATCCTTAAGGACATAACAAAGTGCTTGTTTAGTATTGCTTTTAAGATATTTCTTGTGTCAGAGAAGTCTCCAGTGCTGAATAATGATTCTACAATAAAGTGGCATAGCTCTTATTAATTTCAAATGTCTACTTCCAACTATTGTCAGCTTCTGTGCCACCAGACTGTAACTTTCTAGGAATATTAAGTAAGAGTAGCTGAAAATGTGCGAGAGATTGCAGGGGCATGCACATAGCTCCTAATTACAAAGAAATAGTTCATAAATATTCCCAAAAAAGAACTGAAAAGAATATGATAAAAACTATCAAGAGGGCAAGTCCAAAAGCTGAAGGCCAACAAAGGAAAATGAAGCTGAGTTTTCTTACTCAATCAGATGACTTTGCCGTACATACTGTTGGTATACTAGGTACATGAATGTGTGTTGTCATCTTTTACTGTAAAATCGGTGCCTAAAGAAATGGAACAGTTACTATTACATGTAATTTCTGTTTATATTTGTATTAGACTGATGTTTTGTATTGTCCAATCTATTGGAGATTGATTTTTTTTTTTTAATTTTCTGATGTCTTATACATTATTAATTTGATTCTAGATCAGGCTTGTACTGTAAAAGATAAGGAAGGAGCAAATTTGGTGAAGGCTGAATACCTGACATAGAGGCACGTACAAGATATCATATATGGAAAATATAATTTTTGCACTGAGAGAACAGTAGAAGAAAATAGGATCTGTTAGACTGTTACCGGAGACGAAGCCTGTTCCTTGTTCAGTATTTGACCAGTATTTTCACAGCTCAAATTGTAATGATAAGCACAAAATTAAAATTAGAAGTAGTGATAGAATATAGCTGACAGCTTTTAAGAAAGTTCATTCATTTGTGAGCATTTGGTGAACACAGATTCACCTGTGTTTTTGTCTGATAGAATCAAAGCTTAAAGATCAAACCTACTTAATCTGCATGTACCAGCTAGTATAGCTAAAATTGCAAACCTGTGATTTATTACATCTCCTTGTCAGTAAGGTTACATACAGATTTTTCAGAAGTGATTGAAAACCTTCCCCTTGAATTGTGTGAGAATACGAAGTGGAGCATTGATTAAATAGGTACGTTTTAAGTAAGTTACTTGATATCCTCATGTGCTCTCCTGTCTTCTTTCCAATGAAATTCAACACTTTTACCTTCTCACTATTGAAACTGTTCACAGAAAGCAGCACTTCTTTGGTAGCAATCAGAGGCCTGAACAGCGTGGCATTGCTTCTCTGATTTGGTAGGTTCTCAGATTAAAAGATGGTTGATGTCTTTTTTTTTTTTTTTTTTTCCCCTGGGTTGTCTTCAATTAGAATATATCTGAAAAGTAGTTTAGAATTACAATCTTCAAACAGAGGTCCAGGCTGCAGTCAGAAAAATTACTTTGAAGGGTAGCTATGTGACTTGAAGGACAGGCACAAACTGAGAAGGACTGGGAAAGGTCACAGTAGGGAGAAGGGGCTTACAGGTAAAAAAGACAGAATAGAAGGATGAACTGGGGAGGTAAAGAGGACAATAGCTCTGCAGAATATAATACATAGTGAAAATTGAATCCATTAAAAATGGAAAGCAACTCTGGAATAATAAAGATACACTACCTGTGCACTACAAAGTGTAATGAAAAGTAAAGGGGAAAATCTTTCAAAAAAAGACTGTTTGAAGACAAAGTGTAGATATAGAGAAAATTTTTGTAGATCATGATCAAAAAGGTTAGAAAACATGGGAGGAAAAAATAAAAGAGAAGTCTGTGAAGCAATATAATTGACAAGGTTGACAGCCTTCTTAGCAAACTGAAGACGATAATGAGCATGTGGAGTTACATATGTTTAAACCCGTTGAACAAATGTAATACTTGAGAATGCAAAACATAGTAGTGGCCTTATTTGTAATGTCACTGACCATGGAGAATTTCAGAAGGGAAATGAAGCTTTTCTGAAAAATATTGCAGGAAAAATATAGCAAAAAATCTTTGCTTTTTAAGAATATAAATCTTACAAAGAAATTAAGTGGCTGGTTTTTTTTAATTTGTCAGTGTGTAAGTAGATCAAAATGCTAAATGATACTCAGGTACTCACACAAATGGGGAATTAGGCACACAGAGTACACTAAAGCAAAAAAATGTGATGAATATCAATTATATTTTAAAAGATAAGTTTTAAACACTGAAGCATTACCATTAAGCAGTGAAATGTCTGAGTGATAGGACGAGAGGTAGTGGGCACAAGCTGAAACACAGGAGGCTCTGTGTTATCCCTACGTGGGCACTGGGCATGCCACTGTGATCTGTTTACATATAAAGGTGACGTGCTGTGTATAATTTTCTTACTAGTAGTGGTATATCCAAATGCATCAGCAAGACTTGTGTTCATAGGAGTGTTAACTTTGAAAAGTATTGATCAGGGAAGATATGATTTTTTTTTTATTCAACGAATGAGCATGGAATTCAGTATCCAAAATGTATTTATACCAACAGCATCTGGTTCATCAATCTGCAATAGTTGAATGTGTTTGCTATTAAATAAAATTGCTTTATAATGCTTATGATGATACCACTTAATTTTTTCATTTTCAAAACTTTAAGTTGAACTATGCCCTTTTTTACCTCATTGGCTTCGAAATCACAATGGAATCAGAATACATAACTAAGGCTAAGTATTTTTGTAGGGCTTTTCAAACAAAGATGATCTCTCAAACTACCACATATGTGAAGATAAAGTTACTCACTTTTGATCTTTTTACTTGAAATTTTTTTCTATACAAGGTGACTAAACCTTTAACAGCTCTTAAAATTTGCTTTCTGGGTTTGTCTTCTCTCAAGCATACAAAGAATAGACTACAAAGTGAAATTCTTTGAGCCTTCCTAGTCATCAGTTTTCACCTCTTTTTCACGTTTTATTCTTTAGTTCTGTCCACATCCCTAGAGTACCTAATTTTGATGTAAAATGTTCATCTCTAGACTCTGTATACCATGAATCTCAGTCATAGTCCTGTTGATGGTTTAGCTTTCTTAATGGTTGTAAATATTTAAAAGTGGGTGTCATTAGACTAATTAGTGATATATGCTCTAATCATTTCACATATGGATTCTTACCAAAATTTCCTGTTTAATAATTGACACTTGAAAATTGTTAAAAAAACATAAAAATCTGTTCTGCAAATAGTTTCTTGCTATTATAGTAACTCTGATCTGGGCCGTCTGCCAGTACAACATCAAGGTTTGAAAGATGCATCTTCAAATGTAGAATCCAGCTTTTTTTCAGTAGCCAGCTGAAAATATAGATGTAAAATCACAGAAATACATCTACACACATCTGAAAGTGTGCAGTTAGTAGACTGTTTCTCACCAGCTGTTAACACTGATGAATATTGACATAGGCCTACTCAGGCTAACTCAGTCCTGTGGCTGAGTAAGAGCTGACAAATACACTTTCTTACCACTCATTCACTTATGTTCTAGTCTGGTAATCACTTGTTTTGCTGTTAGCTGTAGCTATGGTGAAAGTTTTTGCGGTTATCTAGGATTTTTTTGACATATTATTAGCTTATATAATGAAGTAGCTGTTGGTGTGAAAATTTTGATACAAACTAAGAGAAAATTACGTGAAAGTAGGATAATTTAATCGTCTTGCCAAATAGACGTATCCTGGTAAAGTTTTCTATCTCTTTATACATTTTCCATGCATTTTACTGTGTTTCCACATAGCACATGTGGAAGCTAGCAGGAATTAGTAATTAGAGAATTAGCATAGTTAGTAATCAGAGAATTAGCATGTAGGCAGTAATGATGCTAACACTGTACTGTGCAAGATGGTCATCTTTCCCACCAAGAGCCATCCATCAGCATCTTGTCTGAAGCCATTTGCTTTGTCTGAACTATTGAGTATTTTTATTCTTCTTGTAAATAAAAGTCTGGTTCCATATATATTTTTTAATATATATATACATTATGTAATATCTGCATGACCCCTTCTAAATACCAGTCAGAAAGTAGTCAGCTGTTTGTTTCTCTATATTTGGCTTTCAAAATCATTTATGATCCTCTGTAACTGAATTCAAGAGATTCTTTGCATAGCCTGCTTTAATGAGTCTCAGCACCTTATCTCTGTTTGGTGAGATAAAATAAGCAAATATAATTTTCCCTTTCATGAGTCAGTGAAAGCCAGGTGGGATTCCCAGAGGAACCATGTAGAAGAAGTGGGAGATCTGCTAGGTCGTAATAAGAGACCATGGAGAGTTTGTGGTCAGAAGTGATGGTAATATATCACATTGTAGGCATTTTGGAAAGATCCAAGTTACCTCTTGAATTTCACATGTGACTGGCACCTGAGTTTTCATGCTGTTTTTTCTAATATTTCAGGTTTTTAAGAATCCCTGTGCTATGTCTGACCATGAAGTTTGTGTGCCTTTCTTATCTTTGTTCTGTAATAATACACTTTACTAAGATGAAGTCTCAGTAAATCAGAGCTGTGTCAATTTCAGTTATCACCAAATATTTGTGAGATAGGAAGTAATCTGAAGCTATATGTGTCAGGTACCCTACAGCGCTCTCACAAAAGAATGAAGATTTTTTGCTCAAGATGGAGTGACTTCTTGGGAAGAGGCTGAAATGAGAACAGTTGTAGGCTTCTCCTATTCTTTACAGTGTTTTCCTATTTCAGTATATGCAATGAAATGAAGACTAGAAAAATAATAAGAAAATAACCAACAGCTTGTTAAAATCCTTCTGTAGAAGTATTTTTTCAAACTTACTTTAGACTTTCTCATGAATGTAAAACTTAAGACAAAAAACAAAAAAAACCCATCATGAAAATTTAAGCCTTGAGAAGAAGTAGGTACTTTAAAAGAAATGAAGTAACATCTCTCCTTTTCTAGTGGAAGTATAAGGCAAAATCTTTATTTGGCTATTACGCTTGCATACTTGTGAACCCCGTAACCATTCAGTGAGTAGTGGGTTTTTGAGTGACAATTAAAAAAGGAAACACAAGGAGCCTGCCACTGAGTAAATAAAAGTAAAATTCAAGTCTTCTTTTATTATGACGATTGAAGAGGCATCAAAGAAAAAGAATCCATTGTGAGATACAGATCTCACACTTTGGTTTTCAGACTGACAGGTGAAAAAATCCTTAACAGATATCAAGCAAAAAAATCTTTATTTCTTCTTATGAGTTCTTAACATGCTGACCAGATTGTTAGTGACTCTACACTCTCAAGTCACATTCAAAGTTTAATACAGGTTTTGTATAATTTTTAACAAATATTTTTCCAGATTAATTACACAATAAACTGTAACTCAAAATTGCCACAAAACCACATGAAACAAAATAACAAAAAAAAAATATGTAGAGATGGCAGAAAACATGCTTTCAATGATATTTCTACAATCAGGTAAGATCAACACTAGGAACTGAAGAAAGAAAAATGGGAAAAAAAAAAACCAAAACAACAGTAAACATCAATATTACTGAAAGTTACAAATTTGAAAGGCACCTACTTTTTGCTAGGCAACTTAGTCCTAGTCTCAAAGCGTTTATGGAGCCTTCACCACATGGATTTTCAATATCACTTAGGGCTGAGTTACACAGAGAAGTTGCTTCATGGCCATGTTACCAAGCCTCAGCTGCTATGTAGTAATTGCTTTCACTTTGCAATAATTGTGATTTAGTCCATAGCAAATGCATAGCCTTCTGAGATAATTTGGCCCACAGTTAGAACACCAAGGGGATTTCACACATGATACAGTCAACAGTTCCCAATGTCAGTGCTATCCAGTAAATTCTCTGAAAGTCTTGTTTGTGTATACTAAGTGCATTTCTAAAGATTTCCATTTCAGAAGTGCAAATAGGTACTGAATAGAACTTTTTAAAGCCAGACTCATAAATACTCCTTATAGTATCAAAAGATAAGTATTGTTAATTGCTCCTTGAAAGTAAGATTTAAAATTAGTTTTACAAAAGTTCACTAATGTTTTCTTTTACTCCTAATATTTTAAAATCTCAGTACATAGAAAAATGAAATCCTTATGCAAGGAAAAAAATACCATGCAAACTAATCTGCATTTTTTAAATCTAATGTGGAAGAAATGTTTTCATACTATTTAATATAGGCTGCTTAAATCTACATTATTAAAAGCAATTGATACAAGTTTTGAAGGATGACCCTATAAACTTCAAAACTTCCCAAAAGCTTGTTAAATTTAGTGGTCCCATTGTATAAGCTGGAGAAAGAAAGTATAAACTACATCAGGAAAAAAAAACAAGACCTTTTTTCCAATATAAATTACAATCCTTTTTTCCTATACGGCTTTTAGCAGCCTTTTAGCTGTAGAGTTTTGGTTTGGTTGGGTTGTTTTCCATAAGGAAAACCATGAGTATTGAAAGTTTTATAATGATTGATTTAAAGATTAATGCTTATATATGATTGATTGTGTAAGATAATGCTAATGCTGAAATGGGAAACCGAAGAATCATAAAAAATGTTTTGGGGGAACCAAAAACACTGAAATAGGTTGTCTCTTTCCAGTACAGGAAATCTATAAGTATCTTTTACTGTGTAGTTTTCTATGGTTTATTTTTCCAGTGTATAATAGCTATTTCACACTAAAAAAAAAAAAAAAAAAGTTTTAATTTTATCTTTTCTGCATTATGTGGTTGGGTTTTTTTGCATCTATGCCACTTCTAGTTTCCATGCTCAATCTGATTTAATACCTGAGAAATTGCATCTGTGCACATAAAGAATAGAGATGTGGTGTAATATTCTTTCTAATTCTATTTCTGATCCTTGAATAATGGCAAAAATATATTTCAGAAAGGCAAGTAATAATCAAGTACTCAGGATAAAAGTCTTAAAACACCCATCTTCATGCATGAGAAAGACTTTGGGATTGAGGTTTACATGTTTTTAACTTGTCACTATCAGTCAAGAGAGTGAAACATGAGCTTTGGGTTCAGTTTTGCATGTTTCTGCCTTAGTCAGTTTGAGATGTGTTGTCTCTGAATGTCTCCCCAGCCATTAGCTCTCCTCCTTTAGCTCTCCCAGCTAAAGATTTCAGATGGAATTAAAACTCATCCCCAATAAAACAATTATTAAAATATTTTCTTTTCTCACGTTTATTTGTATAAGGAGTTAGAAATTCAATGTCTTTTAATCTCCATTTAAATTCAAAAAACGTGCAAGCTGCAGAAGACACTTTCTGAGGAGTGGTTTTCAGACTGCTGGTCATGTTGGTATCAACTTTAACTGCACAAGCCCTTGCAGACCCTATCCTTGCCTGACCTGATCCTTTGTGTCATCTGCAATTAAATTAATTATGGTTTCTAGAGAAAAGCAAAGGCTTTAAATACAGAACACTTAATGAGTTCATGTAGCGGTATGACAGGCAAGCTGGGATAAACCCATGTGTGTTCTGGTACGTGGCTAGATGTCAGTAATTGATATCCTGTCTTATTTGTCAGCTATCTCTCAGTTTAAGCATATGGCATGTGACTACACTAATTGCAAGGCGATGCGTCATTGTCAGCACTGGGGTGTGTCTTTTCTCAGTGCGTGGGGCACCTGATGAGACATCAACATCAAATTACAGTAGGTTCAGGAGCCAATACTCCTCTTGATTAATGACACTAATTGAAGTTAAAGTCTGTGCATACATCAAGGGCAGAACAGAACCCTCTTAATTTGTCTCTTTTATGCAGCTAACATGGAGAAGTTGCAGCGAATGTAGACTTATAAACATTTAAGATTTCTGCTGTCTTGCCACAGGATGCTAATAAATCTCACCATTATATCAGTTTTGATGGAAGTTATTTGTGTTTTGTTTTGTTTTAAATAAAAGCTCTGGGATTATACATGCTGCATTCTGCTAAGTATTTCTTAAGAACAACTTAAGTTTTATAATGATAATAGAAATGACAACTTACCTACTAACTGATTATGTTGAAACTCAAAGTTTGAAACAGAGTTGTCAACATACTGGACAAGATTCTCAAACCTGACAGTAAGAACAGATCAGGTGTTTTATTCTGTTATGTTTATAGGTGCCGTGGTTTGACATGAAGCTGTTTCTGGTAATGGGAAAGGGGATGTAAAGATGACTCTTGTAAGGAGTTGCTTGAAACTCTCCCCAACTCTGAGCCAGACCCACTTCTGAGACTGAGCCAATTAGATGCCTCCATGATCACTTTTTAAGAAGAAGAAGCCAGAAGAGGAGGGTTCTTCCTCTTCCTTCTTTCTTCTGCCCTTTCCTTCTTTCCTGGTTGCTGATGGTGCAAGTTGTTGGGAGAGAGAGAGAAGCAACCATGCAGACCCCAAAGTCAGTGCGTGAAGAGAGGAGGAGGTGTGTGCTGGAGCAGAGACTTCCCTGCATCCTGCAGAGAGGACTGGTGAAGCAGAGATTTGTTTGCATTTCGTTAAAGACCCCACATCAGATGCAGTGACTGGCCAGAGGAGGCCGTGTGCCGTGTGATAGACCCTATATTCACAGGAGCTCTAACTGTGGGGAAGAACCCACATCAGAGAAGTTTGTTAGGGACTGTGTCCCATCGTAGGGACCCTGTATCAGAGCAAGGGAAGAATGCAAGGAGTCTTATCTGAGAAGAGAGAAGCTGCAGAGCCTATCTGTGAGAGACTGAACACATTCCTTGCCCCCCCCACCCCGCCAAGTCATTGATGGGGGAGGAGGTGGAGATATCAGGAGCACTCAGCTGGGCTTGGGAAGAAAGGAGGGAGAGGGAGATCTTCAAGTGCTGGTTCTAATATTCTCATCATTAAACTCCCTTTTTTTTCCCTTTTTGTTCTGTTTCTTGCAGGTAGTAGAATAAACTTTCCTACTTTCCTCTCTAAGTTGAGTAATGGAGTCTGTTGTGCTTGGAACTGTAATTGGCAGCAAGCTCTCCCTGCCCTTGCTTCAATCCACAACATCCTTGCTTATCTTTATTCCTCCTGTTCCACTGGGGCCTCTGCCATCCTAATGAGGGTGGGAGTGGATGGGGGGCAGTGAACAAGAGACTGTCTTGTTGCTTCTTTGCTAGCTGGGCAAAACCACAGCAGTGAGTGATTTACGGATTTTTCTGGTTATTGATGAAGAAAGTCCAAGTTTCTTTACTGATGCTTGGCTATGACTGTAAACATGGATCAAATACAGTAATAGTTCTGGTGTGCTTATAAACTTGGTGCCCTAAAATAAAGTTTTGGGAATTTGTAATTGTACAAGAGAAATTAGTTCCTGCTAGCTCAAAATTGATGAAATTTATATCGATCTAATTCATGCTACTTACAGAAAGCTAAATAAACCACTAGTAATTATCTGTCATTTAAAAGACAAAAAGAAAAAAGCTAATAATGTCTGAGTAGTTTGAAATCTTTGCTATTGTTGAATTCATATCTTCTTTACCAACTTTCTTTTTTATTTTAATGAGTAGTGAAATCATTTCACAAAAAACTTATAAAAGTTTTAAGTTCCAAACTCTTTAAAATAACTAGAAACTGCTATTAGCGTGTATTTGAAAGAAGGTTAGAACCTCATATTAGTTACTTCTCAACCACTTGAAAATATAGCTTTCTGATCTATTCTTTTCACTTACACAAAGGAAGTTCAGATTAGTTTGAAGCCTGTTTAGTGTACAAATCTGTAGTCTTAGAAAGGCATTGGTAAGCTAGAGTTTGAGAAAAATATGGTTCGCAACCTTACACAGTGAAGGAGGAGTTTCTGAGGAGAGGATACCTCTGTCACCTACTGCAGTGTGTATTTTCAAATGTTGCTGTGCTGCTGTGTTTGTATATCTGTCCAGTCTGTCTAGAAAATCATCTGCTTGTGACACCTATGTAAATAAAGCATAGGATAAGCACAGAAATTGCCTCCTTTCTTATACAGGGTGTTGGAGATTGAACACTCTGCTGAAAGACAGAATTACCAGCATATCCTTGAAGATGTTTCAGAGTTTCTGCAAGTTGCTGAGCATTGTCTTTTTATGTTCCTGGCACAATGAAACCTTAATTTGGTTTTGGTTCCTACCACACTTCTGTAAAATTATTATATCAACCTACCAGCAGTTATTTAGTCTATTAATATGCTAGTATTATTCTAATTAGCAATAATGTGTTTGACTTTGTGTTTTCAGACTGAATTGCAGAATTGGCATTTAGAAGCAGGAGACAAAAAACCCATAACCCCAAAGTAGTTGTTTTTTGTGCTCCAGTAAAAAGTAAAAAAAAAAACCTAAGTCACCTTTAAAGATATTTTTTGATAGACCCATATCTGTGACCGTGTTTATAAATTCCTGGAGACTCTGAAGCATTGGATTCCAGCCTGAGCACAGCCAGTATTTCACATGTGACAGTTGAATAGGTCATTCCCTCTCTTTTCTCACTACTGAGGTGGGAAATACTGACTTCTTTTGTAGATCACCTTGGTAGATGTAGTCAAAATTTTTTTATGAAGATTAGAAGCAGTACTGCTCACACCTTTGTACTTACAAAGAATGTCTTGTAATTGTCCAATTACAGCATAGCAGATAAGTTATGAAAAGATGTAGATGAGCAAGATGAGCAAATGCCTGTTTAGCCTGGAGAGGAGATGACTCAGGGGGATCTCATCAGTATGTGCAAATACATGAAGGGAACGTACAAAGAGGATAGAACTGAGCTTTTTTCAGTGGTGCCCAGTGGTAGGGGAAGATTACCTTTTCCTTACAATTCTCCTTCCCATGCTACCAGGGTTGATGAGTGAGCGAGCAGCTGCATGGTGCTTAGTTGCTGGCTGGGTTTAAGCCACAACGCCATGACTTGATAAAATAAAATGTCTTAGAGTAGTATGTACTCCTTTCATATCTATCAAATTTTCTATTAGACAATTAAGTGACTAGAAATATCATCAGCGTTCCTGCTCCTAAATTTAGAAATATGACCTCATCCAAACCTAAGCCAGACATAACACGTGCCCTGAAATCGTGCCTAATACAGCAATAGTGTCCCTCAGGTTTGTTAACTTTCTGCTTTTACTTTTAAAACAGATGGAAAGCCATACCCTGCATTTTTCACGGAGATGGGCTGATTATCTGGTCATGAAAGCCAAGGGTGTGTCACTGTTTTTTAGGAGAGGAGCAGCAGACAATGTATAGGTTGCAAGTATCTATCAAATTCTTTCTTTCAGATCAGGACATATTTAGAGAGTCAGTGTATTGGCACTTAGATGACTGTTTCCTGCATACAAGCAGAAGTTATATTCCTCTATGCATATATTATTATACAGAGTGGTTGGTTCCTATGGTAGCTATAAATAAGTGTTTCACATTGTAAGCTGGTAAAGATCATCTGCTCCAGGAAGTTACTATGTGATACAACATGGGTAAAATTGTTTTACTGTTCAGTTAAAAACATAGTAGAAGTCCACAGAGCTTCAGGCTTCCTTGTGAAAGACCTTAATTGCAGACCAACTTTTTGAAGCCTTCAGGTGTGCTAGCCCTGCAAGTCTGATACACAAACATGACATCTATGTGGATTCACGGTACAGAACATCAGCTAATATTTGTAACATTTTTAAAAAATGCATATACGTGATAGAGACAAGGCTTCTAAGCCTGGTTGGTCCTATGATATGGAACAAATTTGTTCAACAATGTTTCTACCAACTTCAAAATCTCTGTGTCATGCTTTGTTATATTGTTTTAGAGAACAAAATATCAGTGAGAAATGGTACACTAATAATTCATATCCATTTTATTGAACATTAGATTTTTTCACACATAGAAAAGCTTGATGGTTGTGCTTGGTTTTGAGGTTTTTTTTTTTATTTGCAATGGGATTTTATATCCATATATATATATATATATATATGGATATACAAGGCAGGTGCAAGAAAGGCAAAAAAGGCTTATATTTAAGTAATAATATATAGAAAAATAGAGAGCAAAGTGTTGATGTTTTCCTTCAAAAACTCTAATAAGCAATAACAATAGAAAAGCATATAAACTGTAGGAGTTAAAATGTAGAATGGAAATTAGAAAGTAAGTGAAAACTTGAGGACCAATCGACTAATATAACGAAGAACATAAGTATATCCAAAGCAATAAGCCATTTCCTTCTGTTGCACTTATAGAAATAATTATAGAAGACAAAAAAAAACCCAGAAAAATACTTCGTTTATTTACTCAATTGAAAATAATAAATATAATTCCTCATTGTCTTAGAGAAAGGACAACAAAAAATAGCAAATAGCTACTAATAACCAAAGGCAGATTAGGAAAAAATAAAAATAGCACTCTCTAAGTTCTGAAGAAATGTTGAGGTAGATCAGCTTTTAGTACCTGGATCATACAGATCACAGTGACGTCCTGCCAAGAATTAATTCACTAGTGGGATGCTCATGAAGAGATCTGGGATTAAATTTGCACAACAGGAACAAACAGCAATACAGGAGAAATAGAGAAAGAGATTACAATCATTGAAAGAGTGTAAAATTGTAGATGGAGAACGGTTCTTTTTAAGACTCAAATATTAAAAACTGAATGTAGTTAAGAAGAGGAAGGAAAATAAGTTTAATGTGAGAGATAAAAGCAATTCCTGTTACTTATGTACGAGGAATAATCTCCGAAGGGGAAATAATGATAGTCCTATCACTTAGCACTTTTGTAATTGGGTTGAATAACATGTTCTGAAATACACAGTACTGCAGGGAATAATTCTGCACCGTCAGACCATTAATTTGTTACTCTTATTAAACCTCTTCTGTGTTATGCTTGCAAATCATAAAATGTTCAGGTACTTTTCCTTCTTGATAGCCTATGCACTTCAGTTGTGGGCAAAACTCACATGTATGCAGTGATCTACATGCATAATGTATTTAGCCATGTAGAAAAATGAGCCACAAATGGTCACACTGAGAGAGTTAATCAATAAATCTCAGAATATATCTTCATGAAAGGTATGCTGTGTTTGTTGAATTTAAGACTGTCCAGTACTTCATTAACTTGATTCTTTCAAAGATATTATCTGAGTAACAGATTCACCTAGATCACTTACTATATATAATTTGAATTTGCTCAAATAATGTTGACATCAGTGATCAGATAATGATTTATTATCTTGTTGCAGATGTTTTTACTACATCTCTGTTGTATTTCTTTAGGGGCACACAATGTAGCCTAAATAAATTTATTTTCTCTAAATGTGATTATGTCAACTTCATAATCCTAAAGGAGACCAAAGATTTCTAAGGAGCTCTCATGTTCTCTTTTTGTTGAATTAGCTGCACTTAATCTTTTCTCAGCTATCTAGCACAGAAGGATTAAGGTTTCAGGGCTGACTGCTATTAGCCAAATTCTTCTCTTTCTCAATACCGAGTTAACCCTATCCCAGTCCAAACCAGGACACTAGAGCTGTTCCATTTATTCTCATTTGGATTTTTAAGAGCTTTTTCTTAATTTTCTGAATATATTTTTAGAATCAGGCAATAATTGAACATGTTTTATTTTCTTTCTCATTCCTGAGATGAAGCCTCCAATACAAAAGGAAAGCAGACCTGTGTTTTGTAGGTGCTTTTACTTCTGTGTTTCAAGAGCAAAAATAAATAGTAACTCATTATACAACAGGAAGGAGAGAGGAATGCAAAAGGAAGATCTATAGATTTTTTACTTTGATTTTTTTTCTAGTCATTACATTGTCACTCATTGTACTTTTTAATAAGCATGTTAAACTATGGAAATCTGAAGATATTACTGAAAGGCAGAACCTCTCTGTCTACTCCCAGTAGTATATGCACAAATGAATGGTTACTCACATTGTATATTTCTGTTTAACTAGTCATGCACTTGCAGGAAGGGATGTTTGTGTACATTGTATTGGTAGAATACACAACAAAACAGGAATCAGGCTTCTTCAAATTATAGTAATCTAGACTCTAATATCAGCAAAAGTCAGTAATGCAGAAAGCAAGCCAATTTTATCTCTTTGTAAATGACAAATATAAAATATAGTTCTATCTTCTCTTAAATAAAATCATAGAGGGTCATTTCATGAAATTAAACTTTCAAAGAAAGCTCTTACTGTATTGATGATTATATTATTTCTTACTCTGTTCACTTATGTCTTTTCCTTTCTTTCTTTCTGTAGTCTTACACAGAATACTATTGAATTATATAAGGATCTCTGATGTTACATTTTACAATAGTGGAATTCCTCTTGTTTGGAGGAAGCAGAAAAAAAAATGACAGAGAATAGAAGAGGTTACTTTCTATCCAGGGTGCTAGTGCTGGTTTGTGAGAGACAGATTTAATGCAATGAAATGTTAGTTTGAATTATTTTTATGCAGCGCTGAGATTTTCCTACTAGGAGGCCTTCAGGCTGTCTGGAGCAGGAAATGTAAGGATTTAGGATTGCTTCTTGAAGAAAAAAAAGTTTAACTGTTAGCAATGGAGCAGCCTGCTGTGCCTGTGTATAACAAAGCAACAGGATGCTTAATACAGGATGCTTGATACATGGGGTGGACTGGAGTAAGGGGCAATTTTTTTCCAAGCATTTCAGTAACTGGGAAATATAAAGGGAAATACATTGTCAAGTCTGAGAACCTCTGTGCTTTTAGCTCATTTTGGTTTAGTCCTTAGTCTCGCATCCTATTTTGATTTCAGGCAAATGGTTGTTGCCTAACTAAGGAGAAAAATATGTCAAGGTTGGAATACCATAGTCCCTTCTTTTCTTACATGCAGAGGAGTATTCAGAGATAATAAAAAATTTCATTAAGTCAGAAGTGTCCACTCTGAGAAGGTACCATAAATGGTAGCATTAAACAGCATCTTCAACCTGCTGACCTGAGCCCAGTTAGTATCATACTGCATTTTGAGCCGTTTAAAAGGTATTTCCTGATGACTTGTGAACTTTTAGCTGTCTGTAAAACTGCACTTGATGATAGTTTCAAAATCCATTTCTGAAGCTGTGACCTAGTATTGTGTGACTCAGTATAACTTAAACACTGTCCTCTTAAATCAGTAAGTTCTGTTTTTAAAATAGTATTGGTATTTGAAGCCTAATAAAAGTTATCTTAAATGTGAGTTTAAGATATGAGAAAAATTAGCAACAATACATCTTTGCCAGTTACGTTCTGCTGACAAAGACTTTTACTTGGTGGGAAGATATATGTGTGTGAAGAAGTCATAGACTTGGTTCTTTAAACAAAGCAAATGATAAATAAATCAAGAATGCAAATAGATAGTTGCAAATGTTTTTCACGTAAAGTAGTGATAGGAAATCCTAATTATAAAACACTTGCTACAAATAATCACAATTTCCTTAGGACTGATGCATTTATCATGATTTGAATTGGGAAATGTGTTAGTGCAAGTTTTGCAACCGTTCAGTTTTACCTACGGTGGTCTAATTTGTTAACTGAAGCAATCAGAGTATCTGGGAAGTTGGTGAAACCTTTTTCAGAGTTTGAGGTACAGGAGCATCCTTCTCCTTTGAAAATGTGTTGTTTGTCTACTGAGAATTCCCATTGGGTTATACATCTGAAACATCACACGTGAGAGAGCAGTCCCTCTGTGCTTCCTGCGAGAGCTTGGTTTGCAAGTTAAATGCCTGAAAATGTGATTCCTGTAAGTATGCCAAGAAGCAGTTCTCTTGGAGGCTTAACAGTTCACTGGTGAAAACTCTGGAGAAGCTTAAAGTCTGTGATTTAATTTTTCTTTCTTTTTTTTTTTTTTTAAATCAATAACAATTTTAAGAACTTTATATTTGGATCTGAAATATATAGGTCTTCTAAACCTATGCATGTAGATCCTAACAGTTTGTTGAACTGTTAACTTGATTCTCCTCTGCATTAGCAATTGAATTATAGTTTATGTTATAATCACACACACACAGAAGTTTCTTAAAAGACGTTGCTGACTGATTTCTACATGGCTCTTGAGGTTAGAATAACTTGAAGATGGCTATTTTTCTAAAATAGCAGTGCCTCAATGTTGTACCTAGTTGTTGGTAGTTGGTGTCACAGTTCATCGTAGTGACTGGTATAGCAATAACAAAAATTGTATAGCACAGATCTTGGTATGAGGAATTTTGTTTTGAAGTGTAAATCTTAAATAGGCCCTTGACAGAACCTGTTGAAAGGAAGGATGGAATAATTCATGGTTTGGAAAGCACTACCTATTATAATTCACCAAAAGGACTTAAGGAGCTAAGTTCATGCCTCTCTGACATTCAGCACAGTGCTTGTAAGCATTTTGTTTACAAATGCATTTATGGAATTAAATGGAATTAATCCAGTCATCTTGTGGTGGCTGAAGATATTTCTATGAAAGCATGAAAACAAAAACAAAAGTAGACTGACTTTGTATTGTAAAGAAAGGAGTAAAATTTGGGTGGAATATACTAATTTAATCTAAAGTTAACCTTCAAATTCCTGATCCTATCCAATTAAAGACAATGGAAACATTGATGTCTATTTTATTGAGCATTGAATTTAGTCTATCAGGTCACAGTGTAAAGTAGTTAACAATAATTACATACATATTTTCTTTTCTTTCACATCCTTGCATCTTTTAGATACCTTATTTCAATCGTTTAAAAATATAAATTATGCAGTATATTATATATCTGACGATCATCAGGAGCAACAGAGCAACTAGGAATTCCAGTGTGTTAAGAGAAAATAAAGTAAAAAAGTGGCAATAAAAAGCAAGTAGTACCTAACAAGTTTTTAAAAAGTTGTTTGGACAGTAAAACACTATTCATTTTTGCTGGTTAAAAACCAAAAAAAAAAAACCCCAAACAGCAATATTTTAGTTTATTCCTATACTTTTAATAAGGCAGATTTTAATTCTGTTGGTTATCATTTAAATTAATCTTGTTGAGATGAGGGTTAATGGGAGCATTTATCAATGAGATCTAAGAGGAGAATATTTATTTTAGAATGACTTTCTAGTATACTACAATAACTTTCATAAATCCTTTTTTTACAAGTTAATGAGTGGAAATTTCCGAAGGGAAAAATGTGTATGTATGGTGTACTGAGTATTTGTGCATGCTTTGAATATGCCTTTGCATGACAGTATATTTTCCTTATCTTGTATTCATACTAACTTGAATAGAGTTTCACTGTGTGTAATTTAAAGTGGTACTTGGGCTACTGTTTATTTAATTTACACGTTTTGTCTTCTATATATTATTTTTGCCCTTTGTTAAACATTCTTCATCAGTGCTCTGAACAGTCTATCTTCCTCATTCATACAGAATTTATGAAGTTATATTTGCACTCATGTTTAGCATGCAAACTAAGTCCTCTGTATACCCTTGAGATGGAAAAGTACTACTATCAGGAATAATTAGTTTTTAATTGTCATTGACAACTTGCTATGTATGTGGCTTTGTCAGACCTTGTTTATTCTTTCTTCATGCTTTCTCACTTCCTTGTATGTAGCTTCCCTGATATTTCCTTATGTATTTTTTATTTCTTGGCTAAAATAAAAACCCTCATGATTATTAAAAATACTGAAAAAGGCATGAAGAAAAACTTATGATCAGGCTGCACTTCTTCCTATTCTTCCAATTTATTTGAATTGCAATCTGATTTAATTGTATTAGCCAGAATAAAGAACACAGAGAGTCAACAGATGCTGCACAGAAATTGTTTAAAAGTGTTCAAGACTTTATCCCTTGCCATTGATAATGAATCGATATCTGGCCAGATTTTGCATTCTTTTGGGGGAAACACAATGATAAAAAAACCTTATTCCTTTTATAAGTCATTATTTGCTTAAAAGACTCCTTGGCCCTTCTAAATCCCATTGCTTTTTGAGTGTCATGCACAATCCACACTTATCCTTTTGTCTAATCAATATGTATTAGATGTTCATCCAAATCTACTAGCTGTGTCAACTTTTAGGTCTCTATTCTTGGCTATGATACGCTACTGCTTTACCCCTTTAGGAGGACTTTTCTGAATGCAGTAGGCGTTGTAAATTCCTTTTAATTTGATGCAATGGTGAAAAGTGTTAATATGCTCCTTAGCAAGAGTAAGAAAAAAAAGTTGTAAAGGACTAGAGCCTTCCATCATGTCTCTCCTTTACAGACTCTTAGGTGTAAAACTTGACCAAGATTGTGCTGTGAGCTTAATTCCTTTCTAAATGATCCGTTTTCCTCCTCACTTAAGTCTGCAGTGACACAAAGGGGAGAGCAAAGAGATTTAAGGGGTAGTTCAGGAATCACAGCTTCATGCTATAGTGCAGCAGCTTTTTACAGAGCAGAGGTGTTGAGGCTTTCTTCATAAAGGAGAAATACCTGCAGGCAGAGCCCTGTAAGAGCCCTCAGCTTTGTCATTCTCTTCTGCTGCCTTCTGTAATATCTAGCTACCCCGAGGGAATGTTTCAGAGCTCATTTCTGTTGGATTGTTTGTGAAAGGTGGAAAAACAGATGTGCACTTTAAGGCAGACTGGGGATGGGAATCCTAAGTGATTATTGGCTGCCCAAGCACTTGGATGAGTGTCTCTATGTCTGTGTATACTCTTGTTTTTTTCCATATGCCCACATGCAAAAGCTATGCTCCTATTAAAATACTTCATCTTTAGTCAAAAATAAAGTTATGCAAGTAAAGTCGTTCTAGAGGTCATTTTCAGAAACCTAAGGAAAAAACAGGGGGAATGCCAGGGAAGGAGAATGCATTTTGCTGCATTCACTGAGTTCCATTATAAATGCCACTAGAATTTGGCATTTAGCCATTTGTTAGAGAAAACAGATTCCCAGTCTCAGAGTCCTAATGATGTACTAGAGATTAGAAGGGAAAATTATAATTAATTTTGTGTAAAGTCCAAAGGCGAAATGCACTCGAGTTATGAAAAAAAAAATAATTGTCCTATTTCAAGTGCTGGCATTCTTCAGAGTGATGATGGGGACATATACAGGAAGAGGAGCTAATGAGCTGCTGTTTTCTAATCAAAGCAGGAAAATCTAGTGGCAAAATGACAGGCTTCCCATTTCAATGTCGTTTACAAAATGACAAAAATAGCCCATTGCTTACTCAATGAAGAAAGATTTACAAAGTTTATTGCTAATGAGTATTTTTATTGTCGTTTTTCCTGGTAGGTCAAACATATGTGTTTCGTTTTGTGTATTTTATGTAAAATTGACACGTCTACCATATTTCATACAGTTTATCGATTAGTCAAAGAAGGTGGGTATTGATAGATGCTGTCTTTTTTATACGCTTTTCCAGTTGAGAAACTGTTCCAGTTGCACTTGTCTGCCTATCTTATCTGTGTCTGCCTATCTATATTGATTAATAATAGACACATAACAAAATTAAGAGTAGAAAATTTTGTGCAGCAGTGCAAGATGGCAGTCTCTTGAAGAAGTTAGCAACACAAAGCTGAGAAATACTGATTTGATCCCATATGGAAAAATGATTTACCAAGATGATAGTTCAAAACTACCAAACAGACTTTCAAAAATTTGAACACAGACAAACAACAATGGAAAAGACTGGTATAATAACAGATAAACCTAGAAAGAGAGGCCTGTTCACCTAGGAAGAAATTGTTGTAGAAAAGGAGATACCAAAAAAATAAATATGTTTAATAGTTTTCAACAATTGCAAGTAACCTTGAATCCTGAGTTCTACCTAAAGTTTAAACCATTCTCTGATAAGTCTTTTGATTAATCTTCTTTTTTTTTTTTTTAAATGTAATCTCCTTTTATTTTGTAAGGTAGTAGTCAGGTAAGCAAAACAGATGAGTAAAACAAATAGGAAACCCTGGGAAAGACCATCTCTTAAGGGTTTTTAGTGTTTAACCAGATGGAATTCCTTTCACTTAGTAATATTTCATAAAGAAAACAATAACTCTGTGTTGTAGTTTTTCTGAGATTTGTACACAAACTTATCAATACCAGTAACATCCACAATAAATCATGCTGTGGTAGCATTCTCAACAAAAGGAGCAACCCTGGAAGTTCTGAGATTAAATTTGTGTATATTTCAAATAAGAACAGCAACACTAGCCTTTAAAAGTGGCATTGTCTTAAAATTTATGGCAGTGATATTTTTCTTTACCTATATAAAAATGTCAGGTTCTCTATCTTCCATGAGTTAGATTTCTTGAAGCACCCTCTCAACTGCTTTTAAACCTATAACTGATCAGGTTACCCTGTATCACCTGACACGTACAAGTATCATTATCCATTTCTTTGATTTCAACCTAGCTTTAAGAAAAATTGTTGTCTATAGTTTCTAGCGTTGCCTTTTCTTATTCAAATATTTCTCAAGCATTTTATTTTCTTTTTTTCTATGAGACAGATCCTTGCTTCTCAGGTTTCTTTACTTAGCTCTCCCTGCTATCTGCTTTTTTTTTGTTTTTCTGCTTCTGACCCTGCCTTCCTTTATGGTGAATTTTCTATCTTTTCTTTTTACCTATCTCAACATCTCTGGATCCTCCACCACTGTCCCTCAAGGCTCTGTGCATCTGCCTATACTGAATGTCCATCAGTAAAACAGTAGCTAGTTCTTTCTTTTGTAACAGAAAGAAGAAAGAAGAAAGGGCAGCTGGTGAGTACACATGCACCTTCAATACCAGTTTGGTTCCTTGTTAAATTTTTAAACCAATGTGATTAATCTTAGCAAAAACTGATTTGTGACATATTGCAGCTCTCAAATTATGTGAAAATAAGCAGCCATGTAGGAAACTGGAGTAATTCCACCTTCAGTGAGGAATCACTCCAATATGAATTCCACCCTTTTATATCCTCCCTCTAACAACTATTCCATAAGAATTAGGTTTCAGATCCATAACAATTAGGTTACAAATAGATCTTTCAGTTTTTTCATTCACAGATGGTGAGAACTGTTTAGAAAAAGTGTGTGAAATTAGTGAGAGAATCTGCACCTTGATCTTGGCTCATGCATTGCTCCAGTAAAGCAGTATTAAATTGTAACTGGGAAAATGGAGTGTGTCCTCACAGCTTAGTTTGGTTCAACTAGTCTTAGGACTTGGAAATGAACTAGTTAAGATGCAGAATGAGATTTCATAACTTAGAAGAGCTTTGAAAGTTCTGTTCATTATTCCTGTTCATACCCGGACTTCAGCAGATGAAGGATTCACGGTAACAGATCTAAGTTTGTGATATATTGTCAAATATATTTCAAGCCTTTTTCTTGTTTTCTGAAATGAACCCTCATCTTGCTGCCTGATTGTTCTTGTGATTTTTTTTTTGCTAAATTCCACTTGGATATTTTAGTTTTAGTGCTATGTTGTAATTTTTTTCCAGCGGACAGCTGCCTGAGCAGCTTCAAGTCTAGTCAAATTTTACTCTCAGAAAAAGTAAATGTATATGAATGATTTGTGGAATTGCAATTTAGCTTCAAAGAACACAAAAGGCACAGAGTGGTAAGAAAACAACAGCCTGCATTGTATTCACATTTAATAAGAATGTAGTGTTTTGTTCATTGGGTTAAACAATTCCGACAGCATATTTTGGAGGCCTACATCTTTGTTTCAAAGGTAGGTTTACTTTTTCTTATATACAAATGCCTAGATTGAAGTATTGAGAAGAAGCTCAAATATGCATAGACAAGATTATACACCTGATGAGGCTCATTGTTTTACCCAGAAGGAAATAACTTTTTGCTCATGTGTTTGCCGAGACAATTTTATTAGAGATCATAGATGTGATTCAAATATATTCTCATACATGTATGTTTGTATGAAAGTAGTATTTTAAAAAACAAATGAAGGGTTGAATCTGGTAATGTTTAAATGTATATTGTGTGAAGTGTATAATATGTTGGCATAAGTGGCTACAGTTAAAACGTAAGTATAACAAATCCCCCCTAAAAAAAAAAAAAGAAAAATCCAAAATTTCCTGTTGGTCTGCACAACTACAATTCTAAATGACGTGTTGTCAGAAAAGCAGTCAGTGGTAAGTGATTTGAAAATGTGATAACATAAAGTAACTATTAGATGTCCGTCATGAAATTAGTTTGATAGTCTAAGCCAAACCCCGGAAAACAAACAAAAAAAAAAACCCATAACCCACCATTCCCCATGGGGGAAGTAGACATCTACTATTCTTGCCTTCACCTCATCATGATTAGGAGTGATTGCACTGATGAGAGGTGTGGCGATCCCCATAGATCAGATTGCAAGGGTGAGAAGGTTAGTAATAGTAACATACCGTTGACATCTTATGTAGAAGTGATTTACCTTCGTCTCAAGCAGCTGATAGTAAAATATCTATTCTGAGGCAAAAAAACTGACAAGAGTTGGAGATCCATCTTATTAACTTGAGAGTTACTCAGATAGTAACAACTGAATGCAGTGGTAAAGTCAGGCTTTTCATACAGGGACAAAGAAGCAGCACAATTACAAATCTCTTAAAAGGGCTTAACAGTCTATGACAGTCTGGGATGGACACATGTGCATTGTTTGGCCTAGCAGATGGAGTCAGAACTGTTACACAGAAAGACCAAATCTGTTGGATCTACCTTCACAAAATCACAGAATCTCAAGGATTGATCGAAATATCATCTAGTCCAACCCCACTGCCAGAGCAGGACCACCTAGAGTAGGTCACACAGAAACACATCCAGGTGCATTTCGAATGTGTCCAGAGAAGGAGATGCCACGACCCATCTGGGCAGCCTGTTCCAATGTTCTGTCATACTCACAGTGAAGAAACTCTTCTCTGTATTTCTTTGGAACCCCTTGCGTTCTAGCTTATACCCATTGCCCCATGTCCTATCATTGGACATTATTGAGAATAACATGGCTCCATCCTCCTGACACTCAACCTTTATGTATTTGTAAATATTAATGAGGTGACCAGCCTGGAGTGGCCAGGGTCTTCCTTTCAGCAGGCAGATATTTTAAGTTAGAAAAAAAGTAGAAATGGAGGCACAGGGTTGTCCAGAGTCACTGTCCCTGGAGATATTTAAAAGACATGTAGATGAGATGCTTAGATACATAGTTTAGTGGTGGGCTTAGTTATGTTAGATTAGTGGTTGGACTTAATGATCTTAAAGGTCTTTTCTAACC
The DNA here is from genome assembly GCF_028858725.1 of Colius striatus. Lineage (NCBI taxonomy): Eukaryota > Metazoa > Chordata > Aves > Coliiformes > Coliidae > Colius > Colius striatus. The sequence continues at coordinate 30,451,377 of NC_084761.1, forward strand.
TAAATGGTTTTATGATTCCCAGTCCTTCTACTTGCAGCCAAAGTGTTGAGTACAGGAAAGCAGCTCTTAATGTCCCACATGACACCAGCTTCTCGAAGACCAGTGGGTTTCAGGGGCTGGAATACTTCTTTGTGATGATCCTGGGCAGTTTATAATCCACAAGTATAGATACAACCATTAGTCAGATTATGGAACTGTTAATTTTAAGCTATGCCTTTTCTGTTTGTTTATCAAAGACCTGCTGAGATACGTACTCAGTCCTCAAGCTGATATTCAGAAGACACGTACTGAGGGGCATTATAATGTACAGACCTGACTGCAGTGCAATGTCTGTTGTGTGGAACAAGATTTATGTGCCCCATGTATCGATCTAATTCATACAGAATACACATGCATATATGAGGTGAGAGAAATCAGTTATTTGTAACACTAAAATAAGTTTCACTGTAAAATTATTTCTGATCAATCTCATACATCTTGTTGCAGCCAGATACAATGAACTGTAAAAATGGAAATAAAATTCAGCTAGATTCCATCAGACAACTTCTGAAAAGAATGACACCTATAGAGTGAAAAAAACAACGGCATACATATTTACACAATGTGTAGTAAGAACACTGAAATCCTTATTTCATGCCTATTTTTGCTTTTTCCCATAGAAAAACTTTGTGACATATCAGAAAATTTAATTAAAATTTATAATATTGAGCCAGCTGCTTCTACTGGCCTTCTTACTGAAAGACAGCAGAGTTTTCAGGAGCAATGGTAGAGAAATCCAGACTATAACATGGCAAACTATTAGTAAATTAGAATGACACATACTGTCATAGTAAATTCAGAATGCCAATATTAATTAGGACAATTTATTTAAAACATATATTCCTGTCGATCAATTCCCTACTGCCAATGTGCATTTTCAGATTTCCTACTTAGGTTTTTTTAAAAGTTGAGTTTTTAAAAAATGCACATATTGAGATACCTGTACTCACGCCTACCAAAATACATTTTAACTTATTTTATGCCAATAGTATTTAGTGCGTATTAACCCAACTCCAGCTAAGTAGACCCTCAAGATGCCAGCATGTGTAGTTCTAACTTTGTATTTAGTTATTTGATTCCTACTGTGAACAGATGCCACACGGAATTCCCATAGTAATAATTTGACCTAAGAACAAGCCCTCAAATTCATCTCATGCTCAGAAGGTGGATGCTAGAGTTGATATCCCTCTAGCTTTAGGTAAACAAAAGGGAGAAAGCTGCCCTTCCTCATAAAATAGTGTGGCTGAGAAACTGAGCTTTCACCAGCTTAGATTGACCTGAAGGCTTAGATAAACCTTGTTAAAAATGAATAAATGTTACCTGAATAAATATTCATAATTTTATAGTTAACTGAGAAAGTCATGTAATTAAAGGCAGTAGCTGAAACTGTATTTAAATCGATTATTTCATCAGGAGCTACAAAAATGTTTGAAAGGAAATGCTGGATAAGATACAAAGATCTCACTCCTTAAAAAAAAAAGAAAAGAAAAAGAAAAAAAGAAAAATGGAGAACCTAAATTCATCTCTGTCTCAAAGTATAGACCAAATTTGCCGGATCCACTATATGTATATATGTTACCTTTTTCATTGAAATGGTGGTATCAACTATCTGTAAAATGAACAGTGATATCTCTGTATCTCGGTTTCTCTGAATATGGAAGTTCTAAATTAAAATTCCTCAATACAGTTTTTGGTACTCAGCATAATAGAAGTACCAAAATCTGCATAGATTTCTAAACTTTATGTCTATTCAGAAATAAAATATAGCCACACTTACACTTTTAAATTTTAAAAACTGATTACAGAAGGGTAAGAATTAAAGTGTCTTATTCTTGGGTACTTTATTTCTGTTTTACCAGGTTAGCAAGTTGAACCATAATCAAAATATATTAATGTATATGATGGTGTTCCTGAATGCTATAGTATTGCCATGCAAATTCATTTCTCATCCACTCTTAAAAAAGTAGAATGAAAATATGTATAAAATAAAACAATTTATGCTTTATAAGTGTTGTCCTCCAAAAATTCAGTCTTGATGGTTAGTGTAGCAAAGAATGTTAATTGGAGTAGAGTCTTCAAGGTTTCAAACAAACTTTTAGCAGGAAATGAACAGTTACATTTTATTTACATTACATTTGCTTTAATGGAAATTATTAATATTTTTCAACTTCTTAATAATTAATTTGGTATTTTTACTTAAAAAGCAAGTGCAAATGTTGCATTTAATTTGAAGGGATATTTATTGAAAATTTAATGCTACAAAAATATACGCATTTCTCCAAAGTGTAGGGCCTTCTGATTTTCTAGTCCTTTTGTTGAATTTAGAAGGATTTTTTTGTAATTCTAGGGGATATTTTACCGTATTTTTTCTGTGGAATTTATTTTGCGTAATATTCCCACAAAGGCACTTTTAGATTAAGCCAAAATACTCCTATTTGATTACCTAAATATATTGATCTCTGTCTGTCTCCTATGTAAAGAATGTTTTCCAGTCCTATAATCATCTGTGGCTTTCCTCTAAACAAGTTCTGACTTAACAGCATCTTTCTGATTTCAAATGAGTTAGAACTGGACACTGATTTCTGGGAGGGCTTTAGCACTGTCAGAGAGGTGCTGTCATATTTTTCTGCTTCAACTTCAGTCTTTTCCATATGTATACTGAACAGAACCATTAGCCTTGGAGAACAATGTTCTGCTGGAACCTTTATGCTCTGCCAATTCTTACAGAGAGATGGTGACTTTGTAGATTTTGAGTGGTTTTTTCTGTCTTCTTCACTTTCATTAGAACATTCATTAGGTAAACATAATTTGCATATATCTACTTTACCAAATTATTGTATTTTTTTGTATCAGTCATCAGTCTTCATTATTTATTATTCCTTTATATGTTATTTCTCTGACATGATTTTGTCAATTCTTTCACTTAAGTATTGAAATTCTGAAAGAGGGAGAGCAGGAATCCCTTCCTATGGATCGATAAAAGCACTTCTATTTAGCAACAAATCATCACCAAAAAAAAGTTTGTAGAGTCAAGGAGTCTGTTTTTAATGCAACTAATAATGCTATATTGTTATGTTGTTTTTCAAGAAGCTCCATCGAAATATCATGTGCATGCACATTGCCAGTTATGTAAATGTGACTATTTTTATTACAGTTCTTCTTTTCATATGTAGAAAACTGATTGGTTTGATAGAGTTTCTTTAAAATTGCTCACAGAAATAGGAATTAATTATATTACCACTTTCAATTCTTCAGTCCTTTATTATTTGTGTTTTATAGCATGCTTTTGGGGTTTTTTTTTCAGACTAGTAAGCCTCTAATTACATACCTCATCCTGTTTGTCTTTTTATATGCACATTATCAACGCATTAGTTTTCTATCAGTTGCCTAGTTCTTCCTCAGCATTGCAAGACTTAATGGAAGAGAACATTAGTGGTTGAAAGTAGTTTTTGGAGAACTTTCAGATGCAAGTTTTCTAGACTTACTGTCTTAAAATGACTTAACTGTTTAACTGAACCATTTTTTAGAATGAAAAGTGTTTCATCATCACTTAAAACTCATTTTTTCCTCCAAATGCAGAACAAATCTATTAATGAGAGTTGTCTGTTAATATCTGTTTATTTGTTAACCGTTTTTTGGTTTTAGAGGTACTTACTGTCACCCCGTGGGATCACAAATATTTTTTGACTCTTCAGAACTATCATTTCTGTTTCAGATAAAAGAAAGCTTTTCTAGCTTGGAACATCTGCTATCAGGGCTATTCTTCAAGCGATGATCATCATAGAATGAAATATCCAAGTTGTTCTAGAAGGAAAAAAAAAAAAAATCTCAAAATTTTTCTGTTTCCCATGTTACTTTGCCTGCAGGGAAGATCATGAAGTAACTAATTTATATTACAAGTTTTGATTGCTAAAAAGGAGCAATTAAATACTTGAGGTCTTGAAATCTCAGCGGTGGTTAGGGGCTTTTGAGTAACTTTCTTATTTCAATATATATTTTCATAGCAGAGGTGACTGCCTTTCTGACTGCAACAAAACCACCATCTTGCACTGATCCTAAGTCATGAAGTAGGCACAGCTGCCAAATGTTTTTCTTCATGGCATTTCATATCATGTCATTCAAACTGACATTCAGGAGTCAGAGAGTCTGCTGTTTGTTATGAGAAGCACTATCAGGAAACCAAACCACCAAATATAATAATTTTCCTCCTTTTATGAAATGAGTCAGTAGTCTGAAAAGCACTGATGTAAAATGCAGTGGTGTATAGAGACAATGGCAAAGAAACATTAGTCAACATCAGACACTGTTTGCAGAATTTTTATAAATTCACCAATATGTGATGTCTGCAAAAGGTTCACATAAAATCCTCAAATGCTTTGAGATTGGAGGAATCATAGTATCGGAAGGTTTATCTGAACTTTATGATTTAACACCTTTGTGGTGGGTTAAATCTATACCCTGGTTCAAGAAACATTTAAATTGCAGGCTGAGCTTAATTGGTTTCTCCTGCCTTAATAATTCAATTTATATAAATAAAGGGAGATTTATATATGTGTATATATATACATAGAGAGAGAAATATTTTCTTCATTTATGAAAATATTCTCTGAATGCTAACAGATGCAAACATAACAGGAGCAGTGTAACAGAAAAATCTCCAATATTTCTCTGATTAACTTTGGTATTAGGCTAGATTTATTAGCTATAAAGTTTATTAAAAGTTTTGAAATATGTTTTTTTTATTTGTAGACAGTCATGGTGGACATTTACAATAATAAATCAAGGTAGTTTCAGTCCTTGTGGCATACCAGTAGGATTTTTTTGTGGTTTATACTTCTATCTTCAAGCAACAGATCAAAACAATTGGCTTAATTGAATTTAAATGAAATTTTAATTCCTTTGCACCAGGTTTGTAACTTTATTTAAACAATTAAAAGAGCCTAATGTCATTCCTATCTTTAGACTCTTGAGATATCTTTACAATGCTGGCCTAAAAGCTTAAGTCATTTCAGAAAATAATACTCGCATTGTAAAAGACTTAAATGCTTGAAAAATTATATTGTTTACTAACAGCCATGTTTGCTAGCAACTCATAGTGAGGTCTTAAAGGTTTGCAGTGCAGATGGCTACATTAACAAGTAAGAGAGGCAAGAATATGAAATTTCCTTTAACATTCTCAGCCATACAACTCCTATTGAAATGTGAGTTAGCCTTCCAAGTATAGTGCAAGCAAGAAATGATCTGGGAGGCAAACCAGAATGGAAGATTATGTGAGTGAAATAAAATATTTTGGCGTAGTCATCAAGTCCATAGCATTTCAGTAATTCATCCTTGTAGCCAGTTTTCAGATGACTGACTGAATGGGAAGGACATGAATATTGTTATCATTCATGTATTTCGCTATTAACTAAATGTGCCATCAGTTAGTACTACACAAATCCTAAATAATCAGGAGGTCCACTAGTTTGCAAAACACATCATTGAAATTTAAGACAATACAGTGTAATGTCAGTTAATTGCAGTAAAAACCAAATGGCCCCTCACACCATTAATGTTGCAACATGGTAGTATTGGTTTTATTTAAAGAAAAGAAGTATAAAAATAGATGTTTATTGCTGATGAATGGAGAACTTCAACACAATAATTTGTTAAATGTTTGTTTAAAGGAGAGTGAACTCTACTAGCAGCTGCTCTGTAACTGAATTTCCAGGAAAAAAACCCACTGTGATTACGTAAGGTTCCTACTAATTTTAAATAACTCCTTTCAGTAGAATAAGCAATAATTTATGACAGCATGTATAAATTGTGCATATTGTACATGAAATATATGTACTATTTAATTCAATCAATGAAGTAATTAATAACTTCATAACATCCTGTTTGTTGTGGGCACTGCAGAAAAGAGTATAGCCAAAGTACCAAATAGCAGCTTTACTATCCTCTGTCATATTAGTTTAATGAAGAATAATACTAAAGAGCTTGTCAGGCCTGGAAGTGTAAATCATAGAATGGTAACAAAAACTTGCAGAATAGTACAGCACAAAAAGCAACATATTTATATCATTTGAAGGGAAAGATTTAAATCCTTCCTTTCTCATTTTGTTTCTTCATTCAGTTTGACTTTTGAACAATGTTCTCTTTTATTGTACTGACTTCTATACCTTTTTAGAGCATTTCCTGATTAGGGAATATATGTCAATAAAAATGGACTAGGTTCTGTTCCTTTTCCTGTTCTTGTACTGGGAGGGGGAAAAGTGAAGAGTTTTGTACATCTTTCAAGATAAACTGCAGTTACACAAAAGCCAAGACAGGTTAGCTGCTTGGAACCATGGAAACCAACAGAGCTGTACCAGCAAATTTGAGACAGAATATTTCTAACTTCATGGAGAAACTCTGATAGCAGTTTTACTTCTAAAGACTATCGAAGATGGTGATGTATAGTGTAGGTGAACTTCAAAGACAGCACAGATTGCACAGGTGTTTCTAAGAGGAGAGTTTGACCGTATAATCTGCTGGATGTTTTTCATCTGGTAAGAGGAGATGAATAATACATCAGATTACCCATACGTGTGGTAACTCAGGAAAATTCTTATTACTCTGTGTATACTGAGTTCTTCTGCTGTACTGTATTTCAAAGTATTTGCCAAATTGTTTATTTTTAAAAAATAATTCATTTTACTCTTCTTTTGGTGTTCTTTTCTGTTCCTTGTCTGAATTAACAGACTAGAAGGAAATGTTGATGCTTTCTGTGGAAAAGCTAGTTTTGTAACCATTCAAAAAAATGCAGTGGTGTTTTCCATGTAGATATATTTTGGTTCACATGAACAAGTTTGGTAGTTTGCTAGCCTGCACATTCAGTTTTCCTACACAAAACCTCAAATTTTCTCGAGAATCAAATTTCTAAATTTCTGATTTAGAAAATGCATTCAGGAATCAATCTTTCATTTGCCTTCTCTAAATTTAAGAAAGAAACAAGAAATGAGCTTCCAGAGCTATTCTTTCTGTCCACCTATCTGCTACACATATATATGTATACATATACATGCAGAGGTGTAGTCATATATGTTTCTGTGTGTTTCGGTCTGTAAATAACACAACTGCCCTTGAGGTCTTTGCATACATCTAGTAAGCCCTTTCTAAAACCAGATCTGTTTAATTTCCTTAAAGGACCTATAAACAGTCTGCAGTGATTCATCATACCTGATAACAGGCACAATGCAAGCTTCCCCTTCCTGTATTTGACCTGAAGCTATACCTTCCCTGATCTGAGGTATGTAATCCTTTCTCACTTCGTTTGGTACGTAGTGGTTTCATTTCCTTGTGTTGTAATCCCTTCCCGAATTCTTATGAATATTTATTCAATATTTCATTATCTTGTATGTAATCAAAATGACAGTACATTGGGATGCTGAATGCTGAGGCACGTAAATATGCAGTCCCTGTTTAAATGGTAGAAATTCTAATTTTCTCTCAAATATTTATTCCAAATGTTGTCTGAAACAGAAGAGCTAAATAAAAGAATTTTAATTCCATAAGGATACAACACATAGCTGAGGCTGCTTACAAGAGGTCTAAATGTCAGAAGCTTCTCCTTTCCTGCAATCTCACAGATGAGATGCAAACCCCACTGGGGATTTCTGCCTCTGTCACTGAGCAAAGAAGTCCTACAACTGTTTAAACAGGGAGTCCTTTTCATTTGTTTTTCTTTTTCCAAATATCCATTTGCTGTGAGCTTATAAATTGATACTGTATTTTTAAAGGAAAGTGGCCGTTGTTATGGATTATTTAATAATTACTGCTAAGTAGGAAACACATAATAGTAATAGAGAATCTGATTTGTGTCACACATGACACGGAAGCATTAGTCAAAGTAATTATACAAATTCATTGCAAAATACATCAGTCATCCCTTGCTACTACATATTAGCAAGATATCTAGACGTGAATAAAAAGGCAACATTTGCTTGTGGTGTTCCAAACTGCAAGATGTTAATAATTTATCTTTCTTTATGAGGAAATAATGGAATAATTAACTAGCTAAGTGGACTTACTCAAATTTTGACCGAAGGGTAGTGTATGAACTTCAAATTAGGTCCCAAGATATATAGCTATCCAAACCATAAAGTAGGAAAAACAGGTTTTGAGCAAAAGCAAGACTTTTCCCCCCCTGCCCCCCCACCAAAAAATATGACATTGCACCATATAATTGCACAGGAAATTAAAACTCTTTTCAAAGGTTTAATAATAGATGAGATACAGGCTTTGAAATAATTGTTTTTATTGAGCTCTGCCATTCTCTAGCACAGCATGCAAGCAGTGGCTCACAACTTGCACCTCTGTCAGCTCAGAGATGGATTAGCAAAAACAATACAGGGTTCCATTTGGAGACCACAGGAAGCAAACAGGTGCCAAAAGCCCAAGTCACTCTCTGCTCGCTTTTTTTTTTTTTTTCTTTTCTTTCTTTTTTTCATTATGAGTGCTTGTTTTGAATCATTTAAGTCTGTCTGGAAAAAAGACCTTTGTTGAGTTATACTTCACAGACAGCAAGCTCCTTAGCTAGCTGTCACAGCCATCAGTGTCTTCTGGAAGCACCTGCCTGTTTTCATACCCGACAATTCATTTTGTTCTTCTTACCAAAGGTACCATATTTAGATTCTGAGTGTCCTTTTTATAAGACTCCGGTGGTATCATACAGAAGACATTGACTGCATTTATATCTTTCAAATGTTGGACCTGCTCTGTAAAATGCCTGACAAAATTTTTGTCTTGTCCTTTGACAAGAATTGGAAGTGGCCACTACCAGGAGAGCTCAGCATCCAGGTCAATGATTATTACAATGGCCAAAAGTAATGTGTTACAGTTTACATGATACAGTGTGATGCAGAGGAACTACTTACTCAAGGAATAATAACAGCATGTGGGAGCATGTTGCACACAGTTGTGTTTTGGTTATCCTTTGTATTAAAGGTATACAAGTACAAAGGTTAGCCAACAATTGGTCAATATTTTAATAAGAAAATCATTAATAACTTTTAGTAGCACCTAAGAGATGTTAACAGGAGCATACATCATTCATATTTCTGTCACATACTTGTAACTTCTCAGATACTTGTATTAATACTTTTTAAAAACTTGTATTTCACTTTTAGAGATATTTGATATTTATTTAACAAGAGAAGGTAATTTGGAGTGAAAACATAGCTGATAATTTCTACGAATAGTATGGATAGTTATAATACAGTAAATATAGTTATCTATGACAATTTTATGAGGAGTGCATGATTTCTCAGTAAAGAGAATTTACTGAGCTACAGGATTATAAAACATCTGTGTTGATCAAGGTGTTCAGGAAGAATGAATACAAAACAATTACTTTTAGACAAGCTGTACATGAGCAAACAGTTAGGGGACCAGTTCTCAAATTCTGGGTCACTACCTTTCCAGAATTATGATTGGATGTGGGAAAGTAGAAATAATTGGAAATTGTAAATTTAGGATACACTTATGTTATGATCACAGAAATTACACATTACACTACATGACAGGCATGCATCAAGAGCTCAATAGCTTAACCTCTTTCTGGGATCAGTCTTACTGACCATGCAGAACTCACTGCTGACGACTGTTTTCACCTAGGAAAATATACATATATACATGTGTTTATATCCATATATATTCTCAGAAGAAGAAAGGTCAATTATTAGAGGACTCTGATGGGGTCAAGAGTTGGCAGTCTCTGAAAGGATTTGTGATTTTTCAAATTTAAAAGAAAGTAAGGCTTCAAGAAAAGCTACAATAAAAAGTATGTATATAAATTATCATACTGGATTTGGTTTAATATTTTAAACTGTTTTTCTTTTGATACTGATGCTTACTTTCAAAAAAGCTGTTTCTTTTATAATCACTGCTGTCATTGTTTCCAGAAGGGAGGGAAAGGAATTCTGAACTTAATTTATGGTTACTGTTAGTATTATAATCCTGCAGTCTAGAGGCATATAGGGAAAAAGGGATTTGTGTGAATCTGGTGTAAGATTATTAATGCATGAGTATCTGGAAAATTGTGTGAAGATCTGCAGAGAGACACATCTATTTCAAAATTTAAGGTGAATGTGGCAGGCTCTGAGTTAAATCATCTAAACTAATGTGGAGTTTTGATTTTTAGTGCTTGATACTGCCATGCTGGCCAACAGTTATTTCCTATCCAAAGATAACACGACTCAAAAAAAGAGACTTTTTTTTATCTTACTAAAGTGTGACATGGTATAATTTCATTTCCATGCAGTCTTATCTACATTCAGACAGAGCTCTGAGAATTTCTTCATGCCGTATTAGTGTGTTTCAGTACTTTTTAATAGCATCTTAATAAATGTACGCCCCAGAATGACATTTCAAGAACCGTAACATTAATAATTTGTAAGCTTAAATCGTGAAAAAGAGTTTGTGAAGTATGGTGTTTTTGATTCCTCAACACAGACCTCTGAAAGTATGCTGGCATCTTGTGTCACCAGGACATTAAGGCAGAAAGCATGGAGGATTTCTTTCCTCAAAAAAAGTCACAAAGCAACTGATAAGGTTTTCTAAGCTGTGCACTCTGAGAATGTTGTAGGTATGTATATACAGTCAGGACTGACAGAGTTGAATGAGTACTCAGCATCTGTTCAGTGGAGCATGTCGATTCTCAGTAGGTGCAAATGTCAACCCAGTGAAATAGTTTGAGAAGGCTGAGGTCAACAGCAATTATCTGTTCTCAGGACAGCTGACGCCAGGAGCAGTTACTTCCTAGGCAGATTTCTGCTGTGAGAGTTTGAAGCTGAACCCTGTTTGTTTTTAAGAGATAATGGATGATGAAAAAAGCGAGCCTTTTGTGTCCCAGGTGATGCAGACATCCTCACTTAGCTGAATATTGGCATCTGATGTGCTGTTGCATGGAGTTATATGAGGGGACAAATCCATCAGATTCTCATAACATACCATGTTAGGTCACAGGTCAGGTTAGAGTCAAGTGACAGAAATGATGGTCAATGTACTAACAGAAGAAGATACTGCCTAGGAAATGCTTAAGTTTGTAGAAGGTTGCTACTCATAAAATGGATCAGGGCTTTTCCTTACTATCATAATTTTACAGCCAGGTGTAGACAAAAAATATGAGAGTCACCATAATTTAACACTATTGGTGCTATCAATGCATTAGGTTGGAGGCTGGCAGACAGGACATAAATTGCACTCTGATACAAGGCAATCATAAACATCATATATATGTAACCGTGTTTTCATATAAATTATGTTTATGGCTGTCTTTTTTTAGTGACCTCTGTTTGATGAAGCTCAGCTCTAGACTGGACTAGTGCCCTGTTGCTTGCCAGAGAGACAGGAAGTTGTTGCCTACTGAAGAATCATAGAGGTTGTCAACAGTCTTATAAATGGATGTGTTTGTTTTTGTAGACAGCTATGTTACATCCTCCTTCCTTTGAGCATGACTGTGGTTCCTACCTCTTCTATTTTGCAACGTTTTGGTAATTATATTTGTTCTCAGGTTCATGGAGTCAACAGATGTAGTTCAACAGACTGCTGAATTAAAAATTTAAAATAAAAACAATGTGCTGGTTGTGACCTTTGAAAAGATCACACATCTGTTTTTAAAAAATAAAGAAAGATATTAGAGCAATTAAACTGCCATTAGAAGTAGCTATTCTTTGAGACTTCAACCATGAAAGTCCCATCTTTATTGCAGTGTATGTTATACTGATACAAAACTAAAGGATGTCTCTCAAGGAGACCTTAAGCTCCCCTCAAAATGAATAGTTCTAAAGCGTTTGTTATCTAGCATATGGAGTCTAACCTTAGCTTCCCCTATAAATACTGGTGTGCTATGTATCATAAAGTCAAAGCAGATAACTGTGATGCAAGGACTAAGGAAAGTATTGGGCTCTGAATGAGACAGCCTTCCTAAATATGATTTTTTTAAAGCATAAAGATGCAAGATAATTAAAGGTAATATATACTCTGAACTTGGGAATACAAAAGTGCCTGTGGTACTTAGTATGTCTTTCATTTATACTCCAGCCTCTTCAAATTGCCTTATTCTAGTATACTGTTACGTTAATCCTGCAAGTTTTATCAGAAATTAACAATGATGTTTTTTTCACTATATATATTCCATAACATGCAAAAGGGAAGTAAACCACCTTAAAATCTATATCAACACTTCAAGAAATGTGTCAAAGCTTATCTTCTGTTTCTTAAGCAGCAAACATGAGTGCAGATGCAGCTTGTGCTCATCCAGAGTCTCAAGCAGTGAATGCCCAAATGCAGGGAGAAAAGAAAGTTTAAATGTGTTGCATGAGACTGGATGGTGTAGTCATTGACTGTATGTATAAACAGAGGTGTCAACAATATCTGTCTTCAGCCTGACAAGCTTTCACAGGCACACAGAAATGCCCAGAATTTTGACTTGTAATTAGTCTTTCAGTGGTAACTCAGCCACCACTTGAACTAAACATTTAGTGGTGAGGATCCACATTCTGCAACTGTACTTCAGGAGCAGCACCCTTAGTGCTGTAAATGTACCCTTTGTAACAGTAAGCATAATTTTCTCAGCAGGTGCAGAAAATAGTGATTTTTTTTCACTCTTTCTCTTTTCAAAAGAAATAAAATAAAATGACAATTTCAAATAGAAACACCTGACAAATAAGGACTAATAGGAAATATGTATAGATGCCATTTTAAAGTATGTGCGCAACAATGAATTTAGCAAGTGATGCATATAAGAGAAAGATTTTTAAGCACCGATAGCTGGGAACTGCAATTTCATTTGAATAAATTTAGCCTCTAAATAAACTTGAATATTTCTCACAGTGACATGAAGGAAATGTTGGCCCCAGCTGTGGAGAAAGTGTGGCAGACTCCTTGTTGGCTGGTAAAATCTAGAGATTGTTCTCACGAGGGGTTGCTAGAAATCATTAAAAAGCTGTGGTTTTAATATAAGGATCACCTGCCAAAAACATACAGCATGTGTTCACAGAAGGGTAAATCTGTTTACATGTTCTCTTGGGATGAGGTGTTACAGGTGTTTCAAGTGCCAATGGAATCATTTTTGTGGATGCTATTCTGCTTATGGGGGAAATACATTTTATGAATGAAAGTATTCAAGTTTAGATTTGACACATTGCCATAAACATTTCGATCTACTAAGTACCCAATGGCACTTCTTGGGAGCTCTGTGCCCTAAGACCATCAGGCAGGAGTAACTGGCTGAGAGGCTGTGGGAATAAGTATTTTTTAGCACTTAATGAGTAGCGCTTTTCTTTTTCCCAATCAAAGATTTAATCATATCCATCTATTACCCGTGTATACACACAATAACAGAGTAACTTGTGTATCAATATTTATTTTAAAAGTGAAAATCAGAGGAGAGAAAGTCTATAGTGTTTGAGTTATGATGATTAATTTTTGCTTCTGGAAGCTCACTTTAGAGTTAGATGGATTTCCAGACACAAATCTTCATCTTTTTTATTCCTGTGAACTAAGAACAAAGCAGTGTCTATGTGTAACTTGAGTACTGTGTGGATAAATTAGATGCTTTACCTTGTCCTGATATTTTTTATGGCCACCCACTGCTTTCCCTTTGTGCTTTTGGGGTATGATGCTGTTGTGGTTTAAGCTCAGCTGGCAATGAAGCTGGCACCACACAGCCATTTGCCTACCCCCTGCACACACTCCCACCTCCGACAGGATGGGCGAGGCCCCATCAAGATGGGAGGAGAAAAGGTACCAAGGATCTTGTGGATGGACACAAGGGCAGGGAGAGCTCCCTGCCAATTACGGTTCCAGGCAAAACAGACTTGACTTATGGAAGACCAGTTTAATCTACTACCAACTAGAAATAGGACAAAAAGTAAAAAAACCATACCAGAGTGGGATGATAAAAATATAACTATTGTTATCTCCTTCCCCTACCTCTCTCTTCTTTCCGGGCTCCTTATGTCTCTACCTCCTTCTCTCTTAAGGGTGCAGGGAATGGGAGATGTGGTCAGTCCATCACAAAAAGTCTCTGCTGTTCTGAGGAGGACTCTTCACATTCTTCCTCTGCCCCAGCGTTGAGTCCCTCCCACAGTATACAGTCTCTAACAACTCTCTGCGGCATAAGTTCTTCCCAAAGTCTTAATCTCATGAACTCCTCCAGTGTGGGACTCCTCCACAGCAGCAGAGCTCTAGGAACATTCTGCTCCAACGCCACCCCCCAGGCACAGTCACTGACCCTGATGTGGGGTCCTCCATATGCTGCCAACAGATCTCAGCTTCACCACTCCTCTCCACAGGTTGTAGGGAGACAGCTGCTGTCTCACCACAGAATGCAGAGGAGTTCCAACAGTCCTTCTCCTTTCTTCCCTCACTGACCTTGGGGTCCACGTGATTGCTTCTCTCTCCTCCAGTCTCGTTCCACCATCTCCCAGAAAGAGCAACCCTTTTCCATCTGCTTCTTCTTAAAAAGGGATTGTAGAGGTGCCCAATTGACTCAGTCCCAAAGGTGGGTCTGACTCAGAGCTGGGGAAAGGTTCAAGCAACTTCTTACAGGAGCCATCGTTACAGCCCCTTCTGCATTACCAGAAACGACTTCACACAAACCCATGACAAGTGCCCAGCAAAATATTATTCTGAGATTGTAAGACATGCCATGCCATTGCTGGCAACCACCTAATGTGTTTTCGATGCTATTTTCAAAAGTGTAGGTGGAGAGAGGCAAAGAGCAAACTGCCTATTTAATATCCTCTTCATCACTAATTGGGCATCAGTCAGTGTCTGGTGCGCAACTGCATTGGGCATCAGTTGGTTTTATTTCTTTCCCTCTTAGGTTTTATTTCCCTTAATTACTCTTATATTTAATTCTTTTTACTACTACTATCTTTCATATGAGGAAAGGCTGGGGGAACTGGGGCTGTTTAGTCTAGAAAAGAGGAGACTGAGAGGAGTTCTTATTAACATTTATAAATATCTAAATGATGGGTATCAGGAGGTTGGGACATCCCTTTTTTCTGTAGTAGCTAGCAACAGGACAAGGGGTAATGAGACGAAGCTGGAACACAAAAAGTTCCACTTAAATATAAGAAAAAAATGTCTTACTGTGAGGGTGAGTGAGCAGTGGCACAGGCTGCCCAGAGGGGTTGTGGAGTCTCCTTCCTTGGAGGTCTTCAAGACCTGTCTTCGACATGTTCCTATGCAACATGATCTAGATGAACCTGTTTCTTCAGGGAAGCTGGACTAGATGATCTCTAAAGGTCCCTTCCAAGCCTACCATTCTGTTATTCTATTATGCCTGTTCTTATCTTAATCTAGGAGTCTTAGTTTTCTTGTCTGATTCCCCTCCTCATCCTGTGGCAAGTGTGGGGAGGGGAAGGGGGAGTGGCTGTGTGAGGCTTTGTTGCTGGCTCACCTTGAACCACAACACTATCTCAGTGAAATTCTTCCTAATCTCCACTCTAAACCTCCCCTCGTGCAACTTGAGGCCATTTCCTCTTGTCCTATCACTCATTACTTGGAAGACTGACTCTCACCTCACCACAACTTCCTTTCAGGTAGTTGTAGAGAGTGACCATGTCTACCCTCAGCCTTCTCTCCTCTAGGCTAAATATCCCGAGCTCCCTCAGCTGCTCCTCATCAGACTTGTTCTCCAGAACCGTCAGCACTTTTGTTTCTCATTTCTGGACACACTCCAGCACCTCAATGTCTTTCTTGTAGTGTGGGGTCCAAAACTGAATACAGCCTCACCAGTGCTAAGTACATGGGGAAAATCATTTCCCTGTCCTGCTGGTTACACTATTGCTGATACAAGCCAGGATGTCATTGGCCTTGGCCACCTGGGCACACTGCTGGCTCATGTTTAGTTGCTATTGACCAACACTCTCAGGTCGTTTTCTGACAGACAGCTTTCCAGCCACACATCCCCAAACCTGTAGCATTGCCTGGTGTTATTGTGGCCCAAGTACTTGCCTCATCACTTGGCCTTGTTGAACCTCACACAGTTGGCCTCAGCTCATTGCTCCAGCCTGTCCAGGTCCCTCTGAAGAGTTTAGTGTCATCAGCAGACTTACTGAAAGTATACTCAATCACGTCATCAAGACAGATATTAAACAGAACTTATCCCAACACTGACCACTGGCTAATCTGTGTGTGACTAAATTCTCCAGAACATGTATAAATAAATCAATAAATAAGTTCATTCTTAATTAACGGAGCTGACTGGTGTTGACCTGGCTACCAAATGTGCAATTCCTCTGAAATGATGGTTTTCAATACTTACAGACTGTGAGTGTTTGTTTTGGATCTTCTTCAAGTGAGACTATATAGAAACTGATTTAGAATTCTGTGGCTGTTATTATTTATTGAGAATCTGAATGTGCCAAGTAGGAATTAGCACATGGTTATTATTTCACAGAAAACAATAAATTTTAGAGTGAGAGATTGTTCTAGGATAAATACTGCAAAGTTTGTTATTACTTATATGTGCCTGGTAGTTGATACTACTGTACAAGCATTAGAATTATTGTGTTGCAATACAAATAAATGCTTCATAATTTATTTCTTTTGTAGTCTATAACACCTGGTTATTTATACTGACAAATGTCAAGAGATTATGTGACTGATTCTTCTTCTATGTGTGTACCTTTGAAAATCAGTGTCATGGGTTTGTGTGGAGCTGTTTCTGGTAATGGGGAAGGGGCTGTAAAGATGGCTTCTGTAAGAAGCTGCTCAAAACTTTCCCTTGTTTTGAGTCAACCTCACTTCTGGGACTGACCCGATTGGACATCTCCATTGTCACTTTTTAAGAAGATGAAGCCAGAAGAGGAGGGTTCCTCCTATTCTTTTTTAAGTCTGGTGGTGGTTGAACAAGTTGGAGGAGAAGAAACCGTGCAGACTCCAAGGTCAGCAAGGGAAGAGAGGAGGAGGTATGTTGGAGCAGAGACACCCCTGCATCCTGTGGGGAAATGGCAGATTGTCCCTCTGCACCCTGTGGTGAAGCAGAGATTTGTTGGCAGTTTGTAGAGGATCTCACACCAGGGCTAGTGACTATGTTTGGAGGAGGCTGTAAATTTGTGGGAGGGTGGAGTTGCAGTAGAAGGTGCCCAGAGTGCTACTACCACAGAGATGTCCCACATTTGAAGGGATTGGTGAGCAGAAGCTGTAGCAGAGAGATTCATTAAGGACTGTATCCCATGGGAGGGAACCCACATTGGAGGAGCAGGGGAAGAATGCGAGAAGTCATCCTCATCTGAGAAGCGAGAGTCCATCTGTGAGAGATTGACCGCATCCACCATTCCTTGCCCCCTTGAGCCATTGAGTGGGGAGGGGGTAGAGATATCAGGAGCAGTGAGCTGAGTCTGGGAAGAAAGGAGGGATGGGGAGGGAGATCTTCCAGTACTGGTTGTAGTTTTCTCATCATCCTATTCCCTTTTTGCTTTTGTTCTGTTCTGTTTCTTGTAGGTAGTAGAATAAATTTTCTTACTTTCCTTACTTTCTAAGTCGAGTACTGGAGTCTGTTTTGCCTGGAACCGTAATTGGGAGTGAGCCCTCCCTGCCCTTGTCTCAACCCACAACATCCTTGCTTATCTTTTTTCCTCCCATCTCGCTGAGGCCTCTGCCATCCTAATGAGGGTGGGAGTGAATGCGGGGACAGTGAGCGAGAGACTGTGTGATGCTTCGTTGCTGGCTGGGCCAAACCACGACAACCGTCCACCCACCAAAAAAAGCACAGCTACTGTGATGCAGGTAGCTCAGTATCACCTAAAAGAAAGCTAGATATAGGTAAGAATTTTATGATGGCAGTATGAGATAGGTATTTTGCAAGCTGGAACCAGCTCGGTTAATGCTGTCGTTAACTAATATTTTAATCATAGTATTGCTAATTGTTCATTCCCATTTAAAAAATTAAAAAGCAATTAAGAAAACAGTTACAGTGTTGATTTTGAGGAATTAGAGCAAGGTTCCTCTAATTTAGCTCCTAGACTTCCTAAAGCTTTTTTTGTGAAACTGGGCAAATCTTGCTTGTTTACTTGGTAATCTTTGCTTCCTTTGTGTGCTTCTATCTTTTGTGTTTAATAATTTTGGGATTAAATAAACAGAAACTCGTATCAACTTGTAGCTTAGGCAGTCTGCCACCTTCATTTTCTGCTGCTTAGAAGCTAACAGCTTCAGCCTTCATTGTGAGAATTTAGATTGAAAACATCCCCATTTTGGTGAATCCTGTGGCTTTACATGTGGTAAAAACACAGAAAGATTTAAAATGAGAAAGGTTTCTATTAGACTGTCTTTTCATGGGACTAACTATGCACACATTTACACATCTAAAAGCTCAAGTAGCAATAGGAGATTTATAAAGAATGAAGTTCTCAGTGATTAAGATGCAATGCCTAACTTCAGTTATAGTGGCCTTATTGCTCTACAGCATTTTTATAATCAACAGTGGGAGCATGGACAGGATGCCACAACTATTTGTATCTGAACGTAACCTCAAGCATTTGAAATCATTATTAGGAAATGGGCCCTTATTCTTTTTTAACTGACTGTGAAGAGTAAAGAAGGGATGCCATCTTCACCAGTAACCCTCCTGTGTGCCACTCTCCCACACACACAGAGTGGATCCATATCAAATTAAAACGCACTTCTGACTGTTCTGTGTTTTGTTTGTGACGAAATGAATGAACAACTAACAAGCGATACCCATAGTGTAAATTTTCACTACACTGTTATGAAAGCAAGGAACACTGCTGTTACTCATTTCTTTGACAGTTTTGTTTATACTGAAGACTGTGCCTTAGGACATGATTACAGTTTTTCATTCCACTCCAGTTTTATGAATTAAAGAAAACAGAGCAGAAAACCTTGATAGACTGATAAAACAAGTGTGTAGAGCTGTAAATCACTGAGGACAGGATGGTAACTCTTTAAACTTTCTGTGCACAATCTATTATATTTACATTTAAAGTGATTTTCAAACTCCCCACTTCTTTTCTACAATGCACATTTATCACAATGTAGAAGAAAAAGCAATCAAGCCTTATATCATAGCAGTTTTTTAAGAAGCCAATTAATTTGTATTGAAAGCAGATATTCTATTTCATCTGGAATAGCTGCCTATTCATTAAATCTATATCAGTAGGCAGACACCTCAAACAACTTTATTCATCAATTAGAAGTGAATCCATTTTTTTTTACAATATGATAGGAGTCAGGAAGGTTTCTGTGATGAAGCACTGGCTGAAGTAGGAAGACAGATCTACTGCAAATAATACTAACATTGTAGCCAGTGGACTGTCTTAAATACACATTTTACAATACCATCAATATAGAAATCATTGAATGAATAGTAAGGTGTAATTCATAAGGTATTTCTTTCATATTTCCTAATACTGCACTTCTGTTAACCATAATCAAAATCTTTATGACTGTCATATCGTTTAACTGTATGCTGAATAAGAAATCGTATATGTAGTGCTGTGTTTTTCATAGCAGATGTATTGCTGCTAACAATGTATTTGGAACTGATTTCTTCAGGTTATCAAGGTAATAGATTTCTGCTTTTGTTGGTTGGTTGTTCTGGTTTCAAACATCTTGAATTCTAAAAATCTTGAAAATATTTAAAGATTTTTTGTTTTACTTACAGTGTATCTTGTGTCTCTGGTGATGTACTACTCCATCAATTTTGAAAGTTATTATCTGATTATATTGCTATTGCAGGACTGTTCTGAAAATAGGCTCAAGTTAAAAAAACTCAAAACACCAAAGCTTTTGCTAGATGCATATTATTCTTCTTGATTATCCTTCTTCTTAGTCGTAATTTTCATAGTCTGAAAAGTTTATTAAGGAGGAAACTACAAGTGTGTAAAATCTGGTATTTTTAAGTAGTAGGCTTGCTTTTAGATCCAGTGATTGCAAAATCTTAGCATTTATTGAGGCATTATGTTTGAACCATTGTAAAAGAAAATGCTGAACTGAAGATGATTGTATTTCCTCTGGGTTTTGTGCAAAGCTTTGGAAAACCTTGATACCTTATTCTTTAAATAGAATACAATAAATCAGTTAAAATTTACAGATGAGTCCAGGTTTACTCATAAAAGTTCACAATATAACTTTACTGGATAGTAAAAATCATGGACCCCATAGAGATATCCATTTTATGATGTGATAATTTCCCCTTTCCCTCCCAAACTATCCTATCATGTGCTACCAGCAATAAATCTTCTCTCATCCTTTACTGTAAGAGAAAACTATCTTATCAGCTTTTCCTGCCATAATATTTCCTCTGTTCCAGTAGTCCTAACCTTTTCTCTTAGGTACTTCCCAATTAACATATCTATTTAATCTCAAAGTTAGTTTTCTCTGCTTGTATTAACTTTGAAAGGTGTTCTTTTTTTTCTTTATCAGTCCAGGAGAAGAATATATATAGCTGAAGACTGACAAGATGGTTTTGTCTAATACAACACATTGTCTTGTTGAGGTGCTATCGTGCCTATAACAACCCTGTTATTACTAACATGACATTCTTACTTACTACTTCAGTACTGCAAAAATGTCAAATGAAACAATGTTTTGTTTTGTTTAGGGTTTCCTAGTGGAAACAAGTTTTGTACCAGATAATTCACTAATTTATTAAAATAAATGTGTGGAATTTATTAAAAATTCTGAGATTAATGGGAAAAAAAAGAATAGGATATTGTTGAGAAGATTTTCTAAACTATAGTGCAACCTCTGGACATTGTTCCCAGTATACTGATTTGATACTACTTCGAGTTCTCTTCTTCATTTCTGGCTGTTAAATTGCTTTCATACAAAAATTTAATTCTACTTGCCCAGGTAAGATATTTTATTACAGACATTCTGTCCAGTTAGAGGATCATACTACAGCAAGTAGTTTTTTAATTGTGAGCGCAAGAAAGTGTTTCTTGATACATTACCTCTCTGTAGGGTTCTACAAGTTCCTAAAAACCTGTGAAAAGGCTGTAATGTGGTCCTACCTGGGTAGGTAATCACACTATGATTGTTACAATTTATTTCTGCTTTAAAAAATATTTTGGCATTGTTTGTCCTCAAGTGTTCTTTTAAAAAGTCCCCTAAATTTTCAGCGAACTAAGGATAAAGATAGTTACTTCGATGATTACATGCAACTGTGTGTTATAAGTAAAAAAAATGGTAGAAAATTATGAGTTATCTTGAAAGAGTGTGTACTACTGCACACCATAAGATATTCTAAGGTGTTTTGAGAGCTGATCTGTACAATGTATGTGGAAAGAAGGAGTTACTAGCAAAGTTACAGATGAGGCTCTGCAGATTGTATTCAAGATTCTGAACACAAGATGTTATTTTATTGTGAAGAGTGTCATTACTGAGTGATAGGGCAATAAAATGGCAGATGAAATTCAAAACTGATAAATGCAAAGCAATATTCTGGTGGAAAAGTAGTTTTAAGTTTATAAACAGTGGTGAGCTCTAAATTATCTGTTGCTATCCAAGATGAAATGGCAACATGTTTGACAGCTCTGTGAAACCATCAGCTCAGTAACAAACAGAATTTTAAAAGCATTATTTGAGGAATAGATACTCCAACAGAAAACATCCAGCAGTTCCTCTATGTATGCCCATAAGTTAGCAACACTTCAATATTGTGTATCCCTTTGGAACCTCTGTTTTGAGAAGTGGAAGTTAAAAATGTAAAGAAAGAATTGTAAGGGTTATCTAAGTGTGGAGCTGCTTTCACACAAGGAGAGCTTGTTTGGACTCTTCATTCCAGGGAAAGAAAGTCAATCAAAGTAGGGCGTGACATATGTTTCTAAAACGTGAGTGCCAAGAGAGTGACAATAAAGTGATCACAATCCAAGTACTAAGCACACCAAATGAAACAACAGATTTAAAGTAAACAACATGCTTATAAAACAATGAATTTGTTTAAAACAAATGAAATATTTCTTCACACTACAGTGGCATTAAATCACATAATATATTTTGGATGCCAAGAGTTTACAGGAGTTCAAAAAAACTCTGAACTCATTCACAATAGAAAGCATTATCACCATCTATGACATACTAAAGAAACACTACCACACAGATTTTTTGAAAGATGGGTAGGTTTTCTGAAATATAAGGATCATTGATGGTTCTCTTTCTGTTTTTACACCTCCTTTAGGCATAGACTCTGGCCAGTCAGAGGCAGGACACAAGGCCACATGGACCTTTGTTCTAAACAGATTTTACTGTTTGCACCTGATGAAATGGAGATTTTTTTTTCATTGTACTTTTAAATCCTCTCATAAAAAATAAAGACAAATGGTGATCTTGGACATCAAATATGAATAATGGCTAAGAAAATATGTGAAAATATTTGTGAATTTCCTGGTAAATACATTATATGAATCCTAATGTCTCTCAGTTTCTGAATTCCCCCAAAGTACTTACAAGTGTCCTAGCCCTCATTTTTTTACGATATAAAATATTCTGTAACATGTATCTGAATATAAATAGATTTTACTGTTATTGCTCTCTGAAGTGAGCTTTGCTAATAAGCTTTTAGCATTAACTTCCAAAACAAAGGAATGAATATATGGGTAATTACAACAGAGAATACTGTCATCTCTGATACCTCAGACTTTTCACCTGCACTTTGTTCTATCTTCCTACCACAACTGTTCATAATGTGATTTCAGAAGAGACACAAAATCGAGAGCCATTTTCTGCTGATAAAAATGAGCACTACTGCTTTCAGTATGGGAAACCAGCTAACTGGAGAACAGATCTGAAATAGTCTCATTGACCATCTCTTACTAAATTTTGGCAGATGATTGATTTTTTTTTTCTTGTATTTCACTTTAACTGACTTGTATTTTTTTTTTTCTAAAGATTACTGACTTGTGTCTTAATACTCCATTATACCGTTAGTCTCAGGAGTCAAAGAAGTCAATGGCTGCTGGAGGTGTCCAGTGCTACTTAAAAGTTACTCGAGAAATGGCAAGATTCAATCTGCAGGGAGAAGTAAAGATCATTTTTGCCATAAGATATTTTCTAAGCTTTCCCTACTTTAGTACATAATTCATTTGATTATCTTACATGTTGAAATTTGTGAACTATGAATTTTTGAATCTTGGATGATAAAATACATTCTTGTTCAATACTGAAATCTTGTTCAGACGCATTTCTTTGAACTGAGTGACTGAATTAGAACTTAAACATCTTTTTCATTAGGTGAAAATGTCACTTCTTAGTTCTTAGATGGGAAGCACACTTGGTAGCAAATGTTAATAGGCAGGAAGTAGGTCTTGGATTTTGTAGTTACACTGCATTACTTCATATCAAAAGGTTACAGAGTTAGAGATATTGCCTGCCAAAACTCTTGGGAGTTAGTATTCTTCAGTTGTCCTTTACTTTGATTGACATATGTTGGAAAGTCTATAAATAAATTATTGAGGTTCTTTGCAAGGTTCATTTACTGTTAAGACCAATGTATGCCTTGCCAGAACGTTTGAGTGGTTCAGTTGCTTTTACTCTGAGCTATTCTGAGCTATTTAAATATATCGATAGGAACTTTCTCTCTTCTGCGGTCTTGAAGCATAGCACTGCTGTTCTGCATCTCAAAGAACACAAAACGACAGGAAAGGTGTCTTTTGTGCAAAATCCTTAAACTAATCTTGATGCATTATTTATATCAGCTAATCTTTCTGAATCAAAATACTGAAGCATTTATTGGTGCACTCTAAAATTTGCATCAACTGTTACCTTTATTTAATGTTTGTAGCTTAAGACAGTTGTGAACACAAAGATTGCTGATGAGGCAAAAATTTAGGTGTTTGTTCTTTAAGATGCATGAATTACAACCTGTATTTTTGATTATGCTACTGAGGGTCACACTTAGAAAGTTGTAAATGCGATTTACACAGAAATGAGCAATCATGTTAATTCACTCATTTAAAACTTCAGCAAAAGACATTTTTCGACAGGGAGACGAACAGGAAAGTTTAATACAATGAGACTAGTTGACATCAGCTTCTTAACCCTTTCAGTGCAATAACTAATGGAAATGGACTCTTGGTTTTAGTGAATGTGTTGAGGTTGTCTTATAGAATGGATTCAAATGATTAGTTAAGGAAATTAGTTATTTTGGTTGACAAGAACTGGAACCTGTCTCTTTGTCTCCTATTAGTAGTTTGTGTGTTCCCTTTTGCCAATGATTGCCTGTCAGATCTTTAACAATGTAGGAGCTTGTATATATCACTTGGTAGACCTAAAGATCTAAGAGGAACATATAAAAATATATATTCAATGTATTATTTTTACTTTCTGTTTCATTATCTTACCTTTAGCCTTTTGAAAACACAGAGAGCAATGTCACATAGACATAAACCACATGTATAAAATAACTCTCATTTTCTCATAAAATTTTGCAGAAGAGTCACACAGTTTTCATTTGTTCTTAAAGCAGTTTGTATCCGTATATCTATACCCTATCTATTTGTCATGATTTAGCAAGGAGAAGCTTTTGCTTGGTAACAGGGGGAGGGGGTTGCAGCTCTTGAGTTCAGACCCACCTCCAGTCCGGCTGGGCCAATCTGGTACCTCTGCCATCACTTTTTAAGGATGGGAATTTGAAGTGCTTGTGAGGAGGTATAAGAGTGGTACAAGATGGAGGAGATCACGCAGACTTCATAGTCAGAGTAGGAAGGTAGGAGGAGCATCAGACTGGAGACCCCTCTGCAACCCATGGCAAGAATGCAGGCTGTACCCATGCAACCCACAAGGGCAATGGCAGGACTGAGAGCCACCAGCAGCTCCGGGTGAGTGTGCCTGGACAGGCAGAGACTGTGTGAGGTGGCGGCCATGTGGAGAGCCTACGGGCTGCAGAGCAGACCCACAAGAGAGGCCCACCTGCCCCGCGGAGGTGCAAATCATCAGGAATAGACTGACTGAAACCCCCATTCCCTGCCCCCCCACCAAGCCATTCAGTGGGGGAGAAGATAAAGACACGGGATCAGGGCTCTTTAGCCCGGGAAGAGGGGAGGAGTGGCAAGAAGGTGGTCTTAAAGGGCTGGTTGTGCTCTCGATCGTTGTACCACTCGGTGTTGTTTTGCATTTGTTGTGGTTTGGGGGCTTATGGTTATGTTTGGGTTATTTTTTAAATTATTTTCTGTTTTCTTCTCCAAACCCAGTAGCCTGGTCTGTTTTATCCTGGACCATAAGAGGCAGTTAAGCCCTTCCTGCCCTTTGGTAGTTCTCAAGTCTTTCCTACTTGAAGCTAATTGTGGTCTTTTGTTCCCTGATGGGCCTAAACCACGACATTATTACTGAAGCAAAAGTTGCAGTTAGTTTTTGTGTAGAACTTACTTTCTTAAGGCTGTAAAAAGATACATATTTGATAAGTGGGAAATAATGCAAAAGATTATTTCAATGGCTTTGTTGATTTCTCCGGGTTTATACCTTTTTGTCTATTGAAGCTGCTTGTAGGTTCATGGCATAGGCTTTCCTTGGTCTCCCTTCCTACTCTTTATGTACATATCAGATTATGCTGATGCAATAAAGTAGGAGGAACTCAAACATTAATAGAAAAGACTGAAAACTTTACAATAATAAACTTGTCTTTTAGGGCAACTATAAAAAAGGATACACTTCTCTTTTCTTTAGATATTGTCATCCTGTCAACTTTCATTCACCCTTTAGAGTTGTGGCTCTGTGTACATGTATTTAAATAAGCCATTAATTTCATAAATTCTTCTCAGGTATAGTTCTTACTATCTTTTCAAATTGTAAAATTTATGCTTTAAGACTTCCAAGAGAAATGCTACAGTGTCTCTTAGAAAAGAAAAAATTATTCAAAGGAATAAATTCATTTCTCAGCTACAAAAGCTGAATAGTCCCTATCTGTGTGCTCTGTCGTTGTTTAAATATTGCCTCTTTCTGATGAACTCCTTGATTGCAAGTGGCTTAGTATGTGCCAAAGTTGTTAAAATACATTTTCAACTGAGTACGAACTTTCAAAAAATAATCACTTTTGAAGAAAGAAAAGATGAGAAAGAATATAAAAGAGTGAAAAATGTCAGTAAATATATCTATCTCATGGTTCCTTCATTTATGCCTTCAATTAGGCAGCTTTATGTTATGATAAAAAAGCATTTACTAATATGTAAGTTTGTCACCATAACCTTAGCTTAGCAAGCATCTGAACAGATGAGAAAACAGAGTAATCTTTAAGCAGGCCATCTTGAGCATCTCAAGTATAGATGCTACCTTTCCCAGAGTGAACATAAAACCAGACACCTGTTATATACTATGCTCTCCTCTAACTTTTCTTTCTTGTGGGCACTCTGTGTATTTATTTTCTTTTTTTTTTTTAAATTAAGTTTTAAAGTTAATACAGAATTCAGAAATGACCTGCATTTCTGGCATTATTTTCCAGTATTTTAAGACTGAGCTACTCCTGTAGAGTACAAAAATATTGTTATCCTGACATGTGCTGCTTTGTTAAGTGCACAGTATTGTCCTGTAACTTAGCATGTTGAATGGGCTTATCAGTAAACTCTGAACCATCATTGTTAACATTCTCTATGGACGAAAGAGCAGCCTTGATAAGTGTCTCTACTCCTCTGAATTTACACACCAGCATTCTTCAAACTGAAAACTGATTTGACTAGGCTGTGTATTCCTGATAAACACAGCAAATTGTAACGATGTGATATGTCACCAGCAAATATTCTGTAGCTGGAAAGAAACAAATAACAAACAAGCAAACATCCAAGGAACTCTTCCCACCACCTGCTCTCCTTCACCCAAAAACTTTTCTATGACAGGGAAAAATGCTTGGAAAAAGACAAGTCAATAAGGCCTCCAAGTAAGACACAAGTACAAAATGATAAATCTGGATGTTTAGTGATGGCCTAAACATTGTTTAATAATAGTATAAATACCAAAGTTGGTATAAAAATTAGACCTTTTTTTAATGACTCTGGTGTACTACCGTGGAGTTTTCTGCTCCCATTGACACATCTAAACATGCTGAAGAAAAGAATACCATGTGCTCATCAGGAAGGGACAGTGAAACCTATAATTCCTCTTCATCCTTCACACATTGTTCACCTGGGAATTGTTTAACAAGTGTTACAAGTGACTCTGTCTTCTTATCAGAGCAGATGTATTATATCATGGTGCTTCCAAATGTTTCTGCTTGGGCATTGTAATTCTGTATTGCTCTTTGTTTGGGTTTTGTCCCAAAAGCAGAGGTATGGTTGGCATAAAAAATGCTTTACATTTTGACATAGATTATGTCTTTATTAGTGACATAAACATGAAACCACAATGACTAGTACTTATTCTATCACTTTGTTATCTGCTCAAAGCATGGAGTTACATGTGATGTTGTTATTAGAGCTTTGTGTGATACAGTTTAAGAAAAAGATGTGTAATCAAGTGTTAACTAAAGTGTATATAGACAAAATGGCTGTTGCAATTTTGGCAGTACTAGAAAACAGAAGGTGATTGTTCTCCTTTCATTAATAAAAATCATTCTGTCTCTGTATTACATAAGGTCTTCAATAATTAAAAAAAAAAAAAAAACCAAAAGAAGAAGCCACCTCTGTAATACTTTAGAGCTTTTTTCCTACTATAAATGACTAAATAGGAAAACAAAGTGATTGATAAAAACTAGTTATTATTTAACACTTATAAAAAGCTCTGAACACCTGTATTAAATCTCTGCAGGTGCTTTAATCATTATTTTAAGGTGGGCTATAATGAAATGAAAGTGAGTATTCAGTTTGATCTGCTCCTGCAGATGCAAGAAATGCTTTTACCAATCTCCGTTTATTGTAAGAAGAAAGCAATGGGAGGGGGATGTAGGGGGAAAGCTGACTTAGGACTCTCAGATTTGACCTACAAGGAAAAATAAACAAAGCATATTACATCGTTTATACCAGATACTTTATTGCAGAAGGGTGTAAGTAAATTAATAAAGACCCAATTTTTTTCAGTTACTTATTACAAATAAGTGAAAAGTAGATGTCAGAGACACTTGTAAGAATTATTCCATGTAAGTCAGTCTAGGAGAACACAGTAACATAGTTTCATATGCATACCTTCTAGGAAACTCAGAGCAAACACACCCTTGGCAGGTAGGAGTCCCTTAAAAGTTGTTCATTTTTCAGCTCAGTTTTTCAAATAATGTAATACCTTTGGAAAAAAACACAGAAATTTTTACTGATGATGTGGCATTAAATTGCATTATAAGTGTCAAAAGAAGATGCAGCAACATCATTACCTTGAATTAAAGAGCACGAAGAGCATTCTGCTGAGAGCATTGTGGTACCTATAGGAAGGAAATAATTCATGAGTGCTCTTCATGAAATTAGCTTTTTGCCTCGGTTCTGGAATAAATGATAAAAATTGTCTACAGAATCCATCCTAAATCAGTAGAAAGCTGGCCCTCCTAAATCTCAATAACTGTCTAGGGTAATCTTCAACAGCTGTGTGTTGTTAGACTTTGTACTAATGATTATAATGTGGAATCCTCTAACCCAGAGCTTATTGCTACTTATCTAGCATGGGCTTGAAATGAGGTGACATGGTAATGAGTTGATACAAATTACTGCTATAACTTTCACACTGCTTCTAGACAGAGGCAAGCAATCTAAGGAAAGCTATTGTCTGCTTTTTTGAGATAATCTTAATGTGTTTCATTTGATTGAATATGGTTTTGTTAAAATATTAGAGGCAAATGTGTCAGTGGTTTTCATTCTCTACCTTCACTTACTTGCTGTGGTTAAACAAAATTACTTACCTGACTTTACCAAAATAATAGTATTTATTTTTCTGATATCTGAAAAACAGACTCTGGATGATGTGTGAGCACTTGCTATTATAACACAGCTTAACTATTACAATAATTTGCACCTCTGTGTGTTAGCTAATGGCAATTCAGGAGACTCATGGCACATCAATAAATAATTAAAGGATACCTGCAGACATTTTATACTTCCTGACACAGCAAAGCACTGTCATAAGCACAGTGATGACTATGTGCTTGATTCCTGCCTTGTTTAAATCGATGAGAAGGAAGACTGGAATGGTTCATTTGGATTATCTGAAAGATGCTGTACATAAGCCCTTTAGACTGTCATTTTTTAGAAATAATTTAATAAACAAGCAAGTTTTACATATGCAAGGAGTCTCTTGGAAAGAAGCATAAGATACTCCTTTAGAATCATAGAATCATAGAATGGTAGAGGTTGGAAGGGACCTTTAGAGATCATCTAGTCCAACCCCCCTGCAGAAGCAGATTCACCTAGATCAGGTCACATAGGAACATGTCCAGGCAGGTCTTGAAGACCTCCAAGGAACGAGACTTCACAACCCCTCTGGGCAGCCTGTGCCACTGCTCCGTCACCCTCACAGTAAGACAGTTTTTTGTTATGTTTAAGTGGAACTTTTTGTGTTCCAGCTTCATCCCATTACTGCTTGTCCTGTTGTTAGCTACTATAGAAAACAGGGATGTCCCAACCTCCTGACATCCACCATTTAGATATTTGTAAATGTTAATAAGATCTCCCTTCAATCTCCTCCAGACTAAACAGCCCCAGTTCCTGCAGCCTTTCCTTGTATGAAAGATGTTCCAGTCCCCTGATCGTCTTGGTGGCTCTGTGCTGGACTCTCTCCTGCACTTCCCTGTCCCTCTTGAGCTGGGGAGCCCAGAACTAGACATAGTACTCCAGATGAGGCTTCACTGGGGCAGATTAGAGGGGGAGAACAACCTCCCTTGACCTGCTGACTACACTCTTCTTGATGCATCCCAGGATACCATTGGCCTTCTTGCCCACGAGGGCACATTACTGGCTCATATTTAGTTTATTATCAGTCAGGATTCCCAGGTCTCTCTCTGCAGAGCTGCTCTTCAGCAGTTCGACTCCCAGCCTATACTGGTGTGTGGGGTTGTTCCTTCCCAGATTCAGGACTCTGCACTTGTGGACATGCACTTGTTGAACCTCAGGAGGTTCCTCTCTGCCCAACTCTCAAGCTGGTGAGATCCCACTGAATGGCAGCACAGCCTTCTGGGGAATCAGCCAGTCCTCCCTTTTAATTTTACAGATTTTTAACATTTACTATTTGTGCTAGACTTGAGAGAATAATGATTTATTCAGCGTATTTAGTTACTTCCTTGTCTTATAGAACAGACTGTAATTTCTCATTAAATTACTAATATTTGATGATTCTTGCACTTTTAATGTTCTTTTCACTTTTATGAGTTGATCTCAAGAGTGTTCTGCTATTTTATTTTTTAGACTGTGCTGTTGTTGTGAATCAGATTGGATATATTGGATGAGATGAAATATGTGAAGAGACTGTGTTTAAGAGGGGAGAGACTGCATATGCAAACACTTCCAGTGTGGATCTTTTGACCATCAGGTAATAATTTCACATATATAAAGATTTTCTTCTATCGAGTCATGATCATGTTGTTTTTTTTACTGTTATCATGCAAGACCAAAGAGCACCCTGGGGATGAATAATAAATCACTCTACCTAAAAATGTATCACTGAGAGGTAGTTAGAAACTAAAATGATTGAAATTTTAAAAAACACAGAAAGGACAGTTATTTGTTTCCTTTTGTTGTTTATATAAGCATATATAAATATTTAAGAAATTCATCTCCATATTAAGCTACCTTGTTATGAATCATAGACCAACCCAGAAATGAATTCACTCTTAAGTTGAAAGAGGCAGCACATAAAGTAAAAGAGGCTGTGTTTGTAATGTATTTGATCAGTGTTTAAAGAATTAACTGAGTCAAGTTTTATCCACACAGTATGGGCTTTCATGGGGCTCTGAAGGATACTGGATCACTTTAGTGATTTTTCATGTCAGGTTAATTTCCTAATTTCATGTGCTCATGTCTGGAATTCAAACAGACATGAGGATAAGAACCTATAGAATAGCAGTGGATTAGGCCCCTTTTCACAGAGCACATGGTGTGATGCAAAGGTTCATACAGCTGCTGTCTTCCTCCTCTCACTCTTACTGGCACATTTTAAAAGTGAATTTGCACTTTTTAATTGTGGCTGAAGTTAGAAAAAGTGATTGAGAGCCAGAAGTTTATGGCATGGATGGATGGATAGCAGGCTTGACAGTAAGCCTTGGGCTTTGTCAGTATGTGGTAAACTTAATAATGAAAGTGTCTCCTCTAGTGCCCAAGATATACTTTTCTCAATAATTTCAGAGTTGTAGATGAACACCTGCAAATCTCAGTTTCTTTTTTATTTCTTCCCAGGTAATATATTCCAACCTTGAAGTTGTCACTCAGTGTTTCTGGATATTCATTCAACACTGCTCTCTCAGCCATAGCTGTGTTGTTTATTGAATCTCTTTTTTAACATATTTAATATTTGTGTAACCTTTTCCATTGCTGTCAATGAGATTTCAGAGAGAGCAGGTATCTATCAACTTCTCTGGATTGATGTGCCTATTAATAGCATAAATGTCTCAGTATGATACTATAGTAACGTACAGGATCAGTGTTTATGATTGATTGCATGTGTAACTTTCTGACCCTACAGAATGTGGCATCTTCCTGCCTAGTGCAGAAACTATGCTCTCTCAATACTTTTTCCAATTTGTTGAGAGTCAAGAAGGACGGATGATCATATATGAAATCCAAACTACAATTCAAAGGAATTGTAATTATGCCGTTGAAACTCTACATATAAAAGGAAATTACTAAGCCCTTGTGTGTTTTACAGAGTTTTTCAGTGATCCTTAGGAGCAAAAGTAACACAAGATATTGTTGCTATTATTTGGGAAGCCAGTTTTCCAAGAATTCTGATTATTGTCTTTTCCATCAAGAATGGGCTTCCTAATCGAATGCTTTATCTACAGAGTAATAGACAAGTCAAGGCAAAGCTGGTGTAATTTGTTATTATTTACATGGAAAAGTGAATTAAACATGACGTGTTTTATGTTATACCCTACTTAAACTTTGTGGTGGAAATTCCACTTTGTTGGGACAGTGTGGTGGCTCAGCCCTGGCTAGGTGGCAGGTGCCCACCAAGTCGTTCTATCACTCCACCTCATAAACTGGACAGGGCAGAGAGAGAACTGGACACAAGACGCTCCTTCCGTCCCCCCAAGTGGTGCAGGGAATGAGGGATGGGGGTTACAGTTGGTTCGTTGCAGATGGACTTTGCCACTGCTTCTTCTCAAGGGGAAGCCTCCTCACACTTCCCAGTGCTACACTGTGGAGTCCTCCGCAAACTTCTTCAGTGTAGGTCCTTCTGACGGGCTACAGTTCTTCACAAACCTCTCTGGCATGGGTCCTTCTCATGGGGTGCAGCCCTTCACACCATGCCCCAACGTGGGTCATCCACGGGGAAAATAGTCCTTCAAGAAGAGACTGCTCCAACGTGGGTCCTCCACAGGATCACAGGTTCTGACAACAAACCTGCTCTGGTGTGGGCTTCTCTCTCCACAGACTCCCAGATCCTTCTCCAGCGTGGACTTCCCACAGAGTCATAGCCTACTTTGGGCATCCAGCTGCTCTGGTGTGGGGTCCTCCACAGGCTGCAGGTGAATCTCTACTCCCCTGAGGATCTCCATGAACTACAGTGGGACAGCCTGCCTCACCACGGTCTTCACCACAGGTCACAGGGGAGTCTTTCTTCCAGTGCCTGGGCACCTCCTCCCCCTCTTTCTCCACTGACCTTGATTTCTACAGAGATGTTTTTCTCACATTCTCACTCCCTTCTGCTGCTGCTGTTGTTTTACAGCTGTGCAGTAACTTCTTTCTCTTCTCAAAAACGCCATTCACAGAGGTGTTACCTCAGTCACTAATTGGCCAGGTCTTGGTCAGCAGTAGTTCCATCTTAGAATTGACTAGCACGGGCCATATCAGATACAGAGGGAACTTCTGGCAGCTATTTGTTTAAAGAAGCCACCCGTATAGCCCCCTGCTATCAAAACCTGGCCCAGACAAAACCACTATAGATAGCTTGAAAAATTTCTGAACTGTATCTTATCAGAAAAATAAGGTTGCCATATGTATCATCTGTAAGAATATATTTCAGAGACTTCATTTAAAACAAGTCTAGATGATGGACTAGATGGTCTCTACAGGTCCCTTCTAACTCCTACCATTCTATGAGTCTAAATTTGACAGTTACCATTTTCTTTACAGTTATGATCAAGTTGTGCAGTGTTGATGAGGGTCGTTGCTAATGCTCAGCAATTGGAGCCTGAAATGGAAAGACTTATGTCAAGATTAATCACAAATGGTCAGAATGCTCAAATTTCCTGATACTGTGCTGGTCATCCTTCTTGATGCTCCAAGACAGAGTCCAGAAGTTCAGAAAATTGTAGAGCATAGTTGCCCATCTGTCCGGAAAAGTAGGTGGGAACTCAAAAATCCCAGACAACTTGTCACATAGACAAACCTCTAGAATGAAAAACTTTTTAGGGGGAGATTAAAACTGAGAAGAATGAATGTGACATATGCAGAAAAGATAACATATCTGTTAAAACATCACTGAAACAGGAATGTTATTGCAAAACATTTCTTTACTTTTCAGAATATTACAAGTAGTAACAAAAAAGCCATAGAATATGTTTTTCCTTACATTTAATACTTGGTTTCATTTCAGAAAGACTGTTTTATTGAAGATATTTTTCATTTCTAGGGCTCTAATTTAATACTTTCAGAGTAAGGCCTCATTTGAAAATGGAATATCTAGAATCCCTTCTATAAAACCACCATTCCACCATATAAAGGAGGAAGATTTTGCTGTTTGATCTCTATTGGTAGTTGTTTGGAAATTTTGTTTCCAAAGTGGCTTTCCTAAAGCTTGACTTGAAATCCAATCCTAAGGCTATCCAAGTTTGGACCTAATTACCTGAGTAAAAATGTGTTATGTATTTAGAAGTGAGCCCGATGTTACCTGCTGAGTCTGCCTGTTACTTAGTGTGATAAAATCATGAAGGTTGGAAAAGACTTGTAAAGTCATTGAGTGCAACTGTAATCCTAACACTGTCAAATCCACCTCTAAACCATATTCCTAAGTGCCATGTTTACACATCTTTTAAATATTCCCAGGGATGCTGAATCCACCACTTCCCTAGACAGTCTATTCCAATGCTGGATAAGCCTTTGAAATTTTTCCTAATATCCAACCTAAATCTCCTTTGGAAGAACTTGAAGCCATTTTCTCTCCTTATATCTCCTGTTACTTGGGTAAAGGGATTGATCCCTTATCTTACTACAACATCTCTTCAGGTGATTGTAGAGAGTCTCCTCAGCCTGTTCTTCTCCAGACTAAACACCCTCAGTTGCCTCAGCCTCTCCTCATAAGACTCGTTCTCCAGATCCTTCACCAACTTCGTTGTTCTTTGGACAGTGAGACTGTGTAAGGGCAAAGCCGACTCAAAAGCACCTCTTGGATAACTGAGGCCTTGATCACATCTATTCATCTCTAAGTTACTAGATAGCGTGCAAGGGCCAGAGAAACAAAGAGGCAATAGGTAAATTAAGTTATAATGAGCCATAGCCCTCCTGGAGAAGAGTGGAAAAGGTGAAGCTGCTGTGTGCAGGGGCCATGTTGCCATCCAGGACCTGATGTGTGGACTGGTTTTGGTGAGTGACTTGTTTTCTGGGTGAATGGTGCCAGTAGCCTTGATTTATACCAGTACTAAGTGTCTGAGTGTCCTAGAGCAGAAGACTGGGAACAGAGTTTGCTATCCACACACTGTGGTCACCCAGTTTGGTAAATAAATTCTAGATTTTAGCAGTTGCTGGTGAGAGCAGCACAAGCATGTATTCACACAGCTTTACAGTAGTTGGCATCCTATACTGATTTATGCCAGCTTTACATTTACAGTTAATCTTAAGAAATAATAAGTGATACTGGGTTTATACTGACTCATTTCTTTGATGGTACAAAAGATTGCAACTTAATAATGATAGCTTGAAATATCTTAGTTAATTTTAGTTCAAAGGCTTTCTTTTTTATTTTTTAAATCCGATAGTTGATAGTCTTTTACCCCTTAAAAGGAGGAGAAAAAAAGCAACTCCTTTGAGAATAAAATAATGAAACAAGAGAAGGGCTCACAGGAAGAATTTTTAAGACACTTTTATCTGAACTGATATTGATTCTCATAAAACTCTTAAAAAACCTGTCCTTCAGAAAACAAGGCAAAAAAAAATCACCAAAACAAAATAAAAAAGAAATCTCAAAACATTTTTCACTCATTCAGTCTAACAGTTCACAGGGAGATACAAAACTATTTTCCTTTTTTTTTTCCTCTATGTGGCATATGTGCCTTTTAACTCTTTAGTTTTCTTCCACAACATCTTTTTCTCTCTCTACAATTTAATGACTCCCAATTTCCTCTGTCATACCATCTGGTTTACTTCATGTCTGTGAGACATCATTCCTTCCAGACACATGGTAAGTAACAACACCATGCCTATTTTTTAACTTCATGTAGCATTTTACAGAACCAATCATTCAACAGTTTTGTCAGTGGAAAATAGAGTGACTGTCTCACAAAGAGAACAGTGGCTAATGAAATAGAGAAATAGCATAACTCAGTTATTTTTACTACTTGAAGTGTTTTACAAAGC
This sequence comes from Colius striatus, assembly GCF_028858725.1. Classification (NCBI taxonomy): domain Eukaryota; kingdom Metazoa; phylum Chordata; class Aves; order Coliiformes; family Coliidae; genus Colius; species Colius striatus. The sequence goes on from NC_084761.1 coordinate 30,487,040, forward strand.
TCAGTCTTTGTGTGTTGTTGTTAACAGTAAAAGGATTTAGGACTGAGTATCACTGATGAAATTCTTACCATTTACATGTAAGAAGCATTCCAGATCCTACATTCTTGACTTAGAGAACATAAAGAAAATAGAATATTCCTAGTTTATGGCCACCTATGACCATTACTCAGCTATGAAGTGAGAACTTTCCTGTAACACTTTTTTGGAAACACGTTGCTGTACTTATTGAGACAGATTTGTGCTTCTTTACTATGTTTCGTATTTCTGCTTTGTCCTCTAAAATGATTTACTAATTCTCTCCAATCAGTAGTTGAATTTATCCACATCCTTGGGCCTAGCTATCTCACAAAATTATGGTGTTGCGGAACAGGAAGAAGGACAATATCTTGAGTCAGAATTGTCCGATAGGCATTGCTTCAGCTGCCTGATTGCATAAAAGAGCTTAATGGTTCTTTACATCTGTCCTAAATGACAAGTGACTGTTAACACCCACCACTGTCAGCAATTCATAACAATTTCCATAACCTATCCATAGCATTAAATATTTTATTAGGGGCATAATAAATAAGTTATGTACGCATGTCAAAGTACAGTTGCTCATGCCTACACTGAGAAACAAAGTGAGCATATAGACTTGTAGAGTAACTCTATGTTAAAGAGAAACCTAGTAAAATTAGGAATTCCAAAGCAATACAAAAGACTTGAAATGTAATCATAATGAATCATAATAAGAGACTTCTTAATTGAAAAATTATTATTTTTTTCACAGTTTTATGAAACCTAAAAACTCTGCATTGTTTTTAGACCAGTATTTTTCTGCTTCAATCGTGAGGCATTAGACAACTTACTTAGAGTTTCCAGACAGCATGTTACTGATTGCTGGAGACTATCTGTTCATACTCGTCATACTCTATTTAATTTCTGCCATTACTCACTTCCATTTTCTTTTGCCAAATCTGAAAAATGCATTTTGTTCCTTCCAACCTGCAGACTTTAAAAAGTTTCAAATGAAGTTATGACATCATAAGACATAGGATTTATGCCTATTACAGCAGGAAGTTAGAAGGATCTCTTTCCAGCCTTGTTTTGCATGAGTTATTAAGTTGTATCTACCACCAGGAAAGGAAGAAAGCTGAAGAGGAAGTGAGCACTGAAGGTCCTACTGACCAGGAAGAGAACAAGATAGACTTTGAACTGGAACCATTGGACAGAAATGCATTCAAAATGACTCTGTTTGAGTCAGCCTGTGCCTGATGTCAGTGCAGTGTTAAGAGTATGGAATTGTGTCCAAGGTTATAAACCCCACAGATTTTGATCTGGGCTTTCAGTTCAAAGCTGCTAGTCTCCATGGTGCAGCAGCAGCCAGTTCAGATCTAGCAGTCTGCCTTGCTTACACATCTACCTCCTGTATTTAATCTTAAGTTTCCTTAGCACTGCTGCCTACCTAAAGACGATTGTCAGTAAAGGCTTGAAGGTAAAACAGATGGCTTCAAAAAAGAAAGTTACATTTATTTATAGACAGTCTAGTCAATGTGATATACCGAGCCTTTCTTTAAACCTGCGGTGGATACTTTGATCATTATTTTTGTGACATATCTCATCCGTCAACTAATCTGACATCATTTTTATAGATCATGAACCAAATGTTCCTGAAAACTAGTTCATCATTTCATGTACCACTTGTTTAACTCTTAACTGTGTGATCTATAGCTGCTGAGATGGCTGCTTACACATAGGTGTAGCTTTGAGACTTTAGAAAAACCTCCATATAACCTTAAAAGCTACCGTGGCCTTGGGATTCTTCTTTTAGCATGTTTTTAAGTGGTTTCAGAATTGGATAATGCATATACCAGCTGTGCAAGATGAAGGAATGAGCAGATTGCTAGTGTCTGGCTTTTGCTGAGCAAATGTAGTCAGAAAACATTTTAACTTGGTGGATTTCATGCCTGATTTACCTAACTTGGTACATAGGTAACATTTCTGTATATAGGGCCCAAGTGCACTATCCGTAGTACATTGGCATTGAATAGAAAATGCACCTGATGAGTTCAGTGTTCTAATTTGGTATGAATCCTGTGAATGTTGTTCCCTCTTATTGATGTTGGTTATTGAAAAGCAAACAACAATTTCAGAGAAGTCATATAGAAGAAGAAAGACTCAAGGAATTTTTTTTTTTATCTGTGTGTACTTATATATATATATGACTTTTGTAGTAATGAATTAGAAGATTAGTAATCATAATTTTAATCTTTTTAAATGACAAAGAAAGAACTTTTATTATGTTGTGTATTTTAAAACAACAAGTTTACAAATATATGTTTTAGATATGTATGAGTTTTAGCTATATATGAGTTTCTCTATATATGAATTTTACTTAACAAATACTGTTGCAATTACATTTTATGGGAAATATTGACCACTACTTGTTTTTCAAGCATAGCTTGAGACTCTGACTTGAAAATGCGATTGACATTGCTATTACATTTATTACTGAGTAACTATAGCATTCACCTTTAGCATAATCTTCTCTGCATTTTATAGAAGACTTTTTTTGTTGCTTCTGAAAGAAACAGTATCAAAATGTCAGTTGTGAAATGTTGTCATTTCCCCGTTCCTTTTAACTACTGCCTATGCATACAGCAAACTCCACACTTAACTCGGCATAGGTCCATTCTGGTAACTAGTCCTGGATGATTATAAAATTTGGAACAACATAAGAAAGCAGGACATTATTCTGAAACTACCTCCTTGATTCGCTTGGTTATCTTTGGTCAAGTTTGCATCCAAGGGAGCAAACACAGGGAGAACAGCTGTGGTTTTAAGGGTTGTGGAGAGAATTGCAGTGAGCCATTTGTTTTTGTGACTGATTGTAGTGAGTGTCCAAGGAGGAAGGATCACACCTTTCCTTTAATTCTTTTTTTTTTTCCTTTTCTTTTTTTTTTATTGCAAGAGGTAATTTGTCAAAGCAGATGCCGATGTTTTACTCTCCCAGCTCTTACAGTTCTGGTCTCCTGACAGACGTCTTGGGAACACCAGTCAGTAGTAAGTGGTCCTCAAACGACATTGCTGGTGAAACAACTGGAAAGAATGTGCTATAAGGAGCATCTGAGGATTTGGGGCTCATCTAGTTTGGAGAAAAGGAGGCTGAGGGGTGATCTCATTGCTCTCTGTAGCTTCCTGAGAAAGGGACATAGAGAGGGAGGTATTGATCTCTTATCCCCGGTGTCCAGTGGTAGGACGCATGGGAATGGTTCAGAGCTGTGCCAGGGGAGATTTAGACTGATGGTCAAGCAGTGGAACAGACTTTAAAATGCAGCTGGACAATGCCCTTAACAACATGCTTTAACTTTTGGTCAGCCTTGTATTGGTCAGGCAGTTGGACTAAACTATTGTTGTGGATTCCCTCTAACTGAAATATTCTGTTTTGTTCTATTTGAAAGTTGAAATGAAAGAAATTAGTAGAATGAGTAGTTTATTTTCAAGTTTGGAAGAAAGATAACTATTTAAGTTCAAAACCACTTATCAAAAGCTGGTAAGTGGAAACTCATTCCTCTTTCCCTGGAAGGTATATTTAAGAGGAACTTGAAAGGCGACTATCAAAATACTACCAGCTTTTAATTGATTTTGATATTCCATTGATGAATTTCTTATGTCTTCCTAGTCTTTGAATCTTTGAAAAAAAATTGAAAATTAAGTATTATCTGTACAGTGATATCAAATTGGTTTTTAAGGGACTTAATGAGAGACCTATTTTGACCTTCTTTTGGGACAGCTAGATGGCACTTCCTGAAAGAACTTACTTTCTGGCATTAAATATTTCAAAGACAAAGAGATGATCTAAATCTCCAACAAACTAATGTCACGGCTTTACTTTCAGTCAGATTTCTACCATCAATAGCATTAAAGGTATTTGCAGATCCTTAGAGTTGTAGGTCCAATTAGCCAAGTTAAATTAAAATGTGAATCTCTGTGGGATAATAGATTATTACATTATCTTTTCAATATTGACAACTAGACTTACTCCTAGAAAGATTTTTCCCTAAGCAACTCGCTTAACTCTTGTTATCCTGTACCCTCTGGGTTTGAGAACTAAAGATGATTAAAGCCAATGAATGCCTATAATGAAAGAATACAGGAGGCTGAGGGTTTTTTATTAAGTAAAGGATTTTTGTTAGCTCAGCTGCTTTTGTTTTTCCACATTATAAGCAGGAAAAAGAGAGGAGAAAAAGCATATATGTTCTTTTAACTTGCGTGAAAAATTTTGGTTATTGCAAATGTATGATGTGTTTCAAAAGAATAATGGTGAGGGGCTATATATATGAGTAAGCATCAGAACAAAAGAAGAAATACCTGAAGAAAGAGAACCCAATTTCTATTGGTAAATAAAATTCCTTGGTCAATATCAGGAGGAAGCATTTTCTGGAGTTTCTCTACCATTCTATTTGTTGGCTTTCTTCCAGCTCTGCCTAATGGAAAAAAAGAAACAAGCAAAAAAAGACATTTTGAAAGGGCTAGTGTATCTCAGACAGAGATTGGAGAGTCAGGATATAATTGCCACTGTTTCATCCCTCTGTTGTGAAAATTGTGTTCAAGATAAAGAAAACTTAGAATTCAAATGCTTTCCTTTATGAGACCAGAAAAAGCTGTCAAATCGCATGACCCTACACATACTCAAAAATACCTTCTTTTGGTTTTCACATTGCTGTATTGTATTATCAAGTTCCAGATTCCTTGAATTGCCTATAGAAATACTTTTTTGACATCATAATTCCTACACTGTCTTAATTCCTTTATATTGTCTTTAGCTTCTGAGAAAAACTCTGATATGTGAGTTGAAACTTGTTTGTCTTTAGATTTTTTTTTTAAAGGATTAGAGATACTTTAGCAACAATTAGGGTTTGAAAAGAAAAATTCATTACATTATTGCTATGTGATTAATGTTTGTATTTATGCTAATAAAAATCAGCAGGATGGAAAAAAATTAGTCTTCATGAGAAAGAACAATGCGTCTGTCAAATTTAAATATATTGAAGCAATTCTGAAGCCTTTGCACTTTAGTAACTGTATTCACTATAGTGTACTTTACAGAATGTGCCTATTTTTTTTACCTGTTTGTTTTTGAGTGCCAACTCTTATAGTAAAATTCAAAAAAAGATCATTTGTGCTGAATTTTCACAGAAATAACTTTTTCTTAAATTTTTACTGATATTATATAAAAAAAACCCTCAAAAAAATGGACCCTTCATCATACACAAAAATATTTTAAAAATTTATTTTTCTTTTTTAAATAACTCAAAGAGAAGAAAGATAAATACCACAATCTCTCTGTTAATATTTCCCAATCCTCAAATTTGTATCTCAGTTTTATAGAGAATCATGAGCAGGAAACTTAAGAATGACCCAAGGCTAAGAATAAATATATTCTGTAAATTCTGAAATAAAACAGAAAAATCTCCACCTGTAAAAGTTGTACCCTTAAAATATGATAGGCCTTTAGAGATTACTCTAGTCTTGATGTAAAGGATTAATAGTTCTTATTTAAACTTTTGCAATGTTGAAATTAGTGTGATTATTTTGTTCATTAGTTTGCCATAATACGTGAAAAAACTCTTTTTTTAATATACATAAATGTGAACTTAAGAGAAGTGCATCTGTACTGTAATTAGCTGTAAAACTTATAATTTCTTTTTAGAAACATAAAACCATGCAGTGTCTTGTGTCAGTATAGTACTGTATTACAACTGTAACATTTATGGTAGAATAGTAGCAAATGTTGTTCTTTAATTCGCACAATACTCTGTATACCTAGAGGCAGCTGCACAACTGGCAGTATTCTCCTGTTCTTTACCTTCAATCCATTATCATGTCCTATTTGCTGTATTATATTTATCATATATCAAGGGAGAGAGAAAGGAGCAAGTATTTGAATTTGATCTGCTTCCTTCTGTGTGATAAAATGCTGTGAAGTTGAAAAAAATTAAATGAGTAAGATTTCAAAACATTAAAAGTGAGATTTTTTTTAATGTTTCAGCAAAACACTTTTTTCAAATTCTTTCATGGCCTGAGGGAGGCACTTAAAAGGAGCGCTCTAATGAGTCAGACTTACTTTTTTTGCTGTGACTTTATGAAGAGAATATTACTTTTTCTGTGAGATATTTACATTTGAAAATTCGATTATTGCAATGCATAGCACTGCTAATGTAGACTAATTCAGTCCTGGTGCTACAATGACCACTCATGCTTAAGTTCATATGTTGGAAACATGCCTGTTGAAATCCGTAGATGTAATGAGAGAATCTAAAGTTATGTACATGTACTAAAAATTTGAAGAGGTACATCTGTTTTAGTTGTGAATGCTGTAATTTTTCTCAGCAGAAATACCTTTAGAAGTAGAAAATTGACTGAACTTCAGTATTTATTGAATGAAAAATGTTTCTTCTGAACACACAAATATTATTTAGATCACAGACATTCTAAAACAGGCTTACATTTATGTGGAATAGAACATAATATGCCTCAGCTGACAAGAGAGATGTTTTTAAAGTAAAAGCATCTTCTTGGTGGCCTAGTGATGGATTTTGTCTAGAAGTTCATTGTCTCTCTTGAGCTGAGGAACTTAGAACTGGACACAGAACTCCAGATGAGACCTCACCAGTGCAGAGTAGAGAGGAAGGAGAACTTCCCTCAACCTGCTAGACACTCTTAATGCACTCCAGGATGCCATTGGCCTCCTTGACCACAAGGTCACATTGCTGTCTGAAGTTCAGTTTGTTTGACTCCTAGGTCCCTCTCCACAGAGCTGCTCTCCAGCAAGTCAGTCCCCAGTCTGTACTGGTGCATGGGGTTGTTCCTTCCCAGATGCAGGACTCTGCACTTGCCCTTGTTGAACTTCATGAGATTCCTCTCTGCTCAACTCTCAAGAGGCAATGACATGGCTTTCTGCCCGACCTTTGTGTTTGTACATGCCTTCCTTTCCTTGTATGACAAACTTTCACTTTCCCTTTAGTATTTGATTGTTGTACAGTAAAATTCTTCTCTGTGAACTTTTTTTTTTTCCTTTTTTTCTTCCCCTCATTTTTTTTTCATGCTGAAGACACCCTGGTAAAGATTGCTTTCTCTCAGTTGGAAGCATTCTGAGAAGACTGACTGAACCCTCCAGTCACAGTTAACATGTACACTAGAAAGGATTTATATTTTCGTGAAGGTGTTAAAAAATCCACCTGCTATAGTCTTGTATTGTTCCATGCTAGTAAATAAGAGGGGAGTTTTGCACTTTGTTTCTCTTTTTTTTTTAGCATGAGGGCATGAGGGGAGTTTGCTATTGTGATTTTGGACTGCTTTTTTTGTTTGTCTCTGTGACACAGGTTTTTATACTGCTTATTTTAGAGCGTCTTTCCTGAAGACAGAAAATACTTTTTTACTTTCCATCCTATTTGCCCACAGAGCTGATGGATGTGGTCTTTATGCTGTTACACTGCTGCACTGCATTGCATTTATCATTAAGGAGGCTGCATGAGGCCAGATATTAATGACATTAGAAGGGCACAGGTTGAGTGAGAAAGGGAAGGCAGTTTCTGATGAGGTCAGGTTGCTGATTACATCTAATGTTCTTCAGGCAGCCTTGCACTGATCTGTGGGAGAAAATCCCATACACCTATAGGAGAAAGTCAAGTATAGTCTTGTAATGGTGCATATTAATTATGTTTGCTAAAATAACACTGTTTTCTTTACTTACTTGTCTAGAAAAACATACTTGGCAACTCAAGAAACAGCAAAATACTAGTCTTTTCATGCAATATTATGTTAATATTATTAGTACACTTCCTTGTCTCTGAAATTCCACTTCATGTTGCCTGCAATGTGTTGAGACATTGTGTCATGTTATGTTGTGCAGAACATTTCAGCCTTTTAAAGGAAATAGACTGATGGTTTCTTGGTAATTTGCATTTGCAGCTTGCTGCCTGTTTATGCTTTGGAAATTGCTGTTGTATGGCTTGGTCTAAATGAGAAATGATGTTGATAAAAGCTTTACTGGAGAAGGGAATAATAATAATTAAAAACCCACACCTTAAAAGTCATAGTTACATTTTAAAAGCTTTTTAAATATATGTATTGATCCTAAATTACAACAATAACAATAATTTTCTAGGATTTGTTTTACAAAAAATAAAAAATGTCAGAGTTTTACCTTTGTAAAATTGAAGTAATTTTAACAATGTCATTGTACACACATCATAAATGTTCACTGATTTTTTTTTATTCTTTCATTCGCTACCTTACCCTAGTTTTGCTTGTCTTTCTGGTATCATATTACAAAGTGCTCAAAACCCACATTCTGTATAATGTTTTATGTCTTTTGCAGGATATGTGCATGCTGTTTGTAAAGAATTAGGAAATATGGCAAGGCAGGTAAAAAAAACGCAATATTGAGGGTAGCAAGAATGACATGATTTTCCCCTATGGACAGTCATTTAGGCAAGTTTCCTACCTTGGTCATGCAAAATGAGGGAGTAGGTGGTGGTGGTGACAGAGGTGAGGGGGCTCAGGGGTAGAGGTAAGAAGTCATCTTTATTCAAAGCACTGGTTACAATTTTGAGCAACTAGTAAGGGACTAACAAGTAGCATGTGGAAATCGATGACAGAATAGAGAGTTTACTATATTCTCACCCCTTACAAAAATATTCAGATCTAGTCTGCAACTGCTTGGGTATGGTTGGTTTAACTTGCACCATGAAAACAAGGTACCAATTATTTAGCATCCTCTGCCCTTGTAGCACTGGGAAATCTTGTGTTCTCTAGCAATCACTGGAGATGTAAGATGGTTAGAAGAGGCTGAATCATTTGCGTACTGCCTGGGCAGATTCCCAGCAAATTCAAGAGTTTCTGATGCTAGATCCATTTTTCAGGAAGAATCATTAGTCTCAGAACAGATATTTTTATGAGTATTGCCAATATTGACATGAAAATCAGTTATCGTCATGGTTTCGCCTTGCTAGCAAAGAAGCTCGGTGCCCCTCATTCACCTCCACCCTCGTTAGGATGGCAGAGGCCCCAGTGGAATGAGAATCAAAAGATAAGCGAGGTTGTTGTGGATTAAGATAAGGGCAGGGAGAGCTCACTGCCAGTTACAGTTCTGGGCAAAACAGACTCCAATACTTGACTTAGAGAGGAAAGTAGGAAAGTTTATTCTATTACCTACAAGAAATAGAACAGAGCAAAAAGCAAAAAGAGAGTAGGATGATGAGAAAATTACAACCAGCACTTTTAGATCTCCCTCCTTCATCCCTCCTTTCTTCCTGAGCTCAAGTCACTGTTCCCGATATCTCTACCTCCTCCCCCTACAACGGCTCAGGAGGACAGGGAATGGGGGATGTGGTCAGTTTCTCACAGATGGGCTCTGCTGCTTCTCTCTTCTCAGATGAAGATGACTGCTTGCATTCTTCCCCTGCTCCAATACAGGGTCGTTCCCCTGGGACACAGTCTTTAACTAACTTGTCTGGTGTGGGTTCTTCCCAGCAGCTGCGGCTTCTGCCAATACAGGGTCCTTCATATGGCACATAGTCCTTAGTGAATATTTTTGGCATGGATTCTTCTCCATGATTGCAGTTTCTGCAGATAGATGGTCCCTCCCTCGGAACATGGCCTCTTCTGGGCATAGGTTTAATGAGCTGCTTTGTTATGAGTTCCTCCTGACAATTACTGTTTCTGTGATTATTGAGTCCCTTCCACAGGACACAGCCTCCTCTGGCCATAATTTTAGTGAAGAGAATCACTTGCCCCTGGCTCAGTGTTTCTAGCACAATGAGTGGCTGTCCCTAATACGGGGTCATTATCAAAATAAGTCTCTACCGCTGATTCAGGGTCTTTAAAGAAAAGCAAACAAATCTCAGCTTCACCAGTCCTCTTCGTAGAATGCAGGGGAGTCTCTGCTCCAGCACACCTCCTCTTCTCTTTCATCACTGACCTTGGAGTCTGCATGATTGTTTCTCTCACTCTTCCTACTCCTTGCACCACCACTAGCCGGAGAAGAAGAAGGAGCAGAAGAAGGAAGAAACATGAAGGTGAAAGAAGCCTCCTCTTCCAGCTTCTTCTTAAAAAGTGATTGTGAAGGTGTCTGATTGGCTCAGCCTCAGAAGTGGGTCTGGCTCAGAGCTGGGGAGAGTTCCAAGCAACTTCTTACAGGAGCTGTCTTCAGACGTCTACAACCCCTTCCCCCTTTCCAGAAAAGGCTGTCATGTCAAACCCTGACATTCCACCCCTTGCCTTCGTGAATCACTTTTTAAGGAGGTGTTAAATATCCACTCCTTGTCCCTTCACCAGAGGCAAAACCACAGAAAAACTCATCAATCGTCAACACACTTCATGTTTTGCCTGTTATTGCTCCCAATTAGTATCATCTCAAATTTAATCTCCAGTGCTCCAAGCCCAACAGACTTGAGCCCCACATTGTGCACCAAAAATATCGAGGTTTTCCCCAACTGGGACAAAGGGAAAAAAACCCAACAATTCCTCCCCCTCCTGGCAGAACGCTGAGAGGATTGGATAGAAAAGTAAAAGAGCTCACATAAGTTAAAACAAGAACAATTTACTAGGGGAAAGTTGAAGAGGAACAACTATAACAAAAAAAAAGGGGATATTAGAAAGAAAACAGGTGAGTGAAGCAGTTGTTCACCACCCAGGACCCAACCTAAGCCACTGCTCTGGACCGGCGACAGAAAAACCACGACCCTGGAGACAACTCCTTCCAGCTGGCTCCCCACTTATAGACTGGGCATGATGTTAGGATGGTATGGTATATCTGCTGGCTAGCCTGGGTCAGCTTCTCAGGCTGTACCCCTTCCTGATTCCTCATGGGAATTAACTCTATCCTAGCTCAAACCAGGACAGTTATATTCTGGCATCCTGTCCAGCAGGTTGTGGTTCAGGTACTGGAGTCTGTCTTAAAGTGTGTTTTCTGTCTTAAAAGTATGGTCCTCCTCTTTGCACTCCTGTTTCAAATTCCTTTATTTCAATTGCAGCTCTACAGCACTTGCATTTTATCCCAGCTCAGACAGTGCCGTAGTCACTACGTTCTTTTCTCTGCCTTATCTTAGAAAATTTTCTCCACAGACTAAGAATGCCTCAGCTGTGCCCGTGTTTTGAAAGCAGTGCAACAGGCAGACAGGAAGGAGGATTTCTCTTCCCTTCAGGTAAGATGCTCAAGGTACTACCAAAGTGGTCAAGATTTCTACAGTGAAAAGTAAATCAGACATACAAACAAGAAATAACGCCCAGCAGGCAGTAGAGACTGTGGAAGTCACTTCCTGATCTGGGATAAGGTGCTGTAAAAATTCTTAGATGGACCACCAAAGTGCTTCACTGTGGAAAGACAGGCACAAGAACACAGCTGCAGTTTCATTTACTCAAGTAGAAAATTATTTGTAGGTAGGACAGGAGTAAAACATCTGGATTTCTTCCCATTAACCTGACTGTGTTGTGTTCACACAGATGTGTTTACATTTCTACAACTGACTTTCTCCAGAATTAATTGTGTATTTAGATTGTCTTTGATGATTTATGCAGCACTGTAATTAGTCTTGGCCAAAATATGAGTTAGAAAATGGTGTGAGTACCAGTAACATCTTAAAGTACTTGAACAGACAGCTTGAGCATTTTTTGCTGTTGGGAACGGCAAACTAAAGGACAGAAACCAAAGGACATTTTAAATGGGAAGATCATTTGTATCTGCACTTGCCTTCCCTAAGCTTTAAATTGAAGCCTGCAGGAGCTGTCGGTTTACTGCTTGCCCCTGTGTACTCCAGCTGCAGTACAGACATAGAAACTCCATAAAAGCTTCAGTCTTTAGTGGAAAGAAATCTACAAAAGTTATGGCGTGGCAGTGAAAATAATGAAGGGGATCACCGATGTCCTAGGTCAATGGAGCAGCAAGAAGGAATTTGTCAGACAAAACTGTCAGGAGAACCTGTGAAGTGAGCAACTAACTCTTCAAACTATGGGAGAAAGCAAAAATAATTTCAAGTTCCTGCAGCTCAGCCTGGTAGAAAATTATTTTGTAGCCCCAGTCCTGAATACATGAACAATCTTGGTACTCAGCTCTGCTTCCTACCTTACACACTTCTGTTCTCCACAACTGTATTTAAATATGGACAAATAAACAAAGAAACCAACCCTTCGTGTTTTTCAGTAAACAAAGAAGGGCTTCTCTAATTACCTCATTTTGTCGTGCAGCCATATGGCAAATAAGTTAGGTGTTTATATGTCCTGTTGCCTTTATTACGTTCATAGATATTCCATGTGTAAAATTAATGGTATTCTGTACTATTTGTGTAGGGAGAAAAATTTAACAGTAGGTATTTTAGCTCTTTTTTATCAACTCATGCCTACTTTTCTGAGTTACATAATATGCTTCTGAAACAAAAATTAACTCTTAAGTATTGTCATGACCAGTAATGCCATTATATCTTTCCTGTATCAGAAGTTGTTGAGCTAAAAACTTCTAGGTTTTTCACTGCCTATTTTTATGTGTAGGGAATGTCTGGACACTTAGAGTCATAGAATCATAGAATGATAGGGTTAGAAGGGACCTTTAATGATCATCTAGTCCAACCCCCCTGCAGAAGCAGGTCAACCTGGATCAAGTCGTATAGGTAAATATCCAGGTGGGTCTTGAAGACCTTCAAGGAAGGCGACTCCACAACCCTTCTGGGCAGCCTGTGCGAGGGCTCCATCACCCTCACAGTAAAATATTTTTTTCTTATATTTAAGTGGAACTTTTTGTGTTCCAGCTTCATCCCATCACCCCTTGTCCTGTTGCTAGATACTATCGAAAAAAAGGATGCCCCAACATCCTGACACCCACCATTTAGATATTTGTAAATGTTAATAAGATCATCTCTCAGTCTTCTCTTATCTAGACTAAACTTCTTTTGCCTTAGGATAAAAGGAGTTTTTAATGAGTTCTGTTTGACAAGATTTACTGCTCCAAGCTAGGGTATGGAGGTTATCACCTCCAGCTGTCCTTCACATCCATTGAGTGGCACTTACAAGTTCCAAAACTGGCTGAAGAGTAGTGAGTCTGGTCCTAAGGTGCTGCAATTCAAAATCTTGCATATTCATGCAAACCATCATTGATTTTAGTCTGTGTTAATATAGTGATCTATGAACCACTGTGGCTAAGAGCTCTGATTCATGATCACTGTGGGATTTAGCAGCATTTAGGGGCAGAAGCCAATTCAACCATCTTAGCTGAGAGCAAGGAGAGGCCATGAGACTTGGGAATGTCACTAAGAGGTAAAACTAGTGTATCTGACCAGTAGAAATCATGACAATGTTTGTCCCTGGATGTGTACAGAAGTTGCTTATACTCCTGGGAAGTTTTGTAATGACAATTCATAGAACAAATTTGAGACTGGGAGTAGGGGCTTGGTTCTGCAGGTAGAAAGGTAGCAGCATGGTCTCAGCTTTCAGTGTCTCACTCACTGTGTTAGCCCTATAAACATGAAATCATTGAATACCTCCTTTTCTCTTTCCATTCTATCCAGTTATGTTGAATTGTCTTCTGGCTATATTGATGGCACTTTTGTGAGTGTTGCAGTGGCTGCCTCACGTGTTTTGCTAGGTGCCAACAAACATCTGTTTAATTAAACAACTTTTCTTGTGCTGCTAGTTCATGAGCTGATGGTTTCAGGCTCAGGGTGGCACAGCATTCTTGGGGATAAACTATACTATTTAACAGGTAGAGAAGGGTCTCAAACTCGTAACATCTCCACTTCATTCAGACATAGGTGTGCTGAATATGTTTCATACAGTATATACAGGTAGCATTTCTGTACTTAGAGGCTTATCGGGTTGTGCTTGTGGGCTTTAATAAAAATCCAATGTTATGAAAGGTAATTTGTTACACTAGTACATTCATAAAGACGAGAAATTCAGCAATTTATGTTCCAGCCTTAATGATAAGATACTGCTTCCTCCATATAATCACAAAATCACAGAATCTTTCAGGTTGGAAATAAATTTAAGTAGATGATCTAGGTATTTTTGTAAAGAATAATTTTAAGTAAAGAAGATATCTGACTGAAATTGCTGGAATATTAACAAAACAGTTTACGTTTCACTTCCCAGTGTGTTTTTTGAAGATTGAAATTAAATGCATAACTGTGAATTGAAAATAGTGAATACTTACCTTACTGTAAGACTTTTTTTTTTTTTTTTTAATACAAAGTTGTATTACAGATGACCTGAAAGTGGGGGGAGGAATATCACTTTTAAATTTTATTAATTACATACAAAAATGGACTAAAAATACTGTTGTTATATCACTTATCTGTTTACAGTACAAAGCTAAATACATTTGTCTCACCCACCTGAAGTATTCCAGAGAATATGACAAGTTTTATTGTTGATCACTTCAGAAATATTTGGGAAGTGAACATGACAACAGACAAATATTCAGATGGAAGCAAGTTAAATAATTTGGAAAGAATGTTCTCATTACTCTCTATAGGCCATGAGATTCTGTCATGAGCTTTGAACCCCCATCGTGCATCATCGTGATGAACCTGTTTGATCTTCAAAGGGAAACCGTGAGAAAACCAGTTATAATCTAACAATTAACTATGTTTCATTGAAGGGAGAATTATAATTGCAACTTACACAATGTAGCACTCTGTTAATTGAAGACCATAACATTTTATTTTTTATCCAAAAGGAATTGTTCTTGTTCTTGGGTTATTTTGTTGTTATTGTTGTTGTTTATTCCCCCCAAAAAAAGTGAAATTTATAGAGAAATTGTTCTTGGAAATGGCTTGCCTTTCATTTTCTGATCAGCTTTTGGTATATCATTACTGTTCAAGTTTTTAGTTCATCTCAGTAACCAAACTGCAGTGACAAAGGACGAGCTGTTTCACACCTTTTCTCTTACTACTGATTTCTCCAAATACACTTTCCTGTTGCTATCACAGCAGCTGTGCCTTTGCAATAATAATAACAGAAAATAATTCTACCTTAGAACATGTTAGAACTTTCATAATATAGAAAAAAAAAAAGAAGAAACACTGGACTAGTAAAATCATTAAGTGAAAAAGGAACTCTCGGGTCACTGAGATTTCTTCCTGAGGATGCTTCTTACATGCACTGAAAAATTTACAGGTTTTTCTGCTGCATGGCATGTGACTTTTAATCAGAAGTATCACTACAGCTCCAATTAAATTGGAGCTATATGAGCACATACTTATTTCTGAATTCATATAGTGAAAAGCTCTTGTCTTTCTTGATTATGAAAGATAATCATGAAAAGGCTCAGAATGCAGAAGCAAAAAATGAAACATTTCAATATTAGCTTTAATTTTTGGTAGTGGATGTGTGAAGAGAGGGCTTTTTAAAGGGATTGGGTTTTCCTAATGAGAAGTTTCTTGTACTGATTTTGAAATTAGTAGTCTTCACTTTTTTTCTTTTTCTTTTTTTCTTTTCCTATCCTTTTTTTCCCCTCATTTATCAAAGAACTTATTAATATATCACAAGTGGAGCATAATTATTTGTTGCAGAATCCTTTGAATAATTCTACCTTCGAATAATTCCTTTGTGTAATTTCACCCGTAGGCTTCTTTAATAATAACAGAGACTCATCCAGGAGCTGTTACTAGCTTAGAATCAAGAGTAGTGTGGTTTTTTATTCCCCTGATAAATCCTCATTCATAGTCAGACAAGATAAAAAATTTCTTTGGTATATTGGAAGAGAAAGAAGGATTTTACCATATGTGGGAAACATGATGTATGCTGCAGCATGTTTGCTTCTGTTAGAACTCTTGGAGTTATGGAGACTGAAGTGGTTCCAATGTATCAAGAAACATCCGTCTTCTGTCACTGATGTAAATTTTGCCATTGCTACTTCTTTTTTAATTCAACTGAACTGTTTGTATGCCAAGTGAGAATTTGTGTGCTGTTTTTGAGTATGAAAATATATTTTTTTCTTCTAAAGTATAGAAAAACAACACAGGGATTTTGAGAGAAAGTAGAGATTTCCACAGATCTGCTGTGAAACGTGCTGAAGCATAGCTACAATGTTTTCTGTTGTCAGCAGCTTGTGTAAAATAATTCAGTGTAGAAGCTGTATGTTCAGCTCCTCAGATTCAGTGCAAATGCATCTTTTTTAGCTTTTATTCATTGTTTTGCTATGTAATTTTTGTGGTGATGATTTCATAGAAGAATTTGATTTCTGTAAGAAAACTCATAAGAGCTAAGAAATATTTTAAAAGTTAATGAAGGAATAATTCATTTAATCAGGCCAGGTATTTGGTGTGGGGATTTCCTTAGGCAAATCCTTCTAATTCAATTTCTGAATGTTTATCTGTATTAATACCTTGATATTTTGTTTGTTTACCTATAGCTTGTGTCAAAAAAAGAAAATGCTCTGGCTCCAATGCATGCGGCTTCTATGGTATTGAACTAAATGGCAGCCAGTTTGTCCTGTGGCTAAATTTCACTGTGCCCAGGTAGCCACTGCAGGTCTGTGAATGAGTTGAGCATTTATGCTTATGTTCATATTCTTCTTTTACATTCACTCTTTTCTACCCCAAATTTAAGGAAGAAAGGCTATTTTGCTATTTCAAATTCATCCAGCAGAACAGTTTACTTTATTAATTATACATTATAGGGAAATCAACCATGATTTTGTAGCTTAAAAAGAAAGAGAAGAAAAAATGTACTACTAACTAACTTGTGAGCAGAAGGTTCAGGGCCTATAAAATCAAACTTTATACAGTAAATTAACTCTTGAAACGTAAAAGTTCTTCAGATGGAAAGGGCAGTGATGAATTGTTTTAAGCAAAAACATAAGATCAGGATCTTCTAATAAAAGTCTTGACCCATAAATGTTCAACAATCTGCTGATCTCAATTGAGCAGAAAGATTGCCACATTTAAAATGCAGTGGCCAGATGATTGAGTCTTATTTCCAGCATATACACATGGAGGAAATAACTCTGTTAACATTCATATGCATCAAAACTTCTGTGTTTTACAAGGCTCTTCTTCAGGGATCTGGAGCAAAACTGTTACCATGACATGCTGTTAAGAAGCACATTACCACAATTGCAGCACAAAAAAATGGGTGCAGCACAAGTATTAAGGTTCAAGAAGGAGGAAAGGATCTATGTAATTATGTTACAATAAATGCACGGTACAACATTTTGGCTGGAAAGATTATGTATATAGTTGACTTGTTTTTTTCTAAGATGCAATAACTATTGCAAATAAATGGAACAGATTACAGCATTTTTAAAAGGAGGGATCTTACCAAAAAGTAATACACAGTTCAGATAGCACTTGATAAAATATACTTTTTACATATGGAAGTTAAATTTGTATTTTTAGTTACTTTGAGTGAGGGTTGATGAAATGAAATGAAATTTAGTGAAATGAGCCCAAACTCGATGGCTTTTTTCATAGCCTGAAGGTATTCTTACCGTTTATGTTGACATTTGGTATAGATTTAGACTTTTGCAAGCCATGTAACTGTAACCTGCAAAGATGCCACACTAGCATATTTTCAGTTAAGCATGAAGTTCAGCATGTAAGTTCTTTCGAAGAACTTAAAAATCTGTGCCTGCTGAACCTTTGGTGGTCTTACCTTTTTTTGAAATAAAAGTAGCTGTCTATGTTCCTTTCTCTGTGTGTGCAAAATTGAGAATATTGCAGGAGTGTGGTTGGACTGATGCCAATCTTCACATTTTCTGTAGAAAATCTTTGGATATTTTAATTTTAAATATGAGGATAGGCACATTATCAAAATGAAAATCTTTAATACCATATCTTTAGTACAATTAGAGTAGAAATAAAAATATTTTTTTCTGAAATCCTGAAAATTATGGTGGGACCAGAGCATAAAATTATGTATCTTCCACTAACCTTGGGGCTTTTATCATGGTACCTCCTAACATTTATATAATGGAGAAAATGTCATCATCTTACTTTTAATGGAAATTATGTCTATTAGTCCACAGCAGCAAGTGGCATGTTCTCATGGTCCAAAGAGGAGTGGGACTATAGTCATCATTGAGCTCCTTCTTACTGGGGAAAAACAGCAAAATAAGTTGCATGTAGCATACTTAGCATAAATTATTACCTTGCTCAGATAATTTTTGCAGCTAATATAATAGTGCTTGATTTTTATGCTTTTTATTCCCCTTCCCCCATTGCTTCCCTCTGATCTTTTGGCTCCTTGTTCCTAGCTACATTTCCTTCAAGGAAGTTTTTGCAAATGTCTGTGCATTTTCAACTAGATAAGAAAACTTAGTGATTCTTAACTAAAACTATGTGGTCTGCAATGTTCTTACGTGCATAACGAATAAGAACTTCTACCTTAAGCAGAAAACTAGGAAATGTCTTTTAACATAACAAGAGGATGCAAAAATACTGCTGGGAAGGATTTGGTAATACAATGACAAGTAAATGAATGGTAAGGTGGAGGGGGGGGTGGGGATGGGAATGTGTCAGCATGAGAGATATCAATGCACTCACCAATGACTCCTCTGAGCCACAGTGATCCATGGCTGTTTCAAATCCCTTGAAGAGACAGCTCCCTTTACAAGTTGTTGAATGTTTTACACTGTTTAAATCCTGGGGACGGAAAGAAAGTGTTCTGATCCATGCCTCTAAATTCAGATGAATAAGCCATAATATTATCTGACTAGATTCTGGAACCCCTCAAAAACTCTATTTAAATTTTCAGCCGGACCATTAACCTGCCACTTAGTTTTTTAGGGCCTGGAAATACTGAACTGCATGACCAACAGGATATGGTGCAAAATCAACTTGATATTTTTTAAGTTTTTCAGTTTTGGAGGATTAGTGGGATTATGTCCTAGAGCTTATTCTAGGTTTGAGAAAGGTTTTACAAAACCTGTTCTTAATCAGAGATGAGCAAATGCATTGTCAGTCAAATATTTGTACCGTTCAGCAAATTTGATGTTTTGATTTCATCTAATTCAAACAGCCACTGTATTTGATCATTCTACAGAAGTTAATATATTGTGTTTGTACTGGAAACTGAATGAGGAGGTAGCAATATCTCTATAAAAGCCTGAATAAACCCACCACAATACTCAAGATCACTTTTTAGCAGAAGCGTAAACTTCACATACTCAAAACTGACTGAATAATCAAGCCAAAAAAGTAGTGTATATGTGTATATAGAATAACTGTGTGCTACATTTTTCACATGTGCAAAATGAATAAGGAAATATTCATGTGAGTCCATGGTTTACTAGTTTGAATACTTATCTTAAAATTTGACATACACTGGAAAAGTTCACAGGAGCAGCATAGGTCAGTTAACAGGAAAATGATTGAACCAAATGGAAGTTGGGTCCATCCCTCTCCCTGAAATAAGTTAATTTCAAGCATTTTTCCAGGGAAAAATCAACAGACACCTTGGAAAAAGTTGGAGGACACAGCTATAACTTTTTCATTTCCAATTACACAACTTTTATTTTGGTAGAGCAAGTGTGTTTCACTGATAAGAATGACTTCTAAAATATAATTGAATATTTTAACTTTTGGTATATGCATAAGTTGGTTTATTATTCTTCCTCATCCATAATATATAACATTTTACATCAGGATTGCATTTTTTCAGACGAGGTCTTTTATAATCAAACCTGTTTCACAGTTTAATCTTATCATTATATTACAGTCCAGTACCTTTAACATTTTTATTGTTAATCGGAAGCTGGCAAGATTCCATATCATGTAGCTCTTCCTTGCTTCAGAAATACAATATCCTGAACCAAAAAATGGAAAAAAGAGAAAATCAAACCCAATCTCACCTCTCTAAGATTAACAGTAATTCTAATAAAATATAAGACTAGGTTAAAAATAACATTCTGGTAATCTGAGTCAAAGTTCTGAAATCCAATGATTTTGAAAAATGTTATTTGTGATTCTTTATTTTATTCCATAACTAAGTGGGTATATTAGATTGGTCTGAAATTATAATAATTTTTCTTTCATATTTGCTTTTTGCTGCATTTGATTTTATGACTCTCTGTTAAAAGTTGTAACATTGAAAAAACAAACTAACAAACACTTTTGCAAAAATTTTCCCATTGCATGACTTTTCTTTTGAGATTCTAAATACTTCCCTTCTGATTTTAATGTTTACAGACAAATTTGCTGTCAGGAGTTTTTAATGAAACTTCTTCCATTAAGTTCTTTCCCACACATTACTTATTTAGTTCTAATGGCTAACAACTTTTAAAAACAATTTTGATTCTTAATACCTGGAAATACTTATGGATAGGAATTAAGAACTTATTTCTTAGTCTGACCCAAGTTACTTTAAAGATGTCAAAACAAAATAACTGTGGTTGATAGGATCTTTTCCACCCTGGGTGGCTATGGCATTTGAGGTTATAGATGGGTCATGCAATGCCGATACCAGATGTAAATACAGATGTTTCCAACACGTTTCTGAACTTTTTGGATGTAAGATTAAAAATGTCAGACCACAATTAAATCTGATCTGAAACTGAAATAGTGGCACTGCTTAAGACACTTGAAGAATCAGTACTACTGCATTAAATAAAAGCTAGATCATTGCTGCAACCATGATGAGACTTCTAACACTACAGGTCTCCCATGGGTAGCACTTCCTCAACTGGTTATATGTGATGTTTACAGTGAACAGAAAAAACATACAAATTGATTGTTATTGTCTACCCTAAGGCTGCAAAAAGAGGTCTCTCTTGTAGCCTTGATAATTTGAGACTTCACGACATTCTTCTTTTAACTCTGTACTATCAGATATAGCAAAGGTCATAAAGGTACTGTCTTACTTAAATGTTAGAGAAGTTATTCCATGCAAATTATTATAATGCTGTAACTGTTAGAGATACCAAGCACAACCTCCACAGTAGTGGCCTTCTGGTGCATTAAATCATGAATATTTTGAAATAGCCTAAAATTACATTTTTTATTTAACTATGACATTATAAAGGTGAATGTAGTCTAAACCTTGCATTGTAATGAATATTGTCCTCCTTGGAAAAGAAATATGTCACTTTCAGCATTGCTTCTTGATAGGTTTCTGTACTTTAACTTTTTGTAGAAGATTTTAAAAGTTTCAAAGTGACGGAGAAAACACAGGGTTTTTTTGTGGACTAAAAACATGATTTTAGCAAAAAAAAAGTAATTTTTTACACTCTTAAGTTTGCCCAAACTGAATCTTATACAAGTTTTAAAGAGTATCACAAAACCACAGTTGCTGCTGCAAGAAACTTCATCTCTGGAATATAACTTGTAGTCATAATCTGATGTGGTGGTTTGGTCTGGGGTAGAATTAGGTATTTTCACAGCAGAAGCTATGAGCCACAGTTTGGGTTTGTGCTGGAAACAGTCTTGATAATTCTGGGATGAGTTCAAGAGTTCAAGGCCTTTTCAGCTCCTCACCCCAATCCACCAGTGAGTAGACTAAGAGTGCACAAGTTGGGTGCCCCAACTGACCCAAGGGATCGTGTTTATATATGACTGTAATTAATGTATGTGACATTATATGCATTTGAAATAGTCCAATATAGTCATAAAATTTTATTTAAAAAGTATGCAAACTAGAAATATTTAAATGAAATTATGTATTTTAGATATGGGAAGTATTTCTTAATATATTATGACCTTACAATTTGAAAAGTTAATTGTTAACATAAGATGAAATATGAAAATAATAGTCTTGAATAAAAATCTTGAATGTAATACTTCTACTTACTACAGATGAGTGATACTGCTGAGTAATCCCATCACACATATATCTATAAGATCAAATTTCTTTCACTTAACTCAAAATTCAAATGAGTCCTATTGTGCTGAATAAACATGGAGCTGGCTAATATTTTATGAGTGATGAGAATGTTCTAGTGGCCCTCATTTTTAACAAAATATTGGTAAACCAAATGTCTATTTAGTTCAGTAAGCCAAAAGGAAAATTGAACTGTGAATTTAAATTATATGACAATAAAAGGATATAAAATGATGCGGAAGTAACTGCACATAATCAAGACAAATAATCTCAGTTTATTCCTTTAAATATGATATTATCTAATGTTATTTTGAATTCCCATTGATTTAGGTATTACTCAAGTACATAAAGTTAACCATGCTCCAGGTTTGGTGGGGGTTCTTAACTCCTATTTATATTCCTAACCTCCTGCTGAAATCATCTGATTAGACATTTGCAGTTCAGACTGTTTCATGTGGTTTTCTATACACATCATTTATTTACCCTTTTGATTCAGACATGAAATTGGCTTATTGTCAACTCCAGGTTTTCAGAAACAATGGAAGCGTTTAGAAGCACAAGTCCTCTGCTGAAAGTTAAGAGTAGCAGTTCTCCATGTTTTTGTAGGTCCTTTTTGTTACAGTTGCACTTACTTACAAACAGCAAGAGGACTCTTAAGGAAACTGGTTTGTCTCAAAGGAACTGAAAGAATTTTGTATCTCTTGTCAGCCCAACCACCATGCAGTTTAAAATGCAAACAAACCTGCATACAGGAATGCTGAAAAAGGTTAACTTGAAAAAAAAAAAAGTTCTGGCACAAAAATAATTATTTTCCCTCAGATAGCTATTTTCCTCCTTATTATTGCAATATACTTGTTAAAGACCTCAGGATGTCCACATATACTTTAAAAAGTTCTTTGTCCACCCTCTTGATTTGTATTTTCAATATTTAAAAAGGGAAGAACTGCAAGGCTTATGGGTTGAGTCTGACCACTGAGTCTGATGGAACTTCTGATCTTCCTTTTACTCAGTGCTCCTGACATGTTTACATTTCAGTGGCAGGTAAAAATACTTTCATTTCCCACAATAGTTGGTTTGACCTCTTCACTGTCTCGATACAAATCCTACTTTCTTAAGGAATAACACAAAGAAAACTCTCCATCTTTGATGCTGCTGTTGCTGATATGCGGTTAAAAACACACTCTTCAAACACATTTCAGTCTGATGAGAAGTAGCTTGTTTGGTGGTTTCAAAGAATAAAAGATCCTTTATCTAGCAATAAGGAGATAAATGAAAAACTGTGTGGGCAAATGCATCTTTTGCAACCCACAAGTTGCCTCAGTAGCATTTCATTCTTTTTTGCCTTTTATGAATATTGCAAAACCCTGAACCACTCGTGTTAGAGTTTGATGTTTCACCTTGGTAAGCTTTTTTTATTATTTTGCAATGGTAGCTTAGCTTAGTCGAACTATAGCTTAGGAGAAGACCTGCAATCTCTAATATCCCTTAAGACGATTTTTTTTTCTTATTTTCTTTATCCTTTTGCTCTGAATCGAATCTCTTCTGTGTACTTAAACTGTGTCTTCATCTGTTCACACATACTTCAGTGTTATGGCCCTGGTCACATGTTTCTATAAAACTGTCCTTTAATGTATTAAGGATATAAATCATCATGTTTAAGAAAACCCAAAAGAAGAAGAAATAACTTAATAATAAAACAACAATAACATCAACAAAATAACATAAAAGGACTCTGTAATGCTTACCCCCATCTCTCCACTATCAATATAACAAGATAAAGAGAAATTGGAGTCACGAATTATTCTCATTTTCAAATACATCCTATGAAAAACTAACCCTGGAATCTGATTACAAGTTAAAAAGAAAATAAATTAGATTGTAACACTTTCATGTATTTTACATTTTACAGTCATGTCAAGAGCAAGTAAGAGCAAACTGGGTTTTTTTTTTTTTTTTAGTATGTATCTCAAAGATTTCTCATAGATTTTTTTTTCTCTGTTCACCTTATAAATCCTTTAATCCACAGTTCCACCTATGTAAGAATAAGTACAGATCTGGAAAATATGGACTATATGGAAAAAGATTAAATACACTATTGTTTTTAGCTCACAGTTAGATGCACGTGAAGACAGAAAATATAAAGTTTACAACCTAAGTTTAAATCAGAAAAACAGAGGTGTACATGAAGTGGAATTCACAAGAGATACTGAGCATCATACATCATTATAAGAAGTAAGTGAAAGAAAATATTGGTCCAATACTGAGAAAGTTACCAGCAAGTAGTACCAATGAAAGATGATTATTTGATTTTCAATCCCCATTTAAAAATGATCTAGTTAGTGCAGTTACTATGGACTATAAAAAGAAAGGACTCAAGCTTGAAATTGCACAGAAAAAAGTTAGAGAAAATTGAAGTGTTGTCAAACTCACTGGAACTCATCAGCTTCACCCCAGGCTGCTCAGAGGTTTTCAGTGGACCTGAGTGGACACAGCCCTGTGTTATCAAGATACAGCGCATAGAGCAGCAAATGGGACTGGAGACATCCCAAGGTCCTTCCCATCCAGGATATCCTAGATCCTGTCTGGTACCTATGATTTTAATGTGCACTCTGGAGAACTGGAATGATACAGATTATCTGTACAGAACCTATAGAACAACCAAAAAGAAAGCAACTGCTAAAAGGAAGGGTCTACAGTGTAAGACTGAATAAAGCAAGGATATTAGGTCTAGTAGAAATGTCAGCTTCTGGTGTTTTCTCACTTAATACTTGCTGCTTTTAACAGTAGCCACACAAAAAATTATAATCAATTGATGCATTAGATAGAAACACCAAAGGGAAAAACCCCATCTACCTCTTCCTGACCTGAAACATGTTATATGAAAACAAACAAAAACCACCACAAGAAACAGCAAACACCAGACAAACACATTTAGTATATAAGGGAAATTACTGAGAATGTTTTGCTGCTTTTTTTCCTACTCTTTGGCAGATTCTGTAAACCCACTAAACTTTGACAAATGTGCTTCCACGTTTCTTAATAATTTGTATATTAATTTCTTATCTGTTTATTCCATGTGTTTGAAAACAAGGAATTTTAATATCACTTGGAATAAAATATAGACTCTCACGATTATCCACAAAAATCCTTTTCATTTATTTCTGTGAGATGTGGTATATTATGTTAAAGATCTCTTTGGGTTATGAGGAGCAAGGGATGAAGTTCTAGTACAGGAAAATTTAATGATTCAAGTAACAATCTCTGCTGGCCATAAATACCCTTGAGCATACAGCTCTGCCTGTGAGGAAACAAGCCAATGATGGATTTGAAGAACAGGCAGGGAAAGGAGCAACAAATGGCCAGCAGCATCTGTGGGTTCACTGGAGACTGTTGCTTTCGTTTTTTCTCATTGTTGGATGATCATGCAATCTTAAGGACATTGAGATGGAAATATTATTATATTCTTTGAAGCTAAGGCTCTGCAATCATTTCTACTGTCTTGGGGAGAGTAAAAGCATCTCTGTGGCTCTTCCCATTTCAGTGCATGGTAAGGAGGGCACTGATGGAGTCCCTCAAGCTCAACTCACAAGTTATCGTAATCCATCTCACAAATCATAATCCATCTCACAAATTAATTTCCCTTCATAAGGTAATCCTTATGTTTGAGTTTCTATGGTTGCCACTGAAGCTGGGTGAAAACTGAAATTCTGTGAGAGGTACTTCATACTGTCAGGTTAGTGTAGAATTAGGCTCTTTAATTAGCCTGTAAAATTATGCTGCTGGAAAGTAATCATAACTGTTTCTGATTGAAAGCTAGAATTTAAAATTGACAGGAGCATGGCTGCAAATGTGCTAGCATGACAAAGTTAAAGTGATGTCTGACACTTTGAGTTTACCAATACCTAAAAGGATAACTTTTAAAAAAGGGGAGCCAAACCAACTGAAAGAAGTGGAGTGACAAGAAAAGCAGGTGCTCATTCTATTAGGAAACAAAACACAAAGGATAAATTCTTTCTGTGGGGTTTTGTGGTTGTTTTTTTTTTCCTTCTCCTTTTCCATAAGTGTCTAGCAAATGCTTCATAACTTATAGAAAATAGTGCAAGGGGATTTTATATTCCTCTATAAGATGATGGTCTAGACCCTGGCAAGCTCTCAGTGGAAGGCAAAGATTAAGTTAAATTTTTGCAAGACTCTTAGGATTTGACTGAGACCCCTTAATATGCTCAGTCTGCTGTTAGAATTAATTGCTGGAAACCTTGAATCTCTTATGTACTGATTAGTCTTTTTTACTAGACTGTCAGCTTTACTACAGCCTCAAAGTGGAAACTTTACGTGCTGTTTTCTGTTCCTCTTTCTTTAATATGGTTTTCTACTAAATAATAGCCAGTGACTGCTCTTCATGTAAACAGCTGCCTCAACATGAATTAAAAATCTCTTAAAATGAGAAACATTACTGTCTAAAGGGTTTTTCCAGTTAAAGAGGACAACTAGAGTATATGTGAATTTCATATTTAAAGAGTGGGATTCACTGTTCAACTCTTAGGAAATGAGAGAAATGAAGAGCTACTTATCTTAGGGCTACTGTGGTGGAACATACTCACTCTGCTGACTTACAGCATTACATATGTAAGTTCTCATGAATAAGTGATGTTTCTGTGTGAAAGGCTTGTGCTCTGCTTTAATCTTTGGTTAGAGTTGTCCACTTGTTCTGAGTACCCATAGAGAGAGGCATTTAAATTCCAGAGCCTGGAAAGACACCCTCAGGCTACTTAAAACTGCAACTGTGCTGAAACACACACAAGAGACTGTTTCTGCAGATGGATATATAGGCATATTGCACAGATTGCATATGTACCTATGTATGATGCATGTAGTTTAATATGAATTTCTGTACATGTGCAATAATCAATCAAAGTAAATGAAAAATTTAGATATTTTTTGGAAAATGTCTGCTGAGGCTTTTCAGTTTCAGCATGAATACGAGCAGAATGCTGAGAGCTCATATGGATTATACATACAAATGGCTTTGAATGTATTTTATTTTTGCTTGTATTGATAATCTACACAAGATATTTTTCCTTATGTTCATATACAATGTATTTCATACTGTAGATTATAGGGAAAAATGATGTGTAATTGTATTCAGCTCTATAAAGCAATTATTATTTGACAGTTTCTAGAGATCACTACAGAATTACGTGGCAGTGGGTGTAAATTTAAATACTAAGATTTTTTATAATAGGTTTGCCAGCTCCTCGAGAATTGTGGGTACTGAATGCAATACAGTATTAAACAACTGTTACATTTTAGGAATATATATTACATTGGTTAATGCTGAACCTGCTGTAAAGAAGTCTGAGCTTCAGTCATCTGTTACAACATTCACACTGGATTTCAAAGAAACAGTGAATAGCCCTTTGTATGTGATAGCAGGGGAACATTATGCAGAACAAGAAGTAAAAAACTCACATCAATACTCAAGAAAAAAAAAGGGGATTTGGATAAAAATATACAATTGGGGGAGAAGACTAATAGGAAGTGGTAGAGAATTGGATATGTGTCATTGTCATTGGTATTTCTTTGGCATTTGCTATGTAGTAAGTTTCAAACTAATACTGTGTTTATAAAGAGGAAACTTTAGGAAATGGTCTCTGTTTCTTCATAATTCTCCTATTTTCCTGTTTAGTTTGTATACATTGCTTGTTTATTTTCTGTGTTTGTATTGAGATAGTGTTATATTTAAATGACTAAGAGGGAATGAGGACTATATAAAGAACACATAAGAGAAATTATCTATGAAAATGAGAAAGAAATAATTTTCTTTTTTCCAAGATATTCTGATCTAGAACAAAGATATGAAATGAAAGGATAAAAAACTGGAAGAACGTCAGGAAGTCTTTAATAACATGAGAAGACCCACTGTCTCAATTTGTTTCTGACAGGTGTGCAACAAGGGCCAAACAGGCAAGATCTTCAACACTATTTGTCATCTTGCATTAAAAAAGAAATTAAAAAAAAAAAAAGAAAAAAAAAGACTAAAATGGGAAATTTGTGCATTGAGGATATGAGGAAACTTGCTAAAGGCCCCAATTTAAAGATTTCAGAGCTGTGAACAAGAAATGAAATGTTACAAGATTTATGAGGGGTTGGAGTTCAGTGAATGTGTGTCTAAAGAAATGACTTGCATTTTAATGAAATGTATTACACTTGAGAGGCAATAGCTTGGTTATCCTTTCTGAACAATGACTTTGACTCTGTGCGGCTGTCAAAGGAGCTCATTATACCAAAGAAGTTATAATGTGGAGCTATAGATTGATATGATGGCCTACAATTCATGGTATGCTTCTAAAGGCAATGGAAGCAGCAATGAGAGGCATCCAAAATGGTAATTATTTGAGGGAAATAGCTTCATGGTTTCAACTTAAAATTCAGAGGGCTTTTTTCAAGAAACAGAACTTTTAATTTGGTCTGTAACCTAAACCTCAAGGCTGCCCTAAACTTTTCACAACAGCTAAAATTTTTGAATCTGTCATATACAGATTGACAGAAAGCATTTAATATATATTGCCTCTGAAGGAACAGTTAGTATTTTATATTATCTTTTTTAGTATTCTGGGTTTGTTTCTTTTGCATGTTTTTCCCATCTTGTAGAATGTCTTACTACATTCTTTGCGTACTTGTTGGAAGTGGTAAACATTGATTTGCTAAACTTTAGTCTTAAAACTAAGCTAAGACTTTTTTGAAAAGGGAATACCTATTAAAAATATTTTTCCCTCTCTCAGTGCTGTTGTCGGACAGGAGACTATGCTTGCTAGAACATTATTCTATTTGTGCACAGATTGCTCATCAACTATTTCTGCTTTCTGAGTAGACACCTACAGCTGCATTATGTATGAAAATATGAACATAGAGAGATCTTCCCATTGATATGTCTATTTCATGTGTATATATGTTTCCAAAGAGCGATCCTCCAAGCCTTAGGCGTGCAAACAAATTCATCACAGCCATATTCCCTCTAAAATGATCCTGTACTGCAGAAGAGTACATACAAGATTAATTGAAACACTACTTGAAATTCTGATACATATTCATAGTTCTGAGGTTTTATTTATTCATTCAGATGTATTCTTTTTATAGCAACATCCTGTGGGGTTTTTTTACCTTCTACTTCAAGGAGTTAAATGAAAATCCTACAACCACAGAACAAAACCAGGCTTAGTTCATATGTTAATGAGTCAGGATAATTGCAGCCTTCCCTAGGTAATCTCAGTGTCAATTATTCATGAACCATTGACAGCAGACATGACATTTCCAACTGACAGCTTTCAGTCGTTTTGTTTACAAGTATGAAATGCTTAAGTATGAAATGTTAGATAGGAGTTAAGAATAGTGGGGTTTGATTGCTGGTTTTGTTCTGTGGGTTTTTTTTCTTGTTCTTTGTTTTTAGGGTTTTTTTTAGGAAAAGTGGAAAAATAGGAAAAGAAAAGAAAATGGAGGTACAGTGAATTTTACTCAAAAAGTACAGATGAGGAACTTATTCCTGCCAGTAACTTTTGCAGCATTGTTAGAATGAAGCTATTGCTCAAATATCAGGATCCATGGAACTCCAAAATCTGTGCTGTAGGTAACAATATTACGTCCCATCCTGGTATATAGATACTGCTACAGCATGTTTTGCTTCCTTTCCCCTTAGTGCTTGTTCCCACCTAACGCACCAGTGAATATCACATATCATATATCTGAAGAATACCACCAGACTCCCTGCTTCTGTTCTATTCTTTCCTCCATCCCCTTTATACATTCAAAAGGCCTAATGACAATCATAGGTGTATTCTCAGCTTTCCTTTTTTTCTGTCCATTGGACTCCCTTAACTTAAAAAGCTGCATAGAAGTGAAATGCAAAATTTGCAACCTGTAATATATGGGTTCTCTCACAAAAAGTTAAATTTTACCCACTAAAAGTTAAATTCTTGTCTATTTTTGAGTGCTTTGAAAGTCATTTTATGAGTCCTTATATCTCTGAATACATTAGAATATTTTCCAATACTAGCACCCTAATTGAAATTAATTGACAATAATACAATAGGGAACAAGTTTTTAAAGGCATTTAAGTGCCTAAAGATGCAGATAGGTACTTAGTGGGGTTTTTCAAAAGATTCCACACACCTGACTCCCATTATGAAAAAGTTTAAGGAGTCTCAGTCCATTAATAAGCTATTTTCGTTTTTCTGCCTTCATATTAATTTTGAGATAATGACTATTTAAGAAAATGCTCACTCAAGCTGAGCATTTACATTTTTTCTAACCACGTTATTTTTCATTTGACTACATGTATTTCTTAGCATAGCATTGCAGATATTTCCTAATTATTTCCTTTTTTTTTTTTTCTTAATAAAAGGACTGACAAAGCATAGTGGAAGAACCAGGGTTTAATAATTAACAGAATTACTTCTGTAATTAAAAGAGTTGATTGTTGGGGTGCATCAAAACTCAATGTACTCTAATCTTGCAGTTCAAACTCATAATTCATTTAGCTAATCCTTCATGGTTCACCAACTCTGGTATCCCATACTAATGCTGGTCCCTCTGGACTCTTACTGCTTTTACATTTTCAAGATATATTTCTTTTCCATTTCATTGACAATGTTCAATTGTCAGATTGAAAAGAGATATTTGGAATGTACCAAAAGCAATGCTATTTGAATAGTTGTCAACTTGCCTGTGTTCATACAGTTTTCTGTAGTATGACCTTCACTTTTTTTTTTTTTTTTGCTAGACAATAAATTGCTGTGGTCAGAAACAGATTTTTAAAATGGTTTAAATTTATTCTTTTAAAATAAAATAATTCAGATGGACTATACAGTAAAATACTCTAAAGACCTCAAAAGATCCCAAAACCTCAGACAGACTTTCAAGCATCTAGAGGACTTATTCTTGCCTTGCAGTGTGCACCCAAAGGTCCTTTTTATATCAGTGGAATGTGCAGCAAGACAATCAAATCTGGTACATATGGATTAAATACATATCCCTCAGCATGCTCTTACTATTTTTATGTGTATGGAGGTGTTCATAGGCTCACCTTTCATGCTGGTTTGCCTTCTAAAAAGTAAAAGCAGGAAGTGGAGAGGACTCGTGTAGGTTTTGCAAGTGTTTTAATCATTTGTATCTCAAGCTGTTTTTGCAGTGTAATGCAACTTAAAAGACCATTTAGCACCACATGCACTAGGACAGTGATGTTATAAAATCTCTATTAAAATGCCAAGGGAAATAACATTCCATCTTAGAAAACTGAAAATATATTAATGTTGATAAAACAAACTGTTTTCCTTGACTTCTGGTATTGATTCAGTGACTTCTAAACCACTTGATAGTCTAAAAGTATTTCAAATAAAAGGCAAACATGACCTTTTGCCATAATTATGTTCCCCAGATAGTTATTCCTGTTTGCATGCACAGAGAAGCAGATACTGTACTGACTTTTAAAGATCTTCCATAGAGACTACAAAAAGAGTAAATTTTCCTGTTCTAAATAGATAATAACATTAAAAGTATCCTAAAGACAAGTAAGCAACAAAGTTTTTACTTCAAAAAGTGTCATCTCTCAAGTATAAAGCAAAACCAAGTAATATGAAAAATGTTATCCAAAGGAAACTGTATAGTTTATTTCATATTCTGAGTAAACTATCTGTGATTAATTCTGCCATATACATATCTACTATCACATTCCACAGAAGGTGGCCTTTTTTTTACAAGGTTCTCCATTTTTTAACTACGCAGTGGAAATAAAAGTAACCAATAGCAAATGTTGTAAACTATTATGAAGTAGTAGTACAGAACAGATAACTCTCTTTTGTTAGATTACTCTTCAGTCATCTATCTATGTTCTATTTCTGAGAGCTATCTATTGCTAAATTTCCAAAGAATTTCGCTTCAAGGATAAGGTACCACAGCAAATGTATAAAGCTGACTTCTGTTTCAGTCCTTACCTTTTATTTTAGAGCATCATTAAAAAGACTGAGCTTTGCTTACCTCCATGAATAAAACACTTGTGGTACACAGAGTACTCTTCAAACTTGTCCACAGTACAAAAAAAAAGTCTTTAATTAGATATATGACACTTTTGAAATTTTGTTCATTAACACATTTTTCTCATGCTCCCTAAAAAGGAGGTCAGTTTACTCAGTTTATGACTGAGTAAATTATGGTACAGACATTGTTGTTACAGTGTCCAGATGCAAAGGTGCAGTTTATCTCCCAGCCTTTTAAATAAAATAAAATAAAATAAATAAATAAATATAA
Source organism: Colius striatus (assembly GCF_028858725.1). Lineage (NCBI taxonomy): Eukaryota > Metazoa > Chordata > Aves > Coliiformes > Coliidae > Colius > Colius striatus. Next base: position 30,519,128 of record NC_084761.1, read on the forward strand.
CATGAGTTTTGAGAAGCAGATATGTGTTTTGCAAATAAAAAAGATTAATTTGACATTCTCTTGGAAAAAGCTCTAACCTGTCACTGTAGGGGACTCAAAATGCATAGCAAAAAAAACCCCAATAAATATACAAAATAGCTCAAGCTAAAATAACCTTTAAAAATAACCATTTTGGATTATTTTTTATTACAAAAATAAGGGACTGGTTTGATCTTAAAAAGTAGCATTATCATTTAATGTAGCAAATGTTGGTATTGTAGAAAATTGCAAATCAGTTTAAAAAACATTGATACTGCTCAATTGACATTTTCTGTTTATCAATGTGAGCTCAAAAATAGCTCTTCTATTATGGATGTCTAAATTCAGTTTTATACTGGTAAAGATTTAATCTTTGTATCTAAATGTGATGGTGTTGAGTGCTTTGCAAAATCAGAACACTTTACATCAGGTCTACTGTGAAAGGCTGTCGTTTGCAAATCAGCTCCTTTGGTAGCCTAGTCGTGCACTGGTGCATAAAGCTGAGGAACTTTTTTGGGTATTGTATATTTCAGTGGAAATGGGTAGCAGATAAATTGATTTTATACAGTGGTAACTGCTCAAGAACAAATTTTAAGGGTATCTCTAAGCAAATGTTCTTTGAACTCTAAAGAAGAGACTTGAGAAGTAGAAGGAGACCTGGGAGAGAAGTACCCACATGATCTGGGCACTGAGCATCAGCAGAATCTGGGTTCTGTTTCTTGACGTTTATATCACTCTGAATATATACATACAGACAGATCCAGAATCACTTTCTATCCCTTTTAAGGAAATGCACACTCATTTCAACTGAGTTTTCGCTTTTTGTGTTAGAGGAATGAAATTGTGCCATCAGTTCTGAGTGTCACATTTAGTCTCTACTTGTCTGGAATCTGTATCAGGTGCCAGATCTGATAATGAAGATATATATATCAGTGCTAAATTTACAACAACATTGGTATGACCACTTAATATTGTATTTGAAAAATTACAAAAGAAACCCCAAAACCTCCACAAAAGACACATACCAGAAAGCAACATCCTTCAACTCTGGATACAAGTCTGACTGCCAGCAAGTCTGTGTGGGAAAGTGCCTCTCTTTGCAACACAAGTCTGTAGGGACAGGCCCCATCCATCTTATACACAGGTCAGGTAAAACACACCCTGAGGCTGTCAGTGTGCTTAGATTCATGAATCAATCAGATATTTATCTGTCTTTTCTATTAAAGCTCCTATTTCAGCAAAACGCTTAACCATCCTGAAGCCTCTTGTTCTAGTCCATTCCTGTTCGGCAAATAATTTGTTCATGTTCAACATACACTTTTGTGACACTACCTTCAGTAGGAAATTCTACTACAGTGATACACTTATCTGCTTAGCCTCAGGGCTTATCTCTGAAGTGTCAATGAGGTAAGTGAGGAAGTGCAAGACGTTAGTTATTCTATATCAATTCCCTACGTGAACTTCGAAGTGTGCAATAGCCCTTTCTTAGTAAGCATTAGTGCTGTGTACCTGATCTGCCATACTGTCAGCTAACCTTGCAGGTCATCTACCGTCTTCTGTTGTAAAGAAATAGCCCTCTCATCATGACCTGAGTTTTTGGAACAATTCTACAAATAAAGAGTATATTATAGCATGTGACAATTACATATGTTATTGTATATCAATTTTACATTATGCTATCATAGACTAAAAACGTGTTAGAATCATAAAAAATGTAAAAGTAAACAAAATAGCTTTTAAAATTCAAATTGGATTATAATTTCAGTCTTAGCACAAATATAGTGTTCCCTATTCTTTCTTTTTACAATTTCAGTGGGCTATAAGATGTTAGAAAAACAGGGCCAACAAAAATTATACTACTTACGCCCAATATATAGTTATAACGCTTAGTTTTCCCAAACTAACCAATCTTTTTTTTTATGGTTCCTAAAATAGCAGATCTCTCCTAATAAATACATGACCCCAAGTTATGTAGTGAATATTGTGTGCATGTTACACTCATGGGTAGCTTGGAACCAGCTTCCATTGTGCATTGGCTATTTGAAGTGACTTAGATATACTTCCTTGGTTGGAAACAGAGATACAGAATGTGTTTTCTGCTAGTACCTGTGCTTAAAGGGATGACATGTCTTCTATTTACTTTCTTTCGCCATATTGACCCATGTGTTTATACTTGGCAAAAGATGTGGAGAAACCTCAGTCATCGACCAGATTGTTGTCACCGATATAAAGATGGTACCTCTGGGTATAGAAGTACCAGCTTACAGTGTATCTATACCTGTTTCTTAGCTTTACTGTTCCAGAGATAGATTTCCAGTAAGACTGAGAGAGATAGATTTCCAGTAAGACTGAGATTTCTGTGACTACATTGTGCTGTTCAAATGAACCCTTAAAAAATATAGAAGAGCAAAATATACTTTACTAATCCTATAAAATCAATGACAAAACTTCCATTCATTTCAGGAATAAATCGTTAACCTACAGTGACCCCAAATAGCTCTAATTGTCTGCAAGTTGAAAGATTTTCTAATATGCTACTTGAAGCCTACTACAGCAGGTCCTAATGTCCCACTATAAATAAAAAAACATTTTAAAGCTCATAATTACATGCTTATTCAGATTTCAGCAACAGGGCAAGGAAATTTATCTGCATTCTGTAAAACCTCTTCATTACGTGCACCATAAAATGTCAGAAAATTTAAGGAGTTCTTAGTTGTTATCTCTTTTGGTTGCTTTTAGAAATACATGATAAATATTTAAATTAAATTTAAACACTGTTATGGAATTCCAAAATAAGTTTTTAAAAAGAACTCAACAAAATTAGAAGGCAATTATATTTTGCATAGCAACATCTACCAGGAAACTAGGCTTAAGCAATCATTTGCATCTCAAAAAAAAGTAAAAAAGTAAATTTAGGGACTGGCTTTCCTTTCAGACTTTCATAATTCCTTTTTCTTTCTTTTTTTATTTTATTACATGATACCACAGGATTGCAACCGTTCACTTCTTCCTGCTCTTCACTTTTATTTCCCTTCCTTCCCTTCATTCGTTCTGTTGACTTTTTTTCATATTGTCACCTCTTCCTTCTCCTTTTTGTTTTTCCTTCTTTCTTCAATGTTATTTTTATCTCTTTGTTTTAGCACTTAAATTATTTATTAATAATTTGCAAAGTGGTCCTTCTCTGACAAATTTCACTCATGGTACAGTATTATAAGCACTATACAGTAGTTTTCCAGTAGTGTTCTCATTTATGTGTAGACTCCTTTGCGGCTCACCTTCATGACCACACTATGATAACTCCATTTGTTAGTTCCCCTGTACTTTTGCTGTCAGGAGCTCACATTAAGGAACCATTATTTTTTTCAAAGTGGTAATTACTGAGTGGTGAGTACAGAAAAAAACCCCAGTTTTTGTGAATGCTTAGTTAATTATACTTTGAAATTAAATGCTAAGCTTTCTGCACTGTAACCTTTTTTTTTCTTTGTCAGTGAAAGCAGATCTTTTTAGAGATAATACGCATAGTAGCTTTACCTCCCATGCTCTGGGCTGCAGTGCAGAGATCATCCAAATGCAAGGTGATGTGCAACAGGGCATTCCCATTCATTGTTTCTACTCCTGACACTTTCTGCTGTATATGTCTCTGTATCCACAGCTGCACTAGTGGAATTATGTGGGGAGATGGACCGCAGGCCTGATTTGCATGTGTGAGGGGGGAAAAAAAAGCATTTTCAGTCTCAGCACATTCCTGATCAAGCTTAGGATGAACATGACTATTGATGCTGGCAAAGCATTGGGATGGGCACATGTACCTGAGGACAGGGTAGAGGAGTAGATGAGACTCTAAGCAGACACTCACCATTATGTCAGTTAGGATGATCACAAAATATTGGCATTAGGAACGACAACATGTTAGGAAGCCATAAACATGCAGTATCACAATGACACTACCAACCCCTACCATTCTCTGTGCTTAATATAGTAGGTCAGCAATATAGTCAGCAATATTCAGCTCAAAACTGAGCAACTGGAGCAGGATTTTATTCATGCAACTATGTATGCATCCTCTTGTGGCATGGCTATGAAGGAGTAAGCCACCCTCACATGATCAGTCTCAGCACCTCAGCTGAGATACAGAATTTCCTGAAACATGTATCATAATTGACTTAGGAAGTGTTCCTGCTTTGTTTCACTGGATGGTTAAATGAGTTAGTTGAACCTAGTACTGAAGGGTAAACAAAGTGCTCCTTGCACCTTGCTGCTTGAAGTTTTATATGGAATATAAACAGTTTTTAATATCAAGCTAAGTCAATACATTGTTTAGAAGGTCCTCAAAAAAGTGAAAAGTATTATTTCAGCATACTATTATTTTAAAAAGTATTTGTAGCTTTCATTTCAATTGAATAAGGGCTTGTGTTCATATGGCATTCAGTTAAGTACTTCCTTCATTGTAAATCATCTGCCACAGATAGATAACCGTATTTGACTTCTGTGGTTACTAAGTGACTTTGCCCTTGTTGTGGTTTAACCCCAACCAGCATCTAAGCATCACACAGCTGCTTGCTCACTCCTCAACCCCTCTGTTGTGGGATGGGGAGGAGAATTGGAAAGGAAAAAAAAAAAGTAAAACCCATGAGTTAGGAACAGTTTAATAATTGAAATAAAATTAATAATAGTAGTTATGAAAGGAATATAACAAAAAGAGACAGAAATAAAACCTAAGAAAGGTAAGTGTTGCCCAGTGCAATTACTTACCACCCACTGACCGATTGCTTGAGCAGCAATCTACCCCTCCACGTCAACTTTCCCAGTTTCTTTGCTGAGCATGACATTCTATGATATGGAATAGCCCTTTGGCTAGCTCAGGTCAGCTGTCCTGGCCATGCTTCTTCCCAGCCTCTTGTGTATCTTCTGACTGGCAGAGCATGGGAAACTGAAAGATCTTTAAGATAAGTAAGTGGTACTTATGGACAACTAAGTCATCAGTTTATCATCAACATTATTCTCACACTAAATCCAAAATACAGCATGGTACCAGCTGACTCCATCCCAGCTGAAACCAGAACAGCACTCCCATCAGTAAAACTGATTATGTCCTCTACAATTTCCTGGCTTGGAAATGGAATAATTGTATCTTTTGAACAGAGCCCTGCTAGTGCTTTAGAATGTCATCACTGAAGGAAGCTTACTAGAATACTGCTTACTGCACTACATATGCAAGTCCTTCTGCTCTAATATGAGCTGTCTGGGGAGGTCAGCCAAACCAAGGCAGAATAATTTCCCAAATGAGCAGAATTCTGAAATGACAAACTGTCAACAGTGCTACAGTTTAAGCAGAAGTCATTGCTGATTCCTAAGTTTTTACTGTTCCTTAATGCGTAATCTTGGCTTATTCAATTGATGTCTTATAATGCAACAAACTTGAGCAGCTGGAGCACATCTGAAACAGCCCTTGGTAAACACAGTAAACCTGCAACCTCTCTTTTATAATCACTCATACTTCTCTGCCATTACTTGACAGGTGTTTTGATGAACAAGCACGCTAGTGCGTAAGACATTTGACCAGACTGAAACATCTGTCTTTTGTATCTATGTGAATTGCTGTGCCCACAGAAGATCTAAAGTGCTGGTGTTCCACTTCAGGTTTTAATGCTTACTTTACAGAGGTGCATAAGACAAAGCAAACATGAGTGAGCTGTGAAATTACAGAAACTGTTGGATTCCAATCTAGTGAAATGATTTATAAATTCCTCTTGGGTCAGATATGAAGTATGCTAAACAAATTTTGAAGTTTCTATATTGGAGGGTTGCAAAAAAAATAAAATGTCTGTTAAGATGTTAACAATAGAATGCTATTATCATATTTATTGAGGCTATGTGACAAATAAGAGTAGTTCCAGAAAATAGGATTGAAAAGTAATGTGGGGTTTTTTTCCAGCTAAAACCTCATCTTCTCCTCTAATAAATTTTAAACTAACCTCCAGTGAAATTAGTACTTGTCAGTACAAATCTGAAAAGGAAGGAGGTCTGTCTATATGAGGCTTGCCTGTGAGAAAGAACTGTGAAGTGAATACTCAGCAAGATCAACTCTACCAATCGTGATAGCAAGCATATTATCCAAACTTGCAAATATTTCCTACCTCTGAGTGTTTCTGGCTGGATTATTCTATTCTAATGTGAAATTTATGCATAATAAAATGTTTTGTTTTCTGACTTTGCTTTGCTCTATCAGTAATGGATTAGGATGTAAGCTGAAGTAAATTAGCACTAGAGTTTCTTTACAGTGACTGGGACATAAGCAGGTGCAAGTCCAATATTTGATTCCTTTTCTTGTCACGTTGAAGGCTATATGCATAGCCAAAGTTTTATACACAACTGGACAAGTGCTGTTGTGCCTTGCTGCTTTTCCAAGGTGTTCTAACAGCTGAAAACATCAATGCTTTGGTGATTAGAAGTATTTTGCCCAAATTTCATCACAGTTTAAAAGAAGCTTAAGATCTAGTGAGAGCAAGACAACTTCACATCTTCAAAGAGTGGTTTTGCAAGCCTGCATACCAAACAGAAAACTTACCTCTGGAGTGGATGACCTTGGAGGTACAAAGCTGTAACTGATTTAACTGTCAACTGGGTCAAGACAGCAGCTGGGAAGTTATTGTCCTCTCATGGTGCCAGAGAATTTTTGTTTCAAATTAAGCTCAAGTCAAGCATGAGTTGGAGTTTCATTCATATTAAAATAAATTGCTGCATTATTCAGCATGGAAACATGAAAGCTCAATATGTGTTCGTGTGTGTGTGTGTGTGTGTGTGTATTTTTTTTTAATATGTATATATATTAAATGACAAAAATGAGAAAGTTCTTACTCAAGAGGTACTGGTGCAGACACAGAGAGGCATGAATGTTAACTTCTTATGGTTTCTTTTCCTCCATGGTCAGGATAAACATGTGTCTCTGAGTCTATAGGGTGTCAGAGGAGGACAGGTGTCAGGAGGAGGGAGCCAGTCTCTTCTCAACAATATGTGGAAGAATTTCTTCACTGTGAGGGTGAAGGAGCACTGGAACAGGCTACCCAGATGGGTTGCTGAGTCTCCTTCTCTGGAGACATTCAAAACCCACCTGAATGAGTTCCTGTGTAACCTCCTTTGGGAGGTCCTGCTCTGGCAAGGGGGTTGGACTGGAGGATCTTTCAGGGTTCATTCCAACCCTCAAGATTCTTTGATTCTGTGATAAAAAAATAAAAAATGCTAATCAAGAATCATGTATAGACATGTTTTCTATACGTAGTTGTTGAGAACAGTAAACGCAAACATTTCTAGAATCTGTAGAAAGTAACTTTTAAGCAAAATTACAATGCAAAATTAGCACTATTGAGTCAATTCTTAAGCTTCAATGTGGACTTTCATAACGTGTTTCAACATGCCAAAGCCTGAATATGGTGTAATAATACAGGCATTAAAAGAGTCTCTAGGAATCACTAATGATGCCAAACTCATTAAGCTGAGTTCCCTACCTTCTTTCCCATCCATGACTCCAGTGGTCCTAATTCCAGGGGGCTAACAATTCTTCTCAGTTTCATTCATTCTCCGTAGAGTAGCACTTACTGGAGGGGAAAAAAAAATCCCAACATTACAATCAAAAAAAAAGGGAAAAAAAATAAACAAGCAAGAAGCAGATAGACGACACTGCTGGAGGGGAAAAAGGGCTTTGATTCTGGGTAAAGAAACATGCTGCAGAAGGATTTTTTACTCTCTGCTTCTGAGAAAGATGGGCAGAACAGCATCGCTTCTTTCCCTTGCACCTCCCTCAGCCCAGCTTGTGACTGACAAGGGTGAGCAAAGTCCTCCCAAAAGAGCTCCTGCATGGATGTCAGAGGTCCCACTCCCTCCCCATGGCAGAAGGCCTCTGAACTGGTTTTTCACAGTGACTGACAGATCCTACCAGCAGAACAACTGAATTCATGTTCTGCAACATTTTTTTTCCCTAGAGACTATCTTGCTATTTTGTTAATACTCTGTACTTATTTGGTCTTCTTGCCTTCACAAGGCAATAAAACATGGCTTATCAGCAGTGTATTATTGAAAGAGAAACAGGAAGAACAGAGAGGGGTTCCATGCACTAAGAAAATGTCAGGTTTAGATTAAAAATTATGAGGTCCGATCCTTTGGCAGAGATAAGCTCAATATTTTAAAATCATAGCTTTCTGTAATCAAACCAAAGATTAAACTGAATTGTTAATCATGCAAACCAGAATTAAATTGTCACTTTGATGCTTTTCTGAATGCTGCAAGAGTTGAACCAAAACAGTTTGGCCTTTTTTTGGGGGGTTGCAAGCTAAACACTACAAATTAAAATAGACAGTTCTCTAGCAGGGACTTACTTAGTATGAGTCTTCTTTGCATTTGATAGGAGCTTCAAAGCAATGTCACATCATAGCCAATTCCCTACTCTCTCCTCCTTCCCGCTTGACTTGCAGTCATATTTAACATAAACTTTCATTCCAGCTACAGGACATTGAGCTTCTTCCTGCTGTGCTACACCAGCAGGGAGAGGTTGCATGGAGAAGTGACAGAGTCACCATCCTCAGAGATGTTCAAAAGCCTCCTGGACATAGTGACTTCAGTGGGGAGAGGGGCAAACTACATGTTATCCAGAGGTTCTTCCTAGCCTGAACCAGTTCATGATTCTGTCTCAAAGGGCTTATTGCTCCTGGAGATAAGTTAAAAGATTTGCCTGCATAGAAAACACTGCGTGGGGGGTAAGGGAGAAAAAGTCGGACACTCAGGCTTTACTTCACAACTCTAGACCAGAATTGATAATGGCCTCTCGCATATATTTCACTGTATGTAATACAAAGGACTTGTCAACGCAACAGAAGTTTTGATTTTAGAATGATTTAAAAGTCTGATCTTGGTAGATAACTCTAATAAAATCAGTGGACATATGCAGCTCTGACAGTAATACATAAAAAGTGTCTGACTGTCTCATTTTAAAATACTGATTTGTATTAGTTTTACTTCATCAGTTTCATGGAGCTATTCTAGATTTTTATTGATGCAGGCAATATTAGAAACAAACTCAACATCTGCAACTTTTATATTTGTTATTAAGAAAACTGTGATTCTGAGACTAATCCATTACTGTTCCAATCATCGCAGACCTATAATATTTTTCTGCTAAATGGCAGATTTTAAAGCCATAGAATAGCATAGTTCTAGAGATGGACAACAAAGCTTGTGAAGGGTCTAGCGAACAAGTCTGATGAGAAGCAGCTGAGAGAGCTGGGGATGTTTAGCCTAGAAAAGAGGAGGCTAAGAGAGGATTCAATCACTCTATACAACTACCTGAAAGAGAGTTGTAGTGAGGTGGAGGTCTATTTCTTCTCTTTGGTAATGAATGATAGAACATGAGGAAATGGGTTCAAATTGCTCCACAGGAGGTTTCAATTGGACATTAAGAAGAACTTTTTCACTGGAACAAGCTGTCCAGGGAGGTTGTGGAGTCACCATCCCTAGAGATATTTAAAAAATACACAGATGAAGTACTGAGGGATGTGGTTTAGTTTAGTGATGGGTCTGGCAGTTTGAGGTTAGTGGTAGGACTTGAGGATCTTAAAGGTCTTTTCCAATAGTAATGATTCTATTCTATCCTATTCTATAGAAATTGTACCCTTTTGCTTAGCTTTATAAATTGTCTTCTCCCTAAATGAACATGCTATCACCTATAATTTGTGTAAGTCCAGATCTCAATTGTCCTCTGCGAAAGACTCAGTGAGTTACCTTTAACCATTGATGGACTTCAGCTGCTTTCTCCTACAGAGGCAAGGACTCCTTCACTAGTCACTGTAACTACTGTCAGAGACAGCCATAAGATAGAAACAGTGTATTAATTCTTTCACTGTCCTCTATTCATATATGGATGGGCAGAAATTTGGCTCTTGGCAACTGAAAAGCATACAGAGGTTCAGTGTTTCAAAGGCAAAATATTTTTTCTTAATTATTTTGAGTGTTATGAGTGACTTCTTCACTTCCACAAATTATATAGGAGTAAATCTAGAAGTGTTAATTTTCCTGAGCTCTGGCTATGCTTAATGTATAGCTGTAGTCCTCGTTCATTGCTGCAGTCAGTTCATTAAATCTCCTAAAAAGTACAAGTGGTCTATTCTTTTAACTGGGTTACCAAATGTTTAAACAAAAGCAAGTGAAATGTTCTCTCTTTGAAGCTTGGATTATCACTAAGGAAATAACCAAATAATTCCTGAGGCTTTTTCAAGATAACTATTTCCTGGGTAATTTCTTCCTTTTACACTGAAAAAGAAAAATTTCATCATGCATGTGATCTTTAGATGCTTGAGTGGCTTTTGTATTTCTCTTCATGACAAAAATCAGACTGAGAATAGCAAAATAGTATTTAGAACTAAGCAAATCAGTTTAGAATAATGACTTGTATAACACTGAAAAGCCTCTGCAGGGCTTTTTTTCAAGAAATTGAAACCATTTCAAAGGAAACTTTTTTTTTTTTTTTAATATTGATCTGGCATACCTACTCTGTCTTCTTGCCAAAAGCTAGTGTATAAGGAAACTATGGAGGGAAGAGAGGGGAAAACACAAATCACAGAAAGAAAAGGAGAACTTAAAAAATTTGTAATATTATTCTTAGAAAAATACTAAGTTACGTGGAGGCATGGGGATGGATTTTGACAAATGTATAGACCCAGTGCTATGGTTTCAGCACCACCTATGTAGCTCAAGACAATCATTATGACTCTGGAGGAGAAAATATACTCCCTCTCTTTGTGTAGATAACTGCTATACCCATCCAGACAGATAACTTACAAGTGACTGACTTGCAAGTAGCACATGTATAGGAAACTCAACCAAGTAATATATTGTATTAAGTAAATTGTGTTTTGCAATATAAATGAAAAACAAATAAAAATGTTCAAGAGGACTAACATTAAAATCATCAAATAAAACATACACAATTTGTATGAGACAATGTTCAGCTGAAAATTATGATCTACAAAACAGATAATTTACTGAATTCTATTATTACTTGATTTGATTACATATAATAGGATCTCAGACTACAGCCACAGATCCAGATTACTGATAACTAGCTTGAGTTGTTTTGGCTCACGCATGGACTGTCAATGTGTCTCTCAACTCATTTCACACTTGACCTCCTGGAGCACAGTGTAGCTGTATGCAAATGTACACTAGTCCTTCTGGTCCCTGACTTTGTTAAAAAGGAAAAAATGCATCAGAAAATCTATACTGAATTAAAACCCAAACAGAAAAACCTTATCTCTGAAAGTCTTTTAAAAAAAAAGACAGAAAGGAAATAAATTCATGAACTGAAAGCTCTGCCTGCATAAAGAGTTATACTGCCTCTTAAGAGTAGCACTCTGATGCATTAATAGTGGAGGCAGGAGCTCAGCTTAACTATCGCTGCAGCTTAAGGTACACAATTACATTCTTCAGTGTCGACATTTTCACCTTGATAAGCATAATAATGCCATGCAGATGTAGACTAAAACCCATAATTTCAGCACTCCGCTTCTACTCACGTTGATTATAATAAGGTATGGCACTGAAGCATGCACGATCCTACATTTAATTGTCAGCATAGCCCTTCATTTAAACAAGAAGTTAGTTAAGAGTTTGCCTTCTATGGTGAATGTGGGAGGTATCTCAAATAGCTGAGACTAAACAGAGAAAGTTAAATGTACCAGTAAAAACATTTGCAAAAAACTGGTGATGACTTAAATTCACCTCCAGTTTCTCTGTGGGTGTCAAAGCAAATTGAAAACAAAATACGATGTGTTTATATTTTCAGGAAGGGGCCTGCTTTTTTTTAAATTCAATACTATCATATATTCAATTCTACTATATTCAACTCAATACTGCTATGGTTTTTTAAAAAAAAAAAATCAAAACAACCAGCCTAGGAAAAGTTTCCCTGGAGTTAGCTTTACATCAATATAAAGAAGTAAGCCAGATGATGACAGTGGAAAGATTCCAGTGTGTATAGCAAGAGGCAAAACTACCTGAACATAAGAAATGTGTGTATATTAACTTGCTTTAGCAGGGAGGTTGAACTAGGTGATATCTAAAGGACCCTTCCAATTCCTATTATTCTGTGACTCTCTAAGCTTTAAAAGTGAATATATAATACTAAAATTAAACATCGGAAAATCACAAAGTATAAGAAAGTTGCACATTATCTTTTGTTTACTGAGTCACTGCTGGAAAAAACAACATCATATATAAATAAAAACTTGATTTAATCTAGGACAATAGTCATATATCTATATTTCAATCATATGTGTATTTATATGAATCTACCAATTGAAAAATATCTAGCAGACAGAAAATAGATATCAAGAGTACAAAAAAATATATCTGAAACAAAAGAACTTCTCAGATCTTTTAACCTGTGTTCTATCACAGAATCACAGAATCTTGTGGGTTGGAAGGGATCCTGAAAGTTCAACCCCGCTGCCAGTGCAGGATGTCCCAAAGGAGATCACACAGGAACTCATCCAGGTGGGTTTTGAATATCTCCAGAGAAGGATACTCAATAACCCATCTGGGCGGCCTGTTCCAGTGCTCTCTCACCCTCAACAGTGAATAAATTTTTCCTCATATTTCTTTGAAGCCCCTTAATGTTCCAACTTTTACCCGTTACCCCTTGTCCTATTATTGGACATCACTGAGAACAGCCTGGCTCCATCCTCCTGACACCTGCCCTTTACATATTTGTAAACATTAATGACAATACCTGTCAGTCTCCACCAAGCTAAAGAGCCCCAGCTCCCTCAGACTTTCATCATAAAAGAGATGCTCCACTCCATCATCTTGGTGGCCCTGTACTGAACTCTTGCCAGCAGTTCTCTGTCCTTGAAATGAGAGGCCCAGAACTGGACACAATATTCCAGATGTGGTCTCATGAGAGCAGAATAGAGACAGAGAAGAATCTCTCTTGACCTACTAACTAAACCACTTCTAATACACCTGTGGTGATTTTGCCCAGCCTGGACAAAGGTGAAAAACCCCTCCACACTCCACCCCCTCCCGGCAGAACAGGGAGGGGATCAGAAAGAAAGGAAAAGAGCCCGTGTAAGTTGAAATAAAAACAGTTTACTAGAATACAAGTTGGAAAAGAACAACTATAACCAAAAAAAAGGAAATATTAGAAAGAAAACTGCGTCACTCACCACCCAGGACCCATCCTAAGCCACCGCTTCAGACCAGCAACCAAAAAACCGCGACCCCCGCAGAGAGTTCCTTCCTGCTGGCTCCCCACCTATAGACTGGGCATGACGTTAGGATAGTATTGAATACCCAAATACCCACTGGCCAGCCTGGATGAGCTGCTCAGGCTGTACTCCTTCCTGGTTCCGCACAGGAGTTAATCCTCTCCTAGCTCAAACCAGGACAACACCCCAGGATGCTTGATTATTGAAAATAGTAGTAGGCAGAGAAAAAAATGACAAACCTAAACCTAAAACTTGAAACAATCAGAATAGCATTGTTACACTCCCCCCACCCCCCCACCCCCACCCAGTTCTCTCCTATGTTGCCATAATGCCTTGGTAATATAATTCAATATACTTTAAAAAGTAAAGAAGACTCTCAAAAACAGCATCATTTGGATGAGAAAGGTCCTTTGTCTTGGCTTGTTAAATACCACATAATGCTTTCTGGATGTAATTAACAATCAGACAGTATTTTTACATGCACTTTGTTAGATGACATAACCACAGAGTTGCAGAAGTTCAGTGGCTCATGCTTTTCTCACTCCAGATTGACGAGTTACCTTTCAATTGCCAGTGGAAAGACAACATATGTCGAAAGTAGATCTGAGAAGCTGCTGGGAGATCTGGCAAGACATTGGGTGAATTCTAGGGCTGGCTCACAGTCAGACCACATCTTCTGTTAATGGAAGTTAATAGCAGCCCCAAACTCAGCTCATCAGTATCTGGGACTAGACGGACTGGTTTATTTTGTTGGACATGTCATGATGCTGCTGTTCTATTCTCTTTCAGAAAGGTTCTATTTTTTAAAAGAAAGTCGACTCTCTGGAATATGCAGATACTCTGACAAGATGCCCCTTCATCGGTTAGCAACAAAGCTATAAATTATTGTGCTGCACTATATATAAGCCTATGCAAAGCTATGATAACTTAATTAGCCTGTAAGCTGGTAATAAATGCAGACTTCAAAAGCAACTACTGTCACAGATTTATGCATGCTTATTGCTTATTTATTTCCAACTCACTCTCAAACCTAACTGGATATAGTACTTCAAGGTCAAATCTCTGCCTTGGATTGTAATGGATGCAATTCATAAACTTGCAATCAGTTGAGGGTTTGTTAAAACGACTCTTTTTTCTTTTGGTAGAAATGAAATAGGAACTCACTGGCTCCACTGAAATTTTACAGACTAGCAAACCAATAGGTAGACCTGGGAGGGAAGCTTTTGTAACAGATCATGAAATTCATGAGCAGTGCTGAGGAGCACTGTACAGTATTCGGAAGCAGATGGACCATAGCATAGACCAGATGTTGCAGAGTAATGTTATTCTCCCACATCCTTTCTGTTTCTTGTTCAGTTTTCATCAGAGGAGCCCAAGAGTTTCCATTAGTCATGTTAATTATTGGTGTCACTGAAACTGGAAGGGGTGACTCAGCTCTTCAACTGTAGCCATTACTCCTGTTTTACAAATACTAGCTATGGGGAAAGGAGGAAACGTAGGGAGCTTTTGTAAAGATGCTGTTTTAAAAAATATTTTTTACAGAGGTTTACCAAAACCAAAATACTTTATAAGGTCAAGTTATCTAAATTTTATATGCAGATGCTATTGCTTCTACAGCTTTTACAAAGATGCTACACCATGTAGCACTGGAAATTGCCAATAAAAGACATTTGCCATGGTAACTGACTTCCAAAGTCTTTCCTCTGGTGAATGTATTTGGTAGGCCAGAGTGCAGATGTAGCTGCAGCACAAAGCACCTGGATAGCAAAAACTTGTCCTAATGGAGAATAATACTCTGTTGTTGGGGTCACAGTTAATTTTAAAAGTGCATTATAAATTAAGTGTTCATAGTTTTGAAGTGTAGTGCAATTCTATTGTCGGGTGCTGTAAACTTCTTTAGCTTTAATGAACCATTACATTCATTTTAAAAAAAGGAAAAAAAAAAAGAAAAATAATATTTCTTTCATGGGAGAATGCAGTTGAATGTGTTTAGATGAATCATTTAATATATGTCAACAAACAATTACCAGATCTCAGAGGCAAAAATCATCTAATTGGCCCTTAGCATTTAGAAGCAGCTGAGTGATTGGGAGGATACCATTACATAAACATTGCCCTATCTTATCTTAATAACTAAATTATATAGAAGTTACATGACAAATTTTATTGAAGGCAACATACACAACCATTTATTATTCAGAACATGAGGTGAAATGAAACAACAGTTAATCCCCACAACAAACAGGGCTCTTTATACATTAATACCGATAAACCGAAGTAGTCAGGCTAAATTGTGCCTAGTGCTGCCTCTATAACCAAACTGCACCTCTGAAGTTGTCATGATATGCTGCAATAGAGACTTTTTTTAGTGATTTCGTTACATCTGTATTAATTTGCAGCACATTTTGTACTTCTGTTATGCTCAGAGCTATACAAAGACCACATTTACTACCTCATGTGATGTTACCTTTCAAAACTAATGATAAAATTGATGTTGGATGGAGAACACATATGACAACTTTCTACTCAAAATCTTACTAAGATTGCTTTGCAGGATGCTGTTAAATCAATATAACACCATTATCGTAATGCAACCATTTTCTGTGCGTTCTTCCTGTGGCTGGTCATTTCACTTTCCTGTTAGGACTGTATCTTCCTTCTCTGCTTCACTGCTGTTGTGACCGCATTTTTCTGTACTCTAATGTGGGAAAGATGAAACTGCCTTCTCCAAGTGCATGTCTTCCTCTGTTGACTATTAAGGAGCCTAATTAGATCATCTAATGCAGAGGTTAACTCTAAGGTGACGTAAGCCTTACAAATCATTGCATGAAATATGGTCATCTAAAATCTGGCTATTGTGTTGTAGTTTCTCACACCCGTGAGTTTTTATTCAAGATCTTAAGGATGCATTTGGTAGTAAAATTCTGGTTTATTTTATATTGTTCTTGATTTTGCTTCCTTTCTTCACCTTCTACATACAGATACAGATGTTTATCTGTAAATATACAAGCCTGTTATGGTTTAAGACCAGCCAGCACAAAGCACTATGTAGCTGCTTCTTTGCTTCTCCCTCCACAGTGGAACAGGGAAGAGAAAATAGAACAAAGGGCCTCGTGGGTCAAGACAAGGATAGGGAAGGATCACACACCGATTATATTCATGGACAAAACAGACTGGATCTGAGGAAAAAACAAAATCATTTTAATCTGCCACCAGTCAAAAAAACCAGTGTAATATAAAGAGAAATACAACCAGACCTTTAAGACCACCCTCCCCTTACCCCTCCCCTCTTGCCAGACTCAGCTCTGCTACTAATAGATCTACCTTCTTCCCCTCAGCACAGGGGGCAGGAAGTTGCAGTCAGTTCACCACACATTGCTGCTCCTTCCTCCTCATTCTGTTCCAGCATGAACGCCCTCCCACAGGAGACAGTCCTCCATGAACCTCCACATCATGAGCCCTTCCCATAAGCTGCTCCAGCAGGAGTTCCTTCATTGAGCTACTCAATGACTGCTCCAACACTGACTTCTCAGAGAGTCATGGCATTCCTCAGGCACTGCTCTGGTGTGGGGTCCTCTAGGGGCTGCAGGCAGATGTCAGCTCCACCATTGCCCTCCATGGGCTGCAGGGGAGTCTCAGCTCTGTCACACCTCTTCCCCTCTTTAATTCACTGACTTTGGTATCCCCATAATTGTTTTTCTAACATCCACTTCCCACTTCTGCTGCAGATTTTTCCTTAAATTTTTTTACAGAGGCATCTGATTGGCTCAGCCTTGGCCAGAAGAAGGTCCAACTTGCAGCTAGAGGAGCTTCAAGCAGCTTTTCAAGGGGCCACTAGTGCAGAACCTTCCTTGATACCAAAAATCCCCACCACACAAACCCAACAGAAATTCCCATAGAGAAAAAAAACCACCCAGATTCCTACAATACTTGGTAGGGTGGGGTGTTATTTTGGAAATACCACAATCACAAAAACACTTCTTGTTTCAGGGTTTGCCCTCCAAATCTGAAGGGACTTTTTCTTTCTTTCTTTTTGTTTTTTTTTTTTAAATCTAGAATTAGTAGGTCAAATTCTGGTGTAATTTAAACATACAACTTACATGAGATCAGTCTGAATTGCTGAGCCATATGTGGCATAGATTTATTAAATTTAGATGTGATATTCCCAAATGATTCTTTTATTGTTGTCTGCAGAAATTGGCCTAATTTTCTTCTCAATGGTTCCACAGTAACAGGAGAGTATCTTCGTTCACAGTGGCATAATTCTAACATAAATAAGATCAGTACTAGGTTAACTGCCTCTTCGGTGGTGTAAATCAAAACAGATTGCATTTCTGCTTTATTTTTAAAAAAACCCAAAATCTAATTCAGACTCTGCAATTGCTTCTTTTTGTACAAAGATTAATTCCATTTATTATTAATTTTAAAGGCAGTGTCTTTGAGTAACAGTTGACATCTGAGCTCACTTTTCTTGGAAGAAAGAGACTTGTTAAGAACAGTCAATAATCAGAAAATGTAAATTATAGATATTATCTTTTAAAGACAAAGCTATAAACTAATATTCAAGGTCAGATATAATTTGGTTTGGATTTGCTTACATTATCCATAGCAACCTTCAATTGAATTAGGAAAATTAATCAAAAGATTATGTAAATGTGTATGAATATATAGTGTGTATGAGTATATAAATACATGTTTACTTATTTCTAGGTCTTTAAGTTTTCTGCACAGTATATAGGTTGTTTTTAAAAGGCTCCTGGTTTTTCCATACTATTATTTCAACAGTGCCTTAAAAAAATTACTCGACTATAATCCAGTACATTCCAATGTAAATATAAATTTGTGTAAATACAAAGAATATACTGTACAATCTAAAATTCAGCTTCAATAGAGTAAAAAAAAAATTTCAACCTGTTCAAAACAAAGATTACATTAATTATGGAAAAAAAATAAGTCACTTGTTAATTTTGTTTCCCTGAAAGTATTTGGTGAGAAATACAATAGCATAGAAACAGTAGCATCTGTTTATAAAATTTAGAAAATGTGACCTTACGATATATTTTGGTTGTGGTAGATAAAATGAAGCAACATACTCTTTTGGAAAAAAATCTCTGTTGACTGTAAGATTACCAAGTCTCACTGTCAAAATTAATGATTGCTAATAGAAACAATATGATGTCTTCCTTTGCCTCTGGCTCAGGTCTGTATTCTGTTGTGTAGGGCTGAGAGCAAAGAAGCAATATCAGTAATAAGTGGCACCAGCTACAAATCACATTCTTATATTATCTGTCCTTAGTTTTGCTTAATACATTTAATTTGCAAGTTCTGGCCCTGATACAGATAAGGCTGTCTGGAATTTCAGTCTAGTTTTGAGGATATGTGGAATAATCTAACTGCTAATATGATAGGAATAGGTATGGGTGTGTATTTCGCTCTCCTGCTGCTTAACAGTTTGTGTAGGTGTCAGTTACAGGTTTTTATTCTGCTGTAGCTAGCACTAGGAAACACAGTAAAATGGTTGTTAGAAACATGCTACTGCTACTGTTTTCAAATTAAATATTTTACTCAAAATGTATCACAAATATAAATCCCACAACATCAAGTTCCTGAAAAAGACTATTTCCTTCTCAAAAAGTGAAAACTTTCTGCACTAAAGAAAAATGGGTCAACTGCAACAGTTTCTCAATATGTAAGAAAAGAGTGAGTTTCTTACCCGTCTTTTATATAGAGTCAGTACTGTCTTAATCCAAAAGAAGTGTCTTGAAATGGATGTTTGTTGTTGCCTTTCAAACCCCACCAGACACTTGATGTACAGTTCACAATTTTCTAGAGCAGATGAGATAAAATCAAAACTGGAGACAGAAATCCTAACTGAATTTTTTTAATAACATAATTTTCAACAGCAATTATTTCATGCTTTCAAGTTAATTTGAATTTAACTCAGTTTGTTTCTACTTTAACCCTCTTCATTTTTCAGCACATTTGTGATGTTGATATAACAAAGAGATGTGAGTGTGGATTTGGAGGTGTTTTCCCCCTTATTGGCTGTTTAATTGTTTGATTTCTGCATCTATCAATAAGTGTGCCAAAACTGCTATTATGCTAATTCAGAACACTGATATTATTTTCTCTAGGTTATTTTGATAAGGAGAATGATAACCAACTGTTGTTGGAGGAGGAAGGTGTAGTGGGTTTGTGTGGCCAGCTTTTAGTAGCAGCGGGCTACAGATGTGACTTCTTTAAAAAAGAGATGCTAGAAGCTTCCCCTGTATCTGACAGGGCCAGTGTCAGTCAGCTGTAAGATGGACCTGCTGCTAACCAAGGCTGAGCCAATTAGCAATGGAAGTAACATCTCTGTGAATAACGTGTTTGAGAAGGGGAAGAAGTTACTGTGTAGTTGCTGAATGGCAACATCAGCAGAAGGGAGTGAGAATGTGAGAACAGCAGATACCAGGTCAGGTGAGGAGGTGCCCAGACACCAGAGATTCTTCTGTAACCCGGAGTTTGTGGGAACCCACACTGGAGCAGTTCATTCCTGAAAGACTTTTAGTCCTGTAGATGAGACCTAGGTTGGAGCGGTTTGTGAAGAACTGCACCGCATGGGAAAGACCCAAATTGGAGAAATTCTTGGAGGACTGTCTCCCATGGGAGTGATCCCACATGCAGCAGTGGGAAATATGAGGAGTCCTCCCTCTGAGTGGGTGCAGCAGTAAAGACCATAACCCACATTCCCCATCCCCCAGTACTGCTTGGAGGGAAGGAAGGAGAGTCCCGGGAAGAAGGAGGGGTGGGGGGAGATGTTTTAATATTCTTTTTTTTAATTTCTAATTTCCCTGCTCTGTTTTGATTGTTTGTTAATAAAACAAACCATTTCTCTCCAGTTTGAGTCTGTTTTGCCCATGACAATAATTGCTGAGTGATCTCTCCGTCCTTATCTCGACTCACAAGTCTTTTGTTATATTTCTTTCTCCCCTGTTCGATTTAGGAAAGAGAGTGATAGAAGGATTTATGAGCACCTGGCACTCAGCCAGGGCTAAACCACCACAGAGGGGAGGGGGGAAAAAAAGCCTCATATGAATATGAATTAATTTTTCTACTGACTGAATTCCAAGTATTGTTAAACTGAGACACAGATCACAGAATCAGATGTTTGTATCTACTTTCATATGTGTTTGTGATGCAGAGTATTGATGAGTGAATGAATTCCTTGTTCAAATGCTTTGGATCCATAGATAGTTGACTGCCTCTCACTAGTTGCAGGACTCTGCACTTGTGGACATGCACTTG
Source organism: Colius striatus (assembly GCF_028858725.1). Taxonomy (NCBI): domain Eukaryota; kingdom Metazoa; phylum Chordata; class Aves; order Coliiformes; family Coliidae; genus Colius; species Colius striatus. Next base: position 30,539,686 of record NC_084761.1, read on the forward strand.
TTGAATCTCATGAGGTTCCTCTCTGCCCACCTCTCAAGCCGGTCAAGATCCCACTGAATGGCAGCACAGCCTTCTGGTGAATCAGACAGTCCTCCTGGTTTGGTCTCATCAGCAAACTTGCTGATACCACATGCTGTCCTCTCTTCCAGGTTGTTGATGAAGATGTTGGATAAGACTAGCCTCAGAACTGACCCCTGTGGAACTCAACTGGCCACAGGCCTCCAACTTGACATGGCAGCATTCATCACCACTCCCTGGATCTGTCATTCAGACAGTTATCAATTCACCTAATCGTCCACTTATCCACACTATCTGGGCTTTTCAATGAGGATGTTATGGGAGACAGTGTCAAAAGCCTTGTTGAAGTCAAGGCAAATGACATTCACTGCTCTCCCCTTGTCTAACCATCCAGTCATACCCTCATAGAAGGCTATCAGGTTGGACAAGCAGGGTTTCCTCTTGGTGAATCCATGTTGAGTCCCCCTGATAACCATCTTTTCCTTCATGTGTTTAGAGATGACATCAAGGATGAGCTGTTTCATTACCTTTCCAGGGATGGGGGCTGGCTGGTCTGTAGTTTCCGAGGTTCTCCTTCTTGCCCTTTTTGAAGACTGGAGTGACACTGGCCCTCCCCCATTCCTGAGGCACCTCAACCGTGCTCCACAGTCGTCATCTAGTCTATTAAACTTGTCATATAAGTACATTAAAAAAACCCCCAAACAACCCCTTATTCAAGGTTCCAACCCTACCATTCTATGATTCTATGATTCAGCACATATTAAAATAGATATCTAACATCAGTCATATGGTCTGCACCCTATAAAAGTCTTCATTGACTATAAATTAATTTGAGGATGAAAAGCTCAGTTGCAATTTCAGCAGCACAGGTAGCTAAGCTTAAGTGAGATGAAGTCATTTTCATGAAACAAATTTAGCCCATAATTCTTTTCATCGCTTTGCTTTGGATGATCACTTTTACTGAATATGGAGGCTTGAAAGCATGATTGCACATACAATGGGTGCATACACAGTTATGTGTTGCTAACACGTGCCAATCTCGGTTTAGGTGAGCATGGTGCCAGGATATTTTCATACATTCCACCAAGGCTGTCAGCCACCTTTCCAGGAACAAACCAACTCTCAACCTTGGTGAGCAGCCACTCCCCTCTACTTCATTCCTTAGAGTTAGTTTCTCATTGTGTCTGTACCATTTTTTTTCCCCAACCATTGGTGATTTCATGTCTTTGTTTTAAACTGTGACGACATGTTATTTCCCTCCACTGTACTTTCATAAGAACTACAGCACATGGATCTGACTTTGGGACAGAATAAGGAAGAAACTGTAAAGTATCCTTATTTCAGCATTTGTTTTACCTTGAGAAATGCATTTTGTCTAATCAATTGCCCTACATCCACCTAAAGATTCACAGTTTTTATCTTCTAACTTCTCCAAATATTTCTACTGTCTCACTCTTTGTAGATCTCCACAGAAATGAAATAGTGACTATTTAGTTATTTCCCACCTAACATTATTTTTGGATATTCTAAACCTTGGCCTATTGTAATGTGTCTGAGCTCTTTGACCCAGTTTACTGTTTATTGTGGCTTAATTATTACATTGCTCACTAACCAGACAGTTAACATGTTTTCAATTCATTTTTCAGATATTAAGATTGCTTGCAACAGAATTAAGCTAAAATTAAATTGTAGTCACTCAGTTTTTCCATCTAGTCATTTGGGAGGTGTGTTTTTTTTAATAATTCATTAAGAATTAAATTATATTTATTTGTTCAAAGCATCCCACTGGCCTTTCATGTTCTGGAAGATATTAATAACTTAATGTCTTACACTCACCTCCAGAGAATGTGTCCTTGTTTTATGTGAATTTCTCCTTCTCTAAGCCCTGGAAGATACAATCACTTTCTTCTGCCCATTTTCCTCTCAATTGCAGTCAAGGAAGCTGAATTTTGGTTTTAGAGGAGGGACTTGTGCTAAATTACTCTTACAGAAATGCAATGTGCACAGTAGTAACTGGCAAATCTTGGAAGAATTTGGATAAATCAGATATTCAGTCATTGCCTGATTTTTTTTTCTTTTAATGAGTATAGTTCTCAGATATCTTAAACCTCTACGTCAGAAGCTTTTGGCCTCTATTTCAGATTGTAAGTTATTTATGGAATTTGGATAAAGATATATGTTCAGACTTTAAAACAAGTTGAGTTTAAGACTGTTTGATGCAGGTCCTTGTCATTCAATTGTTTAGTTCTGTGGGTGGGTTTTTTTGCAAAAGGCACAGCTTGTCAAATGTTGAGACAGAAAGATGTTCAGGAACATATAATGTGTGTATCCTATCTATTTTTATAAAATTATTTTATTTAGCACTTAGCATCTTGTTATAGTCAGAGCTGTGAAAACATTTTTTTTTCTCCCAAGAATTCTTCTTGGTTTTGCTTTCTTTTGTTCCATTTTTATTCTCTTGTCTTTGCATCCTCAGTGCACTGCCTTGCCTTCACATCTATTTCCTTATTTGCTTTTTGTTTCAATCAGCTACATTCCTCCCATGACCCTGTGGAAAGCACTTCTAGATTTGCTTCTTCACCTTTTAATGTAAATATTCATTTTAACTTGCACATAGGCACTGTGACTTACTGTTCTTTTTTTCATACCAACCAATATTTAAATAACGACCATCCTGTTTCATTGCCAAGTCAACCAGGTCAATTTTGCCTGACACAAGCTGTTATTGCCAGATTTTCTCTTAAGAAACTAGCAGCAAATGAGGTATAAATTTGTTCTTCCAGTTGTGTTGGAAGATCAATAAATTACAGTAGAGGTACTTGCAGCCAGGAGTCAGTAACTTCTTAAACTTGCATAGCTGTTTCTTCTACAGGGCAATAAAACATTGATGAGGATGAATTCCAGTTGTAAATTTACCATAGCCTATTCAATATAAAGAAGAAGAATGAAACTTTTAAAAAATATATCGCTTCAAAAGGCAGGCATATTTTATTTTTGTAAGAATTGAAAAAGATCTGGCTCATTCTTCTTCTCATTTTGTATTATTATGCCTATACTTAAAATAATATTTTACTATTTATCTATTATTCTTGACTTCCAAGTTAACTACAAAAAGTCCCCTCAGAAGACAAATTTCCTACTGCATCAGACACATTTAAAACACAATACAGAGACACATCTACTTTCTAATGCAGCTTTTTGGACATAATACAATCATAGAATCATTTTGGTAGGAAAAGATCTTTCAGATCATCAAGTCCAACCACTAACCTCATACTGCCAAGCTCATCACTAAGCAATGTCCTTCAGCACCTCATCTATGCATCTTTTAAAATATCTCTAGGGATGGTGGCTCCAACATCTCCCTGGGCATCCTGTTCCAATGCTTAACAACCATTTCAGTGAAAAAGTTCTTCCTAATGTCCAATCTAAACCTCCCCTGGCACAACTTAAACTCATTTCCTCTTGTCCTATCATTCATTACTGGAGAGAAGAGACTGACCTCCACTTCTCTACAACCTCCTGTCAGGAAGTCGTAGAGAGTGATCATATCTCCTCTCAGCCTCTTCTTCGCCAGGCTAAACATCCCTAGATCCTGCAACCACTCCTCATCAGACTTGTTCTCTAGACCCTTCACCAGCTTTGTTACCTGCCTCTGAACACACTCCAGCACCTTTATGTCCTTATTTGGTAAAAGAGAAGACTGAGGGGGGATCTTATTAACATTTACAAATATCTAAATGGTGGGTGTCAGGACGTTGGGACATCCCTTTTTTCTATAGTATCTAGCAACAGGACAAAGTGTAATGGGATGACGCTGGAACACAAAAAGTTTTCTTAAATATAAGAAAAAAATATTTTACTGTGAGGATGAGGGAGCAGTGGCACAGGCTGCCCAGGGAGGGTGTGGAGTCTCCTTCCTTGGAGGTCTTTAAGACCCATCTGGACACATTGCTATGCTACCTGATCTAGCTGGACCTGCTTCCGCAGGTGAGTTGGACTAGATGATCTCTAAAGGTCCCTTCCAAGCCCTACCATCCTATGATTCTATGATGCTTATAGTGAGGGGTCCAGAACTGGACACAGTATTTGAGATATGGCCTCACCGAGTACAGGGGGACAATCACTACCTTGGTCCTGAAGGCCACAGTATTTCTGATATAAGCCAGGATGTCATTGGCCTCCTTTCCCTCCTGCTGGCTTATGTTCAGCCAGCTATCGATTAACACCTCTCTGTCCTTTTCCCTGGGACAACTTTCCAGCCACTCTACCCCAAGCCTGTGGCATTGCCTGGGGTTGTTGTGGCCCAAGTGCAGGACCCAGCACTTGACCTTGTTGAATCTCATACACTTGGCCTCAGCCCATCACTCCAGCCTGTCCAGGTCTCTCTGAAGAGCCTTCCTACCCTCAAGCAGGTCTATACACCCACTCAGCTTGGTGTCATCAGTAAATTTACTGAGGATGCATTCAATCCCCTCATCCAGGTCATTGATAAAGGTGTTAAATAGAACTGACCTCAACACCAAGCCTTGAGGAACACAACTGCTGACTAGCCACAAACCGGATTTAACTCCATTCACCACCACTCTCTGGGCCCAACCATTCAGCCAGTTTTCCACCCATCACAGAATACATTAATTCAAGCCATAGGCAGCCATTTTCTCTGGGAGGATGTTGTGGCCAAAGTCTTTCCTAAAAACCAGGTAAACAACATCCACAGCCTTTCCCTCATCCACTAAGTGAGTTACTTTGTTGTAGATGGAGATCAGGTTGGTCAAGAGGACCTGCCCTTCAGGAAGCCGTGCTGACTGGGCAAGAACCCTTGATTGACCTGTATGATCTATACCTTCCCTAGTACCCAGGTGCAGGCTAGCAGGCCTGTAGTTCCCAGGATCCTCCTTCTGGCCCTTTTGTAGATGGGTGCTATGTTTGCCAAACTCCAGTCCACTGAGACCTTCCCATGATTCACTAAAGGAGAAAGTTTTACATGTGCTACAAAGTTTAGAACCAGTTTCATTTAGCAAAGCCAAAATAATGCATGACATGACACCTATGCAATCAGAATTTGTCGTACAAGATAATAACATAGCGACAAAAATAAAACTCAGTAATGCACATCAGGCTATGTGCAACTGCTTTATTTTCATGTATCCTGCCCCCTATTTTTTCCAGGAGCAACCAGCAACCTCCCACCACCATCTGCTGCATATTCTTTCTTTTCCCTACTGCTCTTCCTCCCTCCCTCTCTCCTTCCACCTACACCTCGTCTCACTTTTCTCCTGACATACATATTAACTCCAAGCAATTTTCACTTTAGATTTGTTAACAAGCACTTATCAACTCTTTCTCTGAAGGAATCACTAACTGTAATGCTGGGTAGGAGAACTGCAGGTAGTTTAAGAGGACAAACCTAAGGTATCAAGTCACAGTACCTGTTGTAATTGAAGGCAATGCTGGGTAACTATTATTTGGCTTACTAAGCAGAAGGTAGGGGCCAGCTTGCTTGCTGCAGGTACACCAGGTCACCATACACCAGCTGGAACAATTCTTAAGAAAGTAAATAATTGTGTCTGTAAGTTTATTTCAGAACTTTAAGTGCTAAGATTTAAAATCTCTCATGTGAGCACAGATGGAAACAATGCTGTCACTGCAAAGGTTGCCATTAGAAACAGATTGAGCTTGATAATCAGACTGGACTACTAATGGCTACAAGTACACTTTGCCTAACCAGTACTGGCAGGATGCTTTCCTTACAGTGATAAATGTACAAGCTGTGACTTGCATTTTATTTCCAACTTTGGCAGGCTAAAATAGTCTGTTAATGAATGAAGACATCTTTAAGCATGCTGTTGTATGCCAACAGCAGTTGGTAATCCTCCATATCCATCTTATTTCATTCCATTTACAATTCCACTTGTAATCAAGCAATGGATAAACTACTGATGCTTTGCCAGCAATACCCACATGACCTTAGAAAGTGTTTGAAATCTGAAAAAAAGCAAAATATGCTTGTCACTAGTACTGCTTACGTTTTTAATTCAGCATGCAGACCACTAGTGCATTTGAAAGTCTTTCTGAAAATAAACTGCAGCAAACTCAATCAAAACTTTTATTATTAAAGATGATGTAAAAAAAAAAGGCTTTTGGAAATGGCTATTAAGAGTAATGTTCAGCATGAGATGTTTCTGGTACAGCACATAACTGAGTACATAAAAACCAATAACACAATTTCAGTAAAATCCAGAGATTTATTTATCATGATATTGCCACTAAGAGGCTGCATTCTACAGAAAGTTGGAAACCTTTGGTTGTATAATTACTGATATTAAACAAAAAACTGTTTTTCTTATTTTGTGTTAAAGAGAAAACAAATCAGAGCAAATAAAGTTACTAAATTTCAGTACTCAGCCACCCTTTACATAGTATACTTTCTCTTTTCCTTAGGCATATATAATCACTATGGGCAAAACTAAAACTATTTCCTCATTCCTTCTTTTGCCTTGAAGGAAATGAGCTGATGCCTTTTATTTGAAAGCCAGCATTCTCCTGACTAGATGAAATAATTTAGTAATAATTACTGCTGCTTCTCATTTTACAGCACATCTCAATACCTTTCTTCTAATCTCTTTATTATTTCTCCTCTTTTTAGAATTCAAATGATTAATGAACAAGAAAGAATTATTATTTTTTTAGCTCTTTATCATTACCTTTGAAACTTCTACAGCCCTACTGTGACCAAAGAGCTGTCTTAAGTGACCTTGTGTTTGCATTGCAGTACTTAGTTTAATTGAAATACTTGAAGGATCTAAAAATGTTACAGAAAAGCTTACAGCACATGAAGGAATCTCTTTCAACACACATCTGATAACTAGCAATGAGCAAACCTCCACACTTCTTCAAACTTCAATGAAAGAGAATACATCTAGCAAATTGACACTTAGTCCTTAAAATAAATATTGCAAGGATCTCATATACTTACATTACACATTTGTTGTTTGGAAGAAGATTTTGTTTTCTTTGTCATAAAAAGATAATCTATGCTAAGAATTTTCAAAACATCTTTAATGTAACAGACCACTTAGAGGTCATGTTAGCCATGTACATTCTGCAAATTGGAAATCTCATACACAGTTTATCAGATCTATTGCAGTATAATACCATATTCATCACCTTCAAGGTGAGCATTGTACAAGTGGGTATGATCAAGCATTTACTTAAGCTTTCTGTCATGTTTTAAACACAGCCAGGAACTAAGCCTAACATAGATACTTGCTTTTTCCACCCCTGGTGGGATAGAAAGAGAATCAGAAGGGTAAAAGAAAGAAAACTTGCAAGTTAAGATAAAGAATTGACTAGGCAAAGCAAAAGCTATGCATGCAAGCAAAGCAAAACAAGGAATGCATTTACTACTTCTCCTTGGCAGGCAGGTGCATCTCCAGGACACCAAGGCTCTGTCACAAGTAATAGTTACTTGGGAAGATGAACACCATCACTCAGAACATCCTCCCCTCCCTTCTTCCTCAGCTCTATATGCTGAGCATAGTGTCATATGGTCTGGGATATCCCTCGAATCAGTTGGAGTTGCTGTCCTGGCTGCATCCTCTCCCAACTTCTTGTACATCCCCAGCCTGCTTGGCAGTGGGGTGGGATGAGGAGCAGAAAATTCCTTGACTCTGTGCCAGCACAAGTCCAAAACAGCCTCATGCTAGCTACTATGAAGAAAATTAATTCTATCCCAGCCCAATGTCAGATAAAATATTTAAGTCCTCAGTGAAATAAAGTCTAGCAAACTGTTTACTAAATTACTCTATGTATCTTTGATTTACTTTCATTGTATTCCTAGTAAATAACATTAACTGCAACATCTTCTAAGTATTAGTGAATTCATAGAACCATAGAATCATAGAATGGTAGGGGTTGGAAGGGACCTTTAGAGATCATCTAGTCCAACCCCCCTGCAGAAGCAGGGTCACCTAGATCAGGTTGCATAGGAACATGTCCAGGCGGGTCTTGAAGACCTCCAAGGAAGGAGACTCCACAATCCCTCTGGGAAGCCTGTGCCAGGGCTCCCTCACCCTCACAGTGAAATAGTTTTTCCTTATATTTAAGCGGAACTTTTTGTGTTCCAGCTTCATCCCATTACCCCTTGTCCTGTTACTAGATACAACAGAAAAAAAGGATTCCCCAGTCTCCCGACACCCACTCTTTAGATATTTGTAAATGTTAATAAGATCTCCTCTCAATCTCCTTTTCTCCAGACTAAACAGCCCCAGTTCCTGCAGCCTTTCCTCATATGAAAGATGTTCCAGTCCCCTGATCATCTTGGTGGCCCTGCACTGGACTCTCTCCAGCACTTCGCTGTCCCTCTTGAGCTGAGGAGCCCAGAACTGGACACAGGACTCCAGATGAGGCCTCACCAGGGCAGAGTAGAGGGGGAGAAGAACCTGTCTCAATCTTCTGGCCACACTGTTCTTGATGCATCCCAGGATGCCATTGGCCTTCTTGGCCACGAGGGCACATTGCTGGCTCATATTTAGCTTACTATCAGTCAGGACTCCCAGGTCTCTCTCTGCAGAGCTGCTCTTCAGCAGTTCGACTCCCAGCCTGTACTGGTACATGGGGTTGTTCCTTCCCAGATGCGGGACTCTGCACTTGTCCTTGTCTTTGTCTTGCACTTGTCCATGTATTACTATGTAATACCTAGAGTCAAAGATAATCTATATTCTATTACATTTTTTACATTCCTGGGGTAATCATATAAAAAGATGTAATTGTTCTTAATTTCCTAGGTTAAGTTAAAAAATTCAATTAATATAAATTAGTGTGTTGTCCATCTCTTAACAACACTTTCTTCAGATATCTCAGTGCAGGGAGGCAGGGCTTGGATATGAAGTGTGGAGCAAGGGTAACATCTGAGATTGGTCCCCTGTTTGGAGTTGAAGTGCAGTGTAGATCAGTGCTGGCCAGGATACTGGACATGCATTGAGACATGTCAGGTCTCACAGAGCTCTGCTGCTCATGTCCCGGCTGCTAGGAGCAGCAGAGTGACACTAATGCAGGCTCCAGCATTTCACCTGTTGGTACTTTCACTTTGCTGTTCCATTTGCCTCCTCCATCCACCTAGATATTGCTCTGCTCCCAGCTAGCCACTGTAGCTGTAAAAGTAATAAGACCTCTGAAGCACTATCCCTGTGGTGCTTGCAGGGACCTCAAGACCATCATACTTTGATGCACCATTTGAAGCATCAGGAAGTAGGTAGGGGAGAGCCTCAGGTGTAGAAACAACAGATATTAATTCAGAAAAGCGATGTTAGCCCTTACATCTGTTCTTTATTCCATGAGCTTCAGCAAATACAAAAAGATCTCTTACCTACTAGATGTTTGTTTTTTCCCTTCCACAGTCTCACAGGAAGGATCAGTTTTTAACTAACTTCTTTTTCTTCCCAATTATCTTTCAGCTAAGACATAATCAGTAAAAAGACCACTAGGTTTATTTAAACACGTCTTTCTCATTTGCCATCAAAATCTGAAAATTTTCCAAAAACCTACTATGATATTTTCAGTAGATGGATAGATGCTGTTACAGATGAATCTAGCACTTCAAATACCAAATCGGTAACAGAACTAGGATCTTCATAACTTAATATACCCTTGATAAGATTTCTGATTATTTCTCAGAATGGAAAATCTTACCATAACTGACATTTACCAAATTTTGGCTTCGTAAAGCAGTGGGTTTGTATCCAGATGAAGAATAAGATTCACTGCCAAAACAAGGAGCTCTCATAGCAGTACTCGCAGCTATAGACAATGCCATTAGCTGTTGGTCTGTTCAGAATTGTTTTTTGTAAAAGCAAACAAGATAGAAAAGAAGAATTTGGGGTTTTTTTTTTCTTCCTTATGTCCAGATTCTTTCCTGATTAAGCCAGGTGTGAGATTCAGTAAATCCATTGGCTCATTTCACTGATGAAAAGACATATGCTATTGCATTCAATGACACTTAAAGTTAGGAATCAAGTTCCTGAGGATACTGACAAGATACTGACAGAAAGAGAGAGGAGGGGGAGAACTTATTATGAGGTAACAAAGAATAATTTGAATCAATTGCAATAAAAATAAACATGACATTTTTCAAATATATCAGTTTAAGTGGGGTTTGTTCTAAGGAAATATATATACCTCTAAATTTTCTTTTGCACAGCTCTGCTGCTGTATAAATACATTGTTTTTCTATAAAAGAGAAAGTTTGGATTTTGTCATTATACAGCTTCTGCAACTTACTGATAAAAAGCTGTCCATCAAAAGGGATAGTGACTCAGACATGTCATCTCACTGGTGAGCTATTAGCAACACAGATTGATTACACAAGAGTGTAGAAAGATAGCTTATCTTTGTGCTATAGAACTTTATACAACTGAAAAAGTGAGAGGAGTTTGAAAAAAAGTGTTGCTTTTGTGGCCTTTTTCCTAGGAGCGTGGCATCAATGCATGGCTTCAGGTATTTCTAATCTTTTGGGTAGAAAGTATATTATAAAGTCAACATTCCTCAACAAAAAAATTCTTCTCCTAAGATGAACTTTTTTGCCATGATTAACAGAACCTTCTGTTTTATTTTTATAATGGACAATGATCTGGAAAACCTCATCTAATCTATTGGCTAAGAATGAGGTTTTCACATTGAATTATTGTCTTGATTTTCCTTTCTGAAATTTTACTATCACTTTAGACATATACTGTATGTGCGCACTCCAAAATGAAATGTGGCAGGTTTCATCTAGTAAATATGTGAAGTGCCAATGTGACATCAACCTCATCCCCTCCATTTTCCTTTCTCCCTAACATATTTTTGACCATCTTTGTAGCAGAAATATAGTATAGATGCCCTTGAAAATGCAAATGACAACAAAAGATTTGTATTATGGCTTAAATCTAGATTGGTAAACAACAAAAATCACAAATTGTACAGAGTATTCAGAAGGAAAAGCAATTTTAGTGAGAGTCAGGGAATTCTTAGATATCATAAATAAAGCATTCAGCATCAATTTACAAAAATATTTGTTTATTTACATCATTAACAATTGCTGCAATTTGGAGCTGCTAGAATGTTTTCTCAGAGAAATCTGCCATTTGTAGATCAGATTGTAAATGACATCCCAAAATATATTTGCTGACTGAGTAATAGAAGTATGTTTAGGAGGGACATAGTCACAATGGAAGAAGCAATTGCAAAGTGATATAACTCATTTAACAAAAAAATTGTAATTATTTCTATTTTATCTTTCACTTGGTACATGAACATGAAAAGAGGAAACCTGCCAAGTGCTCAAATATTTAGCAAACAGAAATGATGGAGCTCTGTCGGTTTTCAGGAATGGACATAATTACTAGGTTAGAAGAAAGTTGAAAGTTACAGAAAAACATTATGATTTCTATTTTCCATGAATCTGAGATGGGTAAGCATTTCAGACATAGATCCCATTTTTTAGCATAATGACTAAATCATTTCAAATGAAAATACAGTTAATTTACACAACACACACAAAGATACTGTAGAAGCTAACCCTGATACCAGCTTCTCATAGTACTTACTTATATCCGGTCAGGTGTAAAGAGAATTCACTTATTCCCTGAACTTCCCTTTCACTACTATCTACCAGGATAGGATATTACTGAGAAAGCCAGGCTTCGAGGGTACTCCCTTTGGTTTACCGGGGTGCCATGATATCTACAGATGTTCGCTCCAGTAAGGGTTCACACATGCTTAAAACGTCGACAAAACAACTGCTTTCTGGTGTGTGGCTACCTAAAGAATTCTACTTCCTTGCTTTAGCTTGGAGATTTCTTACATATTGCAGGAGAATTAAATAGCTAACAAAGGATTCACAAAAATTCAATGCCCATGCTTAAGAGAGCAATTAGAAATTGTGATGGTGGAAACCTGTGCCTCTGGATTCCTCCAGAGGCAGACCTCTCTCCCTAGTTAGGAATCACAAGGCAACCACCTATTGCAGCAAAAGCAAGGCAACTTAACTTACCTGAACTATTTTTACTCACACACAACCTGACCCATTTAGAACTAGGCAGCTTTCTAGTTAATTTGATTCCAAGCCTGTGCCCTGAGCTTAAGCGTAAAAGACCTGAGTTCACTCTCTTCTCTGCTTGAGAAGATCTGAATTCTTACCTTTCAGGCGAATATCCCATAAGATATTCATGAGGGAGGAAAATATTTTCACCCTCCCATTTCAGCCTAAAAGCTGTTCCACTTTGCAATAACTAATTAAACATTCAGTGCGCCAAAAAAAAAACCCCTAAACTTGAGAGCAGTTCCTTAGCCAAGGGCTATGGGTATCTCCCTTAAGACAAAGAGCCATAAATCCAGTTCTTGCTCCTCTGAAAACCTTGACACAATAATCAGAGAAAGAAGAACTAAAATATTTGTTCTCAAGAGAGTGAACTACTCTAAATGAAGTGAGCAAAATAGGACACATCCTACTTCCGTAGCCAGTATAGTAGGTGTTTAAGAGATAGGCATGAAATGTTTTGTTGAATCTCTTTACACAAAACTAAGAATTGACAGTGGGGCTCTGGGCAAGCAGATGGAATAACCACAGTGCAGTGTGACTGCTGGCTTTGTATCAAAGCCAGTCTACTCAACATATCCTGAGCTTGAACAACAGACTGAGACACACAGACAGGAAAAGCTGTAGTCCATACTCTGAAAACCAAGGTGCCTCTGCCTAAGTGTAGCATATTTGCTTACCCACCTGGAAAAATGGACTTTATAAATGGGCAGTGTAAAGATGGTTATATAATTTTGAAAATAAAGTATTTTACTATTTAAATATATGAGGTTGGAGGTTCCAGACCTTAAGGGCTATTGTTCTCTTAGTGCTAAGTAACATAATTTGTTGAATTCTTTTATTCTATAACATTAATAACTCAGTGATACTAATTATCATGGAAATATTCTGTCCTTATAAGCCTGAAAGGATAAAGTGATTTGTTAATTGGTTAACTATAATAATGATTAATAATTAATATAGGCAGTAATATTTCTTTCTTAAGGATATCATATCTGTCCTTTTAGCAATCTATAATGGACCTCTGGGTTACTTGTTCTAATTAGTAGGTTGAGACACTCTTATTAAACATGTACTAAATAAAACTAAATTGTATTATAAGGCAATATACTTTATATCATATTCATCATGAGAAACATTTCCAGCAGCAGAATACAGAAAACAGAATATTCTCTCAGTGATACTTCAAAATCTGTGGAAAACCACAGAATTTTTTAACACTGTACCCATTTGTACCCAGAAAATATTCTTCCTTGCTCCTGTGGTTACTATTTTTTAAATCAAGAGCTCAACAAATCATGGATGATCAGTGAAACTGTACACATATAGTACAGAACTTTCAATCTTGTAATTAGAAGTCTGTGTTCAAATATTAAAAGATAGGAATATTTCTTTTAAGACCGTAATGAAATCATAAGAGGTCACTCGGTGTATGGGATCCTAACAAAGAAATGCCTTTTTGCTGGTGTATTTTGGCACTGAGAACCTGCCAGCATTGGCCATGCCAAACCTCCTTGTGCATTATAGACCAGTTTTGTGGCTTACATTTGCAATGTAAGTTATTAGAGTCTGACATTAGGATGTGTATGATGCTACTCTTTATATTGAAATAGTTGAACATGATATCTAAAGTGATTAATATGTGTGTTATGTCTGTGGTCTCACAGTGAAATCAAGAAGTCATCACAAAAGAAGAAGAAGAGGAAAAAAAGGAAAGAAAACAGGGAATGAAAAGAGAACCCTTTACTTAGGGCTTAGTTTTTAGCTAAAAATGCTGAAAAACACAAAAGAGCCTGTGGTGAGACAAAATCTAGTGGCTGGGTTCTTCTGAGCTCCCTTTAACTACTTTTACTCATGATTTGGGGGATTTATCTATATGATAGAAAATACATCATGTAGTGTTTAGGTGGCTGAAGCTTAAGTTACAGATTACCTGACAACGGCATTTTTTGGAGGCTCGGACAAGAAACTGTAAGAGCTTATTCAGAAGAAGGGAATGACTAATTACTTCATCAGATGGTTTACAATTTTAACACAAGAAGTGGTTTCAAAGTATTCTCATTCTCAGCTTTGGTAAATTATTCAGTTTTGCCAAGTGGTTTTAGAAGGCTTTTACCTTTTTTTTTTTTTTCTTTTATAAAAGTTTCTTGTAGGTGGGAATGTATTGACTTTTCCTCAAGTGCTCCACTGGAATAAGTTTCCCAGATCTGAGGAAAAGAGAACAGTTTAAATTCTCTAGAGTTAAGGGAAAGCTAATGTAGAAGGGATCTTAAAATTTCAACTTTTAGAGACTGTCATTGTCAATATCACTTAGTTTCTATAAACAAGGGGTGTATTAAATTTGTGCCCTTAGTTCTGAATGATGATGAATTGTAAGTTCTGAATATTTTTCTTTCTGATAGAAATTAAGTTTTCAGCTGAAAAGTAAAAAAAAGTTGGGCACACTTAGGTTTAACTGATTTATTATTCATTTTTAATGCTGTAATGTGACACGGGACATTATTTAATGTGGCTTGATCATTTAATACTTCTTTGTGAAGGTGCTGCATATAATCCCAACTTAACAAAAGCATTTGACATGAAAACAAACCACTGTTAAGGAAAGAAGCAAGCTACTTTTCTACTTAAGCATTTTGAAGGCTACTTAAAGCCAGAAAACATGAAAGCACATCCCTCTCTCAAACAAACAACACTAATATCTGATTATTTTAATATAAATCATACCTAAAATTATATTTTATACCTGAAATGAATGCTCAGGAATTTCAGGAATTAATATCTACTATTTATTTATTAATAAACTTTCTTCATATGTTACTGTGGTTTATTCTTCATTTCTGAATAAACCTGTTACCTGGAAGTAGCAATGCTAGAGTGGTACGAGATCAAAACATAGATCCTGGGGAAATTTGAGGAGGACAGAGGGCTCGTCTATTTGATAAAATAGCTTACTGAATTTTCTTTAAATGTTATATATCAACATAAGTAAATTAACAGGTTTTAAATATAAAAGCATTTTTTCCACCCCGTGTCCTACTGTATTTTCCACAGGGTTGACTGAGGAGTTGTGAGTGATTAGGAGTTTACTTGACTTAAAAAAATCAACATTAAAAGAGAAAGAAGTTGTTTCTAAATAAGAACTGTAGCTAATTAAATATATATAATTTAATTCTTTCATTTTCTTTGGCAAAGCTTTGCAAGACTTAATATTACTTTAATCAGTATATTCAAAATGAAGCAATAAAAATTGAAATTAGGTTTGAAAAAATGGAAATTAAGCAAACACTTGCAAAGAATTCTGTTCTTTTGTCAGAATGCCAAAGTAGAATTATGAGTCAACTTTATGAAATTTATTAGAGAATTAGTACAGTTACATGAAAGAGGAAATATGAAATTTTTCTGTTTTAATTATATGCCCAATTTGGTGCTATTACAGTAGTTTTTCTTGATTAAAATGTTTAATGGGAACACTACATAGAAATATCTGGCATATTGACAGTTTGAAGAGTTGAATGAGCCAGCTATTGAGGCCACTAAAGAGCACTCTCATCTTAATCCTGAACACTTTGTTCTTTCTAATGGAAATGCATATGAAACAGCTGTCTGTAAAAAAATACCATTGGAGGTAATTTCATCATTCACTGCATCACACAACAAACTCTTCACATATATAGTAAAGATTCATGTTGGATGTTCATGCAGCAATGCAAAGATCTGTGAGCGAACCATTTAATGTTGTGAGGCTTTTTCTTCAACAATGTTAAACTCTACTAAGAGCAAGAGAGTTGATTTTTTTTCATTCTTTTTAGCAATATATGTTTTTGATCTTAGAACCCTAAATGTTCCCACCTGAGCAAAATAAGCAGTATTAGATAGCAAAATCATATCTGAAATGCATGTAGTTTGCCTACTTGATAATAAAACTTATTAGTGCAAACATTCTCCTGAGAAGTCAGTGTCAAATATCCCTGTTAGGCTTTTATGCAAGTAAAACATTTCCTTAACCTCTCAACAAAAAATTATCTCTTCTCTAAATCCATGACATTTTTACTGTTAAGCAGAATTCTGCACACTGTTCAGCAAATGCCTTCCATAGTTTAATTGCACCTGAAAAGCCCTAGCAGGTGTTCTCTGAGAGTTTTAATTTTAGGTGTGGCTCCTACAAAAGTGTTGTTCCATGCCTGATGCCCAAACAGTCCAAATGGAAGCACTGTTTTCCTTATGAAACATGGCGTTTCACAGGCAAGCTAATGAGAAACTTTGACTCTGTTTCAGGTATTAGAAGATCTAAAAGAAAGGTAATGGAACAACAAAAGAGCATTGTGAGTTCTGTTTGGCAAAGGCTAGGTAAATAATCACTTTGCTGCTGCCATCCCACACAGTGAAATAAGGAGATGAACATTCAAATGTGTCACTGGGACAAACTGGACTAGTGATGAATTGCAGTACATAAGAGCAGATAATAAAAGGCTTCCATTTACTTTGATGAAAGTGTAACATCCTAATACAAAGATATTTTTCCCCCCTTCCTTTCTTCTCCTCTTCAAAAGCAAAACTAAAACAGTCTGTATATCCTACAGGATGCAGCTGCTATGGAGATCTGTAAAAAAACATTCACAATTGGTGTGTGATTACATGTAATCTCATTAAAAAGTGGATAGACAGGCTGACTTCAGCTTAAATCCAGAAACTCAAAACCTAGAGGAAATACAGCTGGGCAGCACTCCACACCTATTCTTCATATACTTAAATCATAGATAAATCTAAACTTCCCATTTTGATGCTATTTATGGGACAATAATGAAGACCTTAAAGGAAAGCAAAGCATTTATAAACAGAAAACTACAGGGTAATCATTGCTGGAGCATAAACCACAATGTTTTGTCAGACAAGGTTCACACACCTACTTTGAATACTAGCTTCAAAGCAGAGATCTTCTCCTGTTAAATGTCCACTCTGTGGCTCTGTTGAGTTACAAGAAAAGTTACCAGATTCAACAGGAAAAGTAAACTTGGAGGGTGTATGCATATTGTAGTATTTTTTGTTATAATTTCTTTCTTTCCTAGTTCATTAATTCTGCATATATAAACTCCAACTAATTTTTGTCTATTACCCTGACATACAGAGGCCCATCTAATAATCTGTTCTCTTTTGTTTTTCTGAAGTCTATATCATTATGACTTTTCCCCACATTATCCTTGTTTCAGATAATTTTCTGAGCAGTAGTTTTTATCTTTTCTCTTCCTAGATCCACTTCAGTCCTCTCTCTTTATCTATGTGAGTATTTTAAACATTTTCCAGCTAACTATTCACTTTAAAATAGTAATATGCTGCTCCCTCACTTCCACAGATGTTAAGGACGACTGGACTAAGTGATGATTCCTGTAGCTCTCTGCTAGCTACAGTACTTTTTGATCATTATCCTTTACTTGTCATTGCCTAATGGTAGAGTTCTCATCCAAGATAATTTTTGAATTATGTTTTCACTTAAGAAATGCTGCATCAAGTGGCTTATCAAAGACAGTGTGCATTGTGTGCAGCTCATATTCTTCGCCGACTAATGTTTGATTCTGTTTGAAAAAAGAAGTGCCCACCACACAGCCCTGCAGGGCATATTTATCCCACGTGCACTCCCGCCCAGATGGAGTTTTGCTGAGCTGGGATCAGGGAGCTGGCGACGGTTGCTGACACTGTAATGTGGAGCTGCAGTGAAGTAGAACAGAGATGATGAAAAAAAAAAGAAGAAAAAAACAATGCCATTCAGATACTTTAGGCCCACTCTAGTGCTTTGACCCAAATAACCTGATCTGCAAATAGCAAATAACTTTTCCGGTGTTCTAAATCAAAGGGGAAAAATAAGCTATTTGGGTCAGAGTACGTGAAAAAAAGCCTACCCAAATGACTAGTCTCTCCCAGACACTGGGGTATGCATATCGTGTGGATCTTTTTAATTTGCAATTTTCCCATGGCTCCAGACAGATGTATCAAACAGAGCTGAACATTAAAAACATTACCTAAAGCCAGAGTGGTTTTTAATATCTTCTAGTAATATATTTATTTTAAATATAATATTCTGTAAAACTGTCACGATCTTCCTAAAGGGTCTAAAGCATGTGGACAAAGGATTAAAAGTAAACCCCTCAGATTTATCTTGCAGCTTCAACTCCATAGATTACTTTGGTGTTCACTTAGTATAATGACATTGTCTCTTTCCAAAGTGATCAGAAACATACTAACTTCTCTTCAAATCCAGCTTCTGTTCACTCTGGTGCATTAGTCATCACCCCCAAAGGATTTTTTGAGGCTGTGCACAAGGGATGGTATTCAAAATGAAGAGCTTACAAGCATATTGCTTCAGAAGAGTACAATCATTTATAAATTTCCTATTCATTAAGTTCTACATTCCCAAGAAACTTCAGTACTAAATTTACACTCTATTCCAAGGACTCAGCTGGTTCTGTATCATAACTTAAAATGGCACAGTGAGGAAATACCCCATTACTATAAAGAATGAATTAAAGGTGCAAAACTTCTTAAAAAACAAAACCAACAAAACTGAAAGTAGTCACCAATTATGTTTTTAAAGAACCCATTTGTAGTTTTGGGCTACGCAGGAGGCATTTGAAGGAAAAAAAATAATAAGTCTGGTTATATCTAATGATGTAAATAATCTTTGAATACTTCTCGTTTTATACTAATTCTGCTTTATACACTTCATTTGTGAGTACTCTAAAGGTTGTATAGTTTGAACATATGCAGATACACTATAGCAAAAGAAACACATACTTTAAAACATTTGTTTTAATCTCATTTGCTTCATTATTATAATTCAGAGTGTTCACAGAGATAAATAACAGCAAGAAGGATCCTTGTACATCTCAGAAATTGTTTTTATAGTCTCCTATTATTCTGTTCAGGAGATGAGCCTGGGCTGGATATTAATCATTTAGAAGAGTGAAGAGATCTTGAAAATGTATATGTAGGTAAGCAGCTTTTTCAGAGAGAGGCAATAATCAGAGAGACACATAGGGAAAAACAAGTGACTGGCCCAAGAAAATCACTTCAAAGTTTATAATTTTCCCAGTGAACTGACTTGGGACAAACATTCCAGCCACCCAAATCCTCTCAATTAAACTCACTTACAGGGCTCCTCCCTACATCACATCTTTCTCTAACCTGTGCCTAAATAGATCCTACAGTGATCCCCTTGAACCAGATGCAATTTATTAAAAGACCATCTGACTGAAGAAGTAAGTCTGGGTACTGGTACAATATACACCTGCAAAAGCTGCTATAAAAAGATAGTTCAAACAACCCTGGTCTCTTCTGACATGACAGTCTTCATACGTCCCTATGAAGCACCCAGGTTTCATATTGCCAGGAGCAAGAGCAGGGTCCCTATTCCCCCTCTCCAAACTCATCTCTTGCAGAATAAAAGATGCCTTCGAGCATCTTTGCATATTCATTGGGTGCCTGAACACATGAAGGACTATCAGTGCTTCTCAGAGTGCCTTTTTACAGTACCTGTGGCAGTAATGATTTCTACTGATGGTAACTTTTTTCCTCTGAATCCGTTTGCTTGAGCCAGAAGGACAGGTAACATGTCACATGTCTTAAACAAGAGAATTTGACATACTAACTCACCATTTTCTCAAACAAAAAGGCTCTTTACACCAAGACCTTAAGTAAAATTGAAAATAACATCATGAGAAATGTCACACCTGGTAGCTTTAATTGGATGAGAAAATTGTGTTTTCTGCATACATCTATTTATATAGTTATTTTAATCATCATAACATTATTAACTATGTGGAGTATACTTTGCAAGATAAATTTAGGATTTTTTTATATCTCACTGTGAATTTTCATAATTATCTCTTAGCATCTAAAAGTATCATATTCCCCCCAACTATTGTCTGAATGTCAATTTGGCGACAACTGGTCCAAAGGTGACAGCCCTATTTCAACCACTCAAATACGTCAAAGACAGATGATGTGCCGCTAACACTTAGAAATTCTTGCCCGCCTATATGCTTGAAAACATCTTTGCAAATCCCTGAATAGAGTTTCCAATAATGCATATGTAAAAATAGAAACAGATTTCAAAAGGCGAGGATATAGAATAGCAAGACCTGGTATCTATGGACCTAACGTAATAATTTCCATTAACGCAACTAGGCAACATCAAAACTAATTGGAATTCATTTTACATTCATTTAAAAAAATTGAAATTAATAGTTAATAATGTATATTAATTTTTAATCCTAGGAATATTACTTACTATCCTGATACTCTGCATCATACATAATGTAAATAACTTCAGACAATCTCATTTGAGTTTTATTTGCATCTACAACTATTTTCTCATCAGTGTGCACTTTTAAGTTTTTTGGACATGGGTATACATGCAGAAGTGGATCTGGCAATGACTACTGAAGTTAAAATGGCATAACATTTCATATATACAAAACTGCTTTCAGATACCCATAAGTTACTGACGGCCTTACTTTTGGAGTTTAAGTATTTTGTAGAAAAGGCAACCTTTAATTCCTATTTAATTTTAAATGTGAGATGAAGTCCTAGTGAAGGGCTGAACTTAGATGCGTTTCTGCCTGTGATGGAACTTAAGTACGTTTTCAAATGTTTTCCTAATTACAGCTTTAAACTCATGACTTAAATCAACACCATAATGAATGGCAGTCCCTTAGATTTATTTACCATTGTGTTTCAGTGGTCTATGGAAACATTTAGCCATCTATTCCCCCTGTGACATTTGGTGCGCTTGAGCAACTTAGCATTTGTGACCCGGTTGCTTCAGACTGTAAAATGAATAGCATAGGAAGTGTAAATTTTTCCTCAGTATCATTACTATTCAGCAGATCACGATTCGGCTCCCAGCTTCGTTGTACTAAGCAAATACAATAAAAGACAGCTTCTTTCACAAAAGAACAAGATAGAGGAGAGAAAGAAAGCATTATCATATGTGTTTTTTACAAAATAATTTAAAATCTATTACATGCACTTCTTCCTTGGGAAGTACCAGAAATACCTTGGAAGTATGATGAGAGAAGAAAAATTTTTACTTTTGTTTTCCAAAAAGCAAGTGAGTTACTCTCGGAAAGCCTTCAGGTGCTTTTGAAAGATCTGTCCCTAAGCAGCTTGACCATTCAAGACATGTACAGCCTAGTTAGAAACTAAATCCAAGTATCCTACATTTTTCTTCCTTTTTTTTTCACAAGACTGTGCCCTCCCAGTTCTTTTCCTCATAGTTAAATATATATGAGTTTGCACTATGAAATGACTGTGAAGTGCAGAAAACAGTGAAGTGATACTCAGGAATAAATTCAGAGTCTACATATTAGCAGCTGGCAAAAATAAAAATCACTTCTAAAATGTTTTGTTTCAGTTCAAACACTTCAGATAAAAAAAAAAAAAAAAGGAAAAAAAAAGTCAGATGCAATAATTTTACAATAAAAAGCATTGTGGGTATGCATTCGTTCTCCCCTTACCGACAAATGGCACAACTGATTTTGCCAAAATTTGTCATTAAAATTCAGCCCCAGATAACAAACAGATGATTTTCAGTCTGAATCTTGAAGGTTTTGCAGACTAAAGAGAAACTAAGGAAAGCTGTTATGCAACCTGATCAATAGTGGGACATGACCAGAACACTGCTACTATAATATTTATTTAAATGCTTCTGCACAGAGAAGGAAGAAATAGGCAGGAAAATCTCTTCTAGGTTTTATGGACAAGGGTTTGTCTGACTTCCCACTTAAGTACTGTTTACATTGATTGTATAGGTTCCATCATTTTTCTCCAGACAGCATTGTTGGGGGTGGGGGGGAACACTATTAACGTATAACTATCTGGACTGGAACATCTCTAAATTTTAAATACTAAAGTCTGCACCTTTTAAACTATAATTCTCATAGTTCTGTTAAAATAAAGCAATACAGCAACTACATGTTAAAAAAAAAAGGAGGAAGGAGAATTGAGTTTTTTTCCTTACTGTTTTATGCAAGTAGTGAAAACCTGGCAGTGGTTCACAGGATTTTTGTTTTGGTTTGGGTTCATACTGCCTTTAACCTTAATTATAAGTGAGATTCATCATTTCTGCTACATATTTGTTTCTGTGTGTTAGTATGTAAACAGTACGTGATATTAATTGCTTGCAAGAGTAGCCAGGAGCAAATAACTGAGTTTTCTGCCTTTTCTTTCAGCACAAGAATGAGTTCAGAGACAGGCTACCCAAGTCCAGCAGAGAAGTTATTTCATTTAATGGTGAAGAGAAGGAGGGATATTTGTAGAGAACTGTGCAGAATCAATAAGCTTCACCCTGAAAACATATACAAAAAAACCTGCATGCACAAGTGTGTGTTTGTATATGTATACAGATACTTACTCTACCTGTTTTACTAAGTGTGTATATATACAAAAAACCAAAGTGCTTATAGACATATATATGAAAACATATAGATAGGAAAACAAGGAAAACAGTCAAAATAATTCTCCATGCCTTTTTGCTGTACTTGAATGCCTAGTAAATATTTTGAGGAACTTTCTGGCATTATATCATCCCTAAAAATGTAAAATCTAGGTTTTTTCATTAAAATATGTGATGTAAGTGCATTCATTTGTTAATCGTGAAAATAATAAATATTCTCAAGACTTTTTCCAGATTCACATGATTCCATATCATTTAGCATTTCACACAAATAAAAAATAGTGAGATTGTAATATTTAGTTTCCATGCATGCCACCTTTTCCTGGGGTAAAACTTGTTTTTTTAGAGATGAGATAGTAATAATCTCTCAGTCAGTGTTCATTGAAATTAATTAACAATATATAGAATGGAAAATTACAGAAGTTAGATGAAAGTCATTCATTAACTGTGTAAAGCTTTAAATTTCAGGAAAGAAAAATTATTACCAAAACAGAAGAACAATTAAACTAATCATTAAACATCCTTGTACTATATTTGTTCATATTGTAATTGTCATATTGACAGTCATTATTAATTAGAGTTCTTATTGAGCTAAAGAAATCCCTAAATCTGTCACCTCTATTGGTGTTGCTGAAAAGATTCCAGACAGAGAAGAGGAATTTGTCCCTTTGATGATTTCATAGAGAAGCTTTCATGATAAATTATCCAAGTACCACCCAAAGTTTTGGGTTGGACCACAACATGAATTTTCTTAAAATGTGATTGATTCTATTACCTTTCTGTGGTGCTGTTATTTTTTTTGTTTAGAATTTGAAATAAGATTAGTAGATGACAGAATTAAAAATAATTTTGTCAGAAATATATATTGGACTTGCTCAAAGTATTCCAGCTTGCATTTCCATTAAAAAAAATATTAAATAAATCTGTCAGAGGACAAAAATGCATGATTTCCACTAACTGGGAAAAAAACCAAGACATCCCATTAAATCAATTATACAGACCAAACCTGGAATTTTTTGCCACTCTGGTATTGTGTCATGATGCCTCATGGATGCTGCAAATCTGGTACCTCATTTTTCTGATCTGTCATCTTGGCTGGACTCCCAGTTTTTTGGCATGCACAAGACAGTTCCTCCATCAAGCAGGTGAGTTTCTATTATGTAATTTCCTGCAATCAGCATTTAGATTTGAAATATACTAGGATCCAAGCATAATTTTCTGTATAAACATAAAATCTTTTTTCCCTCTATATTTCTCCCGAAAGTTGTTTTTCTTAAAATTCTATCACTATGTGTGCCCTTGTCAGGGTTACATGTTAATCTGTTTTGTCCAGATATTATTGCCTTTTCCAACAATTTTGCATTAATGTACCATAATCACCAGGAAAGGTAACCCCTCTCCCTGATGCATCAGGACAATTTGCAGGAACAGCTTTTCTGGAATTCGAAAATATGAATAGATTTAATACAACAAAATAAACCCAAGCTACTTGATTGCAATAGTTCTAATTCAGTCTAAATTTAATGTGAAGACTACAAGTGAAAACCTGCTACTGAGAAATTTTCCAGGAATTTTATGAAACAGCTGAAAATGTTCCAAACAATGGTAGTACATATAGTTACTATTTCATTTTACTACATCAATTTTTACCCTGGTATTTCTGAAAAGTGAAGTGTCTTTGAGATGTACTGCTATTCCAAGATATGAAGGACCTGAATCATTCCCTCTCAGTAATTTTGGAATAAACTGGAAATTACAGCAGCAAAATAAATATGAGTAGACCAATGTGTGATAAAGAATCAAGTCCAACATTTTACACAGAGATATCTACATGGACATATACCAAAACATAAATAAAGGTTAAAATATTTTAGTTACTTTAAGAAATATTTGCACTGATATGTAGCTACCTGACAATAAATAATATGTATAAATGGGCTATATATTTATTACCCACATTGCTTTACATGTTTACAAACATATCTCATTGCTGTGATTTGTGCTGCTTGTCTCCTCATCTGAAGGCATTCTGTTAGAATTTGTGGAAGTATTGCATATCTCTGAGATGCATGTTTTATTCCACAGTGTTTTTTAAGTATACAGTTACCAGAGGTCAACTCAAAATCCATACTTTAAAAATTTCAGATTAACCACATGCTTCCTTCCATTTAATTGATGCTTAAGAATATTACTCTTTAATGGCCAGAGATAACATGACATGAATAAAGTACAAACTATGGGAAAATCAACTAATTTACATACTGCACAAGACATATTGTATAGATACCATTCTATACTAAAGAAGTTATTTTGCATGTGACTGACCTATTTCTTCTCATGTTTATGTAAATGGTATTTTACTTTGATGTGCAGGACCATGCAGATTTGCTAAACTATATCTTTACATCCCTGCACATTCACTTGGTAAATTTGTTTTAGACATTTGAGAGAATGAAATTAGTGAGTTAAGACAAAATTACTTTTATATGCTAATAGCCTATTGTGCAAGTGGTAGGATTTCATTTTGATGTTTGCCCTTTCCTCGATTTCTTTGCTAAGCATTGGAGGCTGCCTGTGCAGATGCTGAGGCTGTGCAGCACAGGGACCACCACAGAGCACAGTGTGTCTATACTGAGAGGTGGGGCTATGGTGACCATTTTTTGCTCACAAGTCCATCCTGGTGTTTATCTCACAACAGTCATAATGCGTGAAGCAACACAAAAAATGTTAACTAAAGGAACCGTTCCAAACATCCTGGCCTGGGACCATATCAGAGTGGGACCATATCAGCTGAGAAGGGGTCACTTGTCTCTAAGTGCATGACTACATCAAGGAAAGATGAAAATTTATTCCTAATCCTGAACTGACCTGAGCTGCTGAGTCTAAATGGTTCATTAAAAAACAGATTTGCCAGATATTAGTAAAAAAGCATACAGGCACATTTAATTTGAGTGTAGAGGCATATTTGACATAACAAGTCCGACTCCTTGTACTAGCATTGGCTTCAGTTGACCAGTCTGGCAGGTGCACACTGCTGTCAAAACCTGTCCTTTCATCATTTCCAGATTCTCAGAATGGAGCACTTGACAAATGCTGTCACAGCATGAATCACCAGGGTAGTTATCTTGGAAATATGATTACCTTTTTTAAAATTCCTTCTAACACCTGGTTTGCAAAGGTGGACAGAGAACAGATTTGGTTCCAGAAGTGTCACACCTCAAGAGAAGAGGCTCTGTTCAGCAGACTGTTATTTATTCTGAAGCCCAGGTTTTCCAGGGAGCTCTTCCATCTCACAGCACCTCATTGATCTAGCTGTGGTTAATCTAGTTCCCAGATCAGAAGCTGTACAGCTGGGTTAGTATGGCTCAGGGCTGGAGCTATCCACTGCAAAGCTTCTGTGTCACTCTGCACTGTGTAGTGTAAACATGCCCTCGGTCTCCTTGATTAGGTCTGCCCCATTGGGCATGAGGAGTCCAACACATTGAACCTGACTCCCTTATATCTCTGAGTGCTGTCTCATTGTCAGGGCAATATATTCAACAGGCCACTGTTTCACTTAATGAGCACAAGCCTTATGATGCTCTTGGCTTCAGATACATATGAACAGTCTTGCAACTAGTTTCTGCAAACTCTACTATCATGTGAAGATTAAACATTTGAATAAATAATCATAAAGCTGAAAGTGGCCATTTTATATATAACACATCTGTCAGGATGAAATCCCCATCCTTTGTGCTTTGTGTATGCTTTGACTGCCCAGGGAACTGGCATGCTAATTTTTGCTCAGAGGCTATGTTTAACAGTCAATCTTACCTCTTAGGCTGACATTTTTCTGGAGATTTTAACATGAGCATGTAATTACATTTTGTAAATGAAGGACACACTTATGTCCTAAAAAAAAGATGCAAGTGTGTAAGTTTGTCTATCAAGCTGTAATTTCACATGAAACAATTAATCTCAAATAATTCTCAACAGCTACAAGGGTAGGAAGGATTATTTACTTGTTAAAGGCAGCTATGCTCAGCTCAGGGAAAATAGATAAAGGCTGGATCAAATTTTAATTATTTAGTTTGATTTTTTTTCCTTGCAACAATAAAAGACAAAAAAAAATTCAAAGAGCAATGTTCAACAATCAAGCTACTCAAAGTGAGGCCAATTACCATCTCGATAATTATTATGATATTTAGGAGTAGTGGTCTGAGTTCTAGCTTATGATACATATTGAAGACAACATAGTAAAATCCACATACTTGCTGTCTCTTTCATGGTTTCTAGTACCCCTCCTTTCACTTTTCTCTGCTCTCATGACCAATTAAAGTACAACTAGGGTCAATACCTCCTTTCTCCTTGCACATAAGCCTCTGTGTGCTCATTTTCTCTCAGGGCAACATTTCTGGGTTTTTTTCCTCATGCTGGAAGCATTCAAAGAGCTGCATGAACATAACTATTTCCATTGTCTCTGGACACAAAGACCTATTGCAGAAGCCACAAACACTTTCAAATTTTCCCCTACTCATAAGGGAAGCTACACCATGCACAAAGGCAAAAAGCACAAGAGAGTTGGGGATAACACTTCCTTTCCGGGTTCCTCCTCCCATCATGAGGTGAAATGCAATAGGGCACTGTGTGCAGACTGTCAGATGGGATCTACTGATGATTATGCTTGCTTCATTTCTTGTCTGGTCATGCCTTATTGTCAACATACATAAACTACTATTCTGATGCTTCTGTCATGTCTGGGACACAAGTTGCCACATTCTTCTCTTTCTTCATAGCCTCACTTCCCTTCCCTTGACTAGCATTTCTATTACTATAAATGGTGGTTTAGCTAAGAGAAGTGTTTTCTCTTTGTTAATGCCTTACTTTCTGCAAAGCTGCACGGGGACCCAGCTATAGACCGGAGTCCCATAGGCAAAGGCAGAACTTTATCCATACAAGCTAATCATCAAAAATTTTAAGAGGATTTGATCATTTCGTCTGCTAATTAAACCACACGTCATATATTTCTTCCTGTATGTCCAGAAACACATTTTTAGAACCTGCCTGCTGCAGATACAGATAATCTGAAAAAGCTAGAAGATCCTACTTGCCTTTCTCCAGTCTTTGTTTCAGGGCATCTATTTGCAAACACTCCTATCTAGGGAGGCTGGAGCCACAACTTCATTATCTAGACTGCAGATGTTTATTTGCACACCACAAATTAAGATTTTATACCTGATATCAATTTGTTCCTTTGTGAACAAAGTCAAGCACAGTTGCTGAAGTAATATGTGAGAGTAAGTAATTTGCACCTCACTGGAAAAAAAACTGACATCACTGAAGAAAAAATGCTTTATCTTATTTACTTATTATGAGTTAAATGCAACACTGTATTCCACAATTCAGGACTCAAATCAACAATTCATTTAATATTGTCAATATTTGATAAAAAGCAGAGTAAGTTGTTCAGATGGTTTCAAGTTTGTGAGATCTCTGAATTCTTTAAAAATATAAGTTTCTCTAGAGGAAAGATCCCTATTTGGATTACTTGTTATTACCTGGATTACTTTTTTATTTATTTAAAATGGAAAATGTATTTAGAAATTGAATAAATCCCATATTTACATATTGCTATCTCTAGTAAACAAGGAAATGAAAGCCATGTCATGTCATTCTAAGCTTATTCTGTCAAATCTTTCCCAATGCTATCAATATCCAACTTTTTCTAAAAAGTCAGACCTCAGAGAAATGTACTTATGATGAATTTATCTGTCTTATAACGGAATCCATTAATTCAGTAATTACTTGACACAACACAGAAAAAATCCTATCTGAAGAAAAGGCTGCATATATTAAAACTATCTCAAATCATTCCATACTGTAACACTTTCCTTTGCTTCTTGTAAAGTCTGGCTAACCTAACAACACAGATCTCAACAAGATTTTTTTATTCACAGTTGATCAGTTCAATTATTATGGGAAAAATCTGATTTTCATGTTGTACAGATATGACTATTCAAATACACATCACAGGAAAGCAAAATGACTATTTTCTACTCCATAGAAAACAATGCATACTTGGCTGTAAGCAGTTTTTTTCTATTTTCTGAGCCTTAGTCCTCAAGTGGTTATGAGCAACCCAGGGGATGATACTTACAGCTGCTGGCAGCAGCTTTGTATTTCAAGTAGAATGAATTGGGAAGACTTCATGGAAAACCTTTCTTTAGAGGATACAGCTAAGTTAGAAAGCTAATTTTCACAAGCATTCACGCATGTAAAGCTTATGTTTAATCAAAAGTTATTTTATAGATAGTATTTTTAATAACTAAAATGTGATTATTGTGAAATATTGTGCTTTCTTATGAGGTTTTAAAATATATTTACAGAAATAAGGTGTATATATGTCAGTATCTTTGAATAGAGCTGTCATATGAAATAAAATTGGAAAATTTGTTTGTGGATATTGACCAAACAATCTGTAATGACTTATAGCTATTTACTGCTTTTAAAGAAATACTGCAGGCAATTTTCTTCAATCCTGAAATGTAAATACTTTATCTAGTTTATACTGACTGGCTGAAAGAAGGTTTCAAAACAAGTAAAATAGGTCTCTCTGCTAAAACTATTCTAATGCAAGTGATTCTTCTATCAAAAAGGGAGATTTCAGTATAGTATGTGGAATTACTTTTTCCTTCTGCTTTACAATTATGATGCAGTTTTGCATATGTATAGAACTACAGACATTTACCCAGCTGAAGAGTTTCACTTTCTTTTTTTTTCGTATTTTTAGGTGAACGTCTATATCAAGATCCACATCTTGAACTTACATGAGTTTTTACCTTCCTTCACATCAAGCAGTGTTAATTTCAGTTTTCATCATTGACAATGAAGGATGAGGTTTTGAGATACCTGGCAGCTTTTCACCCCCCTGACAGATAATGCCTTTTCTTCCTTCATTGGCTTGAACTGAAAGGGCACTACAACATATATTTTGCCAAAGCTTGCTTAATAACCTTTCTGCCTCAAAAATAAAATTACTGGCATTAAATTTGCTATGCCCTTTTCACACTAGCTTGTTTTACAGAGATTTAGAGGGTGATTAGTATTGTTACCAGACCTTGCTTCAGGACTTTACATATTATTGGTAGGAGGTCAATCAAATCATACATATTAAAGCCAGGTGAAAGTGCCCCGTGCACAGAAGGAGAAAAGCCACATGAGGGAACTTGAGATAAACATTATCATGTATTAACGTCATAGGTTAATATATGTATGCCGGTATTTGTATTTGAGGGACTTTAATATCAAAGTCACCAAATGGACCAAATGATAAGTTTGAAGAATGGTGAGACTTAAAAAAAATTTTAATGTCTTGACTCATCAACATTAATGACAAGGAGAGTACAAACCACCTATGCTTTTACACTTTACAATCTTTTCAGAAAGAAAGGATTATTTTCCATTAAAACAATTTCATGTGAATATGTAATAGAGGAATAAAAACAATGATGATCATTAGCCTTTAGCCTGCCTTGGAAAGCCACAGTTCCAAGGTGAGACCGGGGCAGCAAAGCTCTTAATCGTTTTCTGTGATTGCTTTAAAAGTGAAGACCTAAAAGCCTAAAGTAAAAATGAGACTACCAGCATTAAAATGCAATGCAAGATGAGACATGAGGAAGTGAAGGTCAACAGGATTGTCTACTAATAAGACATGAACTTGCATTATTTAATGACACCCTGGTAATCTGTCAGAATTAGAAAGCTTAAGGAGTTAGTGAGCAAAGAGAGTCAAATGGAAGCCTCAGTTCTAGCAATATTTTAAAGAGAAATAAAGATTCAGAATTAAGCCATCTCAGAAGATAAAATCCACAAGCAAGTATATTTGAGAAGGTACATCTAGGACATATTCATTTTTTTTTCAAAGGACCATCTTATTTTAATAAAGGTTTCATTTACTTCTTGTATAGAGTATTCCTGCTTTTTCCTTCTCATTTTTATTTATGTCTTTAGAGGATAGCTAAATGTTTTGGACTTAAACTGAATGTTTAATCTTGGCTTAAATGCGAATAAGTTGTTTTAATGATTTTTCTAAACATTAAATGGTAATGATAGTAGGGTATCAGAGTCTAAAACCAGACATTTGTCTGAAACTCTCACCAAGATGTTCATGTAAAAACACATGAAAACACGTTTATATAAATATTTGTTTAATATTTTCATTTATATTAATTTAAAACAATATTGATATACATACACAGATTTCAGTTTGTTAAAATTCTACCTATCAGTTTCATTTTAGGGTTATTACTTTCCTCTTAGAAATCAAACCACTCCAGTAAATATTGGAAATCTCTTTAGAAATTGAAACATAACAATCAGCCTGGGAGAATGGCTACAGTACTGTGGCAGTTTTGCTTGGCCTAGATTTTTGGTAGAGGTGGGGCTACAGGGGTGGCCTACATGGGGGAAGCTCCACAGTCTTTTTGGAGCCCAATGTGTGGCTGCAGGATTGTGAGGAGTTCAAGATAAGGATTGTAATTGGGAGTGGTAATGGGCAAAACATGGACTGAATGGAATGATTGTGGATTTTTATGATAATTCTTAAAGATGTGATTCACAGAGGCAGGGAGTGGAATGTAGTTTTGCATGAGCCAGGTTTTTGGTAGCGGGGGTGCTTCTTTAAACAAAGATCTACCAGAAGCTTCCCTTGTAGTTGACAGGGGTAATGCCAGCCAATTCTAAGATGGACCCCGCAGCTGACCCAGGCCTGGCCAAGTAGTGAACCACATATTTCAGAAGAGTAAGAAGTTGGTGCGCAGTCTCTAAACTGCAGCAGCAACAAGGAGTGAGAATGTGAGAACATCTCTGCAGACACTAAGGTCAGTGGAGGAGTTGGGGGAGGTGCTTAGGCCCTGAAAGAAAGACTTCCCTGTGACCTGTAATGCAGACCATGGTGAGGCAGCTGTGTCCCTGGAGGCCATCAGGGAGCAGAGATCCACCCGCAGCCCATGGAGGACCCCATGCCGGAGCGGGTGGATGCCTGAAGGAGGCTGTGACTCCGTGGGAAGCTCACACTGGAATAAGTTCCTGGCAGGACCTGGGAGCTCATGGGGAGAGAGGAGCCCACACCAGAGCAGGTTTGCTGTCAGGACTTGTAATCCTGTGAGGGACTCAGGCTGGAGAAGTCAGTACCTGAAGGACTGTTCTCCCTGTGCATGACTCACATTGGGGCAGGGTGTGAAGAGCTGCCCCCATGGGAGGCCTCATGCTGGAGTAGTGTATGGAGAACTGTAGCCCATGGGAAGGCCGTGCGTTGGAGAAGTTTGTGAGGGACTGTCTCCCATGGGGAGGGATCCCACAGAGTAGCAGTGGGAAGTGTTGAGGACACCTCCTCCTGACAAGAACCAGTGGCAAAGTCCACCTGTAATGAACTGACAGTAACACCCATCCCCTGTGCCACTAAGGGGAAGGAAGGAGAGTCCTGGGAAGAGGGAGGGGTGGAGGGAAATGTTTTAATATTCGTTTTTATTTCTCATCTCCCTGTTCTTGTAGTTTATTAATAAATCAAACCTTTTTCTCCTCGAGTCAGTTTTGCCCATGATGTTAATTGCTGAGCGATCTCCCTGTCCTTATCTCGACACACAAACAGCTTGTTATATTTTCTTTCTCTCCCCCTGTCCAGTTTAGGTTTAGGGGGATTAATATCATGACTTGATGGGCACCTGGCGCCCAGACAAGGCTAAACCACCACACATACACAATCTCCATGGTTAGTTTATATAACCTGAATTCCAAGTGCATTTCCCTTTTATTTTCTTGTTTTATTTGTTCAATTTATTAAGAAAATTCGTTGTCCAAATTATTCCTAGCTCAAGTCTTTATGTTTTTATATCCAAGCTGGTCAATACAAATCCCCAATTTAGAGATACATTCTCATCCATTTGTTTATATTGCAAAAGAAGCCAATGGCAACAAAGAAACAAAAAGAGCTACTCCTCTATTTCTCCATTGAAATATCACCTACCAATATGGTAGGAGATTCAGATTTGATTCCAATCTCAATTCAATTCAGACTTTTAAAGTGAAAATCATTTCACTGGGAAAAAAAAAAAAAGAAAAAAAAATCAGATGACACCTACAGTGGTTATGGTGTTAGCAAATACAATCAGTCTCATAGCTCTGCTGTTTACAGAAATCTTTTCTGCCAAAGGCTGTACTAGCATATTCTACATTTCATGTTGTAAGCTGTGTGGCAGAATCCTTTTTGTAGCTCATGATCAGAGATTAATATTGCCTTCTGGGACAGACCATTACACTTTGTTCTCATAACCTTCTGTGCACTTAGTCTCACAATGACCTTTTAAGCGTGGCAAGTTCTCAAGTTACAACATGAAATATTTTTATTCCTGCTGGTCCTTTCATGATAATAACGCCTCCATACAAACTGATATTGATACCAGAAGACTCGTGAAAATGTGAATTTTAAAGTTGGGACTATTTTTTAGTTTTGTTTTTAGAGCATCATCCAGAATGTTGGTGGTGTTAGACTATGTTATAGTAACAGCAATGAAATCAGTATCTCTATTAAGATATTTTTGCATTGTCAGAGAGTAGAAACTGGACTTTAGCATAAACAAGAGCTAGAGCTGTCATTTCTTTGCAAGTCAACGAGGATTAGAATATCCTTTCAAATTTGAACTGGAAAACTCTTGACATCTACAATCAGCTCCATCTTTTGTACTTTAACATACTGAAGGGAGCTCAGTGCAAAGGGGAAAAAAAAGCTTAATGCATTAGAAGGGATGAAAAAAGATTAGAAAGATTAAATATGTACAGCTTGACTAACCAACAATTAAGTGGGGGGAGAGGGAGGAGATATATCTGTCAAAAGCAATGAGAAGGTAAACATCAAGGGGCAAAAGTAATTATTTAAGAATACAAATGGGATATATCTAGAAATAATGAGATCAAATTGAGAAAAGGACAATGTAGTCTGAATTTGAAGAATGACGTTCTGTAAGTGAGATAGGGTATTTCCACTTTTATCTCTTGAGCTTATTCCACAATGTGCTAGATCTTCCTCAAAACAATTAAAATGAAATGGGTAAACCACAAGAGACTATATTCTGTATTGTAATTCCATATTGGCAAGGCTTTACCTTTTTCCTAAGAGATCATTTCTAATTGTAATGATTTTCTCTACCAAAATTAATAAACAAAACTTTTCATATTATTTAGCTCTTTTATCAAATAATAGTTGCTTGGGGATAAAGAGAAAGTTACAGGAAACATTGAGGAGAAAAAAGGGTAAAGTTTGTATCAATTAAATAAATAATGTTAAGCCATATCAAAACATTTCCTAAGGTTTCCTAGTCACTTCCAGTTTACTACAAATCTCCTTTCCAGATAGTCAATTATCTGATATTGCACAGTCCTTTGAATATCCTGATTCTCATTTAATCAGGTATATAAGCATATTTCAGAACAAATATTTTTAAATTTTGGAAAAAACTTAAAAATTTATTCCTTTTAAGTTGAAGCTTATGTATTAAAGGAGGAAGGCAAAATGCAAACCAGTTTCAAATTTGAACTGGAAGAAATTAATTCAATGATTATGTTAAAACATACTAGGCCTTCAAGAAAGAAGGAAGGAAAGGGAATTTCAAGATCCTTTCATGTGGAATTAACAGTAACTTGAAAGGAAATTTGAAATTTGTATAATAAAAGTAAAAATAAAAGACTGCATAATTCCTTTATACAAAGGAATGCATTCTGATAGTCTGAGTGACATTATCTAGCATTTTGAATAGTAATTATCAGTTAATTAAAATTCAGTATTTCTATTACAATTTCTGCTTGCAGTCATTTTCTTTCACTGTCACTTATTTTCACCCTCAAATAAGGACATTTACTGACTGAATTTTTCTGCTTGAACAGATAAAATAATCACAAGTAAAAGAGTAAAGCAAAATGATGTAATATTTATATACAACTAAATATCTGTATGTAAAGGGAAATACAAGCAATTAAGAATAGATTATTTATATTTTAGAAGACTAGCTATTCATTCTTAATTGTAAGTGATAATTTGGATTAAATATATGTATAAGTGGCTGATGCAGATGACAACTGTTTCAATATAGTTGCTCAACATTCTCATTGCATCACATAACTAAGTCAGAAAACTGCATTTAAAGTAATATTATTTATAAAAGTCTGATCAACCTGTCTAAACCTGAAACTTGCTGTCTCCAAAGATCATCACAGATTTCTCTTGCTGTCCTTCCTATTCACTATGTGAATGTGCTAAAAATTTATTACCAAATTACTTATGGCTCTGATGAACTAATATGCCCTAATATGAACTAATAATCTTTGAAATCAAGGAGATAATATGAGAACTATGTAAATAAAGCAGTAATATTGAGTTACTTCAGAAACTTGACATGATAAGTGAAGATACGTATGAGTAATATTTTCTAGAGTAAAGCAAGTTTATGTAATGATCTAAAAGAATTACATTGGTCTAAAAGGCAGTAGTTTCTTTGAAATGCTTTCCTTTTTAAAGTGTAAGCTAGTACAATACTGTATGATGCAAATAGTGTAAACACAGTAATGGTATGACAGTAAAATGTCAAAATGTGATTCCACTTAGAAGATGTAGGCTATCCTTAACTGATACAAAGTGCCTAATTTACAAATATAAAGCCAGAGCTTGTATCAGTTCCAACTGAAATCCAATGAATTCAATAAAAGAAGAGTTATACCAATGAGATTTCTGAAAAATCTCACATTCTGCCTGTATAGAATGAATTTTAAAAAACAAAATCTGACGGCAAAAAAATCAAATTATAATTTTTTCCATTACAGACTGTTAGAAGCAGCAGATTTCATTATATTCTCTTTTCACTGTTCCTTCAAATACACGAGTCAAATGAAACAGCTGTTCTGGGGCACTGTTTTCTGTTAATTAGAAGAACTAGCAAGAGATGATCAGGAAGTTGATCAAAGTGGCTGGCTTTTTAACCTGCCTGTCTCTTTTTCTACATAGAATTGAGGAAGCAAGGGAAAATGTTTCCATAACATTAAAGCATAGATAGTGAAAAGATATAAATAATCACTTGAATTAATTTATGCTGAATACAAGCCCTAGTGAAAATATTATACCCTTACTGCTAGCTGAATTACTCACTTTCCTCCCATAGAGAAGCTGGCATGCAAACTCTCATTTTTTCCTTAGTAGTGTTCTTCCAGGGTGCTGCATGCTGGAGAGAAGGCTTCTCAGAGACACTTCTCTGTCTAATAACTACCCCTGTGCAGTGATATAATCAAAATTGCATCATCTTTACTATACTCTTTTCAGACTTCTCACAGCATCCTCCATAGAGCTTTTCAGATAGATTTGGCCCAAATAGCTTTTAGATAAGTAGTTGCTTGTTTCCTTACTCCCTTACCCCCAAAAGCCCACAATATCTGAAGGTCTATCTTTTTCAGAACTTGTATTAAGCTGAAAGTACTTTGAAGAGTAGCAGACATCTTCAGTGTGTATGTTCATGTAAGTCCCACCTGGTCCTACTGTGTCATATGGAATTAGAATTATGAAGTAATTATTTCTAGGTAGTTAATCTGTTTGGGTTGATCCTCTTGGTTACTGATTTCTTAGTAGAGGATGATTAAAATAATTTTGTCAGTTTGTAATCACATGCTCAGTTTTATTGTAATTTGCCTTGGTTTTGTCTTGCTGCTTTTCTCAAATTTCTAGTTATCCTTGTACCATAACATCCTTTACTCCCATGATAGTAATATTACCCTTAACTGTAGTGGTAATTAAATTAAGAACAATGAAAATGAGAGTATAAAACCTGAAGGACAGCTCTTGATTATATACTGTTGTTTAATCTCTTGAACACAATGAAAATGATGTTTATTACTATTACTATTATTATGCAATATTTCTTGTTGAAGAGATCATTGCTTCCCCAATTTTGTACTACTTCTTGAAAAAAAAAAAAAGCTGTAGAAGATTGTCACTGTAGGAATATATTGGGAAAAATCATTATAAACCTAACAACTGTATAGGGATTGACAGAAAATCCACACAGAAATTGGTAGCCCACAGGGAACATCTTTCTGCAAAACCTAGAGATTTTAAAAGGACAGAGAAACCTCATGCTGTTTCAAGAAAAACTGAGGACTTACTTGAATGAAATGCCTATGCACCCACTTTGTAATTCAAAAGTCACCTCCATGTAAATAACTGGTGCAGCTCACAGGTGACTCTTATTAAACAGAATGGGATTTTAAACTGAGACAATATCCCACTAAAATGGGGTTTTTTTGAGAGAGATTTAGAAATAAGAGAACATCTTTAACAATATGGCTCAGACTAACATGAACATTCTGTGAAAATCAGAAGAACAAGGGGGCCTTTTAATTTTTAATCAAATTTCCCTATCCTAACACCCTAGACAACAATGTTTGTTTGTGAGAGATCTGGCCTACTATTTCACTTATTTACGTATTTATGCACATTTG
This sequence comes from Colius striatus, assembly GCF_028858725.1. NCBI lineage: Eukaryota > Metazoa > Chordata > Aves > Coliiformes > Coliidae > Colius > Colius striatus. The sequence continues at coordinate 30,576,744 of NC_084761.1, forward strand.
AAATACAGCTTTGCTGAATTATTTGCTGCCTTTTATTACCTTTAACATTTTTTCTTTAACTGATATTAGAAGGGCCTCGGCCTTAAACTGAACTAAAATAGAAATTAAGGAAGAAAATACTGTTTTAATTTAAAGATGTCTACATTTAGAAACTATAAAAAAACCAAAAAAGTTGTATTATTAACTTAATATGGTAACTGAATTGTTCAGATCATCAGGGAAGAAAAACAAAAAAATCCATAAGTCTTCTTGCATCCAAACCAGTTTTTTGACCCTCATCCTCCTTAAATTTCTCTCCCCTTTTCCTGTTAAATCCCTAAGGGAACAGTTGATAAGACCAAATGAGTAATTACATTTTTAAGTGGAGGAACTTATTCATTTAATTTAAAATTCAGGAGAATTTTAATTTTTTAATTTTAGATAGAAAATAGCTAGCAATTGAACTGCACTTGAATTAATGTATCATTTGGATTACCTTTCTTTTCTGTTATTTATAAATTGTAAACTGCATAGAAATGTATATATTTAATACTACATATCAATTAAAACTATGAATAGAAGACCTTCAAATTTCAAAAAGGTTCAAAACTAACTCTACAACTTATCACACACAGACGACAAAAAACTTTGTGTTTTAAGAGTGAGGGAGGGTATTCACAAAACATGTTTCATTAAAAAATAACCTCTGGAAGACAAACCTTATGAGTTCTAGACATGTATTTTAGAAGTAGAGAATCCAGACTATATAGAAGAGTGCCAGCAAAAGGAGACATCTACCGGCATCACAAAGATAGGAGAAAAAAAATATCTAAGAATCTTAATTAGATTGAACTGGGTTTAGCCATATAAATAAATACATACTTATCCATTAGAAAGACTATATATGTATTTTATTTCTTTATTTCTGTTTTTTCTTGGTTCTTTTTTAACAGAAGGAAAAGAAAGATAAAGCTAGAAGTTGGGCAGGAATTTGGTTGGTCATTGGTTGGAATTTGGTTGGTCATTGGTTGGTCATTTGGTTGGAATTTGGAATGGTTGGTTATTCCCAGAAGGCTGTATTGCCATTCAGCCAAATCTCAACTAGCCTGAGAGTTGGGCAGAGAGGAACCTCATGAAGTTCAACAAGGACAAGTGCAGAGTCCTGCATCTGGGGAGGAACAATCCCATGCACCAGTACAGGCTGGGGGTCAAACTGCTGAAGAGCAGCTCCACAGAGAGAGACCTGGGAGTCCTGATTTATAGTAAGCTAAATATGAGCCAGCAGTGTGCCCTCGTGGCCAAGAAGGCCAATGGCATCCTGGATGCATCAAGAAGAGTGTAGCCAGCAGGTCAAGAGAGGTTCTTCTCCCTCTCTACTCTGCCCTGGTGAGGCTTCATCTGGAGTACTGTGTCCAGTTCTGGGCTCCTCAGCTCAAGAGGACAGGGAAGTGCTGGAGAGATTCCAGCGCAGGGCCACCAAGATGATCAGGGGACTGGAACATCTTTCATATGAGGAAAGGCTGCGGGAACTTGGGCTATTTAGTCTGGAGAAGAGGAGATTGAGGGGAGCTCTTATTAACATTTACAAATATCTAAAGAGTGTGTGTCAAGAGGTTGGATCATCCCTTTTTTCTATATTAGATAGTAACAGGGCAAGGGATAATGGGATGAAGCTGGAACACAAAAAGTTCCATTTTAACATAAGAAAAAACTATTTCACCGTGAGAGTGACGGAGCAGTGGCACAGGCTGCCCAGAGGGGTTGTGGAGTGTCCTTCCTTGGAGGTCTTCAAGACCTGCCCGGACATGTTTCTATGTGACCTTATCTAGGTGATCCTGTTTCTGCAGGGGAGTTGGACTAGATGATCTCTAAAGGTCCCTTCCAACCCCTACCATTCTATGATTCTATGATTCTATCCCCTTCTAGTTCTGTAACTTCAGATAGTGAAAAATTAGTAGTATTGTAGAGCAAAAGGTAGATAATAAACCTGAGATTCCAATGAACCTCTGCAGAAATTGTTGAAATTTTGGTAGCGGACTCAATTGACTAATATTTTCTCTAGTTCTGTAGTAGCCTGTCATAGAACAGAGTGTTTTTTTCTAGAGTGTTCGATTCAGCCTTGCAACTTTCTCATGTAATATATTCCTCAGAGGATAACATATACACCACACATATATTTATATCACACAAAACACTTGTCACAGTCTTAAAGTCAGATATTTTACACAGCTCTATAAACTTAATGTTCTAGTTATGTTAGAAGCTTAAATATGCTGGAAATAAAAATTGATTTCTGTAGCCCAACTGCTTTTTATAAGGGTGATGGCTATAAAAACTCTTATAGAAGGATAAATAATATTTATTTTTCCCTATATAAACCCTTCCTCTAAATTATTGAACAAATGACATGTTTGAATTAACCATATAAAAATATTCATCTTTGTGTTTCAGGCTTTACTATCAGCACTAAAATTTTCTGTAGTAGCCCAAATACACTCTAAGTAAGAGGATGTGAATATTGTAGAATATAAAAAAGGTTAAACTTTGATTTGCAGAGAAATGGAGCTTACATTATTCAACAAGAGAAACAAACAATTTGAAATCTTTTCACATAATTGAAAAGCTTAAAGTACAAACCAAGATTCTTTTAAAGGAAATTCCTTTCCAGAGCAAGCATCAGGATAATTATTTTGACAGAGGTAAGATGAATTTCCCTAAGCTTATACTTTGCCAGTGGAAACTTATACTATAAATTGATTCCTGATTTTACACAATTTTCTTGAAGCACCTTTTTAAGATGGATGGCCATCAGTGTTTTTCTGACTTGATAGAGCATTTCAGATGGTTTTCACTTGGAAGATGAGAGCCAGACATAGATTGCCCAGCTAGAAAGTAGCACTGGTAGCTGGGCAGGGGAAATCTCCACTTTAACTTCTGGCTCCAATGTTTCTGCTTTCCCTTGCTGCCTTGTGGGGTCTATATAGCCAAGGACTTTTTATTTGTCTTAAGGGTGCATACCACTCAAGAGATACAAAAAAGTGAATGCTTTAAATATTGACTAAGCTATTGAACAAGTCTTGGGTGAACACACAAGATCAGATACAGACTCAACATACTGTTTCATCATTTAGGAGAAAACAAGTAAAGAATGAACTTGGTTACCAGTGAGCAACTTATTTCTGCACAAATCATTTTACTCCTTTCCGTACTTCTGTCTATGGCATAGAAGACACTTCTTCCACAGCTCAGATTTACAACCAGAAAATTTTTTGCTCACAGAATCTGCCCCACTCCTTCACCAAAAAAAAAAAAAAAAAAAATCAAAAAAACCCCACAAGAATGGACTAAGAAAAGGATACAACCTCAAACCCAATGCAATGGTCTCTGAGCTTTAAACACATCTCCTCACAATACAGCAGCTCCTAAGCAATATATCTCAGTGTCACAGTTCAAGTTACATACAGCCCAAGAACCAACTGTAATAAGAAATATTAATCTGAAGCATACTGGCTATAGACAACAAGGTCTACAAGCAAAGTAATTAACAGCAACTTGGCAAAATGGGAAATAGGCAATATATTTTAATTTTAGTATCTTTAACAATATTTACATATCATTTAAATTACAATTAAACACCACATATCCCATGTGCTTTAGATGAGAAATCAAAAGGATTTCCTTCTGCAGTAAAGGTAATTGATTTTCAAGCTTCCTGCCATTATCCAAGCTAGAGTCAAAGACTTATGCTGTACAGTATGCAAAAGGGTGTTCCTACGCTGTTCTGAAGTTCAGAAGACATCAGTATACTCTACTGCAGCTGTTTTTCTGATAGTTCAAAGGAAATTTTGTGATTGGCATTAATTTTCAACTCTGCTGAACTGCATCAGAATGATAATTGGAGATACTAGTGCTTGAAATAAATACTTTGTACCAATGAAGCTCTCATAAAAGACTTGAATTCATGACTGTCCTAATGAGCATGTGGCTATAAGAGACTATAGCGATAAGGCGCCTTATTGATCAAAGAATTTGCCTTTTTTAATGTGCATTTCAGTAATTACATGTGAGCAGTATCACCTATTCTCTTTATCTTCCCTATCAAATATAAAGAGCATGATCTTACACAAAATAGGAAATTTATATTTAGCAAAGCTCATGCATACGCAGTTTAAGTATAAAAAAACCCTGAAGTGTCATAGATATCTGTTGAATTTAGCTACTTATGCTGATTTAGAAACATGCTTAAGTTTCGTAAAACAGGCAAAATTAAGCATGCATCTTCATGCTTACTGATTACAAATAGGAATGAAGGTGTAAGGAGAAACTAGCAGAATGCTACTTAGATTTAAATGAAAGATTTTCCCAGCTTGTTATATCTTTTTGATTATTTAGTTTTAGTTATTGTTTTGTATATTTACTTTTCCCACATGGAATAGAACTAAACCTCCTTACAGTTAATAGTGCTATCTAAACTTTTTTGAATGATCAAGATACATGACTGCAACACTATATTAAGAAACAGAAATTAGAAATATCCTCTTTGTTTCTGCAGAATTTTAAAATAGTCTGCCACTACTTTACCCTAAAATTAATATACCTTTTGTAATCTTTGTATTCAAACGTAACAGTAACAATGTCTAAGGATTGGCAAATGCAATGAGAAAAGCAAGAATAAAAAAACCCACAAAATGGCAAGACTACAGAATTACCTTCTGAGATTTACATAAAAGATCTCACCACATATTAACATCCATGCATCTTGTTTCAAAACTGATTTAAAAGTATGCATGAAGGAAATCCACCTGCATAAATTTTTATAACCATGCAGTATTTCATAACCTCTGAGTTCATTCCACCCAAAATACAAACTGATGTTATTTTGCAGCTTGTTCTAGTAACAATCAGTCAGAAAAATTAACTACTTCTCTATTTTGTACTCTTTGAAATTTGAATAGCCAAAGACACAAGGTTTAGGAGTATGAAAGAATAATTCTATGTCATGTTTTAATTAGCAATCTAGATTTCAGTAAAAACAGTAAGTAAGCACCATAATCCTTTCATTCTCAATGCATAACTAAAGGAGACAAAGATTTCTCTAGAGAGTAAAAACTGTTTAGTCCAAGGATATCATTATTTACAATCATCAAAATTATCCTGTATTTTTACATATGTTTCTCAAAGGGTACTTAATTCACAAAAAAATCTGTAAAATGTCAAAGTAACCATAATGAGAGAAATGTGCTTTACTTTAAGCTTATCCATTCTGAGGTATTCATAAGAATGTACTTGAAATACATTGTGTTTTTAGTTGAAGATGAATGGTTATCTAGAACACATTGCAAAACAGAATGAGGGTGAAAGGTTTTTCTGACTTTTTTGTTCCCCAATTCTTCATACTTTCTTTGGAATAGAAAACAAGTTGTATTCAACTTTTCTCTCATTCTTAAAACACCGTTTTTTTAATGCAATTTCCAGTTCTCTCTGCAAATAAATTGTATCTTTTACTAACCAGTGTTGTTGACATTTCAGCTACTACTTACTATCAAAGAAACCAAATTATTTTACTACTGTCATCCTTCTGTTGCATGGATTGCCAAGTCTCTTTAAGTAGCATTTTTCTTTATTATTCTTCTTCCTCTTAAATTATGAATATTATGACTGAATTGATATAGACAAAACTAAGAAAGTAAGTTTCTGCTCTAGAGCGTGTGTATAGGACCTGCACTCCTGTAAGAAGTCTTGCTGCTAAACGTGCGCAGTGCCCGCTGTGCTTTAGAGCAAAAGCTCTCACCAGCAACAGGTCTTTCTTTCTCCTGCAACCAGGCAGGACTAAATCAGAAGTGAGACCTAACTCCCAAAACATCAAAGTACTATTAACACAGCTCAAAAGCACATTTTTGAAAAATACTCACGGAGTTTGCATTGAAGAGTTAAAAATGAATACCCAAGCTTTTATCTTTTCATGATCCACAAAATAGTCACAGGAATAAAGATAAAAATGATCAAGATAATAGATTATAAAGTCCTTAACACATTTTCTGCTATTAAGCTTCTCAGTAGAATCTCTTAATGTATTTAAATTCACAGTTAAATCGATGATCTGAAGTTTATTTTCCTTATGGATTCTTAGTTGTTGAAAGTAATGGTATAAATGTATCCAGAATCCTCCGTATTCCAACTCTGCTCTTGTATAAAGTTTCTATATTGATGTCAACTGCCAAGCAACGATGAAATGAAAGATCTTTTACTACAGTCTATTAAACTTCAAAAAAGGATTATGCAGCCTTTCAGGTCTTTTACACATAGTCAATGTTTTTAAATATTTTATAACAGCTATGAAGTAGTTACAAGACATTAATCATTCAGAACATCAAGTTTGTGCTCATCATTTGAGTATGTTTTTCCTGTGATTTTTTTTCTTTTTTTGGTTTTCTTTTTTGTCTCTGTTTTTCAAACAAATTAAATATTGTTAGTATTACAGGTTTGCTTTCAGGAATTACTCTATGAGTTTGTTTTGGCTTGTTTTTTGGGTTTTTTTTTACCTTTTTGAATAATCATTGGTGTTTCACATAGAAATCATCAGCCTCAAGTACTCATAGAAGAAACATCACAGACTAAACCAAAATGGTAAAACTGTTTCTACATACACAAGATAATTATATACTTTTTTAGGTGCTCTGTTAAAAAAATATTAAAAATGTACAAGTTAAAATCAGTCACCTCACAATGACTACACTTTGGAGGTTCACATATATAAAGAAGTAAAGGTATGATGTCACATGCCTCATGTCCCTTGTCTTGACATTGTTTTAAAGCAATCACATTTTCCTCAAAGCTCATTGTTTTTTATGTGAAGTTATCATTATTTTTCCCATGTGCATTTTTTAAAAGAGAGATTTATTTCATCACCCTTTTTTTTTTCCCCAGGTCAGATTCCATCACAAATTCCTTCAACTTTTTATAGCTGGTGCCTGCATTTACTGCCTCAAAGGATGCTAGTTCATCAACAACTTTTTCATCTTAGTCCCTAGCCAATTTCTGTATTGTACTATCTCAACAGCACAAATCACAGTACAGATTCCTGTTGAGAATTTCACTTGGATACGTATAGTACACATGGAAAGAGCTGACAATCTTCTTTGTAAAGGGAAATCCTGCTTCAAAAACCTCTTGGAGAGCATGGAGTCACGTCATTGATATATCATTCCAGGAGAATTTGGGGAACCCCTCACCAAAGACTTTTAAGGCAGGTAAATAACTTTGGTATCATAGAAAAGCTCCTTGTATGAATAACTATTGGCTTAAGAGACAGAAAATGAAGTAGACATAAATATTTAACTCTTGGAGAAGAGGGAGCTTTTCTTTTTTCTTTCTACGAAGAATTAAAAGCAGGATGAAACACAGAACAATTTCTCTAGCTGCTGGTTCTGTGATTGAAGTACAGAGAGAGTAAACAAGCAAACTTCATTATGCCTGTATCCTGTAGTTCACATACAGTCTCTTCACTTTTCACTTGCTTTTTCACAAGAGCTATTCAGTATATAAGGTGTTGAGTGCCATATCAGACAGTAAAAGAAACTTGTAATAAAAAAATACAGAATAGGCTGTTTCTGCTGAAACTCAGTAGTAACTATTAAAACCCCTTTTTAACAACTATACTTAGAAAAAGTACTTATAAAAGTACGAATTAACATAATGATTTAGGAAGTCAGGAATAATTTTTAAAAGAATGTGTTTTATAGTTTTGTTACTGATTTCATTATTTCCTAGTCAAATTACCCAACAATTCTAACTAGGACTGCTGTTTGAGAAAATAACTACAAGTTTTGCAAAGTGCCAAGTAATTATAATTAGTGCTATATTAATATCTGTATCCCATGCATATTCCATGCAAGTTACATTTTCAAGTTCATAGAATCATAGAATGGTAGGATTGGAAAGGACTTTTAGAGATCATCTCCCCTGCAAGTTCATTTAATAAAACATCTTAAACTTGCTATGAAAATGATAGATGTCCTGAAGTGGTTTGGTTTTCTTTTGTTTTTTTAAAAAAATCTTTAAATAGTTTCATGGTAACAGAGTTTAACCTTTCCACAGTGGTAAGCAAACACATACAATTAATTTTATATCAAAATACATCTCTGTAGCCATTTTAAATACACATATAGGTAAACTGATTTCAGTGAGAGTTATGTCAGAATCACCTTTGAGAAACCAGGCCTCCATCCTTAATCAAGTCTGCTTAAATATGCTAACCAAATTGTTTTGAAAGTGCTGACATCTATAATTTTGCTGTATCATTGGGTATTCCTAAGTTTTATATGTAATAACATATATATGAATTTAAGAAAACACAGTTTTTAAATTGGTAAATAATTTTCTATGATTACTACTGACTTTTATCTCATAAGGATTATGTAAGGGTTAATGTTTATCTAGCATGCAAACAATAAATAGTACTACATAATGTTTTATGAATGCATCTAGAGGATGAAATATTAGATTGTGTATATTCTGTTACAAATCACCTTATCATCATTCAAACTTCTACGTTGGGGATTAACATCCCAAAGGAAAGTGGTTCTTTAAACAAAGTGTTAAATAGTGCATTGGAGTAAAGGAAAATGGGGCAATTAGAAAAAAAAAGGAAGGAAAAAAGAAGGAAGAGTAGATGGGGTGGAATTTGAAAGGGTCTAAGCTAGTATTTGATATGAGTGAGTTACAAACTTTGAGCTTTTTGAAAACATAAGAGAATAGGCCTTTTTTTTAAGACAATTTATGCAACAATTGAGATAGATGTGAAAAGTGAAAGAAGCTTGAAACTAGATACCTAGGAGAGGATGTATAGGACTTTCATGGGAAGATGATAGGGATCTAGAGCCACAGACACATGGAAAATAGGTGGAACATGACATATGAGATGGAAAGACAAGGAAGAGATAGTCATGCTGTGTTAGACAAGCACAAGAGTGAAGTAGGGAGGAACTGTTTATTAGACGATACAGAAAAAAAAGTTTGATAGTAAAAAGAAAAAACATTTAAGAGAAAAAATGAGGGAATCAAATGAATTAAGAAGGATGTTAAAACCAGTATCAACAATAATAATAACCAAACAGTGTTATACACTAGAGAAGAAAGAAAATCACTAGGAAAAAAAAAATGGAAATAGAGGCACGGACTATAGACGAGGGTGAGGGGAAGAGAAGATAAAAATAAGCAACAAGCCAGTTACTAGAGTGTTTTTCAGCTTAAATTATGTGTAAATTTTAAGCTAAAATTAATTTTACACGCTGCATGGAACATATTGATGCACACAATCTTATCTGAAGACCACTCAAATCAATGGTAAAAAATCTCCTGTGGTTATTAATAGGTTTAAATCATACTTAGAGCTCTGCAGATCCAAAACAAGAGCTGAAATTTGATCTATGAAAAACATACATATTTTGGAAGAACTTTGATCATACCTCTGCTTAAGCAAACTTTTTACAAAAGCTTTGAATATTACTGAAATGAAGTCCCATGAGTCTACAGGCAGAAAACAATTGACAAACTCATAGACTCTAAGTCGCAAAGGTCAACAGACACAATTACAAGATTCTTCTAAGCTTTTGTGGCTGAAACATTTGTGGGTATCATAAAACCTTTTGCAGATTTCAGGCAAATATTATTTTGTTGAATAAAAGCTTGAGTACATTCTCTATCACAATTTTAGTAATTCAGTATCAATCTGGTTAGCATCTTTATGCTTAAGATTCTGTGCCCATTCCCATCATCAGTCTAATCTTTGTCATGGTTTATAACTCAGCTATTTTAAATCACAGTAGGATGAAACTCAGCTTACAATTTCTTACTCTGGCTCTATTTTGTTCTCACAAAAAAATCCATTTAGATCACTTCATTCTCTTTTTACGTTAGCAACTGAAAGAGAAATGTTTTAGGATATACTGTTGCTGGCTTTTCACTAAACAAAGCTCACTTAAAAGAGGAAATTTCGCTTCAACTACATCAACAAAAAAAACCAACCTGAAGATATCAATTCAATACTGCTTGTGATGTTTGTCAGTGTAGTCCTTATAATATATTTATGCTATCATTGCAACAGTAGCTTTACTGCATTGGAGGTCTCCGCTCTGGTCAAGTTAGAGAAACCTTTATGTTCATCCCAGTCAGTGATTTTGAGGCACCTCTTTACTTAAAAATGTCAGTCTGGTTTAGGTGTGGTATTTTAGATGTCATCCTTAACTTCCAGTTTTTGAAATATGCAGGTATTATAAGATTCTTTTTCTTCAGATATACCCTTCCCCACTACCATTTTCCATTCACTATTACATGAATAGTCACAAACATTTAGCAACTTACCACATTGAACAAATACTCATATATATCTTCTAGTAAACATCAGCTTAATGCAAAAATGAAATGTAAACAATCTAAGAGGTTGCATTGTAGCACTAAAGTGGCCAGCACTGCTGTGATTCCTCACTCGGGTGAGAGTAATAGGTAAGTATCACTGAAACGTACTTAATGCCAAGTCATGCAGTTCATCACCAGAATGTTACCTGTTCCTTAGGAATCAGGTGTTAGCTTAGTTCTGATCTTTTCCTATTGTCATGTTAGCCATTTGATAAATGTTACCCACTACTAGTAAATTTCTCCTTTGTTGTTTTCTCTGAATAGCAGCTCCTTTGAACATTCTATCTCAGAAATGCATGTTCATTCTTTGATTTTTCTATACCAGGTCATGCAGTCTTATGTCTCGGGGCTGTGGAGATTTCATCTGGAAATTAGCAGGAGTTGAGCTGGCTTCTCAACTTTTACCAGTTTTCCATAAAGCCAAACTATGTTTGTCTGTTGAAGAGTGGGGGTACTGGTTAATGAGAGTATATAAGAATGTATATGGATTGTTAAGATGGTTTGTCTGAGCATGACATAAATGGTATGGAATAAGGGGTGGAGACTGTAGTGGGTCTGGGACGGTAGTGATTTTCCACAGCAGCTCCTGCAGTGCTGTGCTTACTGTTGATATCAATATTATGACTAACGCTTGCACAACATCAGGGCTGTCCCTCCAGCATTCCTTCCCCCACCTTCACCAATAGCTGTGAGTGGGCATGATCTTGGGAGGGACCATGGCCAGGACAGCTGACCCAGGCTGACCAAGGAGATATTCCATACCATATGACGTCAGCTCAGTAATATAAACTGGGGGAGAGGAGCAGGAAGGGGAGGCGAGATTCATTTCTGGCCTTCCCAAAGCAACCGCTACGCGTACCGAAGCCCTGCTTCTCGGGAGGTGGCCGGACATCGCTGCTGATGGGAAGTAGAGAGTAACAGCTTATCTGCTTTTGCTTTGCTTCCCACGTGCGCGGCTTTGCTGCTTATTTATTAAACTGCTTTTATCTCAACCCACGAGACTCCCATCTTATTTTTCTCCCCTTCCCTGGCTTGCTGAGGAGGTGGGGATAAAGCGGTGTGGTGGGCACCTGGCATCCAGCCAGGCTCAAACTACCACAAAGGTTGATTTTATTGTCTTGGTGTACATTTTTTCTTTTACAAATCAATTTTGCATCAATCACCTAAGTACAGTTCACAATTTATTATGAATACTGTTTCAATCAGTGTAGAGGATGGATAACATCACAGAACAAGAAATATTTTTTACTAAAAGATTCTCAATGGGCTTTTTTTTTCTCTCCTTATTGTGAAATTTGCATTTCTGCTGGAATTCTTCTCTGAAATGTCAGAACGTACTTGAATTATCTCCAATATAAAATATTTCAGGCCAGACAACAAATCTAAAACCAGGAAAAATGTAAGCCAAATATGCACAAATTTTATTAACAGGTGGTGCTACGATTTCTAATCTGTAATGCATGGAAATGCTAACATACCCAAAACAGCTGTCAGCTGAGAATTCTTGGTTACAGATGATAAAGTTAGTGGTAGGTTACTGCAGAGGCAAAGACCTTTTCCCTGTTTTTCCTCATGTACAAAAATTACCTTGAGAAAATTAAGTAAGTCTTAAAAGAAAATTAGCAATAAAACTGGTGAGTACCAAGTAGTTTCACAGTATGACAAGAACTCTGAAAAGGGCAGTTGCCCACTATTTGTCTTTATATAACTATATTATTTTAAAAAGATATTTTTTTTAAAGATATTTCAAAAAAAACTCTCAAATATTTTCCTAAATGTGTTTTTTTCCAAAGACTCATTTTTCCTACTACTGATCAATAGGGCTGGGAAAAGAAGACATTCATCTACTGATGCTTTTTTTTTTCCCCCTATCTAATATGAATGTGATTCTTAGCTTATCAAGGGTTTAGTTTCTTTTGTCTTCTCCCACTTTCCTTGGGGATACCCAAGGAAAAAAGCATCAGTAGATGGATTTACCAAATACAGAATCCCAGAAAAACTCATTTTCTTGGAGCTGACACAGTATTAACAAGAAATCATTACAACATTTACAAAATAATTAGATTTTTAAAAATATTACTAATTAGAAAGTGTTTGTGGATAAGTACATTTCATTAGAGGATAAGATCTTAAGGAATCTGAGAACAATACTTAAGCTTTCCTGTTTCACAGAAAATGAAACTGCATTGATTAAAGGGAGAGACTGCAATCATGAATAGCATATGCCATATTCTCAGCCAGAATCAACCCTTGCTTCTGTACATTCAACTAATATAAATTTCAAAGGTAAGAAACTATCTATTTTCACAGTCCTAGAAAGCCACAGTGGGATCCTACTTATCTACAAGTATGCTGTGGTTCTTTGCGCTACACCAAAAGAAGCCTGGATAGATTAGGTCTCAGTAGGGCTTCATTCTAACATAACTTCACATAGTTTGTCAACAGGAAGGATTTGTTCTTTTTTTGGAGCTTCCAGAACAGCACAACAAGTTATGCATGCTTGGGGGCACAATTACAAATGTATTTCATGAAAGTCAACCTTATTTTTAAAGGAAAACAACTTATAAGTTCGCAAATGCAATTTTGGGACTCAAATTTACTGGTGGGTATAAATTACTCATGCTATGGTACTCCATTTTGTATGCCTACCTGCCTGAGAGTATTGAAAATGCCAGGTATTATGTGCCTAAATGTGTTCAGAGTGGGTGAAGAGAAAAATCATTATCAACTACTTTACAGAATGAGTACTAATTATTAACCTCCACAGTATATAATACACCTACTGAAGATTTTCATTTCATTGTTGTCACCAACAATAGGTCATGCTAAGTACAGCTTTAGAGTTTTCTCCTTTAATGCCCTGCATGTTGAAAACTGAGTGCAAACACAAGGATATATTAAACTTCAAAATTAGTATGTGATTTATTGATCATTTTATTTCAGCTGGGGTCATTAAAATCAGTAATACTAAAAATATTTTTAAGCCTTTTTCTTTTGTAGCACTTTCTTACACATAAGAACTTTGAAAAATCCTCCTGTTACATTTAAAGATCTTTAACACAAGAGTTTCTTTTGAAAGAAAGGATCTGAGGCATCCATCCTTGAAGATGTGAAATCTGCTCTGTGATGGGCAAGATTTTCTGTGGGTACCAGACTAAAACATCCTTTCCTTTGAGTCCTGTAGGAGAACATGAAAATGCTATGCTTTCCACCTCACCTCCCAGTCCTTTCCCCTCAGCCCCCGTAACAAGTATCATCAGTAACTCCACACTGGAAGTCTTCAAAGATATATGGTCTTGTAAAATGCCATTACCCTCCCATATCTGCAGCTCACACCAAAGTACATCAAAGGAGGAATAAACATTACTCATGTTCCAGAATAAAACTGGAAAAAGATAAGACTCATGTAGATAATACCTACCTCTAACTTCTTCCACTGCTTGTACCGCTCAGCAGCTGTTTCTCCCTCCTCTCCTACAACTCAACCTTCCCCATCCTTCTTCCTTTCTAGCAATCCAAGCTACTATTACCCTACTACATCCCTCTTAATCCTCCTTCAATCCTTCCAAATGTCTTCACAGGTAAACACACAGCTTGCTTTTCTTGTTAAAACACAATGCCTTCCGAATTATACCATGTGCTTAGATTTCATTTTCCCATACTTAAAACCTGGGCCTTGGGCAGATGCTTTGTTATCCTTTTTCCCTTTAAGGATTCCTGTCAGTATTTGGATGCAATTTGATGCTGGCTGGTGGGGTGATACAGAAGGAAGAAGCTCAACAGCTGTTGCACGTCCCTTCGAGTCACCCACACCACATGAAAACCAGTAGGCTACAAAGCTCCTTGGCTACTCTGTCTGCCCATATGTCTTTAGGCTAGATTCACACCTACAGAGACTACTTATCCTTTTTTAGAAAGCTGTTTTCAATGTTGATTCCCCTTGAAGATTGTAGATATTAGGTGGGAATTGAGTAGGCCTCTGTACATGAGACCATCTGGGGTAGGCTCTGATTTCTGGCCATGATAAATCAGCTACTGCTTCCAGCCTGCTGCTAGTTCCCAGCTGCACAGGTCTTGTTGCATATTCTGCCTTCTCTCAAGGTGTGGATATGTAGGAATAATTTCTGTCATCCACAGGAAAATAAATAAGCAAATAAGTAAATCTGGAGGAGTTTTATAACTTTGTTTATCATGATCTTGCTGCTTATTTAATCAAAACACTGGAACACAAATCCACCCAGCTCTCTCCCAGGAGCTCCAATTTCAGATCAATTCAAGTAGATGAGAATTTTTTTAAATAATTAAATAAAAATATATGAACTCTTTAATTTAGGTTATAAAACAAGTTTATAATAGGTGTGCCTAGACTAGAGTTTTACCCTGATTTCATGTGAAGAAGGAAAATTGTAGTCCGTGGGCTGAAAGGCAGCCATAGCAGTGTGTCTGGTTTTAATAGAACATCCTCTAACTTCTTACCTTTGGGGACAGGGGATATAAACTCACTTTTCCAAGTAGTTTGAAAAAAAAAGAAAAAAAAAAGGAAGAGACTGACTTAAAGTCAGATGAGATAAAATGTTCATCTTCCCATCAGAAAATAAAAGCATTGTTAAGTGCTACTCCAGTGTTATATTCATGGTAATGAGATTCATGCAATTTCTTTTCATTGTTACAGCTTTTCATTTTTCTGTAATACTACACCCCACTCAGCCTTATCATTGGTGGAGGCTGTATCAATTTATGTACAAGTAGCAGCCTCATTTAGATGAATAGAAGTTGTTTATGTTTTCCTTTTCCAGAAGCACATAGGATAAATAATTAACCCAGTGACCCCTACCCTGCTTATTTAACACTTATGCAATTACTCAAAGCTCATATCTGATGTCTGCATAGCTATGAAATCTGTGGCAAAGGAGAAGAGTTATACTTAACAATCACAGTCAAAGCTATATAATTCAGGTTATATATATGGCAACACAGACAGCGCTCTTTCATCAGCAACTACTTCTTTCAAGTTTGTAAGACTAATTCTTTTATGACCTGTATCTAGTACTCCAAGATATTAATGTGATATCTGTAAAATGGATACAAAAAGACATAAACATGCAAAAGCCACAATGAAACCCATGTGTCTAATGTTGTTTAATATTTTTAACTTTTTTCTATATTTTGAAGAAAGGATTTCAATTTCTTTTAAATTCTTCCAGCAGATTTTTTTCTTCAGGTTATAAACCTCTCCAAATTTGGGCTTCTAAGTTCCATGAAAACTTTTTTTTTCTTTTTTTGTGGGGGAGGTCATGTATATCTGTGTATGTGCTTGATTGCATTAAAACAAGATGGCACTAGTTATCCTTGCAGAATGACAGCCATTTTAGCACAGACCTATACTTGACCAATTATAAAAGTTGCAGTTATCCATATCAGATAAAATTTAGTACTGGGCTGACATATATATCCTATTTACTGGGTACTACAGTGCGTTAATGACCGGGACCTGAATGTACATCTATGCATCATAGCTTTGCACTATTTATTTAGGCAAATCCATTATATTTAGGCATATCTTGAGATTGGCAGACAATGCAGTTACATATTTATAAACATACTACAGCAATTTTGAAGCAGCTTATCCTAGTGCTTTTGAATTGTCAAACTGAATGATTTAGAATTTATAGTGAAGTTTAATTTTAATGATACAGATTGCTGGTCGAAATACTTCTTGGAGTTGACATAAACCATATTACTGTGTTTCCAAGCAAAATGCTCTGCCAAAACAATGCCTACCACTTACTGAAAAATTCATTATGCTCTGCTATTTTCAGACAAATTAGGTAGTAATTATTTTTCCTTGAGAACACATTAAAGTTCTGAAACCATCAGGTTACTATTGACTGTGATCATTAATGGCTCCAAGGTTAGGAAAAAAAATGTAGCCTAGATTGGGGAAGGAAAGGAATTGAGTGCCCTTCACAATTATTTGATTTTGTTTAGCTCCCACTCTTTCTTGAACTACAGAAATCTATTTATTCCTGCTCCTTGTTTTCAACATATTCATAGTCAGGTTCATGATTCTGTGCTGGTGCTACTGCCACGGGTGTATTTGAGCATTAAAACTCAGAATAGCTGGACAACTCATTTGCTTAAATAACCTTGTCTCTTGAAGGAAGGAAGTGATCTATTTTTTCAAAATTATTCCAAGCCAAAGGAACCGCAATGTTGGTTAGCATCACTGTCAGGTTGGACTGAATGATTTTTAATTTCCACAAATTAGAGGATTGGAGGTACTCATTGTACTCATCTAATTCACTCTCTTGCATAACATGGGTCATACGACTTCTGATTTGGCTTATTTTGAATTAGACTACCTCATTTAGAAATGGCATCTGACCATGATTTGAAAATTACCGGTGATGAGCAATCAACCAAAACACTTCGTTAGCTTTTCAGTTAAGTGACCTCATTTTATTTTGCTTTTACACACGTCTAATATCTGATTTCAATATGCCTATCATCTGTTTCCAGCCTCCAATATTATAATTTTCTGTTGGATTGAAGAACACATGATCAAAGTTTCCTCTCCCATAAAATAAATACAGACATATTATGATCAAAATACCACATTAATTCCATATTTCTAAATAAAAGACATAAAATTATAGATTTTTATATCTTTTTTTTAAAGTGTTCCTATCCTTTAGTTAGATTTTGTAATTTTTCATTGATCTCTTTCTTTTTTATTAGTAAACTTCAAAAACTGTTCATGACAGAGCTGAGCAGACTCTTCAAAGGGTTATGGGACAATACAGGTGGGAAGGGACCCCAGAAGGTCTCTAGCACAGCTGGCTGCTCACAGCAAGAGCAGATCAAAGGCCAGTCCACGCTGTGTAGTGTTTTGTCCGATTGGTCTTGAAAAACCTCATGGATGGAGACTGTACATCTTCTATAAGCAGTCTACAGCACTGCTTGGCTGTCTTATATCTGGTGTGAACCCACATTACAAAGCAGAGGGTTTCTAATTATGTACATTGTTGTAGTAGTGCAGGCAATATTCACTTGAAGACGTAGAGAGTCTAAGTAATGCACGTGCAGAGACGTACAGGGGCAAGGTAGTACAACCACCAGAGTTGACTCAAAGCCACCCTTCCTTTGCTAACTACCTCCTTATATGCTGCTTCTGCCCATGAGATCACCCAGGGCCCAATTGATTAACTTGCAGCACCTGTTTCTGAAGTAGCATGCCAGCTGCATTAACTTATCCCTACCATCTTTATTCAAGCTGGCTGGTCCAAGCTACATCTGCGCCTACAGTACATTATCCCTTATTCCTTCACATGGCTACGAAGTTTCCTGGGTCCTTAACCCAAGCCTTGAGGAGGCAGCAGACTTCCCTGAAAGGAGGTTCTGTCCAGCACGTTGGACCTTCTTTCCTCATCAAAAAGGAGTTTCCTAAAAATGCAACCCACTTTTTCTTCACAGAATCATAGAATGGTAGGGAAAGAAGGGGCATTTAGAGATCATCTAGTCCAATCCCCATGCTAACACAGGACCACTTAGATCAAGTCACACAGGAACACATCCAGGTGGGTTTGGAAAACCTCCAGAGAAGGAGACTTCACAACCTCCCTGGGCAGCCTGTTCCACTGCTCCGTCACCCTCACAGTGAAATAGTTTTTCCTTATATTTAAATGGAACTTTTTGTGTTCCAGCTTTTTTTCATTACCCCATGTCTTGTTAGTAATGACAAAAGAAAAAAAGTAATACCACAACCTCCTGACATCTACCATTTATATATTTGTAAAGATTATTGAGATCTCTCTCAAAGCCTCCTCTTATCTAGACTAAACAGCCCCAGTTCCTGCAGCCTTTCTTCATAAGAAATATATTCTAGTCCCTTGATCATCTTGGGAGCCCTGCTCTGAACTGTCTCCAGAAGTTCTCTGTCCCTCTTGAGCTGTTGAGTCCAGAACCGGACACAGTACTCCAGATTAGTCCTCACCAGGGCAAAGTAGACAGGGAAGAGAACCTCCCTTGACCTACTGGCCACACTCTTCTTGATGCATCTCAGAACACCCTTTGCCTTCTTGGCCACAAGAAGGCACATTGCTGGCTCATGTTTAGTCAATGAGGACTCCCAAGTCTCTCTCTGCAGAGCTGCTCTCCAGCAGGTTACCTCCCAGTCTGTACTGGTGCATGAAGTTGTTCCTTCCCAGATGCAAGACTCTGCACTTATCCTTGTTGAACCTCATGAGGTTCCTCTCTGCCCAACTCTCAAGCAGATCGAGATCTGGCTGAATGCCAGCACAATCTTCTGGTTACTCAGCCAGTCCTCCTAGTTTGGTATCATCAGAGAACTTGCAGAGGGTACACACTGTCCCCTTATCCAAGTCGTTGATGAAAATGTTGAACGAGACTGGCCCCAGAACTGATCCCTGTGGGACCACTCTGGTCACAGGCCTCCAATTTGCTTCTATGCCATTGATCATCACCCTCTGTCATTCAGCTAGTTCTCGATCCACCTCACTGTCCATTCATCCAATCCATATTGCCTGAGTTTTCTGATGAGGATATTTTGACAGTGTCAAAAGCTTTGCTGAAGGCAATGTAGACAACTTCCCTCATCTATCCAGTCAGTTATGTCCTCGTAGAAGGCTATCAGGCCTGTCAGACAGGATTTTCCCTTGGTGAATCCATGTTAAACCATCTACCTCCTCAAGGTGGAAGGGCAAGCCTTTCTGACCTTGGCAACATCTCTGGTGTAGATGGATTGCGACTCACATCATCAATTGACTTACCATCCACACGCAGAGCCTCATACTTGTTGTATAAAGGAACCTGGGAAGTGAAGACAACGAGCAGTTCACCTACCACCTGAGCATGGACTTGCCTCCATTTGCTCCCTTCATTTAAGTTATTATATTCTGCCTGGTAAGGAGAGGATACAGGATCTCCTTGAGACAGAAACAGGAACTAGAGAAGAACCAAACTCAAGGAGGGCAGAGTACTACTCTTCTTCTTAGCTTCCTGATGCTTTTTGATCCAGTAGAGTAGATCATTTACTTGGTTGTGCCTCATACAGCTGTTGTCACTGCTACCTTGAAGTACTAGTGAAAGGCTCTGGCATGCCTTGCAGCCCCAGACCTGGTTGGCTGCATGTTTTCCTGCGAGCTCTATCAGGGCTGTCCTGTCAGTTCCAAAAAGTGCAGAGGACATGGCATTCTGTCTGGCAGACACCACAGCCAAGCTCCCCTGTGGGAGAGGTGCACCCATTGCACCAGCCTTTGGGGCTGCAAGGGGAATTAATCCCCTCAGTGCTACCCACTCCACCCTGTTTTCCTGCCCTGCCCACTCACAGTCCCCACACTGCTCACTGTAAGTCAGTGTCTGTTGTGAGAGCATGCAGTGGCCAGAGGGGCTCTCCATGTCTCAGGACAGGCCTCAGGCTGCAGGACCCACTGTGCCTGCACTTGATGGGCCCGGCCAGGCAGCTCATATCACCTCACCTCAGCATGACTCCTTGGAGGATTCCCCGATTCCTCAGATCAGTGATACCACATTTAAATCTCTCACTCTTGCTCCACCAAAACCCAGATTACCAAGCCCAGATTATAAAGCCCAGATATAGGCTTCTGACAGGTTTGTTATTTCACAAGATGGTTGTGAAATCAACAGAGATGATCAACAGAATGCTAGGGACTGGTGAAGGTACTGGAGTGGCAGGTGAATTTACAGTACATTCCTTGGGAATAGAAATTTTATCATTATATGTCCTAAGTAAATAAGCTTATTTTCTGTATTAAAATAGAAAATTTGCTTGTGCCCACCTTGTACCAATGGCACATTATTTGAAAAGGTCAGAGTACTATTTTTCTCCAATGACAAGAATTTTATAAAAAATAGGTCAAACAACCAAGCAAGAAAAAAATATCCCTACAGTACTCTAATGATTGTTATTTTTTCATAGCCATCCTATTCTCAAATAGAGATTCATAACTACATTTTGATACTTCTTGTTTCAATCCACTATGTTTTATTAGGATTTGATGATCTATTAATTCCTCAAAGAAATCTCATGCACTAATACGTAAAATTTCTACATCCACCTCTGTTCTCAATCTTCACAGCACCTTTCATAGCCCTCATCTACTCTTTGCCTCTTGGCTTCCACTCTTCTCCGTTACAGGTGCCATTTCCTGTGTGTCTTAGGTTACCGCTGTAAAAGAAAGGATGGGAGGCTAGACTATGCATCATATAACCACCAAACATAATGTGATGAGGTAGTTGTGGTGTTCTGCTTACATGACATACAGTAGCTTATCGTATCCTATTTGACCTGTGTTTCATCAGCTTTTTCCTGAGAAAAAGAGCAACAGAAAGGGTTGACGTAAAGGAAGAATTGCCAAAACCACTCTGTGATCATGCTCAGGTTCCAGTGCAATGAGTACAATCCACAAAGAATTTACTGAAAACTTCACTGTCTCTTGTAAGCCTTGTACATCTCTAGTTAGGAACTAACAAACCTCCTTTAAGGTTTTCTGGTAAATTCAAATGTAAAAACAAAAATAAAAAAACCACTCCAAGTTTTCAGATGCAGCAAGACGTCCATTTTCTGAACAAAACTGGCTTCTGCACCTTAGATGTGCTGTTTTCTACACCTCTAGAAATGATACAGTTCACACTGTAATAAATAATACTACATTCAACCATTAGTACAAAAGCTTTTCTCCAAAGTACAGGATTGAAAAAATAAAATTACAAATCAAGTGCTGCTTACAGGTTTTTACAATGCAACAAAAACATTTTTCTGTAAATACAATATATGACTTTCAGTACTGTGACTTTGGAATCAATTACTGTCTCACGAAACAGGACTGACCTTGTTTAGAAGGCTAATCATTTAAACAAGCTTGACTGCAATCAATAAAATACACACACACAAGTGTATTTATAGTTACAAGTTCATAGGACTATTTTATTATTATTTATGCAGAAATCACAAAACTGAAATAATAATGTATTAATTTTTTTTCATGCCTTCACTGTTGCCTAGATCACACTGAAGAAACTATGACTTCTGTGTTGCAGTGCTCATCAGTAGCATGCAGCTTTCATCATTCATCACTTTGGATTGCTTGGGAGATTGAGTATCTAGGCAGAAAAAAATTATTCCGTAGAGTAGAAAATAGTTTACCAAGTACTGAAGAGATTAATAGTAGTAAAATGTATCTTTGAACATAGCACCTTTGAAAGCTCATCTTGGGTAAAATAGCAGCAGAGTTACACTGAACCATCTGAATGAGAAACATCAAAAGCATCTTGGTATTATGTCAATATTTATTATACTGGATTTCTCCCTGTTTGGAAAATCCATGGAGTGGGAGTAACTGGAAAGATCAGTCTCTGTGGGGAAAACAAAACAAAACAAGAACATATTTCTCCAGGACTATTACAAATACTATTACAAATATTTTACGTCTGAGAAACTTCAGAAAACTAGTTGTGGATTGCTTATGGACATGCAAACATTTGAGTATGTTGTGATTTGGCCCAGCTAGCACAGCAGCAAGACAGTCTCTTACTCGGTACCGCCATTTATCCCCACCCTCATTAGGATGACAGAGGTCCCAGCAAAATGGGAGTAAAAAGATAAGCAAGGTTGTTGTGGATTAAGACAAGGGCAGGGAGGGCTCACTGCCAGTTACGGTTCCGGGAAAAACAGACTCCAGTACTCGACTTAGAGAGGGAGTCTCTGCTCCAGCACACCTCCTCCTCTCCTTCATCACTGACCTTGGAGTCTGCTTAGTTGTTTCTCTCATTGTTCCTACTCCTTGCACCACCACCAGCCAGAAGAAGAGACAGAAGAAGGAAGAAACAGGAAGAAGAGGAAGAAGTCTCCTCTTACGGCTTCTTAAAAAGCAATCATGGAGGCATCTAATTAGGCTCAGAGTTGGGGAGAGTTTTGAGTAAATACTTACAGAAGTCATCTTTACAACCCCTTACCAAAAAAGGCTGTCATGTCAAACCATGACAGAGTAGTAGCCCTGATAAGCAAGTCTCTTTATGAGAATGTTTGCTCAGATCACGATAATAGAAGTGGTAGTACCACAAGGAAGATATGTATAGGCCTGGAGGAATGTGTATGGACACTGTAGAAACCCACTGTTCAGCTTCCTCCAACTCTTTTGCATGACTACAGTTCAAAGAAGACTGTGTAGTCACCCCAAGACCTTCTCAGTTTTTCCTTTGCACTTCGGGATGCAACATCCAAAATCTGTTATTTCCAAGATAAGTATGCTCACATGTGGCACTCTGCAGTGTAATTTTGCAATGTAATGATTTTGTGAAGAGCAAAATTGAACACAAAAGGTCTTGCAAGCATGGAGTCTTTCTAGATTAAATCCAGCTTTTGCTATAATACAGTTAGCCTGACTGAGCTTTTACAGTGTTGACTTGAGATATTTCATTAACAAGAGGTGACGATTTCAGAATCTAATAGCATGCTTTAATCTCTATTTACTATTGATCTTTTTTAATGCATCAAGCATGAGGAATTTGGAAAGATCCTGTAATTTTTTTTTCCTCTGGAAATAAAGTTTAAGGCTAAAATACAATAGTTTGGATTGTACCAATAATTAATAATAATGAGAAATAAATTGCTGCAGGAAGTTAGGAATTTTTATGAAGGGAAATCATTGTGTTTGCTCAAAGGTATTTAACAGGAGTGAATGGAAATTAATCCATCATTTATAATAGAGCACAAAGGAAAGCATTCAAAGGGAAACCAATTTTAAATATTTTAATGATGATTTATATTTTAATTATATAATGCTTATTTAAAATGATAATTCACAACGTCACAGTGTGCTTCTAAGAAGAGTGACAGTGTAAAGGAAATGGGTTATATATTCCTACATGAAAGCTAGAAACTAGGTGTTGAAACAGAAATTCCCCTGTGAATATGATGTGACTATTTAAAAATGCAGCATTAATTTATCAACATATGTATATCTCTATAAACAATAAGACAATCAGAATAAGAATCACTGTAAAACTGTTTTTAGGGAAAAAGCAGCTTTTTACTTACACTGTTTTTGATTTTTAAAAGTTGCATGAATTACCAGATGATTTTTATCCTATATCACCATTTAGTGAAGTTGTTACTGTTACATAAGCACCAGATTTAACAAATTTTCTTCCCACTTTATTTCCTAGTTCTCTTCTTCCCACAGAGTTTGGCAATGTCTTTTTCGGTCAACTATTTTTTCTTTTCCCTTCTCTCCTCTTTTTGGGGAGGGGAGGTTGGGTGAAGATATCTCTCTATTTTCAAGAAAAGATTCTTCATAAATACCGCTGTGACAAATCCATTACACAGCAAAGAAGTGATCAGCGTGGTGCCACACTCTAGCTGAGAACTGAAGGTCCAAACTAGTGCTGTTCCAAAAGATCAATGGGGGACACTTCTAACAGTGAGAATTTTAACTGACTCTATACGACACTAAAAGAAAATAAAAGATCAAATGGTAGGTTCTAAGACAGAAATAAATGTGTGTTTGTTTCTGCCCTTCTGGACCACTCTTTAAATACAGCCTAGGAAAAAAAAATGCATTAAGGAACAACAAAGAAAGTACAAGTAGCCAAGATCTGTGTTCTTCTGATAAGGTATACTCCAATTCACTGCAAACTTTAAACAGCATAGGTAATTAACCTCATCGAAAAAAAATACCAGGGGACAAGGCAGATACTGTCCCACTTGAATTATTTCAAACAAAAATGGATCTCTTTATTTATTTTAAAACTATCAGTCAAGGGATGTTATGAGATGAATTAGGGAACTGGAGGCTAATATTGTCTTGGGGAGAAGAAGAGGTCTACTCACAATGTTAAAATCTAAATGCTCTAGTTAGGATATGTATATATATTTCATAACTAGTGCAGTTCATTTAAAGAAATGGTATTTATTCTGAAGCAGCAAGTAAAACTGCTTGGATTTAGGTATTGACCAGATACTGCTGCTGAAGTGCTCTCAGATATGCATCTCACTCTTCTCAGATTATTGGCATACAATAATGTATTGACTGAATTGTACTAGGCAAATTTCTTACTTGTTCCTCAGATATCTCCTGATGATATTAAAATGAGGTACTTATTTAAGTCTCCCCTATATGTTACTGGAAGAAAACTTTGATGTCTTAGATACTGGAAAATTTTAACATCTGTTGTTTACTTGCATGCATCCTGGATGAAGGAAGAAAAAAGTTTCACTTCAGAAGCCAATCAGTGAACTTTTGCAGTTTCACAGTCTTTTCAGAAGAAGAAATTGTGAGTTTTACAGTGAAGTATAGCTGTGAGTCATTTGAATAGGATTTGGAGGTTTGTTGGGTTTTTTTTGTTTTACCAGCCCAGGTTCGTCAGATTTTACTTCACTATGAAATAGTGGCAGAAAAGATTGTATGTTGATCCATCATCGGTTTTAGGGATATAGTATGTTCTGTATTAAAAAGCTTTCACACATAAACTTAAAAAATATGTTTCAGTGTTTCATACTACATATTTAAATGCACATAACTTTTCCAGAGAAAAAAAAATCTAAACAAATCATATTTTGGTTTGAGATCTGCCTCTCTCTACTACCAGTAAAACACATTTCTAACTTCCTTTCCCTTATAGATTGTACACATTTGAAACTAAGCAAAAGTATATACAAGACTGAAAACTCTGGTATATTTTAATCATCCAAAGAAAAAAATTTATGAGCAAGAACACCTATGAACATGAAGTGGTTTAGTTACAAGTGGCACAGCAAGAAGAGAACCTAGAACATCAGAAAACTGTTGAAGCAGAATCATAATTTAAAATACTTTCCTACTTGGTATAAAAGCTTGAGAGTTTTTAAAGTATAAGTATTTTTCTATCTTTTCTTATTATTCTTCTTTGTCCTTGTCAGATAGCCCTAAAAATGTCTCAAAACATATTACAATAGATAGCATAAATAAAAGGGTTGTTTCTACCCCCTCAAACTTCCTCAAAATAGGAACTTTCCTGTGACAAATTTAGAGCCCAGGATCACTTTATACTTATCAGTCTTTTAAACACAAGTGTGTACACGTTCAAAGAAGCTAAGACTGACCTCTAAGTACAGCTGGAACATTTATCTTAAATAGAGTGAATCATATTTGGATGATTCTGAAAAAGAGCTTTATTTCTATGCTGTCTTAATATGTCTCTTATACAGCCTAAAAGAAAGCTTAATTTGGATTATGAGAAGCAACAAACAGTACTTTTCCTTCTTAAGTTCTCACAGGGAAAAAGCTTTTCTTTGGTGTCACATATCATCACCAGCTCCAGTTAGAATCTTAGACCCATATATCAAAAAGCTGTCACTTCTTCTATAAACATTTGTATGTAGTTGCAATATAATTTTCATGCCTGACAACATAATGAAACAGTTCCATGTGGAAGCTGCTCGAAATGTTATTTGACTCAAGTGACCAGCAGAAGCAGTTCAAACTCTAAGGAGCTTGTCAGGGATCTTCACTATCTTCTACAGCTACCTCTGGTCTGGAAGAGAATGAGGTAAACTGTAAACAAGGACTATCCAGGCATGGTTTACTAGAGGCTTGATGTCACTCGATTAATGCTGTTTACTGAAATACTGGCCCGTCAAAAATAAATCAGATTAAAGCGTGGCCATTGTCGTAGAAAGAGTTCTTGCTGTAATGACCTCATCCTGTGAATAAAGTGAAAAAACAACACCTTAAACACAGTTGGGCTGTGTCTTCCCCTGACTGGTTATATCAGGCCAGCTTACAGACCCTTCCAGAAGACTCTGTGACAGAAAAGCCATCATGCTAGAATGGTAGACATCACTCAGAACTGGGGGGCAACTATCAGTCAACACTGTGATTTGCAAAATATTTTCCCAGTTGCAGTGTCTGACTTGTATGGGACCTCACCATCATTGGTGCAGCACTAGGCTGGGATTTCCTAGCAGAATGCCTTCAAGGAAGGGTTCATTCTTAATCTGATAAAAAACACTTTATACCTTCAGCAGCTGTGGGAGAGGAAAAGAGGGAAACCGATACCAGCTTCTTCATCCTATTTCACTAGAGTTAACAAAATGATTCCCAGGCAGATGTGGCATGTCCCTCAAGATGTGGCAGATCTGTTTTTAAAGGAGTATTCCCAGTTGCACAGAGGGCACATAGGGGCAAATCTATTTGGTTTTGAAGATGTAAAAACTGGCCAGAAAAATTCTAAGAATTCACAGAAGCAGGTTCACCTTGATCAGGTTGCTCAGAAATGTGTCCAGGTGCATTTGAAAGCTTCCAGAGACTACACAACCTCTCTGGGCAGCCTGTGCCAGCACACTCTCACAAGAAAGATACTTCTCCTCATGTTCAAGTGCAGCTTCCCATTTTCCAGCATGTAACACCTTGTCCTGGCACTGGGTGCTACAGAAAAAAAGACTCCACCCATGTTTTTGGCACCCACCCTTTAGGTATTGATATCTAGAAGGTACTCATTTATAAATGACAAAAATAAAGATCTATTTCAGATCAAGGGTTTTTTTTTTTCACCAAAAAATAGGTTACTAATATGAAAACAAATGTAAAGAGGTTTGCTAAAGCTGCATTAGGCAGAAGTGGCAAGAGGAAAGAAAATGTATGTCTGCTGTATAGCAAATAGAGATCTAAAAGATAAAAGAGAGAGGGGGAAATGAAACAATGATTTATTACCTAGTCAACTAAATTTAAATTTGCTTTAATGTTAAATGTTTTTATGACTGTTCATGGGCACTGAAAACTTTAATGAATGTCCCTAGACACAAAGAGCTAGAGTTAATTCATACATAAACTATTCAAATATTCTTACTGGAACTGAAAAAAATTGGTGATCTAAAGAAAAAGCACTTTGTGAGATCAGTCAGAAATAACACAGATGAATCAGTAGTATAAGAGCTGTCTCAAGGAAGAAGGAACCAAAAGAACAGAAAAATTTAAAGAAAAAGAAGGAAATAAGTTATTTGGAGAGAAATTCAGGACCTATGATATTTCAAATCCTTTTTCTTGATTTTTAAACACAATGGAAGAATATACTATGACAAATAAATTTTCTAAGCAGCAAAATACAATACTATGACTGGTATCGTTACTTATTAGAGTGCAATTAGTTTGTATACAGCTGTCCCAGCCATATACCCTTCAAATCCACTAGAGAGAAATGATGTTTTCTTGACAATTCAAGCTGAGAAACTGCAAGAACAATTCTAGCTCTGATTACTTGATGTAATAGCCAGCTACCCTCTGCAGGTGAACAGCTGCTTTGTGTTTCAACATTTTATCCCCAAAGTCCCTATCCAGGCAAGTTTCATAGAATTAGGTTCCCTAACTTTCACAGATCACAGCCGTGACAGAAGCCTCTGCTGCCTGTCAGATTTGGAGACTTGATGTTTACACTGGAACTATTGAATTACACAACAGTGATAAAAAGCAATAGAGAACTGTTAAACCTCAGTCATTAGCACTTATCTTCAAGTTTGTTTTTATTTTAAAACAAAGCAATGGACCCCAACTATCCAAATACAATCCTAACTTCTTTTAAATTCATTCAGAAACCAATGCCGTGTGCCCACATATTCATCCACAAGTCTAGGTTGTAAAACCAATACAAAGCTCAAGTTTCCTTATTAAACATTCTAGCATTATTAATAATAATTGCTTCATTAAAGACTTAAGTAATTAGCTCCACTTATATGTAATTAAAGTATCCTCACTGAGATTTGCATATAGAACTCTGCATCTTCACAACTTCAGCAGAATTAAAGAGAGAAACTTATTACTTCTGTGAACATAATATTAACATTCACAATTAAAATCCATTAAACAAGGGAAAACCTGAAGTTCTCCTGGATGTCATGGGCTACTAAAGAAATATCTTTCAAGTAATTGGTAAAATATTCACCTAGTATAAATAAACCATTCATACAGACACCACCACTACAATCACAGAAAACTCTAGCTGATAGATGACCCTCAGACTTCAGGCTGGGCAGCAATGTTAAAACAAGCACTGATATAATTGCTCACAGACCGTATTGGTGCACTTGGAACTCATCATTCCAAGACTACCTGACACCTGATAATTGCTAATTGTCAAATACAATTATTCCGATCTTCAGAAACTTCTGACTTTTGTGAAGGTTATACCTCTCTGAACCTTTTGCAGTTGGCTTAGAGCAGCTGATGTGGCATGGTAGGGAGAAAGCCAGGCGGCGATCAGACCTGCAGCTCTGCAGAGCCTAGTCTCCTGCATCTCACTTTGTTAGTCACAATCCTCATTTGGCTGAAAAGGAGCTTGTTAAAGCTGCTATCATCAGCTTAGAAAGCAATATGAATGGGAATAATGAAACTTCTCACATAATTTGTCTGTTTTGTGAGCTCCCTGGCTCTTCAAAATGCCACCAGCAGACACATTCTGTATCTGAAGCTAGCCAATCTTCATAAATAAAAGAAGATACACATAAAACGCCCAAGTTTAGACAGAAAACAACCTGTGAGTATGTCAGCATTAGGCTACTGTTAACATAACTGTCTCCTCTTTCAAGGGTACTAATTCAAGTCTCCATTCAATCTGTAAAAATCCAGAGACTTATATCATGCATTTACTTGATAAATAATATACTTTTCCAAAGACATCACATGCAAAAAGATAAGCTCTACTAATCAAGGGAGAAGAGAGGAACATATTGGTGTATCTTTTTATGCACTGTCAGAGAGTTCATGCAGTAACTGTATTACTCATATTTCAAATGAAGAGAGTCATAGCTATTTTTTTTTATTTTGATTCAAAAGGTTATTTAAACTTGAGAGCTTGTTTTTGCTAGCAACTGAACAGGCATGATTCTGACAACATATTAATTTCAAAGAGTGAAAACATTCACTGAAGAACATTATTTCCCATCCATTTATAGTGGTTACCAGAGACAAGGAGGCAGACCAATACATTTTGTTGGATTTTTTGTTTTGTTTTTTACTAAATAAAGCTTTATCTTAATTCTAAGTTCACAGTCTCTTCCCAGTGCAAATTTGTACATCTTTGCAAATAAATGGAGAACCATGTTCAGGACAAATATCATGAGCTTGTAAAGACATAACTACCACAGAGCCAAGCACAGGAGTAACCATATAATTTGTGGAGTCATTCTACAGAATCCACTAAATGAAAGTAAAGGGTTTAGGCAAAGCGGACTAGCAACAGTATTAATAGTAGGAAGCTAGAAGTCATGGCAAAGAGGATATGATCAATCTAAATTTAATTGTACTTCTCATACTCCTTTCATATATTTTCAATAATTTGACTCAGTGTATCTATTCAAATTCAAACCAAACCCAATTCCATTCTGTTAATTACTTCAAGACCCATATCAAGAACTTAGTAAAAAAATTACCAAAACGTTCTAAAGACTTTAAAGCTCCAAGTGATGGTACTTATGTTCACAACAAGAGCTAGTGGATCAAAAGGATATGCTGAATGATTTTTACAGTTTTGAACGTCTTGCCTTTAATGACCAAAAGTAAGTAGATTCATAATCAGAATGTAATTCTGAAGTCAGATATTTAGATTTTTTTTCCCCCTTCTCCCAAGTAGAAATTACTGAGAACAACTGCACTAAGTGGCACAATAATTTCCCACGTCTCAGAAAAAAAAAAAAAAAAGATAATTTATTTGAATCAATCAGCAATAATTTGTATGCATAAACATAAAAGTTAACATGATTTTTTGATGCTCATAACTTTGCAGGTTGGCTGCTATGGCTGAAAGAAATTAAAATAATTTTCATCCTTTTTGCTACCAGCAGAACTTTGAATGTGAAAAATTTTGGAAATGTGCAACTACTTCAATAGAAATACCTCCTGCCCCTTACTCTCCATTGCTAAATTAGTCCTGTAAATCTATTGGGGTGGTTTACTTGTTTGTAGCAGGTCTTGGATTTTTGTTTGTTAAGTTTTCATTAAATCAGACTTGCTTTCCAGGTGCTTTTCATTTGTTTTTTTTTTGTTTAACCTACCACTTTTCCTATTACAGTTAAAACTTATTATGGATAGTTTACAGTAGAGCTATATAAACTCCTTTTGCAACATACATAAAGGATGGAGACCTTGTAATGCAGGGGAACAGGAATAGTTTATGAGGAAACAGAAAAGACATCAGCTACTATTGGTGGGTAACTAACTCAAGACCATAGACCCCACTGTGAACCTGTGAGTGTCAGCACCTAAGCAACTGATGAGGTAAACACAAAATAAACCAGTCAGCATTCACTGGGTAGCTCTGAGTTGTGTGAACACACACAACAAGTTTGTTGTTTTCCTTGAAACACACCCACCTGACCTTGTAATACCATGTTGAACAAATTATGCTCAAGGGGAGCAAGCTTCAGCAGGGCTCTGATAGTGCTATGTCTGCAATGCAAGCATGTTCACATGCATTTGGATAGTGACCAGACAGCAAAGAAAATGAGAGTTAGGGAGCTATATAAGTACCCTGCTTAAGTAAGGATCTCCCAGGACCTTAGAACATTGTCATTCTTAAATCTTACCTTCTTCAAGGAACACTATGTTTTCCTTCTAACTCATCTTGTGCATAGCTTTGCAGTTTGCCTTGTCATGAATGGAGGAAGAAACCCTCCTGTACATAAAAAAGTGCTCACAAGAGGACAGCTAAGAAAAAGTAGTTTAATTTTATGTCATTAAGAAATCCATCCTGATCTGCTTTAAACTGCATGAACTGCACATTTTTTTTCCCCAGCACAACCTAGTGAGTCATGTGGATGAATGTCACATTGCAACAAACGAATCACTCACAACATCATTGGATGGGGGAAAGCTCATCCCTGTCAGATTAACTAGTGTGTAAGCACAGGTCATGACACAAGTAAAATAATATCTATTTCATACAACTCAAATAGAAAGTTAATCTTTAAAAGACACTTGCTGTTTTTTCTTGATCATGCTTATGAACTACTGCATCAGACTTGCTTGGCAGTGTTTTGGTAGAGCAGGGAGGACTATTGAGGTGACATCTGCAAGAAGAGACTAGGAGCTGCCCTTGTGTTGGGCAAAGCCAATGTCAGCCATCTCCCGGCAGGAGCTGTGACCACCCATGGGGAGAAGAAATGTATTTTGAGGCTCTATTACCTACTCTCCCCCACCACTTCTTTCCGTCTAAATAATAAACAAAGTCTCTCTGTATCTCCTGCAAACATCTATGTAATTTACTCATAAAAGTTCAGGGCAGAAAACGGTATATGCACAGCCCACACTAGCTTTCAAAATTGCATCTATATCCAGCCATGTTATCTAGATGTCTTCCTTCTCTCTCTAATAAACCTGTCACATTTGACTGCTTTATTAGCAGCCTGCATAGATATGACAGAGACTGTTAGAATACTGCAGATTGAATTGCCTAAAATAGAACAATTTCAAAATTTTTAACAAACAACTATCAAATAATAACAAAACCATATTATTAGACAACAGTTTTTCCCATTCTTCTAGTCCCATCTTGCTGTTTTTAACCAGTTCTATTGAGCTCTTTGGGATACCTATTAAACTACTAGAGCTTATTTCTCCATTTCTTTCCTTCTTCTCCTGAGGTCAAAACCACAAATGTATCCAAAAAACTCTTAAAAAAGACATAGAAATTTGAAAAGAGTAATAACAGTATTTAAAAAAAAAAAAGAAGAAAGAGGAAAATGTCTTCTGAATTTAAATTTCTGTTATAATTTGTTTTGTGAAATGTTGCATTTTCCAGCAGTTCACTGAGAAAATTAACACTGTTGGAAAATCAGTAAGTTCCTTATGTCCTTAAGAGTGATAAACTAGTTTTTCAGTATCTGTGAAATTCAAGGTCATATATATGTACCAGAGGAACAGGATTTTCTGAATCTTAGCTGATAAAATGAACATGGTTATTTATTAGGTTCTGTATTGCTACTTAAGGAATTTCTGCAACACTATTCTACACTACACAAACACATATGAGTTTATTAACTGTACTACAGTATGCAAAACCAGATTGAGTTAGAAAAAATATTTCTTAACATTATACCAAACTTTCCCAATTTTCTTCATGCACACATCAAAGATAAGTATTCCCTAAGGAAAGATGGGGTGGGAAGGAGAGAGATACTATGAAATAAAATGAATTAAAATATAATTAAATAAAAAAAATAAAAAATTCAAGTCAAGCAGATATCTTCCTGAAACAGAAAACGCACTAAGTCCATTATGGAGGTGAAATAATCAAAGGGATGAAAATTAACTTTTTTTTTAAAGACTAAAAAGCAAAGTAGAAAATTTAAACTATTTTAGGCATCCTTGTCTATGAATCTAAAGTGTGCAAAGGCACTACATAGAAATCAAGGCATCATGGGAGAGTTCTTGATTTGGAAAATTCACCAACACACTGTGCCATCTTACATAAATTGGCTTTGAGTAAACTTGGATGAGTAGCTGTTTGACTCATTATTCACTAAACAGAATGCTATTGAGAAATAAACACCTATTCTTTTTCTTCTCATGACCATTTCCAGAGATAAAGGGTCTAGAAAGAGAATGATGGAATGGCTAATAAAACAGAAAAATACCTTTAGGATAAGTTTCACAGAGAAGTTCCTAAGCTGCTTAAGTATAGGGCTAAATTTTCACAAAATCCCCTTCTTCATAATTTACTCTACTAATTACAGCTACTACAGTTTCTAGACTAAGGTGATCTCAGTATGAAGAAGGTAATTTGATTTTCTCCTTGCAGCCTATAAGGCCCATTTGACCTGACATATAGGGTATCTGAATGTTTCAATGCTTTAGTAAATAAATGCATACAAACTATTGTTGCTACTGTTTTAAAAAGTACTTTTTTATTCCTTTTTTCTGTGAAATATCAGGAAAGACTTACAGGAACTAAACCACATCAGACTTAGTGATCAATGTAATTATACAGTATTGGATTGAACCATTCTATTTACATACTTGTCCATAAAAGTGAAAGACTCATTGTAATTCCCTTCATCTAGAAGTGCGTCTATAAGAACATACAATCCCTTTCTAATGGAAATCAGAATTACAATTAGAGCAAATAAAAAAAAAAAAAGAAAAGAGCACTAGCTGAATATTTTTTCTACAATAGATGCTGACACAGTAGAATAAAAAAGAAGTTCAAAAGGACACATCAATTCTATTAACATTTTTAACATAACTGTGAGAAGCCTACCTGCCTGAGATTTTCCTTACAAAGTTTGTCCTGACCCTTAAAGGTCTCATCACTTTTGCAAGAAGACAAACTTTCTGGAAATCAACTTTACTTCTGAAGGATCTCCCCAGATCTCCAGTTGGTAACTGAAGAGTCTGAAGTTCCACTCAGATAAACAAGGAAATATATGCATTTTATATAAATGAAAACACCCACAGCTCACTAGTCTTTCAAAATTAATTTTAACCTGGAAAGTTAAAAGAGGTACCGCATTTAGGGATAATTATTTTTATAATACAAATTAGGGAAACAGTTTTCTAATATATAGATTATATTTTAAGATCTTAACATGGAAAATAGTATCAAGGTGTCTCTCTCCTCATTCAAGTTCAAAGCTAATTTTCCTAACCTGAAGTAATTCTCACATTTTTTTGTCTCCCGAGAATATATTAACCTCTGAACTATTGTTTAAAAATTCAAGACTAGTGCAAGTGGTATTCTCCCTCTTGACACCTTCAATATTAGATTTGGCATACTCAGAAGATATCTACCAGAGCAGGTAAAAAAAAAAAAGCCAAAGTAAGCAACATTTGAAAAGTGAACAACTTAAAAATAAATCAGACACTTACCTGGTTAATACTTCAAGGCTGCAGCACCTACAAACACAGAAACCAAGAAAAAGTGCATTACACATATAGGTTCTACAAATAACCTAGAACAGATCTACTGAGTGACAAAAAAGCTTAAATGCTCATTGTAGACACCTGTGGTGGTCCATGTGGCTGCAACCTCAGTACATTGCAAAAAAAAAAAGCTCATTAAGGAAGTGAGTTTATAGACCCATCACCTTCTATACCAAGTGATTAATTATCATGATATATAGACTCAACTAGTAAGTAATCACATCTGTCTAAACAGAATTTTATTTTCTTTGTTACACCACCATAAAATATATAGTGTATAAATGAAACAAAGAGTAGATATATCAAGCAGTCACCAAAATACTTATATTTACTGCTTTCTGATTTAGAATTTTTTGCTTCCCAGATAAGTCAAATGGTGCCTAATCTAAGAAATAAATATCTTTATTACACTACTTGTGATAGTGACCAGACAACCTTGTGAAAGAGAAAAGGAGTCTGGACATATCTGAACTTCTCTGGACCCAGGAGCCTTCAAAGGGAAGGCTAATTATAAAAGCTGACACATCCTACCATAAAGGCAAGATGGAAAAAAGTGGGAAACTCTAATGCCATAAATCTGTCTGATGGTCCACTCTTAGGGGGCCCTTTGAAAGCTGTCATTGACAGAAGCTTTTGAAGAGATTTATTCAATAAACATCTCACAAGGATTCTTAAAATTCTTTATTTAAGATTCATAACATCCTGTGACTACAGTATTGCTAATATGTGAATAGCCAAAATACTTCCAGCATCACTACCTTACTGCTTTTTCATGTCTTGAGAAAAATTATGATAAAATTATGTGAAAATATCTCCCCCCTCCCAAACCTTTGTAAACTGTTATGTCTTACTGTTTCATATCTGTCCTCTATGTTACCAAAACACTTCAGGACAGAGAAAAAATACAATCGTAGTCTCTTTGGTTTTTTAATTTTTTTTCTCTCCCAGAAAGATCTTACTAGCTCAGAATAAAACCTTTCTCTTTTGCTTTAGAACACCTGATTCCCCTTTGCCAGCTAAAGGTAATTAGCCTTTAATTATCACCAGTTACATTTTCACCTGCAAATCACTGGAAAGTCAGGCTTACCCTATTAGCATATTCATCTCCCACCTGCAGTCAGTGAGGAAATGCTTCTGCACTTCAGCTGAAGGATTAACCTTTCAGTTACCAGTGTCTCAGCTGCGTCCTCAATTGAACCCAGAACATAAAATTTGTGCATGCATGTGCAGATTCTGGGGTTAAACCATTGGTTTACTGGAAACTGATTTTAGAGGGTTTTTATACCCTTCTAGAAGGCAATACATGTTGAAAAAAAAAAAAAACAAAACATCGCAGAGGCAAATTGTGCAGTCCTTTTGCTGCCCGTTCCCGAAGGAAAACACAAAACAACCGAGGTCGTTTTATGCGGTGCTTTATTGAGGGCCCTAGGGACCTGAGGACTAGTGCCCCCACTAACAGAAAATTTCACAGAGTTTATATACTTTCCACAAATGATTACTTCATCAGGTCCCCGTGATGTTTACCAGTTTTCTTAGACATTAGGATTATGTTGTGCTCTTTCATGTAGTTACTTGAGACTATGCTTATCTGAATCCACAACAAGAAATTTCCATAGATAACAAACAGGTAAACATTCGAGATAACGATTTCTTTGAGAAAAACAAGATTCAGCGTTCAGTATTCTTCACTAATCTCTTTGCTTTGTTTAAGCAAGAATGCACAAGCTCAGCATGCCCCACTAGTTCCCTAGACTGCTAGGTTACATCAACATCCCACACTGCTCACTAGGCCTCGATACAGACCTTAGCCTAACTATTTCTAACTTTCCATATACAGTAATGCTAACACTTTAAGTGAGCTGGAGATTTCTAGACATTGATGACAGAGCAATGAAAATACAAAGCATGATGTTCCAGTGAACTCTCCTAAAAGTTTCTGCAATGCAGGTATTCTCAGAGGCAGGGGTCTGATTTAGAGCATTCAGCTGACCTTGGAGCAATCTCTTCTCAGCTTTTACTGGGCTTAATTCTCCAGCTTAATTTTTGCTTGTCCAAATTATTTTTTGTTATTTTTCACAAATATAGTATTATTTTTTGCACATATACAGATTTGATGAAGTAAATGTTTGCAGTGGTTTAGTTGTGCAAACAAATATCCTTATGCTAGTGACATATTAAATGCCTTCAAAAGGACTAACAGCACACGTAAACACATCACTAAGGTGCATATTTTCAAGAGAATGGCAAAACACTATGAATTATTACAGACCAGGACATAGTGGCCAATGTCTGCAATAACATATGCACAATTGAAATATAAATAACATCCACTACACTAAACTTAGGTATAGAGAGGAATTACTTTTTTTTTACTTTAAAAAAATAAATAAATTTGAATACCCTTCACAGAAAAGAAACCATAACATGACCACAGATGCAATCTATTCTTTAAATCAAACAAAAGGAGAAAATCTTCCATCCCTGAATCTAAGATCCTTAGTTGTTCTGCAAAGACCTAAATAAAAAAAATTAAAAGGATCCTCCAAAAAAACAACAGATTAACTGAGTTGCTATATTCAACTTTCTAAAAAAATAACCTGTGCCAAAGTAATAATGTAACTTTTTGAGTCTTGTTTCTGATGCATTATAATGTATCTTTACGCCACAACTTTGATTCGGTTAAGACTTTGTTGACAAATCATAAAATGCATAAAATATGCATAATTTTTTTCATAAAATGTTTATTAGATTGTCTGAAATGAGTTCAGTATTGGAGCACTGTATCATTGTATTATCACCATATTATCAATGTTATTTATGAAAAGTAATATAACAGCCCATAACTTGAAAAACTCTCTCACAGAGTTTAATCAAAACTAATTAAAATAAGAAGGTTTTCCTGTGGGAGTGTAACAAGACAATATTTTCCCCTGAAGATAATTTAATCAAACGTTTCAGCTACATTTATAATTCCTTTCTATCTTGATGCATACTGATAGAAAAGAGCATTTGGCCAAGATGCAGTGATTATTTAAGTAGTATGGAGTATGTGTAAAATGAAAATAGTTTAGAAAAGCAAAATGACTACTTACATTGGAATCATGTAACCATTTTTTAGTGGCTAATAGGCATCAATTTACTTAAGAGAAAATCATACTTCAAATGAGAAAAATTTCTATGTTGAAACACTTTGTTAGACCAATGACCATATCTTTCCCCAAATAAAGATACAGATATGATTCAAGGACAATCATACTGTAGCAAGCTGGTAGTCTGAATCATATTTTAAAGACTTCTAGGAAGAAGATACTAATTAATCTAACACAGAATAAATGTGTATGAAGATCCTAGGAAAGCACTTACTGAAAAAACAGTGCCAAATCAAACCAAATAAAAAAAACCAAATTGTGATACAAACGTTTAGAGGACAGGAACCCAGAAAACCTGGAACCCAGAGAGAGTTAAACCACCACACCAAGACATGAGCATTTGCAAGCACACAATGCTCTTTCTGAAGCGTAAAGGCTTTCTCTCTGACTGGGTTGAAGCTCTCTTACAAAACTTTACCAGTCTAGTAATAGTGAGCACTGAGAAAGATGTAGGAGAAAAAAAATTTAAATACTAAAATCTTCTTCATTTCATTTCATGTTCTTGTAGTTTGTTTTTTAGTTTCTTCTTTTTAAAGCCTGTATTAAGCCATATAAAAGCTATGAACTTGTTTATCTCAAGGTTGAAGGTAATTTTACAAACGTAAGTAGAATCTAAACCTATATCTATATAACTATACATACATACATACATAGTATAACTATAAACCAAACTGTTAAATTTCTAGAGTAAAAAAACCTAAGCATTTTGAAATCTAACACTAGAAAATAAATATTTAAATACTCCAGCCATATCTTCTGTTTCCTCTTATTCAGTCTCACATATTTGTCCTCTATACTCCCTCAGAATTCTAACACTGCTCTTCAGATTTTACAGACATATATGCACTTCATATTGCTATTATACAGAACAGAGCAACAACAACATATATTTTAGGTCACATTCTTATGATGTAGAAAAGGGGATTGTGTCTAAAGACATGAATTTACAATTTATATAATTCACTGTTACATAAATTTTTCATACAAACTTGCAGCTAACAGACTGTTTTTTATCTTGTGGGACAGTGGTCATACTTGCCATGAAGCTTCCTCAATAAGAAATATGGCAGAGTTCCTTTTTTTACATGCATATCAGATTAAATACACGACATTCAAATCACGTTTTCTATAACAAGACAAAGCATAATTATAATTCAATACATTTGGCTGCAAATCAAAACAGCTACCCTCTACCAAAAGCAAAGGTGCCAAAAGCATTTGCTTTGACTTAAATGATTGGAAAATTTCAGCACATAAGACATCAATTTCTTGACACTTCCTTCAAATTGGCTTTGAACATGCAAATCCTAAGAAGATAATTTGTCTTCTCCTTTCTTTAACAATCCCTTTTTCGCTTACAAGTACTAAAGTTTCGTTAAAATATTCTGTATTAAATACAGTCCGTCTTCCCTAGCAAACACTCTACAACTTTTTAAATGCAATTGTACTTGCAGATGTTTTAAGCTAAGAAATGTGAAGTTCATGATTTCAAATTTACTTTAATTTGCCTGATTTTATTGAAACTATATGACACCTAATTAAAGCAAGCTTTAATTACATGTATTTTAAGCATGAATTTAACATCTTACATTGACAGTTCAATAAGAACTTTTTTGTGTGAATTTCATCAATAATCAACCTTAGTAATCCTTGATTGTCCCAACGCATCAGCAAGTCTCTGCATGTATAACCTATTAATGTTAAAGCCCTCAAACAACAAGTGAAAAAAGTCTCAATTCTGCCATGTTTACTGTTAATGGAATGATTCTGTATTGCTTATTTGTGGCACAGAAATATAAATTTCTTCTCACTGCCCAGTCATGAGAAAAATACATGACCGATGTTCATGGGGACAACACATTCTCCTATCTGGAACATCTGATGTCTATCAGTGCTCAGTGAAACACGTTATTAATGTAGTCATTATCCAGAAAAGCATGATCTGGTTAACTACTTCCAACACTGAACATGTGCATGTTGTATTCTGACTACAGCCTCACCTGCTAAATGTAAACAGTGACAAATCATTGTTTTTCATATATGTTATGCACTTCTATGATTCAGTGGAAATACTGTATAAAAAATAAATTATAAATTGCTCTGTAATATGCAAAAGATGAAAAAATATTACTAAATCCATCAAACAATCCAGATCACATTCAGGAATCTTTGTGAAGGAAATAAGTGTCTATGTCCTTCTGCTTCTTCCTCCAAACACAATATTCACATATAAGTGAAGGTTCTTTTCTAGGAGAAACCAACTATGACAGACAACCACCAAATATTTTATTATGGTTTCTCTCAAATGCTACAGAAGAAAAAGGGAGTCTTTTATTCTTAGCTGATACTGCTGCACCAAGGCACATAATTGCATTATTGGCCCAGTGAACTCAACCCAACTGTAATTAAACAAAGCCATTATTTATTAAACCAAGGATTCTGATTTATTGAATTTTTGTTGTTTGGTGGTGATGGTGGAGGTGCTGGCTTCCCTTCTGGTTATCTATATGTTATATATACTACTATTTGAGGATTAACCAGTAATAAAAATGGTGTAGATCGTTAAGCATATTCTGCATTAAATTTTAAAGTACTATTTCCATTTACTTTGGCAAACTAATAATGAGGAATATATTGTGGATTTCAACTGAGAGTTAATAGGATCATTAAACTTGAAAAGCTCAGTATAACTGAATAAAAAATTGTTTTACTGTCATTGTAAAGGATGAAGAAAAAAAGGAACTTAATGAAAAATATAACTAAGTTAATGTCTTTTCCCTTAAAACCATCCCTTTGTCTTTTACCTTCTGAGATATTTTGTCTTCAGAAAGTAGTGGCACTAACAGCATTATGAGTCTGTAACTAGAAATGTCAGAAAAAATATTTCCAGTATATTATTACTAAATGATTATGTTGGAATAATTTAGTATTTCTTTCTGCATAAACATACACTCTTTTCTTGTCAGTAGTAAATAAGCAGAGCTTTTTTCCCACAGTTTTAGAAACAGAACTGCCAAGTACTCCAATGTACCTTGCATCTTCTGTTCAAAGGGAGAATCACCTAGGTCTGTGTCATTCATAATAGAGGCTGTCTAAATATGAAGTCTTCATAGGAATCCCAAAGTTTCACTGTCCATGGCTTTGGAGAGGTTTTCTTTTGTTTGTTTTATTTTATTTTGTTTGGATTAATTTAATTTTATGTTATTTTGGCTTAATTTTATTTTATTTTGGCTTTTTTTGTTCCTATTTGTCATTTTTAAACAGAAATGTCTTAATGTTTATTTATTGTTAAAATGTCTAAGCTGAATATTTCTACCTCAAACTTCTTGCATGATTCATGGTGGATACAGAGACCACTAATCCCCTGTTCTGAACAGTATTCTAAAACTTAAGTATCTTTCACTATTTTGGAAAATGATGTCATTTACCTCTAAAAGTATTCCCTTCTTCTCCCCTACCACATCCAATTTTCTTTATATTAAATAACTGAACTAATGAATTTCTGTGGGTAATGTTACCTGGAGCTTTGATCTATTTTGTTCTTCTCCTTTGGACTTCCTGCAATTAGACAATTACATCTATTTTAAAGGCTGAAGTGACAATGAATCTGACATCTTTTAAATTCTTGCTTGTGTACTTGTATTTCACCCAAACATTTCTTTCAGAATGACATAGACTCTGGAACTACAAATAGGAAAAAGTGAGGTGATATTTTCTCTCAATTTTTGATGACTTTCACTTTCAAAAATGTCCATTTAATTTTCCATCTCACTGTGTACAGGAACACTTAGGTCCTATACTTTCTTCCTTTTTTTGCAGACAGTTTAACCCTCAAATTCCATCTCTGAGCAGTAGGTCATTTTCCTTTCCTGTAAGTCCTATAATACGGCATAGAAAAAGAATCCTGTAAGATGGCAGACTGCGCCTACATTTCTCTTTTCATTTGTTGTTTGCATCATCTGCAAGCCACAGCCTTTGTTCTGTTTGTCTCTGTCAGATAAAAGAGCTTCTTAGAACCTTTCAGCATCTTTGCCTTTCTAATACCATATTTATACATTATAATAAAGTCATTTCTCAGCTTCCTTCAAAAGAATGTGCCATTAGTCTATTGAACTGTGAGAGATTAGACCTTATTTTATTTTTTTCTCTCATTTTCCTCTCCTCCCAACAACATTTGCCACTTGTGTTCCAATGTAGAAACACTGCAATACTCCAGCAAAGGCAAATTTCTTATTTTTTTAAATGTTGCTATGGAATGAGAGGAACTCAGGAAGGGGAAAAAAAATAGGAGCTAACAGTGCTGTGTAATAGTTTTGCCCCAGATTTGTGACTGGAATTACAGTTATCTATTTATCAACTAAACAGATGAAGCTTTTACAGACTAAATAAAAAAGGATAAGTCTTTCTTTAAACCTCTGTGAGTACTACAGAATTTCTTTTTCTGTAAATGTAAAAGTGGGAAATCTCATAAACTGAATCCTTAGCTATAACACTTAAAATAACTTCTTAATTTTTAGCAAGTGAGACCTAAACCTCCATACATGGTAACATATATTAAATACTCCTTTGCATGTTACAATAATATGACCATTGAGGGTAGTGCTTGAAACATAATACACTGCAGTTTCTTAAAAAGGATGGCTGAAAAATGATTGATGAAGTGAACAATATTAAACCATTTTTGTAAAACAAAATAGAAACAAATTATTACATAAAAATTAATTTGATAATTAGGTAATGAAAGAGACTTCAATTTTACTAGCATATATAAAAATAATATGTTTGTCAATGAATTCTGAAATATTTATATATGTGTTTTCTAACTAGATGCAATTAAAAATAAGTCTATAAGACACTGGTAGATTTTTTAAGAATGAGGACTGTGTGCTGTGCTTAGACAATGCTACTGACCTCATGAAGTAGGCTTGAATACTGAATAAAAATAGATGGTATGAAAGTTAAGTACTTTTGAAGAGAACAAGGAGAAATTTTAAAAAATGCATAAAAACAAACCTTTTGAAGAGTAAACATTTAATTTTCTCTATAGTTTTGGACATATTCCCTAAAGCAAATCTTAAAGAAGCCTTTTCACCTGCTGTTGCTCTGTTGAACATAATAGAAAAGGAAAGACAAAACTGAAACAGTTCATGATCACTTGAAGTGTAGGTAGTCTTTCATTGTCTATCCTTTGTTGATGAGGCATGTCATGGTTTAGTGAGGAGCTGTTTTTGCTTGGTAACAGGGAGAGGGGGCTGCAGTGCAGAGCCAGTAAAGAGTTCTCAGATTTTCCCGTGGCTCAGATCCACTTCCAGGCCAATTGGGCCAATCTGATGCCTCTGCCATCACTCTTCAGGGACGGGAATTTGAAGGGCTTGGGAGGAGATGTAGGAGTGGTACAAGATGGAGGCAAACATGCGGGTCCCACAGTCAGAGAAGGAGCAAGGAAGGAGGAGCACCAGACTGCAGACTCCTCTGCCACCCATGGCAAGAATACAGCCTGTACCCCTGCAACCCATGGAGGGCAATGACAGGACTGAGAGGCACCAGTAGCTCTAGGTCACAAGTCCAGAAGGGTGAGAGACTGTGTGAGGAGGAGGCCATGGCACAGGCCGTAAGGGATAAGGACTATTGTAGAGAAGTTTCTGCAATTAAATTATTCATAAGAATTGCTACATATCATACATGAGAAATTATTAGTATGTTTCTGTTATAAAACATGTAAATACAATTCTCATAACTATGAAAATAGAGCAAGCTTAAAAGGATGATTTGTAATAAAAAAGTTATTTTTGTGGGGGAACTCT
The DNA here is from genome assembly GCF_028858725.1 of Colius striatus. Lineage (NCBI taxonomy): Eukaryota > Metazoa > Chordata > Aves > Coliiformes > Coliidae > Colius > Colius striatus. Next base: position 30,620,019 of record NC_084761.1, read on the forward strand.
CCCCTGTGAAGAGGTAAAGAAGGAAATAACAAAAAGTGTGATGCTGGAGGCCTCTTAAGAAATGCTATTGACCTCACCACAAACGAATCTCTTGTTTTGCTCACAAGAGAAGAGAAAAGTACACTGAAGTAAAAAAGGGTTTACATCTAAACTGAAAAGCTGAGAGGAAGTAGAATCCAAGTATACCTCTGTCCTTGTCCTCAGCTGAGGATCAGAGTCCTTGGAAAGAATCATACTGCTGAATTGAACTATCCTGTCCATATCAAACATATTCAGACTATATAAATGTTAATTTTGGTCCTCATTAAAGCTTCAGTTTTGCCTACTAGTTCTGTTATCAGGAATCTAAATTCAAGTTGCCTGGACTTTAATTAACTGGGCATAAGTTTGAGTAGCAAAGCATGCACAACAGGTGTATCTGGAGTTTAGAATCTGTTCTAGGATCCCTCTTACATGGCTTTTTCCACTTTCCCTTTTCTATTAGAAAGAAATGTTTAGTCTCATAATAGGATATGAGCCAAATAGTGCTGAAGTCTTCAACAGCAGCATGAGGTGAAAAAATTTTTGTTCTCTCCTTTCTTCTGTGCTTATACAATGTAAGACTATATCACAAAATTGCTGTCCTGCATGGGACTTTTATCTTATTTTCTATGTAGATTATATTCTTTTCCTGATAATTGTAAATCAAAAGAAACTTTCTCATTGTGCACTACCTTTGACTTCTGTTAATGAAATCTATTTCTGACATCAGAGTAACAGAGCTGACACAGCATCTATGAGCAAATGTCAGATTTATGGCCTCTCAGCTTCTGCAAATCAGAAAGAGATGAATTATAAGGGATGCATTTACTGCTTGAAAATAACAATAAGTTATAATTGGTCATTTGGGGAGAAAAATGGATCAGAAAGGTGGAAGGTGATTTGAATAATTTTCAAATAAAACATTTGTAAAATTTGACTGAGCATGAAGGTGCATCTTTAATAAATGTTGTCATCCACCTTTCCATGTCACTATAATCAAAACAATATCAGCACTTTGCACACCAAAAAGTCACACGATGGAACGTTAGCTTTGATACTCATATCAGGGAAAAAAAAAAAAGGGGGGGGGGGGGAATCATAAATATTGAGAAGTTTTTTTCTTGGAGGGGTTGAGGTAAATGAGGAGGTAATCACATCGTATTACTTTTAATCATATTTCTCCTAAACATGACACACAAGGTTTTAAAAAACAAGTCTACATACACTGCATTTACACAAGATATAAAAGTTGAAAATAATTTTAAAAATTGGAAATTTTCTACTTACCTTTCTTTATTGCATAATAAGTACAAAGCTAAGCATATGCTTGTCTTTCTCCACAGAACATAATGTTTTTGGCACAAGATTTTACTCTACAGAAACAGGAAAAAATTAGCTGTCGAAAGCTTAGAAGGCCAATTTCTTGAAAGAAAAAAATGCTTTGGATTTTTTTCTATCTCATTACATTATACAGTACTAAAAGTCACAGAAAAACGGTACTTATTTTTGTAGTTATGAATATAAAAATGAAAAAGTTTTCATATTCTAAAAATCAATCAATGACTTGTTTTTATTTCTAAAAGACACAAACTTGTTAAGTGCTCTGACAGAAATTACAGTATCAGAGGTATGGAATTTGTTGAATATGGAAGTGTGGGTTGGAATGACTGCTTGGGCTCTGATCAACATCAGCTTGGATCAGTCTTGGTTTTGTCTATCCAAGTCATTAAAATATTGGGGATAGAGAGATCATAGCTCTCCTGTGCTGCACTATTGCCTGAGTGAACAAAACAGAATATCGTTACTGCTTCTTTCTTCACAGGAGATGTAGCTTCCTACTGGATTCTACCCAAATTTTTTATGTTCTTCCTGAACTGCACCCTGGTATTTATGTCCAACCTATGCAGCAATGCTGAATAGAAAGAGGAAATAATTTTTTTATGATCTCCTGGTCATGAATCTTCTTATTGTAGGTAGCTCAGCTTGCCCAATTATACTTACTGCTAGCTCAACTCCAAAGTAGTATTCATTCTGCAGATTCTTCTCAGTAATCTACTAGTCAGCCAGTCTGGTCTCAACCTGTATGGATGCAGGGCACTATTACACTTTTAACTCAAGAAATCCTCAAGAACACCAATATTTGTAGGGTTGGGGGAGTGGGGGAAGTGGTTTATTTTTTTCCTTCTGTTAAGACAAATACAAGTGGATAGTGGTTTTGATGACATTTCAAAGTGCAAACACTTTAAAGAAAAGCTAAAATTATACTTTTTAAATTGATTTGATAACCACTAATAAAACCTTTTTACTCTTGAGTCTGTAGGGGCAAAGGAAGTCTAAACAATAAGCTAGCAAGTAAACTGCAAATATATTTCTTCTTCCCCTAAAAACCAGAGGCATTTAAAAGTGGTTTTTGAGGTCTCTTCAGTTTGGTAACCCTGGTGGACATAATTTTAATTTTATCATAGTATATACTACTAATTCAAGAAGGATGATAATGCTCCTCAAAAACACCTATTGTTTAGTTTTAAGATCTCCTTGTTCAGTATAGAAAGGAATGACAATAGATTCTCGGTTCATGTGTTTGAAAACTGCAAATACTACTGCAGCAGTTGCTTTAATCGCAGATACATGAAGTAGGAATGGCCAGAAGTCAGAATTTATGTTCGATGGCAGTTCAGAGAAGTTATTAAACATTTACTATAGTTTTCTTCTATACGCATAGCATATGACTGAATGACAGAGCATTAGAATGTGGCCTAAATTTGATATTTAAAGGGTCAAAAAAGGATATAGCAAATGAATCCTGTTCAGCTCCGACCTAAAGGTTTTCTAGCAGAAAGATATTACCAAGGAAAGTGACTGTTCACTATGCAAAGCACTGCATAAAATAGATTTCAATTCCTCAGCACTTAGAAAAAATACCAAAGGATGTTGCAAGAAAAGTGTAGGTTGTCCAGAATTTATTCAGAATATATAATGGAGAAAAAATGAATATGTTATAAGCAATGGAGAATACATTAGCTGTTAATACATTAGCTTGATAACATTTCTAACATTTTACCAATAGTTGTAAAGAGCAGTTGCCAAAAAAAAGATTTACTCTGATTTTGTTACTTTAAAATATATTCAGCTTTGAATCACATGAACTGTAGACCTCACAGAAAAATCTATTTTATTACAAGCACTGAAAAATTAAATGTAAACAGACATGATTGACAGATAGATACAAGATGACCAGAAGACCCAAGTGATGAGTACACTTCATGTGCAAAGAAAATATTTAAAGAACAAAATGTCTATATTTGCATGTAAAGTTTTTGTTTATAGTATATTGATTACATTCACTACATTTTTAACTCACTGTTTTTTTGTTTTGTTTTGGTTTTGGGTTTTTTTTTTGTTTCCTGTTTGTCTTTGATCCATTTGATACAAAGGAAGCAACAAATGTGGCTGTAAGTCTTACCTCTATTATTTACATCAGCTAGAGGCTCAAATCTGATACTGTGTAGGACAACTTCAAAACTCTTGTAAACTACAGTCTTAAGAGATGCTTAAGAATTGTTTTGACTATCTAGAACTTCTTAGTAGTATTAATTCTTAAGTAGAAAATGTTAAGAAAGCTATCTAGTCCACACATGGATTATCTACTTTTAAAAATAATTTTAAAAATAAATTAATTTGCAGATGAAAATAAATGGGAAGTAAGTAGATTGTAAATCTAGAGCTTGACTGTCTGTGAGGATGGATGGATGCATAGTAATGATTCATTGTACATCGCTATAGAGTTAGTAATTATGGGACAAGTTCTGACACTTTATATCACATCGTGTTGCTGAGAGAAACACTGAAATGTAATACATTGCCTTATTACACTTTTTTATTACTAGTGTAATTGTTATTGTTATTGCAATATAATGTTACTCAAGATTGGAGAAAAAGGTAGAAGATTTTATATCTTTGATGAATCTTGGATTACAAAAAGCACTACTGAACAATTTCTAGGGATTAAACTAGCAAAGAATTTCCTTGGGAATTTCCAAATACTTGATCACATAGATCAAAAATGTTGTGAGAATACTTCTTGATCTAGTTTGATATAAGCCTCTCAATCCAACTCATAAACACAAAGAAGCCATAAAATATAAAACTTAATGAAAAACTGTCAATTATTAAGTTGGGAATCTGATTTCTAGTCTCAATGTAAAGTATAGCCTTAATTGTCTTTTACTAAAAATTGGGGGTTTTTTTTCTACTCTTATGCCTCTCCTCAGATCAGAGAGTATCTGTCTTAAGTATCTCTTTTGTGTTAGTTTTATAAGAAATGGGATGATTCTCCTTTTCTTCACATACTTCCCTTCCTGTTATCTTGTTTCATGCAGTGGAACATTCCATGAATTAAATAGATTATATATCTTTGCCAAACATTTCATATGTAGCACATAACTGTAACATGAAGATATGGAAGTTCCTTAGATTTCAGGAAAGAAATGGACATTAATAACTCATGCATCTTAATGACAAGAGAAATGAAGTTTCTGAGGTTATTTTCAGTCTGTTATTTGCAGTTCTTGGTGTTGCGTATTATTATTTTAATGGCTGATAACCTGTCATTATCTGATTGTAATTTTATTCAAAGTGGATTAGTAAATTTTTTTTTACTTATATATTCCTTTTTATTATTATCTCAAAATCAGTTCACGTGTAACAAACCATCATATATTCTGAAAGTTTCAAAGATTGTAAACCTAGCCAAGCTCCATTTTTAGAATTAATGGGAATTTTGTTAGCATCATCAGAGCTGTTGTTTTTTGTCTTCTGTCTCTGGTTTTGTGGTTTATGTATTAACTGTGCTAATACATACTGTTAGTTCTACTTGCATGTCTAGATGTTAGTTAGCAATGTAAAGACCAGAACAAAATAGTCTTTGCTAATATCTGAATCTTCTGCATATAAAAGAAACTGTGTGCTAAGCTATAGGTCAGTTCAATCTTGGAAAATGAGTTATAGCACCATTTTGTCTGCATGAGTCAAGACTGCTGAGATGCAACATCAGCAAGTAACATCGTGAAGTTACTCAATGGTTGATCATACTGTAGTGGCAAATTCTATCTCCAAGTGAAATGGTATGAAATCAGGTCTACAAAAAGGGTAAAATCATGAAGAGATCAGATCTTCCATCTTCATTTCATAAATCCTCTCTTTTCAAATGTAGTATGCTCTTGGGAAATCGTATGACTTTGAAACCAAGATAGTTAAATAAATATGTGTAATTGCAACATAACCTACCAGAGGGTAAAGAAAGAGTGACTCTAAGTTGCAAAAAAAAAAAAAAAAAGAAAGAAAGAAAGAAAAATAATGAATAAAAAATGTACAGTCTCAAAGACTTCCTAAAATTGTCAGCTAGCTATATATACAGGAAGCATGGGTTTGAGAGACAACTCATGGGAAAGACTGAAACCACAAGAGGAACTTCTGAAATTTAACACCAAATAGTGCAAAGCCTGAATTTTAGGTCCTTTTTCCTCAGTTAAAATATGAAATGTTAGCCTATCTGTTATATGATAGCACAATAGTTTTGGCCACCTTTTAGGTGGAAGAAGTCGTTTGCCATCCTGAAGCTGCATGGTTACAGTCACAAGACTATGCCCACAATGAAAAGTCCATTGCTATTTTGGTACAACTTACTATACTAAATTGCTTAAATAATTTCAAGATTTGGCTTATACACCACCACATACATGGAAATAATTTAAAGAAGCAACTGTCCACTCTTAACTGTACAGTATTAAAATAAGTATGAATTCATAGGAGTCAATATGTTACATATGTTAACTGTCAGTCTATCAAATATTTTGACTCGTCTATGTTAAAAATATCATATGTAATTGCTATTATGTGCTGTTTATCAATTATTGTATGGTTAAAATACTCTTAAAAGTCATAAATATTGCTGGCATTTTTGAGAAGAAACAATTTCCAAAGAAATGTGCAATAGGTTTTGTTTATAAACATGAACAATATTTGAAACTACAGGTGGCAGTCTTTTTAATGTGGTTTCAAGAGTGAATGAAAAAGGACCAGTTAGCCTATTTCCTTTCAATCTGCATTCAAAGCCTAGACAAATATTTCATTCATCTTCAGAGAAACAAGTGCCATCATATAATTTCTCACAAGTGTTCAATACCTTTGCAGAACTGATTGGTAAAGTTGGAAGACATCTGCTTATCCTTCAATGTCTCACCATCAGCAGCAGCTTCACAACATCTATTTTGCTTTTCTACCTTTCATTTCTTCTAATATCTTTGCCTATTTTAAATACCCTGGGGAATGGTCCTTTAAATCTAACCATCTGTTACTTAGCTATTAAAAATAAATACAAATAAATATTAAAGCTGTGAGAAAAAGCAAGTATGCATATTTTTAAGATTTTAAGAGTGTAATTTTTTTACAGAAATATGAGAGAAGTAAAAAATTACTAAGCAACATTTTAAAAGTATTAAACCCACTGTTTAATACTTTAAACATATGTGTTTAAACCCTTCAAAGTCAAAATTAAACATATGATTAAGGTCTGTAGCAATAGAGTCATTCAAAACTTTAAATCCTGTTGCCTATAAATAGATATCCAAATGTTTAATGCTTAATTACCTCAATTTTTGTCACTTTATTTTTAGTCTAACTCCAGACCTCATTGTCTTTTCTATTTGAGTAATAAGAAAGCTAATGTCAGAAGTTTGAGAAAGGTAGTTATAGGCTGTCAAGTCACTTCATTTTCTCTCAGAAAAATGAAACAGATCAATGTTTTTAGTACAAAACATATTTCCCAGAATAAATCATTCATGTAGCTCTTTTCACCTGAAAATCTCTGTTGCTTCATGATGTATGGACACGAGTAGACACAACATGTTAATAATTACATCTTAAATCTGTGTTCAGGTATATTTTCACTTGCTGCCAAAGTGCACACACTATTTTTGCCCTTACGTTCTTCTTCATAAATCATATATTGCATCGAAAATATATACTTTGTTGGATATATTTTCTTAAACTAAATTTAACTATGAAAATCAAGTAAAAATTACATTTTCCCACCTTTTAAGATCTAGATTTGAAAATTATTTTTCTCCATTTTGTGACAATGATTTCTGCCATGACTGTCCTTTGTTTATTTTACTGCTTCTCTTGTTAGTTGCTATGTTGTCCCCTTTTAACCAACAGCAGTGGAACTATTATGCTTGAGGACAACAAATAAAGGCCTATTTAACAAGCCATCGGTATGAACCAATTACTGATTTTATTAGTAAAAAACATCTTTATTTTGTACACAAGTGTTCTCAGAATTTTAATTAAAGATAATATCAGATCTGACATAATATTGTCAGCAAAATAACATAGTAGAGTATTTATGAATAATCAGAATACATATTTTGTCCTAATCTCAAAGAAGCTATATATTGCATGTTGGTGAGCTCACAGTGAAGAGTGGTAAATCTAGATTTGTATTTTTCAGGACTGTGATTTTTTTTGCTTATGTTCTATGATTTAACAATCAGTTTGAATAATTTAATTGATTAATAAATCATTTTTTTACGTGGAAATAATTTCTTTAATATTATTTATCCAGTATTTGCATAGCCAAAAGTTAACTACTATGCCCAATTCTACATTAGCTTTATGTAATTATTGCATGATTAAAATTTATTTGTCATTAAGAACTTGTAGCTATAATGCAATACTTCCTTATCCATTTATCAGTTTTGGAAACATTACTGGGTCTTATGAAAAATTGTACATCCAGTTCCAATAATTATTCAACTTTCAATGAGAGGTGTAAATAAAGTATTCACATAAAGTAATGCAACTAACTTCAAAGTACCTCATTCATTTTTACTTCAGAACATATTGGGCACAAACACATTGGAAAATCTTTTTTATTGACCAGATGCTAACTTTAGATATTTTTTCAGCTTGTTTCTGAGATAATGGTAACAATCGGTTACTTGATAGTTATCCCAATAGAATCCTGAGCTCTTTGGTGTCCTGGTATGAGTGACATTATTGCTTTTAATTGTACCTTCTTAGAGCATTTGTATTATCAGATTAAACTACTTCTGGCATGCATTATATTTAAGTCATGTATAGTCCTACAAAGCTAAAAATTATTTGTAATGTTTCAAGCTATTTCAAGACATTTAGGAGAAGAAAACATTCTAAGAGTGCAAATAAATATTCAGTAAAGGAAGTGGTTACTATCAATCACAAGTAAAGCATCCATTTATTTAAAAATTATAGTTTGTCTCTATGAAACTGTCTTCCTCTCCATCCATCCCCCCAGTCTTCAGGCATTTTTAAATTGCACTGAATTATCAGCCAGTAGATATTAAAACTATTTTGTTGTGCTTAGTTTTTATGTGTGTTGGCAGTCTATTTTTACAGCTTTTTAAACAGATGGTTTTATATCAGTAAAGCTTAACAAGACACAGAACAAATAGAAATAAAACCTTCACTAGCAATATTGCTTTTCATTGCCCAGTTGCTGCCAACTAAAATATATTGGACCTATCTCTCATTAAAAAGCCAACAAAAAATGCAATTTTGCAATTCCTAAGTGTATACTTATCAATTTACAAGACTAAAAATTCTGGGAGGTGTTTTTGTGAACGATGTAGTTACGGATTTCAGTCATGAACTTTTACTGTAAGAATTAACACTAAAGTGACTATTGGTAAGATCTACTGCCAGATTTGACTCCCACAATTTTGTGAATATCAATGGGAATTTTAGCTCATGTGATTTAACAGACTATCATATTTGGCTTTAGGCTATTACAGCAGATTGCAGGGGACACGTGCATTCTGTGGTGTAGTGGGTGTCAGCAATGACTGACAACTACTCTGTCCATAATTTTAGAAGCTGTGATTTTAATAGGTTCTCAGCAACAGAAAAACAGCTTTGCAGACTACACCACTGTTTTTATTTTGTATGTTTGGTTTTCTAAAGAAATAATTTTGGGTAATACTTAAGATGCAATCATCAATTCATTATGCTTCTCAGATTCACACCTTCCTCATACTGAGACAAAATCAATCCACAGTTCCTAAACCAGTAATAGATACTTTGTCTAACTTGGAAGATCCTGATGATAATGGTTCAGCAACGTTTTTGAAAAACTACCTTTGCATCATTCCACTCAGATAATGGAAGGATAATTCAGAATAAAAACATCTGGAAACAGACTGCAGACAATTATTTTAGTAAAAATCCTTAAGCACCAATGCAGAACAGAAACATGTTTACTCAAAATTATATAATATCAAATAGTATTGAGACAAAGGAGTGGATCCTTCAGTTCTACAGTTTCATAAAATTGTAACTCATGTTAAAATAGGTATTCTGTCAAACTATTTGTGACCTAACACATACAGTTTAACAAACAGAAACACCATGCATTTAGATATGCAGGTGAGATATCACTATAAGCATATATATCATAGCAGAGTTCATATGTAAAATTCACCTGAAGAAGTCTTTTTACCTGATTAACTGATAAAGACTCTTCCTCTAAATTAAAATTTAAAAGTTTCCAAATTATTCCTCAAATCTCTTTGAAGATCACCTTGAAATTCTTGGGGACTTCGTGAAAGATTTCCCAAGTTCTAAACAGAGCTGCCAGTCAACAGTCACATACTTGCACTGGACAGAGATGTAACTCAAAAGAATCCTCATAAATCTCAGTGGAGTTACTCTAGATTAGCATTCCTAAAATAAGAGAAGTTTGCATCTTTTCCTAAGTCTTTACAAAAAAAAAAAAAAAAAAAAAAAAAAAAAAAAAAAAGCAGCAGCAGAACTTTGAACATGAAAGACTTAATTTGTACCCTCTAATTTTAGAATTGTTCAGGGAAATATGATGATCTAGTCACAATATTGCAAAGAGGGAAAACATGGAAAGTCAAGGCCCCATTACCTGACATAGAAGAAAGCTATTCCTGTACTTCTCATACGCTGTGGCAATATTTGAGCAATGCAAGGGACTCTGAGAAGTAGGCCAGTTTCTGAGCACATGGCGAGTTAGTGAAGCTTTAACTTGCACAGCATTTCATTCAAGAAGTCAGCTTCAAGACTTCATTTAAAATTATCAGGGGCACATTATCTAGGAACACAACAAGAAGCAATTATTGGTTTAATTAGCTTGCATTCACTACGTTGTGCTCCTTCTCTTTGTTGGATTGCCAGGCAATTTTATAAAATCATTAAGCAAGGGAACTATAATTCCATAATGACCTAATCTGCAGCTCCATCCTATCACACTGGAATATTTTAAAGTTATTTATGTCTGTCCTCAATAAAAGCTAAGTCCATTGGGCAAGGAAAGAAACACTTTGTGTCTCTGAAATTCCAAATGACTTCTCTTATTGGAAGGGGTTTTATTTTATTCAGTCATGTGTTCTCTTCTACACTTGAAACAGAAGTTTTACTGTAAAAATAAATTCATGTTGCTATGGAAATGCACAGGACATACTAAAGGATACCTTTCTGTCCCAGAAAAAAAAATCCAAACCCAAACTTCTTTAATTTCCAACCTAACCTTTGATACAAAAGACAGGATAGTGTTCATGAATAGTGTTTAAATCAAACAAACTCAAAACTATTATACGGATCTTTTTCCTGAGAAGAAAATTGAGTTAACATAGTTATATTTCTTGTTAATCTCTCAGATTTTTACAAAGGGAAATATTTAAATATGCAATTGAGGGCATTTTATGGTTCCTTATTTCTGGCTTTCTCATTCTCATGCTATGAAGTTTAGGTTCTTTACTGTACCTTCAACACACGAGACTAGAAGAAAGGATTTGTAAACTAAAAGTGTATCTCCATATCTTTAAAGTAGTAATTTATTATAGCATAATAGTCTTCAAAAACCCCAAAGCTTCATCATAAAGTATCCAGAGAGACTGCATATGAAACATTTGGAATAAATTATAAAGTTGAAATTATCAGCTGTTCATTTGCCTAACTAAATTGTTTTACTAGGTTAAATCAAATCTGGGTAGAAAGCTGTTGTTTCTTTATATGTTTTGCTAAATAGAAAGATGGAAAAACTAATTAAGACAAAAGAAGAGGAATAAAAAGCACTTTTCATGTATTTTGCTATGGAGATAAAGTAGAAGCTCTTCATGGTATTAAGACTTTGGAGTAATTAAAGAACAGTGAAATTGCAATGACGTATTTTATTTTAAAGGAATTTTAAAGGAGTAAAATTTTTCAACTATTTTATGAGTGAAATATGTTAAAAAGTCTATGCCAATATAGAAATTATGTACAATATAATAATTTTTAAAAAAAGCAATAGCATTTCTGATTAAGGAAAGTAGAATTAAAACAGGAATTTTTTCACTATATCAATCTAGCAAACATGATTTTTATATTGCTACGGAACAGAATAACTTGGCCAGAATGTCCTACTTTACAACTGCTCTTAGCTTGTTGACCTGAAGTAGATGCACAACCATTAACTGTATCACCTAATCCTGGTACAATGGGAGTATTAGCATTTTAAACAGTTTCTGAACATTCAAAGGCATAAACTCCTAAAAAGCAGGTAGGAAAAGGGTATGGATATCTCAGAATCTCTTTAATGGAATTATTTGCACCTAAGAGGTCTGATTTGAGCTCATTAGGTAACACTTCCAGTGTAGAAAAAAGATAATGTCTTCATAAATCTGCTTAATGAATTAAGTTAAACATACTCTCTCTGTTAGGTTTTACCTAGAGCACTTTAGTACATGAAAATGTGTTTTGTTTACACTACACACTGAAACGCTGAAAACATTTTCTTTAATATTGAGTTCTTAATATTCTAATATTGCTCTTTTTTAGCCTTGGAAATTAAGTGAACATTTAGTTTAGACTCTTACAATGTTTTACATTTTGACATTTTGAAGTGATATGTGCTATTATATAATTAGATCAAAGCACACAGTACTTTGAAATTCCCAATAAAACAATACAGTTGCAAAAAAAATGCAAAACACAGACCTCATCATTGCAGGAACATAAGTGAAATGAGACACTAAAAGTAACCAAAAGTAAAATAATCCAGGTCAGAATAAAAATTTAAAAATCTTTATCTATGACAGAGAGATAAAGAAAGGAAAACTATAAAAGTAATTTTAAAATGCATGTAGAGTTTTACTATGCAGGATCATAAGGCTGTTTAAATATATCTGCAGTGGAAAAGCAAGAGGGATTCAGAAGCAAGAGAAACTCCAGAGAGAGAAGTAGGGAAATCATGTACAAATGCACAAAAAACCTAGAAAAGAATAACTGTGTTGTTCTTTCTTGTAACGTATGTAGTCAGTTCTGCAGATGTAATTTAAACAAGTTGTTACATGGACCCTGTAATTAATGAAGTAACTGCTGTCTTTTCCATATGAATATATTTTACAGTTACAAGCTTTGACTGAACTTTTGTGGCTCTTTGCCTGAATGGATTTTCTGAGGTCCAGACCAACAGCTGATGTTTAGGTTGCAGCCACTCCATCAAGCTCTTACTGTATAGATCCTTAAATATCTTTCAAATTTCCACTTCCTATCAGATCTGACAGGAATTAGTTTGGGGGCTAAGATGGTACTGAGGACATGGACATAACAGTTCTATAGCTCTGTTTTGTTCTTTTTTTTTTTTTTTTGTCTTAGGAACCTCTATTAAGAAGAAAAAGATGGTTTATGTGGTGCAGGTATAAAACTTAGGATAATTGTCAAGGTGTAGATGCAAAACTAAAATAAAAGATGGTCTTTGTTAATGAGAGTCTTAACATTTTCTTGAAAAATATAGAAAGTTACCTAGATTGTTCAATTGCTGTGAAGAACTTCAATAAAATAAAAAATAATTCACAAACAACATTGTAGATAATATGTAAACTGCTTTCACAAATTTTTCATTGTAAGGCTATAGATCATTATGTTGCATAAATTCCAACCAGTTGAAAATGCTTTCTAATACTGGATAACAATGAGCAAGAAGACCCATATGTCTCAAGTAACTACTTCAGACGCAGAATAGTACTTTGACTGATCTCTTCAGCTGTAGTACAATTATCTCTGCAGAGCAATAATGTATCTGTACTACAAGTTATGAAGAGATATAAGACTTCTCAAATTTGCTTCGCATCATCTACCTTTGAGACAGACAAAATTATCAAAGAATGACTTTACATAGTATCCTTTTTTAATACAATAGCCTCAACGCAATGTTGGTTGTCAAACTTACATTGTTCTCCACCATTGAACCGGTCTAGGCTATGCATTGCCTCCGTGAAGAGTTCTTACTGTGCAGAAAAGAAGCAAAAAGGCATATATATGTATATATGTCAGTCAATAGGGCATTTGCCCTGCAGGAATCTGCGTTCTAGTCAGGATGCAAAAATTATTTGCAGTAAGCCAGCACTGCACAGATTATTGGTAAGATTCTGAGAGGTGGACTGCAAACCATGATTCCAAATTAATATAGTATCATTCCTTTTAAGATCTTTCAGGCACTTGGATCCCAAGTTCAGTGTCCTAGATCTTCCTTCTCAATAGTTATATCTATACTATATCTATTTTTGATAGCCATGTTAAGTTCAGACTTAACTTTACTGACTCAAATACCTTAAGATAGTTCTGTATGCTCTCCTGGCTTAGTTTGCTTTTTGATCTCTTCAGTTGTCATAGCACCTTAATTTGGCAGACTTTGACTTGATCTCTGTTATGGTTTGGTCCCATCAAGGGACAAAAGACCACAATTAGGTTCAAGTACCAAAGACTTGAGAATTCTTAAAGGACAGGAAGGGCTTAATTGCTGCTTATGGTCCAGGACAAAACAAACCAGGCTACTCAGTTTGAGGAAGAAAACAGAAAATAAAACAATTCAACGCCAATTAAAACATAACCATAAAACCCCAAAACATAACCAACATGAAACAACACAGAATGGTACAATGATGAAGAGCACGACCAGCGCTTTAAGTCCACCTTCTACCCATCTCTCCCCTCTTCCCAGGCTCAGAGCCCCGATCCCGCTATCTTTATCTCCTCCCCCACTGAATGGTTCAGGGGGGCAGGGAATGGGGGTTTCAGTCAGTCTGTTCCTGATAATTTCTGACGTTTGTCTCTACTCAGGGCAGGTGGGCTCCACACCAGTCCTCACTGCTCTTCTACAGGGTACGTTACACACTGGGCAGCCCTGTACAGGCAATTCCGACATGCGTTCATCCTAAAGGCTGCAGCTCCTCTCTGCCTCTCGTGTGAGTCTTCTCTGTAGCCCACAGACTCTCCAGTACAGCCTACACCATGGCCACCTCCTCATACAGTCTCTGGCCATCCAAGCGCACTCACCCGGAGCTACTGGTGGCTCTCAGGCCTGCCATTGCCCTCCATCTGTTGCCAGGGTACAGCCTGTGTTCTCGCAACGGATTGCAGAGGGGTTTCCAGTCTGGCGCTCCTCCTTCCTTCCTCCTTCTCTGACTGTGGGGTCTGCATGTTCACCTTCATCTTATACCACTTCTATACCTCCTCCCAAGCACTTCAAATTCTCTTCCCTAAATAGTGATGGCAGAGGCACCAGATTGGCCCAGCAGGGCTGGAGGTGGGTCTGAACCCAAGAGCCGGGGGAAAGTCTGAGAACTCTTTATCAGGTCTTTACTGCAGCCCCCTCTCACTGTTACCAAGCAAAAGCAACTCCTCGCTAAACCATGAAAATCTCTTAAACTATTGCACTCTCCTTTTACATAGCCATGCCAAACCACAACACCTCTAGAAGATGACTTTTTGCTCTGCAACTGCTACAAAGTTATAGCCTACATCAGGCAGCTTACACTTAAATATAGCAAGAGGTGGGTGATCCAACTTTCATCTCTGTCATGAGATTGTGCAATCTTCACAGATTCATGGACATTTTCATTTTTCCCAGACAGTAGAGTGCCATGTACATTATAATCTGATTTATTTACCTTTTATTGCCTACATTACTTCTAGAGGAAAAAGAATAACATCCTATGGTAAGATCTCACTGTCTTGTACCCTCAAATCAATGGGCATGACTTTCTGCTCATGAAGAGCTGTCAGAGATGCCCTAGACATTGCCATTTTGAGAGCTGGTACTGATGTTAAGGGATTAGCAACTATCTTTTCAAGCTTGACCAATCTTGACACCATTCACGGGAAACCAGTTTGTTGTGAGCAAGTAGATCAAAGAAGCTATGTTAGAGTTGTGAATTCTCAATGTTGTGCTTAAAGTTACATGTGTTTATGATCTCAAGAAATCAATGGAATCTGTGTGTCACAATCAGGCATACACTAGCCTTTAATTTTCAATAATTTAAATAGTATAAAGACAATTCTTAACATTAAAATCGATGACCTGATTTTCTAAAAATAAGTATTCGCCATCGTGTAAGAGGACTGAATTTATGATTTAAATTGACTGCTTGCACAGATGACTTTTAGATAAAGTGTACTAAGCAGCATATTATTTCCATACATGGCAATTTACATGTGAAATTTCCATTAGTGGTAATGGCAGTGGCACGTATAAATCTCCAATTCCCTTTAACATTAATTGCAGTTATCTATGTAAGTACTTGGGTTTTCAATGACATTATATCCATAGCTCTACAAAGTCAGAAGGGATCACAGCCTGGAAAGGCTAAACATTAAGCACTGTCATTACTGATGGCAGATAATAACTAAAATCTGCAGCTACACCATTGTTGAAATATAGCAACACATAACTTTGAAATAATAACAAAAAATGCTTGCTTAATTTATCTGACTTAAAATAAAATAAGTTCATAGAATTCAGAATTAAGTTAATTATAGTTTTAAGCACACTGCTAATACTTTGAAAGTTGCTAACTTTACCATTTATTTGAATTGGTATGTGAAATTTGAATAAGTATGTAGAATCCACTTTAGGCTTTTCTAAATCTTAAAGAAGTACTGTTGGATTTCCTGTAATATGAGCTTTTGTGTGAACTTTCAGAGCAGCTACTGAAAAATAAAAGTGAACCAACAGGCTAATGAGAAAGCAACTTCTGAGAAAGCAACATTTTAGTTCAGCAAATGCATTATTTAAACTGATTTGATATTTCTTTTAATGAAATTATCAAAAGCTTAGAGTACTTGAATTATCTATCAGGAAAGATGATTAAGGTATGTATAAAACAAAATAAATCCAAATTTTACTTGATATCTTTACATAAATATTACATTATATCTGTCTTTTGCTTATCTCCAACATGTAACTTTCATTATCTTAATTTTGAATCAGATAAGGAAAAAACCCACTACCTGATCATGATTAGAGAAGTAACAAAAAGGTTTTGGTTTTGCATTCAGTGTCCAGCAGAATTTGCCCAGTCAGAAGACATCAAATCTCTATTAGCAAAGTGGAGGAAGAGTGATTTTTATAACACAAATAAGAATCAAACATCAATTAGTTTTATTTGCAAGAAATAAACAAGAAAATAATCCTTTCCAGAATCCTGTGCAAACCTATGCTGCAATAAACTGACTTACTGCTGAGGTGTTAGCAAAAATTCTTAGAACCTGAAAGAATTTAAAGCACTGTAGCCACAGTTGAAGTTATTCCACTGAAATGCTAAATAAGGTTCATTTCAGTCTTCATAATAAAAAATTCAAAGTACAAAATGGATTATATTGGGATGATGTACAATAATAAAAATGCCAGTCATTGTTCTTCGGATTCAAATTAGGCATTGTCTATTACCAATACTTCAATCCTGAAATGCATTGTTAGCAAAGATTAATTTATTCTCATGTAAGGTTAAACGTTTAATAGTTAGTTAATAATCATAAACATCCATGAAACATATCTAGAGTTATTTCCTCATGGTGCCTATTTCTCCCTGTTGACTCTAAGAGGATCTTGGGTAAGTATTTTAGAATTTGACAGTAATTTTTGGAACTAAACTACTAGGTGAGAGAGCTACCACTCTTCCTATGGAGCTTACATCTATCAGCAGAATTATCATTTTATAAATAGTTATTCCAGTTCTTCTGGGGTATATAAAGTCTTACTAGACAAAGTCAGTCAGTGTTCTGTAGTTGTCTTCTTTAACTACATCTGAATTTAACTTCTGCCAGCAGCTCTGTGTTGGTTGGAGATAACTCAGATCTTTAACAGACAGAGCCATAGTGGCAAGTTTTTACAGTAGACCTATCTTTAGATTAGTTTTAATATTAAGTTAAATTGCATCAGCAATCATGGCTCCCTGGAGGCCGATTCATAAAATTGGGAGTACCTAAAGTATTCACGCTAAAGGTACATTTCCTGCATCTTTTCATATTCTACTTTAAAAAGAAATACATGGAGGAGAGTAGGGACAATTTAAACACTTCATTATAAGTGAAAATCCTTAGTAGCCCTTTTCTACTATGTACAGACATGTATGAGAAAAGTGCACTGTGAGCTAGGATGCCATTAAAACATTTTAACTTGGAAAGCAGAATAGTAAGATTCAGATAAGTAATGAATCAATACCTATAACCAACTGTCCCACTGATGTGTGGTGAACAGGTAGACAGAAGTACAAGCCATGCAAGAAGCCTCTGCTAAATTATAGTTCTATTAAACTGAAATTTTGTTAACTGAAATTTTGAAACAGTCCAACTACTCTGAATGAAGCAAAGGAGGATTCTGGACTCTTTTTACCATTAATTTGCAGAAATTATATTTTATTTTCTCTCCTATGTTCCTGCATTCCCTTTTTTTTTTTTTTTTTAATCACTAGTTAGTATTAAAGCTCTTCACTATCAGACACACAATATCTAAAACTGTTACATTTTTTTCATTACAAATATTTCAGCATTTTAGTCATACTCTATTGCAAAATTACAAAGTAAAATGGAAAGTAGTGTTCATCTGTCATTGTTCAGTATAAAATGCATCAATTAGTTGTGGTGTAAAGTTAATGTTATTCTGTATTTGAAAACACCCCCAACAGTTAGCTATCTGTCCTTTCTAGCTTGGCATGAAATGTGGATGGAGATAAATTTATGTACTCAGTACACTAAATCTGCTTTAGGATCCTGTCAACAAAATTGAGACATGATTAGGTATCTCTTGCATCTTAAAAGGTAGAATTGCACATCCTACTTTTCTACCTTACCTTACAAAGGAACATTATGCAATGCAGAACAAGTGATAGAGGGAGACTGAATTTTTTCAGGGGAGAAACCTTTAACCAATTAAATACTTCCTCCTAATTGGCATGTAGCCTGTAAGATTGTATGTCTTCTACAGAGTAAAAGATAATAAAATACCAATTATTTTGGACAAGTGTAAATAATTCAGTATTTAGTGAAATTAGAAGGAAATATAGAATTCTGGTTTTTAGTATTTTCCATTCTTTTCAGGATGTTTTTAACATTTCACTGAACAAATAACAACCATTTCTGTTATTTTGCACCTTCACATCTGATAGAATATTACTACAATAGTGAAAATATATACATTTCTTCTTTATGGGAAAATTCTATTACGTTTCCCTTCAATCTGCCTGGCTGAACACCAAATAATAAATACTTAAATGGATGGAACCTTGTAATTCATAAAAAAAAAATCAAGTTCAGCACCAAATATTGTTATTTTGTCTTGCATTCTCATCAGGTTTCAGGAGATATTTTTTCCTTCCTCATTCCACAACTAAGAGTTGAGTTCTTAATGATTTTATCTTCTCTTTTTCTAATTGACTCTTTTGTTAAATGTATATAATTAATAGAGTGACAGCTCTGAGAGGCATACATTTATTGGAAGCATAAATATTTCTTCACAAGAACAATGTTTTCAACAAGGCTTTTGGATGATCTGCTTTGTTTTGTTGCAGTTTTGGGGTTTGGGTTTGGTGGGGTTTTTTTGTTACTATCTGCAAAACAGATGTCAATATTAAACTTGTGAAATCTGAAATGTCTTCTGTTTGACTTCCTACAGACTATGAAGAACTCAAATATTAATTTAGGTCTTATCTTACAAACCATATTAAGATACTGACTCGTGTCATATAGTTTCATATTTTAGGCAGCAGTATGACTAGATCTTTACCTGGATCTTCTAAATTTTATTTAGTTTATTGTCTATACAATATTTTCTTGGAGTTATAAAAGAAGTATTGCAAGAATGTCTTCCAAGAAGGTTACAATACTGCTGTCAAGTGTCTCTAATAGATTATATTAGACACTACATTTGGAATATGAAATATGAAGTCTAATGCTACGGTATTGTGAAGGCTATTTAGAATTTAAGATGCTTCACAAGAAGCAACATTTACAAACTGTGGTCTCTATCCAGTAATATTCACCATAAATGAGTTTGCTCAGTACTCCTAGTATCGTGAGTTTAAAGTCCCTTCTTAGACAATGAGGATATATATGTGATACAGTTTATTCGAAATTCAGAAATATTGCTGATGAATTGCATACTCACATAAAAGCATTAACTACAGCTATATTTGTTACCAGTATATCACATAGAGAATTAAATAAATTGAAAATTTACTACAATTTACATGGAAATAAAAGCGCAATCTATTAAATCATCTATATTTAAAATCAGACTCGTAACCTATCTAGTCAGATACTTAACATATTGAATCCAAAATCACTGTACCTGCTGCATCAAATACATCACACTCTCAATGAAACATACTATCCGAAGTATGGATATTAAACTAAAGTATGTCGAACAACTATGTAATTTCTGAAGTTAAATAAATTGGGCCAATGCAGTAGTCACTGAATCGAGCATATCATAGCATAAATAAACATAAAGCTTAGATGTTTTAAAAGACCTTATCTTGCATTCGCAGTTCAGTCTTTGTCAAATGTTATATTTAAATGGACAAAGTTTTCCAGCGTCTTGGGAAATTAATTTTTAGCCATTGAATAACCACCTGACTAATTTAGGTATGACACCTGAACAAGAACTGCTAACATTCTAGACGTCAAGTGCACTCAAAACTAATACAAATAATGGTAAATAATGATATTCATATTAAAAATAAATCATCTCTAAGAAAATCTACCAAAAAAAAAGAGCACATTTTGTCTGTTTTTTCACCATCAGTTCTTGCAACAAAATGCACAGACCTAAGTTCAAGATGAGAAAAAATTTCTAATTTTAGAGACATTTTCTGAGAAATAAGTGATATTGATTTGTCTATTGGCCTCTTTTTTTCAATGACTCTCTTCATAGAAAAGACATATGTTTCCAAATGTCATGTCAGATGCAAAAAGAAGAATGCACCATTGCCAAGGTCTAATATATATTTGTGTCCATTTTGGACCAAAAAAAAGAGGTTATTCATAAAATAAATATTTAATTTTAAAATAAATAACTCTTACAAAAACTCTATAAAAGTTTGTAAAACTACATGACTAAATGAAGATTTATGATTATTGGACAAAAATATTTTAATGTATTTTTATGTGTGTTTGGTTTGATCTAATTTTTAAGATTCTCTAAAGCCTGAATTAAGCATCATGTTCATACATTAAATTAATACAGAAACTCTTAACTTTTAGGAATATACTTGAAACTCCAAGCCCATGGGAGGCCCATCCATACATCATTAGCAATTAATAAAGTGTTTAGCTGGGAGCTGTGGAGATCTGTTTCTTCCAAATTCTAAAGCTACAAAGTTACTCTTTTTATTATACAATAAATATTTAACCTCTGTTCTCTTAAAGTGCAACACTTTCAACCAAGAGACAAGGGTCATAACTTCTTTTTTCCCCCCCCAAGCGTTGCCTCCCAATATCTCTGTGATAAGTGTCCATGGACAAACAGAAAATCCACTGTAACTTCTCTCAGCTGCTGAAGAGGAAATGACACTGTTGCTCATTAAACACTTTCAATGTTTACCTAAAAAAGAGAAAAGGTGGTGTTTTCTGAAAGCATTAAGAAATCCTGAGATGTCAATATATAGACAGGTATCAACTTTGTAGAAACCTTTTATTCTTAATACCCTTTGCCTGAGGAACAAGAGACCAGCTGGAGTCTTTCAACCACTAAAGCATCATCTATAACAGAAACCAGCAATCAATACCAAAAGCAGATGTTTTATGAAAACTTCTCTTGCTTTCTCAGCTTCAGTCCCCTTAGCCCATGCTGAGAAGTTAAAGGAAGAGAGAATACTATTGATGTAAAGGGCAAAGATAAAGATGAAAAAGACATGTTAGAATTATAAAATATAGACTACTTTTTACAAAGAAACATAATATTAAGTTCTTCAATATAGTGGCTTGAACTCCACAACCCTGTAATTCTCTAAATGAGACTGCTTTGATGCAAGTTGCAGTCACTGTGTTTTCAAAAAAAAAAAATTTGCAACCTTAGAACCATTCAACAGTACTTTAGAAAGTAATCCACTAAAAGGTCAATTGCGGGAATACTGGCATGCCCATAACCTTTCATTTCTAATGAAATTTTCTGCAGATTCCCAATGGAGAAACAGCTTGTATAGTTCCTATAAATTTTATTTCTAAATCAGTTCCCATGTAATACCTATAGAGGAGTTTTTGAATCTGCTCCCTCCACTCTGCCAGAAAAATCAGTAACCTCAGCCATCATCTTGCCTGTGTATTAATAGCCAAGGAGGATATATTTAAATTTCAAATATGAGTACTCTTTTTCAATATCTCTGAGAAATTAATTTGCTGTAGATTGATGCATGGTATGGAGTATTTCTGGATATAAAGACTTGGTTGTGTTCATACTTTTCCTGAAAATATACTGTGTATTTTTACATACAGCAAGTATAGAGCTGATATAAAAATGCAATACTCAAGGCAGAATTCTATGTGTAACTTTGTTGATTTTATGAGTGAGGTTTATTTTGTAGCTCAGAGGCCTCACTCATGTGGATCTCACTGAAGGCATGATGTCATCATTAATTGCGGCTGAAATTGAGTAAAACAATTACTTTTCCTTATTAGTAGTTTGGATTCAAAGGTGTATCAGTTGATTTTGCTAAACTCATTAGATGAAAGGTAGTAGCCTGGAATAAAGGCAAATATTCAGCAGGAAGCAATTTTGCAACAGGATCATAATTTATAAGTGAAATATGAGAAAGTTTCTCGAGAAATGAAGTTATGTTAGTTCACAAAGTGTTAAGTTTCTAAGAGTTTAATTTAGCAGAGGAGCTGCTCTGATAAATCTGTTCCTTATTCATGCCAGATTACCAAGGAAAGGATGGAAAAATATCCATAAAAAGAGAGGAATAACAAGATATTCTTTATAAAAAGTGTCTCACTTATGTATCATGAAAAGAGGTATGAAATGTAATCATAATGAAAAGTTCGTGCCCAGGTTACAATGAAATATACAGACTAAAACCTGGATTTCTTTTACACAAGTTGTAAACTGTAATTCAATCACAAATGGAATGCATTGAAACACCCCACTTACCAATCAAGTGTGTGAACTATCTCAAAATATGTAGAATAATATGTAGAAACTCTGTGATGTATATCAACAATATTATATGCCATTGTCAGAAAAAACATATGAACAAAAAAAATCTAGAACTCAGTGAAAGTTATAAAAGGAAGATTTCTGGAAATTATTTGTGTGCAATATCACAAGATAAATGAGATATTTGATTTATCTTCTTTTAAGCTGACCTCAAAAGTGCTTATTCAAATTCTCGTCCCTTGTGAAAACTCTTTAAAAAAAAAAAAAAATCCTTAGAGACCTGTTAAAACCATGACTTTACAAAACTCCAATCATAACTTCACTTTATACATGGATATATGTATAATCTCCTTAGAGATATATATCTACTTAGATGTGTGCATGTTACTTAAGGTAAGACTAGGAAAAGCCAGATCCTTTCCTTTGTTAGGCATAAAGTAAAAGCAGAATTTGCATCAGAAGACTGTAAATAGACTCTAATTTTCACAGAAATGTTATTCAAATCAGATTATTTCACATTTTGCAATGTTGAGATTTCATGCTGGCAGCATACACCCTAGGACTTGGGCTGGGGGCCGTCGAGGTAGTACTATGCACTATTTCACACAGAGACTTAGAGACTTAGAGGTATCCTCTGATATCAAACACTTTCAGACTGAAATAAATGATCATTTCCTTCTATGCCTGTGCATCAATCCCGGCTGGAGTTGCCTACTCACAGCCAAGAGCTGCAACATACCAGTCAAACACAGCATGGAGAGCTGCTCTCAAAATAATGCATTTTAAAATACTTTATAGTCATCTTTTTTCAGACTTACAGGCATTATTAGATAGAGTCTATCTACTTAGCTCACAAAAATAGGAGTACAAAATGCAGGAAAGAAAAGCTAGCATTAAAAAATAACTTCACTTTTTGACTTTCTCCATAGAAATAATTTGAGTGATTTTTAATTTCATCCAGGCAGAACAGAGAGCATACTAAGTTGTCAGGTGCTGTCTTACAGCCTTCTAAAAAAAATGTAGACCTACATTTTATATTTTACATTTCACTTTTCATTTGTTTAGACTACATATTCAAGAGATGAAATTTAGACATTAGGGTATCAATACCTGTTGCCGAGTGGCATTTGATAGCTACATTTTATACTTTTAGGTTGGTGCCATGGGTCACAGAAAGTAGTCGTAAACAAGACATAAGCACATGAAAATATTACAAACGTTATTCAAAAGTAGCCATACAGTTTAATAAGCAGCTAATCAAAACCGGTTGTAAGGCATTTTGCAGACCCTTTGGGAAAGATGACGCATGGTTCATTAAAAAAGGATGGGAAAATAAAATATTCTGTATTGTAATCTGTTCAATGCTGAGAGTTTAATCACAGAGGAGATCCCTTTCTTATTGTATGAAAATGTTACAGAAAATAAAGGAATATTAAAAAAGAAATGGTCTCCAGATACACAACATGTCTGAATATATCTTTCTATACCCAGGATCTGCTTTTACTGTTTGAAACAGCTGCATTATCTGTTTCATAGAATTATTTTTTAAAAAGAAAAAAAAAAAAGAAAAAAATAATCGCAAGATGCATACTAAGTTTTGAGAATAAAAACATCTGTGTATGCAAATAACATGCAAGCACACAAAAATACTTTTATTCCATTAAAAGGAAATTTTTACATTTTATTCCTGAACCCCTGGAAGGGCAGAGAAAGAGATGGTCAATATTTCATCCCCAATTAGAGATCTGTTGAAAAAAATGGAGGCAAAATTGATTCTCATCACAAAATGGGTAATAAGGCATGATTGAAACACATTTTATATAGAATATTAGACATCTCTACGTGGAGATGGTTTTAAGCAATTAGATTCAAGCATTGAAATTAGCTACCATAAATTTTCTTTAGATCTCATCACCTTGTCTATGTCTCTTCTCCCTTTTTCGCTATAAACTATTGATGAGTCTTACCATGGGTTTTTAAAAATGGAAGGAATTTATGCAAAGTGTTGTGAATAAATTCTGAGGAAAGATGAGGAAAACCCTAACTTCAGGGCTTAAGAATGCTACTTATAAGCAGGTAAGTCATTACCTGTGTGAAAAGAAATGGCAACAGCTGTTTGGGGAACTTTCACATGGAAAAATACCCCAGGATCTGGAGCTCTTCCAGGTCAGGACAGAACCTGGCTTCTGTTCTACTTACTTCCCACAGAGTGCCAAGATTTAAGCTGATACCTTGGAGATTTAGCTTATCAGCGCTCTTTGCTGAAGTTCCCCAGGGGTTTTTATGGGATTTGCTTGTTTGGACTTAAACAGTATAAATGTAAATTCAGTATGGATTCCTAGAGCATCCTGTTTATATCGGTAGTGCTAAACAAGGTTTTATGTATCTCTCTCAATTCCTGATAAATTATATTTTATTGTGATAAGCTGGAAAATACTAAGCCTCCTTAGTAGTAGGTTTTTTTCTTCGTTTCTTTCTTTTTCATTCCTCAAACTCTCATGCATTACATTCACAGACAGAGTGTAGCACTTGGCTCATCATTAACACCTAAAAAGAGCAATAAGTGTCATTTGAAAATTGAAGCTCTTAAAACAAACAAGAAACTAAACAAAGGAGCTTAGTAAAGGACATGAGAAATCTGCTGTAGGATTTCTGGGAAGAGAACTCACAACTGAAAGTAGTGAAAGACAGTCAAATTCCTACCAGGCTGCCATTATGTAGGCTCACGTGTAAAGCACCAAACAGGTTTATGAAAGCCTGGACTGTAAAAGCTTGCTTTGGAGTTGACCTTCTGTCTGATTCTGGATAACATCTTTAAGCCTCAGCTTCAAATAAGCCTCGTGTATCCTCCTGTTGTAAAACACTTTGAAAAGTATAGTGAAAAAAATGTTTATTGTAGTTATTATTATTAGATTTATATCCTTTACTAGGCACCCCTAGAAGACAAATAAATGAAAAGAATATTTTGTTTCTCTCCTAAGGACTCATATATAAGGCGTGGGCCTGAAAAAAAAATATCAATATCTTCTGATCTTTTTTTGGAGTAGGATCTGTACCAAAAGAACACTGACTGAATTAATTTAAAAAAAAAAAAAAAAGTGAGGAGATTCTTCTGTTAAAAAAAGATAAAAGCTTGGTATTTTTCTGACGTTTTCTACAGTTCAGAAAATTTTATTTAGATCAGTATCTTCTGAATTTCATTAACTGCTAGATTTCTATGTTCACAAAAAAAGTCCCATTATGCTATTTGCATGTTATTTTTTCATTATCTCCATTCTCAGTTGCATCACTCTCCCATTTCACAGAAAGAGTCTTACAGAGAGGAATGTTTACACAGAAAAAATAGTCTAAACAAAGGGTGTTACACACAGAAAATACATGTAATTTCTTGGCATTTGATTTTAATTCAGGTGCATCTGCCTGTGAAAAGAGTTGTCAAAGACAGCTCCCTGCTAATTGTCAGTGGGGAATAATTTCAGAAATCTGTCTAAATCTTCACTGGCATTTTCCACTAAAATTTTAGGTACAAGTTTTAAATGTATCACCCTGCTAATTAATCCAGACTCTCAAAAATATCTCAAAAAATGTACTTATTAGCATTTGGAAGAAATTGTTACCTTTAAATAAACCTTTACAGCCACAAATTGGAAAATGCATAATACATCTTCCTTGGGAGATTTACTTCTGTCACAAAGATGAGTAGATATTTTGCATTTCACTGGGAGTGTTAGAGTCCTTCCCTTGGTATTTCCAGACATTGGAAGCAGTAAGGATAGGTAATGACAGTTATCTTTCTTACAGAGCCTACAGATTTTGTCCAGTTTAATAGAACACATTCTTCTGGTCTCCTCTTTTCTCTGTACCGAAGAAGATGCAGAGGGATGGGAAGAACTGCTCTTTATACAACCCTAGTCTTGATAAAGGTGAATTAAATTCAAGAAATTGAAATCATAGTTGCTCTAAATCTGAAAGACATAAAATAAATATATTTTTTCTACTATCTGGAAATGACAAAAAGACATGGAATGAAAATTAATTTTGTTTTAAATGAAAAAGCTAGACTATACTAATAAACAGGAATCAAATAAAGAAAGGAATAGTACACATGTGCATGTATTGGTAAAAACAGAAACCCTGCTAAGCTGTATTAGAAATGTTAAGACCATCAGAAACTGTTTAGAATAACATAGTAAGGTTATTAAGCAGTATTTAAATGTGGATTTAACTTTCTAAAGCACTCATATTAGAAAACCTATGATCACTATAAAGATATAAAAATAATGACAGTGAACATCTTTTTCATTGCAATATTGATGTGGAACTTTATACTAACATGTACTAATAAACCTTTCACTAACATATCGCAATAGTATAAAGCTTATTTTTCAGATGGAACAAAATTCACACAAGCTGTAAAAAAGGTCGCGCTTATCTCCTCACACAATACCTCCGGGGTCCTCCAACTTCCTCCAGGGCAGAAACCTGTTCTGCAAGGGACCAAGTGATATCTAAAGTTGTGCAAAGATCAGGGGTGAGAAAGCCTCAGGACTTATCAGCCTTCATCTCCCAAGGCCCCAAAGACCATCACCGGCCATCACTGGGAGACACCACGCAAATGAAAGGAAGAAAAGACCTAATTTACATGTGAAATCGGGGACAGTTTGTGTCTTTGTCTAGGCGGACAATGTCATCATATGATTTTGTAACTCTGTAACAAATATAAGTCAAGCAAGTTGCCAAGTCGGGTGCGCACGTTTGTGGTGGAGCGATCCCCCGGCGCTGAATAAACATACCTTCTTTATAACTCTTTGAGTTATAGAGTTTGATTCCGCAAGTCAATATGACCCCCTACACAGAATGAAACATGCACACTCATTTACTGTGCTTACTACCAATAAAATGAAAAATGGCTAAAGCACTTCAGATATCTTCACTTTTATTCACAATTGAGAAAGATATTCAAGACTTTTACAAATCAAGTCCAAAGGAACACAAGTGAGCACGATATGACAAAATTTTCCCTTCTGGTAAGATAACACTAGGAAAAAAAATACTTTTTCGAAATAATTTTCTTTCAGTATTGAAATGTATAAAACTTTTTCTCTCCAGACAATGTGTTTCTCTATGTACCGAGTCTTTGAGGGACAGTCTGACAACACTGATGTCCAGAAAGTGAAAATAAATCTGGCTCCCAGTGAAGACCCCACAGCAGCATTTCAGCTTCATACTAATGCAATACACAGATATACACTTTTTTGTTTTGTAAACTTTCTTCCCAAGTAAGAAAATCTATCATGGAAGAAATTATGTAAAAATAGTAAACATTAGCAAAAAAAATGGAAGTTCATATTAGAGCTGAGAAAAAAATGTTATCAAATGGAGCTGCTGCCAAAGTTTCATAGTGTAAGGACTGGCAACGTTCTGGAGAAGAGTAAATATATAGTAAAGCAAAGAAGAATAAAGAAGAAATTACACTAAACTCCAGTAGGGGTAAAATTTGAACTGAAACAATGGCATCAAACCTTTGAAACCTCTCAATTGATTGACATTTTCTGTGTGTTTGCATGAAAACAACACAGAACTTTTTCTATTCCCAGTGTCCTCTGTAAAGCTGATGAACGGCACATTTTTTTTATGTACTCTAGGAAAATGTGACTAAAATTAACATTAGGTAAAGGATTTAAACCTGTCAGGAAATCAGGAGGGAGTAGAAGGAATTTCTGTGAGAAGAAAATACTGAAGAGTTTTATTTTAGTATGTTTCACCTTAACAGATCAGCTTGTTCTCTTGTTTGACTGTACCACAGTCAGAGATACAGTGAACTGCTGCTGCCATACACTTAATAAACTTTAAACACGTTACAAAGACTCCCTGAAGAAAAATGTTCTTTCTCAATCAATCTAAGGAGTTTGTAAATAACTGGATTATTAGGGGAAGTCACAGTTTTCTCTGTATTGCTTGGAAGTGAACATTTTAACTGAATTACAGCTGAACATTTGGGATAGAAACAAATTCTCCTGTGGCTTATTTGGTATTCTTTTGTATATACACTTAAATATACATTTATGTCAAAACTTTTGAAGGGGAGTTCTTAAAAAGAAACATCTATATTCTTTATAAAAGTAGTGCTTATATATTTATGTGAACACTCCCCATTGCTACTGTTTGTTTCCCTCTGAATGGCATGTTTTTTTAAGAGATGAGCTTGTTTATACCTAAGATAAAGAAGCAGTACATGTTTTGCATATAGTAAGTTGCATTTGCAATGTAAATTAATTACATGGTTATTGTGGAAATAAGTACTGACTATTGGAGTGACAGAGAAGAGGCACTTTTCAGCTGATTCAGCTCCCACCATGCCTTTTGTTAACATTTTCAGCCATCAAATGGGCACTTGCCTGTTCATTTGATTCACCCTGGGCTCCTTTGTGAGAAATAAACAGAAACAGTCATATGGAAAAAAGTTATAAGGTTACTGTAGAAAGTAGTCTTTGACTTAACTGTTGCAAGGATAATGCTTTGCCTCCTCAAGTACTCCCGTTCCCAGCAGGACCATTAACAAGCAGGTCCATTCACACAGGAGGCTTCTGCAATGGTTTGTGACCTTTGACTCACTGCCAGTATAGATCCAGTCCCACTGTAAGGAGTTTCCTCTGGTACAGGTCCAACTAATTTCCATTTCCATTCAGCTCATTCATTTCATGATACTCCAGGCAAAGCTTCATGCCTGTGTTTTATCTCTGTCCTGACTATGAGGACTCAGCAAGGATCTATCCTTACTTAAAAGTGGGAAGCAAAAGTCAGAGGAAGAATTGTGGAGAGTTCAGTAGCCTGCAGTCACTCTTTCAAACAATTAATTTTGCAGATATGAAGAATGGCCATGAACATGATGAAACACTTTACTGTTCCACACTCATAAATATTAGGTATTTGAGCACACACTCTGATTGTTTCCTTTATCACTATTTCCATCCATGGTAATTATTAGTAATTATTTCAGAATAGTATCTTCTTATATATATTCTACAAGGTCTGTATGAAGAATTAATTTGTTTCCACAGGGATGCAGGAAATTTAACAGCTCTCATATGGCCCCAGCTCACTAAATGTTGTCTCTTTTTTTTGCTTTGCTTTCCCTGTAGCCCGGAGTAGTATGTGATATTTATTGACAAACATGGTAGAGAAGTGAACAATTCTCACCAATAATAACTTTCCCTAATCACACAAAAAAGTTCTTGTTTGTATTATACAACAATAAATATTGTTCAAATTCTAAAAAAATCGAGTTTTCACAGGACTAGTGAAAACAAAATGATGCATTTATTTTTGTTTCACTGATTTATAGAAGTTTAAACAGAGTCATAATCTCAGTCTATGAAAAGAAGGGCTTGACTTAAAGAGGCTGGTACTGAATGGAAAAAGTTGAATTGGAGAACTGTAGCACAGTATTCAGTATTATTAGGATTGATCTCCGTATATATAAATAATCTTGATTTGAGAAATGTGTTGAATTATGATGAAACTTAAACTGGAAGAAGACAATCAGTGTGAAAGAGGAAAAGCCAAATAAATACATAAATAAATAAATAAATAAATAAATAAGATACATTGAAGAAAGCAGAAGTGTGGGAAGCTGTATGTTTTAGATGAGTTTTATACAACATTGTTAGATATTTCAAAAAGATTTTGCTCTAAAAAAATGGGAGGAGTTCGGTGTTTCTCATGACAGAGGTATCTTTTTATTTGTACTAGTGGGTAGAAGTCAAAAGCAAAATAAAAACATGTTTCTGGACTGGCTTGTTGAATTCCAATATTATTCCCTTATTTCACTTTAATTTTATATAAAAACCAGGAAAGACAATGACGCTGGTTTTTATTTTATTGCAGGCCCTATTTAATTTCTCCAGCAAAACATGTATTTATTTACAAACTTCTCATTCTGTTCTATTCTGACCTCCATTCCTGGTTAAATATAACCCTTTCTACCTTTGGTGAATGTTTGGACTTCTGATAGCTACCAGTGAGGCATCTGTGCTTACTTCAAAGTTAAAAATAAATATACCAATTGTCTTCTCCCTTTCTAACAGAAGAAAGGAATAATTGATACACATTTAAACTACTAATCTTTTCTGTCAGGTAATATGGATATACTTCAAATTGGTATGTAAAGATTACTGGAAAATGTTAAAAAGCACTCTGTTTGTCAAGATTTTTGGGGCAAGACCATTCAATACAGAGCACTGTGTGGAAAAAAAATCTTCACTGTTATTTTTTTCATAGTATGAATCATTTACAAAATCGAATTTTTAATTACCTTTGATATACACAGTACTGATTTTGCAGATCTCTCCCTGTTTTCATCCCCATTTAGAGACATTAATAAATATAACCTCAAAAAAGGCATCAGTCGGTTTTGCAAGAAAATAATTAATTTTTTTCTGTAAGAAATAGACAATTCAACTCTGAATTAACAGCATTAATGCAAGAGAAGTATTAAGAAAGAGAATAAAGAATGAGGAGTGAAATGGAATCATTATGTCTATAGAAGAAGATTAGAAACCAAAGTATTAGAAATTTGTAAGACAAATTTGCAGTGTATGATGATCAGAGTACGTTTGGGAGAGAAGGGAAGAACAGAACTGGAAAAGGAAATGGAATATTTATGGAATGATAGAACAATGAACTTAAATGGAACAAAATATTCAGTTCAGTCATTGGTCTGTTAAATTTAACTCCAAATGGAATCTTTTTCATTTATGTTCATGGTCTTGTCAAGTACCTGGTATAACTAAAAGAATACATCTGCAGAGTTTAATAAAACTATTCCTTCACACAAATTTCACGGTTCTAGTACTACATTAAAACCTAAATCTGCCTATGCACTGGAAAGGTGAAAACATTTAGATTCTGAGCCAAGATGGCAACTGCAATGACCATTTTAATATACCAAAAAAGGTCACAATGATGTCCATAATATGTGATGCTACTATAACCATTATTAAAACATCCTATTTTTGCCTAGGATCATTATTGTAGGGTTCTCTCGTAGACCATTAAGTACTGCTGACAATTCATACAGCTAAGAATAATTAGGTAGTATAAAAACAACAATAAGGCATAACTAAGCTGTCAGATCTATTTGATAATTCATACAGGACCATCAATCTGCTGTCAAGTGAGCTAAATCTTTATTCATATATTTCATTTTTAGATCCTTAGAGCAAAAATAAAACTTTGAATGGCTTTTCCAAAACTAATCTTCAGGTTTCCATCAAGAGCAAGGCTTATTTTCATCCAGAGAGTGAACACTGGGGATTTACTGACAAATCCCATAGATTACAGGAGGGTACAAGTTCACCTTAGTGGTGACGAGGTTCTGGTATTTTACTCTCTTAGATCTCACTACACTTTAAACTCACTAGATCACATACAGCATTTTCTTTTATACTGCCATATTTGGCTGCTTTCCTGTTAATGGCATCAGACAAATGATTGCTCTATCTTGTTTATGTTTGCTTTATTATCCTATTCCTCTCTCCTTTTTTTTCCCTACTTTTCAGGGGATGGGTTATACTCACACTTGTGAAGATAGTCATTGCTTCTCTCTGGACCCTGAAATATTAAAAATGTGAGTAAAAAGTAAAATAGACAAAGCAGATAAAGAATTCCTCAATCAAGGATAAGAAAATAGCCAAATGTTGGTGAAAAGTCTTAAACTTGATCTAGCATCTGACAGGCATTTCTACCAGTAACATATATGTGGATCAGAAGGATGTGTTCTGTTTTCCAGAATAGTAATTAGGAAGAGAAAGTACTGCTACAAATGAAAGTTACTTTGGGGATGAAAATAAAAGCTTGCCAGATTGTTTTCTTGTTATAACATGAAACATAAGAAACTACATAAAAATTCCATATCTTCCTCTTTCCATCCATACTGTATATATGTGTATGTATACATATAAAACTTTTACAGTTAAAATATCATACTTTTGGATTTCTTAGGGAAAATAATTACTTTAAATTAAACATCTTCTGTCATTTCAAATTGAAGGATATTTGAATCTGAAAATACTATCCTTATCCTTGTTTTAAAATCTTATTACTGATCTGGATTTTGTTCTAAAAGTGGTAGTGAGGAAGACACACATATAATGAAGTTTGTTCTTGGAAAAAACACAGTTTCATTGAAACTAGGAAGTTTCATGAAATAGACTTGAAGGAAATTTTAATGGGAATATTTCTGAGATCCAAAGAGGAGCACTCACTGCTGTGGTCCAGTCAAATTGTCATACACAAGCAACAAGTACAGTAACTGCAAGGACTCTTCTGATTGTGCTATTAACTATGTTAGAATGTTTAGTTATGAATGTATGCATGCATGTCCCCCTTTTTTTTTTTTCCTCTGAATTCCTATGTTATTCAGGCAGAGAAAATACCTAAATCTACGTGTGACTATTCAACTGTTGTACTGTGCTACAGATCAGCTGTTTTAAAGGAAGAATAAATCATGATCAGGTATATGAAACTAGTTACCTGTAATTTACAAGTAATTAGTTACAGCATGACACTTAATGAAGAAATTTTGTTTTACTAGAAACTTTCTGCTAGCAGTCCCACCAAGATAGACGTAACACACTGTAATAGATAAGACACTGAAAAGAAAAAATGTAATCAGATATTTCTCTCCCCGACAAATGTGGTCAGAAGTATACTTTTATTCCTCTTCCAGCAGCTTAACATTTTGCTACCCCTGAGTTGGAAACTATTGCCTTATAATTACATACCTTTCAAGAAGTGAGACATCGTAATGGACTTTGTACATTCTGCTTGTCCATCACAATGCATTTTTGACCACTAGATAAGAATAAGCCAGAATTTGTGAAAATGAAGACACACATTCAGAAAAACTGTGTGGATTTATGTCAAGCATGTTTTAGGACAAGGAAGTTTTACTCTAAATATCTCTTATTTTTGTGTTTTCCTTCATGTTCCTAGGTGATTTATCCTATCGTGTGTTGTGTGCAGGTACTTATAAAAGAAGGGTGAAAGAAGAAGCAAAAATGTAATTTGAACAATAAAAACCCTGAAAAACAAAAAAAATATTTTAAAAAGAAACGAAATAGAGACATAAAATAACCTAAAATGATAACAATAAATATTTACAGTTTACATTCAAAATGAAATCTCTGGATTTTGGACACTATTCATAAAATACATACACACTGAAAGAGAAGATTCCCTGATCTGTTATTAAAGTCTATACTTAGTTTGAGTATGTACAGCACCTAGCATATAATAATAAATTTCCTCTCTCACCCTCACTTTCATTATTACCAGGAGATGAAAGAAGGCACTCAGTATTCTCATTTTCAGATACTTTTGTTGCTCTAACACACTTAGTAACTACTGCTGTGTCCATGAAAACAAAGGCTTCTTCCTGGAAACTGCATGAAATCACCTCATTTTAGTGAAAAAGACACAGAGAAATGAAATATCTAAACTTTTCCAATATTTTTGACAGGTCATACAACAATTTATTCTTCAGTTTCTGGTATTTCTCTCACATGTGATGGCACTGATGTATAATAGTGGCAACTAACAAAAAAAATTGTTTGAAAACTGATCATTAACAAAAAATGATAAAACATTAGTGACATTACACATCAGTGTCTTTGAAAAAATAACTGCAACCTTTAGGAAACAATTCCTTAAAAAGTATTGAGATTCATCAGAGTATGATGAATCTGATGCATTCTCATCACTTAAGACATAACTCGTTTGTAGCTTGATTCTAATTAATTTATTCCTTGCTCTACACTCAAGTAGTTAAGTATCTTGTAAAAGAAAGTCAAATGAAAAGCATTCTCCCTAGCATGAAAGTTTCTAAAGTCGTAAAATTAAGCATTAAATTTAAAAAAACTTTGAGATGTGTGGTTATTGTTACTTTCATAATCTGATTCCAAAACATGTCCAAGCTCTATTTCCAATAAAATTACCATGAGTACTGAAGTAGCAACATTAATAAATAGTAAACGTAAGGAAAGATTGCTTGTTATATACTATTACTTTCTTTAGTCCCAGGTCTTTGGGCTGTGTTACTGAATCTAGTTATAAATTTTTATAGTTTTGATTATATCTACAGTAAAACAAAATTTATGTACTTTTTATTTGATCTATAAAAATTCATAGAAGGAATAGATAAAATTACTTCAACTGGTTTACTGCTAAGGTCGGGAATTTAAGGATTTCTCTTACCACTGTGGCCCATCTTAACTGCATATACTGAGAACAGGGAAAGAAAAATCTCTTTATTTGATGAGCATGAATATAACACAGGGTTTTTTAGCCTGTCTATAATGCAATTGGATACAATTGGAGACAAGAAAAAGAAAATTAATCAGTTTCCAAGCATCCTTTAAAATTCATTCAAAATTATTTGGGGAAAGGGCCAAGAAGAGATTTTTAATGAATAAAAGAAGTTCATAATTCTAGCTTGATGTTTCCTGGATACAGGTAAATTTCATTTAGCATGTATGAAATGTATATACGTTTCTTTAACATATTTTTGCAGCATAAGTAAAAATTGTGTTGCTCATACATTTACTTGATCACACAAATTTCACAGACATGAGATACTTGATGCCTGTATTCACAAAAGGCTTCTAGGTGTGTCTAATATTGATTTGGAAACACAATACAGGAGACACAATAGTGTCTTGTCACGTAGTCATTTTTATGAATTTTAGTCCACACAGATAATCCTGAGAGATTTATTGTCTTTGATTAGTGCTGATAGAAACATTTCTATTATAACACATTTCTAAAAGTCAAACCCAAAAATCGGTAGATATTCAGTGCTTTCCTGTGACATGTTATCAGAACAACGTTTTATTAACTGTTGCATTTTTCAGCTTTTATTGAGAATTAAGTAAAATTGGTAATGACAGTCTTGCTACTCCAGTTTCATATTCCCTCTGAAATCCCAGAAGATCATTGCGGTTATGATTTGCATGGCTATACTTGACCCAGTGTCAATCTGTGTTAACAGGAAAACTCAATCAACTCCCGCAAAAGAACATCAATTAGTTCTATAAGCCTGTCATACTTATGGAAAGGTACCTCAGGCAACTTCACAGACAAGTACTGTTTGTCTTACCAGAAACCCTGGAGTCTCTTATCTAGTATAACATTTTACAGTTCATTATCTGTGCATGTTTTGTGCAACAGAAAAAATGAGGAGAGGGGGAAGAGTGAAAAATCTTAATTATTCCCCTGCTTCAGGTGAAGGTCAGAATATTGGTGAATCAAACAGTGAATTAGGACTTTCCGGTAATTTAAGTCATCTGAAAAACAACAGAGATCACTACTGCTCCCAGCGTATTACTTTGTCAGTACTTTCCTAGGAGAGTGAGCCTTGCTAGTTCGCAGTCTCTAAATACTTCTAGTATGCAACAGACAAGCTTATGCACTATTTCTAAGTGACAGACTGCAAGTGTGGGATGAGCAGAAGATATTATATGGCTGGATTTTGCTTATGTTTCGAAAAAAAATCTGTCTATGAAGGAAAAAGCAGCCCAGTGTCTGATCAGGTTGAGCTTCTACGTGGTGGTCGGGAGAGGGGAAGGACTTTGTTACTTATGGTTTATTTATGTTCATTTATTTTTAAATGGCAGCTGTCTGAAACTATTCAGTGTTTGGACCGTGAAATTAAGTCTCGGAAGAGATGGATTAGAGGATATAATGCCAGGGAGTCAATCAAAAGTTCATGACATAAGTGGTTTACCCTAAACTCTGAGGGTCTATCACAGAGCTCTCAGCCTGTCGTTTGCTACTTGTAATTGTTCGATACAATCCTGCATATAAAAGGCATGCATATATATATATATATATATATATATATATATATAAGGCATACTTCCTTTCATACTCTTGGCATTCACATGCATGCAGTATGAATACTCAGTACTACAGAATGTTCCACATAACTATATTATTGTTTTGCTCTTTTATAATAAAATTTTAAGGGACAGAATTACCATATAAACCATGAAAATGCCAAATATCTTCTTACATCATGCACATTTGTCATGAATTCTTGCCTGATACACAGTCTTTGTTTCCAGACAATGTCTACTGTAGTATCCTCCACTTATTTTATTACATTATCTTAAAAAAATAACCCTTAACTGATATTATTCTTTGAGGTTTTTTGTTTTGAAGGAATGAGGAAAGAGAGACATTCTAATTAAATGTAGTCATTGTTGATGGCAACCTAACATTTTCATTTCCAAAAACTACAATAAAAAAGTTCAGATGAAACATGATTCTTAATAATCGGAGACTCAAAGGCATTGTAGAGCTGATGGTTTAATATTATTCTTTGATTTGACACTGTTGGAGTATGCTTTCTTTCCCCTGAACTATATTTGATAAAGTAATAGTAAAGTAAAGTAATAATCAAAGTGTTATAGTAAGCTTATAGATGCAATGAAACTCTATTGGCACTCAGAGACTTCTGAGACTGGAAGGAGACAGTAATTTGGAAATCACTCATTAATTCGTTATGTTCCTCTTTTCATAATTCTCACATGTAATCATGATATAGCACATGTAAAAGCAACAGGTGAGAAAGCAGGTTGAGATCATTTAGGAAATTATTTATCAATAGAGGAAAGAGTTGTTGGTTTTTAGGAAGGCATTATAGCATGTTACTAGTGATTTTTTCCTCTTATACCTCCTAGATGCTTCCTTTTTTTGGGAGCTGGGGATTTGCTTTCACTGGAAAGGACTGTAAGAGAGATAATCTATCATTACTTTAGCAGAACAGAACAGTTTTTAATGTGAAATGCAGTGATGGAATCCTCCTGGCAGCAGGGACAATAGCCTGGAAGTCTTCAAAAAGCAGTAATTATTATAGACCTACCCCCAGTGACTTCAGCTAAGTAGACACCATCCCAACACAGATACTGAGTCTCTGAAAGAGGTCAAACCAGTCCTGAAGGAAAGATGTACATGTATGAGGCAATGACAAACTTAAGATTTGTGTATTTTAGCATATAATTAGGGTTTGATTATTTAATTAAAAAATATGCTTGAAGATGAGGACTTCCTGACTCTTCCAGTGACAGTAGTTTTATTGGACACAGCAGGGCCATCAACTCATATTTGGTGTTTAAAATGGAATTTTTATCTAATTTGATCCAAGTAAACTATAATCCATCAAGGAACCAGAAGGCTTTAGCAAACATGTACTCAGTGAATAGCTGCAAAGTGCCACTTGTCAGGGTGAATGGCATGCTTACTGGCCAACGTTAAAAAATTTGTCTGGCTAGGACTTACAGCACAGCATGAGGGAGTAGAAACCACAGATGAAGACCATAAGCAGTGAACGCACAAGTGATGAACAGCTCAATTAAATGTTGCTCCTGAAGACATTGGCAAATGTAGGATTAATCACAGGCCATGCAGTGGTATCAATCCCACACATCATATATGGGATATGTCATTGGTAATTGACCTCCTTTGGCCATGCACTGATCTAAATGCTCTACCTGCCCCCTGAAAAGCATCTCATTTTATTCATGGCTGTTAGGCCACAGTGAGGGCCAGTTGCATCCTGCAGGGGCTGTCTTTCCACCCACAGGCTGAGGAGGGAGTTTGTTCCCATTATTAATAAAACATAGCTTTGTCAGCCATATGGACCACTTATTTTTGGGAGAGGTGGTGGGGGATAGGGATGATGATGAGGAGCAGGCAGGAAGAGAACTCCAGTACAACAGTTTGGTGTGTTACAAAGTTTGATCTCTGATTTTCTGTTTCATTAGGAGGCTGGGGGATCATGGTTTGCATAGCTGAAGTTCTAAAAGTTCTGCATTTACTATTTGATGCATTGATCCTTTCACTTAATAGCTAGCCCTTAAGCTATAATAACTTACAGATATATGCATTTATTCTACAATACTCTGAAAGGTCTTTTTAAATATTCATTCTATTCTGCTAAATAAGCAGCCCTCCTATCCAGGAGGCTTGTGATTAACGCTCCTTTCATCTGTCACCACTATACATTGCCTTTGGGAAAGCCTGATCCTCTTGCCACTCTGAAAATGTAACTTGAACCAGAACTTATTTTCCCCACTTCTCCTACTAAGAAGCTTCAGAACTTTAGGCAAATCACTTGACCTTACAGTATTTCACTTTCCATTAAAATGGGGATAGTACCTAGCTTCATCAAGTATGTCAGTTCCATAGAGTAAAATAAAATGCTATAGATGAACTTAGTATAATTATTCTACATACAAAAGATATTTCATCCTTTAAGATGATGTCAATGACAAAGGTGTCAAACCAAAGCTACTTCTGGCAGCCGACACCTTACATCAGCATCATGGCCCAGTGCCATCAGCAAGGCCATAAATAAGGGAAGGGACATATTTGTTCAGCTCACTTGACAGGATCATCATTGGAAGATGGATTTCCAGAACTGTTTTGTTTTGTTTTGTTCTTCCTGAAATTAACGTAGGATATAACCCAGTGTTATTTTATAGAAGTAATACAGGAAAACACAACAGGTCTATGGAGATTTTTCCATTAGAAAAGGAAGTTAGCAGCACAATAGTGTTCAGAAATAGTTGTAATAATGTCTGCTAATGCTGGTTTAAAACAGTGACCTGCCTATACGATTAGCTATTCTAAAGGCTGTGGGATAATTATTTTCAACCAGCAACAAATTTAATTGTATGGTAAATTAATGAGTAAAAGCCTTCTTACTGTTTTTTAATAAGTATGAAGGAAATACACTTAACATTTCATATAATGTAGTCAAATTGCATGAGCAATAACTGCACATTAGATGTCGTATTTATTACATCAAATCTGTGAACACTGCTAATACATTAACATTTAGAAAGGTAGCCCATGGCAAGTCAATTTTACAGCAATTAAAACTGAAAAACTGGTAATTGACATTTGATAAGTGTGTTAATTGATATCAAGCTTGCAATAGCTAACATGTTAAATGTCAATTAAATCCATGTGTACAATTAGAATTTATTAATAAAGAATCAAATTACAAAATGTTGGTTCTGTCAATTTATGTAAATTATGTAACAACTAAATTTATAATAGAAAAATTCCTTTAGTCCTCAACAGTACTTTTTAATTTCCCCTAATTTTTAACATTTTGTATTTAACATGTTGTCTGTTTTTTCCTGTTTTAGCTGTAACAGAGGGAAAAAAATCCATTAGATTGATAATGCAGAATTACTGATCCAATCTTCTGATACTAAAAAAACCTTAAGATGAGCACTGCTAGCATAGCTTTGATGATGACCATCTATTCAAACATCTTCATAAAATCTAAAACCTCTTTTTCTCTAATTTTATGAAAGTACAGTTAAGAAAATTCCTATATTAAATTTGGAAAGTATTCGGTAAACACAAGAAATTAGTTTTTCTCATTGTTGGCATGCTGTTGCTTTCATTTATAGCCGAGGGACTGTGGATACTAACCATATGCTGTGTCTGGACCACACAGATCATAGATATTTCCATATACCCCAAGATGGAAAAACCTTGCAAGGTAACAAAGCAAAATAGGAAATGATGGGAATAATTTCTGTTGTTTAGTCACAGAGTCTTGGAGATTTTTAGAATTTTTTAATAATTAGAACAGTTTGGGTATTTAACCCTTGCTGTCTGGGACAGGAAAGCGACCAGTGTAAAGCTTGTCCAAATCAGAAAGAAAGCAATCTGGAAGCAAATAAAAGATTTTCCTTACACTATCGCCTAAGAGAAAAACAAAACAAAACAAAACAAAACAAAACCACCTTTTATTTCTATTTGCTCTGACAGAGCATTCAGAGTGGGGTGTTGCCCTGTTGTATGTAGATCACATCTTGCTGCTTCTGGCCCTAATGTGTGTAGATCACATCTTGCTGAGAAGTCAGCTTCTCATCCTTAGACCAGCACAGGGAGTGAGCTCCCACCCAGCCATAGTCTACTTCCTGAGTTCCCAGCTAAGCATCTCTCAGATTATTTACACAGCATAAGAGTAGATTTGTTCTACCACATACTTCTCATTCCTACCTTTGGTGGCACAAGGATTTTGAGGTTGGCAAGGCATCAGTGGAAGCTGTGAAGAGTTGTATTATCACCTAAGGCTTGAAGAGAGGAATGAAAATAGGGGTCCTGTAAATGACTGGTGACATCAGCCAGAATCATGAGCCACAGTGGGAAAGACAGTCAGCTAGGAGAAATTAATGTAGGGAGAGAGCATCAAGCATCATATGCAGAGGAAGACACAAGAAAAAAAGAAGAAAAAAAAGAGATTTCTAATAGCCTTGAGGAAAGTAAAGGGAATTAAGAGAATTACAAGGGGGGGAAAGAGGATAGGGAAATTGAAACAGATGAGAAAAATTAAGAAGCCAGATTTCTATGCTATTTCTTTTTCATGTAAAGATTTCTTTGAATTTGTGAAAAGGTAAGAGTTCAAATCAAGGTGAAAAAGACAGTATTCTTTTTTTTAAAAATGGTACCAGAAACTATAAATCTTAATTACACATATATTGGACTGCATCAACCATTTAAATTCTGTAAAAACAACTTCCCATTAATTTTCACCATTTTTATATCTTTAACTTCCTGTCAGTTGATATGAAGCCTTTGGTTACTGCTCTGGAATTTGAACAAATATTCTTTTGTGCATTGTAAGATCACCACCATGAAAGGTCCCTTTCCATAACACAGTTAAAATTGATTCTCTATTGGTCTTGTTTGTTTGTTCAGAACACTTGTTTCAATTTTTACTTCTGCTATTGCAACTTCTACAGCTTACTTTCCTTAATTTGACACTAATAGGGAAAAATTGATTTTATTTCCACTTATTTCCCAGCTTGTCACATGTTCATCTCCATTTGGGACAACATGCAATGCTGTCTCTCTTCCCTGTGAGAATGAAAATTAGGTTTACACTAAAGCAAGATTTTGTCAGTAAAGAATGTTTTCGCCTGACAATTTTTTAAATCAAATTCTTAAAGGGAGGAGTGCTGAACTGAAAGTATTTAAAAATTAACCTTCTTTGAAATCTGCAGTGCAACACTTTTCAGTACCTTTAAATTAAAATTGATCTTGTAAAGCAAAGTAGCAGATATATTTTTTTAAAAGGAGATTTGTGCCCCTTTGTCAATAAAATTTAAAATCCAGGAAAAAAGCGTACTTCAAAATTCACATACGTTGTAGCAGAGTTCATGATACAGAAAAGAAGACAGGGTTTGAGGGGGAAGAGTTGAGAGGGAGAGGTAAAAATCACTGTATAAGCATACATAAGTAAAAGCTTCCAGTATTTCTTTAAATACTTGTTAAGTAAAAACCCATGTCTTTGATATAGAGTTGTTCTATATCTTTCATACATACAGTTAGAGTATGTTATGCTTTTCCCTAACATCATGATAGAATCCCTATCTTCTCAGTTTAGGAATACAGTTTCTCAAATGGTTTTGTTTTGTTTAGTTTTATTACTCTAATTATGCAGAGCAGTAGGTTTAGAGGCGCACTTGAACTTAGTCGCAAGTGATTGTGCTATTTCACTTATATCACACAACAATCCTCTGTGTGACCACAGAATAAGACATTCTCTGTTTGCTGTCTTGGCTCCAAGTGAGATCTGAACAAACCAAGATTCCTCATCAAGTATATTAAATTTTATTTACCATTTATATATATACATTTATACAAGAGCTTACTATCTCAAGAACCATTATTTAAGGATGGGTAGAGCTCCTTGATTCATAACCACGTGAGTGTTGATACCATGATACAGTCTCAAAGCTTTTGTCTTCCTTTCGTTCTTAGTTCCTGCATATCATGTAAATCCCAGAAGCTGTGAGCCCTTTGCCAGAAAGGAAATGAGGAACTCTGAGATGTAAAGCATACTCCATGGTATAGGCTAGACTGCCATAATGATTGGGTGTACAGAAAGCTTAAAAACCGTTTTAAAACAAGAAACTGGGAAAAAAAGAAAAAAACAAAACAAAACAAAACAAAACAAATCCTTCTCAAAAACCATCAGAAAGCATTTTGAAATTTGAGTTCATTGTTCATTAGAGGAAAAAAGTAAAACTTCCTCCTAAAATTGTCTCTGGAAAAGATTCTCAGTTGCCTGGAGTTCATAATATCCGTCCAAGGAAAGGTTTCTTATTTAATCCAGATATTATTTCCCCCTACCTATACAGTTACTGCCAGCTACACAGTTGCTGTCTTAATCTCATACTCATCCACCAGATCTGTTTGCATAAAAAAACAGTCACTAAAACAGAAAAAGTAGACTTACAGGCTCAGGATTTCTGTATTTAAGTTATGAATAACCCAGGTACCTTGTCGGAAAACAAGGTTTTGTTCTTGAGTTTGTAACTCATTCTCTTTGCAAGTGGCTATTGCAGTATCTCCTTCTTATTCGTACTCTTCTGTAAAGTCTCCTAATGACACATGAAAACCAGTATAAAAGAAAACAATACTTTCCAAAAGATATTTTCCCAGAATATTTCTAATCAGATCTAAACAGTTCAATCTGAGGGTTAAATCTGAAGCTTTCATTCCTGTGCAATTAGGAACCACTTTGGTAGTTAGTTTTTGGGTCAATCTTTCATCAGAAAGGCTGAAGGAAATCTTCAAAGCCCCTCTGTAGCATATTTTATATGTTATTTCAATTATCCTTGTAAATTCTGCTTCTGATATAAATACATTTGAGTTACTAAGATCCTTCACAGGTCCAAAATTCCATCTTATATACTATAGAGTAAGACATAATCAATCAAAAAAAGGTTACACCCTTTAGCAGTGGAATTCCAAGTTCATTTTTAATTCTACTCATAATAATAGTGGTGATGCCAACATAAATATTGATTTCTTAATCAATACTTGAAAATTTATGTCAATAAAAAGCTATTTTTAGCACGGACTTTGTTCAGGCTTATTACTTTCCTAACCTGTACACCTCCCTGTCCTCGTATAAGTCACCTAAATCTTGAATCTGTTTTCTGAAAAATAGCTAAAGTAAGGAGCCTGTCATCTTTCTGTCCACAAATGTAGATTTTGTCCACAATGTCTTGTCACATATTTTCAATTATTGCAGCTTCTCAGTAGCTTTGGAATCAGAACCTGAATGGTCGACATTAAACCTGACACCCTAATTTTCTTCTCTGGCTTTTTGCCTTTTTGCATCATCTCCTTTCCAGAGACTGAAGATAAATCATCTTTCTTGCTTCTAAGACCTTTCAGCAACATTTCTCAGTTCTTTTGAGGGTTAAAAATCAAATCAATATACATTTCTAAAATATATTGTATGTTATAAACCAGGAGTTAGATAAAGAAATTAAGATCTATTAATGTAACAGCAATTTTAAATAGAATTTATTTTCTTCAAAACCTTCTACTTTTTATCTCTAGAATTATTCTTCTTAATGTCAGAAAAATAAAAATAGTTTTTAAATGGGTTTTTTTCCCTTCTTAAAGGCTTTAGAATAATTTTCTTGAGTTTAATAAAGTTGTTCAAAATACCTGCAACTTTATTAGGCCCAGCATTTAAAGAATTAAAATGAATCTTCAAAGTGCTGAGCTTATGAGATTTGCAAAATTAACTTTGTAATTACAGTATGCAACAAAATACAGTGCTGATAGGCATTTTCCAACTGAATGGAGTTCATTTCTAACATTAAACATTATGTATCCTGCCTCAGATAATTTTGGCTTTTCCAAGGATGGGTTCTGTAATAGAGACAGATTTCCCAGCTATTACCTCTAG
Source organism: Colius striatus (assembly GCF_028858725.1). Taxonomy (NCBI): domain Eukaryota; kingdom Metazoa; phylum Chordata; class Aves; order Coliiformes; family Coliidae; genus Colius; species Colius striatus. Next base: position 30,664,307 of record NC_084761.1, read on the forward strand.
ATAAAAATGTCAGAAACTACTCTGTAGTAGTTTCTGATATAGAAATATAGACTGTGTATTGTCAACCCGCTTATTTAAATATTTACCTGTTTTTGAGCTGTATATTTGAAGGACAGACCCTGTCTACACAAACCTAAGTCTTGTTCATTTTAAAGGCCCCATTCATTAGCTGCCAGAGTCATCTTCTCATCCTTCCAGTGATGCCTGGTAAAAAAAAATAAAATAAAAAAGGTCCTCTGATAATGGAACTTTCTGCTCTATAATCAGGGAACCTGGAATTTATGTTGTTACACATCAGGGACAATGTGCAATAGCTTTTTGATTTTAAAACAAAATTTTGTTTTTCTCAACATATAATAATTTTATTTAGTGATCGGAGTGGTTGGCATTTTTTTTACAGATACAGCATTCTGACTCTTTGTAAAACAAAATAGTAAGATTTAAATCTTTATAAGCAGCTGATGTAAACAAGAATATTAATTTACTTGTCATATTGTTTTCTACTATCCCCCTCCTCTTCAGATAACTCTTTAAAACATGCTTCTGTCACATTTCACAATCAAAATACAGAACTACCCTACAAGTCTGAGTGCGAGTCCAGTATTTATCTGAGACTCAGTGGAAAGTGGACACAGAGAAACCTAATAAAAAAGAAAACCTTACACAAAATGCAGACAGACAGTGGAAGAACTTCTCTAGGAATGTGGAGAATTCTTGTTATGTCTGGTATTTAGATCAAACTTTTAATAGCTCAAAACAGTGCACTGCCATATTAGAGGGTACACACATGCAAATCCACATAGGTAGATGGCTCTGAAATGTTGCTGACAGACATTTTTTGTACTGTTTCCCCATGTTGTTTGCACTGTTTCCAACATGCTTGTATAACCCATTTACATCCTCTGACACATTAAGGATGCCTACCAAATGGTGAGTGGGCCTTGAGAGTACTTTTGTGATGAGGACATATCCTAGCATAAAACTGGTCCCTTTTATAACTGAACTCAACGGGTTATGAGGCAAATATTTATGCTATATCTTTTTAGCTTTAAAATATTTGATAATTTATTTCTCTGATCGGTAGCAAGCTACTAAACTCCTAAATCTAAATAATAGAAGAAATGAAATTGCCAGTAACATTGAAGGAAACTGTACAGAGTACTAGACTTCTTGAGAATAATCTCTGTGTTGGTATCATTTATACAAATCATTCACAGCAGCCAAACACTGAATGCTGCCTTACCCTGCATCTGCAGTTACACTTACAAAGTCAAATCATTTCCCATTTAAATCTTCATTTTTAGCCATTAAAAAACATACTGAAGGTAGACAGATTTGGGGTTGTCTAGCCTGGAAAAAAGGAGTCTCAGGGGAGACCTTATCATTCTCTATAGCTATGTAAAAGTAGGTTGTATTGAGGGGGGTGTTGGTCTCTCTTCCCAAGTAACAAGTAATAGGACAAGAGGAAACAGTCATTTGTCAATTTGTACCAGGGGAGGTTTACATTGGATGTTAGGAAAAGTTTTTTCACCGAAAGAGTTGTCAAGCATTGGAACAGGCTGCCCAGGGAAGAGGTTGTGATGCCATCCCTGGAGATGTGGTGCTTAGGGACATGCTTTAATGGTACACTTGGCAATGTTAAGTTTATGGTTGGACTCTAAGATCATAAAGGTCTTTTCCAATATAAACGGTTCTGTGATTCTGTAAAATTTAACATCCAGAATCTTTGTTAGTAATGTTGAAGAAAGTGCCATAAGGCACCACATTTAAACTCATTTTAGGGCAATACATGGTCCCGTTTTGGAGAAAGCAACATCCATTTTTACACCATAAATTCACTGTATAAAGGAACTAAGGTGAAAGAATGTTAACTGAAACACTACAAATCTGTACAAAACTCTATCAACATATAAGTCCTGCTCAAATAATTTACTAGAATAAAAGTAGAGGAAATCAGTATAATTGGAGATCTATTCTTCATGTTTCATTCTCACATTTTTCAAATATAGCAGAGGTTTGGGAAGAGGAGAAAAAAGAATTTAATACAGAACATAAGGATCCAGAAACCTTTGAATGCACATGGCAATTATCTGGTTTGTTCCATTCATAGTCATTGTACAATTTAATACGTATCATTAGCAGTTTACTATGTGAGTCACCTGTTTACTAAGCTTCAGACATGGAAGATCTCAATAATCTAAATATTCACACTCGTATTTCTTAACTTTGATGCTAGTTAGCAGGCACAATAACTGAAAGTCTCATAACTAATTTGCCAACACCTTGGAAACCTTTTATCTTTCATATTCTGTAATGAAAAGACATACTATATTGTCATTCCACTTAAAGTCTTGAAACATCCTTCTCCTCAATCCCCTGATGTGTTCCGGAAGCCATACTAAATTAATAACAAAATATACTTTCAAGAGGCTTATGACAATTATTGCCATTTTTATTACAATGACTAAGTTAACTATCGAGGAAAAAAAAAATACAATCCCAAAACATGCATTGTAGTGGATATGTTTAATTAAAGATTTGATTGTTTTTATTTCATGGTAGTGATATCTTGAGAAGGGTCAGAAAAGGAAAAATTTAGTAACCAACTATGCCATAGCTGGTAGGCATAATCTCTACTGCACCTTGGTTTTCTTTTTTGTCTGCAAATTAACCCCTTCCCACAAGGGAAATTGATTCTAATTTAACAGCACTAAAAGCCTCTTGATGTTCCTTTCTGGCCATCCTCCAATCTTTGAGGGAATTATGTCATGTATATGTCTGTTTTCCAGCTTCTTCCTGCTTTCTAGAACTATGATATCCTAAAAAGAAAAAGCTTTTGGAAATAGATCAGATAATTTACTGTCACTTTCCTTTCATGCTAATTTTGGAATACTGCTACTCTGTATCTTAGCCTATATTTGAATTTGGGACATTGAAAGAAAAGAAAATACAAACAAATTTGTAAAAGTATGATTAATTTTTGCGTGACATGCAGAAAAAAGAAGAAATAAAGCTCTTAGTACATTATCCACTTAGGAAATACAATATCATTTGGGTACTGCCTCAGTAAACCTCATATTTTCAATGCATTATGAAAAAATGGAAAAAAGGATCTGTAAATAGCTCAACTTTTTTTTTTTTTTCCCATTTGATTGAATCTGATAAAATAAAAGGAAAAAAAAAAATGCTCAATAAAACTTGTACTCAGTTTCAACTGAGTACAACCAAAAAGTTGCAACCAAAGCCTTTCATGGTTTGTCAAAGGTCAGCAGGCTTTTCTATTTTAAACTTACAGGTCCAGTTAAGCACCCTTTTTTCAATCAAGTACCTGTGAACTCGAGAGTACATAAATCTGCAACTGAATTTTAATCTTGGGAAGGTCTCAGCAACTTGATGGGTTTTAATTAACAGAATAAATCACATACTTTCTGTTTTCTCTGACCTGGAACTGTAAGTATTAAAATATTAAAGTAACTTATGAAGTATTGTATGTTCTTGAAAAACTATTATAGTTCTTGAAGAGTTATATTACACACACTCATACAGAACATGTAACTAAAGAAAGGTTTGGGGCTTTCTTTTTTCTTTTTTTCTGTTATCGTTTAGAACCAGTTTCATAAGGACATACAACATAATTTCCAGACCTACAAGATATAGAGATATTACAACTAGTTATCTCTTAGACACTCAAGTCACCTTCAGAATTTTTGTTTCAACCATTAATAGATATGATTAATGTAGCTTCATGAAAGAAATCAAAATAAGAGTAGAAAGCTCCAGATACCTATTGGGAAAAAAGGAACCATTCTTATAGCACAGATACCAGAATACGAGATTTCACCAATCGACTCTGGAAACAAAATTTGAATGCCACATTAGCTGGGCAAAATCTGTCATAGCTTAAAAGGAAATGGTAGTGCTGTGAGCTAATCAGAGCTATCCATTGTTAGATAAAAGTCAGTTCCCCAGTCCAGATCTGGTACTTTCTAAAGATAAAATATATCTTAATGTCAGTTCTCAAACCCTTTAACTTCTTCAAGAAAGCCAGTAGGGACAAGAAAACTGTGGATAAGAAAAATGGGTTTTGTTTTTTTTGTCTACACCACATTGACCCTACAGCAAGGTAAAAATGTGGAATTACCTCTCTCCACCACCCAGAAAACTGACTCTACAACTGCTGCATTATCTCAGACTTTTCCCACATTTCCTCCACATAATCAAGCCTATACTGAATTTTAATTTCTTTCTAAACATTTTGTCTCTTTTTACCCTTATCCCTCTTCTCTCTTTTTAAACTGCTTCTTCATTGATTTGCCATTGAAATGTACATCACTTTATCTGTACAGGTGGCAAATCCTTGAATTACTTCTATACTACATACCAATCATAACAAAACAGAGTATGAAAGACTGTGCTGCATGTTAGATCATCATCACAAAGCATTAAAAACCTCAACTAATTAATCTCTGATGGCTGTCTATGACATGAACTACTTGTTAATAGAAACTAAGAAAAAAAATCTCCTCAAGAAACATTAAGGCATGTTTGTGAAGCAAATAAGTTCTAATTAACTAGAATTTAGACCCTTTTCACAAATTAGAGGAACAGAATATTTTCCTGTCTTGTTTTTTTTTCTCTTTTTCTTCTTTCTGACAGAATGAGCCTATTTTTTTTTCTAAAGCTACTCATAAAACCATTTATTTTTGTGCTTTCAGTAGGTTCTGTCAAAATTCTTGTATATCTGAAAACAAATGTAATATATGTAACAACTAAGTATCATACTGTTCCATTTTTAAATATGTAATTAATTTAGAACCTCTCTCAGACAAATGCATTTTAAGATTTGTTTAATAGTTTTCTAGGCACTAGTTTGAATAGCCATTATTTTAAGGATTTTCTTGGGATATTTTATGCATGTATTCGACATCCTGTAAGTATAGCACAGCCAATTGTGAAAAAGCAAGAGAAAAAAAGAATGTATAGAATCTTGGTACGATTATTTAAAATTACAGAGGTGACTTCCAGCACTAAACAAAAAAAAAACCCCTTCATATCAAACATATACACACAATAGATCAGATGACTGAACGTACTCTTTCTCCTATCCTTTTAGTCTCAAACTTCCTTTTTACCCTGATTGAGGTCAGACAGTCTCCTGTTGAGCAACTTGCTCTGTTTTGCACAATCTCAGTTTATCCTTGATGCAGGCAATGACTTTCATCAGGGTTGTGAATTGTTCCCTATGGTAATCCTTGACCTCCCACTGCAATGACCAAATCACTTCAAATCACTTGGAAAAATTCCTTCGAATGTACGTAATTCACCATATCAAATGAGATATTCTTATGCAGGGCTCTAAAACAGACAGTGAACACATAAGTACGGGAATCATGCTTCAAAAATGGGCTAATATATTCAAAAAGTAATATTGTTGTCTCCATAAGGAGTCATGTCTACACAACCTCATACCAACAGTGCTATAGATATTGGCTACCACTATGGCATATATGTCTTCACTGTAGGACTCTGCTACTGGAGATAACCTCAGTGACCTCTTCAACTCTTTCAGGTCTAATGCTTTTCCACATGTTTCTACAAACACTGTGAGAAATAAGTATTACACTTAGTGGCCTATGGAACCTCAAAGCAAGATTTTAATATCTTTCCAAAATCCTCTTCATCTTTCTAACATATGTTATAGCCCATCATTTTCAGGGTGTAAAAAGCTCTGCACAGTGTTTTTACCTCCCTTGACATACAAGGAATGGCTCATCATCTTCTCCAAGGGCATAAGCATAAGTGAGAGATCATCTAGATAAAGAAGATAAGTTTCTGAATGTTTTCTGAGTTGCAAAGATTTCTGATGAGAGAGGCACCAGAGCTGGAGCTGCTTGGACAGAGAAAGATCAGATGGCAACTGTACACACAGTCCTCCTATGCCAGAGCAGCATCTGTTTGTGGGTGAAAGTTTGCTGGTGGAAAATCCATAGAGGGGACAAACTTATCCTGATGTGACTCTTAATAATACTCAAAGAAATGATACAGGCTTCTGAAGTCATAAAGCCTCCTCATGTTCAGCAAACGGCAGTTAAAGTGACTTTCCTAACTACAGATGCATTCAGACTGATTTATGAGATTATGGATGACCAAATTAAAAAAAAATCCAAAATTTAAAATTACAAAAATAACATTATAGCTGTCATTGTTTGATCATATAGAAAATTGAGCCTGCTGGTACAGGCTGGTATATTCTCAGTGAAGTAAATCAATGTTTTACGGATGGACAATTGAAAAGACTAACACTTTCAGCTTTGAAAACAATGTCTGTTGTGCTGTATTTATTTCATTTTTTATTATTTCTGTTTAGAAAAAAAAGAAAAAAAAATGGTATTGGTGTTTATATCCCTGCATTTATTTGTAACATCAGAAACCTACAATTCTGATTGACAAAAAAATAAGCTTCAGAGAGTTCAACAGCCAACTCCGGGGCAATCTACAGAAAAATTCAGGCACAATTTCATATTGGGGACATGCCAGATCACACATATTGCATGCACAATAATTGATAATTACAGAAAACCTATAACTACCAATGGAAAGAAATGATGTGACAAATCCAGACACCGTTACAGCTCCAAAGAACTCTCTGGAGGAATGACAGCTTTACCAGATATCTATCTGTCCTCATATTTTACAATTTGGCAAAAGAAAATCTACTTTTTCTCATCAATTTTCAGAAGAAAAAACACTACTAAATAAACCCAGAGTAAAAAATCCTACTTGATGGAAACAATCTAATTTGCAGTGGAAAGTTCCTTTTGGTTCGGACCAGATAATGCCTAGAGGTCCCTTCAACCCCCTATCCTTCTGTGTTTCTGTGATTCTATTACAAGAATGATCTCAGCAAAAACAGCACATTAATGGTTTTGTCTGGGAACTGAATTTCCACCAATGATAACAATACTTTTACTTCAAATTTCAAGTCACATACTTCTTTCTGTCCAGGCTTATTGAACTCAAAAGGCTCATTTACTTTAATAGACTCTTTCCACCCTCTATGGATTATATGACAAACAACTTAGTTTACAGTTATAATTTAATTTTAGTTGTACTTCTAAAACAAAGAAGTAGGTATTGCTAAACACTGCTAATGTGTTATTTTATCTTATGTGTTAATATCATATTGAGAGATACCAGTTGTGGCCTGTCACAAAAGTAATGACTCTAGAATAGAAATGCATGATTTCTTACAATACGAATCCTCGATATTTTCATATTGCAGCACTACTTGTATAGTAATATAACTTTCTATCAAGATATATAGAAAGAAGAATCAGCTCTCTCAAGGCATGTATTATCTGACCACTGTTATTCCTGTTTAGAACTTCAAACACATTTAACCTTCAACCCCATCAATGTCACCTTTCATGAGACATCTGCGTAATCTTTTAAATCACAGCTATATCTGGAAAGTCACAGACATAGATCATTTAAAAGAAGAGCTCCTATATAGACTGTATATTTGAAATATGACAAGGTTACCATTCTGATGCCAACAAGGAATCTCAAAGTCTTTATATATGAAAATATGTATTAAAAACTTTAGAGAGAGTATGAGAGGTGATGCTTTTTCTTCCACTGTATAGCTTCAAAGTCAACCTTTGCAGTCTAATAGTTCAAGAGTTCCATTTAAGCAATTTCTCTCATTTGAACGAAAAGTACTCTATCTCAATCCCTGTTTTTGCTACAAGAATATGATGTTTCATTTTAACTTAATAAAAGAAATGGTTCTCATGAGGTGTGGAATTTATATACATGCTAAGATACCATTTAAAGACAGAACTTAGGGCAATATGTTGCAGGGGTTATTAGTAGGTCTATCATCAATATGAAGAGTAGTACTCTAACTACCATAGTGACATGACTGATTTATTTAGCAGGAGCACCAGTAATCTTTTTTGCCCTTTATCATTGTTATAGCCTATTCATTTATCTCAGTTCCCACATAAAAAGTGTTACTGATTCTTTTTGGCCTTCTTCCAGGTTTCAACATCCTGTCTTGATCACTGCTTGGGCCATTGACAGTAGCAATATTTTATGAAGGAAAATATGATTATCAGGGTGACTCAACATGTATTTAGCAAGGGGAAACCCTGATCGACCAACTTGATAGCATCATATATATATACATATATACATATATATATAACTGGCTGGCTAGATAAGGGGAGAGCAGAGGACATCATCTAACTTGACTTCAGCAAGGCTTTTGACAATGTCTCCCATTACATTCTTATCAAAAAGCTCAAGCACTGTGGGTTTGATGAGTGGACAGTGAGGTGGATCAGGAACTGACTGAATGACAGAGCCCAGAGGGTGGTGATCAATGGAGTTGAGACAAATTGGAGGCCTCTGACCAGTGGGGTTCCACAGGGATTGGTTCTGGGGCCAGTCTTGTTCAACACCTTCATCAATGACCTGGATGAAGAGACAGAGTGTACTCTTAGCAAGTTCACTGATGACACCAACTGTGAGAACTGGCTGATTCCCCAGAAGGCTGTGCTGCCATTCAGATGGATTTTGACTGGCTTGAGAATTGGACAGAGAGGAACCTCATGAGGTTCAACAAGGAAAAGTGCAGAGTCCTGCATCTGGGGAGGAACAACCCCATGTACCAGTACAGGCTAGGGGTTGACCCACTGGAAAACAGCTCTGTGGAGCATGATCTGGGAGTTCTGGTTGATAATAAACTGAACATGAGCCAGCAATGTGCCCTTGTGGCCAAGAAGGCCAATGGCATCCTGGGATATATGTTCTCCTTCCCCTCTACTCTGCCCTGGTGAGGCCTCATCTGGAGTCCTGTGTCCAGTTCTGGATTCCCCAACTCAAGAGGGACAGGGAACTTCTGGAGAGAGGCCAGTACAGGGCCATCAAAATGATCAAGGAACTGGAGCATCTTCCTTACGAAGAGGAAAGGCTGTAGGACCTGAGACTGTTCAGTGGAGACTGAGAGAAAACCTCATCAATACTTCCGAGTATTTTAAAGGTGTATGTCAAGAGGATTGGGTGGTACTTTTTTCTGTAGTGTCCAGTGGCAGGAGTAGGGATAATGGGCAAAAGTTGGAGGACAAAAAATTCCAATTAAACATAAGGAGAATCTTCTTTACTGTGAGGATGAAAGAGCCCTGGCACAGGCTGCCAAGGGAAGGTGTGGAGCTTTCTTCCCTGGAGGTTTTCAAGATCCACCTGGATGCATTTCTGTGTGATCTGATCTAGGTAGATCTGCTTGAACAGGGAGGCTGGGCTAGATCATATATTTAGACATCCCTTCCAACTCATATCATTCTATGATTCTATGATGCAAAAATGAAACACTGTCGACTACTTGTTCCAAGGGGGTTGCTTTTCCTTTTCACAGATCTCAATTAACTAGGAAGAAAAAACACTAATGTTTTTGGGAATCTCAGATTTTTCTGTTCATTTCAAGCTGACTTTTGAATTACATTTCTTATAAGCTTTGCTTATTCTTTAGGCATTACAGAACATCTCATTTTCTTTCTTAGTAATATTTATAGAATGAAAAAGAGGGAAAAACTGCTGCTGAAATGGAAAAGTGATGAGAGTTGTGTCATTCTAGACACCAGAACATTTTATTGAGAGACGTGATGAAGAGAGAACTATGTTATAAAACTGTTACTGTTTTTTAAGGGATTTTTATTGGAAAAAAAAGGAGTGAAAGACCTTTGTTTTGTTTTTTTTTCAAGTATTCAATTCAAAGTTTAAAATTCGCAGGATACTTTGGACATACATAGTTCTTCCGTAGGTGTACTGTCTTGCCAATACAGCAGTAGGTTTCTTTGGCCACATTACTTGTTTAGATCTCATTTTTGCCATTAACTTCTACAGTTTTACTGGTATCTTCAGAACTCTACCACTATTTTAAAGAAGATGGAAAGTGAGGAATTCTGGTGTTAAAAAATCTGTGAGAAAGTTCCATCTGTCTTCCATTAAGACACTCATCATTGTCTGGGCAATAGTAATGATGAGAAGCATGCTGTCCCAGTTATCTTTTGTGGCAGTGAAGACTATTACTTTCTTTCTTAGATGTGCACACAGTAGCAGTTGAGTTGTTGTCTTTTTTCTTTTTTTTAATCTAAGTTGTTAACTTCTCTCTTTTCATCCTCTTAAAAACCCATCTTTGTTCTGACCTGTCTCTGCTTAGCCATCACAAGTCAGAAGATAGGAGCAAGCATCTTTATTCAGCTTGAAGAACAGCTCTATCTAGCACTCCACCCCAAAGGTGCACTTCCAGGGCTACCCTGCTGCAAGTGCTTTCCATTTATATGGTATTTCCTTGTGGTATCTTTATGTATCCTTTGTCTGTTTGTCTCGCTAAGAGATTCAGAATTAATAATAAGATAAATACATAAACAAACATGTCTTGTAAACACAGACCAGGCCTTACAGATATTCTTCTCTTCAGGTTGGAAATTTTGGTGTACTTGTTGGGAATATTGAGAATAATACATGATATCAGTTTTGTGTGAAAATGTTGTGATCTCCCTACCTCTTATAATGGGAAAATAATTTAAAAAATAATGTAATAATTGTGTAGTTGCCAGAAATCTTATGAGGCAGCAGACGGAGGGTCTGACTTAGACCACAAAGCTGATTACTAAAGAGAACATGTACTTTACACACTGCTGAAGCATGTGGTAGACATGCCATAACACATTTCAGAGAAGCATATATTTTTTTTCACACATAGTCCTCCTTGGAGCTGCTAGCTTTCCCCACTCATCTCCATGCTTGTAGTAATTTCAAAAGATTACCAAGCCTATAGTTTTAATTAATCTTCAAAAAAGAAACACTCTGTATTTCTTTAGATTTTATCATTTCTTCCTCTTTTCCTTTCCATACAATCCTGTGCAGAACTCTTGTGAAGAGAGGCTAAATACAACCTTCCCACTACTTTTATTTTCACCTGATATTTGGGAGGAGCTCTGCTAAAGCCAGTCACTCAAATGCTGGCCCCAGTTCAGCCTTACAATGGTGCTTCTGCACTTTCTAATAAGTAAATTCTTTCCTGTATGATAACAAGTATCATCACTCATTTGACTTTGTTCTATAATGCTTTTCTAGTGATTTGAGAGACTAACTAATGCTATTGGACCTCAGCAGAGCATAGTTTTCTTCCCATGGAAGTCAATAACTAAATTCTTATAATAAAGCTGAAACCAACTGCAGATGAACATTAACCATATCCTTTCAACATTTTCCTCTGCTTAATGGAGTATATTAAAGCTTCTCTGCATAACTTCTAAATAATACTGTATGCAATTTCATCATTAAATTTTCACTTAATTTAATTCTACTTTTAAATTTCCAGTTAAAAATAAAATATAATTAATACTTACAAAAGAGAATAAGAAATCTGGGTGTTAAGAATTCTGATAATGGCTACAGTTTCTGGGTAAATTGCTTCAATAATTATTATAGTAAAACACATTAATGTTACTCTTTCTTATTGCAGTTCCCTACCCTAACAGTCACTGCCCTTCCCTATGAGTCTTCAGAAAAGCAATTAGTGTGGCATTTAGCTGCTTAACATAACACACCAAAAAACCCAGTAGACTTCCCTGAAAGTCATTTGTGGCTATACACAACTAAAAGAATCTGATCACCCAAGTTGTAGGCATTTATCTTGCCTGCATCATGAATGAATTTCAATTGTACAGGAAGATGAATTACCAGTTCTCCCTTTGTCTGTCTGCTAAACATGAGTTTTCAAGAGAAGGAAGCTCTTGCAAGCTAAGAGGACAAAGGACAACTGTGATGTTGTCCATGTCCAATCTGAAGATGGTATGAGGATGCCAAGCATTTAATGATGCTATTAGAAGATTTTTCCCAATAGTTTTAAAAATTTTCTGTATTCTAAAAATCTGCTAATGCTGTTTCGGATCAGATTTGATCAAATGGGATAAAAGACCAGAAACTGCAGCTTTCCTATGCTCTTCATGCCCTACTTTTTCATTTTATAGATTTAGCTGGAATTTTTGCCTGTAAAATGCACATGCTTTCAGTTTATCTACCTATCAACATGTGCTAAAATATAGTGATTAAGCACAGTAAATGTAGTAGGATGAAAATGGAAAAAAAACACCCTGTTAATCCAACAGAAGTGCCTTGGCTACATATCAAGCTAAGCAGTCCATGTACTTTATTAATTATTATTAATTGTTATTGTTATTATGGAAGATCCATAACATCATTCCCAGTGTTAGCAACTATGCAGGACTTGAATATAATGAGGTGATTTGAAATTCACAAAGGTAGGGGTCACTCTACAATTAAGGATACAGATAATCACATTTTCCTGTTTTTTTTTTTTTTAATTCATATTTGGCCAAGACATTAAAAGCAATTATGGCATTAAGCTCTTATGGGTTTACAAGAGGATCTTTTTAGAGACATAAATGTGCATGATAATAGATGGTTTTTAAAAACTGAAATTTATTCCACAGATGACCTCCAACAAAAGTACTGAACTCCAAATACTGGGGAAATTTGAATTTGCCTGCTAATCTAAACTTCATAGATAAATTTTTACTAAGCTTTATTAACTAGAAAGAACCTAATAAATGTGGTCCTTTTCCTAAGAATTATGTGATACTAGCCCCTGACCCAGAAAATAATCACCTTTGAGCATAATAAGTAGTTCTATTGAAATCAATAGAAATTCCCATAAAAGAAAAATATTAACTTAAGCATGTGTTTAGATCCTGTGAATAATTCAGACTTTGCTTTTTATTTGTAACTTATCTTGAAAATAAAAAGTCATAATGATCTAGAAGAGATTAATTGCAAAAAAAAGTCAGCAAATAACTGATATTATTTGCTGCAGCTGCAAGTTAATAAATCAAATCTAAAACAGGTATTGCCCTTAGACAAGGGAGAAATTCAGTGTAAGATCCTATTCTTGACTAGTGGAGCCAGAGGTACTATTACTGTACTTTGCTAAATCTTTGTACCTTTCATTTATAGTCACACATAACTTGGTGTAAAGAATTCTTCTTTTAAGGTCATGACTAAAAAATTTAAATATCCTCATTGGCTATAGAAGTATCAATAAGATTAAATAACAGTGATGGGATACCCAAAGGAAAACCTACATATAAACAAATAAAACATATGTATGATTAAAGGTTTGTTTTCCAGTCTACATCCACTTCACATAAAGACTGATGATCCTTTTTTTTTTCTAAATGTAGGCACAAAAAAAGGCAAAACTCTCATATACACTGTATCTATTTCCTTCCCATTCAACATATACTTTGCTTTTATTTGTCAGTTATATCTTTCAACAGAAGCAGCTATTTTTGTCATTAATTTTTCTTTCTCTAGATTAAGGAAGATTTGAGGAGAGTTTCTACTGCTAATCATAAAATATTTGGGTTGGTACAGGGTGGTTAACAAATAGAAATTGATTTAATTTAGAAATATCAGAGAAAGGAATATTTTATATTGTGAGTAAGGATCAAACTGAACAACAATGTTTTATGGAGAAGCTAGACTTGTTTGTAATTTACAACTCTCTGAGACTTTGAGTCTCACCAGTGCAAGACTGGGCTAAATTATCCTACTAAAAACCAAAGTACGTGATAATTATGAAGTCTTATAAATTCCCAAAGTCTATTTGTTAAATAAGTTAACAGAAATCATGGGGACACTGCTGCAGCCAGCTACAAGAAGTTTCCAAGAAACAGATTAACTCTCCCGAGTAGAGAAGGGTGTGAAACCAGCTATATTCACCACCTCCCTCAGCCTGAAAGCTACAATTCAAAGGATTGCAGGATGTAGAAGAATGTGTTGCCTGTCCAAGCTTTGCTGAGAGTGGGAAGACTAGAGCGTTATCTTTCCTTTAAGAAATCACACCTTCAGCAGGAAATGGAGACAGTTCTAGAGCTCGCTCTCTTAAGCACAACATCTTTACTATTCTTTTCCCTGTAAACATTAATTTACCATCCAAGTCTGGAAAAAAGTTACATTCAACAATTTAACTTTAAATATTTGTTATGGCTTGTAATAAAAATTCTCAGTTCAGTAAGAAGTTAGACATAAACTCAGATCAATATGTTAAAGAATAAATTAAAGAATACTAATATCATCTAAATAGTTGCTGACAGAGAAAAACATTGTTTTCCATTTATGAGGCTTACTATACTAAGAAAAATAAAACCCAAGCATATGTGTGCATGGTCATCAAGGGTTATTGAAGATCTTGGAATTTAAGCAAGTTTTCTTTCAGACAAGCTTGCTCCCCCCACGTTTCAATTTAATCTCAGACACATAAGGTGATAAGGTGTCTTACATGGTCAAGAGGGCCTCTTGTCCAGTCTCTTGAGGACTCTATTACATGATAAAACAAATTTCAGAGCTTTTCAGTTCTGTGCTAATAGGGTTGGAACTATTGTAGTGCAAAAAATGAGAAGTTCTTCATTACTGTACTAACCCAGTAACCTCATTTTGTGAAATCTAAATGCACAAGAGTCAGCATTATATTTCAGGCTAGAAGTTTGTCAAAACTCTGAAATAAGGTTGTGGTTTTATGAGTAATAAAAAAGACATGATACTTCAGATCTTGTAATCTGTGTCATTTCATCACAGAATATCTTTACAGCCATGGTCCTAGCACTTTCTACAAACACGTGAGTCATTGGTGGAACATGTGAGTATTCAACAAGAGTATAAAATATAAACTGCATGGATTAGTTAAGTAATAAGGATGTATTTTTGCTCTCTTTCTGTGCTAGGGTACAGACCTTGCGTGTAGGCATAAGTTCATAAAAACCTCTAGAGCAAATCCCAATTTACTGCTCACTTTACGTAATCCATGGGAAGCATTCCTATAGGCTATAAAAACAAATCTAGCTAAACAGTCATTAGACAAAAATCAGAAAAATATGGCCTTTTGACACAGAAGGTGTTTCTTGGTTTTAATATCAACCAGTGATAAAATAGACCATACTGGAGCAGTTTGAAGACTTCAAAAAGAAGGACAAAGTGTAAACAAGGATTTATTGTACCTGGTATATTTGACCAAGTCCTGAATGAAGGGAAAATACTAGTTCTGCAGAGCAGTAATCAGCTGACATTCAGAATGAGTACTGGACCCAACTCCTGGGAACATCTACAAATAAGACACTGATTTAGAAATGTCAAAGCAGGAGTTATTAGCATGTATAGCTATATTTCAGCGGTCATGTCTAGTAACCATAGGAATACCTTTCATTAAGCTGCTTAACCTATCGCTACAACGACTGGTGAAAGACTGTCTCCTATACTGGGATAGAAGACAGCTCCAGCAGCAACTGATGTACTCCAGCAGAATGAGAATCAGTCTCCATCTCTCTCACATCACCTTGTCTTCCTCTACTCAAGAATGTAAACATCTCACCCTCAGAAACATCTATTCATCTATTAATGAAGAAGGAAGCAATGTTCTAGTTTCATAGATGTAATTCTATTAAAAAAAATGGATCTGTTCTCCAATCCACAATCTTGCAGTAGCACTAAATACAATCCATTATATCTTCTGGACTACCCTGCTTGAAAAGCTCACCTTCTGAACTTCCTTGAAAAACAATATGACATTTAGAGTTGACAAAGTTGAAAAAAGCAAGACTTCCCCTTGGAGATAAACTTTTCTCTTGCTTTTGAGTTGCTACCAGGAAATCTGCAAGCCTCTTGATACCAGACCTACCTTCCCCCTTTTCTTCCTTTTTAATATTATTGTCTCTCTTTTAATTATAGCAGCACCAAGAGACCCCAAATGCAATCAGTGACTCATTCTGCCAGTCTCTGTGAAGACATATGGTATGAGACAGTCCTTGCCCTGAAGAGCTTACAGTTTAAATAGGCAAGACACTAATGAGACATTAGCATTGTTATCAACTTCTCCCAGGTGGGAAATTGAGTCACAAAGATGAAAAGCAACATGCTCAAAATCACATATCTACACCATACACAGTTCAGTCCTCTTGGAGTTAATAAACATTTAAACTGAGAAATTGACACAGTGGAATGAAATGCTGATGTGCCAGTTTGGATCTAGAAGACCCACAGATTAGAAATGCATGATTTTGGCCAAGACAAAGAGTCTTGAAAGGAAGCATTGCGTTAAGCACACTTACAGTACAACCAAGTCCAATGTCTGCACCACACTTGCATTTCCATTCAGGCTGAGACTCAGGATGCATTACTCAGGAACCCATGAACAGTGGATAGTGTAGAAACTGAAATGATTAAAGACTTGTTCAAATAGATTTCTTTAAAATTTCCCTTTCCTTCTTTTCTGGTGTTGCTTGTACCCAAGGTGTGAAGTAGGACTGTTCACAGTCTGTCTTTCTCAGAAATCCCCTTGAGCTGAACTCTAAAATAGGTTTTCATAGCAGTAAAGGTCTGAAAGTGAAGCCAAATGTTATCACAGAATCAGAGAATCTTAAGGGTTGAAAGGGACTTAGAAAGATCATCTAGTCCAACCCTCTTGCCAGAGCAGGACGACCTAGTGTCACACAGGAACTCATCCAGGTGGGTTTTGAATGTCTCCAGAGAAGGAGACTCAACAACCCATCTGGGCAGTGTTCCAGTGCTCTGTCACCTTCACAGTGAAGAAATTCTTCCCTGTATTTCTTTGCAACTTCTTGTGTTCCAGTCTATACCCATTGCCCCTTGTAAAATCAAGAATATTGCACATATTTAAAAAAAACCAAAACAATCTGTAAGCTAAAGAGCAAGAAGATTATATACATTTAATTCCTCTGAGGAAAAATATGTTTTTTAAATTAAATTATTTCAAAACTATTATACCAGAAATAGCCTATTTTTCCTGTCTTTTGAAGTGAAGTTACACATGGTGGATATATTGAAAGAACAATATTCAGTGTTATTCTTCAGTTCAGATGCCACTGGATACCGAGTTATACTGTCACATTAATCTCTTTTCTCTAATGTTTTTTTCTTTCATCTAATCACGAGTATGTTAAGTTTTGTTTCTTTTATCAATAAGTTTAGCAATGATCTTAAGCTCTGTAAAATTTGGGCTTTTTTTTTTTCAAAATTTTTTTTTCCAAATATAGTGAAAAAACACAATTTGCCACATTGACTTCTTGTATACAATTTCTTTTTCCCAATAACCTCAGGATAGCTCATAATCTTTCTTCATAATTTTGACTACTCTTCTCTTATAATTTTAAAGCATAAATTCATTTCCTTAAAATTAATGATTTATGAAATAAATATCTCTCATGAATAAAGATAAATTAGTATAGACTGTTGTGATAAAGACACTTACTGTGTCCATTCTATCATTATATGTGTTTTTCATTTTTAGCTAGTATACTTTTTCACCCTTATTTTAAAAATACTTAGATACATTGTAAAACATGTAGGTTACTGCTGCTTGTATTATCATACAGGTGGTTTAGAGGTGCTATACTAGTACTTGATATTTGTTATGTATCTTTATCTTTTCTCTTCATTCAACATCTTGATGAGAAAATATTGCATACCCAGATGGTTAGGACAATGCAGTACCTCTAGTTTAACTATTTACTTTTCAAACATATGAAGTTTTCACATATTAATAATCTATTTTATAAAAGTACCAGACAGCAAGTCTTTAAAAGGAAAGTAAAACAAGCATTTCTTTGAACCACTTCCTCCAAACCTAGGATCAGTGTCCCAGTACACAAGAAAGGAGGAAAAGGAGGTAGGAGGCCTCCATGGATGAGCAAGGATTTTCTGGGACAACTCAGGCAGAAAGCAGACAGCTATGAGAGGTGGAAACAGGGGCTGGCTTTTGGGAAAGAGTATAGGAACATTGCCAGGGCATGGAGGGGTGCAACTAGGAAGGCTAGAGCCCTTCTAGAATTAAATTTAGCCAGGGATGTTAAGGACAGCAATAAGGCATTTTTCAAGTACATCAGCAGCAGGAGGATGGCGAGGGGTAATGTGGGCCCGTTGCTAAACACTGAGGGTGCCCTGATGTCTGAGGATGCAGAGAAGGCCGAAGTACTGCTTGCCTTCTTTGCTTCAGTCTTTACGGCCAAGGCTGACCCTTGGGAAGCCCAGTCTGGCAAGGATAACAGGATGGCCAGGACAGCAGAGGACTTGCCCAGGGTGGAAGAGGAAGAGGTTAAAGACTTGTTGGCCAAGCTTAAGGCTCATAAGTCAATGGGTCCTGATGGGATGCATCCTAGAGTGCTGAGGGAGCTAGCTGATGTGATTGCTAAGCCTCTCTCCATCATTTTTGAACAATCATGGAGGACAGGCAAGGTGCCTGAGGACTGGAGAAAGGCCAATGTCACGCCAGTCTTCAAAAAGGGCAAGAAGAACAACCCAGGAAACTACAGGCTGGTCAGCCTCACCTCCATCCCTGGAAAAGTGATGGAACAACTCATCCTGAATGTTATCACTAAACATATGAAGGATAAGATGGTTATCAGGGGGAGTCAACATGGCTTCACCAAGAGGAAATCCTGTTTGACTAACCTGATAGCCTTCTATGAGTGCATAACTGCCTCACTAGATGAGGGGAGAGCAGCGGATGTCATCTACCTTGACTTCAGCAAGGCTTTTGACGCTGTCTCCCATAACATCCTCATCAGAAAGCTCAAGCAGCATGGATTGGATGAGTGGACAGTGAGGTGGATCGAGAGCTGGCTCAATGACAGAGCCCAGAGGGTGGTGATCAATGGCACAGAGTTGATTTGGAGGCCTGTAGCCAGTGGAGTTCCACAGGGATCGGTTCTGGGGCCAGTCTTGTTCAGTATCTTCATCAATGACCTGGATGAGGGCACAGAGTGTGTCCTCAGCAAGTTTGCTGATGACATCAAACTGGGAGGACTGGCTGATTCCCCAGAAGGCTGTGCTGCCATTCAGCCAGATCTTGACCGGCTTGAGAGTTGGGCAGCGAGGGATGTAATGAGGTTCAACAAGGACAAGTGCAGAGTCCTGCATCTGCGGAGGAACAACCAGTACAGGTTAGGGATCGAACTGTTGAAGAGCAGCTCTGCAGAGAGAGACCTGGGAGTCCTGATTGATAATAAACTAACCATGAGCCAGCAATGTGCCCTCGTGGCAAAGGCGGCCAATGGCATCCTGGAGTGTATCAAGAACAGTGTGGCCAGCAGGTCAAGGGAAGTTCTTCTCCCTCTCTACTCTGCCCTGGTGAGGCCTCATCTGGAGTACTGTGTCCAGTTCTGGGCTCCTCAGCTCAAGAGGGACAGGGAAGTGCTGGAGAGAGTCCAGCGCAGGGCCACCAAGATGATCAGGGGACTGGAACATCTTTCATATGAGGAAAGGCTGTGGGAACTGGAGCTGTTTAGTCTGGGGAAGAGGAGATTGAGGGATATTCTTATTAACATCGATAAATATCTAAAGGGTGGGTGTCAGGAGGTTGGGACATCCCTTTTTTCTATATTAGATAGTAACAGGACAAGGGGTAATGGGATGAAGCTGGAACACAAAAAGTTCCACTTCAATATAAGAAAAAACTATTTCACTATGAGAGTGATGGAGCAGTGGTACAGGCTGCCCAGAGGGAGTGTCTTTCCTTGGAGGTCTTCAAGACCCACCTGGACATGTTCATATGCGACCCTATCTAGGTGACCTTGCTTCTGCAGGAGGGTTGGATTAGGTGATCTCTAAAGATTCCTTCCAACCCCTACCATTCTATGATTCTATGATTCTATGATTCTATTATTCTATGATTCTATGGGTGATTAGCTTTCTAGAATAAGTGAAACTGAAAACCAAATGACTTGAAGAAATCTCTTGAATATGACATACCACAGTCTTTTCGTGAAGGCATCCAGATCCATTGTAAAACTTGTCTTTTACTTATTACTCTTTTGCGTTACTACTTTTGGTAGTACATCTTCATTGTATAAAATGAATGGTGATTTTTATTTTTTCCAATGAAAATCATGCTGTCATTCCCCATCTATAATGTCAGTCATTTGTTTCCACATTTTACGAGTATTGCTGTTTAAACTAAAGACTATTTTACACGTCAGTAGTCATTCACTATAAGTAGCAGCTACATGTTAGCTCATTAATGAACCCTAATAAGTAGTCTGTGGGGGATCAAGAATGACATTCCATTTTCCATATGTGAAGACAGAGAAAAAAATTTCATTTCTAATCTCACCATGCTGAAATCAATCTAAAAGATTCTTATTTTATTTTCCAAGCTTTACTGTATCTACTAACTTAGAAAATTTGCAGACTATGCAGAGCAGTTCCCATCTTCAGAGTTCACTTATCAAGTATACTCGATGACCTAGTAAAAGGTTATGAAGGAATGTATGAGGAACCTAGGTGCTCTAAATAAATTAGAATTGGCCTGAGAAGACATAGCTTTTGCATTAATCAGCTGTGATAAAGTCTTCTTTCAAACAAGCTTTCCCATGCCCTTTATATAGATTTTTACATTCATTGGGTACTCACATCATCTCTAGAAAAATTTGCATATCTATCTAATATTTAAGGAGGTATACGATGGCCTCTAGTGGTGCATTTCAGCATGAAAATGCTGAACTGCATCTATATATCCTCACACTTTAAAAGACAGCATGGAAAGAAGAAAAAAACCAAAACCATACAGACACCTGAATCAGATCTTCTGAATTAAGACAGCAGAATATGTCACACAGCAAAGAATGTGAATATTTCATCATTTTTTGCATGGTAACAAGCAAAACCTTCCTTGAGTCAACATTATTATATTAGAATAACTGAATAAATATACCATTTGCCATTTCACATTGTTTGGTCTCTCCCAGGCTTTTGAACACTCTATACACCATAGCTTTAGCCTGCTAGTACTGTCAGTCAGTAATTCGTTGGGTATACTGTGGACAGTGATTGAGATAAAATCCATCTACAACTTTCTATAGAGAAGGTGCTTATAGAGTACTTTTTTTTTTTTTTACTCTGAGTTATCCTCTCATCTTAAGCCAACTTTCATCATTGTGTTTATAAAACATTTTAAAGATAAAGATTGCTTAATAAATTAACTCCTGATAAAGAAAATACAACCTCAAAATTTTACAGTCCTAACTTTACCTGTTTTTACAAATGGCATCTTATAAGCCAAAGAACTGTAAGAAGACTCACATAGCTGATAGGATTTATTATCACATACTACAATGTACAGACAGATGGGATATTAAATACCAATACATTCTTTAGCAGGCTAAATATTAAAAAGCTATGTCTTTCCTCATCTTCTCTCAAGACTTTTTTATTTTGATGTTTTTATTTCTACTTGGCCAAAACCTTCATCTTTCAAAATGCTTAGCAAAAATGTCAACACTTATAGGTTGAAGCATTAGGCAGTAATTTCAGCCTGAAGAGTTTCATGTATTATTGGAATTAATATTATGAGTATTCATAGATACTAACTTCTTTTAAAGCAACAATATGTAGTTGTATTTTCTTTTCCAACCAAAACAATTCACAACTTCCTGGGAAGTTTCTATATCACGTTTTTAAAAATCTGTCAGCTGTAAATAAACTCATAAACATTTCTATTCAACAGAACATGAATTTACAAGAATTGGAAGACAGATCTACTGACATCAGTGTCCTCTGTTCGCTTTGAGTGAGTTTTCAGTAACTAAATCCTAAGATAGATAATTTCCATATCTCTTCCCTAAGAAAAATGCAGAGACAAAAGAACACAATAAAGCCATGCAGGAGAACTTCTGAATACATCTTTCCCTCTGTTACATTGACATTTTACAACAGCTTTCTTCCCTTCCATAGACTATGTGCAGATTTAGTCCAACTGTCATGTGGACGCAAAGTTACAAGGGAGAAGTGAGTGACAAGGACTGATTTTTTCCCCTTGTTCTGAAAGTAATTTCACAACTATTGTCAGAGAGATGGGAGCCTGCACTGCCGCAGACCATTTTTGTGCAATTTCTGCATTTTTGTGAGGAAGGGTTGTTCAGGTGCAATCATGGTTCTTTTCACTGGAAAACAGAGTTTTGAAATCTCAGCAATGCAAATGTTGTGAGATGCCAGGGAACTGCATAGATTGACAGTAAGAAAAACGTTTTCACATCAGAACAGATTAGAAAACTATAGGCAAGGAAATGCCTAATCATATGGTAGGTAATTGATTAGGCTTTTACTGACTGCAAGCTTCTTCTAAGTGCAAAGGTTAGAAGATGTACAATTTTTGTAAATGCTTGAGAAGTTTTTAAGTATATCTGTTTTTTTCATCTGTAAGTTTTTCCTTGCAGTTTCAAGGTTTCATTCAAGTTTCATTTCTCAAGATCTTACAAACTTCTACTATCTTGCTGCCTCTTTAGCTACATTTAGCTGCTTCTGCTACACAGCCCTCTCCTAAGCACTGTATTCCAATTCTCT
Source organism: Colius striatus (assembly GCF_028858725.1). Classification (NCBI taxonomy): domain Eukaryota; kingdom Metazoa; phylum Chordata; class Aves; order Coliiformes; family Coliidae; genus Colius; species Colius striatus. Next base: position 30,686,747 of record NC_084761.1, read on the forward strand.
GCATTAGTGAACCATGTTTTCACTGAGTCAAAGTCAGTCTACTAGAAGAAAACCAAGAAATGATCCTTTCATGACAGGATTTTCTCTCAAACTTCCTCCTCTTCCCCATGTTCCTTCCCACACCTTCACAGCTCTCCTGCTCTCTACCTGGCATCTGAATGCCCACCACAGTGTGAAATATTAACTAGATTATTATTTTTGTTTCCTTTGCAGGAAATCAGAGGAGTAGTCACCAGCCACTCTCTGTGCAGCAGTGATGTTAATGTACAATGCTATATCTTAATAGTCATCTCAATTGGCTATTAAAATGCAGCACTGCACATTACAACTACTACCCCACTACTGCAGGAATACTTAACCAAAGATACAGTCTCTGAAAATTACCTTTCAGCTCAATGGAAGGCTGCCATGCAAAATGAATTGTCTCAGCTCCTCTAATTCTTTGCTAAAGAAATAAAACTCTTACTTTTTAATTTTAAATTCGTATGATTATATTGAATGGCATATTCAGACAAAATAAGACAGACATAGCATGGGTATACCGCACACAGGGCCTCAGAATTCAATAAAAGTACTCTGAACGTCCTCAAGAAAATTGTGCTATCTGGCAGACCAGTTATTGTTCTCATTTTCTTTAAAGAATGCCTTTTAAGAGCATCTGCTTGTAGGTATTAGAAAGGGGAGAACAGGAAAACATAGCTGGTAAGAGTTTGTTCCTGGAAAGTTACAGGTTATAAGCGAGTGAATTCCGAAAAGGTGGGATAACAGAGATATTGAAGGTTGCAGGATCAATGTAGGAGTAAAAGACCTGAATGGGTTGCAGTCAAAAAGAGGAAATGGAGAGGCTGGTAGGCTGTATAATAAAGGGGGAGGATGAAGCTTAAAAAATAATTGAGTCTTTTGATCCAGAGAGATGATTTGTGGGACAACTGTCTCATCTTCCAAATACATAGATTCAGGTTAGAATGTGGAAAGTCACAGAGGTAGACGTAAAAGACAGAATGATGTAGTGAGCTCATGTTATTCTTCCTGAGTCATAATAGAAGATGATCAAAAGTCAAGACAAAGAGGTGTCCGAAATATATAAAAATGTTACAATTGCATAAGTTTCAGAATGAAGGCAGGGTCTCTCTGCTTCAAATATCTATTGAATTGAGCTGATCTGATTTGAAAAGTAAAAACACGTGTTTGATAGACTAGAGCATCTTACCTCCTCTTTAGCTACACAGAGCTACTACACATCTTCTGCTACAAAGTCCAGAACTTGCAACTATAGCAGATCTGTCTGATCTGGTTTGAAAGGCCCTACTAGTTAGAGATATTCATACAAAAACAAGTTTCTTCAAAGAAATGCTAATCGATAAACATTATGTTTTAAGTACATAAGAGCATCACCATCTTTGCTTAATCTTTAACCTGGATTCCTGCTGCATCTGCCTAGGGGCCAGAAACAATTGCATCTTTTGACATGTGAGATACAGTTTTTTTAGTCTGCCCCAGAGCCAGGGGCTGTTGAAACTGAAGAGCAATAACCCCAGGGAGTCTGTTAGCAGAACTATTCTGGATCTCTAGACCTAGAGGGAAACAGACAGATAGCCCATAGGAATTGATAATGTTGGCAACTTTCATTACTGGTCTGATCAGGGATGCTGACAAGGACATCAGTTTCAACAAAAATCTAAAGGGACAGATTGTCAGAGAATTCAGATATGTGATTTCTGGGATTTAGCCTGAAACTAGTTTTCCCTGCCCCTCAATATCCAGATAAACTACAAAGTGCTCTTTTTGACAGCTGTAAAAACCACACCCAATCAAACAGTAACACATTCTGAAGTACCTGAATGTATGACAGGTTGATGGTTTATATAATCTACTGCTGGAATTTGCATATCTACCATTACACTTGAGTAACATTTGGAAAGGCTTGTATAATTAGCTCTTCAAACAGAAAAACACAAAACCACTGTTCTGCAGCAGAGATCACTCTCTCCTCTTTTTAGTCTGACATCCTCCATCAGTCTCCAAAAACACAGTAACACATGTGACTGCAGTGACATTCCAGCCTACACAAGAGTGTGGGAGTAAGCTAAGAGTAAGCAGCTCACTGTGCTCAAATGGAAGAAAAAGTCTCGGTCAGTAAAAAAATCCTGTAGGATTTTGAACTTCACAGAATGGCTCAGGTCACCTGGTCCAAATCCCCTGCTCAAGTAGGGCCACCTAGAGCCAGTTGCCAATGCCCTTTCACTTGCCCTTGTAATTTAGTAATTCTTTTCAAATTTGGTTTAAAAAAGTAAAATCTTCTGAAAATAAGAGTGGAAAAAAAAAATAGTGCTTCAAATAGCCTATGGGCTAGATTCTCCATCACCCAGCACCAAAGCCTGTCAGAATTCAGGAAACAGGGACAGTTGCCACTTAGTGTCCAGCTGCCAAAGAAGAGACTGAATGAGCATCAGCTTTTAAAATGAACACAAAGTAAGTGTTAGCTACAAAACAGAGTCTCTGCAGAAAGGAACATGCAACACCATTCCCTCCCTTACTTCTTGCCAATTGTGCTTTAAATAATCTGAGTCAATGCTTTATGCAATATCAGTAGTAAGCAACAGGAAGATACTGCACTGGTGACCTTGAATTTTCCAGTCCATTACTCCCGACTGGTCTCCATAAGACTGCTACATTGCCACCTGCCACATAATACCTCCTCCAATGTCACAAGGAAGTCAAACTCTGTTTGTGCTTCCCCTGGTCATACCTGTGTTTTGTCACAGAGCTTTTTCTGTTGATCCACAAAAGAGATCTGCAGTTGTCAGCGTGCTAAGGATCCTTCCTCTCTCTTATGCCTGTGATTCTCAATTACCTGATAGGAGGTGTAGAAGAAGAGAAAGGAACATGAGTGAAAACATTTCCATTTTCAGTCTGCTTAAAGGAGTATTTCAAATCAACAGATGATATGAGCTTTGTAAAGAAATCAAAAGCCTAGTAAACATTAGAATTTTAAATAACTTTTTTCAAAGAAACCTATTGAAAGACGCAAAGATGAATACACAGTCTGGATGATTATGTCCAGAAAAAAGGGTCACAGCAACATCCTTTTATGTGCAAGCCGTATTTGAAGTAATTAACATTGGTATTTACCTTTTTATTTCTAAAAAAAAAAGCTGATAGACAACGCAGAGACCCTAAAGAAAATTTCCTCAGGGGAAGACAAAAGCTGTCAACACCAAGCTGCAAAGATATCTTTGAGGAGGAAAACAAATTCCCAGCAAGAGAAGTTGATATACCCGCTGTTGAGTTGTTCAAATATGAAATAGACACTTGGAGGAAGTCTGCTGCAAATACATCTATAGCAGAAATAGAACATTTGGCAAAAAATTTGGCATAAGAAAAAATGACATCTGAAAGCAATCATAAGGATGTGATGGAACTAAGAGATGCTGGCATGCCATACAGAGAAGAGATGAAGGGAAAGCAAATACATCTAGCAAACTAAATATAAAAACATGTGTTGACTGGCAACACCAGCTAAGTTCGGCCTACTACCGACAAGAAGTGATGCTACTTGATGCAAGTGTTAAGGGACCATTTTATGTCACACAGAAAAATGGGACAGATGTGCTGATATGATTGTTGTATTTTATTGAACTAATACAATAGCAACAACAAGAAAGGTTTAATAACCTATCCCAGAGGGCTAGTAGAGACTATTCTGTTTCAAGAGCTTTTTCAATTCCTACAATGAAAAATTATTGTCATGGTTTTGTGTGGAGCCATTTCTGGTAATGTGGAAAGGGCTGTAAAGATGGCTCCTGTAAGAAGCTGCTCAAAATCTCTCCCCATCTCTGAGCCAGATCCATTTCTGGGGCTGAGACAATTGGGAGCCTTCACATTCACTTCTTAAGAAGCAGCAGCTGGAAGAGGAGGGTTCTTCCTGTTCCTTCTGGCTTTTCTGTTCTTCCTTCTTTTCTGACTGGTTGTGGCGCAAGGAATTGGAGGAGAATCAATCATGTGGACCGCAAGGTCACCAAGGGAAGAGAGGAGATGACATGCTGGAGCAGAGACTCCACTGCATCCTGTGGCAAGGAGTGGTTAAACAGCGATTTGTTCAGTGTTCAAAAAAGACCCCACACCAGGGGTAATGACTGTGCCCAGAGGAAGCCATGTTCTGTGGGAGAGGCCCCGTATTTGCAGAAGCCGTAGCTGTTGGGAAGAACCCACAACAGAGAAGTTCATTAAGGACCGTGTTCTGTGAGAGGGACCCATATTGGAGCAGGGGAAGAATGCCAGGAATTGTCCTCCTCTGAGAGGAGAGAAGCAGTAGAGACCATTTGTTGGAGACTGACCACATTCCCCAGTCCATGCCCCCCTGAGCCGTTGAGGGAGGAGGAGGTAGAGATATCAGGAGCAGAGCTGAGTCCAGGAAGAAAAGAGGGATGGGGGCAGGAGATCTTAAAGTGCTGGTTGTAATTTTCTCATCATCCTACTCCCTTTTTGCTTCTATTCTGTTCTGTTTTTTGTAGGTAGCAGAATAAACTTTCCTTACTTTCCTCTTTGAGTACTGTAGTCTGTTTTGCTCAGAACTGCATGAGTGAAGATGTGGGGCTACGACCTCATTGTGGTCACAGAGACAAGGTGGCACAGCTGCCATGACTGGAGCACAGCCAGGGCGGGTTATGTATTGTTCAGGAAAGACAGACTGACAAGGTGTGGAGGTGGAGCTGCTCTCTATGTCAGGGAGCAATTAATGTGTACTGAACTGTGCTTGGGAGGGGATGAGGAGAGGGTAGAGTGCTTATGGGTAAAAATTAATGGGCAGGGCAAGGCAGGTGATATTGTTGTAGGAGTCTGCTACAGGCCACCTGATCAGGAGGACGATGTGGATGAGGCCTTCTACAAACAGCTGGGAGCTGCCTCATGATCACAGTTCCTGGTCCTCATGGGGGACTTCAACCACCCTGATATTTGCTGGGATAGCCACACAGCCAAGTACACGCAGTCCAGGAGGTTCCTACAGATTGTTGACAACAACTTCCTGTCACAGATTATCAAGGAACCAACAAGGAGAGGTGTGCTGCTGGACCTGGTACTGACGAATAGAGAGGGCCTGGTTGCGGATGTGAAAGTTGGAGGCAACCTCGACTGCAGTGACCATGAGATGGTAGACTTCAAGATCCTGCATGGAAGAGGCAGAACGCAGAGCAGGACCATGACCTTGGATTTCAGTTGAGCTGACTTTGGCCTCTTCAAAAATCTACTTGGACAGGTCTCATGGGATATGATTCTAAATGGTAGAAGTGCCAATGAGAGCTGGTCAATCTTTAAGCACCACTTTCTTCAAGACCAGGATCAGTGTGTCCCAATGCACAAGAAAGGAGGAAAAGGAGGTAGGAGGCCTCCATGGATGAGCAAGGATTTTCTGGGACAACTCAGGCGGAAAGCAGACAGCTATGAGAGGTGGAAACAGGGGCTGGCTTTTGGGAAAGAGTATAGGAACATTGCCAGGGCATGGAGGGGTGCAAATAGGAAGGCTAGAGCCCTTCTAGAATTAAATTTAGCCAGGGATGTTAAGGACAGCAATAAGGCATTTTTCAAGTACATCAGCAGCAGGAGGATGGCGAGGGGTAATGTGGGCCCGTTGCTAAACACTGAGGGTGCCCTGATGTCTGAGGATGTAGAGAAGGCCGAAGTACTGATTGCCTTCTTTGCTTCAGTCTTTACGGCCAAGGCTGACCCTTGGGAAGCTCAGTCTGGCAAGGATAACAGGATGGCCAGGACAGCAGAGGACTTGCCCTGGGTGGAAGAGGAAGAGGTTAAAGACTTGTTGGCCAAGCTTAAGGCTCATAAGTCAATGGGTCCTGATGGGATGCATCCTAGAGTGCTGAGGGAGCTAGCTGATGTGATTGCTAAGCCTCTCTCCATCATTTTTGAACAATCATGGAGGACAGGCAAGGTGCCTGAGGACTGGAGAAAGGCCAATGTCACGCCAGTCTTCAAAAAGGGCAAGAAGAACAACCCAGGAAACTACAGGCTGGTCAGCCTCACCTCCATCCCTGGAAAAGTGATGGAACAACTCATCCTGAATGTTATCACTAAACATATGAAGGATAAGATGGTTATCAGGGGGAGTCAACATGGCTTCACCAAGGGGAAATCCTGTTTGACTAACCTGATAGCCTTCTATGAGTGCATAACCGGCTGGCTAGATGAAGGGAGAGCAGCGGATGTCATCTACCTTGACTTCAGCAAGGCTTTTGACGCTGTCTCCCATAACATCCTCATCAGAAAGCTCAAGCAGCATGGATTGGATGAGTGGACAGTGAGGTGGATCGAGAGCTGGCTCAATGACAGAGCCCAGAGGGTGGTGATCAATGGCACAGAGTTGATTTGGAGGCCTGTAGCCAGTGGAGTTCCACAGGGATCGGTTCTGGGGCCAGTCTTGTTCAGTATCTTCATCAATGACCTGGATGAGGGCACAGAGTGTGTCCTCAGCAAGTTTGCTGATGACATCAAACTGGGAGGACTGGCTGATTCCCCAGAAGGCTGTGCTGCCATTCAGCCAGATCTTGACCGGCTTGAGAGTTGGGCAGAGAGGGATGTAATGAGGTTCAACAAGGACAAGTGCAGAGTCCTGCATCTGCGGAGGAACAACCAGTACAGGTTAGGGATCGAACTGCTGAAGAGCAGCTCTGCAGAGAGAGACCTGGGAGTCCTGATTGATAATAAACTAACCATGAGCCAGCAATGTGCCCTCGTGGCAAAGGCGGCCAATGGCATCCTGGAGTGTATCAAGAACAGTGTGGCCAGCAGGTCAAGGGAAGTTCTTCTCCCTCTCTACTCTGCCCTGGTGAGGCCTCATCTGGAGTACTGTGTCCAGTTCTGGGCTCCTCAGCTCAAGAGGGACAGGGAAGTGCTGGAGAGAGTCCAGCGCAGGGCCACCAAGATGATCAGGGGACTGGAACATCTTTCATATGAGGAAAGGCTGCAGGAACTGGAGCTGTTTAGTCTGGAGAAAAGGAGATTGAGGGGAGATCTTATTAACATTTACAAATATCTAAAGAGTGGTTGTCGGGAGACTGGGACATCTCTTTTTTCTGTATTAGATAGCAACAGGACAAGGGTTAATGGGATGAAGCTGGAACATAAAAAGTTCCACTTCAATATAAGAAAAAACTGTTTCACTGTGAGGGTGAGGGAGTCCTGGCACAGGCTGCCCAGAGGGGTTGTGGAGTCTCCTTCCTTGGAGGTCTTCAAGACCCACCTGGACATGTTCCTATGCGATCTGATCTAGATGAACCTTCTTCTGCAGGGAGGTTGGACTAGATGATCTCTAAAGATCCCTTCCAGCCCCTACCTTTCTATCTATAATTACTGGCAGTGAGCCCTCTCTGTCCTTTTCTTGATCTACAACATCCTTAGTTATCTTTTTTCTTTTATTTCACTGGGGCCTCTGCCATCCTAAGGAGGTGGGGTGTGGATGGGGGGCAGCGAGAAAGAGGTGTGGTGTTTCATTGCTGACTAGGCAAGAGCAATCACAACAATATTTCCTATAGGCATTATGTTTTTTTTCCTAAATGCCTCAATTTTCTATTAGATGGAAAATAAAACAATTATTTTGGACCACTTCAGGTATTTTTCTCTTTTTGGTTGAGCTTTGTGTCTGAAGCCGACATTTCACAAGAGCAGCATTACTTGAGATTTTTAAACACTTCTGTAAAACTTAAAAGTAAGTTTATGAATATGCTCTTAAGGTTAGAATTTCAACTTGTCACAATCTAGTGGCAACTTCAGAAGAGTCTTTGAGTACTTCTGTGAACAATTACTTAGGGAGACTTTGACAACTTATGTACCCTATTATTTCCATGTCCTAGTGGTGACAGATAAATTTTGGCATCCTTCATTGATGTGCCCCAAAGGAGTCAATCATCTCAGAAATTAAAAAATTTCAATTTCTGTATGGGGAACTTAACTTTTCTCTACAGGCACATGGTCCAATGAGAAATGTACAATCAGCAGAGTCCACAGCTAGGAACTTCTATTTGAATGTATTTATCCATCATGTAGTTCAAAAAGAAAAATACCTCCCCATCACTTCCACAAACATTAGTCATGCAAGAAAAACCCACAATACACATAAGAAATTAAAGAAAAGAACAAGATGTAAGAATATTTAACCTACGAAATTTGATCCCTTTTAGCCGTTTTATAAAGTATTTCAGGCAGAGCTAAGATAATAATTCCACTACAGACAATAAGGCAGTCATAAAACAGGGCAGGTAAAGCTCTGACAATAATGAAGTGATCTAAGTAAAGCCTATTATCTTCATTAATTTTCACTCACGTTCTCCCACAGTGGGAAGATATTAACTTGCTAATATCTTCTATCCTATTCAAAAAGGAATGTATCCTTTGAGAAAATAAGCTAAATTATTAATTTATTTGCATCAGTATTTATAAAATAATAATTATTCATTAAATGTGTGCATAAAGTTTCTAGTTGCAGTGTTGAGGTGCAAAATGTGACTGAATGCTGTTTGCGAGTATTGCTGTCTGTTACTTTAGGAACTCTAATGTCTGCTGAGCACCTTGAAAAAGCTTTGATAAAAAGCATCAGTAAAAAAGATTGACTCATTTTACTAAAATTGTCTATTACTACAATTTTTTAGATATTCTCAAGACTCTATTTGTAGTAAAGCATTCTGTATAGATAGAATTGTCACTACAAGTTTACTGTTATAAAAACTGAATAACGGCTTGCGATTCCTGAAAGCATGCAAAAAGAAATGACTCATGGTTTGCCAGAACTCAAGAAATTTTGCCAAACAGTTGTGACTGGGGCTTAAAGCCCAATTTCTAAAATAAAATAATCAGTTGATATATTCCTTCTGTAGAAGATTTAATACTCTCTTTCTGAGGAATACAACATTATTAACTTGATTTAAGCTATTCACTCCAGGTTTCAAAAACACTTCAACAATAAATGGAAAAAGTTATGAGTTAATAGGCACAAATCAAACAGCTAAAACTCATGTCGTTTCATACACATTTAGACTAAAAGTATTGTAAACACGGAATTTTATTGCTCAAATAAAATAATTACCTTTTGTAAGATTTCTTGGCCCTGGTAAACCTCTTGTTACATTTTTGCTTGAGAAAATTTGCATCTTCCTAAACATATGCAAAGATACAAGTATTTACTTGTGTGTTGGGTTTTTTTTTTTTTTTTTGTGATTCTGTGTGCTTTCAAGTCAATCGAGCGAAACTGAAAGGATATAATAACCTTTGAGAAAAGTTCTCAAGTTTTCATAAAAATCTTCATAACATTTGTTTATTTCATCCTTGTTTCATTGTTATCCACAGCTCAATCATTATGCCTTTAGTGACTTTCAAAAGAAAGTGTGAATCCATTCACCTGAAGCATGTAAAAGAAATAAATAGCCAACTTTATTCAAGAGATCATTCAGCAAATTAAAGTTTCCCTATAAATTGTCAAACCTATATTATTATAAAAGATATGAAGAAAACCCAGTAGTTAAAACACCTAATTTAGGACAGCACAAAAATCTCACTGTTTATATGAATGCAAGAGAAAAAAAAAAAAAACAAAAGACCCCATTAAGAACTCACTTTGTTTTCCATAACTTAAGTAAAATGCATAATATACTCCTCAAAAGCCTCTATTGAAGAGTTTGCTTAGCACCAGAAGTCAACATAAAAAAAATGCATACCAAGGCATCAACACTAATCTATGATCATATGCTTCAAGCACTTTAAATATCTGCAAGCCAGTGATACAAACACTGTCAGAAATTCAAATGACAAACCAAAATGCCTGTATTAACAAGAAATGTAACTACAGGAAGGTGCAATTTCTCAATATCTGTGTGCAATAGATGATTAAAAAAAGTTTATGAAACTCTACATTCAATATACTAGAAAAAAGATCACCAGAGAGTTCTAGATGTAAAATTTTATTTCTTTTGCAGATTCCAGTGAAATATGAGACTGGAATCAAGATAAATTTCAATTTTAATAACTACAAAAAGACTGAAATCTGTAACTGTCAAATCATACAAAATAACTGAAACAATCAGAAGAGACATGAGAAATATAACTTTTGAGTGAAAGCACACATTCAATGGATCCCAGTTGACTAAAGCAGATTTAACTGACCAACAATATGAATCCAAATCAGAAAATTATACGTCTCAACACACTTTAAATTCACAGAACAATGGTTTTGTTGTAGATAAAATCCAAAATATCAGAATGTACTAATGTACTAAAACTTCAAATACCAATATTTGAGACCAAAACCTAATTTTGGCTAGAACCTTACTCTGCAAGATTGGCAGGGGCTGAAGTCAGCAGCTAGTGGAAATAACTACTGTCATGTGTTAGTATTCGGTTTAAATTGCCTTTAAGTTACATGCATTGCAATTCAAAACCATAAATACCAGTAATTACTCTATTGAAAAGCAAAACCACATCAGAATGATGACTGTTATTTGCATCAGTAAGACAAAGAAAATTAAATATTTCAAAGACATTCTTGCTACCAGGACAACTGAACGAGTCAAGTCATACCAGAATTTCCAGAGCTATAAATTTTGCTACAAAACTCAGATAAATAAATCTGGTTTCTTTCATAGGTTTTGCTTCTTCTAAAGGTAATAGCTTGGTTCTCATGTTGAGTACGTTAGACGCAGTGACTTAAAGAGTGAAATAAGGAAATGGAATAGACGTTATAATTTATAGTTTATTTTGAAAATCTAGTACTATGTCTTTGTGCAGGATCAAGAGTTCTAATTTGTTTGTTTAAGGGGCTTGTATTCACCAAATAGATGAGATAGGAAGCAATGTAAGAGGTAAATATGAGCTCAGACCATAGCTTAAAACATAAAATAAGGTTATTAAGGAAGACACACATGAGAACAAACCATCTGCAATTCACTGATTTCTTGCAGCAATTCTCTAGTGCAATGGGCTGAAGGTTTTCACTATTGGTATCTGGCCTCAGAAACAAGAACTCTTCAAATTATGATTATCTAATACCAAGTATAAAAAAAGCCACACAAACAAAAAACTCAAAAATCAAACACAAAACAAGTGCAATTAGCAAACAAACCAACCATCAACTAAACAGACCATTTTTAAAGAATAATAAAATAGATGGCATATGCAACCCAAATAATTAAGTACTCCTGCTAAAAACATCCCTCCCCCCCATACCAAACAAAGAAATAAAAAATGCATAGTGCAGGAGACATCAGGAATCATTTTATCACCGAGATTCTAGATGATTTTTCATTAAACCTTCCAAATTCCTACTCAAGATAAACTTTTATATTACTTGATGTCTTTCTGGTGGTACATTGCATAGGACATAATTCTGACAGAATCCTGCTTACTTATTTGTTTTTTGGACTGGTTACTACTAAATCATGGACTGGAATGAACACCGAATGAAGTAGACCTTTGACAAACTACCCAGTAAAGTCTACAGAAACATTGAAATACTTAAACCTCACATATTTGAAAGTGAGTATTGTCAAAACACAGAGTTATTTGCCTGATATGAACTAATGAAGATCCACGAAAATCAAGAACTATAAGAGCTAGGATTAAAAAAAACCTAACCCAAAACTAACAAAAACACCAGACTAGAAGAGGAACATTAAATCCATTTAAAATAAAGAAGGTCAATATTAAAGAAGAAAAAAGGCAATTCAGACAACTCTGGTTGCACAATATCTCCATGATCATACATGAACCAGACAGCCAGAAAGGGAATGTGGACCTCTGCGGTGCAATTCTATTCCCATTTATTGTATTTAACCCCCATTTAAGTCACTAGAAGTCAAATCTGAGAGACAGAGGGGGCAAACTAACCCCTTAGTTACAGTACAGACTACTCCCATCATTGATCTTTAAGAAATCAGAGAGTCGGAGAAACTGTTACTGAGGATGAGTCTGAGTACAAGCTGAAATTTTCTAAACTTGCCACAAAATATACATTTACAAGTCCCTGAAAGCTTCTTCATTAGTTGAAAGGATGAATGGGGAATAACATGGTGGAAGCTGCTGTTGCAGAATTGCAGTAAACGAGTGATAGCACATTTGTAATATGGTTCAATACAGATAAAGTATCTTTTAAGAAGTGAAAAGAAAAAAAAATTATCATTATGAACAAATACAGAAGTTCTTTTATCAAAAGTTCAATGGAAGTCGAGTGATGAATTTCAAAAGGGAATTTTGCTTGGCTAAGGAGAATTTAAATAAGAAATGAATAGTGGGTCAACAACTTCACTTTTTATTAGGTACTTCACTGCCAAAAAAATACTATCCTTCATTTGCACATCCTGCACTCTGAACAGAATGAAAACGTTCCTTAAAATTATAAATTCTCTTAATGCTGCTATTGTGCACTATTATGTTAACCTTAAATTATTGTAGTGGACAAACTATGTGAGCTGGCTTGCTTTCTACACTGGTGTTCCCAAGGGGAAATGCTGCTTATTAAAGCTAAAAAGCTCTTAATATTTCCCTCAATAAGAAGACGTAGAGAACATTTTTAGAGCATTAATGGTGTTCTTGTTATCTGAATATAACGTTTACACAGAATAATGACTGTTATCATACCATAACATAATACACAAACTCATGTAAATGTATTATCTGCTAAGAAAAAAACAATCCTCCTCACACTGTCTTTCAAACAAGTACACTGTCCAAAGACAATTTACTCTCATGTGGGCTTATGAACAGTTCAGACTCTACTGTTTAGCTGACACTTTCTGATACCTGGAAAGCAAAATATTGGAAGGGAATATTTACTAAGTGGGGTTCAAGAAGAACTAAGCAGTGGTTGGCTTTGGTGTGCACCATACTTAGTTGCAAGACTGGCAGAAGTGTTGATGGAGAACTGCAGCTTCGGAAGGAAGCGAGCAAGAACACTCACATACAGCTTTCAAAACCTGTGATTTGCCTTTTTAGACACTGTCTAGATCTACATTGATTCGGTGGATATATTTTAAAAATAAATATTGCTTTCAGTTTCCTGGATATTCATCATCAAGAAGTTCTTAGCACTCTGTGGGAGGAAAGATCAAAAAAAAAAACCTAAATTGGAAGTAGAACAGAATGTGGGTGTCTAGGATAACAAGTAAGCTTTGATGGGAATATAAGCAGCTTGCAGAAAGTATTTAACATGATTGGCAGAAGTCTCTTAGAAGCAAATTAGCAATGCGTACTATTTAAAGGAAAATTTGAATTACAGTTTAAGCATATTGGATACCCATTAAGGACTGAATTATTTAAAACCCATCGTTCAGTATGATCCAGTAGTCCTCAAACCTACTAATTTTATTTAGATCATTTATTTCCATCATAATTTAATCAAACTAGTAAAGAGCAGGTTTGGTATATCATATTATGAATTAATGACCAAACAAAAATAGTAAGCTTTCATTGGTCTGTACAAAGCAAAGCTTATGTGTCTTCTGGTATTTAACTTACAATTTTGCTCTATATTAGAATAGAGCAATTTCATTGGTCTGAAAACTTCCTACTTTGATATCTCAACAGTCTCTTTTTTTTTCATGACATGTCAAACTATATTAATTGCAACAGCGAACATAAATGAGGTTATTGACAGGAATCTAGAATACATTTCTTTTTCTCCTAATAGAATGTCTTTTTGTTTCTTTTTTATTGTTATATCAATAGCCCAAAGAGGTTGCTAACCTACAGGCCATTCATTTTACTGTCTTAACAAATTCTCTATCAAATATTCTTATTTTTGGGGAGTAAAAAAACCACCTAATTAAGGCTAGGGGTAGACAAGACAACTTTAACAAAACCTGCAGACATTGCAATTCAGAAATAGAGTCCACTGCCCATATCATTGGCTTCTGCCCATCAGTACAAGAAGTTAGAATTAAAAAACACAATTATGTCTGCGAAATTCTTATAGAGGAGGCTTAAAAATGTGATTGGCTTGTTTTTTCAAGAACCACTGATCATAGCAACAGAGTATTTAAACCAGATTCTTTTTTCGTAAAAGATCAAACAGCACTGGTGGTGGACGTAACAATTAGATTTGAAAACAAATCATCTACTCTTAAGGAGGCAGTAGAGGAAAAAGTTAACAAATACAAACATCTCAAATGCCAAATTAAAGAACTCACTAATGCCTCCATCGTGAAATTCTCAGGTTTTCCTTTGGGGTCTAGAGGCAAATGGTTTGAAGGCAACTTTGAGCTACTTACCGAGTTAGGTCTCTCTGCTTCCGACGTGAGAAAGTTGCTAGACGCTTATCGAACAAGGCACTCTTCACATCTGTGGACATCATACATATATTTGCAAGCTCGGCCAAAAGGCCTTGCGATGCCAATGACTGAACTGTTTATTGTTTAGTTTTTATTTTATTTTATTCACTTTAATGTGTAGCTTTATTGTAGTTCCCTGTAATATTTTGTATTGTTTGCATTGTCCCGTTATTTCAAATGTGTATTGTAGACTTTTTAATCCCCTTGTTCTTTATTGTGTAATGCTTTATTTCCTGTTAAATAAATCCATCCAACTGTGAATGCCAAGTACCACCTGATGGCTGTGGGAGTAACGATACGGAATCTCATCTGGATCCATATGAATTTTATTAGAAACGTGATTTTTTTTTGTCATGTCATACACTCAGCTACAAATACATTACATTTATAATATTTAATTATGAATCTGATGGTATGAATTGGTATGTATTTCATACCAACAGTTATTTGTATAGATTATCTACATACTTGATGTATATTAATCAGACTAGAAAAGACAGAAACATTCCCGGCAAGAAAGAAATGAAAGAGGCAAAATTCCCAGAGAATGTTTTTTATCTCAAGTCTTTGTATTTTCTCTTTTTTCAACAAGTTGTCAGAAATGTACTTCTGTCTTTTTGTGTCTGGTGGAAAATTGGTACAAGAAAGCGGTGTCTAATTCTACCATTTTCTTTCCTTTCCCCCCACCCCCCCCAAAAAAAAAATTAATAAGGCAGTACAAGTCAATAGATTTCCTCAAGAAACAATTCTCTTTGATTTCTGTGCGAGGAATGGGCAGAAATTAATCTACAAAGGTAGAGGTATGTAGCAGTCTCAGAAAAGGTGGAATCTACATTGTTTGATCTTGCACACTTATCTAAGCACCTTTCTGCTTCATATTTTATGAAGTTTCTCTCTTTCTTACATATCATAGGCATCTGAAACAATTGTAGAGGAATTCTAGTACTTTATTAACCATTCTCTATTCTGTAATAATAAAAAATGAAGACATCAGAATAAAATACACTGTTTTACAAATGTTTTAAAGAGAAAGTAACTACATGAACTGATGGACAGAGTATGCAAATGAACATCAACGTATTACTTGTAATTCCTACAGTTCCCAAGCTGCCAAATGCAAAGGCTGCTACCGTACTTATTCTTAGCGGACTACTTATAAAAACACATCTGTTATCAGCAAATTAATGAAAAGCCCTTTCCATAATATACATTAATATGTTAATATGCTTGATTTTATTTTTAAGTTCTGTCAATTTTCAAGCAATTTTTGACAAAGTGTAGGAAAAGACAAAAATTGTGATCTGGGACAAGAGAAATCTACAGCCTTGACAAATTTTCAGTACTTCCTGGTGCACTTATCAATTTAATGTAATCTAACAAAGATAGGCTTTTTAGTTTTACCTGTGAATACCACCACCAGAGTACAAATAGATTAATTATCCTGGTGAATCTATAAATCATACTAGTGCATCTAGTTATTTTAACAGATTTGCAAGTTATTTTAACCAGTTTTGTACTTAGCTTCAACTGCTTTTAAGTTAAAGGTAACCTTATATTTATCCATATAAAGATGAATTTTCTAAAGCTGTATCATTACTGACCACACATACTGTGGCACCAAGATAACTTGATTAGTCTTACTTGGGAACTTAGCAGACAAGGAAGGAATAACTATTTTTTAAAATGATGGTCACCTTGAACAAACATATACCAGCTATTTTTTTGTGTGTGTCAATTTGCTGTGAAGAAAATGAGAGGTAATTTCTAATTTTATTGAAAATGTATGTAGAACAAGTTACCAGACAATGGATAGTGTGTGTTTTCATTGCACAAGCAGATACCTCAGCCTCCCAATTTCTTAGTTCTCTAATGCTAATTTACCTGAGTTTTCCAATGTCACTTTTCACTTATACATGACTACACATGTCAATGCTTCCATTCTCCTTATTTGTATACCTTAAAATGAAAAAATACAGATTTTGCCGGAGGCGTAATTGTGTCAGGTGACCATGATTTCATTTACACTGATTAAAATTTACCAACTATAAATTTAATGCCATTGATCTCTTTATCTTGTCCATTGCTACAACTCATGAGAAACTTCACACACATGTATAATACTGATGGGAACAGAGGAACAAGTACAGTACAAAGATACTGATCAATAGTCTATATCCTGATACTCATTAAGTAGACCCTCATAACCAGAAAAGTATGTTCTAAATAATGAAGGGTATTTTTCTCCAATCCATAAATGCTTTAAGTAGCACTTAATGTCATAAATTAAAGTAGCTTCCCCAAAAGAAGTTCAGGTATCAGGAAACTTCACCTTGGAAATTTTTGTTGTATTTGACCACCAGGTTTTTACTTTCAAAAGAGATTCTACAGCCCAAGTATAGCAACAGAATGTCCTGTTCTCACCTTGCATCCATTTCTTTGTTCTTTTCATGTCTACTTGTCCTGTAAAAGCACATTTCTTAGTTCCAACTGGTGTTAAGGGACTGTATAGGTCAAAGGACACAAAACTTTTGAGGTTGAATAAAGCTTTGAAATTAACTGAATACCTAAAGAATACAGTATATATGGAGAGGAGGATAAAAAGAAGTCACACATATGTTTTGTATTTTCTATAAATACCCCCTCCAATGCATATCTCACTGATTGTGCTGACCAATATAGTAGTAGTAAATTTATTCTTTATTAAGAAAAAATTTAAACATTTTTATTTTTTTTTTAAATACTCAATCATCTTTTTTTCTTCATTTATAATTGTAGCACAACCCTCCCAAGTTACATTCGTATGCAGTGTAAGTAGCGGGTCACCACACAGACACCACATCAGTGCTCATTTGAGGCCAAAAGTTTCCTACTGCAAATCCCCTAAGTAACAAAATGAAAGCCAAACGTTTTATATATAAATTGAATGACCACTCACAGATATAAAACTATTTCAAAAGGGGAAAAAACCATAATTATACAGAATCTGATAGTAATTTAATTAATATTTGTGTATAAATATATTTATATAAAAATATAAGTATATTTAATTTATAAATACTTACCCAAAATTAAATATAAACACATCATATGTATTTAGTATGTATTAAATTGTTATTAAGACATTTGAGTTAAAATAATATTTGTTAAAATTACGTAATGAATGCATAGATCGACTTGACTTAGATGACTGTGGTGGAAAATATTTTTAACAACTTAAATATATTTACAAGAAAGATTACTCAAATGTTAACTGACAACAGATATGGAAATAAATAATTCTTTTTTAAAATCAATCTCTTTAATATATATATTTTTCCAACTATCATTTTCTGAATATAAAATGATTATGCAGTTATATCACCTTCTAAAATTTAACCTCTAATAATATAAACAAATGCTAAGACCAGTCCTGACAATATTAAAAATCAATCAGCTTTTAGTAAACCCCATGAAATTCCTGAACATTTAACAAAAAAGCCTTATTTCCTTGACTATTTTCTTGCAAAAAAATTACTGCTCCTTCTTTCATACGGAATTTGAGAATGAACAAATCATATTCAAAGCAGTCATATAAATAAAGGATAAACAAAAAGACAATATTCATTTAAATAAAGCAACGTAAATGACTAGTATCAGTGTTCAGATGCTTAAAAAAATATGGAAAACTTGTATGGTACTTTCTTAGATCAATAAGTAGCATAACCTGACGCAAATTAAAAAATAAATACAGAAAAAGAAATAGAGAATAGTGGGGGAAAAGAGAATGCCTGAAGATACAGAATTGAAACAGAAGCCTAAAAAGGAGAACATGGAGGAGAAAATATTTCATAGGACAGTCAGAAAGCAAGGACTCTATCCTGGGAGCAAAAAAGTGAAATGATGCATGCAAATAAAAACTAATTGCTTGAAGACCTAAAAAGGACAACATGAACAAAGATATAGAAAAGGATATTTAAAAATCTGGCACAGGCCTAGCATAATGCATTGGCCTTCTCAGTAAAACAAATATTGTCTCATTAGATTTGTGTCGAAGATAGTCTTCAATTTTAAGTCATATGGTGTTTTTTCCTTTCAGAGATTTAGGCTGAAAAATGTAAAAATTTGTAATATCAGAAAAAGGGCAAGGTACACAAAATAGGGTCTTTCCAGGAGAAGTGATGAATGAATATAAAAAAAGTGCGTAAAGCTCCTGTGGGATGCAGAGACAGTAAATGAAGTTCAAAGTCTCAGAAATTTTGGTTAGTTTCTTTGTAAGAACTGAAGCATTGCTGGTATACAAGTTTTTTTAATTCATCAGTGATGGTGGTTTAAAGTAATCCAACTCACACAAAAAGAAAGAAATGTGGCTTTCTGTCAGAAGGTTGGTTTTTTTGTAAGTGGGAAGAAAAATATCAGTAACAGGATTGCCATAGCATATACTTAGACTAAGATTCCCATAAATATCACCTCCAATGAAATCAGAGCTGACATATGGTAAGCTTTCTTTAAGCTTTCTCTTCATGATTCTATCCCTAAGAAGTAGAACTATTTATATCTGCAAAATAGGAAGCAAATCAAAGAAATTACCAAAAAAAACACCAAACCGAAATTAAAACAAGACAACTGATTCTGGCCACAGTTCAGTGTTGTGGTAAATGCAGAAGACAAGACCCTAATTAGCCAACCTACCCATGCATTAATAAATCAATGTTGAATATCCAAGAGTGTGGCAACTTTCAGTGACTGAATCAATGATTAGTATGGGATTATCCACACAGAAGTAGGAAATACCTTTAGAAATGTGAGGTATATATTGTCTTTTTGAGCTAGAAATTACCTATAAAGTGAATTATAACACACAAATGACAGCAACTACAATGAATAATAATTTCTCCCTTACCATGTCTGGAAGAGTGTTAAACGTAAAATAAAGAGCTTTTTGTACATGAAAAAATTTGTGAATGCATTTCTTGCTTTTTTTTCTGTAGAGATTTGTACCAAGCATAAGCATTTTTAATTGCTTTGGTATCAATAGTTAAATCTACTGCTGTTTGTACAGAAACATGCTCCTGTCCATCCGCTCAGTCTTTCTCTCTTATTTGAGCTAAAATGCCTGACTGGAAAAATAAATACGTAAGAAATTCAAAAGCAATCAAAACTGTACTTATTATTTAATCACAAGGTCTGAAGGACAGGAATTTCTTCAGGGACTGGATTCAGGACTTTTCTTTGATGCGAAACAACACTTTTAGTTGGCTAAAGCACCATGTTTATGTAGTAGAAGAATGATAAATTAAAAGCCAGATTTAGAGTGGAGTTAGTATATACTCAATGTTTACTATCATGAATGAACTAAATCACAAAACTTTTGACTTAACTGCTGTGTATATAAACATTTCGCTAAGGATCAAAACTTTAACTGGGAATAATTTGATGACAACATAATGACACCTACAATAAGCTACATTTAAACACTTCTAAGAAACAAAGACAGACTGCATTTTTTTGTGTCACTGTTAATATCCCTTTATTCTGTAAATAGCAGCAAAGTTTCCAAATGGTGCTTTGACATTTGGAATTTCTACAAGTTACATAAAATCAAAAATCTCCTGAAAAATATAAAAATGGGAGAGCTAAAATCTCTCATCAAACATGCCCAACACATTGAAAAAATACTTACAGGATTTAAAAAAAAAAATATTATGACTGTAGTGCATTTAACTTTGTTTATCAATTCCTTGTTTCCCCCTCAGGCACAGGAAATTTGTTTGACCCACAATGATGGACTGATTTACTTTGGATATTATGTGTCTTGGAAGGGCATTGACTTTTTATATGGGAAAGTTTTTGTTCCATAACTCCTCATGTTTTTCTATAAAACAATGACCACCACACATAGATATAAAAATCAGATCAGGTGAGCATGGCAAAATTCTTAGCTTTACCTTTTGTTTTTCATTGCCCATTTTTGTCATCAAAATAAATGATACATGTAATACACGTAGTATGAAAAATTAAAATTAAGAACTCAGAACACAGAACAGAAAGGAAACAAGAGAAGAAAAAGTTAATGCCTGAATCTTGATATATCTGAAATAATGGCAAGAAAAAAGCATCAACTACAACAAATTTAAATGTTTTTAAAAAATACATATTACTAGTTTTTCCAAGGAACATGGGAAATTATCCAAATATTGAAAAACTATGTTCACGTTTGAAACTGGGCTCACAGACAAGAGATTTTTTTTATGTTTAAAGGAGCAATTATGACATACAGTCAGGGTAGTAGTGATTTAAACAATTAGTTTAGTAGCATTTAATCAAAGAGTGCTGTATCTGTTTTATGTAATGACCTCAAATTTTCAAGTAACACTGTTTCCTTTATTTTACTCAGCCTAAAGCAAAAGTGGAAGCAGATAGAAACCAACACTTTATAATTTTATACTTTGGAAAGCAAGTTTAAGTTAGGGGAAAAGTAGTTTCCTGGGACTTTCGTATCCAATCTCAGATATGTTAGTACTTGGAAGCATGAAAATGTACATCATGCTGCTGCTTGAGTCTAGAGGTGATATCAAACACCACCACCCTTGAACTGCCAAATATGTATTTTGGCTTTCTGATTTTATTTAGTTGTCAAGAAACTGCAAGAATCTGAGAGCAGCCCTCTTAAAGGATAAGAACTTTTGACAGCAAATACTTGTCTGTCTTCAAATTATTTTCCTCCTGCTGACAGCTTTCCACTCTTCCACAGAATTAGCCTGAATTGGTTTTCTTTCCTTATAGTTATAGTTTTCTTCAGGATTGTAGTAAGCTGCAAAAGAGTATTGTCTATGGTAAACTACATAAATGACTTCCATGGGAAAAGTTGACATTACAGCCTACCATAGTATGGCACAGTCTGGCAGTGTGGGACAATTAATCCACTTGATCCCACTGTTGAACCCAAGAGAAGAATTGAGGAGGTGAGGCAGATACTTCTGATTGGCCACGGTATTCTGGGGTAATGCATCAAGACCTTCAAGGTTAAAATAATACCTCTGTTATTTTTTCTTCATGGCTGGGCATTTACAAGGGCTGGGAGCTCCACCTTTTGATGTCTTATCCAAATAAAAGCCTTAAGACAAGGGTTCATCCACTCCCAAGTCAGTCTCCAGACTGACTCCAGATACACTCTCTTCAGCCTTAGGAAACAAGGGAGATATTTGCCTCCATGCAAAAAAGCAACATATCCAGAAGAGTTAGACTTCAGGGACACAAGTCTCTAACTTGCTAGGAAATTACAGCTAGAAAAACACTTGACTGAATTAGAACTGATGTAGAAAATATACAATTCTTCGCAAAGTTTGGACAATAGGTATTTGAGTTAAAATGAGAAAATAGTCCATAATATATAGAATTATTAAAAGTTTTTGCATCAAGGCAATAAAAAAAAAATCAAATGGATGATGTAGTAGTGGTCAAGTAGCAATGTGAAAATAAAAAATCAGAATATAGCATGAAAGATAAACAGTTGTATCAAATATTCAGTAAAAAGAGTGAAACTATAGGACCACATTATCAAGAAGGCCTGGGAGTGCCCTTGTTTCAGTGAAAATGTAACCCTTTATGCTGAGGCATCTGATTAGTAACATTTGCAGGACAGTATAAATTCAGATAACTGGAAACAGCAATCAAGCTCATTAATAACTTTTTTCATAATCAGCTTTCTAAAATAGTAATAAAAAACCAAACACAAAAGGGCATGTTATTCAAATTGTGATATATATTGTCTTTTAGTCTTAACAAATATGAAGCATGCCCCTTGCATTTTAGCAGGGAACATTCCAAAAATATTCAGTATTCCAGAAATAAGAGTAGTAAAGTACCTTCTTTTACACATTTTCTAAAAAATAAAAAGGTAAAACTGTTGGCAATAAAATTCTGTTTAATTATAATGAAAACTTTATTGCATTATATCAAAGATACCAGCGTTAATTTATCATAAGTTAAAAGGAGGTAGTGTGAGCAGATACAGCGTCCTGACTTTTTTCAGTGGTTTGTTTTTTAATGTGGTAGACAAGATAAGGAGCAGCTCAGAAAAATGGAAGCTTTGAAATAACTTCTTTCTAAAAGCAATATATTCTTTTCTGTGAAGAAAAAAACAAGTACATTAATAATGATTCAATCTTAGTTTGTAAAGGGAGTGTCTGTAATATAGCATTCCAGCTGGGAATCTTACTTGGTACCACTTGGCCTTTTATTTTTAAGTTTCTGGTTTCTTATTAAAGAAAATGTAAATTTCACTGAAGATGTTCTCTGTGTACAGGAACAGTCAAATCTCCCAGGGAACAATCTACATCTCTCAGGCTGGGACCAATCACTTGGCTGTTGAAATTAAAAGATATAACAAAAAAACTTTTTAGAAAACGACAAGCTCCACTTCAGAAATATTAATTGCCAAATACTTAGGTTTTATTTAGCACTGAGGAAAACAAATTGTTTCCACTTTTTTTATTTTCTTCATACTCCAAAGGATCTCTGGCTTTTGTAAATGGATTGTATGCAGTGCCCTGAAGGTACTTCTATTTGTATTACTAAAGGTGGATTTAAGAGCACAAAAAGAAGCTGAGCAGTTCTGTCCTGGGTGAACTGTGAATGAGATGCCCTGTAATACAAATAGAGGCACCCTAAGGGCATTGCTGAATTTATGTGTGTGTCTATGTATCTCTGTGTGGGAGCTTTAGAACATAACCAGGGCAGAACTCTTTCAGATGAGCTTATCTCTAAAGGTTGCAGTCTTGAAAGGACTTTCTTCTTTTTTCCTTTTTTTTTTTTTTCTTTTCCCCTCCACACACCTTGGCTTGCTTTCAGCATTACCAGTTTCTCTGATAATAAAACTATCTTTGTTTTTTTAATATATTCAAGGCCTTAGGGTTTGAAATTTTCCTTACGGTGACTGATTGTCAAACTTGTCATAAAATGCAAACTTAAGAAAAGTGATTACATTTCAATGAATTAAAAACTAGCTCCTTTATTAAAATTCAAATACATCTCTAAAATGCGTATATTGCAAGTAAGTGACTGTATTTTATCTTAACTACCTACTTTTGTTTTAAAGATAAGAACCAAGGTTTACATTGGGATTGTTAGATATCATTAGTGTAGATTTATTTTTTCCCACCTTTAGATCAACTGAATTCTGCCCTCATTGTAGATATTAGTTAACACCATTTGTTCTACCCAAACAAATAGAAAAAATTACAAATTCCTATGCTGCCATAAAGTTATATTTTTGCTTTAAAAGAAGACTAACTTATCATTTACAGACTAACAGAGTGTTTAAAAAAATCCAACAGAAAAATTAAAGCAGCTTTAATGTTCTTTGAAACAACACAAAATAACAGGATTTTTTTTCAAAAAAAGATTTCTCTGATCATGCAAATATCTGAACTAATAGGAGCCCAATTCCTACAAATAATTCAATATGAATGTAAACAATTATTCTCTGTAGCATACACAGCATTAGACTCCAGGTAGTATTCTTCCTATCTTTGATCTAGTCCATAAAATGGACTCTCACTTTATTTCAAGTATAAGTGGATGCTTTTTATCTATCAGTAAAGACAAATAATAAATCTGATTTTTTCTTTTCTGTCGTGATCTAGGCAGCTGACAGCTTGTAGAGTTTCCACCGTGATTTTCATGGGCAATTTTACACAACTGTGTGTCTTTCTAAGAGTATAATTTGCATGCTTCAAGTATTTATGATCTTACTTCCTTAATCAACTAGATGAGTTAATTCCAAAGTAGTCTACCTTTAACACATGCCTGAAGGGCTTAGTAACACATCTGTGGACAGAAATTCATACATGAAGCATTTTGTGCCCTCAGGCTGCAAAAGGCCATGGAAGGAACAGCTGTTATGGACAATGGCTAACAGTGGCATACTGTTTCTAAGGTACCTCAAAATATCTAAAAGCCAGTTATGAATGAAGTAGTTTTATGACTACACAAATAACTTTCTAAAATGTATTTAAATAATCCAGTGCAAACATTTGTAAAAGAATTTCAATAAAACGCTTTATGCCAAATTTGGGATCAACCACCCTGAATTTAGCTTAATAAATTTTAGCTGAAAAAGCAAAATCACAGTCTGCTCCTATAAGAATGATGAAGAATATATAGAATGCTGGAATAATGACAACAAAAGGAGAAAGTTCCTCCTTTGTGGTTTTATATTAACAAGTTAGTAAACTGGCATCAGAGGTTTGGAACAAAACAAGTATTAATTCACCCTTTCATTCTTCTGACTCTTTGTTAAGTGCCACATTTTTCAGTTTTCCAAGAGTCTGAGACATCGATCATGCATCTATTAACACAGATGGACTTCAGTGTCATAGAACAATCACTGCAATACAGCTTACAGTCAGCTTTGACAGACATGCTAAATTATTGGTTTTTTCCACAAAAGAAAGGCTTCCTCAAATGATACAGAAACTTATTTACAAACTCTAAGGAGTTTTATTTGGTTTTTGTTTTGTTTTTCCCAATCAATGAAAAAAAAAACCCGTGTCTTAACTACGGGATTTTTCTTTTAAGACAAAAGGTTATTTACCTTCAATGCCATAATAGTACGGAATACCAGAATTTCGTTTTATCTGATAGAAAACAATCTCAAAAGCAACATTCAGCATATTTTAAAGCTGTTTATTTAAAAGAGTCTGGAACTTTCATTCTCAATATGCTTTTTTAAGTATATAAAATATATAGAGAGAGATTTTGCTCATTTGTGTGGAAATTCATCTATGCAGAGTACTCATTTATATCTCTTCTAAAATTTAAACTAAGCTTCTCCCTCTCCCCTTAAGGAATGTAATTACTATCCTTCATTTCTAGTAGCTCCCATGATGTGCCTGTCTTCCAAATAGAGAATAATGCATTATCTGTGCCCCAAGGAATTTATATTAGAAGATAAACCATATTATTGTCTGTAAAATGAATTATTTTAAATACAGAAAAGATGCTAGGATGCAATTACTATGTTCAAGGGGACACATTTAGTTCTGTTTAAATTGATGTTGAAAAATGCTGCATGCTTAATGGCACAATTCAGTTAATAATATGCTACAACAGGAACTGTATTCGTAAAGTCAAATGTAATTTGCATAAAGATAAAATATCTATTTAAATCTACTGTCCATATTCTAAAATAGATATTCATAGCTTCCAGTACAACACTGGATAAAGACTTAAACCTTTCCTTGATACTTATAAATCACATATTAAAAAAATCCAGCATAGATATATAACATTTCACAGAATCGTAGAATGGTAGGGGTTGGAAGGGATCTCTAAAGATCACCTAGTCCAATTGCTCTGCTCAAGTAGGTCTGCCTAGATCAGGTCACACAGGAATGTGTTCAGGTGGGTTTTGAAAACCTCCAGAGAAGGAGATCTGTTCCAGTTCTTAAAACTCAAATATATTGGCATTGCTTTGAAAAAAAAATCTCTGGAAAAAAAGCCAAAACAAAAACCAAAATAATCTTTCCCCCTGAAAAAAAATCCAAAACAAATCCTAAACATATATTCAAGGTAATTTTGAATATTTTTAGAATTTCAAGTATAACAACTGAAGTACATAACTACAATAACTACGTACCATTTCTGTTTTATAATACAGTAAAAATAGCAGATAATGTAGTATATTAGTATAGACCTATATAGATCCATGCAATCTTTTGACTAAGATGATAAAGCTTTTAATTATTTAAGCTTGCTGTTCTGTTTCATAATATATTCATTTTACACATCTATTTAGTGCTCCTAGCTGTATGTATGTATTTGATAAGGCAATATATTCTTCCATTTCCTAACTCTCTTCCTCTCTTTTTACATAAGGATTAGAAGGAAAGGTATAGAAATGGATCTTCACGCCCACTGACCACAGGTGAAGAAAATATACATTTAAAGAGAAGGACAGAGATGTAAAAAGATGTCAGGAGAAAAAAATGCACCATCCTAAGAAATGATCTAGGAGTCAGTTGAAGACTCCATTGCTAGCAGGTGTTATGAAAAATGTAGTTATATCAAGCATGTGTCAGTTGCGTCTGATTCTGTTCTGAGGCAGACCGGATGGTTGGGGAGACTGCTGGAAGCCCTTCCTTGCCATTTTTCATAAATGTTTTAGGACAGATTCTATTCTCTTAATTATAGCAAGATATGGTTTCAAATGAATGTGGCAACAAAGATGTTATACAACAAACTAAACCCCATTTAAAATACAGTCTTTCATAATAACAGAATGTGCATTTGATAGCAGTATGAAACCTCAGAGACCTTATCTGCATTTTTTCGTTTTGTTTTGACTGCTTTATGTGTCACAGCTAGAAATCCTTGATTGCTCATGCAAAACCTAGACTTGAAATTCCTAATTTTCAGGAAGCATTGATGTGCTGTTTTTCTCATATACTAGAAAAATGTTAAATGAATTGACCTGTACAGGTTTCATTTGAGTGGACCTATGACAGCTACAATTGCAGTACTGTTTCAAGCCTGACAACACATCTGTATATTTTCAAATGTTGTAGTCTAAGGAGTATCAGCACATTTTTCATTTGCTTACTTTCAGATTCCAATTAACCATTTACCTCTTTATTTCACAGTTACTTTAAGACATTTCAACCAGAATTAAAAGAACAATCTTCACAATAAAATGTGCAGATTTAACCTACTTCCCTAACTGTTGATTTCCTTTGTTTTAGAAGGAATGACACTTTTAAATTGATATTTTTAAATTGACCTGTTGATATGTGTTTTATGCATACTAGCAGAGATACATCTTAGGATATTTTCTGTATATTTTCTATGCCTTCATATTCCAAATTTATAATAGGAGCAAAATCCATCCAGAAACTGCTGCTGTTGGTGGATGGATATGTAACAAGATGATAGCATCATCAATCATTGTAGATTCAAAATTTTGACCTCACATGAGAGTAAAAGGCAGGTTTTGGCCCCACATACTTTGAGTGATAAAAATTAAATTTTTCCTGTATTACTGTATAGTGTTTAGCTGCCATTACAACAGGACAAAATACTTTTCAAAAAAGATATAACCAAGTAGAAGACAACAAACGATTTTTAGATAAGGAATTGAAGCAGAATGCCAAATTGTTTCCTTGGACTAGATGAACACAGACATTTACCAAGCTCCAAGGCATGTGCTATGTGACATCCAACACCTCAGATCACAGCAAAAGCTTATTTATGCTTCAACTTGACCTACTTGACCAGTGCAGGGTTTAAAAGCAGCTGAAATAAAATTGCAGTCAGCCATTTAATCTATGTTCCAATTTAATCTATCTTCCCAGTTTCAGAGTCAGTGGTGCTTATGATCTGTTACCAGAACTGCAGAGCCATACAAGTAGACTGGCTCTCATACTTCTTTATAAAAAATTAGTTAACGCTAAACCACAGTGCTTCCAAGTCTTAAGGAAAATTTCCCAAGCAAAAATGGAATCTATCTCACGTCATTTGAGCAGACATTAGTTTAATACTTCTACTTTACAAAATTGAAGGTATTTTATGAACATTTTGTTGTGGTTTGGGCCCATCTGGGCCAAAAGACCACAGACTTCAGAACTCACGAAGGACAAGGAGGGTTAGTTGCTGCTTATGGTCCCGGACAAAACAGACAAGGCTATTCAACTTGGGGAAGAAAACGAAATTAAATCACTCAAACTAAAATATAACAAACAGAAATATCCAATGGAAAAATAATACAGAGGAGGGTGACTGAGGCCTGGTGTCATTATCTTTTCCCCTCATAAGCAGTGCTGGAGACAAGGAATGGGGTTGCAGTTAGTCCTTTCTTGATGTCTCTTGCCGCTTATTGCACTCCAGAGAAGTGCTTCTTGCCAGTCCTCCCTTTCTCCAGCTCAGGTTTTCCCACACACCAGGCAGCCCTGCACAGGCCACTCTGATGGGGCACTGCAACCCCTTCTCTGGGTTGGAGTCTGAACTGCTCACTCCCTCTGACTCAGAGTCTCCAGCTCTCACCTCCTCTGGCACAGGATCGCTACTTGTCACAGGCTGTAAGGATGTCTCTGGCCTGGCATAGTTCCTTATGTCTTTTCCTGGCTGCAGGTTCTGCATGGTTGCCTCCATCTTGCCCTTCCCTTCCATCTCCCTCATGCATTTCAAATTCCTATATTTAAACAATGATCTCAGAGGCACCAGATTTGGCTCACCTGGGCTGGAGGTGGGTCTGAACCTCAAAGCTGGGAGAAAGTCCGAGAACTCCTTACTGGGTCTGCCCTGCAGACCCCTCCCCTTGTTACTAAGGAAAAGCTGCTCCTCACAAAACCATTGCACATTTACAGTAAGGTCACTTGACACACTTCAAACAGGTAAATAAGAGAACTGTTTAAATATAGAGATTTAGGCTTATTTATGGGATTAATTAGCTATCTTTCAGAAACTGAAAAACAAATTCTTTGAATACTGTTGGACAAGAATTTCTTATAACAATCTTTGGACAAGTAAAGGTAAACAGTCTTCAAGAAGGGATTAAGCTCAAGGATTCTTTATAAGAGTGACTTAATTAGAAAGGCTTAAGAGAAGAAAAGCTTTAGTACAGGAAATGAGAATCGTCTGACCCCTATAAGGTTGACTGAAAGTTATCACTTCTTTGAAGATGAATGATCAATAAAAACTCAAAGGAGGAATTATCTTTAAAGACATGTGAGGAGTTGCTACTGGTAGAAAATAAGGAAAGTAACTTTAGTTGTATGAGCCTCAGGTACCACCCAAAGCATCCCACAGAAATGCTGAGGCACCACACACATAGCAGTTCAATACTGAGAGTACATAAGTTCTTCCATCTTATGAAGACTACAAAGAACTAAAGATCTCTTAAAATGATAGACATTTTTCTCTGTCATTATTTTTTCATTGCTTCCTTATGGTAGATTCACAACTGTACACCTAATCCTTCATTCCCACAGATGTGGGTCAATTCCCATGTCAGCTCACGAGATTCATCTGTTTTTAACGAGACTAGTATGGAAACCAGAGACAACATAGGCTTTCTAGTCCAGCATCACTACAGTTCAGCAACATAATGATAAGGCTCAGATGTTAGTAATTCAGAGAAGTTACACCAAAACCAAGGTTAAACCCTAGATGTCTAAGAAATTATGTAGAGTATATAAAATCTGAGAAGTAAAAAGACCAGAAGAAAACAAACGGCAGTCAATACTAATCCATGAGACTGAATAACCTAAGTTATTCTGTTCTAACTAAACTAAGTTTACTAAAAATGTTACAGATGTTGGTTAAAGCACTGAATGAGAGAAACACAAAGGAAGTCAGAGGGCACTATGCGATTACATTAAGCCAATTCAAACAGAATAAACCAAATGGCTAAAAAGTAGCTAGAACTCATGAGACTCGTATTGGAGCCACCCTGAGAATGGAAATTTACCAGGAAATACTGTATAAGTAAACTGTAATTACACTGTTTTAATGGATACATCCCACATACAATAAGGGAAACAAGTGGACAAACACAAATACATCTCAATAACTACCACATCTTCAGTGTCAATCATGAAAAAGCAGAAAAACAATTTATTATGAAGATTTCAATGAAAACTGTGCATATGTGATCTGGGAGAAACATTATCCCAACATTATTTAATCTGATTACAGAAGTACTGTTTGCTACTTTCCTGGCACAGCTGAAGGAACTAAAAACCTAACTTAAATGACTTGATCATGTCAACCTCAGGCAAAAATATATTCTCAGCTTCTTTTCTAGAAATATACCCTCTGTGAATCATGCAGAGGTGTTTGCATAGCAAGCACAGTCTTGAACATGCAAACCTTTATGAACAGTTTATAGTCATGTGGAGATCAGCTGCCACTGTGTCATCTGTATTTCTGAAAAATGCAATATATGCAATCTGTCAATGTACCAAAAACTGTTCTCAAGGAATTAGTCCCCTGCAGTTTCATGTGAATGCTTTCAAACCGTTTTGTAGCAAGCTGACTTGACATTGCAATAGGCAAACTGTGTAAAATACTGGTTTCTACAAAGATAGCATTTTTGCATGTCCAAGTACAGGAGAAAGAGCACTGTCACAGCTGCATTGTTTATAACTCAAGAACACTGGGAAACGTACATGTAAATACAGTGCATTAAACTACTCCCAGTGTTATCTTTTAGTACTAAAGAGAGACTCTAAAATCAAACTTAAAAGAAAAAATAGGTGCGACTAGGAAGGCCAGAGCCCTTCTAGAATTAAATTTAACCAGGAATGTTAAGGACAGTAATAAGGCATTCTTCAAAGTACATCAGCAGCAGAAGGATTGTGAGGGGTAATGTGGGCCTGTTGCTAAACACTGAGGGTGCCCTGTTGTCTGAGGATGCAGAGAAGGCCAAAGTACTGAATGCCTTCTTGACACTGTCTCCCACAACATCCTCATATGAAGGCTCAAGCAGTGTGAGTTGGATGAGTGGACAGTGAGGTAGATCAAGAGCTGGCTCAATGACAGAGCTTAGAGGGTGGTGATCAATGACACAGAATCAAGTTAGAGGCCTGTGGCCAGTGGAGTTCCACAGGGATCGGTTCTTGGGCCAGTCTTGTTCCACATCTTCATCAATGACCTGGATGAGGGGACAGAGTGTACCCTCAGCAAGTTGGCTGATGACACCAAACTGGGAGGACTGGCTGATTCCCCAGAAGGCTGTGCTGCCATTCAGCAGGATCTCGACCGGCTTGAGAGTTAGGCAGAGAGGAACCTCATGAGGCTCAACAAGGACAAGTGCAGAGTCCTGCATCTGGGGAGGAACAACCCCCTGCACCAGTACAGGCTGGTACAGGAAGGTTCTTCTCCCCCTCTACTCTGCCCTGCTGAGGCCTCATCTGGAATGCTGTGTCCAGTTCTGGGCTCCTCAGCTCAAGAGGGACAGGGAACTTCTGGAGAGAGTGCAGCACAGGGCCACCCAGATGATCATTGGAACATCTTTTGTACTTTGAAGGGTTACAGCAATTGGGGCTGTTTAGAAAAGAGGAGACTGAGGGGAGATCTTATTAACATTGATAAATATCTAAAGGGTGAGTGCCAGGAGGTTGGGAGATCCCTTTTTTCTATAGTAGCTAGCAATAGGACAAGGGGTAATGGGATGAAGGTGGAACATAAAAAGTTCCACTTAAATATAACAAAAAACTATTTCACTAAGGGTGATGGAACCCTGGCACAGGCTGCCCAGAGGGGCTGTGGAGTCCCTTTCCTTGGATGCCTTCAAAACCTGCCTGGATATGTTCCTATGTGACCTGATCTAGGTGAATCTGCTTCTGCATGGGGATTGGACTAGTTGATCTCTAGAGGCTTCTTCCAACTCTAGCTTTCTATGATTCTATGAAATAATATGGTCCACACTTTTTTCTAGATACTTATCCTTGTTTCTCAAGGTTCCTTCAGGAGGGGGAATTGCTGATATCTCCAGGGGCTGGGAGAAGGTGAGAATGTGTGTCATTGCATGTAGGGAATAGTAACTTCCTAGCACTTAGTTGTAGACCAGTGGCTAGAAATTTTCGGTTTTATTAAGATTTTGCAAGTGTCCAATATTTCATTTTACTTGCTTTATTGCTGCTATTGATTCTGAATTTGCAGCTCACTGATTGCCAGTTGATTAAAAGTTATTAATAAATTTATAAATTACTTCCATTCCAATTTTAATTTTAACTATTTTACCTGGGAGATTTTTCCCCTGTAATGAAAGCTGATACTCAGTCAATAGATGCCACACACTCTGTTCTAAGATCTTCTTTCAACTACAGCACTTCGTCCAGCTACTTAAGGCTGTTTATTTCAGGGCAGAATTTATATTAAGTCAGTCAAACACTTGTGTAACACATATAACTGCTGAAATTTGCATTTTATTGCACATGGAATAATCATATCACATACAAATAAATACATAGTGTATTTGCAGAGAACATCAAGCTCTCTTGACTGAATATCATTTTATCAAATTTCAGTTGCAGATACAACTTCAATGCTGCCAGTTTAACTTTTTTTTTCCCCTGACTGTAACCTTCAAATAACATTTAGTTTTCATTGTAAATACATTTACTTGAATCAAAAACATTTGCAAAGCTATTGCTTTGGAAAAGGGCCTCTTCCTCTCATCATTTAACATTGAAGTAAAATGTAATAGGATATAAAGCTCATCATATACTTAGTAAACTAAGAGTTCTTTTACTTCTCATGCTTCATTTACCTTAAGAGAATTCAAAGTTATATGTATACGTTTCTATTTGTAGACCAAAATTCAGTATTAAAAACCTAGAGGTACTTGAAAGCAGAACTTTAGGGTTGACAGAAATAAGACAACCTATAAAAGGCAGAAGTAGTTCTGAGTGTTTCTACCCTATCATGGATGGTATCAAGTCACCTGGTAAAAGAGGAGCTGCCTATATTATAACAATATTTCAATACAGACTTTTCCTAGTAAAGGATTTAAGCTTGTCCTTGTTCTCACTTTTATATGTTTTAAATGTTATTTCTTAGAATTAAATATTGATCCTAGCATTTTTTAGAATTTTGTTTTAGAGGCAGATAAAAAAGGAAGAATTTCAATCAATCATAAAGCTTTAAGCAAAGATAAAATTATTGTCTTTAGCAAAACTGATGAAGGTCACATGGGGACAAACAGTAATAGGTGTTTCATTTATTTATCACTAATGGTGAAAGATCTGATCTACGTTTGCATCATGGGACATATATTGGATAGAAAAGCTCCTCTGCAAAACAAGGAGGATCACATTTCTTTCATCCCATTTCAGTTTTTCAGTGTCTTAGTTATTAGGTAGAACATCTACAACACAATTCGCATCATGTCTAACAGATGCATTAACTTAAATATCTGTTTCTTTGATGGTTGTGATACATCTAAAGAAACACTGAGCATCTAGGTTTTTTTCCCCAAAAAAATAGATTTCTAAAAGTTTGGTTTTTGAACATTAGCAAAAATAGTGTTACATACTTCCTTGCTGAAACTAGATTTTCATTCATCAGTGTCCATCTGCACATGGTTTGTCAAATTTAAATACTAACAAAGACATTTAAAGTCCTTTCATTGAGGACATATATTTCCATGCTTTCACTAGGTATCTATTTTATCCAGAATAACTTCCAAAACAACATGGAATACAGTTAATAAGCCCTTATTTAATTTTAGTTTTAAAAAAAAGCTTCATTTTCCTACCCCCAAAACCTTAACTATATGTTATGTAAAAAATAATCAACAATAGGGAAAGAAAAAAAACGCAAAATACAAGGAAGGGAAAAAGAGACAGAAGTACCTAGATGTAGAAATCCTCTCTAGATCTTCTCTCCTATCTGGGAAAAAGTATTTGCTACAGACAGCATTGCAGAGATTTATTGTTTGTTTCTTTTGGAAAGCTAACATTTCAAGAGAATTACACTCTGGATTGGACTAATAGAGAACAAGCTGTGAAGAGAAAATTATTTATTGAAAAGGTTACTCCTGGCTGGACTGAGAACACACACACAACATCTCTGCCAGGTTTTTTTTCTGCAGCAAAGAGGGACTAGGTTCAAATATATAGTGACTTCTAAAACCGATCTAACAAATTCTAGTCCTCACTCTAAATACTGGGAGTCTTGAAGTAGAAGACTTAAATATTTTTCTTACATACCCTAAACGGGACAACTGCTATAATGAAAACAAAAGAAAAAAAATTAAGAAGAAACAATCACAAAATCGCCAGTGTATAGACATCTTATTTCAGCAGTATCTTGTGAAGTAATCCTTTATCTCTGATAATATGTTTTCCCTGGGATATCTCTTTCCTGTGTTGATTTCCCCTACTTGCATGTCATTCAAGGTGTCTAGATAGACTTCCACTACTAATTTATTGTTCAGGCCCTAGTCACTCTTAACACATTGCCTCTCTTCCAGTCCTAAGGCATCATCATCTAATTCAGACTGAATGATTTTGAGTGTATTTTAAGGTCAGAGACCATATTAAAAAAACCCAAACAAACAAAAAAACCCCCATAAAAAACAGGAAGAAAGGTGTAAAGTCTTCAGCATTCTAATTTGCTTTCCTCTGCTCACTGCAAGCTCACTAGCCACAAAGTTCTCTTAAGTCATATAAATTACAGAACAGCCCAGATTGAAAGATTGTCTGGTCAAACCTGTCATGGAAAAAGGAGCCTCAATGAGTTTATCAAATATTCTTACCAGTGTTTTGAAAATATCCAATGATGGACATTCCACCATATCCCTGAGGAGACTGAAGAGTAGGAAAGTCTTTATGCTCTTCACTTACATTACCCAAATGAATACAATATACAGTTATAACTACATCCTTACTCAGTATACATTAAATACACTTGTGTTCTCCAAAGATACATATGCAATAGTATGTCATCACACAAGAGATAAAGTCTTAAATTAAACAAAGCATACTGTACAAAGAAGTAATTCTTTTTCTCATTGTAATTTATCAATACATATAGACAATCAACACCTTTTCCTCTAGGGATGACAACACAGACAAGTTATGATGTACAATATTAAGATAATAAGACCAGCTGACTGCAAATAACCAGCAGTCATCCAGAAAATTAACACCTGCCTATTACTTCTAAAAGTAAAATTGGTTCTACTAGTTTCTAACTATATGAACATGGATGATTTGCTTCATCTGTTTTTACCTCAGTTTTCTCCACTAGGAAAACAAAGAAACAGATTATTTACTTCCTCTATGAAACACCAGGATACCTGAACAGGCTGTTTTCCCTTAAATGATAAGTAGCTTTAGTGATTTTAGTATATTTGATGTCCTTTTCCAGAAGAGAAACACATTAATATAGGTTTCTTGGCTGTTCTGGTTTAAACACAGCTGACAATAACTAAACCAGGTAGTGGTTAACTCCTCCCCATCCTGGTGAGGTGGGGAGGACAATCATCAGGAAAAGGTGATTTTTTTGTGGGTTGAGATAAGGACAATTTAATAGAAAACTACAAAGTGAGAACAAACAGCCATAATGACAACAAAGGAATACACAAAGAGAGCACTGCCGGATGTCACTGCTCACCACTCCCAGCTCAGCCTGATGCTGGGTCCTGACAGAGCAGCTACAGTTTCCACAGGTGCTGCTGCACCCAGGCAGCCACCTAGGATAAACTGAGCATGATGACAGAGTGGTATCGAACAGCCTGGTTATACTCCCTTGAGGCATCTGGGGAAGCTTAACTTTATGGTGGGGTTATATAGCAACTAATATCACATAGTTCTGTGGCTATTCTGACCCACATGCATTGAACTTCCCCATCCTCTCACATCACCTACCAAGTGCATCCAGATCTTTGAGCAAAAACAATCCCATGTGTGGGTTTGTGTTTGCCTGAGGCAGGATTAATCCAAACTATCTTTCCTAATATATTCTCTATGAACACTACAATGACTTTATCTTCTTCCACAGCATGTAGAAGTTCTGATTAGGCAAGGCCAGCTTGATCTCCTCATATTAACTATCCAGGTAGCCTTTGCTAGATATATGTCCCAATGTTTGAAGGTCCCACCTTCCATTGCTCTCAATGGGGTCTTTACCAGTCCATTACACTGCTTGATTTTCCCCGATGGCTGGTGCAAGATAGGGTATGTGACAGATCCACTCTGCCTTGCTCCTTGGCCCAGATGTCTATAAGGTTATTTTAGAAATGTGCCCTGTTGTCCGACTCAGTCTTTCCTGGGGTGTCATGTAGCCATAGGACTTGCCTTTCAAAGCCTAGGACCTCCTCTGTGAAGCACCAAAATACCTGAAAAAGGCTGTTCCCCCTTTATCAAGCTTTGTTTTTATGACTTGGGTATTTTGTTTCAAATGAGAAAAATAATTTCTTTCCATTTTCAAAGGAAAAAAAACCCATTAAATTATGTCCACAAGAATTCTTGTCATGCCTTCCCTGAAAGTTTAGAAATATAATAAATGTTTTTTACTGTAAAATAAATTACTGGAGATAATAAAGACTCTTTGGTTGAACTTCAATATTCTTCTCATTAGGCAAAAAAGAAAGAAAGAAAAAATATCAAAGCGCCAATCAGTAAGATTACAGCATAATTTCTGTCAGAGAAATGAACTCCAGTAAGCAATCGTCTTCAAGATGGTGAGATCCCAGCTGTTCATTCATTTGGATCAAACCAATGAGCATATAGAAAAATCACACAACTGAGATGCCAAATATTTCCCACCGCTCCAAGCACAGAGCCAACAAAGCTGCTGAAACCATAAGGTGATGCTCAAAATGAGCTCATTCACTGTGTACTTCTCTTCTGCTCTTGGTGTGTGTGAGAGAACATATATTTCAGCACTGAGAGACTTTGAGACACACAGGAAACAGAGATAAAGAAAAACTAATTAAGCTCTCTGTATGCTTGCAAGCATTGCTAGTCATTGTAAACAGCAAAATATCTTGCTCACCAGCCACATTTCAAAGAATCCCAGAGGGCTACTGCAGTTGCCCAGGTGGAAGAAAGGAAGACTGTAAGTGTGACCAGCTGCATTCCCTATTTGCAGTGGAGAGATGGGATACAAGGAGGAAGGAGATAAAGGGAAAAGTTGCATTAGATTTCACAGCAAAAGGACCATAAGAACAGTTAAAAGAACAGTTTGTTTAGTGCTTTAACCACAAGATTATTTTCCATAAACTTCATGTGGTATCTATTTTTTTTGCCTTTAATACTACTTAAAAGAGTTTTTTTAACATCTCATTGTAATTTCCGTGGTTTTGATTGTATGCATTTCCCTTAATAGGAAAAAGCTATGGCTTCACTAGACTGTGAGCATCACCTTTTCATTATTTCCTAACCTTTGAAACCTTGTCTTTAGGTTGATTTCAGAAACCATCTCCACAACTGGTTAGAAATGTAATGAGTGAAGAAAACTGCTACCAGATAAAATCTGAAACACATAATTTAACTCAGACAAGTCCTTATGTCTTTTGTCCTTTCCTTATTTACAACATTTCCTCTGCTCCAAATTTCTTTTTGCAATTCTACTTTTCTAACAGTGGGAAAGTTTAAGAGAACTGATTAATGAGATGGTGTAAATTTTTTGTGGTTTTTTTTTTTTTTAATTGTACTTCAATGATAGCTGCATTCTACTTTACATGCAAGAGAAAACAGACAATTATTCTGCCTCACAAGAGAGACAAAGAGAATCATTGG
Source organism: Colius striatus (assembly GCF_028858725.1). Taxonomy (NCBI): domain Eukaryota; kingdom Metazoa; phylum Chordata; class Aves; order Coliiformes; family Coliidae; genus Colius; species Colius striatus. The sequence goes on from NC_084761.1 coordinate 30,724,293, forward strand.
ATCTTTGCTCCAGAAGGGCAGAGAATCTAGGCCTGGATTTTATATGAACATATCTCTTAGTACCATACACTTGTTAAGTACAACACTGCTTGCAATGAAGATATATATCTGGGCACATGTAGATGTGTAGGTACTAAAGCACTGCTCCTAGTCTTGGGGGGAAAAAAAAAAAAAGAAAAACCCACAACAAAACCTATAAAGTTATGCTCTCTAACAAAAGAGAAAATAGGTGGATTAGAGGTAGCAAATTATAGGCTTAAGTCACTTGTTTTGTTCTCTCTTCCACTCTTGCCCTCACTGATTAATGGGTTTGGGTTTTTGTTTGTTTGGTTTTTTTTTTTCCTAAAAAAAAAGTTGATTCACAGGTTTTATTTCTTCCTTCTTCCTTTAACTTCTGAAATTTATCTCTATTATTGTTTTACAATAGAGAAGCACAGACATGCTTGCCCACTTTGCTTAGATAGATCTATCTAATATTGCAATGTGTGAGGAAAAAAAGATATTTCGAGTTCATAAATTTTCATGGATGAGCCCCTCAACCTGCTGAGTTTTTACTATTGATTGTAACCAAAAATAAATTAATGGAAACTAAGATATCAGTGAAAAACAGCTACAACTATTTCTCTATAAAGCAATTTAAAATCAGGCTGGAAACATTTGATGCATGTATACAGATTACATCCTGCTCAAATTGCAAACTGAGTAGCTCCTAATGAATTGAAAGTAATGACAATATGCTTCAAGGAAAAAAAAACTGCTGTTACAGAACAGGGAAAACTTACATCAACTTAAATTAAGGTTTTACTTCACTAAAGACTGCAGCATTCATTTCTACAAAGCTTATTGAGAGGCTGTTGAAATGCAGTAGTGGGGAAAGTTTGAAGACTGGTTAGAGCAAATCCTCTTTTCATTAGTGAAACTACCACTACTGCCAGTGAGATTGCGTGACTGTGTTTTCAGTAACTGAAAATAACAGCCCTTTGGAGCTTTAGAGTTTTGATTTGGTGTTTGCTTTAATATAAGAAGCTTCCTCTTTCAATTCTATGTTACAAATATACAGAAATAAGGTTTGTTTCACTATATTTCTTCAGCACCAAAGCAAGCTTTCCACATACTCTCAAAGTTAAACAATCAGAATTTCTCTCTAACTCCAAAGTAAGTGAGTTAAACATTATTTTCCAATACGAACACTCATATGGCAGAACAGCCTGGAAACGTAAAAGATGACATAGAAATGTGCAATGAAGATGATACAATTGAAAGATTGCATGGTAGCCAAAATACAAGAAAGTTTTCTCAGTAAACTTTCTAGACTCACATGCAAATGAAATTTAGCACACTAGAAAAAGTGGTTAATTGAAACATCAGATAGTTGTATCTTACATTAATTCTGCTAATATTTAATAATTTTCCCTTTAGTCATCTAATTTCTGCTACTTTTCCACCAAAGAAATACTTCCCACATCTCCTTTCAGGATGTTTCTTGTCTTCCCTGATATTTTTCAGATGTTTTTCCCCTTCAGTATCTTGGTATCTTCATTTGCAATATGAAGATTCTACAATTCATTCTTTTCTGTAAAGGAATGCCTCACCATCAGATTTAATTAATCTAAAAGGAAACTGTCAATGCATTAAGATCATAATCCTATTTGACTTCTATGATGCATTTCAGCTGATGTTTTATTTGCATAGAAGGGAGATATCTTTTTATGAGCAATGAATCTTTGTTTCTCTCCTCATGTTGCAGCTGCTATTCAGTAATTTATATGCATGTCCTGGTTGCAGAGTTTTTACAATGCAACATCCTGCAGTTACATGAAAAATACTGTTACCATACTATTAAGGAGAGTAGTAACTTTAAGATGAGGACTGAACGTCTTTTGTGTATTGCTGTGTGGGGAAGGTAAGTTTCAATCACGTTTATTCCGTTTCCTGTGCCTTGCTAAAAGTACATTATTTAATGTACTAATATTTTTACATTTACTAATAGTTATTCCCATCCAGTTGCTGAAGTAATATATTAGACATATGGCTCCAGATGACTCTGTTATTTAGCTTGCTCTCTTCTGTCTCATACCTTCAATTTTAGTAACAGCAGCATATTGAACCTAGCTGTCCCTACAGCACAGAAACATTAAAGAGAAACTAACTTAATTTATTGTCTAGGAACCCCAAAGACAGAGAAATATGAAGAAACAGTGACAGTTCTCCTTGAAGTCAGACCCAAGTGAAATTTCCTAGGATAGTAGATTGACATTTAAGTTTTTCATCATAGCTGCAAATTTTTGTCAAAACTAATTCTTCAGAATATATAGACATGCTCTACAGAGGACAGTTAAAGAATCAACATCCTAGATTACTGTCAAATGACAAATCCATGCAATTTGAGAATCCTAGTTCCTTAGAGAACTTTCTGTTTTCATTTTTAAAATGTGTGGGTTTAGCCCCAAACCTCTTTTTACATATATATACTTCAGTGTATTCTTACTTTCAGTTCTAGGGATCACTATTCCCTTCCCAAGTAGAGCCTGTATATGGCAGAACTAAAAATCAAGAACTTACAGTATACTAATTCTTGTGTTTTTTAACATAGATCAAGTTTGATGGAGACCTAACCAGAACAGTGATACTTAGGAGAACAGCCTAAATAGCAAAAGACAAAGGAAAACAGAGGATGACCTTTTAAATAGCAAAGAACCATTCGTAATGTAATGATATTGTAGTGGGTCTGGGACGGTAGTGATTTTCCACAGCAGCTCCTGCAGTGCTGTGCTTACTGTTGATATCAATATTATGACTACCGCTTGCACAACATCAGGGCTGTCCCTCCAGCATTCCTTCCCCCACCTTCACCAATAGCTGTGGGTGGGCATGATCTTGGGAGGGACTATGGCCAGGACAGCTGACCCAGGCTGACCAAGGAGATATTCCATACCATATGACGTCAGCTCAGTAATATAAACTGGGGGAGAGGAGCAGGAAGGGGAGGCGAGATTCATTTCTGGCCTTCCCAAAGCAACCGCTACGCGTACCGAAGCCCTGCTTCTCGGGAGGTGGCCGGACATCGCTGCTGATGGGAAGTAGAGTAACAGCTTTATCTGCTTTTGCTTTGCTTCCCGCGCGCGCGGCTTTGCTGCTTATTTATTAAACTGCTTTTATCTCAACCCGCGAGACTCCCATCTTATTTTCTCCCCTTCCCTGGCTTGCTGAGGAGGTGGGGGATAAAGCGGTGTGGTGGGCACCTGGCATCCAGCCAGACTCAAACTACCACAGCCCTTTTGGCGCCCAATGTGGGGCGAGATAATAGCAGTTTTACATTAACTCCATTGCAATTACAGTAAGCCAATGAGTGCAAAGTTCCCGTGCTGGTCACGGAGCCTTGCTGTTATGCAGCTTATCTTACACTTTCTAATGTTTGGGAACACGATGCTACTAACATTGACTATCTGCTGTGCTTTAACCTTAATAGCTTTGCTAAGCTGGCTATATAATTTTGTGAAAAGGATGAAAGGGCCTGGGAACATGATGGCCCAAATAATAATAGCAAGTCTCATTCTGTTACTGATGAATTTAGTGTGCTGTGGGAGCTATCTTGTGGAGGCCATGGGGCAAAGCACCTCTTTCTCCTCAGCTCGGACTGATCTAGACAATTTTGTTACACAGACTTCCCAGGTCCTTAGTCACCCTTATACGAGAGTTTTAATATTACTAATTAACATGGTTGGTATATTATATATCTTGTGGAATCTGGAGTCATCTGGGTATCAGAGAGTACAAATTTGCGATGGAAACATGTTAAAATGCCCTCTGAAGCGCCCAGTCCCTGGGTGGCAGGGTATGTGGATGAATTTAGGCAAGTTCCTAGGACGGTTATCACCTCCTGTAACCTGGGATTTTACATCTGAACAGATAAAAAACCCTGCTTTACTGACACGCTACCTGATAGAAGGGTGTCTTACCTACCCTAATGAGGCCCATCAGGTTCAGGCACTATACTGGGGCCTAGCCTCTGCCTACCGAGCTGCATTCCAGTCCTCTCAGAGAACTGTGATTGAAATGGAAACTCAAACGGTACCTGAGACCAACATAGTTGAGTCAGTCGCAGTCCAGCCCTCTCAGAGAACTATGGCCGAGGTGGAAATTCAAACTATACCTGAGACTACCATGGTTGAGATAGGGAACCAAACAACAACCACAGTGGTTGCCCCAGTAGTGAAAAAGAAGCAGTGGATAAGGAGGTCAAGTCCATATCATCGATTAGTAAGGGCAGAAGAGGAGGAAGAGGAAAGGCTAGAAGAAGAAACTGGTCCTTCGGTAAGGAGATCAGGAGAAGGAGTGAAAGAAATCAAAAAGGAAACGGAAACTACTCGGTCCCTCACCTCAACAGAACTTAGAGATATGCGAAAAGATTACAGTCGCCAGCCAGGTGAGCGGATTGGTGCCTGGCTGCTCCGATGTTGGGATAACGGGGCTGACAGTCAGCAATTGGAAGGCAGAGAAGCCCAACAGCTAGGATCTCTTGCTAGGGACCGGGGAATTGATAGAGGCATTGGAAAGAAGACCTCAATTTGTAGTCTTTGGAAACGACTCCTCTCAAGTGTATGGGCAAGATACCCATTCAAGGAAGACCTTGTAAATGCCCGAGGAAAGTGGACTAGAGCTGATGAAGGGATCCAATATCTAAGGGAATTAGCTGTGTTGGAAGTCATCTATGGTGATCTGGATAATGCCGAGGCCTCCACAGATCCAGACGATGTCCAGTGTACACGGGCCATGTTGAGAAAAGTGATTCAGAGTGCCCCAGCTACATATTCTAATATCCTGGCAATGGTGTATCATCCAGACATGGACATACCAACAGTGGAGAGGGTATCTTCTTGGTTACAGAACTATGAAGAGAGCCTCTGCACCTCCTCATCAGTGTGGGATGATGGCCTGATTGTCAGATCTGCCTCAAGAATTCAGTCATCCACTGTCCCGACCAGGGGAAAAGGAAGTCCCAGACGCAGGAGTACACCGCGAAATGAACTCTGGCTCTTTTTGCGTAGCCAAGGAGAGGCTATGAGGAAGTGGGATGGTGAACCCACTTTTAAGCTGGAAGCGCGTGTACGTGAACTAAGGGGGAAGACAGCTGTTAGAAAAGGACCACCCAAGAGGGCTGTCAGCATAGTGGCTGCCAAAACAAAAGAGGACAATCAACAATCTCCAAGACATAGAAGAACTGCAACTACTTCCTTCGATGCCAATGAGGAGACTTCAGGTCTACAATTGCAAGGATCAGATAGCGAATACTCTGATGAAGAACAGAAATAGAGGGTCCCTGCCTCCAGCCAGGAGGAGGAAAGGGATGACCGAATCTACTGGACTGTGTGGGTTCGATGGCCTGGCACATCAAACCCACAAAGGTATAAAGCCTTAGTAGACACAGGGGCACAGTGTACATTGATGCCATCAAGGTATAGAGGCACAGATTCTGTCTGGATCTCTGGAGTGACAGGGGGATGTGAAGAATTATCTGTATTAGAGGCTGAAGTGAGCTTAACAGGGGACAAATGGAAAAAACATCCCATTGTGACTGGTCCAGAGGCCCCTTGTATTCTTGGCATAGATTACCTCAGGAGAGGGTACTTCAAAGACCCCAAGGGGTATCGATGGGCTTTTGGTATAGCCACTGTAGATACAGAGAAAATCAAACAACTCTCTAATTTACCTGGCCTCTCAGAAGACCCTTTTGTTGTGGGATTGCTGCAAGTTCAAGAGCAACAGGTACCAATTGCTACCAGGACAGTGCACCGGAGGCAATATCGCACGAACCGAGATTCCCTGACTCCCATCCGTGAGTTGATTCATCAACTGGAGGCTCAAGGAGTAATTAGCAAAACTCATTCCCCATTTAATAGTCCCATATGGCCTGTGAAAAAATCTGATGGAGGGTGGAGGTTAACAGTAGACTATCGTGGCCTGAACAAAGTGACACCACCACTGAGTGCTGCTGTACCAGACATGTTAGAGCTCCAGTATGAACTGGAGTCAAAAGCAGCCAAGTGGTATGCTACGATTGACATCGCTAATGCATTCTTCTCAATTCCATTGGCAGCAGAGTGCAGGCCACAATTTGCCTTCACATGGAGAGTTGTCCAATATACCTGGAATCGTTTGCCCCAGGGGTGGAAACATAGTCCTACTATTTGCCATGGTCTAATCCAAACTGTGCTGGAAACGGGTGATGCCCCTGAACATTTACAGTACATTGATGACATAATTGTATGGGGCAACAAGGCAGAAGAAGTGTTTGAGAAAGGGAAAAGAATAATACAGATTCTCCTGAAAGCTGGTTTTGCTATAAAAAGAAACAAAGTAAAGGGACCTGCACAAGAGATACAGTTTTTGGGCATAAAATGGCAAGATGGGCGTTGGCATGTGCCTATGGATGTTGTGAATAAAATAGCTACTATGTCTCAACCGACTAATAAGAAAGAAACACAAGCTTTCCTGGGCCTTGTGGGATTCTGGAGGATGCATATCCCAGGTTATAGTCAGCTTGTGAGCCCTCTCTTTAGAGTAACCAGAAAGAAGAACTGTTTTGAGTGGGGCCTTGAGCAACAACAAGCTTTTCAACAAATTAAACAGGAAATAGCTCGTGCAGTCGCCCTTGGGCCCATCCGTACAGGATCAGATGTGCAGAATATCCTCTACACTGCCGCTGGAGAGCATGGTCTCACCTGGAGCCTCTGGCAGAAAACATCTGGAGAAACCCGAGGTCGACCATTAGGGTTTTGGAGCCGAGGATATCGAGGATCGGAAGCCCACTACACCCCAACTGAAAAAGAAATACTAGCAGCATATGAGGGACTTCGAGCTGCTTCAGAAGTCATTGGCACAGAAGCTCATCTCCTCTTGGCACCACGTCTGCCTGTGTTACACTGGATGTTCAAAGGGAAAACCCCTTCTATACATCATGCAACCAGCGCTACATGGAGTAAGTGGATGGCGTTGATTACACAACGATCTCGGCTGGGGAAATCTAATCGCCCAGGAATCCTGGAAGAAATCATGGACTGGCCAGAAGGCAGAGATTTTGGAGCATTGCCTGAGGAAGTAGCTCGTGCCCAAGAGACACCACCATATAATGAACTATCAGAAGATGAGAGGCATTATGCTTTGTTTACTGACGGATCCTACCGCGTGGTAGGAAATCATCGTAAGTGGAAAGCTGCTGTGTGGAGTCCCACACGACGAGTTGTTGAGGCCACTGAAGGAGAAGGTGAGTCAAGTCAGTTTGCTGAAGTGAAGGCTATCCAACTAGCTCTAAAGATTGCAGAACGAGAGAAGTGGCCAGTACTCTATCTTTACACTGACTCCTGGATGGTGGCTAATGCTCTATGGGGATGGCTACAGCAATGGAAGAAGACCAACTGGCAGCGCAAGGGTAAACCCATCTGGGCTGCTGCATTATGGCAAGACATTGCTGCTCGGGTGGAAAATATGACTCTGAAAGTACGTCATGTAGATGCTCACGTGCCAAAAAGCCGTGCCAATGAAGAACAATGGAATAACCAACAGGTAGATAAAGCTGCTAAAATTGAACTAGCTCAGGTAGATCTAGACTGGGAGCGTAAAGGTGAGCTATTTATAGCTCGATGGGCCCATGAAACATCAGGACATCTGGGAAGAGATGCAACATATAGATGGGCTCATGATCGAGGGGTGGACTTGACCATGGAAGCCATCACACAGGTCACTCATGAATGTGAAACGTGTGCCGCAATCAAGCGAGCCACACGAATCAAGTCTCCCTGGAACAGAGGCCGATGGCTGGGTTTTCAGTATGGTGAGGCCTGGCAAATTGACTATGTTGGACCACTACCATGAACACATCAAGGCAAGCGGTATATACTCACCATGGTGGAAGCAACTACTGGTTGGTTGGAAACATACTCTGTAAACCACGCCACTGCCCGAAATACTGTCTTGGGTCTTGAAAGGCAAGTTTTGTGGCGACACAGCACTCCAGAAAGAATTGAATCAGATAATGGAACTCATTTTCGAAATAATCTCATAAACTCCTGGGCAAAGAAACATGGCATTGAGTGGATATACCACATCCCCTATCACCCACAAGCCTCTGGAAAGATTGAGAGATATAATGGGTTACTAAAGACCATGTTGAGAGCACTGGGCAATGGGGCATGGAAGCAGTGGGATAAAAATTTAGCAGAAGCCACTTGGCTGGTCAATAGCAGAGGTTCAGCTAACCGTCCTGGTCCTGCCCAAACAAAACCACTACATACTGTGGGAGGAGACAAGGTCCCCGTAGTGCACCCAGGGAAATGGCTGGGGAAGGCGGTATGGGTTGCACCTCCCATGGGAAAAGGCAAACCCATTCGTGGGATTGTCTTTGCTCAAGGGCCTGGGTGTACTTGGTGGGTGATGAGAAAGGATGGGGAAACTCGATGTGTACCTCAAGGAGACTTAACCTTGGGGGAAAAATAACCTGTTATGTGAGTTATCTGTTGTAGATGAACTTTGCAAGAAAAACCGGACAAGTGGACAAACCAAGCCGGTGCTGGTGCCCAACACTGAACATACTGTTTCCCCTGGCCTGGATATCCATCTTGATGGATGAGACAGAAGTTATGACCTGCTCCAGTGAACATCTACAGAGGATGAAAGATATAAGAATGTTCTTTGTTTGATGCAAGATGCAAGAGGGAATACAAGAATGATGGTTGTCTGTTGAAGAGTGGGGGTACTGGTTAATGAGAGTATATAAGAATGTATATGGATGGTTAAGATGGTTTGTCTGAGCATGACATAAATGGTATGGAATAAGGGGTGGAGACTGTAGTGGGTCTGGGACGGTAGTGATTTTCCACAGCAGCTCCTGCAGTGCTGTGCTTACTGTTGATATCAATATTATGACTACCGCTTGCACAGCATCAATGGATTTGGAAACATCAGTATATAAATTTTTCAGATATCTACCTCCTACCAAGGAAAAAAAAAAAAAAAAGAAAAAAGAGTCTTAGTTCTGGGAACATACTTCTCCCCCTATGCATCTCAAAGACCTGGTTAAATACACAACCAAATTATAGTCCTATCCATCATGTAATGATGTGTTCTTCTGGCCTCTAAGAAGTTTCTTTCATATATTTAACAGCAAGACAGAGAATGAAGAGTGATCTTGGCTTCTCCCTCAAAAAAAACCCACCAAAAACCAAACTTAAAAACATTGTCCCTTGGTTGAGAATGCATCTTTCTGAACCCCATAATTCAGAGATACAGCAATGAAATTGTTTCAGCAAATAGAGGTAGTTTTGCTCTTATCAGAAACAATTCAAGAAAAGTCACTGATCATATCTTTGTAGAACTGCTGACACTAAATAAATAACCATGAAACTCAAATCTTGTTATATAGATTTGTGTTTGTTTCATTTTGAAAGCTAAATATGGACTACTGACTATTTTCTTCTTATTTTTTGGATATTTGAGAGAAAAACACATAAAGAATCTTCATCAATGCAAATATATATTAAAAATAATGAATTTATCTTTATGCTGCTATTCATCTGAGTATCTATTCTGAAGGCCTGTTTTCATCCTGATAGTTAAAGTTAATCAGCTGCACAGTAGATACTGGAATATTAGATGACTTTGAACCTGTTGTTTAAGTCACAAAATTATGAAATTATATCTTTTCTTAGTTATTCTAGTTTGCCCTCCCAGTTATACCTCATTTATTTCTACCTTATTTGTTTTCACATAAGACTAGAACATAATCCTGTTTGAGAATCTTTTGGTTAGTAATAGTATACAAGTATAATTAAAACCCAAAACTATACAGACCAATATTACACCGATCACCTAAAGTTAAAAGCAGTATTGCTTCATCATCAAGCCTATTATCCTGATGTTATTTCTTAATCTAAAGCATAGTTATAACAACAGAATCTGCAAAAAGCACAGAATGCAGGAAATAGCTTTTTTAAAAATAAAAAACACAGTAACAAACTGTCCCAAGAACAATAAAAAGGTGCAAAATGAAAGCATAAGAGCAAATAATCACAGAACAGAAGACACACCTAACATTATGCATAATATTTGCTTAGAGAGTAAGTGTTTTACTGTGACCAAAATAGCTAAAAGTGTCTACATCAGTGCTAAAGCTCCTTTAATCTTATTCCAAAGCAATTTTTAGAGAAAAGAAAAAAAAAAAAAGTCATCTTAAAGAAGAGGATACTTGAACTCTGTTGAGGTCAGGTTTCCGCCTCTAGCATCCTCAATAACCACGATATTCTGAACTGTAAGCCTGACTAGGAATAGATAAGATGATGCTTAAAGCAGACTAGTAGTTCAGCATGATACTAGTTAAAGTATTGATTGGCCTCTTGTTTTGCATTTTGATAGACTAAAAATAAAAATGTATCTAGTTTCTGATATCTTTATCAGAATAAAATTTGGCAATAACTGGAGTCCAAAAGTTTATATATATATATATATATATATATATAAATATATAAAACTTTATTTCCTTGTCTTAATTGGTACTGATGAAAAATGACACAGATTCAAGGCTTTTGTTGAAAGACACGTAATTTTCAGTGACATCTAGAAATGCATGTCTTCATGTTTTTAAAAATAACTGTTAGACCTTTCAAGAAGTAATTTTACTACAAAATATGACCCTCAAGCTTTTTTGAGGACAGTACAGTCATTAAAAATGCTTTGTTATTGCATATATGATATGATATGATTTACTCTCAACTCTAATGATTTGTAATCCTTTTTATCTTTTTGGGTTTTTTTTCATAATATGAGCAAATTAACTGTGTTTTCCTGGCACAGTTATTTGCAAGTGTTCACTTTCATTCTACTGAGAAAGGAAGGACAAATCAGTGATAAGAGAATCACTGGGTAGCATTTCAACAGTCAGCTAAGATTGTGTTCTAGGAGCAATTTATCATGTAAATGGTGCCTGCTTTGTTTTATGGAAATCTGAAAACAGCTTTCTGCATGACTGAAGCCTTTGTCAATGAAAACCACTTCAAAATGTGACAAATATTTCTTATCTCCAGGAGATGCTGAAAGGACTTAAGTGATAAGAACTATATATATACTTACTATTTTTATCCAGGGCATACACATATAAAGCATTCTGAGGATTTATCAGCCTTGCCAGAAATAGAAGATTTTCTCTACATCAAATCAATTCTGTTTCAAGGGGAAATCAATTCCATTGCAGAAATTCAAAAAGATTATTTCTTTTACCCATGCTATATAGAAATATTAATTGCCATCATCATAAGTAAACATAACACAGTATACAGTAGTTTCCCAGAGAAAAATGAAGAGTATTACAGATTATTTCCAAGACTTCAAGAAACATGAAGTGTATACTTATTAATTGTCACACATGTCACAAACCTATGTATGTCAAAGAAGCCACTTGTAGGGTCTCATTATCTCACAGATCCTCTCTTTCCCACTCTGCCAATCTGCATTTTCCATTCCATGTCATGGTTACATTTCAGCTTCCACACGTGAATTAGGACATATATTCCATTGTGAATAAATGACATCTGATGGGACTTTACATTCCTTGTAATGCTGGCTTATGCTTTTTTTAAATGAAATGTAAGTCTACTTCACTGAGTCCCTTCAAATACATTTAGCTGATTGCTCATCTAAGGAAATGTTCTTAAACCATCTCAGATAAAAAACAACTTATAAGCTGAGAGTAACATGAAAAATAGTTTCTAAGAGCAGTGACATCAAACACAAACTCAGCAAGCAATGCTCTGGAATTAACACTCATTTCTCTCATTCTACAATATAGAGGATGCAAAGCATTGATTTTGAACATGTCTTTGTATTTTAAAACATGAGCAAGTTCCACCAGCAAACAAAATATGGCTTTAACTATCCTACTGTGCTTGCTTCAAGAATCAAAGATACACAAAGACCTATTTACATTTATTTAAACTATGCAAAAGCATTATAATTATTAAACTGATGCTAGAACAGAAACTTGAAAATGAGTTAATTCTTTTTTACTCCACTTTCATGAATTTCTTCTATCTCCTAATTTCCTAGGCATATTTTGGTATTCAAGAAGTAGTTTGTTTGTTTGTTTTTTAATTTTAGAATATATATATGCAGAGCTATAAATATCCTTTCACCACAGAGAAGGGTATATCAGTGACATAATTATTTGACAGATGAAAATTTGTATTAAACTTGTCCTGATATCTGCAGCTAGAAGGCTTTAGCTTTCTGTCAGTGTCTACTTCCTAGATTTAAGCCCTAGAAACAACAGAATTTATCTTCAATATCTTTTTGCAGAGATGGGGTGGCAGGCAGTCTTTTTTTGTTTGGGGTTTTTACTTGAACCAATAAAACCCCAAAATTGTTCTAGCAGAAAGGCAAAATATTTGCTATGACTTTTCTTCTTGGACTGATATCTCTGCAAGAGGAGCCATCTTACCCAGACATGGACATCAGAAGCATAAATGCCTACACCTCTCAGCAGGATCTCTAGACAGCTCTAAATGATCCATGTCAGTGGTATAAAAGAGATGTTAGGGGTTTTTTTTTTTTTTTTTTTCCCAGTGAGAAAGAAGCCAGAGTGAGTTCAGCTGTTCCTACACACTTATTTCTAAAAACATTTATTGGTTACGGATATCATGGAATCCATCTTTAGGCACCATCTTTGAGTTCTATATTTTTAATATTGAATATTTAGTATGAGCCAAAACAAGTGAAAGAAACAAACAACACTAAGAAGTTTTTCCTAGTTGGATATCTGTTTTCCTTTGCTTCTGAATTCTATCATCACACCTGTGATGAAGCATGATATGGGTAACAGATTTTAATCATGTAAGTTAAGTCCCACAATCTTCAATTTTCCTGCAAATAATTTTCTAATATCAAGACATTTTTAATATGGCTCTGGAACACACAAGTCTTGTAAAGACTCATCTTGGCCATCATTTTTTTGGAGGGAGGTGGCTGCTTTTTCTTATGGGTTTTTTGTGTTCTGCTGGGCTTTCTTTGTTTTGTTGGGTTTTTTTTTGTGTTCTGGTTGGGAGTATTTTTGTTTGGGTTTTTTTTGGAGGGGGATTAGTAAGTAAAAAGAAAAAACAAACCTATCTTGGTGTTGGAGTAAATTTTAATTTTTTTTGCCCCTTCTACTCTTCCAATATATTCAAAGTCACTCGGATTAAATTGTGCATTTTTTTGTATAAACAATCTTCTTTAATAGAAGGCACTTTTATTACCAACTTTGCATTCACTTTCTGTTCAAGAAGAAGAAGTAATTTTAATTTCAATGGATATGGATTTTAATGGCATGCTCTAAAGCTTTACCAAATCTCCATTAGCCTGATAAATTTGGTCAAAAGGTTCATAGTAATGAAGTCCCAGCAGACTGAGAAAATATACCTGGTTTACATAGTAGGCAGAAAGAATATTTTTGTATTTAATGATTCAGCAAAGACTTGATTTCTCCTCCCAGGTTAGCATAACTAAACAGACTGGGTGATTGGGTATGACTTATCATCAGGGCAGAGTTTTTAGCTCAAATTTAAAATAATGTGGTCAAAGGCTGCTCAGTTAAGTGCTTATGCCTGCAGCTGTATTCTGTTCAACCTTCATCAGACTGATAGTACCTACAGATAAACCTTCTTACTAAACCATTTTCATAATTTGGAACCCATCTGTGCTAAGAACAGACCAATAGACATTTGAAATATTTTTCATAAACCCGCCTCCTCTTTTTCTGGTAAAATTTCAAGATATGAGAGAGAGGAAAACACTTTAGAACAGTTCAGTTATAAAATATTCCCTAGTAATGCTAAATCATAGACTTAACACATGCTATCAAGTAGCTGTCAGGAGAATATTACTGCAGAAGCGTTTGATTTTAATTTTAAAGAAAAATCATACTAATTTAACATTTAAGGAACAAAATATGATGGTTCTTGATCAAAAATATAAACCATATTTTTTTAGTTTTTATTAGTCTTTAACCTAGCTTTATCCCAAACATTATGAAGATTTAGTTACATATAGCTGAATTTTTTCTGCATCAAAACTACAGCAATATTACTTATTTGAAATACACTGTTGTTCTTTACATGAGCAAACTCATAGAAATTACCAGAAGCTATTTTTAAATAAACATTAAATACTTCCACACTTTTAAGCTGCAAAATCCAACCTTGGAAAGTCTGATTTATTTAAAGAAAAAGACAAATGGGTGTTTCTATGGATTCTTGTTAAAAAATGTAAACTAAACTAATAATAATAATAATAATGAAAATATCTCAGAGACTTGTAATCTGTTTAAAATATTACTCTTCCTTTGTCTAAAATAAAAATGCTGGCTCTTGCCTCTTCCAAATAAAAAGACACCCAAACACTACCAACATGCCGTACCTGCCACCCCCAAGTCCTAATATATTCCACTATTATTAAAAAAGACATTGAAAAAAAATCCCAGTTTTTTCCTTGATAATTTTTTTTGCAAGTGTGGTGGCTAAGGCAGGAAAATAAAACTTATTAACTAGGAAAGAAAATACCATTACACTATTTCATAATAGCATAGAAACTCCACTTGACAAATGTGGTTGGATTGAAAATGTACAAGAGGAAAAAGAGTTCAAAACATTTTATGTGGAAGCTGGTAACTGCTGATCAGTTACACAGGGAGAAAAAAACAAAAAGAATCCCTGCTTGCAGTGTTTCCATATTTTAAATGCACTAGAAACTTCTTGATAGTTAATTTTGTAAACAAGGGACTATAAAGTGATGCATCTTGAGCACAAAAATCAGAAGATAGCAGCATTATGACCTAGCCTAACTATCACTGTAGTGTTAATGATACAATCTCAGCTCATAATTCTTTCTTCATATACATGACTTCTGGTTTTATTCTTATGAAGTACCTCTGTCTTTAGTATGTAGGTCCCAGAAAAGACACACATAAACAGAAACATATTGCAGGCTTAAAATCTGATCTCTGTGTTTGTTTCACTGGTAAGTTGAGGGTGACTGCTTTTCCATTGAAAAAAAAAGTAATTTTCAGTCATGAACAGAAAAAAGGTTTGATAGACTTTCAATTTTTAAGTAATTATATAGTTTATTGGTCAGTAATTTTTCTTATTAATATAAGAGAAAGGTTTGAATCACATTGGCAAAAGTGAAATTAAATCTGCCTTGTATTTCCTCTTTCTTTAAAGATTGTGATGGTTGTAAGACACTTGAAGCACAAACTTTAAGGAAATACAAATTAGGACTAAAGGAAGAGAGATGGATTGTGAGTACATACGGAATTAATATCAGTAACCTATTATACAGTTGTTCACATTTGTGTATATACATATATTTAAATGTATTTCTAAAAGATGTTAAGACCAGGACCCAAAGGTGGTTTTAATCTTAAAAAACATACTGAAAGGACAATAACTGCAGTATAGGAGAGAGTAAAAAAAAATAAGGGTTAAAAATTGATGTAGATAATGTTAGAAAACAATATAAAGGTGCTGAAATGGAACTCTTAGTGTCCTAAGCCACAGACCACAACACTATTCATTGAACCTACTTAAATTTAAATTTCTTAGGCTTTCCTGATTTCAAAGAACATTTTAGTTCACTAAAGCTCACAGAAATATAAAAAAACTGAACAGGATTAAACCACTCTAACACAGTAAAATTAAAATATTAGGCTTTAGTTTTCATTCTATGACAATTAATGCTTTGCAGCTGTAGAATTTCATCACAGTATATTAATCAAGCTGTAAAATTACAAATTAGCTCTTCAGTGTAGAAAAAAACGCTTTCTAAAAATCTTTTAATAGCAGTAAATTTCCTGTGTTTGGTGTTTTAATTACATCTCTTAAATTACATGATTCTGTCTCATTCAACCTTCAAACCTGTGATTCTTTCTATTTAGTTCTTCAATACAAGTCCTGCATATATAGAATACCATTGCTCTTCATAGTACATGCACCCTCCTACCAGGAAATCGGGACAATGCTTTATATTTATTGTGATGAATAGGACAATGTGTTTACTATTATAAAGCTCATAGTTTTTGCCAAGCAATCTTTATCCCTCAACTTGATAGATCAGCCAGTGAAGACTATAATTTTAGACAGCATTTTCCAAATGATGCTCAATACCAAGATAATAAAGTGATATGTGAGCAGAGCACAGGCAGGTCTATGAAGCAGAAACAGGGCAAAAGGTAGCCAAGGAAAAAATCCAAACAGGCTGTGGAAATGACAGAAGATACTCAGGAAAGGTGAGAGTATTGGAAGAGGCATGAGAGCTAGAGCTATTACAGCCAACACTGGTAAATAAGTCCAATGAGATGCTCAAACCAAGACAGATATTTCCAAACAATACACCCACATGCTACCCATACTGATGAGGGTGCAGAATCAAGAGCTACAGTTGAGGGAAATACCTACTGTGAGAGCACTAATGACAGTCAGTACTCAGAAAATTGTAATTTACGTGATGCTTGGATAAAAGCCAGATCTTGGGGAAAAACATTCAGAAAAGATTTGCAATGACAGATCTATAACAAACTTATTGTTACCTGTATATTTTTACTCAAATATCCTAAATAATAAAAGTTACAAAGGAATTTTGACTGATCATACTTAGAAACATCAGAATACCCATAAAATATCATGTAATAAACTCTTAACTGCACATATACACACAGAAAGAAGCAAAGAATTAAACTGAGAAAGAATTAATCTGTTGAAATAAAATAGCGCTTGGGTTGAACTGCCCTTTAGCTACGTTGCAAGTGCATGTTTAAAAGTTAATACAGATTACTATAAAACAGATAATAAGCAACAGTGAACACTGAGTGTACCTTCAAAAAGGTAAAAATACATTGAAAAAACATGCTACATCTACATTAACTCAACAGTTATGTTAACAGTTAATTCTCAGTTATGTTTCAGTAAAGGAACTGTACTTAATCATTTAGGTGTGCCAGCTATGTAAAATGCTTAAATATTTCAAGAACTCAACTGTTATACTTTAAACACTATGTTAACTACTGGTATGATTTTCTTCCATCTATTTCACTGCTATATTTCTGCCACTTCCCTCTTGGATTCCTGTAGCCTCTGAACACCACTTTTCAATAGCAGGTACCCTAATCACCTTAATGGTAGAGGATAAGCCTGAAATGCCATCATGCAGTATGTACAAAAGGAAAGGGATTTTTTGGGATTAGCTGGTATAATGCTACAGGATCTACTACTGGGAGAAATCCACTGTTTCCTGACACAGACAAGAATGGATCAAACTACATCCAGTCATAATATCAAAATTTTCTACAGCCTAATGGACAGAAGATGAAGCCTGCTGAAACTCCTAAAAAAAACCCCTCCCCAATATCTGTCCTCAAAAAGCTACACTGTAACATGGACAGTAGCAGCTACCTCATCTGTTAGCAAACATAAGTGATACAGGCACAGTACTACTCTTCAAAGAAAGGGTTTGTTTATTTTTACAAACATTGAGTTTGTTCACGTGAAGTGTTACTGTAAATTTCTATCAGCTTTTTGTACATCAAGGAGATAGACACACACACACCCCTCCTCCTCCCTAACATTTCATTGTTCAGCATACATGCATCACACTGCAGTCTTGGAAAGAGATTCAGTTCAGCTGTAAAGGCACAATTAACATACAAACTTAAAAAATATTTATTCATAAACACACACCATATAGGTAACACTCTCAGACATGGACAATTCCCTTGTTAAATAAAACTACTTTATGGCTTGCTGAGCCTGCCACTGCATCAGTCATGCGTATCTGTGTCAATCAAAGCAGGTCAAGGACCCAAGCGCATTTTGGAGATCTGCCTTCCCACTTCACTTTGACTGACAATTGATTTGCAAGGTACATTTCATCTCTCCTGCATACCAAGATTAAAAGTTACATCAGAAAATGAGAAGAATGGATTTATGATTTGGATATTGGGAAGAAAAAAAAAAAAAGACTGAATAGGAGAAATTTGTGAGAAAAGATGAGCATAATTACCACTTTCCTGTCAGTTCCTTCTAATGACAAGGAAAGTTGTCATTTGTCCTATGACATTTAACAGAGGAAAAGATCATACATGTGTGAGAAATGGTTAGTTTTACACAGTATCATGATAGAATTAAGTTGCTAGAAATAGTTAAAATACTTTCTCTTTAGGTTGAAATATAAGTGTGCTAAGACTTTTATGTTAAAAGAATCCTTTTCAGACAAATTAATTTGCTGAAGATTTGCCTTTTAGAATTTGGTTATTTAGTAGTTTCTTTGTTAAATGTGTTTGTTTACATAATAAGTATAAATCATGTCTCTACCAAAATCATCAGCTACAGACAGATCCAGCTCAAAGTCAGCTTACATAGTTACCAAGCACAAAAAGATACTTTTTTCTTCTTTCCATATTCAGCCAGAAACTCCCTCCCTCTGCCTGAAAAAAAACACTTTCCAATTTTATACTTGTTTAATCTCACCTGTCAGCATGACTCAAGACAGAGCTTTGCAGGTTCGAACACTTCAGGTTAGTGTTTCTTCTGAAAAACTCAAATCTTTTTCACAAACAAACAAAAATGGAAAGGAACTACTGAGTTTACACCAAGGCTGTACTTCAAATGTCACAACAGAAAAGTCTCACTTTCTGCTGTAATTTGTCTGGTCATTTATGCCATTAGAAAACTGATATGAAACTTGGCCATTCTGATTTGATAACATTTTACATCTCTTTTCATGTATTCTGTACCAGCTAAGTGACTGTGCAAGATTCAGGGCAATGACAGACAGGCCCACAGGGCACTGATGAACTCGTATAATCTCAGGAAAAAGATTAATAAATTGACCTTATAGAGAAAGAGAGAGACATTCTTTCTTGTTTGTCTATTCTTTTTAAGAAATACTTCTGATGTAGGCACAGTCTGGCCAACCTGAAAGTTTTTTGCTTCTTAGAAATGAAAGTGGGGCTTAACAATCAGCCAGAATAAGTTAGCTGTACACGGCAGACAGATTCAATGACAAGAAAAAACAATTAAAAGTCATTCTAGCTATCATCAAAATTTTAACAAGTTGCTTCTGGAGTGACAAGAGAACAAAAGAAATAAATTGTTTTATTTATTCAGACAAAAAAGAGTTATTTATAAAATTTAATCTATATTTATTATTGCTTCTTTATTTTAAGGTTTCTTATGAATAAGAAAAACATGCGCAATGGATTATTTGGGATCAGGTCTAAAATATTAACTACTTAACATAAACACATAGTGGGCATGTAAATAAAATAATAGTTTGTCCACAAGATAAATCACTGTCAGAAATCTTAAGAAAAAAAAATACAAACTTTCACAAATTAGCCTTTCCTTATGGAACTCACAGTTGAAGTACATTCAACAAAAGATTTGCTTAACTTTATAAGCAAAATGAATCAGAACTCTTCCTAAAGTACTTTTGAAATATTTTATAACAGTGAAAACTTTTATGCCTTACCTAAAGGTTAGTTAACTATCAGTAGGCATCTTCTACAGGTAGTCATTAAAAAGAGAATAGTTACATCATGTATATTAATAACTCCCCCCATTTCCTTATCTACCATATCCCTGACTTTCTCCAAATCTAGACAAAAAGTAAATTAAATCAATAAATCCAGTAAAATCTTTCAAAATAAAATCAGTCATGAAATGTATCCAAACAAAAAAGAAAGAAAACCTCATACCATATACAATATGGTACATGTAAAGTTAATATGCACTGTATGCATTAACTCAAAATTTGAAGATACACAATTACCAGCCTCCTTTAGACCCAAGAGCACGCAAGGCATTTCTGTCTTAATACCCTCAGTTATGTTCAGTGAATATTAGTTATATAAAAGCAACAAATTGTTTGATCAAATCATCTTAAGTAGCACCACTCTCAGCTAATATAGTTTACAGCACTCCAAGGGATAAGCAGAAAGGGCGAAGTGTAAAGACAGTAAACCAAATAAGAAGCAAAATGCAAAGTCTTTTGTTTGAAACACATTCCTAACCCAACCACAACTTTGATTTTCATTACCTTTGCTGTTGCTGTGAAGTCATTAATCCTAGAAAACTTTCTACATCATTTTTCCTCATCCTGATGTACTTATTCTGTTTAAACCCCACAGTAACATGTAGAAACCTGTAGCATTTCGGAGTGATTATTGTCCATAGCTCTATAGTGATTTCAATAATTTAGGAATATCCTTCATGGACTGACTACTTAAAATTCTTTAATTGAGCACACAACCTCTCCCCTAACAACCCTCAAAAACAAAACCCAACTCTAAAAAACCACAACTGAAAAAAATGCCAAGAATTGTAACACACAACAATGAAGAACTTTATAGATTTCCCATCAATCACAAAATAATTTTGGAAACATTCATTTGACTAAATTATTTCACTTCATCTGCCCTCATGTCTCCTATTGTTTTAAAAAAAATAAAATACACAGAGATACAAGAAAAAATGAAGCAAGAATGTAAATGAATAGATATTCATCACAGACTATCTATGCAAGGAAATTATGAACAGGAAGGTAAAATAAACAGACAAATAGGTAGATTACTCTTCCCTACTTGTTAAGTGTTGCAACTTTCAAACATTAGTGCCTCATACTTTTCTCTCCCCCTTTCAGAAGCCTGAGCGAGAAATAAGCAATATTTGCCTGCAGACTATGCACCCAGCAAAGTGAAAGAGCATACCAACTGGCAATTAAACAATAGCATACCAGAGAACATGAACCATGCACCTGACCATCAGCAAAATAACACATCTTCAGCTCTTCTACTCTTGTGGTGCTAGTCTCACTTCTTTACCATAGAACTGGTAAATTATTACTTTCAGGTCCTGGAGAGATAAGGAATGAGATAGACACTGTACAACAGCCACCAAGAAACATAATTATAGGCAGACTGAAAATTACCTTAATTCCGGACCTGACTGCAAAACAATGAAAATAGCTACACCATCTTTTCACCATTTCAGCTGTTCTTCATTCACATTAGGGCTTCAGCTGTGTTTTTAAAACCTTCTTTTACAATTTTGCATGCATCCTGAAGGTTCCCAGGTACTATATGTTGAGATTTTCTTTCAATTTTTCTCCTCCATCCCCAAATTTATCCCTCTTAGAAGTTAGTGTCTAGTCTCTAAGAAATAGAGCTGATGTCTAGGTTAATTTGTTGCCCCTGAGGAAGCATTTGAATTAACTTTTAGTTACTCATTGTTCCAGGGCTAGGTAGGAAGGCTTCACTGTATTTATTACTTGAAAGCTAAACTCTCTAGTGTTGCTCATTTACTAACCAAATAAATGTTTGCTTAACTACATTGTCTACCAGGTGTTCTTGTTACTTGAGTTCAGTATTAAACCATCTATTTGTCCCAGATATATGAAGCAACCTGTTAACCTTCACTTTAATTAGGATTTCTCTTAGTCACTTCCAGAAACTCTGTGTGTCTAATCTAATACCCAAAGTACTCATTTCCCTTCTTCTCTCATCTACTATTTCTTTTAGGCATCTTTTCAGATAGATTCAGTGATCTGCTAGATGTGTACAATTGCTGAAACCAAAGGACCTGAAGGATTGGATACACTCTGCGCTTTCAAAAAAAATTTTTCAAACTCTATTTGCCGTAGGACTGCTAACTCAGTATCTCCTCTAAAAGTATCATAACAAACATTGTGTCAGCAGTACCACCTACCCAATTCCTTTTCCCTGTACAATTAGTGTACAAGTATAAAAGTTCTGGTCCAGACATCAGCACAAATAACAGAGCAAAGATAGCAATATTGAAATATTGCAATGACCATATGCCTGTGAACATTTATAAATATGCACAAGTGGTACAGATACAACAGGGAATCAGCAGTATACTTACCAACATAGCCACGGAAGATTAATACAAACAACATGTGAGCAGTGGTTACAAAGTACTTCCAGGGGTAAAGGTGTTTCATAGAACCAGTGAAGAAACCACTTTAGATCCAGCATGTTCACTTCAGGTAATAGACAGTTCTGTACTGCTAAATCTGTGAGTGTTAATGGTGGCTAGATTTCTAAATGGATTTTCAAGAACAGAAAATGTACAGATACAGTCTGACAAACTTTGATGTGACAAAATTATTCTAGTCCAGTGTGAAAAACACAGGAATACCTTTATTGCAAAAGTTAACTCCATAGATGCAGGGAGGAAACTTTGGTTTTGAGCACATCTCTGAAGGCCATGAGAGTCTAGGCAGTATCTCTACCACTACAAACTTCAGAAATAAAGGTGATGCATGACACCAGTGTTACTGGCCTATTGATTCTTTTCCTTTGGATCTCTAATGAATACATAATTTTTGATAAACTCAGATTGTCACAAGCAAGTATGTGGCAGTCATATTTTCAACATAAACTTCAAAGAGCAAATGTGTCTCTTACCAAAAGACAGAAATTCTCAAACTTTCAGGATCAATTGACAGAGTAAATCTGCATATCCTTATAATCCAAGAAGAGAGTTAAGTCAATATGTGACAAAACGTATCTCATGCCATAAGAACTTTGGTGTCCCTGAACTGACTTCACTCTGGCCAGAGGACTGGAAAGTCACATTTTAGGCTATTCTAGTCTCAGTTGTGACACCTCAGTAGCATTTCAGAATTCCATGGTTGCAATTAAAAAATAAGCATGAAGTCATCTGTGCATGACTGAACACACAGTAGAATCCTTTCCAATTTACAATAAAAGATAACATAAATTAGGTGTATGCTGTAGGTGACTTAATTATCAATAAAGCAAGTTTTCAATCATATCCTCTGCTGCCAGTAGCTCAGAAAAACAGAGAAAAAGCAAACAGAACAAAACAGCTTTCAAAACTGGTTTTGTCTGCTTCTCGGAAAAGTGCGGCACACTTATCTAATTCTGCATTAATATCTCAGAATACATATTTTTGGAAAATACACAACCATGCTCTACAAATTCTCAAATATTAAAATATTTAACTGTATTCTACTTCTTACCACACTGAATGAAACTTAAAAAAAAATTACTGTCCCTACATCAAAAAAAGTCATGTACTGCAGGAGTTCTTCTTCATTATGCGAGACGGGAACAAGACACCATTATGATGTGCATCAACTCCAAATTTATTGTGACATAATCATCACTTATATACTTTTTCCAAATGCTTTATACGTGCTACAATTCATGACAATTAGTTAACACTAAGGATCACGTGCTATGCATAAGGCCTCAAAGTTTCATTTTTGTAACAACTTAGACACCAACCTCATTGTGTTAAAACATCATCCTTATTGTACTTAAAATATGAACCTTATTGCTTAAAATATCACCCCATCTCTTTGGCCTTTAGTTAGTTTTCTCTCACACTAGACTATGGTTATGCTTACCTTACATTTTACTTAACTTTAACATACTGTTAGTTACATATATTGCAATTTGTTAGTCACGTACATGCGATTACACAATGCTTAATTGAATGCTCTATCCTATCTTCTAACAATGCTTAATTTAATGCTCTATCCTGTCTTCTTGTTTTGACCTTGTCTCTGTTACAGTCTGTAGTTTCGGTTTCCTCTCTGCTCAAGCTTGCTGTCACATAGGCATTCTTTTTCTGCTGCTGAAGGCAATTCAAAGATGAACTGCTAACTTTCTCAGTCTTTGTCTGACTCCATAACATTCATTATAGCCCAGGCCTCAACAATGTACACTTTGAATTGACTTCAGAACAAATTAAATATTGGATAAGGAGGTGGTGTGTGTGTTCTCCTGTGCATTTCGTTTATGACTTGCTTTTCTCTGAAGTTTCAAATACTTAGCCTTTATATCTAGCAGAGAGAGATGTCAGCAACTTAGGAAAAAAACAAACAAACAAGAGTTGCTTCTGTCCATGAAAATCTTGTTACCTGAATTATTATCCTCGCTATAGCATTAAATGCCACACACTCAATGAAAATTGAAATAATGCAGTTACAGAGAATTAAAAACCCACTTAAATGAGCAAAACCGTGAGAGAAAACTAACAAGATTCTTTTACACATCACCTGTTGTTGATATACATGCTGGTGTAGTGATGGGAGTTGTTTTGTGAGACCTTGCAATTTTGACAAACATAATGATTCCTTAAATGTAGAAGTATTGCATGTAACAAAAATTTCCCCTGGAAAAAAGACAAATGTTTCAATAGTCTCTTTAGCAGAATTCATACTGCTTTTCTCAAAGCCTGCAAATTTGTACTGTTAGCAAAAAAAATTAGAGGAAATTTTGAACTATATTTTTTCAAATTTGGAAGTTAGCTTGTGTTTAAAATAATGCAAATTTTTAATATAATACTGAATAGTCCTGAAACTCCACAGCCTCCCTGGGAAGCCTGTGCCAGGGCTTCCTGACCCTTGCAGTAAAGAAGTTTTTACTTATAGGTGTAACTTTTTGTGTTTCAGCTCTTGTCCGTTACCACTTATCCTGTCACTTGACACAATGCAAAAAACTGCCTCCCCATCCTCTTGACATACACTTTTCAAATACTTGTATTAATGAGATCTTCACTCAGTCACCAGCCTTCCTTCATAAGACAGACATTCCAATCTTCTTATCATCTTGGTGACCCTATGCTGGATTTTTTCCAGAAAGTCCCCGTCCCTCTTGAGCTGGGGACCCCAGAACTGGGACCAGGACTCCAGATGAGGCCTCATCAGGACAGAGTAGAAGGGGAAAAGAATCTCTCTTGACCTGCTGGCCACACTCTTTTTGATGCATCCCAGGATGACATCAGCCTTCTTGGCCATGAGGCCACACTGCTGCTCATACTTAGTTTGCTGTCAAACAGGATTTTGAAATCCCTCTCCACAGTACTGCTCTCCAGCAGGTCAACCTCCAGCTTTTACTGGTGGATGGGGTTGTTCCTCCTCAGATGCTGGACTCTACACTTGTCCTTGTTGAACCTCATGAGATTCCTCTCTGCCCAACTCTCCAGCCAGTCAAGATCCCGCTGAACCCCAACACAGCCTTCTGGTGGATCAGTCAGTCATCAGAATCAGTTTGGTGTCATAAGCAAACTTGCTGAGGGTACACTCTGTCCCCTCATCCAAGTTGCTGATGAAGATGTGGAACAAGACTGGCCCCAGAACCGATCCCTGTGGAACTCCACTGGCCACAGGCCTCCAACAATTCTGTGCCATTGATCACCAGCCTCTGGGTTCTGTCATTCAGCCAGTTCCAAGTCCCATGAGATACCTCCAAGCATGTCTTTGAAGAGGCCAAAGTCAGTTCACCTGAAATCCAGGGTCACAATCCTGCTTGGTGTCCTGCTTCTTCCACACAGAATCTTTAACTTCACCATCTTGTGGTCACTGCAGATAAAGCTGCCTCAAACCTTCACATCCCCAACCAGATCTTCTATTTGTCAGCACAAAGTCCAGTAGCACACCTCTCCTCATTGGTTACTCGACCATCTGTGATGGGAAGTTGTCATCAACATTCTGTAGGAACCTTCTGCACTGTGTGCGCTTGGCTGAGTGGCTTTGTCAGCAAATATGAGGGTTAGAGATTGTGATCATGAGGCAGCTGTCAGTTGTTTGTAGAAGGCTTCATCCACTTCCTCCTCCTGATCAGCTGGACTGTTGCAAGCTCCCACAACAGCATCAGCTACCTTACCTTTCCCCTTAATTCTCATCCACAAACATTTAAGTCACCCCTCATCCCCACCCAGTCACAACTCAATGCATACTATTTTCTCTTTCACACAGAAAGCAACTCCACTTCCTTGCCTCATTGGCCTGTCTTTCCTGAACAACACATAGCCACCCATGGCTGTTCTCCAATCATGGCAGCTGTCCCACCACGCCTCTCTAATGAGGTCGTAGCCCTGCATCTGCACCCACATCTCCAGTTCATCCTGCTTATTAACCAGGCTGTGTGCGTTAGTATAGGGGCAACACAGGGACTTACTTGAACACACAGGTTTTTCTAGATGGATGCAAGAGAATCCTCCCAGATTTGACACTTCCTCAGAGTGGTCAGCCTTCTGCATATCATCTTGGTGTGTGGCTGAGGGGCACTTATCATTGCCTTCCCTGCCCCTCCTTGTTTCTCTGTTAGAGAGGATGACTTCTTCTTACCATTTCTCCCCTTGCCCCCCAAGTGCTTCACTTTAAAGCCCTCTTGATTAAATTGGTCAGTCTATTCCCAAATATTCCAGTGTCCTTGTGCGAGAGGTGTATTCCATCCTGACCTATCAAATTACAGTGCCCAAAGAAGGTTCCATTGTCATGAAAACTGAAACTTTCTCTAATAAGACCAAAATGCTAAATCTAAGATAAAGTTTACATACGTGGCATATTTGTTCTTCTGTAAGAATGCTTGACCCTTGTCTCTGAAAAAGATTTTGCCAAAGAAGTCCAATCGAGATATATTTTTTACTTTCTATGACATTAGTCTGAGTAAAGTATTTATCAGATAGCATATATTTTCCCCTTGTAAAAACAAGAAGAACCTGGCCATTTTCTACTAGAAACAAAGAATTAAAATTCCCTACAATTGTTTTTTTCATCTTTAAGCAATTTGTAAATGTATTTTTAGTGACAAGCACAATGGAGCCATCTATACATACTACTAGAAGTATACCCCTTCTTTGTATTCTCAGGAAGTTCTCAGGAATTTGAGTTCGCACCGTGAAGAATCAGATAGCATTAAGTACTTTATGATTTGTGATTATCTTCCCTGGAAATCACTGCAGAGGAATATAATGTTCAAAACCTACCATGCTGATATAGAGAAATCTATCTGGTTTCTCATATATACTGCCAATGGGCCAATAAAAACACACAGCAAATGATTTTTTTGTTCCTACAAGACATGAACAGATTTGGGAGGTTTGTAGCATTATTGACTCTGTAATTCTATTCTCAGTTGGCAGAGAAATTCATGTGTCTGTAGGAGGTGCTTCTTTAATGTTAACTGAAATGTTAAAATAGCTAACAACATAAAACAAATGTAGTTATAAATTATCTTGAAGTTTTCGGTTGATGACAGAAGCAAGTAGCAGAATCTAGACTGCAAGTTATCTAAAAAAAGAAAAATGAATTAGCCAAATATTTTATTTTGTTAGTTGAAAGCTTAAGACAGTTATTTGCAAGTCCTGTTTCTCATTTCTGTAATTTCCAGTAATGTCTGGAAAAACATATTAAAAAAAAAGTTTGAGTGTTATTTCCTTTGTTTTATTTTGTTTTCTGGCTACAGTTTAGATCTGTAAAGTCCCAGAAGTTTTACTTTTGAGCTTTGGTTGTGTTTGGTGAGAAATCCAAGTATATTGAAAAATTATTAATGTTTCCTGCCGTTTTTAAAAAAGAGATTAAGAACACTGGTCTGCTTTACAGATAGAGAGAAAAGAGAAGCTATTTAGGGAGGGGACACAGCACATCTACTGTGTGAAATCTGTTCCCTTTGCATTCCTTAGCATTCATGTTGAATTAGGGATGTAAAAGACACGTTTCCCTATTCTCTGATTACTTATCCATAACCAGCTCTGCTTTGAGAATACCTATCCAACTCTGCAACATGATGGAGCCACAAATTCTACAAGTTTACTGTCCACTGAGAAGAAGTATTGTCTTTTGTCTAATTTAATCGTGTCTTCCATTAGTTTCAGTGACTGACCTCTAGTTTTGGTTTTATGAAGTTTGGTGATTTTGTACATCTTGATAGTATCCTAATCCAGCTTGCTTTTTCTCAAGTAAAGAGTTCTATCAAAATACTTTAACTAATAAGTCAGTCCAAAAAAGATGGGAAACTAGGACACTTTAGCACAAAACCACACAATTGCTAGGAATACAGATGTTTTGTTTTGTGTTTTTTTTTTTTTTCTTTTAAGCTTAGAATATTATTTTGCTAAAAAAGTGACAAAATATTTTAAAACAAAGTTTAGTTTAATTCCAAACTCAAATCTTCTGAAATTAGAGAAAAAAAGAAAAAGATAAATGAGTAAAGAATCAAATCAAATTATAGCAAAACCAGTGCTAGATATGCCTTCTGTCACACAGGGCTACAGACTTCTATAGCTGAAGCTGCAGTGTTCCCCACAATCCTGGTTCCAGGATGCAGCATGAGTGTGGATCTGTTTCATATTTCATCATCCTTTCATACTTTTAATTTTGAGTCTACATTTGATTTGCCTACTGCATTTTCTCTGGTTGATTTTCTTCTATTTGATTTTGTCTTTCTTTCTCCTTTAATTTCAGTTCTCTGCAGTATCTCTCAAAATGTCTTTAAATCAAATTTTCTTTTTATATCCGAGTGCACTTGAAATTTATCAGAATGAGTATCTAACATTGTTAAAAAAAATAGTAATGCACAAGAAGCTGCTGACAATTCTGAATACTGTAAGTTGTTCAGTTCCATTTGGACTCCTAGTAGATAGGTATATTCTCTTTGGAAAAAAATGAAACTACAGAAACTACAGAGGACTAAAATCCTTGACATTAGATAAGATAAAATCTCTCTGATAGTGTCTGCTATAATTCCTCAGAGTTTGTACCCAAAGAAAGGAACATGCTATGCCTCAGTGGAATTGATCCCTGTCCCTCCTGACTGTCTGAGACATCTTGTCTTCCTTTGGTTAGGATATGAATCTGCTGAATGACAGTTGTTATGGTACTTATAAGAAAGTAAGCAACTCTTAGAAGAGAATCCCAACAATGCACTATTGGTAGAAACAAAACAAAAAAAAAAAAAAAAAAAAAAGAAACAAGCCTGAGGACAGAGAAGAAAATCAAGACAAAAAGGCAAGGGAGGATCAAGAGAAAATCTTCTTTATCCTCTCCTACTTGCTGCTATGATCAGGCTGCTAAATGATCAGTAATGAAGCTAAAATCTGCTCCCATGGTTATTATTTAGCCAAGGACTAAAACACAGATTATATCTATCTGGCAGCTTTCAACCTCCATTTTGTTAGGGCAGATAGAGAAGCACCATATGTTTTGTTCTAAGATTGAACTGGACATTTTTGTTTTAGCTTCAATTTTCTTTTTCATCACCAATTGAAAAGTTTTGGAGTAGTTAATTATAAAAGCTCTAATAATCACACATTCAAACTGTTCCTCTAGGACTAAGCTAGAATTTTCTATTGTTGTATTTTATTTTTTTAAGGAAATTAATCATGAAATTTGGACTTTTTCCTTTAAAAAATCTGCTTGAAACATAAAACATAAAGGGAATCCTATGGTTCATGATGTTACAGAGAACTTATTTGATGACTGTGACTACTCCAACTTCATAATTGATGACTCTCTGATTTATATATTGTGCCTTAATTACAATGTCTGCTACCACTCTACAAGAAAATCTAAAAAGCCTAATAGTTACATATTATCTCTTACATCTGAACAGACTCTTCTACTTCTGAATAGGATTAATTTATACTATCATGAGAACAGGGTAAAATATATTTATACTATTCAAGAAATTAAACCATTAAGAAAAACAATGCTGTCTTTTCTATTGCTTGTTATTTTTATTTACTACCAACAATTTATTTTTTTTATAACTAGATGCATTTTCTCTCATATACTTATTAAAAGTTTTATGTTGGACCTATATTAAAAGTCTATGTGTTAGAATGGTTGTTGCCCAACTATCTTATTTTTACAGTTAATTTTTATAGTTTTGGTTTATCCTCTCTAGATGCCATTTTGAACAAACACAAATTTCTTATTTTTATGGAGACAGAGTTTTGCTACTCTTATCTACTCAGATATTTCATAACAAAGGCAACATACTATCTTAGACATAATCTGTGTGAAATAATGTACTTCAAACACATGATTTCATCCATTCAGTCTGCAATCAAGGTCCTTAGAAAAACATTAGCTTGTTTATAGAACATTTGGGAGAATCTAAATAATTTTGAGCTGGTGACTGTAGCTACAGCTTAGGTTGAAAAAACTGTGAATGATTTATTTCATTTTGTGTACAAGTCTAGTGGCTACTGAACACTTTTAGACTCAGATGTCTGGAGAGAGAAAGCTTTTTTTCACTCTGTTAAAATCACAGAATCACAACTTTTAAGATCATCAAGACTGACCAGTAACCTCACACTGTCAAGCTCACCACTAAACCATGTCCCTCAGCACCTCATCTATGCATCTTTTAAATATCTCCAGGGATGGGGACTCCACCACTTCCCTGAGCAGCCTGTTCAATGCTTAACAACCTTCTCAGTGAAAAAGTTCTGCCTAATGTCCAATCTAAAACTCCTCTGGGTGCAACTTCAACCATTTCCTATTGTCCTGTCATTCATTACTGGAAAGAATAGACTGACCCCCACCTCCTTTCAGGTAGTTGTAGAGAGTGGTCATGTCTCCTCTCAGCCTTCTTTCTCTCCAGACTAAATAACCCTAACTCCCTCAGCTGCTCCTCATCAGATTTGTTCTCTGGACCGTTCATTAGCTTCACTGCTGATCTCTCAACACACTCCAGCACCTCAGTGTCCTTCATGTTAGTGAGAGCCACAGAACTGGACACAGTATTTGAGGTGCAGTCTCACCAGTGCCAAGTACAAGGGGATATGATAGAAGATAGGATGACATTGGACTTCTTGGCCTCCTAGGCATAGCTGCTGTCAATTAACACCGCAGGTCCTTTTCTGCCAGACGGCTCTCCTAGCCATTCTGCCCCAAACCTGTGGCAGTGCAGGAGGCAGCACTTGGTCTTCTTACATACAATTGGTTTTGGCTCATCACTCCAGCCTGTCTAGGTCCCTCTGAAGAGACTTCCTGTCCTCAAGCAGATCTAAGCACCCACCCAGTTTGGTTGATAGGGACAGAGTTAGTAGATTAACAGGCAGTCACTGGAGTTCCTGTCAATATTGTTAAATGTTTGCATTAAAGTAACTTTTCTCTGTATGGAGGGAGAGTTCAGTCTTCATGCCAGTTAACTTCTCCCTGGAACTGCCAAAAAATGACAGTTACTGCTAGTTATAATGATATTTCTGATATGGACATTATTCCTTTGGGAAGCAGATTGTGTCCATTATAATCATTTAAGAAAGAAAAATGAACAGGTGGCAGAAAGTTTTACTCATGCCAGCTTTTGTTGGTCTTTAACCAAGAACAGAATAGTCTTTTATTCCATTACCATTCACACAAACTATCCTTTGGGAAAAGATTTTTTCACTGTCTCGATAGTGAAGAAGTACTATCCAAGAAGGTGTAAGATGTTTTCCTTGCATTGTAGGGAAAAATAGTTACCCAGATATTTTCTAGCAGTAAGACTATCAGCTACATATATAGGCTATAATATTTATTATGAGAAATATTTTTCTCAGGATTGATATTTTGGATTTGTCTAATCACATTTACTTATATTTTATGAAACTTACATTTAATCACTTTTGGTTTTGCCGTGGATTATCCTGAAAGCATATTATTCTGTCCTGAGAACAAATTTATAGTATGCATATTGATGGTGTAAGCAGCTATCATTATTTAAAAGTAGCCGTGTCATAACAGAAAGAAGCTAAGACACTATGAAATTTTTAAAGAAGAATAAGAAACAGGGTTACTGTTTTACAACTGCAATTTAATCAAATGTGGTTTTTTTCTTTTAAATCAAAATGTTGTAATTTCTTTGTTACTTTAAATGTTTTTATTCACTGCCTCTGCAATAAAACATTCTTTAGGTTTGTCAACTTTAAGTAGAAAAAAGAAATAACATACATTTGACATTTTCAATAGGAAGAGATTAAATCAATAGAAATAAAAATGATAATTTATGCAGTATAGCACAAGTTATTGTATCAGCTTATCAAAAAAATTGAATGCCTTTATATATGGCCATTATTTTACTTTATTAAACCTACATCCATGATCTAAAGCTCTGCAGAACTGTTGCAATCATCATATATATTTCAGATACTTAAAAGTTAAATTTTATTCCATTGTCTCAATTTATAATCCACACTAATGTCATGGCAAATTTTTTTTACTTGTATGTCACTTAAACAATGAGAGAGAAAAAATATAAGGACTATTTGCAAGCTCTCCTAGCTTACACAACCACTAACCAGCAAAAGTATAGGAAAGGCAATGAGTGTTACGATTTTCAAAACATAAATGTGTTCCAGACTGTAGGTGAGATGTTAAAGAAAAAATATGCCATCATCTAAAATGTTCAGCACTACACAAAATACTTTAAAAAATTCATGCTGAGCTACAACAGCCAAACTACACAGGTAGCATAGGTAGGTACCTACATGCTAGGTAACATTTATAACTGTCTCAACATTAAGTTAATTAAGATATTTTGTTCAACTTTTTCCTGCCATAGATATGAAATCCTATGATAATGTATAACACAACACAGTAGTAAAGCAAATAAGGTAGGGTATTTTATAACAATTGAAAACTGTCTTTAATAACATCTGTAGTGGGACATTATTTTTTAGAATAGTAATATCAGATCTGCTACCTGAGATACAAGATCAGCAATGACTTCATTTGTAAATAGTATCTTTTTCATTGTTGCAATTTTTCACATATATGGTAGAATTCCTTCTCATGTTCTTCCTTTTTTTTTAATTTTGAAAGAGTGGAATTATTTCTTGTTTATTTCACCAATTATTTTTTTTTGCTAGTTAATGAGATAGTATTGTACATTACTGTAAAAAAAGAATAATAAGTTCAGGAAGGAAGTGTGTTAGGCAGAATGCTGGCTTCAGCATACTAAGACTCAGGTTAGAGTACTTATTACTTAACACTCCTCTCATAGGTCTTCTTTGGAATACAAGTTCTCTGTTGAAACCTTAAAAAATCATGAAAGCAAGATTCAAGCTGCTGGCAAGAACATTTAGAAGCATATGTGAGACATTTAATTTATAATTTGCATTTGAAGCATTCATTTCCCTCATCTGGTTTTTTTTTTTTTTTTTTGCTTCATCTACCTCCTGTTTCTCCATTTCTTTACCAAGTTTTTAACTATAAATGAGGCTGCCAATATATTCAGCCTTCTTCTCCTTCTCAGCCTTCTTCTCTTTTGCCGTACATGCATACATGATAGGCATTGTAGACTTTGAAATACTGATTCATATTCAGAGAGTTGATTATTTTTTCCTACCAAGTCTTCTGAATTTAACTGTGCTCCTGAAAAGAGACAAGAAGACCTGGGTCACTTTGCTGTGTGAAATGCGTTCCCGATTTCAGCAGACTGGATTATCTCAAATTTGCGCAGAGATGCCCCTGTCTGATAAGGTCTTGCTACAGTCCTGTGATATTCAGGTAACTCAGATAACAAGAGGAGGCAAGTAATTAAATTCCATATCATATGACGTATGTGTAAAAGGTGACTGGTGTAGTATCTATGGATTCTTAATTATGATATTGCTAATCTTACTGGTTCTACATCTCAGACTTAAAGGTGCATTCATACAAAGGTCTATAACGCTTTTCTATACCCAAGTTTTTTTTTTTCTTTGTTTAAAATTCTATTTTAGAATTTTTATTCAGATTTTATTATCCAATTTTTTTAAACCTCCCTCTCTCCTTACTGTGGATACAAGAGATAAATATATGAGTACCTTTTGCCAAGAAGCTAAGTATTTCTAAATAAAATAATATAATACAATTTAACTTTAGATTAGGTAGATATTTTGATAAAGACTTAGTCAACATTTCTGTGTCTTTCTGGATCAATATATATGATTTCTCTTACAGAAGTGAAATTTCCTTTATAGGAACAATAAGAGAGTGGTCCTCATCCTATGCACCCAGACTACCGAGGTGTTTGTGAATATGGGCTCCATCAGAATCAGGAAAAGTTAAAAATCTAGATTTCAAATTTAATTAAAGTACATATTCCATATAAATTACACTTGTTACTGTACAAAGATCAGGCAAGAGGGGATGAGCTTATCTACTTTACATTTACTCATTTCCCACTAACTACATTTTTTTTTTCCAAGCCACATGGTAGTTAAGATTAGAAATTTAATAATCTTTATAAATTTAATCATATTTACCATCAGTTTTTACGCATTCATTATTGTAGATTCATCAGATCTAAACAAACTGAAAAACTACTACAACTTTCATAAATAATCTCAGACAAGTATTCAACAAATTTCTGCTACTCAAGGAGGTAGTTCCAAATAGTTCAATTATCTTAAATTGTCATCCAGTTTAATGTTTGGAACTTAATTCCTGAACAAAATAAGGATGAAAAATCTCATTCCAATAAGTAGGATAGAGTAGAAAAAGTTTTTGTTCTGTGAGCTTGCTCATCATGAGTAAAAAAGGTGAGCAGTGTGACAGTCTTGTAGGTCAGCAAAGTTAATGCCCTTTCCTTCTTAAACTTTCTCTTTCAGGCACATTAAGTCAAATTCTGCCCTCACATGCATCACTGAGCTCAACAGGAGACCTCCTTATGTTTGCAAGGGCAAAATTTGTCCTACATTACTTTTGGAAAACTTTAATATATTAATTTACTCATATTTACCTAACTTTCTTTAAAACAGACTTTTTTCTTTTCTTTTTGGACACTCAACTTTTTCTGTCATGAATCATTCATAGTTTATTGTGATCTCCTAAATTTATATTAGTATCAGTTTTATCAAAATATCTACAGTGAATAGTTTTTATTTACCAACAATGGAGCAAATAAAAGTACAATAAAAAACTTTCATGTCTTTTAAATGATTAAACTTTTTTAAAAAAACTCTTTTTCTCCACAGAAGATTTTCTGATGCAAAAGTTGACTTGCTTACAGTTCTTAAATGATCACTCACATTGCTATTTTGAAAGGATCACTTAATCAAAGTACAAAAATACGTCTTTTTGATCATATGAAACAAGCTGTTTCCAGATGAAAAAGCTTAGACATTACTTTCTTTGAACTGAAAGTGATAAAGACATTTTTAGGGAGGAAAGTGTGCCAAATATCAATCTTAGATGTTTATAAACAAACAATGAAGTCTATTGTCACTGGAACAACTGTATAACAGAATATATATATTCAAAATACAACTAGTATTTCTGTATTTATATGCCTTGACATATGGTTGATACAGGGAGCTTTACTAAATCAAACAAAATTAACTATCTCAGCTGTTTATGATAAACATACAGCATAGTAATTTAAGATATCATCTTCTGTTTGTAGGCCATGAAATTTAACATTAATAATTTTAAGTAAAGAATACTGTTAATTTTACACAACAAAATGCTCTTATTTGTTGCGCATAACTCTCTTTTGATAAAAAGCTACTGAATGCATACAGTGATAATAGATAAAAAACTTTGGTGAGTTTTAACATTCTGTTTAGCTGGGTATCTCATGTTTAGTCATGTAAGTATCAATAAACAGTAGTGATTTTGCCAAAGTGGGAGTTAAGACTCTGTTCATTGCTGAATATAGCATCTTCTAGGCAAATACAGTGAGCATCTCTACCAAAAGACAGATAACTGAAGATTCAGTTTTTAGCACTCAGATACTTTAGGTAGACTGAATCTCATTATTTGGCCTTTAACAGTAACTTGCCAAAAGCAGTTTACCGTGAAATATATTTGCCATTTTCCAACTGTTTCAAATAGACAATATACTAAATGGTTGGTAGTCAATATATTAAATGGTTGGTAAACTCTAGATTAAGTGTTCATCATCATAGCAAAACACTAGTAAATAAGGAAAAAAACAAGCCTTATCCTATGTTTTCATAAGATCTGTTTCAGTCTTGCTTATAGGTGAGAATTAAGGGGCAGGGTAATGTGGGTGAAACTATTGTGGGAGTTTACTACAGGTCACCTGATCAGGAAGAGGAAGTGAATGAGGCCTTCTACAGACGACTGACAGCTGCCTCATAATCACAATCCCTGGTCATCATGGGGGACTTCAACCTCGCTAATATTTGTTGGCAAAGGCACACAGCCAAGCATGCACAGTCCAGGAGGTTCCTACAGAATGCTGATGACAACTTCCTGTCACAGGATTGCAACCTGGATTGCAACCCTAGACTTCAGGCGAGCTGACTTTGACCTCTTCAAAGACCTGCTTGCCCAACAAAGCTGGTTGATTTTCAAGCGCCGCTTCCTCCAAGCCCAAGATTGGTGTGTCCCTGTAAGTAGAAAATGAAAAAGAAGCAAGGTGCCTAGATGGATGAAAATAGAACTACTTTATCTACTCATGAAGAAGAAAGAAATTTATGTAAGGTGGAAAAAGCTCCTGGTTGCTTGGGAAGAGTTTAGGAAGATTGCAAGACTGTGAAGGGGCAAAACCAGGAAGGCCAAAGTCCTTTGGAATTAAACTTGGCAAAGGAAGTGAAGAAAAAGAAGAGCTTTTTCAAATACATCAGCAGCAAAAGGAAGATTAAGGAGAATGTGAACCAGCCAATGAACAAAGAGGGTGCCCTGGTGATAGAGGATGCAGAGAAGATAGAACTACTGAATGCCGCCTTTGCCTCACTCTTCAATGCCAAAGCCAGCCCTGAGGAAGCCCAGTGCCTGGAGGATAGTAGGATAGTGTGGAGAATGGAAGACTTTTCCTTGGTGGACAAGGATGGGATTAGAGACTTGTTGGGCAAGCTGGAAACCCACAAATTGATGGGTTCTGATGGGATGCACCCACCAGTGCTGAGGGAGCTGACTGATATTATTTCTAAGCCACTCTCCAACAGTTTTGAATGATCATGGAGGACCAGGGGGGTGCTGGAAGATTGGAGGAAGGCCAATGTCACTCCAGTCTTCAGAAAAGGCAGGAAGGAGGACCTAGGAAACTACAGGTCAGTCAGCTTCGCCGCTATCCCTGGAAAGGTGATGGAACAACTCATCATGGATGCTATTTCAAAAATATGAAGGAAAAAGTAGTAATCTGATAGCCTTCTATGAGAGTATAACTGGTTGGATGGATGAGGGGGGAGTAGTGAATGTCTTCTAACTTGAAAGCAAGGCTTTTCACACTGTCTCCCATTACATCCTCATCAGAAAACTCAGGCAGTGTGGGTTGGATGAGTGGATGGTGATGTGGACTCAGAACTGGCTGAACGACAGAACTCAGAGAGTGGTGATCAATGGAGCCAAGTTGGAGACCTGTGGCCAGTGGGATTCCACAAGGATTGGTTCTGGGGCCAGTCTTGTTCAATATCTTCATCAGCAACCTGGATCGGGGGACAGAGTGTACCTTCACCAAGTTGGCTGATGAAACCAAATTGGGAGGACTGGCTAATTCCCCAGAAAGCTGTGATGCCATTCAGAGATCTCAACTGATTTGAGAGTTGGGCAGAGAGGAACCTCATGAGGTTCAACAAGGACAAATGGAGAGTCCTGTACCTTGGAAGAAACAACCCCATGCATTAGGACAGGCTGGAGGTTGACCTGCTGGAGAGTAGCTCCATTGAGCAAGGCCTGGGAGTCCTGGTTGATAATAAACTAACCATGAGCCAACAATGTGCCCTCGTGGCCAAAAAGGCCAATGGCGTCCTGGGATGCATCAAGAAGAGTGTGGCCTACAGGTCAAGGGAGATTCTCTTCCTCCTCTACTCTGCCCTGGTGAGGCCTCGTCTGGATTCCTGTGCCCAATTCTGGGCTCCCCAGCTCAAGAGGGAACTTCTAGAGAATCCATTACAGGACCACTAAGATGATCAGGGGACTGGAGCATCTTCCTTATGAAGAAGGCATGTGTGATCTGGAAGTGTTCAGCCTGGAGAAGAGGAGACTGAGGACCTCATTAATACTTACAAGTATTTGAAAGGTGAGTGTCAAGAGCATGGGGCAATATTTTTTGTTCTGTAGAGTCCGTGATAGGACTAGGGGTAATTGACAAAAACTGAAACACAAAAAGTTCCATTTAAACTTAAGTTAAAATTTCTTTTCTGTGTGGGTGAGGGAGCACTGGCACAGGCTGCCCATCATGGGTTTGGAGTGTCTTTCTCTGGAGATTTTCAAAACCTACCTGAAGTAACTTGACCTAGGCAGACCTGTTTGAGCAGGGAGGTTGGACTAGATGATCTTTAAAGATCCTTTCCAACCACAACCATTCTATTATTCTATAACTGCATGATTTTTGGAACAAACAGTGGTCTATTATGCTACCTGAAATACACAGTGGGATTTTAATAAATAGTTCTAACTATAATAAAAGCTTTTCAAACTCTATTATTTTTATAGCTTTCTAGTAAACCATGAAAAAAAATCCAGGTAAGTTTCTTCCTTTGCAAAGGTGTATATCCTAGATGCTTTGATATAAGACTATGCAGGAAAATAATACAAATATTTTTCAGGCAGGTCATCATATCTGTACTTGGCCAAGTGCAGGATGACAAGATTTTAATTCCCATCTAAAAAAAAGAGATAGAGAGTGAAAAGTTTTTTACCAGTTCATTAAACATTTTGTAAGCATTGAATACTGCAAGTTGTATTCCCTAGGCTAATACAAAAATTAAATTTGGCCAAAAGGCTGCATGGATATGAAAATATTTTTATTGGAAAGCCACTGGTGCCAACAGAAAAATGTAATTACTATTTTCACATGCTTAGTGGCTGTGGAAATTCATTTGCAGGTAGCTGTACGATATCACTAGAAACACTGAATTAGGATATTAGAATTAGAAACCAAAACTATGTGTGACTATAGAAACAGTCTCTGGAATATTATGCCAAGTCTTTTCAAAGGGATCAGCAAATACATTCAGCTGCAGGAGAAGGCCTGGTGCTATTTACCTAAACAGGAAAGAAGTGCCATTCTGGAGAAATACCACACAAACTGGCTGTCATCTGGCAGAAGTGATTGGGAGAACTTCACTAACACTGAAGTCATGTTCAAGTCTGATAGTCCTATTAAGAATAGCAGTCAGAGATCATAAGAATTACAAGAATATTTTCTTTGACATTATAGGCTAAACTTATAGGTTGCCACAAACCTGGAAAATGACAGTGTGATTGCCAACAGTTCTTCTCAGTTTTAGAGTTAGATGTTGGCAGAATACAAAATAGTAGTAGGTATGCTAAGTAAGTCACAGCACTCCACACTCAATACTCATCAGGAGTTAGTTCTCCCACACCACCTACCTTCCATTACTTGTTTCTAAAAGCTGCAATCTTTGTGAGGAAATAAAACTGACAATCTGCAATGCATTTGATGAGAGTGAGAAAAGCCAAATATTAAAGCAAGGTGTTTGTTAAGGTTGATATTAGAAAAATGTAATATTTCCATAGAAGTTTGTCAACAGTTTATAATTAGTATCTATTTCAATTGTTTTGGGTTTTTTTCAAATATTATTAAATATTCTATCAGAAATAATGGAAATATTGTATCAGACACATACAGTAACACTGCATTATGAGCTCCTAATCTTTCTCAGTTAGAAATATATTTACACAGGAGATCATTGTTGACTTAGTTCTGATCCCATGGCAGTCAGTATAAATCTCACCATTGTTAAACCATCAGAAGTCATTCAAAAGCCCACACTTAATTGATATATTACTAATACACAGC
Organism: Colius striatus; assembly: GCF_028858725.1. Classification (NCBI taxonomy): domain Eukaryota; kingdom Metazoa; phylum Chordata; class Aves; order Coliiformes; family Coliidae; genus Colius; species Colius striatus. Next base: position 30,763,843 of record NC_084761.1, read on the forward strand.
AAGACTCAAGACGTGCATATTGACCCTGATGAGATATGAATCTTTGATTATAATTCATAATCCAAATACTTTCCTGAGATTTGTAAGAAGCTTTTATTCTTTTATTTTTTCTTCCTTTTCTTTCTCTTGTTTTCCCCTTTCCCTTCTTTTTTATCTTTCTCTCTTTTTCTCAGCATGCTTAACTGTTCCACTGTCCAGGCAGAACACTCAACAACTGAATGATAAAATATACTGAAAACCACCTAGTTTTTCTCTTAGGAATGAATGTGTTCCTGAGATATGCAAACAGTGAAACACAGATGTTCTAAGATCATGTTTTTACAGAACCACCACTCTCTACAGTATGTATGAATGATATATGATCACTTTACTTACTACTTTCATAATAATGTTTTATTGAAAATAACATATAAATTCTGGGGCTGAGTTTGTACCATGAAAAATTATATTTTTGTATGTTTTATGAAAGTATAAAAACTTTCATTGTTATTGTGATCAAAAGAAACATATGCAGTCTAGAAGAAAGGAATCCTGCAGTACTTAATTCAGGAGGCATCAGATATTCTACCTTTGTAGACAGAGCAGAATAAAAGCTAACAACAACCAAATATCAGCAGATTCCAAAGAAGATGGGCATAGAATTGTTACACACTAAGCCAGGCAAATGACATTGAATGTCAAATAAATTATTTTTGCATTACAATAGAAATGAATTACATTTGGATTAAAATCTCATTTGTATAACTACTAAGTAAAGACAGAAATCAAAATAATTGAGTCAGAATGACAGAAGAACTATTTGAAGATAGCTATTTTTCCTATGAAGAGCAAAGAGCAAGATGTGATTATTAAATAAGTGAGAAAATATTAAACTAAATTATTAGGAACTTAGTGATTGATAAACTAAAGTATAATAAAAAGAAACTTCTTGGGAAAAGTTTGCAGTGGAAGATGATTGGCACTTTGATGGCAGTAATTGTGTGTCTCATCTGAGCTGAAATTTACAACCTTGCTTTGTTCAGCAGATGTTTTAATTACAAGCTTGGGGCAACAGATGTTTTTATGCAGTCAGGAAGAAAAATCCTCCACGATGTCACAGAATTGCAGGAATAAGTGTGGAACTCATCTGGAGACTATCCTCCTGTACTAAAGCACTGTTAGATAGACTACCTCTGACAGATGTTTGTTTTTTAAAGTTTCTATTAAAGGAAAGATTTCACATTTTCCCTAGGGAAATTATTTCCTCCTGCTTAATTTTTTTTTTTTTTTTAAATTTTTCGCTAGTATGTAACATAAATCATCTTCCCTACAAATCAAACCTATTTTGTCTTATCCTGAGACTTATGAAGCCAGAAGTAAACATCTGCATATGACAAGATTTGTCTGCCCCTTCTCTTCTTTTAAAGTTTCCTAAATTCCCCAAACAGCTCAAGTTTTCTGAATCTGAAGTCAGCTTTGATGTGTGTTAGACAGCTGACTGCAACACTGGTCACTTGTGCTCTTTAGGTACCAAAGCAAAACATTTATCCTGGTAGCAAGTCTCACCAATACCAAGTTAGAATCTAATGTGGAGAGAAAGCTAAACATGTTCAGAAGAAAAGTAACAACACCTAAATGTAAGCTATACGTTTACCTTCTTTGTCCATCTCTTTCTTAAAAACAAGGTGTCTGAAATACAAACAGTATTTCATCCAGACTGTTAGAAACATAAAAAGATTGCAGTAAATTGTCAGTATATTAATCAAACACTCCTTTTAAACAGCTATAAATGAGATATGCACCTCATTATAAACTAAAAATAACTTTTTGATGAACTAGAACCACACTTTTCAGTACCTGTTTTAGGTTAGTCCAACTGTTTCACATTTTGTGTGACATTTGTCTTTTCTCTCTTAAATTTTTGAAATAGTCCTCTGATATACAAAGACAACTGTCAATTTGAAATCTGCACTCTGAAGTATTTGCACCTCTATCTGCATATTTTATACACATTAAAAAATAATTGAAGGTAATCGAACATTCAGGTAACTGTCAAAGTTTCTTAATAGAACCATGTTTAGAAAAGACATATAATTCCCTTGAAAATCTTTTCCACTTTGACTGCCTGCAACTAGTCACCAACTCCAGAGGTACTTTCTTCCAAATTTGCACTTTCACCTTAAATTGAAATCAAGTAGTTATGCCACACTTTCCCAGTTAACTATCGAAATGGGACATAAATTTATGCAGAAAGTCCTACTAAAGTCAGATTATAACATATCTACTATTTCTACCTTATCCACTTTGCTGGTTTTCTGTCTGAAGAAGAAAATTCAGTTGGTGCAATAAGATTTGTTCTTGAAAAATCCATCCTGATTGTCCTTATCACCTTTTTATTCCCTAGATTCTTATAAATTTATTTATAAACTTTTCAAGGTCAATTACAGTGTATCCCAGTTAGACTCTTTGGTCTTTATTTCCCAAGAAGTATTCTTTTATTCTTGTCATGTTTCGACATGACAGCCTTTTCTGGTAAGGGGGAAGGGGCTGTAAAGATGACTCCTGAGTGCTCAAAACTCTCCCTGGCTCTGAGCCAGACCCACTGCTGGGGCTGAGCCAGTTAGACACCTCCACGATCACTTTTTAAGAAGAAACCAGAAGAGGAGACTTCTTCCTACTTCTTCTTCCTGTTTCTTCCTTCTTCTGTCTCTTCTTCTTCTGGCTGGTGGTGGTGCAAGCAGTAGGAACGGTGAGAGAAACAACCATGCAGACTCCAAGGTTAGTGATGAAAGAGAGGAGGAGGTGTGGTGGAGCAGAGACTCCCCTGCATTCTACAGAGAGAACTGGTGAAGCTGAGATTTATTTTAATTTCTTTAAAGACCCCTCCCATCAGCGGTAGAGACTCATTTTGATAATGACCCCATATTAGGGGCAGAAACTCATTTTGCTAAAGCTGGCCCCAGACCAGGGGCAGCGATTCACTTCATTAAAGGCCCCGAGCCAGGGACAGTGACTATGGCCGGAGGAGGCCGTGTCCCGTGGGAGGGACCCAACCACTTCACTGCAGACCACGAGCCAGGGGCAGTGATTTTCTTCTATAAAACTATGGCTAGAAGAGGCCGAGTCCTGAGGGAGGGCCCCTTTATCACTATGGCTGGAGCAGGCCGTGTCCTGAGGAAGGGACCCAATAACCACAGCTGTAACTGTGGGGAGGAACCCACGACAAAGGAGATCATTAAACTTATGCCCAGAATAGGCCTTGTCCCGAGAGAGGGACCCTATAACTGCAGAAACTGCAACTGTGGCAAAGAATCCATGTCAGAGATATTCACCAAGGATCATGTCCCTTATGAGGAACCCTGTATCAGCAGAAGCCACAGCTGCTGGCAACAACCCACACCGGAGAAGTTCATTAAGGACTGTGTCCCGGGGAGGAATCCTGTGTTGGAACAGGGGAAGAATGCCAGGAGTCATCCTCCTCTGAGAAGAGAGAAGTGGCAGAGCCCACCTGTGAAAGACTGACCACATTCCCCATTCCCTGCCCCCCTGAGCCGTTGAAGCAGGAGGAGGTAGAGATATCAGGAGCAGTGCAATGGGCCCAGGAGAAAGGAGGGATGGAGAAGGGAGATCTTAAAATGCTGGTTGTAATTTTCTCAGCATCCTACTCTCTTTTTGTTTTTATTCCATTCTGTTTCTTGTAGAATAAACTTTCCTACTTTCCTCTCTAAGTTGAGTACTGGAGTCTGTTTTGCCCGGAACCATAATTGGCAGCGAGCCCTCCCTGCCCTTGTCTTAATCCATAACATCCTTGCTTATCTTTTTTACTTCCATTTCGCTGGGGTCTCTACCATCCTAACGAGGATGTCGGAGAATGGAGTCACCGAGTGAGAGACTGTCGTCGTGCTGCTATGCTAGCTGAGCCAAACCATGACAATTCTTTAAAGTCTCTAAGTTTGCCCTTTGAAACTCCCCTCAGACTTTTCCCATCCCTTAGTTCAAGTGGATAATTCCTAACGTTCAGAGACTTCTCGGGCTACTTCCTTAAATATTTCATGGTGAAGAAAAGAACTGGTCATACTTTACTACTTTAAATCATCCTACTCACATACGAGTTCTCTCAGTTGCTTTTCAGTACTCCAGCCTTTTTTCTGTTTATCTAGTTGACTATACTTGTTGCTATTAAGCAGTAGAACTGTATTTTCTTTTGCCTTCCTCTAATTTCTCATGTATCTATATGAGCTCTCCTATTTGTTTTTATGTCTTTTGATTATTTTCCTTTGTTTTGTTTTCTGAGACTTCCTGGTTATCCTCATATAGTTACACTAGCTTTAATTTTCATAATCATTTTTTTTTGGTGTCTGCTTTTGTAGGACTGCTTGGTTATGTTTTGTTTTCAGATTTTGAAAGATACCTTGAAAGACAACACTTCCCTTCTGCTATGTCTTCTCCTATAAACACCATTCCTTTTGCTTTTTCTGTGCCAAGTGCTCTCAGACCCCAGAAATTTAACAAATTATTATTATAGTAATGGATACTCAGAAGAGAACACCTCTGTGTAGTAATTGTAAGCGAAAGGGTACTATCCCAGTTTAAATTCTAAAGACCATATTGAACAATTTTTAAGTGAATTGTCCCTATTCCACTGTTCTTGCCTCTTTTCCATTTCTTAAAACCGGGAACGGCATCATGTGACAATTATTTCTCTTCAATTGCCTTTCAGCCTTCACGTGCTTGATCTGCTCTCACATAGTTTTGCAGTGAAGATTACATGTAAATTGCCTTCTCTGAGATAACAAAGTGGCCCCCATAATTTCCAGAACTTGTCCATGTCTATTGTGTTACCAGTAAGTACACAAGAAGTTAAAGTGCTTCCTTCATTAGAATAGGGTATGTTCTTTGAATGCTTCTCACAGTGTCTGCACATCCTCATCTACCACTCTAATTCAGTGATCTGTAGTCGGTTCAGGATCCCTGGTCTTTTCCTTCTGTTCTTAACCCTGACTCTCTATTCTTCCTCAAGTTTAGGTAAGCAAACCACTTCAGCTCTCTGAGAATTTTAATTTTCTAGCCAGCATTAAACAATGGATTTACTGACTGTTACACAGTACATTCATAAAATTGTAACTCAGAAAAGTGTTTCAAACCTATTCCTGTAATCCCTGCAAATTATATTGCTACAGTCTCAGAGAAGCTTATTGTTAAGTTCACATTAACATCAATAAACCACCAAGACCTAGGAATGGGCAAAGTGAAGCCCAAACCAAAAAGGTACAATCAAATTTCTCACAATCTCACTAAAATAAGCAGTTTTACAGTAATTAAAGAGTTCAGCTTTCTCCTTCATTTGGTTACTCCATGGACTGTTTAGCTATTCCATTGGAATATTCCTTTTTCCAATATAAAATAAATTCTCTGTATGAGCTGACAATCTGATTAAATCCCATTCCATCCTCTACTGCTTACAAACCCCTCTCCCTAGTCTTCGATCCTTCTACACAGTAAGCTCTCTAAATAGGTCATACAGTGAATTAATTTTCATTTGTCTTACAGAAAGTGTCATCTATTCAGATCTTATCGACTAACAGTATCTCCACACTTCAGACATCTTATTTAAACAAGGACCACCAGAAGCGTTTTATTTTTTCAGACTGAGTTCAGAATCTTGATTACAGCTCTGAAAGAAATAAAAAGAAGTATTTTTCACATTATTATTAACATTTATCTGAAAGACAGATTTAATCCTACAAATTGTTGAGAGTCTCAATAAAGGGTCTGTCAAGTATTTTCACATGCTTTGATAAATGCCATTATATGCATATGAATGGAATGCTATTAATATGAATGATTAAAAAATTAAGAACTTATTTGTTCATACTTCATCATCAAGAGATGAATTTGCATTTTGAATTTTGCATTTTGGAAAGCTGTTTGTATTAAACTAGAAAACCTCTAAAGGAAAATAAAATGAAATAAAATAAGCAACAACTCTGACCTTCAGATGGAGAAATACTTGATAGCTTTTTAATTATTTTTTTGTTTCCAACTAGCATTTGACTACTGAAATTTCAATAATAAAAATTTACAAGGAGAAATGGGGCTGACCCTTATGAAAAAGAATGAAACAATCTCATCAAGTTTCTCAGGTATTTGTGACAGAACATGAGCAATCTAGATTCTAGCTGCTGCTTCTAAATTTAAAAAAAAAAAAATGAAATCAAATTTTTAGTAAAGGGTTCAACATAAACTGAGGACAAGGTGCATGATTTCAGCAGAGAATCTTAGCATTAAGTAGTAAATTTCCTAATGTGAGGTATTAATGTATTAATTAGAGAGCTACAGCCTTCAACAGGCTTTAAAAAGTTACCTCTGCAGTGGAAACTGAGCAATTTTCTGACCATGGAAGACATTTTGAAATTAAGAGTTGTACAGATTTTCAAGCATTTTTTTATTTCTTCCTTTGTTGTTTGTTTGGGGTTTGCTTTGTTTTGTTTTGTTATTGTTATACAGCCTTTCTGCACATTAGGATCATAGAATCATAGGATGTTAGGGGTTTGAAGGGATCTAGTCCAACCCCATGCCAAAACAGGTCAATCTAGATCAGGTCACACTGGAAAGTGTCCAGGAGGGTTTCAAAGACCTCCAGAGAAGGAGACTCTACAACCTCCTCTTGTAAGTTTTATCTTATGTTTAAATGGAACTTTTTGTGTTCCAGATTCATCCCATTACTCTTTGTTCTGTCACTAGATACAATAGAAAAAGTGATGCCCCAATCTCCCGACACTCACCATTTAGATATTTGCAAATATTACTGAGATCACCCCTCAGTCTCCTCTTCTCTAGACTAAACAGCCCCAGTTCCCGCAGCCTTTCCTTGTAACAAAGATGCTCAAATGCCCCAATCATCTTGGTGGCTCTGCACTGGACTCTCTCCAGAAGTTCCATTGTAAGATATTTACATTTCTTTGTCTTAAATATTTAAAAATCTTAAATCTTAACTACAAAATAATTAAAAAATCTTAAAAAATTCATCAAGCCCTAAAAGCCTCAAAGATACAGGTAGTTTATGTAACCAGCCGCTTACGTCTCAATCAACTATTTTTTCAACAAGGTGCAATTTCATCTCAAATGTTTTTCATCTTCAATGGACCTTATTAAGGCATTGATATTCAGTACTTTAAAGTAGCACCACACTATTGCTAGTTCCTCTTATGTTGCACACTAATGCTAATTAGACACCAAAGTAATTTATCTAAAATTGTGATAAACATAGGCCATTGATGTCTACTACCCAAAGCAGATATCCCTAAAACAATCTAGTACTATATGGTCACCAAGTTTATTATCAGGACATATATCTTGATGTATTATCCTCCTAGAAATAAAAACCAAGCTGCATTATCTTTTTTTTTTTAAAGATATATTGCCATATATATAGGCCTTTAAATGTCAATGCATTTAAAAAAATTACCTATGAGTTGTCACTTAGACATGACCTTGAATAGGAAACATTGTCAAACACACAGGATGTGTTTGTAGAAGTTTTTTTCTTTTTTTTTCCTGCTCTCTCTATTTTTCAGAACATGATAATGAATGGCATGGAAAAACACTTCCAGACTGTACATGGAAGCACTCACACAGAAAAAAAAAAAAAAAGTAGAAAATAGTTCAAGCAGAGAAAAACTTTCACATTTTCTGTTCCCTTTGTTCTTCCTGTGATCAAACAATATCAAAACACCTTAGATCAGCTAGTAGTAGTACTAAAAAAAAAAAAAAGAAAATTAATGAGAATACTCTAAAGTCCAGCAAACTACTTTTTAAAGAACAGTTTCTTGACTGTTAAGCCCCATATAAAGGATTCCTTTTATCCAACTATACAGATGTTACAGATGTTGATACACACTTTATATCCACAGATAAAGAAAAAAAAAGCTTGTTGAATTCTAAATGTGTTCCTTGGCAGACAAGGAAAGATGTCTATTTGACAGCCAAAATGACTGAGAACAGTAGTGATAGCTCAGTTATTACTAAGGGATTTCTAATTTGTTCTCTTCATAAAAGTTTAATGCTTGAGTTGAATTTTATGGTCTCTAAATTCACAAGGAGACAAAATTTCAGAACTGATATGCATTTCTGAGAAGAAAACAGAAATGAATTTGTTTATCTCTCATTCTTGAGTATAAATGGCCTTTCTATAGACCTTCAAAGTTAAGTGAATAGTGTATTAAATATTTTAAGAGTTCCATTTTGTACTGCTGACATACCTTGGCATTTTGCCAAGTGGAACTCTAGTGATCAATTGCTTTATATTCTCTTAAAGAAAATTATCAAAGCTCCAAAAATGCAGTTAAATATTTCTAATATTCAAACTATGAAATTCGTTTGAGAAACAAACTATTTTTTAAACAGAATGGTGAGACAGAGCTTTATAATGCTCTACTTTTTAAGAAACTTTCCCCGAACTTGAAGGTTTTCTAAAATGTTAGGATAAAGACTGTATCAGCACAATCCGAGCAACTGTGATTCTAAATTCATATGCATGAGTAACTGGTATTTATTTTCAGGAAGCCAGTTTATCAGTAGCTTAGCAGTACAATACACAAAGAAATCTTCTCTTCATATATGGATATGAATATATGTAAAAAAAGGTCTTGATTTTGAGTGCTAAAGAATAAATCACAAACATATTTTATTCTTCAATGTGAAAGATCTTCTCATCATACTTTTCTCTTAGCTGAAAAGTAAATTAATTTTTTCCTGCTATTTAAAGAAAAATCAGGAGAAACATCTTCAGTTGCAAAAGGAAGGTCGATCGTTACATTTGATTGTTAAATAAGAAATTGTTGGGCAAACTCAAGTGGAAGGAAGGGATGGCTACTTGAGATGAATATAAGACTGTTGCCAGAGGATGTAAGAAGGTAACTAGGAAAGCTAAAGCCTCATTGGACTTGTGTCTTGCAAGGGAGGTCAAGGGCAAGAAGAAGGGCTTCTTAAATACATTGCAGATAAAACTAATGCTAGAGGCAATGTAAGACCACTGTTGAATGTTGGACTAGATGATCTTTCAATATCCCTTCCAGTCCTTAAGATTCTGTAATTCTAGGTGATTCTGTGATCAAAGACAACAAGATATATATATGAACATTCACATAAGCGCTTCACTGAAGACTAATTTTGTGACTAAATGGTTTCTAGTAATTCTCCACTCTGATTTACTGTGTCAGAAACAAACAGCAAAAACTAAAATTTATTAAGAATTTTGCAGTAAAACACTTTTGATTCAGAAAATGACAAGCATTTCTGAAGCAATTCTTTGGAAGAAACTGACTTTAAAAATCCTTTCATTGTAACTCGTTTACATTTCTTGTTAAATTAATAGTGAATGAAACAAATCCTAGAATAGCCAACTAATCATCACAATACTCACTGTAAAATGAAAAATATCTTCTTGCATTGACAGTAGGAGATACTTGTATCAGTTCCACCAGCAATACTGTAAAATGCCCAGTGATACTGCTGTTAGGGCACCCAGTCACCCAGCATCTGTTATCTTCCAGTTGTATCTGCAAGAGGTCTTCTGTAATCACCGTGGCTTCCTAGGAGTTATCATCACCCAGTTTCTCAAATAAGATAATTCTGACAAGTCGGTGATTTCTTTGTTGTTCAGAGCCTCCAAAATGAGTACAGAAATGAAAAGTTAATATATGGCATAACTAGCTACTGTTCCAGATTTCCACTTGAATCCATTTTCCCAAATCTATGCAAAATAAAGTCAAAGAAGTTATTGACAAGGGAAAGGAAGTGACTCTGTTCTGAAACCTCTAAACATACATTGATCAATTAAACCCAAACTATATCACATTTTCATTATTGATTATTCATATTGGTTATTCATCATTGGTTATTCATAGTGTATTGATGCTCCCAATGAGTAGGAGGTTTAAAAAACAGGGATGTTTTGAGCCTAAGGCCATCAGTGCCCAATTCTTTTTTCCTTTTTAGCTGAAAACTCCTTATTTGTCTGTCTATTTTATTCCTTTTTTGGAAAGGACACCTGTACAACTATGTGCTGGTGACTCTGATGTCCCTCTTCAGTATTCATGTTTAAATTATGAGTCTGCACAAGAAAAATAAAATATTTTCTAAGCCTTTGTGGATTTTTTTCTCCCCATGGCCTCACACTCTCATCTTTAGGGAATCCTTATTGTTCCCAGACAGTAAAAATAAGAATATAATCTCATGGATACATCTAAAATTTATTGCTGATAAAATCTGTCTAACTAATCCTCAGATGGAATCAGAGTCCTTGTTCTCAAAAAAATTCTATTAAAAACCTATATCCCAGAGACATGAAATAAAGCTAATATTAATTCCTGTTCAATTCAGAAAGAACAAGATTTTCTCTTAAATATTTTTGTAAAGAAGTTGACATTAAGAGGTGGTTATTTCAAAGAGCTGACATTCTCCCACTGACCATCTTGCCTTCCAGTTACACCAAGACTACCTTTGTAGAAATTAACATATTTACATTAAAAAAAATTCCTTTTGTTGAAATGATAAACTAATGCTCTTTCTGGGTATGTTATGTTGATGCCATGGGTTTGTACTAGCACTAATTTTTACCACAATAGTTGTCCCACAGATTGGAACTGTAGTATTTCCTGAAGTATAGTGCACATTATTTCTCATTTTGTGGATGGATAGCAAAGGAGAGAAGGGAAATGGACTGAATTCCTCAAAATGTTTGCTGGCACGTACTGGGGCACCTCATCGTACCCAGAAACTTCAATGCACATTAAAAATACTGTACATTTTATAAAGTATATTATACTTCAATTCTTGTGATACCTAGTTACATACACTTGCCCTTCCAATCACCATTGAACAGGGATAGTATTCTAATGTTGTTCTTTCTAAATAGTTTCCTGTTGTATAATCTCTTCACAGTATTTGGCTATATTGTTGTTTTGTTTTGTTTTGTTTTTTTCAGAGTAGGTCTGGATATTTGCAAAACATTCAGAAAATACAGTTTCAGTGCAGGTTTAACATGGTTGGCCATGACAGAATTAATAAGTCCTTAGGACTGAAAGTTCTTAAGTCATCTTTAAAACTTTGGGCATTTAATTCCGTTAAACAGTCCTGCTGGGAAATGGCAGAAGTATTTTCTACAGTTCTATGGAGTACATACATAAGACTTTCATTATACAATTGGTATCACAAACTCTAAAGCAAAATGACTAACTCCATTTCTCACCACACTTTTCTGATGTAGCTTTGTTACAACTAATCTCAGCCACCTCTCATCTTTTTTTCTTCCTACTTTCATCAGAATGTTCATATAAAGGGTATGGAAGTATTTCCCTCTAGACCTCTAGGGTTTTACAAATCTTTCTGTTTGAAACTAGGAATGTGATATAGCATTTAATCAATCCTTTCAAAGATATGTAATTTCCTTAGAATATGGAAGGATTTCACTTATGAGTGGAAAGAAATTGAATTACCTTATTTTATTATTCTAAATGCATATCTCAAAATAGTTTTCTTTTACTAGATCTATCTCAATTTTTAGAGTATCATTATCTCTATAGAAATAATGTATTCTTACAAATACAAAATAAATTTAATCAAGAAATATTAACTCTACCTACAGTGAGAATTCAATTTCCAATGCAATAATACTTATAAAAGATTTTTTTAAAGAAATTACAACACTTCAAAATGCAAATCCACTTAGCTATGCAGATGTGTTAAAAATAACCAGCAGTTTCCTGGCTGTTGCAAAACAGTTCCATTCTTCCAATGTTAAACCATAAAGTGCATCACATTATAAACTGTGCAAACAAGGTTGGGCATTATGCATTATGATGATAGTATCTGTCCAATAGTAAGGATCACTCTTCTTTTGAAGGTGTCCTGGCTTCTTCTGGGATAGAGTTAATATTTTTCCTAGTAGCTGGTACAGTGCTGTGTTTTGAGTTTATGCTGAGATCATTGTTGATAACACAGAGATGTTTTAATTATTGTTAAGTAACACTTGCACAACATCAAGGTCTTTTCTGCTTCTCACTCTGCCCTGTCAGAAAGGAGGCTAGGGTTACACAAGAACCAGGAAGGGAGCATGGTCAGAATATCTGTCCCAATGTAGTCAAAGGGCTATTCCATGCCATATGAGGCAATGCCTATTATATAGACTGGTGAGAGTTGGTGGAGAGGGGAGAATTGCTGCTAGGACATCGTCAACAGATGGTGAGCAATTACATTGAGCATCATTTGTTTTTAGTTTCATTTTTCCATTTGAATTTTATCTCTCTCCATATATAGTAATGTATTATTGTTGTTATTATTATATTTTATTTAATTTTAGTAAACTGTTCTTATTTCAACTTATGAGTGTTACTTTATTGTGTCCAGTGCTCTTACCCATCCCCTTGGGGTAGAAGATGTGTGCATGAGTGAGTGGCTATATGGTACTTAGCTGCCTGCTGGGGTTACCTAGATATTTTGGACAAGAGAGAAGAAGAAATGAAAAGTAATCTCCAGATTACAGATAAAAGGAATGAATTTGTGTGAAATTATTATCAGTGACAAACAAAAAGGAAGATAAAAAGGTTGAGGAAAGCAAAAATTTTCTTCTGGCCATCGCTCCTTCCTTGGCCTCTAAGACAAAGAAACTGAAATATAGGGACTGTCTGGGGATATGCGGTGTAATAACTAAGTATATAGGAACAACAGCATTTCTGTTTGATCAAATAGCAGGATATTTCCATGGTAACCAAGTAAACTTATTTCAAGGATCATAATTTTACACAAACAGTGAATTTTTATGCTTTCTACTTCTCTAACTTCTCTAAACATCACATGGTCCATGAAATCGCTTATTTGTAAAACGTTGACTTAATTTACAATTTCAAATAGAAAGAAACATTCATTTTCATCCACCAACTATCAGAGTGTTGTGGCACAGTCATTGTACAAGGTAATGTATAAAAAAGTTGCATATATCAATATTTTCCAGTATTCATAAATGAAGACTGTTTTCTAAAAGACACATTGAAATGTTTAATATATTTCACTTCTGAAGTGTATGGACCAGATATATCAAATATGTGTTTGATCTACTGATTTCTGAGTTTATGTATCAATAATAGTCACAGCCTTCTATGGAAGCTACAAAACTGTGGAGATATGTCTTCCTGTAAGAATTTCCCTATATACCTTAGCACAGATTCAGAAGAGGCTGAAAAAGGGCACTTTCTGTGTCAGCCTACAAGGCTGACACATTTGTATTCTTTTGTACGGGGAATACATTAAAAAGTATATAAATAAATAAATAAAAATATCAGTAGAAGTGTTATAGAACAGAAGTACTCTGACTTCCACCTGTTGAGATCTTGGTTTAGCACACAGTATGGGATGTCTCTTAGGTGTACTGAGTTTTGTAATATAAGAAATTACTTAAAAATAAATCTAATTATTTCAATTGTTCTTAATATTTGTGTTTATATTTAATGAAATACAATTGTATTTCTTCAGTTCTATTAAAACTGGGAAACATTTTTAATCCCTTTGATGACTCAGACATCTTCATATCAAAAGACTGACTTGTATCAGATTTAAAATTGTTTTTAATATGTAACTTTAGGAGCTGCAAATAATTCAACCATTCCTTTATTTTATTTATATGCTTTTGTTTATAACCTTAACATTTATGTTAAAGAATTGGAAAAGAAAGGAGGGAGATGAGAAAATATAAAATTAATTAGTGGGTAATACATTGACTATCAGCTTCCTTCCTTTTTGGAAAGCAAGCAAATAAACAATATACTAATTTCACCTACATCTATCTTGTATTCTAAAAGCTAGACAGTTTTCTAGAAGTTGATCACCTTTTGTTAATTTTTTCTTTCTTAAGATCTATCTTTTTCCTGCTTTCATTGTTTGTTCATGTCCCCAGGTCCTGATGTTCAGCATTACTTCAAAAATCCCACTTGTATCTTATTTCTCACAGTACTGTAAATGTTATCCAGTTCTAATAAGTCCCTGGAGTACTACAATATCTTTGTCAACTTATGTTTGCAATATTCTATATGAGTGAGTTCAGATACTATGAACTTTTGATTACTCAATTGTGCTTGTAATTTGTTCTAATTGTTCTTAATTTTATCACCATAATTAGACCACAATCTCTAGAAAGACACATATTCTAGACATAAGACACAGCTGAGTGGTATCACTACCAACACTGGAAAACTCTTTAACAATACTTGTAGTTTAACCAGAGAATCATTGGTTACTCTCCAATCTGTAAACCACAGAATGGTAGGGGTTGGAGGGGACCTCTAGAGATCATCTAGTCCAACCCTTCTGCTAAAGCAAGTCCATCTAGATCAGGTCACACAGGAACTCATCCAGGCAGGTTTTGAAAACCCTCAGAGAACGAAATTCTACACCCTCCCTGGGAAGCCTGTGCCAGAGCTACCTGACCCTTATAGTAAAGAAGATTTTACTTAGGTTTAAGTGGAACTTTTTGTGTTTCAGTTTTTGTCAATTACCCCTAGTTCTATCACTGGACACTACAGAAAAAAATATTGCCCCAACACTTTGACGTATATCTTTCAAATACTTGTAAGCATTAATGAGATCCCCTTAGCTTCCTCTTCTCCAGGCTAAACAGTTCCAGTTCCCGCAGCCTTTCCTCATATGAAGGATGTTCCAGTCCCCTGATCATCTTTGTGGCCCTGCACTGGACTTTCTCCGGAAGTTCCCTGTCCCTCTTGACCGGAGGAGCCCAGAACTGGACACAGGACTCCAGATCAGGCCTCACCAGGGCAGAGTAGAAAGTGAAGAGAATCTCCCTTGACCTGCAGGCCAGACTCTTCTTGATGCATCCCAGGATGCCATTGACCTTCTTGGTAATTGCTGGTTCATGTTTAATTTATTATCAACCAGAACTCTCAAGTTGAGAGTTCTCAACTCTCAACTCTCTGCAGAGATGCTCTCTAGCAGCCTGTACTGGTGCATGGGGTTGTTTCTCCTCAGATGCAGGACTCTACACTTGTCCTTGTTGAACCTCATGAGGTTCCTCTCTGCCCAACTCTCAAGCCGGTTGAGATCCCGCTGAATGGCAGCACAGCCTTCTGGGGAATCAGCCAGTCCTCCCAGTTTGGTGTCATCAGTCAACTTGCTGAGGGTACACTCTGTCCCCTCATCCAGGTCGTTGATGAAGATGTTGAACAAGAGTGGCCTGAGAACCAATCCACGTGCAGCTCCACTGGCTACAGGCCTCCAACTCGATTCTTTACCATTGATCACCACCCTCTGGGCTCTGTCATTCAGATAGTTCTTGATCCACCTCACCATCCACTCATCCAACCCACACTGCTTGAGCTTTTCAATGAGGATGCAATGGGAGATGGTGTCAAAAGCCTTGCTGAAGTCAACATAGATGGCATTCACTGCTCAGAATTTCTGATGCTAAAATAATTCTGATGGATTTTTTTTTTCCTTTCATATATTTTATATTTTTTTAAATTGTTTCCCTTTTCTCTAGGTGCTATGTTCCAAGAAATATAGACCTGTTTATCCTTTTCAGTAGAATACAGTATTCACCTAATTTTTAATGTTTCCTTCTCTACAGTTCAGGCAGTTCAGGCTGACCTTTGCCTTCTCAGAACAGTATATCAACATTAATATCTATAACCAGGACATCTAAGTTGTTTTCCAAATCAGTATGCAAGATAATAGACACTTTCCCTTCTTTGGTCTGTTTACACAACTGTAACTACAGCAGTAAGAAAGTGTAATGGTGAATGGTTAATTCAGAGGTAACCTTCAAACATGACTCAATAGTTAGACTTCCTAGGCAAGCTTCAAAAATCTTGCCTTACACAAGACATACAGCTATATAAAAATACATTTACCTAAAATTTGTAGTATTCTTAAAGCTCAAATCTTTTCATGATACCTGTATGCAAGAAAATGAGGAATAAGAAAAAAAACAGGCAATTTCTCAGTTGCATATGTTGTATTTAGAAGAGTGGGGAAAAGGAAAGAAAAGAATATCCAGACATGTGACTTGATTTTTGCTTTGTTTTTGTACTGATAAAAAGTATCTCTGGAATATATCCTGCTTTGTACATATTGCTAGACTATTAACATCTGAGTAATTCACCATCTTCCATATGCTTTGGTTTTTCAAAGAGTTTCAGAGCAGACCAGCTGTCAAAGAAAGTTCCTTGCAAACACTACAAGATTTTTTTTTTCTCTGTTTGACTTATTTACCAGATCTGGTTCTTCAAAGTTATATGTATACAATACTGGAAAGGATTATTAGGGAAGAAAAACGTACTTTTGCTAAACAATATACATTTATTTATGTTTTACTCTCTCATAAATATGAAATAAGTAATTAAACAAGGATGAACATTAAATGCCTGATGCAGGTACCATTTTTCTCATATAAAATTACACTCTTTGTATGAGTGAAGGCTGATTTGAGATGGATGAAGAGCAGCAGAAAAAACTCACTAAGGGAGCAAGGCATAAATTACTGCACTTTAATTTAGCCAATGGAAGTGAGAATGAAAAACTGTTATTTACTGTCCATTATTCAAATTTATCAAATGAAATAGCTGTCACAGTTTTTCTACATGTCTACTGTAATGCACTAAAGCTATTCTAGACCTCAGATTTAGAGGATGGATGTCAGCAGTACCCCTATAATACAGGGCAAGGAATGTGTTTTACGAAGAAGTTTCTCATATAAACTTCCTTCTTTCTCTTTGCTCACTTCATTGTAAAAATAACATATTACAGACATCTTTTCCTTTACATTCCCCACACCAGTTATTTTTAATCTTGAAAGCACAGACTACAATTTAAAAAGCTCAACTTAGTCTCCTAAATCTGTACATGTTTTTCATATTTATAATTTCATAGATTTTATATGCATATAAATTTGCACACCTTCATGTACATATATGAATGACATACATATAAAACAAATTTATATATTAAAAAAGAGGAAATTGGAAACTAAGAAAGCTTCTTCATAGATAATGCATGCATAGATAGACTTAATTACACACCAGCTGAATACAAAGTAGCTCTCACTTGAGTTAATATTTTTCCTGTTGAAATCAATGTAAGACATTGAGTGGACATCTGTCTTGACCATCAAGTCATTCAAAGATATGTAGATCTCAATCTAAGAAGCTACCATTAAACTTTTAAAAGTATTACCATTAAACAGGAAACTCATCTCTCAATTCAAACAATAAAATTAGGTGATGTGAGATATTTTGAAATATTTCTTTAAGTATTGATGACCCACCACAGACTGACCCAGGTCATCTTCAAGGGTTCATGTTGAGCACCAGTGACAAATCACCAGACAAGACCAGTGTCCTTCTCTATCTGTGACTAGAATTGAACTATGCAGAAGGAAATCAGAGGCTTACAGAAGCAGAAACATAGTATGGAGGGGAAATTCACTGCGTCATGTTGAAGTGAAAGCTCAGAGTCACCTCCTAGGATGCAGAGAGAGAAAGAACAGGCTTTAGTTTTTCCTGCAAATCTATCTAAAAGACTGAAAGACAACAAAGAGGGGATCCACTGAGGTCAAAAAACACAAAAAGACCCAGTACATATGGAATAGGGAAATATGGGAAAGATTTGTTCTCAATTCAACAAAGAATAGAAATAAGAAATCTGAAAACTACTGTGAAACGCAATTGTTCTCTGGACATTTCTGATTCAGAGACTGTTTTTTCAGCAATACCACAATTGCATTCTCATTAGATGAACACCTTACTTAGACTAGGTGTTGTAGGAGACGGTATTTCTGGTTTTAACAGAACTAAACTACAAGAGTTCTTGTATTGTTACATCCCCTATAAAAAGGGGGTTTGCTTTGTTTTAATTTTGTGCTATTTTTTAAAGATAGTTGTTGGAGTTCTAAGCCCTTGTGGGACCAAAAGTGCTTCTACATTAATCATTTGCTGAATTGTCAGTTTTCTGTGTATACAATTTCTGAAAGCTGTTTAACCAGTACTGACTCCGGTAGAATCACAGTTACACTAGTGATCACTTAATTTGTTCCTTCAATTTATCTCAGATTTTTTTTGCTGATGTTGAATTTTCAGCATTTTTGTTCTACTTCATTTAAATCAAAATGCTTAGATATGTTTGATAAAACATCTAAGATGTTTTGGAAAAATTTTCAAAAATTAAGACTACCTAAATCATTGGCAAAGGCAGCTTTTTATTATTAGATGCACTTCTAAGAAATTTTAAGTGATTAATAGCTAGAAAAGTTAAGAATTTACATTAGATTTGTTCTCCAGGTTATATATATCCAAAATGATTTTACATTATTATTGTATTAAGAACTTTATTACACTAGCAAGAATGACAATAATTTACAATTCTAACTGTCTACTGGCCTCATTGATTCAAAGTCAGTTGTTAGAAAAACGTCTGCATGGACAAAGATTAAATTTCCAGATATTCAGAAGACAAGCCTGCAGAATTCCGTTTGGTCACTTCAGTGCTTCTTATTACCATTTTATTGACCTGCCTACTTTCTTTGACTAACTGTTAAGGCCCTACTTTGTTTTCTTAGACTAAGTATGCATTATTGTTCCCAGAAGGCATTGTTTATACCCAGGGGAAACGTATAGAGCTGTATTGTTTTACAACTTCTCTTAAGAAGATGGATTTTGAAAAATATTGTTATTCAGCAAGTCTCCTGTAAGTTGTAGGAAATCTTTTCTTTTGTACTACTTATATTTCAACCAATTTGCTAATTCATAACTATATTTCTTCCTGACTCCATCAAAACACACATATGAACTTGCTTGATACTTGCTTTTACTCTTTTGTTTGTTTGTTTTGTAAGATATAAATCTTTTGCATTATTAGACTCTTACATTAGCTTTCTAAAAGAAATAGAACTTGAGATTTAGACTTTAAAATAATTTATATTTATGTGAGAGGGTACATAATTACACAGTACATAGATAATATAATCAGATCTTATGAGATTACATGCTTTGTGGTCAGCAAATATTTACTACTCAAGCTATCTGTTATATTCATTGGGCTGGTGGTCTTTTCATACGGATATTTATACAGAACCTAAGATTTTCATTTTCATATAGACACAAAATCCACACCGAATTTTATATACAGAGTATAAATACTTAGCTAGAGTTTGAGTTTAAACAAGATGTAAAGATGTACAAGAGCCTCTATAGTTATAGCATGAGATACAAATCTTCTGAAGTACGTATCAGAAGATGATAAAAAAAAAAGTGTAGAATTATTTCTGATATTCACTTGCCATCTACTTCTCAAAATCCCATAGTGAGATGATAAAGCATCTTAAAAAATTACCAAAATCATCATCCTAATGAAAACATTCAGGAACTTGCATTGCAAAATGCATCTGTATAAAAGACAAAAAAACCCCTTGTGCCACCTAAAAATACTTATTTAAACCTGCATCAGTAAACAGTTGCAAGCCTTGCAATTCTAAATGCCACCTAGCTGATTCATGCTGTTATCTTCATATCCCTGGTAAAAATACAGCTATTCCTCTGAAATTATCAAAGTTCACCTGTCATCATGATGCACCTGCAATCAGCCATCACTCGACTAGTAAGAGAGATGCTGTGAAAATTAGTATTATAAAAATGTATTAACTGGCTGTCTACACTGCATTACAAAAGAAATTAAATCACGAGTCCATGTAGAAACCTTGTATTTGTACTGTAATCATGTTATTCTGCAATGCAGTATTCTGACAGCTAATAACTAGTTACAAGCTACATTGCAAATTTGCAAGGCCTTGGCACTTAAGCTTCTCAGACCTGCCCCATCTCAAATTTTCATGAACTATCTTTGGTACTATCTTACTAAGTTTTGCTATGACAGTAATTTTTCTATTGATCGACATTTTTTGTAATAGGACTGAGACGAGTGTAATACCAATGAAAAGGAGTGTGTAATAAAATCTAAGGAGTGTGTAATACGAAGTTTGCATGGAACAATTTTAACTTAGACTTTACATAAATTTATAGATGTATGAATATATGTAGTTTTGCCATAAACAAGATTGTGAGTGTAGCAAAACTGTGCAGTATGTTGCCTTCAAATAGTGCACGATGTAACAAGGAAAATGTCTGAAACTCACAAGTGGATGAGGACAGTACCTTCGGTAGGAACTAAGAAATGGTCTCAAAATTATTTCTTCTATCCTTTCAGCATCCAAAAGTATAAAAAAGCCCCTCAAAAACAAAAACAGAAAATCCCCAAACAAACTGAAAAGAACTTTTTTAAACGTTTTTCTGCTTTTCCCAAGCTACTCGATTTACTGAAGACACGCCATTTAAGGATTTCTCGAACATGTCCAAATTCACATAGCATAACCTAAAATATTTTAATCCCGGAAAAAAATGTAGTGAGGTACTTCTTTGCTTCGTAACTATAACATATGTGATCTGTCAATAAAATTATATTTTAAAGTGGTATCTGTGACAGAATATAATATTTTTGCTTGTTTGTGTTGGTTTTCCCAACATTTTAAGGCAAAACTTTAAACAAAGTAATGTGTCAAAGAATGCATTATCTGAAGGATATGCAGAGATCTTTAAGCGTGAGAGAAGACACAAAGAAAAATTGCTTATCTGGTTGATAGCTAGACATGATATTTGTGATATATGTCACTTCTAAAATCACAACGGCTAGGTCTGTAGGTTAGTGTAAAATTTCTGAATTTCTTTTACAACAATATTCAAGGAGAGTAGAAGAAATGCTTAAGTATCTGGCAGGTGACATATGATCTTCCTTGAGGGGTGCACTGTGATCATATACAGATATGGTTTAAAAAAAATGGTCAAAAGTCACATTTGACTCAAAAAAATATTCTCCCATTCCCCATTTACTTACAAAAATATATTCTGAATGAATAAAATCTGAGTTTTTAATATGGCTTTATTAGTATAACTCTTTTATTGAGAGAACGAAATCTAAAAGCACTTCACTGATGAGTTCAAACCAATTGGATCACTCCTCTCCATTTCACATTTCATGACTACTCTGTGGAGGCAAGAGAATTTCTGCCCTTTTTGTAAGTATGTAACAAAATGCAAGTTTTTATCTACTTCTTCTCTGACTTTGGTGGGTTTTTTTAGGTTTTCATTCTTGAGACACACTGCTCATCTTTGTTTTAAACAGAGCATTAAGTAAATCTAAAATAATCAATAGAAGTAGTAGAAACAAAAATGTACATATTGAAACTTGTAAAGTTTAAGATCATCTAATAAAAAAATATGCAGTACATTCCAGATTAATTAGTCTTCATCATCTCAGATATAATGACCAAGGAACAGATTTCCACACTGTGCCAAAGACATCTTGCCTCTTTCTCTGTTAGCCAGGGACATAACTAACCTATATACTTTAAAATTAGTAAGTACTGTAATTAAATTTGGAGAGATTGACATTCCTCATTTGATGTATTTACACAGGCTGTTTTTCTTCACCTGAGTTGCTTACACTGAAAAACCCACAAATCTTGTCAAGTATAACATACGGTACCATGAACCGTGTATAATTATACTTCTACTTTCCTTAAGATTTCTCTTTGCAACGCAATCCTCATTTAATTCTCTTTTAATTTTAGAGAAGATTCTGTGAACGTGTTAGAATAGTCTGGGATTTTTATTTTTTTAAATATAAACTCAAAATTATTGTTAATTACTATTAACAGTAACATTACAGAAAAATTCCACAAAAGTACCCAAAGAATGTATTACAAAACTTATTCAAGACCATGTTACTCAACTGAGCCAAAGTTCCATTTTACACAGCCTGCACTGAGAACAACCAATAAGTAGATACTGGGGTGCGTCAGAGGTAAAAGGATAAGCCGGTTCATTCTATGGTTCATCCTTTCAATTCTAGCACTTGTTAATTCAGGGACGATGTAAATTCTCACAAATAAAACTGTATGTGAAGTAAAGCATTAATACTATATTTCTATGTTTTCACCTTGACAACCAATACCTTGACTCTATGAAGAGTAGGATTCTATTATATTACCTGCAGTGCAAACAAAAATTCCCTTCATAAAGTATTTTCTAACAAATACTTACTAGAGAAAACCTATAGGGCTAATAGGACTTTATGAATAGGAGGAAAAAAAATACAAAAGCTTACCTTGTCTAGCTTTTCAGATAAACTGCTGCAAAGAACAGAAGTTTGGTATCCAAAATCCTATCTTTTTTATTTAATTTTTGCAGTAAGATAGTAGAGACTACATTTTGGTTTTATTTGTGCAATAACTGGATAATCAAATATTTATTGATGGAGATCGCTCCATCAGCAAGATAAAACTCAATTCCAACTGTATTCAGTGTATAAAATTACTCATTAAGGGAGCCAGGCTTTCTCTCCTTTTCATTTCTAGAAAAAAATATTTTAGTAAGAATAATCATGTCAGTATAAGTAATATTTGTAGAAGTAAAATTTCTAAGAATTACATATTTTTAAAATTTTATATGCACTTCTTTTATTTTCAATTCATGATGATGTAAAAAAAATTCCACACCAATAAGTATACTTTGAAAGAAAGATCATAATTCTGAAATTAGAAGGTCATGTTTATTAAATTTGATAATAAAATGGATAATAGTGATAGTGAAGACTGTAGACTGGTAACTAAGGAAAAAAAAGAAAGTTACTTCACTATAGTGTAAGACTCAGACACCACTGACATTCTCACAGAGCTGCCTAGGTGAACTTTCACCATTTGCTTTCAAAAACCTTACAATTTTTACTTTATTCAGACAATAAATCCCTTAGCAGTATAAATCCTTATCACATCTAACTCATTACTTCAAATTGGAAATTTAAGTTGTATGATGTAGGATTCCATTTGAACTACTCAGAGAACATTTCAGCTTTTAATTACACAAGGGACATGACTTTTGTTCCTATGATAGCTCTTCTGGATGAAAAGTTACAACATTGGTAAATGTTGTAGTTTACAAAGATGTTAATAAGCTTCTTTAAGTAGATTATTGAAGTAACATTTGTGTGTTGTGATTTTACAGTGGCAGAGATATTTCACACAATGTGACAGAGCATCACAATTTGGTTTTCTATTTTCTTTCTTTACTTCAGATAGAAAAAACTAAGAGAAGTGTCAAATGAAATGGCACTAACTTGTTTCTAACAAGTATTCTGCTATTAAAGCTTATTTTCTTACCCAAAACAAATAAATGGAAAGAGGAAGGGGAATTCCTTCTCTTGGTAAATACAAGCTCCCTTTATTGCTTTTCAGAATATTACATGTTTACAAAATGATGGCAATACTTGTGCCATTTTAGTAAAGTATTTATCAAAATATATTTATGGGCTTAAACACTGAAAAACATTTAAATGGGGCATGTTTTATAATTTTATAATTTATTTCTCACATTGCACATTTTTCAGGAAATGTGAAGGAATAGTGTTATTTTTTTTGATTCAGAGATTTTTACAGAAAAAAAAACCCAGATGCCTGATGATGACCTTTATAAGAATAAGGCATCCAGCAAACAACAGAAACTTAAATTTTTTAGAGAGAAAAACAACACTTTAAAAAAAAA
Organism: Colius striatus; assembly: GCF_028858725.1. Taxonomy (NCBI): domain Eukaryota; kingdom Metazoa; phylum Chordata; class Aves; order Coliiformes; family Coliidae; genus Colius; species Colius striatus. Next base: position 30,787,473 of record NC_084761.1, read on the forward strand.
TGTAATAGTTCCAGAACACATGGTAGGACTCCGAGAGTTCCGTCTTTATGAAGTGCTTATGAAAAGTTACTTCAATTTCCAAAGAAGAGAGACAAAACACAATTGAAAGAAATACTGCCTCCAGTAAACTACAGATTACACTATATACAATGCAACCATTAGCATAAATAGGCATACCACTCTTATGTTACAGGAACACTAAATCCCTTATAGCCAAGATTAATCTCATCTACTACTTTAACTGTCAACTCTTTTAAGTGTTTGTTGTTTCTGAAGACAACAGCTACTATTATAAATATCCTTAATCAAGATCAATGACAGTGTTTGTTTACTTAGGCTTTTTTGAACACACCAAATGAATCTATCGAATTTCATGTATTTCTCTTTTCTCAGAACAGTTACTTTGAGTTGGGCATTCAAATGGTGTGTTGGATGTTTTGTCACAAGATTAATTTCTGCAAAACTCTACAGGTAACAAAAGAGTATGATGTCTGAGAACAGACTGGGGCCCTGAGAAATCACATATTACAATAGTAATGTGAAACCTACTGGATAATCACATTACCGTTTGAAATTCTTCAAATGCCAAGTGTGGAAAAAGAATATTTCACAGGTTTTCACAGTTAATTCACTTTTCACTGAAATCCACCAAAACCACAGAAAACAGATGGATAAGCAATCAGGAATCTGACAAAATGTAAATATAACATTTCACACAACTGAAAATGTTTTGCAAGTTTACTGAAAGAATACTTTGAAATAGTTTCAACTGTTGGATGAACATGTAGTTTAGCATTTCAAATTAAACAACTTATTTGCATACTGTGGTTTCTATGATTGCTAGTTGTTCTTTAAATAGTTTTGGAAAGACAAGCTGCAGAACTTCATTTGGAATTGCAGGGAACTACTTACCTACACAACTTTCCTTGAGGTACATCTACAGGAAATCCATATTTTTGCTCTACCTCATTAGACGAAAATTTCTGAAACTGGTTGAGATACTCTGAGAATCCAAGCAAAGAAAAACTTACTTCTCATTCTCATGAATATTTTTTCTTATAAGCAGAGAAAGAAAATCCCCATACATTAAAATGAAAGTAAAATTGAGATTTAAGATTAACATTTTCTAGAATCTTTAGTCAAAACCATTTTGTCACCGAAGTTCCTAGGGGCACAAAAATACAACAGCCTCAGTGAGACAACAACAGCCTCCAAAATACCAAAAGCAATGGAAAGCAATGCTATTGTGAGAATGCTACATAGCAAAAGTGAGATTGTGGAAGAACACAAGACTTACTCTATTCCTGCTAATTTGTACTAAATAATTTCCTTTGATAAGAGTGACTTTTCAAACAAATGCTGTTTTTACCAAGTAAAAAATTCTTGGTTCTTGGGTTTCTAGACTTTTTTCCTCCTCATTTTGAAATATATCCTGTCTAATTCTAAGAACAATGTATTTCAGAGTACTTTTCTCCTGTTATCTTTTGTCCATTTGACAAACACTTCTCTACCTTGTACTATTTTAATGAATCACAGAAATACATTCCTGATGTTGAAGCTCTCAAGATTTTAGATCTGAGAGTCTTCTGATCATTAAGATTAGAAAGTTTCAGAACACACACATAACATTAGGCCAGAGCTAAACTTATGTGCTTCATAATTGGAGGAAGGTGATGGTAGTTATTTACGTCCTTCTTTAGAGAAGTTGATTGAAACAACATTTACATTGTTTCATTCAGCTTCATTCAGATGCCGAAGTTATATCACATTGACTTCAATTCATTTAAGACATCCTTGGGATCTAAGTTGAAGTGACTTATATTTTTGGCACCAAGATCCAAATAAACCTTGTTTAGCTCTTGATAATACATGCTATCACTGCATATATCCCTGTTCAACTTTCTTTCTAATAATTTTTTTTTTTTGGTAAAGTTGATTCACTATTTGTTTTTTTACAGGTTTGCTTGTGGATTTGGACACATTGATTTTTCCTTCCAATTTTATCCTTTTGTCTGCCATTCTTTTTGTTCTAATTTAATCAGTAAATCAGTGCATTTAAGCATTCTCTGTTTAATATTCTGTCCTTAGTGCCATCATAAGTATAAGATAAAAGCTAACATACTGGATTCCTAGATAATTTCAACGTCATTTTTTGTGTTTATCAAGGCATATGTTAAAATATTTCCTCTGAAGTCCACTTGACAGATTTTTGACAAAATTTTCGATGTCTGAATACAGTACTAAATTGCTCTCATAGTTTTCCCGTTCTCTTGCCCCATATTTAGTGATGCCTTGGGTATTGACTGAATAAAAAATATATAAAAAAAACCCTACCATGTTTCACTCAAATACATAGAGAAACCTTAACTGGAATTTTGATGCAGCGCTTCTTTCTATTTCCCAGACTTTTATAACTTTAAGATGGCTAAACTCCTAAAAAAACTATCACACTTGCTCTCCTATTATACGGTCAATGTATATGACTTCCACACGTTAAATATACTGGAAAAATCCTTCTGCATCATTGTTAAAATGGCTATGAAGATTTCCTGTTATAGTGTATTTTTCCTGAAATCAGTCCTTGATGAAGTATATTAATTAAATGACTTTTAGTTAGGAAATCATAATTCTTCACAGGTACAGCAAAATTTAAAAAAAAAAAAAATGACAATCATAATAATTCAAAGACTTTTCAAGTGTTACATTTTCTGTACACCATTTTCACGTCAATTTGGTAATAGTTTTGCTGCTTACGTACCACTGACAACTTGAAATCCTACTCAAGTTTCACTAAAACTTTTTAACAGCTTCCTTTGGCCTTGTCAATTCAGAAGATGATCAGAATAAAAAGTACCAAACTATACAAGAAAGGTTTTGCATGCTAGACTTCTAGTGAATAAATGTGTATCAATTTAATCTCCTTCCTTCAACATAATAATTTCAGTTGTATAGTTTTCTAGTCATTGTTAGTATTTGATACATTCTGATTCTGCAAAGTCTTGTCCACGTGCCTTGAAGAGAGGCTTTGAGTTTTGAGAGTATGTGTTACAGAGCCAGAGGCCTAAAGAGAGAAACACTACACATCTTGAAATTTTTTTCCTGGGTTGCTTTAAGAAGATTTTCACAGATTTTTTTTTTTTTTTTTTTAAATAAACCTCAGATTCAAGCTTGTAAAATGCTTAGGTTCTTTCATTGTAAGGTTTTGTATTCAGCAGAATAGTTTTAACTCAGTTACATATTAACTCATACAACCTTACATTATGGACAGCAGAGAAACTGAAGCAAGTATAAATACAGTAGCAAAGCAATTCATAAGCAAGTCTTAAAATAATTCAAAATTCTAATGCATATGATACCTAGTCAAGAGTTCTTAATAGTTCATGACAATAATAATCAAAGAAAATCATGATAATAAATATCATATAAGGTCTGAGCACCAGATGAGAACAAGATATATTGAAACCAATACCTTGTTCAAATCCTTCAAAATGACTGTCAATTTCATTTTAAAATTTGCCTTGGAAAAAATCTGTTTTGTAGCCCACAGTAACCCCATATAAAGTCATAATACTTAACCTAGTAAACTCCTTTATTATTGATTAGTGATCTCCAGTATTATTGATGTGTTCTTTGTTTCAAGCAAGCTATCTTTTAGAGAGACAATAAAAAAAGCCAACATGGGCTTTATTGAACAGAAATGTATTTCCTGAGTTATTCTGTCATATCAAGCACACGTCACAAAATTGCCTTCATAAAATTACTGATCCTTGTCTTGAAAGCTTCTTATTCTTTTGCTTTTATTTCCTGTATTTCCAGAAAAAAACCAGCTTTTACTCACTAAGAAAATTTAGAAGGGCGTAAGAGACTTCTAATTTACTTATGTTTATTCAAGTTATTTTTAAAAAATATTTTTATTTGGCTCTTTTCCTTTCTCCATGAATAACTCTGTATTTATAGACAGCAACTATTCAGTCCTCCTTGCTATTCCAATCATGCCAAGTTATTCACATATATGAAAGACATTTCTCTCCTCCAACACTATCAACTTTCACTTTTCTAATGTGTCAACACTCACGTATTTGAACTAGTACGAGATAGGGCAGGAGGGAGAAGTCAACCATAAGCACTAATCTTGGTTCTTAGACACCTATATTTGAGCCATGAGCAAATTGTTTATCCAAATGAAATGTCACATCTCACAGGACAATGGAACAGGAGAAAACTCTCCCCTTGGTGGTGCAAATAGCTAGGAACCTCCTCCTCCTCCTATCACCAGCTGAGTGAAGTAGCTGTAGAGAGCAAAAAAAAAAAAAGAAAACCTTAAATTCATTAAAGTAGCTAGTAGTAGGATTTTTTTCTCCTAATCAGAGCTCTTACTCCAACATCTGTTGTTTATTACACAGAAGGTTCACAGGTGTCAAATAGCTTTGAAAATCTACTTGCTTTTGAAATATCATGAAGAAGTCTGGTTTTGTTGATGATAATTAGCCTTATCCTTGGTGAGCATACCTGTGCTGACTTCAGCAGGCCTAATGTCATACAGGTATGCTGAATTTTAGAGATTCCAGTGGTAAAAGGCTTCAGTATTTATTTTTAGTCTATACAGAATTAAAAAACCCAGATTTTTTTCTTACTCAGAGAAGTAGAATAAACTATGTACTTGTATTCAGAACAGAGAAACTTAATTTTAATAGCTCCAGCCAAAAGATTACAATTAGTATTTTGTTTTGTCATAAGCCTTGTTTTTTCAATGGAATTCTTTACCACAAAAATCTCATTCATCATCTAGGGAAAAAAAATCTGTTCATTTCCAAAATTATGATGATAGAATATTTCTTATTTTTTGCGATCATAAATCAACAATAAAAAAGCTTTCCTGCATTTCAGGTCTCCAGAGGCACAAGTGCATTACTGAGAATAAATATTGTCCTGTTGCTACAATATGAATAATTCATCATGACTAAGATCTCTTCATCTTTATTTTCCACTATGCTTCTTCTGAAATGCAGTCTTAGGAATATAATTTATAGAAAGAGTAAATTTCTTACATATTTTATCTTACTCTCTGTAACGTCACTTTCTACATTAAACACTGAAAATGGCTTGCCCATTACATTTAACTATAAGGTTACTTTCAATTTTAATAAATATACAGAGAAACTGTGTGTTTATCAATATCATATTTTCCACTATCAGCTGGAATTGTATACCACTTATATACAAGACCGTTGGGTTTTGAACCCTTTCTTTACTGGCAGTGTCCACAACAAGCACAAAATCCTATATAATATAATAATTAAAATAATGAACATTAATCTATTCAGCATCTAATCTGATCTAGGTAGTCTGTGACCTAAAAGAGAAAAGGATGTCACTTACAGAAAGGGTGCAAGGGTAGTCTTTTTAACATTCCAGCAATGTAAAATACAGTGAGATTTTACCTGTGCCATTATTTTAAATTTTAAACATATTTTCAGAAAAGTAATTTCTTCTCTTTACTTAGTGAGCTAAGTAAAGCCCACTAATCATAGATTCAATTTGTTCTCTAAATCAAGAATGTTTTTTACTGAATAGAGGATTTGTATTGTTATTCTTCACTTCAAAGATAAGACTCTTTTCTCTTCTGCATCAAACTTCCTGTTTGAAGAGAGATATACTATTAGAATGCATTTTTGTTTTACGGAAAACATTTACAGTCATGTATAAATTCATAGCTATCTTACTACAAAAAATATTGATCTGAAACAAAGGTGGTTTTTGTTGTTTTTTTAATTTAACAACAAACAACACACTTTTCTGTGCTGAATTCAGATGTTTGGGGTTTTTCATGAAAAGAGAAAGAAAACTTTCATTGTTACAAACCTTCATTCCAATATTGTGTCCATTTTTTCTGGAGAAGCTTATTAGTTGTTCAAGCTGCATATCCTTGATTCAGATTTGATGATTCACTGAATCAAACCCACAAATAATGACAAATGCTCAATAGCTTTCTCCATTTTGAGGATGTATTTTAGTACATGCTAAAATATTAGATAAACATGGAAAAAAATTTCCTCTAGACATCAATACAGGGCAATTAACTGTATGTTTGTACTCACAAGGAAACAATGTAAATTGCTTCAGATATTGGTACATTTGGAAACCAATGCTTCTTACCAGGTGCATATAATAGAAATGAATGAGAAATACAAGTGACAATTGGTAGAAACAGTAGGTTAGTGACTTATTTGCATAGTTTAGGAGTGCTATCATGTTCAAATTTGCTTTTGGTCCTTAGCACAATGTACTGATCTCAAAGCTGTCGAAAGCAAATGAACACACAAGGAAAGAGAATGAGACTGTGGCATTTGAAAGCCAAAGCAGTTTATTCTGTGAAGCTTATGAACTCGAAGGAAAAAAAAAAACCAAACCAACAGAATGGAAAAGTAGAATTTCATTTACATCACAATGATATCTAGGAATAGCAACGAAGAGAAAAATCCTAGAAGGAGGAAATACTTAAAGGTTACAAAAAATTTGAAAAACAGATAAGAAATAAAAATGTCTTTGATGATCTAGTAACTAGGGTAAATTCAAAAACTCTTCAAAATCTTTCTACAGTCATTGGGAGGGAATTTTATAGAAGCTACGGGTTTCATAGAATAGGTGTTTAATTCTGCAAGTGTCTTTTAAAATCACAGCTCAAAGGAGTTTCAGCATGTGAAAAACTAGGACCACAGTAACAAAGAAAGAGATCAACAATGAAAAAAATAGCAACACTGAAGACAAAATGACTGAATTATTGTGTGTGTGTGTGTGTGTGTGTACTTACAGCTACTTGTAGCTGAGCAGACCTGTTCTTTTTTATGTGATAGGTTTTTTTTTTCAGGAACACAGCCTGTACCAAGTTACAGAAAATCCAGTTTGCACTACTGAAAGATACCTTCTTGTACTTTCAACTTAATTTTAAAGAATTACATAATAATAAAAAATCACTGACTTATTTCTATACAGCACCTCAAATTTATATACACGCACTGTCCATGAGTGTTATTTCAATAAAAAAGAACAGTGTATAAGTTTATACTATGCTCATATATAATTTTTCAGAGATAATGCCGTTGTTCCACCTTAGATCTGAATATGATGTTTTACTTGTGTAACTGGAGATATTTCTGATATTTATCATTTCTTTGCTTTTAAGAACTATTTTATCATGCATCATAGGATGAGGCTATTGCTTGCAGCTGTGCCTTTGATAAAAATGAAATCTGCACTTTTACCACTAGTAAAAACAGTTTTACTGCACACGAAGTAATGATATTTATCATGATTTGTTCATGTGAGCTGATCAAAGTCTCATCTGTACCATTAGAAAACCAAAACAAAAATAATCAATTATCAAATTCCATTAAAAGTGAAAATGAGGAATTAACTTATTGTGATTGCAGCCTGTCTGACTCTCACATCTTTCATCACATTTTATAAACAATCGGCAAATCTGTGGTTCAGTATGGAAGTAGAAACTCCTTCCAAAATATTCGATGTGCTCACTAATTCCTTTCCTTCTGTTCTGAATATAGGGACAAGTTCATACTCCATATTTAATAGATTTCAATTTAGAAATCTGGAAAATCCTGGGATAAAATGCTAATTTGAGTTAATGAACCGATAAACTGTTCATCTCTCCACAATTAAAAAATGTGAATTGTATAATCCTCTCTGTAGATAGGGATGTTTTTCTAACTGAATGTTCTCAAAGGGAGTATAACTGTACTCTTTTGTCTTTTCTGCACAGTAGGCTGTCTGAAAAGTTGATATTACCATGTGTGAGCTCAAATGGCCTCTTCCCAATCTTTTCCTTCCTAAATCATAAAGAAGCTACGACACAGAATTGTAATGTTAACAATAGCATGATGAGGCAAGGAAGAGTTGGCAAACGTAGTGAAAGGAAGGTAAGAGATGTCTCAAAGTATTATTTTTCCTTTCTCCTGTCAATTTATCAGAAAAAAAACAAGGGCAGAATTTTATTTTTTCTTGGAGAAATTACAGTTCAATGAGAACTTAAAATCTCCTCCTTCCAATTTTTTTTCCATGATATGTCTCTGAGGTCCTCAAATTCCAAGTCAGCATACTTATTTTGGCTACAGTTTTTCTGGAGAGAGCCTTCAACAACCTTCATAAAGGAAAATAGACTGCAGATGAGAGTGACTAAAAAAGTTAATACTGGATTTTTACTTCCAAATTAAAAAGAGTCTTTGGTTTTGGTGGACATCTTGATGAAACTATTCCTGCCCAGCTGGATGCTATTAAGAATCACAACCAGATTGCCATGGGGCATCCTGGCATTGATATTTGAAACCCATTAAGACAAACTTTTAGTGCAACTGAGAGTTTGTGAAATTAAATTAAGAAGGAAAATGGCTCACTTCCAAATTAAAATAGCAGAAAAAAAGTCTATTTTAAAATTATTCCAAAGAAGCACATACAAGGTCATTTGACTATTGTCTTCTGATTTTTTACTTTTTATAATTATGGGCAGCTAGTGGGATGAGGGAGGGAAGAAAATGCAAGAGAAAAAATCAAAAGTAGTAACATGATCCTGTGAAATGAATGTGTCATTTGTAAGATAGGAATAACATTGTAATTCAAAGAAAACATGCTCAAATGTGCTATTTCATTTTTAAAAGATCTAAATACTAAACAATAAAAAGTATGTTTTAAATTTATAATTATTATTTAAATTAAAAAATACCCAGAAAGTTATCAGTAATTACCAATAATTTATTTCAATGAAAGAGTATTATTCAATTACTCTTTTCATGAAACTACTGTCAAAGCCATGATCATACACTACTTTTATAAGCTTCTTCATTGGCAAGGTATATTACACATAAGACCAGTGAGTAACAAATGGAAAGATGTGGTGTAGTCACAAAATCAAATTTTATGAATTTATGATGTGAATTTCTAGTACTGGTAATTTAAGGTGAGGAGATACAAACTATTATTTTGCTCTGTAACCTTCCTCTTGCTATGTTTTTCAGATCAGGATTAGATTACATTTTCTCCTATAATGCTTTTGGATAACTTGGATAAAGTCACATACTGAGGGGCTCATCTCAAAAATACAAGCAACATAATACATGTGAAATAAGCAAAGAAGATCTACTTTATACATAATATATTTAAAGCTGGCATAATTGCATTTCTGTATCAGGAGTTTCCTTCGTATTACATTCAAACCACAGAAAGAAAAGGATAGTTTTGGAGTTTCTTCTGCCTCCTCATTCTTCAACTTACATTTCATATAACTTAGTCTACAACTCACAGGAAGGAGGTAGCTAGCCAGGCTTTTGACTTTGTTAACATACATTGCATGTGTAGCAATATCAGTGTGAGATGTAATATTTGCTGTAAGAATGATCCACCAGGGCAAAATAATGATGTATAGTTTATGCTCTAGAACTTTCAACAGAATCTGCTAAGTACCAAGAGAAGTTCAATAGGCCATTAAATTGAAAATAAAGAGAACATGAAAAATATAAAAAGGTAAAATACCAACCTAACACTGAACTTCAAAAAGTAATCAGAGTGTTACCGATTTATTTAGTTCTGGTACTTAGTATTTCACGTTAAATCCTCCACTTACTTGGAAATCATATATTCATTCTATATGCAAAAAAATATCTACCAGTATTTGTCAGAAAAAAAAGATTGTGATGATGACTAGTAATAGTCAACAATATGAAACTGAACTGGCATTATTCAAAAATTTTATGGCAATGTCATTGAAATATACTTCAATTAAATGTAACAGGTTGAATCTCATTCGCAATATGAAAATTCTTTGCTGTTCATTATGTCTCTCTGTGTGAAAGTAAGTATGTCTAGGCCTACTAATTTCAGAAGCTGCATAACTGAGTTTTAATTTTATCCAACTCATTAAGTACAGGAAAAAAAATCATTTATTTGGATCTAAAACTAAAGTATGGCAACTCTTGGACAAGCTTAAACTGTATATATAAAAAGTGGTGTATGTCACATCATAGATATGAACTTTAGTTCTGTTAGACAGTTTTAGCTTAAAAAAGAATGTGGAAAAATATGAAATGTCAAGTAACTATTTTACATTTTCACATAGATTTTTGAATGTTCTGTTTCAATATTTTCAAAGTGAAACCTAGTTTTTTATCTCAAAGTACCCTTCTTTCAGACCTTGACTTATAGAATAATAATGCAACATGCAAATTAATCAAATTATTTTAAATTATTAGTGAAATACAATCCTTCAGTATATCCTCTTTTGTTTTTTTTTTTCAGTTGAACTGTCTTCCACTTCTACTACAGACTTTACATCTACATCTCTCACCAAAAATATTTCTGAACTTTTCATGCCACACATTTTAAAAAGTTTTTGCCTAAACAATTCCTTAGTTCTCAGGCATGTAGAACTACCAAACAAAAGTTTGAATTTGCAGAAAAAGAAATGGGATTATGAACATTAAGTGCCATTTTAATTTGTAATGACACGTAGATGTTTTTTATACCATACCTTACAACATTCTATTAAGTGCTTAATTCTAGTACTTTTTATGCTGTGTACATTTAAAACAAAGAATTTTCATGAATAAAATAATAATAGTATTAGCCTATATATTATTTGTAATAAAATTCCAGTATATCACATTTAAACCTATGATTATGAAAATAAGGTTTCATATTTGCTTGTGGTTCCCATATATTCATTTAAGAGTTTATCTTTCATTATATGAGTGCTTCACTCTGGGTGTTCAAAGGTTGTGCATAGCTTTCACAGATGGAGACAAGGAGCATTGAAGCGTAGAGAGAAAGCAGCAGAGATTCTCATATGACTAACTCTGCTCTGCTTCTCATTTCATGTGGAACATCCTATGATAAGTAAGAGCTGCAGAACATGCGTATCCATATTCCACTTTTGACAACATCAGTATTTTGATTGGTCAACAGAATATTTAAATACATTCAAGAAATTACATCCCTAGTGACCTGTGTTAAGGTGTTAGCCTGCCTGCTGTTTATTGGCATAAGAGGCTCAGTTGAGTAAATACAATCTGGTGCTTTCAATGAAGAAAAAAATAAAGCAGAGGGACAGACAAATGAATTTGGCACTTGTCAAATATATTAGGACTAAACCACAGAAGCTTTTCTCATATGTTTAAGGAATACAAAATCAGATATTGATATTAATGATAGTAGAGACATAGGACTAAGGAACAGCTAATTTGATTCAAATGGTGAGATTTTATGCCTTTGGATGTCTAGTTACAAAGACAGTGGAACATATGAAATCAATTTTGCTTTTATTTTGACCAAAATGAGTTCCCCGGTACCATTCTTTACACACAAAATATTGAGCAAGACAGTGAAACATCCGCATTAAGTGCAGGATGAGGCCTCTAGTTTCAGTTCTTTTAGAGGTGACAATTACTTTTGATGCTACTTGTTTTCTCTTTAGAGTGTTAGCAAACATTTAGTTGAATCCAAAACAGGGCTTACTTCATATCAGAGAGCATTCATTGAATATGTCTACTGCTCCAAATAGCCTGTCACCTAATATACCAAATGTTACAGCAAATGAAAAGGAAAATAGTACAATCAACAACAAAAATGAAGATGAGAAACAATGATAAGCACAAGCTAAAGTTAGAATCACTAGTAATATTATAAATTACATCTCAAAAGGCAATAGTTTGCTATGTACTAGAATACGCCTCAACTATAAATAGGAAAATAATGAAAGTCAAGCACTGTTTTTCATCTGTGTAACGTCATTGTACATCTTTTTCTCTTCTAAGAGACCACAGCTTGAGCACTGATGCAGCAACCTCATCTTCCACCAAAATGACTTGACACAGTCTAGCAAAATAACTAATTTTCAGCGATAGTGAAGTAATAATGCAAGTCTTCCTGCATTTTTACAATAAAATATGACAAAGTCCATTTCTCTTCAGTGGAAATGTCCTTTATCATCCTTTGTCAGCCTACTGGAAAGGAGACATTTTACAGTGAAAGACATATTCTGTCTCATTTGAATGAATGTCTAGTGATCAGTTTTCCTTGCTTTCTGCATCCTCAGATCATCGCCAATGTAAAGAGAATTTCCTGAATTCAGATCAGTGTGCATTTATTGTATCACTCTCTTATATTATTGTGTCATTATTTTCTAGTGTATTTGAAGGATACAGTTATGTGATGAATGACAAACAGCAGAAGAGTTAAAGGTGACATCTAAGGAAATGAGTCTGGATCTTCAGCAAGTTTACCGAATGGAAGTTCACTATTTTTTACAGTCAGATTGCATGATGTAAATTCTTGTAGCTGGCAACACATATGTACAGGTATTTGTAGTTTATTCACTACCTTACTTAGATCAGCAGTGGGGAGATGATGCAGGAAGTACTAGAACTGAACTCTTCCATATCCTCATGTACCATTAAGTCTAGCATTGTAAAAAAAAAGTAAGGAAACGACGCCCTTTATGGCTACAGCAATAAAATACACTATGCAGAGCAAAAACCTAACCTCATAGTCCCATTTTATGTTCTAGATTCGGAGCCACAGTCCCTCCCAATTTCTGGTCATCAGGAGAGTACCAATGATAGATTAATTAGACTGAAATCAGACGAGGATTTTGTCTGGCACTATCAAGTAAGGGTCTTATCTTGATGCTTTCAGTTTCTTTAAAAAATGTAGTAGGGGACAAGTACCAATGATAATGATCATCTGTTTTCAAAGAAGGATGTCTTCCCAGGTCAAAGCCAGGCCTAAGTTTCTACTAGCTTTCAGATGAAGTTCTTTATATGAAAAACATTTCAGGGAGTGAAGGGTTATAAAAAAAAAAAACAGTGGGAAAACATTTAAAAACTAAGTCCATCAATTAAACAAGAAAATCTCAGAGGCTCTAAGAATCTGGAAATAATCTTATTGCAGCTTCCTAGTATATAATGAAATAAGAGTTCTTCTATTAATAATGATATTAATATAATGTTCATACCAGATTTCAGGTATAGACACTGACTGAGTTCAGAATTATGATCAAAATGAATAATTTTTCATAAGAGGTTCCAAAGAAACATAAGGAAAAATTTCTTCATTTTTAGGGTGACAGAGCACTGGAACAGGCTGCCCAGATGAGTTGTTGAGTCTCCTTCTTGGAGATATTTAGAACCCACTTGGATGAGTTCCTGTGTGACCTGCTTTAGAAAGTATTGCTCTGGCAGGGGGTTTGGACTAGATGATATTTTGAGGTCCCTTCCAACCTTTAAGATTCTGTGATTCTGTGAATTATGGTCTGTAATACTAGCACTTTTTCAGAGACTTCAGACATGGAATCTCAGTTTTGTTGAATTAAAGAAAGAAAAATGCTAACTTAATCACAGAAAATAATTAGAACCATATGTTAGAAAAACAGGTTTTAAACCTCATATTTATCCTATATAACAAACTGGTTCCATGACTAAACCAGGTACTAAGTTACCTTAGTCTAAATTGATGCCTTTAGTGCAGTTAAAACAAATAAAAATTTCTATTTTCTGGTGCATTTTCTTGTTTTATCTTGTTAATATGCAGTAAACACATGTAATGCTTTCTGGAAAAAAATAGGTAAACCTAAAGTCCACTATTGCACTTTCAACTGATCACTTTCAGAAACATTTCTTTGACTAAAGGGTGACTGAAAGACAACTATTTGCTTGTCCATTAAGTCTTTTTCAAGATGGTGAAAGTTGTTCCAGAGTTCTTTTTATTCTGATTTCCATAGAAAATTTTTACAAGTCAGGCCTTAAGAACAAACTTTTTGTAGGCAAGGATAATCCTTCTTATTCAGCCTACGATGAAGGGTTTGTGAAATTACTCACTCTATAACTTTCTCACATTTCCTGAGGACTTAGCCTTTTCCCTAATGTTCATCTGTTAAATTTAGTACAGCATTGAACTCTTAGAATCAGAACCTCTATTTCCTAAGGTTGTTTTCAAGTGTCTTTATTATTAATCATTCAGGCTCTCAAATATCACTTGCTCCTCCATCTCTTCAGCCCTTCCCCCATTTTTATGTTCCACTGTTTTGCTTCAATCACTATTTTTTTCTGGGTTTTCTCATGTTTCTGACTATTTACTCTTAGCATTGTTACAGCTTATCTGCTGAACCATGTCAATCTACTGGAATCTACACAGGCTATCAAATTCAAAACTCTTCTCTGAGCTGATTTCAATCAATTTTCTTCCACTTGGCCTATAGTTTTTTTCCAAGTCTAATTTCAGCTTTAATAGTACTATTTCAGCAAAACCAACCAAATATATTTCCGAAAGCAAATCTGCAGAAAATGTGGAAGGTATAACAATACTTTTATTGCTCAGGATTGATTCTTCCTTGGTTTGTAACATGTCTCTGCAGTAAATGTGAGCAAATAACCTATCCTGGCCTGAGTTAATAACTTTTTTTCTGGTTTACTTTTTTGTTTTTTCAGTGTAATTTCAGTTTTCCTATCCTACCTGACAAAATGAGAAAGGATAGCTGGAGGATGGAAGTAAACATGTTTAAGAGAGTTAAAATGCAATGGAACACTGCTCTGGCAAAAGAACCAAAGACCACACAGCTGATGTAGACATTAAAAGTTACTGTTCTGTTTCAAGGAGATACCCACTTTGAAAAACACTGACAAGCAAGATAAGTAGTAAGATTACTTGGGGCTACTTGCTGTTTTGATGTGGTGTGCTACCTTTCTCTAGCTGTTTCATCAGAAAGCCCCAGATTTTTATACATAGGAAGAAATGTGTGTCTTCTTTCACCTACAATTGCTTCACTGGGCTTTTGACTTTGGAGTTCATCACTGTATTCTGCAGCACAGCAACACAGAAGCCATACTTCCCACATTCAGATATCACACTGTAGTGCTTTTTAGGCTCATTTCTCCACTGAGTGGAATAACCAAGGAGAAAGAATAAATAACTTTGGAAAATAATTTGTTGGGATTACAAATAAATGTAAATCTTATGGGATTAGCAGAATGATATGTGTACTTGGAAAAGTTGCAGAAAAAAAAGACAAACACTGAAAAATTGGGTAGAGATGAGAGAACAATATATGAAGCAAAGAGGAAGGAGATATCTGGTAGAGAGTGAGGAAATTGTCAGCAAAAGAGATGGGTGTGAAAGGCAGAAAGGATTCCCTGGAAAAAAGTAGTTATGGAAAGATTGCATAGAAGGGATCTGAAGAGGGAGAAATGCAGAGGGAGAAATCACTGATGTATACAACCGACCTGACATTAGGCAGTAAAAAGCTTGTACCTTTCAATAGGACATGTATGTTTACCAAAAGGCTAGAACATTCAATCACATTCTATGTAAATACGCCAGTGACATAATTGGTTTACTTTTCAAAACAGATATACAATTATGCATGAAATTTAGTGGTCTATTTTCCTGAGAAGTTATTTCATTTGATTATATAAATGTAATTAAATCAATCCAGTATTCAGGTATAAATCCCTTTTCCCCTTTTAATATTTGTACACTCATTTGTGGAAACAGTATATGCAATGGGCTTTTATCCATGGGTAAAATAACATTATTAAAAAGACTAAGCTTCCATAGCCGGGAAGGACTGTTGGAAACTAAACAAACTTCACTGTTTATTCATTGAGGTCAAACCTACAGGCATGAAAACAGTATTAAAATGCATTCTTAATTTTTAATTTCCCCACTATCTGTCAATACATTAAAAAATCACGACAGCTTTTTCCAGTACAACAAATACATACATACGTAGTTGAAAAGTGTGCCTACATTGAAGTATATTTAAAAGTTTAAAATACTGGCCAGGAAAACAATGTTGAAAAAACCCCAAGGTTTCTATTAAAAAACAATTCTGTACAAACCAATTTTGTTTTGCACGTCATTAAAGTGCAAAAATATAAGTAAAGCAAAAAATTCCGGCTCTGAAAAATGTTTGTTCTTTTATGACTTTCTCAAACAGCAAAATAAATGCCTTTCTTTTTACCTTTCTGACTACTCTTTGTCCCCCATTCTCCATCTCATGTCAAGAAAATATGACTGGAGTGCAGCAGACAGGAAAGCTTTTCATGTTTTCACTGCAGTGTACTGTTTCTGAGATCTCTTTCACTGCCAAAGGAATGTATTTAAAAATCTTAACAACACTGCAGCCTTTTTTCTTCTGTCAAGCACATCAGAGTTTGAAATAAAAGATTTGAGATTATAACTGTCTGAAAAAGAAAACGGAAGTCTTATAGAGAAACAGACGCTACAGCATTACATATTCCGACAGTACACTGTGTTACGCATGGCCAGCTGTAGCAGAAAAACTGCTTATTTTAATGTTACACGTTGGTCTTCTGTGCAGTGTCACAGCACCACAACATCTGGCTTTCCTCCTCTGCTCTATTTGCTATAGCCACCTCACACACCTACTTATTGACATTCTCTGCTCTCTGGAAGTAGCTTTTGCTGAGGGAATATCTATATTTTCCTGTTTGTTTACAGGCACAACACACTTCATAAACACAGTTTCCCCTCAGCACAATTCAACTTTCTCAAATAACCTTAGTGCTTGAGCTAGCAGTTACTGTAAAGATAATTTTCACTGTTGAAAAATTAACTAAACTTGACGTTAAACCATAATATTTGGAGCAATTGTTACAATGGTAAATATTCTACATATGAAAGCATGTAGTAAGTGGAGAGACCTCAACAGTCATAAGGAAGTGATTCTGCTATCATTTTTCACTACAGTATATACAGTAAAGATATACAGTAAGGAACATTATGCATAACCCTACACAACCTTGAAACAACTGATATTTATAAATTTAAATTCCATCCATGCCTGGATAAATGTAATGGAAATTTTCTCAGTCATATTATGATCTTAAATAGGAATTTAAACAAAGTCTTATTTAAATAAGATGAATATCTCCACATATTCATTTTGTCTGGAAATTTCTCATCATCTTGTTCATAATCACACAATCTTTTTGAAGATTATCATGTATAGGTACTGTAACCTGGAAAATAAACAGTACAAAAAGCTATTCTATTAAAAAATAGAATCATTAGCCCTTCATACGAAAGAAAAACTTTTCATTATACTTTTACTAAGCATCAATATGGATTATTATTATAATGCTTGAAAATTATATGCTGCACAATTTACTCTTTGGAAGTACCTCTACTATATGAAACCTTTCTGTCAAGGGGTGCTAAAAGGGAACATCTCCTCCAGCAGCTCTGACCCAGAACTTTTTTCTTACCCAGGTGCTGGAGACCAGCCCTGGGCACTCAGGGACTCAAGGTCTCTACCCAAGTTGAGGGACATGGCAGCTGCTGCTTTCCCATTTGCAGGTTCAACCAGTAGCGAGGCTGAGCTTGTACCCAGGAGCTGTCTCCTGTCCACTCACTGTGACACCTCCAGTAG
Organism: Colius striatus; assembly: GCF_028858725.1. Taxonomy (NCBI): domain Eukaryota; kingdom Metazoa; phylum Chordata; class Aves; order Coliiformes; family Coliidae; genus Colius; species Colius striatus. The sequence goes on from NC_084761.1 coordinate 30,804,922, forward strand.
TTGGTACTTAGTCCTCACACATGGTACAGAGTGATATTTTGCAGAGTTAGTTAAGAAAGCATTTAACAAGTATAACAATATGATAAGACAGACTGTGGTGATTATACATAAGGCTTAGTCAAACAAGCATAGTGACTGGCCTCATTTTCCATATGACCAGAACCTTTTATTCCCATCTTTCTTTTATTCCTCTCCTACTCTCTTCTCTTGAATGTTCTCTCATCAATTTGACTACTTCTGCTGAGTTCCTTCTGTCAAGATTTTGAACCACCAGGTTTGTATTCTTATTGGCTGTAACATCCTGCTTTTTATGCAGTTTCTTGATAGGGCATCAATTAGTGTGACTGACATGGTTTGTTTCTTGGTTTTGTCTCTAATGTTTGGCTGTCAGGGTGGCGTTATTTTCTTTATTGGTTACCCAATTATTATTATCTCATTTGACAATCAGATAATCTTACTGACATAAACCTTTCCACATTGTCACAAATAGCAAGAGAATAAAATGCCTGTTGTGTGCTTGCACTGTCACTGTCCACTGCATCCAAGAATCCTGAAGGAAAATGATGCTGTGTTCAACTGCTGAGAATCAAAAATTTGTCCTTGGAAAGAAATACAAAGATAAATGGGATATTGGAAGAAATCCAATGACAAAGGAAGTGAACAGGGAGCTGGTGAGTGAGAACTGATTTAAAGGTAAAGAAATCAGATATTGAGACTAAGAAGATGTGAGGAGAAGAATGTCAATGGCATCCTGGCCTGTATCAGGAATAGTGGTGTTCTCCCTAGTAACAAGCAATAGAACAAGAGGAAATGGCCTCAAGTTGAGCCAGGGAAGGTTCAGGCTGGATATTAGGAAGAATTTCTTTACTGAAAGGGTTGTCAGCCATTGGAACGGGCTGCTCAGGGAGGTGATGGACTCACTGTCCCTGGAGCTGTTTAAGAGATGGGTGGATGTTGCACTTAGGGAAAAGGCCTAGTGGTTGATAGGGCTGGGACAAAGGCGGGACTCGATGATCTTAAAAGTCTCTTCCAGCTGAAACAATTCTATGATTCTATGTAGTAATTGTGCCCTTCTGATTACAATGAGAAACTCTACAGAACCTTCAGTGAAACCTGGTTCTGTGATTTCCTCCATCAACAACGAAGACATGTGAATCCTTCTAGCAATATGTGCAGCTCATGACTGAAAAGAGTTGATACACTCAGAGGATGAAAACCTCTAGCACTACATCTGTTCTGTTAGCTCAAAGGCCAGAGGCCTGTATTGGGGATTTAAAGACTCTGGACTGTTGATGATCTGGTTATGAGATAGAACATTTTTCTGTTCAAAAATATATATATTATGTCATTAGTTAATGCAATTGATTAATAAATCCTACTGTCCTAACCATACATACAAGCGTAATCAAAAATCTACATAAAATCAAATTTAAAGCATTAGAAAAATTGAAATAATGCCCACAACTAAGATGCAATCTCACTTTACATATCTGTTATTAAACTACTAGTTATTTTAATTTATATTCCCTTCCTCACTTCAGAAAATTGCTCATTCATAAGACCTTTTTGAGGTATATGACATTACATAGTCATATGCCCTTTCCATTCCATCTATTTACTTTTTGTTTAATACATAGTAAAGGGAAGAAGCTTCAGAAATAAAAACAAGGCAGATATATCTGCAATTGTAGATCTGGAGTAGATGTTAGTCTTTAGCAGCCCTGTGAAAAAGTTTTATTCCAAACTTCACAATGACTTTTACAAACCTTTCCTTTACTACATAAATTTTTGCTTTGTAGATTTTTCTACTACAGATCCTAAGCCAAATTTATAAGTATTGAGAAGAAATAGAGAATTCAGTAGAGCCTATATCCTTAGTGTACAATAGTACACTGTGCCAAGCACACTGAAGAAGCGGAGGTTACGAACACCCCAAACTAGGCACCCGAAATTGGTGAATACATTTAAGCTTAATTTCTCTGCATGACCATTAACCGTCTGTAAAATGGAGATAATAAAATCCCTTAACTTTATGAGGATTTTATGAATATAAAGTAACGCCTGACATTATATTAATGAGTTCCATTTGAAAAATAGCATAGAAAAATCAATAATTTCTGCTTAGAGAGTGCAGCCTGAATAGTTTGAAGTCAATAAGGCATGTCCATGCACTGAACAAGGACAAGAGAACAAAATACTGAATACTCCAAATTATGGAAGTGCTGTCCCTGACTCAATGAGTCAGGGATCTCATCTAAAAAAAACTTACTCTGTGATGATGTAATTAAAGACCATTGTAATGTATATGCCCAAGGGAGTCAAATAAAGGTTGCATGGGCAATTTTAACTTTAATATTTTCTAATTTGAATGCTTGACTTTGTGATCTTAATATTTTTAATATAATTTTTCTGAATATAATAATAATTGAGTAGGAAGAGAGAATTAAAGAATTACACAAGATTTTTCAGATGTGACTTGAAAAACAATGGGCCCTAGACAACAAAGAAGGAAATCTTGAAGCTATCAGACATTGCAGAGACACTGAGGAGACAGTACTATTACAGTGAGAAGATAATCAGAGATAAGTATAACACAAAGAGCTTCCCAGTCACCTGATTTTTAAGTGTTTATGACAATAACATATTAAATATTTACTAATTTTTCTCTCTGAACCACATTACGTTCAGTCAGGCTCCTGAAGCTTCATCTGAAAGCAGAATTAAAGTCCACTCATATTCATCAATAAGGCTCTTTCTGATGAGGCAACAACTAATTATAACTCCATCGCCAGTTTTTGTTACTTTGTAAAAATCATGAGACATTGCCAAAGTTTTTGCTTGTGACTCAAAGTGCTCCTCAACAGTGTAAATGATGACTAGATCGTACTAAGGAGTTTTCATGAACTCATGATTAATATCAGATCTTCCTTTCTAACATATTGCAGATTTTTCTGACTCACCACAGAAATGTGATCTCACTGAAAAAAAATGAGAGGTGGAAAGAGTGATCAGCCCACTTTCAGTGACTGCTGTTCTTCCAGTAACAAAAATTATTTTTAAAAGTGTCTTAAATTTTTTCAAGGTAACAACTACTTATGAGAGAATACATAAAAATCACAGTTATGCTACTCTGTGTTGCTTAAAATTCAGATGAGGCCCTAAAAAAAGCAAGTTTTTAAAAGAGGAGTCTCAAAGCTATTTCTCAAATGTATCTGATATTTACAATATTTTATTTCTCACATCTTCAAATGCCAACAGCATATTGGTTTTTATACTTGTTTCAGACTGTACAGCATATATTAATTAAGGATCAAGTCTAATGCTGATTCCTGGCACACAGACAAACTGAGTAGGTCACATAGATTAGACAACAAAAGTCTGTGCGATATTTTTTCTCCTAAGTCTAAGTACATGACTGTGGGAATGATAGTGCCAAGACAGTGGTGCTGTATATTAGAGTAAAAGAAGTCTGTACTCCTGTACTCCTTTTGAGGTATAAAATACACTCAAACCAGCTCTCTCCCCTTCCCAATACTGTGTTCCCCACTCCCTTGCCTGATCCCCACCAGTGATTTGTAAGAGAGACATTTTCAGATATAGTATGTTAGAACTCATCCAGAAATACAGACTGAAAATACAGTACCATAAAAAAAAAGCCATTACATTATTTACTATAATTAATTATTTTTTAATTCTATGCACTACAGTAAACATATATTATTGTACAGTAAATGGTACCCTCAGCAGCAAACCAGAAGAGTTGCTATACATGTTACAGAATGGAAGTCTTGTACCTGTTGGATCTGACAGAAAGGGAAGCCAGTTTTGAAACGGGATGAAGTCAGTCTAACTAGACACAAATCCAAGTTCAAGTAGCATCTATGATGTGAAGTTCACAGTTGAATTAACTTCTGTTCCCATCATGTGTTCTCTAACAGTTCTGTACTCTGAAATGTTTCTATATTAGCAGATACTGCTGAAGTAGAAGGATCCTGTAAACAAACTGACAGCATACACTGAAGGGAATATTGTATTTAAGTATACACATCTGTCCTGGTTTTAGAAGCTGGGAAAGAAGGCTTAGGAAACATCCCAAATATTACAGAAATGATACAAAGTATATTAAGACCTCAATATAGTTATACACTTACATGTGTCAAAGTAGACATAACATTAGATCTTACAGCTTGGGATAAAACTGAAAGACATCTTGAATCTCCTTTGAGTAGCTAAATAGTACTGTCATATACTAATGTTCCTATTTCCATTTTTCTCTTCCGAAAAAGGCCAGATGTGGTTTTCAAACCACCACAGTTTAAAGCTGTTTAGAAAGTCCTCTCAGGTCTTGTGAAATACATTTATTATCACAGTGGAAGCTTTAGCAACCATATCTTAAAATATTTTTTTTCTTAAATCTTTCTTATTCTGACTCCTGCCCAACAAATTCCAGCCCAATCCATATCTGAGATATGCAGAGAAGACAATGATTTAGTTGTTAATGATACCATAACTGCATTATGCTTACTTTATTCAGTAGGTCATATTCGATGATTTTGATTTTACACTGCATGAAGGAAAATAATAGATGACATAAAATGCTATTAATTAATCTCTTAACAATGATACAATTCTCTTCAAAAGCTGTGAGAACAAGATGGAAAAAGACTGATCCAAAAGTCAAAGCATTTAAAGATATAATCCCAACTTTGTAAATATTTCACTGAATGGGTACAAGCACTTCTGAACTCTTTAGAATACAGTTTACCCATAATTTAAAAGATATCAGAATACTTACGCACCTGGCTTTTACACTTGTGATAGGAATTTGAAAACAAAATGTTGCAACACAAATAGTATTTTCTTTCAAATTTCTGTACTGTTTCCTATTCAGGAATGTATATTTTTTCCATAATGCCAAAAATTATGTGAGAAAAGAAGATGTTCTCCTTCTGACTAACTCACTCCATGACTAACTAAAGACTCAGGAACACCTGGGTTTATTTAAGTGAAATCATACATGAAGAAGTAATTTATGTCAAAGTCATAGAATACAGTTTGTGACAATGCAACTAAAACGATCAAGAAATTGAGAGGAATACAGTTTTGAGGATCTCCTAAAACCAAAAGCACTCAATATACTGCAAAAAGTCTCTAAATCTTCATGTGACAAATCAGCATGGCAATGTAAACTGTTACTATCTTTAAATACAAACTTTGCATATGCACATTTATTTTTTGCAGCCTGCTCTTTCTGGGTAAGATTTCTATTATGTAGAAACATGTATAGTGTTATATTTATTATATGTATTACCATACCATTATATGTTACAATACAGAAACATTGCACTGACTGATAATTAATTCAAATTGTCTTAATTAGAAACACTATCATATAGGTTGAACACTAAAAGGATATAAACAGGAATAGCACTAAAACCTTAAAAAGAGAAAAGGTTCTTGCAGATTTTTGTGAGGACAGGTATCAGGTTTGTTTTCTTTAACAATTAAGTTCCTGCAATGAGGAATGAATAGCATGTTAGTGACATTTCTAATCGATAAAAAGCTGTACAGCTATCTGATCCTTATTGAAGATGGAAACAACGTACGTACAGAAGAGATCTAGCCATATTAGAAACCTAGGCTGATAGCAAAATGAGAATTTCTTGCAAAACAATGCTGCTACAGAATATTCCTTGATTTGAGGAAGAGATATTCCAGAAATAGTAATTTATTACATGTCAGATATGATTTAAATAAGACAGGGTCCAAAGAACACTAGTTGCTTCCACTTGATTTTTCTCTTGTTTACATCTGATATTTTCACAAGGAATCATAGGTTTACTTTAGCTGAAAACATTAGACAAAGTAATATTAAAAAAAAACAAAGCCATAAAAAAATATAATCTCATGTGTTTTCCATTAGGGTTCCAAAAGAAAACATTGTTTATAATAGTCCACTAGATCAGGTTGGCTAAATCACCTTAGTTATGCCTTTTATACCTTTCATCATCATCTTTTTCAAGGGTGATACATATCTAACTTTTCCTGTTTACACAAACCACTTGGTTATACTTATGTCACATTTCATCAACAAAGGCTCCCCTGTGATATGTGGCGAGTACCATGGCGAAGCAGGTTGTCCCCCTGCAGTCCATGGAGGCCACCAACAAGCAGAGACCCACCTGCAGCCCGTGAAGGAGCCGACGTCAGAGCAGGTGGATGCCTGAAGGAGGCTGTGACTCCATAAAAGTTAATCCTGGAGCAAGTTCCTGGTAGGACTTAGGAGCCTGTGGGGTGAGAGGAGCCCACTCCAGAGCAGGTTTGCTATCAGGATTTGTAATCCAGTGAGGGACTCAGGCTGGAGCAGTCTGTCCCTGAAGGACTGTTGTCCTGGTGGGTGACCCACATTAGGGCAGTGTGTGAGGAGCTGCCCCCATGGGAGGTCCCATGCTGGAGCAGTTCGTGAGGAGCTGCAGCCCATGGGAAGGACCCACAATAGAGAACTTTGTGAGGGACTGTCTCCTGTGGGGAGGGATCCCACAGTGTAGCAGTGGGAAATGTAGTGAGGCCTCCCTCTGAGAAGAAGCAGCGGCAAAGTCCATCTTAACAAACTGACTGCAATTCCCATTCCCCATCCCCTGCACTGCTGGTGGGGGAGGAAAGGGAGTCCCAGGAAGAGGAGAGGTGGGGGCAAGTGTTTTTAAGATGGTTTTATTTCTCATCTCCCTGCTGTTATTGTTCCTTTAATAAATCAAACCCCTTTCTCCCTAAGTTGAGTCTGTGTTCTGGTTTATCAAGGAGCAGCTTTTGGCTTAGTAACAGGGGGAGCGGGTTGCAGTGAAGACCCGGTAAAGAGTTTGTGGACTCTCCCCCGGCTCCTGGGTTCAGACCCACCTCCGGCCTGGCTGGGCCAATCTGGCGCCTCTGCCATCACTATTTAGGGGACGGGAATTTGAAATGCGAGGCTGGAGGTGTAAAAGTAAGGTACAAGATGGAGGCGACCACGCGGACCCTTCAGCCAGAGAAGGAGGAAGGAAAGAAGCAATAGACCAGAGACTCCTCTGGAAGCCGTGGCGAGAATGCAAGCTGTGCCCCTGCAACCTATGGAGATCCATGGCAGGACTGAGAGTTACCAGCAGCTCCATGTGAGTGAGCCCGGACGGGCGAGGGACTGTGTGGGGAGGGGCCATGGCCCAGGCCGTGCTGGAGAGCCTGCACGCCGCAGAGCAGCCCCACACGAGAGGCAGAGAGGAGCTGCAGCCTTTGGAATGGGTGCGCGTCGGAGCAGCCCGTGCAGGTCTGCCATGCGTGTGAGTTACCCCACGGACTTGCAGGGAGGACTGGTGTGGAGTTCACCCGTCCTGAGGAGGGACAAATGGCAGAAGCTATCAGGAACAGACTAACTGAAACCTCCACTGCCTGCCCCCCCAAACCGTTCAGGGGGGGGACAGGGTAAAACCACCGGGATCAGGGCTCTGAGCCCAGGAAGAGGGGAGGTGTGGCAAGAAGGTGTTCTTAAAAAGGCTGGTTGGACTCTTAATGTATTACTCTGTGTTGTTTCATTTTGGTTACGTTTTGGGTTTTTGGGGGTATGTTTTAGTTGATGTTGCATTAAATTATTTTTCTGTTTTCTTCCCCAAACCGAGTAGCCTGGTCTGGTTTGTCCTGAACCTTAAGCGGCAATTAAGGTCTCCCTGCCCTTGAGCAGTTCTCAGCCTCTTAGGTACTCGAGGCTAATCGTGGTCTTTGTTCCCTGATGGGTTTAAACCACGACAGTCTGTTTTTCCTGTGATGCTAATTGCTGAGTGATCTCTCCATCCTTATCTCAACTCACAAGCCATTTGTTATATTTCCTGTCTCTCCAGTTTAGGAGGGGGAGTGATTTTATGACTTGGTGGACTTCAGGCTAAACCACCACAGTCACAATTAATTATAGGAAGAAAAATATGTATTACCTTATAAAAAGTGTAATCCCTCATTTCTCATCTCATAAATAAATAAAGGCACTATATCCTTAAAAAATGTATACATAATTCAATTAATTTATCTATATTGCTTTTTGGTAAAAAATGCATAAAATTACACAGTCATCTCTGAAAATAACCATGAGATTCAAATTAGAAATGCAAATGAGTAAAACTAATTAGATAACAGCATGGGTACTTTCTAAGGTCTTGTGTACATAATAAAATAAGATAATGTACTTTGAGCTGACTAGCCTTAACAGAGTTGCTCAGGGCTTAGGTCTAAATGTGTCTTTTCCACCATGGGAGAATATCCAGCTTAAACAATGGTGATGTTGCTGGTACAAACTAATTTAACTAAGGCCAGAAGCCTCTCCTGTGTACAGTGGCTAGTAGGGGCTTGGGCAGTGGATTATAGAACAGGACTGTGAGATTGTTGAGAAGCATGCAATTCTATTTTCCTGCCTACTTCTGGCCCCTAAGACATTTTACCTAAGAGCAGTCAGTATCTGCTTTTCAGGTCCTTTCTTGTGCATATATAACAAAAAGGAGAATGTGTCAAGAAAGCAGGAAAAGGACTTAAACTACATTACTATTTAATATTTTTATTTCTAATTTCCTATGTCTTATTCACACATTATAAATTCATAATTAAACCACAGAAGATCAGGTACAATGTGAATACAGTTTGAGCCTGTAAGGCTAAAACCTTAAAAAATGCAGGTGTAATTTCAAGACTAGTCTTGTGACTTTTAACAGCAAAACACAGTGTTTTATGTTGGTCTGTCCACTCAATTTCATGCTTTAATTTTAGTTTAAATTTTTAAGAGCTTTTAAAGATCATCTCATTCTCAAAACAAAACTAGTGGGCCAACAATCAATTACATACCTTGTGTTTACTTTTGACCAGAGTTTTAGACGCTACTGATAGGATTTTGTTTTCTCTGGGGCAAAGTAGATAATCCATTAACAACAACAACAAAAAGATTGTTTTCCAGCTTAATTTTTAAAATGTCAAACACATTTGAAAACCAATCTGATATAGTATTTCATACTGGTTGCTGAGAGATTAATGTATTGTCAAGGCAATAAGCTACATGATGTTGATTGTTTTCTTCAGTAACTTAAGAGAATTTTAGTGATATATGCTTTTCAAATGTTAATATTTAAAACAATTATTATTTTCTTTTTATCAATTTCCTAAATCTAAACTCAATCTTTTCTTATTAGGTATGTTGAACTTTGAAACAACAAACATCAAGCAAGACAGGAATAATTAACTTCATGATAGTTTGGAAACTTATACCTCTAACATCATTTTCCATCACACAACAATAAGCTGGTCAATTTGTTTCTAAGGATTTTTTCTTCGGGTTTTATTCTTGTTTTTTGCTTGTTTCTTTATTCATAATTTTTCCAATGACATAAGTAAAATCCTCAAATTACTATTTCATTCACAGTCATAAAATTATCTCATCATATACTGTTTAATCATATGTCCTTTATCTCAAAGATAGATAATTTGACAGGAAAGAGTAATCAGGAGCAGAATACTCCTAGCACAGCATTGTACTATGGCAACACCTGAAAAAGTATGCTTTTTATTATAAAAGCAGCTGGGCTATGAAACACAATTTTCAGTTTTATCCCTCATTCTTAACTTTATATGTTAAAATTTGCAACTTTTAATACTGTCTTCTGGTAACTGCTAGAAATATCAGGATTTAGACATGCAAAGGACTGCACCTGAGTAATGGAATGGACATGTTGGAATGTTAAGTATCTGTCAAAAATGAAAGTGTTCATTGGATTTATATTTATATGCTATATCTGATAGCACTGTTGTTCACAACAGAAGCCTGCTGTACTTATGCTGAGATTCAGATTTTATTTTTTTCATAAAAATGAGGTGTAAAAAGCTGAAAACATTGTCTCAGCAGTCAATAAATGTTATTACCATATCTGTTCAAAAGTAAATTTAATACCGAGGTGGTACTGGATTCAATGACACTGCATGATTTTTTTTTTCATCTGAACAAACACAAATACAATAGGAATGTCAATTACAAGACTATTTCCTTAAATAATTGTGAGAAACTGGAAATTTAGCTAGTGTCACATTACTGTTATACATATAAATTAAAATATATATACAGATCTATAAAAAGAGTCTTTCAAAGAAACAAGGCTAGTTTCCAACTTTTCACTAGTGTGAGAAGAAAACATTAAAGAAAAGTCCTCATCATCTGAAGTATTCCAGTAGCCGATTTGAAGAATTCTGCTTATTGGTCTGCTGAGGGTAGTTTTCAGTACAGACTGAAAGAAAGCCTAGTAATTCTTCTATTCTAATTCTTAAAGAAGACCATTTTTACCTTTTACAGAACCAGTAATCCAAAACGAGATAAATCTCAGTATTATAAGCAGGATTAAAATGCTAATGCTTGGCCTTCTAGTCTGCAATATGGGACTCTCACTACAAAAGGAGACTATTTCACCTCATTAACTATCACAAGATATCTGTTACCCAGCCCATCAATGTTTAAAAGGATTTAGGGTTTCCATATCCAAGGTGGCTGGTTAATAACAATCTTTGAAGATGATATTAACTAAAAATACAGCATTTTAGTTTTCTACTGCTGTAGATAGAGAAAAGAGCACTGTGCTTTCTAGGATTAAGGACTGAATATAGTTTAACTAAAAATCTTGATTATCTTTTTACTGTGCCAAATTAGTTAATTTTTTTTTTCATGTAATTACTATTTTACCAAGAGAACTCTTGAAAAACCATCAGCACTGTGATTCCCCTTTTAACTCTTCATTCCTCAGAAAACAAATATGAACTTTTGGAAAAAAATCCTGTAACAATTTCTAATTAACTACCAAGTAGATACCATGTAAATGATGTCTTTACAACATTGCATTTTACATTTACAAGAATAATAAAATGTCTTCCACAAAAATTTAGCCTGATTACTAAAACCTTGATGTTCATCAGACTCTGGGGTAGAGATCTTCACCTGCAGAAAAAATTAAATATCCTTAAACAACTAAATGGACTATTGCTATCACTTTACATTTAATCATGAACAACAGGTGTTTCCTAAGTCTTGGCTGGTAGATTAAGGACATCTGTTAAAAGAAAAATCATTTAGAAAGCATCTAGTTCTTCTATCTGTCCTTATAATTTGTTAACTTTACTTAAAAAAAATAAATGTACCACGTTTCATTTAGTTTTTTCTTCATATTTCTTGGTAATTCCTACTCATAACTCTGTTTTTTTCTCCTAGGTGCTAGCAAGGAGTTAAATTATTCTCATAAGTTATATTAAGTAATAATTTTCTTGCTGTTCCTTTTTGAAGTTTCCCTTAAAGCAAAAATATTCTTTTTCTGATTTTCTGGAACCTGTCCTGTTATCTTTCAGCAATAAATAGACAGTTTCTGAGACTGGCTCAATTATACTTTGGAAAACTTTGAATCAATTTTGTCTTATTTGGCCCATTCAAAACACAGTTTGTTCAAGTATCCAAATCCATCTTTCTTTAGTCTGATATGAAGTATTTGTTGTTGATAACAATTGTGCTCCTCATACTGAGAATGTCCAACTGCATAAACTGGAGATGATTGAATGAGGGATTATATATTAGTTTTGTTAGTATTATCTTTCAAAGAGCCTTCCTGGACCACTGAGCAGCAGACCAACACTTTACATAGTTTGCTTTTATTGCTAATGCACTCATAGAATTATTTTTTATTTTTTATGTGCTCTGGTAGTTATATTTCATTTTGTGTTTTGGCCTTTCTCTGACTTTGTCTGTGCATGTTCTTAAAACAGAGAATTCCAATATCAAGAGTTTTGTTACTCCTATACAGACTGATTACATTTAGGTCATAGTAGGGTGAAAAGCTGTAAATGAAGTGAGACAGGACATCACACCACATAAAATTTTCTTACCCTTTGAAACAAGATAATTGTATCCAAGATGCTTCTGCAAATGGTCCTTGGTCCAAGCTAGACCCTAACCTCTATATGACCATATCTTGTGATTGGCCACTGGCTCAGGCTGTGACTATAGCAGAAACACTAATTTAACAGATCTGTGTTTATGTAGATCACTATACACTAGAGTTCTGGACTCTGCACCCTCTGTATATTAATGTAGAAGTAAGTAGTTATTTTCTTATAACAATGTTTATTATTATAGTATTTAGATGAAGAAAATCAGAATTGACATCACTAAATTTCATTTATTTGTTTAAACTTATCAAACATTACACCTTGCAAGAAGAAAAAAGGACCACGCCCAAGGCTTCTGATTTTATATTGTATTATTAAATCTGAACCAGTAGATTATAGGATTTCTGAGACTCTTTCTTAAAAACCAGGGATGAATGGCACAAAATAACTCATTATTTCTAGGTTCAATTTACAAAATCACTTATTTTACAAATTGAGAACAGGGCAGGCTATTTACCTCTTGTGTGTTAAACTCTACACTCTGAAGGATCTCTCAAGGAAAAAAAAAAAATTGCACATTTAACTTCAGACAACCACTCAGTACTAAGAAATGAGACTATTATTGTAACACCCTGCTGGTTTGCTTCTTTACCCTTTTCTGAAAAAAACACTACAACTAGAAGAAAAAAAAATAAAAGGAGAAAAAAAATAAAAGGAAAAAAAAAGTAACAAACAAAAAACAGAAGGATGCAAGCTCTTACATTCATAGCACATGAATCCTATAATAATCAATGGACTTCCATCAGAACTGTTTTAAAAGTAAAACGGGTTCTCTATAATGTTTATTATAAAAGTCTGGCTTTCAGTATTATATAATCATAGATAAATAGAATCTTGTCCTGGATTTCAGCTTTAGGGAAACTCAAACAAAGAAAAAAAAATAGGAAAAAAAAAATCAACCCCCAAAATTTAATTTAGAAGTTACATTGCAGGATATGGGTAAACATGCACCAGACTCCATAGTGCCCATTGCACCTGGTCCACAGTCTCAGCTATCGCTAATTTGGCTATTGTAGTCCTGTTACTTTAGAAAATACTATTTCAATTGGAACAGACCTACAATGATCATTTAGCCCAACTGCCATTCATTAAATCCATTATTGTTTCACTAATTACTCCAAAAAATCAGTTTCAGCTAGGCAAAGCTATACTGTACACATCTTTCTGACACTAGTCACATGGGTAATACAGCTTTATACTACTGCTACCACTGAGCAGTTCAATAGCCACTTTATTGTTAAGTCTCAACAAGGTTTGAAAACCAAGTTACCTTCAACTACAGTACAAACCATTAAACATGCAAAGAATACGTTTAATGTGTTCTACCGCAGTCTCCTACACTCCTCTCTCTCCTCTGGGAAGTCAGAACTAAATGTCCATTCAAAATCTATCTCAAGGGAATACTCAAGACTAGTAGCATGGAAAATTTTTGGTTGGTTGGTTTGTTGCCAAGGAAAAAGGAAAGAAAAAAACTTTCCTTTATTAGGACAAAATAAATTCACATTGGTTATTTCTAAATGGGGATAAGCACCTCTGTATGCTCAAGAATTAATCTTGTCTTTTGGGAGTGTTTTACTGTCTCCACCTCATGACTATCTTCAAAGGCTCTCCAGTGATTTGCTTGACTTCTGTGAACCCTGTGTAGTTGATCCGGAAGTATGGGCACCAAACATAAATTTTAGAACACAGTTGGGCACCTAAAATTTTGTAATGCAGAGTGTTTCATTGTCATTGTCCTTTGTATGAACCTAGTCTATAGCACCTAAATACTTGATTTGCATAGATACAGGTTTATAAATTGAAAAAAGTGCATGTACAAACTGAGGCGAGCTTGAAATCGCCTGAAAATTGCTCTGTATCAGTAGAAGTTAGACTCAAAGAAACTGACTGTAGGAAAGAAAACAGAATGGAAGCATATGCTCCAATTGCATCAAGAAAGGCAAACATAAAGATGCTAGAGGAGAAGAACTTAGTTAAAAAGCAAAAATAATAGAAAAAAACCCAAAACTCCGCCACAATTGAAGGAAAAGACAAAGTTTGAATAAGTTAGGCAAACAAGATTGAAAATGGTGTTAATTATGCCTAGCATCATAAATGGCAATTAAAAAAAGTAGAAACAGTAGATGCAATATAGTCGTTTTTAAGTTGTTAGTGGAGCAGAAACTGCAGCACATCCCATCATCTAGGAACAATTACCATCTGTTCCCATCAGGGAAACCATCCTTTCTTCAATACTCTGCTGTACAAAACCTATGTCCAAAACAACCACCTGTGATTAAGAAGGTGAATGGAATTCTGAATATGTAAATTTCAATTTTTTATTCTCTCTGTTCCTCAATGAGAATCTTATCTCATCTTTTCCTTTCTCCAATACCTTTCCCATCATTTTCTTTCCTACACTCCTAGGCCGTCCCATCTGCCTTGCTAGAAGTATATTCTGTGTAAAATGATTTGGATTGATTTATAAGAATTGTACGTAGGGAAAATCAAACAAAACAAATTGTTATATTTTGGAAGTTGTTCTGGTTTATGATGGGGAAAAATATGTTTCTATTGAATGGAAAGAAGAGAAATGGACAAGGCAAACTGGCAGAGAATAATCTACATTCTCGAGCTGACATGGACCTTGACAAGAGTAAAACTGTATTTTCTCTTAATTTTAATAAATGAAAGTCCTTTTGACTAGATCTATGATGGTATTTTAACTATTACTCAGCAAGATATAGAACTGAATAACAACATAGGACAGGATGTCACTGATATAATCAGCACCATTAATACCATGATGATTTGACATTAATGCGATTAGGAGGGAACATTTTCATACTGCTGCTTTTTTGTTATTATTGTTAGTTTAATAATCTCATCTTTGATAGGCATGTTTACTCATACAGACTTTATGTCTCTGTGCTGATGAATGAGAATTTGACATTCAGACAGAGATCCAGCCTCCTGCATTTTGATCTAATGGAGACAAACGTAATAAACAGGAGATTGCCAGCAGCCCTTTCAGATCAATTTATGATCTCATACACCATTATCTTAAAGAGGACATGCTTGTATTCTTTTGTTAAATCTACCTTCTAAGACTAGTGGTTGATTTTTCTTATAGGTATACACATAGTGGCTTAGCCGAGAATGACTGCAAGAAAATTTTTTTTACACTAGGAGAGGGTCTGCACTTAAAGATTTATTTAAATAATTATGAAAGAATGTCACAGCTAGGCACAAATATATATATAAAAAAATCAATAAAAACTTTTCCATAGAAAAATACACACAAAAACAAGCCCAAGAAGTCTACTGTTGAACAGAGATATGCATACAGGGTTTTTTTAACAAGTGTATTAAACTTTGGCCAGGAATTATACCTGCTTCTTGTTTACATTTTATTTATACTAGAGGTTAAGGACTTCTATGTAGTAATGTGTATAATAAATATCAGCCACACTATGCAGATGAAAAAAAGAAAAAGCAAATGAATACAAATAAATATATAAATGAAGAAAAGTGAACTGTGCAGGAAATCAATGGAAAGAAAAGTTGTTGGGAATAAAGAATAAGTCTGTGAGACAGAAGAAATAGGTTGTCTATCCAGGGACCTTTAAATACAACAAAATTCACTGAGAGATTAAACTCTGAATCTCAGACTAGCATGAGTCAGTCTGCTCCTAAAAAGCAATTTAGAGTATTCTGATTGCTCTGAGAGGAATTAGTCAGGCAGACAGGGATTTTCAGAGCATAGCTTTGGGCTTGGGTAATGATGTAAACCCGGCTGTATTGCCTCTGCAGCCCCTACACATTCCCATCTGCCAAAGTATTTCTCAACCAGTTACAAACTATTCACCTGAAAAACCTACAATCCATTCCCATTTCTATCATAGATTTCCTCTATGACCGCAGACTTCTTGGTCTACAGAGTACGTGTAAATGTCAGAAAATTTCACAGCTGTCAGGCTCAGAGGGATCCTGAAAGGTAGGGTGGGTTAGTATCAGTCTGTTGTCTCTGTGTCCTTATCATTCAACGTAACTCTCCAGAAGGAAACCAAGTGTGCAACCCTGGAGATGTCCAGGGTTGCTATGATGGAGGGGAAATCTGGGCATACTGGCTCTGCAGTCTTTTGTCCAAACCTTAAGGCCATAATTCAATGCACACTGAATTATGGGGCACTTCCCAGCTCTTTGCGGATCTAAGCCACTTCTTTTTCATAGTGCAACATATCTTCGTTACACGGACACAGCGACAACGTGAATAGGATTGGTGAACCAGTCTAACTGAAAAAAAAAATATGTCCATGATCAGCCACATAAAACAATATGCCAGCTCAGTCAGGCTTGGAAAAAGAGCAAACGTAAGAGATCTTAAACTATTTGAAGATCTGGCACCACAAAAACCTGAGTACCTCTAGAGAACCTATTTTCCTCAAACATAACACTGTTTCAGTTTATAGGTGTTATACTACAGACAAAAATAGACACAAAATACAGACAAAAAGTTACATTAATAGGTAGAAAATAATGCAGAGATACTGACATTAATCTATCACAGACTGGACTTTGTTCCAGAGGTTGTAGTTTTTGTTCTTATCATCAGCATGATAGAATAAAAAATTTCCATTGGAAGTTTCCTAGAACCATCATTCAGTCCAACTGCCTGACCAATTCAAGACTGAACAAAAGCTGAAGCATGTAATTAAAGACATGGTCCAAATACTGTGTTGGATATTTTCACAGTTCCAACAACACGCCTCCATAAATATTCAAAATACAAGTATGAAACAAAGAATGGACAAAACCCTGAATTTCTCAAGACGATAAACAGCATTACAAACTCCTCTGATGCACATCCACCTGTAACATCCACACTGATGGGCTTGCTTCATCCACAGAATTGTGCCCACCTGTCCAGTTAGTGTCAAAAATGGACTTACTGTATCATATAAACTGGAGGTAGGTATCTATGATTTGACCATCTACATTGCTTTAGTCATCCAGCACTATATGATTAGGCTAGAATGACGTAATTACTTACTTCTAATTCATTGCTTGCAATAGGACATATTGAGAGAGTAACTTTAGTTTTGGCCTTTGTTTACCAATACATTTTCCCTTTCAACTACTCCAAGAGCAGTTATACCAGAAAAGAAACAATATTTAAGCAAAACTTTTCTCTTTATGCTGCAGGTTTTCTTAAAAAAACTTGTTCAATTCCAAATAGTAATATAAAATTCTATTTTTTATTTTTAATATAAACATATAAAATTCAAAATAAAATTTAAAAAAACCCAAACCATAAGCTATTTTCTGAGTTGGCTAACAATTCCATTTTACAAATTCCTGAAGAATATCTGAGCTGGACTTTCAATCTTCCTTTGACTGAAATCCACAAAGTGATGTTTTCAAAGCAAGACAAACATCTGTGCAATATTAGCAATCTCTCATCCATATTTCAGCTATTCTTTCTGATTGGTTTGCAAGACCACACGATATATTTTTTTTTATTTTGTCCTTCTATCTCCATCCTTTTTTAGAGGTGTTTTCAGTATTCATGTTTTACAGGAAGGGAAAAACATTTTAAGACTTAATCACATAATTATATTCATACACACAGTCTCTTTGTAGTTGATTGTTTGTCTGCATAGAGGTTGAGCTTTGAAGTGCAGGATCTGTATTTATTTGACAAGGTATGCGATCTCACATCGTGTCACACAGACTCATGGTTTGGCAGATATTAGGAACGGAATAAATATGCCAAATGTTCTCCAGGAAAAGGGAAATCAGATTGCCTTCTTTCAGAACACATCTGTTTGTCCTGTATTAATTTAGAAGAAAATTATTCTCAATTTTTTGGTTTTATGTGAAGTATTAACTTTCTCCCACAGTGCTAAATATATTCATTTTATCAGATTTCTTACCAGAAAATATTTGGAGTTCAAATCATTACTACTGGATTTCACTAGAAGCATTTTGAACTGTATTTTTTTCCCAAAACTTTTTAAAAACAAAGGAGTTGGAATAACAATCTCAGCAGGAGTAACACCAACGCTATATTGAAGTGGACAAGTCTCTGGAATTGGAAAAAACAGTTTACGGCTATAGACACATGAATCTATATGTAGAATCATAAATTTAAACGAAACTTTACCATTGAAAATATAATTGGAGAACAACTACTGTATTGTGTAGGATGAGGCTGTTCAGGGACATTTTTGCCCTAGAGATCTAAAATGAGGTCTAATAATCCTACTGTTTGAATAGTAAACAGCTACTAAAAATTTTAACCTGCTTTTCTCCAATCTACTAACCAGTTCTAAGCAACTAATTAATCATTATCTTGATTAGCCCAATGAAAGTGAGGCAATTATGCTTTTACTAGACTGTGTCATTTCAATGGTATTTGCCAATTTGTTTTGTAAAGTAGAGTTCTCCATTTTCATCACTTTTAAAAAGCCATCTATTATCTTCACTTGTTGCACACTTTCAGTTATGCTGTCATTCCTCGGAGTCTTTGAAAGAGCTGACATTTTTCACATGTTAAATAGTTTGAGTGTTTAAGCTTTAAATTCATAGCTGGACATAGAAGTAAATTTCTTGGCAAGATCAATATTATTTCCTTTTAGGAAAAATACTTGGATAATCAGAAAAAGTTATGTTAACTTGAAATATCTTACATTTGTTACCATCTAACAGTATCTAGCAGTTACTGTGGATTAGCTGACACATGTTGACTCACTGCTTGGTGGCAACATTTTGCATCTGCTGAATAGATAAGTATTTCTTGGGAAAGACAGGACAAGACTGACTTTGTAGAGTTTTATTTCTCATGCTGGGCACCTAGCCTCATATTTGGACATTGCTTCAGTTGTTTCAGAGCAGCTGATCACATTTTCATCTGTCCTTAACAACATCCAAAATCAGGTGTCCCATGGTCCAGAATTTCCTTATTTTAAAGGCAGTAACTATCTAATTTTCAATGATGACATTTCAACAGCTTCATTTCATCTTTGGCACAGAATGGCACCAGTTTTAAAATACGGGAAAGTTGGTGTGACAGGAAAATAGTTTTCTTCAAAGCTGTGCTGATTAATTTATACATATTTTTTTACTATGTTCAGTAACAACTGAAGTACACAGATTATAACGGAAGAATTCATGAATTTATACTAGAGTAGTTGAGATATTCAGACTAAACAAAGGTTCAAGGAAGATACACACATTTATTAAGTAAAAGTAATTTGCTGCTATCCTCTATTTAATTTCTTCACTGGTATTTACTGTACTGATTTTGATCTTTCAGACTTACTGTAGTGGGTCTGGGATGGTAGTCATTTTCCACAGCAGCTCTTTCAGTGCTGTGCTTACTGTTGATATCAATATTATGACTACCGCTCGCACAGCATCAAGGTTGTCCCTCTAGCATTCCTTCCCCCACCTTCACTAATAGCTGTGGGTGGGTACGATCTTGGGAGGGACCATGGCCAGGACAGCTGACCCAGGATGACCAAAGAGATATTCCATACCATAGGACATCAGCTCAGTAATATAAACTGGGGGAGAGGAGCAGGAAGAAGAGGCAAGATTCATTTCTGGTCTCTCAAAAGCAACCCCTACGCGTACCGAAGCCCTGCTTCTCGGGAGGTGGTCAGACATTGCTGCTGATGGGAAGTAGAGAGTAACAGCTTATCTGCTTTTGTTTCGCTTCCTGCATGCACAGCTTTGCTGTTTCTTTATTAAACTGCTTTTATCTCAACCCGCGAGACTCCATCTTATTTTCTCCCCTTCCCTGGCTTGCTGAGGAAGTGGGTGATAGAGTGGTGTGATGGGCACCTGGCATCCAGCCAGAGTCAAATTACCACACATACTTAATTTTACAGTAGTGTTCCAAGCATTGATATGATAGGTATCACACACGACTACCTTCTACTGTGTTTAGAAAAGTTTGTCCATTTAAAAGTATCATCTCAAAGGATATTAAAAAATATAGATGCTATTCTGATGCTCATCTCAGAAATTTGATTAATTTAACTATTTCTCTCAGTGGATTGGAGTTATACTTCATGTTTCCATGAATATTTCCTACCTGATTGTTTTTAATTGTTGCCTTGGGCAACATGAAGATATTTCTAGTCTTCTTGTTTTCTTTTGATTTTGAAGCCTCCCTAATTCATTTTTTTCTGTGTTTTTCTCTTTTGGATATATCATTTTGTGCACTGACTGCTGAAGCAAATTAATTTCTCTTTCCCTTCCCTTGAGGCCATTTGATGGGTTCTCTGTAGTACCTCTGGTTGGCATGTTATGGGGCTGAGCCAATTAGACACCTCCACAATCACTTCTTAAGAAGCCAGAAGAAGAGGCTTCTTCCTATTTCTTCCTTCTTCTGCCCAGTGGTGGTGCAAGGAGTGGGAAGAGTGAGAGAAACAACCATGCAGACTCTGAGGTCAGTGAGGAAAGAGAGGAGGAGGTGTGCTGGAGCAGAGACTCCCCTGCATCCTGCAGAGAGGACTGGTGAAGCTGAGATTTGTTTGCATTTTGCTAAAGATCCTGCATCAGCAGCAGAGACTCATCTAGATAATGACCCCATATCAGGGACAGAGACTCATTTTGCTAAGAACCCTGAGCCAGGGGCAGTGATTCACTTTGTTAAAGGCCCCGTGCCAGAGACAGTAACTATGGCTGGAGGAGGCCTTGTCCCATGGGAGGGACCCAATCACTTCGTTACAGACACTGATGCAGGGGCAGTGATTCTCTTCATTAAAACTATGGATGGAGGAGGGCATGTCCCATGTGAGGGACTTTGTATCAGCAGGAGCTGCAGCTGCTGGGAAGAGCCCACACCAGAAAGTTTGGCAAGAACTGTGTCCCAGGGGAGGGACCCTGTATCAGAGCAGGGGAAGAATGCAAAGAGTCATCCTCATCTGAGAAGAGAGAAGTGGCAGAGCTCATCTACGAGAGACTGACCACAACCTCCATTCTCTGCCCCTCTGAGCTGTTGAAGCAGGAGGAGGTAGAGATATCAGGAACAGTGAGCTGGGCCCAGGAAGAAAGGAGGGATGGGGGAGGGAGATCTTAAAGTGCTGGTTGTAATTTTCTCATCTTCCTACTCTCTTTTTTGTTCTATTCTATTTCTTGTAGGTAATAGAATAAACTTTCCTACTTTCCTCTCTGAGTTGAGTACTGGAGTCTGTTTTACTCGGAACTGAAATTGGCAGTGAGCTTTCCCTGCCCTTGTCTTAATCCACAACAACCTTGCTTATCTTTTTTACTCCTATTTTGCTGCGGCCTCTGCCATCCTAATGAGGATGGGAGTGAATGGGAGGCACTGAATGAGAGACTGTTGTGGTGCTGCTTTGCTAGCTGGGCCAAACCACAACAAACAGACATTAACAAGGCCAATTTTTATGGCACTCACCCAATATTTCACTGACATCTGGGGAAGCAAAACGCAGGAAGAGCCTGAGAGCATTGACACTTCAATTCCAATTCAGTTCCTGTTCCACTGAGGATGGTAACCATCTCAAGCTGCCGCTCTTCATTGCAGTACAGAGCTGAAATGATAGTACAACTGAGTTGGTAACTGCTTCTGTGATTTATCTGATAATAAATCACAAAGGTACTTCTTTTCATTAACTCCTAAAACCTGCTTTATGCTGAGGCATGGAAACACCTGGCACCATCTTTCATCAGTATTTAACACAGCCTCTTTTGTTCAGTGTTGCCTTCCCTTTTCCTCACTCAAGAAGTGCTCTCAAAGCAGCACCCAGTTCCTTTCCCAAGCTTCTATTATTAACTGGTATTGTCTGCTCGTTTGCTGCAGAGCACAATTTCTTGGAGAACAGAGTTCCACCTGGTCAAATATCACAATAGAAATCTGTTACTTTTCTCAGCCATGTCTAGTTTCCAACAAGTTATCTTGCTAAGCACAGCTATGTGAATTTTAGTGTACTTTATACATTGTACAACAAATAGGTAGTTTTAATTGCTGCTAAGAGAGTTTATAGTTGACAGTTTGAACTTCTAAAACATTCCTGTAGAAAATTAATGATCAATTAAGAACCAGAATAGTGTGCATGTGACATTAAGATATCAAAGTTTCATTCAAGTATTAATGGAGAAGAAAATATTTAAACACTTTGTAAGTTAAAAACTTTCCAGAACTTTCAAATTCAGCTAAGAGAGTTTTTTCCAACTAAGCAGTCATGGAGGGTAAAGAAATTGTTGTTGTCAATGAGTGTCAGTTCAGGGAAGTGTGTTCATATATGATTTGTACTAGTTTCAACTATTTAGACAACAGTTAAGTTATTTTACTGTTCTTGTATTACATGGAACATAGCTTACCAAGTTTCTAAACTTTCATTTTGAGGGCAAGAAAAACAGATCCTTCTGACTCACTGTTCCATGAACTCAATCAATCCAGTGGATATATTAAACAAAACAGCAGACAGTCGACTTCTCCATCTCACTGTAAGACTGAAATTAGTGGATGCGTCAAGCACATACTCAAGATCAAGTATGGTCTTATGATGAGTCTGTAGTACATCTGTTCAACATTTTCGTTTAAAATATGGATACGCAATCACTACCATTGGCCATAAATGGAGACAGACATGTAAACTGCATGTAAAAGAAGTAAATGTTAACTGTATTTCTTTACATTTCTTCACTGTATTGCAGGAGCCACTGAGGTGCCCATGGCATTTAAAAACATTTTCTTTTCATTTGGCTCTTGAGAGTATCCAGCTCCCATCAAGGGAGCAAGTTGTAAACAAATTCACAGAACAATCTGCCAGCATAGCTATTTAGAAACGTGAAGATATTAAGAACACTAATACATTATAACGACATAAAATCCATATGATGGAGAGTAAAATGAGCCTATGCCAACTAGTATTGTGGTCTACTTGTAGCACAAGGCTATACCTAATGGGAAGCCAAGAACAGAGACTAGTGTGCCAGCCAAGGAGGCCATATATCTCTAGGGAAGGAAGCAGATCACTAATAAGAATCTGAAATCTTGCTGACTGAGGCAGTGCCCCTGACATGCTAGTAGAGAAAACAGTCTATTTTTAAAATAAATGGTAAGCAAAAGAACTATGATATAGGGCCTTCAAGGCAGAGCTGATTAAAAGGTGTTTAAAATAATGGGACATCCTCTATTTGCATATTCATATTGGTCATTAGAATTTAAAGTCTTCATTTGGAGAATATAGATTATGCTTTGTACCGTAGAGCTTGCAGTGTGACGTAGCTTCGTGAGTACTGATAGCTGTCATTTTCCTTTCTTTTGCATTTTCTAATTTCACCCACCAGTGGAACAAGCAGTGTTTTATTCATAAAGCAAGGTCACAGAAGGGATTTTCACAGCTTAATCTTCCATAACATTTTAACAAGCAAGACCACCATCTAGCTCTGTTCTGTTTCTGTTATATTTTATCTCACAGAAATATCTGTAGCTTCACAATGTCTAGAGAGATACTTAAGATGTGCAGTTTTTCTTCATTTCACAGAGTACAACAAAGCTAGCTATGCACAGAGAAACAACTCTATGTTGACACAAGACCATAAAATCGATTGGTTGTTTTCACTAATGTGTAGGATTTTGTTGCAGAACTAAATATAGCTGCATTCACAACCTGGATGTCATATTTAAAATGTGGATAGTTTGAGGATCACATTCCATTTGATACACTAAAATCACATCATTGTTCCTTTCTGAAGTTGAACAAGTGTCTTACAATCTTTTACAGAAAAATTTTTCAGATGGGACAGTAAAGACTACAGTCCTGTCCATCATTCATTAAGAGTGGTTCTGAGGTCATCTGTGTCCCCACAGTAGCTTCCGGTAGGTCACAACTTCACTTTTATGACTATCACTTGTTTTTCCTCTGTAGGAATGTCAGCTCTGTGGGCAAGGCTCAGGTTTCCTCTCCCTGTAAAAAACATGAAGGAATCTTAAGAAATGTGGCCCTTCTGGGAGAAAAACTTCACTCCAAGGAGGCAGCAAGTTCTATTCCCAAAGGAACAGATTTTTCAAGAGTCTGAGATCAAGGTGTCCTTCATGGAGTTATATCCTCTTCAAAGCAGTGTCATTTTTTTCAGACCCGTGTGATCAATAGCTCACTCAGATAACCCTATGCTCTACCTGAGCACAGGTGGAACAGCTCTGTAGAAGAATCAGCAGAAAATTCTGAACTACTCTTTTCACCTAAGGTTTGGTTCTGAAGGACAACTATGATTTCTCCTCTAAGCCTAGTCCTATTGTTCTTTCTCTTTGTTTCTTGCTCTTCTCTAGGGATCTGCAGAGTCCAGAAAAGTAGAGAAAGAGAGCCAATAGAACACAGCTTTGATTTTGGAGGATGGTTATCTGGGTTAATTACTTCAGTGGGAATTATTGTTAGGAAGACACATGCATAAGTAGCTGGGGATACCATCTGAGAAAGAGTAGCTGTTTGTGACTCACTTTTAAAGAGAGGCTTTCACAAAATACAAAAATAGCTTAGTTTGTGCTCCTCCTAAGACTACTTAAATTATGGATGACAAGAACAGGCATCTCAAAACCCCAATACTATTATCTATTTTGTCACACAAGAACCACTTTAGCAGAATCTTCAGGGAATGACATCAAGCCAGTTGCTTAAGGATAGGACACACTCCCTTAAGTACTGCCAAAGAGTAATTTAGAAAAAGGTTACAATCCTTTTAGATTTTTTTCTTGGTCCCTTTCCTATGAACTGTCAGTCTTGCAAAATGCAGGAGTAGAAAGGGCAATAAAATCAGATAATCCATGTTTTATATATTAGATTCTTATACAGATGTCTTTGCAATGAGAACTCCCATTGGAATCATACAGTTAACAGAGTCTGTTTTAAGACAATGCATCGCTTGTGACAGCAAAGACTCTGCATGTTTGGTAGGCATGACTTGCTCTGTTTTTCTAACATCTGGAGTCAAAACATAACATCAGAGTGGCAGTTTCTTTGTACTTTCAGCTAAATGAATACAGAAAGTCAACAACAAATTGTTAGGCTGAAGGCAAAGAAAAGATGTTTGCTGTCCTCTCAGAAAGCTCTAAATTAGTATTTTTAAATGCCAACAAGTAAGGCACATAATATAATACAGTTAAAGATAGTTCAAGACTGACCCATTTTATGTTCCACAGAATTTTAGAGACCTTTCTCTTGCAATTTCAAGTGGAACCTTATATACAGCTGTATTTAAAAAACACCAAACAAACAATTTCTGAAATTATTATTCATGTATCTTAAATTCACTAAGACATGATACAATAAACAGATCAATTATTATGACCATAATACTTAAGAAAACAATGCCAAGCCTTTTGGTAGTGCTGATGTTTTGATTAGATTGACTGTGAGACAAAGAAAGTAATTACATGGATATTATCTTACTGAATATTATTGTTTATTGTAATGTGGAACTGCACACATAAAGTGCTTTGCTGTCATCCCCAATAAGCTCATCACAGATTCAGGCAGAAAGTCACCTCCACTTGATTGCTTCCAAGACCTAACAGACACAGATGCACTTTTGACATTTCTAAGACGGAATTAATTCCTAATGAAAAGTGTTGAGCACTCCAAGGATAATATTTGGGCTGTCTATACCTGGTTTCATTTGTACAGATTGATTCTCTCAGTTCTTTGAAATGTTAAAATGAGAAATGAAAAATGCAATTTGTTTTTTTAATTACAAAAATTGCCTGTTTATACACTGATGTGGCCAAATGAGTTACCTTGTAGTTTATCTTCACCCAAAAGGATTCTGATTCAGGACATAGTGGCCAAAGTGGAATAACTGGGGTGATGGAGTTTTTCCTCAAAAGTGCACTCCTGCACTAGATGAACAGCAGAAGTTTAATATGGATACAGTGACACCACCAAATCCAGTCCTGATTCAGTCATAAACTATATTCTTCAAGCATAATTTTCTTAAGACTTATCAGGAAATTGATCATATCTCTCTGACTACTGACATCCAAGAGGTCTTTCTGTGGTAACTGCAGTAGGCTCTAACAGCCAGTCCTATCGGCTTGTGATAATAGGTCTGTGGCACTGAATATATAATTTATGATGAAATTGGTAACAGATCATACTTAAGTTATTAAAGAAAGCTTTTAAATTTGTTGGGATGCATCCTCTCAACTTACGCAATTAATCTATGGGGTTATAAATCATTTTGCAACTTGTCATGTACAGAACTGGAATTAGAAACTGATGAATATAAAAAGGTTCTATTCAGGCAAATTCACCAAAGAAAATGGAAAATTCTTTTAACTGTACTCAAGCAATTTCTATTTCAGTTTTGAATAGATAGCAAATTCACAGCGATATGACATTATATAATGAAGTTCACGCATAGAACAGCTATTCTCTAATGTGTCTATTTTCTTGAGTGACATTATTCAGAACATGCAAAAATGTGGAAGAAATTACTTATTATTTCAAATAAATATTTAAAAAATCATCTTAACCTTCTAGTGGTTTTCCTGCTAGCTCATCCAGTAAAAAAAAAAATGTTGTAAGATTTCACAACAAAAGGAAACTTTTATCAGTTTCTGAAGATGTTAATTCTTTCAAGAATTGACTTACAGCAATTTATAACTACTAACACACTTGCAACTTATAATACAGTTTTAAGTATCTATAGAAACAACATAATAATATAAAAAAATCAATGAGATTTTTAATCAGGAGAGTCCAAAACAATTTATAAAGCAATTTCTCTTAAAGGCAGCACAGTGATTGGATAAGTTATCTATATACATCGCCTCAACAGAAACCCAAATTACTACATATAGACTCACTTTAGGAGCAGAACAGGGTACCAAGATTAAAATTTCTACATTTTTAAAAATAAATCTGAGAATTCTTTGGAAGTCAACCAAATAATAAACAAACTCTGTAGAACCAAGATACTCTAATATTATTATTGTTTTAAATGTTGCATTCTTCTTAAAAAAAAAAAAATCTAAGCAATTCTAAAGAAAAAAGATGCCAAAAATATTAGATTTGGCATACTGCATGTATTCAAAATATAGATGCCATACCTTTCATGTCATTTGTATACTTGTCTGAGAGCATATTGAGATAAAGTATATCCATTTCAAGACTAATTTGGAAAATTACACAACACTTAAATTGAGCAAATTATCTAAAAAGAAAATTGTGTCCATCAAGCCTTCAAATTAAGACTGTGTTCTTGTTTGAATCCTTCCTCTGTGTGTGTATTTGAAGGCAGCACAGGGGAAACACCAAATAAGTCCAGCAATTCCCAGATGGCATGGAGTTCTCAAAACATGCAAAGAGAAGGATATCACTGTGTCTAGGTTTTTGTTTGTACTATTAGTACCATATATAGGTTATACTGTTGGTCCTCTGCCACTCTGACACATTTATGAAGGCAGTTCTACTGCTGCAGTATCAACCATATCTCATTCTTATAGGTTTCTGTAGTAGTAATTTTTATACTACCTCTGCAAGTGATGGTGCACACCTGCAGTTGATATCCATAAGGCACCAGTACCCAATCAAGTTGCTGTGAAGCTAGTCTGGAACTATACAAATTATTTGGTAAGGACTGCAATAACAGTTGTCCAAGCTTCAACAATAACCATTTATCAGCTATAGTAGATACTTTAAATTAGCGACATTTTGGAATTAGTTTAGAATAGATTATTAGAATAGTGTTGTGTGATCATGATCATAGGAATACACTGAAACTTGCTCAAATTCACAATATAAAACTGATGGAGGCCTACAGAAATGAGAGGCAAAATCCTAGATGCACACACTCTATTGCAAACTTCCAGATACCTTCAGTTTTGTCACAAAATCTTAAATATACCTTAGGAAGAACCCTTAAGGCTAGTGCAATTCACACAAATCATTCTGTCTTACTTGAAGCCTAGAAATGACAATGCCATTTTGAAAGCTAAATACTAATGTAACCTCTTTGATTTAGTAGTTTGCAGGGAGTTGTCAGCAGTCAGTCTGGACTTAGGTCAGCTGAATACTAGTTCTCATCTTACATATTCAATTTCCATGGAATTTTTCCATTGGTAGCTCAATCACTCTTGCCCCTGTAGTCCAAAGAACACCTTTCATCAGCTCTCACACATACCCTCAAGAAGACTCACGACATCTCAATGTATTTGTATGCACACATATATTTTGATATGTCTCCAGACTAGCGACAGGTTTTCACTTTGCAAGTATGTATTGCAAGCAAATATGAGATATTAGTAAATGAAATATTTTTTAGACTTGCCAGTATTATGGAGCTCACATCTGCTCTAAACTATCACAAATCATTCATAGTGTCAGTAGTTTAGTTTGTTCCTAGGTTTTAATTCTGAGCCTTTTTCTGGCTCAGCTTAGTACATGAAGCAGGCTTGCATGCCAAAGCTGTGATTAACTTTATAGATGCAGTGGAATTATGGAAATACATCATGCAAAAGTGCGTACTTGCCAAAATTATTCCATGACCTTGTGCTTAAGCTGAGTTCTAAATAATTCAGTGATGTATTGAATGAATAAATTTACGCTGCTTGTTACTCTAAACAGTCATGCTTTCACTTTCCTTGCCATTTTTAATAAAGCCTCACTTTCTAATATTCATGAAATATTGCATTTCAATTAAATTACATACGTATTGAGAAAATAGTTTGCCCTAAGCTGTTTAGTGTTGACACCAACTGTCATTTGCCTTTTCTTTTTGTATAATAACCATGGAGGTTTTATGTACAGGCAATATAAAGCACTGTCACATTTTAACGAGAAACTTTTTGGATCACATATAGCACAAGAGAATAAACCTCAGCTATTTTGTCATTTTTAAAGGCTATTAATTTAGCTTAAATTGTGCATACTCAATCTAAACTTAAGTTTCCCATTCCTGCTTTCATGGAAACAGCATGAAAATCTTTCAGGGCTTCGGGTGCACAGTAAAAACTGCACAACTCAGGCCTTTGAGCTGGTTCAGTTTGTGCTGAACTGGTTTTTAAATTGCAAAGGTAACAGAAGTGCCACAAGTTAAAAGGCTGGCATTTTAAAAATCATGAGAAGATAAAAGCAGACAAAAGTTTACCTACACTGTAGCAGCAAAACACTCTTCTCCAACTTGTCATTATTTTGTTGTCAGTAAACAGATTAAAATTCTTGTGGCTAGATGTATTTTTTTTTTAAATGGAAATCATGTAATCTTATTTTTAAGAAACAATTTCATCTTTTCAAATGAAACGTTATCTCATTATATCACCTTAGATAATAAAACTGTAACAATATTTATACCTGAAATCTACCTATGTACTCAAATGGTCCTCCCCATTCTACCTGATGTCATCTCCCACTATTTGGACAAAATGAACAGTAGTTTTTTAATGAGACAAGAAAGATCTCATGAACTGCATATTGCATATCATCCTCTATATCTGGTGCAGAGAAGGAAAATTTGTTACAGAGCTCAACCAGAACTGGGTTCTCAAGCTGAAGATGTAAAGGCTTCTCTGTTTGCAAGGGAGACCTGAGCCATAGCTACATTGAGTTGCAACATGCTAGCTATTGCAGATAGCAGGTATCAGAAATTTACTCCCAGAGTGCAAGTGAATAGATGCTAAGAAGAAAAATTAATATGACATTAATGACCTATGCACATGCTCAAAAGGCCATCACAACTCCTCTTCTGTCATTCTTTGATGTTTTCAAGGAGAAAGTGTTTGCAGGCTTCACCTGCTAAAGATTTATCATTAAAGTATATAAGAGAATGTGGATAGTCACCAAATTGCATCTCTAGCTATCTTTAAACTTGAAATTGTTCCCAGTATACTGATAATCTTCACCCACTACTGAAGCAACCAACAGTACCATTTATCATAGTGTTTCCTGCAAATTACTCCAAATTGTTCTGGTTGTTACAGTGCAACTAACACATCAGAAACGTTTGTCCTGAAGCATTTACAATCAGTATTAGGAAGACAGCAGCAGAATTACTGTAAAGAGATAGGCAAAAAAGTACATTACAGCAGCAAAAGTTTTTGATTCCATAATTGAAGTCATTTTTGCAATATATAGAAGAAAGATTTAAATAAATAACCTAAGTGTCATTCATTTCCTATGATTTCAAGAAAGGAGGTTGTCTTCAGTAGAAATACTCAAACTCTCAGCTCAGGAGAAGTCTAAAGTGAGACAGATCACGAATCTTCTCATACAAATGTCTCTTTTTGATGCTTCTGGGAAAATGTGGGAGTTTACATGGGACATAGTTTCTTGTTTAGGTTTCTCTAACACAATTACTTAAGTGATGGATGAAAGAAAGGCTGCAGAAAAATGTTTAATGTTTTCAACTCTAGCTTTAAATTTCCTTTAAGTAAATAAGAACCTTTAATTTGACTTTAACAAGTTGAAGTTCTCAAGAAGGTAAAAAAATATTGGCATAAGAACTGAGAATATAGTAACTCCACTACAGTCTGTACTCATGTTGCTTTTTTAAACTGCTCATGAATCAAATTACAGTTTTATAAATAACACAATCTAAATATTAGTGATATTCTCTGGAATAAGACAAAGCTATGACTCAATTTTTTTTAAGTAACCATAATTTCATTACAAATCAATAGGATATATATCAATATTTTAAACTAAAACAACACAAAGCAGCATAAACTTAAAGGCATAATTAAATTAAAGCTGAAGATCAACTAGGCCTTCATCTTTTGTTGCCTTTCTTCAGGATCACAAATTTGAAGGATTTTATAATCTACCTTAGTCAAAATAGGAGTTTAAACCTAGACACTCTTTCCCCATCTTCTATAGTTTTAAGTTAGATCATTAATTTTACTTTCATTTTTTTGTAAACCCTTACATAATTCCTTATTATTGAAGTTTAGGAACTCATTATATACTATGCATTTTTACACCTTATGAGAACCATTGTGATCTCTAAAACTAATAGTCAATCAGGTTATTTTTTAAAGTATTGTTAAAGATTTCTGGTTTTCAATATATAGTAGATGTTTCAAAGTCAGTACATTGCCCTTTAGTCACCGCAAAAAAAAGTCATGAAAACAAATTAAGAGAGACAGACCAAGAAAAGATGTACTTAAGGATGTAACCTTCAAGACCACATAATGATAAATCACAGTTTTAATACTTATGATTCAAGCACCAAGCGTAAGCTCACCCTTTCTCTCATAGTCTTACCTTCTTTCATTCTCTGCATGTGTTACCAAGATAACAAAATTAAGCCTTGTCTTGATATAAATGTCTTCATGTATATAACTTTTTTTGTGTTATAAAATCTGTGAGAGTTCTCTGGAGTATGTGGCTTTCTTTCTCTTTGACTACAGAACCAATGTGCAAATGCAATCCCAGCATAACGTCTACAGCAGTTCCAGTCAGTCTTTTTATACTACCCTCTCACATCTGTCAAAAATTTAATGCAGTTTTGCCTGGTGTATAGACTGATGACATCTAAATTCTGGGCTATGAAGATGTGAAACAAGAACAAGTACTAACATTTCTCTGTGCATGTAGCCCTTTCCATATTCTATAGCAATCTACCATGTTAGTGCTCCTCGCAGCAATCTACTATGTTAGTAGTCTCCTCTGACCTTCTCCATGCTACACATAAGCTTGAAAAAGTCTACCAAAAATATTTTCTACCCTGAAAAATGACATTCAAAAGAAATCTTTTTTTTCTCAGCTGCACAAGCGGAATAAGATGGTGTCAACCATCTGTGTGATTTCTGATACAGATTTCTTGATTTGATCTGATTTGTTCTACTATCCTTTGTAAAACAACCAGCTTTACTTGTGGTGGTTCAAGACTTTCACAGTGAATCTCAAATGTTCTTCCTTACCTCCCCAACTAAATTGTTCACATTCTTCTTTTCTCTCTTTCAAGAAAAACATAGATCAAACATCCATTTTCAGTGAATCTACTACATCACTAAAAATTTGCTATGAATTAAGGACAGAGCATTCAGTTGCTAAATGTGATAAGCACTATTTACATCAAAGAGAAAAACAAAGTAAAAATCCAGACCCTACCAAAACAGCTCCATCATGCAATGAGATTAAGATTTGGTTAAGATGTAGTACTTTATAAGTAAACAATAAAAAAGATTGCTTGATCTTACTTTCAGAAAAACAGCCTGAACATATCACTAACATAACTTTAAAAATTTTTATGAGTATATTCCCAACCTCAAAATATCGCCAGAAAATAATCTGTGTTTTGGTAGAAAATATGCTGTCAACTTCAATGTTTCTGTAAACAGTTTTTTCACTACAATTATTCAACAAACATACTTTGCTACTTTCTAAATCTCTACAGACAGAAACCAGCAAACAGACAGATAGTACACACATATGTAAATCTTATCTTTGACAAAATTCAGGACTAACATCTTCATAATTCTTTTCTGCATGATTCAAATTTCCCAATATAAACAAACATAAATCAAGAAAATATTATTTCAAAAGTGAGATTGTTTAAGCAATTCCAAACAAGATTAATGGAATTAAAAGTAATCTTGACTTCACAATCTTATTACTTATTGCAGTTTCTGTTAGTAATAATTGGTTCTCCTCAGTTAGAAAATCTCCAGAAAACACAAGACAAAAAGGCTGGAGCTTGTAACCACGTAGCCCTGCAGTACAGTACTGCAGTAGTTAAAAAGACAGGCCATAAGCTTCATACTGAATTTGTGAGGCCTGAGGACTAAGTCTCGTCAGATCTGTTCTATCTGAATTTCTCTTGACCTACCATGGCTTTACTTTACTTGAGTGAGTTGTGACAGCAATTCCTCCAACTGATCAGGAGGCAATGGCTAATTCATAGTACTTGTATTCATCACATGGATAGCAGGAACATACCATTATCCTGTATAGCATGGGATACTTAAGGTTCTAACAAAATGAGGCAGTGCAGAGAAGGAGCAGCCATGAGATATGGTGACACAGTGCATGGCACAGACAAGTGCAGGCATGGGAGATCCCATGGCTATAAACAATTTCCCGCAGTCACTCAAAGATATGCAGACCTACACATGAACACATCTGCTTTTAAGAACACTCAAAGAGAACTAAGAAATTGTATCTATCTTAAGTATAAGGCAATAGATATAGTAAATCTGGATATTAAGTACAGCTGGAAACCAATGAAGCAAGAGAGAGGTGTAAAAGTGTGTTCATAAACTTTAAAAGAAATGACCCCCAGTGGACTCTAAAGGAAGGAAAAATACTTAACATGCATGTCCTGTTCCTTGCAGTGATGGACTTCATGTGTTCCCAACTTGCTATCTGTCACTATGAAACTTCCAACCTTATGGCCAGAAGACCTGAAGAAGAGTGAGCATAGCACCAGAAAAAAGGGGTAGAAATTAAATTACTGAAATATTTTCTGCATAGGTGTGTTCTTTCTCATCCACTTGTAATCATATTTGGACTACTTATGAGTCTTTAATTGTACTATTAAGGCTTCAGTAAATTATTTCAATAACTTCAAATGTTTGAGTTTATGCATAACATGTATTTCCTGTGGTACACATGTGCCCAGGCTTCGGAAGGGAGTGATGGTGCTGATATGTATTTGTGGGGGGGGTTGACCACCCCCCACCCTCCCTGCAAGCCAGGGAGTATTGCATAGACATTATTTGAGAGCTTTTTTTTTCCCCCTTCAAATTTGTATGGCAGTCACCTCTTGCTTTTAACATTTCCTTGAGCACTGGACTAAAAGGGGACACTTCTTAAGAGACATTGGTAGGAGCTCTGCATTTTTTTCTTCTATTGTTCAGTACTGGAAAATGTATAGGAGTAATACAATATAAAAGACCATTGTCTTTGATTAAGACTTCAAAAGGACTTTTCTGATTAAAATATCTCTAAAACCAGAGAATGACTAATGCTTCCATAGCTCACTGACTTCACAGAGTTGCAATTTTATAACAGAACAAGTTCAGCATTTAACTTCCAAAAAGGATGAAGAAATTAAGCTCATCAGATCATAAAAAGTTCCTCTATTTCATGAAAAATCTGTATTCACATAAACAAATAAAGACCGACATTTTTACTTAAAGATCTGGGAAATACTAAAATAGAGGCTACTTTGGAGATGGAATAACTGATGTCATCAACTGTAATTGTAAAAACATTGAGGGGAGACAATCAAAATCAATACACTGCTCTTTGCACAAGCACTCTCCAAAATATGACTCAACAGTTCAACAACTCAGAAAAAGAGCTGAATATATCAAGAAAGACGGCAGCACTGGAGAAGTTAAATTCTGACATGTATGTCATGAGCACAGAGGATTTGTAGAACACATTTGCCTCATGGTGATATTCGCTTATGTCTCAAGTCTGTGCAAGATGAATATTCTGGTGTGGTGGCACTTGTTAAGTCAAATTCAATATTTTTATTTTCATGACACTCAAGCAAGACTCAGCATAAAAATATACCAGTGTTTTCAACATGTTAAAAAAGCTGCTTCTATTTCATTATTTAAAGTCTTTGAGTCTTTGATATACATTTTCATTATTTATTCAATTGTTTGTCATAATTACTAAAATGAACACAGCTAGGACAAGACAATACATAACTGATTCACATAAAATATGAAGCCACTAAAAAAGCATGACAGACATTGCAGCATCTTAATGTCTGGAGAGGGACAATTTATATTGACATATTACTTGTATACTGAAGTCTCACAGAAACACCAGAAATTATTGAGAATTCTTTCATTCTATGTGTTATCACTGCCCAAGACATCCATATCCTTCTGTGCTATATCACAGAAAGCCATTTGGCCTTGCCTTTAATTAAATACTCATAAGAACAGTTTTATCAAAGGAGGAAAAAGCTCCATTGAATCGGTTACTCAATAGTGGCCATCAGAAGAGCTCAAGATCAGGATACGCATACATAGAAACTTCTCTAGTGTATTTCCCCAGTCTCTAATGTCTCCAAATTTAACATATCTTCCATCAGAGGCTGGATTGTACAAAGATTAAAACATTTATTTAATGAAACAAATACATAAATTGAGATATTTTTCTGTCTAAATATTTCTCAGATTTAACTTTATCAATGTGGTGTAAATTAAAAGAGAAGCAAGAACTGCTCAAAAGACACAATTGTCTGACAGAGAAGAGAGAATATTTGGGTTTAATGCATTTAATAGAATTTTAAATTTCATTATGCACATATCCACTTGTAGAATTGTAATGTTGGTTTTGCAAAGCACTTAATACATATAAATAAGTGTGTTCATATACTTGGATGTCTTGTATACAGAAGTTAACACATTTAAATACTTTCTCAAACTAGGCCCATTCTAAAGTGTCTGTGTGACAAAAACTATCAACATACACAACTGCAGGCTAAAGATGCATGGGCATAATAATGAAAAAAACCTGAAAAAGTATGCATTTTTTTTTTTCAGGTAAGAGAAGAAAATGCAACACGATGAAGATCTGGGCACAAGGGGTAATGGACGTAAGCTGGAACACAAAATTTCCACTTAAGGAAAAACTTGTGTACTGTAAGTGTGATGGAGTACTGGCACAGGCTGTCCAGGCAGGTTGTAGAGTCTCCTTCTCTGGAGGTTTTCCAAACTCACTTGGATACATGTGACTTGATCTAAATGGTTCTGCTTTATCAGGGTGGATAGACTAGATGATCTCCAGAGGCCCCTTCCAACTCCTACCATTCTATGATTTCAAAGTAAAACACTCTTCACTTGATTATTTTAATTATATACTCAATACTCTTTAATAATTGGATCCAATTTCTTTCTTCCCTACATTTAGACTATTCATCTTCAAACAATATAAAATGTCTGGCTTTTTAAAAAAGCATATTTTGAAACAATCCATGATAATCAGCTCTACGAATTATGTTTTAAACTCAATCCCACCTTTTTTAAATCAATGACATATTTAATTTATTACATGAGAGTGAGAATGAGCCTTTGATTAATTAATTTATAAATGTATATGTTTATAATATAAAAGACTCTTGTCTACTCTGTAGCCCAACAGAAAAGAAAAACTTGTTTAGAAGTAATAACTAAGACAATAGAAATTCAATACTCTCTTTTGAAAAACTTAAACTAGACCAAATAAAGTGTGTGAATAAAACCACAGAATTTAAGGAATGGAATATCCATTATTAGATTGAAAACAATTCAAGTAACTACTTAGGCAAGAGTTTATCTTTTAGTGTGTGAATGAAGTACAGGAAATGAAGTCAGTCTCTTGCATAAATATTTGTCTCAGTCATGTCTTTAAAAACCCGCACAAAAATTAGGTGGAAGAATAACAATTCTTTAGAATTCTTTATAATTTGTCTTTAGACAAATGAGAAATAACTTGAAGTTTACATATATGTGGTCAATTCATTTTTCAGAAAGTAACCTTATATGGGAAAAAGTCACATAAATGGATATTAGTTCTACTTAAAAATAAAAATGGCTACAAAAGTCTCCAGAACCTCAGTGCTATACAGATTAAGACTTAATTTCAAAAGCTCTCTGTTTCAATTCCCTAGATTGTTTTGTTGTTGTTTTTTTTTTTAACCTCTCTACAATAGAAATCAGTAAAGGACTCCATATCACTGCTTATTAGAGCAAATATAAGGGGCAATTAAATAAATAAAAAACCAAATATTTAAATGTCACTACTTTGGGATTTCAGAAATAGTAGTAAGCAAAAAAAAAAGTAACTTAAAAAATGGAATTTTAATACAACATATTATGTAAACATCTGGAAATAATATCAAGACAAAATAATTCCATTCCTCCTATTTGAAAATATTCTCTGACTTTTAGATATGAAGTACACACTCTGTCTTTTCCAAGAGCACTGGAGGAGATCATACAAATGAAACTCTCACTGATATCCTGGACAAGCTCCATTGATTTTTCCAAATACTCTGTAAAAGTACTGAAGTGTCAAAGAAGGTCTCTATATCACTGTTAGTTTTTCCAGTGTTCTCTGAGCAATTTATATTATTTGTCCACTGAAATATCACAATATAAGGAATAGAAAAATAACAGGAATCTAGACAAGACACAAGACACTGATCTCAATTGTCTTCTATATGATATAATGAACTTTAAACCCAGCACTCTTAAGCCTTGTTGTTATTAAATAAACAAACAAACAAAAAAAATCAAACCGCAAAACAGGTGTTACTTTGTGTAGGAATACTCATAACACTTCACATTTTATCAGTTTTATTTCTACAGAGAAATGTGGGAGTTGCACTCAAATGGTGCAGACGTAAACAAATATAGTTCTGTCCTGGCTTCCAGCAAACCCTCTCTATGAGAACATCTTCTACATCTTTTCAGACTATGTCTCCTCATTGCCTTTAGCATTGTCTCAAGTCTCTCATATTTTAAATAAATTCGAAGTGTTTAATCCTTATCTCTGAAAGACTCTGAAGCCTGTTTGACTCATTTCTGTCCTGAATTACTTCATTTTCTCCTGCCAAATCAATCCCCTTACGTTTAACTTTGTATCTTCTTTCCGTTCTTGTCTTTGTGCCTTGTCTATCAAATTACAACTCTTTTTCTCAAAAGGTAATGGTTTGCTATGTAATGCATTTACGAAGAACTATTGTGAAATCTGTATGTAGAGACATACCTATATAATACCTACATATGTATACGCCACTCCATAAATTAAGTCACCTGTAGACTCAATACATTATGTTTGAGCATGATTGGTAGATTTGTATATAAGCTCTTGGACAAAGAGTTTGCCTCATTCTGTTCTGTGCAGAAACAAAAATTCCAGTAGCATTCAACTGATAATTATATACTGAATTTAAAAGTAATCACCTCAACGTGCCCTAGAAATTACTCCTGAAAAGTATTATTTATATATTGCCCTAACACTTGTCAGTCAGCCAGAAATGATGCCTGACTTAACTCTAGGTATTGATTTGTTACCCTGAGGGGTTTTTTTTTTTCTTCAAAAGTCATTTACAATGTTTTCTTTTATACTCGTCAGAGAAGCTAAAGCATTTGAGCTTTAATCAGCACTTAGTCACCCCTGCTCTTCTGTCATTCTATCAGTCACAGAGATATGAAGATGAAAACATTTTTTCAGGAGCCATTGAGATGAGTATGGATGTGACTTTTAGAATCTGCTTCGCAGAGCAGCTTTTAACTGAGTGAAACACCGTGTACGTGTGAAGATCTCTCAGGCATCACTGAGGTAAAGTTTCAGCAATAGATTCAGTAAGTTAAAGAAATTGTGAAGGAAACACAGTAAGAACCTGGAGCACAGACTTAGGTTCCACATAAGTCCACATGTGGCAAAATCATTTTGTGAAAGAGAAATCTACTTCTATATAAGACTAATTTTTTTTTTTAACTAGGACTCCTGGAGTCTAGACAGACTCATGACTGTATTGAACAATAATAGATTATTATAACTCCAGGACATGGATGAAATTAAGTAATGACTTAGTGTTTAAACCTTGCCTTTCTCATTAGTTTTTTAATATCCAAACTCACAATATTCAGACAAACACATATGTAGTTTAACTTTCCCTATACTGTAAGGGAAGCTTCAATACTTATCTTAGGGCTTTGTAAAAATTTTAAAATAGATATTCTCTGTGTCATTCTACCCCAAAATCTCTTATTAAAGCAGTATTCCTGGTTGTAGAGTGCTGTGGCTTTTTCTATGCATACTCTGAGTTTCCGTCCATAGAAAATCAGTCTAACAGAGAATGGAGAAAGGAATTATACCAAACTACGGAGTAAGGATCAAGACCCACACTGAAGAGATGTAACTGAAGAGGAATATTTTGCATATATTGCAAAGTGCAGCTTAGTTGAGTTTACTTTTGAAGACGTTAGCACAAATCTCAAAGACACTGATTGGACAGTGCCCTGCAAGTCAGCTCTGGGTAACTGCTGCAGTGAGAACAGGTATTTTGGGAGCACAGAGACAATTGAGAAAGCTTCCTTTAATGACTTATCTTTGTCTGCGTCTGCCTGCTTATTCAGATCACAGTCTAGGGTTGGCAACATGGTTTTATCTCGTCTTCAAGCCAGAAGTTGAATGCTGATTTAACAAACTCTGTGTGTCAGACATTTTTTTTTCAGGGCAAGGAAAACTTCCAAGAACTTACATGAAGAAAATGGTCTTATTCTGATCACAGATCAAGCATTTGTGGAGCAGAGAGCTGTCTAGAGTGATAATACAGAAACAGTCACTAAACAAAAAACATACTCATCAGATGCATATATGCTGTAAAAACTTTGAAAATAAACCTCTGATATTAATTTAAAATACTTCTTTCCTATGAATATTTGCTCTGTCAATATATATGATGCAGAAGTGGTCATTATTCAATTATAAACTGTTTCCTTT
This sequence comes from Colius striatus, assembly GCF_028858725.1. Classification (NCBI taxonomy): domain Eukaryota; kingdom Metazoa; phylum Chordata; class Aves; order Coliiformes; family Coliidae; genus Colius; species Colius striatus. The sequence continues at coordinate 30,844,311 of NC_084761.1, forward strand.
ACCAAAATATTAAAAGTAAAAATCATAGTTACTCATATAAGAGTTTTCATTTTCTTTATAATTAAAACTCAAATAACCAAGTAATAAAATTAATTTCCAGCTTAAAATTCAATAACCACCTTTTTCTTAGTAATTTTAAAGTATAAAGAAGTCATAAAGTTGCATTAATAAAATTATCTAACACGTACTTCCTTAACCTGTTCCCAGATAGAGACTCCCAGGTCAGGTTTATATAATCACCTTCAATACTAGTTGTGAAAGCAGTAGTTCATTAGGCTTAGAGGTTAAAGCCCTCAACTTAAACATCTAATGCATATATATTGCATTTTTACATAGTTAAACTCATAAATTAATTCCATTGTATCCTGCTTTTACATTTTTGGATTTTTTTTTTGTTTTCTTCATTTATTTTTAAAAAATCGCAGCAGACAGCACACAAGTGGATTTCCACACACAAACTGGTTTAATGTAGTCTAACATTAAATCATATACCACCTACTTCAAATATTCAACTTATTCAGAAAAAAGTATATTTGATTATTCCTAATGACAAATTATTCTGTAATACTAAAAGCAGAATGTAAAAGCACAGGTAGGTAATTACTCTTTAAAAGCAATCCAGACTCACATTTTTAGGTGACAGTATTAATCACATGTATTTGCCTGTTAAAAAAAAAAGTTAGTTAGGTTAAAAAAAGTTTAAAAAAGTTAAGTAAGTTAAAAAAAAATTTAAAAAGTTTTAAAAAGTTTTAAAAAGTTTTAAAAAGTTAAAGTCATGATGATCTTGAGCAAATTTTTTTTGAATGTATGTGGATATAGAGTGAGCAAGCAGAAGTTTTCAAAGTGCTATCTCATATTCACAGCTGCATAGCTCTCCATTTTTCATCAACTCAAAGTACTTTCAATTTTCTTGTGAATATCTGCATTCAAGTGCCACTTCAAGGAGATTATACTCCATTCTGGCACTAAAGATTTAAAACTTAAAATGGCTTCCAATACACACTTTAGGAAGTTGACATGTTTCCAGATATTTACATTCTTTAGTCAACTACTGTCACAGAAAAGCTTAAAAAAAAAAAAGGAAAAAAGCCCACATACAATATAAGATATTTTTTTCCCCTCCCACTTCTTTAATCAAACCAACTTTGGTGTTTAATTCTAACATACTGGAAGCAAGCAAGCTTGGATAGATAGCTAACTGCAGCCCAGAAAATTCTTTAGTTAAGCAGCAGGTTTTAACTAATGTTATTTTCATAATATCTGTATTTTGGCAGACATGTCAATTTCAAAGGTGATGGTTTCACAGCTAAGAAAAACAAATTGCAGAAATTCAAGCATGTGTAACAGAGATGAGGCAATGCACCACCAGCCATCTAAAACTTGCAGAAGTTAGTGCATCATTTTGAATTGTAGCCCTAGAAGATCTTACAAATGCATTAGAAACAACATTTCTGTAAAAATATCCTTCTGCAAAGATATTTTCCTCCTTATTACTATTTTCTCAAAGAAATGCAGGCAATGAAACAGTTTGATATCTAAAAGATAGTGAGGAAGGCACAAGAATTACCAAGCTTGTAAAACTATTTTCATTTATCTCATTATTGCTGGATAGTTATAATTACATCAATCTTTATTTCAAACATTCCAAAAATACATAGTTTCTAATAAACTTGTATTTACTGATAAAACATACAGGTTCTCTGTGAATTTTGATTATTTTCAATATCAATACTTTTTTTTAAAACCCAATTTTATTGGCTCTCCAGCACTTACAGCAGAAAATTTAGTAAAAATTGTAAAGCAGTTTATAATAGAATGGCAGGGACAGATTTTGGAGATGAGAGTGTAAGAAAACTAAGACAGCAAGTGTTTTTCATGTGCTTTTCACTTGAGTTTATATAGCTGCAGCTACAACATTTGCAGGGAGTAAAAGACCACCCCAGAGATGCTGAACAGGCTTTGATATATATTGAAACACATATAGGCTTTCATATATGTTCATGTACATTCAGGGACATAAAATTCTAGAAATAACTGACTGAGGGTGTCTCTGGAAACATCTATATATTTTGCCTGCATGCTTATCCAATCAAGTACAAAAGAGTTCTGAATGAGAAGCGATGAAGCCATTCTTTTGAGAAGGGTGTTAACCACAAAGCCTCTGTAGTACCTTTGGCTAACGTGCAGCTGCCTTGCATGAGCTCTTGGTTCATGCAATCTTGCCAACACCTGGGTCACTACATGAGTCAAGTAGACCTGTCAAAAGTAGAATGAGTTTAATCACACCGTACTTCATGGATTTTCCACTACGCTAAGCAATATGAAGACAGACAAGACTCTAACCAACACAATACTCTATTTACATTATCCAAGTTGTAGAATTCATCCTAAAACATCTAGCTTGGCGTAAGATCTGCATCACCTCAATCAGGTTAAGAAGTAGGAGAGAGACTGGAAAATGATAGGAAAACCAGATCTATAAATGAAAGGATGAAGATGTTTCATATCAACCAGATAATACATATATGTGAAGTTGTAGCTACATACTGCCATTGATGTGTTTGGCAGGAAATAGAGACAAAAAAAAATTTCAGAGAGAAGTCCCAAATGCAAATGAGCAACAATCAATAGTTGCACTAGGTACTTCCATCAAGGATGAAGAAAGTAACCATTTTGAATAATCAATCATTGTAACAAGAGATAATTTGAAATAAAACCCCATACTTTTCACTAAATGGCAGTCACAGCTAACTGATTAATTATTCTTGCTGTAAATACTTTAATTATTACTTTACAAAATAAACAGCCAATTCTTGATGTTGAATAATATGTTTTCTATTAGATGAGAAAACTGTATAAATTGAGAAACTGTCAAGAAGCCATATGCTATGAACCAAGTAATTGAAAACTACCTTTCATCATAGGTCTTGAGAAAGGATTTACTGGAATAAGTTCTTCATTTAGTACAAAAATTCTCATCCAAGAAGTTAACATGTAAGTAAAATATGATTGTGACATTAAAACTTTGTTGCATGATAGTGTTTTATTATGCAGCTATGCATGAAGTGCTACAAGTAACAACAAACCTCCTTTCACTAAACCTGTGCATAGAAAAACATTTTACCATATAGTTGTGACAAAATAACTGCAATCAATTTACTGCTCTGAAGACAAAAGGACGTATAACTTTCACAAGTGATATTTGTTAATGACAATGACTTAAAAACTACAAGGAGCTTGAGGTTTTTTTTTGGTTGTGGAGAAGCAGTACAGATGCAAAAGGAAAAATATAATCTCAGTACTGAGCTTTTCTAACTTCACATGCAGAAATACACTGAAGGCAGTAAAACGCAAGACATATCCTAGAGTATAAGCAAAGGCATCTTTTGGCAGACTCTGAGTGTAAGATCACAGACTATTTTTTTTTATTTCAGATTAACTTTATGGTCCCTTAATTAGACCATAAATACTGTTTTTTTCCTAATCAAGGCAATGTGTATATGAGACAACTAAAAAGGAAAACTCAAGTCATTGTCCTCAGAATCAATATTCAGTGAAGAACAGTTCTTGACCAATAATTTAAAGCATGTTTATTACTTGACACTGGCCTGTCACTAGATATAGGAATGTAAGAATTAAATTGATTTACTTCTTAATATATACACACCACAAATGCTAGGCATACGTTTACATTTGATACAATTTATTTACTGTTTCCATTCAGCATTTACGCATATTGAATATATGCCCAAAATGGAAGATGTTGACTTCACCTTAACCTCAAATTCAAGAACAACTGACAAGCCATGTGAAGAGGAATGGGAATTGTTTGTTGTGTTTGTAAATTACTACAGTGAGTTTCCTAGCCCATTAACAATAAGGTCTGCTGATTAAATCAAAGTGTATAATTGCTAAAATGTATCTCTAAGTAATGTCACTTTTAAAATCATCACAGTACTCTTTCATTATACTAGCAGTGATGACAAGTGTGCTCAAAAAGAACTTATGTCTTACATGGTAGTACCTATGCTAGGTCAAATACAGTAACATGAAAAAATATTCCTCAGCAGTGCAACAAATTATGAAAGGAAAATGTTATAGAAGATATTAAGTACCATTTCCACTTGATCAATTTCTAGGCCAGTTATTTGTCCTTTAAAAATGTCAAAGCAAGAGGAATGTTCTGTGGCACTTTTAAAGAATATGCTACATTTGGAACCTAAAGTATGCCTTATTGGTGCTTCTGAGATTAGTTTGAGTTGAAAAATTAGTTTGTCTAGTGTGAGGAGATAAATGTAAAATAAGAATAAAGGGTCCCCAGGTGCTTTGACTGTCACGTCATGTACTACAGCAGAAAGATCATAGAATCATACAATGGTAGGGGTTAGAAGGGGCCTTTAGGGATCATCTAGTCCAACTCCACTGCAGAAGCAGGTTCGTCTCAATCAGGTCGCATAGGAACATGTCCAGGCGGGTCTTGAAGACCTCCAAGGAAGGAGACTCCACAACCCCTCTGCCCAGCCTGTACCACTACTTCGTCACCCTCACAGTGAAATAGTTTTTCCTTATATTTAAGTGGAACTTTTTGTGTTCCAGCTTCATCCCATTACCCCTTGTCCTGTTACTAGATACAATAAAAAAAAAAAGAGATGTCCCAACCTCCTGACACCCACCCTTCAGATATTTGTAAATGTTAATAAGATCTCATCTCAGTCTCCTCTTCTCTAGACTAAACTAGATATTCCAGTCCCCTGATCATCTTGGTGGCCCTGCACTGGACTCTCTCCAGCACTTCCCTGTCCTTTTGAGCTGAGGAGCCCAGAACTGGACACAGGACTCCAGATGAGGCCTCACCAGGGCGGAGGAGAGGGAGAGAAGAACCTCCCTTGACCTGTTGGCCACACTCTTCTTGATGAATCACAGGATGCCATTGGCCTTCATGGCCACGAGGGCACATTGCTGGCTTATATTTAGCTTATTATCAATCAGGATTCCCAGGTCTCTCCCTGCAGAGCTGCTCTTCAGCAGTTCGACCTCCAGCCTGTACTGGTAGGCGGGTTTGTTCCTTCCCAGATGCAGGACTCTGCACTTGTCCTTGTTGAATCTCATGACGTTCCTCTCTGTCCAGTTCTCAAGCCAGTCAAGATCCCACTGAATGGCAGCACAGCCTTCTGGGGAATCAGACAGTCCTCCCAGCTTGGTGTCATCAGCCAACTTGCTGAGGGTACACTCTATCCCCTCATCCACCTCATTGATGAAGATGTTGAACAAGACTGGCCTCAGAACCGATCACTGAGGAATTCCACTTGCCACAGACCTTCAACTTGAATCTGTTCCATTGATCACCACCCTGTGGGCTCTGTCATTCAGCCAGCTCTCGATCCACCTCACTGTCCACTCATCCAACTCACACTGCTTGAGCTTTCTGATGAGGATGTTATGGGAGACAGTGTCAAAAGCCTTGATGAAGTCAAGGTAGATGACATCCACTGCTCTCTCCTCATCTAGCCAGCCGGTTATGTACTCATAGAAGGCTATCAGGTTGGTCAAACAGGATTTCCCTTCATCAAGCCATGTTGACTGCCCCTGATAACCATCTTTTCCTTCATATGTTCAGTGATAACATTCAGGATGAGTTGTTCCATCACTTTTCCAGGGATGGAGGTGAGGCTGACCAGCCTGTAATTTCCTGGGTCATTCTTCTTTACCCTTTTGAAGGCTGGCATGACATTGGCCTTTCTCCAGTCCTCAGGCACCTCACCTGTTCTCCATGAATGTTCAATGATGGAGAGAGGCTTAGCAATCACATCTGACAGCTCCCTCAGCACTGGCAATGTTCCCATACTCTTCCCAAGGAGCCAGCCCCTGTTTCCACCTCTCATAGGTGGCTGCTTTCTGCCTGAGTTGTCCCAGCAGATTCTTGCTCATCGATGGAGGCCTCCCACCTCCTTTTCCTCCTTTCTCACACATTGGGACACACTGATCCTGGGCTTGGAGGAAGTGGTGCTTGAAGATTGACCAACTCTCATTGGCGTTTCTGTCTCCCAGAATCATATCCCATGAGATTCATCCAAGTAGATCTTTGAAGAGGCGAAAGTGGGCCCACCTGAAATCTGGGGTCACAGTCCTGCTTTGTGTTCTGCCTCTTCCATGCAGGATTTTGAACTCTACCGTCTCATGGTCACTGCAGGTGAGGTTGTCTCCAATCTTCACATCCCCAACCATTTTCAGGACAAAGGATTCAGAGAATAGGTTATTACTACCTGCTTCTTTAAACTGCTTCTGTTATTCATTCTGTATATCACCACAGAGCTTTTATCCACTTAAGGAAGTTACTCTGTTTGGGATCAGTAGTAAACTAGGTAATTTGAGCTTGATTTTTTTTTTTGCTAGAATTTTCTACAGCAGATAATTAGTAAGACCACTGTAGCTAATTAGTTCTATTCCTGAAACAATCTGGAGCAAAATACAAAAGTTTCTCATTGAGGCAGAGAGCATTTTGTTTTGCACATTCCAAGTACTACAGGAAGCTAAACAAGGTTAGGTTTCCACTAAGGAAGGCAGGTGTTGCTTTGAAAGACCTGGACATGATTTTCTGAAATACAAATACAGTCTGAATGAGGTAATTCAAGTCAGGTGCTACATAGTGACTGTTTTTTAGCCACAGTATTAGCACATACCTAGTCCCATAAGGATTAATGAGACCCTTGAGAATTGGTAAGGCTTTCCATGTGGTATTAAACAATATTCCTCTTACAGGTGCTGAATGTCCTATTGACCTAACAAAAATGCTTCACTCCTTTCAGCAGTTCAAATTGTTCATTTCAACTGCATTCATACTGAGGGAAAGAGTACATTTAATAAATATATTTAAAGCCACTCTTTTCAGCTTCATGATCTAGTCATACTTTCCTTCATGGCTATCAGCAGATTGCACTGGCTTGTAATATTTATAGTTATTTAAATACATACATTTATCTTTGAAATCTGTACTAGATTACATTCTGACAACTGGTATTAATTATTCTTAGACAAATCGACAAGCCCCTCCATACATCAATTAACACACAGATCTATAGTGTTCATATCCATACAGTTGTCTTCAGTGCTCCACAAAGGACTCTTCTAGTTCAAGAATATCCAAGGAAAAAAAGATTCTTCCAGAATAAGGTTTGTTAGTTTGAGTAGGAGCATCTGGATTAATTTCTGTAAAATGCTACTAAACATTTTCCTAAGGATAATGTTTTCATGTAACGAAATTCTAAAAACATGAGGTCAGACAATGAATCATGGTTAAGCTGCACAAAAATTCAGGAAAGACTGCATGGAAGGTTCACCTTTTTACTAATCTGATCCTTGGATAACTTTTGGTCAATGCTATAGAGGAAATACTTGGCAGACTTATGTCCTTACATGCTTCTGCAGCAAAGAAACTGCAATCTCATCTAGTCATCAATGATGGGACACTAGCCCTCTTTGACAAGGTTCCCTTTCAGCCTTTACATCTAGGTTTCTCAAGGAAACCACAGGGCTAGAGAGTGAAAGGGATGCCATTGATACATCTCTTAGTCTTCCTTGACGGTGGTGTAGAGAACAGTTAAGACCCAAAGATCGACCATTTTAGTCCTGGCCTCAAAAATACCAGAATACACAATTTCCAAAAGTACAATATACCAAGCACAAATGGAAAGCAGTTATTTACTATTTAAATACAGATTTTTTTAAATGCCTAACAATAACTCTGATGATCAAGCATGGTAACGTCAGTGGTTACAACAGAAGACATCACTCCAAAACTCATTGTTCTAGCTATCTTGTCATGATTTAGGCCCGTCTAGGAACAAAGCACTACAGTCAGCCATAAGTACCAAGGGCCTTTGGAATGCCGTAAGAACAGGAAGGGTTCAGTATTAACTTATGGATCCAGGCAAAACAGACAAAGCTACTCAACTTGGAAAAGAAAATAGAAATTAATTTAATCTGTCACCAATCAAAGACATAAAACCTCAAAAATATAACAAACAGAAAACAACACAGAGTGGTACAACAATGAAGAGTACAACCAGCCTTCTTCCCACCACATCTACTCTCTTCCCAGGCTCAGAGCCCTGAACCCAGTGTCTTTATCTCTTTCCCCATGAATGGCTCTGGGGCCAGGGCATAGGACTTTCAGTCAGTCCTTTCCTGAGAGCTTCTGCCTCATGTCTCACCTCAAGGCAGACAGACTCCTCTCTGGTCCTTCCTGCTCCAACACGAGGTCCCTCACAGGCCGAGCAGCTCTGCATGAGCCACTCTGACATACATTCATGCCGACAGCTGCAGCTCCTCTCCATCTCCTGTGTGGGTCTCTGCAGCCAGTAGGCTCTCCAGCATGGCCTGCTCCATGGCTGCCTCCTCACACAGCCTCTGCCCATTCGGGTGCACTTACCCAGAGCTGCTGGTGGCTCCCACTCCTACCATTGCCCTGAAAAGGTTGCAGGGGCACAGCTAACATTTTTGCTCCTCCTATGACTGTGGGGTCTGCATAGACACCTTCATCTTTCACCACCCCTCCATTTCTTCTTCCAGCTCCCATTTCCCTTCTTAAATAGTGATAGCAGAGGCACCAGATTGGCCCATCTGGGTTGGAGATGGGTCCACTTCAGAGCTAGGGAATGTTTTGAGAATTGCTTACTGGGGCAGCACTGCAGCTTCCTCCCCCGATACCAAGCTAAAAAAGTGGCTCTATGCAAATCCATGACAAATCTTCATTAGTCTTAGAGAAAGAAAACATTTAATATGCTAACATGGTTAAACGTGATATGAAAACTGGCATTTTCACAATGATGGTAGTAATCCTAGCTGGAAAGAATCCTTTACCTTTTAATCTCTCAGAGTAAGAGCAATAGTTCTCAGCACTGCCTCTTTGAATCACACATCTAATACAGGAAAGCAGCGTGCAGTGTGCTTGTCTTCTACTACAGGCGTAACATTTAAAAAACAATGGAACAACTTCTGTACTTAAAAATCTTCATTTAAAAAGTGACATTTCTTCATGAAACAAAGAACTCAGACATTTTATCATACGTCCTATACTTCCTAGAAGTGAAAAGGGCATTGTGAACTGGCAAAGAGCAGCATCAGGTTTTTTCCTGCATGTTCAATAGCTAATTAAAATAAGCATGACTGAATAGCCATGAGAATCTGAATAGAAATATTAATCTCAAAATTCAAAATGAAGTACTTTATGATAAGTGTTTCTCACATTCATTAGTTTTTGTTTATGTGTTCAAAATGGTCCTGATTGCTCTGATTTGTTACCATAAAAAATATCTCAATTTCTTAAACATTTCTCTATTCATGGCATTCTGTATACAATATTTTTTTAACTGGGAAGAAAATTTTGTCTACAGTAGGAAAAATAACACTTGGAATGGTAAAACAAATTAATTATAAAGGTTTGCATGATGCTTCCGGTTTTTACCTTTCCTGACTTTTCTAGTCATGGGACAGCAAGGATCACCCCCTGTCAAAAAAAAAAAGTCAGTGTTGTAAAGAATTTGGCAAAAGGCATTTCAATCTATTCAATAATTTATGCTGTTTTGAAAGGTAGTATATTCAGTACCATTGAACAATGAATTATCTGAATTAGAAAGTAGATGTAAACAAAAGCATTGTGCATCAAGAGGTTTTGTACCTTTGTTTAACTAACTGTTTTGAATCTCAATTTGCTCTTAAGTAGACCTTACTCTAGTACTCCTCTTGCATTCTTAGTGATACTATCATAAAATAGGTATGTTTAGGGTTTTTTTTCATCTACAGGGAGATAGAAAATGAAGTCTATATGTCTGATTCAGGACCTTTGTTTACTATTAACTGAACTTCTCTGAAAACGCTAGATTACAAGTCAGATGTGGAGCAGAGTCTTCATCCATTGACAAGTAAATGAAGTACCTGGAAAAAATCATATGTGTTCTAGGAGACTGATATTTTGCAAGATATTCAAGTTATCCAAGAAATACAGCTGCAAAACATTTAGCAGATATATTTTTGATAAAGCTAGCACATCTCAGATCTTCTCTGCCTAGGGAACTAGTTAAAGTTGAAAAGAAGCCTACTTTTTAGCAACAGATAAATAAGATGAATATTTGGTCCACCTAGCTGCACTGACTTCTTAGTAAATCAAAATTAGAATTTTTCAAGGGAACAAATCTCCTGAAACACTAGGATACAATACTGGAATCTAATTTCTGGAACTGCAAGGGAATAAACTTCCATTTGTTCCCATCTCCAAGGAATTTGGAACAGTCATAGCAGGACTGATGGAAAGAAATTACTGGTAGTATGAAGATAGGACTGACTGTGCAGGAGGCAAAATCTGACCACGAGGGTTTTTTTCCTAACAGAATCATTATCAAAACAGCAGTTTAAAAGCACAAGTGGTTGCCAAACAACTCCTTGACCAGCTAAAAAAAAGCCCCACAGACTGATGAAATCTCGTATCTTCCCACAAGTCTAAGACAGTTCAGCACTGACAATTATCTTATATATTTCTTTTTCCATAGAGGAAATGGTGATGTCAGTGGAAATAGTAAAAATACATTTTAAACTGATTAAAATAACTGATTATGCAACACTTACACTAGGAGAAACTTCACTTCAGTAGAAAAAGGGCAATTCAGCTGTAGGCAGTTTTTATGTGTGTAGTATGAGTTGGCAGTAGTCTTTGATCCACATCCTTTGGGCAAATTTGACATCTATTTCACCTGAGGCAGGAACAGATCTTTTGAAGGATATTTCTATATAATGAATGATTGACTGCTAGAAGTCATGTCATTGTCCTCCTCCACCTCTTCACATCAAATTTGCAGGCCAGATGAATTTCACGACATGTCTCCTAGTAAATCAAGCAGTGAGCAGAAATGCCTGAAATAGTCCCCATCACGCTGACACCATAAAATCTAGCTGATGAGTGATTTTCAGAATCTGAGGAGAAACTCAGCTTACCCTTACATTCATTTTAGAATAGGGCAGCAATTTTGAAGAAAATTCAATCTCCCAAATAGCACATTTAGATTCCATGAGGAAAATATCCTCCACAACTGCTTTAGATAAAATCTATTTTTCCATCTTATTTCTCTTATCTCTACTGTATTCATTCACTGTATTTCTCTCCAATAAAACATTCATGTCCTAGCAGTTTATTTTAACTATGAAATATTTAGTTCTATAGCCATAATAAAATACCAGTCTTCTTATCACATATCCAGGTTTACTTCAAAGAAGAATTGTTTATTTAAGTTGATGGATGTTTTTAAGTGCCTAGGTAATGGAAGTAAATCATGGACATAAAAACGTGACCACTGTCAGAACACCTGTAAGCTAACCATTCCTAATTGTTACTTAGCAAGTTCTCATTGCGGATGTCTCTTTGAGTAATTACAAGTGAGCAACTTAAACTATTTCTCTATTCTTTCATTCCAAACCTCTACCTATGAGAAAGAGCTAATCAATTAAGAATAGGTAAAGGATAAAATGTTTCTGGAGGCAAACAATTCACAGCAAATAAAAGCTGCCCCTGACATTTGATTCACTAAACATCTAAAAACATTTCCACTTACAAGTCTGTTACAGCAAGTTGAATCTTTTTTATCCTCCAAAGAGCAGCTGTGTAGTGCTTTGTTTTGTGCAAAATCAGCATAAAAACAAGGAATGAGTTATCTACCTAGAATTTCTTTTTTCTTTTCATCAACAGTAGGTGCTTTCACTAGTTGTCATAAGGCAGGAATATGTCCAGATATAGATTTAAATATTATGGCTCTGTAGTACTATTAAATATAATACGATTTTTTTTTCTTTTTATATTCATCTGGTGGTACAAGGAAAGTTGCTCATCTCCAGTATAATTTTACTGATCTTTATTTTTCCAAAATTGAAAATTAATTGATTTAGCAAAACTGAAATTATATTCTTGGTTTGCAGTGATGACTTTTCATGCAGTGCTTCATAATGAATATATGACTCACAGCAAGGCAGCCGATCACTTAATGATAAAGGCTGGTCTTTGCCTCATATTACGGCATATGGCCTGTTGCTGGAGCTTTAAGATTTCCTTCTTAAAAAGTCCAGCCTTCCTGGACTCCTATACCCTTCAAAACTGTTTCCCAAGTGATTGTATCAAGTAACCTCCTAAACAAGTCAAAATCTGCCCTTCGAAAGTCTTCAAAACTTTTTCTGCCCTGCCTCCTAACATCTCTATGAATAGAGAATAATTTCATGGTCACTGTTCCGGAGACGACCTGCAACTGCCACATTCTACACAAGACCTTCCCTGTTCACAAACAAGAGGTCTAGTCCAGGTTAGTTCACTTTCCAACTGTGTGAGGAAGATATCCTCCACATATTCCAGGAACCTCCTGGTTTGTTCCTTCTCTGCTGTGTTGTGTTTCCAGAAGATACCTGGAAAGTTGAAGTTCCCAAGAAGAGCAATGGCAAATGTCAGTGTGATTTCTCCTAAGTGCTTATAGAATGTTTCATCTACCTCACTATTCTGGTTGGGAGGTCTGTAGCAGACTCTCAAAGGAATATCAAGTTTATTGGCCTTCCCCCTTAACCTAATCCAAACAAATTCAAACCCATCTTCATTTTTTACTAAGTTCTGAAAATTCTTAACAATTCCTAACATACAGAACCACCCCACTGCCTCTCCTTCCCTGTCTATCCCTCCTGAAGAACATGTAGCTATTGACTGTGGCATTCCAGTCATGTGAGGTATCCCACCACATTTCTGTGATAGCCGCTATGTTAGTTTACCTGTTGCATCATGGCTTCAAGCTCTCCCTCTGTGTTGCTCATACTCTGCACATTGCTGTAGATGCACTTCAGATAAGTTAATGATTCCAATACCTTTTGTGAGTGTGGCAGCCCTTCCATACCAGATGCTTCTCGTGTGTTTCTCTGACTCTGACTGGAAGAGGCAGAACACAAAGCAGGACCGTGACCCTGGATTTCAGGCAGGCCGACTTTGGCCTCTTCAAAGATTTACTTGGACAGATCTCATGGGATCTAGATTCTAGAAGACAGAAGTGCCCATGAGAGCTGATAAATCTTCAAGCACCACTTCCTCCAATCCTAGGATCAGTGTGTCCCAACGCGCAAGAAAGGAGGAAAAGGAGGTAGGAGGCCTCCATGGATGAGCAAGGATCTGCTGGGACAGCTCAGGCAGAAAGCAGCCACCTATGAGAGGTGGAAACAAGGGCTGGCTTTTAGGGAAAGGTATAGGAACATTGCCAGGGCATGCAGAGGTGCAACTAGGAAGGCTAGAACCCTTCTAGAATTAAATTTAGCCAAGGACATTAAGGACCGCAATAAGGCATTTTTCAAGTACATCAGCAGCAGAAGGATGGTGAGGGGGAATGTGGGCCTGTTGCTAAACACAGAGGGTGCCCTGGTATCTGAGGATGCAGAGAAGACTGAAGTACTGAATGCCTTCTTTGCTTCAGTCTTTAGGGCCAAGGCCAGCCCTTGGGAAGCCCAGTCCAGCAAGGATAACAGGATGGCCAGGACAGCAGAGGACTTGCCCAGGGTGGAAGAGGTTAAAGACTTGTTGGCCAAGCTTAAGGCTCATAAGTCAATGGGTCCTGATGCAATGCATCCTAGAGTGCTGAGGGAGCTGGCTGATGTGATTGCTAAGCCTCTCTCCATCATTTCTGAACAATCATGGAGAACAGGTGAGGTGCCTGAGGACTGGAGAAGGGCTATTGTCACTCCAGACGTCAAAAAGGGCAGGAGGGATGACTCAGGAAACTATAGGCAGGTCAGCCTCACCTCCATCCCCTGAAAAGTGATGGAACAACTCATCCTGAATGTTATCACTGAACATATGAAGGATAAGATGGTTATCAAGGCAGTCAACATGGCTTCACCAAGGGGAAATCCTGTTTGACCAACCTGATAGCCTTCTATGAGTGCATAACCGGCTGGCTAGATGAGGGGAGAGCAGTGGATGTCATCTACCTTGACTTCATCAAGGCTTTTGACACTGTCTCCCATAACATCCTCATCAGAAAGCTCAAGCAGTGTGAGTTGGATGAGTGGACAGTGAGGTGGATCGAGAGCTGGCTGAATGACAGAGCCCACAGGGTGGTGATCAATGGTACAGATTCAAGTTGGAGGCCTATGGCCAGTGGAGTTCCACAGGGATCAGTTCTGAGGCCAGTCTTGTTCAACATCTTCATCAATGAGGTGGATGAGGGGATAGAGTGTACCCTCAGCAAGTTGGCTGATGACACCAAGCTGGGAGGACTGTCTGATTCCCCAGAAGGCTGTGCTGCCATTCAGCGGGATCTTGACTGGCTTGAGAGTTGGACAGAGAGGAACGTCATGAGATTCAACAAGGACAAGTGCAGAGTCCTGCATCTGGGAAGGAACAAACCCACATACTAGAACAGGCTGGAGGTCGAACTGCTGAAGAGTAGCTCTTCAGAGAAAGACCTGGGAGTCCTGATTGATAATAAGCTAAATATGAGCCAGCAACATCCCCTCGTGGCCAAGAAGGCTAATGGCTTCCTGGGATGCATCAAGAAGAGTGTGGCCAACCGGTCAAGGGAGGTTTTTCTCGCCCTCTACTCTGCCATGATGAGGCCTCATCTGGAATCCTGTGTCCAGTTCTGGGCTCCTCAGCTCAAAAGGACAGGGAAGTGCTGGAAAGAGTCCAGCACAGAGCCAGCAAAATGATCAGGGGATTGGAACATCTTTCATATGAGGAAAGGCTGTGGGAACTGGGACTGTTTAATCTGGATGAGACTGAGGGGACATCTTATTAACATTTATAAATATCTGAAGGGTGGGTGTCAGGAGGTTGGGACATCTCTTTTTTCTTTAGTAGCTAGCAACATGACAAGGGGTAATGGGATGAAGCTGGAACACAAAAAGTTCCACTTAAATATAAGAAAAAACTATTTTACTGTGAGATTGATGGAGCAGTGGAACAGGCTGGGCAGAGGGGTTGTGGAGTTTCCTTCCTTGGAGGTCTTCAAGACCCGCCTGGACATGTTCCTATGTGACCTGATCTAGGTGAACCTGCTCCTGCAGGGAGTTTGGACTAGATGATCTCTAAAGGTCCCTTCCAAACCCTACCATTCTACGATTCTATGATTCTATGATTCTATGATTCTGTGACTTCTAACTCATCAACAGCCATTGTCTCGTATTTTATATTATATGTCTATCCCTTGTATCCCCTATGAAGGCAGAGTCTTCACTAGCACACCATCCCATGAGCCCTGGCATGCTTCCCTTGGGCTTATTCATAGCAGGCTCAGTTTTCTCCCCTTCCCCCTTTGTAACTAGTTTAAAGCTCTGTCAATGAGCCCTTCTAATTCCTTCCTTGGAATTCTTTTCCCCCTCTGATATAGGTGCATTCCACTTGCTGTCAGCAAGTCAGATGTCTTGTATATTTTCATGGTTTGACCCTCCTAGCACAGAAGCATCACAACAGTCTCTCACTCGGTACCCCCATTCACCCCCACCCTCATTAGGATGGCAGAGGCCCCAGTGAAATGGGAGTAAAAAGATAACCAAGGTTGTTGTGGATTGATGCAAAATAAGGGAGGGCTCGCTGCCAATTACAGTTCCGGGCAAAACAGACTCCATTACTCGAGGAAAGTAGGAAAGTTTATTCTATTACTGCAAGAAACAGAAGAGAACAAAAGCAAAAAGGGAGTAGGGTGATGAGAAAATTACAGCCAGCACTTTAAGATCTCCCTCCTTCATCCCTCCTTTCTTCCCGGGCCCAGCTCACTACTCCCAATATCTCTACCTCTTCCCCCCTCAATGTCTCGTGGGGGGCAGGGAATGGGGGATGTGGTCAGTCTCTCATAGATGGGCTCTGCCGCTTCTCTCTTCTCAGATGAGGACAACTCCTGGCATTCTTATCCTTCTCTAACAGGGGCACAGTCCCTAACAAACTCCTCTGGTGTGTGTTGTTCCCAGCAGATACAGCTTCTGTCGATACAGGGTCCCTCACACAGGACACAGTCCTTAGTGAATATCTCTGGCATGGGTTCTTTGCCATGGTTGCAGTTTCTGCAGATACAGAGTCCCTCCCTCAGGACAAGGCCTCTTCTGGGCATAAGTTTAACCAGCTGCTTTGTCATGGGTTCCTCCCCACAGTTACAGCTTCTGTGAATATTGAGTCCCTTCCCTGGGACATGGTCTCCTCCAACCATAGTTTTAATGAAGAGAATCACTGCCCCTGGCTCGGGGTCTGTAATTAATTGATTGGATCCCTCTCACAGGACACGGCCTCCTCTAGCCATAGTCACTGCCCCTGGCTCAGGGTTCTTAGCAAAATGAGTCTCTGCCCCTGATACGGGGTCATTATCAAAATGAGTCTCTACTGCTGATGCAGGGTCTTTAAAGAAATGCAAAGAAATCTGCAAAATGCAAACCTCTGCTTCACCAGTCCTCTCCATAGAATGCAGGGGAGTCTCTGCTCCATCACACCTCCTCCTCTCTTCTCTCACTGGCCTTGGAGTCTGCATGGTTGTTTCTCTCACTCTTCCCACTCCTTGCACCACCACTAGTCAAAAAAGAAGGGCACAGAAGAAGGAAGAAACAGGAAGCCTCCTCTTCCAGCTTCTTCTTATAAAGTGATCATGGAGATGTCTAATTGACCATAAGTGGTCTGGCTCAGAGCAGGGGAGAGCTGTGAGCAACTTCTTACAGGAGTTATCTTTACAGCCGCTTTCCCCTCACCAGAAAAGGCTGTCATGTCAAACCATGACATACGAATATTCACCCATGATCAAAAAACCCAGATCCCAACCCGTAACACCAGTCCCGGAGTCATGACTTCATCTGATGGCACTTGCTGTTAATTCCCTCATTCATCCCTGCCAGTGAAGGGATAGAAGAGAATATGACCTGTGCTCCTGATCCCTTGAGCAGCTGACCCAAGGTCCTAAAATCTCTCGTAATTGTTTTTTGGATGATAGTACTACTATCAAAGTCCTTTGAGAACATAGTAGAACAAGCCTTATAACATGCTTGAAAATTAGAGAAGGATCATTACATGCTTTTACAATTAGAAATACCAAGCCCAAGTACTGAAAGAGTTCTCAAAAGTAGTACATAGGCTGCTTTGTTTAGTCACCTGAGAAGTATAATTTATGACTGATCTGAAGAACAAAGGTTATTAACCAGGGGGAATTTGGAGGAAGGTTGGAAATTAGCTTTCAAGTTATCAGAGGAGTGTGTTTCTCTTGGACCATGGACAGAATATTATCAATGGACACACTAACATATACACACACAAGACATTGAAGCACCTGGAGCTTCAAATCTCATTAGGTTCAACTTTACAGGATGGATGCTTCTGTAACACAAGAGCTCCACGTTTGAGTCTGCAGAGCAGCACTGTGGTTAGTCACAGTGTAGAAATGGCCACAGGCGTAGAGAAAGTTATGTGACAATGCTGAAGAGGAAATGTCTTCTTGCTCAGGCTTAGGAACTGCTTGCATTCTAAACCTCCATTGTGCAGAGGATTTTGTGATTTTATCTTTCTAAATATATTTTTAATTTTCATTATTAAATTCTTACTTTAGCTGTATCAACAAAATTCCAGAGGTGGAGAACCTACTGTTGATGAGAATTTAATCCTATTGTCAAAGTTTGAATACGTCTATAAGTGTGCCTTAACTGTGCAACTATGAGCTGTTTTCTTTGCAGTTTTTGGGTTGTTCTGTTCATTTGGGATTTTTTAAAGGGGTGAGAAATCCATACATAGTGTCCTTTATTAAACATCTGGGTAGTTGTAAATCTCAAGTCAAAAGAAATATCTGTGCTTAATATACATAATTAGACACTTAGGTACTCTTCTCTTTTTTTTTTTTTCCCTGAATTTTGAATTTAACTTTGACTAAGTAATGATTTTCAGCCAGTTTCTTTGAATAATTTAATTTAATCATTAAATTTTCTAAATCTTTCCAGATCTCAAGAAAGCTAGACTTTTGTTGAGAAAATTAATTTGAAAGAATAATGTAGGACCCAAGTGTTCTTAGTTACAGAAATTGAAGGACTTTTTCAAACATTAAATCTTTACTCAAAACATGAAAAACAGTTCAGCAGATTTATCTTTTACAGTCTTATTACAAGCCTGCACTATTGAATGTTATACTCAGCCTTAATGACAATAGAAAGCAGTATCTTATTCAGTTTATATAGATAAGGCTTTTATCCAGATAGCCAAAGGCTATTACTTGATTAGAATAAATGACAAAAAAAAAGGAAAAAAAGAATCACTTTTGTACATGTATTTGTTTTCAATACTCTTGTGTAGAAGCAGAACAAAAATCCAAACCATAGCTTCTTACAACAAATAGAGGAACCTTTCAAAAAATTCTCCAGGTCAACAAATCTGAGCTATTTCATACTTGTTTGAGGATCTAGCTGAAGCCTTGAAAGCCCTTCTGCACACTACTTTGCTGTCATCCCTTCTACATCTGTCTCTCACCATATACTTATCCGTTTCAGGGTTTTTTTAATGTTATCTGTTTTTTCTAGGCTCAACAGAGCAGAAGTGAAGGAGTAGTCTGAGAGTTTCTCAGATGCTAAGTTTGTGTGAACAGTTCAGGAGGTTACTGAAGATATAGTATACTCTGGTGCAAAGAAAGTGGAAAAAGTCACACACTATGAAGCTTCTTTAAAAAAAAGCCCCTAGACAACAGAAAATTGAGTGTCATATTTCTAATGGAAATCAACAATCAAACAGAAAAAATGTTCTGTCTCTATGAACTTATAGTCAATACAATACCTGTTTGTAACTGTAAAGTAAATACAATGCTGACATTTCCACTTCCAATTTTAATTCCTGCCTTGCAATACATGGCAGCAGAAACAAAGACTTTATAGCTTGTCTGTGGAGCCTTACTGGGATAAAGGCTGTGTGCTGACTAAACTGACAAATCTTTTATCTTTTTGTCCCAGAAATCAGGTTTTTTTGGGTTTCTTTTTTTTTTTTTTTTTTGTGGTGGTGGTTGGGGTTTTTTTTAGGAGGCCACTATTTGATAGAATTTTCTGGCTTTAGGCTGTGAAAAGAATGCAAATGTACTGTTCAATTATTTTTTTTTTAACCTCAAACTCAATTTAAAGCGAGATTCCAGATCAGTGAAGAAATTTTTGAAGGGAAACCAGAGTATTCTGAAACAGGACAAAGTAGTTAAATCCACACAATTTCTTGTGGAAGTGAAAATTTTGAGTAATTAAATAACCAAGTCAACAACATTCCCAAGATCAAGAGTCAGAGAAGCCAGGAGGTGTGTGGTACTGAGACAGCAAGATATTGGGGAGTTTTACAGCACACTAAGCAAGCTTTTGAGGAATGTAGGGAGCAAGTTCAGCTAGAAGTAAACTATACGGTAAGAAAAGCTCTTCAGCTGACATGCTAATCTCTTTTTAGTAAAGAATCTGGACACACCTTCAGAATATTTCTGTTTGCTTTAGAAAAATACCTTCTTTTATAGTTCCAGCTCTACCTGAAGATGTTTACATTTTAAAGCCCCCGATGCATCTACCCATACAGATGAGAACATAATTTCCTATAGCGAATATAAGTGAATACAGCAAAATATAGCTTTCTCACATGAAAAATGAATGTTTTCCTAAAGCCCTGAAACAAGACTCTTTTTTCAGCCCCAGAAAATTATTTGCATATGATTCTCTCTCAAAAAAAAACCCCAACACAAAACCTTAAAATAAACCCAAAAATGCAGCTTAGGGGTGACTCCAGAAGAGAAAATTTAAGTCAAAGAATGTGTGTAACAAACACTTTAGTCTTTTAAGGAAAAAAAACTCAAAACATTGGATGGTGAAACATGTTGGCTTATCTGAATATCAATACTGCTTATTTTAATGTCCTTTTGTTAACCTAATTATATATTGTGAATTCTTTTAAAATTGTTTACAAGTAACTGGAAATGTTAGTGTAAATGTGGAAAAACTGGGTTAGGCTGTTAGGCCCTGACTAATCCATAAAGGAAGCATTTAATTATGTAAATGAAATTAAAATATAAGTAAGCACATGAACTCACACTGTCTTTACAAAAATATGTTATATTTTTCACTGATGATTGTAAGTCAGAATAAACAAACTCATGAGTTTGGTGACCTATTTACTCATATTTTCTGCAACTCAAAGAAGTAACATCTGGCCACCACAGCATCCTTGTGTCTTGAGTATTAGGACTAACAATATAATATGGGTTATAGCAATGCTTAGCTACAGTGAAATAGAAAACTAATTTGCTCACTCAGTAATGGACCTTTGGAAAAGTATTAAGTAAATAAAATTAAAGTAGCAAAATATTTTGTTTCATTCTTAAGCGAATGTTTTTGTTTTTTTTTTTTTTTCCCCCAGATGTCCAGGTCCACAAGAAGAAGATAAGAGTTGTCATTTAATCTTTAAACACAACATTGGCTTGAAACCATCTTGTTATAGACATAAATATACAATGCTGATGTGAGTCTCTGTATACCTTAACACTTGGCCATACATTCCAATACAAGGCTTTCACTGATTAAAAAAGCTTGAGGCCCTTCACTTGACAAAATCATTAGAATGAAGTGCAGGGGAAATTGTTGAGAGAACCTGTCTTAATAACTACAAAAGATTAAATTGAAACCTCTGTATAACTAAGAGCAGCAAGAATCCCAGATGAGCTCACTTTTCCACTAAGGAGATGTTTATACAGCTTTTCTAAAGAGCAGGGACAGGCAGCAAAGCACACTGAAGTTCTCCAGTGTAAGCAAAAGGGACATACTACTTGATGATACTATCAGGTCATCAAAGGCAAAGTACATAGTTTGCTGTAAACTGGAATAGTTTTCAATTTTCATTCCAGACATCACTTTGACTCTGTGAAAGTCCTAGTAGAAAACAAAGTCTTGTTATGGTAGAGCTGATAGTTCCTTACTGAGAATTATAAAACTGGTGTAATTACAATATGAACTGAAGTATTGTAATCAGTTCAGAGCCAGCCTCAGGCAAAATTGTTTTGTGGCATCTATGGAATCTTACAGAGTCCACAAGAAGAAGTAATGCAAATTGTTCACGTTGTGACAAAAATAGATTTCAAAATACTTCTAAAGTTTTTTTTAAAGCTTTACAGCAAAAATTATGAAAATTTTATGGTTCTATATTACAGACACTACATAATTTTGCAGTTTCTTTGTGGCCAAATGACAAGAAATAACCACTTTCAAGATGCAAATAATTTAAATTCTTTTAGATATCTACTTCAGGATGCAAATCATTACCTTAGGTGATAATGATTAGAACTCCACTGATTTCAATAGACACTTGGAATGATTAGCTTAGAGACATACCATCACAGATTAAGACATGTAAAAAATCTTACAAGAAGGCAAAGGAAGGATTTTCAATCTAAATCAGAACAAATAAAATTAAAATTTTATGTGTGGAATTAAAAATAGGACACTTATCCAGCTAACTTTTACTGTGTGTCCATGTGCTGCCTTGCCAGAAGGATGATTTGGTGGTAGGTAGGGTAGCTGTGACTGCAGGACAGGCTGGGAGGTACTGTGACGGAGGTTGTGCATCAGAGCTGTGGTTCTTCCAAGTGAATGTGACAATTGATCTCTGCTTGAGATCTGCATGAATAGTTTTCTGGACTGCTGCACTGTTGGTTAAAAGAGTATGGCTACTGTCATTGTTTTCATTTTAGGACACATTTATAGATCCCAGCTAAACACTAAATTACCACTCGTGTGGCCATACCTATCAGGCCTCAGAAATTAGAGGGTTTGGTACAGTATAACTACACATTAAAAGACCATCTAAATTCATTTTCAAAATTATCCCAAGGTTTCAGATCTAGTAGTGTCATCCAGATAAATATTCATCACATTTAAAATCTTTAGTGAGGGAGATTTCCTCAGTAAACAAGACTGTAGAATCAAAATTTCAGATATGAAGGTTAGACCCTCTGTAAATGAGAGTAAACCCCAGTAAATAAAAGAAACTTCAGACTGATCAGTTTGCTGTTTGGTATGTGTGGGCATGACCACTTTGTTTCTACCACACGATTTTTTCCCAATAATTTATTATCTGAAATTGGGTAGATGTAATAATTATGAGTGAAAACACAGTGATCCTTTCAAAGTATAATTTATATCACATAGTATATACTAAATTAATCTTCTAGCATTAATATCACTAAATTTGTGTTAGTACACTATTTGCTGATAATTGACACTTAATAAACACCTAAGCAGAAATTAAGTTTATTTTTATTTGCTAAAGCATTTCACTTATTTCATAATCAGTTCTAAATTTAGTAGTCACTATAAGTTTGCTAATCTTTTCAATAGGTATTGTTATTTATTAATAATTTAATTTCCTATCACTAAGCTGTAAAAAATCACATCAGTTATAATGATGAATGATGCAAAGTTGCTCCGTCTTTGACATAAACTTACAACATTTTCTAGTATTAAGTGCATCATTTTCAGATGACTGGTTGCTGGGTAATCATGATTTTTCTGATGTTTTAAAAGCAAGCAGAGATATTTCTAAAGCAGTTTCAGAAGGAAGAAATGAAATTTGTTGGCTGAGGCAATATCTTTTATTAAAGCAGCTGATACAATGGAGAACAATCAGGCAAGCTTTCTAGCACACAGTCATGTAATCAATTCTTTTTGAAAAACCTACATAAGCACAAAAGAAGAGAACTTGAAATCTTATTTTCATAGCTCATGTGGGTTAGCAGGAATGTAATTTTGAAAAAGAACAAGTTTGAAAGATATATCTTCAATTTGCAGATTTAAGTATCTATGAATAATAGATTTAATTTTTTTTAACAATAAGGCAGTACTTTCTGTTAGTATAATTCCAGTAACATGACATCATGGGAGGTACTGGATTTTCCTGAAAACAATACCTTTTATAGATATATGATGTATCTCATATTCTTATACACAGGACATATAGCTCTTATGTATATGCAGAAACAAACTTCATGATCATCAAAACCAGATTTCAATAAAAGCAAATAAAGACTAGAAACAGTTCAGACATCTCAGCACTTGGTGCAGTTCTGACATACCGTAGTTACTCAAATGAAAGAATAAATATACAAAAAAAAAGCACAACTGTCCAAGTATGGCCATTTGTCTCAATAATGCTACAGCTTCAGCATTAAACTATTCAGACTGAAGGGGACCACAAATATTCCTAAATAAGGGAAAAAACAGCTTTACACAAGTAATACAGGAGACTGCAAGAATTTAAGACTAAAACATAATATTATAATGAATGCAAAAGTGAAAAAAATCAGAATTACGCAGGCCTAAATATGCTAACATCAGTTTCAATGCATGAAAATCAGATTTAAACATAACAACTATATACTAAATGCTTCTTTAACTGTGCTTTATTGTGGTATCATGGAAGAACAACATGATTACAGTATTAGCTTGAATTTTCCTGATCAAACTAATTTTAAAACAATATTTCTTTCTTGTAACTTTTCTGTCTGAACAGACCAACTACAATAAGCTTCTGTATTTTCTCTGTAAACCTTACAATTTAAATGAAAACACCTTCCAAAGTAGGACTAAATCCCAGAGTTCTTTATCTCCAGAATTATACTCTAATGCATTAAAAAGCTGCATACCCAATAGGCAAAGTCCACCTTCTTATAGTCTGCTGAGATGGAGAGTCATTCAGGTTGCAATATAAGCAGTGGATTCTTTCATACTCTTCTCCAGAAAATAACAATATCATATCAGATAACAAATTAAAAAGGATTGAAAGAAAGCACATCTTCAAACAACTTGTAATTAGTCTTGTAAGTCCTTCCCATAGGATGTTGTGATGATTTTAAATTGACAAAGCTTGAAGAAAGTTAGCACTTTTCTCTTAATAAATGTGAACATCGTACAAAAAAACCCCAAAAAAAACCAAAAAAACAAACCAAAACAAACAAACAAACAAACCCCACAAATTGTCCAAAGAGCGATGAGGCTAGTGGAGGACCTAGAAAGCAGATCTTAGAAGGAGCAACTGAGGGCACTGGGACATTTTATTCTGGAGAAAAGAAGACTCAGGGGTGACATTATCACTCTACAATTACTTGAAAAGAGGTTGTAGTAAGATGGGTATCAGTCTCTTCTATCAAGTATAGGATAAGAGGAAATGGCCTCAATTTCTGCCAGGAGAGGCTTACATTGGAGATTGGGGAAAATTTCTTCTCAAAAAAGATTATCAAATATTGGAATAGGTTTCCAAGGGAAGTGGCCAAGTCACCACTCCTGGAAATATTCAGAAGATGTGGTGACATGATGCTCAGGGGATGGGGTTTAGTGTTTTACTTGGCAGTGTTAGGTTTACGGTTGGACTCAGTAAAAGTCTTTTCCAACTTGAATGATTCTGTGAAACAAATCAAAGGCTGGTAAACACAGGGAGCTACCTACGACTGAGCAGGTCCCGGAAGTGCAAATTTATAGAGGATGGGAGGACCCCTAGGGACATAAGCCCTACCAGTTTGTTTTGTTCGTTCTGCCCTAAACATTTGATATAGGCTGCTGTCAAATATGTCTGTGTCTATATATACACGTATACATACAACAAAGATATTAAAATTCAATTATATTCCATATACATAGGAAATAATATTGGAACACTAATTAGCATAGAATCATAGAATAATTGCAGATAGAAAAGTTTTTTAAGATCATTGAGTCCAACCACTAACCTCACACTGCCAAGATCACCACAAAACTAAACCATATCACTCAGCCAGACCCATCTGGATATGTTCCTATGCAACCTGATCTAAGTTGACCTGCTTCTGCAGGAGGGTTGGACTAGATGATTTCTAAAGGTCCCTTCCAACTCTACCATTCCGTGATTCTAAGATTCTATTTATCTTGTCAGTATTTCTAGGGATGGTGACTCCACTACCTCCCTGTAGAGCCTGTTCCAATGCTTAATAATCCTCTTGATAAAAAATGTTCTTCTTAATGTCCAACCGAAAACTCCTGTGGTAGAACTTGAGCCCATTTCATTGTGCCTTATTCTTTAATGGAGAGATAAAGCCCCACTTCCCTACATCTCCCATTCAGATAGTTGTAGAGAGTGATCATGTCTACTCTCAGCCTCCTCTAGGCTAAACATCCCCAGCTCCCTCAGCTGCTTCTCATCAGAGTTATTCTCCAGACCTTCACCATCTTCATCTCTGGAAACTCTAGAGACATTTATATCAAAAAAAATATAAGTTCACTGTACATCACAGTTCGCATTCAAAATACAAGTTAAATAATGGCCAAATTAAATAAATTTGCCTATAATTATTATCCTCTGGAGTGTGTGGTAAACTGAAAAAAAAACCTTGCTCAGTAGCTATAATAACAGCTGAAAAGCTAGTGAGCCAAACAGACTTTGGGGATAAAATCCATTACCTTCAATCCTGCATCAGGACGGTATGACCCTTCATGTTCTGTTAATACTTGGGTCATTTTATTTGATCTCTTTATCACAAAGTTTTTTATAATAACATGCTATGAACCTCTTCTGAGAATTCTGATTGCAACAAACATCAGAGAAAACAAACTGATTTATACTCATTTAGGAAAATTTAACAGTATATTGATGCAACTAGATAGCAGTTTAGTACTACTAATAATGAAAAGTCAAAATTAAAGCAGTAGACAGAAAATTAAAGGTATGGGGAGTTAAATTTACAAACATAACATAAATGTAGGAAAGTTAGCAGATAATTAGAATTTCTAATTTCTCTTTAAATGTCTCTCAGGTTGTGCACCAAGCAATTAGATTTCATTTCGCTTCAATTTACTGTTGGGAACAGTTGAAAGTGTAAGACTTTGAGAGGAGTAAAGGGAATTATGTTTTTTTTTAATTAAAATGGTGAAAGATACTATTACGTGAGCACAGATTTCAAGCTACAGTGAAAATTACTTTAGTCTTTCTTTAAAGAAATATTCTCATAGGTCTTAGTTTCTTCAAAAAACAATAAATATTTTGTAAAAAACTACAGCAGTATGTTAAAATGCTGGATAGAAAAAAAAAAAAAAACAAACCAAACCCAAACAACAAAAAACTCAACCCCGAAACAGTAATAAACAAGCAAAAAAACCCCAACCCCAACAGCATATTTCAACAGTATATTTCAAGTATTCACAGAGAGCTAAACTAATCAGTAGTTGTAACCACTAAACTGGAAATTACACAAAATCTGATCACCCTTCACCAGTAAGTTTACATGAAAATATACATGTCAATTGCAAAGTGCCCTGGAAAAAAGGAAGTAAACATTAAAAACAGCAATAATTCAGTTTGGCTTATTATATTCTTAAGGCTCATTGCAAATTTTAGAATCTATTAAATTTGCCTTACTTTCAAGAAAAGAAAAAAAATGCAGAAAGAGCTTAGGTATTTTCTCCAATCCAAAATTTGTATGTCTTTTTTTATTAATATTCTTTAGTGTTTAACAACATCACTTACACACAGATACAAGTCTTGGGAACAAGTGTGCTGGAGACAGAAAGGGAACTAGTACTGACTGAACAATCCACTGCTTTAAAATTCCATTCCCAACACTTACATTGTTAAAATGAATATTAGTTCTGAACACCTAAGATCGTTTTTTTCTAGCAAAAAATAACAAGCCATTAACTTGTACTTTTTTTTTTTCTGAAAAGAAACAAATACTAAACTTTTTTGCTAAAAATTAAATTTCATAGCTTACTTGAGATAGTGTGACTTCCCTATAAAACTTCAGACAAGTTATTAGAGAACTGGCATGAGAAACAGAAAATCTGCATCCCAGTGAACATGATTTTGCCATCACTAGTAAAAAAAAACCTGTCAAAAGACTTCTCATTCTCGCTACCTCACACACACTTCTCAGGACAACTGAAAGCTGAAGGACAGAAAGAAATCTTAGGTGGTGAGGATAACATCAGCATAAAGGGATAGATTTGAGAATGGTCTTAATTGTGTTCTTAAGTATTTCAAGTGGACTATTAATAGTAATGCATAGCTGCATCTTTTTATTAGATTATTTCAGCATTAATTTCATGAAGTTCTTGACTTCATATTTAGGCTGTGTTTCCTTTTGCTTATAACAAGACTTTCAATCCAATATTTGGAAATACTGTTTAACTTCTATCCTAACTTCAATCCAAGAATCTGCAACTAAAAGTAGGTGTTTTTCAAATATTTTTAAAGTAGGATGAATCCTTACTTTCAAAAGCAATTTAGGCTTAGTTTTGGAAAGAGAAATTAAATCATGTATTTTTATTTTACTTATGCTTGGACAATGGGAAAATATGACAAAAACTTTGTCTTTAGAAAAGACAAGAAGTCTTTAGAAGTCTAAAAGACTTTAGAAGTAGTCAGAGGAAGAAGAAATAATGTTCTCAAATACTGTACTGATAAAGATAAAATTAATTCAGCTTATCAAAATTCTATAGAAATAACACATTCATTTAGTTACTTAGGAATTTTCTCATCTGAAATGTAAAATGGATAATCAGGTGAGAAAGCAGTGTGTTGTATTATCTGTCTCATTGAATCATGGCACAATGATACAGTATTGCAGCTTTGACAAGTATGACATGAAAGACTTCCATAACACTATCATTCTGTCCCTGAATTCTTTTAAATTCTTATAAATTATGCTACAAAACACATACTCTAAGGAGGTTGGTGTGACAGACAATGCCAACAGATGCCCACCAGGTTAAACTCCAGGCAGAATAAAGTTAAAAATGCCATTTCCTTCTAAAATCAAGCTTGACAGAGAATCCTCATGGCTACTGCCTATATATTTGACTTCCAATGTTCATCTTATTTCTAAGATCAGCACCCTTACCAAAATGCTGTGGGCTGATTACCACAAGAGAGGGAATAAATTGATTTCATTAAAGCTGTTTTGCTGTTCTAATTCAAGCTTGAAAGAGGGAGTATAAACAAAACTGGTGATGGAATTTCTCTGTTGGGATGGGAGAAAAGCTGTGTTCAGGTCCCTAAAATGATGGAGCTTTATGTTTTACCCATTATATGAGTGTTTGCAGCAGAAACAGTACAATGATAAGGATTTAAACTAGTTTTTCATTGTATTAAAATATAAACATAATGATAAAAAATATAACCACTCCAAAGTTTTCACACAGAAATTGGAAAGGAGATAAAACTGCTCCTTGGATCTATCAAGGAGCCTCAAGGTTTCTAATCTAAAAGCTCCTTAAGACTGAGTTCCAATCTGGTTCTGAAAAGTTAACAACTGGTAATAGGTGTTATAATAAAACTTAGTTACTTAGAAGGACAGAGAAATTTGATTATATAACTGTGAGATGCAGCTTCATCTGTTAAACTTCTTCTGTTTACAGCTCTGTATCCCCTAGCAGAAATGTTTTTTTTCATGATGTATCTTTTTATTTACTGCTTTTACTGTGGATTATTTTCAAGGTGCAGTTCCTCATAGAGCAGCAAAAGCATTTCCTATAAAAGATGTTCTTGCATCGCATCAATTGAAAAGAAATTGAGATCCTCTCCATTGTATACTGGAGGATGAGATTCCAGTGGCTGGCTATGCCCAACCCAAACACCAAGAGAAGAGTCCTGGTAAATTATGCCTTGAATCTCTTTCAAACTGCATGAGAGACTTGGGAAAGAACAAAAACCATCTGTATCCTTCAAATAGTAACCACAGTACTGAGGAAAAGTGGTTGGTTGTGTAGTTGTCACATGGATTTAGGATGTACACAGAATCATAGAATCATTTAGGTTGGAAATGCTTTTTAAGATTGAATCCAACTATAAACCTAACACTGTCTAGTCCACCACTAAACCATGTCCCTAAGTCCCACATATACATGGAACAGACTAAAACACATAGACCCAGATCTGGGAATTTACCACAATGATCCTGACTCCTGCATTTAGAATAGGCGCCAAATAAACTCCAAATGAACTCTGCTGATGATTTCAAGTTAGTAATGCTATAATCTTATTTTTATGGCTTACTTTCAAATCTATTGCCTCTCTTCTAAGACAGAGAATAGTGCCGAGCTCAATTTAAGAGATTATATGAGCCTCAAAATAAGGATGTGCAATGTATCTCCAATGAGGTCAAATTATTTAAATATCTCTGAAAAGGAGCACGCATTTCAGCTGCATTTCTCACATTCTCAGCAGCAGCTTTCTCCTTTATTGCCAGTTTATGTCAAAGACATATGTTTTAGAAAAAATGGCTCCCTTAGGAATACTTTTGCTTTCAGTAAGAATTAGCACTCCATTTCTTCTCAAAACTTTTTCAAGGCTTTGATGTCTTAACTGAGACACAACATTCTTTCATCTTAACTTCCAGTAAAGGAAAGTATGCTTCTATTTATTTATTTATTTAAATGTATTTAGAAGTAGTTTGGGTTATTTTAATTAGTTGTCATTTCTGTCTTGACGTTCATAATTCAAAGATAATATTTTGCTAGCTGTAGTGGCATATATATTTTAAAAACTAAAAATCATTTTAAACAAAAAAATCTCTCTTTTGAGATTATCAGTTGCAGCTGTAGTCTCCATTTTTAAAATGTGTAAAAGATGCAAAGGAAGGCTTAATTCCTACAGTAGGTTCAGTCAACAGTTATGGCTTCAAAGATTTACTTTTTATCATTTGAATTTCAGATATGGAGCCCCAAAACAGTTGAAAAGGGGAGGTTTATAACCTGACTTAGCTAAAGGAGATAGAACCTAACTATTGTAAACCTAACAGTTGCATACTAATGTTGTCTTAATACTATATTTAGTCAGAACACAATAATTTGCTTACAACTTGGAAATCCAGTGTATTACAACACTGTACCTCAATGATACGCAGCTTTAAGCAACTCTGAAAATTATCAAAAATGTTCATCATCAGGTGTGAAAATTCATTTTACTAGTAAATAAAAGCACTCTGGTTTTCAGAAGAGAAAACACTATCCTCAATATTTTAGTTGAATTAGTTGTCCAGATTTCTAAAAATGGATATAAAATTATGACCTTCCAATTAAAATCTATTTTACAATTAAATATGTTATCTTTGGCACAAAAAATATTGTCTGCTGTTGTTCATTATGCACAGAAAAGACAGGAAATCCTCTCTAAAATTTCACTTACAATTTTAAGATGTTAAATTCTTAAAATGTAAATAGTTCATATTTGAAATATTTTTTGCATAGTCCTAGGCATTCCTTGTAAAAGATGATAAAATGTTGAGCTGAAAATTTTCTTGCCAATTTTGAGAATGAATTTTAAAAGCACATTTGAAGTCTCATCTTGTAGCTGGTTCACATCATTTTATTCTGATATAGAATTCTTTCTCCTTTTAACGTAAATCAGTATTCTTATGAGCAAAGTCCTATTAAAGATTCCTTTCACTGCAACTTAATTTTCAGCAACCCAACACATATTCACCAGTATCTTCACTGAAAACCACCAAATCCAGCTGTGAATTGATGAATCAATACCATTCAGAGACAACCTCAGTGTCCTACCTTAAATAGAGTTTTATTGAATTATTACATATTTTATCATCTCCCATTTCTGAATATAACGTTCCATTTAATAGAGTAAGATATATCGGAGATCGTGAAAAGATAAAAGCAATCAACAGCTTAGATCCATTTTAGATCCATCTTAGATCCATGCAACCCATTCTGGATCATTACAAAGTGAAAGAATTGATTACAACCAATAGGATTGATATCTAACAGCTTATGAGAATGCACTGAAACATCCAGAGTAGATAGAAAGCTGAGTTAATAACTGAACATACACCATAAAGTATTAGTTAGAGTTTTGTAGATCTGTTTTTGTAAATCAGATACTTTGTAAAAATATTATTATTATTTTCATTACAGTTCATTCATTACAAAAGAAACAAAAACCTTAAATTAAGGTAAAAATACTGTTGCTTCATTGAAACATAATAATTTTTCTATACTCACCTCTAGCAACTGTAGACAACAGATATAATCATCTGAAAGACACTTTACCATAAAAATGTCCTAAAATCTTAATGTAATCTAGCAATATATTTGTGCTGAAAAACGGAATATCATCTCCCAAGACTTCTTACCTGCTTCCCTCTAATAACTGCAAATCTACTGCATATCTGAATGAAGAAATAAAAAGGATAATATACCAGACATGAACAGACCTAAAGAAATAGGAGAAAAGATAAACCCCGATATTTGTGAACAAAATCATTTGTATGTGTCTAAGAGAACATTTTACATTTTCTGGTCTGTCTGTACCTGTTCTTAATTTTAACAATATCAGTTTTGTTACCAGGAACCTTTGGGTTTGTTTGTTTGTTTGTTTAAATTTTATTATTAAAGTAATATAAATAGAATATGTTTATATTAAATTTAGGACAGCTTGTCTATGATTTTAGAGAAAAGTAGGAATTTTCTCAGAGGCAGCACTGACACATAAACTAGGATGAATTTCTCACATTCTCATGCCCTTCTCCCATAAGACACCTCTATCTTGACAGAAAATACAAAATACCTCCCTCACTTCCTTCTTCACTTCTCTTGCATAAATAATTTCTGAAAATTATGATGAATGTTCATATCACAAAAAGAATCTGACTACAAGTAATTTTTATCATGGATTTTCAATCATTAAGCCACATTTTGTCAACAATTTCTGTACTTCTGCTTGTGTCACTTTCAGGACATGTGGAGAGCCTTAGGTCTTCTACCCTAAGTATTACTGATCTGTCAGCACTAGATAACAAATGCATTCATGTTGAGTGGCACTGATACCCGTTGGCATCTTTCCAAATAATTTTCACGTTCCCAGATTCTCATCAGACTGACTGATCTTTGGGCATTCAGCTTTTGCATGAGTGTCTATTTTCAGTGCCACATCAAGAATACTGACAGCCTTATTGCTTGTCATCATGCAGTACAGTAGCTGACTGCCCCTGGATGAGGTGACCTGAGGCTTCCCATTTTGACTAAGCTAATGTCTGGTCTTGTTTGCATTTTCAGGATTTCCCTATTGCCATTATAGGTTTTACTGGGATACAAAAATGTCCTTAGTTTTATTCTCCCCCAGTTTGTACCACGTTGTTTTATTGATTTAAATCTTGTTGAATCTGTGCAAAGCTTGTCTTCACACATCTATAACTCTGAGCTCCATACCTAATCTCAGCTACAGGTTTTTCCTGTAAACTCAAATTAGCTTATGTTATTATTTCCAGTTTACAACAGTGCAGTGAAATCAGAAGCAGACTTCATGATCACATTAAATACAGAATTTAAAAATAAAGACACATCAAAAAAAGTCTGGATAAGAAAAAGAAAATATTAAAATGGTTTTAAAAGTGTACTATTTTCAGTGATCTATTTTCTAGAGTTGAACATCCAAAGCTGAACACACTTGTGTATACAGATTTCAGGAGCACACATTGCTGGAGTAGCAAAGACAAAGTTCAAGATGACATTAATTATAAAGACCACAGCTTGCATATCACCTGTGTGTCCTCCCTGTTCCCTTAATCTATCCAAACCATGGGACTGGAAGATTAAATTCTACTACCTTTAGCCTGGGAATACTCTCTCCTTGGTTTCTTTTTCAGGCTAGGAATAAGTTAATGCATGTTTAAACTGCTATGGACCTCCCTAGAACAAAGAAAGAAGGTAGAAGACTCCATTACTGTTTTGCCCTTGTGTTCTTTTTATTTCATAGCAACTACTTTGAAACGGCACTTTTAAATAATCTTCCATTTCTATTTTTTCATTTGTAAATTTAAACAACTATTTTACGTCTCTCTTCTTTCAAAATGACAAGACTTTGACAGTAATTGCTAAGACTGTGTGATTCATCATATTTAACTATGTTCCCCTTGAGTATCCAAAATAAGATTTTACGTAAGCTATTTTCAACTTTGAGTGGTCAGTGAAGAGATGGAGCAATTAAGATTTTCTAGAACATACAGCCTACACTGACAGATTTTCTGATATTACTTCATTGTATAGAGTGCAGTTCAAGGATGCTGCCTAAATAAAGTGCATTTCTTCACCATTTCTATGTCAGTGCTGTCTCAAAGTTGCCTGAAGACAACATATATGTTAATCTGTATCAATCAGAACTAAAAACAGAAAAGTATTCAAGTTTATCTTCTTCCTCACCTTTTCCCAACTACTTTGGCAAGAAGAATATTGCAAAGCATATTAATTCATGCATTGTTTCTGTGCCATTCTGCAGAGGAATCATCTTTATTGTAATGTTTACACAGCTTTTCTAGTAAAGTCTATTTATGATTTAATGCCACAGAAAATTATTTTACTTCCACTTAATCCTAGGTATGTCATACAAAAATAAAATGTTTATAGAATACCATCCTACTAAAATTAGGATAGGAATCAATACTGCCAAAATAATTGTTTTAATTTTTTTTTTTTTTCAATTATCTGCTTTGGTACAAGTGATTGTAGAACATTAATCCCATGAAAGACAAATCTGTTACAGTTGGCACATCGCCTTGCAAGTTGGAATGGTTGTTTGTGACCTTGCTGCTAGTTGGCTACCTCTATTACATGAAAATGTAACAATCTGTAAGAAGCAGCATCTCTCAGTTTTCTACAGAAAAAATATAATGCATTTTTCTGAAGTATCCTGTGACACCTTGGAAAATGCTTATTTTAACAAAACATAAGTTGAGTTTAGAGTCTCCTCTTGCTTGTGAACATAAATGGGAAGCTGAAAGAAACAGAAATTTAAAAGTGCTAACAGAGTTGACTTGAGCGTTGTGCATATAAACTTGATGTATCTGTTTGTGTACTTCTATAGATATATATGTGGAAGGGAGTTATTTACCAGCTTTCCCAGTTCTAATGCGTCATAGTATCATAGAATCATTTAGGTTGAAAAGACTTTTAAGGTCATCAAGCTTATCTGTTAACTCAGCACTACCATGTCCAACACTAAACCATATCCTTAAGTGCCATATCTACACATTTGTAAATACCACCTGGGATGGCAACCCCACCCCTTCCCTGGGCAGCCTGTTCTGGCACTTGCCAACTCCTTGGGTGAAGAAAATTTTCCCGATTTCTAATCTAAACCTCTCCTTGTACAATTGGGTCTGATTTCCTCTCATCCCACCACCTTTTACTCCAGAGAAAAGCTGACTTTCTCCTTGCTTCAACCTCCTTTCAGGTAGTTGTATAGTGATAAGGTCTCCCCTCCGTCTCCTCCAGGATGAACAACCCCAGCTCTATTGTTGCATTAATAACTAAAACAGGATTACTCATTCACTGTATATCTACTATGTAGGGATGGCATTTGGTTAGAGGTAAGATGGGATAATTTAGTCTTTCTGTGAATAATGTCTTTACAGTCAAAAACATTGTTAGTGAAAATATGTTATACTATGTTTATTTTTCAAGGAAGAGTAAAATCAAGGAGAAAATGTTAAAGGTCACAGAAAGAAATGTAGCCTTAAAATAGACGTGCAGAGTTTGGAAATTCACTAGGCAGACTGTACTCATATATTTTTTGCAATTTCTGGGGAAAAGGAAACAGAAGTTATAGGTGTAACTGCCCAGTTTTGACATAAGTAGTTAATGTGTCAAGTTATTCGTTCTAACAGATAATAACAAAACCCAATGTCATGGTCAAATAATGAATTAACAGAATAACTAATACTATTAGTATCAAATAATCAGTATTCATCAAGAGATAACATTAACAGATTAGTGGGGTGTATTAGAAGGGGTATGGGCAGTAGGTCAAGAGAAGTTCTCCCCCACTTCTGCCCTCATCTGGTATATTGTGTCCACTTCAAGAAGGACAGGGAGCTGATGGAGAGAGTTCAGTGCAGGGCCACCAAGATGATGGAATGGAGCATCTCCCGTATGATGAAAGGCTGAGGGAGCTGGGGCTCTTCAGCTTGGAGATGAGGAGACTGAAAGACAATCTCATAAATGTTTACAAATGAAATGGGCAGGTGTCAGGAGGATGAAGACAGGCTGTTCTCAGTGATATCCAATAATAGGACAAGGGGCAATGGGTATAAGCTAGAACATAAAAGGTTCTAAAGAAAAATAAAGAAAAACTTCTTCACTGTTGCTGTTTGGCCCAGCTAGCAGATCAGCACCATGACAGTCTCTCACTAGGTGCCCCCATTCACCCCCCACCTCATTACAATGGCAGGCGCCCCAGTGAAATGGGAGTAAAAAGATAAGCAAGGATGTTGTGTATTAAGACAAGGGCAGGGAGGTCTCGCTGTGAGTTACAGTTCTGGGTAAAACAGACTCCAATATTCAACTTAGAAAGGAAAGTAGGAAAGTTTATTCTACTACGTACAAGAAAAAGAACAGAACAAAAGCAAAAAGGGAGTAGGATGATGAAAAAATTACAACCAGTACTTTAAGACCTCCCTCCCTCATCCATCCTTTCTTCCAGGGCCCAGCTTACTGTTCCCAGTATCTCTACCTCCTCTCCACTCAGCGGCTTGAGGGGGCAGGGAATGGGGGATGTGGTCAGTCTCTCACAGATGGTCTCTGCCACTTCTCTCTTCTCAGAGGAGGACAACTTCTTGCATTCTTCACCTGCTCTGACACAGGTTCCTCCCCTGAGACACAGTCCTTAACAAACTTCTCTGGTGTGGGTTCTTCCCAGCAGCTGCAGCTTCTGTCGATACAGGCAGGGTCCCTCACACAGGACATGGATTCCTCTGGCCATAGTCACTGCCACTGGCTGGGGGTTTCTAGTAAAATGAGTCTCTGCCCTTGATTCAGGATCATTATCAAAATAATTCTCTGCCGCTGATGCAGGATCTTTAGCAAAATGCAAACCTCTGCTTCACCAGTCCTCTCCATAGAATGCAGGGGAGTCTCTTCTCCAGCACACCTCCTCCTCTCTTTCCTCACTGACCTCAGAGTCTGCATGGTTGTTTCTCTCACTCTTCCCACTCCTTGCACCACCACCAGTCAGAAGAAGAAGGGGCAGAAGATTTTTTTAGATATTTTTAAATATTCACACATGGGAAAATGTACATTATTACTACTTTTTTCTCAAAAAAAAAAAAAAATTAATAGTTTTGTGATTTCTATCTCCGCATTATTCTTCTTTTCAGAACAGATATAATAATTACTATTGGCTTATTTTTACAGACCTAAATAAAGAAGAGTGATAGAACTCACATAAAATTAATAGTAAATGAGATGCACACATTAATTTTTTTTTTTTTTTTCCAGTAAAAGCATGTTTGGGGAAAAGTCACAAAAATATGTACAATCTTTCAGCCAATTAAGTTCTTATCTTTTTAATAAACCTCAAAAATGGTTTAAAAACTCTTACTCTACCTCCTTGCATGTGTGTCAAAAGACATACGTACCATTTAGGTAGAAGACACAAAGTAGTAACAAGAGTAGAACAGATAATATTTCAGTGCCAAACACAGATATGTATTGTTGCTTGTATAGGCCTTGGTCTTATTTACAGTGATAGAAAATCCTCACCTCTAATGGCAAAAAGGACAGAAGTTGTGTAACCTTAAAATTATAGAATGTGAAAGATTGTTGTCGATACTGAATGTCAAGATTACACTGCCATTTGGGACCCTAGAACCTTAATTTACCTTTATTTTCCCCCTCCATTTCTTTCCTTCTTAAAATTATATTTCCTTCAGAAGAGTTGGAATGAGGTAAGTCATCACAAAGATGGATAATTGAGATTCATGCAGATGAATCAGTCAAGTATGTAAATGAATGCAATGTAGCAAATGGATGTCATTGTGAATACGTACAATCTGAAAAAGAAAGACAAAAAAATGCCGAGGAGCTTTCTCCTCTATGCTGCTTTTAGAATACAAGTCCCTTGTGGCAGAAGTACAGCACAATTTTGTTCATCAATAAATATTTATGGGAAGCATTCCTTAGTTCCTGCAACTTCGTAAGGAATGGCGTTTTTTTGTACCACTGACATCCCTTCTGCACTTTATCTTATTTCTTCTAGACCCAATTCCAGTGTTTTGTATGGATGATCAGCTTCAAGCAGTTGCTCTAAAGACCAAATTAAAGCACCAAATTTCAATGGACAGTAGGAAACACAAAAGTTAGAAAGTAATTCTCCTATTAGGTACACTAAAAATTTTAAATGCATGAAAACATTGATAAATTACTTTTATTAATAATCTTGTTTATCATAGCCTACTTGGGACAAAAGCCGAAGGAGCAGTAGTAGTAGCTGTGTGAGAAAATGTTCAGATGAGTACTATTGGGGCAATAAAGCCTGTTCTCACAGCTTGTTCACTGATAGGGCTATTGGTTGTAGAACATTTTTCTGCTGTTGATTGCTACTATAATTGCATTCAGAGCTTTCACTTGACTAGTCTGTTGTAACAATACCTAAGTATTGTTAAGAGTTATTATTTAAAGGATATGACTGGCAACTTAAAGACAGTGAAAGACTTCCTGTATCTGAGTAATTATATACAGATCTCATTTGATGTAACTAACTCATTACCTAATGAGTATTTTTACATTCTATAATACTTTCCACAAAATATAGGAAATACAATAGAAATTGTCCTTTTCCTTTTTTTAACCAAGCAGGTCAGTCTCTTTAACCTCCACAAGTAGTATTTTCCTCCTTTTTATCTCTCTTTAAAAGAAATATCTTCAATTTGAGCTTTTGTTTTCTCAAAGCTGAGATTCAGATGAGTACTTTCTATTACACACTTCTTGAGTACAAAAACCAGTCTTACACTTGTGGCCACAATTATGTCAGTTATTTGACAGCTCAGGTTTACTCTGTAGTACAGCTAATGCTATCTCTTCTCTGAGGCAGATGTTTTCAAACAAATATCTGTTCTCTAATGTCAGTATTAACCCAGGTATCCACCATAACCCTACAGAGCTGACACAGCAACACGACTGAAGAATCATTATGGCTGAAAATGATCTTTAAGATCATTATGTCCACCCACTAATCTCACATTGCCAAATCGATCACTAAGCTAAACCATATCCCTCAGCATCTCATCTATGCATCTTTTGAATATCTCCAGGGATGGTAACTCCACCACCTCCCTGGGCAGCTCGTTCCAATGCTTAATAATGCTTTGGGTGAAAAAATTCTTCCTAATGTCCATTCTAAACCTGCCGTGGTTCAACTTCAACCCATTTCATTGTGTTCTAATGAGTCTGTATCTAAACCAACCCCAAGAATATGTCTAGTACTCAGCTGCCTTTGTAAGTAGCTTGTAGAAACCAAAGGGAACCTTGTTTTGCTTGTGTCTGTAGAGAGAGGATAGACTCTTTCAGCCTTGAAACGCCTTTCTCCCATTTTCTCAGCTGCACTTCCCTTTTACTGATGAAAAAAAGCATGGCTACATAGGCTACAGTTGTATAGAGTTTCTCAGCCATAATGCTACTACATTTCTTCCACCTCCAGTCTCTGCAGCACCTGAAAAAACTACTGTCTGAGATTTTTCTCATACACTTTATGATTTCTTGATGAAGACCCCCAGAGCAGATCTCTTCCTCTCCCCTGGAAGCTGAAATTTACTCCCTGTGCAATGAGTGGAGAAGGCCATAGAATCTAAGAAGGGGAATATTTACTTTGTATGGAGCAGAAAGCAAGAGGGAGAGGCAGACCAAAGGAGGAATAAAAAAGGATACAAACACAAAAATAATTTCCAAATGCAGTTAATTTGCTGGAAAGTCAAAGGAGGCATGGCATACAGTTTAGATGGAGTGTACATAAATCATGTTGCATTATGAAAGATAGGAGTAAGGTACACTTTAGGTCTACCTTCTTTCTTGTTTTTTTCCTCTGATGAATTTTCCCTCCATCCCTTCCTGTATTGAGTTCATACAGTGCAGAATGTGCTCGAAAAGGAGTTGCTATTTATCAAATTAATCTTGAACATACTGTGCCTCCAGCCTGCTTGTATGCAAAAAAGTACACACAAGTGTCTCACATTTATCTTTCCCCATTTATTCTAATTTCTTCTTAAAGGAGTAATTTCCCTGACAGTTTGCCACTCACCAGCAATTCCCAAATAACGGTATCTGAAATATCTTTCCCACCCTTCACTTAATGCAAGTCTAATATAGGATCCTGAATGGCACAGTTTTGTGTTATCTAGTAATTTCAGATAAACACCAAATGGTTAATAGCTATTGCTACAGAATTTATGGGCAAATCCAATGCCATTTTAATATTCTCTAATTAACCTTGATATAACCCAGAATTAGGTTCTGATTTACTGTAGCTTTCTGAATGCTTTGAGGTAGAATAAGTGACAAAGAAATTACAACATTAATGTACATTTTAGTCTTTGTGTTGAACTTCAATTTTCATGTTATTTACTTCAGTTTTAAACTGACATGTGTCCATTATGACCACAGTTGCTTTAATCCACAGCAAATTTAGCTACAAAGAAAAAGAGGCCTGCAATGCTCAATTAAACAGTCCAATACCTGCACTGTATAGACTTTGCACTTTCTTTCAGAGACAGGTGGGTTATTTCCAATACCTGCCAATCTCTATTTTTAATCAGATCTCATTTCTGTACAATTATCATTTCAGTCTTCTGTTGATTGCTTTTGCTAGGCATAATGAGTAGAAAGAAACACTATCTCATTGTGCAGAATATTGGATTGGTTGGTGTAATAGACTCAGTTCTATTTTTTGCCTTGGTCTTTGAAAAGTTAATTTTCTCTTTCATCAAATATCTAGTGGACTACTAATGGCATATAAGGTTTTAGAGGGATTTGCATTAAAGAATGCAGCTGAGTGCCTTATCTGCTTTTGGAACCAGAGTGACATATGGTTGCTCTTTTACTATTGAACACCTAAGGTAAAGTTAAATGCTTGCTGCAAGTCCCCACTTAGTTTTAAATTCATGGAATGAGAACATGGATTAGCTTTCCCTAAAGCACACCGATAGAATGAGGAGGAGGTGGTGGTGCTACTACAGGCTTTGCAAGCATAAAGTTGCAGGTTCAGAGCCTTATCAAAGGCACAGAACGCTTCACTCCAGTTTGAAGTACAGAGAAATCCTCTTAAGTCAGATGCTATTGTATTGGGCTCTTTTTCATAGTGAGTGATAAGTGCCCTGGGAGAAGAGCTGAAATAATTTGACTGACAGGATGCATTTCATTTGGTGGATGGTGCTTGGGTGTCTACTTGCCACAGAACATGTCTACTCTATACACAACTGTATAGAGACCCTGTGACTAAGACTTTCTGCAAAGTAAGAAGGAAAGGACTGACAGATGTGACCCTGCCATGTGACCCTGCCATTAATTTTCGAATAACAAGTCAAGTCTGCATCTGGTGCACAGGCAGTCTGTACCATTCAGAGACCATAATCTCTTCAATACAGACCTCATCAGTTCTGAACACTCCCAGTGGTACAGCTATGATGGGAAATCCTCTGAAAGAAGAGATGCTTCAAGGAGCAGCCTCAATATCTACCTTAGACTGAGAAGCTATACATGTAATTTCTCTCAAAGAAAACTACTTGGCGACTGTCCTACAGTAATTTGGGGTACATGCTATCAAATGATTGTTACCAATTCATGAAATCCTAATCCATAACAGAGAAAAAGTTCAAGGATACTCCCTCAAATGACATTTGCAATTTACACATTACATAACTTGATGACTCCTGAGGTGTGTTACACCTATTAATGCTCCATATGACTTGAATACTCTAACTTCAAATTGAAACAGCACAGGAAAAGCACAGCCTTAACCCTAGGCTAAAGTGGAGTTTAGTGGCAGAGAGAAGAACAGC
This sequence comes from Colius striatus, assembly GCF_028858725.1. Classification (NCBI taxonomy): domain Eukaryota; kingdom Metazoa; phylum Chordata; class Aves; order Coliiformes; family Coliidae; genus Colius; species Colius striatus. Next base: position 30,885,140 of record NC_084761.1, read on the forward strand.
ATTCTTCATTGTCTCTGGGAGTAATCCAACTGGAGATGCCCAAAGCCCAACTGAGTCACTCCCCTCCAGTGGCCAGTCTTAGTCACTGCGATTTTGTGATACTTCAGCTTTTTTTATTTTTTTTTTTTCCTGTGGCTTCCTGTATCCTGCTGTTAGCAATGATGATCACAAAAATTTCCAAGTTCAGCCTAGTGCAGCACCCTCTACTGTAAAGTGGAGAAGAAATTATTTGACTCAGGCTCATCTCATCACTGTGCTCATTCAGTAAGAGAAGTAGTGATGTTCTGGCATATACTTCGTCAGATATTTTAATGTCCACATTTTGTTAGAGAATCTAGTGTGGTGTTTCTCCTATACACATATATTTAAAAAAGAGTTTTGTCAAGTCTCTTTTATGGAAGTGGAGCTTTTTGTTTAGGCTGTAGTTTGAAGTATTTCTCTGTGATCTAGATGACTATCCTGAATTATATCAAACTGAGAAATAGTGTTGCACACAAAAGGCAAAAATCAAGTGCATTTACTAAACAGGACTTCCTGTTAGATGTATGCACTCTGTTACAGGATAAATGGACTTCAACTGACATAGCCCTTAGTCAGTTGTACTTTAAAAAAGAGTTCCTGCCTTTCTTTCAGAGCATGCTAATGACTCTCTTCAACCTACATTGTGCTTTTACTTTTTACTAAAACTGTTTCTACTAAAGTCCTGATGAGACCAAGGTCTGCAAGGTTAACACTTGAGCATTCAAGACCATACAAAAAGTCTCAAATTTTACACTCATACTCTGAAAATCAGTGACTATTCATTACTCCATTGTATCTTGTTTGGAAACTCAAACTGCTCAGACTACGTTTGAAGGCATCGTAATGGCATTCACTATGTTCCCACAGAACACGATCTAATGATTATATAGTACTTCTCCTCCTACTGGAACTTAAGTAAGAATTCCATATAAAATACTTTACCTGTCTGAAAATATTTTCCTTATTTCCTCACAGAGTATTCTATTGGGAACTGGCATAAAAAGTTATTGGTCCTCTCCAAAATGTTACTCTTAAGTATAGGTCACATACATTCTTTTAGACTGTTATCCTTTATATTTAAAATCTGAAGATAATCTTAAATGGGCTGGCATTTGAAGGAGTCATAATTATTCACTTCCTAAATACTGTCCTAAAATCAAGTCAGACAACAATATCAGCCTCAGCATGGTTCCATAATCTCTAGTCTCCATAGCCCTAACCATAATTTTAACACTGATCCTAGGCCTTAACCTGTTTCAGTAGAACCAGTAAGAATGAAATACTATATTTTTCACAGGTTTATCTCATAGCTGTCATGTAAAAAATACTTTGCAATTTCTCTCACATTAATTGTCTATCTTGATTTTTACTGAAGTGTACTCTATGTTATTTTTACTGAGCTCATTGTTTAAAATCTTTATTTTACTAAATATAGCACATCGTCCCCAACTTCTACCTATAATAGAAATAAGGGCTCTTCACTGGCTTCTGGCAAAATGACATTTCTTATTTTCTCACAGTGTAGCGTAATGGTAACTGTTCTAAAGTAACTTGAGGCTTTCTTCCCTAAGCATTTCAAATTAAATGCATGTTATCTAGTGAGCTCTATCTATTATAAAAATAATAACACTTATCTGAGACCAAATTCAATGATTCTAGAAGAATGATCCAGTATGTAAGTAATATAAATAGCAAATAATATTAAAAACATTAGAAAAAAATAATAACTTTGATAGTCCTGTCCACAACCACTGGCTCTTTTAATCTCTGCTGTTTACATTGTATACATGTCAATACAATTAACTGTCCAAGTCCAAGCGATATAGTAACAGTAACTACTCCAAGAGTGGGCAGAAAGCCTGAAGAAAGAAGTGCCATAAACATTTACTCACTAGAAAAACATACTTTGGGAAAATGTTTCTACTGTTACTTTGTTTTCACACCATGCCAACTAGCAATTCACATGCTAAGCAAAACTTCAGATTAAGCCAAGACTGAAAAGTAGTATAAAGTAAAATGAAGGAACACTTCTGATTTTATCACGAACTAAATTAGTGGATTCTCTTCTGAACCAAAGAAAGCAGCTTCTCTTTCACAGCACTCTCACTTGCCCTATAGATTACTTCTCTAAACCTTTACCTTAAGGCTGTTCCTTATCTGAACTTAGGCTAAGATGGCTTCAGTAACATTTAAAAGGTAAAGATGATAGTCACTTTCTTGAATCTAACATTTCAGTTACAGTGGGGAAGGAGAAGCTGAAGCCAGTACTGCTCATTTGTGTCCCCTTTGCCTCAGAGATCGACTGAAAGAAGGCAAGTCCTGTACTCTATTAAAAGAACATCTAAAAGTGTTTATTATCTCAGCTGTAAGAGGCCTCACAACAGAAATTATAAGGTAATATTTTGCATTCAAAAGGCCAGTAAACAAGGGACTGACATTTACTGTCAAAATAGTGCAAGATGCATGAACACAGCTAGAATCTTTTAAAGTATTAGTGCTTTAAATTTATTGTCTCACTTTGGAAAGAGGATAACTAAACTTTACAGTTCCCTTGGTATATTCTTTATTGCCTTCTTGATTTTATTGACATATGAGCATTATCTTAGCCTGACTCCAAGAATTTGTATTAGTAATAATAGCAATTCAATATAAATTAAAGTGGTAACGTTAATTAAATATAATTCATTTATGTACACAGTCATATCTGTGACATTGATTCCAGGTCCCTAGCTCTTAATTTTCCTTTTAAAAGAAGCATGTGGCTTTTATTTTTTTTAGAATTTTTTTTTCTCAGTTTTTACATATTTGGAGACTATTGTCATAGTAATTTGGATTATTTAAAATAATAAAATAATAATTAAAAAATTATGGCTTGTGCTGTATAATGTGATATTTATTTATAAGCTTATATTTATTGCATTTTACATGTTTTCAGAATATTAAGTAATCTTTAGCTGTTTCTCTTCCATTGTTTACTTGTTTGCTTTCTTTCTAAAATATATATATTCTAAATGTAATGGAATATGACTTTCATGAAAGAATTTGGTGAAAGCAATAATTTTCTATTAAGGAGGAATTGCTCATTTCTGTTCAAAGAAGAACAGTTTCACATATCTACTACCTCTGTGCTGTTCACTAAGAAACTTCCATTATGAGATGAAATGTAGTGATGTCTAATTAAAGACTTACTTGCAAAACAGAAAACAAGGAAATGATGAAAAAATCTTACCCACTAGTAAGACCTGTGTTCTTAAACTGCAGTCATTTAGTGCCAAAATGAGGATCCATCATATAGTATCTTGTTATTACAAGGTACTGTTTCTTCTTGGTAGATGACAATAAATTTAAGAATGCAAAAATTTCTAGCCATATGTTTAGGACAGATAACTAAACATATGAATTCCTTGTGAGACAGACTGTTCTCTTCCTTTTGCTTAGGATCTAATCAAATGCTTTGAGTCACAATAAAAAATTCTTAAAATTCTTCAAGTAGTACTGGGAGTGGTTTTATTAGGAAAACTGTTATTAGCTGGTCATGTTGTTTACCTTACCTTACGTCTGCATAAAGGCTTTGATGGTCAGTTAAGTTGAATGGGAAATTTGATACTGTTTCCTACATATTATTTCTCCTAACCAAGGATGACTTCTAGACTTTATACAGCTAAAGGAGTATTTTGTATTTTCCTGGTTGCAATGAAAGTATAAAACATTCTATGAAATGCTAGGCATTTGTGATGTAAAAAATGATTACAAATGGGATATTACTGATAATAAGATATGTCATTGAAATAAAGGGCAAACTTGGCTTTCAGTAATTCATTATACGAGTAAAGCAATATCTATTAACTTCTATCCACTTTTTACAATAAAGGGATACCTTTCAGTAAGATTTTTTTTTCGCTATTGTAGCCCAAACAGTTTCTTATAAAGTAATGTTTTCAAATTTACTTGCAGCTAATGGGCTGCAAATTATATATTTTAAACAAAGAAGTGCTTAGCACCACTAGAAATTAAAGGTGCTTAGTATCTCACAAAAGCACATCCAATATTACTGCTGCTTGACTTTTAGATTACTGAAAATAAGACTACTGGAAAATAGTTAAAAAAATGATTGTGCACATTCAGGGAGACATTATTGATCTGTTCCTTTTCTTCAGGGACTAAAGGACATCCAGATCTTCTGGACACTCTAAGGATAAATGATAGAGATATGCCCTTTAAAATACCTTTTGGAAAGATGTACATTACTTCCAGTACGAGTAGAAAAACAGATGTATGTTTTTGTTTTCTACATTTTTACCACTTGTAAAGTAGCTTACCTGAACTTTAGAGTGAAATAACAAAAGAAGATAAACAGGCACACAAAGATGAAATGACCAAACATTACCCTTGAGAATTGGAGGTTACTTAACTTGGAAGCTCATTCAACCTTGTCTTTCACTTCTCAGTTGTAGAGCTGAATGGAAAACAATATCAAAAGGATAAAGAAGAGGATAGACACGGATAAAGAAGGCTAGTGCTCCTGGGACTCTTACAGAATGTAGAGCTCCAAAGTACATCAGTATGCTGAATATTTTGACTAGTGATATCTTGATCACAGAATCCCAGAATCTCAAGGGCTGAAGGGATCTCAAAAGATCATCTAGTCTAACCCCCTGCCAGAGCAGGACCTCTTACAGTAAGTCACACAGGAACTTGTCTGGGTGGATTTTGAATGTCTCCAGAGAAGGAGACTCAACAACCCATCTGCGCAGCCTGTTCCAGTGCTCCATCACCCTCACAGGGAACTTTTTCCTTATGTTTGTTTGGAACCTCTTATATTCCAGCTTGTACCTGTTGCCTCTTGTCCTATCATTAGACATCACTGAGAAGAGCCTGGCTCCATTCTTCTGACACACACCCTTTATATATTTGTAAACATTAATGAGATCATACCTCACTCTCCTCCAAGTTAAAGAGCCCCTAAGCCTTTCATCATAAGGGAGATGTTCCATTCCCTTCATCATCTTGGTGGCCCTGCACTGAACTCTCTCCAGCAGCTCCCTGTCCTTCTTGAACTGAGGGGCCTGAACTGGGCACAATATTCCCCATGTGATCTGACAAGGGCAGAGTAGAGGCGGAGGAGTACCTCTCTCGACCTACTGCCCACACCCCTTCTAATACAGCCCAGGATGCCATTGATCTTCTTGGCCTCAAGGGCACATTGCTGGCTCATGCTCATCCTGCTGTCCACCAGGACCCCCAGGTCGCTTTCCCCTACACAACTCTCTAAGAGTTCATTCCCCAGCCTGTATCGGGGTTATTCTTTCCCAGGTGCAACACTCTACAATTGCCCTTGTTGAATTTCATTAGATTTCTTCCCACTCAACTCTCCAGTCTGTCCAGGTCTCATTGAATGTCAGCACAGTCTTCTGGTGTGCCACTCTCCCCAGTTTAATATCATCAGCAAACTTGTTGATAGTGCTCCCTGTTCCTTCATCAAGATCATTAATGAATATATTGAACAGCATTGACCCCTGAGGGACTCCACCAGATACAGGCCTCCAACTAGACCCTGCTTCATTGACCACAAGTCTCTGCCTTCTTTCCTTCAATCAGTTAACAATCCATCTCACTATCTGATCATCCAGCCCACACCCTCTCAGTTTTGCTGTGAGAATGCTGTGGGAGACGATATCAAATGCTTTAATGAAAACAAGATAAACCACATGTACTGCACTACCACCATCTCTCCACCTGGTTACATCTTCATGAAATGCCATCAGGTTGGTTAAATATGGCTTCCCTTTGGTAAAACCATGTTGACTGCTCCTAATGACCTTGTTGTCCTTTGTATGCCTGGAGACAGGACCCAGGATAAGTTGCTCCATCATCTTTCCAGGGATAGAGGTTAGTCTGACCAGTCTGTAGTTACCTGGCTCCTCCTCCTTGCCCTTTTTGAAGACATTTGCTCTCCTCCAGTCCCCAGGCACCTGTTTTGTTCTCTATGACTTACTGAAGATGATGGAGAGTGGTTTAGAAATGACTTCCACCAGCTTCCTCAGCACTCACCAGTGCATCCCACGAGGGCCTGTGGACTTATGTACATCCACATTCCTCAGCTGATTCTTACCCAGTCCTCATCAATCAAACAAAACTCATTCAGTAACTCTGCCTTCTCTATATCCTCTGTCACCAGGACACCTGCCTCATTCAACAGTGGGACTACATTGCTTCTAGCATTAGTTTTATCTGCAATGTATTTAAAGAAGCCCTTCTGCTTGTTCTTGACATCCCTTGCAAGGTACAACTCCAATGAGATTTAGCTTTCCTAGTTGCCTCCATACATCCTCTGATGACAGTCTTATATCTATCCCAAGTGGCCATCCCGTCCTTCCATGAGCTATAGACTCTCTTCTTCCACTTGAGTTTGCCCTGTTTAACCTTGTGGGTCTTCTGGCTCTCATTCTTCATTTCCTACCTGCTGGGATGCTCTAATCCTGAATGTGGAAAAAGTGATCTTCGAATAGAGACCAACCATCTTGTGCCCCTTTATCCTCTAATAATCTATCCCACGAGATGTCCCCTAGCAATTGCTTGAAAAGGCCAAAGTTGGCCCTGCTAAAGTCCAGAGTTTTGATCTTGCTTGGTAATCTGCTCCTACTGCACAAGATCCTGAACTCCACCATCTCGTGGTGGCTGCAGCCAAGGCTGCCCTCAACCTTCACCACTTCAATCAGACCCTGCTTGTTCGTGAGTACAAGATCCAGTAGTGCTCCTCTCCTAGTTGGCACATCCATCATTTGCATCAAGAAGTTATCATCAATGCACCGAAGGAACCTCCTGAACTGTAACTAGCTAGCCGTGTAGGCCTTCCAGCAGATGCCTGGGAAGTTGAAATCCCCCATGAGAACCAGGGCCTGTGATCTTGAGGCTGCTCCCAGACGTCTGTAGAAGACCTCATCAACTTCCCCAGTCTGATCAGGTGGCCTGTAATAGACACCCACAACAGTGTCACACATACTAACCTGCCTCTTAATTCTAACTCACAAATGCTCAACTTGCCCCTCATCCTCACCTGGAGAGAATTCAGTACATTCCAGTTGCTCTCTCACATAAAGAGCAACTTCATCACCTTGTTGGTCTGTCTTTCCTAAAAGGGACATAGCCATCCATGACCACATTCCAGTCATGTGAGCTGTCTCATCATGTCTCTGCAATTGCCACCAGACCATAACCACTTGTGTTTACACACACTTCCAGCTCCTCCTGTTTATTCCCCCTGGTGCTTGCATTGGTGTACAGGCATTTCAAGAAGAAAGCCGATTGTGTAGGATTCACCCCCAGCACTGGCTTCCCACCCTCAGGCTCAACTCTAGCTTTTGAATTTCTCTCCATAACCTTATCAGTGCCAATCTACAGTACCAACAGTGGGCAGTAGTCATTTGGGTGCACCAAACCAGAGAGGTTCCTGGCAACAACTCTAACCCGGGCCCCAGGAAGGCAGTGGATCTTTCTGAGGGATGGGTCTGGTCGGCATACGAGGGCCTTCAGGTCTCTTCAGAAAGGAATCACCTACTACTATAACAATCCTTTTTTTTTGTTTTGTTTTGTTTTGTTTAATTGAGGCAGTCCTAAGGCATGATGATGACTGACTCACCCTGGGTGACTCCTCGAGTGGCCCAACATCTTCATCTTCCATTGCCTGGACCTCAACTTCCAAAGCCCCATACCTGTTATGCAATGGCAACTGGGGAGGTGTGGGTGGCCAGGAAGGGATTCGTCTGCCTCTCCGAGAAGGGACCTGTATCCATTCCACTCTATCTCTTAGGTCCCCTCTGTTAACCTGGCTAGAAGGTGATAGGGGATCCTGTACTTCCTGTGATGAATGAATGCTTGAGGAATACTTTGTTGAAACTATCAGATTTTAAAAATAAGTCTCAGATTTGACAGACTTGTACTTGTAAAGTTAAGAATCTATTGTTAAATTTCCTAACCATCTTTCTTTAAATTTATGAGTAAATGTATGAACTATTCAAAGCTTGTGTAATATCTGCTAGAAAAAGATGATTTCAGAAGAGATTTCAGGTATTAAAACCAGATATGACTGGTTCTAAATCTTATCACAGCTATTTAGTTCTTCCACAAAATACTTCATTCAACTGAGAGACTATCATGATATAAAAAATAATTTACAGAAAGTAATTAATATTTTATTATGATTGTGATGCAGTCTTAATTACTTCATTCATTAGTTTAAGCATATGTGAATGTGTATTTGTCATTTTGCTGTGTTAGCCTGGCATATGAAAGTACGGACTTCCTTCAAAATAAAAAAATTGCTAAATTTATGCAAAGTCAATAGCACTTCAGGAAACAGAATATTTCACTTTTTTATTTTAAATGTGGAAGATTTGCTATACCTATTAGCTTTTTTTTTCATAAAAGCTCCTTGTGAGATTGAACATTTTTCATACCATTAATTTTCTGTAAACACATTTTCAGTGCTTTTATGTGATGTTAATAAAAGCCAAAACACTACTTTTTAGAAATCATATGGCTGGCACAACCTATAAAGATGTCGATTCCAAGTGACAGTCAACACATCACAGAATGAAACCATATGTTTATAGGAAAAAGCAGAGAGGAATTTACCACAACAAAGTCTGTAAGAAGTATATGCACTTGACTAGAAGCTGTTGCCCATTTTTAACTGGATTCAATCAAGTAAAATAAACTTAGATATTAAATCACAGTTTTAGTATCAGGAAACTAGATACAATCTTATGATAGAACCAGCTGCCACCCATATGTGGCTTTTCGATAACAGTCAAGACAACATTTTCCACGCGTAACTGCATTAATGATTATGTTTCTCTTAAGATAAAGCCTCAAGAAAAGCCATGAAAAGACTGGAAAAAGTATATTCCAATCCTTTACACGGGAAAAATAAAAATTATTATAGTCACAATTAACTTAAATGATTTTTCTAATAGGACATGGTATTTGTTGAAATTGTACTACTTTTCTGAGCAAAATAGTTAGAAGGATAATGACTGCAGCCTTGGGCTCTATGTTTTAATATGTTTGTACACTGTACCTCTATTGAACTTACTGAAGGCTCCACATGGAAATTCATCTCCAGTTAGGAAGAACAGTAAGTTTAATCCTTTTCAACTCTGAGAAGAAATGATGATCTGAAAGCAAGGTAAAGACCACAGATTTAAATTCAAGCTCTTTTCCAAACTGTTAAGAGAAATCACATTGTATTATTAAAGATAACCCAAGCCACATTCTTCTGAGTTTAAAGAACTGTGTAACACAATTTATATAAGGATATATGAGAAGACCTGTGAATACAGGTTTCATGTCAGTGATGTCACCAAGCCTTTGTTGCTTTGTTACGTCATCTTTCAACAGCAATGTTTTAGTGATGTATTTCCTTAGCTATATATTTGTGGAAGCTTTCTATCTTTTATTTCTAGAAAAAGAGTATAGGAATGGTTTCAGTATCTGATTTATATTCGACTGTAGGCACAGATGTAGCTTGGACCAGCCAGCTTGAATAAAGATGGTAGGGATAAGTTAATGCAGCTGGCAAGCTACTTCAGAAACAGGTGCTGCAAGTTAATCAATTGGGCCCTGGGTGATCTCATGGGCAGAAGCAGCATATAAGGAGGTAGCTAGCAAAGGAAGGGTGGCTTCGAGTCAACTCTGGTGGTTGTACTATGTTGCCCCTGTACATCTCTGCATGTGCATTACTTAGACTCTCTACGTCTTCAAGTGAATATTGCCTGCACTACTACAACATTCAACCAACAATCAAAGCAGCCAAATACATGCTCATTTTATCTGCTTTAGTAATTGTTCCATGTAAAGAATTAATAACCTGCTTCACTGGTTTGAACAAGAAAAGTATACAATATGTATCTGTATGTCCTGATCTCAAACCACATGAAGCCCAAAGTCTTGATTTTCATTCTGAAATGCAACTATGTTTATGTATTCTGCTAAATTTGTGTAGTATTCATGGTAAATAACTGAGGTAAAGCGCCATACACCAGAACTTGGCCATTTTTAAGACTCTTTCTTTGGTTGCATGTGACTTTTCCAAAATTTAGTTCTTTGGATAAGCCCATTCGAGTTATCTGAATTTTCTGTACAATTTATTCCTTTGTTTCTGGTGAAGGAGACAGAGAAGTTAATGTACTATGAGACTTCACAAGAATTGGTTTGCCAATCCTTTGTCTGAGCAGTTTTATTGCTTCTGTTCTTTTTAAAAGAGTTTTGAAATTTGGTGTGGAATTGTCAAAAGGGAGTTTGTGTCAATCCTGTGAAAGGTCTCTCAAAATTTAGCAAAATAGTAAAACTTATAATCAGTGTTAATGAAGGAGGTGAGTGCATGTATTAATTGGTATATTATTACAGACTTCATTATAGTTTCTCATTTCAGTAATGTCTTCAACGTCTATCAACACAATATGTGACTTAAATCCATTTTGTTTGTTTTTTTAGATGTAGCTCAACTCTTAACTTCAAGCATTGCTCTCTTCATTCATGTACACATCTAAACTATCTAAAGTTTTAAAGTATCAAACTGCTGTCTGTGTTTTCAAGGAAATTAAATTCACTTTTAAACAAACACAGCTCTGAGGTAATTATTCAAGTGTATCATTATCTTGTCATTTAGAATAAGGTTTTAATCCTATCAGAAGTAAAACTTCCAAACAGCTGAGTGATTAAAAATACAGCCAATAAGCTTCTGAAATTACAGGGTATCTAGCTCCTATTCATCCATTCCTGGCTATCATTTCCTAGTAAAAGCTGTACTGAGTGATATTTGTGCAGTCTGCATGAGACCATGAAATCAAAGCTTAGTGCACCGTACATCAGGTGTGATGCTTTCACATAAATATATTCCTTCCACTGAAGCACATCTTCATAGATCCTTCAACCATGGAGTAGCTTCCAGATGGAGTGGAGGTTTCCAAGATAAGGCAATAACTTCTCTAGTTAATAATAAAGTAAAATGTAGATTAAAGCTCTTTTTTTTTTTTTTAATTTTCCCAAGCCTTCTACATATGATTCATTGCTCTTTTGCAAGCGAAGCTGTCATTCTTGCAACCCAAAACCAACAGTGATAGTTCATAAAAGAGTGAAGCTTATGACATTGACAGTTTTCACTTTTTATGTCCTTGAATACTGTTATTTTTTTCTGCATTGGTATTATGCCTGTTTTAATTTTATTATGAAAATCAAACTTTGTTAATTTTTGTAACATATACTTATTTCAATATTTTAAGGGTTTATATATTTCTTGTTGAGAAGCCAAATGAAAATTTTACAAATTTACATTAAAAGATCCTAATATACTCAATATCTAATACAATAAGCAAAAGAGGTTCCTTCATGCCTTTTTTCTTTACATTTTCCTAATTTTCTTGTTGCTATAAAATTAAGTAAATTAAAACAACATGGAAAAAATTTATACATAGATAGATTTTAAACTTAATAGAAACCTCTAAAATATATAAAAGAATGAAAATTTAGTTTGCTTGTAATTTACATGTTTAACACTAGCAACAGAGGTACACCTTTTAAATGACATGTTGGCTTCAGCTAGGTAACGTCATATATTTTGCAGCTACTATAGCTAAGGGTAATATCATCTTTCAGATCCATGTGGCACTTGAATGTGTTCACCTTCTCACAAGGCCAAGTAATTATATGAGAAGATATTACTGTGCATATTGTCTTTAAAGTTATAAAGTGTTTAGAAAGATCTTGTGTTTGTTGTAGTGAGTGCAAATGGGCTTTAGTCAACTCCTAAATAGTGTTCATAACCTTTGAATTTCTTTTAATGACGAGACCTCTCTTGATGCAAGAATGAATTGGGACTAAATTATTGTTTTCTAGTGGATTAATGAATTACGTAGAGTTCATATAGACGAATATTTACATGAAAGACAAATCATCTCACCTGTGCCCAGAACCAGTGACTTCAAAGCTGAATCACTGATTTAGTATTCCTTTTAGCTGTCTTTTGTGCAGGTGGATAATCCTTTAAAATCGGGACAATCTGGGACTATCTCAGCTTGTTGCCCATTTTCATCACTGCCAACAGCTGCAATCAGCCTACTATTCGTGCTGCAAACAGTTCCAGAAGCCATTAGTGCTTTTACAGATCTCAACAGACAGTGTTGCTGTACATTTGGAAACAACTGTTACACATGATTAATATCAAGACAATCTACTAAATGAAAATATTCTGAAAAGGAAGATTCAAAGCATGAGAATTATATTGCCATTGAAAAATATTTACTCCCTTTTACAGGGAATACTGACTTTCCCAACAAAACATTTCAATTTTACTGTAAACTAAAAGTGGCTTTGGAAAGAGAAGTTATAAATGTCACATAGCTATTTAATATTACTGAACAGAGAGGTAAAAGTAAGTAGATCTATAAAATCAAAGAATGCTAGTAAACTAAATGCTGCTAAGCTTACATTTTTATACCGATAAATTACTTCACATTTATAATAAAAGATACTATAAAAGAAAATAAACTCAAATATATGTAATTTAAGAACATTGTGCTACAATCTTGATGCTCTCTTAATCTTTTATGGATGAACTGCAGAGCTTAAAGTTGACATTTAAAAAAAATCTTTTTCTCATGATGTTCAAAATACTTGTCATGTACAGTGTAGTCCCTAGATACCTGACCTAAAAGAAAATTCTCTACTATGTTACCTACATTTGGCTTAATATTAACATATAACCAAGTGAAAGGAAGACATCTATAGGCATTTTAGTTCGGGGGCATTATTTAAACTTGCACCTAAAAGTTGTGTTCAAAGTCTGAACTTTCAACCCTAAAATTACTTCAGACTTGATATATAATGCCAGGGTAGGACAGCTGGATCCTTAGTATTACAATTCTAGCACTTAGGGCTAGATTATAAACATAATTAGAATGCCTTAAGCAAAGGAGTAATTGACAATTATAGCACGTGTCATCAGACAAGAGGTTTCCACTCACCCACAGTTTTCCTGATCTACTATCTTATTCTGCTCCTCAACTCCTTTTTGCCTGCTGGAAGATTTCCTCTTTTGTTGCATTACACAGAGATGAGGACTGGCATGTCTTCTTCTGTCATCTGTCTGGCCCTGTCTTCTTAATATCCACTTATGGAAAGGAGTGAAATAAAGCCTTGCACCACTTTTCCTTCTCTGTGCACTTTGAACCAGTTTGAGCTGCAAATAAGATGATCTTTGATTGTCTGGGGAATAGTATTATGGAGTTCAGCAAATGGTTAATGCTACTTTTCAGTATTTTCAGTCTCTGCAAGCCACATTAGAAAATCTATCTGATTATGTGAATGCTTTTATCTTACTAGCAGTGAGGATTTTTGCCTCAAACATTAAATATTTGTTAAATGAATAATTATGTTACTTGCCTTCTCAGCTGCATGATATAATTTTCATTATTTACTATGATATCAACTTTCTAGTTGTCCTAAGGAACCACACTTAAGAAAAAGAACCAGAGCAGTTATTAAAATACAGAGTTTACATCATAGTAATTCAGCAAAAAAGAACTGAATTCAACTAATGGTGTGATTGGGCCGCAAGGGAAAAACAGTCTGCAGCAAGATATCAAATTGGTTTCAGGAAAACAGCTGAAGAGCCCATGCCAAAGAATGCTGCTGCTGCATTGTGTTTGCATTTCTGTGATGGGATTTACATAACTCAACATGACATTATATTGGCTAAGACACAAATCTAGTCTTTAATCCAACAAGATGCACAGAGCTTGCTGTGTTGTGTCACCAAGATCCCCTCTGCCAGGCTTCTTTATCTTGCCCAGTCAAATACAATCTTTTTGCATGTTTATCCATTTAATACTTGCTATATGTTACTCACCACCTGCATGCCCAGAAAGTTACTGTATACAGATATAACATACTCTCCTTGCAGACAAGTTATTTGCCATTGATACATATATGGTGAAATGACAAATGCAATTCTATTTACACAGTGAATGAAAACTCATCTTTCCTTTATTGGATAATCATTACCCCTTTAATCTTTCTACTATCTTTCATTCCTCTCATATTTACTGACATTTAATGAGTTTTTAGCAATAAGTCTGTTAGAATCACAATCTTCCTATTAAACATACCACCAAAGATGTAGCAAAATGCTAATAAGGAATGCAATTGTAAATCTGTGTTGTAGATAGAGTTCCAGTTCTGTAGGCTGTATAATAACTTTGAAGGAAAATAGTTACTTGATATTTTTAGGCTACACAGTTTTGCCTAAAACTTCACAATTACAATTGCAGTTCTTCCTTGCCAAAATCAAAACTGCAGTCTTCCTGAGGAAACACAAACTTGTTTCTAAGCTTATGAGTGCTATGAATAGCAATAGCAATAATAGCATGAAGTCTGGTCAATATCAGCTTATAGTTGACATGGGAGCAAAGTACAGTTTTATTAGTTTGGTATTTAATCCTAAAACTATTTGCTTTAAAGTATTGCTTTTTATAGAAACAATTATCATTTAAAATGACAGCATTATAGACATGTTTCCTATGACTCTAAGTAGAAGAAATACTTATAAACTGTCCCCAAAGAAGAGAAGCTGCCTTGACTTAAAATGCTTAAAAGTAGTGTATTCTCAGTTCTCCCATTGAACATTCCTTCAAAACTACCCCTCATTTTGTTTGATATCATCTTTCATTCCTCTACTCCATACACATATTTTTGTGAATGTTGTTCATTGCTTTGCTCTTAACAAGACTATTCTTCACATTATAAAAAGTTACTATCTTTCCACACTAAGTCATTTTACTAAAAAATTTGAATATGTTTGTTATTTTCAATCCCAGAAAATTATCTGAACTTCCTCTTCAATCCCTCAAATCCTATCGTGCCTATACAGACCATCTTCAATCTCTGCTTCACATTTTCAGTCCATTATCCTAATGATTCTGAGGCAGTTTATAGAATCATAGAATCATACATAGAATGGTAGGGGTTGGAAGCTACCTTTAGGGATCATTTAGTCCAATCCCCCTACAGAAGCAGGTTCATTTAGATCAGGTCACATAGGAACATACCCAGGTGGGTCTTGAAGACCTCCAAGGAAGGAGACTTCACAACCCCTCTGGGCAGCCTGTGCCAGGGCTCCATCACCCTCACAGTGAAATATTTCTTTCTTATGTTTAAATGGAACTTTTTGTGTTCCAGCTTCATCCCATTACTCCTTGTCCTGTTGCTAGCTACTATAGAAAAAACGGATGTCCCAACCTCCTGACACCCATCTTTTAAATATTTGTAAAGGTTAATAAGATCTCCCCTCAGTCTCCTCTTCTCCAGACTAAACAGCCTCAGTTTCCACAGCCTTTTCTCATATGAAAGATACTCCAGTCCCCTGATCATCTTGATCAGAAGTTCCCTGTCTGTCTTGAGCTGAGGAGCCCAGAACTGGACACAGGACTCCAGATGAGGCCTCACTAGGGCAGAGGAGAGGGGCAGAAGACCCTCCCTTGACCTACTGGCCACACTCTGCTTGATACATCTCAGGATGCCATTGGCCTTCTTGGCCACGAGGGCACATTGCTGGCTCATGTTTAGTTTATTATCAATCAGGACTCCCAAGACTCTCTCTGCAGAGTTGCTCTCCAGCAGGTCGGCCCGCAGCCTGTACTGGGGTATGGAGTTGTTTCTCCCAAGGTGGAGGACTCTGCACTTGTCCTTGTTGAATATCATGAGATACCTCTCTGCCCAACTCTCAAGCTGGTCGAGATCCTGCAAGTTTCTTTGTTTTGCTTTCCTTAGAAACCCATCTTCAACTTCTTTGAGCAAATCTCAGTCAGAAAATCCTTTTGTACTTCATACAATCATACTTTTCTCTTTAAAGTGAATGCTCTTTCATCTGCTGTCTGCAATTGCAAGAGCTTAATTGACCTGAAAACTGCAGAGAATATAGTGGTTGAGATTTTGTCCCCTTTCTTGCCTGAGAAATCATCTCAAAAGGGCCTCAGTTGGTAATATATTTAGGCATCGAGATCCAAGTGATCTAATGATCCTGGATTAGAGTGGAAAATACAAAACTGCATTGAGAAAACCAAAACAAAACAATATCCAAAAAAATCACTGTTATAAATCATTCTTAAAACTTGCTTGTATTTTTCAAAGTTTTCTGCATAGAGTTCCCTGTTTAGTCTATTTTGAGGCACAGCTGGCTGTTGATGAGGCATAATTAAATTCAGACAAAAATAACCCTAAAGAAATGTGTCATTTTTCTTGTGCATTTATGGGTTTAGTTCAATTCATTTGTGGAAAACTCTTAAAAGCTTCCCTCTGCAATCGGGAAAAGGTTGAGGTCAGTTGGAGCACTTCAGCTAAAGCTCTCTGGATTTAAATTGCCCTGGTTAACAGGTTCATTCTCAGTAAAGATTAGTCAGTTAAGGATTCGCTTTCCCATATGCTCTGTCAGACTCCTAGTCTGCTGGGCATGGTTCAGATTTCCATTTTCTCACAGCTTTCTCATCTTTGGAACCATTCTAATGGTTGCCTTTAGACATATGCTTTATTTTCTGTAGGAATAGAGGTATGTATTACTAGATTTTGTTTCTGTACTCAAACGCTTATTACAAAAGGTAAATTTAAATAATAGAGTGGTTAAAAACTTGGGAACATCCGAGAATATGTATTAAGCAAAAATTCAACACCCAAACTGGAACTTTCTGAAGAACAATAGGATCATGTTGCCTCAAACTGCATGAAATACATTGCAAAGCTACAATAAAGAAAATAAAAACTCCAAACTCATAAGCTCTTACTAACATCTGTCGCTACACAGTATACCAGTAACTATAACTTCATAGCAGTTTAGTACATCTTCACTCTAAACTACCATCTGTTCTGATCTATAAAAGAACATTGATAATATGGGGAAAGTGTATTTTTCAAAAGTCAGAAAATTGATTTTTATGTATGAATTGTGATAATAATCATGAATATTTAAATATTGTATCAGTTCTTAAGCAAAAATCAGTTCATTCGCTGAAAAGATGCTAAAAAAGTCTTTTGTTCATTCAGACCATTCAGGATACTTCCATAAAGCGGAAGTCTAGACTTCTCAGTCATTCACAAATGCAAATGTGTTTATATTTCAGTAGATGCAGTTTCCAAATTCCCTGTTATAAAGTTCATTTTTCAACTCCCTTAAAACATAGCATTCAAAACATAAACTCAACCTGTAACCAATTTTACCTAATATTTCCACTTACCTGTATGCTTCCTGTGATATAATTGATGAAAACAAAACCTATAAACAAGGAAATGTATGTGTCAGCAAGACAGTTCTCACTCCTTGCTACCTATCATTTTGGTCATGTCCCATGCATGGGTGAAGTTTGTTTATGTTTTTAAAATTGACATAAAGAACTATTTCAACAGTAAGACACTACAATGATATAGGGACTCTGCAGGAACTTTCTTCTGTTTATTCAATGCAAGGATGTTTATTTCATTCTAAGTGTGCTTTGATTGGTAGGCTTAGAAAAAGAAATTGTTAGAGTTTACCCACTTGTGCACTAAAAAGATAAGGAAGCAAAGGGGAACTATCAACATTTGGAATTAATTTGGAATTAGAATTGTCATAAGGAGTGCGTTTTTATAAATGAAAGCTCTGGTTGATGGAACCAGTTTTCTACATGGGAAAACAGTATTTCAGCCTTTGGTCTGCATAGAATACTTCCAGAAGAAAACATTCAAACATTCAGGAAGCAAAACTTCCATGAAGGATATGGCTGAAGCAAACAGCAGGGAAAGTGTGCCACTTAAGAGTCAGTGTCTGCCACTATTATTCACCCTGAAGAATAATACTGGGGTTTTAGCTAAAATTTCTTACACATGAAGAACGTTTGTGCCACACTGCTTCTGAAGCAATGGAATCTAGCAGAACTGAATAAACTGAGATGTTTCTCAATGCTTCAGTGTAAAATTCCCTCACAATTGAAAGCTTCATCAGCTTCCAAGACTACTGTCATTGTGTTTGCAAAGTGATCCTTTATAGAATATCCTATATAGAGAACAACCTATGTGTTTGTGCCTCTGTCCTGGGTATAGCCTTGTACTGTATGGATTATTATAAGTCAGTGGTCACTTTTTTCAACAATGGCATTTAGGGGGAAAAAATTCTCACAACTTTTCTGAAACATTTTATTTTTGCAAGAACATATTCATTACAGGAGAGTTCTTAGTTCTAGGTAGAATTCTGAATCTAAATTAGAGAACAACTGAGCAATAATAAATAGCTTGATTATCAGAATATTTCCCTTGTATAAGGGGCTCACACTAAATTTTTGCAAGTCTTGATATACTCTTATAGTCAATACTAAAACTGATTTTGCTGTTTGGAAATGTCACATTTCTGTTATTTTCTTAGAAAAGATTTATCTCTCCAGTACATATTGAATGGAATAAAACACCTACATGTCTATGTGTGTGTATATTTATATGCATATACACATACATTTATTTGAACAAATATACGTGTATATGAATGTATGGCAAAAAATTCCCTCATCAATCTTTTTTTTTTAGTATGATATCTTAGAAACTCAGTAGAATCATGACAAATTACTGAACTGATTATGAAAATCAGTATAAAATATTTGCAAATCTTCTTTGAATTACAGCTATTAGAGATTGGCAAAAAAACTTGATAGTAATATAAATATCATTAACCAGAAAATGTCCAGCAGTAACTGCAAGAAATTGAGACACTTTGAGTCTTTTCATCAGTGAGATCCAACATTGAGTTAACTTTTCTACGGTTAATAGTCACAAAGAACCAAACTTGTGAGCAGCTGTTGGAGAAAATAGCTTATTGATGTTATACTGGGAGAGAACATGAGTCTTGCAATCTGTGCAGCAACCAAATGCAATAAGAACTGTACATTTGATTTTAGATGAAATATTCGTTTTAAGTGTTTACAATTGTAGTACAGCTTTTATTCAATATTTTTGTGTTGCTATAACTTTGCAGAAACAACTTTTCAGCAGTGGGTAAGCTTTTAAAATAAAATGAACACTAGAGTAAGAGAGATAGTTTATAGCGTATAATAGACAGAAGAGCAGGTGCATCAGAAAGCTTTATATTTTGGACAGATTGTAAAACAGATATTTGGATATGACTGGGTTACAAACTCTATAAGCAGAGATAATGCAAGGAAACAGAAGTAAAGCAAACTATTCTATATTTGATGAGTATCATTGTTCTTACTTGAAATATTAAACACTATTTTGAAATATTTGGGTGAGAAGGTGGCCACGTCTGAAAATAAACATCATGAAACTTACCTCATTTGCTATTTACCTCCTGTTTCTGTGCTTGATTTTGTTAATATTACCTAAGTTATATTATGAAAAATTATACCTCTAAATGCACATACACTAGACCAACAAAACTTGCTTAGATTTCAGTTCAAGTACCCATATGAAAGAGATTTTATCTGACTTTATCCCAGCTGAATTCTAAGCTCTGGAAACACCTTAGTACTTGGTATGGAGTTGTTGCAAATAGCTAACACCTGAAATCAGTCAGCTATTCTTCAGGTCTTCATCTTATGGAACTCCCTCGTTTCTCTTTTACCTCTTAAAAAACCCTTAAAGCATACATATTTAATTTGTAGTGCTGAACTTTGATTCTCAGCAGATTTAACATTTTAGCTTGGTAATCCAGGAAGTTCCTAGTAGTTGCAAGAGTGGCCATCACAAAGTCAGAATCGTTAGCTCAATGAGGCTGGAAGCTTGAAGCCAGATATTTAGCTATAGCAGAATAGTTTTCAAGGAATATAAACTACGTCCATGTGTACCAAGACATCTTTAAATTTCCCGTGCTTTTCTGTCATTCTGAGAGAGTTTTTTTAAAGCCTAGACAGACTACTGAAACCCTCCAGAGCAATCCCTACACATTTCTTAGTGTGCAAACATATGGACTGGATTCCATTCTTTTTAACTGGTTATAGTCCCTTAAATTGCTACACAACTGATGTCACAATTAATTTCTACTAGAAAAAAGAAGCAAAATGTAAATTAAAGAATGTTTTTAATTGGCTTAATCCTATGAAAAGATTGAAATTGGTAAACATCTTTCCATCTTAGTGACTTAGTAAGAATAGAAAATACTAAGATATTTACAGTACTTGGTCAGCATTTAGAAATATGTCTAAAAATTTTCATGCCTAAAATAATGTGTTCAAAGCAGGAAGGGATGCTTGACAACATTATTTTAAAAAACCTGATAGTAGTATCTTCTCAAACAGTTTCCTTCTACTTCAAATACATGATATTTAAGTATGCTTGCCTTTCTGCTTATGCTTTCCTCATTCATATCCCTTTTTCCCTAGTTGAATGAGTTTTGGTTATCCACCAGTGCCTTTACTTCTTTCTGCATTCCCTTCTTAAGTTCTTTAAGTGTCTATAAGTTATATGTGTTTACACATATACTCAACCTTTTTTCTTGACATTTCAAATCAAATTAACATGAAGTCTTTATAAAGCCTTAAATGCTTAAGTATCCTATGTCATAGTTGCAGTTTTTAAATCTCATACTATCATTGCTACAGTCTGTGGTTTCCCTGCTATGCGTTATGTATGAGTCTAATCAGAGTGCCATGTAGTGTTACTATTGGGATATTCTTGCAATGACATATTTACTAATTAGAATACTGGGGCAAATTTACTTGACTTGTTCTTTAATCAAGAGACACACTCCTGATAATGTGAATTTTGTAGCAGCAAAGACTAGCTAGGGACTTGAGGATTTGGACTGAAATAAATACAAACATACTCACACAACAGAGAAAAATATTCTTTTCCTTCTCACAGCTGAGAATCAAATCTGGTTTACAATGGACAATGTTCCACTCATTCACTATCCAAGAACTATAACCTGGTTATTTATTTAACTTCACACAAACATGCATTGTAGTTTTTCTGAATATTGTGTATTTTTAATCATATTTCCATTAATTTCATTGTTAGTTAACATTGACTCTAAATACTGTGAGCTTTAATCTATTTGAAATTTTCCTCATCTTCTGTCATATGGACTTGATTCTTTAGAAGAGGACTAAATTTTTTGACATTTGAAATCCACAGCACTTTTATTTACGTTATTAGTGTGTAAGGTGAACACTTAAGTACTACTGCCTGACAAAAGTATAAAACAAATATTTCTTAGCGAGTTTAAGAAAAAGTAAAAGATGAAGTAAAAATTGCTTGAAATAATTTTCTAGAATATGTAGATTGCTATGGAGAATCTCCTAATACAACCTGTGTTAAATTTGAAGAAAAAAAATTCCACTATATTCACTCTCAATAGACTGCTAAATTGATCTATCCTTTAAAAAAATCTTTATTTAATGACTTTCACTGATTTAATATTTTTTTAATCTAGTTCTCGTATTACTTTTGTCAATTAATGGTCTCCCAAACAATTACTAGACAAATATCTTAGCCTAAATGTTCTATGGACCATGCTTAACAGCTGGTTTGAATGCAGACACTCTGCTTTGATGGCTAAGATACTTCATGTAACTTCCATGAATGAAAGATTGCCCATGTCAGGTGGCTTCAGTTCCCAAGAGCTCTTCAAGACATTTTTAATTTACCAGTACAAACATAACTGCATATTAAAATAAAGAAAAAGGGAATAGGTTTTTAAGTAGTTTTGTAATTCTAAATAGGAAATGCTTTAAACTGATCAAAGACTGTATGCCTTAGACATTATGAACGAGGATATTTGGGCTTTCAAATATTGTTATATTATGTGTCACTTCACTAGAATCTGGACTGGAATATTGGGTCCTTCACTCCTAGTCTGTCTTTTATTTTGATTATAAAGGAAGTGTTTACCACTTCTTCATTTAAGTGAATCCTAAAAATTGAAGAATAATATTTGTCTTTTGTTTTTAAATATGATTGAGTTTATTGGTATGACAAAATGAGGGAAGAGATGCTCAAAATTTATTATTTAGATTATTATTTTCTATTTCATTCTAGTACGACACTGCTTTATTATCACTACTTCAGTGGATTTTAATTAGAGTTGGACAAATTACTACTTAGAAACACAGTCTGATGAATTTGTTCCAACTTTCTGCCCAAGACCAGATGTGAACATATTTTGAATTTTATTAATATTTGCTTAAATCATGTAGGCAAACAAATTTCAGCCAGTGAACTCTTGATGAACTGTTCCCTGTTCTTTTCACTTTTTATTATTGTTATGACATTCGATATCTTAAAATATTTCTGAAGCAGAGATAATTTTTTTTAGAGAAAGATTAAAAAATAATTGTCATTGATCATTCTTTCACATGCTGATATTATTTTCACAATGTAAAAATGATTATTGGTAATTGTCTCTTACCTCCCAAAGAAACACACACACACAAAAAAAAGAATTATTGTTAAACGTATTATATAATGCATGAACATTGGTCATTCAAACAACTACTTTAAATACTTATCTGTTCTTGGGGAATATGACCATAGGACCATAGAATGATCTGGGTTAGAAGAGACTACAAAGATCATCTTGTTGCAGTATCCCTGCCATGGGCAGAGGCACCTTCCACTAGATCAAGTTACTCAGTTCTCTCCCATTCACTCTGGCCTTGAACACTTTCAGGGATGGAACCAACCTGTTTAGGCAACCTATGTCAACTCCTTATTGCCTTCACAGTGAAGAATTTCTTCCTTACATTCAATCTAAAACTTCCCTCTTTCAGTTTAAAACTATTCCTTGATTGACAATTATCAGGATTATATGATTCTGCAGATTTTTTTTTTAAATGTTGAAAGGCCACTATTTATCTTTAATAACAGTGAATAGCATCCCTCCAGTATATTTTTCTGTACCTTTCCACAAACCTTAAGTCTCGACATAGTCTGATACGGTGACATGGTACCTAAAACTGTACATCTGGCTGATCTGTTGTTTTCTGATGACTATTTCAAATTGAGTTACTTTTTTGTTTGGATTTTGTGTGTGTGTGTATGTGCTTTTTATTTTTTCTTTCAGAAATTATCATTGTCCTAGATTTATAACAACTCTACAGTATGGGCTCTGCCACAGTTCATTGTCCACAATGTCTTCTCTCTAATTGAAAATCATCATCTTTTCTCTCACATTTAATGAACTCACTAAGCAGTATCTATCCAAACAGAACTATATGTGTGCTTTCAACTCACTAGTCTTGTAATCACATTTTTCTTAACAGTGGTGTTTCCTAAAGTTCATTTTCCCTTTTAAACAAAAAGTCCAAACTTCTTATTCAATGTTTACTTTTCCACTAAGATGTTCTGAGTTTGCTGCTGTGGACATATAGTTCAGTTAAGTCTCTGTTTTTACATTGTATTACATAGTATTATTACATATTATCATATTAACTGTAGATTATATTCAATAAAAATAGGGAATATTTCTTCAGTAGAACTACTGTCACTGGGTACTTCCAACAAGTTGAGATATCTCCTTGCAACCTTGAGACACAAATATTGCTATCCTTGTCATTTATAATGTAAACCTTAAAGCAAAAAGAAAATATTTGCATCCAAAGTACCACTCAACTAGATGGTTTTATACCCTGCATTTCATACTAAGTAAAATCTAAGATTCCTCAATTCAGTGTTCTTGATTCAAAGCCAGGGTCTAAGAACAGAAGTGCCCGAATTTTAGATGGTTTCCTAATATATTGATTCAGTCCTATGTCTTTTTTTAATCCCTCTATGCCAAGTAAAATATTGCAACTAAGGATAACTGGAACAAAGAAAAAAAATTAAAATAAGGTTACAATAATTGCTATGAAATTCAGAAATATTTCTGGATAGAACATGTTAAATATGAAACTTTTAAGAATCACAATACTTTTTCTAACAAGCTTCTAAAATCATTGGAAGTAGATCTCTGCTCCAGAAAAATCACAAGACTAAGGTCCTCCACTTTCTGAACTTCTGTCTGAAAAATTACTTCTGTAACTTTGATTACCATGGCAACTCCTTTTAGATACTTTATTAGCTAAGTTGCAGCCAGGGAACAGATTACCCTATTTCATATAATCATGTCTCGGGTAAGTAAGGTTGAATAATCAATGCACTGCAATTTTTAACCAATTTATTTGAAAGGTCTCATGGAATATTTTTGCCTGAAAAGTATAAATGAGCCTTTCAGTAATATTAAGGGCAATAAAAAGTCACCACACAATTTTTCTAGTATTACCATATGCAAATTAATGTTTTATGTAATGGTCCTAAATGAATGGAAAATAGAACAAGATATTATAATCCTCCTCCTTTGACAAGATACTGTAATTTTTCATTGTCAAAGAAATTGCATTCACAAAACCAATAAAAACATGTTTTACAAAGCAGGAGCTTAGCTAAGCAGCAAATATAGATTTCATCTGCGTTGACCATTATCGCTTTGCTCTTGTGAAGTCTTTGCATTTCCTTCTCTAAATTACTTTATTACCAAGAATCTTGCATATTAAAGCTTTTCAATTTTCAGAGTGAAACCAAAAGACAGAATAGCATAATTCTAGACAGAGCAAGAACATATTAAAATTAAAGAAAGAAATCTTGTATTTAGATGTCATTTGAGGGGGAGAAAGAATCCATTAAAATCCCATTCCTCCTTGAAGCCTGATTACTGGATGTCCCATAGATCAGGGGAAGAACTTCAGTGATGCGTTTCTGAAAGTGCATTAGTCTCAGTAGGAGAAATAATTCATTGTGTGGTACTTAGAATGTTTCTCATGTTGATATTACCACTGACACACAATTAAAAAAACTTGCCAAGTCTCTGTGACAGTATTTAGGTTTAAATTTTTATTCAGAAAATACCTAAAAATTACTTTTGTTTTATTTTAAAGATGTGAGACATATTTAAAGGTTTATTTTTATTAATTCAAAAATCAAGATATCAATCTGGTTTCAGAGACTATCCTTTTTCCTGCATCCATTTTGAATTTCAAACTACAAATTTTACATAATTTTCTTGATTTCAGTTTGGAAATAATTAATTTTCTTCCTAGTAGCTGGTACAAGGCTAGATTTCAGATTTGTGCATGAAAATGTTTGTATCCACTGAATTAATATCACATCCAACTCTTATGTTTTGAATTGAAAGTACATCCAAAGATACAAAAAATAAAGGAAATTACCAAGAAGAATAGTGATTATTCAAATGTAGTTTACATGTATTGAAGTGATTTTTCTGAAAAATTTTGGGACCTGATCTAGGTGAATCTGCTTCTGCAGGGGGGTTGGACTATATGATCTCTAAAAGTCCCTTCCAACCCCTACCATTCTATGATTCTATGATTCTATAAATGTAATTTTACATTTCTTGAAAAAAAAATTACAGAAAAAATAACTCTAAAAATGAGATAATTTATTTTTCTCTGGATATTTAAATAGATTAATTAAAATAGTAATGAATCTATTAGATAATTTGCCAACATCAACTTAAATTTGTGGCAGCTTCTCATGTTAAAAATAATATACAGTTAAATGTTTAATCGTGGAGTGAGTAAAAGCTCACATAAAAATACAGATATATCTGAGCATAAATATAGGCTGATGGAATTCAGATTTCAGGTTAAAGTTACTATTAAAATATAGTCTAGAGTGCCTGTAAATCAGAGCTGGCACCCAACAGTATATCTCTTGATGCTGAAACAGAAAGCACAAAACAAATGCAAGTACATGAACCATCATATCTTGTTCATAATTTTATTTACAGATTATAGATATATTTCTCATGCAATACTAAAAAAGATCCTCAAATATTCAAATATAAAACCTTTCATGTAGTTTTACGTTCTGAAAAATATTAAAACATATAATCATCTTTTTACATAATGACTTATCCCTTTTTTTAATTAAATATAAAATGAATGTATAAGCAAACAAACAAAATTAGGAACAATATATTTTTCAGAAACAGCAGAATTTAAAAAATGTGATAGATCTCACTAATAGAAGACTGGAGTCAGAGTATTTTTCAAACCTTAAAAAGAGCATGACAACAGTCATCTTGTTTTCCTTTTCAATGCAAATACTGATCAATTAAAACTCTGATTATATACTTGCAGTTTATTCATTGGATTAAGAGAATAAAATGGCTGCCCTCCAGGCATTCGCTAATGGTATTATTCTTGATGAATTTTTCTTTCCTCAGGGTATTCAGAGGATATAAAGTACTCTGAGAGTTGATTTATGCCTGACAGGAGGCTAGTCTAGAATACTTCTCTAGCAGACAAGAAAGATAATATTTTACTTACTTCATTAGTCTGCACAAAGGAATGCTGAAGACAGAAATTTATACTAGTCATTGGAGCTCAGAGATCCTAATTACATTTAGTATTGAGATTCAAAGAAGGGAAGAAAACATCAGTCTACTGAAATTGTTTATTGTTGTTGTTTTTCTTCTAATAATAAGATGCCAGATGGAAATCTCTATATTAGCCACCTAATTTTAATTGTGTTACTGAAGATATCTTATTACTTCTATTAACAGATAGACCCATTTGCAGAAAATAAGTTACTCCTTTCCCAAGATATTTAACAACTTGTTCTTAACTTGTAAATTCTAAGAAGTTAAAAAGTCTCTTTAAAGCTTTTTTTTTTTTTCCCTGCATCACACTGCTGCAATAGAGCAAGCAAGTCCTTTCCTTACATATTTAAGATGAGCTTTTTGTTAAACAAACTGACAGCTTCTCTGAAAATTATATAGCTATGACATCAGAAGAAACTGCATCATTTTCTTGAGAGATTGTTCAAAACCTAAGTTTTAAGCTGGCAACATAGCCATAGGAAAATTTAACTCTTTTACAAATTCCAGATTTCTAAGCTTACAATGCTTTCCTACATAACTTTATAGGGAGACCTGTGATGGGTGATAAAAGTTCTTTCCATCTTTATTTCCAATTTGTTGCTTATGCATTGTATTTTAAAACACAGAGCTAAAGAGGCTATTTTTTTAAGTTTCCCTGTCTGAGAGCTTTGAACTACATATAATTTACTGGAAAGGCAAAACTTTTGCTCTCTCTGCCTTTGAGGTGCAACTGATCATGTAGACCTGATGCGGCTTTCTTAGCTCCCTGCAAAATGGTCAGAATAGGAGACACAAACCAGGCAAAGAGCTTTCATGCAGAGTGTGAAAGTATTAAGTCAATCAAGAGGTGAAGATTCATCATGAACATAAATAGTAGAAAAAGTTTAAGCAGTTTTTGTTTTTTACTTCTCATGCTTCCTCCTTCCAGCTCCATCTGTCCCATCAAACTGTTCAGGTTCCTTTAATAATGCTTTCTGAAGCAGTATAAATCCCTAGATAGCCCAAAGAATGATGTTAAAAAAGCTTTTAAAGTTAGTGTCATAGGAGAAGACCCGGAATAAGAAACTCACTTTCCGAGCACAAGATCAACAAAAAGAGTAGAGTAACAGCAAGTCTAAGAAAAGAGACAGACAAATCAATTTCTTTTAGAAGGACATCCAACCCTTCTGATGCCAGTTCTGATCTGTTTAGACAAAACCAAAATAGTAATCCATTCTTATGAAAGAGTTCCACCAAAGATGTGGAAGATATGAACATGAGTTGAATTTACCTAGAAGAATATGGCAGAGCACTGCACAGGAAAGATTTAAATAATGAACTAGGTGCACTGTGTTCAGATACTTATGTCTGCCAAAATAAAAGCCCCGATAGAAGGAATAACAGGTTACATTAGATATTAGATAATATAGATACTAGATATATCTAATATTAGATAGCGGGCTACAGATGAAAACCTAGGCAGTTTATAACTGAAACTGGAAACAAAGAGATTCAACCTGGAAATGACAATCCTGCAAGTATAGCTATACCAGCTTGTAAAGTGATAGCAGAGGAATTAACTTGTTTGGAATTCTCATGGCCCAGGTGTATGCTAAAGCGTTTCCCATAACAAAAAGCTTCTAGTAACAACTTACTTCTTAAAGCCTATAAAAGCATGATTACTGCATAAAGTTCAGCGTAGAGAGAAAACCAAACTCGAATTATTCACTTAATTATGAATGTGTAAGATAGTAAAGCATATACCAAAAGTGTAGGAAGGCACATGTCCCACAGTAATTTGAGATAATGCCAGAGTATTATTGCTCAGGGTTCTGAGAAAAGAAAATAGAATGTATCATTCACAAAGTAGTGCTTACCTGTTTGTTGTCTCATCTCAGTAGGTGGTTTACAGAAGAGTGGATGTAGTAGTGGAAGTAGTCAGACTTCTGAGGATTTAAAGAGTTTTATATTAACTACCCCTTGAAAGCATAATTTACAACGAAAGATGTTCTAGCAATATGTTGGGACAGAATGAGAGGCTGATAATTTTAGAGTGAGTCATGATTGCATGATTTTAAAAAGAGGAGAAAAAGGTTGAGAAGTCAGCTGAAGGAAACATAGGTATTTTTTTACATACACAACTTCTATTTCCTAAACAAAAAGTTTTTACAGAGACAGATAGCCTTACACTGGAGAGAGAAAAAAAAAATAAGAAGGACCTTTTTGTAAAGCAGTCACACTGAGATAAGAATTGAATGTGTTAAAGAGGAGCCTACAGTACTCTCCAGCCTAAAACCAGAAAACCAAAGGGAGAAAGCATTAAAGCAAGCACTGAAATTCAGCTATGCACAGATCTCTGCACTGAGTAGAAACATAGACTTAGAGGAGCTTGGAGAACAAGTAAAGGAGAAAAACTGCAAAACTGTCCAGCTCTTACTATTGTCCTGAAATGGCCTACCTGGTCGAACTTAGATAGGTCAGAAGGCAGTTTCAAACCAATTCCACCTTTGAGCCCTTTTTATATTGCAGTTGAGGCAAGGGTATCAGATCTTCTCTCTCTTGGATATAAAGTCTTGCTCTGTTGTGGAAAATTGCAATTAACATTTATTCAAGTTTCTGTGTCATTTGTGTTTTGTGTTGCTTGTCATCTTTCAACTGGTATCCGTGGAAGAGAAACCAGAAAGTACTTTAAGCACTTTTTGTTATTCTCAGGGAAAGGGCTATATCCTCCTCCTTTCACAGGCTTTGATATTTCAAAGTACACAGCAATCCTTCATAGCATAAATAGGCAGACTTTTTCCTAATCTTCAGTTATGTTCTTTTTATAAAATATAAAACGTTTCTATTTGAAGCTGTGCAAAGGCTGTATCACTCATCCAAGAACACAAATTTATGCTTGGATTTTATCAGAAATTTAGTTAATTGTTAAGGAATAACAAGGAGAAATTTGTTATCACATCACAAATTTTCTTAAACAAGAAGATAACATTTTAATTGTGCCATTATTATAAATTTACTTGGTATATCAGAATTACATTATAGACAGGATTCTGAGATTATTTTTTGGGGATTTTTTAGTTCTTAATGGCAAAATCAGAAATTAAAATGTGAAGTGTGGAAAAACGTAGTTGATAGAATGAAAGTACCTAGCAGAATGTGTTCTTTTTGTCAGATATATTACTTATACATACTCAAAAGATAATCGTGTAGGCATGTTATTAACCAATTAAAGTCAAATTATACTTCTTATTTAATATAATTTTTTTCTGATGAGCAGTATATCCTGGTGAATGCTGTATATAACTGTTAGTTTGAATATGTAAGGTTGAAAAGCTAAAAGTTATTTCAGGTATATTGGATGGAGTTGATTTCTAAGAGTGTGTTATAAATCCTATTCATTAAATAAGCATTAATATTTTCATTAAAAGCATTTAACTTAGGCAATACACTTGTGGAAAGCATATAAAATTAACTGAATTTAAAGTGGTAAGCTGCTCAAAGAGAGTTCTACATTTGAAAGGAAGTTATCTGATTGTCTACACAAAAACATAGAAAGGGTTTTTTTTTTTTCCCACGTGAAAATATGGATTTACAGACATGCTGAAGTTGGTGACCCGATTGACTTCAAATTCTCCAGCATTTTCAATGGATCTTGTAAAACAACAGGCCAGGCACACGGCCTAATACAACAGATGATTGATAGGATCAGGTAGTCAAGTAGCTCTGTTATGTCATGACTTTCAGAGCCAACCATACATGTGAAATTATAGAAGAGTACTTCACCATCTACCTTGAGTTTTCTCATCTTTCATGATATATCTAATTTTAACTATTAAATGACTCTGACTCAAGTTTATGTGTCTCTCAAGGGACCTTAACATGAAAAATGATAGTCTGACTGTTTCAAAACTGTGATGAAGATGCAGAAAACAAGCTTGCTCACAAGAATTATTTAAATCACTTTTCTGAAAAACTCCAAAACAGATGCTTGTGCACAGACACAATATTTGTAATACTATCCTGTGGGTCCTGGCTTTGTTCATTCCTGCATCAAAATTGGCATTTTTTTTACCAGTTTTGTCTATATGATAATTTAAATAGTACTACATCATTTCTAAATATCCAGAGGGACAATTGTGCTGCTTACCAAAACAATCCAACTCTTTCTGTTCAGAAGGAAAGGATAACACATTTACAGCAAAGGAGCACCTTTTTACCTATATCTTCAAATTATTTCTCAGTTCAAAAGCTTTATTTATTTCTCATAAATAAATACCATTTGCTTTTTCAGGAGGAACTTTACTCAGACACAACAGAAAAATAGCTCAGTACTGTGTATGAAATAATACATTTTTGAATGCTGCTCTTGAAATGGAGATTAAGAAAGACCTTCTAGAGGAAAAAAAGAGGCAGCAGATTGATTCATAGTTACTCTATACTTGTGACTGTTACTGTTTATTACATTAATGTTTTGATATGCACTATTATGATTAAAATAGAAGGTTAATCTCACTTTAAAGAGATAAAGAAAGTACTGAGCTAACAGTAGAGTCCTCTTGAAGCCCTGCATTGTCAGAGCAAAAACCTTAAAGTGCAATGTCAGGAAAAGTGGGAAGAATATATAGAAAATATTACCAATATTGTCTTTTAAAAAGAATCTTGAATAAAAAGTAACATTATAAGACATGAATACCAAATGATTCATTTGCACCTTGTAAATAAACACCTAAAAATATGAAAAGCAGTGAAATTTGTTATCCAACAGGCATTAAAACACCTTTTGTAACATAATTCATTTTCTTACAGTTAAAAAAGTAAAGCTCGAGTGTCTTAAATGAACGCTCTCTCAAAGGTTAAATAAATCATAATGCCGTAGAACTACTGGTGTTTGGAACATTTAAAGGTCAGTTCCAGATTTTTTTCATAAAATTTAAACTTATTTTATTATTTACAAAAATGATATTTCCCGCAGCTGAGGAAGTTTTGAAAGGTACATCTTAATACAGTTACACTGTTGAAAATGTACTGTTACTATAACAAGGATGGCAGAGTATTGTCTCTTCCTCTGTCAATCTACCATCAGCACGTACTTGCACATATATAGCATAATATATGCATAGCATCATGCCAAGTTTCAATCTCAGCAGATAGGGTAAAAAACATTACAACAGAGCTAACACACATCTACCTCAAGTGTTTCCCAACCACAGAAAATAAGTATAACCCAGTTAAATGTTTCAAGATAAAGGCAAAACATGTACTCTTCTTTATCAAA
The DNA here is from genome assembly GCF_028858725.1 of Colius striatus. Lineage (NCBI taxonomy): Eukaryota > Metazoa > Chordata > Aves > Coliiformes > Coliidae > Colius > Colius striatus. Next base: position 30,916,819 of record NC_084761.1, read on the forward strand.
GAAAAATCCATAAGCAAGCAGATTTTAGAAGATTATGGGAATTAGAATGAATCATTTTTTGATCAATAGTGTGAACTTACAAATGCCAACCTACAAACTCGTAATGTGAGAAATTCCTTCTGTGAATATGAGGCAGGCTCCTATAGGGAGCTGTTTAACAGGCAAGTGAACAATCATCTTCAAATAAAAAGTTAACGAAATTAAGAATCTACATTTTAATAAAATCACATACCTTGCTTTCCAATCAATTACTTGAAATCTTATCCTTCAAATAGTAATAAAATAGAATGTATCATTGGACCTCATTATCTCTTTTTTTAATAAAAATTCTTTCCAACACTTAGGCAGACAAAAAAAACATCTAAAGGGTGAGTGTCAGGAGGCTGGGACATCCCTTTTTTCTATAGTAGATAGTAACAGGACAAGGGATAATGGGATGAAGCTGAAACACAAAAAGTTCCACTTAAATATAAGAAAAAACTATTTCACTGTGAGAGTGACGGAGCAGTGGCACAGGCTGCCCAGGGGGGTTGTGGAGTCTCCTTCCTTGGAGGTCTTCAAGACCCGCCTGGACATGTTCCTATGTGACATGATCTAGGTGACCCTACCTCTGCAGGGGGGTTGGACTAGATGATCTCTAAAGGTCCCGTCCAACACCTAGCATTCTATGATTCTATGATTTTACGATTCTATGATCCCCCCTCAGTCTCCTCTTTTCTAGACTAAACAGTCCCAGTTCCCACAGTCTTTCCTCATATGAGAGATGTTCCAGTTCACTGATCATCTTAGTGGCCCTGTGCTGGACTCTCTCCAGAAGTTGTTTGTCCCTCTTGAGTTGAGGAGCCCAGAACTGGACACAGGACTCCAGATGAGGCCTCACCAGGGCAGAGTATAGGGGAAGGAGAACCTCCCTTGACCTGCTGGCCACACTCTTGATGAATCCCAGGATGCCATTGGCCTTCTTGGCCACGAGGACACATTGCTGGATCATGGCTAGGTTTATTATCAATCAGGACTCCCAGGTCTCTCCCTGCAGAGTTCCTCTCCAGCAGGTTAACCCTCAGCCTGTACTGGTGTGTGGGGTTGTTTCTCCCAATGTGCAGGACTCTGCACTTGTCCTTATTGAACCTCATGAGGTTCCTCTCTGCCCAACTGTCAAGCCGGTCAAGATCCCACACAGCCTTCTGGGGAATCAGCCAGTCCTCCCAGTTTGGTGTCATCAGGCAACTTGCTGAGGGTACACTGTCCCCTCATCCAGGTTGTTGATGAAGATGTCGAACAAGACTGGCCCCAGAAATGATCCCTGTGGAACTCCACTGGCCACAGGCCTCCAACTCGATTCTGTGCCATTGATCACCAGCCTCTGGGCTCTGTCATTCAGCCAGCTCTCGATCCACCTCACCATCCGCTCATCCAAGCCACATTGTCTGAGCTTTCTGATGAGGATGTTATGGGAGACAGTGTCAAAGCCTTGCTGAAGTCGAGGTAGATGACATCTGCTGCTCTCCCCTCATAAAGCCAATTGTGCACTTATAAAGGGTATCAGCTTAGGCAAAGAGGATTTCCCCTTGGTGAAGCCATGTTGACTCCTCCTGACAACCATCTTTTCCTTCATATGTTCAGTGATAACATTCAGGATGAGTTGTTCCATCACCTTTCCGGGGATCCTCTTCTCTTTCAGCTTAATTTCTTTTTCCTTCCCATTCATATCCTGAGGAAAAGAGTAAAAGTTAAACATATTTTAGAGGAAATATTGTTTCATTAAATTGTTTAGATTGGAAAAGATATTTTAAATTATGAAGTCCAACCATTAACCCAGTACTGCCAATCCCACCACAAAACCAGGTCCCTCACTGCTGCATCTTTTAAATATCTCCAGGGATGGTGACTCAACCTCTTCCCTGGGCAGCCTATTCCATTGCATGAAAACCCTTTTGGTCAATTTTGCACATTTTAACTAACATTTTCCAATTATTTTTTTTAATTAGTGTAATTATTCTTTATATTAAAAATTCATTAATTCATATTCTCTTATCATCACTTGTATTCACAAAAAAAAATAGTTAATTTAAAAATCCTAGAAAGCATTTGGGAAGGGACAGGATGCAGTGAGCAGATTCAATTAAACATCTAGTTAAATCCAAAGTAATTTAATAATTTACTAATTGTAATTACACACACACCCCCTTTCCTTTTTAGCTATTCTATCTTACACAGGAAAAGGAGGGAAAGAAGAGAAAAGAGAAGAAAAAACACCAGTAAGAATCCTTGTGTCTGATGAAAATAACGAAACTATTATTTGAAATTAGTCACCTATGAGTGCAAAATAAAGGTTACAGTTTTATAAAAGAAATATTATAAATAAGCTAGCAACCATATCTGTGCAATTAAAATCAGTATTATCACACAGAAGTTGTTCTCAACTCAAAGCTGTGGATTAATTAACCCATCAATACTCAGTCTTATTCTTCCTCTATTGATGCTTAACACAATATTAGATTTCTATCTTGCTTTCTTAGAATCAAAATAAAATTACAGTAATTTTGGGGGTAATGGGGAGATAAATTTCCACAACCACTGTAATCCTGTCTGTCCTTTGCCTACCCACTCAGTAGGATCAGTCCTCTAATACACCCTAGAGTAATTTCACTCTCCCTGTAATTTTATTGAGCTGAAATATTTTCAGGTTTTGACCCTTTGTAAGTCATTTCCATCTACTTCATAAATCCTTATGCATTGAAAAGAGATCCCTCAGCTTTTTTGCACGTTAATATTAAGCCTTGAGCTGAATGGAAATGCATTTTTCTCAGCCCTGTCACAGTTGCATATCTTTCATTTTAAGCAGGTAGACTTTTTCTTCTGAACTACCAGATTGTCTAATGGCTCTTGGATCTTTTCATATTGTTTTTTCATATATAGCTTCTCTACGACTGTTACTATTCCAAATCTTCTATTGCCAGTTACAGTATGAAAATATCTCTGAGACAGAAACTCATGAATTGAGTCAAATTCAACCAGGCATTTTGGTAATACGTTCAAATTTGTTTAATACCTTCAGCCCTCTTTCTAATCCTTAAGTTTAATGAAAGTCATTGTTTTCCCTTTACAACCATATACTTAAAAAATTATTATTTTGTAAGAAAAATAATGAGTTTGAATCCCAGTCTGTAATTCTTTGGTGGATTTGGATATATAAAAATATTCAGCTTTATAGTTTTATAAACACATTTATGTTTAGGATGCAAGAAGTTGATACAAGATATATTTCAGTATAATTATAAGCAAAATCAGACCAGCTACAAACTTGCACTGTTTGCACTTTTAAGATAAAATTTAGCAGAAGGAAGAGAGGGTAAAAACTGAGACAGTCAGCGAGAGAACCAAATCACACATTTTTTTATTACGCTTCACATCTGACCCTTTCTCTCTCTGTTTCCATTAAAGATGCTTTTCACTAATCGATTTCCATGATCGTTCAAGAATCTAATATTGTTTCAACTCTTTTTTTTTTTCAGAGTCAAATTCAGTAGCAAAATCAGAGCTTTTATGTTGTCTTAAAAACTAAGATATGTAAATGGCAAAAGTAAAACAAAAAGTTTGCTTCATAGAGTTCTGTGAAGCACACCCTGCAAACTTACTCACTTATTCCAGCACATGATAAAAATCATGCATTTACAAACAGAGTTCTGGAGCTTGCAGAATCAAAACATTGAAGAAAAACAGACAATCAATAGAGCTCTTGGACTGATACCCTGTTAACATATATAGAAGAGAAGGACATTCAGTGAATACATTTTGCAAGGAAGGTCCTTAGTTACACTCGTGATATACATGGTTCTTCCATGTCAGTCTTCCAACTGCTCATATTTTTCTTTCTCAGTAATGTTGCCAGAGATTAAGGCTTCACTTAGAAGTAGAGCCAAGCAGCTTATAGCTCAGGTCTTTATGGCCTATGAACAAGCTTGCAAGAAGCAAAGCTCTAAGTTGCCACATCATCACTGTGACTCATACCACCTGTCAAGTGTCTTTTCTACTTGTTTTGGAGTTCCAGCATAAGCTAACCTGATTCAGTTGGAATCTGAACAAATTGGAGGTACTTACACAGCGAAGTATTGGCCTGGACTGAGAACTGACAATTAAGAGCAATGCCTCCAAGGAGAATCTGACATTTGTCACTTCTCACCTAAGACACGTGTGGTGTTTGAGTGCTTTTCAGCAGTACTCCACTGAGAGTCAAAGAGGTTGACAGGGGAACAAGGAAAAAAGCTTTCACACAGGCAGGTGTCAGATTCATTTGGGACTTGATGCTTTAGCTGAAACTTGTGACTGGCAGTGTGAAGAGTTTCTCCTTGCTCAAAGTTTTTCTCTCTACATTAGAATATAACAGCTTCTGTTGAAAAGGAGTCAATGACTTGCTACTGATGCTGTTGCTTGCCTGTGCTATAAGAAAAAAGATGAAACTAGAATCCAAAGCAGGACTCGTATTCATCATCATCATTGTATTCATCATCAGAAGTTATAGTCTGCTTCTGGAAAGGATAACCTCGTCTAGATGGAAATACTAGGACTCAAAGCTAAAGAAGCTAGCCATGAAACTTGAACAATCACTAGTTAACTGCTATTTGGTGTTTTGAAAACTCACTGTTGCCCAGCCTGATCTAAAATAACTTGAACAACACATAAAAGGCCTACATTCTCGAGATTGAGATCTGGAAAACAGATTGTACTGATCTATACAGTAGACTATCTCCAGAGCACACTCAACACAAACTGGACAAGATTATTCACAAAATGAAAAAGCAGCTGCTTTGGTTTGCAATGATGCCTTCAGGGCTACCTGCCAGTGGCCAAATTTTATACAGAATCCTAATGGTTAGGTAACATCATATTCCAGTGGTTAAAAGTCCAAGAAGATCTATCATCTCTCATCCTTGAGCCATGAGCTTTACTTAACAGATTTATAGACATTTTCAATCCTCAATAGAAATGCAGAGACATTCAACTTCTTACTGAAGTAGTGCTGAAATGGAGTAAAGAATGAAAATATATTGGGCTGGTGTCACGGTTTGACATGAACCTGTTTCTGGTAAGGGGGAAGGGGATGTAAAGATGGCTCCTGTAAGAAGTTACTTGAAACTCTCTCCAGCTCTAAGCCAGACCCACTTCTGGAGCTGAGCCAATTAGACATCTCCACGATCACTTTTTAAGAAGAAACTAGAAGAGGAGGCTTCTTCTTGTTCCTTCTTCTTCTGTCCCTTCTCTGGCTGGTGGTGGTACAAGGAGTGGGAAGAGAGAGAGAAGCAACCATGTGGACTCCAAGGCCAGTGAGGGAAGAGAGGAGGAGATGTGCCAGAGCAGAGACTCTCCTGCATCCTGTAGAGAGGACTGGTGAAGCAGAGATTTGTTTGCATGTTGTTAAAGACATCAGGGGCAGTGATTCATTTTCCTAAAGACTCTACATCAAGGGCAGTAACTCACTTCATTAAAGACCTTGTGCCAGAGGCAGGGACTATGGCCAGAGGAGGCTGTGTCCCATGTGAAGGACTCCATATTCACAGCTGTAAGTGTGGGGAAGAACTCATGACAAAGAAGCTCATTAAAATTATTCCTAGAAGAGGCCATGTCCTGAGGGAGGGACCTTGTATCTGCAGAAGCTGCAACTGTGGCAAAGAACCCACAGAGATATTCACTAAGGACTGTGTCCTGTGTGAAGGACCCTGTATTGACAGAAGTTGCAGCTGCTGGGAAGAACCCACACCAGAGAAGTTTGCTAAGGACTGTGTCCCGGAGGAGGAACCCCTTATTGGAGCAGTCTCCTCCTCTGAGAAGAGAGAAGTAGCAGAGAACATCTGTGAGAGACTGACCACATCTCCCATTCTTTAAGCCCCACTCTGAGTCATTGAAGGGGGAGTAGATGGAGAAATCAGGAGCAATAAGCTGAGCCCGGGAAGAAAGGAGGGATGTGGGAGGGAGATCTTAAAGTGCTGGTTGTAATTTTCTCAATCATTCTACTCTCATTTTGCTTTCTGTTCTGTTTCTTGTAGGTAGTAGAATAAACTTTCCTACTTTTCTCTCTAAGTCTAGTACCAGAGTCTGTTTTGCCCGGAACCATAACTCTCAGTGAGCCCTCCCTGCCCTTGTCTTAATCCACAACAGCCTTGTTTATCTTTTTACTCTCATTTCACTGGGGCCTCTGCCATCCTAACAAGGGTGGGGGTGAATGGGAGGCACTGAGTGAGAGACTGTCATGGTTCTTCTTTGCTGGTTGTACCTCCTTATTATCCCATTCCTTTTTAATTTAAAGATGACTTTAAAACATTTTAGAATAACTGTTTTGGAATAGCATTATTTTTTAATCTAGAGTAACTACTGTCTATTTTATGATAAATTTATTTATTCTATTATGGAGTATTGAATACTTATGTACCCATATAGACAAAAAATAAAATAAAAAGAGCTTAAAACTCATTTTCAGAAAGAAATGTAAGAGTACTGACTTCCAATTTCAGGGTTTAATATATAAACCCTTCATCTAAATGAAAACAGATGAAATTTAAGTTCATAATATACCATTGGTGTTTGGCTCATCAGACAGGCATTGATAATGACTGAAGTCTTTCATCTGTTCTCTTCTCGTTTTGCCTGCTAGTGGTGTAAGATTGCTTTTCTTTACATGATCCAGATCTCTCCCTGTAATTTACTCAATCATGAAGTTGTAATGGAAGTTTTGTCACCTAATGATCTCCCACAGATCAGATATACATTGTTTCTTTGCTACATAATTTGTGATACTAACCTTGTATGTAGTGAGACAGTAAATCATTAAAACATTGAATTCCCTAAAATCGTTCTGCCAAGACAGCCAGCACATTTTCTTAAATTTTTCTTTATACTAATTCTTTCAGTAGCCATGAAAAAAAAGTATTAAATGACATATAATTTTTTCTTTACCAACAGACCACTCTGAATTCATGAGTCCTTTTTTTTTTCTCTTCAAAATTTACCCAGGGAGAATTAATGAAGAAATGTTTCACACACTAAGATGACATTCCGCAGAGGGGGTTTGTAAGTGTAAGCTAGTTAAATCTACGTGAAGATGTGAATATCTAAAGGTCTTGCTTGCATGTAAGCTGAGAAAATAGCTTCCTTGATTCATATTGCTTCTGACTTGGAGTTATGACATCAATACCTTGTTAATAGAAATAAATTACATGAAGAAATATGATAAAACTATGATGGAATATTATTGGCTATGTAATAAATACTAAATAAGTGGCTTCAATGAGAAGGAGGACAGGGTTTTCTGTTTGTTTATTTATTTATTAATTTCTATTATTGGAGCAGGAAGGCTGCAAGGAGGAGTGAGTGTGTCTCTCTATATCTTCAAACAACCACCTGCCACCTCCTGAGAGTCTAGGTGTGAGATATCTTCAGAAGCAGAGAGTGTGCAGGAAATAGAAAACAACAGGATCCCAGCCCTCTGATAATGACATGGTATGTGTGAATAACCTTATGACACACATAACAAAGGCTGGGAAGGAATTGGGAAATTCATCAGTGTGCTATTAAGAGCATCAGCTCATGGGCAAACACATCTTTTAGTATGTACAGCAGGTTTAAATCTAGTCTACTGTGTTCCAAATTAGATCCGGATTAAACAAATAAACACAATCTGTACCTGGTTCTCAGTGCAAGCTTATATAAAGGAGAAGGAAGCATTCTCATTTATTGTGCATTTTCCCAGGTTATTTGATATTTCTTTCACTTGTTCAATAGTGATTAGTTTTAGAATAAATGAAAATTACATCCTAAAATATACTGTTTGAAATTACCATTTCAGTGATTTTGCACCTTTTGGATGACAGAACTTAGAGAGTACACTTCTTTTCTGAGTGCTGCAACAATAATCTTCAGCAAAACTTTGAGGTCTCATAAGTGAGAAGCTAGTTAATTCCTGTTTATTTGAGGATTTCTCTATGGTTCTAACAGCTCTGTTTTCTCTTATATGCTCCTGACAATCCATGTTAATGGGAAGCTTAACTTTTACCAGAGCATCTGATAGAGCATTTTCGTCCTTCCAATTGTGAATGGTCATCAATTGTAGAAAAAAAACCCAAACCAAACCCCAAACCTCTCTTCTTTTCACTTCAAATACATTTTCCTTTGGGGTTATCCCATTCCTTTTCTGCCTGTAAAGCAAAGAGTTTTTACTCCTTTGTAAATACTACAGAGTGGGGGTTTTTTTGTCCACAATATAGGATTTTATACTGTTAGGGGTCATGAATTACATATTGAGTTTATGCTCACTCAATAAAGGTTATTTTCTCACTGCACCTTCACATCTCTAAAAAGCACCTTTGATCATAAAATTCTCTTTGATCAACTAAAGCAAAGTCTTTGGAGGTGTGTTAAATTGTTCATATTGTGTAAAATCTTTACTTTACAGAGAGATAGTGTCTCTTTCCTCCTCTGTAATACCAGTGAACACTCTTGTTGATTTATTATTTATTAGCAGAACAGTAACCTTAATCACGATTATTTCCTCTGCTACAGAACACAGCTTATACCTGATGCGCTATCGAGGATTCTGTACTGCATTTTAACTGGAATCTTTAGTCTCCCAGTCTTTAGACTAGCTTCACTGTCTCACAGTACCTTCTCGTAGACATTATTAGAAGTTACTAGTTTAGATTCTGACTTCTTCATACACAAAGAAGAAATATAGTTTCAGTCTGAATAACACTTTTGCACCCAAATGAAATCAAATGAACAGAAGCAGTCCAGAAAGCACACTGTGTTTCTTCACAACAGTAGTCTCTATAGTCTAACAAAGAGTGTGCAAAAGCTAAATGCTTCGTTAAACCAGGACCACCAATGCTGAGTGATACTTTGCTTACATTAATGAAGAAGGCTATGTAATTGTCCCTATTTTTATCAAATAGAGAAGGCACGAGCACAATATTTACTTACTAGTAAATTATGTTGCTCCACAGTAGATCTGATCAATCAAACCTTCAGTTATGGGATGATTACAATGAACACTTGAAAAGTTGGGGCTGTGCTTACTGGCTTTCAGCAAGTCTTACAAGGTTCTGAGAAAAATATGTTTTCTATGTTACTACATTTTTTCTTTATTACTAGTTCTGTTGGAAATAGATTTCTCCTAGAGAAATGATTGATTTATGATGCACAAAAATACAATATTATTATGTTTTGTATTTTTAAAACATTCTCCTTCTAAAAACTGCAGTAATATCGAGTTGAATAATATAAATTCAAAGCTAAATGCAAGAAACATTCTCCTCTGAAATATTAAGTCATTAGACTAATTATCAGACATGCTGCATTTTTTTCCATCCCCTGTCATAGAATTATAGAATGGTAGGGGTTGGAAGGGACCTTTAGAGATCATCTAGTCCAACCTCCCTGCAGAAGCAGGTTCACCTAGATCAGGTCGCGTAGGAACATGTCCAGGCAGGTCTTGAAGACCTCCAAGGAAGGAGATTCCACAATCCCTCTGGGCGGCCTGTGCCACTGCTTCCTCACCCTCACAGTGCAATAGTTTTTTCTCATATTTAAGAGGAACTTTCTGTGTTCCAGCTTCATCCCATTACCCCTGGTCCTGTTGTTAGCTACAATAAAAAAAAAGAGATGCCTCAACCTCCTGAAACCCACCCTTTAGATATTTGTAAATGTTAATAAGATCTCCCCTCAGTCTCCTCTTCCAGTCCCCTGATCATCTTGGTGGCCCTGCGCTGGACTCTCTCCAGTACTTTCCTGTCCCTCTTGACCTGAGGAGCCCAGAACTGGACACAGGACTCCAGGTGAGGCCTCACCAGGGCAGAGTAGAGGGGGAGAAGAACCTCCCTCGACCTGTTAGCCACACTGTTTTTGATGCATCCCAGGATGCCATTGGCCTTCTTGGCCACGAGGGCACATTGCTGGCTCATGGCTAGGTTTATTATCAATCAGGACTCCCAGGTCTCTCCCTGTAGAGTTCCTCTCCAGCAGGTCGGCCCTCAGCCTGTACTGGTGCATGGGGTTGTTCCTTCCCAGATGCAGCACTCTGCACTTGTTCTTGTTGAACCTTATGAGGTTCCTCTCTGCCCAGCTCTCAGGCCGGTCGATATCCCGCTGAATGGCAGCACAGCCTTCTGGGGAATCAGCCAGTCCTCTCAGTTTGCTGTCATCAGCCAACTTGCTGAGGGTACACTCTGTCCCCTCATCCAGGTTGTTGATGAAGATGTTGAACAAGATTGGCCTCAGAACCGATCCCTGTGGAACTCTGCTGGCCACAGACCTCCAACTCGATTCTGTGTCATTGATCACCCTCTGGTCTCTGTCATTCAGCCAGCTCTCAATTCACCTCACAGTTCACTCATCCAAGCCACACTGCCTGAGCTTTCTGATGAGGATGTTATGGAAGACAGTGTCAAAGCCTTGCTGAAGTCGAGGAAGATGACATTCGCTGCTCTCCTCTCATCTAGACAGCTGGTTATGCACTCATAGAAGGCTATCAGATTGTCCCTAGACTATTTTAGGCCACCCCCCCATATTTAATGTAAAAAGGACATTATACAAATAAACTTAAAGCACAATGATTAATGCACTGAAACTTTCTATCATTTAAATCAACAATTGAAAATGTCTCTAACTTTTCCACTGAATAGTTAAGCTGAATTTTGAGTTAATACTTGGGTCTTTTATTTTTCCATCCTTCTTTACACTATACTATGGTTCTCTTTCTTACAGTTGCTTTAAATAACGTCCTTAGGCAGGAAGAATCTTCCCTAATGCTTGGAAATCCTGAGCATTGGCTGCTTGATGTGAAAGTTAATGATTTATAATCACTGCAATGGATGAATTTAAAGAAATGAACACAGTATGTGGGTATCTAACTCAAAAAATACTTTAGAGAGTAATATATATCCTGAATATATATAAAGCATGGTTTATTTTCTTTATAGTAAAGGTTTATGAACTCACATCTTATTTTAAATTCATCCAGTAACCAGTGGCAAACCAGAAGCAAGACCTCATTACACCCAGCCTTCTGTCACCACTTTATGAAGTTTCCATTTAAGAAAAACCCTAAAACCCAAACATTTCTCTTAAAAGTTCAATACATGTAATATGCATACTACAAATTGCTAAATAAAACTGCGTATAAATATATTCTTTTCCCTTTCAATACTGTTACTCTATGCACGGAGTGTTACTTTTTTTTATAATTCCAATCTTTCAGAAGTGTTAACTGAACATAATGGTGTATACTTTGTATGGTGAGAAAGTCTTTCCACTAATGGTCTGACATAGATTACACTGAAGTTACACTGTCATTACTCTTATGACACCCAGGAATCCTTTAAATTTTGTGATTATGATCAGTTTCAGAATAAATTATTTTTAAAATAAGCTAAGGGTGGAAAAACTTTGCAGTAACTACAGAAATATAATTTCTTTCAGTTTTATCATAGGTAACAGAACACACAGCTTTTAACTGCCATAATTTATTTAGTATAACACATGAAAAATTTATACTACATGTGCACTTAGAAAGTCTATATGAGAATGGAGAATCTTAAGGGTTGGAAGGGACTTTGAAAGATCATCTAGTCCAATACCCCTGCCAGAGCAATACCACAGTAGGTCACACAGGAACTCTTCCAGGTGGGTTTTGAATGTCTCCAGAGAAGGTGACTCAATAACCCCTCTGCAGCCTGTTCCAGTGCTCTGTCACCTTCACAGTGAAAAAATTCTTCCTTGTGTTTCTTTGGAACCTCTTATGTTCCAGCTTATACCCACTACCTCTTGTCCTATCCTTGGATATCACTGAGAAGAGCTTGGCTCCATCCTCCTGACACCTGCCCTTTATGTACTTGTAAACATTAATGAGGTCACTCCTCAGTCTTCTCTTCTCCAAGCTAAAAAGCCCCAGCTCCCTCAGCCTTTCATCATAAGGGAGATGCTGCACTCCATCATCTTGGTGGCCCTGCACTGAACTCTCTCCAGCAGCTTCCTGTCCTTCTTGAACTGAGAGTCCCAGAACTGGACACAATATTCCAGATATGGTCTCACAAGGGCAGAGTAGAGGGGAAGGAGAACCTCTCTTGACCTATTGCCCACACCCCTTTGAATACACTCCAGGATGGCATTGGTGAAATTGGTAGTCTGAGTTACATAATTTTTCAAATAGCATCTTTTTGTAACTGCAAGGTTCCTACCACAATACTGAAATATAGGATTTCAGTCCTCAGTATGGAATTGTGCATATGCAGAAAGAGAAGGATGTATGTACATGTACATAGGAAAAATGCATCTACACAGGAAAAGCACATATATGCAATAGAAATGGCAAAATGAGACACAAAGAAAGGAAATAATTTTGTTCTTTTTTTTTAACCATACTACAATTTAAAATGAGATACTATAAATAATCTAAGAAAACTTATGAATATTCGTCTGTACTGAAAATTTTAGAAAATTGAATTGTGTATAAATCTTTCTAGTTTAATTTTGCCCTTGATTATTATTAATGTCCCTTCCCTGATTTTTACTTACTTGGTGTTGTGCTATGACATCTTAAGTTCTGTAATAATTTGTTTGATTCAGTTTCTTTCTTCTTATTTAAAACAAAACATAATATCCCTCCCTTAAATGAATTCGTTATGTTTTGATTTTTTGAGTCAAGGTCACTCTTTTCCTGTTTGTCTAGCAACATTATATTATGAAAGCAAAGAACCATATTTAGTTATGAGAACCAGGTTTGTAGTAAGGTTTCCTTATTAGGAATTAGGTTCTTAAACTACCAGAAAGATACTAGAATGCATGAGTCTCCAGATACTCTTATCTGCTGGGGAGATAGAAAGAGGAAGATAAAAATTATGACCTGAATTAATTAAACCAATGCTAGAGAAACCATAATATGTCTCATCTCAAGATTTATACTTAAAAAAGCATTGTAGATACCCTGGAAAGTTGCTTTCTCCTATGCAGGTAATGCTCATTTACAATTAAGCTGCAGCTGGATCACTAGCATCTCCATTCTGAACCACAATTAAAAAAATGCAGAATGGTTATCCAGCTCCTTTAAAGGGACAATATTAATTTCTCTCCCTAGCTTGCATGATCTTTGGAACACAACCTGCAAGTTCCACTGCAGTTTTACAGCTGCTTAAAGGGATCAATGTAATGATTTTTGTTATACACTCATCACATCTAGTAGGTTACTAATTACTCTTATCTGTATGACTACTTTTTTTCTAAAAGATATTTCCAAAAAACCCTTTAATCTCTGCAAACATTTCTTTCAAATTTCTTCTCCAAATAAATCTTGAAATGAGATATTTCTTTATCTTTTTTTGTCTTCTTAAGATTGTGACTAGCCTTTTTAAGCCTTCAAAAGACAACTTCAGCTCCTACAGGTACACTTCTGATGCACATTATCTACCTGAGTCATCATATCTTTTTAATTACATTAACACTTCTCTTTATATGGCATATTCTATGGTCTTTCCAAATGCGCTAGCCAAAAGAGTTTTTCTTTCCACTTTTCTTCTATGAAGGTAGATTATGTTAACTTCTTTTAGAAGTAGGTATCTAGGTCTGTGATTTTTTTTTAGTATCCTCTGTAACATGCAAACACTCCTACAAAGAGAAAAGTCCAAATCCTAGGAAAGCTAGGTTGGTCTGTTTTGTTTCTCTGGCAGAATAGTAAAACAACTCTTGTGGAAAAACTTACAGAGGCTAATATGGAGTAGAATTTTTAGCTGCACCCAGTTTACTACTTTAGACATCATGAAAGTCACTTTATAAAAGTGAAAATATCTTTGGAAATTTTTTTAGGTGTTTGGATTGAGAAGTTTATGATTATGGGATGTATGTTCATGCAAGTTGTACAGTGAAGTGCAAAGTCATCTCAACTCCAAATCACTCTCAAGACAGAAAAGACAAATCTATCTTTCCTTTCTTAGGAGTTCTACTGGTTAGGGTCAGATTTAATTTCCACTGGAGCCTTGACAGTAGCCCTTGAGGCAAAGACTGTCAAATGGTATGCTCAGATTGAGTAGAAGTCCAAACTATTCCTGCTTTCTGATCGGCACTGCCTTCTGCAATCTTTCTCAAAGTAGTATGCTGCTTTTGACGGTTTCAGTCTTCTCCAGAAGACTTTCTACAGGACCTTTCTATAATCAGATTTATGTCAGTATAGGGAAATTGTAGAAAGAATATGAAATATCTTAGAACAAGAGATGCTCCCAAATTAACAATAAATATTTCAATTAAGACATGTCATGAAACCACTCAACCAGCAACTTAATAGGATATTACATACCTAAATAGAAATGGTTATGGTTTATAGTTATTATCTATGACCTATTTCGCAACTGCTAAGGCAAATTTAATGCCTCACTACAAATCCATACTGAAAAAGTCTAAAAGACTGAGTGCATACTCATTGCATTCTCTTCAGATAGAACTTGCATTGACATCACTTGGAATTTGGATATAAATCTGGGTCAAAAAGCTAAAAAGTATAACAGAAATCAATGAAAAATAATTGTCTGGCTGTTGAATTTGTTCCCATTACAGCAGTATCAAGCCATTTCAAGTGCCATCACAGAATGGACTGATGCTTAAAAATACTAAGACTAGCAGGACTAGATTTACAAACCTTACTTCCAGCTTGTGTGCTAACTGCAGCATCATTCACCTTGCCAGCCCACCTCACACTCTAGGGTGTCCTGTCAGCAAAACTGATGCTTTAGTCTCTCAGACTTCTACATTAAGTAAATACATATAGAGATATACATATCTATATTGCTTGTGTATGTAAGCAGTCTGAATTCATTCTATGACAGAGTTTAACCTGTGTGTCGTGGTTTGGCCCAGCTAGCAGAGCAGCACCAAGACAGTCTCTCACTTGGTGCCCTCATTCACCCCCACCCTCGTTAGCATGGCAGAGGCCCCAATGAAATTGAAGTAAAAAGATAAGCAAGGTTGTTGTGGATTGAGATAAGGGCAGGGACAGCTCGCTGCCAATTATACTTCCAGGCAAAACAAACTCCAGTACTTGACTTAGAGAGGAAAGTAGGAAAGTTTATTCTACAAGAAACAGAATGGAATAAAAGTAAAAAGGGAGTAGGATGGTGAGAAAATTACAGCTAGCACTTTAAGATCTTTCCCCCACCTCTCCTTTCTTCCCAGGCTCAGCTCACTGCTCCCGATATCTCTACCTCCTCCCCCCTCAATAGCTCAGGGGGGCAGGGAATGGGGGATGTGGTCAGTCTGTCACAGATGGACTCTGCCACTTTTCTCAGATGAGGATGACTCCTGGCATTCTTTCCCTGCTCCAACACGGGGTTCCTCCCCCGGAACACAGTCCTTAACAAACTTCTCTGGTGTGGGTTGTTCCCAGCAGCTGCGGCTTCTGTGGATACAGGGTCCCTCACACTGGACACAGTCCTTGGTGAATATCTCTGGTGTGGATTCTTTGCCATGATTGCAGTTTCTGCAGTCACAGGGTCCCTCCCTCGGGACAAGGCCTCTTCTGGGCATAAGTTTAATGAGCTGCTTTGTCATGGGTTCCTTCCCACAGTAAAAAGGTGTGGATATTGGGTCCCTCCCTCAAGACGTGGCCTGCTCTGGCCACGGTTTTAATTAAGAAGATCACTGCCCCTGGCTCAGGGTCTGTAGTGAAGTGATTGGGTCCATCCCACAGGACACGGCCTCCTCTGGTCATAGTCACTGTCCCTGACTTTAATGAAGTCCCTTTAATGAAGTGAATCGCTGCCCCAGATCCAGGGCCAGCTTTAGCAAAATGAGTCTCTGCCCCAGATACAGGATCATTATCAAAATGAGTCTCTACTGCTAATATGGGGTCTTTAAAGAAATGAAAATAAATCTCAGCTTCATCAGTTCTCTCTGTAGAATGCAGGGGAGTCTCTACTCCAGCACATCTCCTCCTCTCTTTCATCATTGACCTTGGAGTCCGCATGGTTGTTTCTCTCACTGTTCCTACTCCTTGCACCACCACCAGCCAGAAGAAGAAGAAGAAAGGGCAGAAAAAGGAAGAAACAGGAAGAAGAAGGAGGAAGAAGCCTCCTCTTCTGGCTTCTTCTTAAAAAGTGATCATGGAGGTGTCGAATTGCCTCAGCCCCAGCAGTGTGTCTTGCTCTGAGCTGGGGAGAGTTTCGAGCAACTACTTACAGAAGCCATCTTTACAACCTCTTCCCCCTTACCAGAAAAGGCTGTCATGTCAAACTGTGACACTGTGACCAGATAGTAGTTCTGCTAGTGTTTCATCAGAAGAAGGAGAGGTGCACAAAGATATGGCAGATGATGACAGTATGTGATATGGTTTAAAATTTAGATGTGAATCAGATGTAGAAGAAAAAAGAAAACCAGCTTATGTCTCCTATAAGTGATTAATTTCCAATTACTGAACTATTGGATTTGTTACAGGCTAGACCTAAGTAAGTTGAACAGAAATTAGTCTGTTTACAGGAAATTGTTCTTTCCTAGCAAATAAACATTTTTCCAGTAAACATGCAGTTTGAGTAATTAGTAAATTTGGTCTTTGCCTGGAGAGGAGCATTTGATTGTTTTGAGCTTTTCCAGTTTTTCATGCTATATAACCAGAACATTCAGATGAAATAAGTTCCTCAATTATTATTTTCATAAATGTGTTGTTTAAACAATTTGAACCAGTACATAGATGGTTTTTTATGTGTGCCTACAACCAAAATTCAGCTTTACAGAAAAACATAGATAGCAAAATCTTTTCTCTTGAGATTGAGAAGCTTGGAATGATAGACTAAAAAGCTTTTCAGCAGCATTGATGAGGTCCCATAACAACATTAGAAAAACTCTACATTAGAAGTATATTAGAAAACTCTTTTTAATCTCTTTTCTGTAAAACTGAAATGATATATCAGAGGAATATCAAGAAACTTTAACTACACAACTGACATAAATATAAAACTTCAAGAAAAACAAATTTTCATCTTTTTCTTCACATCTTAATATTTGTAAACAAAGTAAATTACATAAATTTCTAAATTATTCTGACTATAAAAGTGTGAAAAACACGGAAGAGATATTTAAGTACTTTAATAATAATTCATTCATTGAAGTGTACTTTATTATCTATGGAAAAAAATACTAATGTAGCTATAGAAGAGAAGCTGTACATAATAAAAGGCTAACAACCTTCAGGGTGTCCATTCACCATAAAACTAATTTCACACCTAGTCTATTATGTAATGTGCTATGAAAATATTCTTTGCTTCAAGGTATCTTTATATGAGTTTGGACCACACAAAAGTTGTGTTCAATGCTATATGGATTATGCCTAGAATGATTTTTAAAACACTGAGATAATGATGTATATCTTTTGTTTCACAAACTGGAAGCTAAAGTGGCTGATGTAAAGGAAAAGATCATAATATCTATTTTTCCCTTACATTCAAATATTTGCCAAAAGGCGATGGAAATATTTGGACTGTTGATTACTTTTATGGGTTGTATGCTTTGATGGATATTTCTAAGATGGATGTAATTTAATGGATGAATTTTAAACATTCAATTATTAAATGTAATCAAAAGAAAATAGTAGAAGAAAATAATACTCATTGAAGCTGGATGAAAAAAAGATTGTCTCAACTGTCTTTTACTTTTAAAACTCTGGTTTGTCTCAGCTGGAGGAAAAAAGTAACATATCTAATGAACAAGAAACTCCAAGATCCAGTAGCTATTGAGTCTAATAGAAACAGTTAACGAATCACACCCTAAAATCCAGGCCATACCTGTGAACTGGAATAACTGAGGACAGACTGTTTTTTTGGATTGCCTTAACAAAGACATGGAATCACAAAGTCCATCAGAATCCAAGATACATCTAAAACAATAAGAAGCTTTCCTTTGATTTCATAGAGAAACTATTCATTTCTTCAACAATATTCAATGAAGTCTTGAAGGAAGCAAATTAGGAAAGGTGGAAAATATACAACAAAATATAATCTTTCCACATTTCTGAAATTTAAATGAATTTACCGTTCTTACTGATTGGTATTTCAATCAATTTCAGGTAATTCTAAACTGTGTTTCAGCCTTCATGGTCATGAAGAAAAGTGCAGGACACACACAAATCCCTGTTACGATCTGATGCTTTTTTCCCAGTAATTCTATTGACTTAAATGGGGATACTTTAGAAAGAAGTATAATTTTGAACAAAGATATCTATTTAGAAACTAAAAAAACATATTTCTATGCTAATAACAGTATCTCAACACATAACAACAAGTTAACCAATAAAAACCAAATAGATTGACAATATATTTATAATGCATTCAAAATCTGTAATAGGTGTATCACTTTTTCTTTCATTAGCCTAAAATCCTGATATTTCTCAGTTGCTAGGATACTTCAGCTGAACTAACTTTTTTCTTTCTTGTTACTTCAATTGTCCACTATTAACATGCTTGCATTATATACAGAAAGGAAATAGCTCAACTGCATTTTTTTTCGCCAACAGCAGATAGTGGATAACATGGATAATAAAACCTACTGTTCATTTTCAATAATTGATTTTTATATCTACATGTCATAAAAGAGCTTGCTATGACTAGCAGGCAGCCATTATGCCAGTTTTATCTTAAATACTTACATATCCAAATATTCCGTGTCTGAAATATATAAGGAACACAACAGACGTTACCTCCTCTAAGTATTTCTACTTTAAAAGGTATAGAATATTAAAAATCCAGAATTTATCTCATATTTCACTATCTTGCAAAAAACCTCTAAAATTAAGAATCCTGTGTCTTATAAAGAACTTTTCAAAAGGCTTTTTTATAATCTGTAGAAAGATAAAATGTACTATACAAGATAAATAATCTTTCTCAAATATCCCCAAATCCCTTCGCTTTTCATAAGACTCAAAATTAGACGCATTATAAATTTATTGTATTTGATAGAGGATAAAAAAGAGTATTTTTAACATTTTTAAGCATCAGTTATTGTATTTCAACAACTAATATATATATATAACGATATACACAGAAATACCAAATATTGCTGTTTCTGGTGATTAATACACTGTAATTCCAGAGTTACATTTTTAACATTTCACAAAGTAAAATTGTTTGATGAGAATCTCTATTCAGCAAGCTTTCAACAACAACCATTATTGT
This sequence comes from Colius striatus, assembly GCF_028858725.1. NCBI lineage: Eukaryota > Metazoa > Chordata > Aves > Coliiformes > Coliidae > Colius > Colius striatus. Next base: position 30,936,009 of record NC_084761.1, read on the forward strand.
AGATGCTGCCCCATCTGTGTATGTCCTCTTTGAAGGTCGCATCAAAAGTAAACAGAAGCAACTGGAAGAAAATTAGAATTCCTACCCTAAATAATAATAATAAAAAATCCCACAGTATGAGAAGCATCACATGAATAAAATTCAAAGAAATCTTTACTTGACTAAGAATTGTAATTTTATGCAAAGAATAAGCTCTCCTCAGCAAAGTCTACAGAAAATACAAGATAGTCACACAATACACTTCAGGCAGATTTTTGTCACTGTAACTGGTCCCCTCAGTAGAATTTGAGAGAGAAATATGAGAATGTAGTGGTTTAACCCAAGCTGGCAAGTGAGTACCACATAGCCACTTTTCACTTCCCGCTGGTGGGATGGTGGAGAAAATCTTATGGGTATAAATGAGAAAACCCGTGAGTCTGGATAAAGACAGTTTATTAGGGAAAGAAAAGTCTGCACATGAAAGCAAAGCAAAACAAGGAATTCATTCACCACTTCCCATCATCACCAGGTGTTCAGCCATCTCCGGGACAGCAGGGCTCTATTACACCTAAAAGTTACTTGGGAAGACAAATACTATTGCTCCAAAGGTCTCTCACATCCTTCCTCTTCCTCTAGCTTTACACACTGAGAACACCACCACACAGTCTGGGATATCCTCTTTATCAGTTGGAGTCAGCTGTCTCAGCTGTGTGCCCTCATAAGTGTGCACCAGCCTGCTCACTGGTGGAGTGAGAAGCAGAAAAGGCTTTGACTCTGTGTAAGCACTATTCAGCAGGAACTAAAACTTTCCTGTGTTATCAATGCTGATTTCAATACAAATCCAAACCATGGCCCTGTGTTAACTAATATGAAGAAAGTTAACTCTACCTAGCTAAAACCAACACGTGCGTTTTCTTTGCAGTTTTTCAATACCATATTTAAACATCCAGAACAATAAAATATTATTTCAATAATGGTTTTTCACACGTGATAGATCACTTCATCTATCTATATTGAAAAAAATTTCATCCACTGCTACATTAGATTTACATTCTCAATGTGTCTTTCATTACTATGCATTTTAGCTTTTATGTTCCATCTAGTGTTCCACCTTTTCAGTTTATTACTCAATGTATTATCTTTTGCAGCTTTTAGCATATAGTGGTTTTCTGTGAGTGTTTCTTAATCTTACAGTTGTTTCTAAAGAGATTTTAATTTAGTTATATCACTCTACAGTAGAAACAGGTGGTATCTCAGAAATAATGACAAGCTTCTTTCTGTAGTGAGATTAAAAGGCAGTGAGTGAGTGGATTTCACATCAAAATCTTACATTTAGATGAAGGTAGAAATCTTGAAAACCATTTTTCTTGCATCATCATCCTTGACAAATTATAGACTTTTAATTAATCAGCACCACATCATCACAGCACACCATCAGCACCACAATGAAGCAATTTTTTCCCTTAAAATTTGAAAAAGAAAAAAGATTAATTGAGGCTAAAAGCTCAATCTAATCCTATAAACTGCCTGACTACTTGATTGGACACATACAGAAGTCAGTTGTTCAAGTACCCAAGGAGTCACTGGCAGAGACATGATTATATGTAAAGGTTCTGAATTCCCAGATTTCTTTACTTTATTCTAGGCAATACTGCCACCTTCTTTGAAGTACAGCCAAAACAGGCTTCAAAAGTATTCATGCATTAAAAATAGGCATGGGAAAGAAAAACAGCTCCAGTTTGAAATAATAATTTTTGCTGTAGAAAACATGATAAAGATACTTAAGATCCTAAAGATACATTCAGGAAGCATATTTCTACTCCTATATTCTTTTGTCATTGAAGGATTCTGACAGGAATCAAAACTCAGTTTGAAGACCAAAAAGTCCTGGTCTGATCTTTTTGCTGCAGAAGAATTGGACTTTATTTCTGTACCTACCAGCTATACAAAAATACAAGTCATTGCCAGCTAGTGACGATGAAAATATTCTCATCACAATTTGTGAAATGTTGCTAAAAAGAATGTACAAAACACTACAGTCTTACTATTTAAGGAGTGACAGTGCTGTCTCACCAAGATACCACTGGGATATCCTGGTTCTTTGCCACATTATATTATTAGATTATATTAATCTACATCAAGCAACAGATAGTACTATAATTTTTGATTGGAGCATGACTCTTCCCTTAGAATGGAAACTAGGCACAAAACTGTTTTAATTGCTATTCTTTCACAAGTTTGAAAGACAAAAGGATCAAAGTACCTTTCAACTTTATGCGCTAGTAACAGCCATTTAGAAACACCCTCCTACGCAAGTAAACATCCATTTACATTTACTTGATCATTTATCAAGAACAGAACAAATCTCACTGTCATATTAAAAAGTAAATGTGAAAAAGTTAAGCTGCTTGTGAAAAGATGAGGCTTACCAACAGTTTGTTGTAACTGAAGATACATTCCAGTTCCTAGGGTATAGCAACATCTTCACAAGGCAAATGCATTTGCCTGAATTATAGTGTTTTAGTCACATATTACTGCATATTACTGCACAAAAGGGAACATCACAATGCTCATTCCTACAAAAAGTATGATGTCACATCTAAACATGAACAATGATCTGAGCATACCTATAGATTTTGAGGGCTTCATCAGAAGAAACCTCCATGTTGGGGTTAGAACTGATATTTAGGCAGACAACGAGCTATGTGTTGCTTGAGAAAGGTGTATTGAAGAAGGTGCAGTTTTCAAGATCTCAGCTTTGGCTATTAGGCTTTATATGTATATATCACCAGTGTAGTTACAGAATCACAGAATCTCAAGGACTGCAAGGGACTTTTAAAGATCAACCAGTCCAAACCCCTTGCCAGCGCAGGACCACCTTGAGTAGTTCATACAGGAACTCATCCAGAGGAGACTACACAACCCATCTGGGCATCCCATTTCAGTGCTCTGTCACCCTCACAGTGAAGAAATTCTTCTTTGTATCTTTATCTTCTCTGCTAAGTCCTCGGTAGCAGCGTTTTTTACCATTTTTTCTAGGCCCACATTCATGTGCACATGATTTCCCTCTGAAGCTTGGTTTTCACATGAGCAAACTTCAAATGGGGATTTACTGGGTGTTCTGGTGTACTCCATGATATGACTGGGAAGATCTAGATACAAAGACCCACCACAGAGCATCCCAGTAGGTATTCCAGGCATAAAAATCAGTTCTTCAATCTCAGTTCTTAAAAAATATATAGTTATCTCTATATTACAACATTTTGAGGGAAATTGCATTATACACTGGGAGTTGCTTAGCTAATATGGTATAAAGTATCAGAAATTAATAAGTGACTTACTCCTGTAATGATGCAATTACTTTGCAAGCACAGCTACTGCAATGCCAGAAAACAATAGATGCTTTGAAATACCGAGGAACAGCATCATGCCTGCCATTTTGTGTATTTCCCATTCTTGCTATTTTATGACAAAATACTAAAATATGAAAAAAACTCTCTGCAATGTCAAGAAACCTTTACAAACAATAAGATTGCCATGATTTTTTTATTATTTTGAAAGGTTTAGAGAGGTTATCTGAACTACTATTTTTAAAATTAAAGGCTATATAATTATCAGGTGATATTAGTTTTCCTATTATAAAATCAAATATAATCTTTAATTAAGAGTAGTTTGGTTTTACTCTGTAAAGGAATTAAACCATGTGTATAAAGGTGCATAACCATTCAATACCTACAAAAATAATCTACTCTCCACTGCCAACTCTAATATTAAGAAATACCATGCTATGATTCTATGATTCTATGAAATAGGAAATTTCAATGAGTTGTAGCAAAGCTATCATTGCCCTATTGCTTCTACTGTTGAGACATCTTTTAATTGAAGTAATGCCTTATAATTTGACCTTTATCCATAAAGCAAACAAAATCCAGTGAAAATATATTGACATGATAGATTATCAAGTACAAAGGTTCACAGAAAATTAAAATCGAGACTGTGACCATCAAAATGTCAAAAAATAAATATAAAATGTTTTATAAACATGAAAACTATATTTATTCATACTGGATTTATACATTTAGATGATCTATTACATAATATTCTTATGCTTCTGTTTATGAAAAAATCTATTCCAATTTAAGAAACTTTTCCACACCTATTAGCAGGTGTTATAAAAACCAGCTGGAATCCATGCAATTTAAATTTCATTTTCTCTTTCTGCATCTGTCTTTTTTATGCTTCAGTATTTTCCTTTTTATGCTTTTTTAATGTTATATCTTATAATTTGAGAACTTTTGCTTTTAGTTTATCCATTACATTCAACATAATTGGTCATAGAACAGGAAAAATTTGTATGTACCTGAAACTGCTGCGTCTGCTTTTGAACATACAAAGAAAATCATGTTTTTCAAGCAACAATTTCATATAACTCTAATGTTCTCTAGTGGCCAATTAGTTATATGGTTGATTCTGCTAATATGATTTTGCTGAAGAGTGACTTGAATCGTTATTTTAATTGTAACAATTTCTATGTCATGAAATTCAATAGTAGCAAACACAATTCAAGAGCTTAGAGATGAGCACATTATGAAGGACCCTCTGTAGGACAGGAGGAAGAAATGAGCTGTTCCTATAGTCAGATCCAAGTAAGACAACTTGCTAATAGACATAACTATCATTTTTCATTGACAATTTCTAACACATCATAATTTTTCAGTTAAGAGAATAAGTGAACCTGATGCATAATGAGTAAAATAGCAGCTATCACTTAAATCTGTAGAGTGTGAAATGGATGTTCCAGGCTACAGGGAGAATAGTAGAGCAGCCATCATAAGCGAATTACAAAGGTATTGTATTGGTTTTGCCTGGGCCAGATTTTGGTAGCGGGCGGGCTACAGGGGTGGATTCTTTAAACAAAAGGCTCCTAGAAGTTTCCTCTGTAGCTGATAGGGCTAATGCCAGTCAGTTCTAAGATGGACCCTGCAGCTGACCCAGGCCTGGCCAAATAGTGACTTAGGTAATGCCTCTGCAAATAACATATTTGAGAAGGGGAAAAAGTTGCTGCACAGTTGATAAATTGTAGCAGCAACAGGGAGTGAGAATATGAAAACATCTTGGTAGACATCAAGATAGGGGAGAAGGAGAGAGAGAAGGGTGCTTACATCCTGGAAGAAAGACTCCCCTGTGACCTGTGGTGAAGATCATGTTGAAGCAGATTGTCCCCCTGCAGTCCATGGAGGCCACCCGGGAGCAGAGATCCACTTGCAGCCCATGGAGAACCCCACATAGGAGCTGGTGGATGCCTGAAGGAGGTTGTAACTCCATGAGAGGCTCATGATGGAGCAAGTTCCTGGCAGAACCTGGGAGCCCATGAGGAGAGAGGAGCCACCACCAGAGCAGGTTTGCTGGCAGGACTTATGATCCTGTGAGGGATCCACATTGGAGCAGTTGGTACCTGAAGGACTGTTCTCCTGGTGGACAATCCACATTGGGGCAGGGTGTGAGGAGCTGCCCCATTGGGAGGCCCCATGTTGGAGCAGTTTGAGAAGAACTGTAGACTACATGATCTACTGTAGACCATGCAGACCATGGGAAGGACACATGTTGAAGAAGTTAATGAAGGACTGTCTCCTGTGGGAGGGACCCCACAGTGTAGTAGTGGGAAGTGTGAGGAGATCTCCTCCTAAAAGTAGCAGCAAAGTCCATCTGTAATGAATTGACCACAACCCCCATCCCCTGCACCGTTGGAGGGGAAACAGAGTCCTGGGAAGAGGGAGAGATGGGAAGAGGCGCTTCAAGATTCAGTTTTATTTCTTGTTTCTCTGTTCTGTTCTGATAGCTCATTAATAAATCAAACATTTTCCTCCCCAAGTTAAGTCTGTTTTGCCCATGATGCTAATTGCTGAACAATCTTCCTGTCTTTAGCTTGACTCATGAACCTCTCATTATATCTATTTCTCCCCTGTCCAGGTTGGGAGAGGCAGTGCTAGAACAACTTGGTGGGCATCTGGCACCCAGCCAGAGCTAAACCATCACAGATATCTTGCATATATGAACATCAGTAAGGGTGAGAGAGGCATAGTATCACCTGAACAATTAAGTCCCTTAGAGAGCGTTAGTTTTACAATCCCCACTCTTCGAGGTTAATTAGTAATCAAAACTACAGATGTTGCAAAAGGTAAGAGTCTGAAAAAGTTATCTAGGAAGTAGGAGACTGTAGCAGGGCTTCCGTCTATATAAGAAAATAAAGTCATAAATTCTGAAAGTTTAAGATAGAAATGAAGAACAAAAAAGAAAACTAGAAGTTCAGGTTTTTTAGAGCTACAGTAAGCCCAGATCATGTAGAACTAGGCAGATAGGCCTTCCAGGCTTTCTTTAGGTTGAGTATTGCCTTGAAGAATATGTGTTTTTTCAGCACTTCTGATTGAGCTAACTCTAATAGCCTATTTTTTTTTTTACTTGAGATGCAGCTTAAGTAACTAGAGTCCAGTTGTAAAACTAGCAAGCATGATGTTAGTGACTTTAGTTTTACAAAACTGAACACAAAATGTTACAAATAACATGAATCTTGACCTCAAACACCAGTGTCTAAATTTCTATTTTACTAAAAATCTTATATTTTGCAGATAGATGAGACCAGCAACATTGGACACCTAACCTTTTCACAGAGGAAGAAAGCTCAAGAAAGATATGCTGTCACTCTGAGGAGTATATGTAGCAACCAGAATGTCCTACAAAGTGCTTTGGGCCACATATAAGCATGATGTTGCTTATGTTGCCAATATAATGAGGAATTACAAACAGCATGTGTATAAAAAGTCTGCAGAGGCAGAACCACAAAATATTAAAAGGCCTTTGATGACTTAAGACCCACAATGATTATTAGATGATTGAAACTCCATCATTCATTCTGTTGAATTCATCATTATTTTATGAACTTTTTATATTTGTCTGTCTTTCGCTTCTGTAATAACTCCATATTCTGTCTGCCTTCACATTACCCTCCTTTCAAATGAGTTAAGGGTGGATAAAAAGTATAGAATCATGGAATTGTTTAGATTGAAAAAGACCTTCAAGATCATTGAGTCCAGCCAGGGGGGTTTTTGTTTGGTGGGGTTTTTTTTCAGCTAAGGCAAAGTCGTCAAATGATGAGTTAACATCAGCTATGCTCTTCATTGACAGGAAGCTCTGCATATAAATTGTCCTCTCATTCTAGATTGTCCTATTATCACTCTCATGGAGATGAGTCATTCAATACATTAAATATTCCAGTAGGACAGGGAGAAGTGGGATAGGAACAAAATAACAGGTCACATCAGTCTTGCAAATGTTCTCCTAAGTGAAGCCCTGATAAAAAAAGCTATAGGCACCATATATTCAACATTTGATCTGTCTTAACTTCATTTTCTTCACCAAAAACAACAGGATTCAGGTTACTGTTGGTGGAATTCTGGAAACGATTGAAATGTTCAAAAATTATACCATAGAATGTAAACATGGCATATAAGAAAGTTTTATTGTTCTCACAAGTAATTATTTGATGTAAGATGCACATAGCAATGAAATACTTAATGTATCCTCTGACTCACAAATTTAAAAATTGAGTGTGGGAAGTAGAGCTCCTTGGTTTTTGCTGCATACTAGTGAGGCCTCACAATACCAAAATAATTTCATCTGGAGGTAGTGACATAATGCTGTGGAAGTGTCTGAGTCATATAAAGAATTTCCTGATTATATTGCAAGATTGACTACTCCTACTGTTTCTGAAAGATGTCTATCATTTCTTGAAAATCCCTACAACTTTTTGTGAAGCAAGTGAAAAAAATCTAAGTGGAAACAATTATCCAACAATTAGGACTGTCTAATTCACCAAAAGGCTGTGCTGCCATTCAGTGGAATTTCAACCAGCTTGAGGAACATCATGAGGTTCAACAAGGATGAGTGCAGAGTCCTGAATCTGGGGAGGAACAACCCCATGTACCAGTACAGGCTGGTGGGTGACCTGCTGGAGAGCAGCTCTGCAGAGAGAGACCTGGGAGTCCTGGTTGATAATAAATTGAACATGAGCCAGCAGAGTTAATGGCCATTTGCCAGAATGGAGAAGGGTCATCTGTGGTGTCCAGGTCAGGCTGGTCTTTGGAACTAGTTTTAATCAATGTGCAATCAGTGTTGAGGAGAGAGACCTGGGAGTTCTGGTTGATAATAAACTAAATATGAGCCAGCAATGTGCCCTCGTGGCTAAGAAGGCCAATGGCATCCTGGGATGCATCAAGAAGAATGTGGCCAGCAGGTTGGGACAGGTTCTCCTCTGTCTCTCCTCTGCCCTGGTGAGGCCTCATCTGGAGTCCTGTCTCCAGTTTTGGGCTCCCCAACTCAAGAGGGACAGGGAACTTCTGGAGATAGTCCAGTGCAGGGCCACCAAGATGGTCAGTGGTCTGGAGCATGTTCCTTATGAGGAAAAGCTGCAGGAACTGGGGCTGTTTAGTATAGGGAAGAGGAGACTGAGGGGGGATCTCATTAATATTTACAAATATCTAAACAGTGGATATCAAGAGGTTGGGGCATCCCTTTTATATGTTGTATCTAGTTATAGGACAAGGGGTAATGGAAAGAAGCTGGAACACAAAGATTTTCATTTAAACATAAGAAAAAGATATTTTACTGTGAAGGTGAGGGAGCCCTGGCACAGGCTGCCCAGGGAGGGGAGGATGTGGAGTCTCATTCTCTGGAGGTCTTCAAAACCTACCTGGACACGTTGCTGTGTAACCTGATCTAGGTGGACATGCTTTAGCAGAGGAATTGGACTAGATGATCTCTAAATGTCGCCTCTAGGCCCTACCATTCTATGATTCTGGTATTTGATCCTACTATCAACCTGAATACAAGTGTGTGGTGGTCAAATTAGCTTGATCATTCTTCCCCCTAAGGGGAATTGATCACTCTCAGTTTATAACAACGTTCTGGACATTTTAAGACTTCAGCAGGCCTTGATAAATTAGAACTATTATATCTTCTGCTTTTGCCATTCATTGAGACAGTTCTATTCTGACTAACAGGTATGACTGCTTCTTATCAACTTGAACTTACTCCTCTCAAGGTAGAAAGATTGAATCTTTCTGAGTTTTCTTTGGAACCTTTATTAGTCTTGTGAGGGTTAGGTTCCTAATTCTAGGTTAGGCTTAGAATTCACTATGGCCTTTCTTCCTCTCTAAGGTGGCAATTTATCTTTTCCCATCTTCACATCTCTGGGATCTTCTGTTTGTCCCGTCAACCCTCTCAGAGAAAAATGCTATTGGCCCAGACATTATTTAAGTAAAATATTTTTTGCTGTGGTAAGAATGCTATCAGGCCCTGTCTGTGTGAAACCCAACTCACAAAACATTTAACTTGTTAGTTCTCTGTTTTGCTTGGTAGTTACCCTTGTTGAAAAGCCCTGTGTTGTGAGACAAAAAGAACACATTTGCATCTCCAATGGCAATGAATGCACAACAAAAACAGTGCATTCAAAACCAGAAACCTGATCTATATTCTGCCATCTGTGTATATTCTTTGATTCTAGGGATTTGGATAGCTTTGATAAGGTATTGATTCATGATGATATACTGCGTATTCACTGACAGCATGATAGCAAATCTTGATGCTAAAAGTCTTATCGAAGATCTCTGACTGGTTTGGGAGTTTTTTGTGTGTGTCTTTTTTTCTCCATTGCAGTAATTGCTACAGAAAATGTTAGGCATATTCTGCTGATCTGAAGAAGCTGGGACAAAAAAGATAGAGACTTTGTACAGGACAATCAGCAATTAGAAATAAGGAGAATATCTGACTGCAAGTAATGTTCTCTATAATTATGAACAACACTCACATAAACAGAAAGTATTGGTATTTTCGAATCACTTATATTTTGAATTAAGAAGTGTTTGTATAAGAATGAGGTTTTTTCACTTATATGCCTTCTTATTTCTACGATTCCTAAGGCTTCCTAATTTTCACTCCTGTGGAATAAAATATTTAAAACATTTTGTTCCTGGCTTGCTTTCTCCTTTCTTTTCATCAGTCTCTAATAGTTACGGTAATATAACCAACACAGGAAATAAACCATGTGTCTCATTGTGGTTTAGACTTTTTCCAAAAGATCTTCTCTGTGCCAGCCTGTTGGTTTTCCTTTGGCACTGAATCTTTAAGGATGTGTTTTGTCTCCATTGTTTTCCAGTAAATATTTCAACATTTCCAGCATATCTATTAGAAGGCTTTGTTCACATGAATTGCTAATGTTTAACTGTTGTCTTTCAAGGCTTTCCAAAGCAACCTAAATTGGCCTTGGGGTGTATTGCAATGAAACGAATGGCAAGACTGTGAAAGAATTATATGTAGGGGGAATATCAAAACAACATCAGAGCATTGACCATATCACTCTAGGGCAACATGTCTTAATTCATAGATATTGTTCAAGCACAGATGTAGCAAAGCAGATTGTTAGAGACAATACAATTTGGAAATTGAAGTTAAAGAAGCTTTGCATATATGGATGACAGGCTATAAAAGCAAAGCCAATTTAAGCATATCCTATTGCAATAGTATCTTTCTACCTTGCTGAGAAGTAGAACAGACTGTAATAAAGGAAAAAAGGGTCACAAAGAGAACAGCCTTTTACTTACTGTAATGCAAAGGACATGATTCTTTATGAGAATTCAAGTCTCTGATTCTCTCTTTTGCTCACACAGTAGATCACCTGGAAGGAACAGAATAAATAACCAACAGGGAAAGGTTAATAATGGGTTTCAAAACCCTATCAAATCAAAATCAAAAGTCAAGCAAGGTAGACATGAAAAACAGAGATAAAGGCAAGCATATTCAGGAACTGGTACAATAGTAGCATATTATTGAAGCTGATTCAGATAAGAAAATATCACCTTCATTGCTATCTGAAATATATATGTTCACTCTATGTTTTATCATTCAAACGACTATGAACATACAGAAACAAGACATGTCTATGGACATTTGCAGTCAAAGAAAAGGATGATGGCTTGATATTAATGCATTAATCTATGCTAGGTAACATAATGTTCCATGATCACATAATGAAAGAGTATTTAGAAGAGGCACAGGGAAAAGAGCAGAATACAACCAGCTAATAGAACCTTAAATGAGGAGAAAGTTCTCTGTTGGCAGAAATTGGCACTATGCCTGGTACATCAAAGAAACTGAATCAATCTGTGGAGAACTTGATCTTGAGTAACCCAATTTTAATTCTGCTAAAAGTCTATGGAGTCTAACAGCCTTCTACATATTTTATTCATAAATGAAAAATATAAAAAATCTAAAATAAACAGAGAAAACTCTGCCAGTGCAGTCAAAATATTACAGAAGTCTCCAAAATAAATGTTAAAGATATAATCTATCTCGTTATCAATTTTAATACCATTAATATAGACAAAGATTCACCATTTATAGCATGACAGAGTCTTAGGTTTAGATGACATCTGGTATTCTAAATTTCATGTCAAAAAGTAGAAAATTCACTGATGGTTTTGAAACATTGAAACTTCATTTTTGAGAAACTAAATGAAAAGTTGTTTTTGAAAAGATTATTTTACTTTTTTAATTTTTACACACATTTGCCATGTGGGAAAAAAAAAAAATGAACATTTTCTGTTGCTAAATTCTGAATTGTGAATAATCATTCCTTTTCCTGCCTTGCAAATGCACAGAATTAAAACAAGTCTTCTTTCTGTCTTCTCAGGCCATTGCATAGTTCTTAAGCAAATGTTATTAGACTGTCTGCCTTCTAATGATTTTTGCTAGACAGTTCTGTTGGTTTCAAGATCAAGTGAAGAATGGGAAATAAAAAGGGGAAGAAAAAAGAGTAAAAGAAATAAGGAACATCAAGGAAATATAGAATTACAGGGATTCAAATATATGTGGAAGACTATAATGAGACACAGTTAGTGCTCAGACACCCCTGTAGGTAAACAAGTTACAAGGACGTGAGCAAAGTTCACATGTTCTGGAAAGAAAGGAAAGCCAGACAATACACACTCATATCATCTTCTGCAGGAGAAACTGAAACATAATGCTCAAAGAGTTCACAAGAGAATCCCACAGGATCTCAGAAGGGGCAAAGAGTCCAATAGCCATTCCTTCTATTCTTTTTTTTCACCCAGAATACAACATTCCAATGTACATTCATTGATTTCTGACCAAATTCATTTACTTCTAACACACAATCTAAACAAAATTCTCTGATTGCACCATATTTTAGCTGACTTTCAGAATATAATCTGTCTCCTTTTTAACATTTCCCTTCAATATTTTTTTTTAGCTGATTGGAATGTTTAACAAATGTTCATTTGCTTTCCATAAATGAACAACGAAATGTAGATCTGTAAGATAAAACTACTCCAGTATTATGTTCTGCTCGTACAAATTAATTCACAGAAAAGTATCCAGACTATTACGGTAACGTGTATCAGTATTATAACTCTGTCATCTTTTTCTTTTATGGTTATTTTAAAATTAATTAAGACTACCAACTGAAATCTTTATTCATAACGGTCTTCATATTACCAGGTGTCTAAAATTGACAATTATTTACTTGTAAGCAAAATTAAATGAAATTTTAGTGTAAACACAATAAATTCCAAAATTCTCCCCAGAAAGCTGAGGCTTATATATTGAATACTGGAATAAAAACTGTAATATAGTAATTAAGAGCAAAGATCGCTATAGTATAACTACATATGGAAAACTTATTTCAGTACAGAATTCTATGGTTAGTGACATGGCTGAGGTTAAAGATCTGTTAAATCAGTCTCTTATAGACCATTTTGAAATGGTGAAATTTTGTTCTATGCTGCTGTTCATTACATAGTAGCAGTCCTTTCAATGAGTATTTCAGTTTAAATGTTGAACAGTATATTCACCTTGTAAGTTGAGGATTATAAACAACACTTGCACCCTAATGAGCTTTCCCCTCTAAGGAGCAGCTGCTGGATTATAGAGCCCTTTTGTGTTACTTATGGCACAAATATATAAACAAGTGTGGCATGTACCTACTGCCTAATGAAAGGAAGCAAAACTGAGACCACAAATACAACCATCTAAAATTCAGCTATAGACAACTACACATGCAACAAACAGGTTTTAATAAATTAATTTAAAAATTAATCCTCCCGAGTTCTAACGTCTGATACGCAAATTAATGATCTCCATGCTCAAATTAATGATCTATAAAGGTTTCATAGCTAATTATCACTCACAGTCCTCAACATCAATGGCAAATCTAACCTTTTGCGTAATACATATATAGGAAATCTTAATTAACAGATTTTAGCTAGAATATTTTTTTTAAATTCCACATATTATTCTGCACTGTGAAACATTCTAAGCTTGTCGCATCTAAATGTGACTTACACATAAATGGATATTTACTCTTAACCAAATATAAATAAAGTGAAATCAGCAAATGAAAGATCATCACAGTATCTCCACTAACTTCTATAACGAATTGTTTTTACATTACAATTGCTATCTTTCTAGTGACCAATGGACCTTACATTCATTCATACAGATGCACAAATACATTTTTCTTCACCTTCACATGGATCACGATAGCCTCTGACAAGCTATTAATTCTCTGTCAAAATGTGAGATTTCCACTTGAGATAAATATCAGAAAAATCATATTTATATCTTCTATCTAAGGTAGTCCAGAGAAGATATGTACACTGTGGAAGACCAGTAATATTTTTCTGTTTTAATACCTGACAGATTAGTAATTCATTAATTAGAGAAAATAGTTAATAGAACACCAACATAAGAAGTCATGTGAGACACCGACCAGGATCATATCCATCAACATAAAGAGAAAAATTGAATCTAGTTCTGTGTGTTCCACTCTCAGTGGCACTGCACTAGACTGCATAAACATAACCTTATGCATCTTTTAAATACTAGTAGATCTTGATTAGATTCTTCCCTTACTCTTCTCCAGGCTAAAGACTTGCAGGTCCTGCAGCTTGTTCTCATAGGACAGATGTTCATCTCTTGATCATCTTGATCATCCACCACACCCCCTCTAGAATTTTCCTGTTTCTCTTGAGCTGCGAAGTCGAGAACTGGACACAGTACTCACCAGGGCTGAGTAGAGAGGGAGAACCTGCTGATCACACTCTTCTTAATGCATCCTAAAATGCCATTGGCCTTCTTGGCCATGAGGACATACTGCTGGCCCACGTTTAATTTGCTGTCCACCAGAACTCCCAGGTCCCTCTCTGCAGTTGCTCTCCAGCAGGTCAACCCCTAGACTGTACTGATTCATGGGGTTATACTTTATTTTTTAAATTCAGATAGGAGTATTAAGAATATTATTGATATCCGATATAAAAAAAAAAAATAGATCAGTATAAATTCACTTGCTTGTACATTAAAGATTATAGAATATGGTAAGAAAACTCTTAGACAAAGTACTACACCAAAGATTTTTTAAAAAACTTCAGTGTCACGGGACTGTTACCAAGGCTCTTTAAAAGGGAGGCCATTAAAAGATAGGATGCAATGGGCAGAGTTAATGGCCATTTGCCAGAATGGAGAAGGGTCATCTGTGGTGTCCAGGTCAGGCTGGTCTTTGGAACTAGTTTTAATCAATGTGCAATCAGTGTTGAGGAGAGAGACCTGGGAGTTCTGGTTGATAATAAACTAAATATGAGCCAGCAATGTGCCCTCGTGGCTAAGAAGGCCAATGGCATCCTGGGATGCATCAAGAAGAATGTGGCCAGCAGGTTGGGACAGGTTCTCCTCTGTCTCTCCTCTGCCCTGGTGAGGCCTCATCTGGAGTCCTGTCTCCAGTTTTGGGCTCCCCAACTCAAGAGGGACAGGGAACTTCTGGAGATAGTCCAGCACAGGGCCACCAAGATGGTCAGTGGTCTGGAGTATGTTCCTTATGAGGAAAGGCTGCAGGAACTGGGGCTGTTTAGTCTAGAAAAGCAGATACTGAGGGGCGATCTCATTAATAAGTATCTAAAGGGTGGCTGCCTGGAGGTTAGGACATCCCTTTTTTCTATGATATCTAGCAACAGGACAAGGGGTAATGGGATGAAGCTGGAACACAAAAAGTTTCATTTAAACATAAGAAAAAGCTATTTCACTGTGAGAGTGATGGAGCCCTGGCACAGGCTGCCAAGAAGGGTGTGGAGTCTCCTTCTCTGGAGGTCTTCAAGACTCGACTGGACACATTCCTGTGTGACCTGATCTAGGTTGTCTTGCTTCTGCAGGGGGGTTGGAGTAGATGATCTCTAAAGGCCCCTTCCAAACCATGACCCCTACCATGCTCTGTTTCTATGATTCTATGATCAAAGACCTGTAAGAGAAAGTTAATTGAAAAAACTACTCGATAGAAAAGGATCAGAATGTGTTGGTCAATGGCTGGCTAAATATGAGCTAGCTTTGTGCCCAGGTGGCCACAAAGGGCAATGGCATCCTGATTTGTATCAGAAAAAATGCTTCCAGCAGGACCAGGGAAGTGATTGTGCTCCTGTACTCAGCACTGGTGAGGCCACACCTCGAGTGCTATGTTCAGTTTTGGACCCTCAGTGCAAGACATTGAGGTGATGAAGCAGACACAGGCAATGAAGATGGGAAGGATCTGGAGAATAAGTCTTGAGGAATGGCTGAGGGAACTGAGGTTGTTTAGCCTAGAGAAGAGATGGCTGAGAGGAGATATAGCTCTGTACAAGGAGATTGTAGCAAGGTAGGTGTTGGTTTCCTCCCAAAGATGAAGTGACAGGACAAGAGGAAAGAGCTTCAAGTTGCACAAGGGGAGGCTTAATTGGATGTTATGAAAAATTTCTTCTCCAAAAGAACTATCAAGCATTGGAAAAGGCTGCCCAGGGAAGTGCTTGAGCCAACATCCCTGGAGATACTCAAAAGTTTTGTAGATGGCGTGCTTAGGGATGCGGTTCAGTAGGATTTGGAAGAGATAAGTTTATGGCTGGACTCAATGATTTTAAAGGTCTTTTCCATCTCAAATGATTCTGTGCCACTATGAAATCCGAACATTTGTGAATGAATAATCAAATGTCATTCAGAAGACAAACTTGAAAAAGCAGACAAAAAGGGGATATATCAACTTCAATACTGAGACACGCCATGCTGACCTCAGATCTAACTTGGAAATAATCAGCTCATTTTTCAGCAGCTGGCAAAGAAGTCAAAGACATGTTGCACATCATGACAGGTATTGATAAAACACAATAACTGTAATTCTGTTAGCATACAAAAAGGGAGTGAATCCACATTATGGACACTGCATGTGGATCTGTTTTTTGCTTCTCTGGAAGAGAATTAGAGAAGGAGATTGAAGTCACGAAGCTGCTGCTGTACAACACTAATATGGCTGGGCTTCTTATGTTTAGGTAAAAAACATTAATCAATGTTTACAAAATCATGAAGACATGAGGCAATTTAGGTACAGCTGGTGCTCACATACAAGGTTTAGTGGGTCCTTGATAAAAGTAGTAGATGAACAGAGGAAAAGAGATAAAAACAGACATTTCTTTATATAGCAGGGAGCAGACTTTACAGACACAAAAAGCATGTGGAGGCAGACACTAACAGCAGGTAGACTTTCAGATTATTGCAGAATAGGTACACAAAAAAAATTAGTCAGCCACAGTACCTAAAATACTCCTAACACAATATTTGCCAATGCTGACAGTGTGAAGACAACGGAGTCACTGTGTTAATTCCAGACTCAGAATACTGTGCTGCATGGATGAGTGGCCTGGCTAAGTAGGATATTCTCAATATGTCCGTGATAAACAGAAGTACAAGTATGGTAAGGCCTAAGAAATAAGACTAAGAAATAAACAAGAAATCAAAATTTCTTGTGCAAGTTACAGCAATGCCATTAAATTAATGGAAAATGTTAGGTTTCCTTCAATAAGCCAGAGACCAAAAATTAAATGGGGAGGTACTAGTCTCAGAAGGTCTGATTTTCTTTACTACATGACTACAGCAACCTAGAAACAGACTGTACTCTGGAAACATATTTCTACCTACTCTACTGTTCTCTTGAACCATTTCTGAGAAAAACACTTTAGAGTTGTGTTAACTTGACTATGGTTACCATGGTATGAACTCTAGCTAGTAAATCTTATCTATCACTAACTAATTGGAAACACTGTTAACAGAAATCTATCCTAAACTCTAGCCAAGATTGGGCACTTCATAACTGCCTTGAACTCAAGATTCATAGAAATGAACCCTCTGCTAAGAAATAAAGTTTGAAAGAATGATTGCATATTGGAAGTGCAACACTAAAAATAAATCTGAAAGCAGAACATTCATTTCCCCTCAGGCTAATGGTTATAGTACTCATCTGGAAAGCAGGAGAAGCTTACTCCATTTCCTTTATAGCTTTAAGGAAGAGTTTTAGAATATACTTTGTATATACATACACTTTCGTTCTAAGCAATTTTTTTAAAGATGCTTGCACAGGGCATAGGTGGCAAAGCATTTGTATCGGGCGTCTGCAGGGGTGGTCTCCATGAGGACAATCCAAAGGCTGTCTCGTGTTGCATGCAGCTTGTTTCAGATGCCTCTTCAGCAGAAGCACCTCAGGACAAGGTAGTGCCCATCAGCCACACTGGTGATGTCTCTGGGAAAACATATTTAAGAAAAGTCAGGAAACAATAAACAAAAAGAAGAGGAGGGAAGAAAAGGAGGAAAAAGAGTGAGAAATAGCAAAGATAACACCAAGGTCATGGGAGGAGGAAGTGCTCTATGGCAGAACAGCCCAGCCTTTGTGTCACAAAGGCACTGAAGCTACCAAGGACTCATGCTGAAGCAGCTACACCTCTGAAGAGACAAGTGTACACATTTCCTGAGGAATTGTATCCTGTGAAGAACTCATACTGGATCAGAAGAAAAGAGAGAGAGGGAAGGAGCAGCAGAGTAAAAACACTAGTCCTGACCACACGCCCAACACATGTGCTGCCCATTGCCTCACTGAAGGGACAAAGCATCATCTGCAGTGATAATTAATGGGAACAGCGGTGTTGGTAGAGGAAGTGGGTATATGAGTGAAGTTGAGCATAGGAAAATGGAAGGAAAGATGTTTTCCTAGAGTATGTAAATGTTTGTTTGGGGTTTGTTTCTTACTAATTTAATCAGTAATTAAGTAGTTTATTTCATTGGCAATAAATGAACTTAATTTCCCCAAGATGACTCTGGCTTACCTGTGATGGTAATTTATGTGACCCTCCTGTCATTATCTAAACCCACAAGTTTTCTCATTCTTGTTCTTTCCATTTCCCCTGTCCCATCCTTCTGAGAGGGACAGTAAACAGGCAATTAAATGCATGCTTGGCTGCTAGCCAGGGCTAACCCATTACATATTATTATATCCTTCTTACATACATATTGGAAACAATACGAAGATCCAGTTTGTTTTCCAAAAGCAAAAGAATCAGAAGATCAATACAATGATAACATGATTCTTTTTTACACAGAAAGTAGTGGCTGATTGCCTTGAATGTCAGCTAGGATTTGAACAAAGAGTAGATATAATAAGAATTGTGGAAGAACAAATTAGTAAACCAGAAAATAAAAATTAAAAAAAAAAAAAGAAAACTTTCCATCTGAAAGATTGCAGGGAATATGAAGTGTCATAACCTTTTAAAAATTAGACAAGCATCTGTCAGTGCAAACTGATATTATAGGTGAATAGAATAATCCTATGCATCTTTGTAACAACCAGATATTCTGGTGTTTAATAATCTCTTTGCTCTTTTCTATTCTGCTCTTCATGGGTTTCTTGTAAAATGCTGCTACACATCTTTTTAACCTGGTTGTGAGATGACTACAAAAACTTCAAATAGCTTCAATTAGAAAGGAACTAAAAACTACAATGACTGTAATTTGTTTGTGCAAATACTATTTTGTCTTCATATAGAGAAACTCCTTTTAATCACAAAAAAAATGCTGACACCACACCTAGTATCGTAATTCCTCAGAAACCATATGTCAGTAGAAAATCATTTATAACTTAATTAACCTAAATTTCAGGATCACTTAGCTGGTTTAGTTGAATCAGGTGAAAAAATACTGCATATATTCTTTGTAAATGAGGATGATAAATCTCTATAAAATGTAGAGATCATCTTACCTTACTGTAAAATGTCTTAAAATCAGAAAGCATTGACTACTTTATCACAGCAGTGATTAATTGCATCTGTATTTTTAAGTGGATTGTACATGTTATTGAATTAAGCGCTATCAGCACTTATTCAAAATTAGTTTTAGGATATTCATTTAATAATTCTAAAATGCATATGTTCAGAACAATCTGGTTGGGGATTAAACTTAAAAATAAAATTAATTGCTACTATTAAGAAACTTTATAGAAAGAAGATTGAGAGAGAGGTTTTGCACAAACTTGGACTCTTTGGAGTGGGAAAAGTTGACTCTCAGATTTGTATTTCTACAAGTCTTTTACCTTATGGTAAAAGAAAAGATATTAGACCAGATTTGTGATACCTTAACAAAAAATATCTATATTGTTGAGGCAAATATTCCTGATATTCTGGAAACATTGGTGGGAAAATAAGAATGCCAATACTTTGGCAAAATGGAAGTAAGGGGTCTGCTCTTTGTTTACCATTAAAGATCTTATCAGAGTATCTATCTATATTACGCATTTAATTGTTGGGATTGAAGAGAACCTTTCAGCCTCTCCCTTTGCAAGTTCAACTCTAAATACTTGAATTGAAATATTAAATTGAAACTCCACAAAATAAATCAAAAAGAAAGATTAAATCATTTTCTTATCGAACTTGCTTTGGTAATTGGAAACTACTTTTCTTTCACATTATCCAGAAAGTGCCAAAGAAAGTAATGAAACTGATCATGAGGCCACACATTATATTGTATAAGCAATCTTCCAGATGCAAAATAATTTAGCTCATTGTCTAACATATGCACATATCTAAATAAGAGCTCCTGAGCCACTAAAGCAACTCTGCTTCATTTTACATCTCAATAAATTATGCCAGCAAATAGCTTAAGACCACACAATATTTATGCAACATGTTCAAACTCGCTACTGTTTCTGGATGGTGTATTTCGTGTTATATGTGTACAAAAGAATATTGTTAAAAATTATGTCAGGATACTTTATGAAAAAACATAAATTAATTTGTGATAGATACATTCATAAATTTGATGAAGAATAAGTCACCGATTAGCAGTTTGGACACATGAACAAAAGTAGAGAACATACTAAAATTTTACGTTATTTCCTTCAATGATAGGCACAGAATTTTTCTCCAGGATACTATTTGATTTTTTCCAAAAAAAGTTGCATAAAATGTACAGCCTTATAACTACTACATAGTATTGCAGTGTGAAATGAAATTAAATATGTAAGTATGACTATCCAGACTGAGGTTAAAAAAGGGCTCTGACTTCTAAATTTTATATTCACAGTTTTCTTTGACATTGACAAAGGGCTCCTTGGAACAACTCGCACTATCTACCCAGCAGGCCATTGAAAAAAAGATTGAAGTTATGTCCCTCCTCTCCCTTTATTATTTCCATTCTAAAAGTTAACATCTTGCCTTATCATTAACCTTTCTGTTCCCTCATATCTTCCTGTCTTGTGTTTAAGATTTTTTTATAGCTGACTTAACTGTTACTAGCGAGACTGCCTTCTATAAGAGGGACTGAGCTGATTTACCTATGTTCTTGCTTCCTTTCTCCAACATCCTCACCACAGACACTGTTTCCTGTTGAAGCCTGTCAACTGAACCAAGGCCAAAGGCAAAGTTTTGTTAATAACTGTACATTCTACCTTTGTCCATATATTTTCTGAATAACCTGTGCAAAGCCTGCATTTACTGTTCCAGATATCTATCACTCAGATAAATGCATATTACATAATTGGATCTCTGAGGTTACCACCTGTATTATAACACTTCATCAGATTGGATACTAGGAAAAAGTTTATCACTGGGAAGTAGACAAGCATTGGGAACAAGTTCCCCAGGGAGACAGCGATGGCCCCAGTCCTGGAGTGTTCAGAGAACACTGGAATTGGTTTGGATTTGGTCCATGTGGGTGCCTTCCAACTCGGGATATTCCACAATTCTGCAGTCACAAATTCATGCAAACCAGCTAACTTCTCTCTTCCTCCTTTTAGGTGAATCAGATACAGAACAACTGTACTGGAACAATTTGTAAGGTTTAAGGTCCAAGAAAATGCAGATATTTGCTATGTTAGTTGATACTGTCAATACCATAGTGTACTGATTGGACAAATTTCCATGTTATAAGGCTATAGAGACCAATAGAATTTAATTTCTAATGGAATTTAAGATACTCTTAACACACTTTAAGGAACACTTTACTCTCCAGTAGCTGAAACTTCAAGATAGAAAGAAGAGATTATTACTTATATTATTAATAGCTTACAATACATCATTCTACTTCAAAACAAAACTAAATATTGTAATCAGTTTTTAATGTTCCATTCTATATTTCTCAGATTGCTTCCTGGGTCTCAGTCCATAATACACACAAAAGAAATGCACTTCTCAATTAACTTTTTTTCCCTCTCCCCAGGAAATGTCATTGTGTCTACTACTTTGGAAGAAAGTCATCACTGATATTAAGAATTTCTTCTTGCTTGAGTAGAGGGTCTCAAATCTGTACTACAGAAGATTCCCTGGGATTCTATGCTATCTCTTCCTCTTCTCATATTGCTTTCAAAAACGTTATCTCTATCACTTAATTCTGACATTTTAAACAGATTGTTTCTTTCTGATCCAGGGTTCCCATGTATCTTACATGAAATAAAGGGACACTGCCCCTCTTCCATGTGTATATATATTTTTTTATAACTTGGCTATTATCTGTAACTCTAATCAATGTTCATTTCCTCCTATTACTAAGTACAAATATTTAAATTTGTCAGCAGATAGTGGTTTTGTGGCATGGAATTTTCTTTTCTCTTAGCAGGTTAAGATGTCAGGAATTTTTAAAATTATGTTTATTACCTTATCTCTTTTTTAACTTGACATATTTATTCTCCCTTCATGCTCAACAGCAACTGGTTGGGTTGTATGTATTACAGATATTGCAATGTGAATAAAATATCTCTATTTCTTTTTAATGTGGAAGCTGAGTATTTCATTTATGAATACATATATATTTTTAGAAGTTTAACATGCTGTCTAACACATACCTGTTAAAGCAAATAAGTTACATTGCCTTCCAGAAAAATAAAAATCAGACCATTTCTTTGGCGTAGCCAAAAAATACAATCATTTTTCAATAAAACTACTCTTTTTCAGGAGTTCTGAAGAAATATTAAAGTTGACAGCCTGACCAAACAACCTGTCAGAACTCCCGTATCTTTTAGTTCAAGATTCAGTGAGTCTTCCTTCTGCCTATAGTACTGTTCATGTATCCTTGTCCAACAAGAAGCTGGTTGTCAGAGGAACTTGTAATATTAAAATTAGATGTACAGATAATACACATGTATTTTGACTAGAAATGTGATATTCACTGCAATAATATAACAAGTGTTAAAAAAACCCATGCAGAGGAAAAAAAAAAAAGGTTAATTTTGACATTTGGATGCTTTAACTGGGAGAAGTGATTCTTTAACTTTTCTGTAGGCATATCATCCTCAAACTTACTCTTCATAGAGCCCTCAGTCACTTCTTCAGGAAAGAGATCTGTTTTAGACAAGAGTGTTCAAATATGCCATGCGACATCTCTCGATACACATCAATGCTAGCAGGATTAAACCAAGCCATAAAGACTTCTCCATTAGTGTTGAGCTGTTTCTCTTTCAAGATAAAAGGAGGAAGCTGTGTACCTCTTACTGCTTATTCAAGCAGGCACTAGTGATATAGCCAAGTAAAACTTTTAGCAGGTCAAAAGAAGTCTTGGCGGGCTGAGAGCACAGGGAAGAAAATGGATTTTCCAGGTAGTACTCTCCCCATCAGCTGGAAAGGCCTTTCTCAGAGCTGATAGAATCAGCTGACAAAAGTCTGGTTACAAAACTGATGTCATGAACAAGAATTTGGCTTCCTCAGTCATGATACTTCTTTTGAGAATAATGAAGGACTGCTAGGAAGGAGAAGAAGCAACCTGACTCATCACATTTGTCTACAGAAACAGGTTGGTAATCTTATTATTACTCACCAGGGGGTTGGGAACTAAAGCCCAGAAGTGAGACAGGAAAATCTCCAAACAGAGAGTCATAGCAGAAAAACTCATGTCATTAATTCAGAAACTTTTATTTTCTGGCTATGTGCTAATGTGATTTTTTTTCATATGATAGTTAACAAATACATCATTCTGCTTGCTGAAGGAATAGCTCTGGGAAGAGTATCCAGCACATTTTCCTTATCTCTCTAGTGAGATAGATATCACTATTTCATGTCCAATTCAATGACCAAATTTTTTTACAATTGTAGCAATTGCGTTGCTCCAATTTTTTTTTAACTTTTGAATGTTCCTAAAATCTAAAAATATTCAGTGTAGCAGTTTCTGGACAGCAAATAACTGCACTGACGAACAGTGTCAGTTTCAGTTTAGATAGAGAAAATACATTAGATTAAATAGATGAGGTTATGTGAAGACCTTCACTAGTGTTCCTCATATTTACTAACAAAAATTTAAACACTGAAACTACTAAATTGAAATTATTGTGTCGAAGAAGACATGATTCAAGCACAATCAGTTTGCCTTGTAAGCAAAAGAGAAAACAGGTGTGTATCTATCTGTGTGAGGATGTTACAGAGAAACTCAAAATGATCCTACTGAGAACTGAGGCAGGTTGGTGACGGCTCAAAACACAATAATCATCAGTACCAACATGCCCATAGCAATACGAATGAAATATAAAACAAATCACTGAAAACAACACCCTGCCCCCCCAATGGACTAAAGAGTAATATGAACATTGCAGAAATACAGTCTAATAATAAAAATATACAAATACATACTAATACTGAAAGAGAATCTCAGAAGACACAGCTGGACTAATCATCTCTGGAATCCAGCAACAGAGACCATGTCCAGACAATGCTGATAACCATGCAGAATTTGCAATTATAAAGTCATGTAATGTAGCAAAAAACCCCCAAATATCGGCAAGCAGGAGTTTCAGGCCAATGTTGCTACCATTATGTGACAAGTTCAACAATATTGTCATTGGAACTTTCAAAAAAAGCCCCAAATATGAAAAAAAAAAAAGTTCAACAGCCTTCACAGGATCTGTGCCAGTGTTGCAGTGGCAGGCAAACTGTTCATCACAGATGACTTCAATGTGTTGCTTTGGCAGTTGACATCTGGTATACAGCAATTGATCACAACAAAGCTGGCAATATAAACAACAGTGAACTTATGTTGTTCAATAATTCGCTGGATTATAAGAAAGAGCTTGTACTCACCACCAATCTGACAAATTGTGTTGGGAGCATCAATATTTATAAGCAATATTTATTTCACTGTGAGTGACTTTGTGTCTCAGATTGAGACATGGCACCATATAGTAAAATGTACAAGATAATTACCTGTAATTCTCATTTTGACATGACTGTCAACATGAGTGCATTGTCATTGTCACAAAAATCTTGCCAAATTTAATTTGCATAGCTATGGAGAAAGCTCACCAACTGGAAAGTATTTTCACATAGGGAATCCATATTAGGGTTTTGTTTTGTTTCTGTGTTGTTTTTTTACTAACACACATTTCCACAAAGCAGAACATGTTTATAAAGATGCATGACATATTTTCCCAGAGAGATCAAACTGACTGGAAAAAAAAAGAAGTGTCGTGGATTTACAGGGGTGCATTCTGAAGCTGCACAGTGTTGACTTCGAGAACTGTTATTTTCAAGACAACATTTGACATTAATAAAAATAGAAAAATATCAAAGTAACAAACACACCAACCCTGTTTCCCCCTCCATATAAAAATAAACAGTGTCGTCAATAATGCTATGACTAATGACATGTTTTAAACATAAGAGATGCAGAAGAATTTAATGGAAATCATAGTTGAGTTTTATGAAAAACAAAATCCAATGTGTTTGTCTAGCCAAGGTAATCTATATATTGTACAGGAATCTCTGTCAAACTCAGTGCCTTATAAATTGTTTTACTTGTATGGATCATTAGTATTTTTATATATACATATGTGTTTGTGTGTTGGTTGTTTTATATCCTGTAACATGACTTGCTACATCTGAAATTTTCAGTGAATTTGGTCTGCTCATTCTCAGTAATTAACTAGTTTGCTTGTGCAAGCTTATTTTTCCATGTAACAAAAAATACCACCTACAAAATTTCTGTTTTACTGTAAGTAGGAAGAATGTTGAAAAATAAAAGATTCATGCCAGGTTTAGTTTTGATCAGTTCAGTTGTTTACTAAGTTTCAGCACAGTCTGTTCAGTTTGCTAGATTCCTGTTATAATTGTCACAGATCTATCCATTAAAAAAAGCATAAAACCCCCCTGCTTCTATTACTTAAAGAAATAATATGTATATATAAAGAAATTTAAGTAACTTTAAAATCTAAAGAAAAAATATTTTTACTATGCAGTTATTCAAAACCATATGTATCTGAAAAAAATGCCATATAAATTCAGGAGAAAATGTCACATAATATCAGCTATAAGGTGATAAGTTAGACTTTTTTAAACATTTTCCTATGTTTCAGTCTTTTATTTTACCTCCATTATACATTTTCTTAAGAAATGTAAAGCCAAGAATCCAAGGAGGAAATGACAGTGTTTTAACTAACATGATTCAAGTTTAAAACATAACTTGAGTATTCTCAGTTCCTTAGATTAGAAGAGGCTAAACTTTCAAGTTCTGTAAGATAAGTTTTTATTCAGTTTCAGCTTTTGTACAGAGACACCAATAAGATAATTTTTGAGTCCATAGTTCGAATTAAAACATCATTCTCTTGCTATTCATTACTCTTGTGCATCAATGCTTTCCATCAGAAAAAATATTAATTAAGAATTAATACAGTTGTTATGTAAGTAATAAGATTTTGTCAAATTTTCCATTTTTTGTGTAAGAGTCTCGAGAAGACAATATGCTACAGAAGCAATGAGGTAAATTTCAGGTATTTGGTAACATCAAAGCTTAAAAAACAAATACTGTTAACTATTTTCTTTGTGTGTAAGTTAAGGCAAGTATTTGAACTGATTCATCTCCTAGAGAGAAGAGGGGGGAAAAAGCCACAGAAAAGTCAGAAAATAACTCAAGATTGGATATTTCACTTTAAACACTTAATGAAAGCAGGGAAAAAGCAACAATATCCAGTTCATTCACCAGATGATATTCATTGTAATTATTTTTTTCCCATTTCTGTAATCTGTAGGTTTAAGTCTGTAGTGCAGTCACAGTCTTGTTTCAATTAACTGACAGAACATAAAATGACTCCTCAACTTCTACAATTTGGATCAGACCTCAAGATATTGTCCCATCAGATTACTGCAGGACATCAGAATGTACTGTTAAAGAACTTCAACTGGTCAGGAACTACATATTTTTTGAAATTATAGTATAGTCTTTAATTATGTTTTTAATCCAGAGATGAAAATAAGTGTTTAAGTAGTACTTCAAGGACACTGCTTACAGTAAACTTATTACTAAAGAAGTGCCTTAAGTGAAATACTTACAGTAAAATAATCAAAGGCAAGTAACTTTCGAGACAATAGATTACTGTCAGAACATTTAGTAACACCATATCTCACAATCCTCCTGTAGGACTTCTCAATACAGGAATGCCTATTATCTTATCTGCAAATGCAAGGAACTTAAGAAAAATATTTTTTAAACCATCAATCAAAGTGACGATTGGAAAATAGTTTAATAAAAGACCTCTATTAATAAAAGATCTCTATAAATTTCGTAGGTTTATCTTCCTGATATTGTTACTGTTGAATGAAAAATAGATATGCTTTTCTGGTTGTTAATCTTAAAAAAATAATTCAATTTGAAAACCACCTGAGATATATTGAGCTTACAAAATACATATTCTTCAAATGTAAAGAGAAATTGCAGAACAATGTCGTAATTGTCCTAAGGCATTACATGTAAAAAGAAGCAAGGATTTTATACAGTACATGCCAGAGTCTGAATTCCAACCTACAGGTCTATATTACTTGAATATTTTAATTAATTTTGGTGGATGAATTAGTTGATTATAAGAAGTGACATAGATTTTTGGTTTATCCTCCCTCTTGGCTGTCAGAGTCACAAGTCAGACTTGCTTAAGTCTATTTCAATCAGTAATAACTGTCCAATGAATATTTGTTAAAAACCCCTCTTATTGGGTCATGTTAAGGTTATATATTTGGTATTGGAAGTTTCTGCACAGTTCAAGTTCTGACAGTTCCTTTAGCCACTGAAGTCTTGAGCAAACTGCATTGAGAAGCATTGTACTGAGCCATAGCCAGAATTCGCTGAAAGAAAGAAGTGTTCAAATACATTCAGACTGAACTACATACAAATTATAGAGGAGACGTGAAACAATAGTGCAGCCCTTATAAATCTGTAGTTCCTTGTGCATCTGCAGCTCCCCAATGCACATAAATCCACCATCATTCTGGTTGAGCTGCCCCGGGTTGTCATTGGCCTTCTTGGCCACGAGGCCCATGTTGCTGGGTCATGGTCATCCTGCTATCCACCGCGACCCCCAGATCCCTTTCCCCTGCTCAACTCTGTAACAGTTCATTCCTCAACCTGTAATGGTACATGGGGTTATTCTTTCCCAGATGCAAGACTCTACAATTGCCCTTGTTGAATTTCATTAGATTTCTGCCTGTCCAACTCTCCAGCCTGTCCAGGTCTCGTTGAATGGCAGCACAGCCCTCTGGTGTGTCAGCCGCTCCTCCCAGTTTAGTATCGGCAGCAAACTTGCTGACAGTGCCCTCTGTTCCTTCATCAAGATCATTAATGAATATATTGAACAGTACCAGTCCCAGCACCGATGCCCAAGGGACTCCACCAGATACAGGCCTCCAATTAGACCCTGCCCCATTGATCACAACTCACTGTCTTCTTTCCTTCAACCAGTTAACAATCCATCTCACTACCTGATCATTTGGCCCACACTTTCTTAGTTTTACTGTGAGGATGCTGTGGGAGACAGTGTCAAATGCTTTACTGAAATCATAGAATCATAAAATAGTAAGAGTTGGAAGGGACCTTTAGAGATCATCTAGTCCAAACCCCTGCCTAAGCAGGTCCACCTAGATCAGGTCACACAGGAACACATCCAGGCAGATTTTTAAAACCTCCAGAGAAGGAGGGTGAACATCCTCCTGGCCAGTCTGTGCTAGTGCTCGCTCATCCTCACAGTGAAACAATTTTTTCCTTATGTTTAAATAGAACATTTTGTGTTCCAGTTTCTTTCCATTACCCCTTGTCCTGTCACTAAATACCACATCCACTGCACCACCACCATCTATCCACCTGGTTACGTCTTTAAAACAGGCTATCAAGTTGGTCAAACGTGACTATGCTTTGTTAAAACCATGTTGACTGCTCTTACTGGTCTTCTTGTCCTTTATATGCATGGAGACAGCACCTAAGAGAAATGGTCCATCATCTTTCCAGGGATGGAGGTGAGGCTGAACAGTCTGTAGTTACTTCTTGCCCTTTTTGAAGGCTGGAGTGACATTTCCTTTCCTCCAGACCTCAGGCACCTCTCCTGTTCTCCATGACTTACTAAAGATGATGAAGAGTGGTCTAGCAATGACTTGTCATTTTGCTTTGTTCAATACCTTAGTAGCAAACTGACTCACTCATTCAGAAAATGGAAGACATGTTAAATTAGCCGGGGAGTATTTAAATTCTAGGATAGGATAGGATAGGATAGGATAGGAAAGGATAGGATAGGATAGGAATAGACTGGAATGGAATGGAATGGAATGGAATGGAATGGAATGGAATGGCAGGGTTGGAAGGGACCTTTAGAGGTCATCTACTCCAACCCCCCTGCAGAAGCAAGAAAACCTAGATCAGATCGCACACGAACATATTCCAGACTGGTCTTGAAGACCTCCAAGGAAAGACACCACAATCTCCATGGACAGCCTGTTCCACTGCTCCATCACCCTCACAGTCAAATAGTTTTTTCTTATCTTTAAATGGAACTTTTTGTGTTCCAGCTTCATCCCATTACCCCTTGTCCTGTTGCTAGATACAATAGAAAAAAGGGATGTCCCAACCACCTGACGCCCACCCTTTAGATACTTATAAATGTTAATAAGATCTCCTCTCAGTCTCCTCCAGACTAAAAAGCCCAGTTCCTGTAACCTTTCAAAGTACAAAAGATGTTCCAGTCCCCTGATCATCTTGATGGCCCTGTGCTGGACTCTCTCCAGAAGTTCTCTGTCCCTCTTGAGTTGAGGAGCCCAGAACTGGACACAGGACTTCAGATGAGGCCTCACCAGGGCAGAGTAGAGGGGGAGAAGAATCTCCCTTGACCTACTGGCCACACTCTTCTTGATGCATCCCAGGATGCCATTGGCCTTCTTGGCCACGAGGGCACATTGCTGGCTCATATTTAGCTTATTATCAATCAGGACTCCCAGGTCTCTCTCTGCAGAGCTGCTCTCCAGCCGATCAGCCCCCAGCCTGTACTGGTGCATGGGGTTGTTCCTTCCCAGATGCAGGACTCTGCACTTGTCCTTGTTGAACCTCATGAGGTTCCTCTCTGCCCAACTCTCAAGCCAGCCAAGATTCTGCTGAACGGCAGCACAGTCTTCTGGGGAATCAGTCAGTCCTCCTAGTTTGGTGTCATCAGCCAACTTGCTAAGGGCACACTGTCCCCTCATCCAGGTCGTTGATAAAGATGTTGAACAAGACTGGCCTCAGAACCGATCCTTGTGGAACTCTGCTGGCCACAGGCCTCCAACTCGACCAGAATCTGTTTGATTCTGATGACCACCCTCTGGGCTCTGTCATTCAGCCAGCTCTCTATCCACCTCACTCTCCACTCTTCCAAGCCACACTGCTTGAGCTTTCTGATGAGGATGTTATGGGAGATAGTGTCAAAAGCCTTGCTGAAGTCAAGGTAGATGACATCTCCTGCTCTCCCCTCATCTAGCCAGCTGGTTATGCACTCATAGAAGGCTATCAGATTGGTCAAACAGGATTTCCCCTTGGTGAATCCACTTTGACTCCCTGTGATAATCTTTTCCTTCATATGTTTAGTGACAACATTTAGGATAAGTTGTTTCATCGCCTTTTGTAGTGGATCTGGGACGGTAGTGATTTTCCACAGCAGCTCCTGCAGTGCTGTGCTTACTGTTGATATCAATATTATGACTACCGCTCGCACAGCATCAGGGCTGTCCCTCCAGCATTCCTTCCCCCACCTTCACCAATAGCTGTGGGTGGGCATGATCTTTGGAGGGACTATGGCCAGGACAGCTGACCCAGACTGACCAAGGAAATATTCCATACCATATGACGTCAGCTCAGTAATATAAACTGGGGGAGAGGAGCAGGAAGGGGAGGCGAGATTCATTTCTGGCCTTCCCAAAGCAACCGCTATGCGTACTGAAGCCCTGCTTCTCGGGAGGTGGCCGGACATCACTGCTGATGGGAAGCAGAGAGTAACAGCTTTATCTGCTTTTGCTTCGCTTCCCATACCGGTGGCTTTGCTGCTTATTTATTGAACTGCTTTTATCTCAACCCATGAGACTCCCATCTTATTTTCTCCCCTTCCCTGGCTTGCTGAGGAGGTGGGGGATAAAGTGGTGTGGTGGGCACCTGGCATCCAGCCAGGCTCAAACTACCACACCTCTCCAGGGATGGATTCATTGATTGTACCTTGCTAGGGAATTTGCTAACGGAGAAATCTGAGGTTAAAACCAGTGGATGGACTTTTTTTTTTCCAAGCTAGCTCACTGTATAGCAAAGAATGCAAAATACCTGCTGTTAGAAAAAGGTAGTCTAGGGCATGCAGCAGGAAAATTGTATCTTTAAGTTAAGGTCTCCCTCTTCAGATTTTTATCTAGAGGTAGTTTAATGTGAACCACCTACTGACCAGGCAAACTATCTAGCCTCTAGATTTTGAACCAGTGAAGTAGTGCACACCATATCCTACTCCTCCTGAGCAGGAATTTTATAGCCTATGAGTAATCACATGTGTCAAAGGTTATTACTGACATGAATTTCTCAAGTATAAATGGGATATAGGTGTGAACTTAATTTAGATACCTAAATTTCACAGTACAGTAGAAATGCAGACATGTCTCTTTTGAGAAACTCAGTACAAAACTGTGCCAGTTAACGGCATTGTCTTCCTTACACAACTTTATGTCTCCATGCATAAATTTAGTACACTGGACTGTTGAGTTCTAAGAACAGTTCAAGGAACCAGGCATCAAAATTGCTGATGACTAATTAACTTCTATGTGTTAGCAAGCCTTTCTGGAGTATGCAATTGGGCACATTATGCTTATTTAAAGAATCCATATTTTTCAACTCACGAGAAAAAAGCAACCAAAGTTTGTTCCCTTTCAGGACATTATACAGATAAAATTACAGCCAGTAATTACTGTGCAGTCATCTACTACAGGAAAAACTACCTTACTGCAAGGATGAGGTAGCATTGGTACAAACTGCCTGTGTCGGTTGCAGAATCTCCTGTTTTAGCTGGTGGGTTGGACTAGATGATCTCTAGAGGTCCCTTCCCATCCCCTACCATTCTATGATTCTGTTAGACACTTTGGGGGAAAAATTCTTGCATACTTTATCTGCAACATTTGCATATTTTATCTGCAACATTTGCATACTTTATCTGCAACAAGACTTTAGATACAGACCTTCCTGTTGCATTCATGGAAAAAAGTAAATCAGAATTATGAGACTTTTTTTTTTTCCTATTAATTGCTTCATATAAAATGCATGCCTCCCTAAAGTAATTTATCTTGGGGTTATCTAAAAGATTTGCAGCAGTTTTTCTTTGTTGCATAAGGATATAAACTAGTGAAATATTGTTCAGATTTTTCAGATATGCCTATCGTATACCAAAAATGGACTTTTATATTAAGAATTGGATCTGAAAATATTTCATATCTCACCAATCACAATGAATTTTGTTGTCTGGAGTACCACAAAAGAACATACAATCTGATTTAATTTAGTTTTTATGCCACAATAGCTACATGACTTTTGAGGTGCATTTACCTCGCAGCCTGGCAGTCCAGAGCTACTTTAAAAACTATCGACAGGGTGACTGCATACATCAAGATAACTGTTCTATTCCTAGGGAAAAGAATAAGAAAGCAAACAAAGAGTCTTAAAACAATGTGTTTACCTTTCCTGGAGGAACAAACTTCTTTTAAAATGCGCCTCCCTTTCCAACGTTTCTGAGTCAAAAGTGTGAAGAACATGGCAGAATGCCAGGAATGTCAGAGCACTGAAAATAACATGCCAATGATATCAAAGAAAGATGAATAATAATGCAAGAAAAGAAAAAGGTCATACACTTTGTCATAAGAATAAGCGAAGAATTGTATTACTTTATATCAAAAGGAGCTGGAGTATCCAATCAAAATCAAGCTGAAATGAATGAGAACACAGTCATTACAATTCACTTTTATTTCTAAAATTTAGTAGAAAACTTGGAAGAATGAGGTGAGTTTTTACCTGTCACAGAAAATTTTGGCATATTCATATATAGAGGAAATCTGCCATTCACAATTTTAGAATTAATTAACTCACTAGAAAAAAAAAAAATAGAAAAAATTAAAGTTTCTTTTCAAAATTCCCTTTAAATGAAGACAAAATCTCCAGCGCATCTATCAGTTAAAAAAGAAGGATCACTGGTGAACTTGTTGCACAGAACTTAACTACAGAGAAAACAGGTTCCTTAACCATACTTGGAAGAAAATTATAAATACTAAAACCTCAAACCAATTTTGACCAAGCTAAAAAGTGATGAGCAATAAATATATGTATTCAGATTGGCTTATATGAAACAAGCAAAAAAGGTACTAGGACTTAAATGTTTTCTATTTCTTCTGTGTCACCCCAGAAAGGTATAGAAATTTGAAAGAACTTTCAGCATGTAATTAATTTAGTGCAGCAGCTACTTTTTCTTTGAAGAGGAAAATTATAATATTATCCATGTTCCTTTATTTTTTGTGTAATGAAAATTGAAAATTATGCAAAACAAACAAACTAAATCAACAAAAACTATTAAAATTTCCTTCTGGTGTTTTCTTGTGAAATAGTCTTGAGTGTAGGTAAAGTTGCAATTGAAAATAGTGTCAAAATATGTATATATGCCCATCTATCTAGGCATATATTTAAACCTGGCAGAGTTAAAAATCGGGCATGCTTTCATACTGTTCGCCAGATGAGCAGCCAGAGAGTTGATTTTCTGGAAATTTGCCAAATAAAGACGTGACCTGAAAAGCTTCTATCTGCAAAACCATTTTTAAAGCTAATTTCATATACATCTTTGAAATCTTCTCTAAAATTCCAAAATTCAGAACTTTAAGTCAAAATAATATTTTAGACAAGAAAAAATTAAAGGCTCTTTAAAATTTGAAGATAGATTTATAGGAATTAAGAGGAAATACTTTATGTTGCCTACTGACAATATAAAGTATCTCTTCGTGAAATAATAGCAGTGGGTTTCAAAACTAATTCACTTGTTTCTACAAAAGATAATGAAGAATTTAATGGAAAATGTCCTTTTCAGTTCTAATTATTTTAAATTTGATAATACTAATGACATCACGGTCTTTCTGGTAATATTGTAATATTAGCTGTAACATACAGAAAGACTAAAATTAATTGACTAAGAATATGGTACAGCAAAAGAAACAGCTGAAAAATGCTCCCAGGCCTTTCTGACAAAACACGACTCTAGTTATTTAGCAAATAAAGAATAGCAACTAATTACGATGAAGGCAGTTAAATGTAATACTTCTCAAGCTGTAGTGTGCATCAGCTAAACAGAAAGCATGAAATTTCGTTCCCCACTTCTTTCCCTCCATAAATGGTAGGGTCCAAAATCCCTGAGGTTTGTAACTGTATCAGTGCTCTTTAGTACAATTTTTTACACAATTTAACACAAGTCTTTACCTTTTGTCTGAAGCCAGTATAACTTTTGAAGTGTAAGCAATAGGCAGAGTATTTAAATAGCATGCATACAAACATGCACACTGCCAGGACAAGCCAGAAATTTTGCCACAAGTTGATGGCTACTCAGAGCTACAACATTTTTACTTCCTCTGGTGTATGCAAGGACACCTTGAATGCATGCCAAACTTTTTGAAGAAAGCTCTAGTACAAAAGATATTATGACCCTCACCACGTTGTCAGGTGCATATCCAGCTGCAGAGGAGCTGTCTCTGCAGCCACTTCTTCAGTCACTAGGCAACACAGGCAGGAGATAGTTACATGGCTGTTGACAGAAACAAAGCCCTTCACTCCATGTACCAAAACTCAGCTTCCCAAGTACACTGTGACAGCTCAGCAGGGCACTTGCAGTGTGCTAGGCCCTGGATCTAGACAGTGCCATGAGAGGGTGGCTGAGCTCACAGTCTCTGGCCTGAAAGGCAGTATGGTTGCGGCAGCATAGAGGCCACCAGCTAGGCCCCCCGCCAGGCCTCAGGAAAACTTTCAGGCTATGTTGCAACCAACAGGCCCTGCAGCCTTGCTGCTGAGACAGAACCTGGGCCTGGGCTCCCAGCTGCAGAGCCAGCACATCCCCAGCCTGGCTCTGGGCATGGTGTCTATCAGGAAAGACTTGATACTGGCCCCAACCACTGCTCTGGGAAGATATGGGCAACTCAATGAATTAAAAGACCCCCAGAAGTATGTTCTAGTGATCCATGCCTGGATCTGTACTGCTCAGCAAACAGCAGTGGCAAAGCATACAGATGCTTTAAAAGTCTGTTATCTGTCTTCAGGAGACAGCACCTGAACCAGCACAACCAGCTTGTCTCTCAAGTCTGTCCACAAAAGCATAGTGAGGAAGCAATATTTAAGTGATGTGTTGCCATGAGAAGCTGGCTTTTTCCCTTTCCTCGTCAGCACCCAAAAGACCTCATCTTCCTGTGGTCTCTCTTTCACACACTCTTGTATGGATGTGTTGGCAGGAACAGCCCAGGCCATGATATCTTTTTTTATCTCCATGGGGTTGGGAGTTCTTGTCTGCAAGTACTTCATTGTCAGCAGACCCTCTCTTGCACCCCATCAGGCATGATGCAGTGCCTTGGTGTCCTCAACTAAACTTGGAAGAGACTGTCCTTGGCACAAACCTGGAGGCCCACTTCAGGCCACATTTTAACGATTCTCCCTGTTTCACACTATTGCCTAATTGATCTCAACCTACTTAATATGGGTCATTCTGGCTCAAGACGGTGCTGTTGATCATCCAGATGTTATGTGGAGTAAGCATGCTGTCAAAGTCTACTATGTTAATGGAGTTATGCTTGTCATTTAAAGCCATGATTACAGAAAGAAGTACTTTAGGTAAGATATATTTTCCAGAGAGCCATGGTATTAATGGTGCTATTATCCCTTGCTTATTTGCACAAGTCCTTGAGCAGCGGCCCTTGAACAGCAAGCCTCAGAGGCTCCTCTTGCAAGAAGCTGAACACTGGGTGTCATTCATTCACTGATAGCTTGCTTCTGCCTAGATGGCCATCACAATTGCCATGTTCAACCCTGCCAACCATATCTGCCTCAAAAAACCTTAATCACAAAGTTCCTAAGGCAGTCCTCAAACAAGGAGCACATTCTTCATCACGAAAAAAATTGATTTGTCTATGGGAAAGACTGCCACCTGGTCAACCTCCCAAAAACAACCTTGAAAATATCTTCATTTTAATAATCTTTTCATGTTCCTCCATTTCAGCTATTGCCTTAAAGAACCTGAAGTGCCCTTGCTGGGGAAAGAAAGGAATATATTTCAGGTGGCACTTTTACTCCTGTTGCTACAGACTAGTCCAGTCTTCTTATAAG
The DNA here is from genome assembly GCF_028858725.1 of Colius striatus. NCBI lineage: Eukaryota > Metazoa > Chordata > Aves > Coliiformes > Coliidae > Colius > Colius striatus. The sequence continues at coordinate 30,972,015 of NC_084761.1, forward strand.
ACAGACTGCACATAAAAGGGGAAAGAGAATGAATCACTTTTGTATTCAAAAACTTAAATATTTTAATTAATTTTGATTTCATCTTTTAGTGTCTTCAGTATCTATCCTGTATTTAAGTTAGTCTAAAAAAAATTAATACTTCTCTGGAAGGAAAATCCTAACGAAGTAATATCCACGTCAAATTTTGTAGTCTTTTATATCCCAAGATAATTTTCCTTTTTTTTTTTTTTCCTCTGATATGTGAGTGACTTCTTCTTGGTCACAAAATTTAAGTCCCACCAGTCCTCCCCCTTCCACACTTCAACTTCTATCCAACAGACACTATTCACCAGTATTTCTTCTAATTAAAGGTAAGAAGAGAAGGATACCCTGCAATTTCAAATAAACCCAGACTGTTATAATCAGAACTACATATTTTTTCTCTTTTTTTTGTTTTTCCCCTACTTGCTTTGGGAGACCAAAATCACACAAATGCAATGAAATGCAAGGGAACTGGAACGCTAGATGATTGACCTGCATATTTATGTTAAAACAAATACATTATGCTTTTTTAGTTTGAGTTATTCATTTGAGTAGCTTGACTGATGTTATTGCACCATTGTTCACAGTAGAAATTAATTAGGAAAAAATTCTGAAGATATTTATTTTCACATCTATTCTGGGAGAGAGAAAAAAAATCCTCCATTTTAGTTTAAAAGAAAGGAAATTTCAGTCTTAGAGTGCCTTTCTCAAGTTAAATAATGTACATCTAATATACAGTTAAAAATATCTTCTCTTGGAAAACTTGACTTTATTATAGCTCAAATAAAACAACATCTCTATCTGTGGGAAATTATTCCATTGAGGGGTTATTTCCAGGAGCAGGTGACCTCTGGCAATGTTAAAGAAAAGCATACAAGAAAATTTGTCTCGTATCTTTTGAGGCGTATAATAGATGGAGAATACTAAGATCATTAAAAACGAAAGAACTTTCTATATGCCCTCTACCCCAACCTTGTCTAGAGCTCAGTCCCACTTGTGACACTTGAAAGTCAGTCATGAAAAAGTTTTTATGAAACTCTTCAACTAGTTTAAATGTAAGAAATGATTTTTCACCCTACTCTTGCCCTTTGTTGCCTTAATCTTTCTTCTAATACAAAATTTATCAGATCTGGGATTTTGTTGATCTCCACAGAATATTATCTGTATCATTTATATTTCTCTAGTAAGCTCATATCTTTATTCAGGGTGTTTATTTTTATCTTTTTTGCTGTTTCTGATGACCCTAAAGAATCCCTTATTTTTTAGTATGTTAGTTTTATAAATATCTGAAGTGCTATAACAAATTAATTTTCCAGAACAACAGAAACAATAATAATCTTTCATATCTTTCTTAAAATAACTTAACTATCCAATGAGTGACTACTTTGAGAAGGAAGGAAAAGAGAGATTAAACATTTTAGCTACTATATGTATTCTACAAATATCAAAAGACATAGATTTCTATCTAAAAGCTCTATCTTTATTTAAAAAGGCACAGGTAGCACATACATGTAGCATTAATGTGACTGAACTTTCAAATAAACACTAACTGACATTGTACTGACATTTTTAGTGTTATAAAGCTATCACATTAAAAAAAAGTGCAGATTTAAGGAAGTCGCTGCTCCTGACTTGTGACTCAGCAGCATATGAATCTGTGGAATTACTTTACTGGTTTTGTTCTTTTACTCTCTATAAGAGGAGGAATATTGCAGCCATGAAACTCTAGTCGTATATCCACATTAATGGCTCCCTCTATTATCTGCTTATGTCAAAGGAAAGTCTTAAGCAGATACAACTGTGACCTACTTACTGTAACATTCCACCAGTTGTGTATCTGTTAGAAGAACACGTCCATGTCTGTAGGATTCAGAAGTGCTCTCTGTGAGCTGTGAAATGTAGCAGTTGGTAATGAACAAGAGAGAACTAAGGGTAATTTCAATATTCACCTGATTTAACGCTTCACATTGTAGATGACTTAGAGTTCACTCAGTCTGTTTACTTATTCCCGTTTAAAAAAAAAAAAAAAAAAAAGAAATCTACCTAAATTAGAAGAATTAGATGTATGTTTAGAACCGACATACTGGGAACATATATAGAAAACACAAAATCCCTCTGTCTGTCCCAAAGGGATTGTCCATTAAAATTTGGATTTTTTTAATATAGATCTTATCTCCACAATATTTGAATGTAATTTTACAATTATATTTCTCCTCCCATCTTCACAGTAAGGCAGGGAAGTAATATTGTTTTTTATAGATACTTAGTGGCAGGAATATTAAGAAACAAATATATAAAAGTTATTGTACTTTCTGTTACCTCTTTGCTTCAGTCTTTATGGCCAAGGACGGCCCTAAGGAAGCCCCGTCCAGCAAGGATAATAGGATGGCCTGGACAGCAGAGGTCTTGCCCTGGGTGAAAGAGGAAGAGGTTAAAGACTTTTTGGCCAAGCTTAAGGCTTGTAAGTCAATGGGTCCTGATGGGATGCATCCTAGAGTACTGAGAGTTGATTGATGTGATTGCTAAGCCACTCTCCATCATTTTTTAACATGGTACCTGAGGACTTGAGAAATGCCAATGTCACTCCAGTCTTCAAACAGGGAAAGAAGGATGACCAGGAAACTACAGGCCAATTAGCCTCACCTCCATCCCTGGAAAGGTGATGGAACAACTCATCCTGAATGTCATCACTAAACATATGAAAGAAAAGGAGGTTATCAGGGGGAGTCAACATGGATTCACCAAGAGTAAATCCTGTTTGACCAATCTGATAGCCTTCTATGAGTGCACAACTGGCTGGCTAGATGAGGGGAGAGCAGCAGATGTCATCTACCTTGACTTCAGCAAGGCTTTTGACACTGTCTCCCATAACATCCTCATCAGAAAGCTCAAGCAGTGTGAGTTGGATGAGTGGACAGTGAGGTGAATTGAGAGCTGGCTGAATGACAGAGCCCAACGGCACAGAATCGAGTTGTAGGCCAGTGAAGTTCCACAAGGATCGGTTCTGGGGCCAGTCTTGTTCAACATCTTCATCAATGACCTGGATGAGGGGACAGAGTGTACCCTCAGAATGTTGGCTGATGACATCAAACTGGGAGGACTGGATGATTCTCCAGAAGGCTGTGCTGCCATTCAGTGGGATCTCAACCGGCTTGAGAGTTGGGCAGAGAGGAACCTCATGAGGTTCAACAAGGACAAGTGCAAAGTCCTGCATCTGGGAAGGAACAACCCCGTGCACCAGGGTGATGGAGCCCTGGCACAGGCTGTCCAGGGAGGTTGTGGAGTCTCCTTCCTTGGAGGTTTTCAAGACCCTCCTGAACATGTTCATGTACAATCTGATCTAGGTTGATCTGCTTCTGCATGAGGGTTGGACTAGATGATCTCTAAAGGTCCCTTCCAACCCCTACCATTCTACGATTCCATGATATTACCATGCCATATTCCGATGCATAGAATTTATCACCAGTACAGGATACTATATGACCAAAGGAAAGAACAATACATGTATAAGTGATCCTCAAATTCCCTCCTAGTCATTGTATCCATCAACTTGAGTCAGAGTAGTTGTGGGAGTTTATATTTGACAATAAAATTTACTTTAAAAAAATTGTCTCTGAGGAAGTCATTTTATGGTTTGGGAAGACTTGCCTACTTTCCTAACAGTTTCCGTGTCTCTATGCACTTTTTTTTACAATTCATTGATAGAATGGCAGCTTGCCATGAAAATAGGACACACCAGTCTTCTGATCACCACACACTTTAGAAATGCTGCCGTTGACACAAAGCTCCGAAACTCCCTAGTAACTAGGAAAATCATGTTATAGCTGTTACAAAGTCACTGTCCTCAAGTTCCTTGGATCCTAACTCTTTTAATTTGGATATATAGTGTGAACTGAACATTACTGAAGGTAACTATTTCAGCAATTAAATTCAACACAAATGTTCTGGTCTGGGCTTTTGGAATTTTTATTTCCCTTAAAAGTACAAATTATATTGTATAAGTGAGATTAATTCCTCATTTAAAGATAAATAATTATTATATCTAGTCATTGGCAGATCCAAGACAAGTCAGATGTTCTGGCATGTTAGTATTTTCTGCTCTGAATTAGGAGATGAAAAATCTCTTTCAGAATTTTATAAATATTTTATTTTAAAATATTACAGAAAGTATATAACTCAAAACCTCTTACAGTTTATGATGTAGGTGTTATGCATCCTGATATGAAGAGCAAAGGAATGCATACACAGGAGTCTAGAAAGAGCTTAAAGGGACACTAATGATAACAAGGTATACATGTGAGCCATCTGATAAAACAGTGATAAGCCATCTAGAGAGTGACATGCATTACTACATAATTTTGAAATGAAAGAAAAGAACCTGAAGCTTTATGAAGAGCCATCTGTATTTCCTCAAGCTCCATGCCTTGCATGCTGCTTACTGTTTATTGTTACCCAGGCCTAATTGTAGTGAGACTGGAAGTACAAATGTCAAAATACTATAGCTGAAACCAACTGGAAAACAGAACAGAATACAAAAGTGTCATAATAAAAGTCTCACTGGTTTCATGAAATTCTCAGGCGGTTCTGCAGAGAAGGAGTAAGAATTGTGAAATGTTCATATTTTAAGATAATAAATACCAATAAACTCACTATCAAACATACACGGAGTCATTTCTCACTCATTTTGTACTAGAAGTCTACTACTCTGAGGCCTATTTCAACCAAAATTCAAGATAACTTTTTCTCTTGCAGCAGCAGGATCATTTTCTCAAATAGCTTCAGAAGTATAAGTACAACTTCATCTGTTCCTAAGGGTAAAAACCACAAACAAATTCCATTTTTTCAGAAGTATGGAAGTAATTAGAGGAACACATTACCTATTAGATATATTGTTACTTATAAATCAATGAGAGGTATATTTAACCAAATTATTTTAAGCATTAGGTTTCACTATTATTCTCACATGGGCTTCATAATTAGAACCTTCAATTTCTACTGTTAGAGACCAAAAATTGTCCACTGGGTTTCAGGAAAAAAAAAAAAAAGAATAGAACAAACAAGTGAACAAAACCCCACAAGCATTCAACATGTCCTTAAATGCAATAGGTGGATTTCCTATTTATAGCCAGCAATCACTAAGATGTGCACAGCTCTAAGACCATCCCAGGAAAGAAACTGTTCCTCAGAGATTTACCCTAGGCAAGGAATGATCATAGGTTCCCTAACAAACATGTCAGAACTCGTTAAGCAGGAAGGTCATAAATACCAACAGATTATTCTAGCCATAAAGTCACGATTCTAAAAGGAAATTATTTTTATGGGCTTTAAATCAGGTATTAATGGTGTGTACCCAGATCCTCAGGAGGTGTAGAAGAGTGTAGCTCCATTGACTTCAACACAGAAAGACACTGATCTGCTTGAAAGAATCTTCCCTTGGGGAGCTATTTGTGAGTTGTGAGATTTGTATTCAGCTCTTTGTTTTTATTCTGTCTGATTCCTCTGTACACACATCAAATTTTTCACAAAACCAAATTAAACCCTTTGAGAATGAGTTCCATGCAGAAATATTTTTAAAGGACAGAAATGTCAATTAAAATAATGTAAAACATTCATAAATTGAACACAAAACTACCATTATTGGACAATAACTTAGATAAAGTAGAATTACACCACCAAAGCTTTAAGTTAAAAAAAAAAGAAAACAAACAAGAAGTAAACAAGTAGTTCAATGAAACTGTAGAACTAGAACTAATGAAGCCTGTCCTCTGATTTGTGTTGTTGTATATTCCTAGTGTTCTGAGTGAAGAAAGGTATGAGCACATACTGAAGCAGGAGTCTGCAGTAGACTTACTTTTAAGTGACACCTTCTGTAAGGATTTGTTGAAATATCTAACAAGAGGAGCTCATTGGCTTTTCTCTCAACTGAGGGATTTTTATCAGGTGTATCCCAAACACCTGTTTTCATTAACAGGAGTTAGCTATCATTGGAAATGCTCTATTTCTATCAAGTAAGAGTGCTCATCAAACATGTATAAAAGAGAGGATAGTTCTGTGTTTTTTTCACAGGAAATCAACCCCCAACTCAAATACATGTGAAACAGAGTAAGTGAAAATACAAAGAACTATTATTTTCCATATAGTCTTACAGAAGCTATACCTTGTGTACTTTCATCTTCTCAGGTCTGTTAATAGGAATTATTCACATCTGGACATTTTTTGAATTTTGAACATCAGTGTGTGTTGTTTAGTACAGAAAACAAAGCAAAACTTCACATGTGAAGTAATAATATATCAGGTTGTAATAATGGATGCATTTCAGATTACAGATTATGAGCATTTACTTATTCCTGTGAGAATCTTGCAGAATAGGTTGAACACAAATCTGCCTCTGGTGGTTTACTAGTCACAGGCAAAGCTCTCAATCAGTTCAGTAGAGCTTGAAGTCTAATGCAGACAGCAGGATTTTGATCAAAATTATAATATTGAACTATCATGCATTCGTATCACTGTGGCTGTTAATTTCTAAGATATTCATGCATTTATAGTACATGACAGCTGGATGAACTTGTTAGTATATGTATATGCCACTAATTATTCATTTCTAATTAATTATACTGAAGATTTTGCTTCTTGTATGATTGCTCATTATATAAACTAACAATCTTATAGTTACTGAACTGATGTAAAATCCCACATGAAGGTTGTTAATACATGTCACTGTTAAGACTGGTACACCTCAGTTAACAGGAAAAGTGCTTTGACAGGTGTAGCGTGTTGGCTGGTAATAAGGCTCTTTTGACTCTGCACTATGGACAGGTTTCTCTTCTATTTCTATTAAATGCTTAAATTGTACTTGTGATCCTCACAGCCCAAAATATAACATTTTCAAAAATGCTTTCCTACTTTTTTACTAATTCTTGTAGCTCAAGTATTACACCAGCTTGTAGTTGCTTTGAACATATATCTATTCAAATAGATTAGAAATTGCCTAAAACTATTATTAATCTAGGAATTATAGACAATACTGTGATAGTTATTAGCTAATATTCCTATGGTAACTTGAGTAGATTCAAAGTATTTCTATCATTAAAGAAAATAATATATTCTCAAGGTAATATGACTTTTTATGAAGAAAGAAAATGGAGATTATAGACAGAAAGTGCATGTGTTACATGACTCAAACTACTAAATTCCTCTGCACTTCAACTGAAGGCTTCAAGCATGCTCCAAGCTCTGCAAAATAAATTAGGATTATCTCAGCTTAGAACACTGAAAAATTACCTTCATAACAGCACAACAGTCCTTCAGTAAAGACCACACATGAAACAGCAAAAAGCTCTGCTACCTAGTATGCATAGAAAGAACATAAGTGAATTGACAAAGAAATGTCTTTCATATGTTGTTTAAGTAAAAGGACATCTGACACGATTCTTTGCAAGAAAACTAAGAGAAGTAAGTTGTGGTTGATTGTTTTACCTATTTTGTGGGCTTCCTCTAGAAGGCTGTTCTGTAATCACCGGGAGCCCTACTTAGCAGACATCCCTTTCTCCAGTGCTGAGAAGTGTCCAGATGCATAGTTGGGATCTTCAGGAGATTCAGACTGAAGACTCATAGGTTGGCGGGTTTTCTGTATATGCTTCCTTGTCAGTCCCCAAAAGTACAGTATAAATAAAAACTCAGGAACATAAAACAAAAATTCAAGGGTGGCAGAATTTCAGTAACAACTAAATATCCCTTTCACTCCCTGTCATGGCCCCCTCAAAATGAAAAAAAAAAAAAAAGAAAAAGAAAAAAACCCCACTCAGATTTCCATAATGCTTGCATATATTTTGTATGCTGTTTGCAACTCACTGAATTTTGTATTCCAGCATATGTCCATTATCTGTACTCTGAAAATGCTAGAAATGTTACAAATGTGTTCTTTTCCTAGGCATCAAAATATCCTATTTTATTAGCCTCATCAGATGTTTTCATAGCCCTAAGATTTGTTTGGTTTGAGCACATAAAATTGGTCCTCAATAAGGAGTCTGGAAAATACTGTGGTGCAAAAGTGGCAACCTTCCCAGCCCCTCCCTCAGATATTCCCCTTGAGAACCCAAGACATCCCTCATCAGGGAACTCTCCCAAATACTCAAATATTCTTACTCAAGAATTCCCCCTTCCAATTATCCAATTAAAGGTTTTTTTAGAAGATAAAATCCATTTAAAAAAAAAAACAACTTTATATTTCCCTTTTTATATGAAAGGGATTAATTATAGTTTTATTAAAAAAGGAGTAAAGCATGATATTTGTTTATGAACAAAGGTTTTTGTTTTGTCTATTACAAAGGTAACAACTAATATCTATCAATACCTAGCTTTTACTTAGTTATAAAAAAATCTTTACTCTTACAGTCTTTAGCTGCTGTCAGGGAGAGTTGTTTTGCAAGTCTGAATGAGCACAGAGACTGTTAACATGGTTAGTTTACATAATGAGTAGCTATAGAGGATGCAAAAATCATCAGCATAATTACTTACAAATGAATAATTAATAGCTTGTATGCAAGTTAAGAGGTTCATCAGAGTGACACAAATTCATGAACATTTATGAGCAATTAATAACTAGAAAGTCATTGAGTGTACGTGGAATTTTCAAATGGAAAAAATCACTTTTCCAAGTCATGAGGTTGCCAACAGTGTGCATCAGAGCGGTGGAAGGCTAAGCTTCAGGGACAAAGTGCCTACTGTGTGGGAATGGAGGATCATGGTAGTTGCACATTAATAGTTCATTTGTAAGGATCCAGCAGTGTCATAAACTTTCCAAGATCAAATTTGGTCTAAATGATTGACATGATTTAGAGAATTAAGCAGAAATGGAAGAGAGGGAAGTGAGTAGAAGAACAACAAAATGTGTCTTTCTTCAGAATTCATAGATATTCAAGGCGAACAAGTTCTGAACCACAACTCTCTAAATATGCTGTCTAATAGATGGAAGTTATAAAGGATTTAATGACTTTTTCATTTCTACCTGAAGGTGACTAATTTCAGCAAGAACAAAGCAGAACTCCTGCTATGTAAGGTTTGCTACAAATGTTCTGGTTTCCTACATGTTCCTAATGTCCCACTGAGGGCACATGAAGAATGAAATCCTGCTGACTGTAATAAAAGTCTGTGAAATTATTAGATACTTAATGACAATATATACTATAAGGCAATGACAGCAGTTTAGCATTAACAATAATGTAGACCCTACCTGCAAACTTCTACTATAGTAGCTTTTGAGTAATATTAATGCTAAATTGCATCTAACATTATTAGACTTCTTAATGAGGTGAGGTTTTATTGGGTTTTAAGTGCAACCTTCTAGGGATTCAAAATTCCCATTATTTTTTAATCCTTTTTAATAACAAAACCACCAAACAGTCACTAGCTAGGAAATATTTTTTTGGCAAAGTTTTAATGACTTATAGTTTCCCAAGATTGATGCAGCATAGAAGCATAGAACACAAACTACAAGGAGAGGGGATTGTGTGTAACAGCTGTAAAGAGGACATCAAGGGGTCAACTACATCTGAAAGAGGAGACTAAGGATTGCCCTATCTTATTTCACTGAAGCAAAACTTAAACATAGGTAGTAAAGGAAGCAAGGGGAGAGATGGCACATTCTGGAATCAAAAGGGTAATGTAAAGGAGTCCTTGTTAAGCTCTCATGTCCATAGTGGTTTGATTTTCATCTCACATATTAAATAGTAGTAGCTAACAATTAAAAGCAGTTATTTGTCCTTTACTGCAATAAGGTGTTTTCTCTCTTACATCACCTTCTCTTCTTTCTAAATTATTCTCCTCATGAACACCTTCTCATTTTCAATTTTCCAGTTTCCAGTAAAATGCATCAGAAGGGATTTTTATGACGGAGTGGTAGGGAGAGAGGAGGAGGTTTTTCGTCAAATAGATGAGGGAAAGATTTGAGGCAAATCAAGCAGCTCTCACAGGCTGTAGTCTTCTCTTCTTTAAGTGTATCAGAATCACAATACCAGATAAAATGCCTAACCAACTTTTTTTCTTCTCTGAAAAGAGAAGCAACTGATTAAATTATTTTTGTTCATCAGATACTGGATTATTGTCATTAAATTATTCCTGTATTTACTCTTATGGCTACTTTAATATGCATTGGGTAGTTTTTAATGAAGTAAATAAAGTGTTCTTAAACTTAATCATCTAAAAAAAATATACTTAAAAAATTATGTTTTAAAAAGAAATCTAAGAACTAGATATGTACAAGCATTTTTTTCTTCACTCTTATATCTCCACCATCTCCTCCTCTCCAAACAGAAATCTATCCAACATTCCATCACCAAAAAAACTCTGGAAATAACAAAACTCCTCCAGAAATTTGTTTTGTTTTGAGATACAAAGGTAATGGTTTATAGCTAAATCAAAGACTGGAGTTTGGGAATTGATTTTTTCTTTATTATTCTTTTTAACAGAAGGTGGATTATTGTATTTTACAATTGCTGATTTACATTCATGTGATTTGGTATGTTCTCATGGTTTCTTTATGCTGTACTGTTTCCCTTTTTTAACATCTTTGTCTTCCACACTGGATATACGTCTACTTATATGGTTGTCTAATTTTCTTTCTTCACTACAGGAAATATTACAGGAAAGTTTATATGCATTTAAAAAAAAATAAATTCTTTGTTTAATATTGAATCACTCAAAATAGTTTATAATAAACTTTTCCCCATTGAGAATGAGGAAGTAAAAAGTATCTGTAGCTATTTTTTTTAATTGTAAATCTTTAAATTTACTACTTAATGCAGTGTTTGAAAGTCATCCTTAATTTACTCTTTGTGATATTCAACAGTGAAACTCTCCTGTCTCTTCTGGTTGTAGAAATGCCTTCAGTATACATAGTACAAAACTATTGAAAGCAGGCTCTTGGTGTTCAACTTGGACATAAATCTGATTCTAGTAGATCTTTTACAAGCTCTAGTTTAAAGATTGTGAGAAAAGTTGACTGAGCTAAGGCTAAATCTTATGAAGTTTCCAGGCAGGGCCCAATCACTGACATAAATTACGCTACAAGGTATTTCATCCCCTAAACAGAGGCTTACCCTTCCTCTTTGATGCACTTTTTTCTGATCTGAAGTTCAGTGTTGTGTCCATCACAAGTGAACCAAGATTCATAAATGGCATGTCTCAATCACTACTTTGCTTCCACGTCATTTATCCTTCAGGTAAAAGTTTAGCTCAATAAAGTGCTGCTTTCTGTAGTTACACATTTTTCAGAATATGATGAACATAGACTTTAAAAGGATGACAACCTTAGATTTTTCCCAGACTGAAATCTCATAAACTTTACATTTGAAAAAAAATCATTATTAAAGTCCAAGACAGAGAGCATGAAGTTTATAAAGCTTTTTGGGTTTGACATTAGGCAAAGTTTTACCTTAGTGAAGTATTTGAGCAAAATATTATGACATTTCTTCATGTGTCCATTTATAAGTGTGTTAATAAAAAATACTCTCAAGTTATAGTTTTTAACCACTCTATTAAAGTTTCCTGATTGTAATTTATCTAATTGCTATTGAACTTCAATAAAGGTCAGACAATCAAAATAAAAGGTCATAACTGAAAGGAATATATTACAGGGCATACATTCATCAAATTCTTTTATACTTTTTATTCATGAAAGAATTCATTTAAAATCCATTCTTACTTAAATACAGGGTATTTCCATTTTCAGTAGAGTGATAATTTCTATAGGTTATATTACTGCGATACAACTTTTTCATCTTGGAAAACCACTGAAAAAAAACCCTGCCATTAAGTTCCAGTAGTATTTATCGGTCTAATGTAAATCAGTTTTCCCTATCTGAACTGGATCAAACTCTAACCAATAAAAGTACATAACATCAAGTAAGAACACACTCTAATGTAAATATTCAAGGAATGTGAATTATAATGGTATTCTTAAAATTTCTCTAAATCAATTGTATAAAATCATCAACTTGGTCAAAAAAATGGAAGAGATTTTATTATTCACAGCAGTATAACTCCACAGACTGAGTAGTGTATATATATATATATACCAGGTGCAACAGAAGAACCAAATAAAAAACTGCTAATCTAGGAAAGTAACACATGTTCATATCTGAGAAATAGAATATTGTAAATAATTGTAATATTCTATGATTTTCCTTTTCAGGCTATTAAAAAATCATAACTAATACAAATATTCTGTAGATAAAGTCAAATATCTTTCTTAGTCTATTGATCAATAAGAAAGAAGTTTAAAAGGTTCAACAATTTGTCAGAGAATGAAAGAGAATATTAGTCAACAACAGAGTAGATGTCTCTGTGATTTTAAGCCTACTTTTCATTTCACTTCTTTATTAACCTAAAATATCTTAGAATTTCTCTCTAGCTTTCCAAATGTAGATTAGCACAGTAGTTTACTCAGTCTGTGCCAAGACAAAGGGCACTTTTCCTGAGGAGGCTACATCTCCTGCAGAATCCCAACGAGCTTTTTGAAAAGTAACATATATTGCATCAATGATTCTGTTACAGCCATTCATTAATATGGCTGGACAATATAGATCATGAATACCCTCCTACATCAAAGAGGACTATTTTGGGGAGGATCTCTGCACAGCTATATGACAGGAAAAGCAAGCATATGCTTCCTTTTTGGTTTCAACTTCTTATTATGTTAGATTTATGTGTCTTTCAGAATTCAGTATTTTCTTTTCTATAAAGCACTTGTGCAGAAGAACTAAGTTACCTCTAAATCTGTTGAGACTGAGTTCTCTAAAGTTTCTCATTAAGACATGTCTACTACCCACTGAATAATTCATAAATGTTTTCTGAATATGCACAAACTTTTTAACAGCCTTTAAAAAATTGAGTTGGCAAAAGCAAGCCCAGTGTTAGAGTATTTGATGCATTAATACTGTTGGTAATACCAGTAATTGTTTAATTATAATAAAGAGTAACGGAGAAAGAATACTGAAGAAAAACCCATCTCTTCATTTCTACTCGCTACCATCTAGATGAGACACCTTAGGATGGCATCAGCCCTTTCCACAAGGTGTCACTGCTGGGGCTCAGGATAAGACACTTACCTAGCTAGACGGCTGCACTACCTCCGGTTACAATCGTCTCTCTCCCTGATGGCACGTAGCACAGACCAGTCTGAAACAAAGCAGAAATGTAGGAGTTGAACATGAAGATCACTCTGTACCTGAATAAACTTGTAACATGGATGCACCTATTGTTTACTATTCCCGAGGCATGGCCTGCAGTCTTTCTGGCTGTATACAAAATTATTGTGTTTCAGTGGGTTTACATGAGCCAAGGATATCAGACTGTTAACCCCAATTCTTACCGTTTCATCAACCTTATCATTTTCAGATTTAACTGTCATGTGATTTACAGGCAATTTAATATTCATTTCACCATCATTGATGAAAATGTTGAGTCTTACAAGGCCTGTTGCAGATCCCTACAGTACCCATCACTTTAGCTATTTGCTATGGTTGATTCTTTTGGTTAAGATATTTTTCCATCTCTGACTAGGCAAATTCAAAGTCCTTTTATTAAGTGTTATACATATATTTTGTTTGGGTTTTTAAATTATCCTCTCTTTATCTGCTTAAGTGGCAATATATTAGGTCCTCCAAATTCCTTTATCAGCCACATTTAGAATTCCAAAAATGCAGTACATTAATACTCATGTGACACATTTTCTATTTAATAAAATATATTTCTGAAACTATTTGTCGTGGTTTAACCCCAGCCAGCAACTAAGCACCACAAAGCTGCTTGCTCTCTCCTTCCCCCCACTTCCCCAAGGGGATAGGGAAGAAAATGGAAAAAAATACACAAAACTTGAAGGTTGAGATAAGAACGGTCTACTAACTAAAACAAAATATCATAACAACGATAAAATGTAATAATAATTATATTGTAATGAAATGTCATACAAAAGAGAGATACAAAACCCAAGAAAAGATAAATGATGGACAGTGCAATTGGTCACTACCCACTTCCCTGCCAACTCCTCTTAGTTTCTGTACTGGTCATGACATTCTATGGTATCAACTTAACAGATAACAAGTTACTTAACAAACACATATGTATCGCAGAATTGCAGAATGGTAGGGATTTGAAAGGTCCTTTTAGAGATCATCTAGTCCAATCCCTCTGCTAAAACAGGTCCACTCTAGATCAGGTTGCACAAGAATGTGTCCAGGCAGGTTTTGAAAGCCTCCAGAGAATGAGATTCCACACGTTCCCTGGGCAGCCTGTGCCAGGGCTCCCTCACCCTCACAGTGAAATAGTTGTTCCTTATGTATAAATGGAACTTTTTATGTTCCAGGTTTTTCCCATTTCCTCTTGTCCTGTCACTGGATACAACAGAAAAAAGTGATGCCCCAACCTCATGACATCCACCATTTAGATACTTGTAAATATTAATGAGATTCCCCCTCAGTCTCCTCCTATCCAGACTAAACAGCCCCAGTTCCTGAAGCCTTTCCTCATAAGGAACATGCTCCAGTTCTCTGAACATCTTAATTTCTGATGAACAGATGACATTTTTCTCTGGAGAAAATGCATTGCAATAGTAAATTATTTTAAATTTGGAATGCAATTTAAAATATTTTGGAATTAAATGTACTGTGATTAGAAAAAGTGTTCTTCTGAGAAATTCAAGTTGGATGTCGTATATTTTAACTTCCTGGTGCTAAAAAAATCCACAGAATGTGTAAACTTGCAAGATATTTTCCAGTGATGAATATACAAGCCTTTCCAATTGTTTGAGACAGTCATTCGGGATAATCAGTGAATAGAAAAAGACTGCTTTAAAAAAAAAAAAATTATAACTCAAATCCAATTCTGTTAAAATTACACTTACCTCCTCAAAAGCTCATTTGAATCAATCTATACAGAAATGTAGTACAACCCTAAATCTCGGAACAATAACAGCAACATGTTAGGTAATGACAGAGGAAAGAAGTCAATCTTTTATTAAATCCACTGAAAATAGTACTCATAGTGTCAATTAAGGACTAGGAGTCTCTTAAAATACTACTTGAAGTACTAGGTAGAAGCAACATTTTCCCCAGAAGTTTTCTAATTTTATCCAACTGTACGCTATTAATATAAGCAGTGATTGGCACATCTACTGTGACTAAAGTTCATCGTTTATAAAGTTAGTTAATTTTCATACTATACAGTCATTTCATTAGTTGCTTTCTTAAGAAAAGCTGGGTTTCCTTAGCTGATGATTATAATTCAGCCTCTTCAGAACTAAAACCAAGCATTCACCTCCAAAAAAAAAAAATTCTTTAAGCATTGAAAGTTCAGCACATGCACATGGGAGCCTCAGTTTTGAGGAATGTCAAGACAGTACTCACTTTTCAAACTGGATCCTCTTTTACATACTTTTTAGGCATGTCCAAGGGAGAAAATAGAGAGAGAAGTAGACAACGGGCTTTTTTTCTGGCTCTATGATGTTCTTAACACTGCAGATAAAGCAATGGTGAGGGCTGTGTAATTTGACTCTGCAAAAACATATCAAAAATGTTGTCCAGTTGAGCCATACAGAAAGACAAAGATCCCTCTTAATCTTCAAGATTTTCCCGGGACAGTGCATTTATTCTGTGTTTTGTAGTCTAAGAGTATTGAGAAAAAAAGCTATGAGAGTCTTGTACGGACTGAAAGGCTCAATATCATTTTGGAATAACCCTTCCTATGTGCTCATTGGAACTTCAGGTATAATCATTTTTCTCTCCATTTACTTCAAAGTATTTAATCTGACAGCAGAACAGACTAAGGTGGAACATTTAATCCTTCTCAAAGGTCAGAAGATCTAAACAGAGAACACTGCTGACTTGTAACAGATAAAGCTAAACATGAAGGAACTGAACATGTAGAGCAAGAAAAAGGTCAGACTTTGAACTAGAGCCAACCTGGTAACATGAAGCATTGATACGTCAACTTTAGAGTATTACAGTTTCTTTATATAATTCATATAAAGAACTACTCTTTTTCTAGTGAGTTAAAATAGTCTGCATGCTAAAAGATGTTCACTTCTGGAACAGCACCATTAAATCTCTTTTCAATGTAGGTATCAGAATCTGAACTGCAAAGGATGAAAACCTCAGTATACATTGCCTCAAATCCTTTGCAGGCTCTGGACTGTTTCTTTTAAAACACAGCTGAAAGAAGAGGTGCAAAGAGTTTTCTTGCCAAACTACTTGATAAAGTAGCTATACATGGGAAACAAAGTACATTTAGACACATGAAAATAAAGGGTAGCAATTCTTTTCAGAACATTTTATTTTTCTGTGAAATTTTTGACAAAAAATATCTGTAGTATCTTGAATTAGCAGATATCAAAGGTCTTTGTTCAAAGCTGAAAGTCCATTTTAGTTTCTTGTTATAATTAAAAATTTAATATGAAACTTGTTATATCGCATTCAAAAACCATTTCCCAGATGTTCTGGCTTCTCAGTATTGAAGATGTCTTGTTACTAACGCAGCTTTCTCACATAGCCACAGTAAAAATCTTTGTTGAAAGTATTATCTAACCCTTTTTCTAACTAGTCTTTTCAGATAGAATGACAGAGAAAACGAAGGACAGAATTTAGGTAAACTAGAAAATCCTTCCATAAACTAAAAGACAGTTAAAAACGAAAGTGGGTAACTAAATACATTTTCTACTTTTTTGATCATATTTCTTAGATTGTAAATCTAACTCTAGTACACTCACTAAACACTGCCAGCTTGACAGTACCTGTCTCCTCACTGATGTATTCTGCGATGACAAGCACGACTGATGACAATATTGCATAACTCTCACCTTTCTTCAAATCTCTCTTCTTCCTTTTGTGACATATAAGTACTCACCACACTGTCATTTTCTTTTCACCCATACACTTTGACAGATAAACTGTGAAAGGGAAATGAGTTAACAGAAATCATGTTTTCTTATTACATTAATTTTAACATACCTGGACTAGCCACCTTTCTTTCAGGAGTTTATGCTATGAAATTAACAACTTGATAACCAAACTTTTCCACAGCAAATTATACTGAACCTGGAAAAATATATTAACAATTTGCTTTCATGAAAAACACAAAGTTTAATTTGAAAATATTTTCACTGATGCCTTGGATTTTTTTTGTGTTTTTTTTTTCTTTCTGACCTACTAAAGCAGCTACTAAGAGTAGCAACCAGTCTAGCCACTGAAAAATTTCTTAAATATGCTCAATTCCTCTAAAGTACAGATGGTAAAATAGAGCTGGTGATCTAGTACACAGTACATCCAGAAAGCTGTTATCTGAGATTATGCACAGGCTCGGTCTTTCAGTTCTAAGCACCCCGATGCCTTCAGAAGCTGGAGCTGCAGCTAAATCATTTGGTGCCATGGAAGAAGTACCTCAACTACACTGAGCAGACAGCTCCCCAGGGCCTTGGAGGGAGACAGCTGTGGCTGTCCCATGGATAGACTACAGCAAATGCTAAGATTTTAAATCAAATTTTAAAATCAGCAGATTTTTCTGATTGAGTGCTAGTTTTTCAGTTTCCAGGTTTTCATTGGATTCAGTTCATTAAGCCAAAGGTCCTTCTCAAAGCGGTTTTAAATGCATTGCTTTGGGAGACTCAATTTGTATTAAACCAGTTTCCTAAAGGTTTCTCATCAAAAGACTTGTAAGTTCCTAGGATTTTGGGTTTTTTTTTTTTTTTTTCTTCAGCATGGACTATGCTGAGGTCTGGAGTTGGACTTTCATTCCATATTCATTTCTCTATAAAACTGGGCAAACTTATGTTTCTGAGCTTTCAAAGCATGACAGACTTCTCTGATAAAGTTATATTTGTTGCTATCTGTCCTTCTTTCTATTCTGGATATCCTGAATTTTTACTCACTTTGACACCATGGTTGGTAGAACATTCATTCATTCATTTCACTGGCTTGGATTTTGGGGAGATGCCAGAAGCTACCTCATAGTTCATTATGGAAGACAACAAGTTACAGTTCTTCACTAGGTGTTAGTGTTTTGCTTGTTAAGAAAACGTTACCAAGTGTCAACATTGTCACATTTTTACCTATTACTACCAAAGAAAACTATTATTTTGTTCATGTGAGTTTTTCAATACTGTTTCAATATTTGGGCCAAGAAAGAAAATTAAAGTAATAAATATTTATTCTGTGCATTATATTATATGCATGGGTAAATTTACGTTTGAAAAATTCTCAAAAAGATAAAATGTAAAAAACAGGGGCTTTCGCTCTCATGGGGAAAAAAAAGTCCACATATATCAATCATCATGCATGGAAACTTATTTGGTAAAATAAACAGAGTAAAGCCTGTGTAGCAGTCAGGCCTGGAAAGAAGCTACAACAGAGAAATCTATGTCTTTTAAAGAATCTAGATCTGCTGCACAGTTTGGTTGGCATGTGGCAAATTAAAGTTAATGTTAATTCATGTAAATTTATTAGACTCTTTCTTTAGAGTCCCTCATGTTTTCATTGTGCATTGTGTTTCAGTGAAGATGATAATAAGCTCATACAGATGCCACCAGTCATCAGTACAACATTAATTACTGACTTGCTCAGAAAGTATTTACAGCAAAAGCCGGAACTAGTGGTGCAGTACTGGCAATGCTAAGTTACCATTAGCTAGAGAAACAGAAAATATTACAGCAAATGCTGCTTCAAACTACTAAGGAGGGGAGAAAAAGAAGAAAGCAGGGAAGGTGAGAAGGTCACTTCTCTGGAATTTGAATTACTAACTCTAAACTGCAAAGCTGACAAATGCTATCTCTGTTAGCCTCAGAACTCACGTTCCAAATGCAAATAGGGCCCAGAAAAGGTCTGAGACTTAAAAAAACTATTTTATGATGTCAGCTCAGAGTCATTCATATTAACCCATCACATCAAATCCCACTGGGAAGAGCAAATATAAATCTTTAAGGTTAGAATCCAGGTAAGAAAAGCAGGAGATGGGAAGGAAAAAGCCATCTTACATATGACAAAGCTGACCCAGAAGCCTTAAGACTGTAAAAAATTATTAACGGCTTGTGTTTTCAGAGCACATTAAGCGATATCAGTAGGATTTGGCTTCCTATGTATGCATAGATGAAGGTTATTTTTATAAATTGTCAATGGGATCACCATGTCTATTTTATGGAACAGACAAATCTGCTCAAACAGAAATTGGAGTTCCGGATTGTAATCAGCCTGAGAGTATTCAAATATGAAAGAGTACTTGAAGCAGTCAGGAGACTATAAGATAAGCTAAATGGAGCTATTTTACATTCTTCTTATTAAGTTGAAGTGAGAATATCAAGATTATTTAGGAAGGAATTTACCATTTTTCCCATATATTATCCAAAACAATGGAATATATTTATATGAAATGCAAACAAAAGTACACAAGAGAGACAAATATGTTTATCCCCATTCTGCCATTGGAAATGGTTACTTTGCAGAGCATGGACAGAACTGAATACTGTATATTTAGGTCAATAAACCATTTCCTTTGGAGTATTTAACTATATAAGAGATGTCTTGGTTCATATCTTCATGGGCATCATGAAAATACATTACCTCTGAAAATTTATTCTTAAGTTACTGGGTTTTCTCAGTAGAAGAAAATACAGCTTGGAAATTGAAAACCAGGTGCAGGAGCCTGAACATACTCGTATTAGGGAAAAGGAAAATTTACATTTCTCTTGCTTAAAATCTATCTTGATTGAACAGAATTTCTGTTTTTATATTGAACCCATGAAAACAGTAAGACTGACAACAGATATACTTTTTGTTTACTGTTTCTAAAAAAAATACTCACCTGGAATTTATAGATGCTTCAGCTGCAATATAAAGTTATTCTCCCATTCATGTGGCTATCAGTCTACTAAGTGATCCTGGCATCAATAAGATTGATTTGTAAATAGAACATTCCTTACTGTTACCTTGCTGGAAAAATAAAGGTTAGGACAAAGAATAGAGGAAGCTGGGAGAGAAAGGAATGCAGTTGTCTGTTTAAAAAACACCTAGAGATTATCAATAACTCTGTGTCTGCCTAATTGCTATGTCAGTCATAGCATCTGGCAAATCTCTATTTCCAAGTGCACTAGTATGTATAATGTTGAGATGCCAATATTGACAGTATTTAAATCGCATATTATACAAAAAGAACATGACAAAAATCTTTTACTTTATAACTTTCTGCCTCATAACAAACTAAGCTTTTGTTGTCACTTCCTTTTGCTGTTGTATATACTCTCTATCTGTCATAGTTTGTAAATTGGTGCCATTGTATTCTTTGAGATACACAAACCTAGAAATACCTTTGGACCTACTGAGTTAAACTCAACTTGAATGCAGTCATAAAGGATTTGCCATTTACTTTGGGAAAGAGAAGCTGTACAGACAAGGTAACTGTTTCAAAATAATAACTGAAAACATCTTAACAAGACAAGCATTCCTCTCCTCCCAGCAGAAACAAAGCCAGAAATCTGCAGGCATACGTACCTTGAAGAATACAGAGTGATACAAAGGGATGGGAAATAAAACATTTATGTGTAGATTGTGTGATGATCAGAGCCCAAATCCCATTTGGGCATTCTCTTCTCCCACTGGAACTCTGTGTGAACACCAAGATATTGCTATTAAATCTGCTGAAGGTTTAGAATCATATTTTAAAAGTTCTTATTCAAAATCATCAATGTATATAACTATATTAATCCATCACTCAATGACATAGTATTGTTCTACTGAACTGATAATTCATTAGATTTTTTTTCCTTAGATAGTGTTTTGTAAAAAGACTAAATGAACCAGAGATCTTTCACATTGCCAACTCCTGCTCCTAAAAAAACCCCAAACACCAGCAAAACTAACCCAAAACTGGGGAAGTTAATGCTATGAAATCACAGAAGATATATTTTAGTGACAAACCATGAGTTCATCTCATTTTCATTGTGTCAGTTGAGTCATATATCATTCTATATATAGTCGTATTAGACTTACATGAATACAAAAAGAAATAGGTTATTGTATCAATATAATTATGGCAGAAGCAATGTTTTAGGGTAGATAATGAAATGTGACTCTAAATCCGCAGCTTGTCAGAGTGGATCATGAAGCCATGTCCTTGTTGCAAAGACTGTTTTGAAAAAAAAATGTCCTGTGTGATACTACCAGAACATAATACTAAAAACAGTGCTCTTCAAAACCTCAAAGACAGCGAGGACAGATGATATATTTTTCAATAAGATTTCTTCCCCCACCCCCCTAATTGTGTTTTCTCTGTGAGATACAGAAGACAGAGATTCAAATCTGTCTTCTGCCTGTATAAATCACATCTACATTTTTTCTGCAGTTTTGAATATTTGAATGGCAAGCATTAAGGATAAGATGGACTACAAAGTTAAGACCTTTGAAATGGAGGAAGGAAAATTGCAATCTGTTTGCAGACCCAATGAATATTTAAGACTCAAATTCTTGAAGAATTTTTTTTTATGTTTTAAAAATTAAGTATAAGAAAATCTCACACAAATTTCATAAAATTTCATACAGCAAACTAGACCTGAAAGGGAAACAAGTTATTAATATGATTGTAATTTTCAGTATTTGTTCTCATTTATCATCAGTAAGTCAAAATGAGTTTATCACTATAAGTCTTTTTTACACAAAGAAGATCACAGGCAGAAATTTAACAAAATTCCCAACTGGTCCTGTAGCTTTTCTCCTAATCATCGGACTACTGTTTTTTCTAAGCTGTGTGTCTTTCCCTTTTTCTCTTATTATGTTGTGCCAACCTAGACATTGCTCTCCCAAAATTTAACTCACATTTGTAATTTATTTGCTTTTCTATCACTAAGTAAATTTTAATTTTAAATATCATACTTACATAAAAGAAATCAGAACAAAAATGCTTAAAAAAAAGGTTTATATTATGACAGTAGTTTTTAAATCTTAAACATTAGAGACTACAACCTATAGAATTAGAAATATGTTAGGAAATAAGATTCATATTGCTCCAACAGAAATCTATCCAACTTCCTTGCATCCATAGCAGTAAACTATCATTATTTATATAATTTACCAAGCTGCCTACAAGTCAGAAAGAGCAGAATGACTATTATTTTGCACAAAGCATTTGTTTTCATTGCAGTTTCTTTTTATATTCTGTTAGGATAATACACACACGGGTGCTCAAATGTCAAATAATGATTGTAAATAAGATGGTAATTACAACCTAAAGGAGAATGCCTGAGAGAGCATGCAGTAAATGCTGTTACAGTCCAATCAATAACTGTTCAGAAAAGCCTTTTCTGTCCATATTCCATCTCAACCAAGCATGATTCAGTTAAAATATTTCATTTCTTTCTGTTGTCACAGAACATGACGAGATATTTCTAATAAAGGTAGGAGCCATTCAAATAAAATTGGATTAGTATGGATACAGATAATCTCAATATGAGAACAAGAGGTGCAAACAAGAGGTAATGAAGAAATAGTTCTATTAAATTTAAAAGAATCTTTCTCCCAGATAATCTAAGCAGATGTCCAGTCAGCAGCTGTAAAATATCTTCAGGTAAAATGGAAAGGGGGACAGAACAGTGGAGACACCAAATCTTCAATATTCCTAAGTATCAGCAGCAGCATTAATAAGAATAATCTCAGAAATGGCTAATAAAGCTGTTTTCTAATGCAAATCTATTAGCATAAATAACTTAAATAAAACTAATGAAACTAAAATTGATTCAGCTCTAAGCTATTTAGAAGTAATTGTTAAAAATGCAAAGACAATCAAACTCTGCCAATTTACCCCGAGTGCATAATTCAAATGAATGTTGACAATCAAATTCATAGCTTTAATTGTTATCCAGAGGAAAGTCACATTCATAAAAAAGACAACAATAAATTTACTTAAAAGCCACTCACATTCTATGAACAAAAACGTATGCCATTCCTCCTATATGGCTGAGTCAATCAGTAGATTGATCGCTACCTCATTAGTCACTGGTTGAAGGAATAAACGACCTTTTGAGGTTTACTCAAATCTAGATGTCCAGTTCTGGTAAACAGTTTAGTAGCATCAGATACTGAAGACAGAGATGCCTCCTAATTTCTGGCTGCTGGTGGTGCAAGGAGTAGGAACAGTGAGAGAAACAACCATGTGGACTCCAAGGTCAGTGAGGAAAGAGAGGAGGAGGTGTGCTGGAGCAGAGACTCCCCTGCATTCTACGGACAGAACTGGTGAAGCTGAGATTTATTTTCATTTCTTTAAAGACCCCACATGAGTGGTAGAGACTCATTTTGATAATGACCCCATATCCTGGGCTGAGACTCATTTTGCTAAAGTTGGCCCCAGATCAGGGGCAGCAATTCACTTTATTAAAGGCCCCAAGCCAGGGACAGTGACTATGGCCAGGGGAGGCTGTGTCCTGTGCGAGGGACCCAATCACTTCGCTACAGACTCTGAGGCAGAGGCAGTGATTTTCTTCATTAAAACTATGGCCAGAAGAGGCCATGTCCAAAGGGAGAGACCATTTATCACTATGGCTGGAGCAGGTCGTGTCTCAAGGAAGGGACCCAATATCCACAGCTGTAACTGTGGGAAGGAACCCACGACAAAGCAGCTCTTTAAACTTATGCCCAGAAGAGTCCTTGTCCCAAGAAAGGGACCCTGTGACTGCAGAAACTGCAACTGTGGCAAAGAATCCACACCAGAGATATTCACCAAGGACTGTGTCCTGTGTGAGCGACCCTGTATCAGCAGAAGCTGCAGCTGTTGGGAAAAACCCACACCAGAGACATTCGTTAAGGACTGTGTTCCATGGAAGGGACCCTGTGTTGGAGCAGGGGAAGAATGCCAGGAGTCGTCCTCATCTGAGAAGAGAGAAGTGGCAGAGCCCATCTGTGAGAGACTGACCACATCCCCCACTCCCTGCCCCCCTGAGCCACTGAGAGGGGAGGAGATAGAGATATCGGGAGCAGTGAGCTGGGCCTGGAAAGAAAAGGGGCATGGGGGAGGGAGACCTTAAAGTACTGGTTGTAATTTTCTCATCATCCTACTCCCTTTTTGCTTTTATTCCATTCTGTTTCTTGTAGAATAAACTTTCCTACTTTCCTCTCTAAGTCGAGTACTGGAGTCTGTTTTGCCCAGAAGCATAATTGGCAGCGAACCCTCCCTGCCCTTGTCTCAATCCACAACAACCTTGCTTATTTATTTACTTCCATTTCGCTGGGGCCTCTACCATGCTAACGAGGGTGGGGGTGAATGAGGGCACCAAGTGAGAGACAGTCATGGTGCTGCTGTGCTAGCCGGGCCAAACCACAACAGCCTAGCTAATCTTTTCTGATCTTGTGCGCCTCTATGCAAACCCTAATGGCATTGAGAAGCACAGACAAAAATATATCTGGCATACATGGGGTTCATAGTCAAGAAAGAACACTTTCCAGGGACCAACTGATCCATATTGAAGAAGGCCAGGCTATATATGTTTCTGAGCTCTGGAATATCTTCATGACATACCACTATATCTGCCCTTGATAACTTGTTTCTTTCCACAGACAGAGTCTGTGCAGGCCTTTACTGTTCCACTAGTGTATTTCTGGCATAACCTTAGCCACTCTCAAACTACTTGATACATCTTTAGACACTGTAATGCATTTTTAAAGTAAAACTTTGCTAAAGCATTGCACAAACAGGCAATCAAAACTGTATGAAGTATTGGTATCGAAAAAGGCACCATTATTTATATAGAAGCTGGAAAATGATTGGCTCATTTAACCACACTATATATAAATTTTATTGGGAATGCAAATGAACTTTTCATGAAAATAGATGCAAAGTAGGAAAAGTGGAGTCATAGGAGTGTTAACAGTTACCTTTGCAGAAGATACTATATAAATACATTTTTTAAAGTTATTATTTCATAAATAATAAGATAATAAGACAAGATAATAAGCTAAATATGAGCCAGTAATGTGCCCTCGTGGCCAAGAAGGCCAATGGCATCTTGGGATGCATTAAGAAGAGTGTGGCCAGCAGATCAAGGGAAGTTCTTCTCCCTCTCTACTCTGTCCTGGTAAGGCCTCATCTGGAGTCCTGTGTCCAATTCTGGGCTCCTCAGCTCAAGAGGGACAGAGAACTGCTGGAGAGAGTCCAGCGCAGGGTCACCAAGATGATCAGGGGACTGGAGCATCTTTCATACGAGGAAAGACTGTGGGAACTGGGGCTGTTTAGTCTGGAGAAGAGAAGATTGAGGGGAGATCTTATTAACATTTATACATATCTACAGGGTGGGTGTCAGGAGGTTGGGACATCCCTTTTTTCTATAGTAGATAGTAACAGGACAAGGGGTAATGGGTTGAAGCTGGAACACAAAAAGTTCCACTTAAACATAAGAAAAAACTGTTTCACCGTGAGAGTGACACAGCCCTGGCACAGGCTGCCTAGAGGGGTTGTGGAGTCTCCTTCCTTGGAGGTCTTCAAGACCCGCCTGGACATGTTCCTATGTGACCTGATCTAGGTGACCCTGCTTCTGCAGGGACGTTGGACTAGATGATCTCTAAAGGTCCCTTCTAACCTCTACCATTCTATGATTCTATGATAAAAAGAATTTACCTCACAATCATTACGCATTATTCTAAGCAAGAGTTCTTAGCTGATTCAAATATCAATATACGATAGCTTGTTCTAATTAGCTCAGCCTCTGTACTATTTGCGGATTCATATTGTGAAATGAGTTATTGCCATATGCTTCAGCATTATAGGAAGGTGTATAGAGTTTTTTGGTATTTAAAATATTTTCAAATATATTACAACTATAGAATGCTCATTTACTCCCAAATAATTTTCTCTGATTTAGACAGTTTGATACCTTTTGATCTCTACTTCTAAATTATGTCTTGCCTCACTTGCTCCTCTGTGTAATCTGCTTGTCATGTTTCTGCCCATCATTTGTTTTCCTATTAAAAGCACTGAAACATCTTATGATGACGATATTTCTCCTTTGTACGTTACCATATCATCAAGTTATTTATACTTCCTGACAAGCTACATTTTTTTAAGATTCTTAATTATGTAAAGTGTTTATTTTCTTGTTATTTTTCCTACAATATAGTTTTTGACACCATTTCTGCTCAGCAGTCCAGGAGGAAAATATTTTTATAGGACCATTTGAAAACCTAGCATGTTCTATATCAAATTCCATATTTCTGTAAATTTCAGAATTTCTAATAGAAATAATATTTTTCTAAAACAAAGTACTAAGATGACAAGTTTTAACTGTTTAGATCAATGCAGAGTTTTAGGTAAGAATTCAGATTTTTTTTTTTTTTAATGGGAAAAATGTAGACAACATCAACGATAATAATTAGCACCAAGCAGTTCACAGTGGTAGCTAAAGAGAAAGATCAGAAAATTAACAAGAATAAAAGCAGCAAGAACACATATGATATTTTCAAAATAAGATAGTAAATTTGTGGATTTTGTCTGTCTTCAGTAGGTGAATACAGAACTCTGAAAGTCAACTGGTTGACTGGATCAAATACGCAGTTGAATGTGTAGATTCAACCAGGTTACTCTGCCATATATGAGCAACTCATGTTTCAAAGGCAGCATTAGGATGAAAGCTCTGGACTGGGTATAAGTTATGAATCAAATGCCTGGCACTTTCCTATTCCAAAATCTCACAAGTAATCTTGGAATATTTTCTCTGTTCCTCACATCTATATGGAAGATAACATTTCTCCTTTATGAAAAGGGTCAGACTATTCAGAGACTCTAAGAACAGAGAATAATTATTCTAGCAGATGTTTCACAACATACAACAAGGATGTCCAGCACTAAATTTTTCAGAACAGCCTTCTTTCATGATAGAGATGTGTTGCAGATAGCATAAAGGTCTCTGATATTAACAGAAGATAACATAATACAATATATTGTTGTGGTTTAGCCCTGGCTGAACAATAAGCAAGCCACACAGTTACTCACTCCTCCCTACCTTAGCAGGATGGGGAGGAGAATCAAGAGAGTTCTAGCACTTTGTGGGTTGAGATAAGGACAATTTAATGGAACACCACAAAGAGTAGGCAGTTACAATGATGGCGAAGGGACACAGGAACAGCTTTCTGGTGTCGCTGCTCACCGCCCGCAGCTCGATGCACAGCCCCGCAGCAGACCCTCAACGCCACCACCGCAGCCCAGCCACTGCCCTGAGGGCCTCAGCGTGATGTCACATGGGATTGAATTGCCTGGCCGCACCCCCTGGCGGCGGCTGGGCAGAGTTAACCCTATACCCACCAAACCCAGGACAAGTATCTTGGAAAAAAAAAGAATCAAATACAAAGCACATTTAATTGCTAGCAATGAGGTCAACTCACATAGGCATTAGGTACCAAATCCAACATTAGATGTTCTAGACCTTGCCCCACAGTTTGTTTAAACCTGGAGGTGGCAAAGTTTTCCATATTCAGGGCTCTCTAGGCAGCACATTTCTGATTCTGAGCCGGTACAGCTGGTCTTCTGAGTGACTCAGGTGGCTTTTGGCATGCAAAAATCATGTCTTCCACCTGCCTTGCTTGACATGCCTTGGCCTTCTCCCAGATCTGCTGGATCCAGATCCATGTTTGTCTCAGGAGTAGGTACAAGTCTCCAAGGCATCACAGAAGTGGAAGTTGGTGGGAAGGCACACTGCTTTCTGCTTCACATCTTTGAAGTGAAAGGACTCGTCAATGCTGAGAAGGATTCAAACTTATTCCTCTCTTGATTCTGAGTAGACTCATATCCCCATCACACTACCTGTACAACTAGCTAGTTGTTGAGTTGTAATATCATGGATGTCTCTCTATTTTTCACTTTTAATAGACTAGAAAAGTAGGTCTCAGTGGCCTTGCAGTTGAGGCACTCATCCAGGGGTTGGACTGTGTTTCTACTCTAATGACAATATATAAGGGGGTTTTAGCCAATGACTGCTTCATGTAAATACTGTAAGTTGTGCATCACACCTTGCTGTGCCTAACTCCCTGCTCTTCACACAAGGTGCACACAACAAAATTGGTTCTGCTACAGGAATCTAGGCCGAGCAACGAGTCACTAGATGCCTTTATGGATCTGTGCCCAGGATTTTCAAGATGTATCAGCTAGGCCTTTTAACTGAATCAACATTTGAGTATGTTTAGAAGGTTGTGTCTAGAAGTAGTAACAATGTCAAGACATGAATTGTACTAATGCTATTTCTTCTATTCTACACTTCATTCTTTCAGTAACTGTGCTGCACTCAAAGCAAAACTGGAAAGCAAATAGCAAAATGGGATGCTATAGTTGACATGGGAAAGGAAGATCATGTAGATCAACTGTGATCCAGTTTAGAAGTACTTGTGTTTTCTGTTAACGCTTTTTGATTGAAGGTACTCCTACTTGTTTCAAAACTTGATTTTTCAAAAGCATTTTCTGTGAGTATCTACACTAATCTATTTGCCTAACACAGAAAATTAAGTCAATTACATTTTCTCTTAAAACTCCCTTTTTACTTGATACTTTAAAAATAAGAAATTTATTTTATACAAAACATTTTTCCTTTTTCCAGATACTCTGACGCACTGTAAAAATAGTAGTTTATTCACTTGTTTAAGTTTGTCTCAGTACAGAACTCCTAAGCTGTGAAAAAAAGAATGTATTTTCAAGCTCATGCAGGAATCTGTTATGCACAATGTGTGTCAAACTGCAGACATTTCTTATTCTGTCTCTTTGTACCAGAACATCTGATTGTTGATGACAACTGACATTTTTTATCATAAGTTCAACAGTTTAGTCTGAAAACATTCACCATGACTTAGGGAATTTATTTTGATAAGAGAACACTGGTAGTCTGAGCCCAGCTTTGACCTTTAAAAATGAATGTATTAGGAAAAGGGTGTGGGAGAAGGAAAAAAGCTCTGTTTGCCTTATACACAGACAGTATTGTTGGCTTGCTGATCAGATTGCTACTTGCAGTTGAACATCAAGGTAGTCAGGCTTTCACTAGAACAGGAAGCTGGTTTTGCAAAATCTTTGCATTCTTCATGTCATATTTTTATTATTTTTTTTTAATGCAGAGAGAATAGGAAAAGCTGTCATTGTGCAACTTTGAAGAGTTACTTACCATAATTTCATGTGTGCGTTTTTTGAGATAATAGTGTTATGTGTCAGGACACTCACTCATGTTTCAGATATCCTGCTTGATTCAATGTTCAATATTTGATTCATAAAGTGTTTGTTTTCAATTTTTTTTAGTAACTACACAATATTTTTGAAATATACCTTCTAATCCAATTCACACAAAGAATCTACTATGAGTCTTTTTAAAATATGTTTTATAGGGTTTCATTCATTCATGAGGAGGCAAAGGTTATGCTAAGAATTAACAATATTTGCATAAAAACAAAAACTTAGTTCTTGTACTCCCAATCATTCAAATAAAGGTTCATGACAGAGTATTATGATATTCAGCCTGCTTTTTTGACTTTTCAATCCATTCTTCTCAGTCCAATGCGAGACTGTGATACAAGTGCAGAGTACACAAAAGTTCAGATGTATTCTTGTGTCCAGAATTCAGATACAAAGTGGAAGGTGCCAGGGCTAGGAATAGACATATTCCACACATGTTAAGAGTGAACAGTAAAAGAATAAATTCTGAAATAAACTGTTGTCTGAAAATAAGTGATGTGAAACAGTATGGAATTTGTATGGCCTGATTGAGCTTTCTGGGTAACGCTCAATGCAAATTAGTTTGTGTATGGGCAAAACAGGGAAGGAAGATGGAAGGGACAGCCTCATGCTTTGGTTATACTCTGAAAATACTTCGGATATGACCAACTAACTGTATCACTCAGCTTCTAAAAGATCTTTTGAGGATTCATGATCTGGCAGACTGTTTTACACCCCTCTACACCGCTGAGTTATGTCACATTATTCCACTACAAAACACAGCAATCCTCTCTCACTTCAGAAGAACTTACACAGGTTGCCAAAAAAGTCACAGTATTAATCAAAATATAAGAGAGGGATGCATGTAGGTAAAGTTTTGATCCACAGAAAATCCTGAGAAAATATCATGAGTGTCCCTAGATGCTGGTGCTAGACATTGCAGATTGGTAGATTGTTTTAGCTTAAAAACACAAGATGAGCTGTTTTGAGGTTGTATACCAAAATAACAAACTAGCTGTGTAAAAAATCCTGCCTTCTTCTCTGAAGATCTGAAATCATTACTACACAATGGCACAAGTCTTTGAAATAGTACAGTTTTAATTGAATGCTGAATTAAGCTACAGAACTAAGTGTTATGAACTACTTCTACTTTAATATCTGACTTTGGGAACTCCTAGCCATCTGAAAACAAAAACTAGAGAGAGACAACCCGATAACAAGCTTTAGGAGCCAGAGTCCCCAGACTCTCTTAAAGGACTTTTCTGCAACCTGGAGGCAAAATCTACAGTATGTTGAGAAGGGAAAATTTTTCCCAATGGAAGAAAATGAAAAAGGGCAGAGGTTTCCAGGAGCAAAGATAGATGTCTATTTTGATTTCTCTCTTCCATATCCCTAAAGGACTTGCACCAATTTTCCACTGAGCAACAAGAATTAGTAACAGCCAGGCTGCAGGAGCTGACATTGACAAAGGCCAAGATGAGTGAGCTAACAGTGACTTATTGTTGCTGAAGAATTGGGATACCAGCTATTGGATCCAAAACTTCATCTCACAACATTTATTGCTGAAATACAGCAGAGAGCATTGTCCCACAATGCTTTCTGCCTCAGCTGCTTATCCACAAAGCAGGCCACCGTTTGACTAAAGGATCGGTATATGATATTATCCTGAATAACGATGGGAGCTAGGAGTTCATCACTTGATGCTGCAAGGGTCCTGCTGCTGTACATATCTTGTTTAGATTAGAGTGGTAGGCAGCACTTTTCCACAGCAAGAGATCCTGCAGCATGAGATTTGAAGATGCGTTCCCTGAGTCCAAGTTATAAGGTGCCACCATGGTGTGTGTCATACAGCAGCAATGGGATTTCTAAAACATGGACTAGGAATGAGAGTGGTTCAAGTCACTTAATGAACCTAGGCCTGAACTCAAGGACTTCTATTCCAGTTCAGAAAATAATCCCTTCTACATCCTATGGATGAGAAGCATATCTTTTTACAGAAGATTGCGTGTTTGATGTAATCTCCAGAGAAACGGAAGGTACAGGTTTGTGTGGTCTCAAAGAAAAGCATGAGTAAATACACTAAATTCAATGTACCTACATTTCTGTTATCAATATAAATGCTGAAACAATCGAACTATGGTGGATTTTTTTTTTTAAATGAAAAAAACGCTTTCAGTTTTTACTTTCAGTTCAAGAAAAGTTATGATTGCTTTGTTATGGAGAAACTAATTCCTTAATTGATCTCAGACAACACTTATTTCAGAGAGTGTCCTCACATTAGTTAAGAAACATTTCATTATGGAACTTAGTCAGAGTGGAAACAAACTTGAGACAGACCTGAGATAATCACTGACCTTCAGGATCCTCTTAAGTAGCAGATAACAAAGAAAAACTGCAGAGATGTAGTAATTTTTGCTACTGAAATGTAGTTTATCTATGGATATAGCCTCAACAGTAGCTACTCAAATAAGAGTAGCACAATATTTTTTTTATTTACGAACCTAAATGTTATTTACTTCAGCTTCTTTCTCTTCTTGGATGTAGAGAGGCTGTAATTCTGTGTGAAAAAGTCTCTAACTTCCTACTTAACCTATGCTGTTCAATTTTCATTCTTTTGTTGATCTCATCTCTTTAGATTATAAGCTCTTCAGAGCAAATTAATAATTTACTCATACATCTGTAAAACAGATAAGTTCTTCTAACTTTTCGTCATGTCTTTTCCAAGAAAGTCGCTATCCCTTAGTCAAAATAGCGTATTAAAAATGGTCTATAGACTGACAGCAATTTATCCAGCAGTATCTGTGAATTACAGTTTCACAAAGAATTATGTACAAGCATAACTTCTGGCCCTATGAAAATTCCATTTAATATGGCAAAATTTCAAGAGAAAACAGTTCAATTTCTACCCAAAATGAAATTAAAAAAAAATCTAAAAAATCTAGAAAATCTCCCATTATCTATTTTACAAAAAAAAAACCCCACACTTTGAATTTGCAGCGTGGCATTTTTTAGCAAAAGCACGTGCAACAGATTCTGGTTTTGAACAGTGGACCATTTCAAAGTACAAAATATTTGTAAAAAAAGCAAAAGAAAGTGACAATTTAATTTATCATTCATTGATGTTACTACACAGAATCTTGTAGACTTAATTGCACGTGTCAGTGTTTCAGGGAAAACTTCCTCTACACAGTAGCAACAATTAGGAAACTATATAGAGAGAATACACTTGGGTGCATTACTGGTAGCTGAAATACAGAAGGCTATTATCTGCTGAATATTTACTTTATTTATACCGAGATAATTTATCTTTATCTTACTGATAATGCCATGCCAAACCATCAGAATGCAATTTGTATGGGCACTGCTATG
The DNA here is from genome assembly GCF_028858725.1 of Colius striatus. Lineage (NCBI taxonomy): Eukaryota > Metazoa > Chordata > Aves > Coliiformes > Coliidae > Colius > Colius striatus. The sequence continues at coordinate 31,004,604 of NC_084761.1, forward strand.
TATTCCGCTTGAATTTACCACTTGTCTTTTAATCTTTGTAATCCATATAAAGCATCCAATAATGCAGGAAATATTAATTGTTTGTCTATTTGCATCTACTGCTTTTTCATGTTGTTACTGCAAATGTCCTCACCTGACAAATGAAACATAAGAGGTTGTCAGTGGAACAGAATAGGTAATGAGGCAAACATCCCAAACTAAAAGAATAAATCCCAACAAAGTTACAATGACTTTGATAAAATAGGCATTCAGCTTATGAATAGACAGCTTTAAATTATAACTATTACTACTCCATAGATCTCCTTAGAGCATTTAGTTGATTTAAGGTGCTTTTAATGACCTCTGTTAGCTTAGGAAATATGGTGGATGTCTTGATTTTTGTTTGGGTTTCATTTTGTAACAGCTGTTGAGGATGTTAACTCTACCTCCTTAAGGCAGCTGGATTAGAACTAGAAGCTTAAGATGTGTTGTGTTTTTTTTATTTCTTCCTTCTTCTTTAGTAAATCTATTGTAGTGTGGAAGATAATGATGTAAAATGTTGTTCCAACTCCACCTGCTTTTTTTTCGAAGATTAAGAAGTGGAATGAAAAAATAGGAATGCAGGACAGTGAAAAATGTTAGAGATAAGTTCAAATTTCACATTTTCATAATGAGCAACAATGAAAGCCTTTAATATAAATGTGAGCTTCTAACATAAGGTTGTGAACTCTGAGGCCAATCTGGAATTTTCATTTGTATCCATCTCTATTAAGAAGTGAACCTAGCTGGCCCCATTTTCAGAGGGGATGTTATCAGCTCCACTCTTCATACACTGTGCTATCTTCTTCTCCCAAGCAGATCAAATTTCAGTAGAATTTGGAGTGATTGTGCAGCCTGACCTTAAAGGTGATCTTCAGACACCATGTGCATTTGAATAGGGATTTCTGGAAGGCGCACAAATAGGCAGAACAGCATCAGATTTGCAGAGAACTACAGATTCATTTAACAGCTATTACAGTCGGTATCTAAGATCACTTTGCATTCATGACCTACTAGTATTGACATAGTATTGCCTTATATTCCTTCTTCCCTCAAGCATCTGTAATTTACACTCAAATAATTTCTAAATGAATAGTGAGAATGAGTGTTTTCAACTGAAATTGACCCAGACATTAATAATCTTTCAATGAATTGTTCCTATATTCTTTGCCAGTATACTATCATTTTGGTGTGCTGTTTGGAGCTAGACTGACCTTAAGTCTCAAGTAATTTCACTACGGACAAATTAATTACTTAATATTAAGGTCACATAAAATTCACCAAGTTTGATGTTTGGTACTGATCATCACCAGAAGTTAAGGATATTTCATCATATTTTTCTTTTTAAACTGCTATGTCAGTCATAATGAGAAGTTATTATGCTTTTGTTCATTTGAAACTTACCAAATTCTCAGTTTGATGTTTGTCTTTCCCTTCTGATGGTGTCTCTGCGGTCATCTTTCAGTGTATCCTGAATTTGTGAAGGATAAAATTAACATCCTGGATACATTTCTGAAAACCTTTTGCTGAGGTGAAAATAGACACACCTTTTGGTAAGCTTCAGTAACTATACAGTTATGCTTGGACTAACATAATTAAAAGGACTTGCCTGAACTAAAAAAAGAAGCTAATTATGTCAAAGTTCTTGTTTGAACTGAGGTTGCATTTTTTTCTCTCCAACATAAGCTTTCCTCCTTTAAAAAAAAATTATTAAACAAAACCTGAAACTTCCAAACAAAGTAGATACTATTTGTGTTAAAGTTATCTTTCATATCTCATGTGTAACATATCCTCCTTGTCAATATCTTCCATATATATAGAAAGGTCTGAACACCTTCCTCTGAGTACTATACTTCTTTTCACAATATGATGGAAGGTTGAAGATGTATCACTGATTTTAGAATTTTAATTAAACCAAAAATCAGAAGGGATATATGATTTTTTTAAGGAAAAACACAATGTGTTTTACCTTGTACAAAAAAAAATCTTAAGTATTATATTCTCACTTTTCACTATAAGAAAGTTTACAAACTATTCACCTAAGGGAAATAAGATTTCTAATCATTGGTGAATGAATGCAAAACTCAGAATTCTTCTTCTCTCTTAAGCAGTATGAGGACAAAAAGACTTTGATGATATGTCATTCTCCATAAAAGAAGACACTCTAAAGTGAGTGTGCTGGTTAATTTTAATGGCAAAGAAAATATGGGGGGGAGGTTTAGAAAGAGAACTTTTAATGTCTCAGGGAAAAAAAAGAAAAAGCCAAGTGAATCGATAAAAGTCAAGACATAGAATAGCATTCAATAAAGTGTTAGTAGGAAATAATAGATGGAGGCTGGAACAGGAGAGGGTAGGAAATGATAGATGCAGGAGTTATATTGACTGAGAAGCAGTTGAGAGTTTGTGGGTACTAGTAGAATTAGCCTCTTTTTATTTTGCACATGCAGCAAAAAATTATAACTCCAGTCTAAATGTAACCACCCTCTATGTGTAATAAAGCAGTAAATACAAACCCAGATTTATTTTCTAGGGTTAGAGGAAAAAAAAGTAGAAAAATTGGGGGAAGCAATAGAAAAGGATTGTCATGGTTTTATGTGGAGCTGTTTCTGGTACTGGGGAAGGGGCTGTAAAGATGGCTCCTGTTAGAACTTGCTCAAAAAGTTCCCCAGTTCTGAGCCAGACTTACTTCTGGAGCTGAGCCAATTAGATGCCTCCACGATCACTTTTTAAGAAGCCGGAAGAGGAGGTTTCTTCCTCACACACGTCCAGGAGATCCCTACAGAATGTTGGTGACAACTTCCTGTCACAGGTGGTCAAGGAACCAATGATGAGGGGTGTACTGCTGGACCTTGTGGTGACAAATAAAGAGGGTGTGGTTGGGGATGTGATGGTCAGAGGCAACCTTGGCTGCAGTGACTATGAAATGCTGAAGTTCAAGATCCTGCATGGAAGAAACAGGACACCAAGCTGGGTTGTGACTCTGGATTTCAGGTGATCTGACTTTGGCCTCTTCAAAGACCTGCTAGGAAGAATCTCACAGGACACGATTCTAAATGACGGGAGTGCCCAACAAAGCTGGTTGATCTTCAAGTGCCACTTCCTCCAAACCCAAGATCACTGTGTTCCTAGAAGTAGAAAATCAGGAAAACTAGGCAAGAGGTCTACATGGATGAAAAAAAGAACTAATGGAACTGCTCAAAGAAGAAAAAAAAAAACTGTGTAATGTGAAAAGGGCCTGGTTGTTTGGGAAGAGTATAGGAACATTGTGAGAGTATGCAGGGACAAAACCAGGAAGTCCAAAGCCTGTTTGGAATTAAACCTGGCAAAGGAAGTGAAGGAAACCAAGAAGGGCTTTTTCAAATACATCAGCAGCAAACGAAGGTTAAGAATAATGCGGGCCTGCTGCTGAACACAGAGGGTGTCCTAGTGATGATGAATGCAGAGAAGGCTGAACTATTGAATGCCTTCTTTGCCTCAGTCTTCACTGACAAGGCCAGCTCTCAAGAAGACCAGTCCCTGGAAAATAGTAGGATGGTCTGGAGAATGGAAAACTTTCTCTTAGTGGTTAGAGACCTTTTGGGCAAGCTGGACAACCATAAATCTATGGACTTAGTGGAATGCATTCAAGAGTACTGAGGGAGCTGGCTGATGTTATTGATAAGCCACTCTCCATCATTTTCAATTGATTGTAGAGAACTGGTGAGGTGCCTGAGGACTGGAGGAAGGCCACTGTCATTCCAGTCTTCAAAAAAGGCAAGAAGGAGGATCTGGGAAACTACAAGCCAGTCAGCCTCCCCTCCATCTCTGGAAAGGTGGTGGAACAACTCATCCAGGATGCCATCTCAATACATATGAAGGAAAAGATGGTTATCAGGAGGACATAATATTCAAAAGTTACCTGCTTTAAAATGTTGGGCTTGAATGGAGTTGTACAAAGTTCATCACCTTGTATGTTAAACAGCACAGAGTGTTCCCATCTATATCTTTATTCTGAGATAAGGTATAATTACAGCATGTGGTAGAGAATTGTAACTAGATACAAACAGCAAGCCAAACTATTTCACTAGAGAAATTGCTTAATTAATAGAAAAATATTTTTTGTTTCAAAAAATATGGAACATATGCAGGAACTGTCTTGATCTTCCAGGAAGCAATTTCAATTTCTGAGCTACATTCAGTTTGATAGTATATTCACCACACATCTGTCTATCACTTAAACTGTTCTTGTCCAAACCTGCAGCAAGACTTCAAAGTAGAAATCAGCTTATTAGACTTAGAATTATCTGCAGAGGAGAGAAAGTGAAAATTATTATTATTAAGTCCTGTGGAACTCATGCTCTCTTCTTCTTGGTTCCATTAGTAAGGTTGCACTAATGTACCTGTAGTAACTCATTCGTTTCCATAGCAGAACTTTGTGGTACTCTACTAAGCAATAAGAATACTTTCACTGTTAATTGAAATTAAAAGTGAAGAAATTTTAAAAGAACAGGTCTATCCAAAGTACAAATAACATAAACTGAAAAGTAAATACGGAAAAAAATATACTGAAGTATTAATCTGATATCTAAATGTTCTCACATTTCAAATATGATCCATTAGATAAATTCTGTTACAAAAAATATGAAATTACATTCTGACAACTTCTTTCAACAGTTTCTCACCAATATACTATTACTCATGTTGTGATAATTCTGTTTTAAAATAATATTATAGTATTCCATCTTTACCAAGATTTCAGTTTATACACAGGTGTGCATTTGTGGTATTTACCTTTATAACTAAAATGATCTACACTTATTCAAATTGTCTTTTACAGATATAATGCCAAAGAACAGATATACTTCTGACATAAGCCAAATACTTTGTTATATCTTTTTACAGATCTGATTTATTCCTACTTCTCAGTCTTCACTTACCATATCCAGGGCACACAACTGTTCTGTGTAGTACCTAAGATCAGAAAATCTGCAGTACTTTCAAGTCTGGTAATATCAGGTTGTCTAAGTTGATTATCAAAATCATGACAGAGAGGATCACCTTCACCAAGCAATTGTAAATCTAGAGTTGAAACCTCCACCAGTTTGAGCATCAACCAAAAATCCACTGCTAATCTGCAGAAAGATTATACACTACTTCAGCTGAATCAGGATTTGATTATTTTAAACTGGTGACTCTCTAAGACACTAATTGATCTCCTATTACCTCTTTCTCTTCCAAAAATTATTATGCAACCTTTTAAGTATATTTCATTCACAGGTATCAGATTTTCCAAAATCACTTTTCTTTTAGGGGAAAAAAGTGATTAGGTCTTATGAAATTATCTTACATTACTCAAACATATTTCAAACAGCAGTCTGACATTTAAGATTTGAGTAAATGACATTTTTTACATTCAAGGTAAATAAAGAAGCACTTCACATTGCTTAAGTGACAAGTTGTTAGAACTTCATCAACCCTCAGGTGAGGTCTTTTTGATAAATTCTTTAAAATTGACAATCATCATTTAGTATCATTACAAAATTTTTCAAAGTGTGGTCCTGTTCAAAGCACTTTCAGTCACTTTTTAGAAAAGTCTAGCAAATAGAACCCAATTTTAACATCATTTGTTATCTCATCCCTTTTTTTTTTTCAACAACTGAATTTGCCAGCATTCTTTTAATGAAGAGGAGAAAAATGGAAAAGAAACAAGAGTCTCCTTCTGAGAGAAGAGTATGTTTATGACACATAATATTCCAGTTACTCTGATACAGAATGATTGTAATTATTTTAACTAAAGTTCCAAGAAATGGAAAAATAGGGACATTAAACTTTTCTGTGTTGACAAGAATAAAGCACGACACAGTCACTCCTGATCCCCATAATCAGCATCATAATCACTCTATTTGCAGTGTAAAAATCATCTGTTCGCTATTCTTTCAAATGAAAACTTTCAATTTGGATGCAATGATACAGGGCAGGTGCTAACACTCAAGTGAAACTTCCAAACCTTTACATTCTCAAAAACCCTTTATCTTATGTTTTGATTGAACAAGGTAGCACAAGAAACCAAAACTGATAACCAAAGCACCTCTTTACCATCTGTAGGCAAAAATGGAACTTGGAGAACAATGGGAAGAAAAGCAAAATGCCAAGATCTGGAGTTAGGAAATTGTGTACAAGAAACTTATCTTAAATATGTATCACCTAATGTTTCTGCTCATACTATCTTTAAATGTATGAGTTAGAATGCTGTGAGCTGGGTTCACATTTCCCAATTAGTTAAGAGATAATTCCAAGTATAAAATACATGTTCCAAATATTTTAACACTCCATCCCCTCTTCCTGTCAATATTGTGATTTTTCTAGCTTTTATTTTGAAGCAGAAAATCTGGAGGAAAATTTTGGCAGTGTTAGCTAAGGTTACTCTTGTTCAAATATTTTTACATGTTTGCATGCTGCTGATGCAGGTGCACCCTGCTCCACCCACCATCTGCAATGTCTTAATAATCACAGACTCTTACCTCTGCTAGTGTACGTCCTATTCTATTACATTATTCTTCTGGGAATACATGTTTTAGTCTGTAAAAAAAAGAGTATTTCCAATTTCATTAGGTTTCATCAACCACCTCCTTAGTTCAGGTGGGTAAATATTTGCAATCATTAGAAAATTCTGCTAAATGAAGTCAATATAGAGTTCATTTAAAATTAAATTTTAAAAAACCCAGATGTGACTATTTCAGCTCCCTGAATAGGTTAATTACGTATAGAATGATAGGATAATTTTTCTGTTGCCATAAAATCATCAGGTAGTCATGAGACTGAGACAACACACTGAGATATTGGACAAGATCTCAGTAACAACCCATAGTATCAGCCAGCTCTAAGCACAATCAAATAGGAACTCAGGTGAAGGCTGCCATGCTAAAAGAATAACAGAACAAAACAGAGAAAAGTTCCTGAAGTTTTCAATCCTTCCAGAGAATATTCTTTCTACCTCGATTTTAGCTATGATCAGGGGTCATGAAGACTCTCTTGTACAAAACAGTCTCAGGCTTTAAATCTCTTCATTACACTCAGTAATATCATACTGTATGAAATCTAAGTAGCACAGTAGCCAGTAGGAAACAATTCCTTCTTTAAAATTCCTTACGTACTTACCATCCAATCATTTTAAGCAGGGCTTCTGTAAGCATGTTTCCAAGGCTTAATGGTATGAATTTTTTTTGTAATGCATTTATAAAATGAATGAAGAAACTCCAATTACTGGAATACTACATAATTATAATAATAGGCCAATATTAGATTTAATAAGCAGATTTCATCTGAACATGACAATAAGCAGAACTTGAAGGTCACACAGATGACTGTATTTTGGAAAGCACTGCCTGAGAAAAAGGCTAAAAGGTTATGAGGAAAAATAATTGAAGATGAGTTCTATGTACAGTGCAGTGTCTCCAAGTGGCAAGGCAGTCCATGGATTTCCAAGTCCAATTACAATGCTATTGTTGTTAGACTTTATCTTAAAAACAATCACAACCTGGGTAGGTGAACCCCTAGCATTGGATAAATGCGTAATGCTTTACTTTTGAGCTCTCTTTTGCTTTATGCACACTGCCTGAACTCATTTATATCTGGATTTAAATATAACTTCAACATTAATACATCTTCTGCTATTTTGTCCTGTCTTGTCTAATGCAATCAACAGCATGGGTCTTTTATCATTGTCACTTCGTCTCCAGCATGTAGGGAATGTTCAACAAACAGGCTTCTGGAAACTTGCTTATTGTCTATCACCTCTGACTCTAGCTTCTTTCTGATTCTATAAAACAGAAAGACAATATAAATTTGCAGAGTTTTTTTTTCTTTATATAGTTATCACCAAAAAAGTAAAAAACACCATTGTATTCATGCTATAATTTCCATGGTGATTTACAGATTTATATAAGCTCAAAGAATGACTTAAGAAAGGTGACTTTAAAACACACAGTTTTGCTCATGCTGGATGGTTATTCTGTTTCTACATCAATCATCTGTAGACAGTTTATACCAAAATATTATGGCACATTGCCATTACTGTAGGACATTAGAATATATTTAGTTCTTTAAGGTTTAGACAAACTTAGATACACTAAAAATGCATATCACATTTCAAAGTCAGCATTTAAATGTTGTGGGTGAAACCCTGGATACATTTAAAGTCAACAGCAGAACTCCCACTGACCTCAGGAGAAGTCAAATCTTGTCCTTTATTGCTGCCTTTATTCATTTTTGTCAACCAAATGACAAATTATTAATAAATGCACAGGATATTACTTAGTCTAAGCTGAGCTGGTAAGAACTAGAAAAGAAGCTTTTCAAATACATTATACATGAATCAAGCTGTTATCTTTTGAACAATTTGTTCAATGACTTGGCATTCAACCAAAGAGAGAGATGGTCAAATACTGCAAAAGACTGTTCTTGAATAATTTATTTAATAAATAACAGCTACTTTGGGAGGATAATGTATTCTGTGAGTAATATTCAACAGCTTACAGCCAGAAGTGTTTTATCCAATATTAATTACTGTTTTATTGTTTTGTGGAAGCATAGAAGTATTGTAAGGTTTTGTTTGTTTTGCTTTGATCTTCTGTCACTGCAGTTACCAGCATTTGTGCTATAGTACGCACATAACAACCACCTGACTTTTGTTAAATTTAGTGTCACATTGCTTTAGCATGTAGGATTCATTAACTTTCATCTAAACAAATGAAGTGACATTTTAACATTCTGTGTATCACCAATTCAAGCAGTAATTTATGTGAGATTAAAAAAAGGAAAAAAAAAAAAAAGAAAACACAACAGGAACAGGCCTCCAGCCTTCAAGCAAATTGAACGTAGATAAAGTCGCCTTATTCATGTTTCCCTCAACAGCTGTCTATTAAGTCCATATTATGATTTTCTAAAAATGTTGATGTTTTATTTTTAAACTGTATTAAGTAATTTACATAAACAGATGTTATGTTCAATTTCCTATTCTAGAAGGATTCTATTATTGACACAGAAGCATGGAAATAATCTATGTGTAGCTTTAAGCACTGTTTCCTCCCTTAGAGAAATTTTAAGCAAGTCTTCACATCCCTAAGTCAGTTATGGCATTGTCAGTTCCTTAATGTTATGGCATACATGCACTTGACATCTCTGCTTCACCAGCTACAGACAAGGATTTTTGCCCTGCCTAAAATTAAGATGTACCACAAGTCATATATTCCATCCTTTCAGATGCTTCCAGCTATCCTTAATGCACTTCTTACACAAAGACTTTAACACATTATATCAATTCTGCATAAACAGCTAATCAAAAAACATAAGAAATGTGAAGAATACTAAATGAAGAGTATATTTAGTTTGTTGTTGTTGTTGATTTTGTCTTTTGCTTTTTTGTGTGTGTTATTTTTTGTGGGTTTTGTTGTGGTTTTTTTTTAGTAGCAGGATAACCATGTGTGATGAACTGATGTCATTTCTGTCACATCTTATATATGCAATATTTCTCAAGCTGAGTGTATATATCATGTCTAATGGTCTCAATCTGGAAATATAATATATGCTTCTGTGGATGCTCATGGACATATCTGCACTAGCCACAAGGAACAGTATATTTTTTAATGAAAAATAGCTTGTGATTCAGAAATATGACTTTTCTCCACTGTAGCAAAACAATTTAGTCTACCTTGAAGTCTCTCCAAGTGAGTAAGTCTGCATGGAAGACCAGAGTCAATAACACAGGTACTCTCCTTGATGTATCTGGGTAGGCAGCTGCTTCCTTTTTCCTGGGGAGGAAGGAGTCCAACAGCTTCTGCCTTCCCTCACTGGGTAGTATCTTCATTTCACTGTTCTCTAAATTAACTGCAAAGTCACAGTCCATAGCTAATGCTTCTCTGCTGTGGCTAGAGATGATCCATCTTCAATCTGCTTCTGGAAGGCAAGTTGTAGTTTCATCTGTGATGTTCAGCACCACTGGTCATCTATGGAAGGAGCCTGCTCTCCTGGAAGGGAGGAGATGAAGAAAACCATCAGCAAGTCGATAGCTGAGATTCTCACTTGCCCTGCTACTGCTCTGGTTAAATGAAGCTTGTGGCACAATGAACACACTTCTAGCTAAAGAGCTAAATCTAGCTCTTAGATCTAGCTAAATACATCTGGCAAGGCTACTCTGCAGCTGAAATTCTTTTTCAGGGTGAAACTCACTGGCTTTACTGATCATGTTGATTCATCCTCTGTGTAATTTTTTAAAAAAAAAGGATTTAGCATCTTGTAATAAATCAGATTTGTACTCCTAGCACAAATGCATGCATATGTGTCATGACATTATTGAATATCTGTAAGCTTTAAAGCTTTTCAATAAAGTAATTACAGACTTCATTTGTTATTATCTGAAATAACACGATTATTTTTGTTAGGTTAGAAAGTTCCTGCAAATTATAACTGATACAGACTTTTAAGTTACATAAGTAATTTTTAAAATTTTAATACATTTTCAAATCGATTGTCGCAGAATCAATCTTATGTGCAAATGGAATCTAAAATTTGAAAATACAAAATATTATCTGAGAGGCTTTTTAAAAAAAGATATTTCAAATAAGCTCTTGGTAAATATGCATCATGTGCTGCCTTCAATCATGAGTTTATTTTTACTTTTTTCTGACAAAGTCCTGTGTTTTTCAGTACATTGATTAAATATAGAGGGTACCAAATATTGTGTAAAATATTGCAGTTTTGGTGAAAATATTTGTCATTTAGAGAAAAATAATATAAAACTAAATGTTATTTGAAGTGATGCTTCTGAGTTTTAACTTATTCCTTTTTAGTCACTACAGTTCCCTGCTCTTGTGTCCATGTCATACATTAAATTATGATTATCTGATTTCTAGTAGCATTAAAAGGAAAATAAAACAATAAATGCAATGTTTCCATAAAAATCTCCAAATTAAATGTCTCTTTTGAGAGAAATTAGCAAAGTTATGCTTGGAAAGAATATTTCTGGTTACAGTACATTTCTTTTGATAACATAGATCAAAATATATTAGCTACAAAATGAATTCTGTTTTGGTGAATAAATCAATGCAAGTTACACGTGGCAGAATAATTTAGAATAAAGATGGAAAAGTGATTAATTTTTGTATTTTCACAGATAACTTGTTTACGAACAAGCAAATCTCATTAAAAAAAATCAAAACCTTCAAAAGGGAAAAAATATTGAGAAATTGACTAGAGACAGGTAAATTAATTAAAATCATATAAAACCTAAATGAAATAGTGGATTCAGAGTTGTATGTGCATCTCCTCTTCAAGTATAGTTAGTCTAAACGATGTTGATATTCCATGGGAGAAATTGTTACTATGTTATTTTGTAAAAGTTTGAAATATATAAATAACTTCTAAAGCATTGTCTGTCAAATTTTCTTTACTCTTAAGCCTGAAACCTCAATAACATCATCACAAAACCTAGAAGCACTGGTCTACCTCATAGAAAGAAATGGATTTTCAAAAAGTTATCTATTCTTAATACTAAATCATTGCTTCTTGTTAACTCACTATTGACTGTTTCTGGAAATGGATGACATAACAGCTCAAGATGAAAATGCAAGTGCTAGATGCAGTTTTCTGATGAAAAAGATAGAGTTTATTTCTAGTTTCATAATTTAGACGTGACAGTAACAATGTTTTAAAATGCTCTTATATTTAAGAGGGTTGTTTATATAAGCAATATTTAAGAGAGATAAATTGTTATTCATAAAAAAAATAGAATTCTTTTTAGGTGTTCCTTTGAATATTAAATGTGTTTTGTAGACTATGAGTGCCATATGGAATTAATAAAATAGCTGAATTAATTTCATTGTTCCTGAAATTAACCTGAAGTTTACTTTAGAGTCATGTTTTTTCTCATTATGTTCTCATTATGTTGTCCTGTATTTCATGTACCACCTACTGAACATATGTACTTTCACAACAGAATTCTCCTTGGGGAATTTATCTATCTATCATATTTATCTATGGTATGATCTGAAGTGTAAATCACAAATATATCAACTTCAGTAAAATTCAAAGAAAAAGACATTTCCATTCTTACCAGAATCCCATCATTAGAATTTCTGATTAACCTCGTCTTCTTTCTTAAGGCTAAGCCCAACACGTCTCACAAGATAAAACTTAAGCACAATGGCAAATTTACTCTTTATACACAGAGAAAATAAAATTTCTATGCAGTTTAGTATATCAGACAAGGTAAAAGCAGGAAATTTTCTGGAAGAAGAAATATGAAAATAACAGTTGCACAGGAGGCTCTTTTTATTGTGTTTAAGAACACTCAGCAGTTTTGCTTCAAGGTTTGAGTCAATTCTGGCAGAAGGTATTTCAGGATTTTCAAGCAAATTTTGTCATCCTTGCCTATGTTGAGAACACAGGTAACTAAGACACTCAGTGAAACTGCACTATTATTTATGCTGAACAGCTAGAAAAACAGTTGGAAATGTGTGACTTGATTTCTCCACCTCAATTGTCTGATCTGAAAGGCTGCTCACCAGTGGTGTTTGAAGCGAACAAGGGGCAAGAGACAGGGGTGTGGAAATGGAGCATTGAAAGCCTGTAAAAAAGAAAGAAAATATCAGTATAAAACAGATAAAACAATATATGGGCCTTCCCCCTATGTTCCTTAGATAGGTGTTCTGTTCAGAAGAAATCATATTCCCTTGTGACTATCTTTTTAAAAAACTGAAAGATTTTAAACCAATACATCTTTTTCAGTTTCATGGGGTTTTTTTAATAGAATTATAGAATTGTTTTGGTTGGAGAAGACCTTTAAGATCATCAAGTTCAACCACTAACCTAGCACTGCCAAGCCTACACCTAAACCATGTCCCTTAGCACCTCATCTACATGTCTTTTAAATATCTCGAGTGATGGTAACTCCACCAGCTCCTTTGGCAGCTAGTTCCAGTACCTAAAAATCCTCTCAGTGAAAAAGTTCTTCCTAATCTCCAATCTAAAACTCCCTTGGTGCAACTTGAGGCCATTTCCTCCTGTTCTATTCCTTGTTACTTGAGAGTAAAGAACAACACTCACCTTGCTATAACCTCCTCTCAAAGAATTGTAGAGAGCCTTAACGTCTCCTCTGAGTCTTCTTTTCTCATCTCCTCTGAGTCTTCTCTTCTCCAGGCTAAGCAATCTCGGTTTTCTCAGCTGCTCCTCAGTAAGACTTGCTCCCAAGCTTGATTAGCTATGAAAAGCCCAAGCATTTTTATTTAAAGTTATTTTTTTATTTATTCTGTTTCAGTGGGAAAACACAATTTTCATTTTATTTTGAATGTTTCATAACTACAAACATCAGGAAAAGAAGAGGATGTTCCATGATAAGAAATCTGCTGCTTACTGAATCCACTAACATCAATCAGTAACTGGTCTGATCTATGCCAGCATGAGAAAAGTGTAGAATTAAAAAATTGAAAACCTTTCATTATAATATTTTATAAAGAAATTTAAATCTAATTACTATAATCCAAAGTGCTGACTTTTCAAACTTAATTTTTGTTTTGCTAATTCAATGGCAAATTCCTATTTTATTTTAAGGGCATCCTAATTTCAGTCTTCATTACTCATTCAAAAATACCAATACAAACAGCTTCATCTTGCCAGTCGGCCTACCAGATATGTTTTGTTAATAATTGATTAATTCTTTTAGCATGGAATCAGCTATAGAATAAATCATTTATTCATTGGGCTGCTACAGATAGCAGTTTTAATTTTTTTTCCATTAATATCGAAAAATACCACACATTTCTAAACAAAGACAGGGAAAGAGAGGAAAATAAAATCCAACACTCTGTGAACTGGACTGATGTACCAATAACAATAGTAAGTGAACATGCTCTCTATTGTAAGTAGAACTGATGAAGTGCATTCAAGTTTATGAAAGTATCTTCAAGTGGTGCTTACAACTTCCTTTTATCAAAGATGCTGGTCAATACTTTATAGCTTCTCTGAGCTTATTTACTCTGATCAAAGTTTGGAATATAAAAGATTAAGCTCTTCTACTAATTACATGCCTGAAGGCACATTAACAATGCAAGTGTCAAAGCTCTGCTGAAAATTCATTTTGCATATTTAATAAAAACTGATAGCAAGGTTTTGAATGCATTTAACTGGAAAAAAAGTAATTTTTGTTTCACTAGTTTCTTTATGAGGAGAGTATAGAGGTCCTGGAACCTGACAAACACAAGGGTATAGGAAATTTGTGCTCTGAAAATGAACTACTAGAAACCTACTTGTCAAACAATTCACAGTGAATTTCTCCTTAATAACTCGATGGGACAGAAAAGTAACTCAGCACTAGAAATCAACACTACATGTTTAGTCAAAAATAGCAATTTCAAAACTTTCAAACAATCAGATATTCAAAATGTTAATTAGTTTTGTAGAAAACTCAACAGTTTTCTAATTAAAAATTTGTGGATTTCTTGTTATGCCCTAAATATATCTTCTGTGTTTCTGCAACAGTTTTGACTTCTCTCTTTTCCCCTCCTGCAACAGACAGTAATTTACTTAGCTGCACTGTGCAAAAACAGGAAATAAAAGCATTTTGTAGAGTTTCTAAAAATCTTTTTAGTGTAATAAGCTCCCATGGAAATTGGTCTTCTGAAGGTTAGAATATCGCAAAGAGATTTTGTCTTTTGCCATAGCTCTTATTTATTATGATTACTTATCTGCCTGTGCTGCATTTTTGGGAAGAGAGGTTGTCAGATCTTGCCATCAGTAAAATGAAAGCTTTGTGGATTAAACTCAGCCGTGTCATGATGCCAGCTCAATACTCTTTGCAGTCAGCATGGAGCAGAGAAAAAGCCAAGATGTAAGATGTAATACAGCTTGCAACACTGTTTGTTAGTCCAAGTGTTAACACGGAAGCAGTTTATAGTGTGTCCATTATTTACCAGAAAACATCTTAACATTGCTCAGCATTGAGAAATCAAGCAATGTTAGATAAGATGTCACATAATTTTTAGTAAATTTTCCAAATAATTCTGTCTGAACTACATTTATAAATAATTGAATGACTAAATATTTTTTTTTTTTTTGTGCTGGAAGTACTGTTCCTTTGGATACATAGTAAGACAATCCCCATGTTTTCTAGACCATGAAGATTTTAGCAAGTTTTTCTATCAGTATTTGTGTCCGAGATGATTTCAGATTATTTGCTTCTTTGACTTCAACATCACTTTATTCTAAAGATAGTAATGCTGTTTAGAGAGGTAATTATGTGACCACTAAAGATGGCAATTTGTGAGCGATCTATGAAAACTATCCAGAGCAATAATTTATAAAGAAGTTTTGAGGTTTTTGCATGTAACGGATGCCCAGGCAAGACCTTAGAATTTCTTCTATATCACAAAGAAGAATAAATAGCTTAATTAATTTCCTCTATGAACACTCGTGCCAAAAACTGGAAGATTAAAAAAGAAAATAAATCTATCAATTATGAACACTGATGTCAATTCTGTGATGATTTTCTGACTCATCTGCCTCTGCGATGAACCTCAACAACAGTTTGCCTTGTATATAGAAGCAATAATTTAAAAAAATATTTATTAGTAAGAAAATAAAACTATTTTCAGTTGCTTCCTGCATCTTGTAGTGTGGCTTGTTTTTGGTAGCAGGCGGCAACAGGGGTGGCTTCTTTGTAAACAAAACTCCTATTAGCTTTCTCTGTATCTTATAGGGTACATGCCAGCTTTTCTAAGATGGACTTGTGGTTGACCAAGGCCAAGTCAGTTTGTCCAATTTGTGATGGTGGTAGTGCCTCTGTGAGTAACATATTTGAGAAGGGGGGGAAGTGAGGAAGTTACTGCAACGTCAACAGAAGGGAGTGAGAATGTGAGAACATCTCTGTAGACACTAAGGTCAATGGAGAAGGAGGGAGAAAAGGTGTCCAGGCACTCAAGCAAAGATTCCCCTGTGACCTGTGGTGAAAACCATGGTGAAGCAGCTGTCACCCTGCAGTCCATGGAGGTCCATGGTGGAGCAGAGATACATCTGCAGCCTGTGGACAACCCTACGCCAGAGCAGCTGGATGTCCAAAGGAGGCTGTGACTCTGTGGGAAGCCCACCCTGGAACAAAGTTCCTAGCAGGACTTCAAAAACCTGCAGAAAGAGAAGCATGACGTGTGCCCTCATGGGGGACCCATGACGGAGCAGCGTGTTCCTGAAGGATTGTTTTCACAATGGATGAGACCGAAATTGAGGCAATTTGTGAAGAGCTGCACCCCATGGGAAAGACCCACACTGGAGCAGTTTGTGAAGAACTGTAGCCTGTGGGATGGACCCACACTGAAGAAGTTCATGGATGCCTATCTCCCATGGGAGGGACTCCACACTGTCGCAGTGGGAACTGTGAGAGCCTTCTCCCTGAAAGGAAGCAGGGAAAAGGTCCAACAGTAATGAACTGATCATTCCCCATCCTGCACTGCTGGTGGGGAGGATAAAGAGATCTGGGAAAAAGGGAGGGGTGGGGGGGAGGTGTTTTAAGATTTTCTTTTTTTTATTTCCCATTTCCCTATTCTATTTTGACTGTTCAAACCATTTCTTCCCAAGCTGTGTCTATTTTGCCCATGATGGTAATTGCTGAGCAATCTCTGTCCTTATGTTGACTTAGAAACCTCTCGTTATGTTTTTCACTCTCCCCTGTCCAGTTGAGGATGGGGAGTGACAGAACAACCTGATGGGCATCTGGCACCCAGCCAGGGCTAAAGCATGACATATCTTTAATTTTAAGAGGTAGAATAAGAGAAGAGATGTTTTCTTATTTAAGATGTGCTAAAAAACTTCCCTGAAGGGAATCACCAGCTCTACCAGTTTTGTCAAGCGCTATCATAGAGCCAAAGTGCACCTCAACACATCTAATCAGCCTGAAGCCTAAGAAACTGAGAAAAAAATAACTTTACATTTTTGTTCCACAAACATCCTCAGCTGTTACAAAAGAAAGGGGGGGGGGGGGGGGAACCACAACAGAAGATAGAAGTGCTTCAGAAACACCAAGATAATTACTTAAACATACATGCTTCTTCACCAAGTTCATAGCTCATGTGAACAAAACTTGCATGCAACTAGATGGTCCTACAAGACAGAGCAATAAATACGTGTTATGATGACCAAAGATGTTTCTATGGCTGTTATTTTGCCAGAAGCCTATCTCTAAATCACAGTTTCTACTAAATACAATGAAAAATAAAACTGTTATCTTACAATAACAGTTCAGCTTTCTTTAACTTTGTCAGTATATTTCTCATCAACCTTTTTCTTTCCCTGATAGATCAAACTGTGCTATTAATGTACATCTTTCTGTTCAGTTCAAATGCCCGATGCATAACCGACACTATGGTAAATGGCAAACAGATAGAAGTTGGAGTATTCGTAACAAGAGAAGATATGCTTGCGTTCATCTGATTATGTGACTTTTCCATGTTGAGGATGAGAATATTAAGGTAAGAATCCCTCTCTATCCCACAAAAGGCAGCTGAGGTACTTCAGCATGCTTCTCACGTGACTGATAGTATGTTTAGTCAAGTAACTCAAGCTGAGAGTGGACAAGAGGTGATTGGATCAGCTGCATTACAATGTGGCACAAATACTACAGCTGTTGACACAGGTTGCACGGTATGCAATACCATTAGACTCATCTTACATGAAACACTAATGACAACAGGCTAACTCTTACTTTAGTAGCAAAATCTCTGTAAAGGGAATCCTAGTAAAGGATATATAAAAATAGATATAAAAATACCATCAAGACAAAGTACTGGTAGAAAACCTCATAGCATCAAATAAAGTTGATTTTGAAGACCTATAACTGAGGATCAGTGGACAGTAAAAGTAACCACATTTTCCTATGCAACTCTACAACTTCACCTTCACCTTTCCCCAGGAAGGATATAGCATGTTCTGCTCAAATTCCCAAGCTATCGGAGAGATAGATGGTGTTCTGCAGCCTGCATTCTCAGTTTGTCTCAAAACATTCCTCTTCATACTCATCAAGTTTTAAATGCTCTACCATACCTACATATTTTGAAGGTGCTGCAGACTGCAATGATATGTGACTTGACTAAGATATACTCTGAGTCTTCTAAGTTAAATATTTCTAAATGCTGTTACAAATTCTCTATATTTTTATAGTAACTACAATGCCATGAAAATCAACATATCTTATAATACCATACAAAATAGTTGTTTGATCAACTGATTAAGCAGCAGTTGATATAAGTACTGCAACTGCAGCTGCAGTCTAGAATATTATTACTGATTTATATAATGAAACATATTTTGCAAAATAAACAGTATGCAATCTTATATCCGATACAACAGGTGTGTGAAACAAATAGGAATATAAAGTAGCGTGTAAGTGAAGTTACAGCATTGTTTCATAAGACAAATGGATTTTAAATTTCACCCTGAGAAAATAGGTTTCTCAAAACATCCATCCATTTTGAACTATTCTCCTTATTAAGTTATTTTACTCTATACAGAAAAACAGAGTATTTAGATAAGGCAACTAAAGCAGGAATAGTTAAGGTACAATTCAGGAATTTGGAACATCTCCAGTCATATCAAATATATACTACATTTTTTACCTTAGTGTGGGCTGAGATCTTAAATACTTTTGATTTAGACACTGAAGTTCAGGTAGGATATAATTCACTAAATCCATGGAAAAGAGTGTTGCCTGATTTTACCCCTTTCTAGTTCTATATTCTTGGCTTCTTTAGAATCCAGGAAATATCAATTAAAAACATATTCTCATACTAATAAATTTTAAGTAATTTATGGTATGCTTTCAAGGTCCCATTCTTTGTTTCCATTCTAATTCTCAATATTGGAAAGCCTTAATGAACCTCACAGTCTCTTTTTCTACAATTGCTCAAAGTCCGTGTCTCTTTTTCTTTGCAGAAGTATCATGCTTGGGATGTAAAATGTGCTAACAATAACGACTCCATTAGGGTTTGTTTGGGATAATAATTTTGCAACTGAAATGATAAAATAATGCTAGCACCTTGGCTTTGATAACTCTCTGAGCATAAGTTTAATCTACACATTTCTCTGGCTATCAAAGCAATTTTGGGGATGTATATTATGAAGTAAACTTGATTTATGCTTTAAGCTTTTTAAACTATGCTTTATATCTATGTGAACTTCTGCACTGATATTTCTGCCTGAATACATCAATTTATGTTTCCTAAGTTTGCTGCTCTTCTTTTAAGTAGAAGTGGCTTATATAACAGAAGCTGG
Source organism: Colius striatus (assembly GCF_028858725.1). NCBI lineage: Eukaryota > Metazoa > Chordata > Aves > Coliiformes > Coliidae > Colius > Colius striatus. The sequence continues at coordinate 31,023,909 of NC_084761.1, forward strand.
TGTTTTCAGAATCACTGTAGTGAAATTAACAGCAGTTTGCAAAGTTCCTGAAACAACACAAAATGTTTTTCTGTACATATTAAAACACAATGTTAGCAGTAGTAATAACAATAATACCTGCAAAATATCTGTTTAATCATGCTGTCTATCTGGTCTGGGAATAACATCTCCCTCTGTGTTTTGTACAAAATTTTCCCTTGAGATTATATCTGCCCTGTATTATTTTTGACAAATCCTGAGTGTTACTTTGAACATGTGTCTATAGGTTGATGACTCATCCTGTTCAGTTGGCACTATCTTATTAAGATCCCATCAACTGGGAAGGTACACAAGAATTATCCATATGTTAAACATCAATAGCAACACTACATTCTTCAGATAACAGAAGAGTGCTTAAAACATGTGAGCTAAATGGTCACTGATGACCTGCATGGGCACTGGATATACTTTAAAATTGTTTAATTCAATTCCCCAGAGGTTCAAAGATGTGTGAATTTCTAGTTTGATCTTGACTTGATGCATATTTTGCCCTTTCCAATCAAAAACATTTGTGTAGAATCTGAAAAACCCTTGATATCCAGGCTGAGACTGATTGCTAGCTATACTGTCACCTTGTGAGATAGGAGGATGCTATACAAGCCAGGTCAAGCTTCAAACTTCTTAAATCTGAGTGAGTTTAGAAAAAAATAAAACCAAAAAAATCTCAGTAAATTTGAGGTAATTCTTAGGGTTAAATAGAGTAACTGGTTTATTTTCTGGAATGTATATTGTATGAGGAACCCAAGTAATCAGTGCAGAGGGCTGTTTCCATCACTCTCCATGCTGGGCAGGAGAGGGATGGAAGCAGAAGAGTCAGCCCCCCTTCAACCATCTGTCACAGAAGGATGCACAGAAACTGCCTCATTTCCTTGTAACTATCTCATCATTTCATAAGATTAAGGATTGAGAATATAATCTGAAGCAATAGTTTATGTAACTCAAGAAAAAGGGCATTTCTACATAGATTGTGATGAAGGTTGCACTTGGTTTTCCCCTGGACTGAGTGCCATGTTCTCCTCAAAGGGTGGGATGAGGTGGTCAGTCTGATTTTTCCAGGTTACTGTACATCAGTCTTCTTCCTCTGTCAAAGGAATTGCAGAACTACCAGAACAGACGGTACTATGGAGCTATGTCACAACAGCTGTACAATCATTTTGTTGAAAGATCTTAAGATGTTAATCTATTAGAGCTTGCTTTTGATGATTAATGCAGGTTGCTTAGATTCCTTTGTGATCATGAAGATGACAAAAACAAACCTCAGTTCTCGAGTATTGCTTTTCTTCCCCTGACATAAAATAGTCTATGAAACTTATTTTAAAGAAATATCAGCAAAAAGAAAGGGAAGATTTGTCAAGGGAAGTTGTAAATTAATTCTCAAGTGTCTTACTTCACATACAAAATAAAATAAACTTACCTTAATTTTAAGTTTCTTCATTAAAAAAGGTTGAGTTTCAATAAAACATAAAGTGTTAGTTGAAAGATCGACATTTCATCTAAAAAACCTCACATATATATAACATAAATATGTTAGATGATAACATTCTATAATCAAAGGGTGTTTAAGGAATCTGCATAGCATTTCCTCATAACATTCCAGCACTCTGAATCAGAGTATTTTGAAATCATTGTCATAGACATTATGTCAAATCTTATTGTCCAAACAGAAATGTCACTTCCATTCAGTAAATTAATTTAGAGCTGTCTATGCTTTCGTTCTTTTTCTTTTTTTTTTTAAATAAGGCAGATACACAAATGAAGTTATTTTAGTAGAATATAAATAAAGCTTTGCGTTATACAAAAAAACTTATTAAGCTGGCAAACATTTTTTCTATCATTAATGAAAGCTTAGAATATGTGACTTGTACAATTGTACAAGGTACTAGCAAAATGTACTTCAGAAAAAAAAAACCAAAACCCAAAACCAGTGTTTTCCTTTAACATACTTTAGCTCATTGCCATTTATGAAAAAAAAGTACTTTCCAGAATACTTACAGCTATTACAACATATCACTTTAAAATCTCAAATATTTCAGTAGCAATCATCTATGAGCATTTGCATCTCTGAAAGATACAAATCTATCCTGGCATTTTATTCACGTGTAATTCAGTTATCTCTGATCCTTGATGATAAACTCAAGAGAAAAAAGAAATATTCTAGCTTAATCTTCCCATTAGTAGGTTTTACTGCATTGTTTCAATTTATTTCTTATATTATTAATTTGCATGTTTCTGCTTTACAAACACTGTACTTTCAGAAGGCATTAATGGTGTTATACATTTTCTGGTGACATATCCACACCACTGCTACTTTCATAAACAATATCTGTAGAAAATAAATAAGTGGCACATTCTTGAAAACTGTTTTTATATTTTTGATACAGTCGTTTTTGGAGGATGGGGAACATCTCTTTTCTTTCCTTCCCATGTTTTACAAAACTGACATACCAAACTGATAAGTTTGGGAATGGGCTTCTCCCTTGTCTTGAATGATCCCAAAGGTATTCCCTGCCTTGGAAACCTTGAGAAAGATCTTTGATAGGATCCTTTTAACAGACTGTTTTAAAGTACACTGTACTGCTTTGAAAAAAAAAAAAATCCATAAAGTTCAATAAAATTCTTTAAGTTTGTTTCATGAGAGGTTATGGCACCACTCTGCACCACTGCTACAAGAGCTTTGCATTCAGTTTGCAAAACCAGTGACATTTTTCCCCAGGAAAGGAGTCAGAACACAAAGGATTTCTGTTAGGAAGTCTTAAACTTCTAAGTAGCATTCACCTTTACAGTCTCTACAAAGAGCTGGAGAAAACAAGCCCTTTTAAAAGGCAGAAGCAAGCTCTGCTTGGTTTCTTGAAAGAATGGTTGCAGTTATCTTGCACTTGACAGGGTAACGTTGAACAGGAGAAGCTTGCAGTCTTAGTCCAGGTAAGACAGACCCACAGAGGTGACTGCTGCTCATTCTTGTCCCTCAGGGCTCTCGTTTGCTGTTTGCAGTCTCAAGGCAGCAAAACCTTTTCTAACATAAGGGTTTTCTGAATTATTTTTCCACAGGGCTTTTGGATGATCATGAGAGAGCTAAAATATGCACTTTAGCTTACCCTTTTTTTTCATTATTCTTGGATTCAAAGTAAAAAATCCAAAACATGAGACAAACTGTTCTACAGCAAAAGTAACGACCACTCTGATATCTGTCAGACTATTTAATGTTTTGAATCACGAGAATATTTGTGCATGTCATAAAGCTCATACCAAGCAGTACCCTTGAATCTGAAATCTTTGCTCATTCACACTTGGTTCATTACAGTTCCTTAGTTCTCTGCTGCAGGATCATGACATGACATTTTAACATGCATAGAGTCTGCTCTGAGCATTTTAATTGGTTTAAAACTGTTGGTAGCATCTTTTACTGTATTAATTTATTGCTTCAGCATTAGTCAACTGAAACCTTTGCCAGATGGCAATACAGCCCCTGCATACTGACAAGGAAAAAGAAAATATTTATATGATGCAAACGTTTGCACATACATTAAGTATTCATGAATTGGTTTTTAGGGTTTGTTTTAGATGTGTTGTGTTTTTTCTTTCAGGTGCAATCCAAAACATGTCTAAAGTTTTGGATTTACATCTCAAGGTAGCATAATTATTAATCTAGCTCCCTATTATCTGCCTCAAAAATGGGGAAATAGTACTTAAAAAATTTAGCACAACATTGTTCCCCACCTACATTGACTTCCAAGAGAAGTATTCTGAAACTTCCAGCAGTTTTTATTGTGTGGTTCTCCTCTCTTCCCTCCCTCAGTGGCAAAGGAGCAACGCGGAAGAATAAGTAGAAATGACCTTCTCGCTTCACTTCTAAGTACAGGCTTCTCTGCAGAACTTTTTAATGCTACTCCCAAATGAACCACAGAGCACTAAAAAATGATGCTCAAGTATGCTATCTCATGAAATGTCTTCTCTCCAGTACAGACAGGGCTTTAGGGATGTCACCTACAGCCAGACCTATTTCTAATTGCAACTCCATCTATGGTTTTCAAAAATCACTTGAGCTGACAGCCAAAAAAAAATTAACCTTTCTACAATACTCTCTGTTTCTGGACAAGGTAATAAGTGAACTAAATATACAAACAGCAAAAGAATTGGGGATATGCAATACAGTAAATTGATTACAGTTGAAAGTACCTTTGTTGGTCCAGTGATTCCAAGTACATGGGAAAAGGTTTCCCCCATTAATTTTCTATCTCTCTTAAATAAAGCTGCTCCTTACTGAATAGCATCTATCTTGAAAAAAACCAGTCTGAATTCAGATTTCCTTTTGGCTCTCAACATTTTAAATCTGTAGCTTTGTGCTGAGGCTATTTGCTAATCATGACATGTCAGATCTAAAATAACTGGCACAATAAGTGTCTTTAGTTTTCTGATCTTCAGTCTTGACTAAATTTCCTCCAGAAAGTCCAACTCGATGAACTAAATTAATGATCTCTTGACTGTTAAGATCCAATCCTTTGTCTTCGGGTTTCAGCCTTTCATTATATTAAGAAACGGATTGCATAAATCTATCTATAAAGCTTGCTTATTTTGCTTGTCACTGATCTCGTTGCACAATACATATTCATTTATACTGTATTTATATTACTCTCACTTGACTTTTCTTGCCTGGACACATTTCAAGTCATTTCATGGTTATTTCATGATGTCAATTCTTAAACCTGTTGATATTTCTACTTGAAGAATTTGTAAACAAGTGAAATATAAATTACATAGTAATTAAATATAAGCAGTAAACAGAATATATATATTTTACATAATTCTTTGAGTGTAATAGGTGTAACCTCCCCTATCATCAGTTCTGGCCATCCTCCAAGTGTGCATTGTATTTCTGCCTGCAGCAGGCGATCCTCTTCAATGCCTTGGTGGGTTGCCTGGAGGTTGCCAGATGCAGAAGTAATGTAGCATGTTGATAGACCTCTCTTGCTCCACAGTGCCATCTCTGTTGTGCTCAGGGTTGTATACCTTGCTCAGTAAGTTTGCCACCAGTAGTGACAATCCTGGGCAGAGCTTTATTTTTACATTATGAACTGGAGTCTAAAATATGTGCATGGTGACCATGAGGGTTCACTTAGCAGTGGTTTTTTTTTATTATACTAATATCTTAGATCCAGACTCTGACATTCAGCTTGTGGCCAAAGATCAACTGATTCAGCTGTTTTCTTCCAGAAGATGACAACTAGCAGCTCCTTTTCTCCAAGTACTTGCCACTGGCATTCTGCTGGTGCTCTACTAGCAAATACTGCGAGGTTGCCTGGGGTTCACTGCAGTGTTGTTGGTAGGCATTGTGCACTCATGCTGTGGCCTTAATTTTTATGTAGCACTGAAATTCTTTAAAACAGCTATGTTTCATTTATAGTTTTGTTTTAATTGCTTATTTATCAGTGTCTGACCAAACCAATCCTGCAATCTTGTTTTTCACAAGAATCTGGTTGACAGTACTTTTACATTACTGACTTTCTTTTGAATTACTGGCTCTAGGAGTCACAAACAAAGTAAAATGTTAGAAGTGCATGTCTGTGTGGTTTTGGCAAGTCCAATAAAACTCACTAAAAACACTCAAAGATGCATAATATCTGGTACCTCAACAAGTATTTGAGGTAGACAGAATTCTGCTTCATTACATTGCTGCTTGTCTACCCATCTCCTGCCTTCCCCCTCCCCTCTTTTTATGAGTTTTCATTGCCAATAGTTCCATTAATTTTCAGTGTAGAGAGTCTATCTGAAAGAATTAGGAATGGTGAATTTTACAGTTAAGACAGGCTGATGCATTTTGCTTTCTGGAAACAATATTGTACAGACATGAAAATCAAGATATTCAAAGTCTAACTTAGCTTCCTGAAGAACAAATACCACACAGTTGCATCAGCAAAAGAAAACCCTAAATCTGATGACATCTGATTCTGAATATACTAGAAAGTTCATACTATAGATGTGAACTATAAAAGGTTCACATCTTTCAAACAAGTATTTTTTAATTTGATCTTCTCTGGATAAGCAAAAATGATGCTGTATTTCTTCAGAATGAAGAAAATCTCTGTATATTCTTGAAGCTGGAATTCATGTGAATTGGCTATCAGCTGAATTAATCTCACTACACTTATTAGCTATATTAATTTCATAAATGCTGGGTGCAGAGAGTTATAATTGCAGTTAATTATCTGAAACTGTTTTATTTGGTAATTGTACTACCCAATTTCAGTTAGTTATACAAAAACTGTAGTAGGGGTGTTGCTTTTCATGTTTATTTGTTCTTATTCATGTAATTACCTATCACTTGGGTGTGGGAGGTTCTTTCAAAACAGCAATAGAAATCCAAAAAAAATTTAATAGAACAGTTACAGTTCTTAAGAGCTCAAAACTCTGTCCTCTGTCAAAACTAAAATCTAAAAACTAGACTCTTAACCTTCAAATTTTAAACTATTGCCATATTTTAAAATTTACTGAGTTTCTTGCAAAAGCCCAGCAATTAAAAAAACAAAACAAAACTAATAAAATCAGAAAAAATGCCACTCTGCAATGACAGTGCTAATTAATAACTTTTTTTTTTTTTTCACCATCTCAGGCTTTCCTGGCACTGCTAGCTACTTTTCTTCTCATCCTCCACTTCCCTCCTCCTGTTTAGAAAAATCACACACACATTAAAAAAAAAATTACCTTCATATTCTTATCTTTAACATCCAGAGTTAGTTCTTGCATCCATAGTTCCATGACTCCAGCATTTTTTTTTTCTTGCAAATATTGTATCCCCAGTGTTCTGAATCCTTTCACAGTCCTAAATTTCTGTTGCTTCAGTTTACTTGTTAAATGCAGCCTTCATTACTAGGAATCCCCTACACTAACACTTATCTTTTCCTGTACTGTATGCTGGGTAATAAAACATGCTTGTGAAACTAAACAAAACCCTAGGATATGCTCAAACTTGTAAAACTAAACTGGCTCTTTATAAAATGAATTATTTCCTAAGATGCTCCAGTTCAGCTGGCAACGTACATACACTTTCTGTCAGGGTTTCTGTACACTCACCACCTCCACACTTTCCTCCAAGTTCTGACCAGATTGTTGGGAGGTCTGAATGCCTTCACAGAAAGAAAGACATTGTAATCTATATGAAAGCATTCAGAAATGAAGACTAATTACCAAAACTGTTCAGTACATGCAACTTCCACACAAATAAGAACAGAACTATGGAAATCTGTGAACATCAGAGTAGCTGGTCTGAATGCTTAACATTTGGCAAAAGAACACACTTTATTTTTTTTCATCTCCCTATTTATATATTTTTATATTATTTTTTATCTAAGTCAAAGGATTTGTGTACTATATCAAGATTGTATGTCAACACCTACATATGTACACCTAAGACTACAGTAGAAAAGTATGCAAGTACGTGTATTCTTATAGATGTATGATGACTAGAAACAATATGAAAGTTTAAAAGTCGATATATTCATTTAAAAATTAGCATCAAATTATGATAGTAATTAATAAAGATGCATTTATTATTAATCAAGTATTTGGAAGATTCTTAAGTATTGATTGAAAAGTCTAATTTGAATTTTAATCAACAGTTTTGAACTTATCGAATTTCACTGTGAAATGTTTACATAAAGTTAAATGAAAAGTTAAAAAAAACCACTTTTGTGTTTGCATAGTTGATGAAAATTGTATAGCTTATTCTCAGTTATCTTCCTTCAAAATGCAAGTAATCTAAAAAGTCTTTTAATATTTTTTTTTAAGAGCACATAATAAGACAGTGTAAACTGATATCAATCTACAAACTAAGTTACTTCCATCCACTTAGAGATATGGCCCAGAGTATCCTCCTGTTTCTTATTTACAATGCTTTGTAGCACAAATTTTACATGTTTACATGTCAATTATACCATCACATCAGATTATGTTCATGTCATACTGAACAATATTATGGAGTAGTTTCTAAATGTGTTGCAAAAACTTTTCTTTGGAGTTCACACTTTTTGATATTTGATTTTGTTTTGGGTTTTCTTCCTTCAGCTTTTAAGTATCTAAATGTAAATTAAAGAACAATGGGATTTTTTTTCTCTTCTGTTAATGGATTTTTTAAAAGTATATCAATCCCCTACATATAAATTGATAAATAATGTATAGATTAAATTAATTTGTGTATTTTTGCTTCTAGCTACAATAATTACGTGACACCTTAGTATTCAGCCAGTCTCTTGACTCATTTTATGCATTTTACTCATTTACCAAGAAGTGATGTGTTAGAAGACTTCAACATTACAGCAAGATAAGAGTGATATTCTTGCCCAAAGAAAATTTTTGTGACAAATTATTGGATACAAACACAAGACTATGATATATGGCACATCATATGTGGGGTATTTACATATCCTGTAAGATGATAATCAAACCTCTGTGAACTTATAATCAATCAAAACATAAAATATAGATCAGTAGGAAAATATACTGGACGAGTTCCTTCGTGACCTACTCTAGGTTGTCCTACTCTGGCAGGGGGGTTGGACTAGATGGTCTTTTGAGGTCCCTTCCAACCCTTAAAATTCTTTGATTCTTTAAAACAGAAATACCACAAGGCAGGCAAAGTTTTGCTACCAAATTTGAAGAGATTAGTAGAAGGCTATTACATTCCACAGTATCTCTGCTATACTTATTTGAATGAAAAGTTATATATGTATTTTGTCATCAGGGAAAGACATTTTCCTGGTAGCAAAAAAAGCAAAAAATTACGGTGAGGGAGGGATGTCTTTGTACATTTTGGCTTTGTTTGATTGTAAGGAAAAAAATCTTTATATTTGAGATTGGAACCCTTCTCATACTGATAAAAAAGACTACTAGCTATTACTCTTTTGGTTTTTGTTTCTCTTCCATTAGTATGTGCCCAACTTTTACTCATTTAAGCCTTTGATTTAACTGTTTCTCAAATTCATCTACCTTCATTTACTTTTGAGATTTGCTGAATTGATTAGTGTCTGCCAAAGTATATTCCATAGATTCTACTTGTGTTTAACCAAGAGTTTAAGTTTATTTTCATTGTATTTTCTGTTATCATTAAAACATTTTTTAAATGGTTATTTTAGATAAGTGGTTTTAGAGATACCCAGATGTATTTCACATAGTAATCTTCAGTGGTCTCCTCTTCAGACAGATCTGGTAAAGATACTTCACTTTATCTACTATAATTCTGTAGCTCTGCCAATTTTAGTTGATTCTGAGCTCCAGAATGCCAAGATAACATAGCTGTTGCTAATGCCTGAAAACTCTTTCCTGTCTTTTTCTGACAAATTGCTGGGCAAAATATGTCCACATCCCTTCAGACTAAGAGCAAGCAACAGTGCTTCCTCAGTCCAAAGGGTCATTTGGCTTATTATTTCAAACCAGGCATAATAAGCTTTCCAAGATTATTTTTCTTCAAAGTTGACTGCTCCTATGTGACCTGATCTAGGTTGACCTGCTTCTGCAGGGGGGTTGGACTAGATGATCTCTAAAGGTCCCTTCCAACCCTACCATTCTATGATTTTATGATTCTATGAAATGATGCTATCTATACATTCTTTTGTTAGCTAGCTGTATCAAAATTCTGTCATCTTCTCAACATCCTCACACCATATTAGCACCTAATGAGCAGTTCTGTATGTTAGATGATGTACAAAAATGGGAATAAACCTGATAAGATATATCCATGAGTAGACTGTAAACCAACATATTAAAGGGTATCAATATAAATTTTCCTATCAGATTTCTATCAGGCCATGAAAGGGCTGCTATTTAAAAAATAAAATGTTCATCACTCTTGATTTTTCAGACATTTACGGCAGTCTCTCACTATACATGTACATTTGGCTTTCACCATAACTATATGACTTCAAAACCTTGAAAATTGTGGTTTTTTAGATGTCTGGTTTGTTTAACTTTTAATTCAAGGTCAGTACCCCGATTACTTCTCCAACAATAGGGATCTGAAGTTTTTCTTTTTGGTAAAATTAAGTAAATAAATAATTTAAAAAACTCCTTCTGTCACCTTTAATTGCTGTTGGTTGAGAAGCATTTTATCAGAATAGTAGCACATCTTTCCTTAGTAAAATACTTTAATTGGAAAAGTTTTGTAAAGCTTTTTCATTTTCTCTGTCTAGTGATTTTCACTGGGCAAATCTTACTATCATTGAAAATTTAGTTTTGTACTTTCCTTTGTTGGTTTCATCTATTTTCTCTTCCATTTGCTAGTTTTTGCATCCCCTTCCACAGATACCAAGACTATAATCCTGGTCAGTGGATGACACCAGTCTTGAAAAATCCATGTCTCTGAAATCCCACTTTAACCTATGAATTTCTGCTATCAGTGGGAAAATGTTTGTGTTGCAGTTTTCACATACCTCCAAGGCAGACTCTTTGTCAACTTGTATCCCTTTCAAAAATGCCAAAATCCGCAACTGCTATCCGATTCCATTTGTTTAGGAGAAATTTGTTGTTTCTTAAAAACGACAGATCTTTCCATTTAAGAATTAATGGATATGTATATCACTCTCATTAGTAAAATTTTCAGATCTGCTCAGGTGCTTCTAAGTGTACTCATATCCTTGAAATGAGCATATTAATAATTTATATTAATGTTCTAAACCCCAGCGATACTACGTGCTAAAGCATTTGCTTTGCATCTTTAAGGGGTTTTACTACAGTTTAGTTTATTTTAAATTGTTTTCAGGGAGTCTAGTGAAACTGGTGATTCCATATTTGAAAACCCTTAGGACAGACTTACACACAACAAAAACTGCACAATCCTCATCAATTCTTGAAAGTAGAACCTTAAAGAATGCTATGAGACAGATTGTCATGTTGACTAGCTAAAAGTATTTTTCTGAAAAACATGATATTAGGTTTAAAAAAGAAAGATAATTTAATATTACAGAATCCATGACTTGTATAATCCAATACAGATAAAGCAATCATATGGCTAAACTCTCTCACAACTCATAACATCGATCCCTAAGGGTGAGTATTTAATAACAATGATGCTTTACTTTAAGACAAGTAATTCCTGTTTATATTTTTTACCTCCTACTTCTCCCATGTAAGATGAATTAACACAAGTGAAATTGCACACTAATTCATCTGTTTCTCTAAGAATGAGATAGATGAATAATAGATATCATTAAGCTTTGCCAGCTTTAGACTGTTCAGAGAAATAGTTAAAAGCATCGCCATAGTGGTTACATTGAATTTCATAATATAGGGTGCTAATATGGCAATTTGGCAGATAGAAACATATAACAAGCATTTTTAAAAAGAATGAAAATAGTAAAAAAATTAAGAAGAGGTAAAATATTTCACCTGTGAAAATTTAATTTAAGCAGAATATCCTGAATACAATTAAACTGCATTTGTAAGGAGCAACTTTGTAGCTAATATTCACACAAAAATGTGAAGAGACTTTAGTTATTTTGTACAAAAAATGTGATTCTTAAAATGTCTTCATTGTATTTATCTAATTCCAAATCTTGTGCAGTAAGCAGATGGAGCAATTTTGTGATATGTGACATTTATGAAATTTTAATTATCGGTTTCTAGCAAGTAAATATCACCTTTGTATTGGAATTAAAATGAAAATTATGTACAAATGTCATTTAAAGTCACTGAAAAGTTTATACTCTTGATTGGAGCTTTCTACTGCTTCTTATACTTGTTTAGAAAGACTGATATAAATGTAAAACAGAAACAGGAGACATCAGAAATTTTCATTGAGGTTAATTTACTATATAAATCAATTAACTAATTTAAGGTAAAATAGCTATCTGCACCAAAAAAAAAAAAGACTGTTAGGAGAGAGGGGGATGATTAAGTCATTAGCCCTCCTAGACAGAGAGAGAAAGCTAAATATTGATTTTTGAACATTGATGGTTTAGTTGCAAGTTGGGTGTGAGGAAATTTATGGTATGCCAGAAAACTAATATATCTGCTGAGCCTGTGATTTGTAATTTGTTAATCTCTCTTAGATTTATGACTCCAGGGTCAACTTCTGAAGGTAATTTGTAAGTTTCCCTTAGAAATAGGGAATAAGGGAATGGAGGAGGAATAGTTTCGTACCGAATGCTACTGATTACAAAATGGTTTTTTTTTCCTTTGCTCATCTTGGGTGTTTTCTGTTACTTTGTGAATAAATGTTTTTGCTCACAGAATTTGTGCAACAACATTTGCTTTCCTGGGTAAAATGAATTGCGTTCTGTTTTGGATGTAGGCTAGTCATTCATGATGTGTGCTATTTATTGTACTGTTATTGAAGATAATCTTAAATTGATAACCTTAAATTTATTATTTTGTGAAGACGTCATGCCAGGTCAAACAAGGAATACACAGAGGACAGAAGACTGGAGAGTGGAAGTAAATCTCTTAGAACAGTCTTCTAGCATTATTTTAAAAGGTCTCACTATTTTCCATTTAGGTTCCAATTAACATGATTTGTATCAACTACATACAGTCAGTTTACACTTGAAATATTATTTAATGACTTTGAGTACCATATTCTTTAGCAGTTTGCAGCATATGATTTAGTTCAGACAGTTAAGTGTTGAGATTTTTTTATTTTAAATAAATTGAAATCTAAGTTATCAGTATCTAAAACTCCCTTCACCTTAGCTATTTACTGTGAACACTAAGACTTTTATTGCTTTTACATGTTTAAATTTTTCCATTCACAATGCAAAATTTGTGCAGATATTTATGTCAAGTGCTAAGTGCTTACCTGTCTTGAGATCAGACCATTTAGAAATAATTCTTATGGCTTTGCATCCCAATTCCTCTTTATTACTACTTTAAACCTGTGTATGTGCATATGATTAAATCTCAGAGTATAGAACTCAGTCTAAAATCAAAGGGAACAATCACAAAAAAAAAGGATGAAGAAAAGAGGAAGAAAAAAAAAAAGAAAAAGAAAGAAAAAGAAAGAGAAAGAAAAAGAAAAAAAGGAAAAGAAACGTAAATGAAGGACATGAAGAGTCCACATAACACTGGAACAGAAAAACACCATGGAATACAAAAGACTAAGACCTTAACTATACATTAAACAGTAATATACACTTCTGTTTTTTTGCTGTGACTTTCTGTCATTTAGCCATTTTCTATAGTAGATAGTAACAGGACAAGGGGTAACGGGATGAAGCTGGAACACCAAAAGTTCCACTTAAATATAAGAAAAAACTGTTTCACTGTGAGGGTGACGGAGCAGTGGCACAGACTGCCCAGAGAGGTTGTAGAGTCTCCTTTCTTGGAGGTCTTCAAGACCCACCTGGACATGTTCCTATGCGACCTGATCTAGGTAACACATTCCTAAAAGATGAATCATTAGCAAAATAACGATGCAAAATTATTGAGCTGCAATGTTGTAGGTCATTTTAAGAATCACTTGGTACTTACTGTTTAAGTTACTGATTTATCCCATAAAATCCTGAAATGAAAGTTCTACCAGGTGGTCACATGATATAGCACTGTCTTCAACTGAAGTCAGTAGTTTCATACTTAGGATAAACTCCAGTTTTCAAAATTATGTGCTGTTTTGTTTTGATACTCATTGCAATTGTTCTTCACATAATTATATAAATGTTTAAAACAATAAGCAATTTCTATATACATTGCAACTTCTTATTGCCTACATGAAAATAACTTCTTGATATTTTTGGTACATTTTCAGATTTCTGTTAACTTGCACAATGCTATATAACAGCATGTGACTGTATTGCAGGCCTAAATAAGATGTTTGAGGAGAGACTACAATGCAACTTCAATGAAAAAAAGGAAGAAATAAGTTTGTTACAGTATGATACTTACTGCTTGCAATAAATAAAATACATTGCTAAACTTAGCACCTCTGAATGTGGGAGAATAAACTTCTCTATGGAGCAAGTCCTTTACTAAAAATGTTATAATCCTTGAAAATGTCTCAAAGTGTAAATGAAAAGAAATAGCACATTCAGATAGTTTATGCAGCGATCAATCATTTTCTATCATACTTTCTTTTAACATCTTTTACTATTTTTAATTTTTAGAAATCAAATATATGTTAGACAATTTTACACAAGGAAAGAAGATTTACAAAGATACATTTGCTTGTAACATTGTAATGACACCTTTTTTTTTTAAAGCATAAACCTGTAGAAGAATGACAGTCCTACTCAAGTAAGAGAATGTAACATACTTCAGTTTTTATTCTGTTTATTGACTGTTTCAGTGTTATAATGCAGTTCTAATTTCTTTGATCCAAAGTTACTCTGCTATAACTAACAAATTCTCCACTGTATTTATAGAAAGTTTAGTAATTCATTCCAACAAAATTCAAAACCAAAAGGCATTTGAAATAAATTTAATTTCACTGTGATGTATTTAACCTGAATAAAAGTGTGTTTATAATCCCTAGCTATGCTGCCCCTTGAGGCTGCAGCACACATTTCCATTCATCCCTCATTACTATAGCACAGACTTATTTTGCAGCAGAAGCTGGCTACATAACTTCATAGAACCTTATGAATGCTATAGCATCCTCATATCCTGATCAGAAATTGATTCAGTGTTCGTAATTCTTTTTGCTTTCTTTATCCATCTAGGAATTGATTCTTGTGATTGGACATCACTAAGACTCTGTTATCTAAATGCATTTCTCTCTCTAATTTGGTGCTGATAGTCCACTAAAAATATTTGATTTATGGCTGTATTTGGATTTGAAAAAAAAAAAAACCTGAAACCTGGGAAAATACTATTTTTCTATGTTAAATATGATACCTAGATCTATCATTGCTACAAGAAATGATATTTTAATAAATCCTTTTTGAGATAGCATCCATAGATACTGCTTATCCGTGTAAAAATGCACACAGCCAGTATCACTAATTTCTTCCACTGCACCACATCTAATAGAAATGCTCATTTAAACCATCACAAGGGGTTATTTCAAAACTGTGTAAAATCCAATGTGCTAAGAAACAAGTAGTGTAGTGAAAGCAAATGAACTGTTAAAATGCAGAGACAATTATTGCTTTAGGCTAAAAGGGAGATCATTGGCCAGATGCTTGAAGGAAAACACACTTTGTGGTTAACTCACTAAACATTGACTAGTCAAATGTCTAAAGCTAACAGCATTACAAACTTAACCGGGGATCCAAAGTCTGTCTTTATATAGGAGAGCAAGCTGGCAAAAAGTTCAATACCTTGATCAGATATGTGATTTCCAACCAAGCAATACACCTGCTTTCACTGTGGTGAGAAAGAATAGAAATATTGCCAGGGAAATAATGTGAACATGCTTTCTCATTTCACTTCAGAAACTTTAAGTATAATATTCTGAAAACTTGTACAAACCTTATCTTACTGTGTGTTCTTTTTGTAACTGCTCATGTTGACCTACTTTAATGGCTAATACCATCCTTCATCTAGGTTAAATGTACAGTTGTATATAAGAAATCTTACACTGCTCACTCCCTCCCCAATATGCCTCTGAAACAGCTGACAAATGGAATTCTCTAATAATAGACATATTTCAAAACAAAACCCTTGTCGCCATATACAGGTTCTAAATTAGGTAAAAGAACATACAATTCTATAGGGTAAGCAAAAAATAGAAATCCAGTTGAAATACTGATGAAGGGCTGTAGAATGCAAAATATAATATGCATATTATAATCTCCAGTGAATTTCTGCCATATTTCACCTTCATGTGATCTGATGGATTAACAAAAAATGTACATTGATAGATGCCACAAAAAAAAAAAAAAATCTTTTTAACTATTGTTTTAACTATCATAAAGTGTGGGGCAAGTAGGGTTAACATTTCCTAACTACCGGCACAGTTATCTCAAATGTTTACATCAAGCACATTATGTATCAGAAATATTTTATATAAAGGAAGAAGTCACATAGGAACGTGTCCAGGTGGGTCCTGAAGAACTCCAAGGAAAGAGACTCCACACTCTCCCTGGGCAGCCTGTGCCAGGGCTCCATCACCCTCACAGTAAAATAGATTTTTCTTACATTTAAATAGAACTTTTTGTGTTCCAGCTTCATCCCATTACCCCTTGTCCTGTTGCTAGATACAATAGAAAAAAGAGATTCCCCAGTCTCCCGACATTCACTATTTAGATATTTTTAAATATTGATAAGATCCCCCTTCAGTCTCCTCCAGACTAAACAGCCCCAGTTCCCGCAGCCTTTCCTCGTATGAAAGATTCTCCAGTCCCCTCATCATCTTGGTGGCCCTGTGCTGGACTCTCTCCAGAAGTTCTCTCTCCTTCTTGAGCTGAGAAGCTCAGAATTAATCTAAGTGAACCTGCTTCTGCAGTGGGGTGGGACTAGATGATCTCTAAAGGTCCCTTCCAACTCCTACTATTCTATGATTCTGCGATTCTAACTGTTTGGGAAGGCAAACGTGCCATGGGTCTACCTACCATGGGATTTATCTGAAAGCATCGAATGGATTCAGCCAATACGCAAGTTTTTATTTAGGTCTTCAAAAGTAAATAAATTTTCTGAAACCTAAAAATCCAGGCTCTGAAGCTGAAGTGTGTTTTTAAATTAATTAGATCAGCTTGAAGTGAAAGGGGATGGCTGGTAGCAATTAGCAGATATTTCTGGTAGCTCAAGACATAGCAAGAATTGTACTTTGTAATTAACAGATTCTTGAGCTTGCTTTCCTGGATTGTATGGCTTTCTCTTAAATCTGAAACCAATTTGTAAATGTCACTAACTTAAAAACAGAGTTTTAGTACAGTGAAATCTTTAGTATGAAAAATTACAATGAAAAATACTTGTATTCGTAGAATTCATTCACTATTTGTACAGAACACTAAGTTTTCATTTAAAAATGTATTATATTCCTAGTGTTCTTTGATTTTTGTTTTAGAAATTTTGTCTAAAACTATTTTACAGTGAGGAAGCAAATCTAAATCTCACTATAGCTATATACATAATAAAAGGTTTTTAAATAGCTACACACTATATATTCCATAATAATTTACTTATAGTAAACTATTTTAGACACTTTATTTAGAGAGATTTGCACCAAAGTTGCGAGAGTAAGAATCCACATGAAAAGAAAGGACAGTACTATATGTTTCATAGTAAGGCTCTTCAGCTTAAACATACATATTGCAACAGTATATAACATTATTTTGGGAGAGCAGAAATAGAGACTAACACTGAATCTCACATTTTCAGTTCTAGAGTCCTAGTGTTGGATTTTTCCTCATAGTGATTTTTTCAGATGCAGAATGTTTAACACACCAGAAGTGTTGCACAGAACCAAGTTCAGTTTCTTTGCTTTCTAAATTGTATTTGTGAAGGAAATACTTGTGTTAATTTTTATGAGCTTTGTCCGTGTCCTTCTTAAGTCCTGTCCCAGGCACTGCAGGCACTCTGTGGGAGCAGGCTGTCATCTGCAACAGACATGGGTTATTCTGACTGACTTGGACTATAGGTGGAAGCTGAGAGGGCATAAAGAACTGCTGCTTTTTGTCCTGTCATTCAGCTTTTTCTCTTACCTTTTGTTGTGCACAGTGTCAGCACCAGTATGGGTCTCTCATAAGCACACCTGATCCCTAAAGAATTGAAGGGATGAGATGACAACAGTCCCTGGCTTTGCAATGAGATACAAAGCAAGCAAGCAAGACCAAAGAGAAAAGCAGCACTAGAAATAAATAACTGTGAATTCTGCAATGGGATACAAGGCTTTTCTTGTTCAGCAAGCTCCCTGTAGTGTTGTACTATCCCCTGTCAGCTACAGCACATACAACTTCCCAGCACCCTTGCTAAGCCTGAGCAAGCAAGCAGATGAGGGCACACCACAGACTCCTCCAGTGGGATACTACACAGAAAATTACTCTTACTTTGATAATAACTTTTTGCTTCTGGGAAAATATTTAATTCTTTTCTCAAGTAAATGATCATAGCCCTCCAAGGTCACAGATAAGGCTAAGAATATTGCCAACTATTAGTTGCTTGCAGTCGGCAGTAGCTCAGATTCCTCAGAGATATCAGAAATTCAGATCCTCAAACAGTGCTGGAATGTGGTGTAGAAAATAAAACTAGGCTTTAATTACTGTCTTCAAGTTTACACTAGGCAGGAAATATCTATTTAGCTGCTGACTGCAGTTGTGCTCCTCTAAACTGAGCAGGAGGAAGAAAAAAAAGACATTGGAAGGTGTTCATCTGAAGACGAATGAACATTACAATAAGGACAAGAAAGAAGTAGCAAAGTCATCTCTAGAGGAGTTAAGGTGCTACCAGTTTATGAGGTTGATACTTAATCAGCCAAAACTAGCATTGTCTTCTCAAAGCTTTAAAAAACTTACATGTTTCATGGTGGATCTAACAGCCACTACCAACTGTTTTTTATTAAGGAGAAAGTTATGTCTTCTTAAGAAAGGTTTTCTTCATAACATATACGATGATGTGTACATTTTGGTGAGGCCTGCATAAATGATTATTGCATTATGTTTTGTTCCCCAGAGTTTGTAGTCTTTTTAAGCTATGAAGTCAGCTGGCTTTTCGTCGTCACTATTGGCAGTAATAAGCTTTCACTTTATCAAAGAATGAAAATAATGTATGTGATGAACAATGACTTTCTGCTAAAAATACAATTCCTACTTGCTCTTTCTCTAGTATTACTTTCCCAAACTGCAAACAACATCAGTCATTGAAGACAAACTGCTGTGCCATGACAGAAAATATATGCTTGCCTTACAGTCATGTTTTTCTTCTTTTATAATGGACATTATTCATAATGGAAATAGTAAATCTTAATGACTGGTTTCAAAAAATTTGGCATCAGACAAGTTCATATTTTATTCAGTTTTAAGAACTGTTTTTCAGAAAAAAAAAGGCATAGTAAATCAGATCTCAAGAAAATGACAGAATCATACAGTTTCACAAGTTATTCACTGATGATCATTGTAAACATGAAGCTTAAACTAATGTACACCACATACTTCTGAATTTTTCCAGTATCAAATTACAAATTTGAAGTAGTGGGTACATGGCTCAAGTCAATGGTAAAACTGGCCTTACACCTTTTCTTTTTTCTAGTGTTGAAGCAAGAATAATTCAGTAATGGTATTTCATTATTCATTTCTCTACAAGAATACCGCCCTTATTGCCATTTTTCTTCCACCTTTTCTTAACTATTAAAAGCTATAGCCATAATGTCAAAATAGAAGCTCATATCGGTTACAAAAGAAAGGATCTTCCAGTATTAAGAATATAGAATTATTCTGTAGCAGTCTTGTTGATGGCATTTACTTGGTAGGACTATGTAAGTGTATAGTACTCTTCACGTAATTAAATATGTCATATAATGTGTACTCAGTTTTTTTATCAAAAGGGATTTCTAACCCAATGTATTCATCTTTCTCTTTCACTCTGTTCAGCTTAACAATGAGAGAAAGGAGTAGGAGTGCAAGACTGGAAATTATGACTGTATTTTTTTTTCTCCTGCAAATAACAATATTGATAGCCTCAGATACAGGAAAATCTTTCTTGGCTCTTTAAAAAAGACCCCAAAAATGAGAAGTATCTAATAATCCAATAGGCCATTGTTATGTCGTCAAACGTTAAAATGAAAATTGATAAAATGACTGGAGTCTGAAGATTTTCTTAAGATTACAAAAGTGTTAATAATCAAGAAGAGAAGAGAGGCAGAGCTATCATAACATATCCTTCATTCTGCCTTAGTTTCCTTACAGAATTTATTAGGAGAGTTAGATGCCTCAAAAGAGGATTAACAAATATAAACATGGAGAATTGCTGAACCTAACACACCAGTACAGATGGCTGTTTAAACTGAGCCCCTCCTCAGGGAGCCAAGTTACCAATTTACCTTCGTAAACTTAGTGTTCAGAGTTGGAATTTACTGCAAACGTAGTGTAGGCACAAGTGATTTTTATTTCAAGCATTGTCAGTTATACATGTATATATTTCCCTTTCTGTCAAATGGTTTTATGGTTAAAGCACTTTGAAGCCATTTGGAAATCATAGTTCAATTCTTTTCTCTAAGAGGATTTAAAGCATTTTACCTTCTGTGAAGCACAGAGTCTGGGCTGCGTATTGGGAATGAGATGACTTGGCTCATCCTCCTGAAACTCTTCCACTTTGCACTAAGCCATTAGATGTCCGCTCGTTCAGAAATAGCACTGCCAAGATTAACAAGGTACTCATCAGAGAAGGCAGGCTGCTGATCCTATCCAACAACATATAATATACCTTTGAATAATTCTCACACAGTAATATTGAACTAGACTTAATGAATATAAACTTAATGAGCAGTATTTAAGCAAAAAGCATTAGAATTGTTAATAGATTTTATTTTTATGGACTATTTTAATGAATGAGCCACTTCTCCATTCCTCCCTTCTTGTTTTTGAAAATATTTGAATTAAATTACTGGTAACAGAAAAATTCATAACTCCACATGATTCTTGTCAGTATGATATACATTTGTTTTAATAATGGTTTCAGACAGCATAAGAGAAAGAAGATTAATTAATTACATACTAGTGTGTTAACAGTAGTATAATATGATGCACTGGTCTACTTAATGCAGTGCTTAGATCACAGCTTTTGCAACTTTACTTACATGGCAATTCCCGTTAAACAGTTGAAGAAATTACTTCTTGTTTGGTATAAGCCAAGAGAAGCAGCTAGAAGATAAAAATGATTAACACTATGATCCAAAACCAAAGAAACTATCAGTAGAATGACCTCTTCATTGTAAACTAAACTGAAGAGAGGACAGATATCTGCATCATTTGTTAATGAAATTCTAGAAATTACAGTCAAATAACAAGGAAAAGAGAAGAAATATTTTAAAAACAATATTTTTCCTTGAATGTTCTGCTGAGTGTTTGTTTTTCATGATATAGGTGGATAAATTAAATTGCAATTTGATTATCTATAGTCTTTGAACATTTTTTTCAATTATAAATTGCACTTAAAACTTGAGTCCATTAAGGCAGTTTAGCTCTTGGATGAATGCCAAACCACACAAAGTTTAAAATAAATAGAAAAATATTAGAATTATTTACTTTAGCTAAAACAAGGACTAATGCTGATATTAAGAGAGGTAAGCAGAGACTGTAACAGTACAGAAGTGGAACATGAGAAAGAATCGAACATTAAAACTGAATTTTATTTTCTGCCCCCATGATTATTTTGTCTTTTTTAGGTATCTAAGTCTCTGTAACCAATTTCTGAAAGCATTTCAATAGCCTGAATGAGGATAAGGGTTCTAAACCACGGATTGAAATGCTTGAGAAACCAACGGGAACTCAATTTGCTACTTAGAAATTATAAAAATTCACAATTCCTTCCTCACTATTTGCCATGTAACACTATTGTCTAATAATTTAAAAACTAGTCTTCATACATTGCATCTTAACACAGTTATGCAACATTAACCTTACTTTAAATAAGATGGTTAATAATATAAATCTACTTTTCTCTGAAAATGAAATCTGATCTGGGCTTGAAACACAAATCCAGCACCTCTTTACACAAAACTACCTTATCAAAGCCACTCGTTGCGTGTATCCCTTTGTAAAATGTGACAGAGTTCAGTGCAGGGCTACAAAGATGAAGAGAGTGGAGCATCTCCCTTATGATGAAAGGCTGAGGGAGCTGGAGCTCTTTAGCTTGGAGAAGACTGAGAGCTGATCTCATTAATGTTTACAAATACACAAAGGACTGGTGTTAGGGGGACAAAGACAGGCTCTTCTGAGTGATGTGCAGCGCTAGGACAAGGGTCAATGGGTACAAGCTAGACTATAAGAGGTTCCAAAAAATCATAAGGAAAAACCTCTTCACTGTGAGGGTGACAGAGCACTGGAACAGGCTGCCCAGGTGATCTGTGAAGTCTCCTTCTCTGGAGACATTAAAAACCCTTCAGGACAAGTTCCTGTGTGACCTACGCTAGGTGGTCCTGCTCTGGCAGGGAGGTTGGATTAGATGATCTTTTCAGGCCCCTTCCAACCCTTAAGATTCTGTGATTCTGTGACCAGATTATTTCTTGCTTCAGTTCAGCAAATGACTACTTGATGGACATTCTTCTGCTGAAACTAGTAGAAAATATTTGCTAGCAGCTTTTTATATAAGCACGTAATCTATCTAATTGCAATACATGTGTTACAGAAGTGTACCATACAATACTTCTTGCATTTCTGAGTAATACACCTGCAATTGTAATATTTTTTGTACAAATCATTAATGATCATTGCAAATTTAAGTAAAGTTTTAATTTAAAAGAGAAATTAAGTTATTAAATTGCCAACATTTATAAAGGCTGACACAGTACTTTTAGCATGTGGAAATACATCCCTGTGAGGAGCTGGAAAATATTTTCTCTCTGTTTTCGTCACCTAATGATCATAAGGTCACATAAACGTGCTGCCTGTTATTGTTAGCAAATTGCTAATACTAAATAAAAAAAATAATAACAGGCTGAAATATTCTTACTGCTTACACAGCATTATATGCAGATACATTTTCAGCAGTATGTACATATGTATCTCCTGAGTGTGAGATCTCTGTGGCAGATTTGAAACATATTAACCAAAGTTGCTACAGTCTTTTATAAATAGTGAAAAGTCTCAGGACTGCAGAGACTACTTGTAGAGGAGGTCCATCCCCACCATTAACTCTAGAAAACAAAAATTAATTTTGAAAAGAGCTATCAAACAACATCCACCTTGAACTGAAAAAATAAAACAGTATAATAATTGACAAGCAATAAAATCGCTCATCGACAAAAGAGCAGAGGTAATCTAAGGAATTACTGGTGATCATTTCAGGTTTCATAGAACAGCAGGGAACTTCATCCAGTTTTCTGTTTAGCAGGAAAACTTTTTTCTTTTTTTTTTAGTTTGGAAACTTCCTTCCTAAGTCAGAGTTAAATTTTCAATGTTAAAATGACTGCAACTGCTGGAAATGAAAGATCAAAAGCTGTTTGGTTCTAAAAGTACATGCACAAAAATTCATATGGTTAGGCACTGTGGTTCTTTCATTGTTGTTTCTTTTTACAGACATCACTTATGGATACAAAGATAATGGGATTTGGGACATGGAATTGCATTTTAGAGAACATTTGTGCAACCTCTAATGCTGGGGATTTTAGCATAGAAACTGGCATTGAATGTTAACATGAAAGAGAGAAGCACATCCTAAGAAAGCATCTCCCAGCTGAGGAACTAAATGTTACACTGCTTTGCTAGGAGCCACAAACAACCAAATAGCCTACCTTCATAACCCCTGTTTAAGCCCTACTTTAGGTAAGCACTAATTCTTTTGGTTGGTTTGTGAGGAAAAAAAAATAGCTTTGAAGTAGTGGTTTCTGCATTTTAATTAAATAGAACTTATAAGCGAGCATATGATACAGAAATTATTTGTTTCTTTTGATTATATCTCAGATTTTTTCTTTACTGAGATGACCTAGCCTAGGTAGAAAAAAGTCCTATAAATTTTTCATCTAGTAGATCTGAATGTGGAGAGGATGCTTTTGTTATAATTTCATGTAACTAAACTTTTAATATTTTTTTAAACACAGTGATAAGAGAAATTATCGTCAACACAGCCTTTGGCACTTGGAAAGAGCTCTGTTTCTTATGCAAACTTCTATGACCATTTTTTTGACAGGAAAAGAGAGAAGAAAGGAACAGAAAACTATTGTCAAGTGCTATTAACAGGTGCATTAAGACTCAAGAAATATGACAAATCTGTCTTTCAAAACTAGCTTTGAGATATTAGGAGTTTGTACTGTATGCAGCAGTTTTGTTTCTACTCTGAAATAACTTCACATAATGACTTTTAATAAGCCATGCTTATTAAAACAAGTAAAATTATTTGAAGAAAAGATTTCTTAAATATTGGTACAAATGGGCTAAATAAAGATTAAAAAAAAAAAAAAACCTCCAGAAGTTGCTTTAAGGAGTCATTATGTTCCTGATGTGTGTAAGCTGAAATTTATAATTTTCCATTAAATATGGTTCATTTGTTTCAAATAGGAATGGAAGAATTAAATATAGAAATGTAGAAACCATTAATGCATGACAAAATGAAATACATTAGAAACACAGGAATTCTTACAGACATTCCATTTTTAATCATTCTAGTTCTTTTGTTTTCTTTTGCTGTAACACACCCTAGACAGAATTTTAGCTTAATTTTTAATTTATTCATTTAAAAGCTTTTTGTCACAACCATTTCATGAGCTAAATAGATACATTTGTGTTGAATTTCCACTGCTTTATCAGAAACTCTTTTTAACAGACCCCAAGACAGTTAATGTCTTCCAAAAATGTATGCAAGTGTGTTTAAGCATATCAGAGGTATGGGCTGTGCAAGACTAACAGCAGTCTCTATAGGAGTCTTTGTTCCACCATGCTGTGCATTGTAAAGTGAAGCCAAAGTGCATAAACTTAATGGAGAGGAAAGATGATCATGTACTAATACCTTCCCCTTTCTCAGTATGTAATCATCAACAGCCCTCTTGTAAAAGAAGAAGGAACTGAAGTCAACACTGTAAAATGAGCTTAGTCATACCTTTATGTGACATAGTCCCGTGAATAATTTATGTATCAGACACAGATCTCGGAGATGTTAATCTTTCATAGAGCAATAGTCAGAGCCCACACAGAGACTGCAATCATCATCTCATGAGCCACATGGCACAGCTGTCATACTGAAACCAAAGAGAATAAGGCAAGGAGGCAGTTTTGCTGCCAGTGTTTTCCTGGCTAAGGAAGGTGAGGAGGGCAGAGAGCTGTATTTAGGCAAATGTATACCTCAGTTTTGGCTCAAGTTCTGTACAACCTGACTGTCTCCTGTAGATCTCTGTTCACAGCACCATTGAGATACCACATTACCTTCCCTCTTCCATCACAAGCTAGTTGTGGATGGTAAGTTATATACGAATATTTAAAAATCAATTGTCAGCTTTCCTCTAGGAATGCTGCTGAATCAACAGAGCTACAGCTTACAAGAACAATGTGTCTGGCCACAGACCTTTCTGGGGAAAATTTCCAGTTTGCTTGTATTTTCATCTGGAAATAGAAAACAGACCCATAGCAATCCAGTGGAATAAGTTACATTTAAACAATGAGTATTTCCCATATAAATACACCCCATCTTCCCCCTCCCCCCCACCAAGGGCAGCTTTCATCAGTAGTTAATATCTGCATAGCAGAAGACATTACCAGGTTTAAGGAACTGTGGAAATGCACTACATGTTGTCAGTCTTTAACAGGAAGGATTTTTCAAGCAGCAAGTCATCAAAAAATCAGTTATAAGTCCATGTTGCCTAATACTTAAATTAAGGCTGCTATATAATTATTATGTGGATATTTAATTGCACATCACATGTAGAATCTTTCTACAAGGAGATATTTTTCATAGCTGCATGCCATGCTGCAAAAAACACAATTTGTATGCAATAAAGACATGTTTCCAGGATGCAATGCGTGTATTTAAGAAGTGAATAGATACGATCATTAAGCTTCTGGCTTTGAAGAATAAAAAATAAATAATTCTTCAGTTATTCTTAAACATTCATTTCTAGATTAGGAGATTGTATCGTTTTTATGACACATGGAAGTAACAATCATTTTTTTAAAAATATGAGAAATTATAATAGAACTATTTTAAATTGTTACATTTATATGATCATTCTTTGCTGCAATATAATAAGTCTTGATAGTAAGAATGAGGGAAAAGTTTGAAATTAAAAGCTATGAAAAGAAAAGCAAAGAGGAAAATACTCTAACTGGATAAGGAAAATGAAATTATTAAATAATGGGACAGTATGAGAATACTAACTTAATGAAGTACAGCAAGCTTGTAATCATCTCTTAGGTACAAGAACACCTTGATTCACATTATCAAAACAGTGTTGTATTTTTGTGCTTCAGTTCAGAAATACAATGTTACAACAGGAAAATGACCTTTATAAAGCAGGCACAGGTTGGTGATGGCAGAGAATTATCCTTTTATAAAGCTATCACTGTTCTTAAAATTTCAAAATCTCATCTTTATTTGTTTTATCAAACCTATGAAAAGATATTCCTTCAAGTCATCCCAACTGAACATTATTAGAAACTAAACTGGAAGGTCTGTAATTAAACCACTCTTAATTTGTTCCCTTCTGATGAAACTAGAGGATTGAACTATATTTACTAATCCTTACCAAAGTGCTGACTGGAACAGAAGCTCTAAAAATCACACCTTTTTCTTGCTGTCAGTGAATGTTTGGGGAAAAATACAACAACTCTTGAAACAACACTCCATGAATATATATACATTGAAGTGATATTACATTAGCATTTCTATCTTGTGAAGCTATGATGAAGCTATGAGACCTATGTGTGTCATTCTCACTTGAAAAGGTATCCATTGACGTCTCTTTTTTATTTTTGCTTCCACTTATGTGACATTGAAATTAAAAAAAAAATAAAAGTAGTAGCATGTGTTGAAAGGTACAAAAATGAATCTTTCACATTATGTAAGGTACTACCAGCAACAGGAAATATAAAAGTGAAAGTGATATTTCAGCATCTGATTCTCTTATCAGCTGACTTATTTAGAAAAATACTAATGTGGAAAGATTATTTTTATTTTATTTATTTGTTTTAGGAAATCATAAAAATAATCTGGACTCAAATATTTTCACCTTGAACATCTTCGTTTTGCACTAAGGCTCAAAGAGGGGCTTAAAATATATTCATAGCAGCACAACTATTTAGACAAAGCTAATTAACTAAAATGAGTAATTTGGAAAAAAAAAAAGCCATTATGTAAGGATTAAAAAACTGGAGCTGCTGTATGTTTCACTTTAAGGTAACATATAAGTCATAGATCTTGCTGCCAATGTAATTTCTTGGACATAGTGGACATATCTGATGACTGAGCATCAGACCTTGAAATCTAAAGAGTACTTTCCCTGAGACACACACTGTGATGTGCCTTATGACTGATATCCTAACTGTAGCAGAAATGATGCTCAATAGACCCTAACTCAGGTCATAATAGATGTAATTTTTATATCAGAACAAACTTTCAGTTGTACTTTACACATAACTTTCAAGTATTCATATCTGCTTTTGTGATACCTGGTGGTAACATATATGCTTCATAAAAGTATTACTCAAACATTAGACATAGAAGGAAAAGGTTTCCTAAAACTCATGGGTTTCTGCTGCTTTTGTCTTTTTGAAGAAGAGGAGGCTGAGAGGAGACATGATCACTCTCTACAGCTACCTGAAAGGAGATCGTAGTGGGGGTCTGCCTCTTCTCTCTAGTAATGAATAATAGGACAAAAGGAAATGGATTCATGTGGCACCATAGGAGGTTTAGACTGGACATTAGGAATAACTTTTTTCACTGAAAGAGTTATTAAGCATTGGTACAGGCTTCCCAGGGAGGTGGTGGAGTCACCATCCCCCTGGAAATATTTAAAAGCTGTGTAGATGAGGTACTGAAGGATATGGCTTATTGGTGGGTTTGGCAGTATTAGCTTAGTGGTTCAACTTGATGATCTTAAAAGTCTTTTCCAACCAAAATGATTCTATGGCTCTATGTATCAGTACACAGGATGAGTTAAACTCCTTACATTTGGTGTTAGACTGTCACTTCACTGAATTCATAAAGGACTCAGATGAAGTATCAGAACGTGTAATGGGTTCATTGTTGATGCTCCATGCTTGATCTCTTAATACAAACCTGTCAGAGCACCATAAAGCAAGGTGATCTGAGTAGGAGCTGAGGAACCTCAAAACAAAAAATAACACAAAAAAGTCATCATCAGCACAAATATGTGTAGTACACTTTCACTTGAATTAATAATGGAATTTGACAAAGGGAAAGAAGGCTATGGAAGAACTACAGCCTGTCTGTTGAACTTGTCAGTTTCAATAAGTATGAGAAGAAAACTGGAACTCCAAAGGCAGATAGAAATGAATCATTTTTAAGGTAACAATAAAAAGATCTCCCTCATGAATTGTAAAAGCACCCACAGGTAATGCACATCCAATATTACTTTTTGTTTCTTTTTCTTTTCTTCTGAAAGCCATCCACATATGTGAGCTAAATTCCATTTTTTTTAATTTTTAGGTCACTACTTTTGGAGTACAGTTATGACCTGATCTAGGTGAACCTGCTTCTGCAGGGGGGTTGGACTAGATGATCTCTAGGAGTCCCTTCCAACCCCTACCATTCTATGATTCTATGATTCTATGAATGGGATCATGGTGATTCTGTTTCTTTTTCTCTTATTTTTAAATTATAATTCCTTAATAATAAACATCAATGTATTTTCAAATGAGAAAAATGTAGGAAAATTAATATTCTCATTAAACTTCTCAATTTAATTGAGGGATGAATAGAACTCTGGATTTCATGAGACTAATAGTCCCTTCAAGATTCCTGTGGAGCACAATAGACATAGAGTCTTAAGACATGCATGAGATTACAGAAAGGAAATGGGATGACTGAGCTTTTAAGTTTTATCATAGTTTTCAGACCAAACAAATGAGAAGTTAAACTGACTCTAAAATTATGTGACAACTGTCAAAATATAACTTTACAGCTTTATGGTAATTACATATTATACAGATATTTTTACACATGTATTTATAGATATGGCATTAACATAAACATGGATATAGATAACACATTTTTAAAATAAATTCTACATATTTGCAGAATTACCATGAATATATGCACATTTATAAAAAAGGATAAACAACATTATTACATCTTCGAATATTTTACAAACTTTAGGGGATTAAATAATTAATATATATTCTACCAGGTCTTGATTAATAAACAATGAAAACATATTAAGCCCTCTAATGCTCTCAAAATCCACTAAAAATGTACACAGAATAACACATCAATATAGTAAAGAAAACTGAGATTAAAAAAATCTGATATTACAGCTTGATATTTTTACTTATAGAGAATAAGTAAATAATTTTTCTCAGTAAGGGAGAGATGTTAATTGGTTTTTTTACATATTTCAGTGGCAATTTGTAGCAAAACCTCAAAAATATTTTGAACAAAGAATTTAAATGTATTAACCATAAAGAATTGTAACAAAGTTAATATGATCAAAATATTTTTTGTTCAGACTATATTTCATGACAATAGGTTATTATGCTGAAATTAGAATGTTTCATATAATTAAATATTTCATTTAGAATCCAATTTCTAATGGAAAAAACAAACCAGGAAAAAAAATAGCCAGACTTGTTGGAATTCAAATCAATATTTTTTAAATAATTTGTTTGAAAAGTAATTTGATATGGATAATTTCTATAACTCCAGATTTTACTCCAGTCAGAACTAAGGATTGATTTTTTTTAGTGTTTATTTCCTTTTCAAGTGGAACATAATGATCCAGCCATACAACTTTTGAGCTCACTGTTTCCATAGAATGATGATTCAACTGAACTACCACTGTACACTTGGATATCAAGTGCACAATGATAGAACTTATTGCTAGATGTTATGATTGTGTTTTTATTTTAAATCTTTATTTCATGTTTCTGAATTTTTTGGTTACTTGGAGATGCCAACTTAACAAGTTCCATAAAATGTATGTTATGACTATCATTACAAAAAAAAAAATTATGCTTTAGATAAAGCAGAGTTACCCATACACTGATAGAACACACCTCAACAGTAACTCTTTGAATTGATCAAATGTATAAATTAATGATTTATTATCTTTTAGCTCATTTTATCCAAAAAAGCACTGACCAGATTCAGAACTGTAATAAATGCATGCAGGTCAGCCAGTAAACAGCATTTCAGCTTGTATGAACTGCGTTTTAAGATAAGCATCATTTGCATAAAAGACAAAGTAGCTCTCTCCTAATTATGGTCACTTCTAAACCCTAGATCTCTCTAATCTTAGTTGGATGTTTGTTCGTCCTGCACCTCCACAGTGAAAAAAAAATCACTAAATAATACTATCTCATAAATTAACTTTCTCCTTATCACTGGCCAGGGAACATGTCTTCCTTCTCAAATAGCCTAACCACAAGCATCATAAATCCTTATCAGTCATTGGACATGAAAAAACAATTTTAATGTCCCCTATTAAGCAGACCTCATAGAATTATGTCTTAGGCAAAGTATCTTAAGATGTCAGAACAGAATCACACAAAGAATCAGAACAGAGACTTTTATTAGCTCAAAACTTCTTGCAGTTCATGATGTGCTTTTGCAGTATCTCTTGAAACAATGTTGCCCTCTAGCTCTCATATAATGGAAAAATAAAATACTTTTTAAAAGCACATCTTGTGACTTGGGAGAGGCCAACTCAACTTGGATTCTGTGAAGTCCTTAGGCTTGGTAGGAGTTTTTAGCTCTAACAGAATTAGCATTTCAGTTAACAGCTCCAGAGGTAGATAAATGAAATAAATTATTTAAGTCTTCACCAATGCAAAAGAGATACTATATTATGGTGTCTGCTTCAACTACTTCTCTAATGCTATTTTCCTTTTCTAAAAGATGACATTTCAACTACAAAGTAAATATTTTCTGAATTGTCTCCTAAGGTATGAAAATCCAAGTTAGAAAGAACTTAGAGGATCAAATATTTTAAAAATTAATTTCTTCATGTGTATCTTTCCATTTCAATGGATTTTAGTTATAATTTAAAAGGATGCTTTATCTGAAATGACAAATAAAACTTAAAGACCTGACAGAATGATATTCCACTTCTAAGGGGAAAATATTGTCCTTTTCAGACTGATCAAAGGAACCAGTTATGTGGTAAAATTGTTGTCGCTCACTTTACAGAAGAATGGATCTGAGCCAACAATATAAGACAGTTGATGTAATTCACTTTCCCAATTCAAAAATAGTGCTTTTTAGGAAACAGATTTTTTTGTTTGTTGGTTAGAGTTTTCAGTTTTCAGTTATGTGGGGGTTTTGTTGTTTTAATTTTTTTTTCTTTTTTTCCCTAATGTTTGAACCTGGTTGAAAGCAGAACAATTTCTTTCCAGCACCTTTTGTGTCATCTCCTGAATATCTGCTCAAGGCACAATTACTACTGGTAACAAAGACATTTGTTGTAGAATAGATTTAAGATCTTGTTCTGAAGAATGTGCAGGAAAGCAAGAACTCAAAAGTCTACAAGATAAGGCACCAACTCCATTACGACTTGTTCAAGTTATTTTCCTGAAGTCAGATGTGGTACAGTGACTGAGCCTCTGTGATTCAGTAAACAGAAGAAGAAAGGAGCCTTGCTCTGTAAGTAGACACTGCAGATCTGGTAGTTCAGGATTATGTCTTACCTGTGAAGGGTTGTCAGATCATGATGGCAGGGAGCTTACCTACTACCCAACTACACAGTTTCTTGAGAAGAAGCCTCCAGACAAACTACTCTTCTTCATTGAAAAAGTTGATTTTTGTCATCAACACACATAACTTCAAGTTCCAGTTCATACTCTGGAAGACATCAGTACATTCTCATTTAAACTAAGTCAGTAGAAGTTATTGGGAGAGTCACTGAATAAACTAAGAAGTACAAATTGTTCTAGCATGAAAGAAAAAGAGTCCTAATTCAGGTTTTAATTCCATTGTACTACAAATGGCAAAGATTTTCTTACTTATTTCCTTCTCTCATTTGTTGTTGTCAATATCAGTCATAACGATAACAAAAACCAAACTTTGATAGGCTATCAATTAAACTACTTTTACCAGCGTTTAATATAGATTAAAATTTAATTTAGTGCTTATACTTATTGTCAAATGAGAAGAGCAACTTCTGTTAGGCTCTAATCTTGGCATATTTGCTCCTTTCTCTTGTTAAAACAGGAGAACTTCTTGCTTCTTTGGCCTTTAGAAGAAAAATAATATTCCAGTTTTACTACATTTAAGAAATATACTTCAAATATACACTTCTACATAACTTGTAGAGGAAAAAGATTTTTTTTTTCTTCTTTTCTATTAGGGAAGAGTGTATGTATATTGGAAGTACAAATTAAAACTCTTTGACTATAAAAGTCAGAATGAAAAAGATACATGTATTTGCTGACTTCATTTAGTTTTTGAGAGTGGGGTTTGGTCTTTTTTAAAAGTTATCCATATAATTTTACTTTTTAAAGTTAAACATCTTTAAAACATTTTCCGGGCTTCTCTAAATTTTCAATGTCAGCATTATCATGACAGCAGTTGAGAAATACATTATAAGCATTTGCAATTCGTTTATAAGAGAATAACAAAGGCATTTTTGCATTAGGGCAATTCTCTCACACTTAAAATAAAACAAAGCTGGAAAAAAGGCATCTTTTAAAAAAAAATATCCAGAAATACTAATGAAGGTTTTTATTGTAATAAGTCAGAGCCACAACTTCAATTTTCTCTAAGCAGTATCCATACCCACTGTTTGACCCTAGAACTCTTCAAAAGCTTAGTATCTCAATGCCTTTCTATAGATTTGCATTCATTTCTTCAGGTTTTAATATGGCTCCAAAAGATGATTGCTCTTATTTATTTGAACATAAGAATTTTCCTGTCCTCCCTGGATAGCTTAATACACACAGGATTTACATTTCTGATGTCTTACTCGTGGAAGTAAGAAATGTAATAAAAATATGAGACATCTTTCTTCCCCTAATTGCCCCTTAGATTTATGTAGATTTGCATCTCTACTTATTCAATGAGCATCTGGGAAAAATCAAGGAAGTCTGTTAACATCTACAAGATCAGAAATACTTCCATTTATTTTCTCCCTTTGACATCATATGCTTAAGAAACACTTCAAGGTTTGCTGTAGGCTAGTAAAGCTATACATAGCTGTGCTTTTCATAGTAAAATGAAGTAAAGCTGCAAAAGAAAAAATCTACCAGAATAGATCATGTTTCCCTAGAAGGAAAAGGGGGGAGGAATGCAGTTAAAGCAGCAGGCATTATACAGAGATCAAATTAATTCAATAGTAAGAAAAGTGATGAGTTACACTCCCCTCATCGAAAGAAAACTCAAAGCCTAAAACCAAACACACACCTTAAAGAGCCAAAAAAACCACCACTTTTCTATAAGGGGATGAGAACGTCATACAAACTTTTACAATATCTATTTTGCAGCTACTGAATAGTGCATCAAAAAACACACATTCAACAGGAGCCATTTCCTCTCTACAAGAAATTGTATGCTGGCTTTTTTTCTTGCCAATCATCTCTTATTCTTCTGTCAGACATAATACCAAAAACTATTGATAATGTGAAATCTCATACACTGGGAGTAAATGTTACACAAGTGCATTGCAAAGTGGGTTTCTTTGAACAAACCACACATTCAGTATAAGAAAATGATGCTACACTAACCAGGGTGCAGACTCAACCCATCCACCTGCCTGTGCCAGTCCGTTTTCATGGGAGCAGTTATGGCATGGGTTAACTGTAGCTAGAGTATTTTTAAACAGAAGTTATACTCAGGCACGTTTCACTATGGACCCCACATTAGAATACACTAATTAAAGATGTGGGGTTTTTTTTCCAGTAGTACATACACAGTGCTGCTTAATCATTACATTTAAGCTTGTACTGAACTCTGTCAAAAAGATAAGGAAGAAATACCATTTATATTTGTCACTTACAAGCAATTTCTGCTATTTTTGTGTTTACATCCTTAAATACAGTTATATAGGAACCTCTCAGAAATCTGAGTTCTTGAAAGTTAAAGAAAGTTAAAGAACATGACTCCCATGACAACATTTACATAGGATTGAGCAAAAGCAGAAAACATGTTTTGGAATAAGAATATAATTATTTTCAGGAATAGCCAGCCAGCATATATGAGTGTTTTAATAATATCTTGGCGTCTAGATAAAAAAACAAAAGTGGAAAAAGCCCCATCCAAACCATATATTCTCTTTCTAGATATCTGCTTTCTTTATGGTCAATCTAGTTTCTCAGTGTTCATATTTTAATGAGACTTTAAGAGAGTTAAAAGACTGAAGTTAAAAAACAACTACCTATCATTATTCCAAAGCATTTCTCAATGTATGCACATATCAATATAGATATTTTTAGCTTGCACAGCTCTAATTAAATTAAAACTAATTTTTATCAGCATGCATTTTGGAGTTTGCTGATTCTGTTTCTGACCTGAATAAATACATTAATTTTAAATTTTACCATCAAAGCAATTCCTAGTGGAATAATTGAAATATAGCATACAAATTATCCTGAGAATCCAGCTAATATAGATGGGAATTAGCACAGAATAAATCCTTTATAATCTTACAAAAAGTGTGTCTATGGCCACAGGACCTTAAAGTTATATCTGTCTTTTTTACTTTTTCTTATCTGTTTGTATTTGATATCAAAGTATAAGTAAATATTTTCTAAAAGGAAACAAACACATCCTTCACAAAATCTTAATTGGTTTTGAATAACTAATCTATCCCTGTAGAGTTCCCATTAAAAGCATAATACTGAAGTTATCAAGCACTTTGAAGCTTCATGAAGCTAGTGGAGAGTATTAATTCTTAGCATCCCTTAGGAACTATAGAATGGCAGTCACTTCTTCTAGCATATACCTTCACACTATGTGCCAAAATCAAAGATATGCTTCAAAGTTCACACACATTCAAGATACCAGTATAGAGTTTTGTACTAGGTAAATCTTGCTTACTGATTCAAAATGAAGATTTCAACAAGATAGTTAAGTGTTCTCCACTCCAGGTGCTACTCTTTGCAAAGGATTAATGCATCACGACTTATAATTCAAATTCTTCTGCTGTACTGACTCAACAAGCTCACTAATGATGCAGAAAAGCTATGCTTGCCAAAGTTATAGAGGATACCTATTTCAACATGTCTAATATGGATGTATAGAGTCTGGCAGGCAGACAGGAGCACGTTCTGTCTATGTTCTGAGCAAACCAGAGGCCAGTTTTCCCGAAACAAAAAAACAATTAGCATCACGTAGCATGTTATTGAAGTAATAAATAAAAACTTGAGGCAAGGTATAACATTTGAACATCTTAGTGGGAAGATGTTGTTTGTAAGCTTTCCCTGTTCCCACTCTTTCATTCGTCATTTATTTGTCGAAAGAGTTTGGTCTAGATTTGTAACTTGAAAAAACATCTTTATTCAATAGCTTCCAGTAACCCAAGAGAAGACATCTCAGTCTTGTCAGTCCAGATGAACATTTAATTTCATACAGCAGAAAAACTGTCCTTTCCTCATAATTTCCTTATTTAAGCTGTACTATGTTTACAGAAATCTGTAAACATATTGTATCATAACTCAACCTTACCTCTATGGTCAAGTGGTACCTCAAAAATCTTTTCTTTATTGACCAATATAAAAGAGTTTGAGTACACCTGAGAGGTTAAAGCTTAATCAGTCTTCCTAATAATACAAGTCAGATGAAACGTGGTTTTAAGGCTTCTAAGTTATATTGAAAAATGTGACCTATATATCTATCAAAATGTATTACAGACAAATCAAGTGCTCAGAAGACTGACTAAATACAGGCAAATTTGAATGTAGCAGAGATCTCTCTGTATTTTCTAAGGTTTTTCTTCCAATACAATAACAAAAATGGTAAACATTCCAAGTTCCCTAGTGGAAGTTGTGCTCAGATGATAAATTATTTTCACTGGGGCTATAATAAATTGAATACTTGTTGTTTCACCTATCATATTATGATTTACTTGAGAGAACATGAAAACAGATTGTGCACTACAGTACACAAACCACTCCTAATTGAAAAAAAAAAAAGAAAAAAGTGTCTTATTCCTCTCAAAATATTCACAATTCAAATAGGCATGAAAGCAAGACAAAGTAACAACTGGATATTTGCTCTAGCAAACCAAAAGTATACTGCAGTTATTTCACTTAATGGAATATGGCTGCACTCACAATCCTACTCAACATCCCTAAACAATTTTTCTACAGATATTTTAGACTTGGTCCTGAATTCTTAATTACCTGGCTAAAGCTGCTGAAGAAAACTGTAGAACTCCTTGTTGTTGTTGAGCAAGCAATATTCACTCAAAGACGTAGAGGGTCTAAGTAATGCACGTGCAAAGACGTACAGGGGGCAACACAGTACAACCACCAGAGTTGACTCGAAGCCACCCTTCCTTTGCTAGCTACCTCCTTATATGCTGCTTCTGCCCATGAGATCACCCAGGGCCCAATTGATTAACTTGCAGCACCTGTTTCTGAAGTAGCATGCCAGCTGCATTAACTTATCCCTACCATCTTTATTCAAGCTGGCTGTGCCTACAATTCCCCCCTTTTTCTTTTTTGAACCAGCCAGCCTTTAGCAACACATTTCAAAATTAAAGGTACATGAAGAAAACATAAATATTTTTACCCATGGCCATGAGTTTACAACAAAAGGTCAATAACAGCTACATCGCTGAACAATACAATACAGAAATTCATAAAGTCAAAATAAACAATCTGATATGTGTTGGTAGGAGGGATGCACACTGGCAGGAAGGGATGAGGTCTTGGTAGCTCCACTGATATTTCTTTTTCCTGATGTAATTCTGGACTTTTCTTCAGATCCTTTAGCATGCTGATCTGTGAGCATTATCAATAAGATGGAAGTATCTCTTCATCTGTTGGTCATCTTAAGTTCTTTAATTCTTTTATAGCTGAAGGAATTTACAGCAGCCTAAGTGGTGCCACAGTTGCAAGGGTTTACATTTTAATAGAGTGATGGATTGAGGGTGGATCACTTGGTTCTTTCCTCAAGATTGTTTTTTCCATTGGTCTTACAATTAAGTCCTTTCTGTTGATGTGGCTTGATCCATTTTGCCGGAATCCATCGGGGACCTTGATCTGTAATGACACAAGCATAGCCTCTTCCCCACGTTAACAGATCTGCAGGTCCTTGCCACTCTCCAGTAGTGGGATTCTTATACCAAACTTTAGGTTTGTCAGTAAAATCGAAATCCCGACTCATTTGGGCAAAGTGTGTTAATGCCAGTGGTTCATTCCGGTTTGCCACAATTCTGAGATGATTCATTGTATAAAGGGCTTTCATTAGTCTGTCTTGAGGGCTCACTCCCTCTTCCCCCGTTTTTTGTTTTTCTAGAAGGCCTTTTAAGGTTTGATGTGTCCGTTCAATAATGGCTTGACCGGTGGAATTTCCTGGGATTCCAGTAGTATGTTTAACACCCCATAAGTTTAGAAACTTACGTGTTTTACTGGCTATGTATCCCGAGCCATTATCGGTTTTTATCTGTCTTGGAACACCAAGGACAGCAAAGCAACTCCTCCAATGTCTTATGACATCTCGAGAACTGTCACTGGTTAAGGCTGTGGCCCAAACCATGGCTGAATAAGTAACAATAGTAACATGTATACGTTTAAATCGTCCAAAAGGAGCATAGACAGTGATATCTGATTGCCATATACCTAATGGTGCCAGACCCCTGGGATTGACTCCTACTCCTAGGCCGATTTGATTCTGGCATGCAGGGCACGTGGAAACAATACCCTGAGCGTCCGATATGGTCAGGTCAAACTGCTTCGCCAGCATTTTCGCACTTTGATGAAAAAAATCGTGCGATCTTCGGGCTTGAGAAAATTTGTCAATTATTGGCCCCGTAGGTATCAATAAAGGAGCTGCCACTATCTTGTCAACAATTTCATTGCCAACTGATAGGCCATCTTTTAAGCCCGAATGGCTTCGAATATGTCCAATATAATAAGCAGTTTGCCGTTCATTTATCTGATGCCAGAGTCGCAGAAATAAGTTATACAAATTCTGATTAGAGATTTCTTTCAACAGCGCTCTCTCTAATCGAGTGACAGCATCGACCACATAGAGGGAATCGGAGATGATGTTTAATGGGACGTCTGACCATTTCTCAAAAGTTTTAACTACAGCCATCAGCTCCAGCAGTTGAACTGAACTGCCTGGGGAGTGGATAGTTAGATTTTGCCATTTTCCATTTTCCCACCAAACCACTCCTGCTTTGGCTTGGATCTTACTGGCGTCGGTAAAAACAGTCAGGCCTTTAACGGGTACTGCTGATCTCAACGGCCGGTCTTCCATTTGAAATTTAACAGAAAACAATTTATGGGCCGGATAATGATTATTTATAGTTCCTGGATATGACAATAAGGCCCACTGTAATTCATCAGATTGTTGCAGTGCCCAGTTCAAGAACTCATCTGAGAGAGGAACGAAAATGATGTCTGCTTCAATCCCTGCTATTTCCAGCAGACGTTTCCTGGCCTTAACTATTATTTTTGCAATTGCCTCAAGCCTCGTGGTAATTGTTTTTTGTAAATTATATGGCAAAAATATCCACTCCAAGATCCTCAATGGGTCTTTCGCTACTGAATCCCATTGCATCAAGATTGCCATTACATGCTGGTTTTGACTTATCACAGCAATGTTAATTGACAAGTCAGGATCATATCGATGACTGTAATTATTGACTATCTTGCTTCCTATTTTTTCTACTGCTTGGATTTGCTGCCGAGACAGTTTTCGCGCACTATCAGCCTCTATTGAGCCCTTTAACAAAGGCATTAGTGGCGCAAGATCCTCATTTGTGATGCCACATATGGTTCGTACCCATTGGATATCACCTATCAGCTTTTGAACATCTGTTAAGTTAGCAATATCTGTTTTAATTGCCACCTTCTGAGGATAAATGTGCGCATCAGTGATAATATTACCTAAATATTTCCAAGAGGCATGCATTTGTACCTTCTCTGGCGCGATCACCAACCCGGAGTTGCTTAACTGCCGGTTCACTTCTTGTAGAATGCGACGCTGGTCCAGATCTTTTCCTGCAATCAAGATATCATCCATATAATGGTAAAATAAGACACGAGGGTATTTTTTGCGCAGAGGTGCCAGCGCCCAGGCAACATAAGTTTGACAAATAGTTGGTGAGTTCTTCATTCCCTGAGGTAAAACAGTCCATTGATATCGTTTTGCTGGCTCTTGTTTGTTAATCGATGGTACTGTAAAGGCAAACTTCTCACTGTCATCCTCATGTAGGGGAATTGTGAAAAAACAGTCCTTTAAGTCAATCACCAACAGGGGCCACTCTTTTGGAAGCATTGCAGGAGAGGGTAATCCTGGCTGTAAAGCACCCATGTCCTGCATCACTGCATTAACAGCTCTTAAATCATGTAACAGCCTCCACTTCCCTGATTTTTTAGGGATAGTAAAAATTGGTGTATACCATGGACTGGTGGATGGCTTAATATGACCCTTCTCTAGTTGTTCATTTACTAATTCATGAATGTGGGCGAGCTTTTCTTTGCTTAGCGGCCATTGATCAATCCAAACTGGTTTATTTGTGAGCCAGGTTAACTTCAGGATTGGTCGCCCATTAATGGCCACCATTAAAAATTTTCATTTGACAAACGAAAGCCCATTTGGCTTAAGGCGTCTCTACCCAAAAGCCAAACTGAAGTGTTCATTACATAGGGCCTAATTTGCACACATCTATTCTCTTCGCCCTGTATACATACCAAAATCAGGTCTGTGCTAATTTTTGTCATCTGTATTCCTCCTACTCCAACAACAGGGGTGTCTAAATTCTCTAAAGGCCAGCTTTTTGGCCAATAGGATAATGGAACAATAGTAACATCTGCTCCCGTATCCAGTAATGTGTTGTACCCAACCATGTGTTCACCATTTGGATGTTGGAATACAACCGTCTGAGTGGGCTTTCCCTGTGAAAGCGGCACCACCAGTCTTACCTCAGGTACTCCAGTGGATCCAAAACCACCGTCTCGACGCTTACGACTTCCTGCGAAAGGAACTTTAGCTCTGAAAGGAATTAATTGTGCTATTTTAGTTCCTTTAGGTATATGAACTGGTGGCTGCCAAACTTTAACCATTATTCCAATATTTCCTTCATAGTCTGCATCAATTACACCGGGGAGCACAAAAATACCCTGTCGAGAGGCCGATGACCGTCCTAAAAGTAAAGCACTTAATCCATAGCCAAGGGGTCCATTAATGTTAGAGGAGATAATTGTTACCTCTGTGTTGTGGATGGTTACATCTACTGCTGTTTCCACATCCACTCCTGCGCTTCCTGCAGTGGCTGATCTGAGGCCATCCAGGCAGCTCTTGGTGTTGAAGGGCGTTTTTGTGTCATCGCGCTCACCCTTTTTGCGCTCGTCAACCCGTTTCCCTTAGGCATTGTATGTCTGGCCACTCGAGAGCGGCACTCAGTGGCTCTATGGCCAAACTTGCCACATCTGTAACAATTACCATGAAATCTGCCATTGGACCCAGATGGCCTGGCGGAGCTGTTTGTCCATACCAATGGTCTGGACTGACATTGGTTTTTCAAGTGTCCTATTTTTCCACAGTTAAAGCACTTTGGCCTCCGATCTCCTTTGTGGGCTTGAACTAAAGGTTTCAATGCTGTTGCCATTGCCTCAGCTAAATGTGCTGACGATCCTACCCTAG
The DNA here is from genome assembly GCF_028858725.1 of Colius striatus. Lineage (NCBI taxonomy): Eukaryota > Metazoa > Chordata > Aves > Coliiformes > Coliidae > Colius > Colius striatus. The sequence goes on from NC_084761.1 coordinate 31,064,433, forward strand.
AGCAGGCTTCTATCATGTCGACCAAAGTTGCTGTCCGCGGGAGAGCCTGCAGGATCTTTTTGCAGTCATGATTAGCGTTAGCAACTGCTAAGTGTAATCCTATTTCCGCCTTTACTTCAGCCGACATGTTTGGTATACGATCCAGAGCTGCTCTTAGACGGTCTAAGAAGGTCATGAAAGGCTCATTAGGTTTTTGAATAATAGTTGTATATGAGGGAACTGGCATCCCCATATCAGGAACAATCTTAAATGCTTGACGTGCCAGTGTCTGTGTTTGCTGCAAGATAGCTTCATGCAGTCGGGCTTGTACCTGAGGATCAGCAAATGGTCCTTTACCCAGCATCATGTCTGCTGTGACGACTCGCCGCAGATCTCCCTGTTGTAAGTCCATGTTTTCCACCACTGTCAGATCAACTCTTTTTTCCCATTCAGACTCCCATAGTAATACCTGAGTGGGCTTCAGGAAAGTTTCTGCAAGCTTCCGGCAGTCAAATGGAGTCATTAACCCACTGGCGAAAATATGATCCAGTAACGTTTGAACGTATGGGTTGGACAAGCCATATTGCACTACCGCTTTCTGGCCTTCTCTTACCAATTTCCAATCTAAAGGTGCCCATTGTCGTTTTCTTTGTGCTGTTATTACTGGAAAGGCTTGTGGAATAAATTCGCCTTCGATTACCGCATCACGTATGAGGCCTCTCCATTTCTTAGCCGGATCATAGTCATCTGGCCAAGGATCTCTGAGTACCTGTGGGGATGAAACTTTAATCTTTGTTTTGGTTAATTCATTAATTCATTCCAACAGTTGATTAGCTGTTGCTTTTGGTTTTTCTATCAGTTCCTCCAACTGGGCCAAAGTGTGTTTCATATCTTCTCCGTGTTGTATTAACTCTTCCTTTAATAATTGTCTTTGTTGATCTTCACTAGAAGTTGGGGGTGATGATGGCAGAGGAATACACTCAGGGATTGATGAGCTCAGGGGCAACGGCATATCCACAGTATCATTTGTAAAACGTACCTTTCGTTCTCTGTCAGGTACTCCTTCAGGTATAGCAGAAGGATGGGATGGGGCAGGATGGTGAAGGGTGGGTGGGAGGGGAGGAGAAGCAACGTGTGTATTCGGCTCCTGGAACGGTGCTCTAGGGGGTTCTGGGGGAGGTGGGCTCACATCCATGCTCTCCTCTTCCAGAGGTGGAGCCGAGGGTATTACGACATTATCCCCTCCGAAGAATCTCTGAGTATTTTCTTCTAGAGGTGGAGCCGATGGCACTATAAAGTCACCACCTCCAAAGAACCTTTTAGCATCTACCGGGAACGCAGATGGTGCAGCAGCTTCTGCTTTCATGGCAGCAGCGGCAGCACACTCAGCTTCTAGCTGGTGTATAATGGATGATACCAATTTACACAAGCCAATAGCATTATTCAACATGTCTCCTAGCTTTTCCCAGTGTCCTTTTTCATATACTTCTTGGGGGGAAGCAAAGAGACCTACTTCCTGTCCCCATCTTACAAGTCTTAGCAAAGGCTCTCTTTCATAATTGAATCCTTTTTCCGCAAGGATATGCTGGAGGGTGTCAATAGGATTTTCTTCTTTGCTTAGCATTTTTCCCATTATATCAGTTTACTCAGATCACTTGCCTTTTCCAGCAGGAATCCAAGTGCTTTTCTGCCGAGGATCAGCGAATCACGTCGGGGTCACCAAATGTTGTTGTTGAGCAAGCAATATTCACTCAAAGACGTAGAGGGTCTAAGTAATGCACGTGCAGAGACGTACAGGGGCAACACAGTACAACCACCAGAGTTGACTCGAAGCCACCCTTCCTTTGCTAGCTACCTCCTTATATGCTGCTTCTGCCCATGAGATCACCCAGGGCCCAATTGATTAACTTGCAGCACCTGTTTCTGAAGTAGCATGCCAGCTGCATTAACTTATCCCTACCATCTTTATTCAAGCTGGCTGGTCCAAGCTACGTCTGTGCCTACAACTCCTTTTAGGCTTAAGGCTACAAGATCTGGCTACTTATCTGAGGCAGCTGGTTAAAAGATTAATGACACCTACTGCATCAGAGGAAAATGAACTTTTAAAGCTGAATGCCAGAGTTTTCCAGGATGATTGTGGACTGCGAGAACTGCAAGAATACTGTGGGAAGTACCATAGTGCTATGCAAGAACAATTAATTCCTAGATGTTGTCAGTAGTTACGTATTTATTGCATATGTCAACACAAGACATGTAATGGTAGTGGTACATTCACTTAAAAAAAAAATCATCTGTATTCTGAGTTAATCTTCCATCAGTGAGCTAAGCAGACAAGATTAAATCACTGGTACTGCAGTTATCTACATAAGCGTTTGATTTAAAAAATAGGTATTTCTTTGCAGTCCAGACTTGGCATAGGTAAAGAATAAAATTAAAAACTTTGTATCCTTTTCTCATGTTAAAACACATCTCTTTAGGGCTTCAAGAAAGAGTATCATTAAAAGAAAAAAGAGAAGAAAAATGTAAGAAAAAATACATTTTCATCTTGCTTTTATTTTTAATTTTCATCTTTTTATATTGGTCATTTACTTTTCCCTTTTCATATTGGTCCAAGGAACATCTTCATCTTTAGCCTTGAAAAAGTACAAGTACAAACTGAATTCAAAGAGAATTCCAACTGAAAACCCAGATTGGTCTTCTTTTGTGAATTTCAAGATGCTTTCATAGCTTTATTAATTTCAATGAAAATAAGGAAAAAAAAATCATCCCGAGTGTTTCTCCTTGCATAATTTTTATTCATATGGTAAATTCTTTTGTTTTCCACAAATACTTCTGCTGTTTTAGATATTAATTCCCTCTAGGGAAAGGACTATTATCAGGTGATTGTCATTTGTTTTCTGAGACATTCTTGATGTGATGTCCTTCAAAGTAGATTCAAGAACATAAATTGATTGGTGTTCATTAACATGCATGTTGTCATTTGCCATTTATTTGGTTATCATAACTACTCTATTCTAAAGAGTTCCTTTTTTATGATAGGTTTTATTTTAGTTTAATACTTATTCCTTAGTTAATCTTTCTCTGGCTTAGAAATGTTATAATATATAACTTGGTATCTTAGTGATGTGTGTTATAATTTTATTATTAATTTTTAGATCTTTGCATTTTATCTTCTGATAACCATTAGCCATTATCAACTAACTTTCTTAAATTTTATTTAACTATTATTTTTAACTATTATTTAGTAGTACAGATTTAATCTTTTGGGGGAGTTTTCTGTTCTGTTTTTTAAGACCTCAATTTTCCCACATGACTGATATTAATACCAAATAAATTGTGATTAAATAATCAAGTAATACCATATTTTTCTATTTAAATACTGATACGGTAAATGTAGAATATGTTTTTTAATGTATTAATATAACTAAATAAATTATCTTCTTATCTCAATAGAGACTAACTGCACAGATGATAGTCCCATATCCTCATATTCTCAGGTAAGTATGGCCTTGCTAAACAATCAGGAATATAAAAGAATACATACAGAGCTGATGTCCTTTATAGTTAGAAGAGAGCCTACCTTATTTTATAATTCCAAGATAAAGTTATATTATTTTAGAAATGTCTCATTCCTGCTAAAAAAAAATCCACCACCTTATTTAATTGAAAGATACACAGACTTGTAATTTATAATCAATGAAATACTGAAAGCAAACCTACAGAAGATATTAAAGCACATAAAGATTAAGCACATAAAATCAAAGTTGTATAGATGTGATTCAGAGGCCTTGTAAATTAAGATTTCATTAGGACTTTTTTCAGCTATAAATTACATTATTAGCATGCTAGAATATTTGATTATTTTTTTCCTCGTTTCTCTCAGAAAAGATAATTTTGCTCATCTCTGCTCTGTTGTGAGAAAGCTTAGTCAAAACACTACTCAGGAAAGAGAAATTCGTAGAATTCTAGATTCAACTACTGTCTGAGGTTCTCACCTTATACAAGTAAACTACAGGTGAGATGCCTCAGGAGACTGGGCTGACAGAATACTGAGCCCATTCTAGGAATGAGACTCAATAATAAGCAAAAAGGTCAGGAACTAGGAGATTCATCTGGGGTGTCACAAACTGAAGGTCAGAACAGAAATTATAAGACAGTCAGGTTAGTCTAGGGAATGTGGATTTAAACTATTTGAGTTAGATATCTGGAAAGCTGTTTACCTTCTGTATATGTCCTCTAAAAGGAAAAGTAAACAACCTGATATGTTTGGTGTTTTCACTAATAGCAATAATTGGAAATTATTCTCTTTATTCTTAACCAAAACACATCATATGCCTACTAGCTTATTTCTAATGTCACGAAAATATTTTTTTAGAGTAGCTGTAATATCATCGAGGAAATTTTGTTCTTTATATATAGAAAATAAACATAGATATTTTTATCTTATTTTGTTATTCATATTTATAGCATATTCATATGCTATATATGCTATAAACTGCTATAAACTGATTCTGGCAAACTTTGTAAAACAAATTGTTGAGGGAGATGGAGGAGAATTTGTTCAAAAGAAATAAAAAATACTGAGATTTAATATCTCAACAACAGAGCATAGTCTGTTTTGTGACTCAGTGAAGAGAAGGAATTCTTGAGAACAGAATTAATACACTAAAGATAATAAACTTCACCAAGTATAAACTTATATTACTTCCTGTAAGGGCTAAACGTAAATATATTTTAATTGCCTCAGCATTAGCTTGTGATTTTATTGTCCTCACTTCTAAAATTTCCACAGCATCTAGCTGGATTTTCTCTTAACCTTGTTATTTGTGTCACATTCTGTACGTGCATCTCAAGAATGAAAACAAGTTGTCTTCGAAATCCCTGTTCCAATAGTTTTACCTACTTACTTCTATATGTCTCTAGAAGAGGTAACTTCTAGATGAGCCTTAAGCCCCAAATCAGTTCAGATTCTTCATTTTAAGACCTCTTTTGTTCTCTTTGGATAGATAGATAGATAGATTTGAAGTGATCCACAAGTTGTATTATGCGTATAAAATACTATTCTTATCCTCAAACTCAAAAGTTGTGGAGTGTCTCCCAACAGGACAAGTCTCTCAGATGTCTCTAGAATGAAAAACATATTTGTGACATCATGAAGTGTGTATTTATCTAGAGATTAATATAAGGAAAGAAACCTGTGAAATTATATTTATAAACTTACCTGTGGTTTCTGTGCAGAGAGCTAAAGAGCATGTGTAGATTAAGTTTTGTCCTCTTCAGTCAGAATTCCTTTTTATGTGTTATACTTTATTTTACCAGCCTCCTCCTTATTAAAATCCTTGCAGGACGTGATTTCTGAGTCACACATCATCAATGTTCAGAACAAAGTGCTGCAGCACAAAACTCAGGAATATTGTTCAAAATAAAGCTTGACATTTTGAAAGCTAGAGGTGTAATAGTTTTATTTTAAAAAAAAAATCAATGACTTAATCATGAAAAGGAAAACATTCTCTAAGATTCAGAGAACCTGATTCAGTTCTCATGATGTAAATGTACAGATGGAAATGTACTAACTACTGTAAAATCAGTGTTAATTCAAAATGTTGTTCCGACCTGTGCTTCTTTCCATATCTTCTAAGAAGCCTCTAGGATTGTAACCACAAACTTGTTTTCATGTTCCTCATATAATAAATTTGAGTGCAATGGAAGGTAATACAGAGAGGCAATAAACAGCAAGAAATATTCAGGTAGAAGAAACTGATGACAAGAAAAAAAAAGGTGAACTTTTGATTTCATTGAAATCTGCTCCTTCTTCTGTGACTTCCTACTCATTTCTGCCTCTAGATAGTCTGTTTATGCTTTTCTTTTGGTTTCATTATACAATGTTGCTCTAGTGGATGTGAATAAAGTATCAAGAGGTTAATGAAAATGATGTGAACTATTAAAAGTACATTGTAGTGAGAGCAATCTAGTGTAACACTGAACTACAATTAACGAATTATTTTCCTCAACACTACATATATGAAGAAAATGTTAAACTGTTATAGATCACAGTAATCTTTTTTATTATTGCCCATATGAGAAATTGTGTAATAGATCAGGCTATTTTTTTTTAAGTGATTTCTCCCAAGAACAGTTTTTGCATTGGACTGCTATCAGTCCATCCAATACAGATGTGTCCTAAGTTGCCTTAACTGTTAAACTTTTTCATATCTAAATAACACAAAAGAACAATGTTGAAAAATGGAAAATATAAGTTCTCATACTTTCTGATACAGGCAATTGTTACATACTTAGGATAATTTTAAGAGATTTTTAAATTATAATCAAAACATGAGTAAGTGTTTACTTCGAAAGCTTAGTTGAATTATATTTCAAATCTTGTTTAGATAACCTCCAAGAAAAGATTTTGGTATAACTAAACTACTTTTTCTCATTCCTACTGAAGTCATTAAGCATAAGGGCATTCACCATTACAAAAAAATGGCATAAAAAACTGTCAGTAAAGATGAACATTACTCATGTTGATTGTCACACAGCTACATTGTTAATTTTGCATATTATTAAAAGTTACTGCATTCAGCTTTGTAGAGATATAATTTTGCAGTTAAACTTTCCTGAAGGAAGAAACCCATCACCAGAAGTTGTTTCAAAAACAAAGGCTATCCTGGGGAGGAAAAAAAAAAACCCAAACAAACAACCCCAAACAAAAAACCTAACAAACAAACAAAAAAGCAGCCTATTTGAACTATATAAATAAAGACCAGTAGTTACCAGGAAAACTTTCACCCCCAATGGGACTCTCTTTACATAATTACTTTCCTATTATTTAAAATGCTAATGAGATGAGGTAAGCAGCATCATCCATATTACATATATAGGGTGATAAAAGACTCTCATCTAAGTCACTAACAAGGCTTTTTGTGTTAAAATTGCTGGGTATTTTGAAGCAGATTCAATCATTATTCTCTTAAACTCCAGATGGCTACTTTCCCATTAAGGTATTTTTCTTTATCACCCTATTATGCTACAGCGTGTACCAGCAGATAACGATTATTTACCTTTTTCCTTTTTTTTTTTTAATTTACATTTGTATGATTTCAACTCGTTTTGCTGATGAAAATCTACTATAATTCAATGAAATAAGGAAACTAATAATGAAAACCTTTTTCTTAAAGGACTACTTCTTTCTCCCTGCCCAAGTCATTATATTATTCTCCGTGCAAACAACAGCATAGTTATCCTTCTGATACTTGTTTTCCCTTCGTAACACAATGATTGACATACTGCTAAGTTTTATTTGTTTTCCTTGTGGTTCAAGGGCCAAAAAAATGTATCAAGTTATGTATTATTCCAGACCAGGAACAGAGGCAAACAGAAAGAGAATGCAAATCATGTTGTTTTAGAGGAAGACAACCTTAGCCACCAAGACTTACCTCCCACAATGTCCTTCTACATTCAAAGTAAAAGCTACTGGTCAACACGTTGCTATATCTTCTCTCAACTGTAAAGCAAAGTGATTATACAACATTACTTGGGAAAAAAAAATTAAATTAGAGGTCTTGCAATACTATGTAATAGCACCACCTGGTGACTTCAGTATTAATAAGGAGAAAATAATCTACATTTTTAGCTGTATAGGTATACATACCACTTTTTCACCTGTTAATCTCAGCAATCTTTATTTTAACTGGAGTAGCTAATCTTCACTTGGGTAAACTGATTCCGAATATAAACAATGTTAGATTACTGTAAAAATCAGAAAAAGTTCAAAAGAAAGGGTACATGCTTATCTCCAAGAACCTTCTACATGCATATACCTAGAGACAACAAGACCTTTAAGAAAAAATGGATACTTATGCTTAATGCTATGACATTTTCCCCACTTGATCTTTGAAAAGAATTCAAGTGATTTATCTGACATAAATTAAGTGCGCTAAACAGAAGATCAGTAAATAAGAATATATCAAGGCAAGTACCAAGCTTCCCCTTATTCCCTTGTGTTCCTTCAAATGCCTAAAACTCTGGGGTATGTCCTTGCAATGACTTAACTGGCAATCTGCATGTAGAATTTTAAGAAGGTTTAAATGAGAGGAAGAATTGATTTAGTGCAGAAGAGCTTGGCCTTGTCTCTAAAGAAATAGGATGTTATAGTTTAAGTTCAGCAGGATGAGCAGCTTTAAAATGCCATTATTATCACTTATTTGTATTGCAGTAGGACCTTCATAACCAAGCCACAGACCAGGACATATTGTGAAAAACTAGCACAAGCCATTAGTAACAGACAATCCTTGCTCAAATTACCTTATTAAGTAGGGCATCCATAGATGTAAAATCCAGGCACATACAGCTTGTATCTCATATAGATATACAGCTTCAAAATGTATATGTAACACTTTGATTCTGTTTCTGTTTTAAAACTATTTTTTTAGAAAACCCTAGTTTTTACAAGACAGAAATGTTGAAAACAAATTACTGTAATTAGTAGGAGAGAAATATTCACTACATAAATTATGTGCCATGCAGAATTGAAAAGCAGAACTTCAGAATGACCTTGAACCTTTAGCTGCCCAAACACATAAAATATGTTTGAAATAATATTGGAAAGTACAAAGTGATAAATGAAGGTGCAATATGATGTATGAAAATGTCATCAAGACTATCTTGTTCAGACTATGTCTCGTTCAGACAACAGAAACATTCATTTTTCTTTCTATTAACTAACAAATACATAGGACAGAACATACTTTCTGATTAGGAGAATTCAGGACTTAATTTTTAACAAGATTTGAGTGTACAGAAGGCAAGCTTTTGGTCCAAGACAAACCACCTCTAAAACTGACAGGAGGTGAGGATGAAAAAAATACTTTCAAAGTCATATGAGAGCATCTTTTATCAGATCAGCCACCACGTTTTTACAGAAAAACAATGCTGATTTCAGTAAAATCCTAGCATAGCAAGGTGAATAATGAACAAGGAAACTATATTCAGATTTTTTGAAAAGTAAAAGTATTGTCCGTTGATTTGTCAAATGTAATTCTTTGACTTAGTAAGAGCTAAAAAGACAGATCTGTTAAAACATAGATTTCTGAGGTTTCCAAAGAAGAAATATCTTTCATGAATTTCTTTGTTTATTCGTTTCCTGAATTTCTGGAATCTTGATTTCTGAGAACTGAATGAAGACTTTCATACTGATTTAGATGTATTTTCTATTAATCTTGGAAAAATTTATTGTTGTTTTAGATATCCTAGAATCTATTCCACTTCAGTTCCATGTACTGTGACTGAAGGATGCAGGTTCTTTGTCAACCCTGTCACACTTTCATCAGCCTGACGTGAATGTCTTGAACACCTACAATGTCACTCACTAGGTATCTACCTAAAGAACCTTTTCTCCTCAAGTTCTTTTAAGACAAGTGTGCTCAGACTGAACAGCAGAATTACAGATAGTAATAACAGTGTAACCAGTATGACTAGATCAAAGCAAAAGGCAGCAACTACTACTCTTTTATTTAAATAAATGCGTGACATGATGAAAAGCTGCCAGAGATTGATTAACTGACAGGGACTAGAGACCAGTTCTTGTCATGAACAGGCAATGTAATTTGCTGAGTGACAAAGATGCTCCATGAGTAAAATTTCAGTCACCTTAATCTTACATGGACTTCACCTAGTTCTAGTGTACAGTTAACACAAATAGTACATCTTTTCTGCAGAAAATAAGGGTTTGTGGGTTTTTTGTTGTTTGGTTGATTTTTTTTAATGATGAAAGAGTTGATTTAATCGAATGCTACTGATGAAATCAGGGAAACTTAACCCTGCTGGATTGCTTGTCAGCTCAAATAACTTCATAAGTGTCTCAGAGACAGGTATGTGGGGTTCTGGTCTCCCGGTGTACAACTGACAGCCTTGACTTGTGTCATCTCCCTGTGTTGTGGGACTTATACCGTACCTCTGAGGGGCCCAGCTCAGGAACTCATCCTTTATTCTTTAAGATTGATAGGGTCAAGTAGCTATAGCAAGAGAGGAAGACTCTGAGAATGCATTTTTTAGACTTTTCTCTTAGATGTAAAGTTACTTGTCTCAAGTGATTAAAAAACTCAAGGTCTTTATTATTTCTGTCAAAGGAAAATATCAGACTAAATAAGTACAAAGGACCTTTTATATAAACATGCTTTATTGAGCAACAAGATGGAAATTAAAACACCCTTCAAGGAAACACAAGTGCATTTCAAGTTCACAAATACTGTCTCTTCCTGAATATAATTTACTTCAATTAACCTACAGTGGTTTTGGTTAAGACTACTTCCTCCTCAGAAATATAGAGGGGTTTTTTATGATTGGTTCAATTTTAATTCTGATTTCTAGTTGTATTTTTACTTTGTGACTCTAAGCTACTTTTAAAATATTTTTTTTAAGTTCATGAGAAAAACAGAGGCCTATTATGACTTCTTCACCTTCCATCTGTGCTTCTTTCTTATTTAACATTTTAATAAAATTGCATTAGGAGGTTTTGCAGTGGTTTTTTAACCAACTCAGAATATCCATGAATTAGGATCTTGACATTTCTCAGGTGCATCACACAAGATTGCCTACAAAATTCATAGTTTATATTTTTTCCTTGAGGCTTTTATTCCAGACTAGTTTTTCTCACTATGCAAAATAACTGTTGATTTCTGGATTTAACTAGTGTCATCTCTCAAAAACTGGATATCATTCAGCTGGTACATACTTATTTTTGTTCATTGTCCTACCAGTTTCTACATGATGAATAAACATGGCATGTAATTCTTTTTGTATGTTTTATAAATCAGTGTAGAAGATACTGCATTTAATGGTACTAAGAATAAGCTGTTGAAGGATCGAACTGGAAATACATTGTTGAAGAATGATCCCCTGTTGTAATACTTATCAAAAATTATTTTAATGTAGGTATATTGATGTTCTATAGTGACATTTTTTTTAATTTAAATGTCATGCAAGAGTAATTAAAATCTCTAATGATTTGCAGAAGTCAAAATCAACATTTGTGTCTGCCAATTTACAGTCTCATTAAAAATTACTAACAAAGGTGTTAAACAGAAATCACCTCTCCAAATGATGATAGATATAAATTATGTTAATGTCCTTAATTTAATACATCTAAAAAGAACATTTCTATAGTGCTGTCCAACAAGTCAAGCTAACTGTCCAATTTTTACTGGGTTGATTGTGTTCAAGATTTTCTAGTGTATATTAGCACAACAGTGCTTTTGTTCTGACAGTTTTGGCAATGCTTCAAGCTTTGATAAATATCTAAATTATGTTCAAGGATTTTAATCCACTTGAAAACAATTTGCCTAATCCCAAAGACTTTAAAAAGATAATGTTAAATTGGTTAAACTCCTCTCAAGTTATCAATGGAATATGATGAATACAGAACTTGGATTTCAAATCTACATCAAATCTACAATTCTTTGAAAGTAGCCTTATGTGTGGAAAAAAAAACCCCTTAATGAGGTTGGTTCAGCACATGAATCAGCCAATGATATGTATAGGATTTTTCTCTTTCCATCTTACTTTTATTTTCTACTATGTTAATATTCATAGAATCATAGAATGGTAGGGGTTGTAAGGGACTCCTAGAGATCATCTAGTCCAACCCCCCTGCAGAAGCAGCTTCACCTAGATCAGGTCACATAGGAACATGTCCAGGTGGGTCTTGAAGACCTCCAAGGAAGGAGACTCCACACCCTCTCTGGGCAGCCTGTTCCACTGCTCCCTCACCCTCACGGTGAAATAGTTTTTTCTTATGTTTAAGATGAACTTTTTTTTTTTTTAAATTTGGGAAATATTCAATTTGCCATTATGAATGTTGATAGATACATATCTATACTAAAATTCTAGAAGGATTTTGCTCAGTATAAGTAATAAAGTATTTCATTTTCATTTTTTTACATATTAAAATTTAATATATTGTGTTTATATTTTCTTATAATATTTAATTCTAATTTTATTTTTGTTCCATATGTTTAGAAGACAAATACAGATTTTTATGTAATGAAGAGGAACACAAATTCTAGCCTCTAAATTGAAATAGGTCCAAATTGAACTTTAGAAGCTTTCAAAGAAACAAAGAAAGACTCTTTTTAAACAGCCTATTTCAATTTTGCATACACTTATATCTCCTGATTCAAGCTGAGATTGGAAATAAAAGTACTGAAATATTACAACAAACCTTATGCCTGTAGTAGTTCCATCACAACCTGGCACCAAAGATTTTGGGGGAGAGCCTACTCTCATGAAATTAGTTCAAGCTAATTTTCAACACTTAATAAGCTCATGAAGTTCAGAAAGTAGATTTCTATTTTTCTAAGTGTGTGCCTGAAGCAAATCTTTTCAATTTTTTATAATTCCCAAAATTTAGTGGTCTTCTGGCCCCAGAGCAATCAGAGGAAGTGTGCAGGTGGACAATGATACTAGGTACGTTTCTTCTCCTGGTGCTTCATCCTCAGTCCCCACAAAGGAGGCATTCCCACCTGCAGGTCAGATGTGGCACGTTATCCTTATGAGGAGGAGTAACTAAGGAGTGTAATTAAACTTTCTTCTTTTGTTCCCTAATAATAGGTATTACCCTATGAAGTGTTTGGAGCCATGAAGACCCAACTAACCAAACCCAATTCTAACAGCAAACTAGAAACTGATAAAAGAGTGAGGGAAAACAAAAAAAAACACAAAAAAACCCACCCAACATCTACAACCAGTATGGAATAAAGCATCTCAAGACACTGTTTTCATCTTTATATTCACTATTATGAAAACAGAAAATCTGTAAGGCACAAGATGCAAGAGCAGATGCCATTGCAATAATCTGGAAATAGATTGCTTCTCAAAACTAATTTGAAATGGAAGTTTCTCTAAATCTGGTAATATAATAAAATACTTTTCCACTTCGATCTTGTCATTTCACACTGTCTGAATCAGCTTAAATTAGCTCATGACAGTGGAGACAAACGTAATTAATTCACACAAGGCCAAGATTAAGCCCATTTGGGACTCTGCTGACCACAATTTTTAATCATAGGGAGTTTTAACATCTATACCAGTATCAGTTGTCCTACCTGAAAGTATGACAAATAGATAGTAAAAGTGGTCCGGAGCACAGCATGGTCAAGGCATTCTAAGGAGCACAATTTAGACAGAACAATCCTTAAAGGCTAAGAATGAGAATGATCAGTAAGAAAGGCTGGGAAAAGTGTGTAGGAAGATGGTGTAAGTGACTTTCAGGACACCACATGTTTTTTTCAAAGTAGCTGAGAGCTTGCTCCTGAATATTGTCACAATTTCACTAATAATATTCTGTTTTTCCAGGGTTGGATATAGGTATTAGCAGAAGGGGAATGGCAGGGTTGGAGTATAGAGAAGGTAATATTTCAGATTATTTTCCTTGAGATAGATCACATTTTTTCTATATGGGGAAGTCATTGACAAATAGGGTGAAGGTGTATTTTTCTCTGCCCTCTGTTGTGGTTTAGGCTCATCCAGGGACAAAAGACCACAGACCTGAGAATTGCAAAAGGGCAGGGAGGGCTTAATTACTGCTTATAGTCCCAGACAAAACAGACTAGGCTACTCAGCTTGGGGAAGAAAACTGACAATAATTTCATCCACCACCACCAAGAGCATAACCATAACCTGCATGGCTGCTCTGACGTGTGTTCATCCCCTCTGCCTCTCGTGTGGGTCTCTGCGGCTTGCAGCCTCTCCATGAGAGAGTGCCACGGCCGCCTCTTCAGTCTCCTGCCCATCCAGGCGCACTCACATGGAGCTGCTGGTGGCTCTCAGTCTGGCCATTGCCCTTCATGGGTTGCAGGGGCACAGCTTGCATTCTTGCCACGGGTTGCAAAGACGTCTCTGGTCTGGTGCTCCTCCTTCCTTCCTTCCTTCCTTCCTCGGTCTCTTGACTGTGGGGTCTGCATGGTCACCTCCATCTTGTACCACTCCTACATCTCCTCCCAAGCACTTGAAACTCCTGTCCCTAAATAAGTGATCGTAGAGGCACCAGATTGGTCCAGCTGGGCTGGAGGTGGGTCTGAACCCAAGAGCCAGGGGAAAGTCTAAGAACTCTTTACTGGGTCTGCACTGCAGCCCCCTCCTCCTACTAAGAAAAAGCGGCTCCTTGCAAAACCATGATACTCTCCTACCTAAATGCTGTGTATACAATTTTAATCAGATGTCTTGTATGGTGTGTGCCCAGTCTGGCTTGGAGACATGGCTGGAGCACTTCTGAGGAGGGAAGCGAAGGATCACACGGACATGTGAGGATCCAGGACACAGCTCCACCACATATCTCTCCACTGCAGGTCTCCCTCCAGGCACAGCCCTTTATGGAAGCATGTTTTAAAAATGTTGTAAATAAAGAAAGCCAGAAATACTGTTGGTGACAAAGAGGAACTGCTCACCAAAAAAGTTAGTAAAGAACAGTTATTTCAGACATTTTTACTCACTAGAACAAAATCTACAGAGTCATGAAGTTTCATAAAGCCAGTAACTAGGAAAAAAAGTTAGGTGGCCAAGTTTCAGCATATGACTAAATTAATATTTTAAATATAACAAACAAGGTCATTCACTAAAACTTAAATTACTTCAAAAATTTAAAAAAATCAACATACAAATATACAACAAATATACAATATCACAAGCTAAGTACACCCTTCAGGAAATGGCTGAGTTTGTAAGACAGGACAGTAAGAGTAAGACAGTTATGATACAATCACAGTTACTGAGTATTCAGAGCACTGTCTACCAGATAAAAATGAAATAAACTTGCTTTGGGGACATCTCTACATTAATGAAGTGAGGTTTTGCAGTTTAATTTTAAAAAATAAAATACTAAGATCTTCCTCAAACCCATCTGCCATATAATCAGATTCTGTGATCATCACACAGAGATTCTGTAAAATCAAAGTACAGATGGCAGTTTATTACAAAAATAACATAGGAGGCTTAGAATAGAGGATACATTTGGTCATTTTTGCACATAAACTCCCTGATTAGGTATGAAAAATGTGAACATTTGTTTATCTTGGAAAAACTGCTATCACTTGTCAAGCATGACCAATTAGGTATTTCTTAACTGTTATCCATATAATTAAGAAAAACAATCATCTGTAAAGTCAGAATTTTGCATCTCTGGTTTTTGTGTGTTTGCTTTGTGGTTGTTTCCCCCAAGCCCCTATTAGAAACAAACTTTCTTTAGTCCAATTTACTCATATAACAGTAACTGAAAAAGCACAGAGAATGCTGATTACAACAAGTCTATGGAAGTGTCCTTAAATTTTGCTTTTTTGTTTGCTTTCTCCCCTTTTAGAAACAGATGTTAGCTGGAAATAAGGAAAAAAAAAATAAGGCAGCTTCTAGGAAATTTTTATATTTTTCATTTTCTGCTGCACTTGAGGAACACATAAGATCTAAACAACAAGAAGAAAAAAAAGAATGTTTCTTACATTTTTTTCACTGTTGCTGCCATATACTTCTGAATTTTGTAAAATTAAAGCAAAGTTTAGCTGAAAAAATATAGCAAGCAACATTAACTACAGTTTAAGTTGATGTAATAATGTCTGTAAAATACAGATGGGATCAATAAAAAATTTAGGCCTTTTAAACACAGTATTAGAATGAAGATGTGCGCTAGGGATGCTTACTGTATGCAGTTTTGAGGACTCAAAAATTCTCTTAAGAAACTTAGGAAAAAAAACAAATGATCTTATATCAGAAGGTGTAATAAGCATTGATGTATTAAAAAAAAAAAAAAGAAACTAAGTCTGAATGCTCCAACAGCACCCTCTATAACCATATTTAGATTTTCACCTGAATTTAGTAAGGCCATATTACCAGACATATAATCACAAAAATAATAATAATCCAGGTTTGAAGGTATCTCTTGAGTTCATTTAAGTCATCTCCTTGCTCCAAGGTTGTTCAAGGCCATATCCACACAAGTTACAAGTATTCCCAAGGACGGAGATTCAGGAACTTGAGCAACCCAATCCTGTATTTGAGAGCTATCTTAGAAAAAGTAGTAAAACAACTATAAACACACTAACCAGACAAATCACCATCAATACTGTATCTTCTTTTAAGTATTTGTGTTTCAGCTTATGGCCATTGTCTCCCCTGCACCTCTGAGAAGGCTCTATATCTTCACACAATTCCAATCAGAAACCTGTAGACAAAATCAAGACCAGCTTTTAGTTCAAATCTTCCACAGGCTGAAAAAACCTTGTTCTCACAGCTTCTCCCCATAGAGCAACCGACCAATCTTTTCCATGTCCTTCATCACCCAGTCATTTGGCACCACTGAACCACAACCCTGTATTTTCCTTCACTTCTCTCTTGCAGCTGTCATTTACGCTCATCAGGGAACAAAAGACCACGATTAGCCTCAAATACCAAAGACCTGAGGATTGCCAAAGGGCAGGGAGAGCTTAATTGCCGCTTAAGGTCCAGGACAAAACAGACCAGGCTACTCGGCTTGGGGAAGAAAACCCAGAAAATAACTTAATGCAACACCAACAAAAGCATAACCATAAAACCTCAAAACATAACCAAAATAAAACAACACAGACTGGTACAACGATGAAAAGTCCGACCAGCCCTTTAAGATCACCTTCTCCCCACTCCTCCCTCTTCCCAGGCTCAGAGCCCTGATCCCGGTGCTTTTACCTTCTCTTTGCCTGAATGGCCCAGGGGGCAGGGACTGGGGGTTTCAGTAAGTCTATTCCTGAGAGCTTCTTCGGCTTGTCTCTCCTCAGGGCAGGTGGGCTCTGCACCAGTCTTCCCTGCATGTCCGTGGGGTACCTCACACACACAGCAGCCCTGCACAGGCTGCTCTGACGCGCATTTACCCCAAAGGCTGCAGCTCCTCTCTGCCTCTCGTGTGGGGCTGCTCTGCGGCGCGCAGGCTCTCCAGCACGGCCTGGGCCATGGCCGTGTCCCCACACAGTCCCTCGCCCGTCCGGGCTCACTCACATGGAGCTGCTGGTAACTCTCAGTCCTGTTACGGTCCTGCATGGGTTGCAGGGGTACAGCCTGCATTCTCGCCACAGCTTGCAGAAGGGTCTCTGGTCTGGTGCTCCTCCTTCCTTCCTCCTTCTCTGACTGTGGGGTCCTCATGATTGCCTCCATCTTGTATCACTCTTACACCTCCTGACAAATTCCCATCCCTAAATAGTGATCTCAGAGGCGCCAGATTGGCCCAGACGGAGTGGGTGGGTGGGTTCAGAGGTGGGTCTGAACCCAGTAGCCGGGGGAGAGTCCACAAACTCTTTACCGGGTCTTCACTGCAACCCCCTCCCCGTTACCAAGCAAAAGCTGCTCCTTGCTAAACCATGATGGCAGCTCATGTACTTAATATTTTATGCAATTTTTGTTGCCCTTCATATCCCCTCCCAGTTTCATAACTAGTAGAATTTTGGCTTTCCTAACTCCATCCTAGCATGGCCAGTGTCTTTGTCCTCTTCCTGGGTAACTTCTCCCTACTTTCACCTCTGTGAAATTCCTTTTTGTGCTCAGTCTCCTGTTTTCTTGAACATTTATGACTCAAATTATAAACTAATTCTTGTAAATTTTTATTATTTTCTGGACAACTGAAGCATAGCAAGATAGAATAGTCTCATTCCTAAGAACTTCAGAAGTTCTACGCAAAATGTCTGCAGACATACAGGCAACTGAGTGTGCTGCTGTCAATATTTTGGATTGGAAGATGGTGGTTCATTGTAACTCAATATATTGAAATCTTAAATAGCCATTCTTTGAGAAGCAAAGAGAACAGCAGTATTGAGTTAGACTTCAGATAATGCATGTCTAACACAAGAAGCTCTGAAACAGTTTCTTCTAGTGTTTGAAGCAGAAGTAGCTTTGATGCCTCATTTCCTTACGCTTATTCTGAGAACAGCTGATGTAGAGAAGCCTTTCTAAGCAATGGAGAACCAATACCAGATAATATGTGAAAGAAGAAAAAAAAACAAAAGCAAATATATATCTATATCTGTATATCTAGATATATCTCTGTATAGATCTATATCCTCATGATATCATTCCCAACTTTTGAATTTTTCTAGCTGAAAACCATACATTGTTTTCAACTTGTTTATTAATTTTTTCCAGCCAAAGCTGTACCACACATTAGTGTGTCCAACGAGAGATTTATTTTGATATTATTAGCAGTCGTGTGCAGTCAACATCAAAGAATACAAGCTGCAAGTTTACATAACGTACCTACAATATCTCCTTAAGAAATAAAAATACAGTCACTGTATTCTATCAGATCATGGCAATTTTTGTCATGCACTGTCAAACTCAATTCTACTAGAAGTATTCTCTTCATGATTCTTATAAACTTATACACTGTAAAAGTGAGTTGCAAATTCCTGTATTTCTTTGTCACTGACAATATCCATGATGCTACAGAAATATCAAGGGATATGTGTCTTTAAATATCTCCCCTTTCTTGCTCAAGAAATTGAGATAGAAGTTAATATTTACTATGTATTAAAAGCAGTTCATTAAACAATCCAGAGTAACGACTTGGAGTTAGTTGGTAGTTATTAATAATACTATCTGTGAAACAGCTGCTTGATTTAATTGGTAAACAGTAGTTCCTTTCATTTATAGGTAGAATTGGAACCTCTCTGCTTGCTAGCAAGCTAAAGTTTGTACCCATTCTAAACAGACACTATTTAACCTACTTTATAATTAATATAGAAAAATCCCACCTCATGGTCAGCTTAGCCTCTGTGTATCAAAAAAAAAAAGCTCAGTTGACAATCTTTGCTAACAGAAACCACTCTGACAGATTTTTTCTCACTTTGACTTGTTCCTGTGTCTCACACTTCTGCTGTTACAAAGCACCAAAAAGTCAGCTGAGTCAAATGTACAAGATGGTAGGTTAAATGAGGTGAATCAATCATGAAGTATTAGGCAACAGGGATGTGAATTGTGACTGATGCAATCCTACTGAATGGCGAGACACACAACCCACATTTCTTTTTAAGTTTACTAATGGTCTTTCCTTCATTCTGTCTTCAGCTTTTCTTATAATTCAATGTTTTCTTCATTAGCAGACTATTTTCTCTTTGCCCCTGCAGACAATGCTGTCACCGTGTTCACTATGTAAAGTTTCACGTCTGAAGAAATTCTCTATAAAACTTGAGCTAAAATACATAAACCTTTAAACCACATTAGTGATTTTGGTATATTTGAAAGAGAAAAAATCCTATCTACAGTTCTGTTAGGAATGTTAAATCTTGTAATTCCTTTAAAAGATGAAAGAGAGAAATACTTTTGACTTTACAATAAAATTTCTGTTCCTTTAATTATATAAGAAAATATTGTTCTATGTACATATATACAGTGATCTTGAGAAAAAAAATAGTATGTATGCACCTAACTAGCCAGCAGCTGCTTAGAGTTTTGTTAGAACAGAGCAAGGTTTTAGTGATACTTCCCCACATAGAACTATCCAGACCACAGATGAGTGGCTTAGGGACTGAGATGGATGTCCCATTCACTCTTCTTCAGTCTTAAAACAGGCATATAAAATCAATGCCAGGCAATATTTTCTATTAACTGTTATGTACATTCTCTTAACTGTTGTCTTATCAGGACTTATGGCAAGATACACATCTGAACTGCAGAAAAGTAATTTAGAGCAAGTTATTAATGTATTTTCATAGGAGAGGTACATGTTTAAGGAATCATCATGTCTCACAAATCCAAGGCAGAAATGCATGCAAATTCTTCCCATAAAGCATAATTAATATATTAATGTAATTAGTAAAGGAAATATAGATAATACTTTCATTATTACAATGCCTTTGAAGTGTTGCATCATCATTGTAACATGAAGAGATGGTAATTTTGTGCTGCCCTTGTACTCCTGTGTAGGAGGAAAGTGTCTTGGTTCTTCACTTGAGCAAGTCCACAAACAGTGCAGAATGCTTCTCAATTATGAAAACGTCCTCACTCAAACATACTCATATTACATATATAAGTATTTTGTTTCCAAATTTAATGTCCAGGACTCATTACATTGTAAATATCCTTCCTGAATTTGATCTAATTTCTTGTCTTCAGCATCCCAAACTTTTGCCCATTTCTGGGTTCAGTGTTTTTAACCTCCAACTAGGAGGTTAAACTCCAATCAGCAGTCTGACAGGATGGGAACAGAAAGGAAACTTCACATTTTAAATGGAAAATGGAATGGAATATTTTCTTCTGAACAGAACTTATCATGTAATTGAAGAAGCAAATTTTGTCTGTGGCTTCTGCTAACTTCTGCATAGTTCCCAATCTTCTGTCTGACAGAATCGACAGCTAAATCTCCCTGCAGAGCTGACTACAATCTGAGTATGTCAAAAAGAAGACCAGGGACCATTTAAACATTGCATTTTCTTTTAAACAGCATTGCTCTCAAATGTACAAAGACGCATCTGTCTGTCATTCCTTTCAACATCACTACAGGCCTTAGACTCATACATTTCAACAGTAGTGCTGTCTCCCCTGAGGGCTATTACATACTTAAAAATCTACAAAGCAAGACCTAGGTCAGAGAAACAATATTTATTTTAGGAAATAAAAGGGCTTTCTTCTCACTCTAACGTTTTAGATTATTCAGGCAAAAGGATATATCTATAAATATTTTGTTGACATAATTGTCGCAATTAGATTTAATTTTCTTTCAATGTTATTCTGTCAGGTCACATCCCTTCCTCTAGGAGTTTTAGGCTCGTGCAAACATTTATCATGCTCATCAATAAGCTATAGACTATTTTCAGAGAAAATTCTGATACCGTTTACAATATTTGATTCAATAGATTCTAAATGAAGTGTAATAATTTGTTTTAAAAAGAGCTTAAAATTAAACCATTTTCCAATGTCAGTGTGCTGATTGACTACACAGCAGTTGCACCTTGCATTGTGTGCTGACATACAATTTTAACAAAGCCTGCAGGAATCCATGAAAAATTACTAGAGTTTTCATTCAGACTATAATTCTACTGGACAGCAAGGTCAGGTATTGTGCTTCAAAGGCAGAATTAAAAAGTAGAAAAATAATTCAAATGCATTTGGAAAACATGACAGATAAACATTTTCTCTTTTTAAAACAAGTTTAGCACGTAGTACATAAATGCATTATTGTTATGTAATTATTTTGAAAAAGATAAAAATTATTTCACTTTATGGCCAAATGTCCCTGACTTCTTGTATACTGGTTCTTCATTAATGCAAGTGCAACATTGTCACTACAATGCATGCGTAGGTATGTTTCTCTTGGAACTTATCTGAATTCTCAGCAGTCTCACCATATTCTTTAACAATATTCAAATTGATTATAGATTTCATACATATAAACATCCATCACATTCCACTTTATTATAGTGGTTTTGTAAATAAAGACAGGACTTTAAGTACTTTCCTGCCTACTTCTACGTATTCGTATACTGATTGTCACCTACACCATTAATTTTGAGTCTGGTCATAGCCTGTCTCACATCTTTGAAGTTAGAGGCAGACTGCACTCTTGTAATGTAAAATATTAGAAGAGGAAAATTATATTAAAATTACTAATTTTATTATTAATACTCTTAAAATCAATACTCTTACATGCTAGAGATCAGAACAGGAACCCAGGAGTTCAAGAGATAGTGAGATGACCCACATAGCTTTGAGTACCTGGAATTTGCACAAAAAAGGAGAGGTGACAGAAAAACTGGAATAAAAACTGCAGTTCTTACATAGTGTAATTTCCAACCAGAAAAAAACCATACAGAAATCCCTGACAAATTACATGCCATGTCTTCCTCTTGTGTGACTGATCTTCATAAAAGGTGACAATTTACAACTTCTGTTGCTTATAAATCTTGTTAGCTGAATAGAAAGAGGTCTGGACTATTGTCTTGACCCCTCTAAATGGCAGCTGCATGGCCTCTATATTCTTTCCCTCCAATAGCCATTCTAGGTTTCTTTCCATTTACTTTTCAACAAACATAGTAAGTTACATGCAAAATTTCTGTTAGAAGATAATTAAGTCTGCAAAGTCAAGCAATGAAAAATGAAGAAATGCTAGAATTAACACTGACTCTGCATTTTTAATTCCCTGTACCTCCCTGTGTACAGTTTTTAATTACTTAATTGCGTTTTGTGTAGAATGGACAGTGCTTGAGGGATGAATAAAGGCTGCATAGTGAATGAGGTTGTCATCTGTGGGATTTTTGCCTTGGCTGATACAAAAATTGGATGGTGGCAACTGAATATGCATTCATTCACCAGGAGCACAGTTTTGATAAGTAATTTAGTACCCAGCCATGCTGCGTACTGTGATGATGGTCACTATACTGATGCGAAGAAGATAGCAGTGAATAGTCTTTCATTGCAATCTCTTGTCTACTCAATAAGATGTAACATGAAAATGAGACAAATGGATTAACATGGAGGGATAAACAAGATGTAGACAGATGTTTAGAAATAAAATGCAATAATCATAATTAGACTCCTACAATGCTTGTTTACATGAAGATATTATTATTTTTTTGTCTCTAAGAAAAGTAAATTGGCTAGCACTATTTTGTTTGAGCCTGCCATAAACTGCAAGTTGGTGAGTTTTCTTGAGAAGTGGAGTATAATAAGATATTTTAAAAGCATATTTTGTATTGTGAAAACAAGTCTAAACCTTCATAGAAGAGAGCAGAAATAACTCAGAGGGTAAATTCCAATTATTGTAACTTGTATTCTGAAATCAGAATTTTAACCTTTGCAAAGGTTCATATGAAACATTTACCAGCTGAATTACTCTTGACACTGTGGGAGAACCTCAAAAAGTTCAGTATATAGCAATGTCTGTGAACTTCATTTTGTAAAACTTAAAAGACTGGAGGCAATAGGATTGGAATATTTCCCTATTTTAAAAGTCAGTGACAAGCCAATCTGCCATGAAGACAGAGGCAGAACTTTAACATAGGGGTGGAAGCCAAAATAAAATTAATTAATTTCAAATTCCCAGACTGCCAATAAAAACAATAAAGGTGGAAATAATTTGTGTCATTTTATCTTTATGTCTATCAACCAAGCAGGATACCACAGTATCTCCCAGATTATTCTGCAACTCTTGCCAACAAATTACTTTAAGATATGTGACAGTAGACATCTCAACTGCCTAGCATGATGCATAGTGCATGGTGCATAGTATGGGATGGTAGAGTAGGAAGTGACAAGGTGGATTTCACATGTAAAGCACAAAACAAACCAGCTCACCCAAAACAAGTTATTACAGGACTAGAAACCTTTCTTATTTCCAACTTTTAAAATAGCATAAGATAGCACAAGTTAAATTTGAGATACATAAAAATGAGGAAGAGATGTTATTTTGACACTAGTGTAACACTCAGATAACTGAAATGTTTCTCAGTATAGAACAGTGTAAGATGCTCTGACCTTTTATTCCTCCCATGAACAACTTTTATCAAATAGTGATCTGCTACTTGGATACATTACCTCACAATATCTTTCAAAATAGTTTAAAAAAGTTTTCTTTATTGTAAGAATCGAGGACCATCAGCAGCTTTTTTGTGTTTTTTTTTTTTTTTAATTTAAACTTGCATTCTCTGTTTTGTTTTTTTTAAAGGATACAACATTCTGAAATTCAGAGAAAATTTAGTCACCTGAATATTGATCTATCATGGTTTAACCCCAGCCAGTACCTATGCAATACACACGTACTCTTTTGTTCCTCCCCCTCCTAGTAGAAAGAGAACAAGAATTTGAAAAAAAAAAATCCTATGACTCATGGATTGAGACAAGAAAAATGTTATAACCAAGCTAAAATATAATAACAATAATGGTAATGAAAGGAATATAACAAAAAGAAAGAGTATGGAATAGTATGGAATATCCTTTCGGCTAGTTCAGGTCAGCTGTCCTGGCCATGACCCTTCCCAGCTTCTTCTGCATCTTCTTGCTGGCAGAGCATGGGGAACTGACAAGTCCTTCACTTAGGAAGTACTACTTAGCAACTTCTATTACAAAAACATCAGTATGTTACTAATATTGTTCTCACACTAAATCCAAAACAGAACACTGTGCCAACTACTAGAAGAAAATTTACTCTGTCCCAGCTGAAATTAGGACATACCAATTTTATAAAACCTATGGTAGAAAGTTCATAGATAAATTAAACACTCTGAGCAAAGTCCTTTAGGGAAAATAATATGAAAAGGGGCCAAGACTATGAAACAAAAGCTTCTGTGGCAGAACTGTTTATTTGGCAGAGTTTGTGAGAAGAGCAAGGATCATTCTGATTTTCTACAAAGGGAGAAAGGTTAATGGGATATATTTTGTACAATATATGAAGTACTGCACTTGGTTCAAAGTGGCACTAAAAGAAAAAATGTTTTGGATAAATGTTAACATTACTCTTATCATATTTAGAAAAAAAAATACACAATCATGAATCTCCTTGATTAATCTCCTAATGATGTTTTTCTTTTCTCCTTGCATCGCTTATGCAATTTGATTTTTGAGTGCATTTATTATTGCATAGTATTTATTCTTCACCAGCATCTCCTTCAAGAGTCTGCTCTCTTTGATTAGTAATTAAGGATTTTATTCTCTTTATATAGAGGTGTTGTTTTCCTTTGTTTTTTTCTCTCCTCAAGACAAAGCTTTAGCCTGAAGGAGAAATGAATGAACTTCATACAAATATTGGGGAGCTGAGTCTACTGTAGCTTTGTGGGATTTTTTGAGGGGACTCTTAACTAACATAAAGTAGAAAAAATTTGCTTCCTTTAGAACAATTATTGAAATTCATGATGAAATAGAAGATTGCATCAAAGATATTAATATTTCCTGAGGCAGACAAATGTAGAATGCAGGAAAAAGACGAGGGTAGTGTTGTAAAATAAAACAGGTCTGTACTGATCACCAGACCAGTTCTGTAATTCCGAGGCAAGGAATTACTGTTTGGAAACTGAATGAACTTTGAAGGACCTTGACGAAGTACATGTAGCATATCTGCATAATGATAAAATTGTGATTTATCTATCACAAATTAGAAATGCAAACTCTTTTTTTTAAGAGGATAAATATTACAGAACCTAGTATACGTTATTACTTATAAAGAAAACTGGAGGCAAGTCAGGGAGGGAGGTGAAGTGTAGTTTAGGGTTTAGTTTCCTGGGAATGTAAAGATTATTTTTTTTAGTTTGGAGTGCAAGAAAAAAAAGAAATTATATCATTCTATTATTTGGAAAAAATATTTTGAAAAATAGATGTTTTCCCTCAATTTGATCTTTTTCTTATGTCCCTAACAGATGTACTTTCAGAACAAGAAGGCTTCTCAGAACACAAAAAATTTCCCAAACTAGAGGCTTAAATAACTTAGTTTTCATGCTCTCAAACCAAAACATACCGCATTGATATTGAGAGACAGGTTTAATGTTTGTAGGATCTGCAATATTTCATAGAAAATTATGTATGTTTATGTCCAAGTATGTTCTTAACACGTCTCCAGTATCTTCTGAAGTTGCTATTACATGAAAGTTGAAATTTTGTTTCTTAAATTCCCAAGTATTTCACTATAAAAACTTGTTCCCCAAATGGAAAAAGAACTTGTAGAAAATGAATGACAAAATGAAGAAGTGTGCATCGCCTCCTAGAGAATGTAGCAACCTTATCTGCTATACAGAGTACACGTAGAACACACTGACATTGTGATTCGTATTTCAAAATCAATAGTTATATACCCATACCATCAAGGACACATGCTGGAACCTCCTTCCTCCTCACATTAGCCCTCATCAAGCTGCTTATGGCTGCAAAGATGTCAATTAATTTCTGAAAGGGAAATTCACTGCATGCCTGTAATAGTTTCACAGGCCGAGTCTGCCAATCAATAGACATCTTGCCATGCATTGCACTTGACTCTGTCAATTTATGCTGATACACAGATGAAGTCCACAGACCAAATCAGTGAAAAGAAATAGGATGGACTTGTTAAAATAGCACTTTTTAAAATCCTCTCACCTTAACAAATGACATCTTTAATAACCCAGTAACAAATGGATGCTTCATTTAACTGAAAGTCATCTATCTCCTTAGGATTAGTTTGAAATCTATTGCAAGTCCTGCTTAATAAAGTCTAGATGCTATCTTCAGAGTCAAACAGTTTTCAGAAGTTCTATTTCTTCTATGAAAAATAGAATCACACAAAAGTAAAACCCTCAATGTTCCTTAAGCCACAGATACATTTTTGTATGCAACCGAGTAATTGAGACTTGGCAAACACAGCCTCAGGACTAAGCATATTTAAATAACTTTGCTACTTATGTAGCAAATATTTTACAAAGTATCAAAACAGATGAAAAATCTATTTGGTGAATGAAGGTCTTGCTGGAATTTATGCAAGGGGAGTAGAAAGTGTTCCCAAAGCACAATGTATCAGACATTCATTTTTACAAGGCTGCTGTTTAGTGGTGAGTTCATGGGTGCTAGTATGAGAAAACTAGGTTCAGGGAATTTTTGTATATTTTCTATTTGTTGATCTGGATTTGCTTCTATCATATTTGTAACAGAATAACTAGCCATTCATACCACAAGGGTATGAACAAAAGATGACAATGAGGTGTTTGGGGTTTTTTTAATAACAAAACAAAACAAAATCTTGGGTTTGTATTAGTTCAATTTTTGAAGGCAGAAAAAGCAATAAAGTATAGAAAATGTGAATGTATTCAAAGAAAATGTTTACAAAAAGAATATTTTTCAAACTCACCTGCCATCTGTCAGCTGACAATGACTAATTGTGTGTATGTTGTGATTAGGAATAATCAGTGTTTTCAAAACAACAAATGAATAAAACCATTGGCAACACAGCATTGCAATAGCTTAGGTGTACCGAAGGCTATGCTTTTCAATTTTTCTTCTCAGAAACACCAAGTTAGACTAAGACAGGAGATATCACCTACAGGCTTTTTTTCCCTAGGAAATTTGTCTTTCTGCTTGTCTTCTGGAGGCAGACGTATTTTTTCAATTCACTAAGGAACCAGCAAGATTCTATTGTTTGTCATAGAGCTAATCTGCTGAGAAAAAGAAGCTCAAGTGAATCTATTTTTTTCTTTTTTAGTGATTCAACAGAACATGTTACAAGACCATCTGTTAGCTGCATTGACTAACCAGTTAGCATCTATTTTCAAGACTACTTGTTTTGCAATAGATATCACAAATACTCTTCTTGTTGATGTTGCACGTCAAAAGCAAAGAAAAAGGTGGCAGATAGCTCTGCTAAAAAGCGTAACCAAAAATAAAGAAAACATTCAACTCTTCATGTTTGTGATGAACTAGACACCCAAAATTTAAAAGTCATCATCCATAATTTCACCAACCTATATGGGAGATTTAAGTAGTGATGGACTCTCAAGCAAGTTGTACTACGTTATGTCTTCTGGTGACAACCAAAGAAACTACCATTCACATTTAGAGTGTAGAAAGTCATTTGAAAAAAATTAACAGTCTCAACCTCAGTCAACATGTGATGTAGTAGCACTTTCTAATAAAGTACCTGGAGTGGTAATGAGTGAGGACAGTAACTATTCCCACACTTTATTTGTAAGTTGAGGGATACTCTGAAAGAAGATTAACTGGATGCTGCATTTTCATCAGATCATTCTGAAGAACATCTTAGAACCAATCTCCCATTCTAATAATTAAAACCGAACTCTAAAATTCAGTGACAGATAAAATCTTTTTCTAAATGATATTATTCAGAATATAATACAGGGAGATATAGTCCATATCCTACATATTTTACTAATGGTATATATTTTACTTATCTATTACCTAAAACAGCAATATTACCACCCAAAGTACAGATGTATTCACCTTCCGTTAAGTAACAATATAATGGTTTTTCTGTCTGCTTAATTCAAGCAGAATAATTTTCTTAATTTTAAATAACATATTTCACATTACTTACCGTGATGCCTTTCTAGATATTTTCATCATAACTTAACTATTTTGTATCCTGCAGACAAGCAGCACAAATATGCAGCCACACATGCATAACTGATGTTTTCTGTTTCTTACCTAAACTCTTTCTGGGAAAGATACAACACAAAATTATTTTGTACAGTTGAGTACATTGCTAAAATAAACCCAAAAAAACCCCAGTGAACAAAAAAATCCCCAAACAAATACATTCTGGACCTTTAATGCCAAAATGAAATGATGTGACAATTTCTTTAGCCAAACATCTCTCAGAAAGTATGTTCTGGCTCCCCTCCATGCTCTGAAGGATTATTCTCTCTTTGACCATTTTATTTATCAGTTTATCTGTGTCACTGTCCTATATCTCTGAACAATTCCAATACTAGAGTAACACACTGACTTCTGACAGTCAAGAAAGATTATTTAACTCTGATTCCATGAATCAGAACACACTTGAACTACACCTTAAGAGTCTGTAGTTTCATGATATCACATTCAACAATAGAATAAGTGTAGTAGGGGAAAAAATGATCAACTAGAGTTAATCGAGATTCAGGTTTGGAGATATGGATTCAATCCTGCAAATACTTCCCATATTATCAGAGAAAATGACAGACAACATTGACTATGTCAAAATTTGTGAGATCCAGAGTCATTACTCCAGATGTGTTTGTTCAATCTTCCTTTGTAGCTGTACAGTGTGGTGCCGATCATATTAGAATAGCTCTGTTATTCACTCTTCAGTATGACATGTTTAAGGCTTTTTTTCTGCCTTCCACATGATCTTGAAATTTCTATATGTTCAACTGTTCTCCCAAGCAGAGAAATTCTTCACGATTAATAGGCTCTGTTACTCCAGAGAGCTTTCCCAATCTTTAAACACTTTACTCAAGCAAGTCTTGAAAGGTGACAGGGTATATCAAAACCATTTATACTGTGAGTCACATACAATGTGACCTTCCATATCACTGTAAAAAATGGCAGAAAAGTGAAAATTTCTACTGCCCAACTGCTTTGTAAAGACTTCTGTTTCAGTCTTTAGAGCTTGAATTTAATTTGCTTAAAAATATGCATGATTGTTGTTCAACAGTTAGTAAAAATCGGCACCACAGGCTCTGGGGAGTACAAATAAGACTTTCAAAAAGGTTAAGCTATTGCATTTAACAACAGCTGATTTATAACAACTCCCAGTTGAAACATACTGAGTTCCTGTAATCTGTGGTCTATACCATAGGATGTAATGACCTTGGTTTACAGCGTTCTACCGTGCCTATAGGAAACTGGAAATGGAAATACATTTCCGCATTATTATCTAAATATTGACTACCTACATGCTTCAATACCAGGTTCTTATCCCCTTAAAAGATACTCTTACTGTGTAATGAATGCCCTTCAGTCTTTCTTAATGTAAGTTTTAACATTTATTTCTTAACAAATGCCTGCAAAAACACACTAATCAAACAACTTGCTCCTATGTAAACAGGTTAAAGAGATTTTATGATTGAAAATTATACAAAAATCATGTCTGGATTTTTGCAGATGGACACGTGTTGAACATACTTTTTATTAGTTTACCATATTATACAGCACCAATCAAGTTTAAGAGGTGATTTTTTAAAAACACGTTATTCAAACATGAAGAGAAAATCAAGAACTCTTTCCATTATTGCAGTATTTGTCATGAACACAGACACTAACAAGATGCCTTTCTTGTTTTTCCTTGAAACATATTGTGAGAATGTAGTATTGGATTGTTAAAGCATTAGCTAAGGTTAATAATTTACAATAGTTTGCCTAGCTATTTGCTCTAACTCATCCACTTTCCTACATACGCATTTGAATGTTGAATGGTTTTCTTCAGGATTTCTCATGCTTTGAATATTGTTCTTTTATGGGGTAGGTATTATTATAAGCTAGTGATGGCTAAAAAGGAATGCAATCAAATACAAAAAACGATAATGGCACTGAGGTCTAACTTGCACCAGGAGTATCTCAGCAATCCATAATAATGTAAGAACACAACTATTTGAAAGGTAACACTTTCTGGTCCTCCTTTTGGACTTCTAAGTTAAGTATACAAATCCAAGGATCTCTATGTAAAACCTGTGGTTGCAAGCCCATCACTTGATCCCTATACCTGGAGAAGAATGTAAACTTCAAGTATGAATAAGGCAAGACTCACAGAAATATGCACTGAGTAAAATTTTTAAAACTTAGCTTAATTAAACAGAAAAAACCTCCCATTCCCCCAGCCAAGAAGAACAGAGAAACAGGAGAAAAAAAAAATGTGAAAGGAAACTGAAAGAAAGTAGCAACTGTGTCAGGGCATACAGTCCCAGAGCAGAGGGATCCCATTATGCTTCACAAAGCTTGCCCTAAGAGAAAGCATTGCAAATCACATCTCCTTGACCTGAAAGAAAATCAACCTTTCCTGGGCGCTACATAGTTTTGGAGAACAAACTTTGCTTTTCACAAATCTCTACACACAAGTTATTGTATATTTGCCAACCCAAAATAGCCTTTATTTGCCCCTTCTAGGTATGGAGGCTAGATTTGTGTGAGTTAGCTATCTCTAAGTGTTTTGTTGATACATTTGCTGTCCTCTGAGGAACAGCTGTTTCAGCGTCTTTCACTGACACATGAGCAATAGGTCAAGGGGCACTACTCAGTTTCTCACTCTAAAAACCAGTAATGCACAGTCTGTGTCTTTAGTGGATGAAAGAGCTGCTGCAGCATACTGTTAATTGCCCTCTGCTCTCACAGCACCAAAACTGTGAATGGAGAGAAAGATGTGGTGAAGAAGCCAGTAATCTGCAGTGAGCCTGTGACCTAGAAGATTTGATGGAGAAGAGTGTGAAGGAGAGCGAAGTCAAACAAATTGAGACAGATGGAGTTTCATTTTATTTCACAAAATAAATGAAAATAGTACAAAGGAGAAGCAAGAATGAAATATGCAGTGATTTGACCGATTTTGAATTGTTATATCCGAAGATATTGACAGGGAATAGCTTAGTAACAAAAGCAAAGAACTAAAACAAGAGTTCATGTGATTTGATCCACTTGGATCTTGGACAAGATATTTTATTGTTGCATGTTCTAAAAGACAGATACTAATAGAGCTAACAAATTTGTGACATATTTTAGAAAGCTTTATGAACTGATACTGATTTTAAAACAGTAAGGAAAATGCAATCTTTAAGAAAATTTCCTCAAGATTACAACACAAGAAAGTTATTTTCTAGTTATTATCTATTTTTTCTTTGATAAAAAACCTGTTTTTCTATAGCATGTATGTAAGAACATCCCTTTCATTAATGTGCTCAAAATATTAAAGAATTATTTTCTGCTTTCTTTTTACTTTTGCATTTCTGTCTTTACTTCACCTTATTGTTGGATGACTAGATTCATTATATCAGTAAAAAAAGAAAAACATCTTATAATATTTGCTCAACTGAGTACACCTGGAAAAGTTTAGATGCTTAACTACAGCCTTTCTGAACTACCTGGCATTTTAAGTTCCTTCTGTGTGATGTTGCAGCAACAAGATTAATTCATCCTTTCTCCTTGATTGATCGTTTTCCTTTTGGTCTAACCATAGTGCATCACCAAATTTCTCAGAGCATTTTATGTATCTTAACAGTTCTTTCTCATTTACAACAATAGAGTTTAACACATGGCTTGTTTATTTAGCTACTAAGGGTGTCAAAATAACCCATATGTCTTATTTGGCCTATAAAGCTATAAAATACTGCCCAGAATCACTAAAATTTACGGTCCATCTCCTTAAAAATTCCTGTACAAAAGAAATAAAAAAAACATTTAGCCCTGTTAGTGAAACCATTTCAATTTAATAGCATTTAGGAATTACAATGTAAGCATTTCCATAAGTGTTTTCTGCATATGCATAGAGGGAAAAGTGGCCATTCAGCCTCTTTCAGTCTGCACTGCTCATCCCTCTGTTCCATACACATTCTCAGGGGCCTGTTTTATTCAGACTTTTCACATGCATAGTTCCTCTAGCACAAGAGATCTCAACTGTCCTGTGATTTTCTTTGTTAACACGTCCTCTACTCTGCAAGAGGGAATATGATATTTAAAAACAAGCAGCTTTATAATTATTTGCATCTTTGACCATCTTCTGGAAGTGCAGTTATTTTTTTGTTGTTTTTTTTTTTTCTTTATAAAAAGTTTTCAGTCTTTTTGTGGTAAGAAAACTACTTTAATAAACACAGGTTTAATAGAGACTTAGACTATACACGACTGGTAACTCTCATTGTCTTCTTCATACACGTAGGCAGGCAACTGGAGAGATAGAAAGCTAGCAGTTTTCTAAAACTGTTACTTCTGTGAATTCTCATATAAATTCTACAATATGTACTCATACAATTAGACCATTTATCATTAATAAATCCTTAACTTTCCTACAAGTGAAGTTCCTTCCAATTATGTATTTGTATTGGCTGTGCAATTCTGAACTAATTAGATTGCAACTAGATTAATCTCTTTCATACTTGCTAAATTCAATAATTGTTCTTGCAACAATCAATACACATTTAATTAATAGGAAAATAATTGGCTTATTAAATTAAAGTTACTTTCCCATGTTTTGCTGACTGTTTGCATTGAACTGTCATTTTTCATCTCCTGCAGTAAATTTACATTTGTAGATGAGGAAGGTAACTCCTTGAGACCATTTTCAAGGTTTTCAAGTCAACAGGCCTTTTGAACATGCATGAAATTAAGCAGTAAGCCAGGATATAAAACATTTGATCATACTCTTCCATACTAAGTCAGTAAATCCCCACCATCCACTTTGTCTCTAGCATTTCTGAAATCAGTAGTACCTTTAATTTGAGAGAAATCCTATTTTTTAAAGATCTCAATTTCTACAGATTTATGAAACTTGAAGAGGTATTTTCTCTGGCTTCTCTATCAAAGGAGTTGAGTTACTAGAAAGAGCTAGAAATTTTATAACAGTGGAGGGAAAATTTCCTTTGTAGTTCACAGCACACTAGAAAACACCATAGAGCTCAGTTATGAGTCAAAAATCCACAGGAACTTTGATTTTACCTCATTGCTTACTCGATGATACATGAAGGCCTGGGTAACAGTCCTCAAACAACAGTTGGCCTCCAGATAGACCCTATAAAACAGTACTTGATGATAGTAGCAACCCTTTAGCAATCATCAGCAGATCAGACAACAGGCCTGTTACTAATGAAAGATGCAAGCTTAGACAAAATATTCTTATAAGTAAAGATAAGTACCGTGAGAATGTATTCCTTTGCTTGTTCAGAGGCAGGCTGTCTAGGCCATGAAACCAGGTCCCTGGCCTTGTATGAAAATACGTGACCAAAGCCAAATAGATAAAGAAACTCCCTTGGTTCCTCCCTGACCGTGGCCAAGTTTTGGGTGGTATCACAACGGGGTGAAAAACCAAATGTTCCTACATTTGCAGTTATGTAACTTGTTTATTCAACAATGTAAAAATCTGGACCCTCTTACAAGCAACTTTGGAGACCTCACCTATGACTGGACACACTGCTTAGGACCCGATTGCCGGGACGGGCTCTCCAAGTCCTCCCTGCAACCCGAGCTCCCCAGCAACTGTGAATCTAGATGATGGTAAGGTATCAGTAGGGCAATTGGTGATGTATCTTTCTTAATCATTATCTCTATTCCCCTGCAGTAATGATTAGGTGCATTACCTTGCAGCTGTCATTTAGGCCCATCAGGGAACAAAAGACCACGACTAGCCTCAAGTACCGAAAAGACTGAGAATTGCCAAAGGGCAGGGAGAGCTTAATTGCCGCTTAAGGTCCAGGACAAAACAGACCAGGCTACTCGGCTTGGGGAAAAAAAAAAACCAGAAAATAACTTAATGCAACATCAACTAAAACATAACCTTAAAACCCCAAAACATAACCAAAATAAAACAACACAGAGTAGTACAACAATGAAGAGTCCGACCAGCCTTTTTAAGAACACCTTCTTGCCACACCTCCCCTCTTCCCGGGCTCAGAGCCCTGATCCCGGGGTTTTTGCCTCCTCCCCCCATGAACAGCTCGAGGGGCAGGGAGTGGAGTTTTCAGTCAGTCTATTCCCGATGGCTTCTGCCCTTTGTCTCCCCTCAGGACAGGTAGGCTCCGCACCCAGCCTCCCTGCAAGTCCATGGGGTACCTCACACACACGGCAGCCCTGCACGGGCTGCTCCGACACACACTTATCCCAAAAGCTGCAGCTCCTCTCTGCCTCTCATGTGGAGCTGCTCTGCGACGTGCAGGCTCTCCAGCACGGCCTGGGCCATGGCCGTCTCCCCACACAGTCCCTCGCCCGTCCGGGCTCACTCACATGGAGCTGCTGGTAACTCTCAGTCCGGCCATGGATCTCCATAGGTTGCAGGGGCACAGCTTGCATTCTCGCCACGGCTTGCAGAGGAGTCTCTGGTCTGTTGCTTCTCCTTTCTTCCTCCTTCTCTGTCTGTAGAACCCCCGTGATCGCCTCCATCTTGTATCACTCTTACACCTCCTGCCAGCACTTCAAATTCCCGTCTCCTAAATAGTGATGGCAGAGGCGCCAGATTGGCCCAGCCGGGCCGGAGATGGGTGTGAACCCAGGAGCTGGGGGAGAGTCCACATACTCTTTACCGGGTCTTTGCTGCAACCTGCTCACCCTGTTACCAAACAAAAGCTGCTCCTTGCTAAACCAGAACAAAGAATAAGAATGTCATAAGCATATTATAGTAACCGAATGCTTTATCTTATTTTCTGTAAAATTTTTAAAGTAGTCAGTAAAGTAAGTGTAATCTTTTCATTGGTGTCTGTGTTCTTTCCATTACACCATCTGTCCCCCATCGTTTGGCAAAACATTGGGAAACAGAGGAGTTTTTCTCAATACAGAAGACATAAAATATTGTGGGATTATTTTTTTTTTTGTAATGGGAAAACAGCAAACTAACACTACGTTGCAGATCTACTTGGATCCTACAAATATTAACCATATGAATTTTACTCGAAATTACATACACTATGTAACCAACAGGTGAACTCCAGAAGATGGATGGTTGTAGGGACCCATATAAGTCCCGAGAATAACAACAACCTGAAGTAACACTGTAATACCATTAAAAGACCAAATTTAACCTTGGTAGGTTTGAAATGTGATCATTATACTCACTTTTTTCCATAAGGAAAAAAGCTAGAAACAGGAATTATGAAACTGCAATTCATGAGCTTTCCTTGGATTGGTTTCCAGAGCTTGT
This sequence comes from Colius striatus, assembly GCF_028858725.1. NCBI lineage: Eukaryota > Metazoa > Chordata > Aves > Coliiformes > Coliidae > Colius > Colius striatus. Next base: position 31,099,687 of record NC_084761.1, read on the forward strand.
AGGTACCTCCTTACACAGATGACTATTTCTGGCAGAAAAGACGTCACCATCATTACTTAAAACAGAAAATGTAAAACAATGTTACAAGTGAAAATATATATACAATTTAATATCCCAGTTTCATTACTATTACCTTATTTTTGCAGTATTTGCACAGATGTTTAAATCAATAGTTTTTTCCTAATATTAGTATGGAAATTTTAAGTATTGTAGCAATATTTCTCAAACTAGTGACATTCTGATGCTTTATTTATATGAAGTCTAGATATTTGAACAATAATAGATAATTCTATTTTTAAAAGCATTTGGTGTTATGAATCAATAACACGCAGTTACTGAGTAAGCTTAGACCTGTTCTTCATCCTCCATTGCCAGTTTTCAGAGAGGAAATAGACTGAGTCAGCCTTAATTTTTCTTGGACACCAAATCTCATATCCATCTGTAGCTTTTCTGTCACTCTACAAAAATCTTCCTGTCTCTAGAAAGGTTTCCCTTTCTCAGATTAAAATTATTTCTCTCACACTGTTAGCATTACTGTATATGGAAAGTTAGAAATAGTTAGGCTAAGGTCTGTATCGAGGCCTAGTGAGCAGTGTGGGATGTTGATGTAACCTAGCAGTCTAGGGAACTAGTGGGGTATGCTGAGCTTGTGCATTCTTGCTTAAACAAAGCAAAGAGATTAGTGAAGAATACTGAACGCTGAATCTTGTTTTTCTCAAAGAAATCGTTATCTCGAATGTTTACCTGTTTGTTATCTATGGAAATTTCTTGTTGTGGATTCAGATAAGCATAGTCTCAAGTAACTACATGAAAGAGCACAACATAATCCTAATGTCTAAGAAAACTGGTAAACATCACGGGGACCTGATGAAGTAATCATTTGTGGAAAGTATATAAACTCTGTGAAATTTTCTGTTAGTGGGGGCTCTGACTTTGGACACTAGTCCTCAGGTCCCTAGGGCCCTCAATAAAGCACCGCATGAAACGACCTTGGTTGTTTTGTGTTTTCCTTCGGGAACGGGCAGCAACACTGTCCGCTGAATGTTCAGTAATTATTTGGAGTGCCAGAATTTTAATTAATCTACTCTCTACAGCATGACAACAAGATATATATACCTTGAAAGAGTAGAGTAGTTTTGAAACCAACGTAAAAGATTATTTCAGTATTTCTTCCTACTTGAAGCTATCCAAAGAACAAGCTATAGTGGAAATGTATTTTAAAGTTTTACTCAGGGCAATATAAATTACATTTGACCCTTAACTCACAGATTTTCAGCACAAGATTTCCAACTGAGCATCCAGAAAGGATAACTTGTTTTACCAAAACAAATTATTTCTATTATCTCTTTCTGAAATAATACTTTTAGTCATTATGACTTTCTGTTTCAGTTTAGGATGAAAAAATAAATAAGTATCATTTCAGGAAGAGATTCATCAGCCAACTCTATGAATATAGACATTTTGAAAATTATTATTTGGAGTTTTCTTACATTTCAGTGAAAATGAAACTGAAGTAGGCTTATGGGGAGTGAGAAAAAAATATTGCAGATGCTTTAGGTGCTGGAGAAATATGTTGAATTAGAACAACTTTTCTCTCACTCAGTAGCAGTAGGTGGTGTAAAAGCTAATCCTCTGATCACTGCCATAGGCTTTCTATTAGCACATCCCATAGAGAACAGCAAATGAGAACAGTGTTTCATACAAATGAAACAAGCTGCATTCTTGTCCATTATTTAAGATAAAAATAAAATTAGTCACCGGTGTTTTACTTTGTCTGCTAAGTATTGGAATGGTAATGTTTTTCCTAAGCAAGAAAGGTGCTCACATTTACAACAGAGGTGACAACTTGGCTCAAGAGGCTGAGAGACACACCACATTTCCGAGCTGATGTGAAACACTTCTTCTCCTCTTTGACTCTGAGATACCAAGAGTTAAATAGATTTGGATCAGCTTCATAAGCAGTTCTACCAGTACACACCACCCTGGGAGAATGAGAGAATATATGCACAGGGGAGAGTGCCCTTTGATCTCTAGGTATTTTGGACTTTTCATGCATACAATAACTTATATTGAACATATATATGCACATACATATGTATAACACCATACTTATTTCTCATCTTTCTAGTATCAATGTGTCTGCAGTTTCCTGTACAATTGCTAAATAGCCTAAAATAAGAAAAAGAGCTTATTTTCATGTGCTTCTGGTATTTTCAAATGGGAAAGAAATTTCAGTTTTATGCTCTGCCAGAGCTCAGTGAGTTTATATAAGGCAATGATGTATACCTACCCAACTTTCTTCTCTCAAGACTAACTTTGGAACCGAAAGTCTGGTTGCTGCTCATCAATTCTCACTGACTACAAAAGCATGCATTAGCTACAATGAAACTGAAAAGTTAATACTGGGTTCATCAACGTCAGAGCAAATAGGCCAAGCAGGATGAGTTAAGGTGAAGATCATGACCAGTTTACAGAAATTGAGAGAATTAAAAGCATATGCTATATTTTTGAAAAAACACTGTGAGTGGCAATTACCATGAGGTGCTAGGAAGACCTTGTTCATCCAATAATATTTTTTTGTAAAGCTAGAATTGTTAACTTTATTTAAACTTTTTGAAATTTTTAGAATTAAGAATATTTCTTAATGAAGAGAGGTTGCAGCTTTGAAGGCTTCACCCTTTGTCTATTTTTATGCTACATTTTTATTTTCTCAGATAGACATATTTTGCATCGGACTCATGTCTGATGAATGGGTTAATTACATTATCTCTGTTATTATCAGCCCACAGATGATGACATTCAATGTTCTGATATTACTAAATATTAATAATTGTATACAGTATATTTTCTAGGCACTCACTTTACTAAGTAAAAGTTTTGCATTAACATAAACCTCTTTAAACTCACTTATTATCTAATGACCATTCCTTGAATTCATGAAGCTTGTATCAATATTTTTCTTATTCTTGATTTTGCTCTTACACATACTAATTTTTTCCTTCTGTATTTCTTAAACTGCTTGTAGTCAGTGCTATTCAGAAAAAGCTATGATATTGACCAACTCCAAAGAAAAGCTCACTTAGCCTAAGATTTTATATTTTTTTTAATTATAATTTTTTATATAAATTTATAAATTATGATCAGTTATGTGTAATATTTGAAAGCTCGCATCTAAGGAAATGTCCTCAGTGACTGCAATTTTAATTTTGTATACCCTTCAGTAGCTTATTATATTCTATATGGTTGTGCAAGAACTTAGTCATTATCAGAAAGGAGATAGAAATGTATCCCTTGAAGAATTTGTTTTATATCAAAAACAGTGACATCCTCTTACTTTTTTCAGAATTTATCACTTTCCTTGGATATCTGATAAAGGATATTAAAACATATTGAGCTGCTTGATGAAAGATTGTTTATTAATAAAGCAAAACATTAGATGCTCAGCTTTAAATATCAGTGCTGTCCACCTGTGTACAGCATTCTTCCAGATGCATTGAAGTTCAGAGATACACGAATTCAAGCAGAAGAGATTTCTACTTGCACATATTCAACTAGATAGATGTAAATGATAGCTGGTATTTAGATTTATGGATTACATTCTGTAATGGCTATATAAATAGTTTTTTTTAAATTGGAATATATTCCTATTTTAAAGGCAGAGAAAATAAAGAAAAACAACTTGTTCAAGGCTAGACCTTTAAATTAGTGTCTAAGGCTTCATATCTCTCAGATAAAAAAGGACAGAAACAATCACTTACATGATAAACAAAATAGTGTTCCTTACCTGAGGATATTATTGAGTACTGTCCCACTCATAATTTAAGTGTGATGGAAGAGGTAAATGAATTAGATTATTTTCTCGTGTATAGTTCTTACTAACTTCAATATTCACTTACACCAACTCAGGATATGACCAACTTCTTTTAAAATAGTGCATTACAGTTCTACTGTCAAAATGTGTTCTTTAAACAACATAACATTTCCTTTTGAACAGATGGACAAAGCTTTCTTTTATGTGGAACAAAAGAAAAACTTCAATTAAAATGTTCAGAACTACAGGCACCAACAAGTAAAGAGAAGCTTGAAGCTGTTTGGTCTAGTTTTATATCAAAAGGCATCCACTCTCCAGCAGCTCGGTTATTGCTAGTATTCCAGAAACAAATTGTCTCACCTTGGTTTCAATGGAATGGCACCTTTCTAATTCATACAGGCACGGGGATTATTTCTTCCCACCATCTAAGGAGTTTTAAATTAATAACCCAATTACACAGAATTACAGGGTAACTTGGTTTTTCATTCAGGATGAAAAGAAACAAACAAAAAGCTCACACAAAATAAGCAGTGAGTGGGCACAGTAGCGAATCTGCAGTTGTGTACAGCTTAAAACCAAAACAGAAGCAAAACTTTGCCTTTCCCTATCTCAGGGGATAGAAGAAATAAATGATGTGTGCCTTGAATATCTTTTAATGTAGTTATTTTGAATCCTTTGAACCTTCACAGGTAGTTAAATACCTGTTAAAATGTACTTTATGTCACTATTTTACGTGACTGTAGGTTATCTACAAGTCCATGTATTTTAGGGTCACAGCAAATAATTTAGCTAATAAAAGGACTAACTATTCTAAGAATTAGGATAAATGTTCCTTAGAATGACCCTAAAACTGGCACCTCCTGACAATTAAGAATTGCTTACTGATACATTCCTCCTGAGAATGTGCAGCAGCAAATCTACAGTATTCAACTAGATCCAAAAGATGAACCCAAGAGGAGGGAGGGAAGGGATGGCTGATTGAATATGAGCAACCCAACTCCAGCTACCACTGCAATACACTCAATAACTTTAAGTAGGACTTACTATTCTTTAGCTCAGTGCTTCACTACTACATTCACTGAGAATTACTCTGGTTCTGAACACAGATATTTTCAAAGGGTGATTCCCAGCCTCCCTCCCCAAAACTGCCTTTAAAAAAACATTGGCAGAGGAACGTGTTGGCATGGACTGTGTGGAGAATAGAGTGCTTTTAAGGTATCAACATGTTTTTTGCAGAAAATGAGTTAAACCAAGTCCCACTTTGCTATCTAACAACAGGTGAGATTCATCAGAAAAAAGAAGAGCTATTTAATTTGTTGGCATTTTAACAAATTGCAATTTCAAGTTTATTAATTAAAACATAAAAGTAGTAAAAAAATAGTTCTCATGGGAATAACCACATTTCATTATTTATGTAAAACCAGCACTTTATAAATATTGGATTGCAGTGATACATCCCCATATGTCAAGATTTTTGTTCATTGGAATAGTTACTAATTATTACTAGAATTAGTTGTGATTTATTTTGATCCTAGCAAGAAACAAGGTAATTAATGCCAAAAAAATTCCCTAAATTAATTTCAATGGGATTGATTTACCATAGTGGCTGTAATTTTCAGCCTTAGATCACAGGATCAGCTGCAAAAAGTGGAATTCATCAACCTGACAAATATTCAACAGTCATTGATGAATCAACACTTCAAGTGAACATTGTTTGCTTTCCACAAGCTGTCTTTGCCAAATAGCAGTGATCTAGATTTGTTACCACCAAAGCATGTCCCAGGGCCCAGATACAAAACCTTGTGCAGAAGTTTCTCTGTGTTATTGGAAATTTGGGAACCTGTAGACACCAATAATTTTAATTTAGGATTCCTAGCTGCCTCAATTGTGTATCAGGAGATGCTCAGAAACACTGTAGCCTGAGCAGGCTACAAGACATGAAAGGCCACAGGCTGCATGTTTTTCCATTTACTCTGACTGCAGCTACTGGACCAGCAAACACTCACATCTGAAACAACATTCCCCTTTAGGCAATGGTTAGAAAAGCATCTCACCTGTAGTTAATTTCTCTGTTCAATATGGTTCTAATTTTTGTTTGCCCATCTTTATGAAGCAGCACTTCATTATGAAATACATATACACAGCAGTGAGCTGACATAGATTGATAGGTCATTTCTGCTCTGTCAGGTAAGGGACCAGACTAGTAGGTTAGGTAGTTGCATTCATTTTCTTTCTGTGCAAAAATTAGCAACAGTTCACACGTTTAGACATGAGAATAGCTCGGTCCTGCTTCTTAAGTAAGAGGTAATCTCCTTGCATGTTACTGCAGTAAAGCATCTTGACATATCAACTACTTTGGAGTCAGCACAGGTATCTGTAGCCTGGCACTGAGTTGCAAGCTGTAATGGTTATGCATCTAAGTCTCTCCAGAAACTGTACATACTGAATTACAAGTATTTATATACTTAATAGTTACTTACAATGAAATACGTTTTTTCCCTGGAAGACTTATCAGTGTGTTCAGCTGTTCAATCCTATTATCTCTACAAAATAGCTGGAAAACATTCTTATACAATAAATAACAGTAGTAATAACATATATATCAAGCTGCACATAAATATACAGGGCACAATGGTCATTGTAGGACTGCAATAAAATAAAGAAAATAAAACACATGCTATGCATATAAAAAAGAAGGACATGAAAAATAATATTTAGCACTTTCAGATTTCCACTTTAGCTATTTTACAGGTGGACTGCAAGGTTACAATATTTGATCCCTTCAAAACTATTCAGAAAACTACAAACTATTTCTGTACTGGCACTTCAGCTTTTCTAAATTACTTTTTAGAATATATATAGTAATTCACTGTCTCAGTCTATACGAATTCACTGTCCAATTCTAAATCTGAAAATCAAAGTTCTTGTAGCTAGAGAAAACCATGAATTTCACTGCCTGATACTTGAATTATCCTATTATCTCCACATCAGTTGAACAGAAACAAAAAGTAACATTAATAAGTGATTCTCTTGCAGAGAACAGCAGAAAAGGGTTTTGTTTGGTTGGTTTGTTTGTTTTCCCCTTCCTTGTTTCCATTTACAGGCTGGAGTGATGGGCCAAGGCCAATTGCATGTGGTTCAACAAGGCCAAGGGCTGGGTCCTGCATTTGAGCCACAAAAAATCAATGCAATGATACAGGCTTGGGGCAGAGTGGATGGAAAGCTGTCCAGCAGAAAAGGACCTGGGATGTTAATCATCAGTAGCTGAACACAAACCAGCAGTGGCTCAGGTGGCCAAGAAGGCCAACATCATCCTGGCTTATATCAGAAATAGTATGACCAGCAGGTCCAAGGAAGTTATTATCCTCTCGTACTTGGTGCTGATGAGGGTACACCTCGAATACTGTGTTCAGTTTTAGGCCCCTCACTATAAGAAAGACATGGAGGTGCTGGAGCATATCCAGAGACAGGCAACAAAGTTGGTGAAGGGTCTAGAGAAAAGGCCTTATGAGGAGAGGCTAAGGGATCTGGGGATGTTTAGCCTAGAGAAGAGTAGGCTGAGAGGAGACCTGATCCCTCTCTACAACTACCTGAAGGGGAGTTGTAGTGAGATGGGTGCCGATGTCTTCTCTGTAGTAATGAGCAGGATCTCAACCAGCTTGAGAGTTGGGCAGAGAGGAACCTCTTGAGGTTCAACAAGGACAAGTGCAGAGTCCTGCATCTGGGAAGGAACAACCCCATGCACCAGTACAGGCTGGGGGTCGAACTGCTGAAGAGCAGCTCTAGGGAGAGACCTGGGAGTCCTGATTGATAATAAACTAAACATGAACCAGCAATGTGCCCTCATGGCCAAGAAGGCCAATGGCATCCTGGGATGCATCAAGAAGAGTGTGGCCAGCAGGTCGAGGGAGGTTCTTCTCCCCCTCTACTCTGCCCTGGTGAGGCCTCATCTGGAGTACTGTGTCCAATTCTGGGCTCCTCAGCTCAAGAGGGATAGAGATCTTCTGGAGAGAGTCCAGCACAAGGTCACCAAGATGATCAGGGGAATGGAATATCTTTCATACGAGGAAGGGTTGCAGGAACTGGGGCTGTTTAGAGAAAAGGAGACTGAGAGAAAACCTTATTAACATTTACAAATATCTAAATGAGAGGTGTCAGGAGGTTGGGACATCCCTTTTTTCTATAGTATCTAGCAACAGGACAAGGGGTAATGGGATGAAGCTGGAACACAAAAAGTTCCACTTAAACGTAAGAAAAAACTATTTCACTGTGAGGGTGATGGAGCAGTGGAACAGGCTGCCCAGAGGAATTGTGGAGTCTCTTTCCTTCAAGACCTGTCTGGACATGTTCCTATGCGACCTGATCTAGGTGAATCTGCTTCTGCAGGGGGATTGGACTAGATGATCTCTAAAGTTCCCTTTCTACCCCTACCATTCTGTGATTCTGTGACATGAGGAAATGGGTTTGAGTTGCACCAGGGGAGGTTTAGATTGAACATTGATAAGAGCTTTTTCACCAAGAGGGTCATTAAACATTGGAATGGTCTTCCCAGGGAGGTTGTGGAGCCACTATCCCTAGAGATATTTAAAAGATACTTATATGAGTTGCTGAGGGATATGATTTAGTTTAGTGATGGGATTGGCAGTGTGAGGTTAGTGGTTGGACTCAATGATCCTTTCCAACTGTAATGATTCTATGATTCTATCCTATTCGTTTTCATCCTCTGCAACTAAAACACATGCTTTAATCTACATCCAAACTATTTTGCAACTGTTAGGAAACTCAAAGAACATTTCCAAATTCTGCTCATCTTCCTCAGTTAAACTTGTAAAACCTGTGGTAAAAGGACCTTGGATTTATTCAAGGTTTAAATTCTTTTAATCTCCTTCATAGTCAGTCACATTGCATCTACTGGCCTCCACAATTCAAATGAGATCTTACTGACACTGATGGATTACTCCAGCAAAATCTCTTCTATTTAAAAGCATTTGAAAGACACTCAAGGGGAGAAATAGTGTTAAAACAGAGAGTTATGTATTTATTTATTACCAGACACGGACTCCCTAAGAAAGAAGCAGATCAAAGGTACCTCACACAGTCTCAGGAAAGAAAATAAGCCAATGGAATGACAAATTTTTATGGCTCTTGAATCAAGAAATACACTACTTTTGAACAGAAAGTTTGTTTACAAATATTGGTCACTTTGGGATGCTTACAGAATAGTGAAAGTTAGGAAATAAGTGTATTTGTAGAGTGACTGTCCTAGAGCCTGTATTTGGACTCTACTCAAAAAGATACTTTATGTCATTATGTATTTATGGAACAAAGATCATAGTCTAATGCAAATAAAAACTACTATGGAATGAAAAATAAAGCAAAATAAGCCCTTCATTTGTTAAAAAAAAAAAAAAACCCCACAGTTATGTAATGTAGGCTTCATAGAAATAGTATTGTCTTGGCACAATCCAAATTTTAGGGGTATGCTCTTAAATAGAGAACTTGTATAATTGCAATATTACTTTGATATGGCAGCAAAATATAGTATAATTGGTGGATTTCAACTAGACCACATAGTGATTCTTAGAAGATTGTTATGCCAGCTAAGCTCCCGGTGAAATCATTGAAGACTTTCCATTGATTTCAGTAGGAGATGAAATGGATCCGTCTTTAACAGCTTTGACCTTTTGTAAGGTTTGGAGCCAGTATTACATTTGAATAATCCGCAGTCAAAGAATATCTATAAATTGTTCTTTTTCTAATACAGCTAACTGCCAGAAGGTAATGTTCCCGAATGAAAATGTAAATTTGAAATCCTTCTCCCTTCAGAATTAATAGTAAGAATTTCCTTTTGCAACAGAAGTGGACAAACTCAAGATGGAAATAAAAGCCATATGTCTCCCATAGTTTACATGGACTGTAAGGACAGCATATTAAACATCAGTATCTGTAGCCAGTCTAGTAAAACTGACTAACATCATATCCATCTACCTTTGGTTCAATGAGCAGGTCACTGGATGACTCAGGGACTATTTCTATAACAAATCAACTCATCAGCTCTCTCACTGGCTCTAAACATAGTTTTGTTGAGCTTCAGACTAAGCGTAAAAACTATTTAAAAACATCAGCATTTTCTTCCAGACGGAGGCCTCAGTTTTCAGTTGTGCTATACATACATTAAAAAATAAAATTTCTCCTTAAGTACAAGAAGATGGATTTTAAAAGAAGTTAAGAAAGCCTTGGTAGCAGACAATCATCAGAACACTCTCAAAGTTTTGTAAAAAGCTTCCATTTTACAAGCTGATTCAAGTGGAAAAGAAAAACTCTATAGAATGATTGAAATGAAACTGAACTCATGAACTTACAGTGATGCTAATATCAACATCAAAGATTGAATTTATACCAGGTGCAGAGTACAGTTAGTGTGCTTGACTCTTCACAGAAACTAAACCCCAGTGTTTGTTGTGTTCCTTTAAAGGCTATAGCTAGACAGAAGCAGCTTTTCACTGGACACCACTTGGAAACACATAGCCATTAACACATAGCAATAAAGCATCTGCTCTCATGTGCCACCAATCCAAAAAAAGTAAAAGGGAACAAGGAGGAAAGATAAGGGAAGGCAGGAATTTATCTTTTCAGCTGTATTTCAGGTGACAGTAAAACTCACAGAGGACATTCAAGTAAGATAATACAACAGCAGTCTGCTCTCCATCAATCTGTTCTTCACTTCTCACCTCCACTAAGGTATTTACCTATCAAAGACTGCTGTAGCTGAGACAGCTTCGCTCTGACACAGGGCAGATCATTCAGATGAGATTGGGTACAAAGCAGCACTAGTCAGCTTGAAAGAAATACTACTCAAAGAATTTGTTTTCTTTCTCTTTGTATTAGCTTTACTGTGTCAAATTAACAATATACAGTACAGTACACTATTTTATTCATGAAGCAAAACATGACAAATATCCAAAGAAAAGGAATGTCAGTCTCTACCCAACAAAAAAATCACACTTTGTAAACAGATGCCTCAGAAGCAATATAGGTATATCTCATATATACGTATACAGCTCACTCTATAAGGGAAAAAACTTGCCAAGAAAATGTCACATTTCCATAGGCCTATGGAAATGTCCTGGTGTTGACACTTTCTTCAGTTCAGGGAAGCTCTCCTTAAAGATCATTTGTTTCTCAGACATAGTAGAATTGTATTAGACCTACGAAAAAGATCAACAGAAAAAAATCTGAGAGGAAGGGAACTGGCAGTTCCAAGAATTATAGCTAAATTTTGCAATTATGGCATTCTCTTTGCATATTCTATTTCTTCACTTGTGCCCAAGACAAAATGATTATTCAAAATGTCAAGCTTAAACAGCTTTGCCTTTATTAATACTGACACACAAAAGAGCATAGGAAGAATGAAACTGCAACCTGAAAGTGAAGAAAAACACTTTAGAACAAAACTATGGAATGACTGAGTTCTGATCACTTTCCATCTGTCAATCATTTTGTACTGCACAATAGCTCTTAGAATTGCAGCAGAAGAGTATGTATTAGTGGCAAGTGTTCTCAATCTTACTCTGTCTTAAATTAAAAGAATTATTCAACTTGACTTATTGGTTGAATAAGTTTATGCCCCTTGTGGGTACAAGTTAGGTCCCAAGAGAGCATGCAGATTTCTAAGTTTCAAACTAATGTTTAAATTTTTCAAATGAGAAATTAACATCTGCAAGTCTTTAATAAGCATGGAATACCCTCTGTTGTTGTTCTTTATATTTATAGTTATTGTGGTTTATTTTTATTATAGTTATTAAAGTTATTAACTTATTTTTATTAAGTTATTAAGCAGTTAAGCTAATTTAGAATTTTAAATTAAGCAATTCAGCTCCACTTTTTCATAGCTGCGAAACAAAGTCCTAAAAAAACTTGGTTAGACATGCAATTGCCTCCTTTTTTTTCCCAGGTTTTGAGTAAGACTTACTTCAGTTTTCTGTAAGGCCAATCCTCCAATTCTACTTGCAAAATATTAAAAGCAATAATGGAAAAAACTGAACTTGCCTGAGGTGAAGTTTCCATCTGAAATGTCCCTCTCTGATATATCTGTGTTTCCTTTTGATGCTTCCACTGGGAAGTTGTCAGTATCAGGAAACAGTTTTGGAAACCTGTGAGGTTCTTTTTCAATTTTATTAATGAACCTAACTACATGAGTCAATTCAGTCATACTGGGAGAATTTCATCCTACTGCATTTATTTTATGTACACTAAATGGAAGTGATACTTATACAAAGACAGGGAGAGAAAAAAAAAGAAAAATGTTTATTTGAACTGTTGTCATCTTACACTCTCAAATATAATTTTCTATAGTGGCATAATTATTGATAAGACTTTGTTTACAAAGATGGTTCTATCTACAAGAGTTTAAAATCTGATTAGAGACAGTGAGAAAGCAAAAAGTATGTTTTAAAGAAAGTAAATTGACCAGTATACTGTTCCTTTCTATTGGAGCATATTCTAGGGGAGACAATGGGAGTTATTTTTACCCAACTCAGAATTATTATTACTAGCCAACGCATACAATAAGAGGAATCTCAAATTCTTTTATAGGTCCTAGTGCTTAACCCTATAAACCACAGGAATTAATGGTTGCACTGATAACTGGAATGGAAGAGAGTCATTAACATTTTATAGAAACAATGACCTTAAGACCAGAACATTTTCTGGGCATTAGTGCCAAAGCACCACATCTAATTAAATTAAAGCAAGCCCCAGGCCAATTAACTATGATTTATAGAGTTTAATGTATCTATTTTACATATTTGTATTTTAAATATTACTATATTTCAGCATTTTTTTTCCATTTCCCCTGCATATAAATTCTTTTGACATCAGCAGAAACAAGTCTCAATGGCCCAATGCTCATGTGCCTTTTTACACTGCAATTTAAAGGAACAGAACCTAAAGCCCAGTGGAGTGAAATTAATGTAATTTAATACAACATAAAGCTATTCCTCTTACAAAAATTGAATTTTGTGTGTATTTAGATTTGGTTTGAGGATCAGAGTCGGCAGACCATTAATAGATTCACGGTCAGAGAGCACCAAAAACAGTGCGGACTTTTTAAAAAAAATGCTTCACTCTTTTACAATCTTCCTGCAGAAGTATTCATGGATTTAGCATTTGAAATATTAACGCGTTTGTTTAGACCTCTCAAAAGAAAAGAATTGTTTCAACTTTACATACCACAGAGCCTAAAATTTCAGGCTGGGAGTGATTGTTGTAAGGATTTTTCCATTTTTTATTTTGAGCTTTTAGGAAATGTAACATTTTCACAGATAGGCATCCTTAGCAAAGACAGATGGACTGTAAAAAAGGTTAATAACATAAAAAATTCTTAACATAGCATGATACTATAGTAATAAAGAATTTCCCTATGGATATCTTTGACAATCTGTCAAGGTTGTATAATGTATTTAAATTACAAGAATTGGGGAGGAAAAAAAGAAAAAGAAAATAAACAGTCATCTGTGCTTTCATAAACTCTGAGCCAGTCAAACCAATATTTTTTTCTTTAATAAAGCAGACAGTTAAGGCGTTGTTTTAATCAGAAAACATGATCTACTGATATACAAAGTTCTCATGGGAAAATAATTTTTAATGTAAAAATTTGGAAGGTTTGGGAAATAAATTTATTTTGATAATATTCTTGACAATAGTACACAGTCTGAACCCTGGAAGAAGAGCAGATATTTCAATTCTTACTCTGAACTACCTCAATAGTCAATGTTTAGTTAATCTCTCAAATCTTTCAGGAAAAACATACAAATAGTTCAATATTCGTTGGATCAACAAGAAAAAAGGTGGAATTGATCAACTCAGCGGGGTTAGATTATTCATTTAGATTGTGGAAGCTGCAACCCCTTGTGTGGACATTTGACTCTTCCATATCGTGGGTGACTGCTTGAATTACCAGGAGAATAATCTAAAGTGTGCCAGTCTTTTTTTCTCAATAACTGTTTTGAATATGATGAACACAACATTTTTTATGGTGTAGAAAAATCTGGTAACTTATACATTTTCTGTGTGGGGTTTGGTTTTTTAATTTTTTATATTAATATTAATTTATATATACCATTTATCAGTACTAAGCAAATTATTACTGCCAAAAATTACTCTCAGCTCTAAATATATGAGAGCAGAAGGTTTGTAATGTCTTACACTATTGTTCTTCAATTATTGGAACAATGATAGAACGAATGTCAAGTGAGAAATATTCTGTCAACTACTTGTATGATTTTATATATAGAGTAGCTGCTTTGACATCGATAAGAGAGCAATAGCCTATGAAAGAGGGCAGAAATAGAAGATTCTTTCATTTCTAGGTGGAACTTCAGAAATTACCACTTTTTATTTCACTAAAGTAATCCTACTTTTAATTTAAAAATATAGCACAAATATCTGCAGTAGTCTTGACTCACACATACTTGCTAAGCTACATAGTCTTTATCCTCAGCAAATGTTGTTGAGTTGCTAGCCTCTTTGGAGGATCACTTTATTTAGGTATGCAATTCATGTATAGCTGTAGAGTTTAGAAAATGAACTTTAGACATTAAGTTTTGAAAAATAAATAAGTTTGTTCTAGAAGCCCCTCAAGGCAACAGGACCCAAGTTATTGAGCTTAATGCATGGGGCAGAGAGCAATTTAATGGCCCTCTGGCTATTAAATATACAGGAGGTCAAATTGCATGATCAACAAACGGTCAAGCCTTATATAAAAATATATATATTTATTTTATGAAATTTATTTAATATATAAAATATATGAAACTCCTTGAATTTGCAGCAGCTTGCACATTATATATTTTCTTTTGCATTTCCAAGATCCTGGAGATACTGAGGTGCGTCTGCTTTCCTGGAGTGAGCCTAGATGTCACTTGGGGAACAAAAATGGGCCCTGGGAACTCTGCAACTTTTCCCTCTCCATTTTAAGAGAAGATTCAGGCCAGTCTGCTACCTGTTATCCACAGAAAAGTATGAAGATATTTATGACATTATCATAATAAGAAATAATGGCACAATAGCAAATCGACTATATGTCCATGTGACTGGTGCTGATGTTCTTGGACCAAGACCAAAAAAGCACTTCATTACCTGGCGAGCTTAAAGCCAAAGGTAATTTCTTAGGCAAACAGTTAATTAAAAGCTACATTTTCCTAAATCTTTTGCCTAGATTCAAAGAGAGCTAGTTCCCGTTTGGCTATTAAGAAAGATCATACATTCATTTAGTTTAGCAGCAGATCTAATAGAAAAGCCTACTGAGGAATATTACCTGGAAAGGAGAGATCTCTGAAACTAAGGCCGTACCTTTGGAAAAATAAGACAAAAAATAAAAAAAGCAAAGCAATAAAACCTAACCTATCTACTACAAATAAGGTCTTCTGATATACCCTAGGGAAAGGGAAGAGAATAAGATGGAAGGCTGCAAACAAATAAAATCACAACATCTTTTTCTTACAAAAAGGCCTTTGTGAAACACACACAGACACACATAGCTGTGTTTCTCTCCAAAGACAAGAGAGATAACTGAGAAAGAAAGAAAAAAACAAATGGAATCTTTCCTGAGTAGGAAGAACCTGTGGTCAGAACATTCTTACAGTGTTAATTCAAGAGCCTCTGTAAACTATGCTCATAGTTTATATACATAGGTCAAATATATATGAATAACTGAAATAATGTATTCTATCTTAAATCAGATAAAAACCTTTTCACTTTTGTATGTTAGAAATATTAGATGAGACTTTTTCTCAGCCTGCACAGAATGCCAAAACAGGGAGAGAACAAACAAAAATTCTACTTTTTCAATATCTTTATGTTTCAGTATTTTCAATAGTACTGCTCTGGTACTTTAAGGAAGTAAATCCTGATTACATACACTGCAATATTTAATCCCAATTTATGTCTACTTCATAAACAAACCAAAGTTAGTACATTTACTGTTTCACGTGAGCTGAAGCAGTGTTAGATCAGGTTTGTCCCTTATAATTTCTGTCCTTGACTGTAGAATTATTACAAACTGCCTTGAGGCATACCTTTCCTTTAAATAACGTGCAGAAAATACAAACCTTCAAGGGCAGTTTTTGTTCAGTATTATGTAGTAGAAGTAGCACACAGTTATTAAATTGTCAGACATTAAAACAATAATAAATCTCATAAAATGCCGTGCACCAAAGAAAGTTTACAACTTCAGGATAAGTTCCAGGAGACAGAAACATCTAAGTATAAGAGATTCAACTGATAACCATGTGTGTGCATGAACATACACACGAAACAACAATAATGAAGGAAATCAGGGGAAATATCACATGACAACATAAAACTCCAAGTATATCTCACAGCAGCCTCAAACTGAAAAGGAAATTAGCTGTATGCTTGGTAAAACAGAGCAACTAACACAATATGATCTGCTTTAAAAGATCCTGAAAACAACCTGTTCTCCAAATGTAGTTGAACACTATATTACCTTATGCTAACCTGAGGAGACAAATTCTTATCCAGAACAGAGCTTTTGAGCACTATGAACATTAAATATCATATAGCATAAGCCTGTATACATTATTAAAAAACCCCCAACATTATAAACATATGTATATTTATGACATTTATAATTAATGTCATAAAGAAATGGAGAGAATACATGAGATGCCTGTTTAATTATGGAATATTTAATTCTACTTGAATGTTCCAAGGAATAAAGAATATTCTGGAAAAATGGAATAACCAAATCTAAATTCTCAACACAGAGAAACAATTGTGGCATAAGGAAGCAAATTATGAACATATTCCAGCTTCTTACTCAAGCGCCTAGTTGCATATTTCTAAACTTGCCATGCTCTACCTCTGATACTCCAGACATTTTTAGGTAAAAAGACCATTCTGCTATTATTGGTACATTTAAGCAACTCCAGTCAAGTCTATGAGAATGTTACACTTAAATTTCTTTAGGATTCAATTCTTATGGAATTTTACCAAAACAATTTGTATTCATGTTATTCAGGGAACCAACACTGTAGAAAATGAACAGATATCAAAAAAGATGAGGAAGAGTGCTCTTTGAAATCAATGTTGCCTCAAAAGCGATAGTCTAGATTTTTCTAAAAATATCATAAAACCCCACCAATATTCAACAATATTCTCATGTGGTTGGAAAGAAGAGTGTTACAATTTCTTCCTAGCTCTTAGCTATATCATGGAATTGAAATATACTTACTTTTTGTGTTAATTGCTGACCTAGCCTATGAGACATAGACTACTCTTCATTCACAGTATTTTATCAATTAATGTTCCAGACCCGCCTAACAACCATGAGGTCAAATGAGAGAGAAGGAAGTGCTGGAATACAATCTGATTCTAAATTCAGGAATGCAATCTGATTCTAAACAAAAGACACATGACGATGACAAAAGAAGTTTTGTCCCTTCTACATATAATAACTTGTATTGCAGAGCAATTGATAGAGTCAGACACAAGTCAATTCTTTGTCAAAGTTTGAAAATACTTGTTGTAAACAGCATTAAAAAACATATGTGGATTCATTTAGATTTTTTTTTAAAGTATATAAAAATATGTATTTCTTGTTCAGAACGTGAATTCTTATATGTTAAAATTCTTATATGTGACAAAAATATTTTACCACAGTACAGAGAGTCAGAGAAATAGTATATGATGGTCATTGTACCTCTTTTGCCATCACAATCTTTTAAAGTCCCGAAAAGACTACCATTACTGAAAAAATAAAGGAAAATGTAGAAAACAACACACAATTGTAAATGGGAAAGGTTTTGACTTAAAGTAAGGTGTTTGGAACCAAATATTATTAGCACAATTAGTACTACTAACCCTCAAATGAAGCTATTAAACAATATAGTGTAATGGATAGCAAAAAACCCAAGATCATAAAATCAAGATGAAAAATTCTTTGTAATTAGTATCTCTATTTTTTCATTAGACATTATTCCTCTCAAAATAATTAAGTTCAAATCAGTAAATACCCATGCATCATCACTTCTAACATTTGAAACAGTTAGTGTGTGAACAATCAACCAATGTAGCTCTGAATAAATTGTTAATATTCAAAATAAATAAAACTGACACAGACTGGCTCAAGGGCAATGATAGAAAGAACACTTTTCCAAATCAAAGTAAAACATACAGTAATGAATTGACAGGCAAAAAATATCTATGCATGAGACACCTACTCTGTTGTCTTATATTATCCCCAAAGATGATGGTACCTAAACTTTGAACAAACAGATTTACTAACAAGAAACATAATTTTTCTTTTTAGATTTCATCCATCTTAACAAACATTTATATTAATTATTTTCAGTAGACATACATATTTTTTTTTACATGAACAGCTACTAATTCATATCTTGTTTATAGTCAAGATGGGAAATAATGAAAATTCAAGTGTTTTATCTCTTTTTCCACTTCTTATTTTGACTTCATAGTAGTATGCTGTGCAGCACCCAGAAATACAAGTACTCTTATGAACATTTGAAATATTTATGACTATGGGCTACATCTAATAAATAAAAACAAGTAATTTTCACAGTTTGCCCCAAATGTATCCACTTATTTTCATGCTTGACTTACAGTGCAGATTCTTCCTATTAGGAAAAAGTTCAGCTTACAGAAAAACACAGATACAGGCTGGCATGATGATAGAAGAGAAGCAAAAATATTTATGAATTTTAAGGAATAAAACCCAATGGTTTTGGATCACCAGGAGTTATTAATGTACGTATTATCAGTAGGTTATATGGTAAGAGGGGTTCTATTCTATGTCTGCTAATTTATCAAGCCTTCTAAAAATGGCAGTAATTATAATTAGCTAGAAAGGAAATGTATGTTACAGAAGTCATGAAACAGTCCTGTTCCAATATCTAAGCGACTGGAAGAAAGAACATACTTCAAATTCTTCCTGACTCAACAACCTGGATTAGAGGACAGAGTGTACCCTCAGCAAGTTGGCTGATGACAGCAAACTGGGACGACTGGCTGATTCCCCAGAAGGCTGTGCTGCCATTCAGGGGGATCTTGACTGGCTTGAGAGTTGGGCAGAGAGGAAACTCATGAGGTTCAACAAAGACAAGTGCAGAGTCCTGCATCTGGGGAGGAACAACCTCATACACCAGTTCAGGCAGGGGTTGATCTGCTGGAGAGCAGCTCTGCAGAGAGAGACCTGGGAGTCTTGGTTCACGATCAACTAACCATGAGTCAGCAATGTGCCCTTGTGGCCAAGAAGGCCAATGACGTCCTGGGATGCATTGAGTGTAGCCAGCAGGTTGAGGGAGGTTCTCCCCACCTCTCCTCTGCCCTGCTTAGGCCACATCTGGAGTCCTGTGTCCAGTTTTGGGCTTTTCAGTTCAAGAGAAAAAGGAAACTTCTGGATAGAACCCAGCGCAGGGCCACCAAGATGATCAGGGGACTGGAGCATTTTTCTTATGAGGAAAGGTTGCGGGGTCTGGAACTATTCAGCCTGGAACAGAGACTGAGAGTGGATCTCATTAATACATAGAAGCATTTGAAAGTTGTATGTGAAGAGGATTGGATGGCACTTTTTTCTGTAGTGTCCAGGGGTAATGGAGACAATTCTAAACACATAAAGTTCCTCTTAAACTTAAGGAAATGCTTCTTTACTGTGAGGATGAGGGAGTCCTGGCACAGGCTGCCCAGGGAGATCATGGAGTCTCTTTCTCTGGAGGTTTTCGAAACCCACCTGGATGTGTTCCTGAGTGACATAATCTAGGTGGACCTGCTTTAGCAGTGGAGTTGGACTAGATGATCTTTACAGATGCCTTCCAATCCCTACTATTCTATGATTCTGTGACTCCTCACTATTTTGACAATAAACTTGATTAATGGAGGCCTATTTTCTGTTTATATTACCAGTTTTTCTCAATCAGCTCAGACATAGTAGTAATTTACAAAATTGTACACTGTAAATCACATTTTTCCTTTAAAGTTTTGTGCAGATTTCTTTTTCAGTTTTAAAATGGTTAAGAAACTGCCTTGTAAGATTATCATGACTCTTTTTTCTAATTTTAACGCATTGAATAATTATGTGTTTACAACCATATGGAAAAAAAAAATACATATGTAGTTAGACATTCACTTTCAATAAAGTTGTCAGCCTGCCTTGCAAAGGTCACAGCACTGACAGGAAATACCAGACAGCATAAGAAGCCACTGCACGCATCAGTCATCTCATCAAAACAATGATACAAATTGCAATATGCTCATTTTTTCTATCACTATTATTCACTGTTATTATATGTTTTTAAGTTAATTTGGCGACTAGCTTGGGTCCTTCTTTACTACATTTTCATAAATTGAGAAAAAATTATTCCACTCTATCTCTATTCACTACTCTTCTATTATTTACCAGGGAGATCATTTTCTGTGTGTTATTTTCAGGGAATTGCTTTTTAAACTCAAATATACATGTATAAAGACAGTAAGTTCGTGTCAAGTCCAGAACACAAAACTCTATTTAGTTCAAGACAGTAAGTCCCACAGCAGGAGGTACTGAGCCTCTTGGAAAAGCTGCAAAGATGGAATACCCCTAGTAACTGGGTTTTACCGAATCATATTCAACACAGGTATTAGGCCTCTTTTAATACTGACCTCAGTCATAAGTTCCTCTGCTTTGCACATCCTCCATCTTTTTCTGCATTCAAAACCAGCAACATTATAGATGTGAGTAGACCTGAAGCAAAAGCTTTCAAAGCACCAGCTTTTCTTGTTTCAGTCTAATAAAATATAGCTATTCCTTTTTAACCTCATAAGGATTTTCATAAGTTCCAGTGGCTACCCTTGTCCTTTACTGGCAAACAAATATTTTCCCATCCCCATACTGTTTCCTTATTTAAATATGTACTTATCCAAATCCCACAACCATAAACAATGTATACTTTAGCTTGTAAAGAGCTGATTTTCTGTAAATTATACTGTGTAAGAAAAAAAGTGATCTGAATATAAATGAACACAACACAGAGTTAAAAAAACTTATATTTTACCTTATTCTATTTTAATACAGTGTTTTACATACATAATGTGAAAAGACATACAAAGTTCATTTATATGTAATAACTGTAACATTCTATCACCTTTGCAACTGCCATTTTAAGATAAAGGCTTATAAAAAAAAATTCCAGGGAAATGTCAGTTTAGTAAAGCCATTCCAGTGATTTCTTTTCATGCTCGTGATGCAAATTTTTTTTTTCTCAAGTGTCTGTCAGCTATAGTGGACTTGTGAAAATACAGAGTTTGAGAAAGTTTGACACAGTAATCTACTTGTGATTTAGGTATCATCTGGTATGCACTTTTCTACTCTTTCTGAAGTTTTATCTTTAAATAAGAGCATCTACAATACTAATTCGCAAGGAAGGCCTAAAGAGGTAAATATAACTGAAGCAAGGTAGTGACAATCTTTACTTAGAAAGTCCAGAACAAGTACTAGGTATAGAGAAATGAATCAAAAAGGAAGATGGGAACAAAAATAATAGAGTAAAATTTTTCTGTTTTGGCATCAGGTTTACATGAAGAGTTCACTCTTAATATATATGCACACATATCCCTGTATATATATATAGACATATATGTATATTAAATAGGAAATATATTTATGTAAGCGCTGAATGGATAACTGTAAGTGAAGTTTTAATTAAGGGACATGAAGATTCAGTGCATCCATCAGCTTCTAACTGATTTAGTTTCCAGGCTTGTCTGTAGTAATCATCTAAACTAAAAATTGTCAAAGAAAGAGTACCAGGCAAACTAGGTCACTCATTTGATCTAATATGCAATTTCCTACAAATTACTAAATGAATGTCGTGGTTTAGGCCCATCAGGGAACAAAGGCCACGATTAGCCTCGAGTACCGAAGAGGCTGAGGATTGCTCGAGGGCAGGGAGGGCTTAATTGTCGCTTAAGGTTCAGGACAAAACAGACCAGGCTACTCGGTTTTGGGGAAGAAAACAGAAAATAATTTAATGCAAAATCAACCAAAACATAACCAAAATGAAACAACCCAGAGTAATACATCAATGGAGAGTCCAACCAGCCTTTTTAAGAACACCTTCTTGCCACCCCTCCCCTCTTCCCGGGTTCAGAGCCCTGATCCCGGTGTTTTTACCTTGCCCCCCCCTGAACGGTTCGGGGGGGCAGGCAGTGGGGGGTTCAGTCAGTCGGTTTCCGAGAGCTTCTGCCGTTTGTCCCTCCTCAGGACGGGTGAACTCCACACCAGTCCTCCCTGCAAGTCCGTGGGGTAACTCACAAGCATGGCAGACTTGCACGGGCTGCTCCGATGCCCACTTATTCCAAAGGCTGCAGCTCCTCTCTACCTCTCGTGTGGGGCTGCTCTGTGGCACACAGGCTCTCCAACACGGCCTGGGCCATGGCCATCTCCCCACACAGTCCCCCGCCCGTCCGGGCTCACCCACACGGAGCTGTTGGTGGCTCTCAGTCTTGCCACGAATCTCCATAGGTTTCAGGGGCACAGCTTGTATTCTCGCCACGGCTTGCAGAAGGGTCTCCGGTCTACTGCTTCTCGTTCCTTCCTCCCTCTCTGGCTGAAGGGTCCGCGTGGTGGCCTCCATCTTGTATCACTCTCCACCTCCCGACTCGCATTTCAAATTCCCGTCCCCTAAATAGTGATCGCAGAGGCGCCAGATTGGCCCAGCCGGGCCGGAGGTGGGTCTGAACCTAGGAGCCGGGGGAGGGTCTTCACTGCAACCCGCTCACCCTGTTACCAAGCCAAAAGCTGCTCCTGGCTAAACCAGGACAATGAATATAAAGATTAAAGGTTTCTGAGAATAATATGAACTGATAGCTCTCACATATTACATTTGGTGCCTGCCTTCCTTTGTTTTTTCTTCTCACTGAAGTTCCTTGTCCTGCTTCTTCCTCCATTTCCACTGCCCTCAAAATTTATATTATTCAACCCTAATCCGACAAAGGAAGAATGGATTAATCACATTTGTCTCAAGAAACTATGTTTTATAATGACTCACAGAATCTCAAGGGTTGGAAGGAACCTCAAAAGATCATCTAGTCCAAGCCCCCTGCCAGAGCAGGACCTCCTAGAGGAGGTCACACAGGAACTTGTCCAGGTGGGTTTTGAACGTCTCCAGAGAACAACAACCCATCCGGGCAGCCTGTTCCAGCGCTCTGTCACCCTCACGGTGAAGAAATCCATCCTTGTATTTCTTTGGAACCTCTTATGTTCTGGCTTATACCCATTGCCCCATTTCCTATCATTGGACATTATTGAGAAGAGCCTGATTCTGACACTTGCCTTTTACATATTTGTAAATATTAATAAGATCACTCCTTAGTCTCTTCTTCTCCAAGCTGGAGAGCCCCAGCTCCTTCAGCCTTTCATCATAAGGGAGATGCTCCACTCCCTTCATTGTCTTTGTGGCCCTGTGTTGAACTCTCTCCAGTAGATCCCTGTCCTTCTTGAACTGAAGGGTCCAGAATTGGACATAATATTCCAAATGTGGTCTCACGAGGGCAGAATAGAGGCAGAGGAGAACTTCTCTCAACCTACTGCCCACAGCCCTTTTAATACACCCCAGGATGCCATTGTCCTTCTTGGCCATGAGGGCACATTGCTGGCTCATACTCACTCCGCTATCCACCAGGACCCTCAGGTCACTTTTCCCTACACTACTCTCTAAGAGTAAATTCCCCAACCTGCACTGAAGCCTGAATAAACAAAACTGACTGACAGTAACAGATCTCTACCTAACTTGTATGAGTTTTAATACATGCACTGACTGCTCTTATAAACATTTTTTTCTCTTGGTGCATGATCTCTAAAGAAAAAAGTATTAACTTGCAGTTTTCACATGAATCCTAAAAATCATGGTAGTTTTTTTATTTTTCTTTAATCAGTCCTAACCATTTTAGGAATTTGATAGCATCTAGCTTGTGACTACTTTTCCTTGAAACCTTATTTCAAGGTTAATGTTACCCTCAAGACAATATAAATTCAAAAGAGATGTGCTTTTATCATCCCCTTTGAAAATGTGAAAAATTGGCTCATGTAGGTGTGAGATGTCAAATATAATGGAACAGCAATGAGAAAAAGGATTCAGAATTTCCTCACAACTGCAACTTTTTCTACCACCCAAGAAAAGCTAGTCAGTGTTTGTCTTTTCTCATAGTTTACTTTCCTCTACAGGATAGATATTCCCATCATTGACCGTTATTATTATAAACCTTCCCTTCCTAAGTATTTAAAGATGTTTGTTTTTTTAACCCAAAAAGCTATAAAATGTAAGATATGAAGCATTATTGGGGGGGTAGGGGCAGTGGGATGGGACATGACTATATAATTTTTTAGATTCTTTAGAAAGTGTCTTAAAGTTATATGTGAATGTTGTCATTGCTACTGTCATGCATAGGAGTAACAGAGAAGAAATTGCAGTTTGTTTAGGGTTTTTTTTCTCAATAACAGCAAGTTATAGTGTAGCAAAGCAGAGTGGGAGAACATTTTAGAGATTTGTGGTGGTTTAGCCCTGTCTGGGTGCCAGGTGCCAAGTCCTTCTATCACTCTGCCTCCTAAACTGGACAGGAGAGAGAGAAATAGAACAAAAGGTTTGTGAGTCAAGATAAGGACAGGGAGGTCACTCAGCAATTACAGTCACCGGCAAAACAGATTCAACTTGGGGAGAAAGAGTTTGATTTATTAATGAACAATCAGAACAGAATAGGGAAATGAGAAATAAAACTGAATCTTAAAACAACTCCCCCCACTTCTCAGGAGTCTCCTTCCCAGTTGCCCAGTGGCGCAGGGGATGAGGTATGGAGGTTGCAATCAGTTCATTACAAATGGACTTTGCTGCTGCTTCCTCTCAGGTGGAGGCCTCCTCACACTTCCCACTACTACACTGTGGTATTCCTCCCTTAGGAGACAGTCCTCCCTGAACTTCTCCAACATAGGACCTTCCCATGGGCTACAGTTCTTCACAAACTGCCCCAGTGTGGGTGTCATCCATTGGGAGAAACAGTTGCTGAGGAACAAACTGCTCCAGTATGGGTTCTCCATGGGGTCACAAGTCCTACCAGAAAGCATGCTCTGGTTTGGGCTCCTCTCTCCATGGGTTCCCAGGTCCTGCCAGGAACTTGCACAAGCGTGAGCTTCCCACAGAGTCACAGCCTCCTTCAGGCATCCACTCGCTCCAGCTAGGAGTCCTCTACAGCTTTGAGTGGATCTCTGCTCCATCCCTCCATGGACTGCAGGGGGACAGCTGCCTCACCATGGTCTCCTCAGGTTGCAAGGGGATATCTCCTCCAGTGCCTGGGCATCTCCTCCCCCTCCTTCTCTACTGACCTTGGTGTTTGCAGAGAAGTTGTTCACACATTCTCACGCCTTTCTGCTGCTGCTGCAGTTTAACAACTGTGCAGTAACTTCTTCCCCTTCTCAAATATATTATTGACGGAGGCATTACTTTTATCATTATCAGGCCTTGGTCAGCTGTGGGTCCATGAAGCTTCTAGGGGAAGCTTCTAGTAGCTTTTTGTTTAAAGAAGCCACCCCTGTAGCCCCTGTTACCAAAACCTGGCCCAGGCAAACCCACTAGAAGGCTTTAAGAGATAAACATAAATGGAATAAAATAGGTGAAGTATTTGAGAATCACTTATAATAATTAAACAGTATTTTGAAGAACAACAGAACATGTGATACGATCTAATGGGATGAAATTAAGGGTTGATTGTCTCTGCTCACATTGAGTAACAGTTTCCTTTGTGACTTTTTGTGAAGGATGTATTTTACTTCTTAAAATGTAAAACCTTTTATCACCACAATTTTAAATGAAATTAAACAGTGACCAGAGCTAAATATATTGATCAAGGCAATGTAATGGAGTCCGAATCATTTCACTCTTTAAAATGATAAGATTAAAGAAGCTAACAGTGTTATTCAATATTTGGGCCAAAGGTATTAGGCAAAGGTGTCATGAAACGTAGGAGCATGATATGCCCTGTGGTATCAAACTTCACCTGATTCAACCTAGGGTCTGTTTTCATCTGTCAAGTATTAGGAGACCAGCATTAGAAACAGTTTGATTCAAAAATTAAACCCAAATAAAGTAAAGACAGCAGATGTGTGATTACTTGCAAAATTCGAGAGGATATAGGTTTTTAAAGCAGTCAGGGCATGTTTCATAAGCACTGTACAAGTCCTTCTAAACTACCATGCAACAATATTCTGGGAAGAAATTAGTTCAGAGCAGGGAGAAAGAATATTATTTGTTTCTCATTAAGCTGTCTTAGAAGTAGAACTATAAATGAAAATTACTTACAATTTTTTTAATTCTAGATAACTTCTTTCCAGTAAGGATTGTTATCATCACATGAAATTTTAGGGAATATCACAGTAAGAGTAATATATTGATCCAGAGTCTGTGCTTGAAGGAACAGGAGGGGATGTTCACAATGGTTTCTGATTTAGTCAGGTATAATTAAACTAGGATAGAACAGGTGGAAACTGTGTTTAATTATAACTTTAGCATCAAGTCTTCCTGAAGCAAAAAAATCAATTGACTTATTAACTACTGGCTATGTATTGCTAATCACTAACAAGGGTCCAATCAATATTCAGTTACATGATGTGATAGGGTTCAGAAGACACTTCATTCAACATGTATTTTTTGTACTAATATTTAATACATAAAATGTAGATGACTGACATTTAATCCATTAATAAATGTTGCCCGACTCTTCTGGACATCTAAATTCTGCTACAGAAATTGTTCTCACAATTTGCTATAGTATGCAGCAAAACATCAAATTAGGATTATTATTTAGATCAATCATAAAAAAATAGGCTATGCAAAAGATACATGAAAGGATTTTACTAACAGAACATTTGAAATATAGTATTTTTAAAAAGAATACTAAAAAATAAATTAAAAGGAAGTATTGATTATGCTACTTACAGAATATGTGATATGTTAGCTACTTAGGAAAATGTAAATTATTACAAGACTAAAAAAGAAGGCTGTTTTGCAATCTACAGGTGGATACATACAAAATAAATATGAACAAGAACTACCTGAGAATCAACTGAACCAAAACCAATACATAAAACAAATGAGGCTGCTACTAGGAATGGAGAAAAAACATAGAAAACCCTGTAAGACAAATGTAAAGACTTAAATGAAATCACAGAACATAAATATGAGCAGAATCTGAATCAGAAAAGAAATTTGAACAGAAATCCAGTTTAGAGAAGGT
The DNA here is from genome assembly GCF_028858725.1 of Colius striatus. NCBI lineage: Eukaryota > Metazoa > Chordata > Aves > Coliiformes > Coliidae > Colius > Colius striatus. Next base: position 31,126,796 of record NC_084761.1, read on the forward strand.
TTCTAAAAAGGAATCAGAACAGATTTGATCCAGGACAGATGTGGCATGGGAATTTTAGAAATTAACCTCTAAAGTGAACTAATCCTTTACAACAATAACAATAATAATGTAATTGGGTTTTTTGTTTATTTTGCTTTCTGGTCCCATCAAAACATTTCTGCCCAGAATGAGGTTTCCATTGGTAAATTGACACCACATTATATTGATATATTACAAGGAATGTATCTTACCTTCTATCTTTTGAATTTATTTTGAATTAAAAGAACAAAAATATTGTATATGTTTAGAAATCCATGATTATACTCTGCATATGAAAAAATAATCCCAAATTTCAAAACTCACCATGGAAAACTTGAAAAAAATTATCTGAGATGTCAAAAATAGACTAAATCTAAAATTTATACATATGCAATGAAACATTATATTTTAGACATTACGTAGTAGTTATACATTGGAGTTAAAAAATGAGAAATTACTGTTTTTAATGATTTCATTGTATATCAAATGAATCCAACCATGGACTGCATAAACGTGTATGGAAAACAAAGCTATTTTACTAACAGTAACTAGTTTCATATTTATGTAGCTTGCTTGGAGCTCTGAAAATATACAGTACTAAAGTAATACCATTGGAATCACTTTGTGCCTTTTCAACTCCCTCCACTGATGATTAAATTGAACAGAATCAAGATGAATTGCTAGAATGTGAGTACAATGTCTAATCTATATATATACATATGTTATTATAACTGGATTAAGACAGGGAAACAGTTAATTCAGCAAGGAACAGTTCTTTCATAAACAGTCTTATAAAACAAAAAAAAAGTCAGGATAGGATATTGCAAGAGCAATGAAAAGGAATATATGCATAGATTTCTAAACTTATAACACAATATTTATGTCAAATAATGTACCTTCTACATTTAGAAAGTTGAATGCACGCACAAAAATTACTGCTTCCCATCATCAAATCCAAACTATAACGTGTTGTGCCATTTTATACCCATTATAATCACTATAGTATAACATTCAGCTAGTCTTATTATTAGAAAAGTTGGATTAATAATGAACTTCACTTTCCAGTAGGAACGACCCGCCCTCCAGATTTTACAGAAACAGCTTTCTTCTGAACCATGTCTTATGTCCCATGGTAGTCTCAGACTAGTTTTTGATTATTCTTATAACTATTATTAAAAATGAATTAATCTTCTACCCTTGGGAACACCAGATCAAAATGGCACTTGCAAACACCAGCAACATAAGCTAGGCAGGATTTAAAGGTTTTCAGGCAGAGGTTACAAGTAAAAGGCAGAAAAACTTACTAAAAAGGACATTTTGACCACCTCAGTTGCTTCCATTCAAAGCCCAATGTACTGATGTAAATTGCCATTGGTTCCATTTAATATGCCACTTGGAATTGTGACAGTCATGATCACTGCCAAAATGTACAGTAGCAATTGAAGTGGATGTAACTTCCTTTTTTAATAATGCACATTTATTTGCCTTGTACAGTAAACTGCAAATGCAAACAGTTAAAAGGAACTTTTCTAAAGATTTACTTACACATACTGGAGGAGTGGGGGTAGAAAAAGTATTTATTCTCAGTTTGGGGCAACATAAATCTAGAAGCCAGGGATTTGAGAGTGGTATCTAGACTACTTCACAGTAATTTACCATTCTTTCATCTAAGAACCAGTTTTCATGCAGAAATACAGTAATAACAAACACATAACTGTTGTGAAAAAGAATACATAACTTTCAAAGATCTTATCTCCCACACAAATGGAAGAATATGTAACAAAGTACTTCTGAAAAGAGCTTGACTCACCTCGTTCAGCCCCAAGTAAGTGGATAATTCAGAACAGAGGACAATGGTACAGCTGTGCTATCCTTCTCTATAAAATCTGTATCTATCTGCCTATAACGAAGACCACTGGAATCTATACGTTACTGTGAAAACAGGTTACTTTGGTTTTTTTTATGGCTCATGACACACAAAGGAAAGACACAAACACATCTTGATTATTTTGCTTGATAATACCAACTTGTCAGTCTTTGGAAGGACTAGTTGAAACAAACAACCTCTTTTAGTTCCCCCTGCTCCTCTCAAGATGGTTTCATTCAGAAGAGAACATAAAGTAATTCATCGTTACTTTCCCTAAACTGTGACAGCAATGGTTAATCTAAGACCTATTCAGTTGTTTTTATTTGTCAATATCCATCATTGATGTTCACGTTTGGTTAACTTTTAGCTGAGCTGCCTTGTGTCATGAGCAAGGTCCAATAAAAACTCTCCTGAAATATGGGCAATGGGGCAGTTTCTAGGCCAGGGATTGATCAAAATGGTCAAGATTGAAGGACAAAATAAATTATATGAGCTAATATCCTTATATATGAACTATTTTTGTACTCATATTCTATGAAGAGGAACAAGTTTGTGAATTAGTTTCTGACATTTAACGAACTATTGCATGAGGTTTTGTAAAAAAATGTTAAAAGGGGATAAGAATATAACACATTCTCCAGCTCTCTCACACTGTCACATTGAAAAGTATCCTCTGATTTTAGACTTACACAAATCTCTGTCTAGTTACCCTGTAAGATCTACGTTAGTTCATGACCTATGGTATACAGACAACGGTGAGCTATTTTTAAGGTATTAGTAATATTTATCAGAGAGAAATGTTTAAAGGAAACAACATTAGAACTGAATTTTAAGATACATCCTTTATATAGCAACAAAAATTCCTTCTTAAAATTCAAGAATGGTACAAAGAGTGAAAATCCAGGTCTTGCATCACCAAAAATGGAAAAAAGCTAAGAGGATAATTACATAAAGTGTTAAAAATATTCCTTAGACTTTCCTGCAATATTTTATAAATTGGCTTCTGCAAAGGTGGCAGTTTGAAAACCATGACCACATAAAATGTCCAAGGGACACTGAAACGAAGAGCATGTAGGCAGTATTAATAGACAGCATCTATTGCACTTCCTTTGTCCACAGACCAAGTCACCTCATCACAAAATTCAATCAAGTTGTTCAAGCACTATTTGCACTTGGTATATTCATGTTGACTACTTCCAACCAGAGTTATTTGAGAGTTATGACAGAAAAGTGTTATAGTGAAAGATATAAATATTTTGAAGTCCATGTGATACCATTTCATAGCTCTGTTCAGTGTTGCCATATCATAGTACAGACCATCAAACTAGACTTGTCTCCAAGAATGCCTCAACAATATTTCAAAGCATTATGACAAACCTTGGCAAATAAGAGATAAAATAACTTTAAGCATTCAATGGAATAATAGATCATTAGTTTCAGACATGTAAAGAGAGAAAACAAGGTTTCACAAGGTAAAAGTTGCCTGAAAACAAATTAGGAAACGGTGCATTTGACTTGATGTTACTGCCAACAAGTTAGGCAAGACAGCAAATCTCTGAAATTTCCTACCTTCTCTAATAACTTCAGATCCTACATAGTGTCCGTAAAAATCCATGAATTTTCATACAGATGGATTGTTATTGTGTACAAAAATAGTTTATTTATCAACTGACAGTATCTTGCTTTAAATTTTAATAAGTGAAATATAAATGGTTTAAAGAGGAATAAACTCATCTCTGTCATGGTTATATTTTTCTAAAAATATTATAGTAAATCATTTAAATGACACAAATACTTTTAATGAACTGGACCCATTTTCTAGTATAACATCTGCTTAGTAACATTTTTCTTTAGTGATTATAACACAGAGCTAATTAAAGGAAAAACTAACAAAAAACACAAAACAGCAGGCTCACAAGCTTGCTGTAAAGAAAAAAAAAATAAAATAACCTGATAATACTGATTCCTTAATGGTTCAGTTGCCTCATATTTATTCTCAGCTCTTAAGGATTTCCCAGATTGCTCTGACTTGGCTATCCCTACAATAACCCTTTGCATTTCCTTTTATTAAGACAAGGATAATGCCCAGCAGGATACTTTGAGTTTTTTAGAAAATAACACTATGAAACTTTAATGTGTTGCTATAAGATCATTGGCTTTCATGCAGTAACTTGCAATTCCAAATTTAATATTCTAACATTGCCTTCTTGTGGAGACAACAAGAAAAAAAACAAAGATACAAATATCAAACATTTACAGCAAGCACTGCTGTAACGTTTATCAATCAAGTCTTTATTTTTCCTTACTTACATATATATATCGCATTGCTCAATAATTGAACTGTCATTTAGTATTTTTATAAAATACATTGCTTTTAAGTCAGTCGATTACTCTGAAAGCCATTTTATTTTAGAAGGATTTATTGTCATTTTTATTGCCTCGTATCCTCGAGAAATGCCTGTATTAGCATAAGCATGTAGTGGTATGGTTATAAAAGCACGAAAATTTAAATAATTTTGTCAAATAAATAGTTTTAAGTACATTTATAAGTAAGTTAGCATAACTAAGTAAATCTAGGCCTTCTTTGTGAAGCCACTTCCAAAGGAAAGAACATGCAGGCATTCTGGAGATGAGAGTGGTAACATGGTGGACTATTCAGAACTAAGAACCTGCAAGCCAGAAAACATCCAAGAACAGTATTGGGAGTAACTACTTTGAAGGAAGAAAAAAAGGATTTGTTATATTAATCATTAAACTGCTCACTGTCCTCAACCCCTGTACCATTCTGGTCTAGAACACCAGATAATTAGTATAATTCTGGACCAGAACATCAAATAATCAAAAGCTTAGAACAGTTAGTTGGCCAAATGATTTAAAAATGTATATGAATATGTATAACTTGTGCAATAAGGGACCAATCTTTAAGGATGGTGTAACGTGTAAAATTAACAAGTAATCAATCAAGGTAAAGGGCAACTTTAGTGAAAAATTTTAAGTGAGTTTTATATGCATCATAGAGAAGAACAAAAGAATATTGGGTATAAATACCTGTTAATTTTGATGCTTTGTTGGACATTCTTTGGAATCATTCCATGTGCCTGGTGCACACTATCAAATAAAGGATATTTCTACTTAACTAACTTTATCTAGATATGTTTGTCTTCCCAGCATATTTGCAAAAATATAATAAGTATGCAACACTGAAAAAATATTCTGTATTTTCCTATCCTGCTTTTAAGGGATAAAACCACCTGCCAAACAGAAGATGAATTTTTATCAAAATATTTACATTTTAATCATAAATTATTGAAAAATCTTCTGCATAATTTGATTGATAGCAATCATACATTGTCACATTTTCTTTCAAGTAAATTCTATCTTGGCAGTCCTAGGAAATTTCTCAAATTACAGATGGCCTGCATCATTCCTAGTCACTAACAAGCAGGAGGAAGCACGATTATTTCAACCTGACAAACTAGGTTTAAAATTTGTCCTTCACATGAAAGCTAATAGCATCTGTCTGTATCTGCCATCTACTCCAGGACAAAAGCAGAGCTGGAATTACCACTCAATTAAATTTATTTATCTAGTCCCTTTCAACAACTATCTTTCTAGAGAAATTCCTTTCCATTAGTTCAGAAGGGGCCCTCTGGACACAGTGCAGAATAATTCCTTTTGCAAAGAGAAGCTTGCAGTTTAGACAAGCTGAAGAAGGAAGGACCACTGTAATATTGATCGAATGACCTTTTTCAAACAAATTTTTCTCTGCTCTCTATAACAGAATTCCTCCCAAGCAAAAGCAAGTTTGACAAGAAGAGGAGGACATGCTTTGGAACCAGTACAGGAGAGTCCAGGTGTTTACTTGCATTGGTGTGGCAGTTGTTGGTTTAGTTCTCTGCTAGCAAAATTCTTCATCTTTTTTGATTTTTTTCTTTCTCCAAGACCTTCGAAACAGTACCTCCTCAGTGCAGCGTACAATATTAATCAAACTGCATTTAGTATAGTGAAATGAAAATTTGTTCTGTGCTTTTAAGATGTCTACAAAAACCAGGACAAGTAGAAAGTCTTTGGATTGTTTTTGGCAATGTAAATACTGGAAAGCATCTTGATTATTTCTGAGTAGATAAATTGTTAAAGATGGAGTGTTCTTCATAAAAGGCATGAGGAAAAGAATATCCAAATCAAAACTAAGAAGCTCAAACTCAAAACTTCTATCCAGTCAAAAGCTTTTGTCACACACCTCTGTTTTTTCAAACTGTCAACAAAACAAATTTTCCTATTAATATAAATTTCTTATAAATATGTATTGCTTATTTCTGAATTTTTATTTTATATTTTAATATAATTTAACCCCAAACACATACATATGAAGCAACAGAGAGAATATAATCACTGTCATCTTAACGGCAAAAAAGTAATTCAAACATCTACTGACCTTTAAGGAGAGACTGGCTACAGGACTCTAGTGCCATGATTTCAAACATAATGATGGTAATTGTGGAAAGCACCTTAAGCATTATATGAAATCACCTATTTAGCATGTTAACCCATAAATAAGAATAAAGATATAAAAAGATATGTGTTAATAACAACATCATTTCTCTGAAGATATCCAACATATCAAGTTAAATTTGATGATTTATCGACCTGTTTTTACAGATATAATAACTGAGTGAACAAGCAAAGGCTGAGCTCAAGATAGGTGACTTGAGGTCACCTAGGACCCTGTAGTAGGCTAAAGTCAAATACTACCAGTTTACTCCTTGCTCCATTCTTTAAGCAGATTGTCTTCTAAATACGTAGATTTCTGAAGTCTTCCAATTGTCTTCCACTTCAAACATTTAGGAGAGTTTTGATATGTGAAAAATACAATGTAAGATGCAGCTCTCACCACATTGCAAAATTAAGGGACTACCATGAGCAAGCATTGTCCCCTTCATACGAGTACTTTGCTAGTTTCAAACTAAGCAACAAAATCTGTTCTAAATTATTCTGTAAAACCATTGTAAATTAATTCAAGCTAGGAGGATCATCCCACAAGTATAAAAAATATTACTCTTTGCTCTATTGCATCACAGGATAATTCAGGGTTGTAGGGCAATGATTAAGTGACAAAGGCTTCAATTCATTAATTCTGGGGATTTTTAAAAGGTTCACAAGGGAAAGAGCAGGAGAGATTGATTTATTATACAACAGTGTTGCTACTGCTAATTAAATCTTACATTACCATCTTATGAGAATGGAAGATTTCCGTCTCTTTTTCCTTTTATCTCTTGCATTCATTGATAAAAGTAGTAGAACAAATTTGTGTTTATGTCCCTCTGTTCCTAATGGTTACAAGAGCTCAGTAGACCCATTCTAATATCCTTTCATCTTACTAAAAATAGAAACATTATGGGCAACATGGAGCAATTTATAAAAAAATGTCTTGCTCTTTCTTTGAAAGGAAAACATATTTCCAGTTATGCAGACATTTCTATCAACTTCAGAGATGGCTTTGTGATCTCTGGAAGATAGGTCCTCTTTAATCCTGACTTCTGCCATCACTGAAGTCTCTATCTTTTGATCATAGCTGTCATCTTTTTCACCTCACTAATTGACAGCATCGGACATGAAAATCCATCCAAATCAGATTTCTGGTGTGGCAGATGCTGTTACTCAAAAGAGTAGCTCTGAAGTTGAGGGAAAAAGAGCAAAAAGAGCTCTAGGAATATGTTTCCCATGTTCTGGCAAACAAAACCATTGGAAACTATTTATCTGTGTTGACACACTTTTCATATTTAAATGACCTTACTTCATGCTCCCTGAATTCTCACAGCTATGACAGGGGCCCTGCAAGTATTCTCACTTGTCATTGTTCTTCAGTGTTAGTCTAATTATTCCCTATCTAATTTATACTGGTAGTTATTATTTTTAAAAGGCAGACAAATGTAAGAAGAGTAAACTGTAATAAGAATTTTGAAAAATAACGAAAACCATATTTCAAATGGTAGATCATCTGATACATCCCACAAAGACCTAAAGAAACAAGATTCTAACACTAATAGATCACAACAAAATGGAAGTAATAGAAAGCTGTCAAAAAAAAAAAAAAAAGCTTAGGTCACTTCGATTACAGGAAAAAAACCTTTAAATTGCCAGAAATAACAGCAGAAACACTCATTCCAAATGGAAAGTGCTCAGCTACTAGCTTAGAAAAACTTTTAACTTAGCTGTAGCATCCCAAAGAAGGCTCAAGTATCTTCAATAATAAAATACAAGTCTACTAATTTCAAAATAATCATATTCAGCTAGAAGGATAATTTTGTGAACAGGTAAGATTTCTCAAATAAGTATAGTGATACACTGAGATATTTTTTATTTATAGATACACATAAAAAACCTGAAGAAATAGAAAAAAAAAATGGACACTCTGAAATATATGTCTAATGTGAAATTATCAAACTAAACTATGGAAATTAAATATCTATTGTCTTTGTATAGCACATTGGGAAAATAAAAAATGTTAAGGATTATTTTTAAAACAGGCTCTAGAGACAGAGAAAATAACCATTTGTTCTCCTTTGGCTTGCTGTTGAAGCAAGAGTAAAAAAAGAGGAAATGGTTTTAATATTTTTAACACTTGAAAAATTATCACTTCCCTAAATATATCTCTTTCATACACATAAACTTATAAATATTTAATTTTTTTCTCCCAGGCTCACCTGGAAGAGAAAACTAATCTTTGCTGATTTCAAATACAAGGGTTTACCAAGATTTTCTTCAGTCAGCTTCAGGATAGCAGTATTATTAAGAAAAAAGAAAAATTCAACTTTTTCTCCTGAAAAAATATTGCATAGAAGTTAGTGAATATACAGTTAAATATGAGGATCAACCAATCAAGTCAATTTAAAATAAAAACCAAATTGTTAAGCTTTGTACACCTAAATCATGTTGGGATTTCTCTTAATTAAAGCTTGCATAGCTTGCACTATCATGTTTACAAAACAGGTATGTGCAACTTCAATAACAGAGGGAATTTACATTTTTCAAGAACTTACACTTGAACATTTCATTCAAGATCTTTTATTACTGATTATCATCTAGTTCAACTACTGAAGTATTCACAGAAATCTCTATATGTCAAATCCTTTATTGGTGTCAATATACACTATAAATATATAACCCATGAAGACCTGGTGTTTATAATTTCACTGTATTTAGGAATATCAAGAGAAAAGATTATTTGACTCAGTGACAGGTACTGTACCAATATATAACTATATTATTATCTTAAATATATCGAATACCAAAATTATTAGTCATCAGTATTACAGCAGTATTGCTTACCTACACAATGCCAGCCTAAGCTTATATGCCCATATATTGTTCTCTTTCTATGCTATCCCTTTCTCCTCCGAACTAAGCTGGGGCCTTTTGCACAAATAATCAGCTCCTGTGATAAAGGAGGAATACAGCTAAAGCTGAGGTATGCTGCTTTTTTTTTCTTTTTTTTTGGTCCTTAAATACGCTGATATACAGTGTGAGTGAACAGACATTATATAAGCATGAAGGGCTGGGATTCTTTTGTTTTAATCTTTCCCCTCTCCTACTACCACCAAGACTTTTCTCCCAAGAAATGAATAACACTTCATAACAGTGAAAGATCATCCTTGACATGTAGTAGATCCCTAAAATTGCATCAAGGGTACAGTCGCTAAAGGATACTCATTTTCATATTAAAGATTTATGTATATGTACAATATCAAAGCTAAAAGAAACTAGTTTCTAATTCCTGAGGACAGTTAAGTCATCTTTTTTCTTCCCTGCCTTTAGCAGTCTGCTCTTTTTTACAGGTGAAAAGGCTATTCTAAGTTGCCAATCATTTGGATCTCTCAGAAAATTAATCAGTAGTATAAGAGAAATATGACTATTAGTGAGCGTATCATGCAGTATTTTTACTGAAAATTAAATCACCTCCTCTCTAAGGGCATACCATCTCTTAAACATGTTCTCCAGAAACACAAAGTACTCTAGAATATGATGGAATCCTCAAATTTGTATACTACCTCAAATTGTCAGGAACAAATAGCAACAAAACCCTAAAGAATTGCTTGATCCATTCTGTTCAGGTGGAGTATCAATAGGTGTATATAAATTAATTTTATTTAGATTTTGCTCTAAAAGACACTTTTTTGATAGACTAATTCAAAAGTTTTTACAAAAAGTGTAAGGCAGTCAGCTTTTCTAAATTCAGAAAACATTTTATTGAAGCCTATTGTCAATCTGCACACAGAGAGGAAGGGGAAAAGAGAAAATAAGCCTTTTTAGTGGCTGTGAAGTTCAGCTACATCTCTTTGCCAATTTGCTATTGCAGGAAATAGGTGCCAACACTTCAGCGGCTGCAAAGGCAAAAAGATCTGCCAAAAGTCCCATGGGCTCCAAGATACTGAGCCCCGAGGAAACCCTTCCACACAGCTGCAAGGAAGATCACAGGGCCTTTTCTCTGAAAGGGAGGAAAATACCTCAAACTATCTAATTCAGTCAATATACAGCCTTTGAACACTTCATTTTGATCTGCAAAACTTGCCTAAAGAGTTTCATTAAGGTGTACCACATCCTTCTGCCGCTGACTCTTTTCTAAGTGATGAATTAGTATAATTTAGTAACATCATGACTCCTCTGTCCTATAACTTCAGTTTTCTTGAAATGCTTCTGTATCAGTTACTTAAAATCAGCATTACACGGTCATGTAGACTAATTGAAAGAGTAAGATTCATAACTAATATGATTTTTCCTTATTTTCCCTGCCCTTATTCTCTTCCTATATCCTAGCAGGTTTGAAATACTCTGAAAGTATCATAACAAAAAATAATTGGGTGATCTAAAACAGTAGTAATAATTTACATTTATTAAAAAAGTTTATGGTAGTTTTAAATTAAACTATTAAGTGATTTCATTCCTAATAAACTTACCTTTATTTTACTGTATAAATAAATAGAACCAGTAGGACATGAAGTTTTTATTTTACATAGCTGATGTTGTTTAATCTTTAATAGAGAGTAAAGTGGATATTCTGTATTCAAAATTTTTGCAACGTGTTAGCCCTGTATATTGTTTACTTGGACAATTAATTTTCAAACTACAAATCTTAGTAGAGCTCAAATGCTAAAATTCCCTCCTATTCTTAACATTAACTATCAGATTACAAACATGTACCCATTACTTTCTTACAGTCCTATCCCAAAACCTCTTATGTGTCTCTCTTAATGTCTTCCTCATCTTCTGACTGTTTTCTGAAGGGATGATGTGAATATATGTACACATTCTTGTGTATGTGCCCATTCTGAAATGCCACATTCTGGCTTTTTTCTACAGCACCTATCAGACCTCATTGTGGATAATTACATACATATAGATGCACATACATTATAAATAAATAGATATACATCTATATAATAGACGTATTGAGCATTTAAGTTTTATTTTTCCAGATTTTTCCATTAAAATAACAAAAACCAATTTGAAATCTTCCACTTTAAGTGGTTATGAATCATCTATTAGAATTTAACAAATACAAAATATTATTCTATTTGCAAGCACTGATATGCGTGGTATCTCAGCAAAACAAACTGTTGTTTTTTAATAAAATCTAGTTTCTACCATTCCTCAACTTTTGACACATAATATTTACATAGTTATTTCATTCACACTTAAAAAGAATATATATATATATATATATATACACAGTATATATATAAACTAAAATTACAAATTTGCAAAACTAAATTACTCATTCTTTTGTTTTCTGTCCCATCTTGTGTTCCTCCATAGCTTAAGCTGTGGTAATGTATGTACAATTTTTTGCTTTAGTGTTTCCTAGAGTGAGAACAGCATTCCTAATCTAAACATCATTTTTACTACTTAGCAGAAGACACACTTAATTTTTAAAATCATATAATATAATAATGTAATCTATTCCAGTTATGACATTCTCTTTATTGAGTTACATGACTCTTGTTTAAATGTGTAGGTCATAGAATCATAGAATGGTAGGGGTTGGAAGGGACCTTAAGAGATCATTTAGTCCAACCCCCCTACAGAAGCAGTTTCATTTAGATCAGGTCACACAGGAACATATCCAGGCGGGTCTTGAAGACTTCCAAGGGAGGAAACTCCACAACCCCTCTGGGCAGCCTGTTCCATCACCCTCACAGTGAAATAGTTTTTTCTTATCTTTAAATGGAACTTTTTGTGTTCCAGCTTCATCCCATTACCCCTTGTCCTGTTGCTAGCTACAATAAAAAAAAGGGATGCTCCAACCTCCTGAGAATCATTTAAATTGGAAAGGACCCTTAAGATTGAATCCAATCATTTTTAAATGTAAGCTTTCTGAACGATCCAGTTAAAATGCACCTCAGAATGTATTTATTCATGGATAGATTGGAAATTTCTGCAAAGTCTGGGAATTCTGAAAAATGAATGTCAACAAGTTACTGAACCAGCCTTTGTGGTTTTTGTTTTTCTTAGTATTGGGATTAATTCAAGTACAAATGCTCTCCACTGGCCTTATTCTGATATCCTAGCTAATTGTTGTTTTCATACAAAGAATTTTAAATTACCATACTGTTAATATTTGTTGCATTATGCTACTATAGTTCTCTTCTACTGGAATCGGTTATGGTACATTTGGGGGCAGGGGGGAAGAGGTTGTTTTGCTTGTTTTTTAAGGTAAACATTTAGAGAAATATTAAGGACATTAGAGCTAAAAGACATCTTTAGTCTGTAATAGTGCTCAGTAGCAGATTGTTTTAAGTCACTGGTGAAGATGAAAGTCAGTTTACCACTCATATATTTTTTTATTTTGTGGACATTAACATAATGAAATATATTATTTCATTGACTACTAACTTAAGAGCCAACAGCAGCTAGGATACCTGTAACATGAGACTGATATCACATGCCTGCTTTTACCAGGTCAATTGCTGAGTATATCTGTTTTCACACTTACAGGATGTTATTATTTTGTAATATTTGTAGAAATATGGATTACAGAAACAATATTTGCATGAAAAGGATGCAATTTAGAACTAGCCACAACTAGTTTCATTCTGTTCTTTGTCTTACTTGCAGATTCACAAGTTTATGTATTTTTTGTCACAAATGATTTTACAGATATTGAACAAGTTACATCTCTTTTTCCCCTTAAAGGTTAAAAAGATGTGCTGTACAAATGTGTAGGCGATGAGTATCTTTAAAAATTGTTCACAAATTAATGTGTTATTGATGTGATCTGAGCAAGCAAAATGAACTTCCCTGTGCTTAACAGATTTAGAGAGGAAGGAAACTCATTAAAACTTTTCGTGTTCTAAATATTCCATTTTTTCTAAAAGGCTATTTGCATATATTGCTTTCACAATGAAATTCAAATAGTGGTACAATTTTAAATGGAAAATTTTATTCAGAATTTATATCTGACAAATATTAGTGTTCTTATAGTGCTAGAATTCAAAGGAACTCAGTCTTGTTTTCCTTCTCTGAAGTTTTAGAGTTTGAAAATTAATTAGTTTTGTCAGTCAACTGCCTCAAACTGGATTACCAACTTTTTTATTATTATTTTAAGTCTCAGATCTTTTTGACTGGAATGGTGAGGAAAGGGCACACCAAAAGCTTAAAGTTAGCTGTGGACACATAAATACAATAAAATTAGAACACAGAAAAGATTCCCAGGGTTTCTTTTAATGTGCATATCTGAACAATATTAAAGGATCAAAGCTCTGTCTGTCATTCCATTCCTTATCTTTTTTAACTATTTAAGATTAAGTACTCTATCATTTTCTGAATACACTAGAGGAGTTTATATATTGAAGTTTCTCATTATTTATGTTATTAAAAGGTTCCTGAAGAACTTGTTAAGATTTGTTAAAACATAATAAATCTATTTTGAAAGTTCATGCGAGTTAATAAAAAGTATTTCTAAAATATCAACATGAACAGGAATATATTAAATTGATATTAATTTTAATCAGAAAACAGTAAAATACATGTGTTACTGACAGAAGAAATCCAAGTGATTTTAAGTTAGGTACATTTATTTCCCATCTATTGAAAAGTTATCCCTTTACAGATCTGTTTGGTAGAACGATATATTTGAGACAATATAATCTTGACAAACTTACAGATGTACAATCTTCACAATATAATTGATGAGTGAAGTCCTCAGCAATCACTGTTTTCAAATTCATTGTTCTCTTACACAATAACTTATTCCTACATTGAAACATTTGTGTTCAATCTCTTTTTTGAAAAAGCAATACTTTGTCAAATGTGTTTTGTAAAAGAAAATGATTATGTTTCTTCTAAACCATCAACTTATGATTGTCAGATTAAATCTTGAGATACAAATGCAATGGATGTTTATCCTTGAAGATCGTTTAGGCTTGTATTTAAAATGTGAAATTTTGCTTAACACAAGCCTTCATATTGTAAATCAGAGGAACCTGCTACTGGTTTTTGTAAACATATTTTTTAAAAAATCTTAAGCAAGATGCATGATTTCTTTACCGTAGTTTATCCATCCACAGGTGCAGAGGCTTCCCTATCTCCCAGGGCTTTGTAAGGTTTAAAGAAAAAAAAAAAAAACAACCCAAAACCATACAGCAAATTCCTCCAAAAAAACCCACATCCCCCAAAAAAGAAGACTGATAGTTGAAAGGAATTATACAAGTGCAAACCTGTAGCAGAAGCATCATGAACTTTAAAGTCTGAAAGAAATCAATATTTAAGCAGGTAAACAGTAGATTAATTATTCTGAAATTCTGAATTACAATAATATTTTTCTCTGAGAGTCAATAATTTATCCATATATATTTTTTCTGTTGATATATAGTTGTGAAAGAATAACAAATTTTCTATACTTTAAATATCTATGTCCTGTGGTAAAGACAGCAATGACAATGACAATGTTTTTTACCAGTTTATGGTTTCAAATGAGGTTGAAATAAAACCACAAACAAAAAAATTAAAAAATCAAAAAGGTTGAAAGCCTCTTTCATAAGCTTTTAGCATTCATGGCTCTGTTTAAGCTTTCTTTAGTTCAGTTTTCAAGAGCTCATTGGTATCTAACTCATCTTAATGGAAATAGCCTTTCTGAATGCTCCAGTAGGGACCAGATGGCAAGTTATTTCAAAATACTTCAATTCACACAAACATTAAAACCTATAGCAATCTGAAAATGCTTCGAGTTATGCCAGAGCAAAAATTTGTCCTGTTTCTGTTAATAGCCTACTCTCAACAAAGTCTATTGAAAATATGTTTTATTCTTTTAGGTTACTGACAGATTTATCACTTCCAAACAGTTACTCTGTCATCAAGTAATAACTTAGAAGAACTTAGAAGAAAATGCTTTCTCTGGTTAAGAATTTTCTTACACTATTAATCATATGAAATTTAGAAGTATATAAATCAATGAACTGTGCTACATTAAAAAGGGCTCTTACCTGTGCTGTTGAACGTTTGCACAATTTAGCAGATTATGACACTTTTCAGAAACAACGGGGAAATGGAACAATTATGGAGATGTTGGTTTGCAGTAAAACACATAAATAAGAAGAGTCTTCCTAGACTTTTATAAGGCTGAATTTGTTTCAGCAGTAAAACTGATAGAATTGTCTGAAGAGGAAACAAAACCATTTGCAAACTCCTCATCTTATAACCTCAAGGAACTCCAGTGAATATCAAGTCCCACCAGAACATGTCCTTCAGGGAATTCTGTAAAATTTAGCTGATGTGCATTGGATGATGGTGGAGCTTTACCACTTGCTAGACATGTTTGTCTCCACTGACATCAGATGAAATGTTGAGTGAATTGCACTGGAACATTTCAGAACAGATATTCAGAGGAAAGATATCCAGAAAGTTGGTTTTGACATGAGTTCCAATAGCCTGAATCTTAATCATACCATTAGTACTAATTCTTCAAGGCTGTTCAAGTTGAACTGGGTCCAAATAGCTCAGGACTGCCTCCCGCTCTGCGGCAAAACATATTATTCAACAGCTGGTGATGCAGAAGGATCTGCCTCTGCTCTGTCTTTTACACCTTAACTAAACCTACCATGGAGCAATGTCAGTGCCTCACAGGCACTTGTTGCATCTAAAGACAATGATAGTACACTGAATATCCACTAGCAGAAGCTAACAGAACAGATATGGCATGAGCAAGTGGAGACTGGTTTGGGGATCCATTGCTCACTAGCTCAGTAATTGGGCTTGCTTCTCCATTGGTAAAGGTACTTAAAGGCACCTGTAACCTGGAATAGTAATTACTTCTGAACACTATCAGCCCACTTACATTTAACATGAAAAATCTCTCTGATAATTGAAATCCATATCCTCCCAAACCATTTGTTTTTTTCAAATATTAAGACAGGCCTGTGTAAAACACCTGCTTACTTATTGTACAGGCCTCACATTTCAGTAGTTTTACAACTATGACTTAACGTAGCAAGGATTTTTTTTTCCTTCCTGCCCCAGTCTCTGGGAACAAATAATTGCTGTTTATCTTGGAATCATAGTTTATTCAAGAAGGGACAGTGTTTAGAAAAGTAAAAGCAACCTATTAGAGAGTCCAACACTAAAATGGACATGCTTCTCAAAACCTCTGATTCCCTTTACGAATTTTGATATTGTCAACCTTTGCTCTGCTACATTATTATTTTCCCAGTCGGAATGAAATGCAAGCAGTTGGAATAACATTCCCCTCTCTAGAGTTGACCCAAAGGATATGAATAGAAGTGAGTTTTGGCAAAACTACCCAGGCCCTCCCTAACTCCCAAGATCGCACCTGAAATTCCCACATGAATTTCTTTTGTAGTTTTAGCACTGCTAATCATGTTGTTAATGTTCAGCCGGATGAAATCCAGGCATACCAGGGTGAATTTGTCCTCTAATCTTCTTTTTCTCTTGTGTTGCACAACAAAACGGTTTTCTTACTTTTTTTTTTAAAAATTTACTCAGAATTCATTCAAGCGTATAAAATCTCACTGTCTAATTTATGTATAATATATTTTAACACAGCACATCTTTCTTTAAATATGGAAACTGTAACATAAAAGGCTTTTGGTAAATATTTATCCATAACTATTCCACTTTTTTGTCTGTGCCATATCTAGTAACATACAAAAACTTTGTGAGCTGCGTTGCATAAAGTACCTAGAAATTCATGGGTGAAAATCATTGAGCTGACGTGATTTCAAGGCAGAATATTGCTTTTCCTACTTCCTCCCAGTCCTTTCCTCCATGGAGTTGTTTTAAAAAAGAGAAGACAAGCTATCAAGGGGAGAGCACACAAGGCTTTCAGAAAAAAATATCAATGAAATCAAGGCAGCAAAAACTGCAAAAATGTTATTACTACATCATCACAGCATAATTTATAGAAGTCTCTTGCCCAACATTGCTGCTTATTTTTCTGTACATCAAAAATAAGAACATTTTAATAGTCATTAGTACACAATAAACGTTTTATATTTTTGGTATGCATCTTCTATTTAAATACCTTCATATCAGAGACCTAGGCAGGTAAGCTGATTAGAGCCATAAACAAGTCAAGGATCTATATAAATTTAAGATTAAACTTCACGTAGGAAGATCTGTACTGAATTCAGATGCTTTACAAATATTAACAAAATGTGATACTTGGTCTCAGTCACAGAGTAATCACTAGACATAACAAAGGAATCACATGTAACTTCATAGTTGAAGAAATAAAGCATTTCCATATAGAGATAGAACCAGGAGAAAAATTTCTTGTTCTATATTTTACGTTATTTATACAGTTTTTAAAAATGTAAAGACATGACAGAAATTTCTAAGGTCTTACAGATACAAAATGTATGATAGTAATTGATTCATATTTTAAATTAGGATTTAGAAATAAAACATGCTGATTGCTCATTGCATTTTCTAAATGTTTTCTACCAATCTATGTTTTATCCCAGAATTTTATGTAAAATATCTCTTTCTTACGACCTCAGGAGACTCCATAGATTAAAGACTGTAAATCTGGAAAAGAATAAGTGTGGAAGTCTGACATTTTTAAAGTAATTTATTTTTATTCTTCACCTAAGCTAACACTATCAGTTTTAATGACGTCAGATTCACAGTTCAGGTGTTTGTTTTTATACTGCACAAAGTTGTAAGTGCACAAAGTTTCAGGATGAAAATACACCTGTACACTAAAGGTGAATATACAGGGTTAGTGGAACATCAGGCAAAACAGTTCAAGATTTTAGAACGGCAGCACACGTTGAGTGTGTCGCCCTTCTTAGTTACCTATTGAAGGTAACATTTTTTATCTCATCTAACAGGTGTATCCTTAAACAGTAATGCTCTTCAGCAATATCCTCCATCCTTTACAAGAACCTATCAATGCTTATGGGACAGAATTCCACAGAATGCTCAATTCCCTGATTTTACTGTTAGTCTATGTTTCTAATATCTATCCTTATAAATTCAGGTTCTCCAAGCATCTTATTTGGTTTTTTCTTTAGCTATCCTTCTTTACCCTGTCACTTTTTTAATCCTTTTGTTTCTTTCTCTCATGTACTTGACAAGCCAAGTTTTTTTTATTTTTTAAAATAGAAATGAGCAGCAGATATGCTACTGAGTATGACATAAACAAGAAAAATATCCAGACTATTTTAAAGCTGTTTTTCTCCTTCACTAACCAACAAGTGATATCACACAAGCAACTCAATCTTTCCTGAACCTAATCAAAAGTTCAAGGTGGCTTGATTTAAAAAAAAAAAATCCCAGCCAATCACGAAATATAAATGAGTAGTTTTGGTTTAACATCCATAATATGTTTGTCAGGACTCAATATTCTATGTTTTAGACGCAAATAGTATATTTTAATCTCTCAAAAAAACCTTGTGCTACAACATGAAGATCAGCACAAAGTCATTCTAGATGTGAGTTCAAGTTATATAGGTATATGAATAGTTAAAAGTCATTTACTTCATAGCTAAAATCCAAATGAACTGCTCTTAAGAAAGATGATGAGACATAACTCAAAAGAAAATATATGATACAGTTACTGATATTATCCACAAAACTATCTTACCTGTTCAACTCACCAAATGCTTCCACATGTGATTCTATAATTTCAAAAGAATGTAATACTAATATAGGTTTTGGATAAACAATGGAGATCGTCTAACTAGAAGAAAGAGAATAGAAATGCACAAGTTTAATACTGGACATTAAAAGTAGCTGTTGATACAGTTTCATCTCTCCATTTTCCAAAGTGTCATCAATCTAAATACAAAAAAATACAATATTATTTAGCTTTACAGAATAGCTATGACAATTTCTAACTTCCTTTTAAAAATGTAGTTTGATTAAGGACATTAAGAAATTAATAACTAGTTATAGAAGAAAAGGGATATGGACAATCTGATTAAGAAAAACGTAGGACCTGTCAATATCCTAGTAGTGACCTATGTGACAAACTGTGGTAACTATATCAGATGGGTATTTCTCTTAACTACTGTTGTGAAGTTTTCTATATTTTGAGAATTTTCATGTCTTAAAAGACTCTGCTGTGCACTTCTGTATCAAAAGTATGATGTAAAAAGTAAATTTGTTTTGCAATAATAAGCCTATCGTATATTTAAGGAAATAAAGTCTATGACTACAACAAAAGATTCAGCTATAGGATCCTGTTAGCACAGACTTACCAGATACACAAGTTGGGATTTTCTGATCTCAGTATCCAAATCATAAATAAAAATTAACAAAATTAATAATCACTTTCTCCTGGAACAAGTTACAAAATACCATCACAGACTAAAAGTATATATCATATTGATGGATTTGAGAGATCTCTGGGATTGTGTTATCATTGCTCTGAACCCAAATAATCAGCCTTTCATGTTAGCTCATATTTGACATCACTATTGTGGTCATATGGCTTCTGGTTATTTTGAACAAACAGATGAAGCTACGTGTAAATGACATGCTGTGAGAAATTAAGCCCATAGTAGATTATTAACTCTCTGTTTATGGCACTGTGACATCTGGACCAGTGGCTTGTATAAGCCAAATGGCTCATCCCAATCCTGAAAATGCAATTAGAATCATAGAATGGTAGGGGTTGGAAGGGACCTTTAGGGATCATCTAGTCCAATTCCCCTGCAGAAGCAGGTTCACCTAGAAAAGAAATGCATCCAGGTGGGTCCTGAAGACCTCCAAGGAAGAAGACTCAACAACCTCCCTGGGCAGCCTGTGCCAGGGCTCCCTCACCCTCACAGTAAAATACTTTTTTTCTTATATTTAAATGGAACTTTTTGTGTTCCAGCTTCATCCCATTACCCCTTGTTCTGTTGTTAGATACAATAGAAAAAAGGGATGGCCCAACCTCCTGACACCTCTCATTTAGATATTTGTAAATATTAATGAGATCCTCCTGCAGTCTCCTCTAGACTAAACAGCCTCAGTTCCCACAGCCTTTCCTCATATGAAAGATGTTCCAGTCCCCTGATCATCTTGGTGACCCTGTGCTGGACTCTCTCCAGAAGTTCTCCGTCCCTCTTGAGCCGGGGAGCCCAGAACTGGACTCCAGATGAGGCCTCAGCAGGGCAGAGTAGAAAGGGAAGAGAACCTCCCTCGACCTGCTGGCCACCCTCTTCTTGTTGCATACCAAGATGCCATTTTTCCTTGGCCACGAGGGCACATTGCTGGCTCATGTTTAGTTTATTGTCAACCAGCACTCCCAGGTCTCTCTGCAGAGCTGCTCTTCAGCAGGTCAGTCCACAGCCTGTACTGGTGCATGAGGTTGTTCCTCCCTAGATGCAGCACTCTGCACTTGTTAATAGCAAAGAAACATCCAGTTCCTAAATAATTCATATTTTCTGCTTTGTTATTCACAAGAGATTTCCAAGAAATAATTTTCAGAAACAATTGTTGGTTTCTGCTATTAATTTTTACTGCTGAGTCATCATGGTTTGTGGGAATTCAAACTAACCACGGCATGAAGGACTTCTGATCAAAACCTTTATTATTTCTTACACCCAAACAGCAGTATTATCCAAGAAATCTTTGGTTAGGTGAGGTAAGTAAAAACTGGTTTTTCATTCAAGTTGCTCTTGCAGTTGAGAACAGGGTCTTAGAGTGGTGCCCTCTCTCCTACAATTCTTTGATGTTACTGCAGATGAATCAGTTAATGCGCACAAAGCTTTAGTAGTTTGCACTCACGTTGTGTATTTGATTGTTATGAATACCTGAAAGTTCTCCCTCTGAAGTAAGCTGTTTTATCTAATTTCTTCATCTTCCTCATCACAGCTAAGAAAACAGTACTATCTTCACTAATTGTCATTTATCAACTGGTAGACATCCAAGACAATGAGGAATGCCTTGCGTTGGAATCTGATGCCCTGTAAAAACAAATCTGAAATAAGATATCAGAGACAGTGTATTTCAGATAATACAAGGAAAGAAAGAAATTATAGCTGTTTCAGTTACAGAATGGAAATAGATACTTCTTCTCAGTGTTTTATGCATAAAGAAGAAAAAGCAGCAAGCCAGAAAAAAATTTAGAGGAACAGGAACTGAAAGAAGCCTTCCCAAAGAAATGTACACCTGAGAAAGGATACAAGGAATCACTCTGTCCAAAAGTACCACTAAATAACAATTGAAGTTAAGAAAAGTCATTGTATTAAATAATGTTTTTATGGAGGTTTGCTAATTTCCCATATATTTGCATGAGATATATTATTTAAGGCAAGTAAAGAAAAAAATATGTTCAGCCCATTTCCTGTAAATTCTATGGAAAATGTCATAATTTCTTTTTAGATTTTACAGTAGCAGTAAGATGGAACTAGGTTTTGCATATTGAAAGGGGATTCTTTGCAATTAAGCTCTTATAAATACAGGGGTTTGATATGTTATTCATTTTTTTTGTAATAAATCTTTGTAAAATTAAGTTCTTGGGGATCAAATCATTGGCAAAAGAAAAATCATCTTTGGATCATTACACTCTTGTTTGTAATGCACTGAAGGGTCCAAAATCCAGACTTTCTTTCAATAGTATTTTAGAAAGCAACATTCATCTTTCCTCCTAAATTTTATTTTCTCCTTAATTTTACTTCAAAATGTAAAGTAAATATTTCACTGGCAAATTTAATTGCTTGTATTATCTATGCAATCATGCAAACTTATACAATGACTTCTAACTATTATAAGAAATATATAATTAATAATGCTTTATTTTTTTTGTGTGTTGAGGATCTAAATCTGACCTGTAAATCGTTTCATTTTCATTTCAGGCAGAGAACATACAGTAACTATTTTGCTTAACTGAATTTATTTTTTAAAATTTATAATATAAAACTTTAGGCCATCATCATTTTGGGATTGACTTACTAGGATAAATGCTAAATCCTGATCCAACCATTACTAGAAATGATTCATAAAAATAGCTAAATATAAATCCCAGATCACAGAAAAGTGGTAATAATTTTATTCCCAATAAGCACAAATTTTAAGTTACATCTGTATATGCATATATCTTCACACACAAACTATGTTTAGATGTTTTTCCTTCATATTCCTGAGTTAATTTAATTTTAATTTCCTGTTAACAAAATTAATAATGTTAACATTTGTAATTCTGGC
The DNA here is from genome assembly GCF_028858725.1 of Colius striatus. Classification (NCBI taxonomy): domain Eukaryota; kingdom Metazoa; phylum Chordata; class Aves; order Coliiformes; family Coliidae; genus Colius; species Colius striatus. The sequence goes on from NC_084761.1 coordinate 31,149,330, forward strand.
ACCCTTAGTCCAGGAACAAATCTTATTGACTGGGAAAGAAGTTTTAATAAAAGATAGTAGCACTTTCAGAGCATCCAAGAAGTGAAACAAACATTTGCCACCTTTAAAGTGATTACTCTCTAGTTCTTTTTTTTAATTTTTTGAGGGTTAGAAGTGACACAGTTGAAGGTGAAAAATGTAAATTAAATATGAAGCATCTTAATCTGCTCTTTGGACTGATAATTACTTCAGATGAAAGTCTTCTGAGCCATGTATGGTCATTCTGGTGAAGTTTCATGGCTAACAGTAACAAGTATCAGAAATATGATTTTTTTAGTTGCTACAGAGACTATGAGTCATTATATTACACAAGTAGGGAAGATTCCAAATTGTGAAGGTGACTTTTTTAAAGCCTAGTAATATCTATATATAAAAGCATAATAAAACCAGAGGAATTAAAAGTTCTTTGCTTTATGGAAAGTATGTCTGTTTATTCTTTAAATTGCACTCTGTCTCACTTTTATCACGGAACTGCCATTGAGACATTGAGAATGTTTCCCTATTTCCCTCCATCCCATTCAGATCAGTGATCTATAAACTTAATATGCTACTTAGATGGTATCAAAACTAGCACTCCAAGACAAGATGATTTTGCAGCTTCTCTCAGCAAATCCTAGCAGTACAAAAACTAAGGCTGGAAATTGCAATATAAATATTGCCGTAGAGAGAGGGGAAAACATGAAAAATTAAAATTGAGAGGGAAAAAATGATCCTAAATCACATCATATGACATAGTGAGTGTAACATAATATGGCAGAAGCTGACCCCAAGTAAATCATATAAGGAAATTAATCTGACTTTTGCCTTGAGGACAGGACCTAGCCTGGTCATTTTAGAACATTCACAGGGGATCACAGAAAGGTTGAGGTTGGAAGGAACCTCAAGAGATCATCAGGTCCAACTCTCCTCCTCAAACGGAATTGTCTCAGAACAGGCTGTCCAGGATCGCATCCAAATGGATTCTGAATATGTCCAAGGAAGAAGACTTCACAAAAGTGAAATCCAATCACACACAACATCTAATCATCCTCAAAGTGAAGAAACTTTTCCTAGTATTTGTAAAGAACCTACTATGTCTCAATTTATGCCCATTATCTCTTACCCTGACACTGAGCACCACTATAAAAAGTCTAACTTTGTCCTATTTACATCCTCTCTACAGATATTTATATACATTTAAGAAATTCTCCCAAGCCTTCTCCAGGATAAAAAGGTCAATCTCTCTCGGCCTTTTCTTGTGCTCCAGTCCCTTAATCACCTTTACTCGTCTCTCTCTGTCTGCATCTCTCTTGTATATTTGAGTATTATCGACATAAACTCCATACTGGCAGCTTTTGACCACAAACACAAATCAGAAGGGTTATTTCCTTTGTCACATTCTAAGTAGTCATTTAACCTGCAGCTTCATAAAACTTAAGTCAGTGAGACCTTTGCTACAAAGTGTTTCCCTCAGTTTTGTGGCAAATCTTCATCTATAGGCTGCCCATATTACTTTGTAAATCAGGGATATTTTATTGTAATAATGATATTTGAATAACACATTAAGGATCTGGAAGGTTTTGTTTAGTATTCACAATACCTTGCATACATATTATAAACTTCAGTAATAGCCTATATTTGAAATAGCAGTGCAGATACAAAGTCAAAGAATATGTGCCTTACCATTTGATTAAAATAATTTTGCAAAGATAGGGACAACTTTAAAATATAGAAGAACAGCTATAAAGCTACAAAATGAACTTACTTGTCTGTCAATTGGACATAATTTAAGTGATCAAAATCAATGCAATTCAATTTGCACAACATGCACTCCACATAGATTCACTGACTTAGTAGATTCCAAGGGGTCATGTAGCCCAGAGATTACGGTCACCTCACTCATACAATAGTCCACTGAACAAAACTAAAGACAAAATCTTCCTGGCTATGTAGATGAAGACCAACTTTATAACAGTGTTACTTCACCCCACAGTTAAAGATGGGATTATTATTTACCTATAAGAAAAGCATTAGATAATTGCATTTGCTGGGATCAAATATAAAGGAGAAACTCTGTTGGCACTATATCAGCATAGTATGCAAAGTTCTTTATACTTTACTGTATTGTGAAATATGATGAGGTTATGAAATATTGATGGGAGATCAAATAAGAAAATGATAATATTTATGTTATTTCCACCATAGATAATCTTATATTCTTTCTCATGTATTCATCATTTCAATGAAATATGAAGTTGTGATAATAATGACCAGATATGAAGCTGTTCAACAATAATTTCACAAAAAATACACACTGCTCAAAATTTGTCACTAAGGTCAAGGACAAAAATATTATACTGCAGATCTCACCTTCGTAAATACAAGGAGTTTTGTCATGAAAATGGAGAGCAGTGATGGCAAGTCTTCAACCCCCAGGATACCAGATGAGCATGTGACCAAACACTAGATCAAAGCTGAAAGGCAACATAAAAGTTAAAATAAGTAACTCTTCTTATCTGGAAGACAGGATAAAACAGGACAAGTAGTAGATTTTTCTGGTTTTCCATTTTTGGGAAGCTGTGTCAAAAATATATTTCATCCAAAAAGAGACTATTTTTTTTTTTTCAAATAGATACAGAAATCTCAAGCTTTAATTAATGCAGATAAGGATATACATTGCCTCTAGTTCAACACTGTAAAACCGCTGTTGGCTTCATTTGCATTACCAGCTACTCACTTGTCCCATATGTCCATATGATATTTATGAAAGCTCTGAGGTCTTCAATTTTCTGTCAGAGGCTGTAAAGATTAGTTAATGTGTTTTTTCTTTCAGCATAAAAAACCCCTCAACATATGCAAATTCATGGTTTATTCAAATTCATGAAGCCAACTGCAGATTTTTTCCTGCTACTAGTAGAGCAAAAAGCAATAATGTCCTGATAAAAATGGCAGCCTCAAAATTTACACTCTTATCACCTCAACATTTGTTTTTCCACTAATAAAGCACTGAGTTGCTTTTAAGTAGAAAGTAAAAAAACAGACTTCTCTTTCTACTTTTCTGTTGTTTGAATTTTTGTTAAAAGTCCTTAAAAAAACTTGAAGAGGACAACAGGATACAATCAAAAGAGGAAAAAAGCCAACCAAACAACAAACAAGTATCAGGAGCCAACCACACGCCTTACTATTATCTAACACCATCTTAGTGTAATGACCTGATCTTCAGGAAAATTATGGGAAAAACAGTTTTACGAAACTAATAGTACCATAGACACGGTAAAGACATGGGCTTCCAAGTTAGCAAGGATGGCAAGTTTCCGGTGATTATGGAGACTGCAAGGAATACACTGTGCTTCAGAGCAAACAGCAGCATGCAAAGACTGTAAATTCCATCCAAAATTGTGGCCAGGGGGAGTACCTGTGGATTAGAGAGTCATTTAATATGTTTAGCATCTCAAACTGTTTTTCTGCTTTTAACAACAACATTGAAAGCTGATCTACAGACTTTGGCATGGGTGTATGGGGGCCTGTTTAGTTTTTACTCCCTTTACCACATAGTGGGCAGATTTGAGATGCTTATGAGATTAGATAAATAAAATAGATTATTGTCTTCTTTCTGCATCAATTGAATTTTTAACTAACTTGTGATTTCACAGCCAACCATTGCATCTATTTATGTCTCTCCAGCCACTAATTCAAGTCAAACTTTAATTTTAGTTGCATTCTTTATTAAAAAAAATAAAAATACCCTCCACCCTAAAAAACTCAAACAGAAACCCAAAAAAACCATAAACTCCCCCCAAACAACAAAATCAAAACCCAAGTTATATAGTAGAAGACAATCATCCAAACTGGAATGAATTTTAAATGCAAAAGAGCAACAGAAAACAATAAACAAACAAACAAATAAATAAATGAAAAATACCCCCCTCCAAAACTGATTCTTCACTTCTCTGTCAGGTAGGTATTATTTAACTTCTAATTTTGGCAAGAATTCTATTTTCTATTTTGGAAGCTTTAGAGATTTTTTAAAGATCTATCCTATTGTAAGGAAAAGAAGCATACTCAGTATTTTTCACAATCTGACTGCTATGAATCTGTGCCAAGTATGTACAACTGCATATTTTCCAAGTACACATAACCATTTTAATTTTTTTTACATATATACACACATGCATATAATTATAACACTATATTATAACACTCTAACACTATAAAACTTGATATTTTTTAAAATCTGATATAATTCTAGTTTCCCCAAATCTATAGCAAAATGTTTCATACCAGACAAGGCCAAAATGCCTGTAAATGGACTGTGAGACCCAGAGACATCTGATTTTATTGAAAAGATCTTTGATAAGGACAAACTATATTTAGAAAAAGAAATTCCCCTTTCTCCCAACAGCCCATGGTTTTGAAGATATTTTCAGATGCTGCTTTTCTGATATGATAAGATGAAATTCACACCAAAAAACAGAGTAGACTCAAGTGTGACAGCATCTATTTAGGAATAAGCATGAAGCAGCTACGTAAAATGCTCTCAAGTTCTGAAAATATATCTCAGTCTGCCAGCAGAGAAGAATGATAGTAAATTACATTTACCATTATATACTTAATCTATTACAAACCATTTCTGATAACTAATCAAAGTATTCTGCATAGTCTAAGATTCATATACAGGAAAATATAAAGGGCAGTAAAGTGTTATTAATTTTATTACTGGTTTAAAATTTCCAGTTAAATTAACTTTTGACATAAGAAGTCACTAGAAAAATTGTAGTTTCTGTATTAACTTGTTGCTTAATGTGGCATGTGCTGCAAAGAGTTACAAGAAAGGAAAAATATAAATAGGTGAGAGAATTTTGACTTTCTAAATGCTTAACTAAGGACCGTATGTTGTTATAGCTGTCAGGCACATTGGTCATGTGTCCTAAAGCCACACTATAAAAATCTTCCCATATAAACAGCAAATATAATCTTCAAAGTCTGCTATTGAACATGTCTGAGGAACAGTACATAAACTTTGTTACTACATGTTGTTGAAATAGTGGCTTTCCTGGTCTGCTTTACCACCCTAGGTATAAATGATGCTAAGATATATCTGAATAAAAAGATGAGAGGTTCATTAGTACTTGGACAGAGTTGAATTGTCAACCTAGTTTTTACTTATCTTTATATAGATTTTGGATATATATGAATCCTGACAGTGTAGGTTACACAGAAATATCTACATTGAATTTGAGCCTTCTCAGCTTCCTCCATCTACTTCCTACTGTCAATAGTAGAGGAAAAACTGGCTGATAACCATGGTCAGACAGGAAAATTCTGGAATGGTTCATTCTGGTTAGAGTGAACCATCTTAGAATAAAAAAGTAATTGATTGTAACATTTCAATAATGTTTTTATTGTTATTGTTTTCTCAAAACTATTTGGAAAAATCTTTTCAAATTCATTAATTGTTTTATAGTCTCAGTAGTGGAAGCTTTAGTAAATAAAGAAAAACAAAATACAAAAGTTTTAACAGGCTAAACCAGGTGTTTAATAGCTACTATTCCACTTGATACACTTAAGCAGTATAGGACTCCATAAGATCTCTCCCTTCACTTCACTATAGTATTGTGAAGGGAAGAGTAAGTCACTAGAAATGAGGAAATGTATGGAAAATAACGCATTTCTAGTATGATATCAAAGTACTGGAAAGGATTGAAAAAGGAGTTCTAAAGAACAAAAGATATTATAGAGAGAAGCTAAAACAATTTAGATGAAATAGGAGGTTTTCTGCACAGAGTAAGAAATTGTTTCATTTTAAGGCTTCACTTGAAGTTGTGAAAGCAATCTTCCTGTACAAGAGTTTTTTGGGTTTTTTTGAGAAAAAAAAATCCAAGATTTAGACAGTTATGTAGTATTTCAAAGAGTATGAAAACCTGCCAGCAATTTAATCTATTTCACATTCGGATATTCCTGAAGTCTGAGAGCACATTTGGTCACATCTATATTTAAATTTGTTAGACTTAGTCATAATTTCTAAATATACTTTCCATAAGCCATTTTTTTCTTGAAAGAAACATTTACTGAAGAATAATGAATATGAATTATACAAAGAAAATCTTTAAAGAAATTCCTCTTGCATATTTTAAGCTTGTTAAAAAGTTGAGTTTGAAAGACATTGTCATCTAGAGAGATTAATTTCTTTTTATAATAAGAAAAATCATCACAAAAATTGTACTATGGAATATGTCAGTTAAGGTACTCTAGACAGAGAAATTTGTGTCACTGCTACTCTTTTGAAGTTTTGTAAGGCTAGAAATCTTACACTATTTATATCATAGAAATCAGAAATAATTATAATACAGTGCCTTCAACTTGAAGTTAAGACAAATCAAAGGTCATGTTACCTATCTGACAAAACTTTTGACAATTAAGATGGAAGCTAGCTTAGAAAAGAGATTCAGCCATCGAATATGGAAGTCTACTGTCAGCCTTGGGCTCCATCACCATTAAAACTTGACCAATAGTGCCTACAGGAAGTACCGGCAACTCCAAAATAAGGTCTTCCTCAAGAGATCAGTTAGAAAGAGATAGACATAGAAATGAGCAAAGCTCAGTAAACCTTTTCATCCCAATGCAAAAAAATTCCTGACATGTTTGATCTGGATTTTGCATTCTGTGCCAAAGTGAATCCTCTCTTGAATGTGGACATCAACACTGATGCAGAAGTCAGCTCTACATTGATGACCTATTCCTTTTCCTAAATGTACTTTGGAGGCTGCAGATAGTATCAAGTCTTAAAATCTGCCTAAAATTCCCCTTCTAAATCTAGCTATAAAAAAAATAATCCTTGCTTAAAAGTTTGGACCATCTTCCTAAACCTAGCCTGATAATGCTTAACAGACACATAAATTAACCAATTTTCAACAAAGAACTAAACTTAGTTCAACTTAACTTACCAGAAATTCAGCCCTAAATAAAAATTTAACTCTAATTTTGCTTTATCTTTCTCCAGGGCTCATATTTTACAGGACTCAATTAAAATTGTGGTTTATTTTGATCTTGCATCTTGCAAGGTTCAGGCCTTTCTCCAATCCACACAATCACTTAACTGTCATGCTTTGATTACACTCCTAACTGTTGTTCACTCATGTTGACTGATTCTTTTTCACTTACTATGTGTTTGGTTGTCAGGTTTATTCCTTCCCTTTTTTTACCACCAAGCATGGATTTTCCACTTGGAAATTCAAATTCAGTTAACATTTTGCACATAATACAACTTTTTTAGACTCAGCCCTCATCTGGACACACAAACTTAAAGCTAATGTAATTATAATAATCATTGCCAGATGCAGACCTAGAATCGTACTCAAATAATTTTGCCTCTTTACCTTATCAACCAGTCTTTCCTGACAGATCGTTCACAAAGGGTATCCAATAAACATATTACAAGCTCAGACAAAACTTCTTTGATGTGAAGCAATTGACAAGACAAAGAAACATAGAAGGTTGCAGGCCAAAAAAAAACCCTAATAAAGTATTTACTTCTCACAACTAATGCTATCAATGAAACATAGTCAAGTTAGAGACCTGTGGCCAGTAGAGTTCCACAGGGGTTGTTTCTAGGCCCAGTCTTATTCAACTTCTTCATCAATGACCTGTATGAGGGGACAGAGTGTACCCTCAGCAAGTTGGCTGATAACAGCAAACTGGGAGGACTGGCTGATTCCCCAGAAGGCTGTACTGCCATTCAGTGAGTCTCAATAAGCTTGAGAGTTGGGCAGAGAGGAATCTCATGAGGTTGTAGTGGTTTTGCCTTGGCCAGGTTTTTGGTAGCAGGGGGGCTATAGGAGTGGCTTCTTTAAACAAAGATCTGCCAGAAGCTTCCTCTGTAGCTGATAGGGCTAATGCTAGTCAGTTCTAAGATGGACCCTGCAGCTGACCAAGGCCTGGCCAATTAGTGATGGAGGTAAAGCCTCCGTGAATAATGTATTTGAGAATGGGAAGAAGTTGCTGCTCTGTTGCTAAATGCCAGCAGCTGCCAAAGGAACTATGTATGTGAGAATATCTCTGCAGATACCAAGGTCAGTGGAGGTAGGGGAGGTGCTTAGGCCTTGAAAGAAAGATTTCCCTGTGACCTATGGTGCATACCATGCTGAGGCAGATTGTCCCCCTGCAGTCCATGAAGGACCACAGTGGAGCAGAGATCCACTCCTAGCCCATGGAGGACCTCAGAGCGAAGCAGCTGGATACCCAAAGAAGGCTGTGACTCCATGGGAAGCCCACAACGGAGCAACTTCCTGGTAGGTCCAGGGAGCCTGTGGCGAGACAGGAGCCCACAGCAGAGTGGGTTTACTGTCATGACTTGTGATCTTGTGAGGGACTCAGGCTGGAGCAGTCGGTTCCTGAAGGTTGGTTCTCCCTGTGGATGACCCACATTGGGGCAGGGTGTGAGGAGCTGCCCCGTGAGAGGCACCATGCTGGAGCAGTTCATGAGGAACTGTGGCCCATGGGAAGGACACACGTTGGAGAACTTCATGAGGGACTGTCTCCCATGGGAGGGACCCCACACGGTAGCAGTGGGAAGTGTGAGGAGGCCTCCTTAGAAGAAGCAATGGCAAAGTCCACCTGTAATGAACTGACTGCAATCCCCATTCCCCATCCCCTGTGCCACTGGGGTAAGGAAGGAGAGTCTTGGAGAAGGGAGGAGTGGGAGGAGGTGTTTTAAGATTTGCTTTTATTTCTCATCTCACTATTAATAAATCAAACCTTTGTCTCTCCAAGTTGAGTCTGTTTTCCCTGTGATGTTAATTACTGTCTGATCTCCCTGTCCTTATGTCAAGACACAAACTACTTGTCATATTTCTCTCTTCCTTGTCCAGTTTAGAAGGGGGAATAATATTATGACTTGGTGGGCACCTGGCATGCAGCCAGGCATAAACCACCACAAGGTTCCAAAAGGGTAAATGGAGGGTAAATGGAGGTAAAAAGGTATTGCACCTGGGGAGGAACAACTCCATGCACCAGTCCATGCTGGGGGTTGACCTGCTTGAGAGCAGCTCTGAGGAGAGAGACCTGAGAGTTCTGGTGTCCAGCAAACTAAATATGAGCCAGCAATGTGTCCTTGTGGCCAAGAAGGCCAATAGCATTCTAGGATATATTAAGAGGGAACCCTGGCACAGGCTGCCCAGGGAGGGTGTGAAGTTTCCTTCTATGGAGGTTTTCAAAACTTGTCTGGATGTGTTTCTGCGTGGTGTGGTCTAGGTGGACCTGCTTTAACAGGTGAGTTGGACTAGACATTCTCCAGAGATCCCTCCCAACCCCTACCATTCCATTATTCTATGACTGTAATGTCCTACATCCAACTTAGGTATCTTCACCAAAAAGATAAGAAAAAAACCCAATCAACAACAACTTACTACTTACCTACAAGGAGCCTCTCTCCAAGAGCCTCTCTACACAAGATGTCCGAGTCAGACAGGACCATGGCTATGAACTCCTGGATGACTCTAGTCTCCATAATGTGAGTCATCTTTAAAGTGAGATTTTTTTAATCATCAGTCAGACCCACTTTTGGAAGCAGCTCAGTACTCAAGGGCCAGTAAAGCCAGAAACTGGTGAGGAACAAAGAAGATATAATACTAAGAAATTAAGGAAGTTCTCTTGGATTTTTTTTTTAATTCTGCTCTAACCTTATACTTTGTCTTCACTACATAGTCATTCTGTCTCAATATCCCAAATACTTTGTACTTAATAAAAGAAAGAGTTATTGGTTACCCGTTTTTTTCATTTTTCTGGGTAGCTGTAAAAAAATCTACACAAGGCAGTTCACCTTGTGTTCTCTTCTTTCTGTCTATAAGTCTGCTAGCTGAAAGAGTGTTTTCAAAGATGCCATTTTAACACACAGAAAAAAAACACTTGTCTCCCAGAGGAACTGTAAGTAAAGTTTTTATGCACTCTTTTAAATTATATTTGAGAGATACTTTCATCCCATCTCATGTTGAGATTTTTCAGACTACAAATTAATTTGAACTTTTACACTATGAAATAAATTAACAGTAAAGTACCCTTTCAATTTTATAAAATTTTTGGTCTGCAATTGCAAACAAGAATACTGAAATTTGTTTGAGCTTTATTTTTGTAATTTCAAGGACCAAAATTTCAAGGACCAAAAGCAGAAGTAGACCTTATGAGTCAAATCTCAGTCACATTATAAGCACAGAAATTTTATTCTTAAATGGTGATTTAATTAGAAGGGAAAAGGACTATCATTAACTAAGAGGAAACAAGCCAAAACGAAAAACCTAAAATATTTATTGAGCATCCTGCTGATTCTGCAGACAATTTCTTCCAAGTGTACTTGTCATCATAAAAGCTGAGGAAAAAAAATCACTACTACAAGTAGTACTGCCAAAGACCTAACGTCAGAAAAGAAAAGAAAAAAATGTTTTCTTAAGCAGCCCAGGTTTATGAGATTTTGCACATGTATTGTCTTAGTTTTTCACCTCAGCCTGCTCGTATTGCTAAAAAAGTGAATGTCATTTGTGACATTCAGTTGTTACTAGCAACTAGTCACACATTGTATTTTCTTTTATAATAATTAATAATTAATAGTTGTACGATGCAGATAGAAAGCATGATGTAGAATTCAGATTGGAGTCTTTGTTCACATCTACTGTGGAACAAGGACACTTCATCTCTGCACACATACGTCCAACTATCAAAATGTCTGCAGGATGCCCTGAAATAACAATCCTGATTCTGCAAATATGTATGTTGATTTTTACTTTATGAATTCACTGACCTTATTGAAACTCATCACAAACATATAGCTAGGGATGCATACATATCTGAAGGACCGGGGCTATTTGGCCTAGAAAAATGAATTTATAATATAAACAACTGAAATGGTGATTTTTGATAATATTTAGAAAGTAGAGTAATGGATGAAAAACAGATGATCCTATTTTTATTTTTAAAAGTATATGCAGTGTTAGTTCTATTTTGAAAGTCTCAGTAACAGATGACCTACAAAGCTTTATCATATACTCCAGTTACTAAGAGAATAATTATTTTAAATTTTAATGGAAACACTAAAACAACTACATCACCTTGAAAATTATAAATCTCTACAATAGCTTATAAACAAGGATAACCCAAATTGCAATCATTCAGTGTCATTACTCCACAAATGAGGAAGTTAAAGTAACCACTCTTTCATCTTTTCAGAGCTAGTCATAAAAGTACAAAATTAGGAATAAATTATATGCCATTATTATCCCTAGACATCTGTTTCAAAGATCTTGGATTCAAGTCCTTGCTCAGTTATGACTTGTATGACTACAGCTAATTGAAATAGTATGTGCTTCAAAACCCATTTCCAACTTTTCAGAAGATACTTGCCCTCAAAGTGAAATCAATTAAAAACGAACAATGTTGAAATCCAGAAAAAAATACTTTAAAATAGACAGTATTGTTTCAGATACTAGTAACAGATTTTAGTCAACCATGAGAAATCAAACTGTGTAACGTAAAGGCCTTAGAAAGACTTACCTCTGAGACAATTGGACCTTTTGTTAGGCTGTTTTGCTACAGGGAAATACTGACTAATGGTAATTACATACGTTTTGTTCATCCTCCACTTACTATGTAGTTCTGATATGAAACTAATGCACTTGATATATTAGAGACCAACATACTTGTACATTTGAAATGTTTGAAAGACCATTTGAAAGAACATTTAAGCACATTGAAAAGAATAAGAACATGACCATGCCACCAAGAATAGATGAAGATTGAAAAAAAAAAAAAGGTAAAGAATTAAGCAAAGTATCCAAATTAGGACTAAGACACAATAACAAGGTGTTCAGGAAGGGTGCAAAAGAAATCTTACTTTCAATTATTTTTCTTAATGTGTTCTGTCTGGAGGCTTAATTATCAGAGAGATGTTCAAAGAACTGGTGCTTACTTGGAAGAATGGAACCATCTTAAAAACACGTTAAAATACTTCGACAAATAAAGTAAAAAAAAAAAAAAAAAAAGTTAATTGATACTGACTCTCTCCTGAGAAAGTTAGATGATGACATAGCAGCCTTTAATGCTTACCAATGTCCAGAATTAACACAAAACACTAGCAAAAATTCCATACAGACTTCAAACAAGAGAAAGTACAAAAATGCTCGGGAGAGACTATCACCAGTGTGGTCTCTCGCTATCTCCCAGACAGTTCCAGGGATGAACAATTGTGTCCTGTTCTGGAACAAGAGAATACATTTGTGACTCTGCATTTTTTTCCCATTAATTGCATTTCTGCTACCTCAGCCAACAAAGTCATCCTACTTCTGTAAAGTTATAAATAACAAGTAAGTTTCCTGGACTGTATTTTTGTTATAGTATGATAAGTTAAAATGAATAATATAAAATCCACGAGATCATGAAGAAGAGAAACATGAACTTCCTCTTAGCATCTAACCAAATATAGTTGTCTTTATCTGCTTCAAATTAAGTTGACTTGCATAGCTGGAAAACAGACAGAAAAATTCCATTCTTGTAAATGTAAAGGATATTTTCTCATGTCTTTCTGTCAATTCCTCTTCTTTTTCTGAGACAAAGTCTTTCCAAAAGTTATGTCTTCATGATTTGGGAAGAGTAGGACAACTAGAGAGAAAGGAGTCTTGGAAGTCTATCTGGTGTCATTTATGGCGTGCATTTAGAGGAACAGAAGCTCCTAAAAAGGAAAGCTGCAAATTCACAGCTTTACTTTTTATTCTAAGGAAAAAAAAAAAGAAAACAGAAAACAAAAGGCTCAACCTAAATTTCACTGTGGTAAATACAGGAATAGTGCAATGTTAGACCACATTCCACAGAAATGCAATGCGTGGGGAAAGGTCTAAAGAAGTACTTCTAGAGCAATTCAAATGTCATCTTTTATTTTCGTGTCTTTTTTATTTCTAGGAGATATAGGAGAGTAAATAACCATAACCTTTACAAAACAAAGAAGGGAATGCATAGTATATCGATAAGGGAAATCCCTTTTTCTTCTGTGTCTAATGGCTTGTGCCACTATAAATAAGACAATATGCATTTACCACGGCAATAAACTTTCCCAAAGGCACCTTAGTTCATAAGATTGTAAAATAATCTATTCCACTTTTACCTTTCCATTTTAACTTACTACACAAAGAAGAATGATTTACAATTTTGATAACTCATTATTAAAGCAAATGTATGCTACAACAACCCGTGTCTGCATTTACACATTTAGGGTTACATAGGCCAGACTCTACAAGCTCTTCTAATTCAGTAGCTGAAAGCATTTCTTCCTCTTTCACATTATCACATTCGAGCAAGTAAAAAATTAGTTTTACAAAAACACTGTACGCTTTCTCCAGTGGTAACTGCAGTGTTATAGGAAAAGTTGGATTTTGAACTTTCATTCTTAAACTAACACATAAAAGTAAAATCATATGCATTTGACAATAATATGCAACTTGAAACTTGGAAACAATGTTCAAAATTTAATAAAAATGAGAAAGATTTAGCAATAATGCAGAATATCAGAGGCATGCAGATATTAAATTGTACAACACACTAAATAGATATAAATAACACCTTTTTTATTTTTTTCACTATTTTTCCTACAAACAAGTGATTTTAACAATCTTCTTCTCTGCCTCCTCTTCCCACTCTGCCCAGGTCTATACTGCAAAGTAACAGATTTAGGGAGAGGAAATGCAAGTATGAGAGTCTCTGAAAGAGAGAGAGACTGTTTCATATTTCCTGTTCCATGACGTGTGTCTATTTTCACTAGAAAGAAGGAGATTTGAGGATGAGCTCCAATCATTTCAGTATTGGTATTCATGTGTACTGGTACAGATGGATTACTGTTAGTATGACAGGCACCTGACATTAAATGTCAAATTAACATGAAATATAAAGATGGTAATATGTTGAAATTTGTATGCTGTACATTGGACTTAAAAGGCTGTTCAAAATTGATCCTTTGGGACTAATAATGTATTGTAGTCAACTCAGCAGAACATTCTATTTCTTTTATGCCAAAAATCTAATTTTAGAAATGTAAACGAGGGATCTGGTACTGGGTAAAATATTACACAGAGTAAATATGGATCAGAAAGACTTACTATACAAGACGTATCAGAGGAATCAATTAAAAGGAACATAGGGAAAATGCAGAACATATCTGGCTACACAAGCTATTTGCTAAATATGACGTTTACCAGTACAGAATAGCCAATAGCAGTAAATGAATCTCATGACCTACCAACAAGGTGTTTGTTGCATTAAAGCATTATATGCTTCCATTAAAGCTTGTGTAGACCAAGAACTTTTTGAGAAAAGTTCTGCAGGAATATGAAGAAGAGAAGGACTGCAATATATTATTTGCAATTAAAAAAAAAAAAAATCTATTGTTATTTTGAGATTGGCCATTGGAAAGACTTACAGTTTGTTCCCAGTCATGAATGGCTACAGATGGGAAACGTTTTTAGAAATCTGGTTTTTGCTAGGGAGAAATGTCTACATAAATGTTTTCAAAAGAATAAAAGTTCTGAACTAGAAAAGAAGCTATTCAGTCAGTACAGGAAGTCCAAAATAGATCAGTAGCTCTGGCTCCCACGTACTAAACAAAATACCACATTCAACAGATGGAAGTAAAGAATATTTCATACTGGAGGCGAATATCATTATCATGAGGTTATTTAATTGTTTGAGATAGAGTAAAACTTTTTTCATTGACCCATCTATGAACTCTTCCATTTAATTTAAATTTCACCGTCTATTTAAACTGTATTTCTAAGATTTAAAAAAACAGAAAAACTGAAATTAAAAAATCAGTTTGAAGGAAAAATTATCTTCTCTCAGTCAAAATCATTTTGATTATGGATACAAAAGCAGGTAACAGATGGATCTAAAATGTTTTTCAAATGCTTATGGCAACACATCCATGAAATTTGTGAGCATCATTTTTTTCAGAATTAGTTTTCTAGTTTGAGTAAATATTGCAAAATTCCCTTGTGGCCTGAGGTAGACATACATGTAGCTATACACCAGAGTTTATCTACGAAAAATGTTTTGATTTATTTTTCATAATTCAAGATCAATTAGTGCTTTTGTGATATATATTAAATCTGGAAAAAACTGTGCTGCTAAAAGTATTTCTCAACTAGTGTCATTCAAACTGTAAAATAAACGTTTGATAACTGATAAGAGTACCAGAAGAAAATATTTTCATGTTAACCAGATCTTGTGGTTGATGTTAATTATTAATATGTTCAGGAATAAAAATACACTTTGAAACTATATTTCAAGTTTAATTAAAAACTGGTATTTTCATTCCATGTTATCTTTCTTATAATCTACTTTGTTTACATCATACTTAAGTTACAAATTGAAGGCTATTTGTAGAAATAATCAGGTCTATTTTAAGCAGCATCTGTCATGGCTTGTCATTATCAATGAGATCTCTGCTCAAGATTAGTTTTTATGAAAACCACCACTGATATTACTGACATTTGTAATTTTTTTTTTAACATGTGACTTTGGTTCTCATTGCTCATTTTCTCTGTAGAACTTTTTTGTTGTTTTATTTCTCACACTTTAGGAATGTGACAAAACTCGGTAATAAGATCCTGTGTCATCTATTAAGATGTTATGGTTCTCAGAGGTCTGATCTTCTGCAAACAAAAAGAGCATATATGGTAAATGATTTCTCAGGAAAATGTTTTTTCTTTTGGTAGTTTCATCAACAATAGGAAGTATTACAATAGTTTAAAAAGCTCAACTCACAGATAGGACATAGTCAAATCACATCCTATGGTGAAAGCAAGATGTTGCAAATCACAAAAATAATTTGAGATACAAAATTACAGTAAGGTATATTAAGAGAATCTAACTACTGATACATGATATTACTTGTTTAATAATTACTTGTTAAATGGTACTACCTTGCTGAAAATCTAACAGATTATAGAAGTATCAGAAGAGATTATTCACATTCAATAAAACATATGCAAATTAAACTAGACTATGTTGGCTGGGTTATCACTGAGGATGGCATGGTGCCGAATTGTCATGATTTGACATAAAGACACTTCTTGTAATGGGGAAGAGGCTATAAAGATGGCTCCTGTAAGAAGTTGCTCGAAACTCTCCCAGCTCTGAGTCAGACCCACTTCCGGGGCTGAGCCAATCAGACACTTCCACAATCACTTTTTAAGAAGCCAGAAGAGGAGGGTTCTTCCTGTTCTTCCTTCTGTCTGTCCATTCTTTTCCAGCTGGTGGCGGTGCAAGGAGCTGAAAGAGAGGGAGAAGCAACCATGTGGACTACAATATCAATGAGGGAAGAGAGGAGGAGGTGTGCTGGAGCAGAGACTCCCCTGCATCCTGCAGAGAGGACTGGTGAAGCAGAGATTCTTTTGCATTTTGTTGAAGACCCCACATCAGGGCAGCCACTCATTCTATTAAAGGCCCCACATTAGGGGCCGTGACTCACTTCATTAAAGACCCTGTGCTGAGGGCATTGATTATGGCCAGAGGAGGCCATGTGAAAGATCCCATATTCACAGCTGTGCGGAAGAACCCACGCCAAAGAAGTTCATTAAAATTATACCCAGAAGAGCCCATGTCCCATGAGAGAGACCCTGTATCTGCAGAAGCTGCAACTATAGGGAGGAACCCATACCAGAGAAGTTTATTAAGGGCTGTGTACCATGGGAGGACCCCGTATCAGAGCAGGGAAAGAATGTGAAGAGTCTTTCTCTGACAAGAGAGAAGCAGCAGAGTCCATCTGTGTGAGACTGATCACATCTCCCTACCCCCCTAAGCCGTTGAGTGGGGAGGAGGTAGAGATACTGGGAGCACTAAGCTGACCCCAGGAAAAAAGGAGAGTTGGGGGAGGGAGACCTTAAAGTGCTGGTTGTAATTTTCTCATAATCCTACTCTCTTTTTGCTTTTTGTTCTGTTCTGTTTCTTGGAGGCAGTAGAATAAACTGTTCTTATTTTCCTCACTAAGTCCAGTACTGGAGTCTGTTTTGCCCGGAAAAACAGCAAGCCCTCCCTGCCCTTTTCTTGATCCGCTATGTCTTTGGTTATCTTTTTTTCCTCCCACTTCAGTGGAGCCTTTACCATTCTAACGAGGGTGGGGTTGGATGGGGAGCATTGAGCAAGAGACTGTCATGATGCTTCATTGCTGGCCTAGCAAAACCACAACGCAAGGACATAAAAAATTCAAACTATTACATGTCTGCAGTACAAATCATAAAGAAATTGGAATGATTCCTAGGATTTTTCAATTACTTAGCCAAATTCTTTTTGAGCCTCATTCAAGTTACAATAAAGTAGTGTTTCAACCTCTGATGACAAGAGTTCCAGAACTGTCATAACAACTTTTTTTTTTTGTCCACTCCAAATAAAGTACTTCTCTAGGTTATTTAGGAGCTCTCTTATAAAATTATGGATAGACTTTTTGATACCTTGTAGGAACATATACTAGTAACTTGTTCACAAGCTTTATATCAGGGCAATAAGACAATGATAAACTAGGAAAATAAAATAAAAACTATTCCTTAGAAGTCCATGGCAATTGTGGCACTCCATACTGCAGTTTAAGAGAAAGCATGTTGTATAATAAAACACTAGAAAGACTGATCAGAAAAGTCTTCTATTAAAACATCTGCTCAGGTTGGGAATAGAAATTACTGAATGTTGAGAAACAAGGAAATATACCATTAGAAAGGAAGAAGCAGTTATAGCTGCATTAACAAGTTACATTTAGTCTAAGGGTTTCACGAAATATCCCACTGATAATTAACAGACTTTCCCTATCTAATCAGCACTGACTTATTTCAGGCAACTGCAAAAACAATCAGAGATTCCAATTACAGTTACTATATCTATTAACTTCCAGGTGGGACTGACAAAAGAATTGTAGATAATGACTTTATTCCAGCATCAGAATGGTATATTAGCTGAAGTATGTAGAATTATGTTAGAAGAAAAAAAAACCTGTAAATGAACTTTAAAATATTTGACAGATATGAATTTGTCAGAATAATGTTATCATGAAGCCATGAAAGAAAAGCTTATATTTCCAAGCAAATTTGGTTGTGTTCCTTTAGTAAAACATCTAAAAAGACAATAACTAAGCATATATCCCACCAAGGTATTACATGTTCTCAAAAGAAGTTGAAATGAAAAAAAAAAACCCCAAATCAGATCTACTGAACATAATTGTGGATCATGCCAGTTACTATTTGAAATGTAGAAGTTTAAAGAATGTACCCCTTTTCCCCATCCCCCAAAGAGAGTTGCCATATTAACTTACCTACTTATTACTTAAGTAGGGCATTCAGAATTTATGGTAGATCTCAACTTGCAAAGAAAAAAAAATTAATTACTATATTTGCAATGAAAATGTAAGAAGAAAAGACATAACATCATCCAGTCCATTCTCGTTCAATTTTTCAAACAAAATCCATGGAATTCCAACTCCTTATAGAAAAATGTCGAGATCTTTATAAAATTTTTCAAGTGTCTATTTTCTTACACATACATATAAGCTGAGTATGTATATAATTTGCACAGTTGTTAATAAACAGAAGGTGAAAAACTACTGTAACTCAGGAAAAGACAAGGGAAGTTCTACCAGATATCTTGGCACAAGATTGATACTTAAATTTATCACTAGAGGCTTCAACAGTTTTGTTAAGTAATCTCTTCTTAAATTGGTTTAAACACAAAGGAATAAAGATAAATAACAGAAAGTTCACATTATGCACACTGTGTAAAAGGAGAAAAAAAGAAGTTTCCCAAAGCTTCTAGGGAGATTCTACTACAAGAGTAAATCCATATTCAAAACTTGAAATGATATACACAACCAATCTGAACAGTAATGTTTCAAATTAAACAAATCAACCACATCAAACCAAATCAGCAGTTTAACTGTTCATCACACCAGAACTGCATCAGATATGATCCTCTGCAGAATAGCTAAAGGAAACAAACAAAAAGAGATATTAATTCCAATTTGTAAGCGCACTTGAAACCTTGCTAACAGCCTATATTGTTGACAATTTTACTAGACTAAAATGATTCAAACATATTTTCTTATCAAATTTCAGCAACATATTTTTTCAACTTTTTCAACTTTTTCACCAAGTTAGGCTTTCCCTCATCCATAACTTCAAAGAACTGGCACATTTGGGGTAAGTTTTCATTATGCATTTATTTGTAAATTAAACCAGTTTTCATTCCTACTATCTCCCTCTCTTGAAAATAAATTCATACTCCATTTGGAATATAATTTATTATCATCTAAACAGTACTTAATTTTAATAACTTTATTACTTATCATGAAGTATATAAGTTTTAGCACTGCCCTAGTCTATTAATACACAGATTAAAACAGAATTCTCATTGTGAAAACACACATTAATACAAAGATGTGAGATGTTATGACATCTGTGTGCAAGTCTAAACAAAAGTTTCAATCATAAGACTTAACCTTCTCTTCTTTCAGTACAATGTTTATAATCAATACAACTCAGTCCCAGAAAGTTACAGGTTCACTTTCTGGGTACTAGTAGCTAGAGACGTGTAGTTTTTACTCCTTTGATATGCAAAACAAAGTAATTATTTCTTAAATGATTTCCTACAAATCTGACTCAAGCTATACCTCACATAGTCCTCTCTTGTGGCATGTAATGTATATACATACATATATAGGTTTACACACACACTTCACATATCTCTTGAGTAAATGACATATAGAGTTAATGAGAAATGATTGAATACATATGCATGAGTCTATCACTTAATAAACTCTCCAATCTTTTAAGGACCTTCATATTTTACTTCTAAGCAAGTATAGTGGAATTTTATTTACTTGATATAAGAAAAGAAAATACAAGGAAAAAAAAAAACCTTATATTTTTATTAATATGAAAGAAGCCAGATCTCCAGAGCAAGATAGTTCCAGGAAATGCAGTTGTTTACTGGAGTACATTTGTTCTTGTATGTCATCTGAAAAAACTATACAATAATGGAACACCTCTGCTGAAAAACTTAGGAGTGCTTTTTTCTTAACTCAGAATATTCAAAAGCAAAAGTGACAGACCTAGCAACTTTTACCCTGACTGAACAGGTATAAATGAAATAGATATGACAGAAAGAATGTTAACACTTACAGAAAGTCAGAATAGTGGGCTGCTTTGGCAATTTATTAGCTTCCTCAGTTCAGCAAAGGGACAACTCACTTTTCATTGTTTTGTGAGAAATATAAGAATAAAAATTAATTTGGACAGGCCATGGGCTTCTTGTACTCTCCATAGTTATCACAGTATCTCAAGAGTTGGAAGGGATCTCAAAAGATAATCCAGTCCAAATGCCCTGCTATAGCAGGACCTCCTAGAGTAGGTCACACAGGAACTCATCCAGCTGCGTTTTGAATATCCCCAGAAAAGGAGACTCCACAACCCATCTGAGCAGCCTGTTCCAGTGCTCCATCATCCTCACAGTGAAGAAATTTTCCCTGCTGTTTCTTTTGAATCTCTCATGTTCCAGCTTGTACCCACTGCCACTGTCCTGTCATTGGACATCATTGAGAAGAGCCTGGCTCCATCCTCCTGACACCTTCACTTTACGGATTCATATACATTAATTTCATCACCCCTCAGTCTCCTCCAAGTTGAAGAGCCCCCGCTCCCTCAGCCTTTCATCATAAGGAAGATGCTCCATTCCCTTAATCAGTCATTTCACTTCTGCTGGGTATTAAGTTAGCTATTTTATCACACTGATTTTAAAAAACTAGTTTAAACAGAGCCATTTTTATTACCTTTGTTGCACTCAAATATATTACCAGGAACGTTATGCTGGAATTATTTGTTTTCCACTTATCCCAAACAAAGTAAGCTCTGAACTGAACTGAGGAACTAAACTGTAGTTCTGCATCAAATCCTAGATTATTTTTCAAACATCTTCAGAGTGTGTATGCATACTTACATTTAATGAAATCTCAAACAATTGTCATAATACAGCATTACTAGTATGAAAGTGCTCTCTTGTCAAAATTATAAAGCACACTTGCACATGTAAACAACTATGCACTTTCCACATACATATACAAACTGACCTAATTTGACTCATCACCTAAGTAGCTTTAGTTTGCATCAAAGAAAGGAGAATTAATGTATAATTCCTATTACCTTTTAGTTATACTCCTTTAGTTGCCAGGTTCAATGAGTACACTACAAAAATATTTAGACCAAGACTTGTATTAGGATAGACACAGCCTCCGGCACTCTTGCTCATTATGTTGATCTAAGTCATAGTGTGCCTTAATGATGGGTTGGAAAATCCATCTCATTTGAAGTGCACAACCTGAGGTTATATTTAACAGGATTCATTCTAACGTACTTTGCTTCCACTTGGTATTGGTTTTCTTGGGTAGAGATTTTCATTGGAGAAAAAATAACACTGGAGATAAACAACAGGAGACTAAAACAACTTAGTCTACAAGGATGAAAGTAATGCTATCACTTTTAAACACATCAGGTGCTTAGGAGAGCCAGTTCCATGTCTTAGTAAAATAGGATTGTTGCATGTATCTTTATTTTCCAGGGTTCAGCTTTGGATGTGATATGAGATCCAGCCTAGAACCATTAAGCAGGACTCTCTTAGACGGTTTTCTTGCACATTTTGAGTTATCAGTTTTCTATAAATTAACAAAATACTGCTACACATGCATGAGATAAGAAAAAAGAACAAAAGAATGTTCTGCTCAAAGATATATTGATTTCAACTAAATCACTTAATATACTTACTATGGTGGTTTGGATTATTTTTTGTTAAAGTGTGTTACTTTTCTGCTTCCATTCACATTACTACCATGTTTTCTCTCCTGCCTACACTTTAATTCTAACTACATTTTATCTTCTGTAAATGTTTTTGAGGTCAGTCTTTTCTGAAGCCTTTTGGAAAAGGAATGTTTACTTTCAGATGTAGCATGCATCTCTGGCAACATTTTCATGACCTGTGACTACTATATCCTATAATATGTGTTCTAAGAAGAGTTAAACCTGAAGCTATCATTAAAATCAAAAAAACCTGCTAAATTTAAGAATAGTTAAAAAAAAAAATTGCAAAAGTTCTAAAGCAAGTCACCTCCACAAAGACATGTGTTATCACTGAAAAGTGTGCTTTAGCTTGTTTAGACTATCTAAACACTGGTCTCACCTCTGTCCACTCTCCACATGCTTGTCTCTTATTTTTTCCCATTCTTTTAGTACTCTATTTTCCTAAATCTTTCCCAGTGTAATTTTGGCCTTTTGGATCCCTGCAAAGTCCTGATTTTTTGAGTTGGTTTTTTTTGGGTTCTGGTTTTGATGGGATTTTTTGCGAACTTATGAAAATAGTGCCAAGTAAGGATGAAAGTTATACAGCAGTGATATGAGCAATACAGAATACATTTCGAGTTGAATTTTATTTAAATTACTTAGAAATAAGAATCTAGTCTGTACATTGCTTCTCTGGCCTTACTGTGAGAAATGCTATAAATTTTTCAAATTATGGTTTGGGCTGACTTGCCTTGAAGTTTAACATAAAAAAAAGAACAAAAAACACACACAAATTACCTACTCTAGGAATATGCTCTTCCGTTAATATGAATGGCCAAGATTTCCATCGATACTGAAAGAAATTCTGTGAAAGAAAATCATCTCTTATAATTCTTAATATACTTAGCAGAATACAATCCTCAGGATAAGTTTTTTCTCCAATGAACTAAAATGAGCATGTTCCCTTAACCATGGCAAGCACCAAGACTACAGCTTTCCCCTTCCTTGCAACTTAAGCCAAAGCTATTTATATAACTTGAAGCGTATAATACACATTTATACCCTCTATATCTACATTTTACATTAATATTTTCAGATAAGATCAGCCGAATACCTTACCTAGAGTTCAACTGTTTTTCCTAGGTAAGTTGTACTTTTCTTGTCCAATAAAATGTTGCGCTAAGATGACCACCATTTCAGGGACACTTAAAAAGATGACAACTACTGTGATCACATACCACAGACTCTAGAACACAGCCAAGCAACAAATGCAGTAACTCTCTCGTCTTAATGGACACCTCTATGAATATGAACTAAAGCCTTTGCCTGTACGAGCATAGGATATTTCATGTACTCTTCAATGATGTTGTGTTTGATTAACAACATTTGAATGCCTGTAACAAAAGTTAAATTCTGCTCACTTCTTCCTTAAAGTTCTAAAAAAACCCTGTAGTCTTCAGAATGACAACACATAGAGCATTACAAATCAAAAATCAGTAGAACGTTGGGCAGCTAGAAACATAGAGCACAGAAACATGAATTAAAACAAAGGTGGTGGCTGTTGTTATATAGGCCACATTTAGAACGGCAAAAAAAACTTCACTCCTTTTGACAGAATAAATCTCTTAATGTCATAACAGTGCAACAATTTAAATTACTTGACATGAAAGTGATTCAAAAAGCTAGTGCAGGTAAGGATCTAGTTAAAGTTTTTGTTTAAAATAACTGTTCCTGTGTTGTAGCTAGTTATGGAGTTTCTCTTTTCTTCTACTGATCCACATTGCTCCAATATGTAGATTAAAAGTTTATTAAAAATGACCTTTCCACAAATTCGTATTGAAAATAAGCAGTGAAGGTTAGGTTTGTATCATATTTCATGGATATCAAACTATGACAGACATTTCTAAATAAATAGTATTTTAAAAGAAACATAAAAAATATCTGAAAATTTGTTCTGAGGTTGCTGAATGTCTTTTGAGACCTGATTGTGTGGGATGAAGGACAGTAGCTACTCATTGGTTCCAATCTTATTTGTCTTTATCAGTAAACTAAGCAAACATTTAAAAATAGTCTTTATTAATGGAATGGATTATTGTTGCTGTTGTTGTATAAAGCATCAAAAACATATTTTAGCCCAAAAGCCAAGACAGGAACTAGTAAAAAGCATTCTGAGTCAAAATTCCTGTAAAAGCGCTTTATATCACCTGGCAAGTCAGACATTCTGCTGTGGAGTGACAGGCAGATAGACTGCAAGGTTTCAGCATATAACTTAAATTTGGTAAAAGACATCAAGATAGAGAGTACTTACAAGCTGGGGATTCTTCTATTGAAACAAAGCCCAAACAAGCAAACAAATAAAAAAATAAGCCTTTTGAGTACATCCTTTAGAAAATTTCATTTCATATAGAGGTCCCAGTCATATCCTAAAGAGCACTGTTAGTATTAAAAATAGAGTAGTTCCAGATAAAGAATAAGACCAAGAGTTAACCTTACATATGTTCAGTCATTGGACTGAATCAAAGACACTTTTACGTGATACCCCTTATCTGTGAATATCTCAACTGGGATATTTCAGGGCACACAAATTTATGTATTGCCTCAAATAATACTTTTAGAAATACAAACAAAATTATTATTTAATTCTTACATAAAAGGAAATAAACCTATCATATTGCTTAATCGAGTTCTGATTTGTTGTTATGTCACTTTCAAAAATATTAAACCAAGGAATTGCATTTTGCGTAAGTAAAATATTAATTAATTGGTATCATTTTACTTACACTGATATTTGACAAAGTCTATGTTACAAGTACCCTTCCCAGAATATCCATCTTAGACCACAGTAGAAGAAAATTTTAAAGCAAAATGAACAACAAAACCTCCTTAATTGTCGTTAACAATGGCATTAACATAGACAGTAAACACCTACATGAGAAGAATATTTTACAGTTCTGCTGCCTCCTCTGAATTAAATCATGACATTTGCATTTTCTCACATTTCCTTTCCCTTTCTTTCATATGTATTAATTTTAAATGTGAGTTGAAGGTAAGAATGAAAAAATGGCATCTAAGCAAAAAAATAAAAAATTGAAAGTAGTCAAAATAATTTTTTCTAAGCTTGATAAAATGAGGACACAGTGAACACAAAGGCACAAAAGTAGTTCCTCTCATTGCTTCCCTATGTCATTTTTATAAAGTTTGGTGCACAATTCTGTTCCACTCTTTCCTTCTCTTCTATGAAGTTCAGGCTCACTCTTCTGTACTTAGGACAGAGCAGGAAGTTTCCAACTAGTTATAAGGCATTTAAAACAATAGAAGTAAAAAACATTTTATGGTATTTTACAACAGCCCAACAAACTGGAAGCAAGCTCAGACTCCAGTCAACCCTTTGCCTCTAACTGAAGCACTGCACTGATACCTGCCTTTAGGATAGTACACAGACTGTCTTCTTTATTTGCAAGGGATGTAACATCTCTTAAATTAGTTACCACTATTGTATTCATAAACAGCCTAAAAGGTGTGAAAGGCCACCTAATGATTCAGATTAAAGACAGCAGAAGAGGCTATAGTAGCGGCACAGTTCTTCAACGTGGAAATCAAACCTAGTTAGTTCTAGTGCTAGAAAACTCTGTACCTTATCTTTTGTTCAATCTTATTGCACTTTAAATCTGTGTATCTGTAGGATAGTAAAATGGTACTTTAGAACAACAGAACATTCTGTAAAGATGTAGAAATGTGTGAGATATTTAAAAAAAATATCATATCCTGTTGGTACACTGAAACATACACCTAAATTCCAGACATTTTCTTTATAGGAATTGAATTACTTTACCAAAGACACTTAACTAAAATGAAAGTACACTTGTCTTCAGAAAAGAGAGATTTCTTGACAAACTTTTCTTGCTTTACATGAAACAACTGGATGTTACTAGTAAAGGAAGTGAGATGGGCATTCTAGCAGTAGAATGACAGAAATTCAGAACCAAATAATGTACCCTGCAAGCTGTAGAAATTATGGAGGGGTATAACATTTATCTTCCCAGTTACCCCATGTAAACTTCTTTCAGTTTCCTGACACATTTTCAAAAGAACTGATCAACCTATATGTATTCAGCTACCTCCAAAAACTTTCTGAAATATATCTTCAACTATTTCAACAGGGATCATTTTCTTATTCATTCACAGGTTTCTCTATTAAGCAACCTTCTTTCCTCTTTAAAATAGCCTAGCCTTTATCTAGCAGATTGACAGTACTTTTATATTTACTTTCCCATTCTGACAAAATAATTGAATAATTTTACAGAATAATTTTACGGAATCACAGAATCATGAGGGTTAGGAGGGACCTCTAAAGATCATCTAGTTCAACACCTCTGCTAAAACAGGTCCACCTAGATCATGTCACTCAGGAACGTATTCAGGAGGGTTTTGAACAGAGAAAGAGACTCCACACCCTCCCTGGGCAGCCTGTGCCAGGGCTCCCTCATCTTACAATAAAGAAGTTTTTCCTTAAGTTTAAGTGGAACTTCTTGTGTTCCAGCTTTGGTCCTTTACTCCTTGTCCTGTCATTGGACACTACAGAAAAAAAGCATTGCCCCAACCTCTTGACATACACCTTTCAAGTATTTGTAAGTATTAATGAGGTACTCCCCCAGTCTCCTCCAGGCTAAACAGACCCAGGTCTCACAGCCTTTCCTCATAAGGAAGATGCTCCAGTCCCCTGATCATCTTGGTGGCCCTGCACTGGGCTTTTTCTAGAAGTTCTCTGTCCCTCTTGAGCTGAGGAGCCCAAAATTGGACAGAGTATTCCAGATAAAGCCTCGCCAGGGCAGAGTAGAAGGGGAGGAGAACCTCCCTCAACCTGCTGGCCATACTCTTCTTGATATATCATTGATATTCTTGGCCCCAAAGGCACATTTCTGGCTCATGTTTATCATCATTTCTGAAACCTATATTTTTCAATTGTCAAATTCCATTTCACACCTTTGTTTACACACTTTTTTTATTTCAACACTCTAAACTGAATAATTTTCCTCCTCTTTCCCATTTCCTCTCCTTTTTTCCTTGTTTGCTCAGAGTTGCCAGCATCCTTTTCAATAGGGTTTCATTTTTGTTCCTGCAATAGCAGTTTTATCTATTTCTATTTTTTGTTGTCTGCATGACACTTCATAGAGTAACTTTACTACTGAATCCTAAAAAACTTTCAGTTTTGGGCCACTAACAAAAATGCTTGAAACAGAATTCTATTCTGTTGCTCTCAAAAACATCTGAGCAGTGACACTGAAAGACAGTAAACAGACAATTATTGATCCAACCACTTAAAAAATCTGCAGCCACTGCAGGTAGGTTTATGTTGTATCTTATGAGAGATTCCTATATGTTTTCTTAAATATACAAGAACATTTCTATTCCTCTCCAATATTTTGCTGATTCATATGATACTATGCATAAGGTCATACAAGTCAAGATGCCTTCTATTTGATTAAGGGAAACGTGAGCTTCGGGAAGCTCAAAATTTCCACAGGAGTTTTATAAAGGACAGAACTGACTCTCCATAACCAGACAAAAACTCTTACCATCCAGGCACACCTGCCTGCATTAAATGACTAGTCTGAAGCAGTAAAATAATGTAAGCATTTAATCTAGATCTCTTTGGATGTAGTATTGGCATTGACTTGAAAGATCTTTGTACAAATTATATGAATTTTAGAAATGTCATAAAAATTATTCATGTGCATGAGTGTTTCTATGGGCATTCAAATATAACAAATACAATCATCACAAATATCTATACAAACATGAAAGACTGCAGTACTTAGCAGCCAATATTTTTGCTTTACTCTTTAATTTCTTGTGTTGCATGGCAGATTTAACAGGTCCATGAAGGCTTGGGATAACTAAAGTTAAATATATTAGTTGCAGCAGCATTGTAGTTTACAAAACAAGTCTGCATTGTTGGGTGAAGCAATGGAGTCTGTTACACACTCACAGGTTGCAGAAATCATGAGGCATAGACAACATAATATTTTTTTTAAAGAAGATTTTCATATAATCTGTTTCTATTGGTAGTCATTTTCATAAAAAATATCTTCACTTGTGCATTACCTCATATTATTCAGAAAACATTTAATGTAAACTTTGTTCTTTTATTACTTGGCATTCTTTCTGTGTAACAGTTCTGAAGACACGTCAGATAATAGTTCGTTTGGGCACACAAGTGCTTTACAAACACAAGAAAAAGCTGGGCATTTTTTATGTCGCAGGTTTACTTTTGAGTTTCTGTAATTTTTCTTTTCCAAAAATGTGGAATATCAAACAATTGCCTCTTTAAATACTATGGTATTAAAGATTCAACATCACTTAATTTCAGAATTCACTTTTTTGAATATGGGCAATTCTGGTCATTAAGGCATGAAGCACTCAGAAGTATATTCAAGAGATATAGGGTGAAACAAGGGTGCATAAGGAAAAGGAGACAGAAAAAAAAAGCAGAAAGGAAACCAGGCTTTATGTTAGTCATTTTCTGACAGCAGATAAGGTTAAATATCTATTTCTTGCACAAATCATCATGAAGTGACAGTAAATAAACAAATTTTCTACTTTTAAGCATATCCAAATAAAAATCATAGACAAGAACACCATTTTATGAGGGAAAATCGTTGATGAAAAGACACTCAGGCTTGCACTTTTGCAATGCCCGATCTGCATACACACAATTCACCTGTAGGCAAGAAGTTCCACACTCTGGGCAATGATCACAAAATTTAATTTGCAGAGGATTAGCTCTATAAAACAATCTCTGGAGACTTTATGCTACAGAATAATGGGAGGAAATATACACTTAATTCAATGAATTTGATAGGACAAGAAGCTTATGATGGCTCAAAAAGTAAAGACAAGGTTAAGGACAACCTGTAGTATAGAAAATAAAGTTAGCTAAACAGTCTTCACAGAAAAGATGGACTAACACCTACCACCCTCTTCTCCCATTTTCAAAAGGGGGAAAATAAATCAGTTGCCTGGCTCCTCAGGCAGTACTTTGACTTCAGCAGCTGATCTAGGCCTTCATTAGTTATTTTCCCTAAAGTAGTTCTCATAATTCCTTCTTAAAGAAAAAAGATATTGGCTTATTTTATGCTTAACTTCTATTGATGGCATTGGTCATTTCCATAATGATAATAG
Source organism: Colius striatus (assembly GCF_028858725.1). Taxonomy (NCBI): domain Eukaryota; kingdom Metazoa; phylum Chordata; class Aves; order Coliiformes; family Coliidae; genus Colius; species Colius striatus. The sequence goes on from NC_084761.1 coordinate 31,178,366, forward strand.
AGCCTGATCACTGTCTGTCTTTTGTGACATAGTAATAATGTGAAAGAGGCTTAAGGCCACCTTAGGCAACAATCTAGGGATATTAGTATATATGAGGTGCCACGGGCTCACCACTTTAAAAGTATGCAGTAATATCAGGTGAGGACAAAGCAATAGGTAGTTATGAGATAACTTGTCCCCAGGGCAGGTTTTATTCCAGCTTTCAATAGATACTAGTTTGTGTCCTGGAAGAAAAGAATTATATGGCTTCTAAAAATCCATATATATTGTTTTCTTTATAATTTTTCTTAATATTCTAACTCTACAGCCTTGTTAAATAAATGGATGAATCTATTGTGAAAAGCTAAAGTGTCAATAATAGCAAGCTAGCTGAGAGGATTCTAGATTTATACTGTAACAATGTGATGATTGCACCTGAGTATCCCCAGCCCTCTTTTGGAACTTACTACTCTTCATAAGAAGTTAAAAGATAAGAATATAAGAGTGTCCTATCATCCTCATTGAAATGCTGAAAGTGCAAAGTCATACAATACTAGAAGTCCAATATTATAATCAGTAATGAAATATTATCACTGCAGAGTTACCCTAGGTAGCATTATGACAGTTGAAGGAAGCGTACATGTGACATTCTAATAGATGATTAGATGGATCTCTGAAATAGGTAAGCTAGGTAAGCAATAGGTACTGTTAATATAGCATTAAGGGTCAGGGAAGTTAAAACACATTACTGCATCACTTTAATTGGTTCCATAAATTGTAATGTAAAAAGTTAATCCTTGAGCTCTGAGGCTGTTAAGACATAGAAATTCAGACTATAGCCCACAAAAAGTATGAGGTTTTATCTTGTATTAGTACCACTGGGAACAGAGTAATACCACTAATATAATCTCAAATGGTGGAACTCTATTCAAGCAATCCAGCCTTTATTCTTTCTTTTGAAACCCCCACCACATTTTACTTCATTACCTCATTGTAGATTTTCCTCTTCTGACCATTCACTGACACATCAGTATATTTTAACTGTAAGAATATGGGGAATGTAAGGGTACATATATATCTGGAGCATAAGAGTACCTCATTTATGAACACAGAAACCAAAAGCAAGACATAGGACACATAATAAATCACAAAGAGATATATAAATCCCAAAATAGGAGATAGATAATTAAGACTATAACCAAGACCACCACTTATGGTTGCTTGCTGAAGGAACAAGCAGTGTTTTTGAACTGATAGGAGGATGGGAAGCAAATTTGCATTATTATGAATCTCAAGGGAAAGAACAAACTTACTATAGGGTGTGTGAGTGGATTTGTAGGATCATTTGTAGAACATTATTGGATGTTTTAAGGTGACTGTGGCAATGTATATAACTTACTATAGGTGTTCAGGAGAGGGCAAAAGACAGAGGAAGAAGAAATGACTGTGAATGAGTGAGGAGTGACATGGCTAAATGGAAAGAGGGATGATAAAAGGAAGGATCTCTTGGCTATCACTACCAAGCATAAAATGAATTTATACACAGAAAATAAGTAATAAGTCTACAAACCTTTACTAAACAATATTAATAAAGGAACTCTGAAGCACCCATATATCATTATTATAATTATTAGGAGCATAATATTCCAGTCTTATATACGGTTTTAGTTTTCCTTGAACATCTGTGTTAATCCAGTATTATTTCTTTGGTCTGTTGAATTATGAGAAAGGTTGTTTCATATCACAGTGGAGTACAACGATTATTCAGTACAGATTTTTAAATTATTATTTAAAATAATATACCAAGCAACAAGCTCAGCCCTCTAATATCAATGTGATATTACATAAAATTCAGGTATTAAGGTGACAATTAAAAAAAATGTTAAACCTGCTACATTGTATATGCAAAAGACCCACATTGGTATATTATATGTCAGTGTATGTATAACCTACCTATTAAAACCATAAAGAAAACAATTAAAAAACCAAGAACTCATCTCACAATTTGTGACAAATAGTGTAAAACACCAAAAATTGGCATTACTAAACCTGAGTCTGTCAGTGTTCTTTACATGTATCTTTGTACATTGTTGCATTTGTACACTGTTTCGTAGCTGATGTCTTAAAACTGTACTAACAGCTATATCGGTACTCTAAGAAAAAGTAAGCTTGAGTTTCTGAGAATAATATTAAAGGGCAGCATTTGTTTATTTGTTTTTAACTACCAAGACAGCAACTGCCAAGATTACTTTTTGTTTCCATGTATATCAGCCTTATGCTTTTTCTTACTCTCTACAGAAATACTTAAAAAGATAAATGACAACAAGAAGCACTTTCAACTTGGAATCACTTAACATTTCCTGACACTACCATGCAAGACAATTATTCTCTGGATTGTACAGTACAGTATGCACAGCCGTTGGCTGTTCTGTGAGTTTCTCTTACAGAAGTATAATTGCTTCAGGGGGATTGAGTACATGGAACTAATTGATGTATAACATTTAAGAAATGTAACACAATTTTATGCCTGTGTAAAAATGTCAAAAGTAATTCATAGGATTTGAAGAAATTTCACTGTTGGCAGAATCAATAGCTACACATGGGAAATTATTTCAAATAAGAGTGTCACATCTAATATAAAACTCTCACTGAAAAAGTAAACTTTGTGGGTGATATTGATACAGCTACCCAGTGACAGTTGGGATAACAATCAAGATATAGAAAAAAACATACATTTTAAGAAATGCATGTGCATGCTTGCTGAAAAATTAAAATTATTTTTTGTTTTATTCATATAAATATAGAAATCACTTGGAATATGAACACATTAGTATGTAAATAGTCTAGGTCTAATGACAACTAAAGAAACACGAACTTTAATCAACAAGTACATACATGATATGCAACTGGAGTTAAAAATGTTCATAACAAGAAATCATAAATAATTCTGATGTCACAGTCCTCAAGCTGTAACACATCTTTGAACTAAAAAACCTTTCTCTTACCTTTAGTAAAAAACAGTCACATACACTTGTCAATGAAATGAAGGCAAGGTAATCGCAGTTCCTGCTTCTGCATATGTGATGACTAGAAACCTGAAAAATATAGTATCATAGAATAATAGAATGGTAAGGTTGGAAGGAACCTTTAGAGATCATCTAGTCCAACTCCCTTGCTGTAGCAAGTCCACCTAGATCAGGTCACAAAGCAAAGCATCCAGGTGGGTCCTGAAGAACTCCAAGGAAAGAATTCCACAACCCCTCTGGATAGCCTGTGTCAGGGCTCCCTCACTCTCTCAGTGAAATATTTTTTTCTTATGTTAAAATGGAACATTTTGTGTTCCAGCTTCATGCCATTACCCCTTGTCCTGTTGTTAGATACAATGGAAAAAAGGGTTGCCTCAACCTCCTGACACGCACCATTGAAATATTTGTAAATATTAATGAGATCTTCTCTCAGTCTCCATTTTTAGTAGACTAAACAGCAGCCTTTCCTCGTATGACAGATGTTCCAGTCCCCCGATCATCTTGATGGCCCTGCGCTGGACTCTGTCCAGCAGTTCTCTGTCCCTCTTGAGCTGGGGAGCCCAGAACTGAACACAATACTCCAGATACTCCAGTATTCAAGATGCCTCATCAGGGTAGAGTAGAGGGGGAGGAGAACCTCCCTTGACCTGCTGGCTACACTCTTATTGATGCATCCCAGGATGCCATTGGCCTTCTTGGCCACAACGGCACATTGCTGGCTTATCTTTAGCTTATTATCAACCAGGACTCCCAGGTCTCTCTCTGCAGAGCTGCTCTCCAGTTCAATCCCCAGCCTGAACCGGTGCATGGGATTGTTCCTTCCCAGATGCAGCGCTCTGCACTTGTCCTTGTTGAACCTCAAGAGGTTCCTCTCTGCCCACCTCTCAAGTCAGTTGAGATCCCGTTGAATGGCAGCACAGCCTTCTGGGGAATCAGCCAGTCCTCCCAGTTTGCTGTCGTCAGCCAACTTGCTGAGGGTACACTCTGTCCCCTCATCCAGGTCATTGATGAAGATGTTGAACAAGACTGGCCCAGAACTGATCCCTGTGGAACTTCTCTGGCCACGGACCTCCAACTTAATTCTGTGCCACTGGTATCAATAAATTCAAAATTCGTATGATGAAAAAAACATTTTAAAAATACTTCAGTCATTATGATAAAGAACATACCATCAGAACCAATTCTGAAATTTCATTGACATTTGTTAAGGAGTAAGAGAAATAGAATTTATTTTTATTGATTTTTTGAATTATAGATTCTGAAATGGTGTCATTTCAGATAAGTTCATGTATTTTGTATGAAAAATTTAGGACCACTTTGATTAATCCACAAAGTCAAATGCAAATTGTGCTTCAACAGTTTATCTTACCCTTTCTGTTTCAAATATGCATTTACAAGTTGCAGAAAGAGTCTTGTTTAGTTACAGTAGAGATAAAATCTATGAATTTTTTTCAGGATCAAAGATGACCTTATACGATGAATCTTCAGGAGCATTTGTAGTGGAAGTGTTTCTACAAATTTCCATGAGGTTTATGCACTAAGGATTTAAGTTTTGCACATTTATTGATAGTCAGTCTTTATGAGCAAATGTGCAAAGTAAAGCAGCATAGATTTTTTTTTTCTTTGTTTTTCCCAGGAGGAATAAGCACTGACGTAAAATTAAGGATAGCATCATGATTTTTCCATCACTTAGCATTGTCTTGCGTGATCTGTTTCAGAGAGCTGAGCAACTTACAAATTCAAACCCAGTGGGGCACACTAAATAATAAAACATGGGTATAAAACAAATATAGGATCTTTTAATCTGCTTTTATAGTGGGCCAAATTGAGTTTACACTAAAGAACACTTTTGATTTATTATTGGTAAATATAAGAAATTTACATTCACATTAGTGTAGCACTGCTCATTTCAATAGACAGAAGAGTATAAGTAGTGAATGAGAACCAGTTTCCCATGCCTGTTCACCATGATCTTTGAGACTGCAGCAAATGAATGAGGGAGGTATTCACCGAAACAGTGAAAATAAAAATAAATATTGAACAGCTGCATCGTTAACTGTGCAGTTCAATCTGCATGTTAAATGAGGAAAAAATCCCACTGAAATAAAACAATGTGTTAAAATAATTACCATATTATAATGTTTGTGCACATGTACTAGAGATAGTATGGCACACATGATCATATTTTGACAGTTTGGGCTTTTTTTTTTAAATTCTTCATTAATATTCAGGAGTTGTTCTATGTGGTTATTATACAAAATAGTACTTAAGGACATAAAAGGTAGAAAGACTTTAATAAATTGAGTCTGGAAATACAAAAACAATATTATCATCTAAGAAAAAAACAGCAAGTAATAAAAATGATATTAACTATCATGTTAGCCTAAAGATAGCATTTCAGAATGACTTTTCAAAACTGGTTTCTGAAAGAGTATGTATACATTATATATCAGTATTAACACAATTAAACTTCATCATGAAATCATTCATAACTTTTCATTCTGAGCAATAGCAAGTATCACGTATTACACATGTACAGATTTTTTTAAAAAGCATAGTGATTTATTATGAATTTCGTAATTACTTTGAGTGATAAAACTGGAACAATTTAATAATATGCTTTTAATATACTTTAAGGCTTTAATATGTGACACAGGAGACAGTTTACCTTCAAGTCTCAACACTAGTCTATCAATACCAGATCTTATGAACTTCTATAAAAGTCACTAAGGAGGTTTGTATCACTGTTAAGAAATATGACTTTTTTTTTCTTCCATATCTATCATTGATGTAAAGTGGCAACAGAGACATTGATATCAAAGTTATGTCAGATAACAAAATTATATAGCAAATTTATATCAGTAGTTAATAGCTCCTGTACATGAAATACAAATATAAAATATTTAATGGAATTTGCAAACAGATCTATAAGAGTTGAGAACTTAAGGTGTTCAACCCTGACTACGTATGTGTAAACTGTGTAGATCAACAATTTGGATTTCATATAACAATCTTAAAGTAAACTCACTCAAAGAAATTATTGTAGAGTATCAAAATGTCATCTGTCTCTAAATCTTTTCTCATCATTCAAATCAAGACAAGAAAAACACTGTTAATTAAAGTCAACCATGTCACATTATGTGAGACTCCACTAAGAGTTCTAGGTCTTTGGGATACAATTATGTTTTGAAAATAAGTGACTAGGATTATTTCAGAGAAAGACTAGATGTGATATATTATCCACACTTTCCATAGTGGGTTTTTTGTTTTGTTTTGTTGTTTTGGGGGGTCGTTTCCTCTGGGGTTTTTTTAGTGCATCAAATCAGACAATATGGTTTTTTATACAAGATGATATTTGCCAAATTATAAACAAATTTTCAAATTGCTTATTAATAAAAGAAATGTTAATCATTTCATGCCTCGTCATGTTAAAATATTCCGCAATTACATTAAAAAACCAAGGAAAAAATAATTGTGGACATCACCATACACAATATGTTAGTGTCTGCAGTTCCAGTGAACAGAAAAAAACCCAAAAGTATAAACAGGAACAATGTTTTGCAAAAGTAATTAATGGCTTTGATCTCTTAATATTTTTTTGACATAACAGAAGCCAGCTTTTCTACTGTTTCCCTCATGAATAACCTCAATATATGAACACATTTCTACACCTGAATTTCCATTAGAGGTACTATAATGGAAGTGAAGTAATTTGTAAAGACTATATAACACCACTTCAGGTCATTTACTGCACCAACCATGTGCTTGCTAAGCCTGAAGTCTTTACCTGAACTCTACCATTTTCCCTTCTTTACCCTTCCTTTCTTATCTAAGAACATTTCATGGAGGTTTTACAGTTTTCTGTGGTCTTTTCCTTAAAAACAATCACCATAACTTTTGACTGCATTTTTCAACTAGAAATGATTTACAGTGAAAGTAGTTGACCAGATGTCGTCCATCTATTGCATATCCACAGTACACTACTCATACTTATCTATACCAGTCCATAATAGAAATTGAAGAAAAAAAGTATAATAAGATCAATCAAAAAACTAATGTATCTGAACCAAATTCAATTCAAAACTTGAATTAATGATACCACATTTAACTGCTATTTGACATATACATCATTGCTGCACAGGCAATCAACATTATCACTCATCTTCTGTTTCAGCAAAATTTGTAAATAAATACTAGAACATCACAAGGCAATGAATGAAATGTCCCTTTGGTTTATTCAGTGTTTTATTAAAAGTTTTTCTTCTTATAAAAGACATTCAGGAAGGATAATTTTTTTTCCTCTGTCACTCCTCTTTTATTTGCAGGGTGAGAGCGAATACTTATAAACATTTTTAGAAAAGGATGCCAAGTATTCCTAATCCAAACTATGTAAAACAAAGCAGAAAGCAATGCCATACGTTTGTGTTATAGTCAGTTGGTAGAAGTAAAGTGTGTTTCATACTCTGTTTATTATACAAATTAAAATTAGGTCATGCCAAGTATTTAAGAGAAGGGAACTGAACTTACAGATATTGGATAGAAATCCTAATACAGACATCAGAATACCCCTCATTTCTGTACCTTTGTTTTTCATTCAATTGGAATCTTTTAAAAGCATAAAAAATTACAGTCAGCTTTCAGTGAGAACTACTGTCATCCTACATTTTAGCTAATACACATTGAAAAAAAATGGATAGATTTATTTCTGTGGAATTTGGATGATACTGATAGGAGGCTAAAGTTTTTTATTTCACTTTCAGTTCTGCAGGAAGTTAAGTCTTTTCTAATAAAATGTAAAACTAAGACTTCCAAATCTTCAGCAAAGTGTTGATAAGTATAAAGGAAATAATTAACAAGAAGATACCATTGAAAACCATGTCAACTCAGCTGAAATGGAAGTTTCAGCTTTGGAGGTAAATTTATTATGACAGATTTTGAAAGTTAGTGTTACATAATCATAGCCCTTTCTTTTGAACAAGTAGTAATTTAAGTCACTGTCTTTTAAATCTGCTTTAAAAGTCCATATTTAAAGACCATTTGACCTTGAAAAAACCTTGAAGTTCTACTTGAGTCACTCAATCTGTTGCCTTAAATCTATATGATACTCTGATTAAGTCTTATATCTGTCTTTGAACAGCAATCTTACAGCAAAAGAGAAACACAGGTTGGAAAGAAAAGCAAAGAGCAGTGAGGGGGCTGTATACCTCCAGCAGTAAAAAAATTTAAAACTGAGCTTTCTGCTTGTCTACTCAGCAAATTCTTAGTTGTAGTTCAGTCTTCCTTTACGCTTAATTTTTGCCTTTTTTCTCTTGGTTTTTGTTCTTTGTTGGGTTTTTTATTTGTTTGTTTGTTTGTTTGTTTTGAAGATAACAACTGAGAAAACAAAATAGTTAATTCTATTACTTTCTCCTCCAGGCTGAACAGTCCCAGGTCTCACAGCCTTGCCTTATAAGGAAGATGTTCCATTCTCCTGATCATCTTGGTGGCCGTGCACTGGATTCTCTCCAGAAGTTCTCTGTCCCTCTTGAGATGGGGTTCCCAGAGCTGGACGCAGTACTCCAGATGAGACCTCACCAGGGCAGAGTAGAGGGAGAGAAGACCCTCCCTTGACCTGCTGGCTACACTCTTCTTGATGCATCCCAGGATGCCATTGGCCTTCTTGGCCACGACGGCACATTGCTGGCTCATCATTAGCTTATTATCAACCAGGACTCCCAGCTATCTCTCTGAAGAGCTGCTCTCCACCAGGTCAATCCCCAGCCTGAACTGGTGCATGGGGTTGTTCCTTCCCAGATGCAGCACTCTGCACTTGTCCTTGTTGAACCTCATGAGGTTCCTCTCTGCCCAACTTTCCAGCTGTTTGAGATCCTGCTGAATGGCAGCACAGCCTTCTGGTGAATCAGCCAGTCCTCCCAGTTTGGTGTCATCAGCAAATTGCTGAGGGTACATGCTGTCCCCTCATCCATGTCATTGATGAAGATGTTGAACAAGACTGGCCCTAGAACCAATCCCTGTGGAACTTCACTGGTCACAGGCCTCCTTCTGTGCCATTGATCACCACCCTCTGGGCTCTGCCATTCAGCCAGCTCTCGATCCACCTCGCCATCCACTTATCCAAGCCACATTGATGAGGAGCTTTCTGATGAGGAAAAGTATGTATATGTCCAAATTTTTATGGTCTTTTTTCTTCAACTTTTAGCATTTACTGCATTATGTGTAGTAATTTCCACTGGTACGTGCAAAAATATCACTAAAAAAATAAATTATATAATTGGCTAGATATTTATATGATGCAGAAACAAAAAAGTAATTGTTAACTCACTTTTAAAAAACTTTACTGAATGAACAGAGTGATCACATTTACATGAAAAGGAAATAAAGAACAATAGACTCAAAGAACACAAGATTTTCCTAGTGTCCAACACACATTCCATTGATATATCAGTGTAACCGCACTGAATGGTGATAATGCACTGTAAGTATTTGTTCCCTACAATGAGAGAAGTGGAAAAAAAATGTGTAATTTCAAATGTAATTGATCATACTTGCAGAATTTATGTTGCAGCAAAAGTGACAACTCTTTCTAGAGAGGAATTGTGCAACTATATGCAAAGATAAAATGTAGATCACAAATAATTATTAGCAGGTTCACAGTTTTTCTGAGGGTGCAAAAATAATTTCTATTGAGCTACAGGAATTTGAAATGTGGGTCTAGTGTTCATTTATATTTTTTTCATTCAGGCACATATAAACAAAAACCACCCTGCAATCAAACAAGTCCTGAAGCACACCTAAATATCATAGAGTCATAGACTCATAGAATGGTAGGAGCTGGAAGGGACATTTAGAGATCATCTAGTCCAACCCGCCTGCAGAAGCAGGGTCACCTAGGTCAGGTCGCATAGGAACATGTTCAGATGGGTCTTGAAGACCTCCAAGGAAGGAGACTCCACAACCCCTCTGGGCAGCCTGTGCCATCATCCTCACAGTGAAATAGTTTTTTCTTATGCTTAAATGGAACTTTTTGTCTTCCAACTTCTTCCCATTACCCCTTGTCCTGTTGCTAGCTACTATAGAAAAAATGAATGTCCCAACCTCCTGACACCCATCCTTTAGATATTTATAAATATTAATAAGATCTCCCCTCAATCTCCTCCAGAAATATATTTGCAAACCCTTAAGCATGAATACTGTAAGAGATGAAACGATTGTAAGAGATGAAAGGCATATACAGCCTTTGTTTCAGATTTTGTAGGCATCATTTCAGTGAACAGAATCGTAACATTTTACTAATACAGCCAGCCAGAGTCAGCTCCAGAAACACTACCCATTCCATTAAAAAGACTGACCCTCATGAACTTCCCTCTTTTCCATGTTGCTCTGAATGTGGCCAAATATTAACTACACACAAAACAGCACCAGACAAGTAACAGTGGTGCAACATATGCACTTGATTCCCCCAGCTGTACTTTAGAGTTTGGTAAGGAGCAAAAGACTTCCTGCCCTATGGTGATCCTGTGAACAGGAGAGCTCCTGGCTAACATAGGAAGGTGTGAAGGTGCCTTGGAAATATATTTTTTTTTTTTTTTTCAATTTCTTCTTTTTTTTTTTTTTTTTGTTTCAAAGCCAAAAAAATGCCAGATAACCAAGGTATAAAATGAGTTACCAGAGCTAAAACAGACCTCTATCTTGTCTTTACTATTGACTAGCAGTCAACTAATTTGTTCAATAATTATTACCATCAGGATAGGCCCAGTTTGAGCTCTCCTTCAACTACAGCTGGACTGCAAGCCAGATGATTCTCCTCTTGAGCAAGGATGCCTCTCAAGGCTTGGCATTCCTTACCTGAGACTAAGACATCCTTTGCCAGTGGTGGAGAGATCCCTTACTTGTGATGGATCCTTGGTAAGTAACTGATAGCATGCTGAATTAATAATTATGAAAATAATGAAACATTAGTAATCCATATAGCTACTCAGAATTATTAAAAACGTTGTATGGATAATTCCATGAGGAATAAACTATTGTACAAGTCTTAGTCTAAGATTGAACCTATCTGCACCTAGGCTCCATAACAATTTTGGAAAGCAAGGGTTACACTCTGAACCTTGTGATTCCTCATCCTTTGAATCTCCAGTCTCTACATGAAGCATCCTAACTTAAATTTCCTGTTATATTTCTTCCGTGTGGTAATTAATAAGATGAACCTTGCTATCAAATTTACTGAACCTTGGTAAACCACTGAAAAATGTTGCTAAATTCTATCAAATTAATTGAACAGTCAAATTATTATTTTATTGTTGCTTCTCTCTTTTAAGTGAAGTGCATTCTACTCACCTGCAACAAGTAGAACTAGGACTTTGTCCTGTTTTGAAGAAGTGTGTGGAAAGAGATTGGCTTAGTCTTACTCTCCTGTATGTTCAAGGAAACCAAGGAAGTGAAGGTTGCCTGCATTCTCTGAGAGAGGATTCTCAAAACCTACCAGCCTTCTGGGCCACACTGTATGGCTCTGGAAGAGTTCACAAGTACCACTACAGATGGACAGTAGAGCAAAGAATGGGACAAATACTGCTTACTGACAATAGAAGTTAATTAAAAAGTTCTGGTTCTTTAATTATGAATATACATTTCACAGTTGTGAAATACTGGAAGCTTACTCCTTCTGAATGGCAAATTAAAATGGATGACCAATTTCTGCAATACTCAGTCTCAGAGGATCCATAATATCTCACTCCACAAATGTAAAGTGTTGTTTCAAAGCCATTAATTCCAGTATACTATATTTACAGTTTAGAATAGAATACATTGAAAGACAGACCAGAAAGTTCTCTAATTTAAGATATGAATATATTTAAGAAATAGTTCTTTCTAGATAGGTTCATTACCAAAAAAAAAAAAATCATTAAAAATAAATAAATCTCTTGGTTTAAGACACTAAGTAAGTTATAAGAATGGTACTTAAGATTTACATGGAGGTTTTAATGATAGTAAAATTATTTTTAATTAGGACAAAACATAGAAGGAAGATAAACAAATCCCTCCACAAATTATTTTCTGCATCTGTGCTCTGTTTAGTATCAAAATCTGTTTTTAAGTAAACTCAAGACTAATCTGAGATGCTATGGAATTTGTGAGTACTGAAATAACTTACTGAAAAAAAAAAAATCTATGATCTCATGCAGAACTTCATTTTCCTTTTGTAAAATCTCTTCTGGATTGCTATCTGGGAACCTAGGACCCTCTTCAGCCATTTGTTGAAATAAAAGCTTAAAACTGACAACTTAACTTTGCATTCATATCAAAGACTCAAAGTTAAACTTAAGCATGAAAGACAACTAAAATGACCAAATAAAAAAATTACACTTCTATATTGAAAAGATGCAAATTATACTTTACAAAAAATTAAATGCCACTAAAAAGCCAAGTAGGATTGTCTATCCTACAGGTGATTCAACAATAAAGATCGGCAATAAGAACACAGTTGAAATAGAATAGTGTTCGATGTTTATCAAATAAACTTATCTTGTGTACAAGTTAAAAAATCCCCATTCTTTTCTTCATATCATAGAATCATAGAATGGTAGGGGTTGGAAGGGATCTTTAGAGATCATCTAGTCCAACCCTCCTGCAGCAGTAGGTTCACCTAGATCAGGTCGCATATGCTGACTTTTTATCCATCAAAGGATTGTGGCTACTAAAAACCACAAATTTCTACCTCTAAAACATTCTAGCCAGAGGTTTTTATTCTCCTTTCTCATGAGAAAAAGCCATAATTCATCAGTGGGAAATATGATAGTTGAGAAACTTTACTTAAGAATGAGATATTAAACTGAATCTTAAGGCACAAGATACATTTTTCTGTTATTTACTGTTTTATAATTTTTCAAGAAGCAGTGAAAAGAAAAGGAAAGGAGAAGCTTTTTGTTTTGTTACTTTTTTTAGGAGGGGGATGTGGGGTTGTTTTTTGTTGTTTTTTTTTTTAAGGAAAGAATCTTCCCTTCCTCTGCATCTTCCACATTTGCATTATACTTTTTCCTCAGATCCTCCCCTCGTCTCTGGTTTTGAGTAATGTCTTAAAGAAGACCTTAAAAATTAACAATAGTTATTTAAAGACTAATTTACAGAGTTAAGAGTAAAAGAAGAAATAAATGCTTTTTAAGGACTATTAAGTATAGTGAAATTCAAATGTCTTATAACTCCAAACACTTTCTCATATAAGTATGTTCAACATTAAGAACATTGTTGCTATTAATACCTCGAAATTATAAGCTTTTTATCCCATGGTAATTTCTGTTTCAGTATCCATGAATGATATTGGTCTAAGAAAAGCCTCTGTTTATTATTTATGGATATTCCACCAATGGGTGAAGGTATGGGACCAATTTATTTTCTCTGAATTTGTACTAATGTTTTTAATGTGGCACATAAATGGAAAATTATGTTTACTATGATTTAGTAAATCTTTTCAATATGCTAAAAGTTTCTACTCTTATAACAACTGAATTGTAATATAAATCTGAGAAATAAAAATTTCCTGTTAATATTTTTGACATTTTGAATGCAACTTGTAACCACAAAATAATAACTGAAGTCCAAGTTATTCTTCTTTATCTATATGTCTTATAATATTTACTCATCTGGGGCTTCCCAATTTTGAACTTATTTGTGCTATTTTAAGGCTTTTTGGCAATTTAAAAAATTCAGAGTGCTGTTCTACATTTCATTTACAGAAAATTAGAACATTCAATACAAGAAAAAAAAATATCTCCCAAAAGAACAGTAACTATCAAGAATGGAAGAAAAATCTATTTCATTGATGTAACCTGCATGTAGTCATAAGATCATAATTTAAAGTCACAGTATGAAACAGACAAGACACATTTTGGGATCAATAGTATGAAAAACTGTCTCATTTGAAGCTTTGCTTTTTGTCCTTGCTCTATAGAAAGCACTCATCTGATACTTTATTTCCTGATACATCTGTATCCATAAGCAGAATTTGTCATCTTTGATTCCAAACCACTTTCCTGTATTCAGAAATGAAAATGAAGATGCAGAATTCTTAGATGTTGTTTCTTGAGTATTTTTTTAAAGAAAACTTTGAAAAACTTCCCATTAAAAATTAATAATTCAATATAAGTGTTAAAATTTTCTGTAGAGAAAAAGACAAATGCAACTATTATTTTCTGCTTTTCAGAGCAATTATAATGTGTGTGATGGAGATTCCTGTGTAGAGCAGAGAGTACCACAAACACAAGTTATCCTTTTTTTTTTTTGCTAGAGCCAATTCACAAAGACCGAATTCTAATCTTTGTTTTGGAAAAGACTATGATCTGAGTCTACAACTTGAACTTCATAATTTTTAAGTAATATAAAACTATAACATTTTACAATGAAAGCACACGAGCCTTACACACATGCTGCAGGGCTTGAACAAAATCTCCAAGTAATTTAAATTACTTCAAATTCTGGCATTTCTTCACATATAATTTCTGCACACAGAACATTAAAATATTCATTGACTTTCAATAAGATTTAGGCTCCTAAATACCTAAATGTTTAACTGTTACTTTCCCAAAATCTTTATGCAGTGGTAAATAATACCTAAATTATTAGATCTTCTCTTTCCTTTCTTAAAGGGCATTTCATTTAGGGTAGATTTTGAAATAGCCTACAATGGGATAAAGTTGTCTTCACCACAGTTAAGATCATCATAAAGGCTGTCTTGAAAGTAAATGTTATTAAACAACATTCACCATGCTTTGCAGTAATGAAGAACACATCATCCACTGTATCAACTTAAGATACTGTTTAAGTCCATGTTCTATTTGACTCTTCCAGTCAAACTCTGACTTGCTGTGGGGTCTTCTCCCTCAAGGAATATTCTTACATAATATAAGCTTTGACAAGGAGAGATAGAGGAGAACATCGGTTGGGGCAGAACAGGGGAGGGGGGTGGGAAGGGCAGCAGTGCAGGGAGAAAAAGTCTATTAAAGAATAAACATTTCTTGAAGATGTTGGCTTGATTGCATATTTAACATTAAGGTCACTTGGAAGCACTTGGTAATGCTCCCTACTAAAAGCAAAGCAAAATAAACCATCTTCAAAAACAATAATAAAAAATGGAATGTTCACAAGTCCAAGCATGTAAACATGCTTGTTTTTATTAGTTTCACTTTGCAGTGAAGATATGTGTCCCTTCAGTGGGGAAATTAGCAAAATCTAAGTTGCTATTTGAAATATCTGACAGGTTCCTATTACAATCTAAGTGTTAACAACAGGATAAAAACACAATTTCTCTGAAGGGGTAAGTTGAAATATAAAGACATTTCAGATACTTAAACAATGACACATGCAAAATTAAGTTAGATCACTGATTAAATGCTAAAGAAAAATCTTTTACATTACCCTGGGAACAATAGCTTTAAGAAAACCGAGAATGAGTTATATATTTGGTCAAAAGAAAATTATTGCAGAAACAATAAATTATAGAGGAAGGCAGTGCTGCAAAGCATATAAATTAGCTCAAGTGCAATCTAGATGTATTTCTGGTGGGAATGATTGAAGGCATAGTAAGAAAGCTGAAAAATGGATTGAGATCAGCAACAGCAACAACAAAGAGGCCTGCTGTGTAGATAAGATTTTCATGTTCTTAAAACTTCTGATATTCTTATCTTGGCACAGCAGGACTATGTTGTCCTTAATTGAATTTTGAAGACTTACCAAAAAGGTGCGTGCAACGAATGTGCATTGAATTTCTGTTAAGCTAGTAAAACTAAACAGAACTGTTCAGTTGGAAGAGACCTACAGGGATCATCCAGTGCAACTGCAACTAAAACACCTCTCTCCACTTAATTTTTTGCATTACAGTATATTTAAAAGCATCCTTCTTTGGCAGCTTGATTCAGTAACATCATTTTTCCTTCTTAACATCCTTAGTTTATGTAAAAAACCTGAAATAGCTTGGGCACGCATCAACTCCTTTAAGGGTTATTTGAACTGGCATTGTGCCAACATAATTGTCTAATGTTGAAGTTCCATTATATTTGTCTCATACCTGTAGGGGCTATCTAGACCAGATATTGGTTTGGATACTGAAGATATATTCTGAATTTCAGTCTCTCAGGTCACAGAGGTGCAATACACCTCTCCTGTACTGAACTTCATTTTTTTTTTTAATGTGGATTTAAGGTAGTAATTTGAGAGTTTGCGATTTTATGGGTTTTTTGAGGGTTGGTTTGTTTGTTTTTTTCCTGGTAAAATGGATCAATAAAGGAATATTTGGAATCAGAAGTAGAAAAGACTCAGAAGGTCACTGAATCTCTCTAAAAGTATAAAAAGAACAAGAAGATTGTTTTGATACCAGATTTCCATATTTCCAGGGATTCCTATAGAGATTCTCCCCTCCCTCCATTTAATACTATACTTTATATAAGCATGATTTGTACTTTGAGTGATTAGAAAATTGTAAGCAAAGGGTTAAAAGTATTTTAAAGTCCCAGTACTTGTTTATCTGTTGTGCAGACACCCATGAGCTGAAGGCCTTCAAAATCAGCCTAAGAAGCAGCCAAGGGAGCCTTAAGGGAGTCTTAAAGTGTCAAGAAAGTTATGTTTTGGATATAGACCACAGGACTCAGCAAATAAGTTCAAAACAGTTTTAGCAAGGCTACAGTGCCCAAAGGGAGATAATTGGCTTAATTAACAGTGAAATCAATATTACATTTAACAACCGTTTGACACTCCTACATATGATAATGAGCTAAAAGGAGTATATGCTAAACATATTTGACTGTTTTCAACTTTTCACAAAAATCATGCTGAACATCTCCTTGTACTGCATATGTAATGGATACGTAGGTAGTTTAGCTTTTTGTTAATATAAAAGGAGTGTTCTTTCATTCTGGGGGGGCATGCACTACGAGGAGCTATCCCTCATGCACCCAGCACTGAACTAAGCAATGCCTGCTTTCTAATACTAAATTCATCGTTAGAGAGATTTTTCTGAACTGGTTTTTGATAACAGATTAAGGAATAAACTAATCCATGCATGGTTAAAAGTACATTTGCTAACCAGAAGCTGCCTAATACATGTCCAAAGTTGGAAGTGCTTTTGTAGCTGCTTTTCAAGGCTTAAGGTAAGGCAGAATGTAGCACCATATAAACTCAAATGTGCGGCCACCCACTGCAGAAGACTGACACTCTGCTGATGCTAGTCTGTAACTACTTATAAAAGACTTGGATGTCGGTTTTGTAGCAGTATAGCTAATACACTCAACATGCTTCCAGTTGCACCCTCCACTTAATCTGAACTGCATCATCAGTAATGAATTCATTTCAAGGGCACCCACATTTCCTTCAGTAAAAAAAAAAAAAATCATACACTATGATTCTCTCCAAAACCTTGCTATGTAACAGATTTTCTTTTTCTTTGTTTCTATGCAACAGTGATAGTAGTGCAAAAGAATGAGTAAGTCCAGATACCATGTCTCTTGAACAAGTATGTTGGAATGGAGATCTACACACAGGCTGCCAATCTTTTTAATTTGCTTCTATGATTAGCTACTGGAATATCTAACAAATCCTGTGCAGGCAGAAATTTTTATTCATGCTTCCCTGCTGTAAAATATGAACCAGTGTCTCTATCCAAATTCCTTTGGCCTGCATAAATAGTTCATATTTTACCCCTTCTGATTGATTGTTTTGATTGATTGATTTACCCCTAACCAAGTTTAAAGTCAGGTTGAGATCTGTGTCTAAAAGGACTAGTTTGGAATTAATGCCTTTCCAATCCTGAGTATTACACAAGTTTGAGAAGTAATACTGTCTCATAGGGCTTAATTCAACATGTATCCTTCCACTTACTTCTTAAAAAGCAGTAGTGATTAAGCTGTGCAACACAAAGCCCTCAGTCAGAAGAAGAAAGCAAATCCACAGTGAAAAAATACAGTAGCATAGAAGGTGCATAACTTCTGAGTGTTAATAAGGACTAGCTCTCACATAAGAGCAAGAGAACACAACTGGCACTACTGTAGAAAATCCTGTACTGTCTGCAATAGAAAATGTATAAAAAGTTTGCTTCACAATATTTTTTTCTGCACAAAAGGTCTGTAAAATCCATCTTGGTAAAAACTGCAAGAGGAAGAAAAGGAGATGGGTGTCCCCAAACCTTAACCACAAGGCAATTGACAAAGCCAACAAAACTATCTTATTTTAACCTTTTGTGTAATATAAATGTTAGAGAAAGTTTCCTCTGAGGAAAAACACGTCCAAAGACAAGGCATTAAAATCTCATCTTTAGTTGTATACTAAATGCAAAAGAATCTCAGAAAGTGGTAATAAAAGTACACAAATATTTTATTTATGGTGGGAATACACCCGAGGTTCAAACTCTACTGCAATGGCAACCTCAGTTATATCCACTAATAACAGTTACACATGAGAAAAGCCATACTAAATGAGAGGTCCAGAGATTTTGCTTTGCACCATGGAAACCACAAAGTAATAGCATCTTACTGAGATTCTAATTCACAGACTCCTTTGGGTCCAGTGGCCTCCAGAGTAGTATTGAACAAGATCTATCACAGCTATTATAATGCATGCTAGATGAAAGAAGGGTAGGAGGAACGGGCTGAATGTCTATCTTTCTAATGTAAAAAGCCAGGATACAGATGCACTGAGCTGTTGTATATACATTTCTGCCTCAGTTTTTGTGTTGTCATCTGGGATCAAACTTCTATAAGTAAATGGAATTAAATATTAAATATATTTGCCAAGAAAAATTGCTTTTGTTCAGATTAAAAAGACAGCAGTGTGGTTTTATTCATGCTCCATCTGTTGTTCTATTTTGTCCAATGGCAACTTCAAAGCACTTTAACATTATTGAGTATTTGCAAAGGAATGGTAACACAATAGTACTCCCTCAGAGAGGAAAAAAAATCGGAAGAGTTCAAAAGTAAAAGCACTTCTTAGTCACTCAGTTGGCTGTTTAATCCACTATTTAATTGTATGTGTATTTATTTCTATTGATTTTTCTATTTTTTTTAAGGACTGATGGAGAGAAAATAACTTGCACATTTCTTAATACAGGAACAATTACAGCAGGAGCCCATATCCTTCTCTGAATGAACAATGATATTCATAAATGATGGAAATTTCAAAGGCTTGTTTCCTGCTGCTAATTTTGCCAGTGAGCTGAATTAGTGGGGCACTGCTGGGAGCAACAGGAGATCTTTATGATACTTTTTCAGAAAGGAAAAGATCTGATGACTAGTGTTAATCGTTAAAAAGCAGTTATTATAGGTGTAAAAAAACCCCCTAAAACATAAAAAGATATGAAATATGGTTCTTTTTCCCTTTCCAGCCTTCCGTCTCTAACTTCTTAATAATTCAGTTGTAGGTAACTTAGAAAAAAAAAAAGTGGGTGATGTGAAATACGGTCTTGCATATTGATTAAATGTTCCCTTTAAAGTTATATTGCACAGGACTAGAACAAAACAAAACAAGCAGGTTTTTGCCTCCCTCGTACTCTCCATCTTCACCTTGTCTGTTAAGCCATCTCAGGTCTCTCTTTTTTGGTTTCTCAAATCTGCCTGATTATAGGCATTAACAAATAAATCTTTAGATTTTAGTCTACTGTAGGAAAATGTTTAATCTTTCTTGACACTTTACACAAATCTTCATCCAGGAGCTGTTAAGGAGCTTAGTATTTCACAGCTCTTCTGAAATGTTTTGAAGTGACCTAATTTCTAGCCTTACAGTATCACCATCTTCCTTCATGTTCAGATTTTAATAGATTTTAATTCAGATTTTTTTTTTTTTTACATAATACTTTAGAACTGTATAATACTCTGTGGGTATAATACTCTGTGGTGGGTTGACTTTGGCCAGATGCCCACCAAGCTAGTCTATCACCCGTCTCTTCAGCATTACAGGGAGGACAGAAAATAAGATGGAAACCTCATGGGTCACGAAGATAAAGACAGTTTAATAAAGTAACAGCAAAGGTCATGCACATGAAAGCATAAAGAAAAATAGATATTACTCTCTCTTCTCATCAGCAGGCAATGTCTGGTCACTTCCTGGCAAGCAGGGCTGTGGTAGACACAGCAGTTGCTTCAGAAGACAAATATAAATTATGATTCTCCCCTTTTTCTCCTCCTTTCCTCGAGTTTGTATTGCTGAGCTGATGTCATATACTATGGAATATCTCTTAAGCCAGTTTGGGTCTGGCTGTCTCTCTTTCCACCCACCCAGCCTGTTGATGACAGTAGAGGAAGAAATGCTGGAGACACAGTCTGGATATTATGTGAGCCAAAACACTGGTGTGCTATCAACATGTTTCTAGCTACCAATACCAACAGAAAGCTCAGCACTATGAGGGCTGCTATGGATAATTAGCATTATCTCAGTAAGACTCAATACATACTCCTAAGATAGTTTTGCTGTTTCTGGGCAGCAAAGATGGCTAGACACTTTCCTGTCCTGGTCATTCATACCTACCCCTATGGTTGTGCTGATACAACTGTGCGTAGGAACATGTTATAAACCAAGCCACTAGAAATAATCATGAGGTAGAGAAAACAGTCATCAAAACCACTGTCAATATATATTACTGATATGCAGTAAAAAAGTGGTGTTTGACAAGCAATTGAGTCACCATCAGTACAGTAACAGATAGTAAAACAATTTTAATGATGGTTTTGCACTAAAAAAAACCCCAATATATCACAGACTATACATCAAATACATCTTTGTGTTTACTGGGAAATTCATTTTCATATATTCACATGTCCACAACAGTAACTAAACAGTAGTATTCTTTTGTAAGTATAAATAAGTAAATAAATAAAATTACCTTCATAGATTATTATATTTTTTCCTATGTCTGGGTCTGGATTTTAGGGAGAATGCAGAGTCTGGCTTGGCTTTAGGTTTTTTTTTTTTTTTTTGTTTGGGTTTTTTTAACCCAAAAGTCAACGACAGAAATACACAACTAAACCAAGCAAACATAAAACCCACTACCAGTAAAAAAATCTTAAGGATAAAGTGTTAAACCTAAAATGCTTCTAGTCACTTTTCTTAGGGTATAGTAAGGCTTCCCACTTCTAGAGATACCTATCAAAGGTAGATGAGATACCGGATGCCACAATTAAGTTGAAAAGGAAAGAGGCCATGACCCAACCAGCACCAAATTAATGACAAACTCACATTCTGAGCTGACCACAGATGATTTCATTATTAAGTTGGAGTGTGAGATGGAGTCAGATAGATGGAGTCACTCCCTGAGGCAAAAGCAGTAAGCGAAGGCTCCACAAAAAGCAAAGGATGTCCTCCCCTCTTGCACCAGGCAGAAGGAGGCAACCAAAGAGATGGGAACAAATACAAACAAGCCCCTGATGGGGGAAGCAGGTAAATCCCCTCCCATCCTCCTTGACCTTCCCAGCTCCTCTTGCCATACAAGTACAGGGCTCCACAGGAGAAACTGGCTGGTGGACAGGTCGTTAATTCACTCAGGTCAGAAGCACCACTAAGACCAAATTGTCCCAGACCAAGCATCAAAACTGGCTCCAAAAAGAAAACTAAATGTGTCATTATTGTAGGTGACTCCCTCCTGAAGGGAACAGAGAGCCCAATATGCCATTCAGACCCACTTCATAGAGAAGTCTGCAGTGTCTCTGGGGCATGGGTTAAAGGTGTTTTACTTCCCACTCTGGTGCAGCCTTCGAGTTAGTGTCCACTTTTGGTATTTAAGGTAAGTACTGACAAAGTGGCTACTGGAAGCCCAAAACCAATTAAGAGAGATTTTAGGACCTTGGGGCAGCAGTTCAAGGGATCAGGAGCACAGGTTGTGTTCTCCTCTATCCCTCCACTGGCAAGAATGAATGAGGAAATTAACAGCAAGTGCCATCAGATGAATTCATGGCTCTGGGACTGGTGTTATCAGCAGGGATTTGGGTTTTTTGATCATGAGTGGATATACAAGACACCCGACTTGCTGACAGCAAGTAGAATACACATGTCTCAGAGAGGGAAAGGATTCTGGGGAAAGAGTTAGCAGACCTCATTGACAGAGCTTTAAACTAGTTTCAAATGGGGAAGGGAGTATAACTGAGTCTGCTATGAATAAGCCCAAGGGAAGCATGCCAGGCTCATGTGCTGGTGAAGACTCTGCCTTCTCAGTGGATACAAGGGATAGACAAGGCAAGAGACCTGGGCGAGATGCAAAAGGTACCCCCTACAATTCAGGAGCAGATGGTCAATGACCTGATGCTCTACAGAGACCTGCACAAATCTACAGGGCCAGATGTGGTACATCCTAGAGTGCCGAGGGAACTGGCAGAGGTGCTCGCCAAGGCATTGTTATCAGCAGTTATCATTTATCCTGGCTGAGTGGGGAAGTCTCATCTGATTAGAAATCAGACAGTGTAACAGAAGGGATGGAAGGATGACCTGGTAAATTACAGTCCTGTCAGTTTGACTTCAGTGCCCAGGAAGCTGATGGAGCAGATCATTCTAAGTTCTATCATGCAGCACATGCAGGACAACCAGGTGATCAGGCCCAGTCAGCATGGGTTTATGAAGGGCAGATCCTGTTTAACAAACTTAGCCTCCTTCTATGACAAGCTACCCGCTTGCTGGATGAAGGAAAGGCTATAGATGTTGTCCACCTAGACTTTAGTAAAGCATTTGACACTGTTTCCCACAGAGTTCTCCTAGGAAACTTGGCTGTTCTTGGCTTGAATGGGCATACACCTTCCTGAGGGGAAAAACTAGTTAGATGGTCAAGTCCAAAGAATTGTGGTCAATGGAGTGAAATCCAGTTGGCAGCTGGTCATAAGTGGTGTCCCCTAGGGCTCACTACTGGGGCCACTCCTGTTGAACATCTTTATTAATGATCTGGATGAGAAGATAGAGTACATCCTTAGAAAGTTTCCAGAGGACACCAAGCTGGGTGGAAATGTTGATCTGCTTGAAGGTAGTGAAGCTCTACAGAGAGATCTAGATAGACTGGATGACTCTCAATAAGTCCAAGTGCCAGGTCCTGCACTGGTGCCACAACAACCCCCAGTAGTGTTACAGGCTTGGGAGGAGGGACTGGAAAGCTGCCAGGCACAGAGGGACCTGGGAGTGTTGGTTGACAGCGGCTAAACATGAGTCAGTAATGTGCCCAGGTGGCCAAGAAGCCCAATGGCATTCTGGGCTGTATCAGGAACAGTGTTGTCAGCAGGAGCAGGGAGGTGATCATTCCACTGTACTCGGCTTTGGTGAAGCTGCACCTCGAATCCTGTGTCCAGTTTTGGGTCATAGAATCATATAATAGAATAGTAGGGGTTGGAAGGGACCTTTAGAGATCTAGTCCAACCCCCTTGCAGAAGCAAGTCCACCTAGATCAGGTCACATAGGAACATGTGCAGATGGGTCTTGAAGACTTCCAAGGAAGGAGACTGCACAACCTCCCTGAGCAGCCTGTGCCAGGGCTCCTTCACCCTCACAATAAAATATTTTTTCTTATCTTTAAGTGGAACTTTTTGTGTTCCAGCTTCATCCCATTACCCCTTGTCCTGTTGCTAGATACAATGGAAAAAGGATCCCTCTCTACAAGAAGGACATGGAGGTGCTGGAGAGGATCCAGAGGCAGGCTACCAAGCTAGTAAAGGATTTGGAGCACAACTCCCATGAGGAACGGCTGAGGGATCTGGGGCTGTTTAGTCTGTGGAAAAGAAGACTCAGGGGAGACCTTATCACTCTCTACAACAATCTGAAAGGAAGTTGTAGCAAGGAACAGTTCAGTCTGTTCTCCCTAGTGACAAGCAATAGAACAAGAAGAAATGGCTTTCAGTTGCGCCAGGGGAGGTTCAGTCTGGATATTGAGAGGAATTTCTTTACTGAAAGGGTTGTCAGGCATTGGAATGGTCTGCCCAGGGAGGTGGTGGAGTCACTGTCTCTGGAAGCATTTAAGCGACAGGAAGTGGTCTAGTGGTCAATAGGGCTAGGACAAAGGCTGGACTTGATGATCTTAAAAGTCTCTTCCAGCCAAAACAATTCTATGACACTATGAACTGAAACTTCCTCAGATGATACCACCTCATACTTTTACTGACATCTAATTTCAATTCTAAATGGAGTATTGCAGTACAAGCTATCTTTCTCCCTCAGTGTTTGAAGGAAGAAAGTGGAAAAATTAAAATCAGTATTTCTTTCAATCATGAACAATGTTGGGGCATATGCCATGTATCCCGTCCTTCATGCCAGCCTAGTATCTTGGAATTAGGAGCTACTAGGTTGATAGCATGGTCAAGATTACTTCACTAACAAATATATTTTTAGATCTTCATCAGTGAAAACTCTGCCTACAGTTTTCCTTCAGTCCAAGCTACAAGAAGTGATGTCCGTAAGCCTTTAGGCTATGTTCAGTGGGTTAGGGTTTATCAAGCCCTGCTGACCTACTACTACATTCAAATTATTTCTGACAGAAAAAAATCATGATAAAGTCATAGCACTTCACAGTATGTTGGGGTTTGTTGTTTAATTTTTTGTTTGTTTTTTTTTTTTAAAAAACAAAACTTTTCACTTTATAAACATTGCCATAAAGAGATGCTGATTCCTGGTCGCCAGTATTAGGCTGTGACATTTTAGTGTACTATGATAAGAGAAGTTGGAATCTTTCATGAGAGAGTAAGAGGTAATGCACCTAAGGTCTTAAAGGCTCTTTTCAGGAGACAGTAAAAATCAAAAGATATTCATGTTGAAATCTAACGTTTTCAGAATGTGTTTCTGGTGATTTTTTTTTTGTTTGTTTTTAACCAACAAGATACCCTTAAGTAGTATCTAGGCCAGAATTTGAAGACTATTTTTACTGTCACGAATTACTACATCAGGGAAGAACACTTTTGTAAGCCACTCCATCATATGCTTTCTGGTCAGTAAAAACATTTCACCTTCCTTTTATATAAATACTGCCTCAAATGACTGGCTGCCTTGACTGAGATCAAAGAACATACTAGGCAAAATACAATTAGCATTACCCACAAAATACAAAGAAAGGTATTATTTCAGAGAGATTCCAGTCAAGTAATTATTTTTGCCCATATGGCCCGTAGTTTAACCAAATAGCTGAAACAGAAGAGTTAAACCCTTTCATCCAGCAGTATGATTTATATGTGCAAATAATACAGAGTCTCTTCCCTTTTAGCAGTTTTATGCTAAGACAGCTTTCACACTTCTGAACCACAGACACACCACTCTGTCCCAGTTGTTACAGATAATTCAGTTGTTGAGCTACTATACATGTACAACAACACTGAAAGTCAAAACTGGATATAACTTTAAATATTTAACACTTCTCTAATTTTCTCTCTCTCTCTGTACATGGTGTCTGTAGGGCAAGGTAACTCATACTGCTAAGAGGAGGAGAGCTGCAGTGATGCACTGGCAGACTTATGTTCGTCAGCCTCTGCCAAACAAAATAACATCTCTGGGGCAAGGTCCTCCAAGATCACTGAGGTAATCAACAGACCCCTGCCACAGGACTTCTAGCTCCTTCTCTCTCTTCTTCACTCCCAGTAACACAGTTTTGTTTTCTCCCTTGAAAGCAGCATGACACTTAACTGCTCAAATGACTCAGGTCACTTCTGACAGAGTAGTGTACCTTATTTTTGCTTTTCCTCAACCTCCCAGATTATTGTACTGAAATCAGCTCACAAACCTCTGGTGAATGCCAGACCTGATGCTGAATAAACAGTGAGAGGACCCAGCCAAAGTAGAAAGCAAGCCAGTCACAGGTCTAATTCATCCTTAGGGATTGCAATCTGAAACAGCACAGCTGTGGACAGAGATTATTTTCTTTCCAAAATAAGAAAAGAATAGGTGGAGATTATACATCTGCAGATCATCAGCAGCATAAATCATCTCACTCTGGGGCTTGTAATACTAGATGACAAAAATCAGTTGTCCAGAAAAAAAATACCAATTTCTTCAAAATATTTCGGTAGTTTATCTTTACACCACTGAGATTTTTTTGCAGGTCTTCACAAATAAAACAAATTGGACACAAGTATTCTAAAAGATCTAGAAATGTGACTGATATATTGAAGATGGGATTAGAGAATTTGTCCACTGAGATAGAACCTTATCAGCAAAAGAATTATACGTCTAAAATTCCTAAACTGAGGTCACCCTGTCCGAACCTACTGTGGTTATTTCCGATCACGAATAAAACTAAACTTTGTCCCTGTAGAAAGAGAATGAAGGGAATTAAATTATTATATACATATTATCCAGAATGCACTGTATATCTTCATCTTCATGTCAGGCAGTGGGTTTGTGCAACATTTGAAGTCATACTCATGTTCAAGATTTTGGTCTAGCTTACAAGGTTTTCAAATATATTTTTCATTAACCTTCTGAAAGCCTACCTTATTCCTGATTTTCTGCTTCAGCTAGCTCAAGTACAGGTTGACATTTGTTCAAGAAAGTGTGTTCTTTATTCCTAGACACTAGTGACTTCTTAGGCATTGCCATTCTGACAAACAAATAATTAAGGAAAAGGGACATTACAGTCTCTGCACTGCCTTCAGGCACTTAACTCAATTATCTGGGTCTTCTAATAACTCTTTTTAAGGCTAGCATATTGCACAGAGCACCTATAAGCAAACCACTCATCACAATATTGATTTACACTCAGTTAGCACTTAATTGACATTTGTTTTTAACTTTGAACCAATGAGGATTGGAGACATATTTGAAAGGATTCTGCAACCAATTGCCAAGCTACCCAAAGGAAAATAATTTCTTACATGCACCAGATATGTGAATTTATACAAAAGTAGGAAAATGACATAATCTGTGCCACTCTTGTTCTTATACTATGTCATTCATGTGTGGATCTTGAACACAGGAAGATGACTTCTTAGGGTTGTCTTCATGTTTACAAGGTCCAAAGAAAATCTGAATCCTTAGCAGCAATGGCTGTATTTCCTCTGAGCTGTTTCTAACTTCTTGTTAACAAAGCCTTTGTCTTTGTATTAAAAAAGAAAAAAAAAGTTTCCATATTTTAAGCATCTCTCCTTTTTCCTCCCTTTCTTTTCACAAGCAGATTTTCATGATCTTTTCAGAAAATATAAAAGAGATATCACTTCATCAGATTAGTATTATTCCACTTATTCTCATATAATATAATAGCAGTGGTGGTGTTTTGATATTTTGATATTTTTTATTCTTTTGGTATTACCTGGTTATGTTTGTAGAATATCATTAATTTTATGTGGTTTTATAAAAATAAATTTGCAATGAGGGAAGCAGATAACCTCCTGAAATATCTGGGTAAAAATAAACATGCACTGGAAGTCTCTGTATTATAATTATAGTTTGATATCTACAATAAGGGCATTACTGTGTACTGTAAGCCATGATAAAGCACAAAATCCTGTCCGCTAACCTTTACTCTGAAGCAGGTCACACATCAAACCCAAGTTATTTTGGATCTGAACTATACTAAAGCTTAACAACTTCAGTACTGTTCTTTTTCTGAAAAAAGCAATTTTCTCATTATCACTTTGACAAAACTGTCCAAAATATTGATAATTCCACATATATCCATGAGGTTAAAAAATACTGTGCTACCTTAAACAAGAAAGAAGTCTCCACTTATGATATTGAATGATACTTTCAATAAACTGGACAAAAATAAATATGAAAAATGTCATATTTTCTATTCATAAACCAAAGAAGTGTCCCAATGCTACTACAATAAAAGATACTGCACATACAAAAAAATAATTCAGCAAATGTTAATCTGCAATATATCATCAAGTAGTTGTCAGCGACCTTAAAATGCATAATCCTTTTCTTAGAAAAGAATTTATTTGGTTTATGTTTTTAATTTCATGCACTGCAGACGTACCTTATTCCCTTCTTCTGTTTCCTTTATCTAATTTTTACTTCATTACTATTGAATTAATTCTTTCTTCTCTCACATACTACTGGATTGGCAATGCAGAAAGTTTCCATTTCCAAAACAGTAGTTGTTCTGTGAATAGAAAAAAATTAAAATGATCTGGTACAGGATATCTGAATATATTCTTATGCACTCCACTTCCCAAAGCTTCCTAGACATTGAACAATTGTTAATCCCAAGGAAAAATTTAACTCTGATCACAATTCAGTGGGTTTCTACTCAGTGTTAGAGAAATACTGATTATTTCTTACTGGTTCTTGCATTTATTACCAGATCTTCATGTTTCCTTTATATGCCTGAGAGGCTTTTATCTTGCAAAATGATGAAGCCTCAAGAGATCTTCAGTTCCAATAAATATAATTAACTCTTGTATATATGTCTGGTTAAAGAGACTTCAGTCTTCCATCTGAGCATGCAGAAAGCACTTAGAAATGTAGTAGTCACAGAAGTCTTGACTTATAATGCAAAGTGTGTACATGAATTGTACATATTGTAATCTCTTGTTGAGCTTGTGAGATTTAGAGCACTGAAGTCTGGACTTTGGACTGTCTCTGCAGGGTAGAAGCCACAGGTTTAATTTGCACTTTCTACTGAACACCTAAATAGAATTCAGATTGACTGGGAGGCTCAAATTAAATTGAATTCAATATTATAATTTTAAGCTACACTAGGAAAAAGAGGAACTATGGCGAGTTTATATACAAGGATCCTAGCTGTATAAAATTAATTCGTTAATAAACACAATAAATTATGTAGCATACTGTATGCCATGAGCAGCAGCCACAAAAGACAAAGTATCTTTCTTCTGCTGTCAGAGACTGCATTTTTGTGCAAACAGGGCAAGACTGGGCATTCTGCCTGAACATAGTCATGGATGTGGCATGTTCACCTGTATCATTTGGAGAATAAGTGAAGTAGCATTTGGCCTTTAGCAAGTACCTACTTGACTCAGCATTTAACACTTAAAATGAACACAAGAATCATTTCCCATCAACTACTTTACTCCAGAAGTATTTCTTATTTTTATTTCTACATGTAAGAAACTAGAACAGCTACCTCTAGGTAAGATTAAATATAGCCATACTGCATACAAGATATTAACAAAGTATATACAACTACAAAATTTCTTTTACCCTGTTGGTATTTATGAAGCAATATATTTCAGACTTTGGTTACATAAAGGAGATAGTCTGTCAACCATTTGTTCTTCCAAAAGAAGATCTATAAATACTGAAGAAAACCAGAAGTAGATCTATTTCAATATATTTCAATATAAAGTATCGATATATTTGGAAGAGTCATGCTGTTTTTCTTCTGTATTTCTACCTATAAATTACAGATCCATGTTGATTCTTAGGACTGAATTTTTTTCTATTAAGGTTAGTATACAAAAAAAAAAAAAAAGATAAAAATCAGCCTACTTACTAGATCCATTTTCCATCAAAATTTCCAACAAAGCATAATGAAAAACAAGAGCAAAACCAAAATCTAATTATAGCAACAACTTTTGTAAGTATATAGGAGTAATACTGGCCCACTGTAATACAGTTAACCAAAAAGAGGTAGGAGAGAAATTTTAAAGTATATCCCGTCTGCTTATTTTTCTCTGCCTTCAGTCTGGAAGACCTGTGAAAAATTATCTTTAGGCCTCTACAGAAAGTTGATATTTTTTGTCATTAAGTAGAGTTTAATCCAAACCATTTACAGCTTTCAAATACAGTATCATATGTCTTCTATCAAGTAATCCATATGAGTGGAGATTTTGTTGCTTTTGTTGTATTTGTCAACTACACCTTAAAAAAAACGGGCATGGACTAGGAAAATTTATCATAAAATTACTCACTCTCATCAATAAACTGCTAAGAAAAAGCTGGTTTACAAGCTAAGAAGATCATAATGTCAGCACACAATTTAAAGCTAATGGTTTTATAGGCCAAAGCCACTAGCAGGGCATCCTTATCCTGCAGTGTGAATAGGATTATCCTTGCAAACATTCCCCTAACATAGAATTAAGCTGTCAAGTTTACTTTGCTGCTGCATGGACATATGCGCAAAATGAATATGAGTTTAGGTCAAATATAATACTGTGCTACTATTACACATTGCTCATAAGACAAAAAATACAGAAGGAGGACAAATAAGGACTGAATTGCTGCTGTTAAGCATGTTTTAGAACATTAGCATTGCTAGTCTTAAAAAGATTTTCTGGATCATGTAGAAAAGATAGTGACAACTACTTAAATGAATCTTTTATATATATATATATATATATATATATATACATACACATATATATATATTGCACTTTAAGCTCCTCAAGTATTTCTAGTTTTAGTTCTAGAATTTGTCACACAAATGTTTGCTGCTTTACTTAATTATAGAAAATCATTAACATTAGTCTAAAAAAATGAAATTGCAACTGGAAGTTGCATATTTATGAATTCTTTCTTACACTTCCCAAAAACCATTCACAAAGCAGGTTATTTATCTTTTTCCCCACACACACAGTAGTTCTACATATGCACATGAGCAGTCTAAAGGAATTTCCCCTACCCTTTACATCTGCAAAGGTGTTTACCTTTGTCAACCACTGTTTGTTGGAATGAAACAAAGAAAGGACTGTTTTCACTTTGTTAAACAGTGTACTATATTGAAAAAGAGGGGGAAAACCAATCACATATAATAACGTCTGTAAATTACAAGCAGCACAGAGACTCACAAAGCACGACTCATTTACTCATTTCCAATACCAGTGAGGCATCAAAATAAACCACCAAGAAACAGTACCAGAAACACAAAAAAAGTTCATGCAATGCATAATTAAGCCAAGGGGAAATTTGTCTTGTCCTTGCCAAAAGGCCGGTATCTTTTTAACCTTATGAAAAAATGGTTACTGAAAAGAGAGATACCTATCAATACCACACTCTGAGAAGTGACTAGTTGGAGACTGGAATGATATTAGGAAGAAAGCACTGCATCTACTTTGCATTATTCCTGTATTATCTTACATTTTCTCTATACAATTAGGAAGAAAGTTAAACTGAACGGAATTAAAATTGTGATCACTTCTATGTGTTATTTTTGTTAAATTTGGGGGGGAGGAGAAGTTATTTTCAACTTCTGTTCTCTGAATATTTGTAAAATTCAAATATAAACAGAAACAATTTCAACAAAAAATCCACTCTAAGTGATTACACAAGAAAAATACCCATCATTTCACAAAATACTTTTGTACAAAAATGTAGCTAGTGCTAATTATATCCAAGCTTACACAAAGTTCAAAACATAAGTTTACATTATATTACATTTGTAATATTTGAACAAGAAATATTACAGAAATAAATGTATGCTAGATCAGGCTCTCAGTTATAATTACAGATTTCTAACTGTGTATGACAAGCAAGAAAACAGTATCTTCAAATATTTTTTAAAGTTATGTAGCACTATTTGAGAGCAAGATATATTCTGATCAACAGAGACATCCTAATTCTTTCATATGTTATTCATCAGGTGACAAAAATTTGTAGCAGATAACTACTTCTTTAAAAATACATATTTCCCTTACAAAAAAAAAGTGCTAAAAGTGCTACCAAACATCCTTTTCCTATTTATTCTGTGCTTTTAAGTTTTTCCATAATTTATTTTAATATATTACTTTCCATTTTGAAGAAATTTATCTTGTCTTTATAAAGTACTAATGACATGTTTTAGAATTTTTTATCTTTCAAAAAAATTAAATCATCCAGTTTCACAATTTCGTATCACTTCTAAAAATTACTGAATGTTAATTAAAAAGCAGTTTGGAAGTTACAGTGCAGCTTATATGTTACAAGTACATTGATATCAAAGCGTGTGAATATAAGTTCAGCACAAAGTTAGAGAAAAACAATACTAACTAATAAATGATGTGAAACGAACCCAAGTAACTTCCTACTATGTGAATAAAACACCAATGTATCAAGTTTTATATCAAACTACATCCAAAGTTAAACAACAAAAAAAGAGGTATAAATTTTGTATATATTCATATCAACCTTGTGTTACAGATTCATTTTTAATACCATAGTCCAACAACTTCCATTTTTAATCAATTACAAATATAAATGAGCAAGAGTGAAGAAAAGCAACATACTTGTGGACAACTTCATACTGAAAGTCTTTTTGCTCAGTCATACCAGGAAATCAGAATTTTCCATAAAGCTGATAATAAAGATGAGTGATATTCATTCTGTCAATGTCATTCAAGTAACAACATAATTTTTTAACATCTCCCCTCCCTTTTATTTAATAAAGATTATTATTGAGGTATTTACTTCTACTATTTCTAAGTCCATTCCATGCTTAACTTATTCAATCTATGTCAAAAAGAAATGATGATATCTGTTGGTCAGTACATATCTAGCATTTATAAGCATGTTTCAATAGATCAGATCAGAGATCTAATCAGGAGATCAGCAAGAAGGTCATAGCACAGAAAACCTTGTAGTCTCTAAAACTTTAAGACATGTTATTGCACATGTCTAAAGAAGGGATCAGGACTAACTTATTTCAGGTGATCAAAGTTGCCTTGAAAATCACTTGGATTTTTCAGAATGCAAGAGGTTTTCACTATAGACCCCCAGAAAATAATTAAAAAAACCCATTCAGACAACATTTGCTTAAAGTTTTCATGACAAATTCGATATTACTTCCTGAAATTTATGGGTCATCTATCACAATTGCTCTTACAGAACTGGGCTGCATCATGAGTCATGTTTTGGCACAAGTTCTTGAAAATAGAAAAATTGGCTTTGTCAATATACAACAAACATGAGTGCATGTGTAATGTTTGGACATAGCATTTGTGGTGCTGCTTTTAAGCACATCAGACTTGGAAACCCTGACATCCCTGTTCCCCTGATAGAACCTGTACATAGCAGAAAAGTCAATCTTTGACATTAGGACTTGTCCATAAGCCTAAAAACATTCAGAAATCTAAAACTCAAAACCAGCACCACGCAGTCATGCCATCCTAGCAGCTTCTCATGGTGGTAACTCCTACCTGAATGAGAGAATAAGGTATTCACTGTAATGCCACTGGTTCAAAAAGTCCTCCATAGTCTTTCAGCAAGGAAGATTTGCTAAAATGCGGAACAATTGTGCCCTGCCAAGAAATATGACTGAAGTCTCTTAACCTTCCAGGTCCTTTCCTCAAATAGAGCAGTCCTGTTTAACAGAATAATTTCTATTAATTAATATACTGCAATTCACCACCACAACTTAAAATCATCCTGATAAAACGAGGTAAAGCTTTTCTGTAGTTCTGTGCAAAAAAAAAAATGGCTGAATATCTTAATTAAATATTCTGCCTTCTTTCCAACTCATCTTTTCAGAAACGAGTTTCTAATGACAAGATAAGGAAATTTTTGCAGTTACTTGTATTTGAATTGACAACTTGGGCAATGTTAACTTCCACGACTGAAATGGTGTTGCCACCTCAGAACTCATACTCAATCCACTTGATAAGCTTGTTAGACATAATTAATAATAATCTATCTTAAATAATCAATTTTCAATTATTCTCCTTGTTTCCTGGAACACAACTCCTGCACTGTAGTTGGCCTGAAGCAGATGTATGTACCAAGCAAAGTACAATCCAATGGAATATGTGTGGTCTACCTCTATATGACCATAATCAGTATATGCTGATTGCGTAACTACCAATAAGACACATCACCTCTAAACCTCTAGAAAAGGTAAGAGCACCCAATCTCCTGTCATAGGTTTTTTTAGCATTTTATCATATCACTTAAGATAATCTTGATAAATTATCATCTTCAATAAATTGTGATTTTCAGTTGCACTCTGGGCACACTGACATTGGCTATGTACTTTCTTGTCAAAGGCTCTACAATTTAGCAATTAAGTTATATTCACCTCTTTTGCCTCAGATTTTCCTGAAACTTATTGCTGGTCAAGATCCAGAATGCATTATGGCTCATCTTTTAAATCAAACTGGATGAAAGTGTAAGGATGCATAGTTTTGTCAGTAAGAATAACATAGGTTGATTGGGTATTTAAATATTAATTCAGTTATTCCATAATTCTTTTAGTGCTTAATCTCCTAAGTATTTTAATTTTTATTATGGTTTATTCTTTGTGTGTTAGCTAATCACAGTAATACTAACAGATGAGAAAAATGGCTCAAGAAAAGCAGATTACTGTATCAATGCATATACTCATTGCACATTTTTTATATTGAATGGCACTCTCAGTTTGCCATTCAGTTACTCTCAGTTACTACTCAGAAAGTAACTCTCAGTTTGGCATGTTAACCATCTTTGTTATGTGCCCCTTAAAAAAAAATCCTTGAAATTTAATTTTACTTTTTCTTAGAATAAAGGCTAAGCTTTCTCTTTAGATCCTAAGCAATTATTCATTCACATGTTTATTACAATGAAGTAACTTTAACACTTTAACAGTTTCAATCAAAGACCACCATTTAGAGCTCAATATGATACGTATGGGTTTTACTGACTCTGATTCGAGCTTCTCATAAAATGTGAATATTCGATCAATGTGGACAACTACTTCCACAAGCAATTGCTCACCATCAAAATATTGTGTCACAAATATCTCTCATTTTATTCATATGCTAGGTCATGTAACAGTATTCACAAACTCAACCTTTTCGGAGAAAACACTTGCAACAGCTCCTTTATTAAAAATTACTTGGTTTTCTATTTACATATAGTTCTGTATACAACAGAATACTTCAGATCAAGGTGTTCACACTCTTAACAAAAGTTTTTACCATTCTATAAATACTAAAACTCCATCCTGATGTAACTATTATTCTAATCAAGTTTCATTATGTATGATTTTCTTCACATTAATTTAAGTCAAGCATGTATGGAATTACACATATATTTAAGAGAAAGTTATATTATGTTCAGAGAATATAATTTAGAGGAGACATGACTTCATTTTGATCCATTCTGTCACAGGCCTGTCTTTGCAATAGGAAAAATGTATGGTTGAGAAATAATATTTGTTAAGAGATCTGCACTGTAAGACTTCAGTTTAAATCAAATTTCACACCATGAAAGGGATTCACAGTAGCATTTAAAAAAAAAAAGAAAATCCATTTCTTCTATTGCCAATGATTCCAACAAGTCAATAACATTGTGTTTGAGAATAGATACATTACTTTATTTAAATAGAATATAGACCTAAAATTGAGGTAGTCATAAAACAAAAGCCTCCTAAAAAGATGTGTTTGAGGCATTTCATTAGAACTATTCAGAGCAACAAGTTTAAGTGGAAAAGATCGATAATAAGCCCAAAATATTACCGGAGCTCTCCAAAGAAAGAAGCTCATGCTCTCTAAAAATCTCAGTGCCAATTTTAAGAGCAGATGAGTGAAGATAAATAAAACAATGCAGGGTTGGGGGAGAAAGAAGATGTGAAGAAAACAACTAAAAAGCTGTTGAGAACTATTAAAAAATGTATTGCTAAGAAAATAAAAACTAAAAACGAGAGTATGAGGAAACTATTAAAGAGGAAGGACTAGCACATAGAGAGTACAAAAAAGATTTTTGTTTTTTTGAAAGAGTTTTTTATATTAAGTAATTTTTTGCTTTCTGTTATGATGTATTTTTATTAGACTTCTAGAAAATAATTAGAAAGTCAAATTACTTGCTTTTGGTTCTGTATTTCATACTATTGACAATATTCTTCACCACAGTCTTACCTATATGCAAACTGATAGTTTTCAGTGAGATTGCCTCCAAGTTTCCTTGTCATTGAAATGCAAATCAGAAAGTTTAGTTTGATTTTCATTGCGCACCTCTGGCATACTTTGCTATCCAGTCAGTACTGGCAGGAAGAACCTGACAATCTTAATCTAGAATCCATGTGTTTCTTTATTAGAGGATTTCATAACATTTTAGTGTCTACATATTTAACTATCATGTATGATATTATGACATATTATTTTACATAGCATACTGGAGTGACCATTTGTCACCAAATCACAGCCTAGAAGCTTCTGCGCTCTGATCTCATTTTATGAGATCTGAAGTACTTTAAAACTTCTTATCTTAATAACTGGAAGATTCTTAAATCCGGGATTGCATTAAATAATATGAGATATTCTTAATTATAACATCCCTATAACAACAACAAAAATGCATTGATCTGTAGGTTTTGGGGAATTAAAGAAAATCTTAAAAATTATCTTTAATCCCTCTCAAAACATAGATTCCTACCTTTTCTTCAATGAAAGACTCTTTCTAAGACTTCAGATCATCATAAAAGCTTTTGAAAGGATTAGAATTTACTACTTTATTGGAAATATTTTTCTTTCATCTTTTCAACAGTAACAGTAAAATTGAACATTTCTGCCTTTCTCTAAGTTGCCAACATGTTTTACAAAAAAGTAGGCCTGCAAGAGTCTAACAATAAAACACTTGTAAAGATCAACATCAATACCTTTAGCATACACCAAAATCATCAGGACACCGGAGATTGTAGAAATGCAAGAACGAAGTTGTCTTCCAGTAAGATTATTAGAAAAAAATCCATAAAAAATTGAGCTAAAATGCTGAAGATTTTCCTAGCTTCATTCCTTTCAATGTGACTACAGTAGTATATTTTTTGCTACATCAGTTAAACTATTTTCTCTAAATTCAATTAATATTTAGATTTTGGTACATCTCATCCATTGAACTTCCGATCTTCAGGTAATGATTTCAGAATAAAACAAATAAAAAAACCCCTCCAAATCACTCAAAGCAAGATCTAAAGGAAAAGCAAAACATTTTTCCTAGTATTTTCTTTATAACTCTTGGAAAAGTAAAAGAGTATGAAATTCTAACTGTGACAATAAGGAAAATTACTTTGATATTTGTTTAGTTTGAGTAAAGATAACTGTAGAAACAAAATTACATCTCAGAATGACACAAAAATGCTACCCTAAAAGTTCACAATTGCCTTTCACCTTGCTGGGTGACAAATGCTCATGAAGTTTTTCTGTCACTCCCCCTCCTAAACTGGACAGGAGAGAGAGAAATATAATGAGGGATTCATGAGTCAAGATCAGGACACTTATCAGCCAGCAATTAGTGTCATGGGCAAAACAGACCCAACTAAACCATCAGAATAGAGCAGGAAAACGAGAAATAAAACTGAATCTTAAAACACCTCCCCCCATCTCTCCTTCCTTCCCTTGCAGTGGCACAGGGCATGGGGGATGTGGGTTGCACTTAGTTCATCACAGATGGACTTTGCTGCCACTTCTTCTCAGGGGGAGGCCTCCTCACATTTCCCACATTATGGGGTTCCTCCCCACAGGACACAGCCCTTCATGAACTTCTACAGTATAGATTCTTCTTGTGGGATACAGTTCCTCACAAACTGCTCCAACACGAGGCCTCCCACAGGGGCAGCTCCTCACACCCCACCCCAACATGAATCATCCACGGGGAGAACAGTGCTTTGTGAACAGACTGCTCCTGCGTGAGTCCCTCACAGGATCATAAGTCCTAACAACAAACCTGCTCTGGCATAGGTCTCCTGTCTCCCCACAGACTCCAAGGTCCTGCCAAGAACTTGCTCCAACACAGACTTCCCATGGAGTCACAGCCTCCTTCAGGCATCCACCTGCTCCGGCGTGGGGTCCTCCATGGGCTGGGAGTGGATCTGTGCTCCCCAGTGGCCTCCATGGACTGCAGTGGTACAGCTGCCTCACCATGATCTTCACCACAGGTCACAGAGGAGTCTTTCTTGCAGTACCTAAGCACCTCCTCCCCCTTCTTCTCTGCTGACCTTGTTGTGTGCAGAGATGTTTTCATATTCTCATTCCCTGTTGCTGCTGCTATTTAGTGACTGCACAGCAACTTCTTCCCCTTCTCTAATATGTTAGTCATAGAGGTGTTACTGCAGTCACTAATTGGCCAGGCCTTGGTCAACAGTGGGTCCATCTTAGAATTGATTTGCATTAGCCCTGTCAGCTACAGAGGAAGCTTCTGGCAGATCTTTGTTTAAAGAAGCCACCCCTGTAGCCATCCCACTGCCAAAACCTAGCCCAGGCAAAACTACTACAAACAGATGCTACACAGAACAGTATGTATAGAAGGACTTGAAAACTGTACTTATGTATTTTTCAATCAGCTAGTATCACTAACAACTGTGTCTATTCAACAAAACCTATCACTTAATAGGAATTTGTTTTATCCATCCAAAAGATAAGCAGATTTTGTGTCATGCTTTTCTATCTTTTCTCAGAAGATACGTAAGGACAAAACTACTTAAACTAGGAGTGGATAATGTTCACATTCTTTTCTCATTGCGTTTACATTGTTAGTTTAATATATAAAATTAGAAGTATGTTTTCATTTTAAAATCAATTAACTACATTTTGCCAAACATTTGAGTTTCATTTTACTTAATTTTATTAAAATACCATAAGCTAGGAGATCTAAAAATGCTTCCCACATATTTCCATCCTCCAAGATGAATTCTATTTTACTCACTGGAAGCAACACTTCTTACCTTCTTCAGATCCACTGCAAACCATGTCTTCCTCAAAAAGGACCTTGTTTCAACAATCATTTGCTCTTACCATATGAGGCCACAATCCTGAACTCAGTCTTAAACTGTGCCTGTGGGAGATATCTTTCACAAATTGCTTCACAGCAATATTTTTCACATCTTTTTTCTCCAACTAACTTTCCTTCAGCAGCTCAGAGTGAAGGTTGTAGGTTGTTCTATCTCTCCTACTTCTGGCAGACTTGGAACACTGGAGCAAGGCTGGGACCCTGGTATTATCTCTCCACTTGTACTATACTGTAGTGTCTGTTGCTTTCAGATCCACAAGAGTTTGAAGTGTTTTCCAGCATGTCTAACATTGTGTAAAATGGTGTAAGCAATCCATGTGAAATATCACTTCCCAAATATTACAGTAGCCCCCAAATCAACCCAGGCAAGTTTCTTGCCAAGCAAGAAAAAGCACCTTGGAAATTAAGAAGATGGTGTAACCTGAACATAAAATTAGGGCAGCAAAATAACTTCAACTTGGAAAAAGAACAGAACAAGAGTTGACCAGTATGTAATGAAGCTTCTGACAACAAGAAAGAAATTGGGTCTACATAGCAGCTAGAAGGCTCTAAAGAATCTGACAAGGGGCAGAGCGGAGGAAAAAATAGGAAGGAAAGTCTTGTCTGAACAACATTGTAAAACACAGGTGTGCAAAAAGCCACACAAGGTCTGATCAACTTCACTGAATTGTGATATCAGCAGTAAGTAAACTCAGCACATCCTGTCAGTGTCGGTACTGAAGGCACAAACAGCATGACCAGTGACAAGATGTCAATCATGTTGTGTGCTTCATAGCCTTGCAACTCACCAAGGAGCTGTCTGCCCTTCTTGCTACATTTTGGGGACAGAAGCTTTCTTTTATTCTGCTGGCTTGGCTGGTGAGCAGCAGTGACATTCAGCCGGCATTTAACAGAGACATAAGTACAGTGAATAGAAGTGTCAGCAGGACAGAGTTCTTCCATGTCATGTCACCTTCAGCCTAGTGGTGAGGAACAAATGTGATAAAGCAAGAAACTGTAGTTTCAGGTTTTTTGGATAAGTATTTAGCTCCTGAAAACTTTGGGAAATATATTTTTGTCATTCCTGATACCACCCCTTTTTCAAGCTGCAAAGAGGCTGGATATACAGTTTTCAGACCTAGTTAAAAACCTCTTAACCTTTACATAATAGTCAGATAAAGAAATAACATTACAAAACAAACTTACATTTCACAATTTCAGTTTGTGACTTCCAAAGATGCTGTTCCTGCTTCACACTTGCAAAGCTCTTCACATGATCATAGTCTACAATACAGATATGGTATTCTGTCTACAAGGAGACATTTCCAAGTAGATCAGTTGGAAATAAAGCCTGCAAATGCTGTTCAAATTGAATATTCTGTTGATAGTTAAAACATTCATATAAAAGTTGATTTATTAACTATTGTCTAAGGCAAGACTTATTGGTTACTTGAAAGATTCATGAAAAATGTTCATCCTTTAAATTATTAAAATTCACAGCCTAAACTTGTTTTTTGTTTTGTTTTTTTTTTTTTTTGAACAACATCACTTCAAATACCTGACCCTTCTCCTACTGTTTTGTTTTTATTTTTCCAAGATGCAGAGCATAGTCAAGAGGCACACTGAATGGAATCAGCAAGAGTCCTCTGAAACTCTTCCAGCTGAAGATGACTGCCCTGATTCATTTTATCCTCTTACATTAACATGACCATATTTCATTGCTTTTCTTCCCATGTGCTTTTATTAAACCCCTGCTCAGACAGAGGAGTTCAATTAAACCTGGTGAATTTTATCCCCTCCTTACTCACTCCTTCATCTGTATTGAATAGAAACTTCAGTTTGATATAGCTCTTTTTGGCAGAGAATATAATCTTTCATTTCTGGAAATAAACAGAGCCACTCCAGAACCATTCTTGAATTATATTTTTCTAAAACAGTATCATAAGCTTTAGTGACATGACTGTAATCTAAACTGTCTTTCATTTGTCTGTTTTGTTACAACAGTGGCTTTCTATGTAAGTGTTAGTGAAACCAATACATTCTGCTATATAATTAACTCTTTTCACTCTCCTAGTTTTTATTTTATTTGTAAGCAGAAATCCTGACATTGTTGCTTTTCTAGTCTTGGTTCTGTTTTTCAGTTGTATTATGTGAATAAAAGACTCAGGAACACGACACTCCTCCACAACTCCACAAAGTCACACACTCCTCTCTGAGTATAACTTAGTGACATACTAGTTACTTTGGCTTATTCATCTGCTATCCTTGCACAGACATTACAATAGTATTGTCAGTTCATGAATATTCAACACAGTAGTGCACAAGAAATCGGAATTTTGCTGCCCCAGTATTTACATAAAGATACTTTAGGCATTCTATATGCATTTAACTACTGTACTCAGTACATTTTCAGAGATAATTCATTTTGAATAATAGAAATTGAAATTGGTTTAAATAAGTCCATATTTTCTGCAAGTTTTCCAGCATAATTGCCTTTCTTACCTCAAATAGATCAGTTCTTTCCAGGAAAAACAGCATATTCCTCCTTCTCAAATGAACTTAGGGTTAGAGTCAAGGTTTCTAAAATAAAATGCGACTTGAAATGGACTTCCTTGTGCAGGGGAGATGGACTAGATGATCTCTAAAGGTCCTTTCCAACCTCTACGATTCTATGATTTTATAAGACGACTAAAAACTTTACCATATTATATGATGCCATTTAAATGAGTGTCTCAGAGACATATTCATAAGCATTCAAAAGATATAAAAAAGTACTTAAGTATTTCAGAGTTATCTATTTCTATGATATTTCATCCAGAGTTTAGGAATAAGAACAGGAATTAAAAATAGGAATTTCAGAAAGGCTTGTCATAACAAACTCAAGCATGAAACATTTATTGCAAAGAGGAAAAAATTTACTAGAATTCTTAATTTCTATGAACTTGGCAAAGGTAGTGCCCTCTGTACATACATCTTTGAGGTCTTAGCAAATTTTCTTTATGATTGTTTTCTGTTGTCTTCAGACAACTTTTATTTAGGACCCCATTAAAAAAATTAATCATCTTTAAATAACCTAAAGAGCAATTTAGTTGGCAAGAAGTAAAGAGTAAATATTAAGAATGTTATCATGTGAACAATAGATGTCAAAGTTCTGAAAGTTTCTTTAGATAGGCTTATCCACATCAGCATACTTGCATTAATCAATTCACAGATTCAAAGTATTAACGGAATTCTTAATCAATTTTTTTTTACTAATCAACTGGATCACACTTACAAGCCACTGCAACCAAATCTTCAGAAACAGTGTTTCTGCCACTGTTACACTGCAAAAGCAATAAATATTTCTTTCTGTTTTGGCATGG
Organism: Colius striatus; assembly: GCF_028858725.1. Taxonomy (NCBI): domain Eukaryota; kingdom Metazoa; phylum Chordata; class Aves; order Coliiformes; family Coliidae; genus Colius; species Colius striatus. The sequence continues at coordinate 31,220,265 of NC_084761.1, forward strand.
AAAATTGACTTCATAAAGGCAAGATTTTGTTGTTTAAGATACCAGAAGGGGGTTTAGATTTAAACTGGAAGTCCAGTTTTCAATCTCTATTGCCAGGAAATATCTATAAATTTAAGCTTCTAGAAAGCTTTTAAGAATATACTGAGCTATAAATTATGCAGGCCTAAGTATTACTATGCTTATAGACTTCTCAGTGTCAGGAAATGGAAAGCTGAACTTTTGAAGTATTTCTCTCTGAGGAAAAAGCGTATCAATTTTCACACAACTCACCTTCTAAACTCACACTAAGTAGAGCCAAGAAGAACATTATTCCTGGCCAATTATCAGGAGAGTTAACATCAACCTAATCCTAGTAAGGATATTAAATTAGCAACTACAAATAAGTTAGTAATTTGGTCCAAATATCATAGAACTATATGAGTATAATCAAAGCAGAGTTCAAATTCCTGGGTAACATCTCTGAGCTTCTCATGCCTATTAATGACACATTAGCAAAATCACTTTGGCATTCCTGTGCTACTTTCACGGCCTGCTTCATTGAATTTCTTAATTTCATCAGTTTTGTTTTTCAAAACAGATTATAATTGTAATCATTTCAGGTACAGCCTCCAGTAACACTGTTACAAAGTGTTATTACTTCAAATCATTCCAAAGGTTTAAAAAAAGCCTCCTTCAATGGTAATCAAGACACTTACAGTTATAAAATGTGGATGCTACTGTATTTATCATCCTGATCCAAGCCTCCCAATTTACTGTATTGGCTAAATTGTTTCCTTAATTTTTGATAACTAGGAGAGTGTCTCAAAAGATAGTGTTTGTTAGCACTTTAGACATAGCGAATAACCCAACATGAAAGGAAAATAAACAAGACTAGTTTCTTTGTTAAGTCCTTTAGCCGGTGCTGAATGCCAAAATATTTAAATCCTACTCTCATGACAGAATACCTGCTTTATCTCAGCAGGTTAATTCTCTCTACGCAAGATGGAAGAAAGTAGTTATTATGGCAAAAAAGAAAGAGTTGGTGTCAGCACAGTGGTACTATCCTGCTTGTGTAGAATAGTTACTGTATGATAAAATAAGCAAACAGCAGGGAGATGACTTGATATGCCAACAACACATAACCACTGCTACTTTCACTCATGTGAGAAATGCAGCACTGATTGTTAGAATACCTTGTTCTTCTTGAAATAAAGTAACACAAAGATTATACTATTTCACATGAAATTTATCTTTCACACTCCTTGAACATGTAAGGGAGAAGCTGAATGTGTATAGTCAGTACACTCTTGAACAGTAAACAACATCATCTAAGAGTAACTTAGAGATACAGAAAAATGTCAGAGGAGCAGATATATCACTCAATACTCCATACAAACTACTCATAAGCTATTTCTCATCTACTCGTTTCCCTGGTTATTCACCATATATAAAGCTCTTCCAGGGAATAAATTGACAGCACCCCTTCTGGGACCAGCAGTGACTTGTCTCCTACTATGAAGCTTTAAAGTGGTCCTGCCATCTAGAGGTAACTGTGTCAGCTTCAGAACAGCATTTGCCTCAGAGAAGCATCCAGCAGCACCGGGGAATACAATGGGGAAAGCGTAGGAGAAGAAAAACCCGAATTCCTTAGAAAAGATATTCTCTTGGAAATTTTAATGTTTAGTTGATACCATCAGTTTACCTGAATTGTGAATTCACCTTGGTCTCATTTCCTATTGTAACTTTGGCAGGTGATAGAAACATGAAAGAAAAATTACTTAGAGCCATTAGCAATAAAAGAAAATTGCTATAATTACTTTTATAAAATAGATTACATCACCTGCTTCCTATCTTTATGATATCTTACTTCTACTTAACACACAGAAAGGAGATTTAGATGGAATTAATTTAATCTTCAAATTTTGAAAAGTAATACAGTATGCTGAGTAGGCAAGACTAATTCAACAGGTAGTGAAGACTTGAAATTTTCTTGTGAAAACATGATGTAGGAATATAATGCAACCCAGCCTAGCTCTGCTTTGCTCTTTCAGCAGTTTTTGTGGACTATCCCACTAGGCAGAAGACCTGAGACTCTGGTTTTATTGAATCCATCTTGAAAAGAATGGTAGAAAAGAAGAAACACTAAGGAAATCTGGTATATACTTTAACAACTGCTGGAGCATTTATTAATTTCAATATAATAGATCAACTAGTAGTCTAAGAAAATAAAGAATCCAGGGGGAAAAAAAAAAGTTATTTTTATTAAAAGATCCCAGTTGTGCATGTCCTCAAGGATGTTACTGTATTCAATAGTTATCAACTGTGCATATTTTTCAGTTTTAGCCACAGAGTCAGAAGGCAGAGTGACATTTGCAGTTATTGCAGTTGCACAATATGGAAGACAGCATTTAGAAATAAAGATCAAATGTATTATTTGTGCATGGTAAGGTGTGCATGCAGTTGCAGCCTCACATATACTAATCACCTAAACTAAATTTCAAGTCATATGAAAAGTTGTAATATTACATAGCAACACATAGAAAAAAAAAACCCTTGCAAATCAGGCTGTCAAGAGACTTTTGTTTAATTGCTTATTAGCCCAGTCTTGCAACTGAACTGCCATTACTCATTCTTGAGTGCAGTGGTGCACTACAGTTGCCCTCTGGCTGTGCAGATATTGGAAGTCAGTTCTTTGCTATGAGGAGCTATGATGAAACAACAGTAGTTCTGGGTTTCTGGTAGGGAAGCAGAAGCCAGAGTCTATAGCTTCTTCTTGACAGAAGCCCATTGGCCTGAATTTCACTATCATGCCAGCACTTCTACTTTTAAAAAGTCACTGTCTTTCATCATCTTTGCAATGGCCTACACCAGCTACCACACATCTGATCCAAACACAAGGTACGCTAGTTCATTTCCAGGCTGAACTCCTTCCCCACCCATGCCTACAATATGTCATTCCTAATCATCCCAGAGATAAATGCCATCTGAGTCTGAAGAAACTTTATTACTTAAGATCCTTTAAAGGAAAATGACCATTCACATGGATATTCCCCCACAAGAATCTGAAATGCAGTTTTTTTAATCTACAAACTGTTCTCATAAGAACCAAGAACCTTCCTTACTGCTTCATTTCCAAATTCAGCATTTCAAAAAGTCACTTGAAGCTCTGCTTCCTTAGATAATCCTCAATAAATTAAGGTAACTGGCTTTGAATTTGCATCTCTCATTTTTAGGTATAGAGCTTAATACTGTAACAAGTGTTGATTTTATTGAGTTACTGTTGATTTGCCTGTTCTAAATCTTGTTTTTTTCTTCTTCTCTTGCATTCTGTTCACCTTCGTACAACCTCATCATCACAGAATGACAGGGGTTGGAAAAGACCTCTGGAGATCATCCAGCCCAACTCCTCTGGCTAAAGCAAGTCCACCTAGATCATGTCACACAGGAACACATTCAGTCAGGTTTGAAAACCTTACAAGAAAGAGACTTGACACCCTTCCTGGGAAGCCTGTGCCAGTGGTCCCTCATTCTCTCAGTAAAGAAGTTTTTTCTCATGTTCAAGTGAAACTTCTTGTGTTCCAGCTTGTGCTCATTACTCCCTGTGCTGTCATTGGATGCTACAGAAAAAAGACTGATCCCATCATTTCAACATACATCCTTTAAGTATTTTAAAAATAGTTGATAAGATTCCCCCCTTAGTCTTCTCCAGGCTAAGGAGACTCGGGTCTTGCAGCCATTCCTCATAAGAGAGAGGTTTCAGTCTTGGTAGCTTTCCTTTTTACTCTCTCCAAAAATTCTATGTCACTCTTGAACTCATAATTATTTTTTTTCCTTTTAATCTTTCCACATAAGAAAATACGAGGCTTATTATCAGGTTTGTGAGGTTTAAATAAATACAGAAGAAAACCACTTTTTCTTCTGCAGCTTGGCCCACTGGGAAGGCCTTCTACTACTCAAAAATATGCTGCTGTCAGGACTGAGAACCAGATACGACCACTGCCTCTAATAAATCAGATTGTAAGAATCAAATCAGTAAGCAGCCTCACCATCTTACATTTTGGTAGCTGTGCAATAGTTTCAGCCTTCTCAGTGTCACCGCCTCAGTGACACCACACTAGTTTTTCCCCTTCCCAGAGCATGGTCCTTTGTTCTAGCCTTGTCAGGCTTTGCCCTGCACACAGTTCTGAAGGTAGAAAGCAGTATCATGTAGTGCTCACGCAACGTGTTCCTACAAGGAATTCACTTGTTTCTTCACTTAGGGTAACAGTTCTTTAGAGCCCAAATCGAAACAAAAAACCCTCAGGGACTGCTTCCATTGTTGAGTTGTAGCTTTGCATTTTCTAAATTTATTTTGTGTGCATGTTGCATTCATTGTTTTACTACTGAATCAAGGGAAAAATCCCTGCAGATTGTTTTATAGAGCCACAAAAATGAAGAGAAAAAATCCACTTCTAAAGCTTTTTTTTTAAAAAAAAACAACAACCAAACACAACACCACAAACAACAAACAAAACCAAACATCAAAATCTAAACTTACAAAAAATCTTTTATACATGTAAACGTAAAACATACTGCAGAAGTATAGCTCCCGAGTATAAGGTGTATAGGAATAAAAAGCCTGTAAGTAACTCAGGAGATGTTTATCAGTCGACTGCAGCCGGAGGATCCTGGTGCTCTGACCAAGCGCAGAGCGATGCTACCACCTCCTGGAGAAACTGCAGCAGCCACTGCTCTGCTCAAACGCGACTCCCCATTTGTATTACACCGAAAGAGCAAGAAGACGCACTTAATTGAAGAGATTGTTAAACTCAATACAAAAAATATGGTTCTATCGTACTAGTAGACAAAATTATTTTATTATTATTATTTTAAATCTGTCTCATTTCAATGAGCTAAAAGAGATTCTTTATCTACCATGTATTATCAATTAATTTGTCACACTAATTTACAAAGACAACGCATTTATAGGTTAATTTTGAATCAGCCTCCCCACTTGGGAGTTTACATCATTCACCAAAATGCATATGTCCCCATTTAAACACTTATTTTGTTCAGCAATGAGGCTATGACATTAGTTGCTCACGGTAGTCGATTGCTGACTTTCTGCAGACATATCATAGCTCAGTACCCTAATGCAACACCAGGGTGCTTCCAAACATCTGTTACTAAGCATTCTGTAGAGACATGAAGGAATCAGTTGCCCAAATAGTTATTCTTTACTGGTCTGGAAAAAAGTGGACAAACTCAGAAGGAACTTGTATAAGTATTTCTGTGCCATGAAGAAGTAGCAATGAGAGAGACACATTCCTGCAATAATTTTTCCTAATTGCAATATTGCTGTCCCTGGACAATGTATTTGTTCTGTAGAACAGAAACAAGTGTAAAAATAGGAAATACTACGGTCTTTCATAAAAATATTTTCTAACCTCCACATAGAATATAAAAAACACAGACCAAAAGACACATTTTACATTCTCTAAGCTATCACAACTGCTTTATAAAGAACATACGTTCCATTTATGTACTGCAGAAATTGTAATGGCAAACCACATAGAAAGCTTTGTTTACAATAAATTCTATTTCTCTGTATGGTAAAAAATGAATATTTCCCCCTTAGATATAAGCTATTCTCCATAAAACCCCTATCTCCAAGACATGGCTGTCATTGAGTAAGCCATTCATACACATCAATAGAGGAATATGTGTGCATGTGACAAATGACATCATTTGAATTAAATCTAAACTTCCAAAAAGTAAATCTAGTTCTGTCCTAAAACCAGGGGATTGTGTGGAGATGCTGAGTGATCTGTTTTGTTTATTATTGTCTATTTTTAGCTCTTGTACTTAAGGGGCATTTTAGGCCACTTAAAAACATCTTTTCCTGAGCCAAAAATAAAGAAACGGCACTGAGGAAACAACACTGAGAGCATAGCACTGAGAAGCAGTGTCATATCTCCCAGACAAACTGGCATCCAAACAAAAAAAAAAAAAAGGAGGAAGTGCAAAGGTATTTTTAGGTGCTACACCAGGAACAGTAGTCCTAAAATTTCAAAGTTAAGAAGAAAGAAACAATGCTGGACAGTATCTTCACAATGATTTTTCTAGCATTAGGGGGGAAAAAAAAATCCCTCTGTATTTATTCTGCTTTTCTTGCTATTTCTTACATTCCATTCTCTACTTCCTTCCTTCCATATTTATTGTCATCCATCAGCATTCTAACAGCTTATGTTTGACTTACTGGCCCTTGTTTCTTCTCTTGCATTTCCTTGTCTTCATCACATTCAAACACTCCAAAATCCTACTTTCCCCTGTCTAAAAATACTTAGTTACAGATTCCAAAATACTCATCGAGACAATAACTACATCATCAAGAAAGAAGTGGAAAAGTAATTTGGGTTACCTACACTAATCATGGTGGGGGAATTTTAAAATTTAGTCTCAGATCTAAAGGGATAAGATTTGGGGGTTTGTTTTTAACTAATTTTACATGTTATCTTCCTAAATAATTACTAGAGAAAACTGAATTTGGTTCATGAAATTCTTGGAACAGAGATAAGTATATATACAATGAAGAATTGTTATTAAACAAAAATTAGCAAAAGGTCTGAAAAAGGCTGTCATGTTTGCAATATGTTATTAGATACTAAAAGAAATTGAGATATTTTACAGCAGAAGCCTAGAATATTTCAAAACAATAAAGACTGAAAGATTTTACCTCTCTGATTTCTTTTAATTAAAAAAATTAGGAAGTGGAAACTCTCATAAGTGGGAAAAGCATATAGGAACCTGGAAGTATTAAATTGAAACTGGAAGATGACTTTTAACTGTCCTAGGAGGGACAGCTAGAGAAAAATTATGAAAACAGGCCAGTTTATATTAAGCAGGAAAGTAAGTTTTGTGAACACAACATCAATTCCTACGACAGAAGAGATCTAGACTTGTTACACAGCGAGTCTTTCCCTGTAAGTTCACTTGCTTCAATTAGGGAGATGTTACAATGCCAAGTTACAACCTCAGCCTTTTAAGTACTGACAAATGTTTGGAGAAGTGAGGTCGTTTTTCCAGACAGCTTATAGTCTTAGAAGGAAAATAGCTGTAAAAGTGACTCATTTTTAAATAGAAGTTACATTTAGAATGAAAGCTACTCATGAGATGTGAATCACTGTGTCTTTGTCTTAAGCCCAAAGATCCTCTTTAAAGGATTTAACATTTGAAAATAGGAAAGAACAACCTTAAGTTTACACAATATATTATAAACTGAAAGAGTAGCCCATTATTTTAATTTCTGCATGTTTCTCACTGTCCTATTGTAACAGGATAGTGCACCCAGCATGTACTATGTTTTCTTACTGATTTAGTAATTTGCAATCAGTTCCAAGTATCCTCAGAAACAGTGCTCAAATTCACCACCAACATAATTTTGAAGTATTTAAAAGTCAAATCAAAACACATGTAGAACCACGAGAATTACTATGTTTGATTAAATCAGAATGAAACATAAATATTCTATTTGGTTATACATTTAACTTCACTAACAATTAAATGTACACTTGGAATTTTCTAATAAAGAAATTCAAACTGTTATTACATTTTATAAGTATTGTTTGTTAGACAGTAGATTCATTATAAAGCATTGACTGAAATTTAATTCCACAGCAGGGAACTTGTTTAAAGGTTCAGTATTGCATTCAGAAGTAATAATAGATTTCTAAGAAATCCAATAAGATGAAATGCTCTGTTGAATCCTAAAATGCAAAGATGATAAAGTCACCGAATACACTTATTTTTAGTTATTATATTACATTTCAACTTAAATTTCTTACTAATTGTCTTAATAACTGAAGCAATATTTGGCGTACAGACTAACGACATTGCAAGTGTCACAGAGAAATACATTCTTATTTGGTCTTGATCCATCAAATTTCAAAGAGCATTTCTGAACTTCAATTATTTTCAGACTGCATTCAATTCCAAAGCTGCTCAATACAAAGTTAGAAAGCTATCATTTTTAAAAAAAGCTTTAACTCTTTTTATTCATCTGTAGCATTCTCATTCAGAAGATGAACTGAGGAAGAAGATCAAGGAGAAAGGGAAAATTTCCATGATAAATTGAACAATATAGACTTAAAAGTCAGAACATTGCTTTGTTACTAGAGCAGAATTAGGCACCAAAAAACCCCCCAAAATCTAGCACCCTAGTTTACAAGCAGGTACCAGAAAGAAATTTACACTTTTAGAAGTCAGAAATGTATGGAATTCTTTCTTGTGGAGTTAAGATGCTATGCAGCATTGATCATCTGAGTATAATTACACAAAGCTCTGAAACACCTGGTTTCTATTTTGTTGTACAAAAAGTAATAAATTTTACAGCCATAAAATTGATGCAGATAAAACTGAACTCACCATGCCAGTGCTTGCTCCTTCTCACATCTCAATCACTTGAAAAATTGGGCATTTCCATGTATTTTACTAATAGTTCATAATAATACATTAAAATAAAAAGTATGGAGGAAAAATCTCTGGAAATGAGAAAACTCCCAATTCAGAACTTGGTTACTTTAAACATTATTCCTCACAATTTCAGTACTGTTCATGTAGTCTTAGTGTCTCACATTTAGCTAGAAAAACATTCAAGCAACAATTTAATTTTGAGTGCAAGCTAAACAAAATAGCTATTGACAGCTTCAACTAGAAGATTTGGGCTTAAACTTTCCTAGCAGGTGCTTACAAAAAAGATTGTTCTAAAGTTTTCTCATATCATTTTTGACTCTAAATCATGAAAGCATGTAAGCATGAAGACATACTAAGATTTCATTGATTTTATTTTAAAAGCACGGCCTGTAAAAGTTGAAGTATTTCCTCATTTTGATCAACCTTCTAATTCAATAAAACCAAATAAGTTTTGAAGATAGGTTTTGTTAACATAGATAATTATATTTTGAATTTTTTAAATAATGTTTTTAATTTACTTCTGAATTAAACTGGACCATTTATCCCAATACATCTTTTAAATTTATAGCCAGGCCAACAGACTAAAACAGGAAAAAACAGTTCACTCATTATTATTATTAATTACATTAACATGAAAAACAAGAAAACTAGTAGTGAAAGTCTTAGTTAGTAATCAGATACTGGTTTGTGAAGAATTATTGTAAATTATGGAAACAGTGGGGCAGACAAATCAGGCTCTAAAAGTTACAACCATAAAGAGGTGAGTAGACGGAAACACTGTTTATATTCTATCCTAATATATAACAACATATCACAGAAACTAGGAACAGAGGGAAGTATAAATTAAATAGTTAAATTGAGGCTGTAATTTTTTTAAAACTAGCTCTTTCATTAGTCATATAGTCATTTTAGGAACTTTTTTTTCTCTCAGTTTAACTCTTACTTTTTTTTTTCAATTTACAGACACAGAAGCATGCTTCAATAAGTCTAATGACTGAAGGTTTCATTTTTGCATGTGCAGTCCTTTCAGTTTGTTTTAGCTGGACAGTGGCAGGGGAGAATTTGTTCTATTATAAATTCTTAAAAATATCAAGACATTGAAAAACAGGTCCATAAAGGCTCATAAATGTTGAGGGAAAGGTTAACAATTTCTATTCAGCTTTTCAATAATCTTGTGCTACACAAGACACACAAAAAAATATTTAACATAAGAAAATAATTCTATCATTACATACATACATTCTAAATAAATAGATTTCCCTTAATAACAGGGGAAATCCAATAAAGGATTTCACTAATTAATACTTCAGAGAATAATGATATTCAGTGGTTCTTAGGTCCAGTGAAAGCATGTTAAGAAAATATATGCGCACTTGTCAGAAATTGCTACTCAACAGTACTAGTCATAGTGGAGCTTAAAAAAAGCTTGAATTTATGTATATAGTATACTTCCGTCCAAAAGTGACTTCAGTTAGGCCTCCTAAATATTTGAAAGGGAATATGTTTGTGTCAACCAAAACACTTCCAACAGAAAGGATACTCGCTATTCAGTTGCACTTGAATTTTCATGGGCTTCTCTCTCCGAAACTTTGCATTCTAAACAGTTATGCTACCCATACCCACAACTGATCTAGCTTAGGATACACATCTGCTTCTGAGGTGATGTAACATTTCCTTGTAAAAGGTATTTTCAGAGGAAAAAATTCGAATTAAACAAAACCAACAAAAAATCAAAACACACAAGTACAAGCCACAGATTTAAAGAGGAACTTCAAACCCTCTTTTGCTTCACACAATTTCAACTCTACCCCTTGACAATCTAAGCCAAATTTTCCACTGTAGTGAAACTAAATGACTTTCTTTTGGTCTATCATTCTGTGAAAGTAGTAAAAACATGCAATAAGTATAAGTTACATACAATACAAAACAAAGAACTATTTCTTATAGATGTCCAACCACAATAGGCACAAATGCATGTTATGATATTGCATCATATCAGAACCCCGCATTTTCTACCTAGGAAGGTTTGTGATTGACTTGACTAGAAATAATAAACCACTGGAAAATAGTAGAGTCAGACAATACTTCTAGGAAGAAGATTTACTTAGAACTTTGACTACAATCTATGCTAAAATACAAATACATGTGTCAGTGCTGTATATGCAATATATTACACTACCACATCTATTCACTGTACATCAGAATTCAAACTTCAGTACATCTATAGTGTTGAATATTTGACTCCTACATGTTTAAGTCTTAAATTTCCAATCAGTGGAATGTTCTCATATAGCATACTTTCAAAACTGAAGTGCAGCATTACTGAAAATAAGGATCAACAGGTACAAACTCTTGACAAAATATTCACATAAACTAGGAAAAAAAAAAGTTTTAACAAAAATAGTCAGACTATCAACTCTACCTTGTCACCTTGCTCCTCTTTTAGATATATATCCTTGCTGTATGTGCAGATACTAGTAAGCCATAGCTGTGAAATGCTCTCAAGTCTTCGTAAGTGCTATAACTCAAACTCATTCAACTGCTCTGTTCAAAGAACAATGCTTCCTCTGACATTAGGAGATCAGTTATTCTTTAGAAAAAGAGATATTTTGTTGAAAAAATAGTTACTTTGTTGGTACAAACCTGAGAAAAGATGATATTAAGACACTGGCAGTGACATAGACACTGAAAAAAATAGCCATAATCTACAACCATAGAATCATAGAATGGTAGGGGTTGGAAGAGACCTTTAGAGATCATCTAGTCCAACGTCCCTGTAGAAGCAGGTTCACCTAGATCAAGTCGTATAGTAACGTATCCAGGCTGGTCTTGAAGACCTCCAGGGAAGAAGACTCCACAACTCCCCTGGACAGCCTGTGCCACTGCTCCATCACTCTCACGGTGAAATAGTTTTTTCTTATGTTTAAGTGGAACTTTTTGTGTTCCAGCTTCACCCCATTACCCCTTGTCCAGTTACTATTTACTATAGAAAAAAGGAATGTCCCAACCTCCTGACACCCACCCTTTAGATATTTATAAATGTTGATAAGATCACCCCTCAATCTCCTCTTCTCCAGACTAAACAGCCCCAGTTCCCACAATCTTTCCTCATATGAAAGATGCTCTATACCCTTGATCATCTTAGTGGCCCTGTTCTGAACTCTCTCCAGCAGTTCCCTGTCCCTCTTGACTTGAGGAGCCCAGAACTGGACACAGGACTCCAGATGAGGCCTCATGAGGGCAGAGTAGATAGGGAGAAGAACCATCCTCAACCTGCTGACCACACCCTTCTTGATGCATCCCAGGATGCTATTGGCCTTCTTGGCCACGAGGCCACATTGCTGGCTCATATTTAGTTTATTATCAATCAGGACTTTCAGGTCTCTCTCTGCAGAGCTGCTCTTCAGCAGATGGTAGCACAGCCTTCTGGGGAATCAGACAGTCCTCCCAGTTTGCTGTCATCAGCCAACTTGCTGAGGGTACACTCTGTCCCCTCATTCAGGTTGTTGATGAAGATGTTGAACAACACTGGCCCCAGAATAGATCGCTGTGGAACTCCACTGGCCACAGACCTCCAACTCAACTCTGTGCCATTGATCATCACCCTCTGGGCTCTGTCATTCTGCCAGCTCTCGATCCACCTTACTGTCCACTCATCCAAGCCACACTGCCTGAGCTTGCTGATGAGGATGTTGTGGGAGACAGTGTCAAAAGCCTTGCTGAAGTCAAGGTAGATGACATCCGCTGCTCTCCTCTCATCTAGCGAGGCAGTTATGCACTCATAGAAGGATATCAGGTTGGTCAAACAGGATTTCCCCTTGGTGAAGCCCTGTTGACTCCCCCTGATAACCATCTTATCCTTCATATGTTCAGTGATAACATTCAGGATGAGTTGTTCTATCACCTTTCCAGGGATGCAGGTGAGGCTGACCAGCCTGTAGTTTCCTGGGTCGTCCTTCCTGCCCTTTTTGAAGACTGGCGTGACATTGGCCTTTCTCCAGTCCTCAGGCATCTCACCTGTCCTCCATGATTGTTCAAAAATGATAGAGAGAGGCTTAGCAATCACATCAGTCAGCTCTCTCAGCACTCTAGGATGCATCCCATCAGGACCCATTGACTTATGAGCATTAAGCTTGGCCAACAAGTCTTTAACATCTTCCTCTTCCACCCAGGGCAAGTCCTCTGCTGTCCTGGCCATCCTGTTATCCTTGCCAGACTGGGCTTCTGAGGGTCAGCCTTGGCCATAAAGACTGAAGCAAAGAAGACATTCAGTACTTCGGCCTTCTCTGCATCCTCAGACACCAGGGCACCCTCAGCATTTAGCAACAGGCCCACATTTCCCCTTGCCATCCTTCTGCTGCTGATGTACTTGAAAAATGCCTTATTGCTGTCCTTAACATCCCTGGCTAAATTTAACTCTAGAAGGGCTCTAGCCTTCCTGGTTGCAGCCCTGCATGACCTGGCAATGTTCCTATACTCTTCCCAAGAAGCCGGCCCCTGTTTCCATCTCTCATAGATAGCTGCTTTCTGTCTGAGCTGTCCCAGCAGAACCTTGCTCATCCTTGGAGGCCTCCTACCTCCTTTTCCTCCTTTCTTGCACATTGGGACACAATGATCCTGGGCTTGGAGGAAGTGATGCTTGAAGATTTATCAGCTCTCATTGGCACTTCTACCATCTAGAATCATATCCCATGACATCCGTCCAAGTAGATCTTTGAAGAGGCCAAAGTCAGCTCGCCTGAAATCCAGGGTCACGGTCCTGTTTCGTGTTCTGCCCCTTCCACACAGGATCTTGAACTCTACCATCTCGTGGCTACTGTAGCCAAGGTTGCCTCCAACTTTCACATCCCAAACCAGGCCCTCTATTCGTCAGTACCAGGTCCAGCAGTACACCCCTCCTTGTTGGTTCCTCCATCACCTGCAACAGGAAGTTGTCACCAACAATCTGTAGGAACCTCCTGGACGGCGTGTGCTTGGCTGTGTGGCTATTCCAGCAAATATCAGGGTGGTTGAAGTCCCCCATGAGGACCAGGGACTGTGATCATGAGGCAGCTCCCAGCTGTTTGTAGAAGGCCTCATCCACATCCTCCTCCTGATCAGGTGGTCTGTAGCAGACTCCTCAACAATATCACCTACCTTGCCCTGCCCATTAATTTTTACCCATAAGCACTCTACTCTCTCCTCATCCCCACCCAGGCACAGTTCAGTACACATTAATTGCTCCCTCACATAGAGAGGAGCTCCACCTCCACGCCTTGTCAGTCTGTCTTTCCTGAACAATACATAACCCTCCATGGCTGTGCTCCAGTCATGGCAGCTGTCCCACCACGTCTCTGTGACCACAATGAGGTCGTAGCCCCACATCCACACCCGCATCTCCAGTTCCTCCTGCTTATTCCCCAGGCTGTGTGCATTGGTGTAGAGGCAGCGCAGGGGCTTACTCAAACACACAGGTTTCCCTGGATGCGTGCAGGAGGTTTCTCCCGGGTTTGGCTCTTCCTCAGGGTGGTCAGACTTCCGTATCTCAGCCCAGTGTGCAGATGAAGGGCACTTATCATTGCATTCCCTGTCCTGCCCTGTTTCCTAGCTAAAGGGGACAGCTTGTTCTGTTTTGCTTCTCCCCTCATGGCCCAAGTCCCTTAGTTTAAAGACCTCTTTATTAAATTTGCTAGTCTACTCCCAAATAATTCAGTGCCGTTACGGGAGAGTTGAATCTTATCCTGTCCTATGAAGCTGTAGTCCCCAAGGAAGGATCCATTGTCAAAGTACCCAAAGCCTTCCTGCCGGCACCAGCCTCTCAGCAAGGAGTTCATTTGGCTGATTTTTCCATTACAAACTCCTCCTTTATCACCAGTGAACAGGGTAGAGGAGAAAATAACCTGAGCCCCTCTACCTTTTATCTGCTCCCCCAAGGATTTAAAATCCATCTGGATCCTGGAGATGTCGTGACTCATGACATCATTCATACCTACATGGAACACAAGTAAGGTAGCCTGCATCCCTGACTAGCTGTGGCACTCTCTTGGCCACATCCCTGATCTTGGCCCCAGGGAGGCAGCACACCTCTCTTGACTCACTGTCTGCTCCAGTCCTCTTAATCACAACAGCAGAACTACATTTGACATTTAAAAAGGCTTTAAAAAGGCCTAAGAAAGGAGAGAAACATCTGCAGTGAGTGGAATTTGGCCAGAGTAGCTACAGCATCTCAAAACTTTGAAGACCTGACTACAAAATACAAAATTCAACCATAAGTTAACAGAAGATGTATTTTAATTGAACATCATATTTATGTTAAAAGCTGAGTTAGATACCAGACTCACAAAGGCAAAATGAGAAAATATGCAGTAGTAATTAATTCAGGTGGTGCAGAACAACAAGGTGGAACACTGGCTGAGTAACAAGGAATGAGTGCACATTTTTCATCAGGCAAAAAGAAAATATCAACCCCAAAACTAGCAATTTAACAACATTTTATCTCATAGTTACTTTCCGGTCACAAAACACAAGCAATAGAAAAGTAAGTTATTCCAAGCCAGTGCTGAAACGTGAGAGGGATCTACAAAATCTTGCTACTACTTTATTACCCTTTTTTGGCCACTAAATACATATATACTTATAAATAAGCTACAAAAAACACACACATCCTCTAAATTAATTTAAAACGGTATAACCTTGACATTTACGTAGCCTTCTAAGTCAAAACTAGAACACACTCAGAATTGAAATATACTTCATAGTTCTCCATATCAAAATTTTGCTATCTTTCTTCATTCTTGTATAGGCTCTCTAGAACATTGATTAGTAGTTATTCTAATTCTGTGTCTCTGTCACAACAGAAATTTCAGCTTTTTCACCATTCAATTCAGATGCTCTGGAAATAAGTAAGTAGATTAACTCCTTAAAACTTCTTGACTTGAACTTAAACCAGAAACCTAACAAATTTGTGTGGCATACTAACAGAAACACCAAAAAGATATAAAGTTACAACAGGGGTGATGGCAGGAAAGACACCAAAAATACTTTTGCAGATTGTCTAAGTACTTTAACCACTTGTATTTAAAAAAAAAAAAAATCTCTTGTAATATTCTGGCCTTTGTTTTTTAGCAACGTGTTCTGTAGGGTTCCATCCCAATTCAGAAGCAGAAACATAACAGAAACCAAAAGAGAAAATGAGTTTATTATTATCAGGGAAAAGTGTTTGAAAATAATTAAAAGAAACCCTAGAATTTCCACAGAAACCTTCAGGTCTTAATCAATCTGCACAACACTTGATACACATAATATCCGTTTAAGATTTAACAATTCTGACAGCCAAGAATCCAGCTAGTAAACAGGGGGCAAACACAAGAGAAGTGATCTTGAAATAGACATAAGAAATAGTAGATTACCACAACAAGCAGTGATAACTAGTCCTGCATAAATATATTATTTCACTCTTGTTCTTGTAGAGTCAGATAAATTCAGAGAGTGAACTCTAACTTTATTCCTAGGTATACCTAGTCAAACACAAGGATGATGCATTCCCAAATGGGAAATTTGAAGACATTCATCATCCAATACTACTGGTTTGTTATTCTGAGAATAAAATATAGCACTCCATTATTGGAATCTAGACTGCACATTTTATACACACTACATGGAAATATTTTAGAGGAATTTTATTAGGAAAAATGTCAAATGTATTATGTGCTTTATTTCCTCTTCTTTCTAGAGATCTATTCACAGAATCACAGAACCTTAAGGGTTGGAAGGGACCTCAAAAGATCATCTAGTCCAATCCCCCTGCCAGAGCAGGAACACCCAGAGTAAGTCACACAGGAACTTGTCCAGGTGGGTTTTGAGAGTCCTGAGAGGAGACTCAACCCATCTGGACAGCCTGTACCAGCACTCCGTCACAATCACAGTGAAGAAGTTTTTTCTTCTATTTCTTTGGAACCTCTTATGTTCTAGTTTGTACCCATTGCTCCTTGTCCTATCATTGGACATGAGAAGAGCCTGGTTCCATCCTCTTGACACCTGTCTTTTATGTATTTGTAAACATTAATGAGGTCACCCTTCAGTCTCCTCCAAACTAAAGAGCCCCAGCTCCCTCAGCCTTTCATCATAAGGGAGATGTTCCACTTCCTTCATCATCTTGGTGGCCCTGCACTGAACTCTCTCCAGCAGCCCCCTGTCCTTGAACTGAAGGATCCAGAACTGGACACAATATTCTGGATGCCGTCCCACAATTCTCACTGTTTTCCCTTACCTGTTCAAGAATTGTATTAAATCTTAACTAAAAGTATACCTTAATTTTTTATTCCACTCCTCCTCCACAGAAGATCTCATAGATTAAGATACTATATCTTTGTCCATTATGCCATGCTCTCAGAGCTCTATGTCTAGCACTAGAGTTGTTATTCCATCTATAAAATACCATGAGAAAACCTGGCATAGTTACATACGTTATTTATACAAATGCACAGTTAGTTATTATGTGTATATACTTCTGCAGTTATTGATTGACCTACAGCAATATATTGACTATATGAGTATTGAGATAGGAAATTAATCATTATTTGTATATATGGATGCACATATTGCTTGCATAAGATACTGTAAAAGTATATCACAGCAAATCTTAACGATCTTAATGACATCTAGATGAAAAAAAAGAGGATCCCAGTATGCATGAAAAGAGAAATAGGCAAAGAGCAAATAAATGACAAATTGTGTCCTGCTCAGCTCACCATTTGCCCTGATAACACGGAAAATTTAGATTTGTGACCGTTATGAACTACCATAGTAAGAACAAGGAACAAGAAGATTCTCTCAAACATCATTGCCTCTTTTCATTTTCTATGAAACTGATTAAGCTAAACATAAGACATTCAAGATTAAAGACTATTGTAAATGAACATGTCTTTCATAAAGACAATTTAGCAAGAAATGTACCTTCATACATTACTATTCCTCCAAAAAAGGGTGCAATGAAAGGTATAAAGAAAAGCAGAACATTCAAAGGGTAGAAGCTAGCAAACTGTGAGTCTAGACCAAGGTCAAGGACTAAAATTCAACAGGAAAACACAACCTCCTAATAATACACACTATAAAAATGTGTGCTCTTAAAAACAGAGCAAAGAACTTTATAGCAATGCATTCAGGATTATAAGAAAGCCCAAATTTAGTGCTCCTACAAAATCAAATGTAATTTGCAGGAATTCAGTGTCAACCTTATGAGAACACTCTTTTAGTATCACTTAATCCTGTCTGTTCACATAATCAACCAAAACTTGTACACAAAGAATATATACAGATTTTCAATTTACCTTTACAGCAAAGGGATAAGAATTAAAAACATTTATTTCTTTTGAAATAGTATTACTATTAATCTCACACACACACTCTCCGTCGTCAAATCCTATCAGAAGCATGAACTGGGGAATAGTTTAGATGTATATTTCTGATCCACTCAACAGCAGATGTGGCAGGACAAAGATTAAGCATCCTTCCTATAACTGTTCCATAGATTACATACTTTGCATGCAACTTGAAAGCTGCAGCAAATTGAACAAAGCACAGCAATGCCTGGAACTAAAGAAAATGTATTATATATTTATAAATTTTGGTTGTGGTGATTGTCATTACTAGGAACTTCCTACAAAGCAAAGTAAGAGTGCATAAAATTGCTGAAAAAATTGTTTGGGAAAACCACTTGCAAAAAAACAGAAATCAAGCACTCCAGGTAGCCTAGAGCATACCTTCATCTGCCAACATGTAGCAAAGTACAGTATTTTTAAACCTAAAACAATGTTTTAAATTAAGAACTACTCCAGTCTTACCTTACATCAGTGATTTGATGACGAAACAGCACATATGCATTTTGCAGAAATCTGTCCATTGCCATGTTAATGAAAATGCAAGAAACAAGAGGAAGGCTACCACTAGATACACACTTTTCTAAATGAAACATAGTCCTCTTAGAATCTTGAGGCTGTTCAGGAATTAAAATACTATGGAAGCGTTTAATCTTCTTTCTATCAAATAAATTACCTCATAGTGAAATGGAAACATTTTGCTTGGGTTTATCATTGTGGTGTCTTAGCCCCAGATGGATGCCAGATGCCCACTAAGTCATAATATCGCTCCCCCTGCTAAAGCAGACAGGGGAGAGAGAAATATAACAAGAGTTTTGTAAGACAAGATAAGAACAGGGAAATCACTTAGCAATTAACATCATAGGCAAAACAGACTCAACTTGGGCAGAATATGTTTAATTTATTATGAGCAACCAAAACAGAACAGAGAAAATAAAAAGTGAAACAGAATCTTAAAACATCTCTCCCTATCCCTCCTTGTTCCCAGGACTTTCGTTCCTTCCCCCTCAGTGATGTAGGGGATGAGGGTTACAGTCAATTCATTACAGATGGACATTGCTGCTCCTTCTTCTCAGGGGGAGGCCTCCTCACACTTCTCTGATACAGGCTGGGGTCTCTCCCACAGGATATAGTCCTCCAAAAACTTCTCCAAGGTGGGTCTTCTCTGTGAGTTCTTCATGTACTGCTCCAGCATTGGTCCTTCCTATGGGAACAAATCTTCATATACTGCCCCAAAGTGGGTCATCCACAATAATAACAGTCATTGAGGAACAGACTGCTCCAACACAAGTGCCCCACAGCATCACAAGTCCTGACAGCAAACCTGCTCTCTGGCATGGGCTCCACTCTCCCCACAGACTCCCAGGTCCTGCCAGGAACTTGCTCCAGGATGAGCTTCTCACGGAGTCACAGTCTCCTGCAGGAATCCACCTGCTATGGCGTGGGGTTCTCCATGGGTTGTGAGTGGATCTCTGCTCCCTAGTTGTCCACCATGGACTGCAGGGGCACAGATGTCTCACCATGGTCCTCAGTTTACAGGGGAATCCTTTCTTCCAGTGCTCGAGTACTCCTCCTTCTCCGCAGACCTTGGCATCTGCAGAGATGCTCTTCTCACATTTTCACTCCTTGCTGCTGATGCTCAGACACATTATTCACAGAGGCATTACCTCAATCACTAACTGGCTGTGGCATTATTATTGAAATGGCCTGAAAATCAAAACTTTAGTTAAAACTTATATTAAAAATATAACACTGTTTACCAATTAAGGAAAGGAATAAAATCAAATGGGCTTTCAGGATGGATACAGCTGCAGCTGGTGTGTGAGGAATCCACTACACAGCAACTCCCTGCAAGTACCATAGTGTGCAGTCAGGCTCTGTAATGATATACAGGAATGAGATGGTCCTCTAGAACTGGTAATCAGCAGATTTGGTACCTTGAGCCATCAGTCTGTCAAATCTTGACAAAATGCTGTGCTTTATACAAACTTTGATCATTATAATGTCATTATACTACCAAAATACATCTCCATCCCAAAGACTGTCATTTTCCAAGGTGCGATCGCTCCGCCTTGAATGTGTGCCCTGAATTTTTTGTAAACTATACTTTTAAATGCAAGGTGAGAGAATTTTACACTAATCATAAGAAAATTATTTATGGCTAGAGCCACTCAAACTCCACCTTGAAGGTAAAAAAAGGTATAAAAATGACTAAAGAAAGAGTGGATATTGTAGGAAGACACCATCATGAACAAATCAAGGGAAACAGACTCCTGGGATCAGTCAATAGGCTGAACTTTTCTTCCTCCCCCCTTGGGATGCTTTGGGTGAGACTTAAACTAAGCACTTCTTCGGGAAACTTCAAAATCTCTCTAGAGAGTTACTCTTTATCTTTTTATAGCCAGACTGTATTGTCTATAACTTCACACACTGTATCATTCATGTATTTTTTGCACATGCTTTTTTGCAGACAGTCTCACCAGCAATCCCTAAGAATCTGTATATCTGTTGCATGAATAAAACTGCACTGTTTAAGTAGCCAGTCACTGAACGTGACTGAATCCTAGAGCATGGCCATGCTAGTTCATGTGCATGAGTAGATTGAAAGTGCAACCCACTATCAGTGTATCCAGAATTGTGATAGTTCACAGAGGTAAACACGATTGGACTGATCAAAATCATTCTTGCAGTGAAGGAAGGATAAACACACTGAAGATTTTTAAATTGACCAGAAAAATATTATTCATGTATTGCTATTCCCAAAACCATAAGCCCCACAATATGGATAAATCAGAGTTAGTACAGAAACTTTGAACTTTAGACTGCTCATCAAAACATCTCAGAGAATAAGACGTCTCAAGACTAAGAAAGATAACCAAAGAGAACTGTTGATTTTATGGTTAAGGGATCGATAAAGATTGCAAGGGTGATGGGTGGGCACAGAAATTCACTCTCTCAACAATCTCCTATTTGTTTGGGATAAAGATAACAGTGCTTTGGTGTTTGGTGTGTTTTTTTTCTTTGGGAAAATCTAGATATATTTTAAAATTACTCTTACACTGTCAAAACTCTAACCATCACAAGACAAGTAATGCTGATTTTAAAATTCAGAACAAGAAACAGAAATTTCGGATGCAACTTTGGTGTATTCATGGTGCCACATATTGGCTGTAGGAGGGAGGCCGTGGCCTGTATTTTCCTTGCCTTTATCCCCTGTTGACAAAGGTTAATGTTCTCCACTATTTCCTAAAGTAGTCTTAATCACAGCTTACAACCCCATATGTTATAAACCATTACATTCTAACACTTAATACAGAACTACTACAGAAATCAGGTTATATGCTATTGCCTGAAATGACAGAAGCTGAAGTTTCTCATGTATTTTCCACCACAAGGTGCTAATTTGAGGCAATAATTTTGTGTGTATGCCTGGATCTTCTCAGTCACCAGGGCTTCTGAGAGACTTTGCTTCTCTCATCCATAGAAAGATCCTAATCAAGCTAAATTTGAAGCCATTAATTAGTATGAAGGAGAATTAGGTAAGAGAATTAGATGAAATTCTCGTTGGTCGAAGCCATATAGTACTAAACTTCTTTTTAAATAAAGTTGTTTCTCTTCTGCAAAATTACAATATTAACTTTAGCTACCATCAAAAACTAGATTAGACTAAGAGAAGTTGCTTAACCTAATCTACTGATCTCAATATTTAAACCCACTTCTCAAAAAATGCCTGAAAACTTAAAATTTCAGTACACCCATTAGCAAATAAGACTGATTATCATGAAAAGCCTACAATGACAAAGATTTTCCCTCGGTGGAAAAATTTTCACATTTCCAGTTCCCCAATAACACCAGATACACTCAAATCAATTGAAAAAGTTATTAGTATTTGCTGTTTTGAAAATAATTTTGAAGTACAAAACCTGATCATGACCAAGAAGTTGTCTGGAAATCCACTGGTATATCACTGTACTCAAGCAGTATGAAAGGTTACAGACTACACTATTGACCCCTGTAAGACATACTCTAAGTCACAAGGTTCTCTGTGCTTGCAAAGTTTGTCCCTGCAAAACAATCAGACTTTATCCTATATTAGATATGAAAGCCATAGAAGCTTTAAAAGTGGTGAAACATGTAGGACACCATATATGAACAAATATTTAGGGAGACTGCTCTAAAGACCAATTTCAACTACAATTATTTGAACCAGAACTTTGAAAGACTATGTTGTGGGTCAACCTTGGTTGGACAACAGGTACCCACCAAGCTGCTGTCATTCCCCTCCTCAACATGACAGGGAAGAGAGAAAATAAGATGAAAACCTCATGGGTCAAGAAGATAAAGGCAGTTTAATAAAGCGACAGCAAAGGTCATACACATGAAAGCAGAAGGACATACACATGAAAGCAGAAGGACATACACATGAAAGCAGAAGGACACAAAGATATTACTCTCTACTTCCCATCAGCAGAGACATCTGGTCTCTTGCCAGCAAACAGGGCCGCGATACACTTAACAGTTGCTTCAGAAGACAGATGTAAATCATGAGTGCCTCCTCTTCCTCCTCTTCTCCTTGAGTTTATACTGCTGAGCTCACATCGTACGGTGTAGCATACCTTCGGTCAGTTGGGTCAGCTATCCTGGCTATGTTTTCTTCCAGGATCTTGCCCCACCCCTAGCAAACTAGGGAGAGATAGCCTCAATATTGTCCAAGCAGCAGTCAAAACACTGGTGCAACACGTTTCTAGCTACCAATAGAAAGCATAGCACTGCAAGGGCTACTATAGATAATTACTACTATCACAGACAAACCAAATACAATCTCCACTGCTTATTCCATACCATTTGCATCACACTATATCCCACATATACATACATATCGTCTATCCTTCTCGTTGTATTTAATTCTCATTACCAAAAATCCCTCCTTAGCAATTCTTACAACTTCAACTACATACTTAAGCCATCTTTATAAGCAATATACAGACTTATACTTTCTCATTAACTAGAATTCCCTGTCCTTTAACAGATATTACTCTCCCATTTTATAGGCTTCTTCCAGCTTCTCCAGACGTTTGTAGGAACAGGCTATGACTAGGGTCTCATCTACTAAGATGGGTGCTCAGTTGTTGGGCACTAACATCATCTGGGTTTGGCTTATTGTTGCACTCGCCCAATTCTTTGTGAAGCTTGCTTTTCATCAGTTCAGGTCATTCCTGCTATGTTACGTCCTACAACTCATGTGACAGATTATTTTCCCCCCAAGTTTAAATCTCCTTGAGGCACACCAGGTTTCAAAATTCCTCTGCATTATAAACCAAGTACACCCAGCCCCTTGAGCAAAGGCAATTTTATGAAAGGATTTGACTTCTTCTATTGGAGGCATAACTCACACTGGTTTCCCCAGCCACTTCCCTGTGTGCACTATTGGAGACCTTATTTCCCCCTACAGTATGTAGGGATTTTGTTTGGACAGGACAGGGATGGTCAGCAGATCCTGTGGCGTTAACTAGCCAAGTGGCTTCTGCTAAATTTGTATTTAAGAGCCCTGTTGCCCAATGCTCTTAAAATAGTTTTTAACAATTCATTATCTCTTTCAATATTTCCAGAGCCTTGTGAATGATAAGGGATGTGATATATCCACTCAATGCCAAGTTTCCTTGTCCAGGAGTTCAAGGTTATTTTGAAAATGGATCCCATTGTCTAATTCCATTCTTTACTGAGTACTGTGCCACCACAAAACTTTCTTTTCAAGGCCTAACTTGGTATTTTGTTCCGTGATATGGTTTACAGGGTATGTTTCTAATCATCCAGTAGTTGCTTCCACCATGGTGCACCTGCTATGGCATCTTCATGGCAGTGATACAATATAGTCAATTTGTCACATTTCACATTCACGAGTGACCTGTGTAATGACTTCCATGGTCAAGTCCACCCCTCAATCACAAGCCTATCTGTAGTGCATTGCTCCCTAGATGTACTGATATTTTGTAGACTCATCAAGCTACAGGTAGCTCACACTCTCAGTCCAGGTCCACCTGAGCTACTTACCTTGTCTATCTGCTCATTGTTTTGATGTTCTTCTGTAGCACAGCTTTCGAGCATGTGAGCATCCACATGATGTACCTTCAGACTCACATTTTCTACCTGAACAGTTATGTCCTGCAACAGTGTGGCAGTCCAAATGGATTTACCTTTGTGGGGCCACCTGGTCTTCTTCCAGTTCTGTAGCCATCCCCACAGAGCATTAGGCATCATCCAGGAGTCAGTATAGACTACTGGTCACTTCTCTCATTTAGTAGTCTCTAGGGATAGTTGGATAGCTTTTACTCCAGTAAGTTAACTTGACTCATTTTCTCCTTTGGTGGTCTCAACAACTTGTCATGTGTACCTCCACACAGCAGCTTTCCACTGGATCTATCAGTAAACAAAGCAAAATGCCTTTCATCTTAACATAGTTACATGACAGTGCTTCTTGGGTATGAGTCACTCCCTCGGGAAATGCTCCAAAATCTCTACCTTCTGGCCAGTCCATAATCTCTTCCAGGATTCCTAGGTAGCTGGATTTCCCCAGTCAAGATCATTGTGTAATCAACACTATCCATTTACTCCATGTAACGCTGGTTGCATGATGCATAGAGGTGATTTTTCTTTTACACATCCAGTGTAGCAGAGGCAGTCACAATGCCAAGAGGATGACAATGACTTCTGAAGAGTCTTTAAGCTCCTCACATGATGCTAGCATCCCTTTGTCAATTGAGGTGTAGTAGGCTTCTGGTCCTGGATATCTCCCAACCCAAAACCCTAATAGTTGACCTCAGGTTTCTGCTGATATTTTCTGACAGAGGCTCCAGGTGAGACCATGCTCCCCAGCTGCAGTGTAGAGGATATTTTGCACAGCTGGTCCTGTCTGGACAGGCCCAAGGACTACTACACAAGCTATTTTGTGTTTGATATGCTCAAGAACTTTTTTTAAGACCTCACTTATGAGAGTTACTCTATAGAGAAGTCTCACAAGCTGACTATTCCCTGGAACTCCACAAAGCCTAAGAAGCTTGTATTTCCTTTTTGTGAGCTGGTGGAGATGCTCTCTCCACTATTGGTGTATTCATATCTGGGTGATATTTCACCGCTAAGCTATTAGAATATGATGCTGGTGCACTCAGAATTACTTTCCTCCACATGGCCTGTGTGCAGAGGACATCCTCTGGATCTTTGGATATCTCATCATTGTCTAGATTACTATAGATGACTTCTAGCACCACTAAATCTCTCAGATACTGATGTCTTTGTCTGCAGTAGTCCACTTTCAAGGCATTCACAAGATCTCCCTTGAATGGTTATCTTGCCCTTGAGGGAAGCCTTCTCCAGAGACTGAAAATTGACATCTGTTTTCCATTTTCTCTCTCAATTCCACAGTTTCTAGGGATAGATTCTAGCTGTCAAGCTTCTCTAGTTTCCAATTGCCTACTTGTAGTCGTCCCCTTATCCCAGCATCAGAGCAGTCAGGCAGCAATCCACTCACCTGGCTGGTGGCTGTAATCTTTTCATATATCTCAAAGTTCTGATGAGATCAAGGATAGAGTAGTTTCCACTTCCTGTTTAATTTCCTCACAATCCTTCTTACAGTTTCTTTATTGAAGGGCAAGATTTTGACCATATCCTTCCTCTTCCTCCTCCTAAGATGAGGAAAAGGCTGAGGTACTTAATGCCTTCTTTGCCTCAGTCTTCAATACTAAAACCAGCTCTCCTCTAGTCGCTCATCCACCAGAGTCAAAAGACAGGGATGGGGGACAGACTGAGGTCAGAGAAATTACTCTCTGCAACTCAGAGGTATTTGATTTGCTGACTTATGTGAGGAAATTTTACTTTAATTAATAAAGCATTAATTAGGAGTTTAAGTCACTTGAATTCTCACCTGTCAAAAGTTGTCACCTATTACATTTTCCTTCCACTTTAAAGTCTTGGTGCCATTTTTCATACAACATTATGATACTCACAATAAAAGTGTTTCAAAGCTATTTTGTTTTTTTCCCCCTTGCCCAGAGTAATATAACCACATATCTAAAAAAGAATGCTTTCTGTGTAAATGGTGCTATATTGCCAATCTCTCACCCTAAAGGAAAATTCAAAATAAGTTTACTGTTCTTCAAAAACAGATTACCTGTGCAATACTAGGATATCTAACACAAAATGTCTACATCAGTAATATGGAACCATTTTTCTTCCCTCTGCAATGATATTACAGTATCTATAACCTTATGCTATAAATCTCACATGAACAGAAGTTGTCTTCTGTCAGCTTTCAAACCTGCACAGATTACTAAATACTTCCAATACATCTAGAGAGTCTAAACAAGTTATTTTCAGTTATTACTACTGCAAAAGCCAGCTTCTCAAACTTCCTCAGCTCATCAAGCATAGGAAATTAGCTACAAAAAAAGATAAAAATCTTAGGTGATAGAGGTGAAAAAGTGAAAATATGTTCTTAGTTTAAAATAGGATCCTCTTCAGCTAAGATATAATGGGATTTTTTTCTGTTTTGTTTCTAGATCCTATTGAAATAGATGCTGTCTGTCAAGACCCAGAACTTAGTGTTGGCATTACTCTAACTTGCTACTTTCAAATGAGTTACTGGAAAGATAGAAGTGGTACTACCATTCAGATATATTCATTTGCTGAATAAATCTGTCCTGCAAGACAAGTGAGATTATGCTCAGTTTTGTTTAAAGTACATGTTGCAATGACCAAATTAACTTACTTTTTTTTTTATAATCTATTAATTTTTAATATGATTAAATAATAAAGATAGTGGGTAAAGGAATAGATAAGCTTACCTGACTGGAAGCAGTACAATTTTGTGACTGAAAGTTTAATAAGGATTTCAGATATCTGCAAGTGTTTGAGGTTTTTTGAGCTTGATTCCTCACAATGATTGAGACTGACTCCTCCCACCACAAGTCTTTTATCCCACTTACAGTACAGCTATTTCAGTAGTGTCATACTATTGATTTTAGTATATTTCCACTTACAATGCTGTGTATTTTATTATTTTACAGAGCTGGGGTCTAAAACACATAGCTAGACAGAAATTGTTCCGTGTGAAAGAAGATGGGACACTATGTATCATAATTATTTCTTCCTCTACTTTGCCATCCCTGAACTAATGAAATCAGAACACAGAGCAGATGTTTTTGATTGCATCCAAACTATCATTTACACTACGTTTTCTTTCCCACTTTGTTCATCAAAACTATTCTTTAAGAAAAGAAATAGACTTGTATAGACACACACAGACATACATAGCACTTAAAGAAAAAGCTTCCTCTACCAAAACATTTTTGCCTTTGGTCAACAATTAATCAGTTGATTTAAATGGTTACCACAGAGTTAAGTCACCAGAAAGAAAGATAGAAACAATTTTAACTACAAAGGGAATGTGCCAAGAAACCTTCGTAGCCACCAGTCCTTTTTTCTTGAATGTTTCCTTTATTTAGACTAAAGGCAAACCTACAGGCCATGAAAGACATAGATAATAAAAATCAATAAGGGGCAGAAACAGTTGAAGTAGTGATTGAAGCTTAGCAAACAATTTATGCATGCGATTCAGCCACATTTTAGATGCCTATAAAGATCGTTATCTAATACATTATCACCCAGTGATAACATGACTTCGGTGTTTTGGTATTAAAAAGCATGAATAACTATTCATATTAGAAAGTCAGATGATGCAGTTTATTGCAATTGGTTAGATAGGCTTCAAAATGTTTCTCGAATAGTATCAAATCTTTAGGACATAAGTATTCTCAACACTTCCTACTCACGCCATCTGCATTAATACGTCAATTGTATAGTCCTGAAAAATTCCCCTCTTAATGCTTGGGCAGTATGACTTGAACAAATAGGTTTGTGAACATAAGTAAAGGATGAATTTGCACTGAATTATGGAAATTAAGAGGTTTGTGCTGTTTTCCAAAAAGACAGGATAACTAAGGCTGGGAACATACAGATTGAATTGACATTCTCAGTCTCATTTTGGGCAAAATTTCTATATCCAACACTATGAAGTCAGTTGACAGATCAAGAAACCTACAAAACCACCACAGACCAAGAAACCTACAAAACAATCGAACTATCCTCACATAGCAATACCTGTTCTGTATTATATTCCACTCAGAACAGACAATTTGTTATACCTCTGAGAAATTCCAGTAAGTTTACTTTTTTCAAAGAATATTTCTCTGATATAATTAAATATTGTTTGAAAAAAAAACCTGCCAAACCAAAACAAACAATCCAGGATGGCATAATATTGTGCCTTTTATGGAAGAAATGGAATTCAGGCATTCTGTTCATTTGTAAGACAAGTACTTCTATCACCCAGACAGCAGCACAGCAGGTAAATTCCTAGTCACACACAATTCTCTTGGAAAAGGGCTTAGAGTGCACGACTGAGCTAAAAACTTAAGGCCAGAAGGCTTGACTCCAAGGCATTTTCCTTTCCAGATGTTTCACTTGTTATCCTTCTGTGAAAATGGCTTTTATTAACAATTTTTTGGAGCTGTCATCCTGACACTTACTTTGCTACACCCTCTGTTTATTCCATAGAGCTCTACCTTAATAGCCCTGCAGATTTGGGACTTGCACCTAATCCCAGGCTATACACA
Organism: Colius striatus; assembly: GCF_028858725.1. Lineage (NCBI taxonomy): Eukaryota > Metazoa > Chordata > Aves > Coliiformes > Coliidae > Colius > Colius striatus. The sequence goes on from NC_084761.1 coordinate 31,248,718, forward strand.
TGGCACAGTAAGAACAACTGTTTTTGACTCACTAAATTTAAGACCTTGTGGTGGGGTTTTTACTTCTTATTATATTGGGTTTACAGACATATTAAAAGAGAGACAGTCCTACCTATGTGTTTAGCAATGTTAAAAGACAGTAGAGGGATCATCATTTTTATAAACATATAATTAATTAGATACAGGAATTAATGAGCTAAAGCTGCAGAGTACATCAAAGCTATGGCACTTCATACAATGCACACAAAAGTGAAAAATCTTGTCAATGTTTTTATCAATGTATTTGTATGAAGTTTTATGCTACATATCTTTTAGTTTTAATACCATGAAGCCAGACAGCAAACATGATATTATTTTATTAGAACCTTCTCAACATTAAGATAATATATTCAAATACTTCCTTGCAGAGATGCTTAAAATCATCAAAGTCTGAAGAACATTTACAAGAGATTTATAATTATCTTTTCAGTTATGAAAAATTCTTTTAGAAAAAATACGGTTTGATTTAAAGAATTTACAAACAGCTAAATTCAAAGCAGCTATTCACTTTGAATATTCTAAACCTAGGATGCTGAGATCTACCTGATAGTTCTTTCCTCCTTTTCTTACCCCTCTCCCTTTTTTATTTTAACACTTAAACCAGAAAAGTTTACTAGAAATAAACACTGTAATGCATCATACACACCACAGTGCATATCTATGATTATTATAGGCATCAGATGATATGACGATGGCCTAGTCTGAAGTCAAGCCTCTTGATTTTTCACTGTTAAATCACCATGTCTTCAACGTTTTGTTTCACATCATATACAGAGACACAAGAAATGTGAAACCTTTTCAATTTCAAATAAAGCATTTAGTTCAAAGAAAAAACACTACATCAAACAATCAAGAGGTAAAATTTCATGTCGTGACAGAACTTCCACCTAGAACCAGAAGTCTTTGAAACATCCATAATTGTTATAACACTAGTGGTAGATTTTCCAAAAGTTAATCATTTGGTTGAAAATCATTGATTTGGTATCTGTTTGCAGAGGCCCCTCCAGTTTAAGCGCCAGTCAAATCACATTGCTGTATGACTTCAGTGTATATTTGATAATACTGCAGAGAATGTTCTAAGTTATTAGGTGGAGCAAACTTATGTAACTTAAAACTTCAGAAAACATAAACAAGAAGTTTTAATGCTTGAACTTCTTACCTTATACAGTCAGACAAGAGAAGAATCATGTTTTATAGCATTGGTCAATGATAATTTGGATGTTAAGACACATTGAATTTCCATTATCTTACATTTTAAATGGGTATGGCTGTAATATAGCTAGCTATTAGAAAGCAAGTGCTAGGATGCTCCTCTTCATTTTGTTAGGAAGTAATCTAATTGTCAGAATATTCCATAGGCAAAAAAATACTTAGGGTAAAGTTTTTCTGCTCTTCTCCATGTATGAATTACACTGCACATGTCTTACAGAAAGGCAGACCCCTTCTTTTTCTCTTACTCAGCACCCATGGCAGGAAACCATTCAGCCTACTTGAGCTGGTCTTGCTGGTTTCAAGCTGTATTTGGCATACTAACAACCACCAATTTCTCTTTTGTGTTGGGCCTAATTTTTTTGCTACTACTCACTGAAGTAGGTCATATCCTAATCTATTAGGAAATAGAAAACTGCTAAAATCATTGACCTCTTTTGTCCTTCAGTTAGCATCTCAAATTAGCCACATATATGCAAGTAGAGAAGAAGAAAAAAATGTACAGAAAACTCAAAAATATTTATGATTTTCTTGTTTTGAATAATAACATAATTGCAACCACTATTCAAATAGTATCCCCTGCACACATCATTTATACTAGCACACCTACAATAAATTAGGCAACAATACCAAAGTAGTTATTTAACCTGTTCTTAAAATGGCTTTCCAATGAACGCTTTATGAAACTACTGAAAGGGGGGCAGTTTTCAATGTCTGGCTTTGTATCATATGCAATGTTGAAAAGAAATTATATTATTGTTCTCTTAAGTAGTTGATGGAAGAGTAGCTACATCTCTGAGTACTATTTATACCAGCTACAGTTGAGTTTAAAACCCAGCAAAAATAATCTATGCAGAGACTTTTCCAGGGTCAGGGTGAAACCTCCCCTTTCCTCTGTAAGTTACAACTACTTCAGTCTCACCTTTATCTTTCCTTTCCACTTTTGTTGAAATATATAGTGTCATGGTTTAGGTCCATAAGAGGACAAAAGACCACGATTGGCCTTCAAGTATCAAAGACCAGAGGATTGCTAAAGGCCAGGGAGAGCTTAATTGCCACTTAAGGTCCAGGATAAAACAGACCAGGCCACTTGGCTTGGGGAAGAAAACAGAAAATAATTTAATGCAATACCAACTAAAGCATAACCTTAAAAACCCAAAACAGATCCAAAATAAAACAACACAGAGTGGTACAACGATAAAGAGTCCGACCAGCCCTTTAAGACCATCTTCTTCCCATTCCTCCCCTCTTCCTGGGCTCAGAGTCCTGATCCCGGTGTTTCTACCTCCTCCCCTGAATGGCTCAGGGGGGCAGGGAATGGGGGTTTCAGTCAGTCTATACCTCATAGCTTCTGCTGTTTGTCTCAGAGCAGGTGGGCTCCACACCAGTCCTCCCTGCACGTCCATGGGATACCTCACACACACGGCAGCCCTGCACAGGCTGCTCTGACGTTCATTTATTCCAAAAGCTGCAGCTCCTTTCTGCCTCTCAAGTGGGTCTGCTCTGTGGTGTGCAGACTCCCCATCATGGCCTGCACCATGGCCACCTCCTCACACAGTCCCTCATCAGTCTGGGTGTACTCACACAGAGCTGTTGGTAACTCTCAGTCCTGCCATTGCCCTCCATAGTTTGCAGGGGTACAGCCTGCATTCTCACCATGGCTTGCAGAGGAGTCATTGGTCTGGTTCTCCTTCCTTCCTCCTTCTCTGACTGTGGGGTCTGTGTGGTCGCATCCATCTTGTATCACTCTTACACCTCCTATCAGCACTTCAAATTCCTGTCCCCTAAATAGTGATGGCAGAGGTGCCAGATTGGCCCAGATGTGACAGAGCTGTGTCTGAACTCAGGAGCCGGGGGAGAGTCCAAAAACTCTTTACTGGGTCTTCACTGTAACTCCCTCCCCCTGTTACCAAGCAAAAGCTGCTCCTTGCTAAACCAGGACCTATAGTCAGAATGGCAATTAGTTGTGTACAAGGGCAAGCCGTCAATAACCAAACAGTTTCACGGGTTACATAGCACAGCTCTCCCAAGGTGTGAAAAAAATCCTAAACTTCTCCTTTTCCAAGCTCACTGATAATGAGTCACTCACCATAGTGTTTTTAGAAGCAAGGAACACAGGAGAGGGTTCATTTGCTGGTCCCTGAAGCAGTACACACCACTAAAATGTTGACTGTAGGGATTCATCCATCAGCAACATATTTACAATTATAATAAATGCCATACTACTAAATATCACGTACTGCATGTTTAGCAATAACTCTTCACTGCTTCTAATTATGTGGTGTTTTCTTTTATTTTATTCTGTTTTTTTTCATTGTAGTGTCATTCTATGACGAGTGCATGCTTCCCTATAGAAAATGCAAAACCACTGACGAATCCAGATGTCAGATTATTCTTGATATGTCAGAGCAAACATTGGTTTCCATGGCACCAGTATGTGCGAAGATCTCTCTCTTGTTTTAAGTACTCTAGAGGTTTTACATCATCTTCAGTGACAAGAGATGATCGTTACTAATATTTGACTGTCATAAGAAAAACTCAGTGGTAACCAAAAACCAATGGCAAAATATTAAAATAAATCATAATCTTGGTTTATTTTTAATAAAAATAATTTTCAAAGTCACTGTTAAAGTAATCTCTCTGTTTCAATTAAACTAACATTCAGAAAGTCTTATTAAGGGATGGAGAAAGAGATATAGTCCCTCCCAAGGAGATTGGAAAGATTATTTTTCTTTTAAATTAGAGTTAAGTGACAACAACACAGTGCAGAGCATACTTTCAGAACTCTTCTGGGAATACTGACATCTCTCCAGCTGTAAATAATGTCAGAATTCTAACCTTGAGTTGAATACTAAAAGTTGGTAAAAGCCCACACATGTAAGGCTCTTTTCTCACTCCTTAACAAACCCAATATAAATTCACCAGGTTGTTTACAAACATATTATTTTATAAGATATTATTTAGAATGTACTTCTCTACAAACAGTTCTTCATGACAGAAAAAAAAATGTTATTACAGTAATTTAGTTATTACAGTAAATCATAGAATGGTAGGATTGGAAGGGACCTTTAGAGATCATCTAGTCCAACCCCCCTGCAGAAGCAGGTCAACCTAGATCAGGTCGCATAGCAACATATCCAGGCGGGTCTTGAATACCTCCAAGGAAGGAGACTCCATAACCCCTCTGGGCAGCCTGTGCCACTGCTCCGTCACTCTCACAGTAAAATAATTTTTTCTTATATTTAAGTAGAACTTTTTGTGTTCCAGCTTCATCCCATTACCCTTTGTCCTGTTACTATCTACTATAGAAAAAAGGGATGTCCCAACCTCCTGTCACCCACCCGTTAGATATTTATAAATGTTAATAAGATCTCCTCTCAGTCTCCTCCAGACTAAACAGTCCCAGTTCCCACAGCCCTTCCTCGTATGAAAGATGTTCCAGTCCCCTGATCATCTTAGTGGCCCTGCACTGGACTCTTTCCAGAAGTTCTCTGTCCCTCTTGAGCTGAGGAGCCCAAAACTGGATACTGTATGAAGCATCTGAACTTAGAACTTTTGTGTTTGTCATTCATAAATTTTTTATCTCTATTTCCCAATGCTTCCATGCTTCAGTTGATTCTTTCACATTTTGAAATTAAACAAAAATAGAGGTCTACAGTTAATTAGACACAATCAGTGATGTCATATTGAACTGTAACAGAAACAGCTTTACCTTGGATTCCAGTAGTACTGCAAAAATCATAGCATTCAAATTCTTCATTTGAATTTTCATCATAAATCCAATCCACTGTAAAGATGAAAGATGTGTACAAAAATTAATATTTTATGTGGGATTAAAGGAAATTACACAGTTACATCTCTATATGAATACCATAGAGATACATCAAAAGCAACCAATTTCAGTTAACGCATAAATCTACTTTGTTGTGGAAGAACAACTCTCCCTCAAGAAAGTAATTTAATTATCCTGTCTCTTTTGGTGATCCCTGACATGATATATCACCTAGAAAACTTCAAATTAGGCAGAGCAAGAGACAAAAATAATTTAGGCCAAAAAAAAGTGGTTTGAAAAAGACCATAGCACTGCAATTCTTTCAAGTGAAGGCACAGAGTAATATTTTTTCCCTCTATTTATACTGTTAAGTACATTATACTGCTGTATTATTTTACAAAACAATACTACTATTAACAGAAAAACATCTATAATACCAAAATCTTGCAAAAGAACCATTTTGAATTTTGAAGCAGCTTCTAAATTCTGGCCACTTCAATGCCAACCTTTGGATTCTTGAAGATCCCAAATTCAGATACTAGAGTACGTCATCAATTCTCAATGATTCAAGAGATATTTATCTACTCAAAATGCGTGTATGCACATCACCAAAGTGCAACACAGTACCAGTTTCCAATTAGGCCTCTCGTGGGGTTTAACCCCAGCAAGCAATTGAGCACCACAACACTACTCACTTCCTCTCACCTCACCAAGAGAGGGAAAAAAATCAGTAGAAATGTAAAACTTGTGGGTGGAGATAAGAACAGTTTAATAATTATAAAAATCTGTAATAATAACAATGAAAAGGAATATAACAAAAAACAAACAAACAAATCAAAGAGAAATAAAACCCAGGGGAAAAGAAAAAAACAAAACAGAACAAAACAAAATCAACCAATAAGTGGCACACTATACAGTTGCTCACTACTACCTGACTGATGCCCGAGCAGTGATCCACTGCTCCCCACCAAATCTCCCCAGTTTCTATAGTGGGTGTGACATCCTATGGTATGGAAGAGCCCTTTGGCTAGTTTGAGTCAGTTGTCCTGGCCATGCTTCTTCCCAGCTTCTTGTGCCACCTCAGCCTATTCTCTGGCAGTCAGGGTGAGAAGCAGAAAATATCTTAACTCTGTGCAAGCACTGCTCTGCAGTAATTAAAATATTTTGATGTTATCAAGACTGTTCTTATCACAAACCCAAAATATATCCCTGTACCAGTTATTAGCAAGAAGTTTAACCTATCACAGCCTAAACCAGGACAGCCTCCCAAAAATAAATATCCCCAGTTAGTGGGCTACCATCATGAAAAGAAACATGGTGACTTTTCTTTGCAGGAGTTCTGCATCAGCAACTTGGCGAAGGGAAAGGAGCTTTCTGTAAGTTTCTCTTTTCTGCCTTTCTCTGAGCCTTCTGAAAAACCTCCGTCTTTACTAAAATTTTATCTTCCAAGGCTTGAAAAATTCTTAAGTAAATAATACCAACAAAGACAATAAAAGTCTCCAGAAAGCCCATACAAACAGCCATTCTTCTTGTCAAGTGTTGGGTTGTTCGAACAATTAATCTACCTATCAACTTCATTTAAAATACTCATGTTCATTGCTTATTGGCATTAGGTATCAACCACATGTCATTATACTTGCTGTAACATTTAAATATATACATCTCAGAACACTTCTTTGAAATGAAACAATTTTGCACCCAAGTTCTGACTCAAACTACATTTGTAAACTATAAAGACACAGATATAGAAGTACTTATACACACATACAAACATGTCATAAAAAAAAACCCCTCGACTACATACACAAACAGGATTTTCTAACTTCACTTCATTTTTTTCAATGCTTTATCAGAATCGCATGAGATTTCTTTTCACTACTTGTTCCTCAAAATTCAGGTTAACTTATTAATTCTATTGCTACCAATTTTTTTGACCCCTCAGTCCCAACTTAGAGGATGTTTATCAGTAAACTTAGAACTTCACCGTTATCAACTTGCTTGACAGACACATACAAGAACCTTCTTTCTCACTAATATATTACCTGCAAATACTTTTGAGGGTCCATTAAATTAGCTGCCTAATGTGCTAATTATCCTGTTCAGGTGTCCCAACTTCAAGCACCTGTGCAAGGTTCACAGATGGGAGGGTAGAAACAACAGATTTACTTTAGCCATATTTCTTACCTTAGGCCCTGCACTATAATACTGTCTTTTGGATGCTTTTTTTTTCCTATGCCGTGTTTCGTACTGTTAGTAAAAAAAAATCCAGTTAATACTCTACAGAGAAATTGAGTAAGGCAACTACAGGTCCTTTTTGGTTTTGTTCCCTACAGATTTCAGTCCTCTTATGCCAGAAAAGTTACAGCATCTAATCCTTCAATTCAGTTGAAGTTAACCTTCTGGGAGTTGTAGGTATTCACAGTGCATTCACAGCACTGTATTGGGAACATCTCTGTCTGCCTTTACCTCTGCTACCTTTTGGTTCCAGTGTGGTCCCTTTTCCTTTAAGAGAAATTTGACATAGATTGCTTATATTTAGTGCTCTTATTCATTTTTTCCCCACATTTTTCTGCATCAAGATGCCTCTTTTCTGTTTTCAGAAAATAAGCAACAATAGTATGAACTCTGTACGGAGAATAGGTAGAAAGAAGTTTTGTGTGGCTGCTCTACAGGCAGAAATTGAGGTTGAACATTCAGTGACTGAACAGTATTTTACAAATGAAAGAGACTGTAGACTATTTCTTGAGGTCCCCAAAGTTTGGCAGTTTACCCAGAAAAGCTCTAACTGAACTGGTAGTGAAATAAAAAACTGGAAATACATTGCACAAAGCAATACATGGAATAAATCTTATTGCCAAATAATGCATCACATCAGAGAAATCTTGATGCATATGCTATAATAGGGCAACTAAGAACTGATGCTCCAGCCCTAGACTAATGGCAAGTACTCTTTTCAGCACCCTGGCTCTGCCTACTAAATTCAAACCCCAGGAGCTGCACCCTGGCTCATGCTCTGCACAGAGCAGCTCTGCTCCTGCTGTGCTCCAATGTTGCAGCTGGCTGTTGAAGTACCAGCTGCATTGGAGGTAAAACTTATTTCTCAGACAGCTCGGGTGTTTAAACAGACTATGTAGACTTCAATTCCACATATATAGTAGGGCTCCAAGTAATTCTAAAATGTTAACAAAACTTTCTGATGTTGGAAGACTAGATATAAATGCATAATAATCTTGAAGTAGTGTTAAAACATAACTGAACATGTATGATAATATTTTTTTCTGCTCAAAATATTAAACTTGAAAAAATTGCTACTTTTTTATCAATGTTTACTTCCAAAAAGATTTCTTCCCTAAGGGCTTATTTCTGAAAAAAAAAAAAGAAAAAAAAGATACTTTTACTTCTAGATGATATCCTACCTAGATTTCTGCTTAGGAAAACAAAAAACATAGAAATTTATTTTCTTTCAAGCTCTGTGTACCACAAAAGCTTTTTACTTATTTTAATTTATTATTATGTAATAATTGGAATACATTCACCATTTTCTCAGTGACACTAATTGCTTTTAATCATGTAACATAAGATTTTGAAGTACATTAATTTTGACTTTCTTGATCTTTTGACAACAATGTTAACTTCTTTAGGCTTGTAATCATGTACACTAGTCCTGCCATTTATTATCTAAAATACCTGTGTATTAGCTATTCAAACAACAATATCAAATTCTGATTCTTAATGCCACAGTGTTAGACAGCTTTTAGTCAGTACGTACAGCTGAAATGGCAGCTGATATCTATGCTATAGTCTCCTTCAGAGAAAATGTTTATGACTCTTATTCTTCCTTCTGATGGGAGAAATACATTACACAATAGCTAGATTTCTCCCAATTTGGTCTTGGATAAAAAAAAAAAAGTAAAAATTAATTCTGACTTAACACCTTTCAGAATTTCAAACCCAAAAGGAATGGGAATAAATCACTTGTTTGCAGAATTGTATTTAAAAACATGCAGCAAGTTTTAAAAACCTTCAAACAGCAGCAGAGAGAAATGTGAGATAACACACTCCCAGAGAAGAGGATAGGACAGTTAACTTGTAAAAGGAGACCTAAGTTCATGTTTGTCTGCTCACTTGCTTCACAACAGTAACTGAGATCTGCAACTTTACTGCTGAGTCCTAATGGGTATAAAGTATTCTGAATTAGCTCTTTATTGCATAAAATGGTTTATTATTAAGTAAATGTTAAGGAAAAAGCCCTGGATCTCAACTCTCAAGTAGATGCCCCCCCCAAAAAAAAATCTGCAAAATACTTTTCTCTGTCTCAATCAATATTAAGTAAAACAGTTTCTGCAGAAAAGACAGAAAAATAATTATATGTTGTAGACCCAAAAAGATAAAACAGTATTATGGAGGGGTAAAAATCTTGGTTCTCTTTTCCAATGCAGGAAGATTTAAAACATTCTCTTCCAACTATTGGTACTGGTAAATAAAACAGTGTAAAAATCAACAGAGACTAGGTATTTCCAAACAGACAGAGACCAAAGATTTCTCTCTACCTTGGTCATGATATTTCCTGACTTTACAAAATTTGAGTCTCTAGTTGAAAGTATCTCTGGAAGTCCTTGAACAATTTACACAGTTCTTGTATCTGAAACAAGATGTCTGACAGAGGCCTTCACCAAGTATGTTCCTTATCCTTTTATGCCTTTTGATGTTGTCTTTGTCTTCTGATTTGTTAAAAAGCTTTTTTTTTTTTTTTTCTCCTGGAGGACATTGGTTATTTCTCGATGACACAAATCTTTGTTGCCATATCAACTGAAGCCAAAAACAATGCCTTATTTTATCATCCCATTGTTGAAAGCAGGAGATATTTACATAAACTTCTCCCACAAAACCCCAGTGATCTCAAGGAAATGTCATTACAAGCTCAAAGAAGTAGAAAATATTATCAAGTGGATAACCTTCAGGATATTTATAAATTCACAGTTATTGTTTCCTTCATTGTGGCTTATGAAAAAATATGCAAAGTTGTTTCCAGAAAGAATTCAAGACAATTAGCCTCAGGGGATCAAAAACAATTTAACGGAGGGTATTCCACAAGTTTATTTAAATTTGCAGGTGTTCATTGGGCAAAATAAAAAAAAAAAAACACAGGAGCAAAGAATTTCTGCTTTGGAAATTATTTCCAGCGTACATAAAAATATCTCTGGAACTATATTGTTTATCCTAGTATACATGAGTATCTGAAAGAGGCTTCTTTACAGTATAGTAGGAAAGTGAGCTTGATGTTAACTAATATGGATTTTTCTAAACAAGCAAGTTTAAATTAAAGCCTTATACTTAACATCAGTAAGAAAGGGCACAGATTTGTGGGGAGAAAATAAATGTCTGAAAAGAAATTAACAAAAATTATACAGTTTAAAAGACAATGATTATAGAATTTAAACCCTACTATTTAATTGAATATAGAACTGAGTGAGAATTAAGTATTGCAAGATCATCACTTACTTGACATCATGACTGAGAAGACTAACTCAAAATCCAGGTTCTGAGCATTTTCTGTAGCATTTGCACAGATTAACATGAGGGTTTTTTACTCGAAATCAAGTTCACGGAAACTACCAATATTTCTTAATAGATGTCCAGTGATATTTTTGTCTGTTACAATAACCAAAGCATAAATTAGAAAAACACTTGAAAACTATGTTATATCTCTGAAAAGAATGGAATTGACACACAGGAGCCTTTTTAGCTGTAGGAAATGTATCCTCTGGCCATCAGCATCTTCCTGACATTTCTACAAGTCTCAACTTTACCTGTCAGGAAAACTCTTGAGGAAAAAGATAGTTCTGTCTCCACACACTTTGTCAGTTGCCCTTTTTCTTAAGAAAACAAGTAACTGTCAACCTGTGTCAACTGTAATGCTAGTTCTTGCAATCTGGATGCCAACCCTATAGTAACAGGACTCGGACCACTTCAAGTAAGCATCCAGAAATCCTTTAACATTAATAGGTCCATAAGGAAGGTCCCATCTTTGTTTGAAACAATAAAGAATGATAAATTCAAACAAGTCTACAGTGTTTAAGAAGTGTGTTGTACGTTTGCCTGGGCCAGGTTTTTTGGTAGCGGGAGGAGCTACAGGGGTGGCTTCTTTGAACAAAGATCTGCCAGAAGCTGATAAGGTAAATGCCAATCAATTCTAAGATGGACCCTGCAGGTGACCAAGGCCTGGCCAATTAGTGATGGAGGTTACACCTCTGTAAATAACGTATTTGAGAAGGAGAAGTTGCTGTATAGTTGCTAAATGGCAGCTACAGCAGCGAATCAGAATGTGAAAACATCTCTACACACAACAAGGTCAGTAGAGAAGGAAGTGGGGGAGAGTGCTTCAGTCCTGAAAGAAAGACTCCCCTGTGACCTGTGATGCAGACCATGGTGAGGCAGCTGTGCCCCTGCAGTCCATGGGGGCCACCAGGGAGCAGAGATCCACTCACAGCCCGTGGAGGAGCCCACATCAGAGTGGGTGAATGCCAGAAGGCTGTGACTTAGTGAGAAGCCTGTGTTGGAATAAGTTCCTGGCAGGACCTGGGAGCTCATGGGGAGAGAGGAGCCCACGTCAGAGCAGGTTTGCTGTCAGGACTTGTGATCCTGTGAGGGACTCATGCAGGAGCAGTTGGTACCTGAAGGACTGTTCTCGCAGTGGAAGACTCACACTGGGGCAGGGTGTGAGGAACTGCCCCCATGGGAGGCCCCATGCCAGAATAAGGAACTGTAGTCCATGGGAAGGACCCACAATGGAGAAGTTAGTGAGGGACTGTCTCCCATGGAAGGGACTCCACAGTGTAGCAGTGGGAAGTGTGAGGAGGCCTCCCCCTGAGAAGAAGCAGTGGCAAAGTCCATCTGTAATGGACCTGCTCAACAGCCATCCCCCATCCCCTGCACCGCTGGCGGGGAAGGAAGGGGAGTCCTGGAGGAAGGACCAGTGGGGGGAGTTGTTTTAAGAATCAGTTTTATTTCTCATCTCCCTGTTCTTATTGTTCCTTTAATAAATCAAACCTTTTTCTCCCCAAGTTGAGTCTGTTTTGCACGTGAAGCTAATTGCTGAGTCATCCCTCCATCCTTATCATGACTCACAAACTGCTTGTTATATTTCTCAGAGTTTCCCTCCACTTTAGGAGGGGGAGTGATATTACAACTTGGTGGACACCTGGCTAAACCACCACAAAGTGTAATAGAATTAAGAAATAGCATCATCTTAGAAACTAAAGGAAATATGAGGAATTAAGTGTCATCCATGTATAGTACTTTGATTTGTTCAATATCCTTTAAGAAGAAATTAATTTTTACTTTTTAAGTGTAAAAAGAAAGTTATGTAGGCTGGTGGACAAAAAAACAAGCCATATTTTCAAAATATAGTAAAATTAAAATAAACTAATTGTGAACTAAAGATTCTATTGCATTAAAGGTTATATGCTTTTCATTCATTAAAATTTTAGCAAGGTAAGAGACAAAACTCTTTCCCCATAAAATGCAGAGATATTTCATACAGCTTCTCAACAAGTAACTTGGAGAATAGTTGCTAAAGATGTATGAATATTTTTCATGCACATTTCTGCTTCATTCAGACTAGTGAAATAAAAATTACATGCTTGAATTAATCCTTACCATCTCTGATCTACTGCTTTTGGAGACTCTCCATTATAAATGTAAAAGCCATATGGATATGTTCTCAAATTTACTGCTGATATAAGTCGGCACAACTCCACTTGTATTTAATAAAATCATGCCAATTTATTCCAACACTGATTCTGGCCCCTCATATCTCAGTTGGAAGCAGCCCTGACTAGTACAGCTCTATATGCCAATGGCAAGTTTCCAGCTTTTCTTGCTTCAGAGAAAATATCTGGTACGGCTTTATTGTATATGGCCATTGATATTCTCAGGATCTAGCAGCAAATTGCCTATTAAATAAACTACACCTATTTTTCCATTTGTGAATTGACTGAAAAAAAATAAAGATGTCCACAGACAAATTATTGATCCAAAATGTAGCCATGCATAAGTTTAGAAGCTTTAAAAAAAAAAAAAAGAGTCAAGCAATGTTTTAAGGGATGAAATTCTTTAGTGAAAAGTTTAGTGTATTTTCTTAGAAGTACACCTGGTGCAAAAATTTCATAAGCTTCGTTCAATGAGGAACATGAAAACATCATTATAGGTTTAGCAGAATGTCCAAAGTTCTGAATTTAAGTGCAAAGAGAAAGTGTTTAACCCACCAGTCAGTAGTTACTGCTAGACTCCATGAATAAATAATGGCAATAAGTGAAACAAGACTGGCCAACATTCTGAAACAAAACCAAAATCTAATATATTTTTTCTCTCTTTTTTTAAGGATGTAAATAATGTCAACTACAAAGAGTTTGGTGCAGATTTGTGGATTGAGAAATATTGTTTTGATACTGAATCTTGGGCGCTGCACTGAGTAACTGCAGAGTAAATCTCACAGTTCTTTAAAAGACTACATTAAAAGTATCTCCTCTTAGAGTTTGACAAACTGTGAATAAATCTGAAAATATCAAATTTTGCATGGATTCAATATGAAGCATAAGCTCTTTTCAGAAACTTGTAATGGTCCTGCAAACAGGTTCTGTGAAACAGAATGTATATATTCAAAATTTGAGCCTTTTGCAGGACGAATTGAGTCCAAAATCTGAAAACATGTTTTAAAAAAAAAATAATCAAGAAACCTTGCAACTGAAGGCTTCACAGAAGCCTGTAGATGTTTCAGTGTTTCATATAGTGCTTGCTAGTTTGTTGTGGATTGTATACATTATGGTTCTAGAGAATTTAGATTCTGACAACCTGATTAAAACTGGTGACAGACCCCAATAGAGTAATTAGGACTGACACAAATGTCATGTGCCTAACATAAGTAAAAGATATTTTGTCTAACTAGCTGAAAATAACTAAGTGATATATCAGGATCTCATGAAGAAGCCATCTCACCTACATCTCTTTCCTGCTCTTTTTTCCTTCTTTTTAGCACTTAATTTCATTCTTCACCCCCAGTTGACTTCTAATGAAACATCTGCCACCTTATGTTGTAACCTACTATCTCAGGATACAATGCAAGATTCTGAGATTTCTGTTCCACTTTACATTTTACTATTCTATATCAACACAATTGTATATCACCCCCCATATCTGATTCAAACAGTATCAATCTTCAATACCAATGATGATGACGGAAGAGTGGTCATAATCATTACAAGCTAGAAAACTAGGGAAAAAAAACCCAAAAACAAATGTACTGGTGAATCAATTCCTGCAAGTGATATATGGAGAAATAAACATAGCGAATTTTCCCCCAGTGGATAAAATAGCTGATATTAGACAGCTGTACACTTAAATTCCCAAGGCAGAGGAAGAACTGAGTAGGAAAGTAGAATTCATAAAGTAATAACCCAGACTGTAGAAAGAAACGTCATAATATAGCAAACTTAGAACTTCCCCTTCAGTGAATAACATGATCATTTTGCATTTTTCATACTCTAAAATAAACAAGGAACATTTTCTGAACAATGAGATTTGAACATGAGATTTCTCAGCACAGAAGCTAAATATATTCCCCAGAGAAGACATGGATGCTCATCCCTGGAACTGTTCAAAGTCAGTTTGGACAGTGCTTTTAGCAACCTGATCTGTTGAAAGATGTCTCAGCCCCTGATAAGGGGTTTGAACTAGGTAGGTGAACCTGCTTCTGCAGGGAGGTTGGACTAGATGATCTCTAAAGGTCCCTTCCAGCCCCTACTATTCTATGATCTTTAAAAGGCCCAACCCAAGTAATTCTGGAATTCTATAATCATGGTAACATCATCCACTCTTTGCAATGTATTTGTACAAATGATCTTTTATGACAGATTGTTTCTCTTTCAGTTAGATTTCAGGTTGAAGAAGATACCGGAGCATTTTTCATACAATAAAGATAGAAGATTAAACTCAAGGCAGGACTGTTCTGATGTCCAAAGATCCTACCTATAATAAAATTACCAAGTAAAAAGAGTCAGATGAGATCTATCCACATAGTGAAAAATTATCTCAGAAAGTGAAGCAAAAATAATGAGCAGACAATAATAACCCTTTCACTATGGCTCTTAGCTATGGAATCTTATATTCCTCTCCTGTATGATGAATGTGAAATAAAAAAATCCTACAAACTGAATTTTCAAAGACTTTAGTATCATCAAATTAAAATAATCACTTTTTGCCCTCATGCAGAAATTAATATATAGCTTCATTAATGCACTTCCATTTGGAATGATCAATGACAGAGTGCTTTAAGCAACTTGGTAAATGAAAAATAACTTAGCCTTTTAATTTTTTATTAATGAGGACTATAAGCAGAACTTCCCGTTTCCCTTCTCCATTATTTCTGGCAATGTACATTCTTACATTTGAATTTCATAGGCAACATGGAGATCAATTTCTAGATAAATTTTTATTTCACCTTTGGCAAGTGAAATAAAAGCCTAGTTTTCTAAGTGAGCAACCTGCAAGGTTGGTAGGTTTTTGAGGGAAAAATCTAAAAAATTCAAACCACAAAAACCCCAGCAAAACCTATTTGGTATTCCTTTCATATTTTCCTGCCTTTTAGATTAGGAAAATGGTGGAGAAGCATAATTAGGAAGCCAAGAAGACTTGTCAACTAATTTGAATTTAGGGGTACTCTAAATGGCTAAGTGTTTAAAGAGAAGTCACTAGATATCAAAGCTATGTTTTTAACAGTCTTAACTATCCTCTCTACACATCCCCAGAAATCTCAACAAAGAAACTGGACCCATGATGTAGCATGTACTTGTGAAGCTCACTTCTTTTCACTGAAACTCAAACAGATGTTTCTATGAAAAAAATAATCAAACACTAAAGTATTTTTACTCAAATTTAACATATATAATTTGATGCATGGTCTTCTTTCCCTAATGCAGTAGAGAGAATAAAATGTTTTATTTATTGCATTTAAAGCATAAATCTCTCTTGTTAATTTCTGCTTCACCCTCTAGCTTGCTCTTGCCTCTTTTTCTATGTCATTCATTCGCATCTTTTTCCTTTTCTCCTTTTAATCTTTGTTCCCAGCTGCATCTGACACCAAATGTACCTTCTCTTATACACATAGTTATTCAGTTTTATACTGACCAAGATAAAAAAGCATCTTAATTTACCTTGTTAGCTATAACTTGTTGTTTTCTAGCTGCTTCTTATTATCCTTTTGGGGCATAATAAACTCATGTTTAATAAACTGAAGGCGGATGTGGCAAAATTAAACTTAATATTGCAAAGCCAAACATTTCCAATATCATAGGTAATATAGACACTAACATATTATGAATAAAAAAAAAAATGACATATTTGGTTACATTTGTGGTCCTATTGAGAATTCTGAGCTCAGAGAAGGATTTTGAGGTAGGATGCAAGAAGTAGTGTTAAAGAGATACAGTCTTATTTTATGTTTTGTTTAAGGAAAATTCTAATATAATACAAGTAGTATTGAGAATCTTAAAAAAGAATTGCATTATAATATTTCTATCAGCATATACAGGCTTGGTCCATTTACTGTATTAATTTACTATAGCTCCATAAAACCAATGTTTTCCACTAAATTTCTGGTGAAAGCTAAACAACTTCTAGTCTGTGTTATGTTTTAAATTCTTTCCCCTATCTTTTCTATTCTCACTTCTTTCACTCTGCAAAAAAAGATTTTTGCCTCTCTTCCCATGTCATTCTTCTCATTTTTCTCCTTTTAATCTTTGTTCCCATATGCATCTGACAAAAATGTACCCTCTCTTATATACATAGTTATTCACTTATAAACAGTCAGGATATAACAGTATCTTAAACTACCTTGTTAGCTAAGTAATGAATAGAGGAAAGGCTAGACTGGTCAATGTAGTGCAAACTAAGAAATTAAATTAAAGTGGATTTGACTCCACTGTTCAGGTCTAGAAGAGGAGAGCCATTTTTCTGCAAATGCTAATTCCAGTAACTTTTCTACATATAAGATTGAAAATGTGACGTTTCACTCTGTTTACTAATTCAGCTCATTGTGCTGTGAGATGAAATAGCAGACTAAGCCTTAAGTCATATCTATGAAAACAAGAGAAAGGGATGAAAACATTCTCTACAGGAAATATTGTTCCAAGATCATCAATGGTATTTTGATATTAAGGGATATTCAGTAAAATTCCTTGCAATCAGAAAAGCTTAATGCAGGGATGAGTATACGGAAAACATGCTGGAAACCTAATATGTATATAATTATAACAAAATACTTTAAAATAGTAAATAGAAGCTCTACTGATAACATCATAGACTGCCAAAATGGACAGGTGAAACAGTTGGAATATGAGCCAAAGAAACATTTAGTCCCAAGTCCTGTGAGGCTTTTGTCCCCAAAAGCTGCCAGCTACTCTAAAACAGACTTGAGCCTTTGCTATACATCATACTACTACATAGTAGTCAGCATATATCTGCTAATTTAAGGGTTATTTTTTCAGCATCCACAGTAAGCTGCCTTTTGACTGAGATGAGGTGTAATATGTAATGTTTTAAATTGTAATCCTGAGGTTGTACAGAACCATCTGTTCTGATCCTGACCAAGAAACCATTGCACATTTACAAGTCAGCGATCCACGTAACAGTTAACCCAAGTAGGTGCTGGTCTGTGATGTGTTGTACAAACCCCTTGGCCACAGGATAAACGTCAGCTGGTTCCTTGTAGGAGATGAGCCCTTGGGCAGTTCCCACTGCGTACCAGCCATACATCACCTGTCTCACTCTGCCTCTATCTGAGTGTGGTGAGAAGTTTTCAGCAGAACATCCTTAAGGAATATGGTTACTTTCTTGTAAGAAAATCATATATTAGCTCTAAGGTCTAAAATGAGAGAGCTTCTCTCCCCAGATAGGACTCCAGTCTGCACAGCATGCTATGGGAAAATCCAGGTGGGCTCTGCCCGATTCTACACAAGCAAAGAGTGACCAGCATCTGAATGGACATAGACTTTACTCATGGTCTATATTCCTCTTCTGTCTTATCAAATCAGTTCTCTTAAAAAGCCATTCATAAGTCACTGTCCCTGCTCCCAGTAGGGGCTTCTCTATTGAGATACAGAAAGAGTATCCTGCACCATCTCTCTCTCCACTCCACTCCAGTGCAGAGCACCACCTAACAAGTCATCTCACAAATGAATGTAGCTTTAGTGGCTATGAAACAAATAATTAGAAGTCAGCCAAAGCTGGTGATGGTGAATTCCAAGCCAACTTGCAAAACAGGCGGTATTTTCCTCAAAATGGGAGACAATTTAGATGGTACAATAACCATAAAATGGATGGGGTTTTAGGGATATTTGAGGTTAGCAAGCATCGGGTTTTATTCTTAATGGAATATCTTTTATAAAGATCACGGTTTCTACTGCAAATAATGACAGAATTTCATATCAAAGATGTCAGGAATGAAGACCACATGGTTATTGTGAGAAATAACATTTAACCTTTCTCTTGTGGCTGATGGAGGCCAATGCAGTATTTTATTATCAACATTGGCAGGTGATTTATTACCACTGTTTCTACTCCAGTAAAATGCATTAGGCTGTGCTTGATGTATCATTTGTTATCTTCAAACTCCCTATACACTTTCTGCATGCATAATCTCTTTCTTGTAACACACTTCAACAGCAAATGGTAAATATTTAAGTCATGATTCCAGATTCATCAAAAGCTTAGAGACTGAAATACAGTAGCTAAATAGATTGTGCCAGACAATACTTGATGCCAACATAAAGCTTAAGCCTTGTGGAGAGTGATGTAATACATCTGAAACATCAGCCATGCATAATAGTGCATTAAGGTAGATTCAGGAATGACAGAAAATAAATCATTAACTGACTACAAAGGAGAATAGAACTTTATAGAATAAATTCAGGTCAGCTATCACAAAGCCATTTGCTTGTCTAACAATAAACTTTACATCAAGAAATCTATGAAATAATTTTTCAGATACAACCACAATAAGATTTGTGCCTGGATTCCTTGGAGCACAAAGGGATTAATGACAAAACTCCCATTAAGTACAACAGGGCCAAGTATTTATGTTGTATTTAATAGTCAAAGCATTAATAGAAATTCAAAATTGTCCAGCTAACTTCTCTATCCTGTTCTGGTGAGTTCCTTAATATTGCTCATAAACTCACTCAAAATAATTCTAATTTTGTAATAAAAGAATTACGGGAGAATATCAGGAACAGAGTACAAATATTCCTGCTTACTAGAGATAGGCATTTTTGTCAGCATTTTGACTGTTAGGTGTAAAAGAATAAAACAAGAATCATGGCAATTTTGACATCACTGTTTTTACTTCATCTGACTTTCATCATGTTGCATCATGACATTTCCCTGCCTTTAATATGTGAGTACATACAACAAACATTTTAATCAGCACAAGAGAAGAGTACAGGAAAATTGTTTTTACTGTTGCAACTTTGTTGCAAAACCTTTGCTTTAGCAGCTTAAGGTGACACACATAGTAAATTCTGGTTTGATTTTTTTTTTTTAACTAGAAAAAGTGGCTTCTTTTCTATGACATTTTTTCTATTACACTTCACATCTGATCATGCTTGACTTCAGTAACAGCTCAGATCAGAATCAACAATCAGTTTTCTTGCTTAGGAAATGATATAGTTATTAGTAATGATACATGCTTATCCGAACAGCTATTTGTAGGATTTGTACAGAACTCAGACTGAAAATTCAGTCATATGGCCTTTACATATATTACATTAAATATCATGGCAATTCAAAGGCAGCTGTTATTATGATGACCCCTTTTCTCAAGAGGAAGTCCAAGAGTTAAAACAAGTGAACAAAAAAAAATTTCACATTTTTTAATTAAAGATCTTTCTTACCTTGTCTGAATTTTGTTGTTGAATGTACAATGGGAAAGACCAGGCTCTCCAAATGAAAATGTAACTAGTTATATATTATCACAATTCAGATCTTGTAGAGCTTTCTTATTCCTCTAGATCTTCAGGACAAATTCTTTCCCACATCTGTAGGATCATCAGATCATCACTAGAGAATCTGAATATTAAAAGTAAACATATATAATTAAATTGGATAGTGAGAGGGCATAAGATTATCCTATAACTGAAAAGGAGTTCTTGATACATAAAAATGTAATATATTATGTCTCTTGTTCCGAAGAGCAATGTTGTGGAAAAGGTTGAGATTCTGATGTAGAATATAGGAGAACCTCTTGGGAGACAAAAAGCCTGTAGGAAGTATGTGAAGAACCAAAATCCTGACAGTAACGTAGAATGGCATTTCAGATGATAATACTGCGTCATCACATATTTTATGTGATTGGATCCTTATAAAAGCCATGACATTTGTACGGAGATTTTCTTTTCATATGGTTTCATAAGAAAACAAGGTTTATACAAGTGCTTCATTCTCTTACAAATAACTTCAATCTGTTACACTGTTTCCTTTTAACTTTAAAAATGGAAACAGATTAATATTTGCACTAAAGAAAAATTGCAGCATGTTGCCCACACATTTTCTTGTATTTCTGCAGTGTGGTATAGGTATATTATTGAATATATGTGAGGTGAGGTATATATTATTAAAACTATACATGAAAGACAAAGATTAGGAATATCTCACTGAAGTTAATCTTTTATTAGATATAGAGTAATCCAACCATGAGACACAAAGCAAAAAATATCTAAAAATTTCATTGCTCAGTCAACCACTGGTCTAGTCACATCTATCCCAGGAAAGTCAAATCAAGTATTTCTCAGTTTTGCTTGAAAATATGCAATCTATCATCTTGAGACTCAAGCTGTTTGTTACTACAGTTAAGAAAGATTAAATTTTTTAGCTGAAAGCACTCAGAAACTGAAGTTCATAGAGATAATCAAAAGAAAGAAAAACCCAATTACTATTGTATAGTCTAAGTAATAATTCCTTCAGCTTTTCATTTTGAAGTGTTTTATATCCTCTGATAACAAAAATTCATTAGCTGTCTCATTAACATAAAATCTTCCCTAACAACAAAGATATATCATTTTTCCAATAAAAACAACAATCAAAATATTTGTTAATTTCAGCCAAAAATCTTCATTAGACTTCCATGGTTATGAAAAGAACTATGATTAATGGACACATTCCTCTTTTAACTTTCACAAATTAAAACCTCAAAATTTATCCTTTTTTATTAAAAAATATTTGGGGGACAGAAGAACGTGTCTGGCTTTCTTGATGGCAAGGAATTAACTTTGTAGATTTTTTTTTTTTGTCCTCTTTTCAAAGGCTGCCAAGGATATACATTTTTGACTAATAAGAAAACTTCAAAAGAGGATAGTCTCTTTTACCTTTGTCTAACAGTTTCTTCTGTTTGGAACACTTCCTACTACACCACATGCATGTACTATGCTTTGCTTTGAGGTCTCATTAGATATGCATGAGTTCATAGTTTAGCAAACTGTTGAAATATCTTTTTCAAAAGCTCTGCTTGGCAGTGCTATATTTGACTAAACAAGTCAATTAAACTGAAGAAGATAAATTACATTCCAAAAGAAAGGTACCATTAGATAACTACTGCATATTCCTAGCAATTCATTAGAGTGGTCCTGATTTTATCTTTCTCAATTTAGTATGCAAGGAAAATGTGATACTAATGAAAACAACATAGATTATTTATTCACTTAATCAATCAGTTTCAAACTTCTGAGTGACAAGTTTCCATGAGTTAATTGAATGTATAACTTTGTCAAATCCAAGTCTAGTGTAAGGACAGATAAATCCTACCATTCTGTAAGGCAGCACACAAAGAAGTGCTGCCACAGACAGTATCAGTTCTAAGGAAAGCAAGCTACTTCATTAGTAAAAAGTTGATAATTGTACACTTTGCCTGTTCTAATGATTTGAAAAAGAACTATTACAGTAAACAGAAAATATATTCTATCACTTTTTGAAACTCAGAGGAAATATTCTCAACGCAGCTTAATTTCTCAGCATTAACTCACTGATACATGGAAAGTGTTTTATTTTGACTTCAGTTGTTTTTACCTGTTTTATATCACAGGTGTGTTTTTGAAGTAAAACAAATCAGTCATATGCAATCATCTTGAAACAACCTGGCCCTCTTATTTGGGAGGAAAAATTGCCAAATTATCTGTGATTTAATTCAGGAACTAAAAAAAAAATATTCTTTATTACTTAATATTAATTGAAAAAAGAAGAAAACAAATTAACGTAGAGTCCAGTTCAGCCATTGTCTGTCTGTCTACATCAGACAAAATTCCAGCCATCTCACTGGTTATCTATCAAGAATAAAAGCTGGGGAAAATGGGTGGAGTGAAAAATCATGTTCAATTTGGTTGGTTGAAAGATTTCACTTCACAGATTCATTAACATTTTTCACGTGTTTTGGTGGCTCTGGATGTCCTGTGTATCAGCTACAAAACACCATATCAGAGTGTTTGTCACTAGCTATCTTTCAATTATTCTTCAGATCTCCATTTTTTATCTACATATTTGAATATTTCAGTGTTTTTAAAGCTATTCCTTTTCTTCTGTTTTCTGTAGCTGTAAATTCCAGCACTTATGTAGATTTCATCAGCAATAATGCTGTTGGAGAGATCTGTGAAGATGTCAGCCTTAAGTGGTGACCTTTACAGGATCAGGGCTATAGCTTACAATTCAAACTTTATGGGGAAGACTGATTATGCCAGATATAATTCCATAATAATTTCATCAAGTTCAGTACTACAATCACACTTTTGATTTATTGTCTGTTGTCACATCAGAATACAGAAAGTTATTTTTCAGAGAAAAAAGAATTTTAGCTTTTTAACAGCATGCAGCACTTTACAGGGATGCACTGTTTGTCATGCAATTCATATTTAGCTTCATGGCATGAGTTCTACTTAAACAGAATACAAATGGAAAAGAACATGATCAAATAGGACTCGGCTCAGCTCACTGAAAATAAAATAGATTTTATTGCTGCTTTGAAATAATTCAGATCAGTTTCATGAACTAAAAACAAATCCAAAACATCTAAAACCTCAACAACAACCAAAAAAAGCTAAACAGCAAGGGAGAGAAAAAATTATTCTACAGGTTGTTATTTCATGCTGGATATCTAGTACTAGAACTGAGATTATCAGATGACTCGATCTCTTATTATGACAATAAATATTCACAGTGCACAGGGGTTGCTGTCTACATAGGCTGCAAGTAATAGCTACTGCAGAGATTCACAGCAGTCTACTTTCCATATAAAATTTGGAAAGGAGATAATCACTTGTTTGGGAATCCCCTTTGCTGATAAATATGCTGCTTAGTTCACTTCCCTGCTAAGTTATTATTAGGTAGCACACTGTTATCAAATATATAGTTCACTTTTCAGCAGGAACTATCCATCATCATCACATGAATTATGAATCAGTGAAATTCTCCTTTTACTCTTATCCTCCCAAAACAAAAGGAAATACTGACCGTCAAAGTGCAGGGTTTCTGAGTTCGTGCTGAAGGAGAGTAGGCGACAATAACATATAAATGAGAGGAATAATATACTGAGAAACAACAGAAATAGGCTGATGTCTACCTGAACTGCCGGCCTACCCCAGATATTTCTGCATATTGAACAGTAAGACAGAACTTTTGGTGCAGGAGCCATGCAAAACTATGATGGGAATTATTTAACTTGAAGTGAGCAATGCAGCATTGTTAAGTGCAAGACATCTTGATACAAGATGCAACAGAATAGACTAGTAATCTCATCTAGGCTTCCTTTCCCATGAAAGGTTTAACCAGAAGATCTTTCAAAGTCCCTTCCAATCTGAGCTATTCTATGACATAAGATTTATCCATTAGATAGAGACAGTAGGACATTGTCCATATAATAGTTATTATTTTTGTCTATTTATCTATCTGTACTGAATGGTTACATGGGTAACCATGTTACCTGGGTAACATTTAACCAAAGACACAAGACTTTAGATGCAGACAGTTGTGCAGATTTTAAAAGTGTTACACTAAGGGTGTTTATAGTTTTTGCATTATGAAAATATCAGAACACAGACACTAGTTCTATTCCTA
This sequence comes from Colius striatus, assembly GCF_028858725.1. Taxonomy (NCBI): domain Eukaryota; kingdom Metazoa; phylum Chordata; class Aves; order Coliiformes; family Coliidae; genus Colius; species Colius striatus. The sequence goes on from NC_084761.1 coordinate 31,272,887, forward strand.
CATCTTTCCCAAACATTACCCCAAATAAAATGTCTAGAAAAGAGTAAGAAGGCAGCAACAACATATGACGCTTTCCCCTACAATGTTCCTCTAACTTCTGATCATCTCTTGGAAACTGACAATCCTATTCTTTGGGGGGGGGGAGTGGGAGGTGTGCATTTAGAAACCCTTTTCTCAGTTCCTGTACATTCTCTTCTTGAAGCAGTGTACATTTTTTTTTTGCATCTACAACTGCTTTGGCAAGGAGTCATCAAGGAATTGCCTGCTCTCCGTTTCCTTTATTTATCACTAATGAAGGCCTAAAATGCCAAAAGTGTTGAGAAATCCCATGTTTTCACTCCTACATACAAAAATTATTTAGTACAAAGTGATCCTTTTATGACTATTGTCTCTCTTCCCTCCTATTAATCCTTTTTCAATTTTCAGATGAAAACTCTGAGTATGACAGGTGTTTTGGTTGTTTTTGTTGGGCTTTTTTCAATCATTCATATAGGACTGAATGGTTTTTAACTCTTACTACAAAGATTACAGGCACATTTATACCTGTACTCCACTCATTAAGAAGTAATACTGACTTTAAAACTTTAGTAATAATCAGTCGTGTTTTTTAATTGCTTTGGAGAAATTATAATTTTCCCATCTTAAGAGTGATGCAAAATACTACACAAATCCCTTGCCAAATATTTTTTTTTTTACATCAGCCTGGGTCAGCAGAAAACAGACATCTCTCAGGACTCTTTTCAAGTCTTTAAAAGTAATTTAAACAAAAGTATTATCTTAAATATCATATCATTAATAACAGATAATAAAATGGATTTTTGGTGATGAGATTTAGAGGTGGAAATGTGGAATGGCTGCACAACTTTTTTAAGATTTTTTTTTAAGAAACCCAAACGTATGTTGATAAATGGATGTTGTAGTTAAATTGCTGGTTTTGTTAAAATTACTTCTTTCCATATGCTTTAATTGCATCAGTAAACAACTGCTTCCTACACTATTACACCTGAGATTGACTCCAAGTCATAACTGCCTCATAACTGACTCCAACTCATAACTGCTACCTCTGCAAAATAAAAATAGAACTTTGAAATTCTCTGCCACTGATGCAGCCTTTGCTTTCCTGTCCTTTAATTTCTAATACTAATATTTGTCTATCTGGGCATTTGGTGAATAGTTGATATGAACGTATGAAAAATTTGGATTAAAAACATCCTTTAACACATGACAACCTTACATGCTTTGACGGTTTTACTGGAAATATCTTGATCTACTTTATATTGGTTTATGGCTCTCAACATATTTGGAGTCTTGTGCCCAGGTAAGTTGAGCACTGAGAAAAGCCCATGGTGCATAGAATCATTGTCAGCTCATTTTCCTTAAAAAGGTGGTAAGTTACCTTTATAGAGCTTTTATGATAGCAGAATAGAATGTTACAGCAGCTTCAGGTTTTATCTGCTGATTAGCTTCATAGGATACTTCACCATTGCTTAGTCATTTAAGGGTTAAGTGTAAGTTATGAGTAGTCATACAGCGCTAAGTATAAAGTATTTTATGTCCATGTATAAATATATATAATGAACACATAATCTTTCTTTGATTTATCAAACTATGATTAAATATTAAAATTTTATAGCTTCATCCTCCATACAGCATAAATTGTACATCATATTCTACATATGATACGCTATAATTTCAGATAAGAAATATTATGAAGTGGGTAATTTTATTGTTGAAAAATTGACAATTGATCAAAGTAACTTTCAACATTACAAATTAACTCTGTTTCTTTCTTTTTTTTTTTATTTTTAAATAATTATAACAAACTCTGTTCTACAGATATAAAGACCTGATCTACCTATCATTTGTATTCAACACCCATAAATTCAACAAGAGCTATTAATAGCACTTCCCAATGCTTACAAGCCTGGAGGAACTGTTAATCTTCAGAGGAGATAGGACTGTTTCATATACAATCTGGACATCTCTTTCTAGACCTACAGTTTGGAATATACATACTTTCCTTGAGGATCACTAACTAGGAAAGGTAAGCTGGAAGGTATGATTTCTGATCCCCATTTTGACTTAACTGCTAGCTACACTTTGGCAGCAAAAAGCGTGGAATTAGTCTGCAAAGTTAAATTGTCTTGGATTCAATCAAGGGGTAGGCTCAGCTTCAAGCTAATTTAAATTTTGTCCACATTTCACAAAATGGAAGAAGACAGCATAGATTTTGGTGAGGTACATGCACAATATTCTCTGTGAGAAAGTAAAACATTTTGTGGAGAAAGGAAAAATGGAGAACAGCCTGCTAGTATGCATTTACATGTCCAACGTTTCCATGCTAAAATTACATAAAAGCTAGACATCTTGAATGATGATGTTTGCTTTCAGTTTGATGACAACAGAAAATATTGTATACCAAGTAAGGATATTGGATATGGCTTATAAGAAAGAAAAACCGAATGCTGCACGTCAATCCCAGACAAGTCAACAAAAGCCTCTACATTCCTTATTTTTCAAAAAGAAACACCAGCCTGGGCCTTCAGTAACTAAATTCACCAACATTTCCATTCTCATCTGAGTTCCCCAGACCTGGGCATCAAACTGGTTCTCTGACTTGGTTTAAAAAGAAAATTTCAGTATGCATTTTTCATTCTACTTTTGGTTTTCATCAATTTTCATGCCATATTCTTCTCCCAGAGCAAAATATTTCTTTAAAATTTGAGATTGCTTTGCTAACTGAGAATGGGGTTTTTGCACAAGAAAAGATTGGGATATCCTGCTATGCTATCTGGAGTGAAACTTCTTACAATTTTGAAAATAATCAGTGAATAACTAGCCTATATTTTCCACTTGTCAGCCTTAGGAAGACTTAATTTTGAGATTCAATTGCACGATACCAACTATTTCTGTATTCATTTGCCAAATAAACGTTGAGCCTTAGTGCTTCCATGTGCAGTAGCTATGGTATCCTGAATTTACCTGTTGGGTAGTCAGCTCCCTGAAAAGAGATAGACTGATAATTATGTCAATGTCATTCTTTCATCTCTTCGAAGCCATCTGAAAAGAAAAGCCTAATTAAGATGACAAATAAGTAAAGGTCATAATGGAAAGATGCCCTTATGCAGAGGTAATTGTTGATAAGGATGCTGAAAGCGATTGAGTTCATATGAAAAGATAATTCTCATTAGCAAGTAAAGAAAAGGTCTCATTATTTCCATTCCAATAGAGCCCTGATAAAACAGGTAAATAAAGAGTAGAAAATGCACTACCTTATTTTGCAATAATTAAAAACGTGATCTAAGAGTATTAAAAATTGCATTGAGTGACCTTAACATCAGTATAGTTCTAGGTTTTGGCAGTTTTTTTGCTGCTGCATTGAATTCCTGCTAATGGATAAGAGACATTCCAAACTTGTCGGCTGAGAACATTACAAGTTTACAGTTAGTTCTGCAGCCTCAAAATGACTGCCATTGTTTCACTTACGATAGTGGGTTTGTGCAATAAGCAGTTGTCTAAAAGTCACTTTCAAATCTTCAGTCAGAGTGAAGCTTACGTTTTTAACTGTTTGACCTTAAGCCCACAGGAAAAAGTCCACAGTGCTCAGTAATCTATTGCAAATAATTTGGGTGCTCAACAGACTGTTCTGTGTGCCATAGATCTCCCTGTGGAGCAATACTGTGAAGAACACAGCTATAATTCATTGCAAGTATTGATTACAATTGACTCATTAAGAAAGAAATCAATTCCTCCTAAGTATATAAATGGAAAAGTGGGGAACAGAAGTGACTGGAGATAGTGTTTTGTCATCCATTGAACACTTTTAATAATGGGTTCTGAAGAATGAAATGAAAATGTTTTGCACTAGAAAAATACATACTTATTCTTAATGCCCATGATTCCTATATTGCTGGTATCTGTCACTTTACTACACATTTTGCATTCCTCATAGTAAAAGGAATGATTAGACTTTGTTCTCTGTAGTATTATTTCAACATATTTTCAGTGCAATGAATATCTCTCTCCTTTAAAAATCCTCACCAACCATTAGCAGTAAATATTTCTCATTTTCGTTTTTACCCACCACACAAAATGCAACACTTCAAGAATATTTGTAATGTTTAAATTAAGCCATTCAGCAATCTCTTACTCCATACTTCATATTCCATGAAAATATATGATGTACTGAAGTGAAATATCATTACAACACCCTTCACTTAATTGTAAGCTATTATCTGGAATTATTATAAAATGGTAGAAATTTCTTTCACCCTTTTCCCAAGTAATAACATGAACTTTTTCTTTTCAAGAGCTATTTTCTACATAATTTCTAAAATAATCTACTTGCATATTTGAGATCTTTGTACCATCATCTCTATGTTTCTATGCGGAAACGATTTTATATGTATCTTAAGAAAGAGTCAAAGTTCTTTAAAGTAAAATACAAAATAAAACTATACATTTAAAAAAATGTTTTGTTTTACCCTTAATTTTGAGGAAAGCTTGTTTCTAGGGAAAAAAACCCACAACCCAAACAAATGACAGTGTCCAAGTTAACTTTGAAGCCTTTTTGCTAAGACTTTCTAAAGAAAAATTCATCCTTTTCCTCACCATCTTATAATTGACATGCTTATCAGTGTTTTCTCCAGTTCAATTAATTAGCTCCAGTTCAATTAATTAACCTGCAGTGGTTCTGCCAGAAGTCATCTGGGCTGTGAATGGGTGCATAGAGGTGGTTCATTCAGATCTAGCTGTGATTGTAAGGCCTAGCCATCTTTAAAAAGGAATGGAAATAACTAATTCTCTGGTTTTTTAGCCTGCTAATGGGCATATATTTTTAGCCTCCATGTGACTGGCTGCTAAATCCTCCTGGACAAGTATTGGAAAACACTGAGCAGGTGGGATGAGGAGACAGGATGACATATAGTATTGCAAAACCAGATTTGTTTTAGGTACACAGAAAGAGATTTTGTCTACCACTATCACTTTAAAAGCTTCAAATATCTCCACAGCCACCCAATAGAACCCTGGCAAAAATCCTGATCTTTAGGCAGCCATTTCTTTGGGGAATGTAGAAAAGCATTTTGAAGGAATTCCGACAAAGTAAATGCCTGGAAGAATAATTAGTGTTACACATCAATCCTATGCAATAAATTTGGAATTTTAGACTTAACACATTTTATTTTTTTAAAAAAAATTAAGTTGGTCACTTTCATGACAGAATGAATGATACTCTCCTGTAATACAAATACGATATGTATTTATAGTAGTTAACTTCATCCCACTTTTCTTAGTCAATTCCTTTACATTTTTTATTTGATGTTTTCATTTTCTTCCTTCAAGGCAAGGCCTTCCAGCTTTGTGTCATTAGTAAATTTCATTTACGGCATCCTTCATCTTGTGTGCCAAGATAACTAATTAAATGACTTAAGATTTATTCCAGTAACATTCCTGCAGCCTGATACTCTCCTCCCCATTCAACACAATCAGTTACTGTATCTGATTCATTTAGTTCCTTACACTCTCACAATTAATATGCCAATCAGTGTTTTCTCCACTTAATTTCTCCCTGGTAACTATTAAGTTTCCGAGTTGCTACTGCAGAACACTGAAGAATCATGCATGCAAATCCACAGCTTTAGTAGCATCTACACAATTGAATCATTTTCTTCAACTCTGTATTTTGTCAGGAGGAATAGAGTTGCAAAAAATAGCATATTTCCACAGCTATGTAACATTTTGTTGGCAACTCTAGTGAACTCTAGTGAACACAATTATGTTGAATTTTTACAATTTGTTTATTTGTTTTTCAAATGACATCAAATCTGTCAGCCATGGTAGTAATGGATTTTTGTATTCTGAAATAATTCTTTTAGAACAAAATAAGGCTTGGAAGACCACTTCATACTTTGTAATACAACTTCTATGTCAAAGAAAGATAAATGAAAGGCTTATCGAGAAGAAAGCATCTATGCCAGACTGTTCTTTGAGAAGCTATCTTCAGGAACAGCTGCCAAAGGAGCATAGTAGCATTTCACTGAATCAAATCCACTGGAGTGATTCTCCATTGTCATCCATCTTATGTTTCCATTTACATCTTTGCAAATACTTAAATGCTACAATTTTACTGAAGGTTGGCTTGTACATTCACTTTGCAATATTGTAAGCAACAAGGACCATTCTTCAAACAGCCCTGCTAACAGAAGTAGGTCATATTTCTATCAACCCTTCCACCCTTTTCTTAATGTTATAATGAGATGCCACAAAATGGTAGCAGAAAGATTTACCTTGAGCCTCCTTAAGATAAAAATTTGAGATGGAGGAAAACATCTTTACCTTGGCTCAGCAGTTATAGTTTTTATCCTAGGCGTGTCAATAGCCGAAAGAGATGACAATTTTATAGTCAGTGCATTAACAGTTTTCATTTTTACTTTGGACATAGGTGTTAGAAGACTTACACAGTGCTGAATTTACAATCCTGGTGATTTGACATTGTGCTATAAACCCAGAACTGGGTTCATGATCACCTTATGGCGTTTTTACTGCAATGTCGGACTTTGGTTATATCACCATCATTCTTGCCAATCAATTAATACATGATTTTGGATGTATCAGAAACTGGTTTTTAAAATTCTGTTCTTTCATTAGACATACCAAGCCAAATTTCCTGTATCTTCATTTATTTTCAGGATACTTCTGAAAAGACTACCTGAAAGCCAACAGTCGTCATCCTTAGTTTATTTGTCAAATTTCATAAGTCTCAAAAACTGGACAACCAATGCAGGTCATCACTTGATGTTGTTCTGGTAAAATTCCAAAACTCAGTGTATTTCATGTATTTAAGTAATTAATCTATAAAACTTCAAATAATATTTTCTCTTAATCTACAACTTTTTACTGATCAACTCCCTGTTTCTCAGCAAGAGTACAATAATTTTTCATTCTTACTTCAATGAAATAAGATCTTTTAGTAAACATCTAAATTAAATAAAATCCATACAATACATTGCAAGCTACAGAGAAAAATTGAAGACATGGGTGGTAAAAGAATGCTGTGGCCTCCCTGAACAGAGACAGATTTTGATGACAGTGGTAGTAGGAATATTTGCCTTTTCCATAGGAGACTTTGGGTTAGAAAAAGTGGAAGGTGCACAAACTTGCTGAGGCTAGAGATTAGGGACTAATTATTAGTAAAAGAAAAAGACTTCCTTCTTCCCTTTTTCTTGGGGTTTTTTTTTTTTTTTGCATTTTATCCAATGTGAAATTCATAAGAGTAGAACAGTAATTCGGTCTCTTTCAGCTTTGACTGACCCTACCAGGGGCATACTTCTGTTGCTCTCTGTTCATAAACACTAGCACCATTTTATCATAGTGTGCTTCTCTCTCTGACCTCGCACTCTGACAGAACAATCTGGTGATTAGGATGCTCATCTCCCTCCTTAAACCAATGTTTCTGAAGAAATTTCGGCAAAAGGCAGATGTACAGATCAGTTCAGGTGCATATGCATGCATGTCCAAGCCACCTAGAAAAGCAGAAAGTGACTTGATTAAATACTCGTCTCCACATTACTCTACCAGAACCTTGTGTTACTTACAGTCTGGGTCTTACTCAAGCAGAACATAAGGTACAAGACCAAGACTAAACAAGGAAGTGAGACTCCTACTCAATTCTTCCTAACCTACTCAAGACTTTCTTGATAAAGAATCAGAAGTGTGGTAGATACTTCGGTCCCTTCACAAAGTGCAACCAGGTCTTTTAATCTTCCGTATTATGCTTTCAAGAAGAAGACAAAAAGATATTGTCTTAAAATACTTTAAAACAGTGACTTGGAAACCTGGAGAAAATGAAACAGATGAGCTCAATTTTGGTTGCAAAATTTTCATCTCCTAGGGACATTCTCATTTGCTGGTTCAGAGCACCAAACAGGATATCCCTAGTGTGACTGTTATAAAGATTTGACATAGGCAGTAACAGATCCTAAACAGAAATCTCTCAAAAAATCATTGGGTTCATTCATTTAATTTTATTAATTCATTTAATTTCTTTTTTTTTTTTTTTATTCAGGATGATGAGTACTTAGATTTTTTTTTAACTTACTCACTAGTTATTTTTTTTTAAATAGTCTGTTTTTTAACACAATATCTATACTTGACACTTGTTAATCCTGAAGATTCCAGAAATAAAACAAAAATGACTTCACATTCTAATTTTTTTCTTTAAGAAAAGTCATTTAATAACTATACAGTTACTAAATTTATTTTTATACTATAGACCTTCATATTTCATAAAACTCACTTCAGGATACAAAAGTATCAGCTCAGTAGATATCTTCCTTCCCTACTCTGAAGTTTTGAACTCTTCCCTGTTTTTAACTTACTGAAACGAAGACTCAAAAAGACAGTTTGACGGCAGGCAAGGAGGGAGGGTGAAAATCAATTCCTTTTGTTCTCACAAGTACATCTTTTGTTAACTTTGTAGAAAAAGTAAAAAACATAGGGTTATGTGGGTTTTTTTTTAAAAAAAAAGATATTTTAAAACAAAAGTGGTTTAAGCCACAGTGCATGTAATTAAAATTCATTACAAGTGAGACCATGGATGAACACAAGAACTGACAGGTAGTGACACACCAACCAGTGGATCAGCACTCAGATGAAAATGTGCAAAATAATGAGCATATTCTTCGGTTCTTCTAGTTGGAAGTTCAAAGCAAAGCTAAAGTCTATGCACCTTACAATTAATCACTACAAGCATGTATCAAATGTACCAGTTTCTCTCCTGAAAGACAGTGCTGCTGTTCACAACAACTGGTAGCTTGAAACGAGTGTTCTCAGAGAAGTGACCTTGAATTTTTCAATGTCAGTATGCATACACAATTTCTTGAAATGCATTTTGAAAGCCTATGAAAATTACTTCTACCTTCACAGTGTCTACATCTCAATGTATACATCTCAATGAAGACTGCCTCCATGAAGTACCTTCCAACCTGCTCTCAGCAGGGCATAAATCTTCTAGGAGAAAAAAATTCCACTGAACACTAACGAACTATTTTAGACATAGTCCAGCAGGCTAGTTTCCCTCCCACACATTGTATTTGACCATTTGCCAAATCGTTTATTTAGCAAACTCATTTTATAGGTAGGTTTCCTTGGGAGAATTTTTAGAAATTCTGTTCAGAGAAGAATATGAGAGCAGATTAACAGGCTTGCTTCTTATATTTTTCTAGACATAATGAGAAAGTCTAATTTACAGTGTTACATATCAAAAAGTGAAGTCCTGATTTTGTTTTGCAATTTTAAGAGCAAGATCTTTAATTTCCTAAGCTCTTTTGGACATTCATTAGACTTTCATATTGACTTGTTAACTGAGTGTCAAATCCATGGCTTAAAAACACATTAACAGCCCAAAGGACAAAGAGTTTCAAGGAATAAACTTTTCAAGTTTAGCTTTTCGAGGTATATGCAATCACTGACATTAGACATGCACATAAGAACTTTAAAGTGAATGGCGAAAATGAGAAAAAAAAAGTAGCACTGATATAGAAAATATTGCAGCTCCAAAGTAAAAATTCATTTTCAGAGCTGGAATTTAGACTTATGCTTTTTTTGTCTGCTTTACTTTCATTTTGTCAACAGTTTTCTTTGTTCAATTTGATTCAGCCACCAGTTTTCCATGTCTAGCAATCAAAATTGCTTGAGACGAGGATAGCTCAAAGAAGTAGTATTAAAAGCCAGACACAAATGTCTACCTGTATCTGACTGCCGTTCTAAAATCCACTCTGCTTTTCTGCATACCTTATAGAAAGATGATAATTCCAGTTTTGGGAAAAGACTTAAAAAATTGCAGCAACATTTTGTGTTGAAATAATTAGTAGCAGGTTTTGGATGTATATGATGGTCTTTTACCACAGTTTTCTCTGTGCTCTGTCTCTACAGAATCAAAACTCTGAAATGCCCAATACTTAGTGATACATTCATGATCAAGGCATATGAAAAACTTTAGAGGATACTTTGTCACAAATTAGTGAAAGACTATTTTAGGACAAAGATTATTGCCAAAGATATTTTCACTGTTTCTAAGCCAAATTCCCTGTGCTCAAACAGACAAAAAAAAAAAAAAAAAAAAAAAAAAAAAAAAAAAAAAGACCCACTGAAGTAAAACTTCTACGCAGCATATAGCTGAGGACTTGGGGAAATCAAATAGCACTATAAAGTGCAGAAACAGCAACACAGATATTAAGCTGTAGCTGTAGTTGTAAGCTTCAGTATACTTCAAGGTGAGCACATTTTTCCATGGTCAAACGTATCAAGAGTTGCTCACTGGGAAAATAAATGAGGTAACACCTTGATCTGAATTATAAGCATGGCTAATGACAATCCTGCAAAGGTCTTTTGCAGAGCTGTAATTAGGTCTGAACTCAACCGGAACCTTGTGGCATCTCTCAGACAATGTTAAGAGATGCAGCCTCTAAACAGACTTGAGGCAAATGAAAAATAACCACTGACTTATCTATCAATGAGTTCACAAATGAATTCCAAACTTCAGGAGCTTTCATCACAATAATTGAAGTCATAGCTATTTGAAGATTCTGTTATTTAACGTTGTGTTTTTACATAAGGAGAAGCATCTAATGCATTTAAAGTTTTGGGGTATTTTTTAAATCATAAAAATTAGATATATTTTACATTTCTTGACTATCTTTGAAGGAAATAAGTTAAAATATATCACTTTCAAGAACATGACTTTTACCACGTAGATTAAAGCAGTCTGAATGTTACCTTGTTCTCTTTATAGTCTGCTTTATAGCTCCCCAAGTGATTTCATTACTACACACGACTGAACTATGCCTGTATATCATTAGGTGTAGTTTATCTTTGCAGTCTCTAGAGGTCTCTGCATATCGCCTTTTAGCTCAGTGACATCTCTGCAGGAATTGCATTTTCAAGGTGAGACTGGAGAACTACATGGGAAAGGTCTGCTGGCACCAGCTCCAACTCTAACAATGCCGTCATAAGAATTTAATTCTCCTAGTAATTTATAAAAGCCAAAGAGAGAGAGACAGATTTATACCATAGCATTAGCTAACACCAGCAGGAATATTTTACATTTTGAACTTAAAATTCAGATGATCATATCTCTTAATATTCATCTAGAAATGGCTGAATTTGATTATATACAAGGATGGCTGTTAACCTCAGATGCCAGAAATATTACCTTTGTTATGTAATGTCTTGGCTGATTGACTCTGTACTATTACTTATATCTATAACGTACTGAACATACCAAAAATATCTTACATAGAATAGATTCTAAAAATAATAATTAAAACCTCCAAGGCAGTTCAAATTAAATTAGTTGCTTTCTTTACCTGAAAGTATCTTAAAGCCTTCTCAATACCTCACGCTATCTTTATATTCAGGATCAAGTCTTCACTTATGGACAATTTAAGGTCTCAAGACTTTTTTCAGGCATTGTGGCCATCAATAACCACTCCATATTATAAACACAAGTAACTTGGCAAAATAGGTAGTTGTGATTAAAAGAACAGCAGAGAATAAAGAACCAAGCTTTGTTGCATATACAGGTTCTGCAAAGATAAGAACATAAGGTGGCATTTGGTATTACTATTTTTCATGTAGGCTACCACAACCATTATAAACACATGGAAAAATTAAGTAGAGCTCACTCAAGTTGTAGCTTAAATCATTTTAATAGACTTACAAATAACATATTTATAGCCAAGTAATAGTAGTTCTTTGAAGTATCCTGCTAACTCTACAATGCTGTTGGGACCCTAGCTCTGTTCCTCACTGAATTATACACCAAAGATCTAATTGTCTCAGTAAACTGTACCTATTCTCTTAGATTCCCCTGTGGTGCTAGGAGGCAAGAGAGGGGTACAATAATGGATTTCAGAAGAGTGAAAGACACCCTTCAGTCATTGTAGTTTCTCGACTCATAGCAATTCTTTACTTTGGAAACAAGTAACAGGTTTCTCTCTTCTTGTGGAGAATAGGCAGCAAAATAACATAGAAAGAAGTACTAGTCACTAGTCTTTACAGAAGAAACAAAGTGTTGCCCTATTCCTATCCTGAGCATCTCATTTCCTCCATAATGATCAATAACAATCTGCCAATTCTGAACCTGCAAAACTTTGTCATTTCTCAACATACAAAGTTTTCTTAAGATATGGACTACAATATCTTCTTAGTTCCTTTCTAATCTGCTTAAAACTCTTATTCCTCAGGAATTCTGCACAAACATTAAGCCATAACATCTGCTGCTCAAAACTCTGTTGGCTTTTCTTTTTTTTTAAGCAAAAGTAAACTGTCTGAGCCACAAAACAACCTCTTTATGTTTCAGTAGCTTTAGTTCTGCTTGTCTTAGGTCTACATCACATAGCACTCCATGGATTTTTATTGTTTAAAATGTCAAAATAACTGGTACACAACACTCAAAACACCTTTTTTCTCTCATGAAATTTAATTTTCCATTGACATGCTTCTAGAACAAACAGAACATTTGATGCTTGAAGCTTTTAACTTTTCAACATCAGATTTCACAGGAAAGCTCTCTACAAAACTGTTTTATCTTCTAAAACTGTAAGTAAATTTTGATAGATTTGTCTTTCAGTTTATGCAATTGTCTGATCATGCTTTTCCAAGGTAGTTCAACTTAGCATTTTATGATAAGAGGAATATTATACCTATGAAGAAGATAATTAATATTTGTTTCCAGAAGTCTATCAGGAGGTTCCACAATTTCACAGGTATAGTAGGACAATTTTAGTAATTTCCATTAATGAACAGCCTCATGTTTGCTTAAAAAAACCAAAAACAAAACAACAATCAATCAACCAAACAAAAAGGCAAAAAGTTTCATAGTACTAATACAATGTGCACGAGTTTACAGATTTATACCATATATTGGAAGCTGGAAAACTCTGCCTTTACTGAATGTATACATATCTTAACTTCAGAAAGAAATAGTGAAGGGTCAGGAGAATCAAGTAATGTGGCAATGAATTTTAGCATTTATTATATGAAATAAATTTTAGAATAGAATAGAATATTTATAATAATAAAGTCCATTCTTTTGACAATCCCACAAAAAAAATATTGATAGCAACCCTCAGAGGTCAGGATACAGATAAGGGTAGCAACTTCCAGGATATACAAAATAGAAGTTTGGAATCATAGAATCATAGAATGGCAGGGGTTGGAAGGCAGCTTTAGGGGTCATCTAGTCCAACCCCTCTGCCAAAGAAGATCCACCTAGGTCAGGTCACAGAGGAAAACATTCAGTCAGGTTTTGAAGACCTCCAAGGAAGCAGACTCCACACTCTTCCTGGGCAGCCTGTGCCAGGGCTCCATCACCCTCACAGTGAAATAGTTTTTTCTTATGTTTAAATGGAATTTTTTGTGTTCCAGCTTCATCCCATTACCCCTTGTCCTGTTGCAAATTACTATAGAAAAAAGGGATGTCCCAACCTCCTGACACCCACCCTTTAGATATTTATAAATGTTAATAAGATCTCCCCTCAGTCTCCTCTTCTCCAGACTAAACAGCCCCAGTTCCCACAGCCTTTCCTCAGATGAAAGATGTTCCAGTCCCCTGATCATCTTGGTAGCCCTGTACTGGACTCTCTCCAGCACTTCCCTGTCCCTCTTGAGCTGGGGAGCCTGGACACAGGACTCCAGATGAGGCCTCACCAGGGCAGAGTAGAGGGGGAGAAGAACCTCCCTTGACCTGCTGGCTGCACTCTTCTTGATTCACCCCAGGATGCCATTGGCCTTCTTGGCCACGAGGGCACATTGCTGGTTCATGTTTAGTTTATTATCAATCAGGACTCCCAGGTCTCTCTCTGCAGAGCTGCTCTTCAGCAGGTCAATCCCCAAACTGTACTGGTGCGTGGAGTTGTTCCTCCCAAGGTGCAGGACTCTGCACTTGTCCTTGTCGAACCTCATGAGGTTCCTCTCTGCCCAACTCTCAAGCCGATTGAGATCCTGCTGAATGGCAGCACAGCCTTCTGGGGAATCAGCCAGTCCTCCCAGTTAGGTGTCATCAGCTGCCTTGCTGAGGGCACACTCTGTCCCTTCATCCAAGTTGTTGATGAAGATAATGAACAAGACTGGCCCCAGAACCGATCCCTGTGGAACTCCACTGGCTGCAGGCCTCCAACTCCATTCTGTGCCATTGATCACCACCCTCTGGGTTCTGTCCTTCAGTCAGCTCTCGATCCACCTCACCATCCACTCATCCAAGCCAGAAAGGTGAGGGTCAGAATAGAGCACTACAACCTTCAAAAACTAACATACACAAAAGTAAACAATTCTTGATAAAATGTGTCCCAGAAAGATCATCTGTGAGAAGTATCATGGTTTATTTACCTCAGTCAAACAGTAAGCACATCACTGTAAGAAAATTTTAACTAAAGAGGGGGGAAAAAAAGGGAGCAGTAGGGCATTTTAGGTTAAGAAGTTGGTTATATGACTATACATATTGTTAACTAGAGACCAGATATACTCTCAGTTCAGTAACCTTCTCTTCCACAGACCATCATGTAAGTAAAGAAATGCACATTTTAGCTACTCACCAGGAATATTTGTCAATACTACTCAGGAGTTAGTAAATTAATTATTTTTTTAATATTTTATTTTGAAAGAGATTAATGCATTGTAAGTAGTACAAGGCTCTCCTGAAGAGGTCAAATCATCTTTACCTGAAATGATCTTTTCTGACGTGGCATTTTCTTAGTAATATCAGTAACATTCAGCTTTGCTGTCTCCTTTTGCCAGCAAAGTAGTAGTTCTTTGAAAATAATAAATCAGTTATAACTCTCACATTTTACAATGGCATTAAAAGTTACTTGATATTCTCAGTCTTTGACCAGAAACTAGATAGATATAGAGATAAGGAAAAGCTCACACAGGTGGCAACAACTCTGAAGTGATTAAAAAAAAAAAAAAGTAAAAATGATCTTTGTAGTGCTGATCCTTTGTAAAATAGACACAATCTCAAACTTCATCCTCTAAATAGTCTCTAAATTCTTCATCTCTGATAGTGGAAAAATATATTTCATCAATGGAGAAATACATTTCACTAAGTATTTCCCTTCAAACTCAGATTTCATTTACAATAGAAAAAGAATACCCTGTTCATGAATTTTTTTACTGTTCAAGTTATAAATCCCACATGTAGTACATAATATGGAAACCAATGAAGCGTTCCCCTTGTTGGTTCTTTAGGATAGCTGTTTCCATCCATAACAGGTTTTTCTCTAGAAAAACCATGGCCCCAGCAATAGTAAACTCCTACCATTGGAGGGAGCCAACAGCACTTGTTCAGAAATTCATAAGTCTGGTTTTAAGAAGTCAAATTTTCCAGCACTGCAGTAATTGAATTGTATACTGAAATGCTGCAACACTCTCTACTTTTCATAATAAAGACGAATTCTAAAAATAATGATCCATTGGTTATGATAGAGTCTAGTTACTCTTAAGTATTAAGGAACATGATTTAAGCTTAGATCAAGCTTATTTTGAAGTTTTTATAGTGAGCAATAATTTTACTTAATAAAGCTATCACTTGTGCTTTTTATTTTTTAAAGACAGGCATAAAAATGTATGTGTTAAGTACTAGTTAATTTTTTTAAAAAAGTTTTAAAATAAAACCTCTTTCTGCTTCATCATCTTAACTCTACAGTTAGAGAATGCAGAAACAGGAAGAAAGGAATAGTAAAAGGTGTCGTATTGCACATGGATTTTAAAATGTTGTTTTTCATGTACAGAAAGATTTTGTAAGAAGCAAGATTTTACCTTTCGAATCTTTATTCAGAGACAGGGTGCAAGGCACAACAGGATTGTCTGTACCTTCAAATAAAATACTTGGTTCTGAACTGCTGCAAATGAGATCAATTGAAGACCCACAACATCTATATCCAACATTTAGAAATGTTTTTTGTTTTTTTGGTTTTTTGTCTTACAGTGCAGTTCCTCTTACATCTAACCACCACATAGGTGAAGGCAACCAGGGAAACCAGAAAATAAATTAACGTAAGAACCCATTAAAGTTTAACTCAACTATTTAACTTTAGTTTGGGCTAAAAAGAGAAAAAAATTAATCTAGTTTGTATTCCAGCTTGTAAGTATTTAACCTCTATAACTCAAAATAACTGTGAATGTCTTCCAGTCTTTTTTTTATTTTTAAAGTGCTTTCTGCTCTCAGAAAGCTAGATTATAACCTGGCCTGTGAAGGCACAAAAGTGGAGGAAATTTTGTATGAGGTATTTACCTCCCCTTACTCCTGTCCCAAGATAACTTTGGATGATACGCCTATGATGATAGTCATCCTATTGCTGCAATCATAATTCCAGCACAATCTAAACTACCTTAACCTCTTGTTTATTTCCCAGGTCACCAAGCTATCATCATAGCAACATCACAAAGTCTCTAATCACTCAAACTGTGATTACCTCAGCCAAAACCCCTCCATTCTGGAGGGAGTACTTTTTCTCCTTTCTGAATAGATCCACTGAAGTTCTGGGTTAGCTTTATCACCTTCCCTGAAAATCAGACTTGCTCATATAATACACTTATTTCATTACTGTTGGATTTTTCTTTATATTTAGAAAATTAGGAGTATTCTAATTAGTAAAGGAGCAACAGCTGACACTTCTGGCTGCAGTTGTGGGTGATCCCAGAATTAACTAGGTAGTGTCTAGTATAGAGCTTCACTGTAATCAGATGACAACTGTTCTTTTGCAGCATTTTAGGCTTAATGGTATAAAATGAATGTATTGCTTTCTTCTATATTTTAAGACAAAAGTATTTTCTAAGAAGCTAAATTATTAGTCACTGTGTCTAACTTGCCAGAAGAGTATTGTATGACTTCTTACAGAAGACATCCATGAGAATAGACTGTTGCTATCCTTGATGTGCGCTGAGATATGCAACATGCTAATTACAGACACATGCAAGAGTGTTTATAATGCAGTTTCTTCTTTTCGCTAGGTCTCACTCTTTCAAAATGTCCTGGTTTAAAGATATTGTCTAAATAGGAAGATTTAGCAAAGGAAGTTTAGGACTGAAAATTTTCAGTTGTCATTTTCTCAGCATTCAAATGATGTGACTCTTTAAAAAAAAATCTTAGCATCATAGGACAATTCAAGTTGGAAGGATCCTCAGGAGGTGTCTATTCTAACCTCCTGCTCGGAGCAGAATCACCTCTGACTAAGGGGCTAGCTCCTTTATCTTGAAAAGCACAGAGAGCTGCACAAGCTTCCTGGGCAGCCTGCTGCACTGCTCAGCTGTGCCTAAGGTGAGAAAACTTTTCTTTCTACCCTGTCTGAATGCCTATTGTTGCAGTTCTTGTCTGCATGCACTATGTGGGTATGCATCTATGTCTGTACCTGTACAACTAGTTACTCATGGAAAAACGCATAATGACAACGTCAAAATGTGATAGTTTTTAATAAAAATATGAAATTACCATAGACTGTTACCTTCCTAAAATCAGCACTGGTGGGAACTGAGCTGGCTCTTTAAAAATTTGATTGCTTAATCCTTCTGTAAAAATTGAAATATTTTAAGGGTCACTGAAAGCAATGATGATTCTGGAGTTTTGTAGTGAAGTAGAAGCTGTCATTGGATTATAAATTAGGCTTATTTATGTAGCCTTGTATCATTAATTTTGACCTAATAAGCCCTTCAGTTCCACTAAGAGACACTTGTTTCTCTCTGCTTCAAACATGACTAAAATACTGTTAATTCATGTCTATTCAACATATTGTTATGATGCCTTTTTCCTCAAAAATCATACATATATGGCACAGTTTATCAGCTGAAGAATGAAGAGGCATTTGGACGATTGTGAAATATCAGGTTTCATAAAATGTTACAATGAGTTTATTTCATTTTTCATATATATAATTTTTAAGCTCCTCAAACTAACACATGCATAATTCACTTAAAAAACCCGAAGTGTATATAGCCATAGTTATGCTGAAGAAAGATATTACAGTAGTGGTATTACATGCTGTCACTCATGTTTTCCAGGAAGTTTCCTGGAGCCTGCATCTCTCAGCTACCACACATGAACTGTCCTTTTGCCAATGGTTCCTGGAAGACTCCCTCAAGTATAGCCCTCTGCTCTGCATCCATCAACCTAGAAACAAGAAGTAGCCTGGCTCTAGCTGCATTTTGGCTTCCAAATATCCTTACAGCAAAGCTGAGAAGTATCCTTTGGTTAAAAGTAGGGTAGGGAAGGGCTATGAGAAAAGGATTTTGAAACTTCAGTGTGGCACGCCTGGACTATTGCAGAGCTGCTGACCCCTGAGTCACACTAGACAGGTTTCTATAAATCTCTTGCAGTCTATTTACTCCAGGGACAGATTTTACAGATGTACAGCCAAATTCCAAAGTCCAGCTCTTATGTAGACTGGTCACAAGCTAATCCAGAGTCCTACTCCACATAACATAAGCCATTTACAAAAATCTGTAGAGTTGGGGTAGTTGAAAGGGAATTTTTGAAGTTTAACTAAATGTCTAATATTTATGATATTTCAAAAAATATTAAATTCACAGATTGTGCATTTTTGTTTCACTTCAGAAAAAGTAATACTGTATTTCCCGTTCTTTTTAGGGTAGGTAACAATAAAGATTGGAGGGGAAAAAATAGACATAACTAAGAAAGATTAAAAAAAATGTAAAACAACTGTTTGGAAAACCAATAAAAAACTTACATAATCTTGATGAGTAAGGTTGTGTATACACATTTGACCTTGAACAAATTTCCCAAGAAACAACTGAGGTAAGCATTGATTAAATGCTACATGGTTTTTGAAGGTATAACCTCATATCAAGCATGGCTTGACATATCTTAGAGATGTTTTTTGAATGCCCTTGAAGGGATGCACCTTATAAGTTGGAATGCTGTGTAAAAGTTCAAGGATTACCATCTTTTCAGGTGTAGAATGAAGACTAAAAGCTGTCTTAAAAGCATATATCTGTGTACCGTTTTACTCTCAGTTCTTCATACATTATAGTATACCCACACATGTTCAGAAAAAGGTTTACTTTAATGTTTTTTCATCTTTTTCTAGAAAAAAGCCCAAACAAATCCAAAAGAAAAAGAAGAACAAATAAAGCCTTACTACCAAATTATGCCAGTATGCTACTTCTAAACATGGTTCTCATCTACTAGTTTGGAAAGATTGTAAGGCATGATCTTTTTAAGCTTTTTTTTTTTCCTATTTGAAAAATGTCTCAAAAATTTTGGAAATGGAGGAAAAAATATTCAATAATTTCTGATTAGAGCTAGGAAAACATAAATTATAAAATTTTATTTGCTTTGTATTGTAATCATGCAAACTCTATTTAGATAGATGAAACTATTTTCAATATATCACCAATGGAAGTAGTGCTTCAGAAAGCAATCGTGACCAATCTTTTGAGGGGCAAGTGACTCATTATGAGAGAATCAACAGGTTCTTACCCATCACGTAAACCTTCTAGGAAGAATTTCATATTCTAGAAACTCAGCATGATGGCATGTAGTGCTACTGCCTATCACATACCAGACTGCACTTAGGCCAGCATTCTTCCCTATGTCATGGGAGAAGACAATCAAATGATCTACCAATCATTTCAATTATTAGATTCCAAAGCAGTCAACTCTGTTTAAGATCAAGGAGCTATTTATAACAACTTTGTCCATTCAAGACACCCCACGTACCTTCCAGCTATCCTGAGATAGGATGGTCTTAAAGACAGTGGAAACTATAACATTAAGACTTATCTCACATGTAGTACAACCCATGGTCTTATGCCAAAGCCCAATACCTTAAAGCAGACAGTCTATATTCAGTTGTTTTCCCCTTCCCTCCCTCCCTAAGTCCAAAACTTTAGAGCTGTGTGTAGTGAAGGAAAAGCTTTGAAGTCCAGTGTACCTGGTTTTCTAGCAGTATGTGATATTTTAAGACATTTGAAAAATGTTAATTACATTGCAATGTCTACAATTTTTTGTAAAAGTCAGTACAACTACCAAAAA
This sequence comes from Colius striatus, assembly GCF_028858725.1. NCBI lineage: Eukaryota > Metazoa > Chordata > Aves > Coliiformes > Coliidae > Colius > Colius striatus. Next base: position 31,292,934 of record NC_084761.1, read on the forward strand.
AAGCAGTGTTACCAAGCCAAAGACCAATTGTTATAATCTGTTCCTTGAATATTACATGACAACACATTGTGGTTAGATGAAAGTGTACAAGCTTTGTACAGTTTCTTTAATATTTTAAAGCTTTTTCAAACTCCTGTATCCATGTGGTACCTCTGCATACATGAATTAAAAAATAAAAAAAAAATCAAACATGCTTAACTTATAATGTTATTTCCCAGACTGTTATTTCTCTTTTAAATAAACCCATCAAAAAGAAAAAAAAATAATCAAGGATGGGGTTTTTTGTCAAATTATTACTTTCCCCCAAGACTTATTTTATTTTTATTCTGTAATAATATGCTCAATAACAAGAACTGGGTTTTAATGAAAATCTTGTCAGGAAAAAAAGGCTTTAAGGGAGAGTTTTAAGTTCTTTTAAATACCAAATATAGATACAACATATAATGCAGTTGTACTTTGTACCTTTAGCAAAAGTATCAGTTACCACACAGCTTCTCATTTTCTTTCCATAAAATAATTTTGTAAGATTCACACAGCTGTGTTCATAAGAATTCACTTACACAGCTAAAGAAAAAATTCATTGCCATACTACATATTGCCACCATATGGACACCTCATAGTGTCTGATACCTTCTCCCTCCTTTCCTGAACATATGTCACAGTTATTTTCCATGGAGTGTAACAACCTCTGTTGATACAAAAGCATTGGCAGAAAAACCCTTAGAAAGACTTAATTTGAAGGTGTGATAGTATTAAGTGGCTTAGGTGTTTCAATTCTATAGTAATGGAACAGGATGATAATCTGAATAGAATAGAAGAAAATACTTAATGCATCTTATGTACCAGAGCTGGGGGAGATGCAGGAGGAGAGGCTGACAATTTACTCCAGTTGCAATTGCAAGAGCTACACAGGAAGGATCTTCCCACATAACAACATTGCTGGAAAATCAAGCAGCTGGTTGAAGTCAGGGTCTGGTGGAACACAGAGGCACAGATTCAGTGTCACTTTCCGTCATGCTCTGAAACTGGACATAAGGAGAGATAAGTTGGGGGGATGTGACATTGGATGATGAAGAGTTAAACTCCAGATTATGCAGATGGCCTCTCACAACTGTCTAGACAAGCTTGAATGAATGATGATACTCTTTGCTACCTTATAAGTTTGGTGCACTCAACTTGGATTTATAAAAACTGCCATGGAGACAGAGCACTTGTAACTGAGCAAAGAGACAATACATAAGTATGGAAAACCAATAGCAGTCAATTTGAGAACAAGTTGACTTTCACGTGTGTTTAGCAAACTTGATCAGTGTTGACAGCTCTATCAGGGATGAGATAAAAAAGAGATAAGCCTCAGGCACAAGCATGCACACAACAAAAAGGATGAAGTAATGGACTGACAAATCTTTATGTTTAGTACTAAAGCAAAAATTTCTCAAACTTGTCAACAATTTTTGAGGCTGCTGAAGTCTTAACAGATATTTTAAAAGTCCAGTATAAATCACCTCTTCCCCTCTACCTCTTTCTGCTTTCTTAAGTCTGTAATTCTAGATACTTTTTTAAAACAAAGTAGAAAATATCAAAAACAGTAAAAAGAGAAAAAATTAGATACATGCATAACATCTTTTTGTGTGTTTCTAGGTTTTCTAATCCTTCATTTTACACTGTTGAAAACCAAAAAAACTCATATCAAAAAACTTCAAGACTTGTATCTACTGATTCCAGCAACACAGTTGAAGTCTGTAAGGTAAGAGAAACCATTCACCTGAAGGAGACCATGGTGATTAAAAATTTCTGTCTGATACATGGATAAAACAAATTTTACTTGTGAGAAAACATGTTTTCAATGTTTTAGGGTTTTATGTTGAGATAGTAAATCAATGACAATGTCGACTGTTTACTTTTCAACAACAATCTTGATCTAAGCTGTACAACTCTTACCGATGACAATATGACACGTATCTTCCAAAAGCCAGGTGCTTCAGAAAGTGTATTATTCAGTGTGATTTGACAGACCATATCAGCTGGAATTAACATGGCAACTAATATCCAGACTCCTTTCCTGTAAATATGTACTTAAACCTGTTACTCTCGGCCTTTACTAAGCACTGTGGTATTTGAGATGTATAATGTGAACAAACTAATAAAATATTAATATCTGCTTATTTTCTCAGCTGAAAAATGTGGTATGTTTGTACCAAGCACCATTACCTGCACACAATAAGTACATAGCTCTAATATCTGAAGAGGTGTTGCTGTCAATCAAAATTACATTAAAATCGTTATATATTATTCTTTCTTTCCCAATCTCAATGATGATTCCAAGGGGCTGAGTATTTAAAAGTTCTGTATACTTCAAGTAGTATATGCCAACATATTTCAGATTTCTAAGTTCTTGGTTTATTTCTGAAAACATGAAATGTAGACATTTAAAACACAGATATATGAACAAATTATATATGCTTTTTAATAGAAAAATCCATAGAACTGATGTTGAATAGTTCCATTATACCAAAGCATGATTTCTATAGATTTTCTCTGCTTGTCTTTATTCTTTGATGGAAAATCTCTGCCAGTAGATACTTAAATGCCACACAGTATCCAATTTGAAATGTTACCAGTAAGTACAGTGCAGCCAATACTGAATTATTGCATCTTTACTATCAAGATACCACATGACACTATCATTCACTGTGCACTCAAAATTATTCAGGCCAGTTGAATGTTGTACTTCCCTGATTTGCAATATGCTACTTACGATTTTACTACCATTTCAGTGTTTATTTGCCCTAACTCTACCTATGTTGGCACATCACATTAAAAATCACAATTACTGTGTATGAGTCCCCTTGTCCCTCTCTTAAATCCTGAAACATCCTGTCAAAATAAATCAGAAATGGGCAAATGTTATGCCCATTTTGGAGAAAGACAAGAAGGAGTTCCATGGCTATCTATAGAGCTAATCAGACATTCATTTCCAAGCACACGCAGGACAAAATGGTGATTCAGAAGAGCCAATGTGAATTTATGAAGGTCAAATGTTGTCTGCCTCCTATGATGAGACAAATGCTTGTGTGCAACGTATGTGTTGTTACCATGATAAGAGCAAGGCCTCTGCCACTGTCTTCCATGCTATCTTTATAGCCAAACTGGTGAGCTGCAGATTATTTGGATATTAAAGGAGTCAGGAAGACAATAAACAAACAAATATTTTAAAAATGAACAGGAGAAAATAAGCAAGAAACCATTCAGTAAGTAGCTGTTTGGACAATATCTTTACGGGAAAGTTATTTCTTTAGATTTAGTTACATTGGTCCAGGTTTGGGCCATATACTTCAATACAATGAAATCTTACCCCCTTCCCAGGGACAACTATAATTGTAATTCTCTTATCACACAGCTTCATTTCTGCCTGTTTCTAAAATTTTCAACTATGTAAATATACTAGTTGCTTTTTAAACTCAGAGTCAAAGCTTAAATAAGGAATTCAACACATAAGAGTGAAAAACAAGCCTTAAAAATTGGAGCTAAACCAACAAAGTACACCGAAAAGATATAAAGTTTATCTGGTTAACCAACAAAATGCTCAATCTCATCAAGAGGTTACTACACATAAGAAGTCATTTTGGAAAACAGTACTATGTGTTGATCAATCAGCAAGTTATGCAAGCAAATCATAATGCTGTAACAAATATAAACTACTTTAGCAGAAAGTTCTACCACAGAAAAGGAAAAAACCTCTCTCAGCTAAGAGCATGTTTACCTATGTTTCCTTTAAAACAGCATTTGATATCTCTAACTCAAGATACCACCAGAAAGCAAAAAAATAAAGATAGGATTGAGTGTCAAAACATATAAAAATATAAGAAAGTTACAGTGTGCACTACAAACTGGTATTACAGAACATAATTTTCTGATTCTCTTTCTTAGTCTATCCTGAATGAAATTGCTGGTTGCTCTTTCAAATTCAAGATAAGTAAAAAAGGTGGATACTCCCTAAAGAGGCCTCTTTAAAGCCACTCAGCATTCTCAGGCCTCACTGATAAGCTGTAATCAAAATGATCTGAAAAGTCTGTGCTTTTCATTCTTGACCCTCAGAAAAGGAAAAGTTAAAAAAAGAAACAAGAAAAAGTTAGTAAATCTCAACAACTGGAAGAATGTGCCCCTTTACAAGGTTGACTTTCAGGAGAGCAAAATGCATACTCATTAAGTGTAAAAATTGTAATTTGGTAGACAAATACAAAAACATGTTCTAAAGTAGTCTTACATTTCTGCATGCTTGAACAGACTAGCAAATCAACATTTACTTAGCTGTGAACCACACAAAGTCTGCGCTTGCCCAGACACAAAAATAAGGAATATGAGGAGAGGAATAGTGGGTAATTGGGGCCATAACGGTATACACAAAAATAGCTTTCCTTGCCTTTATTGATCATGGCCTTATTGGGTAAGACTTTTCTCCACAGAAATAGTTATTTCTTAATATAAAGAACTGAGTATTACTACTTCTCTCTAGGAATTTTCTAGTTACAAATTCATGAACAGCACCAAAGTTTCTTTAGATAAGTGTTTATGTTTGTGAACACATAAAAAGGAAAGAGAGGAAGGCTATTACAGTCCTTGCAATATCTAAGCAGCTCAAAATCAAGTAAATTATCACTTGTACAAATTACATTTCACAGTGTATTTTCAGAAGGATATGCAAAGTCTAGAACTGTCATTTTGTAAATAATAGAATTTCACATAAAATAGTTTTGTAGATCTGCCTCCATAGTAAGGGGAACCGTAGCATACCTTCTGACATATGAAATTTTAGTTCTCTAGTGGTTAGGATTAACCCCAAGGACCTAAGCCTCACTGTTCTCCCCCAGTTTATCCACTGACAATACACTTTTGAAGACAAATACCATTTGTTCATTAATTGAATGATGCTGTAACAGTGGTAGAAACCTGTAAAAATGAGCTGGTTGCTATTAGCTCTGTGGAGTCAATGTGTACATTTTCAATTAAAAATTGATGAAGTTGTTAAGTCAACTTCCCTAACTAGGATCAGAACTATGATCTTTTTTTCTGATTTTTTTCCTTTATTTTATAGTTTTGGATAGATGCATTATTCCTTTAACATAGAATTAGAAACTATTTATATAATTTCATAACATCAGCTTAGGTCTGTAACTCCTGTAACGTGTAACTCCTCTTTGAGTACTGTCATCTCTTCCCACTGCTCTTTATGTCTTGGGTAATACTCTATGGGTTTCTGTAGAGCAGAACTTGACACTTTGTCTGCTGCACAATGTCCTATGGAATCTAATGGCAAGCATTTTCTGTCTCACTGTTTTCTCAGTTCCTATGGAGACAGTCTGCCAACAAGCACGGAAGTCAGAGAACTTGTGCGATATATCTGTCACTTGTGGGATGTGTTATGACAGCCGCAAAAACCACGTTGAATAGCTAGACTCAACTGCCCATTCTTAAACCTTAAATTATGAAGTTGTTAAGGGCTATTGTGCAGACTAGGCCTTGGAATATATCCATTAGTTAGTCATCTTATTTCAAAAGAAATACATAAGCATACTTTTTACATTGAACCATAATCCATTTTCAAGGCAGAAACACAAATAGCCTTGTAAGATTGCAGAGTTCTCCATTCATATAAACTGATGCCTGATTTAAGAAAAAAAAAAAAGTGTTATGAATATTCTTTTTTTCTGACAGTTTGCTGTTCCTGATCCTGCAATTCAAAATGCAAACAATAAAAGTTGACATGAAAAATGGGAGTCTTAGAAAGCTACTTTTATCACTTGTACTTTCTTAAGAGTCAAGCAATATTATCATTTCAATTTTCTCAGTGAAACTTTGCAAAGACTAAGAAATGTAAAAACTGAATAAGTAGCCATCTGAAGAGGTGTTTCAAAGATAATACAATTCTATTACATCACTCCAAGCTTTTCTTAAAGCTGTGATAAATGTCCCCTCACAGTACTTTCCCCTAAAAAATAAATCTATCGCTGTCATAATTGCAAAAAGAAGTAAAAAGGCACAATTGATTTAAACAGTTTTTATACTATCATAGTTTCAACTGAAAGAAAAAAATTGATATGAATTTTATTGTCAGCTTCTGAAGGAGTTGTTAACTCAGAATGAAAGTGTATTAAGGTAAAAACATAAATCAAGGATAAATTATTAAAGCTATACCCAAAAGATGAGACATTTCAATGATAATCTATGTTTTTACTTATTACACAGAGTCTTTTAGAACACTATAAAGAAATATAGCATTCAATATTAATTCTGGAGAGTTTACACACTCCAGAAGTAAGATTAGTAGATTCATCATAGGTAAGTGAACATTTAGAGTCTTTATATTATAAAATCTATTTAAATACGTTTAGCAATTTATTTAAAACATGGTATGTAATAAACATTGAGTAGAAAAATAATTTCTTGTGCTATTTTCCCAAATTAATGATATTTATCTTATTAAGTCTCATGTGAACCTCTAGAGAGGAAGAATTGCCTGTGATTGCAGAAACAAATGGTCTAGACACCATATTTGGAAACAGAGGGGAATAACAGTGTGGGAGGATCTTGTGAATGTAAGAGAGAATAAAGAAAAGAAAACGGGAGGAAAACAATTAATAAAGGTACTCTGATAACCAAGCATTTCTCCTTTCCCTGAAGGAGCTGAGGTGGATTGATACAGTCCCCAAGACAAGAACCCGTGCTGTATCTCAGCTTTCTGAAATGAGATCAGAAATAGTTTTCTGCATAGTGGAGTTAACATTCAGAATAAAATACCAACCCAGATCAGCTCTGACTTCTGAAGAGAAGTTGTAATCTTAACTGTACATTCTTTTGTATAGGTATTATAGTGAATAACCAGATGAGAGGATAAGAAGTGAAAAATTTTTCTGTTCATGCTACAGGTCATTTTTCCTGAATTGGTCATTCTGCACAGTAGGTATAAGGTGAAGAGATATAATGAAAGCAATAATGATGCTTAGCAGAGTGGAACATCTCCATTAGAGTAAAACTAAAGAGCTGGTCTTAGCACCTGTCCAACTGTCTTGCAGCTGGGAAAACCTTAGAAAATGTGTATCAACATTTTTTAACTACAGGATCACTCACTGCTTTTGAAATAGGACTTGCATTTCTCTGGTATGTTTATCAATTTGCATGTTCTGGAGTTAATATGATAAGCTTCTGGAGCAGTGGTTATGTCAATACTCAAAAGGCAAAATGCATTCTTCACAGGTGTATTTAGCATAATGAGAGAATAAGTACAAAGAAATACGTGTGTATTTAGAAATGCGGGACTAACAGGAGCCTTCTGTCTCTTAATGAACAGCATCTTATTATCTCAGGTAATATATTGTATAAACTTTTTAAAAAACACACCACCTTTAACTTAAAAGGAATAAGTGGAGTTTTTCTCTTGGTTGTATGAATAGTTGGGAATACTATTACAATATCTTCTAATTACCAGCCTAAATATCATAAAAAAATATCCACACATATTTCTGACAACATCTTACTTCTGGGGTAAGCATATTTACAGTGAGACAATCTCTCAGTTTTTTCATTTTGATGAACTGTGTAACTGAAGATAGAGCTGATAATAGTCATGGTTACATTTTAGAAATAGAATCTCTGCTAAGAATAATTGTATTTTTAATTTCTACTGCATTTTTCAAAATAAACTTCTTAAACAGAAGAATTGCAACCATTTTTTATTTAAAACAGCGTGCATAGAGAAAAAAATGTACTCTTGCAAAGGCTGAAACTTCTTAGACTGTTTGTATAGCAAGTTGACAGAATATTTAAATTGATAATGAGTCCAGAGATAATTACTTTTTTTACCCAATTTTCATTCATTCCAATTTTCTCTTTACTCAGTTTAAGAAAATCCGTGAGCTTGGAACATATCTATAAAATAAAGAGTTTCTTCTTCATGCTGGACCTAAAAGTCTAAAATATAAATAAGTTTAATCTTGTTCTACTGAAAAGAATCTGAATGAGTTACTCCAAGGCAAAAAATCCTGCAAAATATATTCCAACTTCAGCATGTCAATTATAGAGAAGGAGATTAGCGCTGTAAACTAAGGAAAATGAAATGTCTGTATTTACCAAGTGCTACATCTGAATTTTCTGACTCTTTGAGGAAAGGATTACATTGGTTGCATCATAAAATATTTTGTTTATTCTTTTAGTTAAGGTAACTCAGAATTGGATGAAACATTAAGATTAAAATAAATAGGCAGATGTAGTTTAGCCCTTCAAAAGACCTTACAAATTCTCCACTAAGCTGCCCATAGCACTAAACCCTAGCCCCGACCTGCCTTCCAGTACTTAATTCAGAGACATTCAGAGCTTCAACTTCAGCTGAGGTTGGGGGAGAGTGGGAGTTAAACTTATTTTTTGTGTGCACGTTTGTGATTTACATTTCTAAACTTTTCAAGACAGTAAAATAAAGACTAACCAAAGATTGAATTATCACATTTTTTCCTGTTTTTTGAATAAGATCTTGCTGCATAGATCTCAGATTCAAACCTTTTCTCCCTCTGAATCATCTGAAGCCGTGTATCTCATGAGCTTCTTTATTGTAACCAGTGAAGTTTTATCTCAACTTCTTCATTCTCCATATCATTCTTGGATTCTCTCTAAATACTCTCCTAAATGGTGACTAGAATGTCTATTTGAAGATCGCTATATTTGCCCAGTAGAAATCAAAAGGCTTTCTTAAATCTTTTAACAGGAATTTACAGTTTTAAAAGATACTTTCTCTTTTCTTCTTATATCCTTTGCCTAACATTATTTTCTCCTGTGGCATTTGCAAAACAAACCTACATATGCCCAGGAATATGTACCAATAATTCAAGAGTATTTTGGCACAAATTTTCAGAGACTTAGTCTGTGAGATGTAAGCTTCGAAGTTCATACTATTTTCAGTTATTTCTGAGCAATTTGGACAGTAATTTTTTCTTCCTTATGTACTTATTCCAGAATTGCAGAGTAGATGAAAATATGCTTTCTTTTTCTTTTTTCACCGTGCAAAGCATCACAGGTATGCTAGATACATTTCTACAGTTCTCATGACTATTTCTCTTTACAGTGAGATACCATTCTTTTACAATTTTTGTAAAAAAATAACTGTATATGTTTTGCAAAATACTTCTTTTTTTCTACTGAGAATCAAAGCAAATATGCTAATGCATGAAAACAGCAATAAAGCATTGCAAAAGCTTTAAGGAAACAAATGTTAAAAGTGTAAATGTGAAACAGTAGGTGTAAAGCATTTGAGCTTTTCCTGGAAAAATACCATAGGAAACACTATGTTCCTGTCCATGGATGATCATAAATAGTGCATATTTTAAATATTCTGTGGTCATTTGATATAACATTTTTGTATTAAATCCAGTATTTTTACAGCTCAGCATGACTTATGGTTTAAAAAGATGTTGGAAGGGAAGATGATAAAATTTTGGATGGGACAAAGTCTCATTGTGAGTAAGCAATCTCATGTAGTGCTGTAGAACTCTGTGGTTTGTTTAACAATGGTATTAGCAGGTGGCATATGGCTAATACCAAGTCTGTCACTATCTCCAGGGTGCCAGACATTCCTCAAATTTTCTGTGAGAGGAATTTTTTGGTAGATTTGGATTGTAAAGGCACGTGAGCATCTGCTGCCTGCTCAGTCTCATTATCGTCAACAGAGTTAACTCTTACAGCTCTCAACCTAGCAGCCAGAGACAGGAGCTCAATTCACTGTGAACAGGGAATTTGACAATCCATCTTGTGCTCCAGTTGAATACAAAGAAAGATGCTGTTATAAAGTAAATGCAACTTTTTGAAGGTACATTAGAAATGATAAAACAAAATAATTTAATGTAATTTCCTGAGAAATCTTATTACTGTTTTTAAGTTGAATTCTAAAGTCAGGATTTTAAAAATTAATTTTCTTTTCTTTCCCGTTGTTTAAAGGAAAACTGAGTTCCAAAAGAAATCTTTTAAACTAAATTCACCTGGAATTGGAAACATCTAAAACATTTACCTTTTACATTGAGTTTTATATTACTATTCATCATAAAGTCCATAATGAGCTCTACCCAGTATGGAACTCTGTTCTCTACAACCCTTCTGGTTTCATAGAGTGGTATTGCACTTTTTCCCTGTTGCTTTTAAATAACTGACAGCTTTAAGAGAGAAACATGAAAGGCATTGGAGGAATTAAGTTAAAGTAAACATTAATAAAAAGGTAACTGCATTTCTTGGGAACTATTTAACTCTAGTATCTCCCTGTAATTATACACTCATCATTTACCATTAGTGAATTAGTACAAAGAAAAGTTTGCTAAAGATGAGCCATGGCTATTGAGAGCTTCTAATAATATGTTTGATGAAAATAGTGGAAAAAATTAAGGTGAAATTTTGCTGTACACTTCTGAGTGTAATTTTAAGCTCTGAAAGCCGAAACTATGTGCAATGTGATGCTTTCGCTATATGAACAATCCCTTTTTCACTGTTTAAGGTCTCCAGGCCAGAAGAGTTTTGAAATGTGGAGCACTGGAAGACAAAAAGATTATATCTTTGTCTAGTCCTTGCCTGCAAGTTCCAAGCTTGAGTCCAGAAAGGTAATCTTCCTTGCCTTTGCCGTCTCTCTCATAATTCCTTTATATACAGTAAAAAATTCAGGCCAGATTCGCAACTTTGAAGAAATCTTCAACTTGTGTCCCAAAATTACACTTTCTTAAAGAGTAGACTCTGGAAATGTTCAATCTAAATAGCTTTTTGAACAAATTGTAAAATATGGTGTAACAGAAAAGTCATTTTCGTGGTGGTATGCCACTTTAATTTTTATGCACAGTAATCATTCATCTCCAGAATTGATCTACTGCTGCAGAATGAGGTCCCTAAAAATCACTGACACTGACATGAAGAATTTAAAATGGAGACAGCAAATTGTGAATACTGAGTGTTTTCAGGATCCTATTGTGCATTCTCAAACACATAACAGAGCTAATAAAACATGTTAGCACAACAGAAATGCCACCTGTTCTTACCTTCATGTGTACATGCAGCTACTGGAATTTTTGTTTACCAGGTTTTTACTGAAGTTATGGCTACAACTGGTGCATAAATAATGATCATCAACTTTTATCAGTAAGGGTATCTCCAAGAAGTACTTGCTTGTCCCAGGACGATTAAGTCTGACAGTGTCCTGAAGTACTAATGGCAGATGCCAGGGCTACACACTACATGATATCGCAGAGCCATGAGGTCCGGCAGCTTGGCTGCCCACCCTTGTTGTGACTGAGTGCCTGGGAGCAGACTCTGGACCCAGCCCAGAGATGGGGGCTATTCCTGGTGCTGCAGCACATTCAAAAGCAGCCCTCAAGCTGTAGCTTTATCACTATCACAGGCACAGTGTTCCAAGGGATAGTGACAGGATGGGGCCACTGCTGACTGCATGGCCTCCAGGTCACTCCCATCAACATACGATGGCAAAATCTTTGAAACATGCTTCAGATGCCATGTGTAACTGCAGGCTACCTCAACAACACTATCTCCAGTGATGTAATAAACAATGTGCCACGATTTAAGAAATCTAACCTTATGAAAAAAATCAAACCCCAAGACCCCAAATACAAAAACCAAAAACCAAACTAAAACACCACGACAAAAAACAGAGAGGAGAAAGGAAGAAAGCTGTTTTTTTCACTGCAACAGCTTCTGTTTTGGCAGGTTATGCAAACTAGTTCCTCTAGCTTAGCAACCCAGCCTAGATGTCATTATCCATAGGATACTGCAGATGAAGCAGGGTTACAGTCTGCGAAGTGCCATCTCCAGGGCAGTTGCAAGTACTGCCCAGAGATCTGGCATGTGAGTAGGAAAGATGTTGCTAATTTTGAAATAGCTGGAGGGGTAGATAAATTTCTTTTTGAACAAGTAGTTCTCTGTTTATTTGCTTTTATGAGATACCAGACTGATGTTAGTATCCTGCCTACAGGAGGAAAAACACGACTTTCCTTCAAAAATGTTTACGGAAGAAAAGTTTTCACAGAGAAAGAAGCATTATTTTCTTGTTTTATAAAGAAAAAAATAAGCTTTCAGGTACAATTTCTTTTGCTGGTTTTGACCTGCCATAGGAAGCAAGCCAGATGCATTCAGTATACTGGGTTTTCGTATTTTCCTTTGTCACAAAATGTTGGTAGTGATACCTATTAAAAAAACCTTTTAAAATGAATGCACACGTACTTAAAATATTTAAAGCTTTCAAGTACCATATGTGTCAATCATTAATCTCAGACACTGCAATACAAACCTAATGACTGACAGGGACTTTTTTAAAGAGCCTTTTGAGGGAGAAGCAGTTGAAGGAAAGTAACCTAAACATAGGTAGGTCAGAAAAAGTAATAGGTCAGAAAATAATAATGTGCACTTGGTTGTGCCTGTTTCAATGGGCATTTTGAAATATCTGAGAAGAGTTTCCTGGGGAAAAGGATGGCAGTTTACTCTTAACTACCTCTTAGTATGAATCACTGACTTCTGTTTATTGAGATCCAAGACAAACAAGCATAACTCAAAAATTTGTGGGAAAACCGTTGCAATATTAATTCCAATATACAACAGTTTTCAAAGGATTTGCCATTGGTCTCACAAGGGACATAGCAGATAGAAAATCAAAAGCTACTCAATCTTTTGTTCAGCATGGCAGCTAGAGGTAGACAGCTTTTTTTCCCATTTTTTTGACCAGACAGATCAAGAAACACAGGGCTTGCTTGTGGAGTAGGACTCTCTTTGAGTTTGGATTAACTAGACATACATTTAGACACACAATACTGAGCATGTGAACGTCTAATCAAAATTGTCTTGAAGCATCCTATCTTTTTACTACTACAATACACATGAATTGCAGTTCTGTCTTCTGTTTACAGTTTACAGACAAAATGAAAGAGCCTAAGAAAAATAACAAATAAAGGAAATATATCATCTATAACGTAAAAAAATACTTAAAGGAATACAATACTTATATTAATAACTAAAGGTTCAATCATGTGGAATACTCTAGTTACTGAGGTCTTTTTCATTAGCATGTACAGTGCTGTAAAAGTAGAAGCAAGTACATTGTTACCCACAGAATTTTGATATCTAAGACTTTGTTTTCATTCAATTCAGGAAACAAGTCAGAGGACCACTGGGGCTCCTCACCATTTGACTGAGGCCAAAATACATTCTAAGTTTTACTGGAGGATAAAACACTGTAAATTTTTCTAAAATCATGTACTCTGAATGTCCGAGTTTCATAATGTTATTAGTCTGAAAGGTTGCTCAGTAAATAATAGAGTAGGATTTAAAGTAGGATTTAGAGATGAATTAAAAAATTCAGAGATAATCAGGCAAACGGCCTAAAGTAGGTCATGAAGCCAGAGACCTCAATATTCACAAGTACATTGTAATGTATCCCTGGCCAGCTTTTGCCATTTCTTCAATGGTATCACTGTCATAAAAACATCCAATTTTGATGACTGAACAAAGATTTTTATTTTTTTTAAATATTTCTCAAAGAGTTTAGTAATGGAGAGTGATTTTTCCTAATATTGTTGAAGATGTATGGTTCTTTGTTTTATATATTATTTTAATAATCTCTATGTGAAAGGCAAATACTGTGTTATTAACCATATGTGTAATGATTTTGTGTCTTTAACATTTCATGTTAGAAATGAGAAAATGCTAGGGGAATAAATTCCAGAATATTTGTTCTACATGTTTATCATATCTTCCTTCTTTACTTCTACGTTTGGTATCAATGTAGTAATACAGTATGTGGTATTCACAGAATCACAGAATCTTAAGAGTTGGAAGAGACCTCAAAAGATCATCTAGTCCAATCCCCCTGCTAGAGCAGGACCTCCCAAAGTAGGTCATATGGGAACTTGTCCAGGTGGGTTTTGAATGTCCCAGAGAAGATAACTCCACAACCTATCTGAGCAGCCTGTTCAAGTGCTCCCTCACCCTCAAAGTGAAGAAATTCTTCCTTATATTTCTTTTGGAACCTCTTATGTTCCAGCTTATACCTATTGCCCCTTGTCCTATCATTGGACATCGTTGAGGAGAGCCTGGCTCCATCCTCCTGACACTCACCCTTTATGTATTTGTAAACATTAATGAGATCACCCCTCAGTCTCCTCTTCTCCAAGCTAAAGAGCCCCAGATGTCTCGGTGTTCCATCATAAGGGAGATGCTCCACTCCCTTCATCATCTTGATGGCCCTGCGCTGAACTCTCTCCAGCAGCTCCTTGTCCTTCTTGAACTGAGGGGCCCAGAACTGCACATAATATTCTAGATGTGGTCTCATGAGGGCAGAGTAGAGGGGGAGGAGAATCTCTCTCAATCTGCTCGCCACACTCCTTCTAATAAAATTTAGTATACGTGGATGTACAATGGACACTTTATTGTAGGTATAGAAGTGAATTCCTTTTTTCCCATGCTTATTGATTAGAAAACATCTTTAATGTATCACAAAAAATGTCTATAGATGCCTGTTCTCTTTGGCTTTTGAAAGTCACACTATGCTATTAATATCATATTTTAGAACTATATTTATCCTATCTATTCTTGTAGTGGAATAGCAAAAATGAGGTACTAGCTAAAGTCACTTGATTCAGGATGCATAATTTTCAAGAATTAGCTCTTGAGGAGCTACCCTGTCCTGAAGCACATAGTCTGCAGCATAGGTCTGAATCAGAGTGTATACCAGAATCACAGTGTGTCCCAAACACCTTCCCAATGCACAGAAGAAAAAACCCTCCAAGGACACCACATCTTACCCACCAAATCCTTTAAAACCTCAAGATTAGGTCCATTCTGGCATTTAAGTTTCTTCCTATCCATGTACTATACTTCATAATCTCCTGATGCTTTGATGATGTGTATTATTTAAAAACTTAAGGCATCTTAAGTCACTGTTTGCAGTTTAAGACATCTTTGAATACAGAGAGATTCTAATATGCATATATGCAATCATATGTTGCAAGTACTGAATCCATTATAAAACATTCAAATAACACATTGTTTAATTTTCTTCCTGCAACATGTGTGATACCACCTTTTTTGACCAATATGTTCCTTGGCTTCAAAGTTAGGTATGCTTCTGAGAGTAAACATCTTCTGTAATTTGCTGACTATATTCAAGTCAGTCATATACTGCACACAAAAGATACATTCCAGTTTTTATGTAGCTTCATTTGACTCTTCTTTTATGTCTAAAATTCCTTTCCTGCATTGCACAACTACCACAACAATTGTTTGATTTCACTTTTTTCTTCCTACTTTCTCATCCTTGCTAAGTCTCTATTATTGTAATTTCACACTCCACTTCGAACAGAAATATTTCCCACAATGAGAGTCTGGATGATTATACTATGCTAATGTTTTTAGCAATTCAAGCCACCAACCTAATCATACCCACAAATTACAAAGATATTCTGCTCGTGACAGAATCCACAAGCAGCTTTTTTCTTACTTTCTTTTTAGCCTCTAGCAGCTGTGCTTCAATATCTTGCTTATGAAAAGAATCTTAATGTCATCCAGGGATTAAAAACATGCTTAATGTCTTACCTCAAGTTTCAGCATTATAAATTAACCCATTTTGACAATTAGACCTATTAATGATTCTGCAAATGTGTTGTAAGTGGAAGAAAAAGGTCTTGCCTTGACTTTCTAGAACTACTCTGCTACTAGGCAAGCATAGGAAGACTGTGCAAAAATCTCATGCTTTGGACACTCATTTAGTTGAAATTAATGTAATGGACTGTGTACAGTGGTTAAAGCTATTGCTGTACTGAGCAAACTGTGTACTGAGTTTTACCTCACTCTTTTAGCCAGCCAATTACTTCTAATACACCGAAGCCACCATTCACATGTGTCTAACAGAAAAACTAAGACAGTTGTTCATATACAAAGAGTTAGAGACAGGGGAATATCTCATGCCTGTATAAGACAGTGCAACTCCAAGATGTTGTGTTCAGGCACATCTGGGTCTAATAGCAGTGCTCATACTGCAAGCAATAAATATCATAGGGGACTTCTCTTGGAACAGGTTGGTAGTCAGCAGACTGAGAATTGCTTTAGAAAGGAGCACATAATACTCATTTTCATGGCAAGGCATGACATATGTTAATGAAAACCCATGTTGAGGGCTCTACAAAAGATCTACACTACCAAGAAATACTCATTGCAGTCCTTGAAATCAAATGTTTCTTGTCCTTAAGCAAGAGAGAACCCTATCAATTAAGGCTTTACCCTATTTTGTCTTGTTACATCAGCAATTACGGCAGTCACAAGCGCTGCTGTATCTGGAACAGTATATATACTGCAGTGAAAGACACAAATAAACCAGCAGAGTCAAACTTCTTAGAGCCTGTCCTGAACTGGAAACACAGATTGCTAGTATGTCACTTATTTCTGTCCAAGAGAATAAAGACGTCTTCTAAATAAGTGGATCAGATTATTACACTGACAGACATTAATCTTCCCCTTCGGCTTGGACTCATATCACTCCCTGAAATTAGATAACAAAACAGAGATGTCAGAAAATGACTAAAGTAATTTTAAAGTTACAGGCAACCGTGGTGTAAATTATTTCAGACTTTGTCAAATCCAAAGAGAAAACCTGTTCAAAAGCAGATACATTACAAAATATTTGACTCTAACAATAGTCTGAGGCAATGGCAATGTGCATTTCCATGAGATATCTAACTTTTCAGCACAGTAAAATTTGTTATTTAAACAAATTGTCATATAGGGTACAGTTTCATTCTACAGTTTCATTCATTCCATAATTCCAGGCATAAACGTAAATTATTTTCATGTGGCTATTAAAGAGTATAAAATATTGGGTAACAGTGTAATGCAGAGCTAATTTTTACCTTCCAGTGCTAAAATTACTGGAGTTATCTCAGTCTCACACCTGGGCTTGAGGGCAATTCCTCTTGAAAACATTGTATCATTTTGTATGTTTTTATTACATGGTCATAGCCAAAATATTTATATGAGTAATGTTTTCTTTTGAAACTAGAGTGGCAGCTGGCACCTTCCTATACATTCTTCTCTTTATTTATGTAAAACAGTAAAAAGGAAGAATAGGTATGTGAACATTGAAGTCACACATTGCCTGCTTAATATGCAAGAGATTGTAGACGTTTGGTATGAGATATGGCAGTCAAAATAGTTATAGAAACCATGACTATTATTGAGGTAGTCTCAATTATACAGCAATCATTGTTTATCCTCCTAACAAAATGCATAAATATAATTTTTCTTGGAACAAAGCAAAAACCTGGACATTTTCCACATATATGCCTTATTACTACAACATAGATGAATAAAGAAATTCATGCTTTTGAGATGCTGAAAATTACTTGTTTTCATTTTTCTAAGTTATTTTTTAAATTCAACTTTTGTTTTCCATCCATTGATGTCTCAATAATCATAGAATGGTAGGGGTTGGAAGGGACCTTTAGAGATCATCTAGTCAAACCCCCCTGCAGAAGCAGGTTCACCTAGATCAAGTCGCATAGGAACATGTCCAGGCAGGTCTTGAAGACCTCCAAGGAAGGAGACTCCACAACCCCTCTGGGCAGCCTGTTCCACTGCTCTGGCATCTTCATGGTGAAATAGTTTTTTCTTATGTTTAAGTGGAACTTTTTGTGTTCTAGCTTCATCCCATTACCCCTTGTCCTGTTACTATCTACCATAGAAAAGAGGGATGTCCCAACCTCCTGACACCCACCCTTTAGATATTTATAAATGTTAATAAGATCACCCCTCAATCACCTCTTTTCCAGACTAAACAGCATCCAGTTCCCGCAGCCTTTCCTCATATGAAAGATGTTCCAGTCCTCTGATCATCTTGGTGGCCCTGCGCTGGACTCTCTCCAGCACTTCCCTGTCCCTCTTGAGATGAGGAGTCCAGAACTCGACACAGATGAGGCCTCAGCAGGGCAGAGTAGAGAGGGAGAAAAACCTCCCTTGATCTGCTGGCCACACTCTTCTTGATGCATCTCAGGATGCCATTGGCCTTCTTGGCCACGAGAGCACATTGCTGGCTCATATTTAGTTTACTATCAATCAGGACTCCCAGGTCTCTCTCTGCAGAGCTACTCTCCAGCAGTTCGACCCCCAGCCTGTACTGGTTGTTCCTTGTTGGGGTGTTGTTCCTTCCCAGATGCAGGACTCTGGACTTGTCCTCGTTGAATCTCATGAGGTTCCTTTCTGCCCAACTCTCAAGTCGGTCAAGATCTCGCTTTAATAAGCTTTTGAGTTGGTTGGGGTTTTTTTTAAGAAAAAAAACCCCAAACAATATTATTTACAAAATTTTACTTTAAGGTCTTTTCATTTTTAAGTTTTGATGCTACCTCCCTAGTTTACTTTGTATGACTTGGATTACCAATCACATCATTGAAATTTCTAGTTTTCAATGCTTTGTAAGTTTACTGAAAATAATATGTAGGGGACAGTAAAAACTCTTTCACTAAACATGGAATTATCTGAGAAGTCTGAAAGAGTGAAAGGTAAAAAAAAAAATCATTTGAACTTTTTTTCAAGTAAATCATAGAATGGTAGGGGTTGGATGGGACCTTTAGAGATCTAGTCCAATCCCCCTGCCAAAGCAGGTCTGCCTAGATCAGGTCACATAGGAACGTGAACAGACCGGTCTTGAAGACCTCCAAGGAAGGTGACTCCACACCTTCCCTGGACAGCCTGTTCCACTACTCTGTCACCCTCACAGTGAAATAGTTTTTTCTTATGTTTAAATGGAACTTTTTGTGTTCCAGCTTCATCCCATTACCCCTTGTCCTGTTGCTAGATACAACAGAAAAAAGAGATGCTCCAATTTCCTGATACCCACTATTTAGATATTTGTAAATATTATTAAGATGCCCCTTCAGTCTCCTCATTTCTAAACAGCCCCAGCTCCTGAAGCCTTTACTTGTATGAAAGATGCTCCAGTCCCCTGATCATCTTGGTGGCTCCATGCTGGACTCTCTCCAGCACTTCCCTGTCCCTCCTGAGCTGAGGAGCCCAGAACTGGACACAGTACTCCAGATGAAGCCTCAGCAGGACAGAGCAGAGGGGGAGAAGAACCTCGCTCAACCTGCTGACCACACTCTTCTTTACGCATCCAAATCTGTACATAAATATTCACAGCTCTAAAGACAAATAACATACTTACAGATTATTACTAAATCAGACTGTAGCATCTCTTTTGTAGTCTTGAAACATTCCTTGCCTTTCTCTCCTTTTTGAAATTAGAAAGCTTTACAGTTACATCTCTGTTCAAGCAGTAGGTAGAAGGAGGCCTTATAAGTCTCTGTTCATCACTAAACATCATGTTCAGTATTTTGATCCATTGTTGCTGAAGTCCAAAGGAGTCCAGTGTCTTTTCATTTCCTGGAGAAAAACATCTTTCATTACTTCAAGAAGAACATTCGTATCATGTGTAATGTTTAGAATAACTCATTTTCATCTGACTTTTCCATGCTGGGCTGAAAGTTTGATTAGGTCATGTTTTCTAGCTGGTTGATAAATGTCTAGTTAGTGTTATGAATTAACAGGACTCCATTTCAGAGCAGATAAATGTCTGCATGGTAGCTTAAATAGCAGGCCGAGGAATGACTACCACCAGAACTATTAACTTGGTCATGACTTCATAGAGCACCGTGAGCCAAAATACCTCATTTAACATTTGGCTTTTCTGCCCTTTCTACCATAACACTGCTTGACTGCTTTTCCATACTTACCAATGACATTCAGAAAGACATCTCAGGGCCCTGAGGCCACCAGAAAGACATAGGGGTACCCAGTCTCACTGGGCACCACCCCTGCTTTCTCCAGCCAGGGGCTATCATTACCAGCTTCTGTCTCTGGTCATTGTGAATGGAAGTTGTGGGACAGTGGGTGAGCTGCAGCTTGTTTCCCTCTCACAAACTATATACTTGTCCCAGCACTGTGAGGGCTAATAGTGGCACGCAGGGCTACTGGTCATCGCCAAGGGCTACCCAGCCCTCCTGCCCACCCACCTCATGGCTGAAGGCCTAGGCCCAGACCAGCAGTGAGGTAAGCCCTGACAGGCAGAGTAAAATGCTATTTTAGTCCAATATCTTTGCAATTCATAATTTTTCAACAGAACAGGGAACACATTTTAAAAGAAGGAAAGAAGGAGCCAGGAAAACTGGTGGCATACATTTTCTTCATTTTCTGTGTGTTAGTTAGCAGTCACTTGCCTATTCCAGTTCCTCCAAACCCCAGAAATGATGGTAAGAGGCAGGCGAATCACTTACAGTTGCTGTGGAAGAGACATGGCAACTGTCCCTTGAAACTGAGGAATCTACATTTTCAAGCCTGAGAGTACATATCCCTTTGCTCTACACTCTAAAAAGTAGTTTTTATTTTCCCACTAAGCAGAGTGATGGTAGCACTGCCAATAGAGTCACAGAAGCTATTGCTCTCACTTAATAGCATGGTTCCCCATAGAAGAGTAGGATCACAGTCCCATGGGTTATTTTGGTCTTTATTTCATAAGCAAACCATCACTGTTAAGAATGTCATCCTGGGAACTGTCTATTTCAAATTGGTATTTTCTAGCATTAAAAATGAGGTTGTTCTGATAAGAATCCTACATCACTGCTCTCAAAAGTCAAAAAGACAAACAGCAACATTAAAATCTTATGGGGGAGGGTTATTTAATTAATGCTCTTGTGCCCTTTAGCAACCAGAATCTAAATAAAGGACACAGGGAAAGTATTAATTGCTGAGAAGTCAAGACAGACTTCTAGAATTTGAAAAAAAAGAAAAAAAAAAAAAAAGAGAAGGCTGCTACTTTCTGGTAAAGATCTTAAGTAACAACCTGTTTTATGATATAGTATTATAACAGTTTGTATGTATGAAGTGTAGAGTGACTTGATTACATTAGTTGAATCCAAATGCTGACTTTTTTTTTCTTTTCTCCTTTTCAGGAAAAAAAAAAATGCTACTAATGTTTCCGTCACATTATTCATCATCTTATGCAAAAGTGAGAAAAAGTCATATTGCTGCAGTTCTTTTCATAAAGAAAAGTGCCCATATATGCAAAGACTTAATACTGTAACAGGTAACATGCTTTTTCCAGTCTTCTTACAGTGCTATATAGATGTCCTGATTCAAGGTAGATAACAATGGTTATGTCTTCAGTTCCATTACACACACTAAATGTACTTATCTTGGAGTAACTGCATATATTGTTGTTTTGCTAAAAACTGCCCCAGGCAGGGATATAAATGCCACTGATGTTTAATTCTGAATATGAGCAGGATTTTATAAAGGGCTTATTAACCGATTCAAGATCAAGATCCTGAACTTACTGATGTCTGTAATAAAGTAACCTAATTCTTAGTATGTCATATGAAAAACTGATCTTGGGTGACATAAAAAGATAAGGTTATTTAAAGGGAAAACAAGTTTCTGATTAGAAAAAAAAAATGGTATAAACTTTATCATTTCTGTAACTAGGAATTTTCTGCACAAATGAGTAACAATATAGAAATATATTATTGATATACTCAAATGAGAATTTCTCATTTCAGATCGAAATAGTACTCAAGTGATATTTACAGAAAAAGCAGCTACGGGAAAAGGTAACATTCCTATAGCAACAAATCTTTCTTGTTTCCTATTACTATTCATGCTAACTGTTTTTCTCTGAGACAATCCTGACCATGAAAAAAGGTCAACAAAAATTACTTTCTGCATTGGTGCAGTTAACTTCAAATGCACATATCAGCTTGGAACTTGCTTCAAAGACATGCAATTAATGACTACCTGTCAAGGCAAAAATGGTGTTATAATAATTTTGTACTTTTACCGTAATCTTTTTATTCATGGAAAATCAAATACAGATGAAACTAAAAAACAATATGCAAAAAAAGTAATGTGAAAAATACATTTTTGCTGTTTGAATTATTAGAAAAATGGGTAAAAAGTAATTGTTATACTTAAATATCACTTTTCTCTTTATTCTTGTAGCTAATAACTTTTCAAATCTGTTTCATTCTGAATTTCTATTCATTAAATTTCCTATTTTCCACTTAGATAAAAATCTACTTATACCTATTCAAATAAATGGATGTTATATTCTAGCTTGTTCCAGGGAAGTATTCCTTCTAAATATCTACATAGCTATCCAGTTTCTATTACTTTGTGTTCTTCTGTGCCATAATATCTACAATAAATAAGTAAAGTTTCTTCAGTAGATGGTATAGAAGCCTTGACTGGTGCTTGATCTTTTTGCAAGATGAACAGTAATTTATTTTTATAGCCTATTACTTAGCGATATACATTCTGTGGTAGCAGTGCAAAGCCATTCAGCTTTCAACATCAGTTCTGGCAGTATGATGAAGGCTGTAATTGAAGATCATTTCAAACAGTGTTAAGAGCTACAAGGGAAATCCTCTGATTCAGTTTTTATGTCTAGCATTAAAAGAAAGAAATTAGGTTTTTTTGATTCAAACTGTTTTCTTTGTTAAATTAGTCCTTGGGAAAAAAATGATTCCGAAATGTGGGATTTGTTGTCCAAGTCTGATAAATTCCTTTTATCAGGGTTATTTGAAACTAGCTGTCCGAGCATAACCTTCCTAATTAATTACCTTAAATAATGCTGAAATAGCTAACATTCATATACTGTAGCTGAGTGAAAATGGGAAGATGATTAAAGTTCAACTCATACCCCTTGCAATGCTTGGCCCTGAACTGGAATTTACACTTATGCAGCAGGAAACATGTATCAACAATAAAAAGTTTGTTTTAAGAGAGAATGAAATTTCCATGCAGGGAAGACTAATATCAATATTTGATTAGTAAGCAAATGGTGTGTTTATTTTTGTGCCCTCAAAAAATAATGTTTTTTTCTTAGAAAAGAACTTCCAAAACTTGTATTAGGAGCCATGCAGCACTGTTAAAGATGGATGAAGAGCTCTGGAAACGGTGCCAAAACTTTTTAGCTGCCTCAAAATGCATCCAAGTCCACGAATGTGAACAGGTCTATGATGTATTTTTATTAATCTTAAAAATTGTAGCTTCTTTTGGAGATTTATTGTATGTTAAACTGTATGAAAAGTCAATAGGGGCTGGTATAGACCTTTTACAGTCTTTGCAAATATCTGTAATCAGCAAAACCTTGTCTGCATACATTGCATATTTTAGAAACTCCTGCCTTGAAACATTAAACAAAATGTATTAAGACAAGGTTATATTGAAACTGTTACCCCAAAGTATATTCCCCCAAAATATTTTTCCATAAAGTTAATACATCTAATATAAAAGGACAAACCTTTTATGGATGAATATACCCTATGCCATACAACGAAATTTTTCTCTTATTCCTGCCCTCCCCTATTTTAAACCATTCATAATAAAATTCCTTTATTTCAAAGCTGAATTAATCCAAAATACTACAATTTTTAAAAAATAAGATGGCTATTCAACATGGCTTCTATCATAATAAGTACTTGATATCTTAATGTTTCGGGTTTTTTTCAGAAAGGAATGGTGTAGCAGGTTTGTGCAGCCAGGTTTTGGTAGCAGGGTTTACAGGGGGTAGGTTCAGGGGGAAAAAAAAAAGAAAAGAGCTGATGTCTGAAGGAGGCTGTAACCTGTGGGAAGAACCTACACTCAAGAAGATCGTGGAGAACTATCTCCTGTGGGACAGACCCCCATACTAACAGCAGGAAGTGTGAAAAGCCCTCCCCTTAAAAGGAAGCAGTGGCAAATTTCATCTGTAATGACCATAACCCCCATTTGCCCTTCCCCTTGGCCACTGGAGAGGGAGGAGGTAGAAACCCAGGAAGAAGGGAGGGGTTGGGGAAGATGTTTTAAAACTTGGTTTCTATTTCTCATTTCCCTGTTCTGAGTTTTTGTTAATAAATCAAAACCAGTTCTCCCTATGTTGAGTCTGCTTTGCCCATGAGAATAATTGCTGAGTGATCTCCCTGTCCTTATCTCAGCTCCACACCGGAGCGGGAATCATTTCGCTTGGAATCATTGTTAGGTGGACCTTTTTACTTCTGTAGAAGTGATCAATTTCAGTACTTCACAATCACACTTAGGAGTGGCTTTTCATTAGCATATCTTCATCCAGAGTTTAAATGATAAATACTTCCCACTTTTGAATCCTCTCATTAGTTGCTGCTTACAAGTTCATGAGGCATAAAAGTGTTAGCCTATGCATTATATTATTTCCTAACACTATCCTAGTCTACATCTATTTAGCTGAAATCACCTTTTATATGGTAATAACATAGCACAACTTTCTTCTGATTTTCCATAGTTGTAAATACCTCTTACAAAATTAGTTGGAAGGCCCCAATGCTATTTCATACCTTCCCAGGGGATGACATTCGAATCTGATGTGATTTTGCAGTACTTTATTGGTAAAGTAAATACAGTTCTCTGGTTTGGGGGTTTTCTTTTGTGGTTTTTTTTTGTTGTTTTTGAAGATATAATACAATTCTTCTTCCTAAATTATCTATACTGCTATTTTTTCATATTAGAGTAGAATCTCATGGAATTTCCTCCACTCCCTTGAATGCCTCAGTATTTGCATTTAGAAAAAGTGTTTCTTAAAAAAAAAAAAAAAAGAATAGTATCTTTATTCTTTTCTCATTATGTCTTTTTTACCCATGCTTGGTAAATTTTTTAGACTCCATAGTATATGGGTTATAATTTTTAAAAGACTGGGAAAAATAGGTATAAATTGTATAATTCAACTATTTTATTCAGGAATTGATCTTAATTCTATATAAGTAGACATTTACTCCAAAAAAGTTGAATGTCTTAGAAGTTACCAATAGGTGCTGAAGAAAAAAAAAAAAGAAAAAAATCAGTTACTCATTCTGTTGAATCTCTGTATCATTAGGGATGTGATTGGACAGCAGCTCAAAGGACAGAACTTTAAGAGCAGGGCACATATACAGGAGATAACTATGTCCTTAGTATGTATTTGTATGTAAAAATATCATTACCACCAGCCCATCCGGTAGGCAGGCAACTCTCCAGACTACAGAGTACTGTAGATAACCTCTATTTGTTGAAAGGAACACCCATGTCATACATGCTGAGAGAAATAAATGGTAATTATTTGGGTTCAGTTCAGCTCTTTTGGCTAGCAACACTTTGGTTTTGTATACCTCAGCACACATGCATATTTTTGTGGAAGATTGTGCTTCCATATGTTGGTGAAAAGGTTAGAGATTATGACTGAGAACAGAGAAACTGATTTCTCCACTATAAGGAGAAAATTTGCCAAATTTGCTTTGTGACTCTAAGGATTAAACAAGTAGTCAGAGAGAAAACAACCACATGCCATCTTCTCCAGGCTGATGAAGTGCTGTTCTTTGATGCTGCAGTTAGTGGTCAAGGGAAATGGGGTTGCTTCCATTTCTGCTAAATAAAGCTCTGTGCTACAATGTCTTTTAATAAATTAAACCAAAAGACACATCCTCAAAACATGAGGCCTGACATTTGCAGTTGGCTGCCCATATATTCTTTGAACATGAGCTGGAGATTTCACTGTATAAAGAGCAAGAGGGTCAGGAGTTAAGTGTTGGGAAGGTAACAGATACACAAACTTGAGATAAGACTACACCATTAGAAATGTAAAGACACTGTCCTCCAAACACCTAACAGATATCTGAAAAACAACTAATCCTCAATACAGAGAGTCAAACACATTGTAAGCCTACAATGGATACTTGTCTTTGGTTTGCAATTTATGTTACCTGAAAATGATAACAAATAAGTTGCTACCTAGAAAAGGTCCAAAAACCATAACAGAAATATACTATTGGTCAGCAACATCATCCTCCATGAAATAAGTTATCAATGAAACACTATCAAATCAGCTATCTGGCAACCTGAATGAGGCTACAAAAATTCATTATTCAGTGAACTGGACATTTTTTGATCAGCCCTATTAGTGCTATTTTGTAATGTACCAGTGGCTTCCATATAGTTAAAATATTTGGAGCACAGACAGGTCAGTATTGAACATACCTAACATGACATCTCATGATCAATAACAACCATAAGTAAAATTTAAGTATTTTAACACATAAATTATAATATATAACAAACTGAAGGAAATTGAAACATCTGGAATTGGAGTCAAAACATTTTTTTCCCCCCTACTTTTGGATGTTCCATATTTACCTTACATTTAATGAGATGCTTAGTACTTTTCTATTTAGCTTTCCAGTCTTCCAGTCACTGAAGTAGAATGCTTCTGTAATTTCAGGTATTTTGTTCTTTAGACTCTAAGTCTGGAGAAACTCATCAGTCTTCAAAATACCATTTGACTTTTATGTTATTTCTAATTCTTCGTAAACATACCCAAAACCAATTTTCAACTAAGTTTTTTCTCATTTGCACCTTTTTTTTTTTTTTTTGGGGGGGGGGGAGGGGGTGTAGAGTCTTCTGTCTTATGAGTTTAACACTTGCCTTTAAAACATTACAGGACAAAGGGTAACAGACATGAGCTGAAACACAAGAACTTCCACTTGAACATGAGGAGAGGCTTTTTTACTGTGAGACTAATGGAGCACTGGAACAGGATGTCCAAAGAAGCTGTGGGATTTCCTTCTCTGAAGGTTTTCAAATCCACTTGGACACATTCCTATGTAACCTGATTGAGGTGAATCTAATGTATCAGAGAGATTGGATTAGATGATCTCTGGAGGTCCCTTCCAACACCTACCAGTGTGTGAATCTGTGATTATGTATTTGTACATTAGACTTCACATCTCATTCCCATTTAATTATTTCTTCCTCTGTCATGTAATAAACCCCACAAAATTAACTTAATTATAATCAAACGGCAGAGAGGTTGTCATCCCCAAACAAAAATAGCAGACTTGCTCTCAGCACCTACCCTACTAATAAAGTCATTCATGTTAGTAAGAAGACGTTTTAAAAAAAACTCAAAACACTTCACAGTGTAATTTGTGCACCGTATCATTTTCACTCTACAGCTGTTAGAAATAATTTGCGGGACCGATTCCAATGACCTCTCGAGCTTGGCTTTGTCTTCTCCCCATCAGCAGATGGATGCGGGTTCAGCCGTGCCACCCGGGCGCGAGGAGCGGCGCGGCAGGCTGCAGCTGTGCTGGTGGCCAGCAGGTGTCGCCCCAAGCCCCGCACCGGCACGGCCCGCCTGGCCCCACGTGTCCGCTTGCGCGGCTCGGGGCGTGGGTATGGGGGGTTGTCACGGAATTTAAAAGCGTTTCAGGGTTCCCCGAGTCCTTTGAAAGTGCTCTTTTCCTTAGCAGAAAGTTTGAGAAAATAAGGTATTTTTCCAGCGTTGTTCTCACCGTCTGTATATGAATCGATTTCTTTGCTGAGCATGCAGTGCAGTAGTTCGGCTCTGGAACGACTTTGCAGCCAGCGAGGCTGATAGCCCCATCCTGTCACATCACTAATAACCAATAGCTAGAACTGAATTCAGCAATACTTCGGAATATTTTCTGTTGAAAGTTTACACATTTTCACAAAACTTAATGCTTGATTTAGTAAATTTATTCCAAGGAACATATTTGACAGAAGTAATGTACATTGGAATGGCAAACTATCTACCTGAAATGCAGTGTGTTTTCAATTAATTTATCATTAGCAACCTGAAGCTTTATCTCATTATTGCAAAAACATAAAACCCAACTCATCCAAAAAGGTTTTGCAATAAAGAACTTGAAGTTTCACTGGCTTTAAAGCCTTCATAGATCCACTTTCAATTGACGTTTTCCCCATTACTGCCCTCAGAATCGTGTCCTGAGTTATGCATAAATATCAAATACACCTGAAAACCTAGAAGAGTAGAACATGAGCATACTTTGTAAGAGCCGAGTACAATAGAGAATTTAGGTGGCTGCAAAGGCCATGGGGAGAAGTACCCATGAAGAGAGTGGTGCTAGCAAAAAGGCTACACACAGCCAGCAAGAACAGGAGGAAGCAAATAGCTGTAGCAGGTGTGGAAACTGTAAACTGAGATAGGATGTGATTAGAGTGGGAGGAAATATGGGACAAAAATATGGGAAGGAAATGCTGAAGAGTGAGGGGAGATTTAAGAACTCACAAGTGGGCTGGTGAAGAGGAAGCCTGAGATGGGAAAATTTGTGTGGGAAGGTACTGGTACGAGGATGAGAAAGAGAGGCATAACAGGACAGATAGGAAATGCTGGGGTGTTTAAGACCTGAAATAAAGGGAAAGGGTTGGATTCGCCATACAAACATATGAGAC
This sequence comes from Colius striatus, assembly GCF_028858725.1. Taxonomy (NCBI): domain Eukaryota; kingdom Metazoa; phylum Chordata; class Aves; order Coliiformes; family Coliidae; genus Colius; species Colius striatus. The sequence goes on from NC_084761.1 coordinate 31,321,254, forward strand.
TAGGAGGTGGATTTGCAGCTTCATTACCTTTGTCCCCCCCTTTTGTCTTACAATTTAAGTAATTATTTTAGCCTTACATAGAGCTCTGTATAAAAGGGTTCAGAGTCTGCAATGGAATAGCTGGAAATAGACTCCTGAAGTCAAAGCCCTAAGACATTGAACATGAAGAATCTCAGTTGATTACGTGGATTGAAATGTGGATTATGATACACAACCTCCATTGTAAACCTCAGAGCTGCAATCACCAACAGCATGATCTTGCTCTAACAGCTTATGAGAAAAACCCACAAGGCAGAAAGCATCCAGTATCCTGACTTTGTTTCAGACTGATGATAATGGAGAATTCTCTCTCAGTACTTTATGGTTTCTTTTAAAAGCAGAATAAAATGTATTCTAACCACACCTAACAGCTAAAAGAAACAATAAATACTACAAGTTTGTTGAAGAAAGTAGCTTCTGAAGACACAAAATTTGTCATTAAATTCACATTGGAGAACCACTTCAGTTCGCAAATATGTGTATGCAAACACAAAAATATTTCTACTTTGACATCTGAAATATTTTTGCTTTCAGAGTGATCCTATCAAATTGTAGTTGCACTACTTTTTAAAATAACTTTTTTTCTGAAGTAATTATTAAACACTTCAAGTTCAAGAGCCAGAAAACTTGTTTCCATCCTTCAAGAAAGTCTTAAGATCTCTTTTGCTTTGGCTACTGAATTAAAAATGCCAGTGGTGGCAAATGTGTAGATGGAACAGAGAGCTGGCAGTAAAGCCATATGTTTTAGGAACAGCTTAAAGCACCTACACCAACCTTCAGTCTTTATATACACACAAAAAAAAAAACCCAACCCAAAATTCTGCAAGTTCTGAAACTATTTAGGACCCTCATATCTGCTCCAAAACCAGCTTAGATATGTGGTTGCAGAGATTACTACCTCTTATAAGTTACCTGTTGTGGCACAGTAGGAGCAGGGTATCTCTGGGTAGGGATGGAGCCAGGAGCACCGCACACCCAGAGCCTCTGAAGGCAATAGGTAACAGGGTTCACCAGCAACCCCCTGACACAGCAAAGTACAGAGCAAGGTCTTTTCAAGGAGTCCAGGCAGGAAAGATAGGAGACGGAGCCAGCAACAAGCAGTGTTACCTATCAAAGGGAGATTACCTGTGGTATGAATCCAAGGAACATCCAAGAGGCAAGACTAAAGATAAACACCTTTACCCCATAGGCTGAGCTTAAATGAGGCCTGGGCCAGTGGGCAGAAGAGGAGCATGCAGGCATACCAGGTGAGGCTGGTTTGGGCCAATAAGTCCTATTGGCACCTTCAGGGCTCTGATACTGTTATGCAGAGAGGAGTTGTGATTAATCATATGGGGTTTTTTTTTCCCTAGCTCACAGCACATGTAATATAATGTGGACTAACATAAATACCAGTAGAATGTTACTTAATATTTATGGTTTTTTAAGTTTGTACGTGCTACGATTATGTGTAAGTCATATGTCTAAAATCACATACAATAATTTTTTATTTATATTTGATTTAGGACTGAACCCTCAGCTAGGCAGGTGCAAGATATTAAAAGGCATTGGTATGCTGTAAGAGCAAATAGATTAATTGAAAATTCCTTAAGGGTGTATTAGAGGAGTGCAATGTTTAGCCTTTTTAAAACCTAGTTTGGCTGCTATATGAGCTGAATTAGTAAAGCTTTTTTTAAATTTCCACAAATGAAGATATACCACAAAAGAAAAAAGCCTAAGAACTTTATATCCTTTAGGAGCTGGCTTTATAGGCAAGTTTGAAACACTTACCAAGCAATCTCTCTGAATCTGTCAAGAGTTAAGCATCATTAAAAATTGGCCATAAGTGCAGAAGTTACTTTTGAAAAGTAGATTCGTCTTCCTTAGATATTTATATCCTTCTGTACCTTTGCTTAAATGCAGAGTGATTTTCCAAGTTTGCCAGTAAGCAAGTATCTCACTATTCCAAACATGAAGAACCTTCCTGGAAACTTTTCAAAAACCCTTCACAAAACCAGTGTGGATTTTTTTTTTCTTTTATTTCACACTACTGCAGTTTTAAGACTCTGATTAAACTCATAAACAATAATCGTGTATTTATTTTCTGTAGTTGTCAGTGTTTGTGGCCAAAAGAAGCAAGGAAGATACTTCTTTGTCTTTCTATTTGATTTCATGGAAGGATTTTTTTGGTTTTTTGATCCTGTCTTTTCTATTTGCTCTTTTCCAGTCCAAATTTCTTGACTCGGTTAAATACATGATCCAAATAACAGCTTATTTATCATGCCGTTTGGTGATGGATGCTTGGTGATTGCCTCCCATTCTTTTTCCGACTGTAAAACTGAATTAGATTCTACACCGTGCAAATGTACACAATAGACATTGTGATGGCAGCTGGTGGAGTGCTGATGTAGCCAATTCTGAGTCTTTTTTCAGTCACAACTTTGTTTCTTGTCTTCTATGTGTAGCTCTCCGCCAACCCCCCTCTCGACCAGCACCCTAAACAAAATGTAAAAAGTACCAGGCAATGGCACCAGCTGGTCCTATTTTCTATCTACAGATATTCATGAACTCTGATTGGAGTCATGGTCCCCTAAAAGCCACATTTACACAGATGAAGAAAATAACTCACCACACCTTTTTGTCACGAGAAGTTAGAAGTTTAGAAAGTAAACTAACATAGTCCTTGTTACAAAGATGGTCTTAAAATAGAATGTCAGCTTCTTCAAAACATTAATGCATACATGTACGGACACAGTATCAGTACGTAGCAGCACAACTTTGGTATCTTTTCCACTTGCATGCTTTCCTGCAAGGAATGAGCTGCTACCTGTGTGTAACTAAAAGAGGTTCAAACTTATAAATCCTCATTATTATATTTTAACACCACAGGTGCTGTTAATAGTTACAGACATTTGTTGTACAGTAAGGAATCACAAGATTAGCAGTCCCATGAAATTTTGGTTTATTTAGATTTGTCTCTGATTTTAGTCCTCTGATGTTTTTTCATTGATGTTAAGAGGCAGTGATCTGAGCTGACATACACAGGTTTTGGATTTTGATTTCACAGTAAAATACAATTTTGTGTAAGCCCATTGTTGGTCAATATATGAAAATACATATCTTGATGTGCCTACATGATGGGACAAAGGTATTTTGAAGACTGCTGCAAGGTGACTAACCATGATTGATTGATTTACTGTTGAACGGTGTAACTGTTAAACAGAACTTTTCAGCTGCCCATTTCTTACAGTTATTGAGACAGCAGCTGAACTAGTCTTCCCCTTTCTCCTTGGTTAAAGTGAATTGTCTTCATTTAAACTGCAAATTCTATTATATGTCAAGCATCTGCTTCACCAGAGGTATAAGGGTAGATTTTACTTTCTCTCTGCTTTTATTCTTACTGCAAAGAAGTGCTTCAAGAACATTTTTAATGCTGAGGGTTTTTAAACCTAAGTTCATCTGTGTTTCCCTGTCTAGCAGCTTATTGTCTGCTTATGCACTTTCTCATGTACTGTGGAATATGGTAACTTTTACCTGAATCACCATTCTGACTAACCTTCTTGGTGGTCTTTTTAATTTTCATAGATTTATATTTACTTTTGGAATGATTGTTATTTTTTTAATGTACACTGATTTTTAAACATAACCCTTTTTAAAATGTTCTTTTGACTTTAAAAAGGTTTTAGCCTAAAAGAAATTCCCCCAAACAGGCAATATCATCCTTTTTCTAGAGATCATTTTGCCTTCCTTAGTATAGGAATAAGGAAAAGAAAGGAAGGAGTATGAATCTGAGTCTCTTATACAGTTGGTTGTCTGAGTTCATTTCTTTCCATACAGCCTTGGATCTTCCATGCAGTAATGAACTCCTCAATGTTTTGGGGTTTTTTTGCCTTTTGTGATCTCTGCTTTCCTGAGATACAAGAGCTTCTGACACAGTCATCTTCACCAGCTGTGAAATCATTTCCCTGCCCATTGAGAGTTTTCCAGTACTACTCTCAGACTGCTTTGCTTCCTTATTATAGAAAATCTTGTGCTAGATTTATTTGTTAAACTGAAAAATCCAGCCTACATCTTATTTTCTAAAGTTCCTCCATAACTCCATTTTGTGATGCCGTATCCTTTTATCTCAGTAGCTCTGCCTATAACCCTTATAAGGAACAGAGGTATATAGTCTAGTGCATTAAGCATCATATTTCATCAATATGTTTCAAGAAAGAAAAACAATTATTAAAAACTGGTACAACATGCAAAAATGGATTTGGATTCAAACCTTATGATTACGATGACTTTCTTGCATTTTCACACCAGATTTATTTACATTGTCATACTGAAATGTCCATATCATTTAGCAGCTTCCAATTAGTGTACCAATGGTTTCAATTTCCTGACTTTCCCTGGTGGTTGGTTTTTGTCAGATTCATTGTTTGGTACTTCATGCAATACCAAGTTTCCTAATATTATATATCATGGTTTCTGTGTAAGCTCCATAATGTCCAGACTTCCTGGCTTTTTGTGAAATACATGGTGCCTACAACATGAACAAATCATACACTGAGAAAAATTTATTGGTCTCGTTTTTCTGGAACACTTCTCTCTCTGATCTCTTTATGATCTTCACAAATATTTGCAAAGGTAAAGCGTGAAATCCAATGAAAGGGTTGGAGAGAATATAAAAAGAACAAGTTTGTCAGTTTAAAGCCCCACATCCAACAATGTGCTGTAAACTGTCTGTACCATGATTAAAATTGAAAGCAAGGGAGCAAAATATTCAGAATATACAGATAATAAAGAACAAAACAGACTATAAATGGGAGACAGCTGGAGACAGCAATTCTGAAACTATAATCTTCCTTGAGTGTATCTAAAACAGAGAAATAATTTCTCTTCCCTGATGTTACCAAAGCTAGTAACTCTGATTCACTGAAAACTCAGACTTTGTTCTGATCTTCTGTATGTAGGATTTAGTCCTTAGTGACACTGTAACCACTGAGTGCATTAAGAATCAGACAGTTATTCTGCACATGTTATCAGAGGGTACTGAGGATAAACAAAAGTATCTCTGACCTACAAAAAATGAAACAAAGAGAGATGTTATCTGCATTACAATAGCAATAATTAGATGTCATAGAAGTAGACCATCCATGTCAGGCACAGGAAAAAAAAAGTACCCCAACTTGGCTTCAGCTTCTGTTTTCTTCAGAAAATTTCACTGAGACCTACCTATTCTGATCACCTTTGCATGTGCATAAATTGCATTGAGTTGAGCAGAATTATCCTGGCACATTCTACCAAAAGTATGTTTGAATGGTCCTATGTGAGCCTGAAAATCCAATGAGAAATAAGTTGGAGAGACAGTAAGATGAACTGACAATGTCCTGTAGGAGGGACGCCATATCAGAGCGGGGGAAGAATGCAAGGAGTCATCCTCCTCTGAGGAGAAGGAAGTGGCAGAGACCATCTGTGAGAGACTGACCACATCCCCCATTCCCTACCCCCCTGTGCCATTCAGCGGGGAGGAAGTAAGAGATATGGGGGGCAGTGAGCAAGAGACTGTGATGGTGCTTCATTGCTGGCTGGGCAAAACCATGGCACATACTTCCTGTTCATATCGTTTGTCCTCCTGCAATTATTGCATTGTCACCCTTCTTGTAAGCTGGTTTCTTGCTCTTTGATTTATTTACCAAGACATTATATAGCAGATTTTATACCTGGGGAATATTGTACCAAAAGTGTCTCATCTTCAAATTATGAGTCCTGGGCTGCAGGAGTGCCAGATGAATTAGAAGACAAGAGATTTGGAATCAGATAGATGTAGAATTAATTGACAAAACCTGTCAGAGAAATAAGAGTATCTCCGCTTCCTCATGCACAGACCAGTATCACAGAATTCTAAAATATCATCTCTGACATGCAATAAACATCTATATGCAAGCAGAATCAATCCCACTACCGTCATATAATGCTTTAAAAGTGAACATGTGAAAGTAAATTTTAGTATCCCAGTTCTAAGACATTGAAGGTCTCTTGAACTTGGTCACAGCAAAAGCATTCTTGCTGTAAGAATGTGTTTGTTTATTTTCCTTTGCTTTGATTTTCAGTCTTGTATTCTGCTATGTAAGTACCTCCAAAATTACTCAGGGAAACTGGAACACTGAGTGTGTGACTCATTGACATTGCTTCCTCTTCATTAAAATCTTAATTTTAATGTAAATTTTTAAAAAGACAAATCCTTCTTGATATAGGATTAGATATGCTTTAAATGTTTGAAAAGTAACAAGAGAAAAAGCCCGATTTCAATCCAGCAGAAAGTTTTGAAAATTGGTCTATTAGACTCCAGATATGGACAGATTTTTTCTACCTAATTTTTAAATCATCATCAATGAAGTTGGTGAGATGGAATAAGCCTAAAAAACAGTATCTCTTCTGACACAAAAAGAAACAGGGTTAGGGTGAAGCTTCATCTCCTTGATACAGATATGGAAGAGCTGGATGAAGCTCAAGTAAACAATGAAGCCATGTGTGAGTGCATGAACACAGCAGCCAAGGAACACAACTGAGATCTGAAAAAGTTTGAAAGATGGGAATTTAAAAGAGACCAGAGATACTGTTGCAGTTATAGACTTTGCTTCTTGGACTGAGAATTAGTTAGTTTTCCATGTTGGATGCTGTTGTCTTTTGAGGACATTTGGAACATTTGCAGTTATTTCTGAGGCAAGATTTTAGAAATTAAACATGATTGTAATTAGGGCCCTTTCACATCTCTCTAATGCAATCAGTCAAAGTTATCAAGAAGTTTCTTTTTTCCTCTTAATTGCAGATGAGCGACTAAAATTTATTGCTACTATTATGTTAGGTACTTTTATTTAATTACTATAAGGCATAGCTATTGTGTTTTGAAGAGGTTTTGGAGTTAAAAACAGTGATGAGGAAATAAAAACAATTAGGACTAAGGCAATAGAAAAAAAAACACAAAACATTTTCTTTGCTCATCAAAAGCAGAAACAATATACGTTGTGTCTAAATAATTCACATATGGTGCCAGGCCAGCTTCTCGGAAAGCAACATTTCCATTTTCATTTACAGGTTTCCCCAAAAGTTTCATTAAAATTCAAAGGCTGTGCTGGAAAGCAAACTAAGGTATTTTCAGGTATAGAGGTTTGGGGTTGAGGGGTTGGGGTTTTTTTAGTTTTAAACAGGTTACTTTCTTCCCTTATCTTCTTCAGCAGCTGGCACTTAGAAATGAAACATTTTTTTAAAACTGCTGAATTCCAAAATTCTGATCACTAAATAAAGGCTGGTTAGGTGTGACAGCGGTACATTCTGCCCTCTCACGACTTTTCCTCTACTGTTCTGACTCCTCTCTGGCTCAGTCTATGGCACTTCATTGCAGAGCCTGATTTTTCTGTTGATGAAGATATAATGGACCCTCTGAGAAATAAGACACAGTGTATTAACGGCCTGCTCTACAGAACCAGTCCATTTTAATTTCATGGTTGTTGCATTATCACACATGACTTCTCACAAGACACTACAGCACGATCACAATAATGCCACCGCTAGTATGTAAATAAAGCAGAGTAAACTTTAAAAGAGTTACTCTTTTGAGTACTTTCTCCCTCTAGTCATTAATTTATGATGACTGAATCTCTCATTTTTCTCACTTTTTCTGGTACAAAAGCATATTTATCCTATATACAAGTATGCATAAAGCTAAAGTTGAAGGGATTTGTTTCAGCATAAGGAAGGCACATGAAGCCAGGTACAAAATATTCAATGGCTTATTTTCAATGGCAAAACATTTTGAAACAATAACATGGAAAAAAGAAAGATTTACATGTAAAAAAAAAATCTAGAAGAATTTAGTGGGGCTTTTTTTCTTGAAACATGTAAAATATATCATATGTCTTTTGTTGTTTGAGGAACTCTATGACTGTAAATAGTTGATACAGCCTTTTGTTCAGAAGATCATAGAATGGTAGGGTTGGAAGGGACCTTTAGAGATCATCTAGTCCAACCCTCCTGCAGAAGCAGGTCAACCTAGATCAGGTCTGATAGGAAAATGTCCAGGTGGGTCTTTAAGACCTCCAAGGAAGGAGACTGCACACCCTCCCTGGGTAGCCTGTGCCAGGGCTCTGATGCAGTTAAACTTTTTATTATCCTGAAAAAATAAACGTCTCGCACTTAGGTAATTATTCTTATGTATTATGAAAGTATGATAATGGCACATGCACAAAATATCAGCCTTAAGCTTCCACAGATACCTACTGCTGTTGTAGGCCTATGTGACTACGTTATGAAAAGTATTTAATTTTTGACATTTCTGGTATCTTGGTGCTGTATCTTGCATTTCCTACAGAGGTCTACAACAAAAGGCTCTTTTGTCAGTGCATGTGACCCCTTGCTGTGCATGAAACCTTTATCTTTATGTGTTTTCCAGTAGTAGAACAATTTTGAATGTAATGGTGTATAAGCTCATTTAGTTACTGAGCTGTATAAGTTATTAAAGTCTAAGGAAAAAAAAAAACCCAAATCTATATCACTACTTCAAATACCTAATAGATATCTGTAAATGAACAAAAATATTAGTTACCCAAAACTCAAACTGAACATGCATGTACTTAGTGCTACTTCTCTGGCAGTGGCCAGCAGCAGATGCTTATCAAATACTAGAATGATGCTCTCCTAAGATAAGATCCCCATTTTTAGGGATCTAAAGACTGTGGAGTTTCTAAGTTTGAGTTATAATCATATATGCCCTAACTCTGATAGATTTTCATTATCTTTTTCCAAATACTATCAAGGGTTTTTGAATTTCAAAGACCTAAGCACCTGCAGGACTGTGCTCTGTAGTCGCTCTTATAGCATAGAAAGTTCAATGGTTTTGTTTGTGTGACTTTTTCATTTATTTTAACAAAAACATCTGTATTTTTTCAAACATTGAAACCCTCTACTGCTACAGGTCTTGTCTTCTTATTTTCAACACTCTCCACTATTGTGCATGTACCGATTATGAAAGACAAAAGGGTTTTTTTTAAGTTTCTTCTATTGCTTTGTGATCTAATACCTCCCAGAGGTTTAGCTAGTACAAGAACTACTCACATCCTCTATTCATTTAAATTTTCCAGGTCCATTAAACATCAGAATTCTCAGAAGATTAAAAAGACAAGAATTTTAGAGCAGGCTTCAGTTATGACCACAAATCCCTCTGTCAGAGAAAAAGGGGGATAAACTTGAAGGTAATTCAGAAACCCAGCTCAAATGGTTGGTCTGTTTCTGGTTAATCTTTTGATGTTGACAGTCGCATCAGAAGCAAAAGTCAAACCATGTTTCTCCTTGCTGATACTGTCAGCAGGCTGGACGTGTGCTTCCCCAAATACATCCTGTGCTCTAATTCTAGGCCTGCAAGAGGAAGAGCTCAGGAAAACTTTATCTTCTCATTCAACCCAAGGAGAAAAAGATATTCACATTGCAAAATACACACTTTCAAATGCATTATAATATGCATTTGAATATATAAGCCTCTTCAGAACTAGCCTTTCATAACACTCTCTTAAATATACATTTTCTGGGATTTTTAGGTACTTTGCAGTAGTCTGCAACACAGAATCCCTACAACTTCAGAGAAAATTATGGGGGGATGGGAGAGGTTATTTTGACATTTGTTATGGTGACTTTGAGACTGTGTCCTCTCCTCACAAGTTACACAGCAACAAATTTCCTGTTAACAACCAGTAAAAACAGTCCAGTGGGCAAACGGAAGCAACTAGTCTAGTGAAAAATGCCCCTGATTCTACTAGATGTCCTCTTCCAAAGTACTTTCTATGTTGACTTAGTATATTAAAACAGAAAAAAACTTGCACCCAACAAACTAGAAGTGAGGAACAAGATGAGGGATGCTCACTGATTTAATCAATGTACATGACAAATAGTAGAACCACAATAAATAAAAAGAAATAAAAGCAGTCATCTCTAGCCAGGACATTCATGTGGTCATTCAAGTTTTCTATCTGTGCTGTCTACTGCAGGATCTATCCAAAAGCTTATTCATCCAACTCTTGTGCAATCTCTTTCCCCCTCCACACATACATTTTTTTCCACTTTTGGTGTACACTAGACAGATTTACAATAAACCAGACATAATAATTCCTGGATCCATTTTCTAAATCCCATCCAGATGTATTAGGATTTCAAATTAATCCTTTACATGTCTATTGTCTAACATTCATAAGCAGAATCTAGTATGCTTTTCTCGGATCTTGCTTTGTTAACTCCTTCTGGAACTCCTTAGTTTTACTTGCTTCAAATAAACCCAAATAGTTCTACATAACCTGTACATTTTACCTATTCTGAGCTCATCTGTAATTAAGAGCTCTAGTTTTATTAGAGAATATCTTGAATTTGCCCATCTTCAACTCCCATCACTGCTTTTTTTATCAATAGTACTTTTTTGAAAATTATAAAACCTATAAAATTAGTGACATTAACCTAGGTAAAAATGCCTAGATGACAACAAATTGACATGGGTTAATATGTTCCTAGAAGGGGAATGCCTTGATGTTCTCCATCTTGTATCTTACTCTTGAAAATAACTTCTGAGGGTTTTGGTATTGTAGTACTGACAGACATCTGATCTCCTGGAATCTGAAGAGCAGTATGGATGCCACAACTCTCAGCTAGGTGAGAGTTCTAACTATATGCAACAGAAAGCAGGGAGATGTGTAGTGTGACTAAATTCGCCCTTCTGGTCACTAATGAGGTTGAGGTTGGAGTCTGCATCTCACTATTTAGTGATCAACAGCTCCAATGTAATCCTGCCAGGGTAGAAATAAGTAACTGCTCCTGCACTGAGGTGTGTTAAATAATTATACTGTTTTAAGAGTTCCTCCCAGTATTTTTTGGTTTGGTTTCCATTTTAACCTTGATAATTTTATGGAAATATGGAGGAAATAAGTGGTTGATTCAACACAACTGCTCTAAAGTAGTCTTTCTAATCAGAACTTTAAGCTTTTTTATTTTGGACTCTCAAGTAAGAAATGTCTATACATACATGAAGTAATTACTGTAGGTGCTTTTGCTGAAGTTTAGTGCCTTCTTTAGTGGTCTTCTGTTCAAATAACAGGAGACATTTTCTTTGAAATATCACAGTCAAAAACTTTAATGGTGGTGATTTTCCTGTTACACTTTTGTTTTATTCATTTGCTAAAGCATTCCAGTGGGGTCAAGAGTCCCATATACAGTGTTCTTGCTGTCACACTTTGCATAAGAGAAATAACTAACTGGAGCGGAAAGTCTAGGAAACTCTTTTGAGAGTAGGTCTTAGATTCCACTTCCTCCTTCATGCAGATCCTGTGTTTCTTTGAGTGGATAATGTAAAAAACATCCAGGCAGGAGAGTCTGATATCCAAAAATCCTTACCCTTCCTCTTATCTGGAATACTTTAACCAGATAGTCATGGTCAAGCTGTTTTATTGTCTTGACAGTCCAAACTATTACTTGGTTTTGGCCATTTAAAAGTTTTGAATGCACCACATATTGCTTAGTCTAAAATGAATTTGTAAGAATCTTTCCTCCAGGTAGGGAGTATGAATTTTAATTTTACCCACCAAAAATGAATGTTTGATTCTCACCAATGTATGGCCTTCAGGTAGGCACAATATCTAACTTTTGGTCCTGAGGTGCTGACTTGCACAAGCAATGGAACTTGAGGACTTCTAGTATCTGAAAACAACGAAGCTACAGTGGGAGGGTTTCAGAAGTAGACAGCAGCTAAAAAATACTGAGAATTGGTATTTGAGATTAACCACAGAAGTGGTGCTGAAGTATACTACAAGTGGTCATTTCCATGTTAGAGAGAGAGACAAGTAGGATTTGGTGTGTTCCCTTCTTTCTCCAAAACTGATCGCAGGACTTATTTTCATGTTCCTTCCCCTTCATTATTGTTTTTACTGTGATATTAAACTGAAGACATGAGCTTTATGTTCTGTTTTAGAAAGAGTGAAACCTGTAACCACACTTGTACTTACTCATTTAGATAGGAATTCTGTAGTCAAGAGGAAGATGCTCACAAAATTGTCTCCTGCTCCCATGTGTTCCACTCTTGAAGCTGGCAGCTTTGTTATTTCTGAAGACAGTTGACACAAAAGAAAGTTTTAATGGAATCCATAACAGTTAGTTTAGGGCTGGAGTATGCCCAGTCTTCCCATGCAGAATATTATGAACATATTTGAACTTGGATTATGCTATTTCCTCTTTCATTCCTGCTCCTTAAAGCATAAGGAACATCAAATAAAACTTTGAATGGATGAGGACTATAGACAAAATTATTTCCAATCTTTGTTTATTGATGATGCGCAAGGACTTGTGAATGTTATTACCAGTAGGTAATTGTTTTGACTAATATTTGCTCCAGATTTTGTTCTTTCATTCATTTATAGACTCTGATTTTATCTGAGTTGCCTTCAGATCGGTAACAAAAGCTGATACTTACCATGCATAATTATCAAGGTATGGACTGAATATTCTCTGCTAGTCACAGTATGTCTCTTGTTCTACAAATGATAAAAGTGTTACCAGATAAGAATATGATGAATAAACTCATTCTTGTCTGAAATTTCAGAAGTTTGCAATAAAATCCATGAATAAGTGAAAATGATCATGAATGCTTTGCATTTGACAGTATGTATGCTTTACAAATAGCACAGCTCCAAGCTTCAAAGCAATCAAACCTCAGTCCAACACTCCAGGCACTAGTGTACTGCAAATATTACTGTAGCAAGAAGGTATTTGCATGAGTGTGAGGCCAAGTAACAAAACTTTAGTGATTCTATGACCCAAGTCATTTGCTTAGACAGAAACAAAGACAGTCTACTCCTCATCACACTTTCTAGGCATCTATAAGATACATTCTTTTGATAACTAACAAGCAGTGGAAAGTAAATTAAAGAGGAAGTTTTCCTGCAAGATCTCACAGTATAAAACTTAATGACAAGGCTTGCACCTGCACAGGAGCCCAAAATGACTCATAAGCTCATAATTTGGCTCATGCATACATGATATCCTGTCTCTTTCTTCACTATATCCTTATTTTGATTAGCTTTTTATCCATGGAAAAACTGGGTGCATAAACTAGAAGAGGGCAGTGGGCTTGAATAGATAGCAAATTTGCCAATGACACCAAAGTGGTGTCATGCAATAAACACAGTGAAGGGAAGATATGCCATCCAGAGGGACCTTGACAGTCAGGACTGGGCAAACCTCATTAAGTTCAACAAGGCCAAGTGAAAGGTCCTGCACGTAAGTCAGGGTAATCACAAACACAAATACAGACTGGAGATAAAGGCATTGAGGACAGCCCTGCAGAGAAAGACTTGAGGGTACTGGGAGATGAAAAACTGAGTGTAAGACATCAACGTGCATTTGCAGTCCAAATTGCCAACTGTACCTTGGGCCGCATTTAAAGAAATGTAGTCTACAGATTGAGGAAGGTAATTCTCTTGCTCCAATCTGCTCTCATGGTACTCCACCTGGAGTCCTGCATCCAGCTCTGAGGCTTCTGGCAAAACAAGGTCACAGACCTGTTGAAGCAAGTCAAAAAGAGGGTCATGAAGATGGTCAGAGGGCTAGAGGACCCCTCCTGTGATGACAGAGAGTTGTTTTTGTTCAGCCTAGAGAAGACAAAGCTACGGGGAGACCTTATAGCAGCCTTTCATTACCTAAAGGGGACAACAAAAAAGGTGAGGAGAAACTTTTTACAAGGGCAGGCAGTAATAGAACAAAGGGCAATAGCTCTAAACTGGAAAAAAAAGGAAGATTTAGGCTAAATGTGAAGAAGCACTGGACCAGGCTGCCCAGAAAGACTAACTGACCCATCCCTGCAAGCATTCAAGGTCAGGCTGGATGGAGCTTTGAGCAATGTGGTCTAGTGGAAAGTGTCTCTGCCCATAGCAGAGGGGTTGAAACTACATGATCTTTAAGGTCCCTTCCAACCCAAACCATTCTATGAAGTAGACAAATCTTTCTGTATACAATGGAAACTTAAGCCACCTCATCACTGACACTTAAAATTCAAAGACAGAGAGAACTGAGGAAGTAAATTCATTAGAAGCGTTAGATTAAAGTAAGCAACGTTTTATCTTTTTTAACTTTGCACAATCTAGTTAGAAAAGTAGAATTTGCTTATATCCAGATTGTGTTGTGCTTATTTGTATGAGGGGCAATATAAACCCGATCTAGTAAGAAAGAGTATCTAGTTTAGCTAATACACAGCATGTAGAATCATAGAATCATTACAGTTACATACTGAATTATATTTCTTTTCAAGATTTGTGTTTCATAAAGCTAAGACCCACAGAAAAATAACCAAAGAATTGCCATACGAAGCTTCTTTCTCTCGAATACATTTTTCGTTTGTTTTTAAAGCAATTATGTAAAGTAGTCTAATTACTACTTACTTTAGGATAGGTTTAGCTCCACAAAAATGCAGACCAAACCAAAGATATTTTGAGAGATTTTAGAAAAATATGCAGTGATACCAAACTGTTGCACCTATATAGCATTTGAGGTTTCATGGTTTTTACCTCTTGCAGACAAGGGGGAAAAATATAAGTCTGTAACCTTGTCAGTTATTTCACTTTAGAGGATGCATTCCATTTCATATAAATTTGTTACAGTAGTTAAGCAAAACAATGGTGCTTCTATTTTCAAGCTATGTTATTTTTTAACATGTATCAGAGCTGCCATGCAGGCAGCCTGTTTGTCTGCTCTGCAAGAAGGTTTTATATTCCAAAAGCCTTCCACCCCCTACTCCCTAATGGTGAAAATAAATCAATTTCATCTGTTAGTAGTTTCATTTCTCCATATCCCCCTCCTCCCCGCTCCCCCGCCTCCCGATCTTTTTTTTTTTCATTTCCCTCTCCTTCCTTTGTGGGCCCCTTTCAACAATGCCATATGGCAGCTGAAGGAAGGGTAGAGCAATGATCTGCATTTTCAGCTCCTAACAAAAGATGCAATAGTGTCAAAGAGGCTCATGAATGCATGAGACATACATGTATAGAGAAATGCCTCCAGTCTTGTCAGAAAGGACTAAAGAGAAGTCTGATAAACCTGACATCGCTTTAGTGCAAAGAAAGGCAGCAGTGCTTCTCAGTAGTTCACCTCTCTCCCATCCATCTCCCCCTGCTCCCCTCTCTCCTCCCACTCCTTTGGTTCCATGCCAAAATCCCATTAGCTCTATTAATGACATGTGGTTTGAAGTAAAAGCGTGTGGCAGAACAAGAAAGGCACAAGATCAACCATCCTATCTATTCATTTTTGATACATGTATCACGAGATAGAAGTATTTCAGCAGGGGCTGTGTCAGCTTGGCTATGTGAACAGCAAAGAGAAAAAAAAGAATTAGGACAGTTTCTCAGCTGTCCTAATTAATCTCTCTAAAGTCTTAACATATGAATAGATAAAACTTATTTTTAAAATACTGACAAAGTTTTCGGTATTCATGTTTGAAATGCAGCTTGGGCTTTGCCCCTCACCCTCCCCAAGACTTTAAGCCCTTTAAAGCCTACTCCCGCTCAGCATTGTTTGGCCCTGTACTATTTCAGTCACTTACTTAGGACTCAGTTAAACAAAACACAGAACAAAACAACAAAAAAAACACAAAACAAAACAAAGCACAGCCACATTCTTCTGTAAGAGTGTGGAACTCAAAAGCTTAGAGACGTGGCATTTCAATAGGTAGAAGGTGTTTTCTCCTTGAGTATGTTTAAGGGCTGCCTACTATAAGGTTTGTTGTATTTCTTAACTATTTAGACTTGGCATGCTTGTAACTTGATTTACCTGTACGGTGTTTCTAAAAGCAGGCATTTTAAAAAGAAAAAAGTAACCTGTTTTCAAACTGAAACAAATCCCAACTTTGGCAAGCAAGCAAGGTGGCGTCTGTTATATTTATAAGGCAAGTCCTCATTTTATTACAACAAAGTTTTAGTAAAGTACAGGAGTATTGATTGGCTATATAGTAAACATCCTGTTTTGTTCCTTTTGCCTCTATATACTTCTGCTTAGTCCACTGAAAATCTGCAGTTAAATCTGATTCAGAAGTCAACAAGATTTGCCACGGTCTTTGTACTATTTTAAATTTTTAAAAAATAATGAGACTATGTATTAAAAAGCACCTAAATCATTTCCAGAGGTATAAATTCAGTCTTTCAATATCTGCACACGCTTTTCTGATTAGCCTCAAAAAACTCAGAAAATAACTGTTGACCTGTAGCTGTCTCTAGGTTGAAAGTGTAAAGTAGAGAGTTTCTATTGGACTTAGCTGTACTTAAAGCCTGGCTAGAATTGATGGTCATGGCAACTTCCCTTTAAAATTTCAACTGTTAGTCTGAGCAGAACTGCAACAAAATAAGTCAGCTATTCAACACTTCTTCTACTCTTTAGAACATCCGTTTACATAGCTGTAGTCCAGTCAACAGGCTAAGGATATTTTATTCAGCAATATAGCTGTAAAGGCTGCGTGGAGATCCAGAGGTTGTGGATTTTTTTTCACTTTTTCCCATTGAACATTTTTATTGCAAATAAGTTTTAACTATTTGTCTTGCACTGTTTCCTTTTCTTTTTTTTTTTTTTTTTAATTCAAGTTATGGTGAATCTAAGCACTGTTTCAGACACAAGATCAAACACACATACATGGTCCCACATGCAGAATCCTGGATATTCAGCTATTTAATATTTTAATTAGAAGTATCAACTTTTTGCAACTTTAAAGATCCAAGTGGCTTTGGATTCCACAATCAGTGGTCTTGTGGTCATCAGTCATACATCACTGATTTAATCTTGAATTCTGCTAAAATCTAAGTATCTATCTGAAAGTTGGCAATGTGTCCTTGCTCCTGTATCTGGACTTCATTTAGGTAAAAACTGGTAATTTTCATGGTATGTGAAGCTACTCATTCTCAGTCATACCAGCTCAATGACATATTAAGTGGATTATTAGATACATCACAGGAGAGAGACAAGTAAACCCTTCTGACCAAGGATATGAAGACTCACCGACTTGACTTAACTGTGCAGTTAAATCAAACTATTTCTATTTTGATATGGTTAATAAGAGTGTGTTGCCACTACTGGCAACATCACCAGGCCACCCGCACAGATCACTCAGCTCACCCCTGCTGAGGGAATAAGATCACTACATACGCAGTATGGATGATGTTTTATTCCAACTAATTGTTTACACCATGTGCTTATATGTGCTAACACAAGCACCTCCTTTCACTCCACCCAGTGCCCGCCTCTTCTGTAGCCTCCACCTCTCACGTTACAACCCGAGATCTTCCAGACCCCTACAACAGAGTGTTTAAAAATTAAAACATAAGAGCATTCTGGGATGTGTGATTATGGGCACACATCCAGACATCAGGCAACCGTGAGCTGATTACTTGCTTTTTCCCATCAGCACTTCTTTCTTCCTAATAGCCTTTTCTCATATAGATTTTGTCCTGAGTGCAGTCAGAGTGTCCTTGGCCCATACCCATCCCAGTTACCTCTCAACTGTATCAGAAGCTAAGGATCTGCCATGTTTGCAGATGAAGCTTCATTGATTCTGCCTGGAATGTGCAGACTATGGCTACACATCTGTTCTCGCACAGCGTCTTCAGACAGTACTCTTAGCTTCATGCATTTATGTCTCTGTGAGCACATCACTCAAAGTGACTCACTGGTTACAGACTAGAAATTTCTATACTAACCACAGTGAACTCACCTGTGGTTTGGGATTTCCTCCAATGCCTACTTTGTTCTATATAAAGACAATAAACTATCACTTTCTGGAAATGTCTATCTTCTTTTTCAAGAGTACAGAGGATAACTTGTACTTCCTTTTCCTTTTACCAGACAACATATTTGGGGCACATTCTTTGGGAATACAGAAAAAAAAAGTCACAGTTTTAGAGATTATATGCAGGTTTGTTTTTTTCTATAAGCACTAGTCAAAACTGGAAATATTTGTACGGATAGGTAGAAAATCTATTAACAGGCATGCTTATACACCCTGTCACAGAACAATGACATCTATCTTGGATTACAGGTACTTTTTTAACACCCAAACTGTCAAGCTACTAGTGCAAACCCAAATGGCATTTTATTTTTCTGAAGGCAATTACTTATTTTCTGTGTTGATCAAAACAGAAAAAAATCATGCCAGTCTTTCCTATCTAGGATAATGTTCCTTTTGGTAACAGAGAACTTAGTGTACTTTAATCAGACAGATAAAATACATTAAGGTCCAGAGAAAGTAGATTCATTATTTCTGTGATAATCTGGACAGTGATGAACCCAGATGGCTCATCCAGGTGACACCCAAAGAGGGCTTATTTAACTCTTCACAATGCTTCAGGTCTTCAGAGTTGTTCCCAGAAGATAAAAGGCTTTCTGCCAAGCTATAACAGGGAAGCCTGAAATACCTAACTTCTTCCTCATTGCATGGATTAACTGAGCTAGACTGGGACTTGAGCATGAAGTGACTTAAAAAGAGAGGTTCATGGCCTAGTATAACAGCCACTTGATGGAAACTATCAGCAAAAGAGTAAGATGGGGCAAACCACAAGAGGTTTAAGTTTTGGATTAGAAGAACTTTCTTTCAATATATTTTGCCTCTTCTTAGTCATAATTTCATCTACCACGCTTGAAATTGAAGGTATGACACCTCAGGTCTATTTGGCTGTAGCAATTTTTTCCTAGCTGGCAATAAAATCATTTCTACTAAAATTCTATTGCTCCCAGCTATTTCTCTCAAGGATTGTAACAATTCTTCTCAAAAGAGATCAGCAGCTTTGGTATAATCTTACTCCCTATAGCTGGAACAAGATCCAGTTCTAGTAAATCCTCCAACTAGATGTGACAAGAACTCATTTTCATTTCCTCCCAGCAGCCCAGACAGGTAATAATGAAAGACAGTTTCTGATTCCAGACACAGTGTTAATTGCCGGCCTTTAGTGAAAGAATGCAACTAATGTTACACACATTTTCCACTACAGCTTTGACATAAAGCATGGACAGCACAGTAGGGATCATTTCTCATTTGTGAGGTTAACAAATAAAGGAAATTAGAGTGAAATAAACACATAGAATGACAGATTAATTAAGAGGGCATTTCACAGAATCACGTAATGGTAAGAGCTGGAAAAGACCTCTAAAGATCATCTAGTCCAACCCCCCTGCCAAAGCAAATCCACTTAGATCAGGTCACACAGGAACTCATCTGGGTGGGTTTTGAAACCTCCAGAGAAGGAGACTCCACACCCTTTGTGGGTCGCCCGTTCAAGCGCTCCCTCAAACTTACAATAAACAATTTTTTCCTTAAGTGGAACTTTTTGTGTTCCAGCTTTTGTCTGTTACTCCTGGTCCTATTACAGGACACTACAGAGGAAAAAAAAGTGTTACCCCATTCTCTTGACATACACCTTTTAAATACTTGTGTTAATGAGATCTCCTCTCAGTCTCTTCTTAAGTCTGAACAGCCCCAGATCCTGCAGCCTTTCCTCACAAGAAAGATGCTCCATACCCCTGATCATCTTGGTGGCCCTGTGCTGGACTCTCTCCAGAAGTTCCCTGTCTCTCTTGAGCTGTGGTGCCCAGAACTGAACACAAGACTCCAGATGAGGCCTCACCAGGGCAGAGGAGAAGAACCTCCCTTGACCTACTGGACACATTCTTCTTGATGCATCCCAGGATGCCATTGGCCTTCTTGGCCATGAGGGCATATTGCTGGCTCCTGTAGTTTATTATCAACCAGGACTCCCAGGTCTCTGTCCACAGCGATGCTTTCCAGAAGGTCAACCCCCAGCCTGTGCATGGGTTTGTCCCTTCCCAGATGCAGGACTCTGCACTTGCCCTTGTTGAACCTCATGAGGTTCTTTTTGCCCAACTCCCAAGCCAGTTGAGATCTCACTGAATGGCAGCACAGCCTTCTGGAATCAGCTAGTCCTCCCAGCTTGGTGTCAAAGATATTTTCCATTATCTTTGATGTTTATGAAAGAGATCTTGTGTTTAACTCAACTGAAATCAGGGTATATATAATAGATTTTAAGGATATATTTGAAATACTATACATGTAGAAGGAATATTTTTGGGGTTCCACAAAGACCCTAATGCTGTGTTTATGGGTTTTTGTATTTAGGTAGATTCAGTCTTACTCAATACACTTGTGATTATGCATAGATTAAAACAAAATGCATTTGTTGTGAGCATCTGAATCATAGAATCATAGAATGGTAGGGTTGGAAGGGAGCTTTAGAGATCATCTAGTCCAACACCCCTGCAGAAGCAGGTCAACTTAGATCAGGTCCCATAGGAATGCATCCAGGCAGGTCTTGAAGACCTCCAAGGAAGGAGACTCCACAAACTCCCTGGGCAGCCTGTGCCACTGCTCCGTCACCCTCACAGTAAAATAGTTTTTTCTTATGTTTAAATGGAACTTTTTGTGTTCCAGCTTCATCACATTACTCCTTGTCTTGTTGCTAGCTATAATAGAAAAAGAGATGCCCCAACCTCCTGATATCCACCATTTAGATATTTGGCATGCAGTCAGCACAAGAGAAATCTGTTGCTCCAGACTGATATGGCCAATGAACCCCCAAGTATCCTACTTTGGAGTAATATTTCCATGAAAGATTCTCAGAAAGGCACAAATTATACCATTAACTGTAGAGTTAAAGGAATACAAAGAGGTTTCAAAGAGGAGAGGAGCAGAGGAAACAAAATTATTTCAGGGACAACATCCCAAGCCACCTCACAAAATTTCCATTTTCAGAGTTTTGCAATCAACGTTGACTACTTAATTCCTGAAGTTGAAGTCAGATATTGAGACAATTTCTCTGAGTCATTATTGTAACTTTGCATACTTTCTGGACATCTTAGTTAAAAAAATACCATATACAGATAACTGCTACCACCAGAAACTATCTTAAAAAGCAAAAGAAGCTCCGAGAACCTTCTTTTCCCAATTCAGAGTCAAGTAATCACTGCCATACTACCCCATTTATTTGCTAGTAATACACATTTAGCTAGAAATAAAGCACAGGATATTTCTGCAGTGCCAGATCTCTACCTTTTTTCTCAGAAAGCATCACAGAAGTACAAAACTAAGAAGTTCCAGAAACTGCAGTAGAGGAAAATAAAGTAGAAGCAATGTATTTAAAATTGCATCCTGATGAATTGGAAAAAAACAAACAAAACCAAGAAGCTTGCCAAGGTTTGGATATTGTTAGACTTGTGGCACATGGAAAGTTATAGACATGTATAGATATGTACACAAATATGCACATTCTCAGCAAATTGTCATAGCCACATTAAAGATAAGGAAATTAGGAGCCTTTATAAAGATAAGGGACTACCTTTTAGTTTTTAGCTGCTCTGTCACAGCTATGTTTCAGGACAAATACATACATTTCAGAGAAAAGCAGACAATGTTCCGACTTGCACATTTAGTAGAATTTATAGAGAAAAGTGCTATGCAATCTTGTTTGCCCAGTTTTCCTCGGATATGAGGCTGTCTGCTGCAGCAATGTTAGTGCTGACACAGGTATCACTAATCACCCAGAAATAAATGCATAACATTTTCAAATTTGGTGCACTAATCATCTTCTCAGAAGCCAAGAAGCTGCTAGCACAGTGACAGGACTTAATTTGCTTTCTCTTCCTCCTCTCAGAGAGCAACAGAGTTTTGTCTCCCCACATAATATTTGGATAAGTTCTTTCCTGTTAGCTGGGCAGCAGCTAATGGAATTGGTGGCAAGTTTGTTATAAAAGGTTTGAAAATGACTGTGCTATAATATATGATAAAATGTAAAGGATACGTCTAGTAATCCTTTATGATCTTACCAGCCTATGGACTGCTTTTACCTTTTCCAGAAGACATCATATCTCCTAGGAGTGTAATAAAATATTTCATTTTAGCATGTTGTATATCTAGATGTTGAGATTTAAAGTTTGGAGAAGGCGCAAGGGAAAGGCCTCAGGAGCAAAAGGCAGATGGGGGATCAATGATGGTAAAAAATGAAATTAGACAAAAGAGGAAGGAGGTATTGTAATGGAGGCATGGTTAAGATCATTACTAGCAATTATTCAAATTTGGCTAATGCTCCCTCCCAGCTTCTCATACACCCCCAGCTACCTCATCAGCAGGACAGGGTTAGAAGCAGAAAAGACTTTAAGACTGTGCAAGTGTTGCTCATCAATAACTAAAACATCTGTATTATCAATGCTGTTGTCAGCACAAACGCAAAATACAGCCTTGTACCAGCTACTAAGAAGAACATTAACTCTATCCCAGATGAAACCAGGACAAGGGAAAACTGAGTTTTTCTAGTCTCTGAGTGAAGCAGCTTTTATGATTTGAATAAATTCCTTAAGTGTTTGTGTTTCAGATTTCAGACTAAAGAGTAGGGGGAAAAAAAATTATCTGCTTCCTTTCAGATCAGCAGGAACATGCCATTACAAGCTAATATTGGATCATCTGCAAGTTTTGTTGTTGTAATTTCATATCTTGTTATATTTATAATAAAGCACAAAAAACATTTGTAAGTAAGAAAAATTTTCACATTTAAAAAATTTAAAACATTCTATCCTGAAAACATTAACAAGGTATGAAAAATCATAAGAAGTTAAAAGTAATTTGGTCAAAGCCAGCAGGTTCCAAAAATATTTCAGATGAGAAGTACTGAGATATTTTCCTTTTGGGGTGGTGAGCTTATGCAATCAAAATACACAAATATTACCAAAAGAGATCAGAAATCTGTTTTGTGTAGCTTGTCTTTCATTAGATATTTTAACAACTTTTGTGGTGCATGTCAGAGTAGTAAAGAGATATTTTCATCCATTTTCTATGCCACATGAAGTCCTCTAAAAATACAACATTTTTTAACCTTGTTAGAGTAGGTAGATGTTTTCTCTGCAAAGAAAATTTAAGAGGAAAATAGAAATCAAACAATCCAGGTGATATTTGGTTGAATAATAAATGCATGAAGAGTATAGCTGCAGTTAGAGCAAGTAGATGCTGAGGGCAGGATTTAGCTGCCTATGTGCAGGTAGATAGTCTTATCTGAGGTGCTGCACAACATCCCACCTAGTCTCTGACAACCTAGAAGGCTACAGGTCTTTCAAAGATCTTGGGTTATGTCTACCGATACTTCACAGTCATTGTGAATTCTTCTGGACAACTCACGTGGCATAAGCCATGTACTTTTAGGCCATCGTAATATGATTAGGCTACTTTAAATGAAGAACAAAGCCAAGCACTTCCTAAAGTCAATGCCTACACTTGGACAGCTACCATTCCCCGCACTCTGCAGTGTTACTGGCAATATTACTTCTAAAAGCAGGAGCTGAGGTAGTTATATGTGGTACCAAAATTTAGGTGTTCCCATTATACCTTGAATACTTTATTCTAAAACATGGATTGTTTTGGTTTTTTTTTTTGATTTGACTTAATTTAAAAGTTCAATTTTTACTAGGCCAAAGTCAAATCAATATTTAAGTTAGTAAGCCAATTCTTATTGTTTGTTTTTATTTTAAATACCCTGAAAAAAACCCCACAAAAAAACCAACAACCCAAAACCAAACCTTTTACTTTAAGCCATTTCGTAACTAGAAGTCTATAATTTGCCCAGCTAAAGTCTGGCGGTCACACCTGAAGAAATTGGTGATAGCTTGGAAGCTATTTCCATATTTCTTGAGCTGCACAGTACAACCTTTTTCCATGTATTTTCACATCTATTGCAATAATAGGTTTTCCAAAGGAGTTTTTTTTGGTTTGCTCTCAGTTGCACGAGCACCTTTAGCCCGAAGTTTACAAATTATTACTTTGAAGTACTAAAATCCACTAGTAAAACAGGAAAGAAATAATTCACTCTTTGGCCTATGATTTTTTTTATCCAGTTTTATGCAGTATATCCCTATATGCACATATATACAATCTATAACTCTAAAAATCAGCACTAAGTTCATCACTTTTTTCTTACAGTCAGCTTCATTGAATATGCATTTAAGCAAGAGCTAGTAAAAATGGAAAGAGGTCATTTTATGTAAGAACGTTATGCTTATAGTAAATCCACAGGAGAGAAATGTTTCTATGCCTTCATCATATAAATATTTAGATTCTCTGAACACATTTTGGATCATACTATGGTCAACACAGCCTCTTTTTGAAGTCAATGGCAAGTGGCTTAATTAGGATTTCATAAACTCCAACTTTTCCTCTGCAATAAAACCCACATGTTCAAAATAATTTTCTCTTCCATTCTAAAAGCAAATATTTGCTTTAAAATTGTTTTTTCCTTGAAAGAAAATATTTGTTCCCAAACAAATGTTTCCAGTTCCTCCGCATACTGTTCTAATTTATTATTTTTAATTTCTTTAGAAATATTTCTCTCATGTGACACTTCTAAGTGGGCTTTATTCTGCCCCAATAGGAATTGGATTCATTAGGTTGTAATATATGTCTGTTTCCTACAGCCAGATATTCTGACAAAATACCATTTTATCTTGTTTTTGTAAGCCTTGAATTTCTGTCAATGTTTACACAGAAAAAGAGGGTCCAATATTAGTTTCAGTGCTCTGATAAATCTCATTTATATGGATACTGTCAGACATTTTCTATACTATTCTTTGTTGATAACATAATTACAATGGAAACTCTGGAAAGGAAACCATTTGCATTTTTACCCAGTGAGGGGAACCAACAAAGAAAGCTAAACAGCAGATCTCATGGGCTTCCTATGGTATGAATAGCTGAGTAATGAACTTTCAATGTCTTGCATGTCAGTGTGTTACACACCTTGTGATAGACATCTCATTTACCTAATAAATGCTGCAATTCTTATGGTCAAATTTGAAAATAGTTTCCATCAAGGAGAGCTTTAGCTCAAGTTAAAGAAAGGTCCATTGCCAGTTCTTAGTATTCGCATACTGCATATTGTTATTTCCATAGCTCAAGAGACTGCATTACTGCCCATAATTCCTTTTTAACCCTGCCTTACTCCTGCTGCCATGGAAACTCTAGGTGTCTGACAAGACAAGAAGTTCTCTCAGCAATTTTCTGCTGTTTCTTTTAACAAGCTTTGCCCACTGTCAAGTTTGCTGTAAGGACACGCATGTTACTTGAAAATGTAGGTTTAAGTTATTGAAAAAGCTCAGATATGACATGAGTTAGTACTAAGTTAGTTGCTTACTCTCGTAAGCAACACACCTCGCAGATAATAAATTTGCAGTTATTTCCAGGTAAGTAGTCAATATTTGTTTTCCACTGGGCAATGGAGGAAGTTGAATGGAATTTGATATTAACAGCATCTGTTTAGGTAAAGTTGGAAATAAAAACTTTACTCTGGGTTAGTTTTAAGAATACTTGCTCATTGTTACTGCTCAGTAAGTGGTGGTGTTATTATTGTGGTGTCATGTTTAGAGAGATTGTGTTTATTTTTCTGTAGAGAAACCAATACTTTGTTGACAATGAAATAATTTTCTTCCCTATTGCAGCCCGTTCTGTTATTTTTTGTAATAATCATGTGCTTTATTAGTCAATTTTCTATTGAATTACTGTGCTTCCAGCTGCTAATTTTCATCAGATACAACTGTCGCACAACACAACATCGTCTTATATCTCTAAAATTAAGAGAAGCTAAATTCAAGCTTGTTTGAACTCCAATGTTTTTTATGAATTTCAACACAAGAACCATGTATGTCATAAAGCCATGAAAAAGTCATATTATCCAACTTTTCCAGCCTTTCATCTGCAAAACCCTTTGATTTAGGCAAACTATGCTAATCTTATGGGGAAAGTCCCTGGCCAGCAAATGGGATCAAATGTGTTTATCCCAGAACGTGTCCTGTTGATCCACAGCATGACTTCAGCTTTCCCAGCTCTGTTTTGCTAGCTTTACCATACCAGAGGAACATGGACTTACACAGAGTCCCAAGCTCATTTCTACAGGAGACACAGATATAAAAATCCATCCTACTTTCAATTCCCTTAAGCCCTTTTGTTAGTTGCAGTTATTACATCAGAGACTGACTGGGACCTCCATAAACAACATACAACTTTTTCATTACAATACAGGGCAGGAGGAACGTGAATTGCCTGTTTCCTTTTCATACTAATGTGCCATTTTAAAAAAATCTCATTTCAGAACATTTTTTCTCCCTCCCTCCCCCCTGAATTGCATCTTTCAGTTCCTACTCATCCTTATAAGTCAGATGCAATTCGTGATCTTGCACAATAAATTAACAGGTTTTGGTTGCTTGGTAACCATAACCTCTTACTGATTTATTAGGAGTCAAGTGTTGACAGGAAAGAAGTGAATATTCTAATTTGCATTATTTTTGAGACCATTTCCCCACAGGTTTATGTTATGTGCTCATAGTATGTGCACTCTTTCTCATTTGTGCAAATGTTAATCCTTCCTTATCCCAGTGTGACAGCTGTGCATCTTTCTACACTGCTTGCATGAGTAAGCTCCTATTTATGCTCATACAGGTAGATTTTTCTGCAGCTCATCTGGAAGCCTCTGAAAATGTATCTTTTGAAGTAAATGAATGTACAAGGGTAAATAGAATATAGGTATGTCTTTCAGATGTTAATTTTTTATTCTAATTTCTGAGAATCAGGAAAAAAAAAGATGGCTGAATTTTGTATTCCTGGCTGTATTGAGTAATACCTTACATTAGTGAAGAATTGTTATCAAGTGATAGATTTCAAACTTCTAGGACTTCTGAAGTTAAAAAAAAAATCTATACATTGTGTGTTGCCAATGTATTTCTCTTATTTCCATAAATTACGATAGCAGCCAATGATCAATGTTCAATGTATGAACACAGCTCCAAAAAAAAGACTAAACAGAAGCAAGTGGCTAAACACAACTCTAGTATTCCTGTCAAATTATTAAATAACTAACTCATTAAACCACAGAGCCAAATTAGAAAAGCTGGCCATTTGTGCATGTAGACACACTGTAGTTAGGATAATTGGGACCAGCTGCTGTACTGTTTTGCTTCTGGAAGGGATCCAATACTATTTGAAGGCAGCATCACAACATGGAGGCAGGCTGCAGAGTAGTGATAGCTTTTCTGCTTCCACCCTTCAAGCCGTTTTTCCTCAAGCAGTTTATCTGACAGCTACGATGGCTCAAGCTCCATCCAGCTCATCTAGCAATCATAAACCAGCTGGAACAATTGAAGCTGGAATTAGTTAGTGAAAAACACATAATTGAAACCTCTCTCAGTAATTCATTATGGAGAGAGTTTTACCATCTCCAAACATATACCTGCTTTCATAGGCTATTACACCAGTACCAAAAACCCATTTACTTGGATTTAAAAGGCAAAATAGGATGAAAAGTAAGCTTTTTAATTACATATTTTCCAATTTCTAGTCCCAAATGTGTTCCATAGGGAAGAACAAAGTATTGCAAAATCTCGTTTTTAACTTGGCAATTTAGATACTATTGCATAGCACAGTATGAGGACTTATATAAACACGAGCTATAAAGGGTACTGCAAGAGTGCCTGAAAAAGACTGCATGTTAAGTGATCTTTTATTCCATTACATATATCTGGGTCAAAACAAAAAAGAATTTAAGGAAAATATTCCAAATCTTACAATAATAGGTATATATTTGCAAATTAAGTTACCATTTCCAAACAAATTTAAGAAGTAGCAGGGAAAGTGTTTTGTTGCTTATACGGTCTATGTCAATCTATAAAATACAAGTTTTTCTATCCTTTATAAAAACATATCTAATTTGGTAAAATTACAGCAAATCTGTAAGAACTGAGATTTAAATATGTAAGGAACTTAAACAAAAATTGTAGGATGGTGGTACTTGTAGACAGAATGCACAGTAAGCATCTAACTTTACTTTTTCACCTGTCTCAAGCAACAGATTCTGGTGCTGAACTTGATGACATTTTTTCTACTTTTTAAAGGATGGAAACTGAATGACAACTTTCAGAAAGAAAATATATTTTGGGGGTACAATAAATAAATAAATAAACAGAAACAAATACACCAAATCTTAGAATTAATTCTCAAATTAAAATAATTCAACCAGAAAAAAAGGTACTTGTGCATTTCAATTTTTTCCACTTGATTGAAAAGGAGGGGTTTTTTGGCTTAATTGGAAACAATGATGAGTATGCATATCTACAGAAAGCTTCTTTCCACAGAAAGTAGAATTCTGCTGTATAAATATATCACAACTTGTCTAGGGAAGCATCAAATATTCTTCACTGCAGATTAAGTCTGTTATTCCTTTTGTCTTCTAAAGTAAGTTTCTGAGAAAAAATGAAAAGGTTTTCTCTTTTTTTCTCTTTTTTTCTCTTTTTTTCTCTTTTTTTCTCTTTTTTTAAGGACTCTAAATCCACCCATAACCTATAATTTAAGACATTATCCTCCAAATAGATCAAAATCCACACAACAAAGAGGCAGCTTTAGCACCACTGTATGTCAGGTACAGCCTATTGTCAGGTGCTGACTAATGTATAAGGGTCATCTAAATTAAAATCCTTAGACATAAACACACTTTGAAGAAAAATAATGTAAATTATTAAAGTTATATTTTCATTCATATAACTAAACCCCCAGTCATTGCCAAAGATCTTTTCCTCACCAAGTGAATTCTTGGGATTATAATCTGAAATGCATACTGAGGATCAACATAAAAAATGTTACTGCAAGTGTGTTATACAGCAATACAGATCAGAGATCTCATTAACATTACAATCATCTTCCAGTTTCCTCATGTGCTGGTTTTGGCTGGGTTAATTTTCTTCATAGTAGCTGGTATGAAGCTAAAGTTTGGATTTGTGCTGACAACAGTATTGATAATACAGAGATGTTTTAGTTACTGCTGAGAGACAAAGATTTTTCTGCTCTTTATCCCACCCCACCAGTGAGTATACTGGGAGTGCACAAGATGCTCAGAGAGGACACAGCTGAGACAGTTGATCCCACTGACCAAAGGGATATTCCATAACATCTGAAGTCACACTCAGTGTATAGAACTGGGGGGAGAAGTGGGGCATTCAGAGTGGTGACATTTGTCTTCCCAAGTAACCTTTGTGTGTGATGGAGCCCTGCTGTCCTGAAGGTGGCTGAACACCTGCCTGATGATGGGAAGTAAAAAGTTAATTCCTTGTTTTGCTTTGCTTGTGTGCATGGCATCTCAGCCCACAAGTTCTCATTTTAAGCCTTTCAATTCTCTTCCCATTCCATTGGAGGGCAATGAGTGAGCAGCTGTGTAGTTGCTGGCTGGGGTTAAACTGCAACACTCAGCTCCTAATAACTTAGAAAATAAGCAGGAGAATAACACAGCTGAATACCTGTCACTAACATATTTCCACCAAAACAAGACAGTCTTTCTTGTAAAAGTAAATAAAATTCAAGAGCCATCAGATTTAAAAGATAGTGTTAAAAAGCCTCAAGCAACATAAATTACAAGACAAATATCAGCTAAGTAGATACATTTAGTCTAATTGAGCAAGTAGAATTATGTATTACAAGTAAGAAATGCTATGCCAATATCATCTGCCCATTTTTGGAGATGAACCATAACTCTCCAAGGGCAAGCCAAGAAATAAATTGCAACTCAGCTATCACCAATTGAGGTCCTGACACCTTCTTTCCCGGAAAAAAAATTGAAGTACCAGTCCTTTATTAAGCTCTGAATACGCTGCTTCTGGAATGATAGCTACAGCAGTCATCATTCTTTTCCAAAAAATGGATGTATGTTCCACAACCTCTACTGCCCATCTTTCAGAGAAGAGCCATCCCCTCTTGTTGCCTGTTGTAAGCTGTAGCCCAAGCGGTCAGCACAACACAGAGGGCATTTGTTTTCTGTTACTGCTGCAGGCACAGCAGGAAGGGGTTACCCTTTTCACCACTGCTTCAACTTTCTAAACACTCTTTTTCATGTAACATGAAATACCTCATGTCTTTGCCATCTGACTTTGAAAGACTGTCATATAAACTTTTCAAAACTTGAGCAATAATAAAAATGTCTGTATTCACTTACATACTACAGTAATTTTATGTTCCCTTTTCCATTTATTTTTAAATCATGAAAAATTTACACTTTCTCCTTAAGTAGAGAACTTGTGTTTTACTTCTCTCAGTTTTAAGCTAGATATCTATCAAGAACTCGTTGCTATACATGAAGAGCTTACAGTGCAATGCGTTAACTGCAGGGCTGTGTTAGGCTATTCTGATTAAAAAACCTGATTGGAGGTAGAAGGAGGACACACACAAAGTTCTATACGTTGCCAATTTCTCCAAGTTAGGAAAAATATTGTTTTTTAATGAGTTGAAAATAGTTTCCAATGAATCACTAAGTAAAAAAAATAAAGCTATGCGAAACAAGATTTTTGCTCTTGTAAAGTCTCTGAGAAAGGAAAGAAGGGCTTTTAAAGAGATGATGATACAATTTTTCTTCTGTGTATTGTCCAGAAGCATCATGGTTTTTTGGTCATTCTTACAGGTAACTCAAAACATTATGTTCTAGTGAGACCTCTCACATGCAGAACAGTGCTCTGAACTTCTGAGACATTTCCAGCCCAGGCCCTTGTTGCTGAACCTTACTTAGTGCTGTAAGACAAAATTATGTCTCCTTCCTCTGTAGCTCTGTATAGGTAGAGTATTGTCTTCAAGCTCTTAATTGAAACTCTTCAACATGCTGCAATTTTAAAAGCTGGCTTTTAAAAATAAAACCAGGACCGGGGTGGGGAGTGGGGGGGAATGTACTTTCAAGAAATATTGTATTACTACAAAGTTTAGATTAATTACAGACAGATATGTACATTGAGCCGGAAGATTGCTTTATCCTGTGGAATTGATTTGTCTTCTGGAAAGCAGAAAAACACTAGGAGATTCTACCTCCATTTCACTTGTACCACTGACACTAGAATGCATGACACTTAGTTGCCAAATTTCAAACATATGTACATGGATTACAAATCAGGAGAATTTCTTACATGAGAATTAAGATCCTGATCCTTCAAATGAGAGCATCTGCTTGAAATTTGTCTGTATTATTTAAGTACAGAAATCCCTGAGAAAGTACCTGTCTTTACATCCAGGTTCTGTTTAAATAATGATCTTAAACTGTGATTTACTTTAGATCTAGACACAATTTATTTATTAGAAATCAAAGACAACCAATTTGGCTAAACAGAAGAGACTCAACCTGCTTACACTTACTACAGTAAAAGGAAATACTTTTCTAGTACATAAGTTATCTAATTGTGTGGAAATCTGTCCATGGGGAAAAAAAAAAAAATCATAGAACCATAGAATGGTAGGGGTTGGAAGGGACCTTTAGAGATCATCTAGTCCAACCCCCTTGCAGAAGCAGGTTCACCTAGATCAGGTCACATAGGAACATGTCTAGGAGGTTCTTGAAGACCTCCAAGGAAGGAGACTCCACAACCCTTCTGGGCAGCCTGATCCACTGCTCTGTCACCTGCACAGTAAAATAGTTTTTTCTTATATTTAAGTGGAACTTTTTGTGTTCCAGCTTCATCCCATTACCCCTTGTCCTGTTGCTAGCTACAGTAGACAAAAGGGATGCCCCAACCTCCTGACATTCACCATTTAGATATTTGCAAATGTTAATAAGATCTCCCCTCAGTCTCCTCCAGACTAAACAGCCACAGTTCTCACAGCCTTTCCTCATATGAAAGATGTTCCAGTTCCCGGATCATCTTGGTGGCCCTGTGCTGGGCTTTCTCCAGAAGTTCTCTGTCCCTCTTAAGCAGAGGAGCCTGGACACAGGCTCCAGATGAGGCCTCAACAGAGCAGAGTAGAGGGGGAGGAGAACCTCCCTTGATCTGCTGGCTACTCTCTTCTTGATGCACTCCAGGATGCCATTGGCCTTCTTGGCCAAGAGGGCACATTGCTGGCTCATGTTTAGTTTATTATCAGTCAGGACTCCCAGGTCTCTCTCTGCAGAGCTGCTCTTCAGCAGGTCAATCCCCAAACTGTACTGGTGTGTGGAGTTGTTCCTCCCAAGGTGCAGGACTCTGCACTTGTCCTTGTCGAACCTCATGAGGTTCCTCTCTGCCCAACTCTCAAGCCGATTGAGATCCTGCTGAATGGCAGCACAGCCTTCTGGGGAATCAGCCAGTCCTCCCAGTTAGGTGTCATCAGCTGCCTTGCTGAGGGTACACTCTGTCCCTCATCCAAGTTGTTGATTAAGATACTGAACAAGACTGGCCCCAGAACCGATCCCTGTGGAACTCCACTGGCCACAGGCCTCCAAATCGATTCTGTGCCATTGATCACCACTCTCTGGGCTCTTTCATTCAGTCCACCTCAATGTCCACTCTTCCAAGCCACACTGCTTGAACTTTCTGATGAGGATGTTATAGGAGACAGTGTCAAAAGCCTTGCTGAAGTCAAGGTAGATGACATCTGCTGCTCTCCCCTCGTATAGCCAGCCAGTTATACTGTCATAGAAGGCTATCAGGTTGGTCAAACAGGATTTCCCATTGGTGAAGCCATGTTGGCTCTCCTTGATAACCACCTTTTCCTTCATATGTTCAGTGATAACATTCAGGATGAGTTGTTCCATCACCTTTCCAGGGATGGAGGTGAGGCTGACAGGCCTGTAGTTTCCTGGGTCATCCTTCCTGCCCTTTTTGAAGACTGGCATGACATTGGCCTTTCTCCAATCCTCAGGCACCTCACCTGTCCTGCATGATTGTTCAGAAATGATGGAGAGAGGCTTAGCAATCACATCAGCCAGCTCCCTCAGCACTCTAGGATGTATCCCATCAGAACCCTTAAGAGCCTTAAGCTTGGCCAACAAGTCCTTAACCTCTTCCTCTGCCACCCAGGGCAAGTCCTCTGCTGTCCTGGCCATCCTATTATCCTGACTCTACTTCCCGAGGGCTGGCCTTGGATGTAAAGACTGAAGCAAAGAAGGCATTCAGTACGTTGGCCTTCTCTGCATCCTCAGACACCAGGGCACCCTCAGTGTTTAGCAGCAGGCCCACATTCCCCCTCACCATCCTTCTGCTGCTGATGTACTTGAAAAATGCCTTATTACTGTCCTTAACTTCCCTGGCTAAATTTAATTCTAGAAGGGCTCTAGCCTTCCTGGTTGCACCCCTTCATGCCCTGGCAATGTTCTTATACTCTTCCCAAGAAGCCAGCCCCTGTTTCCACCTCTCATAGATGGCTGCTTTCTACCTGAGTTGTCCTGCCTCTTCCACATAGGATCTTGAACTCTACCATCTCGTGGTCGCTGCAGCCGAGATTGCCTCCAATTTTCACATCCCCAATCATACTCTCCTTATTTGTCAATACCAGGTGCAGCAGTACACCCCTCCTTGTTGGTTCCTCGATCACCTGCAACAGGAAGTTGTCATCTACAATCTGTAGGAACCTCCTGGACTGTGTGTACTTGGCTATGTGGCTATTCCAGCAAATATCAGGGTGGTTTAAGTCCCCCATGAGGACCAGGGATTGTGATCATGAGGCAGCTCTCAGCTGTTCGTAGAAGGCCTCATCCACCTTCTCCTCCTGATCAGGTGGCCTTTAGCGGACTCCTACAACAATATCACCTGCCTTGCCCTGCCCATTAATTTTTACCCATAAGTACTCTACCCGCTCCTCATCCCCACCCAGGCACAGTTCAGTACACATTAATTGCTCCCTCACATAGAGAGCAACTCCACTTCCACGCCTTGTTAGTCTGTCTTTCCTGAACAATACATAGCCCTCCATGAAGGGACTTGGATTTGAAATCTGATTTACATAGGTGGAAATCTAACCAAGGCCAAAATGACTTGAATGAATGATTTCAGAGCCTGTTTAAGAGTTTGCCCTGTGGCACTCTTTTTCTTCATTTTATATGAGAAGATATGTTAAACTTGTCAGCTATTTTAAAGCATGGATTTATTCTGTTCTACTAATTAAAAATCTCAAGGGCCAATAGATAAAGACCATTACAGGATGAAATCACTGACCACTGGCTCACTATATCAAGTTACAAATGCTTACCTGATACTAAATTCCTAGACACAGAAAACATACTCTAAAGCATGTAGTTTCAGTGTTCAACTAAGTAGGCTGGTGTTTCCAGAGAAAGCAGGAAGCAATGTATAGAATTTCATCAGATAACCTGCAGAACTTGAAAGCTTGAGCAAGATCATGGCCAACAGGGTGCCCAGAGAGGAATATAAGGGGTTGTGGCACTTTCTGATGCTCAAAGTGAAGGAAATTCCCTGTATGTTCCCCTGGAAAGAGGAAAGAATATTTTTTTCACCTTGGAAATGAGGCAATCAATTTGGTCATGGGTTGTAGAGTAGTGCATCCAGTGCTATTTTCCTAGCACAGAAAGAAAAAAAAACCTCAAAACCACTGATTCCCCTGTTTATTGAAGATAATTTCTGAATTACCTCACTTTATAAGAATCTCTGGGCATTTTCCAAGATTTAAGAGCTGCCAATTTAAGAAGATTCCACATACAAGTTGTAAAACAGTGTATAAGCTTGCAATACCATCCCTATACACACCTTTTTTTTTTTTTTAGTACCGTCTCATGTGTTAGTTCTATTATCTGGGCACATGGTCAGTCTAAAATTTACTCAAGTATATAGTGAGATGTCCAGCAAAGCAATGACTTATTTTCCTTGGGTTTTGAGGGATTCTTTTTGCAGATCTCTTTGCAGAAGAGTAGACTAAGACTTCTCGTAACTTCAGAGGCAGAGCTGCAGGTTAGAGAATCAATCTCTTCCTCTTTCAGTAATTCTTTTTTTAGTATAAGCATGGAGGCTGAGAAGAATTCATCACTCTACCTTGAGTCACAGGAAGAAAAAAGATGGGAAAAAGGTGTTGAAGAAATAAGTGTGTGTATATAGACTCCTCTTTTTGTACAGCAGGTCATCTGGCAAAATGCAGTTCAGACCTGACACCCAGGTGAGTGTTCTATATGCCAGACAGGCCTAGCTTCCCAAATATCTATCAGATTCACATTCTACCCCAGTGACCATCTCACACATTGCTTAACATCCTGTAGAGTTTCTACACTAGCCTTTTGCCATCTGAGGTGCAAGAGATAAGTTGTGGTAAGGAGGTACTAAATCCATAGAGACAAAGCTGCCAGTTTCTAGGTCCAGTGAGGAACAAGGATGTACGAGTATTTCCAATAAGAACAAATACAAATATATTTATAACACATGTATATATACACAGCCCACAGGTCGAACACTCAGCATTCATAAGCATAAGCAACACCAGTGGCTTCAGCTTGTTCTTATTTCTGGCAGTTCAGCATGAAGGCCTGACAGTGGGAAATGCATAACCTATATTTGCCCCTCTGTAGTAGCTGGGCTTAGACAACCTGGCCCATCCAGTAGCTGCTTCTGGATCCTCAATTTCTGGCACTTGGATGTGCAAGCCCCAAGGCCTCTATCGCTACTGAAGCCACTGGTACACACTTCACACACACATAACAACACAGATCCACACAGCTGATCCCTCTAATAACTGGCCTTACTCAGCCTATTCACTTGCCAGCTTCAGTCCCTCACACCTCAAGGGAGGCACACACAAGAAGGCTGCAAGCAGTCCTCAGTCTCCATGGTCTTTCCAGAAGATAGCTCATGAAGATACCTCACTCCTAGACACACACTCTGGGCTCCCAACCCATTTATTCCACTTACCAACCAGTCCAGCTTGATAGCCACATGGGTATACAGACTCTCACCCGTTCCAACTATTGACACCAGACACTTGTGCCTCAAGATCTCATCCAAATGTTTTTCCCTTGCATCTCATGATGAGCTGAATAGTCCTTCCAGACAGCACCCTGCTGAGCAGCCCAAAAGATGCTCCTGAGGGCCTTTCCTTTGAATCATCATTCTAGGCACTACCTCCAGATCATGAGGTCGGGACAGCCTCGGGAGGCAGCAGATCAGGATGCTTGTCCATCTACCAAGGTTATGAGTGTTCCCCAGACCATCTTTGCTCCTCTGCACTCCTTTCTCTGCTTGGATGGGAGCCTTTTGTCACATAATCAAACAATGACAGTTGTGAAAGGAAGAGTTTGTGAGAGAAATACAAATACCAGCATATGATTAGGGTTTTCAGATAGGTTCATTAGTGGGATGAGCAACCATAACATTAGTCCACATGGAAGTCAAATAATGTCTCAGTTAAACCATCCAAGCCACAGATTCAGTTCAAGTTGAATTCGAGCATACCAAAATAAAGTGAATCTCTGTGACACTGCATACTCTGAGCCATGAAAATAATCTCATTGCAAAGTATTTGTAATCATTTTTGGACACTGTTAAATTTTGTAGAGAGAAAATTAGTTACAGTTGTAGAAAAAAATTTGAAATGTCAACAATGAAAGCTTTTTGTTGATTGCAAAAGACATTTTCCATCTGGTCTCAGGCATGAAAATATCCTGAAGTGACCTGCATATGCCAGAGCTCAGCTGAACTGAAAGATAATGTAATCCTGCAAAAGCCTCCAAACAGGGAAAAGCCATTACATTTAGGGCTAGATCCTTTTCCACTGAAGACAGCAACAGATCTTCCATTGACTGGTTTGGCAAGACAGGCCTCAAAGAGAGCCAGTGTAATACTTTTGATATGCAGGCACAGATGCACACAGACTAACCATAAGCTACATCCACTTAAGTTAAATAATTGGAAGAAATGAAGAAATCTAGAATGATATTCCATCCCATTGATATTTGGGCTTTACTGTCACAATACGATCAGGAAGTAGTGCATTGAAACGGTTCATATGAACTACAGTTAACAAAAAGGATTATTTTCCAATTGCAGGAAGAGGGAGGACAGTTAAAGAGCAGTTGCAACCTTAACAACACACATTTTTCCCCTCATTACAACTTAAATTCTGTGAAATCACAATATATTGTCTCCTACAACATAAACATAGTAAAAGCCAATTACAATAAGTCTCTACAAAAATGCTCATAAGCACACTTGTGGCTCTCCAAATGGTTCTTATAACACATATCAAAAGTGGATATGAATATCTTGCTATTAGCCATTGCACAAGTGGACTGTAACAGGGACTCAATTAGCTATAATAATGTAACATATAATATATTTAGATATTAAAATTTGAAAATGAATATTAATTACTATAAATAATAAGGCTATAAATCTCATTAACAGTAATGTAGTGAGCTACAATATTTGTTTTATTTACTCATCTAAGGGAATACTTTGAATAAGATTTTACATCATTCAGCTCCAGCTTGCCTATTTCCTTGCCCATGTCTGATTTGCCCAATTTGCTGAGCTCTTTTCTAAGTGCTTTGTAGATTTGCTTAGAGGACACAGCAGATAAGTTTTGAACATACTGGTTCTAAACAGAAAAAGACATTAGATTTCTTTCCACTATCAACAATGCATGATTATTTTCTAAGTCTAATAAAACAAAGGTATGTGCTTTTAGTGTTTGTTTCAATGCAGTATTTTCTTACCAATTATTTTCTACAGAACTTGAAGCTCTGGATTGCATCCTTCTAAATTTAGCTCTTTTCCACAGTTACATTAGAAGCTGTGTGTTCAGAAGTTTTAGGTACCTGTAGTTTTGTAGACTAACTCCACACTGCTGAAGGCTAAATCACACCACAACTCATCTGTATTACTTGACTAAAGAAACAAGAGCCAAGCAAACCTTCTGGCCACTCAGATGAGACAGGTTGTTTATCCTCAAGAAGAGGGAAAAATGAAGTGACAATCAAAATATTGATCTCAGCTATTACAGTATTGTTTTAACACGCTGTTAATTGCCACGTAACAAATCATCCCTTCAGACCTGGTCTTTTGAAGGATGTGGGACGTGCATCAGTATCTTGGGGAAAAAGAAGCACAGCATCCACTGGCTTAGTCAGCCAAGCCACATATCCA
Organism: Colius striatus; assembly: GCF_028858725.1. NCBI lineage: Eukaryota > Metazoa > Chordata > Aves > Coliiformes > Coliidae > Colius > Colius striatus. The sequence continues at coordinate 31,359,213 of NC_084761.1, forward strand.
TTAGGATTCCCTTATTGTTTTGAAAGAGTCAGAAGAAACTCAGCAGCACTTTTTTGCAGTACTGATCTTTGGAATCATACATAGGCTGACACACAACATTGGCTTTTGAGAAGAAGCCAAGTGTTTGACATTGCCAACACTCATGTCAGTCCCAGCACTAAGATCTGAGTAATTCTTCCATGGCTGCATGGAGGCAGAATTTTTCCTCCCTTTAGAGTCGGTCACAGTTAAGTTCTAAATTCATAACTGGAACATAATTCACACAGCAATTTACATGCACAGAGAGATTATGTGGCCTCACTTTGGAATGCTGCACCACAAAGGAAGTTTCTATAGTTATTTAAAGCAAACAAGCCTTTCCCCAGCTATTAAAGAAATTTAATCTTCTTATCCCTATATGGAAGCAGTCTTTGTTTATGTATAAAAAAAATTCCCTTGCAATGTCCTAGCCACTCACCATGAAGTTTTCTCTTTTCTTTTTGCTTTGGTAAAGAAAATGAGAAGGAATGTGAAAAACTTTTATTAGGTGTTTGTTATCAATTACAAGATAATGAAAAACAGCCAAGTTAATGGAAAAAAGTCATCCCTGCATTCTGAGTTAGATTTTCCTTTTCCCATGGGAAATTTCGTAAGAAGGACAAAGGGGAAACACTCTGAAAAGTTTCTCAGATGATTCCAGCAGGGCCAACAGAGGGACAGAGTATTTTTTCCACTCCTCTTCCTGAACAGTTGGAGTACCCTTGTATCTTGTACGCTGTACTAATGCCATAGAGAATCAGGTGTATTCTTCCAGAGAATTAGTTCAAGCTTATACATCTTCCTCCCCTAGCTACCCATGAAGACCAAAGCATAGGCAAAGCTATTATGTTAGACTGATTACGAGCATCACAGGCAGTAAACAGGAGTGGCTGCTGATTCCTTCTGAATTCCTGCTTTGATAAATGGGTGAGAAGTGTGTTAACAGGGAAAGAACTGCATAGATCAAAGGCCTCAACCACAAAATTTTTCCTTGCAATGCTTTTTATATTAGTTTCTCAATGAACTTGAGAAATAGATTGCAAGCTATTAAATATTAATATCTGTTGGATGTTTTGCATGGAGTTGTCCTAAATACTGTGCTTGTGTTCAAACTGTCCTAATCAATGTTCCCATTACTATAAAGACAGCTACAAGAAAAAGAATTGAGCATCTTTCCCATAAGAGCAAATCACATCCTTCAAATACATAATTCTTTGTCCATGCATCTCTTCTTGGAAAATCTTGTGATATAAACAGTACAATTTCAAGGAGAAAAAAACCATCTTCTAGGCATATGAAAAGATATCCCATTTATAATGATTTTATAACATTGCAGAACACTTAAAATGTCACAGTAACTGCTAGTCTAAAGTCTGTGCAAATCACCATAAGGCTACAGGTGCATTATCAAGTTAAGCACAATACTAAAGCTCACACAAAAATATCTCATCATAAAGTTTCACCTTCAGTCTTTTGGGGCTTTAATACAAAATAATTATAATCCAAGAATCCTATGTAAGAAAATAATATGTTTTGGCATTCTACGTAGTGTGAAATAAGAAGCAGAAAAACCAACATCAGCTCAATTGACATTGATACCTTTATACATACAAAAGGTTAAATCATCAGATTTAATTGTACCAATTGTTAGGCTTGCCAAGGGGGAAATAGAAATGTTGAATTATTATTACATTGTGTGGACATTTTATTTCATGTGCCAAGGTCTGAGCACAGCTGAGCTCCCTCATGTGAAAGTATCTAGAAGGCATGTTTTACTTCCCAAGAGTTTTACTATAAGTAATAAAAAATTTCACTTGTTATCCAAATGGTATTCTATTTTTAGATGTGGTAAGAGGTCCATATGTATTCCTTATGATATCCATATCCTGCATTATTGCCCTAGGGATGAAGCGTCTACAAGTCATCATTAAAAATAAAATGTCATCCCAAACTTCTAATGTCTACCATTCATTAAGAAGTGATCTTTTCTCAGCTGTAATAACATAAGTTCTGTATTTATTTATCTGTTTTATCCTTTATTCCAGTCTCTGGAGTTCAGAAAACTTACTTTTTGGCTGTGTTTCATGGCACGGTCAACCGTTAATTAAGTCAATCAACGTTGACAAAAGTAAACCATCTCCATTCTAGACTTTTGGGGAACTCATATGATCTCAGTTTGATAAAGAAACAAAAAAGATTAATCTAGTTCATCCAAGCTTTCCTTCTCCCATTCCACTTAGGAAGGGTATCCTTTTGCCTATGTCTATCAGCCATGGCTAGCCTTTTCATCTGCCATTAGGATTGGAAGAAAGCTTTTTAAGTACTATCTAATGACAGCAGAATGATAAGGAGAAAAATAAAAGCAGATATGGAGGGGAAAGAAAACAATTAAGATACTGTAGGTGGGTGCTAAAATGCTAGTTTCAGGAACGTGAAAGGAGATAGCATCAGACTTGCGAAGAAGTGGGGGAATCACAGCCCTGCTGTGTGGTGCAGGAAAGCTGGGAGTGCTGGGAAATGGAGCTGTGGTGGGAGGCAGGATCAAAGGCACTTGGTTTCAACTGCAAATGCCCCGACAGGAAACAGTTGTATCTGGGTACGCTGCTGCAGGAAGGCTTTTCTCCTTGTCAGTGCTTTGGTGACTTTACTGTAGGAGCTGGTGGAAGTGCTTGTGAAGCCAGTCTCCATCATCTACCAGCAGTCCTGGCTCAGAAGGGAGGTACCAGAGGAGTGAAGGATAGCTAATGTGATACTCATTTACAAGTAGGGTTGGAAGGATGATCCTGGAAACTACAGGCCTGTCAGCCTAATGCTTCAGTGCCAGGAAAAGTTATGGAACAGATCATCCTGAGTGCCATCCAGAGGCACATACAGTATAATCAAGGGTTCAGGCCCAATCAGCATGGCTTTATGAAGGGCAGATCCTGTTTGACCAAACTGATCTTCTTCTATGACAAGATGACTCACTTAGTGGATGAGGGAAAGACTGTGGATGTGGCCTTCCTGGATTTCAGTAAGGCCTTTGACAGTCTCTCACAGCATCCTCCTGAAGAAACTGGCTGCCTATGGCTTGGATGGACCTGCTCTGAGATAGGTGGAAAACTGGCTGGATGTCCAAGCCAAGAGAACCATAGTGAATGGAGTTAAGTCCAGTTGGCAGCCAGTTACCAGTGGTGTTCCTCGGGGCTCGATGTTGGGGCCAGTTCTATTTAACATCTTTATCAATGATCTGGATGAGGGGATTGAATGGCTCCTCAGTAAATTCACATTTAGTTCCAAACTGGGTGGGTATATAGACCTGCTTGAGGAAAGAGAGGCCCTTCAGAAGGACTGGGACAGGTTGGTGCAATAAGCCAAGGCAAGCTGCATGAGGTTCAACAAGGCCAAGTGCTGGGTCCTCCATTTGGGCCACAACAGCCCCATGCAATGATAAAGGCTTGGGACAGAGTGGCTTGAGAGCTGACTTGCAGAAAGGATTTCTGGGGTGTTAATCAAAAGTGGGCTGAACATGACCCAGTAGCATGCCCAGGTGGCCAAGAAGGCCAATGGCATCCTGGCCTATATCAGAAATAGTGTGACCAGTGAGACCAAGGAAGTGATTGTCCCCTTGTACTTAGCACCAATGAGTCCTCTAATACTGTGTCCAGTTCTGGGCCCCTCACTAGAAGAAGGACATGGAGGTTCTGGAGTGTGTTCAAACAGTGAAGGTGGTGAAAGGTCTAGAGAATAGGTATTATGAGGAGTGGCTGAGGAAGCTGTGAATCTGTAGTCTGGAGGAGATTGATACAAGATATCATCACCCTCTACAACTATCTGAAGGAGAGTTGTAGTGAGGTGGGGGTCAATCTCTCCAGTAACAAATTATATGACTGATTTTCTGATGAATGATATGTATGATTTTCTTCAAGACAGCTAATTTAAAATTTGCCCTTTTCAGTTAGCTTCTTACACAAAGTTCATTCATCACTACATTTCTTAAGAATATGCTCTTTCAGTCACCTAGAAAAGCTTTCTCAGTTCTCCCATATTAAGTTTTGTATTTCATAAGTAACTATACTCCTCTGTTCCTCAAGTTATCTATGATCATTAATAACAGCAGTTTGGATTCATTTGACACCTGTAGATGTTGGTACTAGGAAAGGTAGAGTGGCAAACTCAACTACTTTCTGTAATTTAAGACATTCCCTATTGTACTTGTCAAAGGTTACAGCCTCAACATCCCCTTTCCAAAACCCGTTCTTGCTCTCAAGAAACACCAAGGATACTGAGCACCTTTCCCCACTTCCCACAAACCAAGCATCTTTGGTAGGTAGGCAGTGGCAACCAAACTCCCTCAGTGAAAAAGGGAGGAAAGTACTTACCTGCTTTCAGGTGGCCACCAGCACAGGGTAGTTCCTTCAGGAAAATGAGAGAACAGTGGATCCCACCAATTCTCCAGCAACCATTGAGCAAGGGCAAGAAAACAAACCAGGGTTAAGGTACAGGAAAAAACATAGCAGTTCAGTGAAAGAGCTGGAGGTTAAATAGGTCTACAGGCCAAATATGTCTAAATAGGCTAAGGCTGTGGGGGAGGACCACAGGAGAGGCTGGTCAGGACTAGTAACACCTATTAATGCTTCTCAAGCCCTAACACTTGCATCTGTAAAAGGAATTTGGATCTAAAATTTCACAGCATCTGGTGTTATCTGGAAAAATTGAATCTGAGCAAATTGGCACTACTGGTCCTAACTTTTAACCAAAATTAAGCACCAACAGAGCTGCCTGTCAATCTTTTAAGAAACAGCAAGTTCAAAATCCAAACAGAGCAAGTAACAAATCAGAAGACTGGGTGGAAAAAAAGCTTAAAACTAAAGAACCCCCTTTCATCAGATCATATAATGCCTTAAAAATCATGCATTACTTAATTCTTAAAAAAAAAGACAATGTTTTATTGATAGATTCATATCTATCACATTCTTAAGATAGAGGGATATGGTTTAGTTTAGTGATGGGCCTGGCAGTGTTAGGATAGTGATTGGACTCGATGAGCTTAAAAGTCTTTTCCAACTGAAATTATTCTATGATTCCATTATTCTATTAGGTAAATAAATCCCTGTATTTTCTTTAAGGAAAAGTTTTTCTGACTCTTATGCTTTATGAAGAACGATCAAAGGAGTATCAAAGGTTTTGGGTAACATAATACAAATATGAGCCTTTTGTAAATTCAGAACTACTTCCTTTCATTACTATGTTCCAAAGTTCATAATGACCAGTTTCAGCACTGATTCTTCTCAAATCACAGTGGAATCTAACAAAACAAATTGAGACTTAGAAGTGTCAGGTACAAGTGAGTTGATCTTCAAAATTTTATTTCCATCTACTTGAAAATATTAGCAGTACTACACATAACAAACTCCATAGTTTGGGAGTTTCAGTAGAAATCCCCTCTGTCATGTGTATCTCTAAAAGTAATGGTACAGCTTGGCAATATGGCGTACCTTATTTAGATTAACAAATTACTTCTGATAAGAATAGCAATTAGCCATTTCTTTTGTCCATTAGGATTACCATGGAGTTCAAACGCCATTTCAGAAACCATTTCAGACATTTCAAATGGCAGTTTGTCCTCCAAAACTAAGTATAACTCTATATCCTAGATGGTTATTAGAAACAGTATTCATAAAGAGTGACTTCACAAAATGTTAACCTTCTCAGCTTTAGAAAACTTTAAAACATTACACAGTTTTAGTTAAAACAATTAAAAAATAATTGTTAATTAATTTTCATTAAAATTAATGAATTATTAATTAATAATGAATGAATTAAGATTCATTTGAGTCTTGTTTTAATTTTTATTTATTTAAAATCTGAAGTAAAATGTGGGTTTAATTTCAAATGAGTGCTTTTATGACAAATTTTGTAGCTGTCATACATATCTAATTGAATGCAAACAAAAAAATACATAACAGAAATTCAGTTCTATAGCAGCTTTGGGGGCTTGATTAAATCCTAAGAAGAACTAATAATAACAAAATAGAATGATAACTATCATTGTATATCTTTCATTGTCAAATTAATAAGAGTACTGATTTTGGAATAGTTTAGATTTTTTTTTTCTGGAAAGAAAATAGTTTTATATCAAAACCATATCTTTAATATTTACAGCTGTAATTAAAAATACAAACTTATCATAGAATCATAGAATTAATGAATGGTAGGGGTTAGAAGGGACCTTTAGAGATCATCTAGTCCAACCTCCCTGCCAAAGCAGCTAGTAACAGGACAAGGGGTAATAGGGTAAAGCTGGAACACAAGAAGTTCTACTTAATTTAAGAAAAAACTATTTTACTGTGAGAGTGATGGAGCAGTGGAACAGGCTGCCCAGAGGGGTTGTGGAGTCTCCTTTTTTGGAGGTCTTCAAGACCCTCCTGGACATGTTCCTATGTGACTTGATCTAGGTGGACCTGCTTCTGCAGGGCTGTTGGACTAGATGATCTCTAAAGGTCCCTTCCAATCCTACCATTCTATGATTCTATGATCAGATCACACAGGAATTCGTCAAGGTTGGTTTTGAAGACCTCCAAAGACGGAGACTCCACACTCTCCCTGGGCAGCCTGTTCCAGTGCTTCATCACCTTCACAGTAAAGTAGTTTTTTCTTATGTTTAAATGGAACTTTTTGTGTTCCAGCTTCTTCCCATTACCCCTTGTCCTGTCACTAGATACAACAGAAAAAAATGAGATGCCCCAGCTTCCTGACTCCACCATATAAACATTTGTAAGTATTAAAAAGAGCCTCCCTTAGTCTCCACTTCTCTAGACTAAACAGCCCCAGTTCCTGCAGCCTTCCCTCATAAGGAAGATGCTCCAGTCCCCTGATCATCTTGGTGGCCTTGTGCTGGACTCTCTCCAGAAGTTCCCTGTCCCTGTTGAGCTGAGGAGCCCAGAACTGGACACGGGACTCCAGATGAGGATTCACCAGGGCAGAGTAGAGGGGGAGAAGAGGAAGAAGAACCTCCCTTGACCTGCTGGACACTCTCTTCTTGATGCATCCCAGGATGCCATTGACTTTCTTGGCCATGAGTGCACATTGCTGGCTCATGTTCAGTTTATTATCAACCAGGTCTCTCTCTGCAGAGCTGCTCTTCAACAGGTCAATCTCCAGACTGTACTGGTGCATAGGGTTGTTCCTACCCAGATGCAGGACTCTACACTTGTTGAACCTCATGAGGCTCCTCTCTGCCCAACTCTCAAGCCGATCGAGATCCTGCTGAATGGCAGCATAGCCTTGTGGGGAATCAGCCAGTCCTCCTACTTGCTGTCATCAGCCAACTTGCTGAGGGTACATTCTGTCCCCTCATCCAGGACATTGATGAAGATGTTGAATAAGACTGGCCCCAGAATCGATCCCTGTGGAACTCCACTGGCCACAGGCCTCCAACTCGATTCTGTGTCATTAATCACCACCTTCTAGGCTCTGTCATTCAGCCAGTTCTCGGTCCACCTCACCGTCCACTCATCTAAGCCACACTGCCTGAGCTTTCTGATGAGAATGTTACAGGAGACAGTGTCAAAAGCCTTACTGAAGTCAAGGTAAATGGTATCTGAGGCTCTCCCCTCATCTAGCCAGCCAGTTATGCCATCATAGAAGGTATAGATTCACCAGATTGGTCAAGCAGGATTGCCCCTTGGTGAATCCATGTTGACTCCCCCAGATAACCATCTTTTCCTTCATATGTTTAGTGACAACATTCAGGATGTTATTCTGTGACCTTTCCAGGGATGGAGGTGAGGCTGACCGGCCTGTAGTTTCCCAGGTCGTCCTTCTTACCCTTTTTGAAGACTGGAGTGACATTAACCTTTCTCCGGTCCTCAGGCACCTTGCCTGTCCTCCATGATTGTTCAAAATGATGGAGAACAAATTAATTAATGATGTACAACAACTTTAAAGCTATGCATCCCACAGTCCAAAGTTATTGATGGATTCTGTCTAGATACAACTTTAACTCCTCACACTTGGGAACAGTAACAATGTAGAAATATAATGGCAGCTACAACCACCCCATATCTGGGAAATAAAATTCTTTACCTCTAGATATAGATACATTACAGGCCAAATTTACAGTGCATAAAAATATGTAGCAATATTTTAAATGAGGATGTTTACCAATATTGTAGTGCAGCACGTTTCTAGTTTTCGATGCCTGTCCAATTTTATGCATTAAATTATTTATTCTCTTCATTTCTTTCATTTTTCCGAGCTAGAAAGGGAAGAAGTAATATCATATAATTAATTAACTCCTTATGGACCATAATCAAATGTCCTGCAGATGGATGCAGAACACTATATGCAAATATTCTCCAATCTACAGGTCAGATTCACAGTGTTCCTTTGAACACATGAGATAGAAAGTTTCTAGGGAGCTTTCAAGAGTATTGTTTCCATAGGACATTTTCACTCTGCCACTTGCTACTCTGTCCGTCTCAGAAATAGAGATGCAAAACACCATGGATGCCAGCAGAGTACCACCCCGAGCCTGGCACCATGCACTGCAGGTCACTGGTACACACTGGTACTTGCTCTATACATACATACAGCCTCTTATGCGTACTCTTTTCATGTTGTATATACTGTTGTCCTTTGCTTCCTTTTTACTTTAGTTACAGAAGGCATCAATAAGCTGACTTAGCACACTTCCTCTGAGGATATACTGACAAGAGTAAATCAAATATAAATCTATTGAAAGTGAGAAAAGTCTTGTGTCATCAATTCAGTATATATAAAAAGAGCAAGGAAAAGTCAAATCCAGACATTTCTGAAGACAAGAAGCCTTCAAGATTGAGAATAGTGTGCTTTCGACATTACTTTTCATAGGGAGAAGATGGCAGAACAAGATCAAAGATTTGTACAGCTGTTGCTCAGCACTGTTACATGACTATCTCTTCTCCCTACATATTCCACTGTAACCAGGGAGAAAGCCAAACTTTTAAAACCATCAAGTTCTCTCATTTATTGATTTCACTCGGGTCAGAATTTGTCTTTATAAAGTCAAATTCTTTCTACATTTGACTTAACTTTCTTTAGTGGCATTATCCTATCCTCTCTCACAAGCTAAATAATCTGAAAAATATTTGCAATCCCAATGCAAGAGTTATTGTTTTAATTCTCAGATGTCTGATAAGTATTCCTAAAAGTGCAGAGACATTGTCCATAAAATAAATCAATCTTTCAACAGAACAATGTCAGGATTTGACATGTGCAAACATGGGAACTTTCAAAGTTGCATGTTGGGATCTTTTTTGTTTTGCTTTAAGCTGACTTCTACCACAAATTCATTCTGCATAAAGTTCTTGGGTAAGCCACCTTTTTGTTGTTGTTGTTTGTACCTATCAATCTAGGCACAGTATCTATTTAATCAATGACAACAATTCAACTTTGTTGTACACAGCTTTCAGTTATTCACTGTTTGTTGTCAAGACTAATGCATGCCTATCAGTTTCTATCAATGCACAGTGAGTGAATATGACATTGCATTTTATCCCAATGTCATCAGGTTCAGTATGTAAGGAAAGCTCAGAATTGAGGTTAAATCATAGTGCCCTAGACTTAGATTTACATGAAGGTGCTTGGAGGGAGGGTTCAGGGGCTCTTTCATAGCACTCTTTCATAGTGCTATGAAAGCACATGCTGCATGTGCTTTATTCCTTGGACACAAAGAAAAGTTTTAGTATGTTTATTTGGGGCACAGAGGACCCAGGTAGAGTGCCTTGGTGTAAAGAATGATACTTCTGTTTTTTCCCTCTCTCAGCAGTCCAGGACAGAGAGGTAAGTGCTGTATGCTGGGTATACTTTGTTTTATCTCTGCCAGAGAGGCGATATTTTGCTTAAACCCGATGTCTTATGCCTTTCCTGACTAAGATATTTTTTACAAGTTAGTTCACAGGGCTTTTGTATCACAACTGTAAGCTCATTCTATTGGCTTGCACTAAATGATAACCTTTCTCTCAGTTGCAGAGATCATAATTAAACTAACATTAAATTTCTATTTTAGAAAATCACTGTGGCATAGTCTTAATGTATTGGACCAGGATAGCTTGAGGATGCTCACATAGGTTCAATATCAGACAAAAACCTATCAATATATCAACTTCCTTTCATTATTTGTTGCAAAATTTCAGTACAGTGGGTAAAACAATCTGGATTGCTGAGATTATCACTGCTGACTACACTTCCAATTCCTTCAATAAAAGGTGTATTTAGTAACTGTCATTTCAAGCATAAATTATTCCTATTGTTTGATATGCACCAAGCAAAAACTGTATCTCAGACTGGATGCTTTTCTTTGATTCTTTTTTTTTTAATTATTATTTTAATTTTTTTTCTCCAGAAAATCAGTAAAGTCATCATGCTAATTGAGGAGAATATTTTGGAGAAATGCTGTAGGGAATTCTAATAGAACATTTAATTACCCATCATTAAAATAAAGATGGTAAAACTCATTTAGTTGTAGCTCATGTAGTAGTTAAGGTATGGAAAGCATAGACCATAAAGAGTAACCCTTCCTTTTCCTGTATTTCTAACCAAAATCTATGAGAATCACTGCTCAGCAACTAATGCAGGTCATGTAGAAACAAGAAGCTAAAACAATAAGATCTATGGCCACCTCTGGTTTGAAAATTTGATGCATGAACCGCCACTTGATGCAATATAGAACAGGCCTTCTAAGGTTAAATCTCAACTTGAAATGCAACAATTCGTGATACTTTTGCTCTAACTATAGAGAATGGTGGATTCCGTGTAAAATAGCTTAAAGAATAACATCTGATTCTTAAAGAATAAAATCTGATGACAGATTTTCCAGCTCCCGGACACCTTGTTTATTCAGTAGAAATCCTTGTGTTTTGCTTGCACTGGCAAATGTATGCAAAGATGGTCATAACAAAGGCAGTTCTGGAGTACACAGTACTTGAACAGTTATATCAAGTGATCATATCGTTACACTATTCAGTACAACACAGAAATTAAATGGTCAGAAGTTCATTCTTTGTCATGAATGTCATACTTTAATATCGTTCCTGTAGCCAAATCAATTTTGTGTCTAAATAAATATACTTATCAAATCTATTGTGATGTGACATGGATTAATTCATGATTTGACACAATGTGCTCAAATCTAGTCTCCATGAATATGAACACCGTGAATGTACTGTGGTTCATCATAATAGTGCCTTGTATGGCATAGATTTGAAAGCTTACTTTGAACTCCTTGAGGTTTTATAGTGTGAGCGATTATTACAAAAACAATAATGAGAACAAGAGCAAAAGGAAGAAAATAGGATCTTCTGGCAGGATGCAGCAGTAGTTACTTTGTCTCCTCCGTCTACCATTTCTCATGATTTTGTTTCAAAACCATCCTTTCCTAATCTGGCTTCTTAGGGTTGGTTGTTTTTTGAAAAAAAATCACTTCTCTTACATAGAGAGTTTCCTCCTTTGTGTTTACAGCTTGGTTTTCAATGCAGATCTCTTTCACAGTATGAACTTTCCCATTCAAAGCTCCATAACTCATTTCTCTAATTCTATGCCTATCTCACACATATCCCATAAAGGAGACGTTCCCAGGGTACTTAAACCAGCTATAGGAGTCAAAGTTGCCTTCAGGCTCAATCTACTATAACACAAATTTAACGGAAAAACTATGAGTACTTGCCACAACCTATGGTATTACCATGACTATTAGAGTTGCAAAATCAGAATAACAAATAAACAGAAATTCTCATTTCCCTGTCTCCAGTAACAAAAAAGAACAACAAAAAACCCACAAAATCCCTAAAACAAACAAAAAGCCACTCCAAAACCAAAAAATCTCAACTCCCTAAAAAAAAAGAGTTGTTGAAGTGACTCGTCCTTGGGAAAAAGGAAAAAAAAATCTTCTAACTGACAGGGAAAAATAACTTTGGTCCAGTCAACATTTATAATACTGATTTTACAGATGCAAATTCGTTTGAGAACTACAAATCTGAGAATTTTTGGTCTTTTTTATGTTCTCAGTACAACAATTACAACTTTGACACAACCAAGTATTTAAATGCAAATACTACTGTATCTATTAATAACTGTGTCAGATGTTTGCATGTTTTAAATGCCCAAAGTTAAAACACTGTTGATCCTCTCTTAATTCAAAGCCAAGCTACTTTAATGAAATTTCTGTGTTATTTTCCAATAGCAACATGCTTAACTTAGCATATTTTTTTTCTAGTATGAAAGCATATATTTTGTAATTATTTTTTCACTACCTAATTATCATTTCCATGAAATTGTCTGTGAAATTAGTGGGCATAAAATACTTTCTGCAGTGCCTAAGTGGCTTACAAAGGTACATCTCATTTTCTGAAGAGACTTAAAAGCTCAGATCATACTGACGTTCTGTAGGACAGAGACTTCCAAATCACTCGAGCATTTTGATCAACAGCAGCTGATTCAGAACAGAAAATGTCATAACATTCTGAAATCTCACTGTTTGACAGCCTGAAATCTCTCTGTATCTAAGAAGTTCCTGTATATCATTGAGCTTTAGACTAAGCCCATCTGTGAATTAAAACAACATTTTTATAGACAGTCTGATCATTTCCATTCGAGAGCTGAAAGCAAGCCCTGCTCTTTTTACTCCAAATGCTAATTAATAGCATATATTATAGTTATAAATTTACATTGCATGATGTCTAAATCATAGAATTATAGAATTGTTTCAGTTGGAAAAGACCTTTAAGATCATTAAGTCCAATCATTAATCTGACACTGTTGTATATATACAAGAAAAGCTTAAGAGAAGACATAAGACAAACCCCAGCAAGAACATTTGTAAGCAATACCATGGGGGAAGGCAGTTAACTATGGCAATACAGTTAAGACCACTCAAAAAACCCAAGAGTTTGAGTCGTATCAGAGGAACATGTCTGTAATTGCCTCTCTGATCCACTTCTGAGCTGGTCATGACTCACATTTATTTGTCTGTTAACATCCTGAAATGCAGTTACTTTAGCAGTGACTTTATCCTTGTACCTTAGCAAGGCAGAAAAAGATGAAACAGTGTTAGAACTGCAGATCACATTGCTCTTCAGATCAGGTGCCTTGTTAGATTCTTTGTCTGAAGTGACTTAAATTGGCTTAAACCTAGCTCTGTTCTGGTTGGACAATTCTCAGTCCCGTTTTAAGCTTTTGTGTCCTAATTTTATGTCTTGACAATTCCATCTGGCCATTGTCTCTATAAGCTAACGTAACAAGTAAATACTTGGAATTCCTGAAAAAATAGAAACAGAACAGGATCTTCCATCATTTTACAAGGTTTCTAAGCAAACATTTTGTGAATTGTTAGTGTTACTGCCAGTAGATGATATCTGTATACCGCAGTGTTACTCTTTTTGAGACAAAGGCTGGGTTACTTTTTCCAGAGTTGGTTATGCTGATCTCGAAATTATTTCAGAGATGTTTTAAAAATTTAGGTAGCAACTGAAATCATGTGAGGCTTTTAATTATTCAATTTTCTGATATATCAATGCAATAAAAACAGTTCAAATTATTGATATAAAGTTTCTAAACTATGATTATATACTACTTATATATTTTCATAAAACAGCTATGGACTTGTGTGAGAAAATTACTACTACAAACGAATATGAATGATGGATAAATCAAAACTTTGGAGTTAATTGTTTTGTCCATAGTCCACAGCTGATGAATAATTGTTCATTCTGACTTACACTTTGTCTGAAAGATGTGTGCTTTCATGGCTATCTGCATTGAAATGAAATAAATTCAGCTGTTCATACCACAATTCTGAATGGCTTGGTTATATGGATTATTTTAAAAAACTGATAGCATAAATTTTATATCTACTTCTTTCCTCTTCTTCTTTTTTGACATTAAAAAGAAAAAGCTTTTTGGCAAAATGCTTTTCACAGAAAGTGTTTGCTTTTCTTAGGGACTTGGAATTTGCCATTGAAAAATCAAATACATGAGCACATCCACATACACCCACCTACGCAAGAGTAGTTTTCTTGTCACAAAGAATGTCCAGGCACAGTTACTCTCTAATATGCTTGCCTCAAAGTATAGATAGGGTATAAATCAAATTTAGTATTCATGGTAGATCCATCTTGGCAGAGTCAATGTAACTGTGATACAGTCCTCCCTGTAGATATGAATTAGTGGTGGAAATGCTGGCACATCATTAATGATAATATCCCCTCTTCTCCCAATTCCAAGATCATAAAAATGTGTTTCTATCTTACTCCCATGTAGGGAGCTCATCAATCCTCAAGAGACTGAAGTTGGATAAATTAACTAAAGGATTTCCAGGCTTATTTTTCAAAGTCTTCTATCAGGGTTCCTGAATAGTTTGAGTATGGTCTTGAATAGTTAATTCCCAAATCTTTGTTGTTTTATCAGATAGTAGATTTCCAAAGAAGTCTGTCTCTGTTCTTCAGCTGGCCAACACTATTTCTTGTACATTTCCATCCCAAAAATATGTTTCTAATTAAGCCACATAATAAGAGTTTCCTGTGAGAGGAAGAGAAGGGGAAAATAAGTAGTGTTGAAAGGTGTAATTTTATTGAGTTTAGCCTCATTCTCTTTAAAATAAAGAATATAGAAACAGGAAAAAATTCCCAAATCAAACATGTATATGTTCTGCAATGAGATCTATAGAGTTATTTGTGACAAGTAACAGAATTATCCTTCTTTAAAAAAATTAGAAGATCTTTTAGTGAATTTTTTTTCCACCATTAGTAGATAGAAAAAAGACCAGAAATGTTTCTGGAAGGGAGCTTCCTCTCCTACAGGCTATGAAAACTTATACTGGAGCATTAAGTTATAAAATGGATTGTTGTTTCATTAATCTGTTCTTACAGAGGCCCCTAAGAACTGGAAATAGAGTTAGTCTGCTGGGTAGGAATTTCCATGCTCTGGGACTTTTGAAAAGATAGTGACTCTAAATTAGCTTTCTACTATCCTGGTTTTGCAATCCTCTAGTCACCTAGCAACTGTTAATATATTTCTACTTTCCTTGTCCTTTGAAATGCATTTCATAAGTAAATCAGCAGATGCCAGCCTTACTTAAAAAACAAAACAAAATAAAACAAAAAAGACAAAAAAGATGTCTCAATGCTTAAAGATCTCTTTTTGTGAAACATGCAGCGTGATCTCTCTCTCTTCTTTTTTTTTTTTTAATTTCCTCAATGAGTGTCAGTTAAATAAATATGTTTAAATTATGTTAGGTTTGGTTTTGGATTTACCACAGACAGAAAATTCATTCCAATCTGTCTGACAGTGTTTGGAATAGGAATTTGAAGAACAGAAGTTGTTGCCGTTGTTTTCTCGACCAAAAGGCAAGCTAACGGAACTAGCTCATTGCTTGTGTGTTCATGAATAACTCAGTCAGAACACAGTGTAACTGGAAAAATATCCTTTTGGCTGACGCATCTCCACATGTCATTCCAGAGCCAGAAGTTGACAATGTCAACATGAAAATACTGCTCTTTCTTAAAACGTATTTGTAAATGAGAAATGTTGTTATTGACACAAAAATACACACACCTCCTTTTGAGGGGTGTTTTATTATTATTTTTTAATCTTTATCCATTGAGGCAAGTTCCAAATTTGTGCCTTGTGATCAGAAAACCAGTATTTTAGGTCCATCTTGCACAGTACCACAAGTTAATTAAAAAAGTTTGTATGGGACAACTGTAGGCCCTGCCAAATTCTGCAAAATATGTCCCATATGTCATATTCCAGGTAAACTGTAAACTGACTCATGAGCTGCCCGTTAAAATGTCATCAAAATGTCTGACTTGCAAGAACTATGCCATTAAATTCTGTGCTTTGCCATTCAGTTATCTCATTGGGTCATGATGAATATATTAACCGTTGCAAGATATAGCCAAGTACAAAAAGAAATGTAATGTTACGGCTTAGAAATTTGGAAGTTATAATAAATATTCCCTTGAGAAATTATTACAACAGGAAGACTCTATCTCTTTCTGGTAAGATGCAACTTTTGTATTATGCAGTAGATAATATCTCTTATTCATCCAGATAAAAAATTAAAAGAGAGTCTTAAGCATGGAAGCTGTTTCTCAGGTGGAAATAGAACTAGTGTAATTCAAAGCTAAGTACAAGGGCTGAACAAACTCATGAGCTTTACTTGATAATATTAAATAGAATAGTGGAGAAAAATATTAATCTTTCCAGAGAATTTTACATTTGGAACTTGATAATTGCTATAAGGAATGTTTTCTTTTATGTTTTGTTTTTATCTTTTTTTCTCTAATCATCTTCAAAGAATAGGGGAAAATGTCTCAAATAGTTCTGCATCATCTTTGATATGCCCAGGATACATATATATCCTTAAACAAGTTCTACCTTAAGTAAGAAATCCCTGAGATAGGTTATCTCTTTCCATTGTCTTCAAAGGGCTTATTTTAAAATTTAAGTACTTTGCAAACATACAGCATGTAAAAAAAGGAATTCTAGAAGGCAGAAAAATATTTTTGTGTACTACAAGGTAACATTACTTATATTAAGGTTGCCATTCTGATCGTAGAAGACTAGAAAAATGCTTTGAGCTATATTCAGTAATAGATGCCATCCTGTCCTTTTCTTTCAGTTATAGGAATTAATTAATCTTGCACCTTTTTCTGTTGCTCCACCAGGCAGAATTCCTTTCATTTTTTGACAAAATAACTTTTGAACATGTGTAAAGAAGCTAATTGATATTCCAGTCTTCTTCTATGTTATTCCAAAGCTTCTATTCTGCCACTGTAGTATTATAATATTTCTGTAATCTTTGATCATTATGCAGCTGGTGAGAGAGACAATGAAGGAAGGCACTTTGCTGGACCTGGTATCTGTGAACAGAAAAGGTCTTGTGGGAGATGTAATGACTGGAGGCCATCTTGGGCATAGCAATCATGAAATTATTGAATTTCTGATCCTCAGAGAAGCAAGGAGGGGAGTCAGCAGAATTGCTACCTTAAATTTCCAGAGGCCAGACTTTGACATGTTTAGGAAGTTAGTTGCCAGAATCCTTCAGAAGTCAGTCCTCAAATGCAGTGGAGTCCAGGAAGGCTGGACATTCTTAAAGAAGGAAATCTTAAAAGCACAGGATCAAGCTGTCCCCATGTGCAAGAAGATGAGCCGGCAGGGCAGAAGACCATCTTGGCTAAACAGGGAGCTTCTGCTGGAGCTTGAAGAAAAAGAGAAAATCTAACCTTTGGAAAAAGGGTCAGGCAGCTTAAAAAGACTGCAAGGATGATGTGAGGTAATGCAGGGAGAAAATTAGAAAGGCCAAGGCACAACTAGAACTTAAACTGGTGATTGCTGTAAAAGACAATGGAAAACATTTCTATAAATATATCAGCAACAAAAGGAGGGCCAAAGGGAACCTTTATCCTTTACTGGATGAAGGGGAAAGCATAGTGACCAAGGATGAGGAAAAGGCTGAGATGTTTAATGCCTTCTTTGCCTCAGTCTTCAATGGTAAAACCATCTATTCCCTGGGCACCTGTCCACCTAAGCCAGAAGGCAGAGACAAGGAACAGAATGAGGGCCTCTTAGTCCAAGGGTAAATGGTGTGTGACTTGCTGCTCCACCTTAATGCGCACACGCCAATGAGGCCAGATGAGATCCACCTGAGGGTGCTGAGGGAGATGGCAGAAGTGCTCATCCAGCTACACTCTATCATCTACCAGCAGTCCTTGCTCAGAAGGGAGGTACCAGCAGACTGGAGGTTGGCAAATGTGACACTCATCTACAAGAGGAGTTGGAAGGATGATCCTAGGAACTACAGACCTATCAGCCTGATGCCTCAATGTCAGGAAAAGTTATGGAACAGGTCATCCTGAGTGCCATCATCAGGCACATACAGTACAACCAAGGTTTCAGTCCCAGTCAGTCAGCATGGCTTTATGAAGGGCAGATCCTGTTTGACTAACTTGATCTCCTTCTACAACAAGGTGACCCACTTAGTGGATGAAGGAAAGGCTGTGGATGTGGTCTTCCTGGACTTTAGTAAGGCCTTCAACACAGTCTCCCACAGCATCCTCTTGGACAAACTGGCTGCCCATGGTTTGAATGGACCTACTCCGAGATGAGTGGGAAACTGTTTGGATGGCAAGGCCTTAGAGTGTCATAGTGAATGGAGTTAAATACAGTTGGCAGCCAGGGCTTGGTGTTGAGGCCAGTTCTATTTAACATCTTTATCAATGACCTGGATGAGGGAATCTAGTGCAGCTTCAATAGGTTTGCAGATGACAGCAAGCTGGGACTGGAGAAGAGAAGGTTCAGGGGAGACCTTACTGCTTTCTACAACTACCTGAAAGGAAGTTGTAGTGAAGGGGGAGTTGGTCTGTCCTCCTTAGTAACAAGCAATAGAACAAGAGGAACTGGCCTCAAGTTGCGGCAGGGGAGGTTCAAGCTGGATATTAGGAGGAATGTAATTACTGAAAGGGTTGTCAGCATTGCAATAGCCTGCCCAGGGAAGTGGTGGAGTCACCGTCCCTGGAGGTGTTTAAGGGATGGGTGGATGTTTTCACTTGAAGAGCAGCTGAGGGAGCTGGGATTATTTAGCCTGGAGAAGAGGAGGCTGAGAGAAGACAGAATCCCTCTCTACAACTATCTGAAAGGAGGTTGTAGAAAGGTTAGTGTCAGTCTCTTCTCCCTAGTAATAAATGATAGGATAAGAGGAAATGGCTTCAAGTTGCACCAGGCAAGGTTTAGATTGGAGACTAAGAAGAACTTTTTCACTGAGAGGGTTGTTATACATTAGAACAGGCTACCCAGGGAGATGGGAGAGTCCCCACCCTTCAAGATAATCAAAAGACACATAGATGAGGTGTTGAGGGACTTGATTTAGTGGCAGGTTTGGCAGTGTTAGTTTAGTGGTTGGACTTGATGATCTTAAAGGTCTTTTCCAATCAAAATGATTCTATGTTTCTTACTCATGCAACTACCTCTAATGTTACCACAAGCCACTTGTTTATACAAAGTTACTAGACTAAGCCATGGCTCTTCCAGAAAGCAAAAATCTACTACTAGGTATTCCACAGCCAACCTTCCTTCCTTTATACTGGAGTGCTAACAGTCTAATCATGGGTGATGATCTTCAAAGGGAACAGAAGGACATTAAATATGCAAATGCAGCTACAACAGACAAAGTTGTGTACACAATTTTGATTGTAAGATCAGACTAACTGTCCTTTAAACACTACGTACAGTTGTCATAGCTTAAGGTCAGCTTTCATAAGAGCACACCCTCCCCAAACCTGCATTTTTCTTTGAATTTTGGGAAGGACTAGGTCTTACTTCCCCTTTAATCCAATCTTCACAAGAGACAGCCAGTCCACTCCTATGTAATCAACAGTGTATTTATAAGCATTCACTGGGCATCTCCTATCTAAAAGATAAACAAACCTGATAGTGTTTATGAGTCTGGACTGGTCTTGATGGAACACGGTAAATCAACTGGTCTGAAGTATTAATAGGTGACTTATTTCTATCACAGCTGGATATAAAAAGCAGATGTAGAAAAAATGTCAAAATATAAGTTTAACTATCTGGAAGTACTGTTTTCTTCACAGCATGTTTTCAAACATCTTTGAACTCACAGATACTAACTCAAACTACATTTCTATCCTAGGTAGAGGAAGAAGGAAGAACTATTTGTAGGCGGGGAAAACACACAGTATAATTTTCCTTGATAGATGAAGCTTACTGTGGATATGCATACAAAGTCAGAGTTTGGTGGCAAATCTCCTAAGATCATGAAGAAATCCATCAAACGAATTAATGAAACCCTCACTGAGTCCACTGGCATGTTCTAAACCAACTGGGAAAATAAACACGATTTTTCTGACAAGTTGTTGTTACAGAAAACATTAAGGAGACTCTTCTGTTTAAAACAAAATTATTCTAGGCACAATCATCAGTGTTTAATTAGAGAGTATGAATTATTGAACGTGTGCTACTCTTTAAGCTTTAAAACTGGAACCATGTAGACTCAAATCATGGCAACACAAAAGGGCGTGTTGCTCTGAATAATTTTCTAATATTATTCTTTCTGATTTAAACTTTTCAGCAGTAAAATCAACCAAAAATGTTAAAAGCAAAAATATTGAAGTTTCATCTCCTTGTATATGTGCAGAGGAAACATATTAAACACATCAAAACTAAATTGTAAAACCTTATCTAGTCAAGCTCTACCATGGTTAGCCTGATTTTCACCAGTTCCTTTGCATACAACTATAATGTCTGTCCAACCCTAGAAAGAGCTTGTAGATTTTGCCACATGTGATCATTTGACAGTTAAAGGTAGCTTCCTTATGCATAGTTTGAGTAAGTTTTATCTCAGTGATGATGTCTACTCTGACTAAATATATGAAAGCCTTTGATAACAGATCTCTGGGTTATTGTTGCACAGATTATGCAATACAGTTGATAAACAGGACAGTATTTTAACACGAGAAAAGAGAAAAAATGGCCTTGCTGGACTGTTTTCTGCTTATGTTTGTAAACATAGATAACTTAGCTTTTACTTTCTTAATAAAAGTAATCTTTTTGTTTCACATTAAAAAATACACCACTAGGTACTGCATGTTACTGGTTCCTTTCTTTTTTCCCATTTCTAGACCATAGTATGTTTTATAAACAAAAAGTGCTTTCCAAACACTTACAGCATTCCCAAATGCTTACATCCAGATACATTTTCTTCTGTTCTCATGAATGTATTACAAGAAGTCCCATTGTAGTCATGAGCCTGCCAGGTCCCATTGTAGTGCTGAAGTTCTATTTATCATATAAGCATGAAGACATGAAGCAAGAGGTAAAGCCTTGTGCTGCTGAAGTCAAGAGCAAAAGTCAAGGTCTTGTTTTGAATGTTTGTATGAAAGGTTCTTTGGTATGGTGTAGCTTTAACAGTTGCAAAATCCTACATCTCTGTGAGGTGAAGTTAATTTCTTAAGCAGGGTGCTCTTGTTCTTTTTCATATGAGTTTGTGGCATATAGAGGTAAATAGAACTGTTAAAATTTTACAGTATGACATAGAAAATACAGTGGAATTGTATAAGATATAATTAATGGGCCTTCAGTGAAAAAACAGAGATTGCATCTGAACTAAACTACCCTTGGCAAAATAAATTACAAATGTATCTGAAAATGAATATGGACTCTATTAATTTGTCGTTTTGATTAATGTTTTATGCATTTATTAAAATATCTTTTTGACCAAGTAACATTTTAAAGACCAAAAAGAGAAGTAAATACTTTATTCAAATCAGTTGTATCTAACATCCAAAGTTCAAGATATGTGCTATGGGTAAGTGATTTAAAATTTATAAAGCTGCTCTGGTTTATATAAGAAAGCAATTTTTTTTTATACAGAGAAACTTATTTGAAAAAGTAAAACTAAGCATTTTGTCAAAAAAACCCCTTAAAACTGATATATCATCTGTAAGAATAGGTATGGATTTCTTTTCTATTTTCTATTATATTTTTTTTCAATCACAGTTAAGCTGAGCATATTTGCCAGAATTTCACTGAGAGCTCTCTTCTGTGCTTACCTCAAGCTAAAGAGATTTGGCTGCAAAACTGTTTCAGGATTGCCAGGTCTTTAATGGGAGATTTACCTGTGAAAGTTTTCCTTCATTTTGTCTTAAAGAGTATACTAAAACCTACTATTTTTTTCTTTTTTTTTTTTTTTTGCTACATAGGAACAGTCATTAATATTTCTTCACAAAGGACACCATCAAGATAGCCCACAAGGTGCAACACATGAGTAAAGAAAACATCCTTCAAAATATTCTGAATAAAAGCTTGATAAAGCATAACAGCGAAGCAATACAGAACCATTGGTATTGAACCTCTATACCATCCACAGTACTTCTTTATGCCTGACACACTGAAAGTCAAATGAACATTTTGCATAATTTTCTAATCTTTTATAAAATAGTTGAATCACTAAGAATCTGTTATGGTACACATCAGGGTCACCACTTTTTTGTATCTAGTGACAGGACAAGGGGTAATGGGAAGAAGCTGGGACACAAAACATTCAATTTAAACATAAGGAAAAACTATTTCACTGTAAGAATGAGGGAGCCCTGGCACAGGCTGCCCAGGGATGGTGTCGAGTCTCCTCTGGAGTTCTTCAAAACCTGTCTGGACAACATTCCTGTTCGGTCTGATCTAGGTTGACCTGTTTTGGCAGTGGGTTTGGACTAGATGATCTCTAAAGGTCCTTTCCAACCTTTACCATTCTGTGATTATTTAGGCTGTTGTACAGTTATACTACAGTCAGATGTCAATTGTTTTTTCTTAACTTTCAGGTACAGCAGGGAACAATGTTCAGTCTCTTGATGGAGCAACTGTATAGAAAGATACAGATTATGAGAAGGCTGGAGTCTTTGGGAAATGGTAATCAGAACCAAGCAGAAAGATAAATCTAAATTAGAGGCTGATTTTTTTTAAGTTCTTTTTTGTTATCAGTAGGTTTTATTCAGAAAAAAGAATGTGCAAGTCAACAAAAACACAGACGAATGTGCAATGCTCAAGAGGTCATTCATGCCTCCTTTCATTAGAGTCTGTTACACCTGATCTTAAATCACCTAAATGCTGTCTTTACCAAGAATATGGAATGAAAATTCTCACCTGAGCCTTTCTCCACTCTTTATCCCTCCTCACACCATTCACTGCTCCATCTCCCTCCTCCCTCAAATCTCCCTCCTGCCTCAAATCTCCCTCAGGACATATCAGTATACCTTAATACTAGTGCAAAGCAGCACAGGGCCAGCAGATATAGGTTTTAACTTGTATAAATTATCTTTATACATATTAGGAATATGTTAATAGAATTCAGTGCTATTTTCTACAGTAAGGAACAAAAGAGGAGCTGATTCTCACAGGCTTGTTTTGCAATACTTTAAACATCTCTGAACTTCTTAAGAGTGACTCATTCCTAAATGACTTGGAGTTTTACAGTCTTTGTAAGATATATTTTCAAGGTTTCTGCTCATAACTCTATTACACAATGTAAATGTACAAACATGCAAATAAATGTATAGCTTACACATTGTTCATTATACGTGTGATTATAAGATACGTGCCTGTCTATTCAGGGACATGGCAAATCAAGTGAAGACTGAGAAAGACAATGATAGATGAGAAATAAGCAGATATTTTAATACTTAATTTTCCATTGCTCACTAGATGACATTTCTTTGACATTAATAACTGCTGCCAGTTTTGTTCTCTGATGGTTTTGTGTTATAACCCAATATTTATAACCCATGTTATTTCACACCTAGGCTGTGTCTTCATTCTTTACTGAGGAAGTTCTCAATTTGTATGCACTGAGGTAGTTTATATCATACTTCCAGACACCTAAAAGTCCCAAGTAAGATTTTTAGGATTAAATGGGCAAGCCAAGGCCTTCTTAGTAAGCGAGCTACCGAAACGCAGCTGAGGCTATTTGGTTCCTGCTTGTCCTGTGCACATGTATCCTTCTTATGCAAGCAAACATCCAGACAAGGACAAGCAAGCGTATGCCTACCTCACACCTGAACATGAAGTCAGGAAATGACCAGATGCTCTCAACTTCTGCAGCTTCATCATAGGCTTTGTGGTGCCATATCTGAGATCTACTAAATTCACATCAGAATTTAAATTGTGTTGCTACTTTACGTTCAGAACAGTGAGGAGAACTGTGTGTACTGTAGACTTATGCCAAGTGCTAGCTCAACTGCAGAAGTAAATGTTACATTGTTTGTTTCTGTCATTTAAAAATAACTTTACTATAAATTCTTTAAGTTAATGTTCCAGTTCCCACTAACACAGCAGTTTTGTCAGCAAATAAATAGATTTTTTTTTAAAAGCAAACTGTTATTATGGATTTTGTTTCATTTCAAAGGACTCTCTCAGCCTCTTGTGATTATGTTTTTAATGCTGCACCCGGTCAAAGTTTTTATCAAAATGAAACAGCTCATTGCTTTTTTATTATGTTAGATTATGTATTAACTTAATCAACATTTCAAAAACAAGTATTGTTTCCGAACAAAGACTTTGAATGTAATCATCCTGTATGTTCCTGGTTTATTTATAAATAACAATGCATGGATATTTTTCCTCAAAACATTTTCATTTCAGTGAAAAGGTGTTTTCCAATTAAAATGAAAAATCTCACCTGGGAAATTTTTAAGCATTGATTCGCAGGGTATGATCTACTTTCTTTAATATGATGCTTTGTTTCTAGAATAGCTTAGCTGTTTAATTAATCAACGATGTGCCAAAGTCAAATATACTGACAAGGCAATTTTGTAAGAATATCTTAAAGACTGGGTTTTTAGAATGTGGGAAAATATATATCCAGGATACAAGATGTTTTTTGGTTTGGTTTGGTTTTTTTTTTTACAAAACAAAACCAAAAAACAAAATAAACCCACTAAACTTGTTCACAATCTCTGGACACCTATAGACCACTAAATATTTTTGCATTTTTTTAAAGAAGATCCAGTTCAACCTTCCAGCAAGTTTAAAAATTACCTTTTTTTGCAGTTCCAGTCATACAGCTTTGAGCCTTTACCTCTACTCCCCCAAAAGAGACAGACAGCAAGGCTTGCTCTCACTTGCTATACTGCTTACTGGCCTAGGGAGATGGTTACTGTGGCTAACCCCATTGGTGCAATCCGCAAAGTTAGGGTTTAAGACTCCAGGACAAAGCCTGACTATAAGGAGTAAAGGATTCTCATATGACATAAAACTTGCACTTTGAGTGCTGACATGAGAAAGGATGAAGTCAAAGTAAGCGACACTGTTCCTTTCCATCTGGTGAAACCACTCCCCAGAGTCCACAGTGGGAGTGGGGCTGGCTCCTATGAAACATACGGCTCTGTGTTTAGGGGCCTCTCCAATTAGTCCTGTAATTTACTGTCATTTAATAGGACAGACTGAGAAAGTTGCACCAGTAGGGATGGAAAAATCCCAGCCTCCAGCTGGGATGGGTGTTCTCAGAGTTAGCCCAACTCTCAAGCATGTACAAAAGGCACCCACAGCTGAAGTTGGGGACACAGAAGGGAGACCTTCAGCCTGCAATGAATTACACACCAGCGCGAGGCCCCAGGAACAGCAGATCAGCTCTCACTTTGAAGGATAAATCAAAGCTTTAATCGGGCCTGTCAGTAAAGCAGGTGTTTTGACTCCCTTTATGGTTCATTTTTATGCAAAAGGGTTTGGAGTGGGTTACAGAAATCATGAGGGATTGAAAATAAATGGCCCTGACAGCACCGATCCCACCAGGCGAGGGGGCCAAATTCAGTCTGTCTTTTCATATTATGAAATATACCTAACGGCAGGCTCTTTAAACCCCAGTTACACAATGCACTGTCTGTGTGCCCAGGACTTTCCTTTCTCTCACTTTCCTCCTTTATTCCCCCGCTTCTACTTTTTTTTTGTTTTTATTTGATATGCCAGGGGCCCTTTTCTGTTCTCTGGTGATGAACTACCCCAGCAGCCACAGCAGGTTCAGAATGTTAAAGAGCCGCCACTCACCCGAGTTGACAAAAGAATCCTATTTTAAAGGGCTTAAAGGACACTGTACACACTACCCATAGCCTTGTTTTTAGGTAGTCTTTTTTGTCTTATTTTCACTGTTCAATAACAGACACAAATAAAATGTTATAAAAATGTGTCAATGCAAATTTTTTAGTGTGGACCAGGGCCAGGGGGTACATCATTAGGACAGAGCCTCAGGCAGTAGTGTCACAAGGTCCATGCCATTCAAGATCGTCTCTCCCGGGTAGAGGTGGTTTAGTGGGCTGAGTGGGCACCCATAAAGAAAGAGATTTATACTTTAATATCAAGATTTTGATTTTGCCTAATTCCCAAGTCTCAATATTAATAGCAACCATAATATTTTAATTTATTTAAATAAAATTTTTGAGCTCCCAAAGTTAAATATTACAGGATGATAGAATGATTCAAACGGCAATTGAGGAATGTTCTAATACACTATTCCAGAAATTTTTAAAAAATAATAAAAAATGAGGGCCTCTTTCTTTGGTTCTGCTCTAAGTCAATACTTTTTACAATTTATTCTGTAACATAATTTGAAGCATTACTGCAGGGCATTGCTAGTAAATTTCATTTACCATTTGCAAGCCATAAAGAAGGCAAGGAAAAGAAACAGGCTTTTCCCCTCCTGTAGTTTCACACACAGAGTTATTCATATCTAGTGCCTCACCACTAACAAATGACAGTTTTTCACCAGCTTTACTAAGGAATTGATTCTTTTCTCTTTCCATGTAAATTTAAAAATGTATTTTAAAAAGCAACATACAGCTGCCATATCCTTAGGACTAATTGTCTGAGAACAACTTTTTTACAACTTGTAATGAATTACATGTAAATTAAAAAAAAAAAACAAAACAAAACCAAAACAACAAAGCATTTTAGGACTTAGTTGCACAGGAAATGAGATCACCACTATTTTTTTTTTCAACATAGGCTTGATGCCCTCAGTCTCTATAAATGTTGATGCATTTCTGTTTTTTGACACACTAAACTACTCTGTGAATTCCAAAGGAAATTTAACTAATACATAAAAGTCACTATACTTTCACCAAAAAAAAATTGGACTTCTTGCAAGAAATTTAGACTTTGATTTTCCAAATATATTTTTGTCTTTACCAATGTAATAATTCCATTCAAAATAGTAAGATTATTATACCTATGACATATTTTCTACTTAAGGGCAAGGTATTGCACATTAGCACCAGTACTCATGTTGCCTTTCTACCAAACTTAATTTCAGTATAACTTTTCATGCCAATGAAGTTTTTTCCTTACCAATAAAATCCCATACATGCTTGCTGTATTGAGCCTTGAAACCCCAACTTTCTCATATATTTCAAGGCCACAGTTTATGCAAGTTTTGAAAATGTACAGCTTGCAATAATTTGCTTGAAGATAAATGATAAAGTCATTAACTATGGCATTAATTAGGTAATTAATCAGGTTTTTTGTTTTGGTTTTGTCATTTTTAATACTCATAGACCAATTCTAATCCTCTTTGCTACCAGATTCCTAAGTGCATTGTAAATGCTGGTTTTTATTTAAGCGTATTTAAATGGACAGGCAGCCTACTTTGAAGATGCTCTATCTCAACTGATAGTTGGTATGTAACACAGCTGTCATGACAATGCTGTGACCATATCCCCTTCTTTTAATGAAACACAGACACAGGTGTACCAACATTTGTCTGTTTTTCACTTCATTAAAGAGCTAGGAGGATCTAAGCCACAGGTATGGGCTTTATAAGTCCAGAAGCTCTGGTCTTTGTTTTCAGTTTCACATCAACCTTGCTGTATTTTGCACTGGGCTGTGAGGATACAAGATGGAAATAATGATGAGTAACATGTTCTTCTTGGGGTTTCTGAGACCTCTGGGGTTGCTTTTCTTTCAACGGGGCCCTACCTGGTAGACAAAGATTGTTAAATTCAGAAATATGTTGTAAGACCAGCTTTTCCATCCCTGACTATAAATATATGGAAACTTAGTAACAATGATTTTAAATGGGCTTTGTGAAGACAGATTAATTGTAGTTCACATTCCTTTAGTGTCATTTCACAGGATCTGTTTACATACTGATGAATATGGAAGGGGTAATGGAGAGTTTGCAGATGTGTTTGGTTATGTTTAGACTGTAGTTTAAACAGAGATTAAACTTGCATGAATATGTAAGACTTATGGAGAATGTTAATAGCTCATTGACACCCTCAAATAGCCAGAACCTCAGCTCCTCCTCCAATGAAATACTCATGATATCTCCCTCAAATAGAGGTTAAAAGAAACTACAATTAAATCATTCCTACCAGAATAATTGTCTGAAGTTTTTATGTGTTCCTTAAGGTTGCTTGTCCAAGTACAGTCCTAACCCAAAGGGTTTAGTAGTTTGTCACTGACACTGAAATACAAGATAACAATTATCTTGGGCTTACTATTTACTATTACTAGCCTCAGTGAGTTACTCTAATTTGTAATTAATGTGCTAAAACTGACTTTTAATTTTAAGCCTCTCAGTATTGCATGTGTTCTAGCCTGAGTGAAAAGCTCTTTCTGAACATTACTTTGAACAGCTATTCTCATCTTTAATGGTAATGTTTAAATCTTGTCTCTATGTGCTGTACTTACAAGTTCCAAGACTGATACTACTTGCATTACACAAGATACAAATAAAAACACTTTTAGTAACTAAAAATCTTAATTAATTAAACTGTCACTATTAAGATTAGACAGGGTATGAATAAAAGAAACATTTTTTTTCCCCTAATTGAAGTAGTAATGATTAATGATTTGCACAGAAATGTTCACACTTGCCTAAAGAATATTGACCTTTCAATTTAAAAAAAGTACTGAAACAGAGAATGCAAATTAAGTATATTTTTGTCTTTCAAATAATATAATGTCTCTCAAAACAACTAAAATTCTTCCTCTTAAACAATAGAAAATTAGCAGTAGAACTTACTGCCATAAGCTTACTGTCATGTCAGAAAGTACACAGACTCTAATGCTAAAAGAAGATAATGAACAGTTAACATAAGTATATATTTTAAAACTTTACATATGGAAGCATCATTTAGATTATAGTGGGATAGAGGATAATATGATGTATTTAATTGTGAAATAAGATTGTAATTTTTTTTACCAGAAAAAAAGGAAGTATTGCACGGATATATATTACAAGCCATCAGAAAATAAAAATACTTAGTAATTTTGCTTTAACTTCATATTTTTTTAGAAATACAAAAATAATATGCTTGGGTAAATTTATAAGTTTTTATCAGAAAAAATATACAAAATATGTAACCTCTTATTGCCTTCTTGTAAAGGAAAATAATGAAAGTTCCAAGGGCTTTTGTAATTCAAAGTAGTTTTTAAATTCTGTACATCACTGAATTTTATGACACACTTTTGTGATTCTGAACATAAACACTAATTGACAAAATATTTACATGTAGGCCACTAAATTCTCTGTCATCTTCTATTCTCAGCTCTATTAGATCATAATTTTGGATGCAAGCTGGAACATAAGAGGTTCCAAAGAAATATAAGGAAGAATTTCTTCACTGTGAGGGTGACAGAGAACTGGAACAGACTGCCCAGATGGGTTGTGGAGTCTCCCTCTCTGGAGGCATTCAAAACCCACCTGGATGAGTTCCTGTGTGACCTACTCTAGGTGGTCCTGCTCTGGCAGGGGAGTTGGACTAGATAATCTTTCAAGGTCCCTTTCAGCCCTTGAGAGTCTGTGAAGAGAAACTAATAGAATCACTGCCAATGAAAACAAACATAAAAATATTTATACTACTCATGTTTCTGTTAATTTGCCAGTTTCTGCTAATGTTGCATTTACTTAAATTGTTATCCAAACAGTATGATGGTAAGCATGAGCTTTTCTAACACCATTCTTAATGGTCTGATTCATAGCTATACATTAGTCTGGAGAAGAGGAGATTGAGGGGTGATCTTATTAACATTTATAAATATCTAAAGGGTGGGTGTCAGGACGTTGGGTAGTAGCCCCAACTGGAGCAAGAATAAAAATAAGAAAAAATTGCATTATTTTTCAGAAGTTTGTGATCTAGACGTCAAATAGCTATTTCCACAAGGCTACTCACATTGCTTTCAATGACAATTGTATTCTTATAGATACAGAGTTGAGATGTTTTGTTTGTTTTGTTTTTGTTGTGGGTTATTTTGTGCATTTTTTTGTTGAGGCTTGTTATTTCGAGATTGTTTTTTTTACCTCCAGGAGGTAGAATAGTCTCATTTATCTGATATTGTTAAAACTAGATCAGTTTTGATGATATTCTTCCCCTTCTGCTCAGGTGAAAGGCTAATGTTAGCTGTTAATTTCTTGTGTTTAAGAAGGCGACCAAGACCTTCCCTGAAATTCTCCATCAGATTGTAAGCAAAAGGCTACTTCAGATATCAACAGTATCAACTTGTTTTTGGATCTCCCCTGACTTTACATAGAAATTAACCTGGTAGAGTACAAAACCTTGAACAATGCACTGGGCTGTCCTTTTACTCAACAGTGTCCAAGAACAAACGGAAGCCTTTCCCAAAACACAGTAATAATCAGATAATCAGTTTGTCCAGATACTGTAGCCAAAATAAATCTGCTCAACTATCATATAACTTCAAAGGACATAGCCATTTTGACACCACAAAGATCAGACCCACAATTCCTCAAACTGAGTAATTCTCAGATCTTGCAGACTTTGTGTGGTAGCAATTGCAAAAAACATTTGTTGTCCTGAGTCTCAGGGAAGAGTAGACAATCTTTGATACTAAAATAAGATTCCAGCACAGTTTGGCTTACTTCACCCACATCACTGCACATTTCAAGCTGCCGGAATAATTCTTTTACCAAAACAGGTTCCATTAATCATCAAAGCTGGTAACTGGTTTATTTCAGACCTTTCACATGCTAGGGCAAATAATTTTCAGTTTTAAGTATTTTTTATGTCTGGCTTTTTTTGTCCATCTCAAGAGTGCATACTGCATATCATTTACAGCAACTATATGACTCTAATTGCTTGGGACTGTGTTTGAAAAAGGCACACAAGCAAACACCCTCAGCCTCAGTATAACTGCTTTCAAAATACTAAACAAAACAAAAACTCACTCAGGTGACTTCATAATCATCTGCCAACATATTTTAAATATTTGTAATTAAAAAAAAAAATAAAACCCAGATAAAGTACTTGAACAGATTTCCATAAGGGCATTAAAAAAAAAAAAAAAAAAAAAAAAAAAGGAAGACAAGAAAACACTTAGATTCTTTTCTGGCAGCTGTAGTCACACTTGCAGCTGGATGACTGAAAAAGGCTCACAAAATCACTCGGTCTTGAATTGTTACCCATGTGACCTGGCTTTAGTGGTAGTGGTTACAGGAATTTAACTTCAAAAATTGAATAAAAAAGAGCATAGAGCTGAGCAGCAAATGAAGGGGAAGAGAGATGCAGATCTCAGTTTAAAATTCTCTTATTTTTAGCTGACAGCTGTTTAAGGTGAATCAAAGGGAATTTTCTCCTTTTACAGTGAAATTGTGATATCACTTTTATCATTTTCTATCAGGTCAAAAGAGCTCAAGTACCACAATTATTTTTTTTATTTGTAAAATTTACAAATTGCTGTCAAGTATCCTCTTTGGCACATCACCCGCTGCCAGCCAGAAGTGTTCTCAGGGCCCTGTGAACACACTTTCAGCGTGGGAGCAATCCTACTCCGAGGAGGACGGCTGTGCTCCATAAGCACAAAGAGAGAACAGCTCTTAGAGTAAACCAGATGATCATCACAGCCTTTGGTGACTTCCTATCCTAATAAATTCAATAAAAGCACTCCAGGACATGAAGTGAAGGGGTTTTCCATCTCTATGTGCATCTCCCAGATTTCCCCTGCACTCTCTCACTATTTCACATAGTACTAAGCTTCCTCTGGCTAAAAATGACTGGGTGGGGTTCCCTCCAGAGTTTGTTCATGTCATTTCTGAATATAGCCACAAGGGACATGAGAGTGGGACATGAGCTGTACTTTCCACTTCTTTCCTTCTCCGCAAATACTGGAAAACAGCCTACATAACCTAAGAAGTATTTTCTGTCTCTAATTTCCATTCTGTTATGTTTTGCAGGAACCAAATGAGTCGCTTATGCAGAGCTCCTTGACTGTTTCTGGATTGAAAAAAAATATTCTGCTCTTTCACTTAAGCCTTCCATTTTTGCTATTTTTTTTCTCTTTTTTTAATATCTATGTCATTTATGCCATTGCTTTCTCCAGTCCTACAATTCCTGTAAGTTCCTGATTTCTACAGAACTTCTTAGGAAGTCTTGAAACTCTAACTCAAACTGAAAGCTACATTTAAATTCAAACATGCATTACTGTTACTCATCACTTGAGCTCTCTATAGCCTTCAGCTAAAGAAACATAGGCAGAGAAGACAAAACTACCACTGCATAGAATAGTACAGGAGACACATTCTCCCTCATGTTCCCTCAGCATCCAGCCAATTTCTTTTAATGACTGTTGCTAGGGCTATTGCTCATGATGCTTGTTAGATAACCTCTGAGAAGAGTTGTACTCTGTTCTCCAACTGACCAAAACAGTCCTAAGCATTTGTCTCAGTCAGCTAGCTGCTGATATTCTGATCTTTTAATCATGTTTCACTTTTCTATTTAAAAACAGACTTAGACATGGAAGCAGGATGAAGAAGTGCATTTTCCATTTGTAATATTTTGGAGATGAGATTTCATGCTCAGCAAACCAGGTACCATTTTCTTTGTTAATGTCGTTCTTGAATAGGTTCAGGACACATCCTCCTCATCGTCTATCAGCCTTTGCTTTTACTGCTTTAGACA
The DNA here is from genome assembly GCF_028858725.1 of Colius striatus. Taxonomy (NCBI): domain Eukaryota; kingdom Metazoa; phylum Chordata; class Aves; order Coliiformes; family Coliidae; genus Colius; species Colius striatus. The sequence goes on from NC_084761.1 coordinate 31,391,666, forward strand.
TGAGAAGGGTCTTTTAATATGTCTGTTTTCTGGATTAAGGAACCAGATAATTTTATAAACTCTATGTCATTAGAGAACAGAGAAAAGGAGAGAACTTAAATGCAGATATATGAAAAATTATATTAAGAGCATGCCCATTGTCAAAATTCATTAAGCATTTCCACTATCCATCAGAAAATTTAATTATTCTGTCAAGACATCTGCTAAGAGAGAGCCTTCCAGCACTAAACTCTTGCAGATACCAAGGTGCTGTTTTCTTTAAGTTATAGTAAAATCTTTCCTACTTTAGAAAAGGCTTTTTTTTTTAAAAAAAAAAGTCTATTTGTCCCCCCTGGAGTTCAAATGGCTGGTATATACTACACTTGAAGAGTTTCACTGGAAAAATGCCAGCCCAATAACTTTTAATACCTTTGTTAATACACAGAAGTTTGAGCAAAAAGTAACTGTAGTTTTTCCAAAAGTTTGTAAGAGAACATTTGGCTCAGTTTCCATTACCACTGTCACTGCTTAGCCCGATCTGTCTTTCTGTAATGTTGTTGTGTCTTTGTACAGCAAAGGTTTGTGTCAATATGACAGAACTAATCTCCTATCTGAAGCAACTCATTGTGCATAGTACCTGTGACCCTGTTTTGGGTATGATTTGATACAGAAAGCTAACTGTTCACACATTAATATGTGCTTTTGGTTTCCAGTTGTTCTTGTAACTTGTCTATGCCTCTATCAATTCTCACTTGTAAAACCTGAAAAAAAAAATCTTTAAAACTCTCTAAAATAATGTTAACTCTCATTGTTTGTGAAATTGACATTACAAATATTCTTGATTTATCTTCACTTTAGTGATTATTTTTCCACCTGTTACTTGGAGTCACTTTGCAAGACCTTTTGGAAAGGCTAAGTAAGGGCAAGTAAGAAATGTGCTTGACCAAAGTACATCATGACCAAAGACCCTGTTGTATTTACTGATGTATTCAACTATGTCTGATTAGAGATATCTTTTAACAAGGACAAAACTCTCTTTTGTCAGTAGCCTGATTTTGTTGTTCTATTTTACAGCCCTTCTCCATGCATTCATATGTTCACATGACCACTGTGTTCCCTGAGTGCCATTTAAAGTAATTGCATCTGGAAAACAAAAATATCATTTTTGTAAAGTTAAGAAAACATCCACAGTAGCTCATCAGATCATTGATATTCACTTTATTAAAAACCTGTTTAAACAGTTTTGTATTCAGTCATAGTTTGTTTGTCCTCAAGCCAATTCACGTCACCCAGGACATTAGTCTTCCTGATTTTATTTTTTGTATTTAACATGCTCTACCTAGATCTCCTCAAAATGCAATACAAACAGAAACAAAACCCCCAATCCCATGCAAAGAAAACATATAAAAATAATTTAGAGAATAGTCCTCATGATTGAACAGATGGAATATAAGTAGTCTGCTGAATTTCATGTTGTGTTATAAAATGAATTTGAGTCCTAGCAATATATATTCTAGGGTTTTTTACCCAATAGATTAAACAATAATAAATATTGAGTGATTCAACAGAGAAGCCAGTACTGGCTGGAGTGAATACCATGTTAACAGATACTCAAGGTCTAAGAGACACCAGAAAATTGTGCCTAAGTAAGCTTGTTAAATTAAGCTTACTAAATGCTATTTTTCTCAATACTTAGATTACTTAGTTTACTGAGGACTCACCTTAGAGTTTTCTAATGTGATTAAAACCCCTCATGGTTCACAGACTAATTTACTAAAGCTATGGAGAATACTAAGTGAGAAGCCCTTCCAGGGAGTCAGGACCAGACAACCATCCCCAGAAAGGTTGGAAGATGACAGGAAAATCAATTCCTATCATGCTGCAAGTAGAATCTCACTCTTGTCCAATAATCTCTTCTGAAATAGGTATTCTAAACTGTGATGTAAAAGAGCAAGGATGATTATGTTGTCTCCAAAGCCCTCACAAAAGTATCCACATTTTTATGGACTTGGAGAGTTACTTTGCCTACTCACGCCTATTTCTGCTTTCAGGTATCATTCCTTCAAATGCTTTATGGGAAAATACCATTAAACTATGTAACACTACTAAACATACAATATTCCTACTAATGTTCTTTAGTACTTATGTAATATTGTTTTACTTATTTTCCCTAGTCTTCTACAATGAGTCCCAGGCTGAATATTTAACCAAATTGCCAAAGATACTCTTCCAACCATATGTAATGTTCAGTAAGTAACTATCTTGTAAATCATCTGGAAATGTACTGGAGAACAAGTCTCATAAGAAAAAATAGGGCTGATATTTTTTTTCATGTACCTTCTATCCAGGTTACGTTCCTCTTTCATTCCAGATTTTCCCCCAGCACGACCAAATGGATGTTACCCTTTTGCACCATGTTTGTTTGTGTTTGCCTCCTGTTGATATTTATGAGACCCATTTCCAATACACGCAGAGCATCATCTTAACTTTGGCAGATGTTTCTGTGTGTTCAGGTTTCAAGAGGGACGGAGAGAAATGAGAAGCTGTCTCCAAATTGAAGGAATCAATTTTCATTTCTGAAGTGAGATGAGCTTTCATTTATTGCCTGTCACCTCCATAGAGAGATAATAATAATGTTGCTGCTTTCAGTGAAAAAGACCATTACCAAGCACAATGCACTCAGTCAAGAAAGAAGCCAGATCGCCTCTTTCCCAGACTGCTCTTCATTCCCTGAGTTACAAGCTGGGGTCTCTCCAGAAGCATCACTTGCTACCTGGCCAGCTCAGTCACATCCCTGAGGCATTAAGACGACATGAGTCATCTTTTGGGACACTGGTCCAACAGCAGAGGGAAAATGAGAGAGTGTACACAAATCTTCACCAATGGTTTTCTCTTTCAGTATCTGTTCATATTTCCATTTTTTCAAACTCACTAAATTTCCTTGTGAAACATGCATTTCACATACTAATTCTCATTTTATATTTGAATTTATATACTTCTCAGAAATTAAGCCATCTAAGAACCTCATAGCATGCACAGTCACAAGAACTTTTCTTTTTCAAAGTCAGTGTAGATACCAATGGTTATGCTTCATATTTTAGTTTTTTGAAGTTTCCTTCTAATTTAATTGCCAAAAAAATCATGTAGCTTCTTCCTGACACATTTTTAATTCATGCTTTCTTCTGCCTAAATTTTGTATTTTAAGGTTGCATTTAAAGACATGTGCCCACCTTTCCATAAAGCAGTTTCTTGGCGGTACGAAGGAATTAGATAATTTACTCTAATACATGCAAAAATGCAAAACTACATATGCTAACAAATTTTCACTGTCACTCTGCGCAGTTCACTTGAACGGCTGCTCGTTCTCTGAGTGATTTGTTGTAAACTTTTGTAGAAGATGCTGAAGAAATCTGTCTTGAATAATATAGAGCATCAGAATGTATTATTGCTGTCCACTCACACAGTGGCAAAAAGCCACTGAGTTTTCAACTTCTTACAAATGTTTTTAGTGATAAATCTCTTTGTTTTTCCCATATTATGCACTCAAATATGTGCAACATATACTTTGCTGCTCTAAATTATATGGTGAGATGAAAACCACTGAAGAGAGATGAATTTTGGTTGCACTTCAACATACACACAACACTTGTGGTTTTATTTCACTGATTTTTAAGATCATATGGCATGATTGTGACAACATAACTTATTTCCTTAAAGCAGTGCAAACACCATTCACCTATTGCACTACTGAAACTTTAATACTCAAATTATATTTTCTTTCCAAAAGATTTTAAGAGTTTAAATTAAAGGACTATACATAGAGTCAGGTGAGACTTAAGCTTCCAGAACAACAACAAAACTCCCAATAAAACAAAACAAATAAAAATCCAAACCTGATGATGTATAAGGTTTTTAATATTACCCACTGACACTTTTAAAAGATGACAAATAGATCACTTCACCACAAACATTTTTCTAGTCTGGTTACAAATAAACATGTTCTTTTTAGTGAGATGACCTAATTATGGCAAGAATTTAAGAAAGCCAGATGGGTCAAAATAAGACCAGGTGGTCTAAAGCCTGCCAATTTATCTAGCTTATGTTTTCATTTTATTTGAATAAAAAGTGTCCATCATTCCTTATCAGCAGCTCACTAAGCTGCTGTGGTTGTTTGTCATCATTTGTATATAAGCCAACCAGGTTACCTGTCAGCTTGCAAATACTGTGGATAATATATATTACTTGAAGCAGCACAGGCCTGATAACAAGAAAACAATTTTTTTTTAACCTATTCCTTTCCTTTTCTTCTTGCATAGTACTGTGCTGATTTGGAAATGTTTTCTTCCACACACTCAGACATGGGCAGTATTTTCATCTCATTAGACAACAAGATTCTTACAATGAACCTACTTCTTCAGGGGGATTAGACTCGATGATCTCTAACGGTCCCTTACAACACCTACCATTCTATGATTCTATGATTAGCTATTACCAGGACATCAGCAATCAGCCTTTCTTACTGCTTCATCCAGGATTAAATAGAAGGAGCCTGTCGAGGATCCATATGTATATGTAAGACTGATTACCAGCTTCACACATGCCTCTCTTTCCTTTTTAGACATATTTTATAGCAATGAACTTTTAAACATGTAACAAATCTGGTTTTGTGCAGAGAGAGCAGCCATTTTATTTCAAAACCAGCTACAGACTGTGAAAAAGAGACACAAACACAATCCTTTCACATCTAGACTTCATTTATTTTCCTTGTCTTAGCTATTTTTTTCTGTACACAATAGTAATTGACTAGTTTGAATTATCTTCTGAGATCTAAATATAATCATTTCTGAAGTCTTATCTTTAAAAAGATAAGGACACTAAGTTATACTAATATAGCCAGTGTACCATATGTGGGAGACTGCTGCATTTTCCATACACAGCAGCAAGAACACTTCCTTTAAAGGCATAAGTCATGCTTTCTATTTAACATCACCACCATGACCCTGAGACACACACTTTCCAGCTGGAAACAAACCTTGCCCAGTGGCTAACTATTGCAGCTCAAAAATACCATTTTGCACTGAATAATTTAGCACCAAAAAAACCCACCAATCACATTTATCACTGTCTGTATTTGCTGTAAAAACTCTGTGGACAGTACTGGCTTCCCAGTCACTGTAGTCCCTGCTGCTAGATTTATTTATTTACCCAAAAATCCATTCAATGTTTCAGAAATATGAAGAATATTAGTAACCAAAACAATGATAGAAGGGACAAAAAAAGGAAATAAATATTTGAATAAAACAAATAAGAGGTAGTCTTCCTCTCCGACTAATTTTCACACGAATTTCAGGCTAAATGGACAAAAGAATACATGTACCTTTTATCATAGCAGGATCTATAGTACAATCTTTCTTTGCCATACACAGGAAGAACTCAACACCTGACAAGGAATGTCAGACCTGAATGGTCAGTAAGAAAAGCAGATGATGGCAATATGGATTAAAACTCCAGTCTACAGGGCAAGATCACCCTCCACAGCCATGTCTGACACATTTAGGCTGTCTATTACTGACAGAGCAGCCCTAAATTTGGCCATTCCAAACAGCCAGCAGGTAGCACGGTCTGCCTGCACTCCACCTTCTTACAGCTGCTTTCTTAGATTTGAGCAATGCTCAAATGTCAACAGTTGTGTGCTCACTAGTGACCAGGAGCATAGTTCTGTAGCAACAAATGCCAACCAAAGCCCAGGCTATGCTATACTCGAGATCTACCTCTGCCATAGCGTGGTTGTCATCACAAGGAAGCCAATAGTTTTCAGCCAGATAGACTCCTTGAGCTGTTCCATGCTGTATTTATTCAAGCAACAGTGGCAGCAAAAAGCACAGGCAGAAATGCCCAGGGGCTGGTGGAAGGAGAAGATAGGAGGGTAGCATACTGGACTCAGATTAAATGCAGAAGATATTAAAAAACATAATAAATGGTTAAAGCTAAAAGTTTGGGTTGTTTAGGTTTTTGGTTTTGGTTTGTTTGTTGTTTTTTTTTTAATAAAACCCTGCTGTGATTAGATCCAGCATGAGGACTAGAGCTTGCAACAGTTCTTACTCTCAAAATAAAAGTATATGAAGTATAGTGGGTACTTTTATCATTACTAGAGCTATTATGAGAAGCTTTAGCTTCAAATTCCTTTCTCTTCCCAGGAGGCTTCAGTTTTTGTCCAAACCACTAGCCTACCATAAAATTTCATTTTTTTAACATAGAAGCTGCTGTCTCTGTTTAACATTTAACACACATATTTTCAACCACAGAGAGAAAAAAAAACAAGTGAGAGTTGAGGGTGATGGCCTGGAAGAGCAGACAATTGCTTTCCAGTGCCTGTCATAGCATGCAGCCATTTTTTGCCTCTTCCTCTGGAATCCTGTCTTATGTGCATGTTCAGATAAACCTCTGTAGCACTGAGGCCCTGAAATGAGTCAGGCATTGTATTGCTTGCCCCCCATCATTTAGGCACTCAGGCGTTGACAGACTTTAATGTAACCAGACACAGCTATTTTCCACATCTGGAGGAATTAAGGTAGCCATTACATGGGAACACATACAGTGAATCACCTGTATGCCAAGTCATTGGTAATTCCATAAGTCATATACATAAAAATCAATCAACAAGTAGACATCCATGCTTTGAAATTCTACATTTAAGATTCACATGACAAAAATTGCACTAGACAAACTTATGGTTACTTAAAATTTGAAACTCTAAACCTTAGTATGTTTAAACATACTTTTCTTCATAAATACATCAAGTCTCTCAAGTCATAGTGCTTTCTTCTGTGACTTAGTGAATTTCTGCAGGTTACCTGGTATTTTCTGTGTGTTGCCATTACAGGGATAAAAGTCCTTCAGGAAATATCTAGGTTATGTATAAGGGCTACCATGGATTCATTATGTAGTGAATCCATGAATCAGTATTAAACTAAAGTCATGCAATGAAACTGGATTCATTGTGATTCTTTAAATGCTCCATGTAAGCTGTAAAACTGTTTGCATGGTCATTTCTCACTGTATTTGATAGAGGGATATTTGAGCCAATTCGGGGAGAATGTGTGCACTGTTAAAATTTCAGCCTAGTTTATTACTCAGTTCTGTCAGAGTCTCTCAGGTTTTAATTAAACAAGGTATTACTTACCAATTCTACTCTGAATAGTTTTTACAGTATGGTTTAAACTATTCCTGCACATCTCTTCAAAGAGGCCCTTTGATTTGGTAGCAGGTCAAATTATCACAGATTTTTTTTATTTTTAGGTGCTCAGTTATTTAGTGTTCTACAGCTCCAAAGGCGTAGGTACAACAGGGTTGCTCATTATGAGTATTACTTGTTGTTTGAGGTTATGATAGTATCCCATCCTTTTTTTTTTTTTTTTTAACTTATATAAACTGTGTCACAGGCTGTTGTAGTACAAGGTTGGTGTGCAGACAGAGTCTGACCCTGGGATACAGAAAGGACTGCATTGTTGAAAGAAAACATACCATAGTCTCCTGGGGATCTCAGTTTAGATACTATGTCAGCCTAATGCTAACTAAACAAGAGAGAATTATTTTTGCATTTGTTCTTTAAAACAATTTGGACTAACCTCCACATCTTCACCTTCCTGACTAAGTTTAAACATAAGATATCTTCACAAATTCAGCCTTTTGTTGCAACTGGCAGTTTCTGTTGCTTATTCTAATCTAGATGCTGTAGTATGGAAAGTGTATGTTTAATATATGCAGCTGACAATCAAGGTGGGCAAGTCTTCTAATCTTTGGAAACATTAGACACTCTCTGCAGGTTGCAGAGAAGGAAGAAGTCTCGTTTCCTGGTCTTTTCTATAAATGTCAGTTTTTCATTAAAAAAAAAAAAAGATAGGAAACTGTAAAGGTTAAATATTTTGCAGTAACTTTTGTTTGCTTTATATTGCTGTTCTTAAACCAAGTAACTATAAACACAACCAGGGTGTAGAATGCAGCACAATATTATTGTCAGCCACATCCTCCACATCCTCTCAATGTGTTTATCCTAATAGGCACCAAATAGTAAAATGTGATCCAGTGGTTACAGAAATACTTCAATCACAAATTAAATAAGTGATCAAGCTACTCACTGTCTCTTACCATCGTTTCACTACATTTGAGTTTATCCACTTCACAAGGGACTAAAAATACATATATGGACCCTGGAGAAAAGTGAGTGGTTGAGCATCTGTTAATTAAGCTTTGTATTTGTTCAAAAGTGTAACTTATTTCATCTATGGTAGCAATGACAGCACATAGTAATAACCAATATTTTGGCAAATAATATGTGCCAACTTTCATGACATTTTCTGTCATTATGATACTAAGGAGGAAAAATTTGTGGCTTGAAGGATAAAACCGTGTTAAGTATTTACAGAACTGCCAACAACCTAGTGTTTTGGATAGGATAATCATGCTGATATCTGGTGTTTAAAATATACCATCAACTCCTAACCTTCTATGAGTGGTCAAAATGCAGCAAATCCAGATTTTACATTTTTTAACCTGTGTAACATCAGTTTTCCAAGTTCTTGACACAGAAGAAATTTGCTGCTTAGGTTTTTATATGTGGATGCACCTATACACATATATATAGATATAAATTTTCTCTCATTTATGAGAGAAGCCTGAGAAAAAGAGACTCTAAACAGAGTAGGATTAAGATAGATTTTCTCCTCATTTACCACAATCTACAGATCTTTTAGCAAGCTTCCTATGAGTAATAAATACAGCTCAAATTCCAGTGTGATTCAGATTTAATCCAAGAAATAATTTTTGCTCCTGGAGATCAATCTTATAACTTGGTCTCTTTACATGATAAGATTCTTGCAGCAATGCATATAACAAATACTATTACCGTGTGTTGGTACAGAAATCCCCTCTAGGAAAACCTTATGTATCTTATAATATTTGGATGCCTATAGCTACTAGAGAAATTCATTGCAATCTATTTTTACTAGAAAGCCTGCTCTGCAAACAACGGCTCTTTAAATCATTGAGACTATCCATGTGACCTGGGCCAGTGGGCATAAACTGATTTAAGGATTTTAAATTTAAAACAGGTTGGTAATCCCTAGTGGATGATATGACTGTGAAAATGGAGCTTATCAGGCTGCCCTGCAAGGCTGTAGATGATGCAAACCAATTTGAGCCTAAAAGTCTAATATTTTCTCTTCTAAAAATGGGAAGTGTGATGGTTTAGCCCTGGTGCCAGATGCCCATCAAGTTAGTTCTAACATTCCCCCTCCTAAACTGGACAAGGGAGAGAGAAATATAACAAGAGGTTTGTGAGTCGAGATAAGAACAGGGAGATCGCTCAGCAATTAGCATCATGGGCAAAATGTGGGGAGAAATGGTTTGATTTATTAATGAACAATCAAAATAGAGGAGGAAAATACTGCTTCTCAGGCGGAGGCCTCCTCACACTTCCCACTGCTACACTGTGGGATCCCTCCCACGGAGGACAGTCCTCCACAAACTTCTCCTTCCCATGGGCTACAATTCTTCATGAACTGCTCCAGCATGGGGCCTCCCACAGGGGCAGCTCCTCACATTGTGCCCCAGGGTGGGTCATCCACCGTGAGAACAGTCCTTCAGGTACTGACTGCTCCAGCCTGAGTCCCTCACAGGATCACAAGTCCTGACAGCAAACCTGCTCTGGCATGGGCTCTTCTCTCCCCACAGGCTCTTAGGTCTTGCCAGGAATTTGCTCCAATGTGAGCTTCCCACAGAGTCACAGCCTCTTTCAGGCATCCACCCGCTTTGGTGTGGGGTCCTCCACAGGCTGGAAGTGGATCTGTGTTCCCCAGTGGCCTCCATGGGCTGCAGGGGCACAGCTGCCTCACCATGGTCCTCACCACAGGTCACAGGGGAGTCTTTCTTCCAGGACCGAAGCACCTCCCCCGCCTTCTCCATTGACCTTGGTACCTTTGGAGATGTTTTCCCATTCTCCTTCCCTGTTACTGTTGCAGTTTAGCAACTGTGCAGCGACTTCTTCCCCTTCTCAAATACATTGTTCACAGAGGCATTATCTCCATCACTAATTAGCTCAGACTTGGTCAGTGGTCAATCCATCGTAGAATTGACTGGCATTAGCCCTGTCAGCTACAGGAGAAGCTTCTAGCAGCTCTTTGTTTAAAGAAGCCACCCCCATAGCCCCTGTGCTATCAAAAACCTGGCCCGGCCACTACAAAAACCACTACAGGAAGCAATATCTATCCACATTTATTGATGAAGGAGGAATCTCTACTACTTGAAAGGGAATTTTGTCCTCAGCTATTGATTCCATTACAGACAGAAAAGTTTTATCCATGTCAATAGAAAATGAAAATAATTTCTACATTTAACAGTTACTGTTGAATTGCTAGCTTGTACACTTTTAAAATAACCACTAGTTCCTGTAGCCCTCATACACCATGTGTGCTCAGACTGGAATCAAATAACCAGTGGTTTTCTAAGCAAGCAGAAGTTTTGTCTTGGGACCTGCTCTGCCTGAGCCTCTCTCTCTCATTCTGCTTCTGTGTAGAATCACTGACAGTGAGGTGCAATCAGGCACATCAGCCCCCACACAGTCACCCTACAAAAAGCATTGGGTGTAGGGAATTCAGGAATCCAACAGAGCTTACAATTACATTGAAAAATTAGGGCAAGTGAGGATTTGAGGAATGTGTTAACTAAACCCAGATGAAGAGGTAGAAACTGGGGATTCCAGTATGGACAATGGCATTGGGACATCACATGCTTTGTAAACACAAGAGTACAGCCATGGGCTGTGCAAAATGAGTAACATGGGTAAGACTGACAAGAGAAGCAGAGTTGAGAGGGAAGAGGAATGAAGTGGATGTGAGAGAACCTGGACAGTAGTACCAAAACTGGATACTAATGAAGAGGAAAACTGAAAGGAGGAGAGGTATGAGACAGAAAAAACCTAAGGAGGAAGCCATACCTTTATGAACTTTAAGATTTGGCAGAACTGCTGGAGCATCTAGACTGGTTTCAGTCAACCTGACATTGATAGTAAAGAAGCAAGACTTGAGATGAACACAAGGCATGAGATACTGTCATGGAACACTAAGAGGAGGGCTGCTCCAGAGAATGGGACAGAAAACAGGCCAGGAGCTAAGAGCAAGCCCAACAGCAGCAGTACTCCCACTAACAAAATGCTATCCTACAGTATCTGAATGCAGCAGGTTGAGCCAGATGCCAGTAATGGAATTCAGCAGCAGCTCCCAACATGGTATGGTGACACATCAGGATGAGTGTTTTATCCAGAAACTCCTGTCAGCAGCAGTTGGATTGGTTGGAAACACTGCTATAAAGAAAGTCTCAGATCCACACAGGCAGCAAGGATAAGAACCAACATTCATGCAACAGCTGAATGGTCCAGAATGAGCTTAGTAGAGTTCATGAGCCCTTGGGGTGAGAAGTGAGAGGGTGAAACCCAAGTGAGGCTGGTTGGGGCTATTAAGAGCTATTAGCTGAAAAGGAAAAAACAGGGAAGAAGTTTTCAAATATCTAATAAATTAGATGTTATGTGTTTTTTTTTCCTTTCAGTAACAAGCATTAACTCAATGAGACTGAGGTCTTTTAGGCATTCAAAAGTGCTACAACTCCTGAAACCAGAAATAGAGCCTCCACTGTTAGAGGATCCTCTTGTACCAATGCAGATAAGTCAATTCCCTTAAATATGTAAGTTATACTGCCAAAATTACATTTTGGTAGTTTCATTTGCCATACTTTTATTGAAATTTGAGGTCCTGATATTTCTAACTGGCATAGCTATACTCATGAAGTTTGAACTAGTTGAGAATCTCTCCATTATTCACCTAACAACTGCCTACACATCTACAACTATCATGCCTAACAGCACTGTGGAACCAATAATGAGATTAGTTTCTTTACACATAGACCAAACAAATAAGTCTAATGCATACATCAAAATTCTGGCTTTTTTTTTTAACATTAAACACAATTTTTCTGTATCTACCATTAAAAAAACATCGTATACAATACTTTAGAAAGGAAATTTTCCAGAATAAAAGTATGCACCACTTTTTATGCCCAGGTTCGCTTGGATTATTTCAACAGTTTTTCATGCTACTGGTAAAAAAATACGTACCCTGTAGAAAATAGGCATCTGCAGCTCAGATTGAAAGCCAAAAAATAGCAGATTTTCTGGCCATCTCTTAGTAACATCCTTTTGAAATGAGCATCAAGAGTCCAGAATCCATCTATTTTTCTCAACTGTAAAATCAGTATGTTTACTATTACAAAAATTGCACTATGACAGGCTAACCAAAAATGGTTTTGGAAAAAAAAAAAAGAACTAAAGGACTATGTTCATGTTTATCTGAGAAATATTATTTACGTCATATCTCCAATAGTGATGGCACCACAGTATACACAAATGCTTTCACTGAGTTAGCTTCAGTACAGGAAGAAAGCCCACTATGGAAGGATGGGATTCTGCAAGAGCCAACGTGCCCATGGGATAGCTTTTTTTTCCAGGAAGTTCAATTATTTCTGTGCTACTCTGCAAATACAACACAGGCACACTTACAACAGAGGCAAAATGTAGCTAAAAATAGCTGCTTTCCCAGGAGATACAATATTCCTTTTATTGTGGTGTCATTTACAAGGATAAAGCAGTCAATTGCAATTTTTTATTTATATAACTTCAGAATTCGAGTTGAGGTCAGAAAAATTGATTTTATTGCTGTTTTCCAAGTATATACTCCTCACTTCAACTGGCTCTGCAGAATAACAATGGCAGAACAAATTTACCTTTTTTTGCAGCGATAACATTGAAAGTCTCATCACTGAATTCCATGATTTGATCACTTGGGAAACCATTTACTTGTAAAGGAGAGGAAAGGCTGGGCCTGCAATAATCCAGTAATAAAATGGGAAAATGACTCTATAGAACAAAAGTATCAAAATAAAAAGGTCATTTTAGGTTTAATGGGAGTTGGCAACTCTTTATTATAAGAACGAAACATTGCAACAAATTGTTGGATCATTTATTGAAATTAATGTTTGCATGACTTTTCAGTGGTTTGAATTTGTATATGTAACATTTAAGACTTAAAAGAAATAGTAAGGGAAAGCAATATCCCTCTTTTTTTTAACATGCCTGTGTGGCAAGAACATTGGAAGTTTGACAAGGGTGGTATCATTTATATACATTTAGGAAAACATGCTTGCTGTGGGTGTACAAAAATAAAATTTATTTGTTAAATTACACATAAATATAAGGTACAAATGTATTTTTAAAATACAGATAAAGATAATCACACTTGCATTGTGTACATATGAAAATACAGTATTTTAATAATTCAACATACACAGACACATTTATGATAAATGCAATTAGTTGGCAATGCCAGTTAGTCTGTTTTTTGTTCTTCATTTTTTTCCCCTTCCAGTTTTCCATAAATATGGAAAAACAGGCTTTTGAAACTATTAGTTCTGTCGGACATCTTGCAGCAGCTTATTAATTTCTGCCACCAGCTCACTGGCATCCATGAGTTCATGTTTACCATCACTGAGGTGATTGAGCACATTGTCAAAATCATCCTCTTCATAATTCTCTGGGATCTCCTCCATGGCTGGCAGCCATTTAGAGGAAGGCTGAGCGCTCGAGTGCGTTCCGAGAGTGGGCCCATTGTTGGCAGGATTTTGGAAATGTGTGCTGGCTGCCCAAGCTGCCACCCCCTGTGGATAATTTACAGTCTTGGCTGGCAAATGTCCCTTCCTGCGCTCCAACGAGCTGGAGCGATCCATCTCATTGCACTCAGTGTAGGCATCTAGCGAGGGAGGCAGCAGGCGCTGGAAGACGCTGCTCATTTCAGAGAGGAGAGAGGAGGTACAGGTGTCTCCTGAATCCTCCTCGCTCTGGCAGTCTTTACCAAATGTTGAAAAGCTGCTCTTCTTCTCACTGGCATCAGTAGGCTGTGGATCCTCCTCGAGGCCTTGTGGCTGCTGCTGCTGCTGAAGCTGTTGCTGGGGCGATTGGAACTCCTCTCCAGGGATGAACATGTTGCTTCTGTAGTCAGATGAGGGAGAGGGCAATGGCGGCATCCAGCACTGGTCAGAGTGCCCTAGGACCCTACACTCCTCCGTGCACAGCCGCATCGCTGCAAGAGAGAGGAGAGGAGAGGAGAGGAGAGTGAACATCCCACACCTGTTGCAGATATCACAATCACAGAGACTGAACTTCAAAGATGTTGAAATCTGGTATTTGAGTTCACATTCTGTGTGTAGGAAAGTGGTAAATACAAACAGTCTGGATCTAAACATACTGGCATTTCTGCATGGTCTGTAAAAATGAGAATGATAAATGCAGAACATGTAAGCCGTTAATGCAATCTCTTAACTTTGACTGAAGATAAACAAGTAAATTCCATGTGGAAAGCAAGCACTTCTGACTTAAAGCCATTCATTCCATCTGTACAGTGTTTTTTCATAAAAAATAAATAAATAGTTGTTTCTATCTCCAAGCACTTACTTAAGTTTTAGTCTTCTACATGCAATTAGAGAAGAATATCAGAGTAATAAAGTGGGAATGAATGAACAGAGAAAATAAAGAACAAAAACGTTCAGAGGAATCTCTATCTCCTTTCAATGTTCAATATTAGGTGATCCACTGCTCTATTACCCTTTTAACTGAATCAGTTAAATTTTAATCCAGTATCAGAATATCTAATGCTTAGTTCACACTTCATGTGACTCTGAGGTGCATCTGCAGCTATGTAGCTCAGGTTACAGGACCATGCTAGCTAAGGAGTTGCCACAGGTGAAGCTCTAACCCACAAGGTGGGCATCCAGGCCAGCCAGGAGGGCTGAACAGCAGAAGACAACAGAGCCACTCTTTCAACTGCTTGGTTTTAGTGGTGTTTCTCAGGAAGGAGAAATATTATGGGGCATGTGACTGCATCCCTGGGAGCTACTCTGGTCTGAACTGGCCCACAGCAGAGCACAGCAAGAGTCCCCCTGCAAACATCTGTCTCAATGAAGAAGCCTGGGAAGGGTCCGTAGAAGCAAAGACAGGCTTTTCAACCTAAACAATTCTGTGACAGATCTGCAAAGACAGGTATACCAGGAGAGAGACGAAATCTTCCTCTCTATAGCAAACCAACTCTGCAGGATATGAGGCCTCAACTCAGGCTTAGAGCTGCCCAGGTGCCTGGGAGATCTGGGAAAGACCCAGGTGCTGCAGGGATCACAAACCTGAGACACAGACTTTTTCAGAAATGTCAGACTCTTTCCATTACACATATTTTGACCATAAGAAACTATTGTCATAACCCCTAACAATTAATGGTTATATCAGAATAGAGTTTCTTTTTTCTTTCTCTTTACATATTGAACACATAAGAAACGTTTGCAGTCATGCCCTGTAAGTTTTTTTTCCGCTTTCTCATCACGTTTCCCATGTATATCTGGATCCACTCAGTTTATCAAAAAAATCTTTTTGCAATGGTGTAAGCAGAACTGAATAGAGCATTCGAGGTTAGGATATACCAGTGATTGACAAAGTTCTACTCTCATATTGTCAGTTATTTATCTTGCCACTTTACACAGCCTATCATATTGTTTGCTTTTCTAATGTCCTTTCTGTTTCTCTGAGTATAAACTTTCTCTGTCTTACGTGTGACAATATGGATTTTTTCATGTATGCAGGTTCAGGCTGCAGGCTGGCTCTTGCACAAGCTATTGCGAATGGCCTGCTGATCCAGTGGGCTGCAAACAAAACAACCTAGAAAACAGCAGTGGCTGAAGTTTTGATATGACTGACTGAAATGCCTTCAAGTGCTTTCTTCCCATGTATGAAAAGCATACGTGTGCTGTTTTTAAGAAAATACTTAGAAAGGAGAAAAGATTATGTAATTGATCCGTGGTGCCTGGACTAGATCTCAGCTCATTCCAGCAGGTGAGGATTACTGTTCTAATTATGAAGACCCCTGTAAATTAATGAGAGACTTTCTAGCATTTCATTAGTAGTGAGAGTTGTCTTATTGTGAGTTTTGTTACTGATGTTGTCAGGATTGGTTTTAGTACAATAAATTCTGACATTCTTGAATATAAGAACAAAAGATAATCTGAGGAAACTTAATGGTGTCACATGTCTGATCAGGTAATTTTTGAAGTTTCAAGAGACTGGCCTCCATTCCTTTCCAGTTCCATCTTAAAAGGACAAACTGAAAGGACTTTCTTACAGTTTTTTGCCTGTGTCCTGTCTGACAATGCAGAAACATTTCAAAAAGGAAAAACCTCCAAAAAGTTTTCTTTTCGTTTTTATTTGTTTGAATTGCAGATCAGTTCAGGTCTTATATGTACAGGTTCAGCATATTTATCTGATGGATAAAGACCACACATAGTGGCAAGTGGACATCTGGGTGAGGTTAAATATCCATCTTGGTAGCCCAACCCAGTTCTGTCTGCACTCAGCAGGAGCTTTGCTTATTTTGAATGCAATAGGACATGCACTTTTGGAAATCCAACCCTTTGTCTTCCTGTTTAGAGAAAGAATAGCAAGCGCTGAAAATAAGTCACAAGCACTTCAGCTAGCCAAGAGGGCAACCGCTCTCACCTGCTGGCAGCCCCCAGCTGCCCCAAGGAGAGGAGATAGCTCAGTCCTTGGCAGTAGCAGGGCTGGATGCCAGTGAAAACACAATTGCACTTTAAGTTCCCCTGGCAACTGAGATCCCACCTAGTAGATCCCTCCCTGACTCCTTGCTAACTACTGGAGAGAATAAGACATGCTTCATGCTAGCTGGCAGAGGAGTAAGTAGTAGGAGCTAAGGGAGTTGAGGATAGAAATATGTTAGACTACAGATTTAGGTTAAAGATACTGAAAAAACTGTAACTTTTCAAGGTCTCCACTTCTGAAACATGGGAGTCCATAATACTAGCTTGAGGAGGTAAGTGAATGCCTGGGTAGGTGATACAAGACCTAGTCTGGAGCAAAATATACAAAGAAGATTTAAAAGTGAAAATGTGTAAGAAGTACAAATGAAACTTTTGGGGTTTACTCTTGCCTAGTCTAACTGCCTAATTCTCAGGGTAAAACACACTCAGATCAAATACAACTTCCGCACTAGTGCTTTCCATGGCAGCAGAGAGGAGGGGGTGCAGCACTGCAGTTCGTCTCCTCCAGCCCCTGCGTGAGTCACTTTAAGAGGGAATATATGCTGCACCACCTCACAAAGCAACATGGCCCTGTGTATAAAGTCCTGTTTCAGGGAACCATACTGATTATCCAGTTGCTGGTTATACAAGAGAAAACTAAATATGATCTCAAGTAAGTACAGGATCTAGGATACAAGCAGTGGCTGTATAATTAATTATTACAAAATTCTCATATCTGTACTTAGCACAATTTCCCAAGGCCTTTTTTATTCACCTTGTAACTAGAAATAAATTTAGAGGTGGTACTTCATACACATGAACACACACATATGTGTTAATCTTACTTTCACTCATTCTTTCCTAGCTTTTTTCTCTTCTGTCCTCTGCCTCTGAATTGTACATCTTATGCTCTTTCTTCTAGAAATTAGGGTTGAAAGTTTTAAAATCTGGGACGTGTTTAGATCCTTCCCTTGCCACTCAAGTACATTTTCCCATGGGGAAAAAAAGTATTTTTCTTTCTTCTCTATCCATATCTCTAGACCATTTTCACAATCCATTTCTGAACAGCAGAAGTTTGTATTGCATGGGTCAATCCCACTGTGGAAAATGTCTCTCCCAAATTATAGTTCAGTGTATTTTTACCAAACCACAACTGCCTGTCTCTGCAGAAACATTCACCCAGTCATTAAAAGTCTAAGGATATGGAGTAGATTGTGCTTTTGGGGGGTAATCTGAAGCCAGCTCATGATGTTGTGAATAACAGAAAAAAGTAGGCATTGCTCTGGGCAGATTTGCAGTTATGTCTGAGGTTTCATTTCACTAGACATGTAAAGGCTTCAGATCAATATTTATCATGAAGCAGAGTAAAAAGGAAGGAAACACAGGACTCAAAAGCTAAAGAATTTTTCCTTTCTCAGAAGTAGCTTTATCAAAGTGACAACAAGGCAGCACTGTAAATAAACTGTTCCGCTTCCATTGTGCTCTTACCTGCAGGAATTCTTCCATCTGTAAGGAAAAGGTCACTGAATCCTTCCCCAAGAAGTCTGTCAATTGGAGATTCTCTCCCCAGGTCATAATCACTGTCTCCAGCTTCACTATCACCCCGGCCACTGTCTTTCAAACTGAATTTATCCATATCTTGTAGGGCATATCTGTGAAGAGAATTGTGGTGATGGTTGAATTAAATAATCCAACATATGTTATGTTCCACTTTTTGATGAAGAATACCCTTATATATTTTCAGATACATGTCATACATACATAGCAGAACAGTCCAGATCCTTACCTGTAGCTTCTAGAATACTTGTTTCCTCGAAAACTTGGCCTTGGTTGATACTGGCCCTGGTGAAGCATTGAGAGAAGCTGAGAAACCTGCTAAAGAGAAGGGGAAAAGATTGATTCTTTGAAATGAAAGCTCAAATGCCTAGTTGTAAAACCACTCATTCACTTCTCAGGTTTGTTTGTTTGGTGTGAAGGCTTTTTTACGTTCAAAGTTTAATCAGCTCAAATTCCTGCATATATTTAATGCAGTATAACAGATTATTTTGTACTGTACTATCTGCCACAGGAAACACTGAGGACCTTGGACAATGAGGTCATGCACTGCCATTCATCGGCCTCTGAAGTCATAATAATTACTTCACTGACAAGTAAAATAAAAAATTAAAAAGTGGTGTAGTTTTGTTTTAATAAGTTAGAATCAACCCTTTACCATTCCAGGATCCTAATTCAAAATCAAGTGTCTTCACTATATATGAAGAGAGTTACTAGGACCCAGCTCTCAGTTCAGTCATGACATGGCATTTGCAGTAAAAACTGATATGGGTAGTCTCAAAGTTTGAGATAACATGATCATCTACTGCAACAGCTGTACTTAAAGTACTTTTTTAGTGTTTCACTTTTTAGTTGTCCATCCCCACTAATGAAATATAAATACTCTGGCACTTTTTCTTATACAAAGCTATACAGAGGGAAAAGGAAGGCAAGAAAGAGAAAAAGAGAGATAGAAGAGAAAGAAGGAGAAGAAGGAAGGAAGGAAGGAAGGAAGGAAGGAAGGAAGGAAGGAAGGAAGGAAGGAAGGAAGGAAGACCAGAGCAGAGTGCTGTGTTACACTCCATTGTTTTGACCTTGCAGGGAAGAACTAAGAAATAATGATACTAAAAATAGATTTAATCCTGTTTCCCATGGTAATAGTTTCAGTTGATATTGGAGTAAAACTGCAAAACTGTGACATCTAAAGAGAAAGCTGTACATGTTCTCATTAGGCCTCTTGCTCTCTCAGGTTGTATGCAGAGTACCTCCATGCTCCCAGGAGAACACATGAGTGCAAATGAGGTGTGGACCTTACCTCAACAGCTGGAGTCGCATGGGTGAGTTCCAGTGAGAAATTCTCGGGTACGTGGTTAGAGGAGATTGTCACCAGGCTGTTCAGAGATTGGTGGCTGTGGTGGCTCTGCCGGCTGCTCATCTGTCCCCTTTCCAGGGTCGGAGATGATGACGGAGAAGCTCTGTGGTGAGATCTTATGGGCAAAGTGCCATTAACCGTTGGCACTAAAGTTATGTCACCTTTGTGGATTTGTCTTGAGGGTCGTTTTGGATGGTGTTGGTAGGTCGATTCTGCCACGCGACAGTTGTAGGACCTGGTGTCCTTTTTCTCTCGATTACATCTTGTAGCAAAGATAACCATAATGACCAACAACACAGCACATATTGATCCTAGGGATATAATGGTTATCATGGAGACATCTAGGGAAGGCTGGCTTACCAAAGTTGCTTCTGTGCTTGAAAATGAATAAATGTACTCAAAAACGGTACACTTCAGGAGTGCTTTAGTACTAAGTTGAGGACTGCCTTTATCCTGGACTATCACAAAAAACTCCCACTGTTTTGCTGGAACCGATTCAACACTCACATTAATAGAGATGTCACAAGTTTTGGGATCCATCACAAAGATGCTGTTTTCCTTGTCAGCTGCTATGGAGCAGCTGAGTTCAGAGTTCATACCAGAGTCTCTATCTGTAGCCCTTATCCTGGTGACAAGAAAGCCAATTCCAGCATCTTTAGGGATTGAGATTTCTGCTGTGCTATTGCGTAGCGCTGGCCCCACAATGACGGGAGCGTTGTCATTTTCATCAATGATGGTTAGTACAACAGTGGTATTACTGACAAGCTGCTGGCTCCCTCCGTCTCTAGCTTGAACCATAAAGGCAATTTGATTTACTTCTTCATGATCAAAGGTTCGCAGGGCATAGATTGCCCCATTGGAGGGATCAATGGTCACATAGGTGGTTATAGAACTTCCCAAAATGTAGCTCTCCAAAATAGTGTAGGTCACCTGCCCATTGTCACCTAGATCTGGGTCTGTGGCTGTAACTGATGTGATGTACGCTCCTGGAGAGTTATTTTCCAAGATAACAACTTCGTATCTGTTTGTCTGGAAGCGGGGCGGGTTGTCATTTTCATCACTGATTTGGACAGTAAAGTGTTTCACCGTGGAGAGACTTGGCATTCCCTTGTCCTCCGCTATTACAGTCAAACTGTATTCAGATCTCTTTTCCCTATCTAGAGTGGCATTAGTCAAGATTAAATAGTTATTTTCATAAGTCTTTTGAAGTTTAAAGTGGCCATGTCCATGCAGCTTGCAAACTATCTCTCCATTCACACCTGAGTCCTTGTCTTGCACTCTGACCAGGGCAACAAAAGTGTCCAGGGGTGACCCTTCAGAAATGTAAGCTATTTCTTCTTTCTCTGTGGACATCAGGTTTAAGTTAATCTCAGGTCTGTTGTCATTCACATCCACAACTTTAATTATAATTTTGCAGTGAGCTGGGATAGAATTTGGCCCCAAATCTTGAGCCTGAGCATCAATTTCATAGGATTTGGTTACTTCATAGTCCACTTGCTTCAGGAGGGTCAGATGTCCCTTTTCGGAATCTATCTTAAAAGTCTCTATAATTTTGGCAGACACATGACTACTGAAAGTGTACACGACTTTACCGTTAGCACCCTCGTCTGGATCAGTAGCATTGAGGTCTATAAGCAAAGTCCCAATCGGTGAGTTTTCCAAGAGCTGGATAATATATGACTGTTGCTCAAAAACAGGGCTGTTGTCATTGGAATCAGAAATGCTTATTTTCAGAAGGGATGATCCAGATCTCTGAGGCACCCCTTTATCTGAAGCGGTGAGTTGGAGTTCATAACTTGACTTCAACTCCCGGTCCAACTCTCTAACCACAATCAGCTCGGCATACTTAGCACCATCAGTCCTCGTTCTCACCTCAATACTAAAAAAATCATTTGCAGAAAGGGAGTAAGTGTGAAGTGAGTTGTCCCCTACATCTGGATCAAAAGCACTGTCCAAAGGGATCCGGGTTCCCACAGCCGCACTCTCTGATATTTCAATAGGAATAAGAGCTCTGGAAAACTGGGGAGAGTTGTCATTAATGTCCAGCACTTCAACTTCAACATGGAAAAGCTGGAGATGTTCAGTGGGCAGAGTGATCACATCAAACTCTATGGAGCAGTTTAAGTTTTTCTGGCAGAGTTGCTCCCGGTCAATTTTAGCTCCTATGCTGATCTCTCCGTTATCCTCCCGGACTACAAGCAAGGGAGAATTCCCCCTCTGCATAGCTCGAAAACGAACCGAGGAAGGGTTAGGCATTTTTAATAAAACATCAGCCACATCCTCCGATAGTCTTGCAATTACTGATCCAACTCTCTGCTCCTCATAAATCCTGTATTTCAAATTCTTGCCCAGCACAGTCTTATTAAAAGATAGTATCATCAGTGCAAAAATGAATATAAAGTGCATTTTGCCGCCGACTCGGCGCGTTTGTAAGTTTTCGCAATTCATTTCTCCAAGCAAGTTAAAAAGCAATTATTTCGATTTCCTCCGGTACCTTAAACCCGGCGTGCATCTGGTCCTTTAAAACTTAAAAAAAAAAACAAAACCAAAAACCGCCTTTTCTAGTCAGCCAAGGATTAATCTCTTACCAGATCGGATTTTTTTTTCTTTTTTTTTTATATACACACCGTGCCAGGACATCCAGATACAATCCGCAGGCAACCCGCGCTTTCTCATGCGTCGCGCTGCTCTGCCGGGCTGAGCCGTGTCGGGGCAGGGTGCTCTGCTCCTCCCGCCGGCAGCATCCAGGGGCCGCCGGGAGACGCAGCCTCTCCTCCCGCAACGCTCCGCTCCGCTCTCTTGCCCGCTCCCCGCCAGAATGAACACCAGCCTAAAATCCTCTGGAACTTCACTCCAACTCCCCAGACAAAGCTTCTTCTGGCTTTTTTTTTTCTTTCTTTCTTTCTTTTTTTTGCCCGGCATGTGTTCAACCCCGTCCAGCCAATCAGCCCGCCGGGGGCAGCGCGGCCGCCCCGCAGCCCGCCGCGGCGGGAGGGACGGGAGGCGGGATCGGGAGCCGATGAGAGGGAGGGGGGCGGGAATGCGAAGGGGGAGAATGGGAAGACAGGGAGGGGGCGGGGGAGTGGGGCTACTCCTCCAGCTCCCTCTCGCCGCCGGTGTGCCGCCAGCAAGGGTGGGGGGTAGTCACTGGAATGACTAAAGGCCAACTTTAAATCAACTCTCCCCCACACACATTTTCAGGGAACTTTCAAGCGGGGTTTTTTTTCTGGTGTGTATGATTTTAATTCCTCCCCTTCCTGCCAGGGAGGAAAAAAAAAAAAAAAAGCGACCGCGCTTCTCATTTACATACTTTTAGGTTCCCTAGTTTAACTAACTGGGATCTTTTTAGTGCGTTTGCTTAGTAAACGAGACGCGGATGACGTGTCTCTAACCGTGCCTCCAGAGCCTCTTCTTTCTGCTATTTACCTATTACCTGTTTTTCCTCAACATCTGCGCTCCTGGCGCAGAGCACAGACAGACCTCCTTCATCCTGTAAAATCTCTCCCTCATCCTTTCCAAGTCAGTAACATTTTGCACACTCCCGCCCTTCCTTTCCCTGGCTCTGTCTCGCAGCATTTCTGTTCTCAGCGCAGCTGCATTTGTCCGAGTTTTCTCCTGTGTGTGCATGTGTGCAATTGTCTCCATTTTTTTTTTTTAAATTTGCTGTTCCAATGGTTCTTCAGAAGATCCTAGTTGAAGAAACACTTCATGCTTCACCACAACAATCTGTGATAGTACACCTTTTACATGTCAAGGGTTTTAAAGAAAAAGAAGCCACAAGACAAGTGGCAAGTGACAAATTCCTTGTTCCTCTGCTATTGCCAAAAGCTGTTTTCACATTTACACTGCAATGTATTTGCACAAAAGAAAATAACCTTACGACTGAACCAATCGCATATTTTGTGTACACCAGACAAGCTACAGATCATATGTGAGCTTCAGGCTGCATCCAAGTCACAGAACCAGACTTGTTCTTCTCATTTCAAATGTATCTATGATGTGATTTTCAGTTTCTCTGTGTAGCATTTGCTTTGTAAGTTTATCATTGTGGACACAGTCTCATCCCACTTTTCCTTCTTTTTCTGCTAACTTTATCACCTTATTTGTTGGTGTTGTCCATAATCATACCATCACGTTCTCATACTGCTCTTTTCTCTCTCTTATATTCACACACACACATACATGGTGTTCAAAAATGTAAAAAGTAAATCTCTGGTTTTCCCTGTTTCCTTACTCTCAGCAGAGCTCAGCCAAAGTCACTAAGAAGGTTCTTGCTGAAAGAGAAAGCAGAGGAGGCTCAGCGTGAACTCTCCCTCTTTTTAAGCATTCAAAAGCATTTTATAAGCCATTGTCTCTTTTTTTTTTCCACAAACCAGCGCCGTGTGGCAAATTGTGCAGAATAGAAATGCCCATAATGAATGTATTTAGTACTGGGTCACGCTGATGAACATTCTGCCCCCATGAATAATACTGTTTTACAAGTTTGCAGCCCTTTCAAATTGCTGATCCCCAAACCCTATAGGCAAACGAGAAAAGCTAACACAAGCAACTGGGACTTTAGAAACCCATAGCCATCTGGCCTAAATCTCTAACAATCCAAGCCAATAATTATATCAATTCAGGCTTTAGTGAACCCCTTTGCAAACACCAAAAGAGCAAAGAAAGGAATTAGTGGCCATTCTAAGTTCTGGTGGAGAGAATTCAAAGATAATCTAATTCCATTAGTTCATGGACAGCTTTTTTTACAGCTCTGATAAATCTTCCTAGAACATTTTTCCAAAACACCAGTGTAAACTCTTTTCTGACAATAATTGGGGAAATAAGATTCAATTAAATGCTGTTCTTAGTGTCCATAAAAAGTATTTTGTTGATAAAAGAAGTCACTGCCCCTTTACATGATGTATATAGGAGATGAATAATTCATAGCAAAAATAATTTCACTGCTTAAAACCTAAAATATTATATATAGTCTTCAATGATACCGTGTTCTTCTGAGTAACTGTTCAGTACATTTAGATATGTAGAATTGGCCTTATGCAATTTTTATCACTTCCCAAATAGTAAAGTTCCAGTTCATCACATTGGTCTTTCTTTGAGACATACTCTGTATATTAATAAATAGCACGATACTTATAGATAGGAATTATGGCACCTCTCTTTTTTCCCTTTTTAAATTCATTTTGAGTTTGCAGCTTCACCAGTTACACATTGCCTTGCAACTAATCTTTTACATTTGTAGCAATGATAAAATGTCATTGACACAATAGTTCTGATCTGAATTCTGAAGTAAAGTAATGATAAAACCTTGATTTTCTTTTCTTTTCTTTTTTAATTTTTTTCACTTTACATTCCATTGAGCCTACAAGTGAGGAGGAGCATCTCTTGGAGTTGTTTGCTTAGATCCCACAATATTTAAGTACGTGCTACTTCTAGAAGCAATAATTCCATAGGGTGCTTAGGAACAGTCGCAGCACATCCAAGGCTGATTCCTTCCATATCCAATAAAAGAGTTTTGTCTGAAAGTCTCTTAAACTCCAGTCCACCTTTGACATGGCAGACTTCCCTTACAAAGAAAAAGGAGAGTCCCACGTGCAGCCAGCAGATACTTCTTAGGGAGTGTGGTATTGTGAACGCTGTTAGGCACGTGAGTGGAGTGCTGCTGGCATCCCAGAGAGTAATCTCAGTTATTCCCACCTAATACGGATCTGTTCATCACAACCTCCTTCTCAAAAGTTGCTTGCAAATCCTCAAGTGATGTACCTGAGGAATAAAACCAAACTGACTCCAAACACCACATCCATATGCCTACTTCAGCAACCACAGCTGCACAGCAGATTAATTAGTTTTTCACTTAGCTGAAAGTAGGTTTGTTTCTGTGGTCAATATACTTGAAAGTCTGTCTTGTTTCTCCAAGGAGATTTATTGAGGTCTCTAGCATATATTTTCCTCTAAACATTACTGATCCTCTAGATACACAATATATATGCAAAACTTAGGTGACAGAATTTTACTCTGAAGAACTATTTTGAGAAATAGTACCTCTGCAGGGACATGGGAGAAAGAAAATAACTTTCTTAACAATATTAGAAGCCCAGTGAAATTAGCACAGTGCCATTTGGTTCATTCCCCTCCTGCACACACACTCAAAAATGGGGTTTCATTCATTCTCGGTATGATTTATTGCCTTATGCTGCATCATGTTACAAAATGTCATATGTACTATGCTCCAGTGCACAAGACATAGCAAGACAAAATCTGATTTGACACCTGAGTAATGAATGTGAAAGACAAGTCTTCCTAAGTCAGAAGGATATTTTAAAAGAACATTTCCATCACAATGACTGGCAAAACTGGAGAGGCCTCCTCTCTCCCTCTTCCCTTTCTCCTTCCTCTTTCCTCTGTTCCTCGCTCTCCCTCCATCCCTCTTCAACAAGCTTGTTTTCCAAAGTAAAATCAATGACAGAGCTTGCACTGGTCTTCATACTCTACATTTCCATCTGTTGCAGCCTGAGTGCAAACCGAGTTAAGAGTCTCCTTTTAGGCAAAACCAGTGCTGACATTTTATACTCACTCTTAGACCAACAAATGGGCTGATCAGAGGTCAGTATGATGCTGTTCAGTGGAGTGGGGGAAAGAAGGCTGAAATTTCAGCCTGATTTTTTTTTACAGGAAACCATATTATAGAACTCATCACAAATGAATACTGTATTTGTCCAACTTGCTGCCTATTTCATCATTCATGCTTATACCCAATACCTTTTTCAGAACTGAGCTGCATCAATGGCTGGATTACTTTAAGAGATATTAGAGGCAGAATGGGCCATTGGGTTACCCAACAGCACCTCTGCATCACAGACTTATTAATTAAGTCCAAATACGTTGGGTAAGGCCTATATTTTAATCTATGGAATACTAAATGGTGTATCTCAATCAGGCATCAGTTACCTAGTCCACTTGAAAAGGCAGAGAACTGATGATCTAAAATGGAGCCAGAGATCCTGGCAAGCAAATTAAAAAAGCAAAAAACTCACTTGATACTACTAATCCCAATTTCCACAAAATCTATACCTTAACGATAGAGACATATATACCTATACCTTCCTGCTACAGTACTCTACCTAACAGTTTCATTTCAGCATCTATGCAGCATCCAGCACAAGCAGTCTTGAAGGCCACTCTCAGTTACCTCAGAGACACCCAGGAATCATTTGATAAATACCCGTATCAGGAAAGAGTATCCTCTTCCCCCAAACAAATGGCCAGTCAAAGCCCTGGAACAAAAGACTGGGTACACAAAAGTAGGAATAAACACTGAAATTTAGTTGAGCCCTTATCTCTAATTGTCACTTTTTCAATTTGCTTAAGAAAAAGACCATCTCTGGTCATTCATTAAGACCCACCAAACCACAAAACTCTATGCATCAGCTGCATCATACTTTTTTATGATTTCAGAACTAGATTTTACGTTATCATCAATCATTGTGGCAAAGAGCAGTTGGATCAGATTTTGTGCTACATGAGTAAATTTCCACAGCAGTTTTGCAGTGCAGCATTGTGTGTATAAATAGCGAGCTAAACCCATGTATGTTCCATATGTGGTAAGTACTGCAGCTAGGCAGTCAATCTATTTCTGAACCAAGAAAACATTTATCTCTCAAAGTTTTACCAACTCTGAAAGAGAAAAACAGTTGAGACTCACGATTTGATAAAGCTCTGTTAAAGGCGAGTGCTTGTAATAGGCAACTGGATGCTTTGGAGTTATTTTAAGGAATAGTTAAGATGGCATAGTATATGATGGAAATTCCATTGTTTGATCACTCTAATGTAATTGTCATTTTGTTTAGTTATTTCCTTAGTATTTCCTCTATTTGATAGCTGTTTATCCAAAATTGCCTGTAAATGTCTGTATGCACTTCAGCAAAATGAGATTTTGAGTATTACATATGCTGGGGATAAAAGGCATCTGTCAGAACTGTGATCAGAACTGTGACCACATCTAAACCAGAAAGGGTAACACCGTGTGGCCCTGTTCTACTTTCTCACAAAGTCACATAAACTCACCAAACTATGGGTCCTGTTGTGTACAACAGAGAGAACTGCACATTCTCTGATGCATCATTTTTTCCTTCTGTCCATCTCTATCATTGCAAATACAAATAATGAGGAGACAAAGATGCTTCCAAGGACAGCAGCTATAACCTTTGGTTCCTGTGAAGTGCAATTTGAGGAACAAAGATGTACTGTTACCTTATCCTGCTCCCTAATGATGCAGCTACCATAGGGTTGGAGTGCTCCCTGGTGCAATCAGGCCCCACACTTCTTTTTCCCCACAGGGAAAGCACCAACAACATCTGTATGCTTTGCCTAATGTATTCTTACTGGTTTCCAGCCTGAAATGGTGGTGTACTTGCATCGGATTTCCCCGTGTCTGGTTTTATTCCGGATCTTATCAAATTCATATACTGCATGCACTGGAATTTGAAGTACTTTACATGAATAAACCTGAAAAGCTTTCTGTTACTTACACTACTGTCATTCTGCTTTGCCAAATTTCTCATTTTAATACCTCGCAACACACTAACTAGAGTGCAAGGTTGCTCTTACTTTATACAGGTCAAAAGAAGCAGCTACATTTGTGATACTTCTTCACAGGAGTAGGATTTCTGTAAAGAAAGAGTTTGAAGTTTGGTGTAGATTTGATTTTAATCAGGGCTGCAATACATACTTTGTCAAATTACCAGCTCAACCCAAACTTTTCATATAACTATAGCTTTCTCTATTGCCTCTAGGAGTATAAAAAAGCAGCATAGTTGGTGTTTCAAGCATCGTCAGACAAAGCATGTGTTCAGTCTACCACTGACAGCCTAAGCTAAATGATCCACGTCCACTCGTGTACCTACTGCCAGCCATTGTTTGCGAACAACATGGTCTAAGGATGTTGGACGCTCATTCAAGGGAAAGGGTCTATCATCTTCAGCAGAACCAGAACTTGTGAGCCACGGTGAAGCCAGAGGCAACTCCAGAGTTTTTATGACATTTTTGTCTTCTTCTGACCCTGGGGTTGATGTGAACCAAACTAGCCCACTGAAGGATTTTGAACAGATTCAGGGTCAGTTTAAATTGATGAGTGTGAACTTCACAGATGTGCAAAACTAGACACAAAATCTTGTGGCAAGAAAACTTAATCAGATTTCTCCAGAAATAGATGCTCTTGGGAAAATATTTCCTGGATGGGTCTGAACTTCTCTGTACTGCAGCCTTTAACAAGCTTGTGCTATAAAGGAAAGTCATTAAGGGACACTTAACAGCCTTTCTCTCCTCAAACCTCAGGCACAACCTCAAACAGCCTGCTTTGTGAATAAGGACCCAATATGTTGTTTATTTTATTTTACAGTAAATATTTATACAGTACTCCACATGAGTATCTGTATTTTTTAATTCTTTATTTTCCTGGGAAAAAAAGAGAAAAAAAATGCTCCCTGCTTCGATGTCATGGGAAAACATGTGGAAATGTAAACCTGCTGTAGGAAGCAGACACAGTGGGAGCTGTAATGGGAAAAAGGCAGGCATGGTTTATCAGAAGAATATGTAACATACACTGAACATCCGGCTTCCCAAGTAAGTTGTTAACAGTGTTCAATACAAATGTTTCTCTTTAAGGAATCAGATGTTCCTCTTTCTTTTTTTTTTTTCTCAATAGCTGCAGTATGGTAAAACTGGTGCCATAAAGTCATTGCAAGAGACAGCAAACAACTTTGTCATCATAATAGGCTTTTTTTTCCCTACATCTTTTTTAAACAATGGCTCTAGCAGGTGGCATGTGGCTGAGACTGGGTCTATCACCATCTCCAGGGTGCCAAGACGTCCCTCAAAGTTTCTGTGGGAGGAATTTGTTGGTGGGATTTGGATTGTAAAGGCACGTGAGCATCTGCTGCCTGCTCAGTCTCATTACCATTGACACAATTAGCTCCTGCAGCTCTCGGCCCAGCAGCCAGAACAGGGACTCAATTTTCTTGCGTCTCTGACAATACTCATTACCATTCATCTGAACCTATGGGCTCCTCTGCCTATGAGTCCAGGCCAAGGGGCTGTGAAAACAGATCACACAGAGAAACACTCAGAAAATGAAGAGCAAATTGACATAATGGCTACTAACAGCCTAAAATCAACAGCCTAACATACAGCATCACCACCAATACGCTTTCAGTATTCACAGTAATGACTCCTTTCCCTTCTGTGTTAGTCCATTTGTTCCTGAAAACCACATTTTATGGCTTTGGGATATCATATGCTTTCTATGAGTAGTTTTTAACCTTTTTCTGTGATTCAGAAGATATTACACAGCATCACTATTGTCCTTCCACTTGAAAAGTTCTGATAAACTTTCATTTTTTTTTTTTTAAATAATACAGGAAAAGTCCATTTTCTACCCTTGGATTAATTTGGAAATCAAACTGAAAACTGAGATTTTTTGCTCCTTACAATACCAAAGAAAGTAGGAGTTTATTGACTTTTTGCTTTGGCAGTCACAGCCTAAACAAAATGTTAACACATCTGCAGATAAAAGCTTCACATTCCTCACCCCACATAAAACTGAGATTATTCTGCAGGTCTTTACAATACATGCTGCATAATTCCTCCTTGCTGGCCTCATGTGCTTTTATTGCTACAAAGAACCCTTAGCCCATAAATAGAAAATTAGAGAAGTCACACATTTTACAAATAAATCACTCGGATAAAAGCAGAGAGGAGGCAAAGGAGACAGAGGGGGAGAATTTAAACTGATCTATCTCCTGAATATATATCAAGGATCTCTGTCTTTGAACAAAGAAAACATGATGACTTCAAGGCCCATATCTGCAATAAACTTGCAGTATTTGGCTGTTGCATATATAGTGATTTGTGACCTTACTGAAGTGTATTAAAGTAAAAATATATTTACCACAACATGCCTTTTCTGAGACACAGCTTTTACTAGATCTTTGTAACACAGGAGAATGGAAAATATCACAGAGCTGGCAATGAGGCAGGGGCATGCCATTTGCTTTCAGATGTTTTTAAAACTCAAGGAAGTGTTATTGTTTCTATAAATCATCACTATAGGTTTATTTTCCTCAACACTCTTTGTTGTCTTTTTATACAAAGCATACTCAGGGCATCTTCATCTCTCAGGGCTAAACGGAAAGAAACAGCAGCATTTTAGTGAGTTTCCCAAAACGCTGACCAGCATAATTTTAACCCCAGGTTCTCCACACCACGGTGGTTGTGCACACACAAGCTGTGGAGCACTGAGGAGGAAGGACAAGGGCCATCTCCCACATGCATCATGTCCAGAGCCCACACTTGTTTGCAGAACTGCCCCAGTTCCCCTGACTTTGTCATGGAAATGTGGACACTGAAAGAAGAGTCTATTATGTTAAATTACAAATTATATTATAGGGTTTTAAGTAATTGTTTGCTGACTGTTGTCACGCACATGTGGTTTGTTGGAAGTTGATGTAATCATTT
Organism: Colius striatus; assembly: GCF_028858725.1. Taxonomy (NCBI): domain Eukaryota; kingdom Metazoa; phylum Chordata; class Aves; order Coliiformes; family Coliidae; genus Colius; species Colius striatus. The sequence goes on from NC_084761.1 coordinate 31,422,735, forward strand.
TGGCAAATTTCCACCAACAAGAATCAACTGGGGTGAACTCTTAAATCAGCTGCTGTGGGGGTTCACGTTGTGCAATTAATGGGTGAAAGACTATTGCAGACACCCTTCAAAGTTAATTTACTCAGGCCCATTTTAGAAGTAGTGCATTATGTCTTAACTGTATGAAATGTATTGTGGACATATTAGCATTTGTAAAATTAATTAGAAACCTATTAGTTCAAATGAAGGAGTTTTATTGCTTTCATAGTATAAAATCTGACATTTTACAGACAGCAAAAAGATAGAAACTGTATAGCAAATATAGAAAAAAATATATGCTCTTTTTTTCTGCAGCTGTTTGAATAAAGTTTTCATCCATTTGAGAGATTTTTGTTTCCATCAGACATCAATTAAAATAAATATGCAAGACTATTCCAAAATAACCTTAACTTACTGGAATGCGTGCTCTCACCAAGCTACGTAAATATGGGTACACCCACACTTGTTTTCCCTAATACTGTAGTCCAAAACATCTATGTCAGATCCTGAAACACTTCATTATGATGTAATGAGGCAGCTGGCATTTCTTTTTTATGAATTTACTAAAACAGTAAATAGTACTATTACAGTGACTGGAACTTAAAGAATAAATTGACACACTTTCCAAATAGAGCTGTGTAGATTTTTTGTTGAGATAAATTATAGGAGATATATATATATATATATATTTATGAATATATAACATTTTTAGGGAAATAAGAAGTTCAGTAGAAAGAATTTTGTAATGAATCTTGATAAGCTGCTTTTGCAGTTTTCAGGTATTTCTAATTGTTGTTCATGGCTGCCTTTTCATGCTATTCATGCTGCTAGTCTTTTGTTTTATGCTTCTACAGCCTTCTATCACAAAATTAAGCTATTAGCAAATACAGAATAAATCAAGCACAAACAGTAAGGCCTATGGATAGCTTCCATTAAAGAAGTCCAATACAGAGATAAAAAGAAAACTTGATAAAAATAAATGGCAGAGTCTAAGTGGATTTTGGTATATTGCTATCACGATTAAATATTACAGAAGTTAAGCTCCATGGCAATGTTCAGTATTATTGCTAGGTACTGTTCTCCTAGTCATCCTGTATTATTTAAACACTATTTTTTATATAAATAAAATATCCCCCTTTTTTGCATACTTTGGTAAAGAAGTGATTTAGCAGCTAACACTAAAAATCTCTCACAATTTGTCGCTTGAATTCTAAAAGCTATAAAATCAAAATATAAACGTACAGAGCACATATTAAGAAAACCTCAGTGTTTTGACAGGTTTGATGTAAAAAACAAACCTGCACTGATTTTAAACCAGTTAATATGTAACCTGTTGTAAGTGCTATAAAAACTAACAGCATGTAATTCCCTAGGTCTGCTGTGGTTTTAAAATAAACCAGAGTGCTTTATTTTTCAACTGTGGAAAACTTTTTCATAGATAATTTTTATTTTCATTAGGAATCTTATCAGCTCATTTACAGGTGCCAAGGACCTTGTTTCTAAGCTGACTTTAACATCGGCTTCTGTTTGCAGCTAATGAAGATAAACTCCAATTTCGTTGCTGGTCTGCATATCTAGGTGCACAGATGAGTTAATGGTTTAACTTCATAGAATCACAGAACAGCCAAAGTGCATGTCACTGAATCTAGAACAAGTTTAAAGGAAGGTCCTAGATCATATGGGTGTCTCTCATATTGGCAGCAAATAAAATTTTAAGAGTTTTGGAAGTTACAGTTTATATATCCTCTTAACTAAATTCTGTTCATACTCTCTTTCTGCTATTCGCCCAGGTCAAACATCACTCAACCACAAATAGTTATCTGTTAAAAATTCAACATGGTTATGATCCATAACCAGTACTTCAAGCAGACATTCTTCTCATAACTACTCCTCAAGCTTCATTTCAATTCACTAGTTTCTGACAGCCCAGGATGGTTTGATTTGCTTGGACTCTCTCTGGCCCTAGTGAATGTAAAGGTGTCTTTCTTATCTGTCAGTTAACTGGAGTAAGGTTGAAAACCTGAAGGCTGCAGGAAGAAGTACTCTGTTTCTATCTTACTTGGATTGTATACATTAATTAGCCTGATTGCACCTGCAAAGTCAGCCTCTCAAAATATTTGCTACTGGGACAAATTCTGCAGTCATCAGTGAGCACCTGGGCAGTACAAATCCCGCCTTTTACAGGTTTAAAAGGAGAAGATAAACTCTCTTCCAATTTGTGAATTCTGATGGGGGCCACATTCACATCTCATTTACCATGTCAGTGTAACTGAAGGAAACTCTGTATTTTTATAAATGGATTCATTTCCTTGAAACTCAGATCAGGTATTTGCAGTGTAAAAGCAATAACCCACCTGAAAAAAAAAAAAAAAAAGACATCTTACAGAAATAAAAAAGGAAACAAAAAACTCCTGAATCTGTTTAAGCCCTATCCATGTGGAAATGAGACCAAAATGACTGATATCTATTCTAAACTGTATACACAACTTGAGAGAGACAGAAAGAAGAGAAAGAGAGGGCACTTCTCTGACATCTCACCAGCAGTATTTTGTAGGGCAACCAACCTACTTTTAAGTCTATTTGCAAAATACAATAATTTTATCACTTACAGATTTTATTGTGGATTTATTTACAAGTGCTTTCTTCCATTAATTTACAAACCATGAAAGCCTGGTGTATATTAAATCAAATGCATACACTGCATATTTGAAGTGGGAATTATAAGTACCCCAAGTGGAAAAAAAAAAAATCAAGTCAATCTTGAACTAAAGACCTATATAAATTTGCATATGAATCCTATAAAGTCAGCCTGAGTTTGGTAACAACCAGAGCTATTATGTAATCTTTGTCCTATCCTTCCAAATAAAAATCCAAGCCTGCAGTCCTTAAGTATTTCCCTTGATGGGGCCTTGCTTTTGAATGCAAGTATGGTGCATATATTTTGCAATGGGTACAATCCAACTCCGAAAATTGGTGGTTGAGTCTGTTCTTTCAGCATTTCTTTCAGCTTTATCAAATTAACACTGAAGTATCTGACACACTCAGTTATCACCTAACAATCAAAGAAATGACCTTTAAGATATCTGTTTCTGTAACTAATCTGAGAAAGAAATAGGATTATATTAATTTGGCTTGTGCTTTGTGTAGGAGGACAGTCTCTAAGAAGGAATACCTCTTTCCCAATTAATTTGACTTTTCTTCCCATCCTGGATGAATTTCCTCGTGTCCTTTTAAGTATAAAAAAAATTAGTAAGTAAAGGTACCGACCATTCCCTTAGCCAGTTCTCTTCTGCTAAATTAGTTCAGTGAATCATAGCCTGTTATGTGTCTTACAAGGTTGCTAGGGCACACAAATGCCACCAGCAATTTACTAGGGCAGTAACAGAGAACACCTGCATAGCTAGATATGGACATCTACCTTTATATGGAAAATCTATATGAAAAATCTATATATCAATCTTGATATTTGAGGATGGTGGGTTTTTTTCCTTTTTCTCTTGATTATCACTGTATATAATCTAACAGCCTTACTCTAATTTTTGCTTAGTGAGGTGAGCTGCTTTTGCTGCTTCTCTGCTGCTCATCGTGATCTGTTTTCTGAGACAGCTGAAAAGTAGTTTATACACATGTATACATACATCTATGCACATACAACTTTCTAAAATCAAATAGGTCGTTCTTGATTGTTTCACAGAACCACTTTGATTCAAAGTGTGTGCCCCATTTGGAGCTTTCTCCCTTGTAATTTTGTTAGTGAAAAGGGGAGTAGATTCTTTGATAAAATGGGTCATTTCTGCAGAGGGCTTTATCAAGTCCAAAATTTTTATCTTGGTATCACATTTCCTGGGAAAATAAAGAAAAAATGGAGCACTGTAGTGTTGTTTTGCATACTGTCTTTATAGTTATGTAGAAAATTTGCTCTGTTCTGAATTGAGTGCACCTTGTTCAGGACCAGTTGACAGTCTAATATAATGCTCAGAGTATAAACAAAAGGAAACAAAAAATCACAAAAAGAAAAGGACTTGACAAAGGTACTAAGAAAGTCTGTCATTTTTTCATGACCCTGCACAGAAGAGCAGGGTGGTTCTGCTGATGCAGAGGACCATATGCTGAAAGCCAGGACATGTGGGGCTCATTAATTCCCATCCAAGTTATGAAAGTTTGAAGCAGGAAAGAGCAAGATTTGAGCAATGAAACATTTGGGAAGAGCCCAGAAGCCAGGAAAATATTTCGTAAGAAAAATGTTTTGTCAGTTACTATTGCAAGGAAAGGAAAAGAAACAAAGCTCAAAAAGTTTGTTTACCCAGTCTAAATGTAGTTTGTTCACCACATGAAATTCTTCTTCAAAAGATTGAAGAATCTGCACTATTTGGAGATGAAATCTATTAAAGCCTATGAATCATGTCCTATTTCTTGTACAGGGATCTTCTCATCTGACACAAGAATTATTTGTAGAATCAAGATTCATCTTCCATTTACATGTGGAAACATGTCTGTAGGTAGATGTGCATAAATGTGTGTGCATATATATATATATCATATACATTATACACATACAAATAAAGCTTGTCTTTCAAGCGGGAGAGACATTTCAGGTCCTCATCTCAGGAAGGATGAGTAAAGTTGTGAAGTTAAGACAGTCACAGGAATGCAGCTGCTTAAATGTTTTAGTATGGAGTCTGATTTTGATCAGAAAATGTCAGAATCAACACATTGACATTAAAAAACTCCAACTTGATAAGTCAGAATCTTTTAAAAACACATCATTAAACTTCTCCTGAATAACTGTATTTATAAGCAGCAGAAAACCAGGAAACAAGCTTTAAGTGAAGCAAGTTTAGACCCAAATGGAAACAAATGACAGTGTGGAAATAGGCAGAATACCAAAGTGCCTTACAAGCTGGCTGCAGCCAAACAAGTACAAATTATCAGGAGGAACGAAGGATGTTTGATGCTTCATTGGCAGTAGCCAGTTCCCACATAATGGCTAAACCTAGCAATAGACAGTTGTTTTGTTAAACTTATACTGCATAGGGAACAAAGTCTTCAAAATGACCCCCATGCCTTCTTGGCCAACCTGATGTTTGCCTTCGGAATGATTCACTTGTGAAAATTCCCATTACTTAAATACCAGCTCAGTCTTTATAGCTCAATTATAATAATTGATTTTAAATTAAAATAGAGATTTTAAAATTTCATTTTTAAAAGCTTTGCTTTTGAAAAATCAATTATTTACACTCCAAATCAATTCCAAAAATACATTTTCATTATTGTGATTCAGAATTAATGACACAGATGAATCTTGGTTCACTGTGCCCAGATACTCATAGCTTCACAGTGGCACTTCTATACCCTTTTAGAAAGTCTAATTTTTGGTAGTTATATTTTTGTAAAACCTCATAGAGTATGACCCAATTTCTCTATATACAAAAATGTATTTAACCTCAAGGAATAAGTTGCCTGAAAAACACCCCGCACATCTTGACAAAAATGTGAATTCAGTTAAGACTTCATTTCCATCACTTGTACAGTCCAACCAAGAAGCTGCTTGGGTTCTGCCAGGAAAGAGAAATTCAACCATCTCTCAATATTGTACACATGTAAGTACCTCATTTACATGGAAGTCACACACATATCTTTTTACAATACTTTTCAAACTCAACTTTTCAACGACACTTTATTGATTTGTAAGAGTGGTATCTGACCTGAAAATCCACTTTGTTCCTGTGTGGATGAAATGAATGGCAGATTAAAAGGCAGTAATTTCCTCAGAGAAAAACACAGCATTTGAAAAACTTCTGGATTTGAAGACCTTTATTTTACTTCTCAGGAGAAAAAAAAAGAAAGAGAGAGAGAATTGATGAAAAATTGTAAAAATATGATAGATATTTACAAAAACTAGGACTTGAAATACATTGCTGGAGTTAAATGCATTTGAAATTGTTACATTAAGATGGAGCCTCACTATGATCAGCATGATCATAACTTTCAGTTGTGTATTACTGCTTTTTTAAGTAATAATAAATATTAATAGAAATTAGTATTATTTCTGTTGTCTCATTATACAAAAAACATTATATTGAGTGACCTGGCAGTTTTAAATTTACTCATGAAAACACCTGACACAGTTTCTTGAATGAACATAAATGTTATTTTTGAACATTGCATACTCTTCCTCACCTAAACAACACTTATTTCCTGATTCTGCAATTTTGTAAATTTGCTAACAAAAAGATAACTCATTACGATTACTCTTTTTGTGGATATGTATATATGAATACATGTATATACACTTACACGTGTATGATCAGCACTGTATTTAAAGTAATATTTTTAAAGTTTAATTTAAAAATTACAATGAAGCTACATTTGCTTGTGAGCTATTTTTCACTATGTTTTTTAAGGAACTCCAATTTTTACAGTGGCAAATAAAAGAAGCTGTTATCTTTCTTTTAAAATATTTATGCACAAATTTTGCTCAGAAATCTTGCCATTTTCTTCTCAAAGCCCCCATGAACAGCACAAGGTTTCCAAACAGCTATGAAAGAACATGACCTCAAGTGCAGATCAGATCCAATGACTATTTTCTTAGGCATTGTTGTGCCTATAATTGTATGTAGAAATGCTAAGTTCATTCGTCCTGTCAGGTGGACATTTATGACAAAATCTATCCTGAATGTAACAATTCTATGTCAGAAACTTCTACATATGACATATAGGCATGTATGCCAATGAAAATAAGCTTTTTGCACATTTAGCTGTCTTCTATAAGGGCCTTCTGGAGGAAGAAGGCATTTTACACTCAATTTGTATTCACCTTGTTACAGGTAGATGTATATTGTGCCATCTTCTAGGAAATTTTGCCTTGTTTCTTCTCTGTTTAGCAAAAGAAAGGCTAGAAAGGTATACACTACTCATGCTTCATTAAAAGCTTATAAAATATGAAAGAAATGTCATTTTGCATTCTGGACAGTGAAAGAGCTGGAAAAAGGGTTTCAGTGGTAGGAATGTGTTTAGTGTGTAAAACCACAGAGAATGTACTCATTCTATATAGCTATAATTCTGGTCGCCGTGAGAGGAGACAAAAGGACAAGTGGAAAAGGGAAGGAAGAAAAAAGATAGTGGACAGGAGAACCTTCCCAAGTGCATGCAGCTCTCCTACAGCTTGTTTAACATATCTCAGTGGAGTGTGTGCTGTAGGAAAAGAAACATGTCACTGCTCTAAAACTGTCTTTTCTAATTCAGTGCACCCATGTATTGTTATAATTCAGTTTCCCAGTCACTGAAAGATACATAGACAAGAGAACAACTTTGACTGTTAGCCATCAACTCTGATAATGCAAACTTTCGTTCAGCGTTAAGCCGCCAGCGCATGAAAAAAGAAAGACTAAAAATATAAATTAATGTTTGCATGTTTTGCCTAGGAAATGGTTCCTTCAACTCATGTGCCTACATGCTCAAAGGAGTCAGGCATTCACAGTCATATCAATTCTTAAAAGCATCTGGAATTCTGCATCACAAATTGAAGTCACTTATGTTTCCATATTCTTAAATTGTAATTACAGCATCGCTCACTGGCGAAGCTGTTGGACAGTCAAAGATCCAAACTTCCGTGCTTGAGGTTAATTTATTATGATTTTGTTAGAGGTTAACATAGAAATATATTGATAATATTATATACCTTACACTTGAGATTCATATTTCACAACCAAGTTCTTGGAAATGTGTGCATACATACACACATCTCCGCAGGTACACTGGTAATTTTACTATAAACCTATGCAGGAAGATAAACCTAAACAGTAAGATAATAATTGAAGCGCATTATTAGAGTGCTGTGCTTATCCCAAGGTCAAACATATAAACCAAGGAAATATTGAATTAATAGAGCAGGCATTTCCTTCTTACATTTACCTCACCAAGGGAGGCACTCTGCTGTAAATTCTCAGTCTTTCTGGATAAAGAGTTAGGAGCATTAAGAATTATATGATCCACCAGCCTCACTTTGTCACAATAACCAAAATGCTACTATCCATGAGCATTGCATGAAAGCAATAGATACTGTCTTCATATTAGCATCTCCGCATTTGACAGGAAAGATATATTTTGCCACATGACTAAGTCTCAGGGCAGACAGCTTATTTATATAACTTTGGTTTACCAGTTTCCCTCATAAAGAATGAAACCTTTCTCTAAATGATAGTCTTTTGACCTCTAACAGGCTAGTGATTTACAGAACCACTAAAAACAACACACTATATTTAAAAAGCTTTAAGACACCATTTAAAGCTTTTATCGTGAAACCTTGCTTCTAATAATACACTCTCTGCTCTAAGTTCGGACGGCTTCTTGAATAAAGAAATACCTTTTATATGTTTTAAAATGAAGAATTTACTTATGTTATAAATATATTTTACTCCAACCTGTGAAAAACAGCTCAGAAAATATAGCTACAATTCCATAGTACCTGGTAGTAAAACAACAAACAGCAAGAGCAGATCAGGAGGAGAGAGTGGATGCACATTAAACCCCTGGATGTCTGATGGAAGATAAAATGACATCTTTGATGTAAAAGCACTCTAACAATGAAAACTAGAAGGATGATGTACATAACCATTCTAGTGTAATGGACATGATTTTCACTTGGACAGATAAGATGTTATTTAGATTCTGTCATGAAATATAAGTCTTCATTTTCTTTATACATTTAAGTAACTAGATTTTCCACTCAGCAAAGCAGCATATTAAAGTAAGTCAAAGGCATAACATCAGATGCTCAAAGTTTAAACATCCTCTCTCTTGTGAGGTTGTGTTGTGATTACTCTACTTAGACAGTTGGTTGTAGTAAATTTATTTCTAGGTATCTTGAATGCAGAGCTCCTTTTTCAGATGATCATTTCTGAATAAAAACTGGCCTGTGCTCCTGTTTGTTTGCCTTTTGTATTGGAATAGGGAGAAGGAAGTAGAACCTTATACACACCAAACCCTTTGTGCTAGCAGCCAGTGCAAGCACTTTTTGTGTGTGTGTGTAAAGGAAGTTGGTTAAGATTGGAACAGCATAAAGTCAGGAGTGGGTAATTTATTGCATGTAAATGTCAAGCTCTCTTTTCAATATGGTGAAGAGCCTCATCCAAAGACACTTAAAGTCAGGGAAGGTCTTGTCTGGCTCAAGTGTTATTCAGATCATTCTAACAGAGGGGCTCCCAGAGCATTTGTCATTATGTAATAACCTCCTAGAAATTATTTCTTTCACTTGCCCTTTTTTCTTTCTGAAGGAAGACGTTATTTCAATTCCATCAGGAAATGCAAGGTTTCTCTTTTTTATGTATTAAAGTAACTAGATTTTCTACTCATTGCTTCACTTTACGAATAACAATCCTGGACATTTCCAGGACATGTTTTCTCCTCCAGCTGTCAAAATATTTAATGCTTTGAATGTTCACAATTAGACATTACAGTTCCAAGTGCTACATTTTGTTTTTGCAGCTTTGGAAAGAGATGATACCTTGGTCCCACTGAGTAGTTTAATAGTAGATTTCTGTAAGCTTTTGGAGTAAATTGTGGCTATATTCAGGGTACTCAAAGCCCTGAGTGCTGCATGTATTGAAGAGCTCTAGTTATTAGTTTACCTTCTTCTGTTGAACATGTGGATTGAATTATCACTTTCAAGCTCTAGCTGTGTCCAGCTGTGGATGAAGAGCAGGAGAAATTCCTTGCAGCTGGAAAGAAATGATGTGTGCAGTCCTGGGGATAGCAGTGACTGAGCTCAAAAAAAGAGAGAAGGTATCGGAAGGAGGAGAGCCTTCACCAAGCTGTGGGGCATCTTCAGAACGTGCATTGTGGAAGAAAAGGGTCCTGGGATGAGGGAAGCAGGAGATGCATGCAGTGCTGTCTGGATCGTATCTGTCTGGATGCTTCAGGTGATCAGCACAAAGGGGTCCCAGGATTAATGTTTGAGACCAGTGAGCAGCAAGGAGCAGAAGCTGTGAAAAATGCTGCAGGGAGGACCAATTAGTAGCTGGCAGTACAGGAAAGAGAGAGAAATCCCTGGAAGCAGCAGAAAAGAGCCAGCCACCTGGCAGGGCAGAGAAAGAAAGGACCTGATGAGAAGCTGCAGCTTCTTCCTTTGCTTTCCTGATGATTTGAGCTTGAAGCAGCAGCACACTTCTTGTGCAGATGCTTAGATGACATAAAAGCATACTGAAGTCAGCAGACTGCCAGCCTAACAACATGGTATAATTTTTGTTTTCCTGCCAGAGCTGGCCAGGATGTTTTCAAACTAATCATAGTTTTAGCAAAATATGCTGTTTCACCTAAATCAAGACATTTACTGGAACCTATTTCTCTCAACAAAACTTTATATGAAAACTTAAGTCTGAACACCAAGTTAACCTAGTAAATTTTGTACACAGAAAGGATATCTACTTCTGTTCTGACCCATTTCTCAAAACATTTGAAAGATTTTGGTTTTATTTCACTTCTTTACCAAATGAAAGTAAATTACAATGCTAGAAAGCTTTCACAAATAGGAATTTGTGAAGAAACCCAAACCAAATCCTGTTCCCAGGATTTCAAAATCCTGGTTTACTATTGTAGTCTCTCCATCCCAATGCCAGGAAAGGAGCATCTGTGCAGTTTGTAGATATTAGTCAGTATGTGGGTAAATGAGTCTTGGAAAGGAGTAGGGAAAACACAGACAGTCTCCTCTGTTCAGGTGGAAGACCTAATAAACAACAGTGCATATCCTTTTGAAGGATACTTCAAAAGGTAGATGGATTGCACTTGTGGAAGAGCTTGTGTAATTCCTTTTCATACTGATTTATTAGTACATAATATTCATTTGGCCATCACTAAATCCATCTCCCTAGACATGCACTCACATTCTGTAGTAACTTTTCTGCCAAACTGAAAAACATTAGCCTCTCTGAGAGGGAAAAGAGAACAAAACTTGTAGCCCTTACTACTTCATCTGGTTTGCTGGTCTTGTCACAGCTTTATAGTAATGTATCATTTTTCTCTTTTTATTTTGAAAATTTCACTCCTCTGCCTGATATCATTTATTGCTTTGGTGGTTGATTTCCTGATAATATTCACAGAGTGTATTCTGGATATGATCTGTATAACAATATGTAGTTTAGGTTTTGTGTTTGATTTTTTTTTTTAATCTTCAAATACTGTACTCATTTTCCAGAGCAGAGGCATGGATCACAGAAAGATGGGTTTAAGATTTTTTGTTTTAAGGTAAAACCTGATATTAAATTGTAAGGAATCAGTAGTTATTTTTTCATTGTTTCTAAAACAAATGTGAATTAATTAGGTTCCTTGGCAGAGGTAAACAAAGTAATTTTACTCTACAGTGATTTCTCCCTAAATCAAAAAGAATAGGTAGAACTTTCCAAAATGCTTTAGTAAACTCTGAAATTATATCTTTTGAAGGCATTTTGCTTCAATGTCCAATAATCTGAATGCTCACTGCAGGGAACCTTGAAAGTACACTGAAATCAACGAGTTGAGCACCTAGACCCAATTGAAATACAGGTCCTGCTAAATATTTAGATGCTTAATAAAAAAATTCTGAACAATTTGATGAGTGGAGGACAGAGAGCAAATGTCACTGATCTACTGTAATGTACTCAGTAAGAACTCCAGTCCTCCCAGTGGACTCCTGTATGGGGACAAATTCCTTAAGTACAAGGACAAAGTTAGGATGGCTAATGAAAATAAGAATCTGGAAAACAGAAATGATTGCATCCAAAAAGGATACACTCAAAACTGTATGTGCTCCAATAGGAGTAACTGGAAAAAATCTAAGTCTCTTAAATAATTATGCCAGAACACCTCAGTATTACAGCTAAAACTGCAAGTGAATCAGTCCAGGTCACAGGTATAATGTATGACTAAGAAACAAAAAAATTATATAAGATGGGGAGAGGGAAATCCATCTGTAGATGATATTGTGGTGAAGTAGAAAAAGCAAGATTTTGATTATTTGGATGACAAATATAATCCTCTTTTTTAATAAGGTGAATTCAAAACTGAGAAGAAAGTTCAGGTCTCCTTAGTTTCTCTTTCTGAAGGCAACTTGTATTATTAATAAAAGACTAGATTGTATTGCTCTGAAGAGGAAGCCTACTGTGTCCCAAGTAGACATGCTATTAGACATGATGCTGTCCCATATTACAGCAACTTTTGTGGCTTTTCTTTCAGGAAAATGTAAAAGCAGGATTAAAGGATGATTCTGGAGACAGGAAAAAGGGATAAGTGTCGTAAAAGGGAGTAGTTACGAGGAACTTCTCTTTCATACAATGTATTTTCTTTAACATTACATTTTATTTTCTTCAACATTACGTTTTTTAAAACACTTATATAGGGGTTTTGGTGTTTTTTTTCATTTGTGTAGTCAGCTGGTCAGCTAGTTTCATGTGAAAAATTAACAAAGGAACAGGAAAACCTTGAAAAAATTACACACTGGGGATTTTTTTTAATCAGGATATAATATACAAAGGAAATTTTAAGCTGAATTTAGAAATAAAGTGAATTTTAGACAAACATCAGCCATGTTTAACTACTACTTTAAAGAAGACACTTATGATATCTTATGTTTTAACTTGCATACATTACCAAACTTTAAATCCTCACCTAAGAAATTTTAATGTGAACTAAGAAAGAGGTTTGAATAATAACTATGTTCAGATTTAGTTCAATATTACCACTATTCTGCTCTTACAGTTGAAATGGAAGATCATTAGTCAAGGGCATTGCAAGCATGGCTCATCAGCATCACTCCTTTGTGCTTAGTAATAAGTAAACAAATCATGACATTTACTGCACAACAGAGGTATGTTGCATTTATATTAATAGCAAAAGTATAAAAAATCTTGCATATGCACCATAGGTTACTAAGATAACCTCGTACTCTTAGACCTGAATGCATACATGGAGTTGTTCCCTGGTCCACTCCTCTATGCTCTGAAATTCAGTATGTGGATAAGCAAGCTATCAAGAAAGACATTAATAGGACCATTATGGAACAAAAGTAGGATGCATGAGACAGAGAAATTTGATATGGTTGGAGAGGCAGAATTAATTCTTATCTTTGTACTTCCAGAGAAAGCTAAAGGTCATATCCAGAAGAATGCAAAGGTGAAATGTTAAAAGGATTCATGACAACTGTAATGCAGACAGACCATTAAAAATATCTGAAGTTTGCAAAGCTTTATAAATCCAAGTAAATTAAAAGCCAAGACCGAGGACAAAAGAATAGAGCTTTTTATACTTCTTATTTCTTGATACTCTGAATTACAGTGAGTGCCCAAATAGGGTTAGTAACTTAAAACTGATATTTATGGAAAAAAATTGTCAATGAGTAGTGCAGACCTATGCACTCAGTAACATTAAAGGAGAACTATCAATAAGAAGTGAGGTACTTACACATAATTTAGAGCTATATGAAATTGCTGAAGGCAGTATGGTTTCAGGAAATAAATTTTTCCTTCACTGGCATGCATTCTGTCCAGAGTGAAAAAGAATTCAGTTAGCCTGTGGATAAAAGCAAAAGAGAATTTTAAGGAGGCTTTGAATTAGTCCTAAACTACAGTATGACTTCTCCTCAAATTTAAAGTTCACAAATCATTGTGTTCTAGGCCAGCTTTGGAATAATTTCTTAGTAGATAAATGAAGTATGCGATAGGAATTTGTTTTGACTTCAGCCATACTAGCATGCTAGAAATTCAGCCAGTATTTCATCCTTACTGAAGACCTTTATTTTACATATAAGGCCACAAAAGTTATCTGAATCTGCATGAGGAAACATAAAGGTAGATGAGTTTTGCATCGACTCATGACAGTCAATTTGATACATTAGTAGAGCTAACATGCTAAATTTAGAAGGAATTACCAGATTTTCATCAGAGAACTGATTTTTAAATGAGAGTGTAAAAGGTGTGTATTTCCCAACAGCCTAAACATCTTGTGGACAAAACAAGTGAGAACAGTGCTGTCAAGAAAGTTTTGTCATTACTGTAGTACTGAGAGAGGAAGAGACAGTGAAATAAATATATTAGATACAGAAAAAAAGTTTCTGCGTCAGTTATCACCAAGGAAAACTCTTCCCATCAATTTCTGAAAAATAATTAATTAGAATATTACACTTCCCATCAAAACCTGAGAAGCAATAATCTAAAATAATTTTGATCCATCTGGCTTACTTTTGTCAGGGTATGAGAGATGTCTCACTAGGGCAGACCCTGAGGCTGGAGAGATTTACTGCTTGCCACAGGTTCTGGTATTACAAAGATGTAGATTTGTTACACTGCAATCAAAGTTTCAATAGGACTTTAAAAATGGTGTGCATGGAGAGTCTGTTGAATTCACAAGCTGGATATTATCCTATAAAAATAGATATCATTGAGCATGATCTCTATCTGGAAGAAGCATGTGATCTTTCTTGTATATGACATACTAGCATAAGCCAAGAGTATTCCTTGCTCAAATAAAAACACTAGTTCCCTTCACCCATGTAGAGTTAGGATTTCTTTTAACAAAGCCTTCTTTATTTCACTCATAGAGCAGTTAACCTGTCATAAAAAGACAAGGTTTATCTGGTGTACAAATAATTTCTTTTCAGCTCAGCAGTGGCTGGCCCAATAATTCTCCTAATACTCCTGTTGGGATTTCAGCACATGAAGAGAAACTGAGGAAGAGATCCACACAGCTGTTTCTGCCAAAAGTACTGTAAGTGCAGCCTGTCAGTTTGCTAATTCTTTCTTTCACATTAATAGCATAAACAGTAGCTTATGGTTTATTCAGCAACCTGGATTTTCTTATTCAGATTTTTGAAAATATACTCAGAACAATTCAACCCCCTGTTGTTTTTGGTTTGTTGTGTATTTTTTCTTTCAGTGTTAATTACATTAGGTCTTGAGCACTAGCTTAGCAGAGTTTGTTTGTTTTCTCAGAACACCTTGTCTCTTGAGAGACCAAGATCTTGTTTGTTAAAAGTATTTGCATGTCTTAAGTAGATGATGAACTTTAAAGGAACTGGGATTAGTGAAACACTCTCATGACAAAGAGTTTATCGATATCCCAGAAACAGTGTTATTTAGAAGATGTATTGTGTTTCCAAAGATATTAGATCAGTTGTGCTTCTCCTACAGATAGGTGTCATATTTTTGTCTATAAAATATGGAAATTGCTTTCAGGTCTGGAGCTGAAAATAATACTTGTGTGATATATTCAAGAGAGTGTCTGTACCCATGTCTAGGCTAGTAATCATGTTTATAAGGCTGTCATTATTGCTTTTGGTTTGAGCTCTGTTAATATATATGTATTCTTCAAAAGACAAGTACAACACAACATTTTCAAGTCTTGCAAAGCAAACTATCATCCAGTGCTTTGGTGAACGCAAGCAACGAAAAGGCAGGGAGCTGTTTCTCGTTAACTATTGTAAGATGTCAGCAAGATTAAGGTGTCAGGGTATAGAAAGATGAAGAAGAAAAGAATTACTTAGCAAATAGGCATAAATGAATATAAAATGTGACTAGGGAGTTCTAGCTCCTTCTAAGGGTAAAAATAGGCCGGTAGACATTACATTGTGCTACTATCAACTCATCCACTCGATCCTGACCTTCATCCTTATAGGTGAGACTAGTGGGAGCAAAATGTTACCATATAGCCAATGCTGGGAACTTTTAGAATCATTATTTCTGAAAATAAATGAATATTCAAAGGCCCCTTTGACATAATGAAGGTTAAATCCTATACAGAGTTTTGCAGGCCCAATGTCTGACTAGGCTCCGAAATAGCCTGAGTTCAGCCTGCCCGATTGCTGCCTGGCAGCTATATGGTCACCATTAGGGCAGGGCTCAGCCCACATTTAAACTGCTGAGAAATGTAGCATTACATTATGTGTTGGAAATGCAGCTACACAAGGTGGACAGAATAGTGGGTTTGCCAGAGAGAACATATAAACAGACATACATAGAGAGAGGTTGCTTGCCTGCAAATTATTTCACAACTGACTCTTAGAAATCACTTGAGGTGTTGCTTGCTGATACCTGCAGATTGTCAGCTTGTACCATTTTGGCTAAAAAACAGGCAGAAAGCACCATTAAAAACTTGCTTTTTATGAGGAAAGAAAAAAAAATGCAACAATTTTTTGGCTGGCAACAGTTTGGTAATAACATGCTATCACTTCAGAAAAATGTCTTTATCCTTGTAAAAAAATAGCATTTTTTAGTTCTTTTCACCTGTTTAATTCAAGTGGTGACTTATAAGTGTAGTGAGTGGCTTTCCATACCTAGGCTGCTGCTCCATGGCAAGAATTGTAAGAAACTTTTGTTTCTGAAAATTAAGACCACTTTTAATATCTTTACAGATAGATATTTAGGCAGAGTATATTAACTTGTGGCAAACCTTCAGCAATAATAATTACATAGTTTTGAGTCTGAAGCTGTTTGAAGACTGCTATCGACATAGTGCTCAGAGACAATTAAATCATACATCTAACACCGATGTCATCAGTTAAGCTTCCACATGATGTTAGAAAAAGGAATATATCAATACCTTAAACTCAGAATATTTACCTCACACTTTCATCAAATTGATGAAAAACTCTTATGTCTTGTTCTACCGATGTACTTGCAGCCAATGTGTACATCAGGCACAAATTCACTTTGTATTTAGTGAGTTGCCATTTGCTGTATGGTTGGTAACAATCCTAGTGATAGCAAAAAGGTAGAAATAGCTTCCTTTTAATAGCTGAGTTTGTAGCCCTTTGTTACTATCATTTATAAAGGTGCTCTTTGCTATGCTTTCATCTTTTTATTTACATGGTTTGGAAATGGCCCTCTCTGTTCCACTGTATTGTAAAAGCTTTGCTCTGTTTCCCATCTGCTGTCTTTGAGAGACCAACTGTGGAGCATTCATCAGTGGAAATATGAGGCTTTTTGCCACAGTTTCTCTAAAATTCATCCTACCAGTCACATGCAAACTGAAATGGGTCAGTTTTCATCAGCCTTGGCACTAAGCCTTGGTGCTCTCCCATGAGCCCTTTCCAATAATTTAAGAGGGGTGGGAGTGGGAAACAAAATATGTGACTATTAATTCCAGTTTTCTTGTTCATATGCCAGTATATCAGAAATAGATCTTTCTGGTCCAGAGTACTTTGCCACATTATCTGCAGTAATACTAGTTCGTGAGTTATGTGTGGTCAGTTTAGTGTCTCAGTTTGGTCACATTAATCTCTTTGACCACTGTCTTAATCACTGAACTCTGCCATCTCATTTTTCATCTTGCAGAAAGAAACTGTCTGACTTTTTGTCTAGTGCCTGGTAGTGTAGTTGCTCTGTTGACCCCATAGTAGTCAGAGAAACCCAGAGTTCTTATAGGTGGCAGCCAGACCAGCCACAGAGGGTACCGGCTCATCAGGCTCAACTATCTCATCCGTTCCTTAATGACCATGAAAATAACACAGTAGCCTCAGATGATGTAAGCTATCCCATGTCACATACCTTAGCAGGTTAACAACTTGCTGTCTGTTCCAAGCTGCACGAACACACAAAAAAATGTTTAATTACTAGAGAATTGTGTATTTATACACAATCTATACCGGCCACAAGATGGTTATCTGTGTTCCTGCATTGAGAAAATAGACAGCTAAGCACAATGTAGTCATTCTGTGTGTACAGTCTTGATAAGTCCATGTTCCACATCTCATTTTGGAATTTGATATTTATCTATCTGTCTAGGTTAATTTGCCTTAGGTGTTCAAATGATCCATAGATCAGCAAACAAGATTGATAATTCTAGTAAAAAACTTTAAAAAATCTATAGGGAATTTTCGGAACACATTTGCGACTGGAATCTGTTATCTGCAAAAAGATTATTTTTGACTTGGTTGTCAGTAAAAATAAATACTTCAATATGCTGCTTCTAAAACTAAAAAGTTTCTTTTTTTTTTCAAAAATTACAAGTATTAAAATTGAGCCTTTTTCTATTAAACACATGCAATTAAGACAAGTAAAAAAAAAAAAGCCTTTCTACTATGGAAACCTAAAAACCTATGGACTAGAAATAAATGTAGTTGCTACTGCCACAGAAGTCCATAGTCTAAACAATCATTTAGGTACTCTTGTATGATATCAACCCAAGATATTTTAGAAAAGAATAGTTCAGTTGGAAGGGATCAACAATGAATGTCTAGTCTATTTTGAAACTAGGCTGCACACACACTGCAATAAATACTGGGTTGCTTGTAATATCTATTTATCTAGAGGCCTTTAGAATGACATTTTATCAAAGAAAAATAAATCCATTTTAGTTTTTTTTTCTTGGAAAAGAACTCAAATAATTTAGTTTTACTTCTGCCACAAAGGAACAAGGCAATGTAGTTCCCCATGAAAACACTAGTAGTTTTGGGGTAAAATGAGGACTGTCACAAAAAAACAGAAAAAAAGCTTAGCACATTCCTTTCCCTCCAGTCCCACTGTCAGCCCTTTCATTATTTGTCTTTTTCAGTTGCCTCTGATTTCTTAGCTTCCCTGATAAAAACAAGTCATGTGTTTTTTTTTCCTCAGAAACTAAACAAATAGATAAACTACATTCCCATGAGAAAGCCATCCAAGTTCATGCATATATTCCTATCTCTATGAATTCCTTTCAGCTTTTGAAAATTGCAGAAGTCAATAAACTTAAGATTTTGAGGGAAACTTACTATGAACTGAAAAGTAAAGTTAGGCAACAGTCTTCCAGAGGTAAGTCACAATTTTGAGAAACGTGTCAGGATTTGATTTCTCCTTATATGGAAGTGATAAATTGTCTTCAAATAGAAATATGTCTAGAAGGATGACATTCCAGGACATTGCATGATGAATTAGATACACTCACTATGCTGGTAAGGGTGCTTCACAATTAAAGAAGCCATATCTGAAGAATCTACCCATCTTCAAAAGAGAGACTGAAGAGGTACAGCAGCGGCAAATAGTACACTTTTTCAAAAACTCATTTGTGATCAAGATTCTCAGCATTATAAGCTACTGCTGGCTGCTTTTCAATCTGTTATGGAGGCTGCTGCATTGCTCAAAATAGGATAGATTAAAATCTAGAAAAAATATACAGCATAGATTTAAAGACAAATGACAAAGGTCGGTTCAAGAGCAGCAGAATATCTCAAGCTTTCTTGCTTTGCCTAGGCACAGGCACAGAAAGGAATACTTCTGTACATAAAAATCACAGTGTTAGGGCCCTGCTATATGAAAAACACAATGTTGACAGCATGCCCATGTCAGTAGAAATGTAAATGAAATAGTGAGAAATAATTGCAGTTATGAAAGGGCTCTGTCACTGTTTGGGCCATTTTGCTCTGTTGGTGATTTACTGGTAGAGTAAACACTGCTGTTAAGACTTGCTGTCAGTGCCTATAATCTCTCAGGCCAGCAGCAGAATAAAAACGGGAAAGTTTTACAAAACCGCATTACAGCCTGGTATCTGTTTTGGGAAGTTCTCTTCAGAGATCAAGTACACTAGGAAGAATGAACTGCTACCCTACCTAAAGACAATTCTCCTGAAGGGAAGACTTGATCCAAGAGTCCATACAACACACAATATACATCTATGCTATTTGAAAAAGGAAGATTAATCTCTTTCTGTGGATGCTTTATCTTCCAGACACATCAGTAATCAATGTCCAAAGCAAGGCTAACATGGAAAAGTCGGGGTTTTCCCATTTACTAACATGCAAAGACCTAAGCTGCATGTACAAACAGGCATACCTACATTACACTGCAGGTGCCTGCATTCTTACACTCTTGAGTATGGGTTCTGCCTATGCCAGGTAGATTCTCCAGACTTGTCACTGAAGTGTAAAGGTTAAGCAGACTCCTGAAAGGAAGGCTGTGATTGATCAGAAACCAGGCTGATTTTAACATAGTTTGCATTAAAGATAAAAAATACAGTGGAACATTAAAATGTCACATTGAGGTATCACATCCAGGACTGAACATAATGCTCCAAGGTTCCAAAACAATGGCAAATCTCTAATTCTACCCTAATCTCCAGGTAGGCTGGGCACTCCATCAGCGCAGCTCTCTTTATTGTATCTTTCTTATTAATGAAACAGATAGGATTTCTCCCTGTCTCTTACTAAGCTAATGACAGTCATTGGATATTATCCCAAATGTCAAAGCAGACAGTGCTGGAAAGCTCTCTCATATCATTGCTGGAGTTGTGAAATGGACAAGGAGAGCTTTAGAGTGAGTTATCATTCCAGCCTAAAGAGAGCTAGAAGCATCACATACCAGCCATACTGGGAATAAATGAAACTGAAACTTCTGCCTAGTTCAAGGGGCTCAGAGGAGAGATCCAAACTGTTCTGAAAGAATTATGTACTTTGAAGTAATGATAAGTAAACCAGTGGGCCCTGTACCAATTGCACTGGGGGGAAAAAAACCTACACTCCTCAGGATAATCAGGGCTATGAAGAACTTAATAGAATTAAGACAACACTTGCAAAGTGTATTTGGGTTTCACAGACAAAATTTAAAGAGCAGACTGATCACATATATCCCAGAATTTACTTAAAAGAACAGATATCTCAGTAGAGCAATCACTATGTGATTATGTTAACTGCCGCAAGAAGGATATAAGAAACGTAGTGCAGTTACACAGATGGTTATCCCACATTATTTGCAAGAAATCATGAGGACAGAATATCAAATAATGGACAGAAGGACTAGCAGAAAATATGAAAGAAGTGCTTGTGGAGTTAGGTGCAATACAGACTATAAATGAAATACAGAATGTGTCAATATTAATTTTTGAATCTTAAGTTAAAGATTTAAATCATGACCTGGAAGATAGGAAGCAGGGAGTGAAAGTTACTGTTGGGTAGAATGCTGCAGCTATAATCACAGAATCACACAGAATCACAAAATTTTGAGGGTTGGAAGGGATCTTGAAAGATCATCTAGTCCAACCCATATTAAGACTGAAATGATAGTGATGCTTAATCTCTAATTTAACAGCAGAGAACAAATTGTTCACAAAGTTGAAGCAGCTGATGGATCACCACATCTTTCAGTTGAGTAGGCCAATATGGGCTAGAGTGGCTGGGAAGTCAATTTCTCAGTAAGTGAAGTCAATGAGTAGATTCATTGGTAGTCCTCAAATGCTCTACGTCAAATTTAGTCACATTAGGGATCAGTTGAAGTCATATTGTCTTTCTCCATTTTTGTTTACTAGACTGGAGATCCTAAGAGTCCTATTGAACCTAAATGAAGAAGAATTTTGAATTCTATTACCTGAATTCATATGGGTAGACCAAATTTAGATAAACTCTGTTTTTCTTTATTTTGGAAAAACAAAACAAAAAAAAAAAGTGTATTAGAAAAAGTCCGTAGAGCTCTATCTCTTTTTTCCCCAGGAAAATCAAAGCTCATAGATCAAATTCACTGATAACTCTTCACAAGGGGGAAATTAATGGTTCATAAGCACATTTTAAGAATTGCAAGGAAGACAGAGTAAAAGTAGATGTAGGCAAGAGACTATGACAGTTTTTGTGGAGCAATACATCACACAATGAATGTGGTCTAGGCTTCATGCATGTCAGCCATGGCATCTAAGAGGTACAGGCTTCCTGGTGATTTTTCTGTTTGTTCCACGTACTTTCACAGTAGAATGCACAACTTGTATTGTAATACTTGGTACTGTAAAACATCTGCTAGTGGAATGGAGAATTTTCTAAACTAAGAGCAGCTCAAGTCTAACTATCAGCAGGATTAGATTCAGTTACTGGGACTTCAGACAAATAATGTCCTGATTTGTTCAGAAAACCTTCTGGTGAAGGGCTTTGAAAGGCAGAATAAATAAAATAAATAATAAAATCAGAACTTTCAAGTGAACTTATCTTGTCATTGTGCTGTCTTTGAGAGAGACCAATATATATGTTTTCAGAGGCTGTTCCAGTGGTTAATGAATGACATCTGCATTTGACTTACAGGACATGCAAAGGGTTTAGGTTGAGAATCATTACCACTTAAACTAGAGTCATCTGATTTAAAAAACAAACAAAACAAAAACAACCTTCTCAAAGCAGGGATTATGGTAATATGAATTAAGAATATACTCACAGCCATGCACAAGGGCTAGGCTCCTTGTCCCACTCCTGTGAGGCAGCCTGACTAGACATTCAGTATCAGCTGAGCTCTCTAATAGGCATTGTAGTTTCTCTGGGACAAGGCAGCTTAAGTAGCTTGTGTTTGTTCAGCACCTAGCACATAGCACAAATAATGTATTGTAATGGTAATGACTTCCTAAATGAAGTCTTAAATCAAACATGCCAGAAGTAATAAAATTACATTGGAGAATGACCAGTAACCTTTAAAGCTATGATAGAGTGTTGAAAACGTACATGGTTACTGCTGTTTCTGGAGATAATGATTTCCTATTTCCTCTATTAATCTCATCAATTGATTAACGATGGTTCTGTCATTCTGAACAATATAAAATGAGTAGTAATGTGAATTCACCTTTTTAAGAACTCCAGATCAGCTGTTCAGTTTGCTGTTACAACCCTGGTGTCTGCTTATCTTGGTAGTAGTTATGGCACAATATCCTAGAAGATTTCAAGTGTGTTTATGAATTTTATATAAAATGCATGAAAGAAGCATACAGAGTTAATTCTTTGTTTCCTCCTCTCAAAATTGCAACTGGGCCAATAACTCTTAATACAAAGTTAATTTAGTCAAGATACTTGAGAGCCACTTGGCTCTGTTTCTAAATTCCTCCCTTTGTCTTTTGCAAGGCTCTTTGAAGTGTTACTCTGTGAGGTGGATGTTGTAATGAGCCTGTTTCTAAGAGGATCAAAGTAGCAGAGCTGCCCAGAGCAGCACCAAAGATACACAACAGAGAGCCCTTTAATGAGCAAGAGGGACATGACTGTCTTTTCCCCAAAAAAAAGCCCTAAAACAGGATTTAGATTAAATATTTAAAATTTAAAATTATTTTATTTTGTCTGGAATTTGCTAGTAGAAAGCAAAAACCTCAAGGAGGAGATTTCTCAAGCTGACTGCTAAAATTTAATGACTGTCATTTGCTCAATGATTCACCATCATTTAATCAAGTCCAGATACCTGTAGCCTAAGCTAAAGGTGGAAACAGCAGCTGACATGGGCACAGGCAAGACAGCAGCCTTATGCTAGGGCAGATTCCTTTCCCATGGATATGAAAATAGAAAGAAAACATAAGGCAGGAAGCTGTGGCAAGCACTGCAGAACGAGATGACAGCTTGGAGGGAGAGTAGGGGGGGAAGGGTGGGAGAAGAAAAAAAGGAAGTGGGAGGGAGGACTGGCCATGTAAATTACGTGCCAGGAAATGAATTCCTTCTAGTGTCTCTTGCCAGAAGCTAAATCCTAGCAAATGTAACTTGCCTTTTTTTCCCTTTCTTTTGCTCTTTCCACTGCTCCTTTGAGGGTCAGAGAGGAAGGAGCAGGGACAGGAAGAGGGGCGATTCAGTGTTTACTTACTTATTGTGTGACCAAAGTGCTATATGATCCAGCTTTAACATTAGCAAGCATGTGACCCCATAAAACTGATGAACGGGATAACAGCCTGCTTCTCATTGCACACAGTTTTTCAACTTACTTTATTTGGCCACAGGGATCCTTCAATATGTTCTAGGACTGAAATACCAGAAGAAATGTGTTTCTGTTCAGAGGCTGAATGTGCTTATTGCACTGCATTCAGTAATGAAATGGGGGCTTGTTTTGTTTGACTTAATAGCTATCTGTGCAAATATTGCCTCTACTTAGGTTTGTGTTTGTTTAAGGAAGCACCTACTACATCTGTCAAGGCTGTAGAAATGTACACCAATGACCTGTGCTTAACTTGGCCATGAAATGAGAAATCTTGCATCTAAGGTTAAGCCTGTATGCAGTGTCAGGTTGTCTGTTGTTTTGGGGTTTTTTTTAACTTAGCAGAAACCATCTGGCAGGAAGTAAAAAACCTTAGTACCAGACCTTTGGCTACTGAGTGAAGTACACTTCTAGCTTGTGAGAAATCAATGCTATACAATGCGGAATGACTAATGAAACTGGATACAAAATAATTTTACAATATACTAACTAGGCAGCAAGCATGTGAAGTAACCCAGACTTCTTTTTCCTTCCCAACTCACACAGTTTAGGATACCATATACCCCACCATGTGCAATACTATGGCTAAAACCAGTAGCAATTTCCTTGAAGAATTCCAGGAATAAAACCATTGGACACTTCCAGGAAAAAGGAACGCAGATTTTTGTTTTGTTTCAAATTACCTGCAACACTACAATGATTATGGAAGTTTGTACAAAGAAAAATTGTGTGACTTAAGTAAGTAAAGGAAGAGCCTGCTTTTCAGCAAAAGGTACTGAGAACACAGGAGTGTCCAGTGAAAGAAATTGCCTGAGAAGCAAAGCTCCCAATTTCCTTCCTTTACAGGGCACAAAGTACACAGTCCTTCCTAGCCTATGGTTATCTCTGGAAATGTAAATATCTATGAATGCTTGTATCACACTGACATCAGTAAAAATCCATAAGTCTTCATAGTTTCTAAAAATTAACTTACTGCATATCTACTTCTAATTAGGATTTGATAACCTAACAACAATCAGTGAAAACCTTGACCACTGTGACTTTAATGGCAGATATCACTTCTAAGACATTGATGGCACATACACCTGCTAAAGTTGTCCACTGTAGAAATAGTATCTGTACATACATATACACATATGACATTTATTTCATAATCCACATGTTATGGATTCACCAGAATCACAGAATATTAACAGTTGGAAGGGACCTCAAAAGATCATCTAGTCCAACCCCTTTGCCAGAGCAGGATCACCTAGAGTAGGTCATACAGGAATTCATCCAGGTGGGTTTTGAATGTTCTCACAGGAGACTCAACAACACAGCCTATTCCAGTGCTCCGTCACCCTCACAGTAAAGAAAATGTTCCTTGTGTTTCTTTGGAACCTCTTATGTTCCATCTTATACCCATTTCCCCTTTTCCTATCACTGGCCATGATTGAGAAGAGCCTGGCTCCGTCCTCCTGACACTCACCCTTTACATATTTGTAAATATTAATGAAGTCACCCCTCAGTCTCCTCCAAGCTGCAGAGCCCCAGCTTCCTCAGCCTTTCATCGTAAGGGAGATGCTCCACTCCCTTAATCATCTTTGTGGCTCTGTGCTGAACTTTCTCCAGCAGCTCTCTGTCCTTCTTGAATTGAGGGGCCTAGATCTAGACACAAATTACTTGAAAAGATTTTGATGCTGCAAGTGAAAATTTAAATGCTTAGCAGTCAT
The DNA here is from genome assembly GCF_028858725.1 of Colius striatus. Taxonomy (NCBI): domain Eukaryota; kingdom Metazoa; phylum Chordata; class Aves; order Coliiformes; family Coliidae; genus Colius; species Colius striatus. The sequence goes on from NC_084761.1 coordinate 31,448,095, forward strand.
GTACTTCTTTTATGTTCTTTTTTCTAGTTCCTAGAATTTTAAACCCCTAAAGAATATAGAATATAACAACAGGAAAACATAGTCTTTGCAATTTCAGGTAGATGTAAGATAACATATAAACACAAGAACAAAATGAAAAAGGATATTGAAGGAAGTATCAAGCTTTTGAATTTACTTGGATTGTTGAAGGCTAATCTCCACAAAGAGCAGCAGTCAAGGCTTCAATTCACATGAATTTGTATGCAGAAGAGACACAGGGTCTACATCAGTCCACATTCTTTGTGTGGTATGAAATATATGTGTGATTGTCTAGAATGTGTAGTAATAGCTGTTACATTAAAAGCTCCATAAACCTTCCATGAGATATAAAACCAACTTGCAACTTTCTCATGTGCTTCTAAATGTTAATTCTCAGTACTGATCATCATAGCTTCCAAAGGTATCTCTGATAAACTAGTAGCCTAATCCTTTCCGAGCAGCAGTTTCCTGTATCATCAACGAAAAGCTTTCCTCCCAAGATCCCTTTATGTTAGGCAAGAAAAAACTCAAGAACAGTTCCTATTGCTGAGTGATAATAAGGACCTACCTGGAGGCTGCAGGACAGTTAAGGTACAATGAGCACTATCAGTTACTTTTGCTGAAATGATAATTACTAGTCTGTAAATATATCAGATGATGTTTAAATATAAAATGTGCATGTTTATCCACAGATATCCTATATGAAATCTTACAGTCATTATAATTATTGATAGGACATAATTTTCATAAAGTGATAAGGCACCTAAGCATGATACTTGAATAAATCTGATATAATAATTCCTTTGTTGTCAAAACCATATCCAAGAGCAGCTGAAAACCAATGCATTTTGGCTCTTCTGTGCTACCCAGAATCACAAATTGAGATGTCTGAGTAGAGCAGTTCTTGTCTAATGTCCTGTCAAACGATTTTCCAAAGCTCTATATCCTGTGAAAATCAAGACAGATGTCATATCCTTATGCAGTGATAAACATTAGCTTGGATTCTGTGGCCTCCGTGGCTGTCTGTATCTGTGATATCTGAAGCTATTTAGCACCCTGTCTGAAAAACTGGACAAAACTGCCCACATGCCATGTAATTAACATAGATTTGTAATAGGGATTCAAAAGCAAGCCACACTAGAAATATTGGGGGGGGCGGGGAGGGGCTGATGAAATTGTTGGGATATTTTTTGTGTTAACATGTTTTACTGAGTATGTGGCTTTAAGGAAGTTTTACCAAGTAGCCCAAATAAAATATTGGGAGAGTAATTATGAGGAAAACAAACATCTGTCAAAAGGAACTGTAATTTCTTTTCATACTTCTGAACTGTACTGAGATTGAGTACTTACAAAAATCAGATTTTTCGGTAATTTGCTTGACTTTGTTAAAAGCATTTCTCTTGTGATACTGGAAAAACAGTTTACTTAGAAGTAGTAAGATGCTAAGTACTTTGACTCTCTTCAATTAAACTTTTAAACATTTTGTTTTAAGATTGTTTTGGCATCCTTGAGAGGATTCAACTCACAGCTATAGGTGTTATATTTCTAAAAAATTGTAGATCTGAATATCACAAATTATGCCAGAATCACATTATGTGCAAATCAAGAGCTATTTAGCCAAATTCTGTGATTCTATAAAACATTTTAAAATTATTTAAATGGTGTATTTTACTCAATAATTTCCTGTAAAGCATTTATTTAAACATAGTAAGAATGCACTTTTACATTAGTTGTTACTTATATTTCCAATTTCCTGTCTAAAAATTTCAAGCAAGTTAAGTCAACACGTCATCAAATGGATTTTTAGTCCATTGGGGGTATATGCCTAAAACCTAGTCCTAAAACAGCTAGCAACACAATTCTGTATGTCAAGGAGACTGGACTGCTAACAGTGCACAGGCTCACATATCCTTCCCTATGGCACTTCTAAAGAAATACTCTTGAGATGGACAGGTCAGCGCTCTGGTCCAGCAGAGCATTTCTTCCTTTCTTAAGTGTAAGTAATAATAGCAACAACAATTAAAAAAAAGGCAAAAAAAGAGAGAAAAATATTAGTTACCTATCTATTCAATTGTGCAAAATTGTCTTTCTCTTCCTACTGTTAAAATAGCTAGAGAAAAAGAATACTGAATAAATATGCTCATGATTTATAATATGGGGTTGGAATTCAGCCCAACTGCTGCTTTTCTCTTTTCAAAAAGCAGCAGCATTTTTTAAGTCGATTAGTAATTGCAATGTCTTTTTACTTGGCAATATGAATTATTCCTAGCATGGACAAATAAAGCGGCAACAACAAACAAGTAACAATAGTTCTTTTGTGACCACCACCAACTCACAAAAATATTATTTTTCTTTCCTTCATTCATTTGCATATGTATTTATGTGCAGAAGGCAAAACACTGCTGCGTAGTTCATTAGAATTCTGAAAGATATGAAACTTGGATCACTCAGTGGAAAATTCTCTGAAATAATCTTCATGAAGTGGTTTTATTCATCTCATTCTACTTTTCTCAAGGGCTGACATATGCATAAAAGGGGAACATGATCCTTTGCACATGTTCTCCATGAGGACTGCGTGTAGCACAATCATTAACTTAAAACAAGCTTTGCTGACTCTTACTGAAAGGCATTGCTGAATGCAAGCCAAAGGAATTCAGACTGGCATTTTTCCATCTCCTCTGATCAGTGAATAGGGTGAAAGAACAGAACAATCCTGTTTCACTACATCAAGTATTACAGGGTTTCGGTGGATCTATGTAATCTGTCCCAACTGTGCAGTGTGGGACATTCTAAAGGTGACCTTTCTTTCTTGTACCGCTGCAGGCTGTGGATGCTCGAAGACAGAGAGAGGGACGTATGAGAGGGCAGACAATTGAGACTGCTTCACTAGGCACTGCTAGCATGGCAAGATCCTACTAACACCAACCACCAACACTTCAGCAAGTCTCCCTTTTTTTGTTCATCCATTAAACAGGGAACAACATTGCAATTAGACCATACACAAGTGCTCTGTATGTGTGAAAGAGACTTGATTCTCCTCTAGGAGAAACAGAAACCACAGGGTGGTCATATCAGATCCAAGAATGACAGCGTTAGTTGGGAGCATAGAAATGTATTTCATAGAATCATACAATGGTAGGGGTTGGAAGGGACCTTTAGAGACCATCTAGTCCAACCCCCCTGCAGAAGCAGGTTCATCTACATCAGGTTGCATAGGAATATGTCCAGGCGGGTCTTGAAGACCTCCAGAGAATGAGACTCCATAGCCTCCTTGGGCAGCCTGTGCCAGGGCTCTCTCACCCTCATAGTAAAGCAGGTTTTTTCTTATGATTAAATGGAATTTGTTGTGTTCCAGCTTCTTTCCATTACCCCCTGTCCTGTTTCTCGATACAACAGAAAAAAGGGATGTCCCAACCTCCTGACATCCACCATTTAGATATTCATAAGCATTAATGAGAGACCCCATAGTCTTCTCTTTTCTAGACTAAACAGCCCCAGTTCCTGCAGCCTTTCCTCATAAGGAAGACGTTCCAGTCTCCTGATCATCTTGGTAGCACTGCGCCGGACTCTCTCCAGAAGTTCTCTGTCCCTCTTGATCTGGGGAGCCCAGAACTGGACACAATACTCCAGATGAGGCTTCACCAGGTCAGAGTAGAGGGGGAGGAGAACCTCCCTTGACCTGCTGGCCATACTCTTCTTGATGCATATTTATGGGGAGAGAAGCTCTTTATCAAGTGAGAACTGACAGCAGAAGCCCTTGTTCCTCACAGTCTTCTCATTTTACTCTAGTGTCTTCTCTGCTGCTCTGGATTTTCCAAGGGGTCTGCTTCCTATGCTTCCCTCAACTGCTTTCCTCTTTTCTCAGTTCTACCTTATGGTCCTAAACCTTGCCGAGGAAGATCAACCTCTGGGTTGAAACAAGCCAAACAAATGGAATGCTGTTTCAGAAGTGAGGAGTGAGAATGATCTTTAGGTGATTAGTAACCCTGGTTACTGTTTTGTGCTGCTACAGAAAGCCATTCACAATGATTAATAAACTAACCCAACTGGCATATACTGAGAAGTAGAAAATCCAGTCTCCATATAAGAGGTTTTTTCTGTAATAAAATTGATTTTTTTTTTTTTAATTCAAAACTAATTTGTCCGTTATAAAAATTATCTTGGGTCAAATCCAAGCCAAGTAGTTGATTTTTCAGAAAAACAGTGTTCTGTTTTGAGTCAGTTCAATTTCTTTCTGTAGCCAGTTGAGCTTCCCACACTGTCTCATGGGAAGTAGACTGGAGCATTCTCCTTGGAGCTAGCTTTCCTTGTCTGATAAATGCCCCAAATGCTTCAATATCTTGCCCCCAGCTAAATATCAAAAGTGGGCTACTGAAGTGAATATATGAATGATACCTGGCAAGATAAATGAAGTGAGGAGAGAGCCCAGCTTAGTGGAAGTGATAAATATTTTATAAGAACAAAAGAATTAACTATACTGGGGTAGATAACAAGTTCATTTAGTATACATTTGTGGTTTTGCAATAGAAGAGATAAGATATAAGAAAATTAGAAAGTATTTGCTTCTTCTGACACATTGTCCCAGCTACCCAAAAGCTGACATTTATAGGACTTCCTGAGCTACAGATGGCATAGAATCATAGAATGAAAGGGTTGGAAAGGACCTTTAGAGATCATCTAGTCAACTTTATGCCTCTTCAAATAATCTTTCCATCTGTTTAAATCCATGTATAGTTTTGGCCAACAGAACTTTCTGCAGCAATGAGATCTTCAATTTAATTATGCATAGTTTGAAGGAAGTACTTATTTGATTAATTTCAAAACTTTTCTTTTAAATTGGTATTGGGTGTCTTTTGGTCCATTCATTGAGAAACAGTGAATAATGACTCTCTATCTACCATGTCAATCACAATTTTTCAAACCTGTACTACACCTCCAGTAGTCTCTTTTCTCCATGCATTCTCTCCTCCTGTGGATCTTCCCAGACATCATAGAATCATAGACTGGTAGGAGTTGGAATGGACCTTTAGAGATCCTCTAGTCCAACACCTCTACAGAAGCAGATCCACTTAGATCAGGTCGCATAGGAACATGTCCAGGCGGGTCTTGAAGACCTCCAAGGAAGGAGAATCCACAACCTCCCTGGGCAGCCTGTGCCAGGGCTCCATCAGCCTCACAGTGAAATAATTTTTTCTTATGTTTAAATGGAACTTCTTGTGTTCCAGTTTCAACCCATTACGCCTTGTCCTGTTGCTGGATACCACAGAAAAAAAGCTATTCCATGAACTGCACTTCTGTAAGTCTCTTGAAGCAGTTCAGTGGACATTAAATGACCCCAAATGAATTTAAAATAAAACATTTCAAAATTTCTAAGTAATATTGTTGATTCCATATGATTCCTATGCATTCTGCATGCTTCACCTCAGTCTCACAGAGGTATGAAAATAGTTACACGTTTAATTTTTCTGTAAGAACTGTAATTTCAATCAGTTTTATCAGAAGTTTTCCTAAACAGAGTTGAGAAGTTTGCTTTATGCATATTTTTCTGATTCATACTGACATCTAGATTAAAATTCAATTTGCCACAACATTTAAATTATCTCCATAAAAAACTCATTTAATTAAGATCCACACTTTTTTTTTTTTTCCAGGCTGAAATATTTTGCAACCAATTCTGGAAGTCAAGCTGACTGCAGACAGATGTGAAACAGACTTCCTTCTGAAGCTGAATGAAGTACAAAGCATGGAGAACAAGAAGAAGTAAATTTCACTTGTTTTAAATATTCTTTTTAATTGAGTAGGTCACCTTGGCAAAATAAGGTAGTGACCTGTAAGTCTAAACAAATTCAATTGATTTTGTCAGATATGCACTCATTGAACAGAGCAAAGAATTTATCATCTGATGTTTTCTTTTAAACAGTCCATCTCTAAATGTCATGCTGGAGGCAGATACTTTTTGGAAACTTCTAACATTGTCAGACTAACGTGTGACAGTTACACACACGTGGTGAGGCAGAGAGATTTTGTTCTCAAAAAAATGTAAAAGCTCAAGCCAAAATGAAGTTGCTGAGGTCCAGTGCTGAGGCACTGGGGCTATAAGTCTTTCCCAGATAGCATTACTAAGATAACAAGAATGTGTATGCTTATTTTCAAGCACTGTGCCTGGAGAACAAGCACAGCACGGCTGTCATGTGAACAGCCTGCTCCCCTGCTCCAGAGAGGGTTTCACATTCCAAAGTATCCCCCCTCTCTCCACCAGTCGTAGTCACTTGCCCCTTTTGCTCTGAAAATAAATCAATTTCATCTGCTGCAGTTCAATTTCTTTCTTCTCTCTGCCTCAGTCCCTCAGCCCTGCTCTCTCTTTGAAAGCCTCTTTCCATTGCACCATATGGCAGCTGAGAGAAGGGCAGAGCCATGATTTAACTGGTAACAAAAGAGGCTGTGGTGTCAAAAAGCTTCATGAATGCATGAGACACATTCATGTATAGAGAAATGCCTCCAGCTCTGTCAGGGAGGACTAAAGAGAAGGCTGACAGGCCTGACATCACTTTCTAGTTGAGAAAGGCAGCAGCTCTTGCTGCAGGTCTTCCCTTCCTTCCTCTCCCTCTTTGGTTTCGTGCCAAAATCCTATTAGATCTATTAATGACATGGATACAAAGTCAGAGTGTGTGACAGAACAAGAAATTAAATCAAGTTCCATTATTTACTCCCTATCACTATTTTTGAGATAGAATTATATTACTAAAAGGACAAAAAAAAAAAAAAACACACCTAAACCAGGCCTAAGGATAAACAATCAAGTCCTATTCCCCAGAAAGGAGATTGTATACACAGTCCTGTACATTGCTTATGGCAGTAGATTTGCAGCAGAACTGCAAACTGAACGCTTGCAGGGCAACTCTGAAATACTGTTTACAGTATGCTGCTGGGTCTATTTTGCTTTTTTTGACTGTCTCAAGCTGCTGTTGATAGAAACAAAGGACTTTGATGTCAGAAAATGAACTAGACCTATTATCATGTGTGCACATTGAGCTGTTACAGAAGAACTACACTTAATTTTTGAATCCAAGAGAAGTGCAAACTGGCACTTACAAAGTTCATTCCTTCTCCCTCCTTTCTCTTCTGTTCCACTTCCTGGCTTGGCAATGTTTGGCATGCTTCAGTCTACAGAAATGCCTACAAAATACATTCATAACCTTAACTTTGGATATAAAATTAATAAAATGATACGTCTAAATACATTTATTACAAAGTTTTCTCACTACTAGGGGAGAGGAAAAGCCACCACTCTCATGCAGCAGAATGCAACAGCATGTGTTTTACAAATAACTTCCTTACTGAACTTAAATGGGGAAAACGGTGCCCCTTTATTTCAGTAAAATGAAGTGCTAGCTAAACCGTTAAACTAGAGCTGAATTACTGTTGCTGTCTCTTTCCCAGAAAGGCCTCAGAAATCACAAAATTTTGTGTCCCTGGGGTTATTTAAAGGAACCTAGGCAAGCTTCCAAATCCTGGTATAGGTGACCTTTACAAGTATTCAACAATAAATCTATGAACATGTGTGTGTATATAGCGGTACAGAAATTTCGAGATGAAATGGTATCAACATTGTTGAATCATCTCCTTGCAATCAGTTTAGAGGATTTTACTCGATGTGTGATGTATATAATTGTATAACATCTGTTTATCTCAAGAGTTTTCCTTCTTGAAATAAACTTAATGTAAAACTTTTGAACAGAATTTTTTGCATATGTATATATTAAAGTAACTATTTATAGGTTCATCATGACACAGGTGACTTAGTTTCAGAAATAATACACAATTAATTTAGAAATATGAAAGTTTCACTTGAAATTGTTTGGACTGTCTTTTAAAAATTATCTATGCCATACATTGGAAAAAAAAAACAAAACAAAACCTATTGTAAATGCCTCTGAAATGGCTCTAGGGAGGTAAACTGGCCTTCATGATATTTCATAGACTTAATAAAACTTCAGTGCAGTTGGGGTTTCTTAAATTGTAATAGGCAGAGTTTAAGCTCTCATCTGTGAGGGGACTTCTGACTGGTTCCTGCTGGGAGGGAGGGAGGCCAGGCAGGCGAGGAACAATGCCACCATTCAGGCTCCCCTATTCAGCCCAGCCACATCTGTTTACATGGCCTGCACTCACTCCTGAAAAGGGTGGTCCTCCCACCTCCATTTCATCCCACATGGGCCTCAATGGCAAGTGGTCTGAAGGCTTTTCTGCTGGAAATCTGCAGTTTCAAGTTTATTTTATGAAATTAGAGATGGAAGACAGACTAACAATAACATTTGCACATTTCTGTAGTCTGGTTTGGATTTATTGTAATCTGAGAACAAATATAAGTTTGTCCTAAACTAATCAGTTTCAAAATAAGTGGCACATAGTATACTGACACTGAACTTGGGAGGCTAAATTTTTCACTTAGTCTTTCAGTTACTCATGCTTTTATGTTTTTCATGTAAAAAGTGATTTTATGACTCATATTTTTGAAACAACACTGACAGCTCTCAGAGAAGAACTAGAAAGTATATTTTACCAAAAAGCATTTTTACCTTACATACAAACATTTGTAGAGTCCATGGCTTTACATTCTGCACTTCACTGAACAGTTCATGTACAAATACTGTGACTACAATAAATTTCAGTCTCTTTACATAGCTGTTATGCAGCTTTCAGACTGAGCATCACTTTGCATAACGAGTACTCTTTTTAAAGAAATTAAATGTTTAACGTAGTTTTAAAAATCACTTCACAAAACCCATTTTAAAATGGTTGAAGACTGAAAGAGTAATCCCACATTTTATTTGAATCAAAATTTCAACTGATAGCAAAATGGCATATGTCCTTCAGAGAGTGAGAAGCATATGATAACCAGGGAAAGCAGGAGATACTCAAAGCCCCCCCAGCCTATGGTTGGCAACTGTCAGCGTACCAACAAATGATCCAGTTTTATGCAATGATTTATAAACATACAGCAAACCTTGTGAATTCAATGTCAGCATGATTTGTCTCCATTGATTAACTGCATTCAACGGACTTACAGAAGTTTTTCCTGAATAAGAAATGCCAGCTCATATGTCTGCCAAAGCCATTGCAGTAATTGTACTGTAAAACTGCTAAGGCTGCAAGTGTGCCGAAATTCATGTTGTAGCTGACACGATAGCATCACAACACATTGTACATTCAATACAGAAAAAATCCTGCAGCTCCAAGGGAGATTGAAAGAGCAGTTGTTAGACAGAAAAAACAAGATGGTCTCCTACTTAGGAAGTATTAAAAGACAGAAAATGAGATAGAGACAGAATGTAAAAAAAACTGAAAAAGAGAGCTGGGAGAAGATTATTGATGTATGAACTCATATTTTCAGGTGAATTACTGTGAACTTGTGTAGTGCTTGGTGATTTGTTGTGCAGACCTTGGTGAGTGTGCAGTTCACCCAGTACCTCTCTGCTTCCAGGTGCCAAAAGGTACTCTACATTAGCTTACAGTATGTTATTTTCCTGATGCTATTCTTCTAGGTTCATTAGTTACCATGATTATGGCAAGACCATATAAGCAAGAGTTTCTGAGCAAAAATTTTTCTAGTCAGTATTGAATTTGTTCAGTGATGGCTGTCACATTGTTTTGAACTTCTCACCCATGAAGATATTTAATCTCTAATGATTTCTTTGTGCACAAAGCAAAAATTCATTGAAAGGTCCTGGCAGAACCACAGATCATTTAAGTTAAGCTTCTCCATTTTTTTGTTTAATATAAAACAAAATAAATATAAATTTATTTATATAAGCCTAAATATAAATGAGCAAAGGACAGACATACCCTTTTGTGTTCTTCCCTTTCCTATTACAGTACAAGGAAAGAGAAGCTCTTGGATTCTAGAGAATGCACTCTGTGGTTAACTAAGGAGGGACTGTCTGAGGGCCCTAAGGTTGTAGAAATTTGCCAGACTGTGCCCAATTTGAACTAATATTTGTCGGCTCCATAATTGGCAACCATGCCATCTACATCACTGAAAGTAAGGAAAGAAGATAAGGAATGTCATCAAGCCAGAAACTGAACCATATTAGTGTGTGACTTAATATAGTCAATACAGTTCTACATTCCAGACTTTGTCCTTCATGTGTACTATTGTACCTAAACATCACAGCACAGCTGCTGAATAAGTACTGTTATCTGAGTGTCATGATTTAGCACAGCCTTTTCTGGTAAGGAGGAAGGGGCAGTAAAGGGGCTCCTGTAAGAAGCTGCTCGCAACTCTCCCCTGCTCTGATCCAGACCCACTTCTGGGGCTGAGCCAATTAGACGTCTCCACGTCTCTCTTTTTAACAAGCCAGAAGAGGAGGTTTCTTCATCTTCCTCCATCTTTTTCTTTCTTCTGCCTCTTCTTTTTCTTCTGGTTGGTGGTGGTGCAAGGAATAGGAACAGTGAGAGAAACAACAATGTGGACTCCAAGGTCAGTGATGAAAGAGAGGAGGAGGTGTGCTGGAGCAGAGACTCCTCTGCATTCTACGAAGAGGATGAGGGTGAATGGGGGCACCAAGCTAGAGACTGTCGTGGTGCTGCTGTGCTAGCTGGGCTAAACCATGACACAGAGATACATCATTCAGGAGAGTAACAGCATGTACTAGGTCAGACAAAAGACCATACAGAGTGAAATCACAGGCAACATGAATCTAATCTGAATACAGTAGTATAGTTGAAGTTGAAAAAAGCTTTGCCAGTGACATCAGAGAGGATAATATTTTACCTTGAGAAGTCAAGATTTACAAAAGAAATTTTGTTATACCATTAAGGGCTTGTCTGAACATATAAGAAAATAAATATTTTAGCATCTGACGTATAAATCATGCCCTGTACTGCAGCTGCCTGCAAAAATAGGCATCAGAAGGCAAGTAACTGAACAAAAGGAGAAAAGTAGTTTTACCAAAATTATAGCATAAAATCAGGTCATTAAACTTAACTAGCTTTCTTCTTCTTCTTCTTCTGCATTTATCTTGCACAGAGGCCAAAATGTTACTTTTACTGAAAAAAAGGGAGACATTTAGTCTATAGCTAAATGTTAGCAGAGTATGACCAGATTAAAATTCAAGCTAGATGTATATTTTTAGAATTAATGTATATTTTGGAATTATTTTTGGGTTACATTTATACATTTAAACACAGACTTCAGCAGCTTTTTCCTTCCTTTTTTTCCCATCCTTCTTTAGCCTTTTTCAGTATTATTATTATAATCAGTACTGATCATTTAAATGTAGAATACAATCAATGGTTTTGGTAATTTATTTTCATGCTGTTGAAACACAGCCTATAGCCCCCATGATAAGGATTAAAGTCCATTATCTAATGATCAAACACTAAAAATATAAGGGAGAAGATAACTCCTCAACACCTTTTACCCCACATATCCTCATATGGTGACGTAAAAAGTTGTCTTAAGTAATATCTAGTCTACTAATTTTCACTTACTAAAGTCATGACCATACTCTTATGGTATGTTACTCTGTTCCTCTAATAAAATTATATGATCTGAAGCAAGCTTAAGCAAAACATACAAAACAGAACACACTGCCCTTAAAATGAAAGATCGGGTCCCCTCTGCATGTACACAGATTTATGCGTTCCACCTAACCCCTTTCCTCCTGGATCAAATGTGACATTTGTAACAGTTTTTAAACAGTTAACTGTTTCATTTCAGTATGGTGTTTCTTTTCAAAATTTACAAAATTAACATAATGATGTCTTTTGAAAGGGCCTGGAAATAAATGGAAGCTTTTCAAAGGGAGTATGTCAGTTTAACCCAAATGAATGTTTTTTGTTTCATTGACAAATAAATATTCACATAATCATAGCATACAATTCTTCTCAGAGAGATAATGCTACTAGATAGTGATGACTTTTACTGTGCTGCCTCTTGTAGATAAAGATCTTTTAAACTGTGTCTGTCTGGATGCTTATGTCACTTACTTGAACATTTGAACCTGTTGCTTGAATGGACAGAGGAGGAAGGTGAAAAGACTATATAGTATTGCTAATCCCTTGAGCCATCTGGTGACTTGAGGCCATGCTTTAGATTATGCTTATATTGAAAATCTATTCCTTTCATTCAGTTCTCTTCCCTGTGCCAATTTGTCATTGGCTTTTTTTTCTGTGTTAGGATTTCTTGCAGTTAATCATGGTGACAATCAATTGTCTTTTCATGCCACAGTAAATATTCATGCTTGAAAGAGATCATTTTTTACTCATTTCTTCCTCCACCTGTGCTATTTTCAGTGATTTATAAAAGTTGTTCATATATTTTCACCAAACTGAGCTGAAAACACAAATAAGTTTGTGTTTATCAAAGGGAAAAATAATTCTATTAGCACTTCTGTGTAATCTTGATGAGTTTTACTAGATGGCAGATAGACTGACATGCCCATGTTATGCAAGATTTTAAAGAAGTGTACCTAGATACCACCTTATAATTCAATTATCAAAGGTAGCATTTGCATATTTAATTGCCTAAGAACCAATCTGTACCTACATTTGTACACAAGTCTCTCAAAACTTCTAAATTTACACCCATACCAATACAGCATATTGCACATTAAGTCTGTCCAAAAGGCTGATGATTTTCTAGAGAGTAGGTGAATTTTTGATCTATTGACACATGCAATACTATATGAAGCCAAATCAATTGTATCTCTGCCATGAAGCAGCACTGAGACTTCACAGGTATTTTATTTCATTAGCTTTCCTACATACTTGACAAAATTACTCTTCAGGACTTTGCAGTTAACTTTCAATAATGTGCAGCCTTTTCCACTATTTCTTATTACGTGCATGAAGCTATTTCTTATATTGTGTTCCCTGAGGTAGCTGCAAAGCAATTCTGTCATAAATGTGCTGGTTCTGTGCACTCTAAGTGAAAAAATGTTCTGCTCTGTGCTCTTTCCATATATTAATTAATTCTTTGCAGTCCTTTTCTAGCTAGGTGGCAGATCTGATTTGTGAACCTTTCTTTCTCAGATAAACTTTTTTTTAAAAAAAACAAAACAAAACACAAACCAAAAAAAAACCCGACTGTCCTTTTAACTGTTAGACCTATTTTTGAAAAGCAAAATGAGAAGAGAAAATTGTAAATCACAACAAAGGTAAGAAAAAGCAGAACAAAACATCAGAAAAATTAGTAAACTCTGACAGACATCTGGAAGTTTGGAGTCTGAGTAATTTTTAGCTTCGTAGTAGGGAGCTAAGCCCCACACAGCACTCACTCACTCACTCACTCTGCAGTGGGACAACAGAGAGGAATGAGAAGGGTAAAAGGGAAGAAATTCATGGGTTGAGAGGAAGACAGTTCATCAGAAAAAGCAAAAGCAACACACACAACAAATGCAAAGTAATTCATTCAGTACTTTCCATAACCTGACAGGTGTTCAGCCCTTTTCTTTAAGCATAATCGTTACTTAGGAAGACACTCTACATAACTCCAAGCATCCTCCACTTCCTTCCTTCTTCTCCCAGCGTCTGTTGCCCAGCATGATATTATCTGGTCTGGGATATCCCTTGAGTTGGTTGGTTGGCTGTCCCAGCTGTGTGTCATCTCAGCTTGCTGTGCATAACAAGCCTGCTTGCTGGTGGGGTGGCTGAGAAACCTTGACTCTGCAAGCGCTGCTCAGCAACAGCTAAAACATCAGTGTGTTACCAGTTTCAGTCACAAATCCAACATATAGCACCATAAGAGCCACTATGGAGAAAATGAGCCTTATTCCAGCCAAAGTCAATGCACCATTGTTTCTGTTTCTGCTCATTGAACCTCATTCACGTACAGCCTGGTTAGAAAGGTGGAGTTGCACAACTCTGACTCTCCATCACCTGCACAACACAGAGACTCTGATCTACAGTTCTAGCTCAATCTTTCAGGTCTAGGACTAACAATGTATCACATTTTATCTTACAAGACACAAAGTTTCACCACTCTGGCATAAAAGGGAAAATATACAAACCATTATAACACTAAGAACATCCCACTGCCTGGCCAACAACAGTGCATTGTAACATACTAGTTGGAAATAATAGCCTGAAGTAAATCCACTTTGTGCTTGTTGTTATTTATAATACAAAACCCTGCAAATTAGAAAACGTTATTAAGCAGTTTATATAGCAATACCTCCAAGAGGTAGCATTTTGCTCTGGCAAAGGCTGTAGGAACATGCAGTTAAACACAGAGGAGATCAACAAAGTTTTTGGGCTCTGAAGCATTAATTGGACTTGATAATCCTGAATTATAAATTAGGATTCTGTGATTATTATGTCATCTGCATCAACACATGGCCCACTCAACCAGGGTCTTCTTGTACATACAGCTGTATTATTTATTAAGATTTATTACAGTTTCTACACTAATCAGTACAAAAAATAATTCCCTCTGAACTAGGTTGCAACAAGAAGTCTCAACTGAAGAACAGGATGGGCACTGGAACAAATAATGAATTAATTGTATTTATACTAACTTATCTGGGATAGCTATGCTGTGTCGAAAACTGCCTTCAGAGCATAAAATATGAAATCCTGAGCTCATCTCTATTATCAGGTGTAAAAGTGAAATGAACTCCTGAAAAATGCAGAGAAAGATAAAAATATAGTTCCACCATCAGCATTTCCAAAATCCAAGACCAAAATGAAAATTATTGGATAATAAAAAGAAGAAATTTAGAAATGCTCAGTTTATAAGGCATAAATGAGCCGCTAATTGACAGGAGCTGATAAAACCCTTCTCTTGTTGGCTGGTTATTCGGCTGTTGATTCTGCTGCTCAGTCCTCTGAAGCATCTGGTACTGGCCATTACCAAGAGATCAAATAGAGGACCAGATGGTCTGTTGGTTTCACTCATTACAATGGTATGACTGCTGAAATGTAAAAGCTCTTCACAGAACCAGAAGGAGAGCATTTACCTCTCAATGCCTGATCACTTAAAAAAAAAAAAAAGGAAAAAAACGCCCCACACTCGTCATAGCTCTGTGATTCCAAGAGAATAGCAACCTAATTTACTTCAGTGACACTGCAGTGCAGAAGTCATCAGACGATTTGTGAACCATTTTTTTACTAAGGAGATCTGGCCTTAGCAAACTTTTGTAGATTTAGGCTTATACTATCAGCAAATAGTGGGATGATTTCGGAAGCTAATGCTGAAAACAGAAAATAGGTGATGTAGTCTGGCAGGACAGTATTGTAGCAATCTCTTAGGACTGTGATGGATACATGCATTGTCAGTCAAAGTGTCTGATTTAAAAGAACTGTGTATGATCCTGGTGTTTGCTTTGTACTAAAGAACTAAAAGACTGGTAGAGGTTATTAGTAGTTAGGTGGCTGAAGAAGTCATATCTAAGAGAGGAAAAAAATTGGCATCTTACAGATGGGAAGTTTGGGAAGTCTCAAAAAGTGCTGAATATATGGTAATTTCCTGTTTGTTAGCTTCCACAGTCTTTCTGGTTTGGGGACTCATCATTTTCTCTTTCCTAAAGGTATAGTCACAATAAAAACACTATGGACTCGACAGAAGCAGGTTAGCTGAAATGAACTAAAGTAGCATCATATTTCGGGTTGCTTTGTGATAATGTGTGATCCCTTCCAACCCCAACCATTCTATGATTCTATGATTCTATGAATGAGCCTCCAGCACAACATATCCTCCTCTCTCCTTCCAATGTCTCCATAAAGGTGGTTCTCAAGGAGCCCAGTCCTGAAAGCACCACCTACCTTCACGGCTATAGACAGTGACCACTGAGATGTCTGTATGTAGAAGTTTAAACTTTTTTTTTTTTTTCCTGTGGCTTCTGAGTTTCATCCTTTTTTAACCTCTATCAAAAAAATATTTATGTTTGGTTATCGTTTCCTAGATTAAAATACCAGGAGTTTTAAATGTTTGAAAATAGAGATTAGTTGGAGTCTATTTCAAGTTATTATGAAGCCAGAGACTCTGTATCTGGAAAGACATTTAGGAAAGAAAAACAAATGTAGGACTTTCTTCCTTGGATTCAGGAACAGGATATGTGTTTTCCCCATAACAGTGATTCACAGAGTGCTGTCCTATAATACAAACCTTCAATATGCCAAACCTGCTTAACTGGCTTGCCTCCTAACACATTCTCCAGAGATACAACACATTGCAAGCTTTGTCTTCCCTTATTCCCCCCTTACTACTTCCTTTACCAATCCTAAACATTCTGAGACCATTCTGTGTGCAGAAACAAAACCTGAAAAGTAGTGCATTGACTTAGAGTGTAAGTTGCATTGGGAGCCTCACAGATGACATCTTTTCTCTCTTGAGTCTTTAAGAGCTACAGGCTAAAATTAAGTATTGAAAACCACAGATTCTTAATAAAGAAAAAGCAAACTACAGAATCACAAGTTATCAACAGATAAGCAAAGTCTTCAGCAGCTCTTTTTGTTTAAAAAAAATCCTTGTGCAAGAGAAGCTCTTGGAAACAGTAAGGCTCTTGCTTAAAAGAGAGGCAATGAAGAGAGCTGTGAAGCTTGCCAGACCTCTTAGAAATCACATAGCAGCACTGGGGCTAACTGTACCATGATGCATAGCATGTTCTTTAGGCAACAGGAGGTGTAAATATTCATACAAGGACACTGGAGATTCACAGTCAAATCCCACTAGTCCATAATATGATTTCAAGTACCTAGTTTCCCACATGACCCAAGAAAAGCCTTAATAGAAACACAGCAGAGTGGTTATGTTCTGTGAATTTTCCTATTCTTCACCTTCATTTGTTCATTTACTAGATGAATCACATTCCCAGTGTATGATTTTCAGACATAACCAGGACTGATTTGTGGAGCTAGAGGTAGAGGAAAGTGATAAACAGAGTGAAATATAAAATAATAGATCTTAAAAATAGCTAGTACCTTAGATGGTAATGTTATTGAACTACTTTGTACTGAATTCTGCCTCACTGCATCATGTTTAATTTTCAGAAGGGATGAAAGGAGGGGAGACTGAGTTTAAGAAAAGGTCACATAGGAAAAAAATCTTTATAAAAATACCTATTAAATTATATATTCACTGCCATGGCTTCTTCAATACATTAAGAGTAATAATAGTATAATAACTTGCATGAGAAGGCAGAAGGCTATTCTGGAAACCTATGGCCAGATATGGATTTTCAATATATGAAAAAGAAATCCCAAGAACTGTACCTGGTCATGACAAGGAATTCAGATGTACTGGCACATTCTTTAGATGTGAAAATTAAACCAGCACAAAGAAAGAAAAAGGGAAAACAGATAACCTTAGCTTTTTCCAGGTAGTGTTGAAAACGAGACACGTTCTTCATCAGAGTTTTCCATTTAGGGCTAATTGCCAAGTAGCTACACTTGCAAGTAGCAAGTGGTCTGAGTGGCAATCTATATAGCTTATTTTGATGATCCTGCCTTTTGCATTGTATAAATAATGGGGAAACTGTACCCTTTGCTGCATTTCACATTCCATATCAGCTCCCAGGGCTCCTTCTTCAGTAACTTAGAAAGCCTAACAGAAAACATACAAGGATACTTGGTGGCTTCCCAGTTACTGAGAGACAGTATTTTAAGAAAAAAACAAATGAGCAGTGGAGGTGACTCCTTCACCTCTTCAAATTAAGGAAGTTTGCTTTCCCACATACATAATAACAAAAGGGAGTATCTATCCCAAAGTTACTGTTTACAGCAAAGCTGTAGTGTTAAAATATCATTTGAGAAATGACATTCCCAACATGGGAGTTTAAAGACCAAAAAGTATTTAGACTCAACAAAATTTGTTTATTTTCACTGAGAAAATTAGTTCCTTTCTATGCATTATAACATTTGCCACATTCTTGTGAGTATTGTTTTCTGGTGAAGTTATAATTACTTAATTAGAGATAGTCAATTCTTCCTGTATTCCTACCAAACTCTGCTTTGTGAAGGTTTAATTGGATACAGCTATTCTGTTGTGCAGGAAAAACTATTACCCCAGACATCTCACAAAGCAACCACAGAAAATATTTTCCCTGAAAGTGTATCTATCCAAGCTCCCTAGATTAAATAATACACTCCCTCCCACTTTTAACCATTCGCTGTCTAACATTTGGAGTCACATGTTTTCTCCCAGGTCTTCTGAGATATTAACTTTTTTATTTACCAGAGGCCCCAAACCATAACTCAAAATGACCACAGCTGCTGCAAATGCTATCACCTTCCTCTTATAGTGGGAGAGTTTTGGTACATTTTGCCAGTCTTTCAACTCCAGCCCAGATAGAAAGCATATTTTTTTTAAAATGGCTTCTCAGAGGCACAGTTGCTATTATTTGTAATCTTATGTGAGTGCATAAAGTCTCATGTGCAGAAACTGTATGTTTAAGGAACTGTATGTTCCCATTTTCCATGTGACCAAACATAACTGTAAAAGGAGAGCAGTTGTGTAAAGAAATGCTGGAATCTTTCACTTTGCTTCCCTTCCACCTGGAGAATGCCATGTTACTGGGAATGTGACTGTCAGAGGTGCTCAAGGTAGATCACGATGCGAAACACAGGGCGATAAGAGAAAGAGGACAGAAGGAAAGTGAAGTTTCAAAATAGTATCTAGCCCCTACTACATAGCACTGAACTGCTTCATGCGGAGTTCTCCTAGTTAGTCAGGGTAACATATTTGAAAGGAAGGAGGGAGCCGTACATTGAGTTCTTTTAAAACTGACTTCTGGTTTAATTATTAAAACAGTGCTATCATAAAGAAATGTCTACAGGGAATTGCTTCATTTTATGCTTTTTCTTTGGTGATTAGGGATCTCATTATGAAATATAAATGTGTTCTTTTATTTCTTGAGAGTGCCTTCTGAAGGACCCTCACTTTTCATATCTATTTCATTCTGCCCTCTTTTCTCTCTATTTTAGTCCATGGTGGTAGCGCTTCAGAGAAAAGGAAATATTATGTTAATTTTGTAGTGAGGCTTTTCTGGTATCCATTTCCCCTGAACTGTGCCAAATATGTTATCAGAAGGGATCTCACCTATTTGAGTTCTCACAGGAAGATTTGAAAATATGAAGAAAAAATTCAATTACCTGCCCTAATTCTGGGGGGAAAAACAACTAGTGTTTTTTAAACCCATAATTAATTTCTAGTTAAACTTTCTAATTGGATACATCTGCAAATAGTAATATTTTAAAGCAACTTTTCAGAAACAGGAAATTTATAAGATATCATATAAGAAATCAGTGTTACTAGTTTCCCTGTTTTATAACAATTTAAAATAAAACTTAAACAATAGAAGCAACATGATTTTGTAGCTGTTTCTGTCTAAAATAGGGGCTTAGGCTTCATTCATTTACAGTGATTCTTCTGGTTTTGGGCAAAAGCTTGTAGGCTGAGATCATAAAGTTACTAATACTCTGACATCACTTAGGAATTGAAGCCCCCCTTTTCAAAAGGGATCTGTGACATGCCTGGACTGTAGCATAAACTCAGATAATTGACACTGAGGCCCAAGCATCTGGGTTAGCTTAGCAGCAGATGTTCACAGACACTTTCTAAAGCCATCCTCATGCTTCTGTGTTCTGCTATTACAATCCTGAGGGTATTTCGCAAAATTTCTGAGGACATCTCCTGCATGTTGGAAAGCTCAGCTACTCTCCGGTTAGTCCCCAAGCTAGCCTTCTGTGGACATGGCAGAGAAGGGAGGATTTGTGGGAAGTGACTAGAAGATTATTAATACTTGCTATTTCAAAATGCCACAGTACTACAATGGGAGAAAGCACAAACAGGAGCAGAATCGAGGCAAGCTAGCCAGACCTGACAACATTATTATTTGTTGACACGTACATATGAGTTGAAATGTGGGAAGCAAGACAGAAAAGAGAGGAGTCTGTTAATACTGTAGTATGTATCCCTAAGGATTCCTATATCTTTGAAAGTCAAAGTGCTTTGGCTGCCTAATCCTTTGAGATAATGTCATCAATTACACTAGATTTGTCTGAAGTTTAGAGGGGGTAGAAGCACCATTTATTCATTTGAGGAAATACAGCTGAAGGGCATCAGAATGCTAAATATGAGGAACAAAAGCTAATTGCCTCTAGATTTTTGGTTCAAATCAGAAGTAGGAACAGATGTATGTTTCCTTCTTACCCAGCTTTTTTAGTTGGGTACATACATCTCATTGTAATAATTTTATAACACCTCACTCCTGACAATGCCAGAGATACAAGAACAGGGAACTGAACATACTCACATTGTAAAATGTCACATCTGCTGACAGCTTGTTTCCTCTCCGATCTCCATGCTATCTCTATTCAGGACATTATCAAGACAAAGCTGCTCATATAGTAAAAATGCAACTTCTGTAACCTGTCAGTCATGAAACTATCTCAAAGGGAAACCACAATTTAAAAAATAGAAATGCTTTAAAAACAATGACATTAAATAGAGGTGACACCCCAAAAAATAAGATGTAGATCTATTGTGATTATTGGCAACATACCATAGCTGACAGACAATGCTGCAGAAAAGTGCAGTTTATAAAAACAACTGGATTTCTCTTGAAAGCCAACCAACCGTCAGGCCCAGCTAGGCAAGTATGTCAGCTTACAAATGAATGCAGCTGCCACTGATTATGAAGGCTGTGCTCAAGGTTGTAGGCAGTACCTCTAAGACATCACAACCTACCAAAAGCAATTAAGATAATCAAGATTTTTTTTTTTAAAAAAAAAAAGTAAACTTGAAAAAGGATGAAATTAAGGCACCATATTCTTATTCAAAGGGATTTAGTTATAACTAACTTGACACAAAGTCCCTTCACATGACAGAACAGATACATTTTGACAGTCTAGTGTTTAGAGGAAAAAATAAAATATGCAGCCACATACAAGTTCCTTGCTAGACTGCACATTTCTGTATGCACAGAAACGACAAGGAGAACCCCCTTGGGTGACTATATAATGTAACTTTGCAAGCCCATAGCCGGATTCATTACTTTGCACAATATTCAGCAAAAATGAAATAGCCTCTGTCAGCACTGAAGACAGTGTGATTTCATAACAAACTTACTTCAGAACAATGTATTTGTTGTGAGACTTTCGAGCCTACTAACTCTCTGCTGTGCCTGGAATGATGTCTCTGCAGCTGAACATGGCATGAAGGCCAAAGGCTCAGAAAAGCCAGACCTAAGCATTTCAAGTGTATTGGACATACTCCTAGGAAAAATCTGGACATAGACTACTCCTGAAAATTCTTAATCACGGGGGAAAGCTATTATCCTCAGCAAGGAAGCAACTTTATTTCCACAAGCCAGGAAAAAATGGTATAGCGAAAGTAATTCAATGTTGGATTAAGTACTGAGTGGAGTTTTTGAAAGTTTTATGTTCAATACTTTTTAGTCAAGATCCCACATTCACGTTGTCAACATATGAAGGCAAAAAGCAGAGTGTCTGCTTGTGAATTAATTACTATATAAAGATAGGAAATGGGTTAAATATTAATATTTTTGTCTCAAATCCTGCAAGGATCTGTTCTGAGACCCACAGTGTTCAACACAGTTGTAAGTTATTAAAAAAAAATCAGCAAGACAAAGCTTCTTGACAATACAAAATTACTCAAGGTAGTCAATCTAAAAGTGAAATGTAGAAGAGGCTCATGATTTTAAGCAGTTAGATAACAAAAAAACCACCAAACAAACAATACAATCAAAAAAAGCACTCCAAAAAGTATAACAGCTCAGAAAAATATCAACTATTCAGTTTGCCTGATGAGTTAGCTCCTGGAAAAGTGAACCAGAGAAGGCAGAACCATTTTTCTGCTCTGTCTACAGCTTCTGAAAGCATACAGTACTGGCTTTAGAGAAACTGTTGTTTCCTTTACAATTTTTTTCCCCAGCCTTTTATAATATGCAGTTTACAGTGGAGCCTGACTTCAGAAGGGACTGTCAAAAACAAAGTCCTCATCTCTTCCAAATGGATACGACATCACTTGGCAGTTGTCTTACTGTCATACTTGGTCCTTCACCAAGGTTTGAATCATCTAATGTTGTGGTACTCAGCTATCATCACTCCATCTAAATATGCCTGCCTTTGAGTGCTGCTGTTCCACATTATGTGTTACAGTGGGGCAACACTTTGAGATTCTGTAGAGTATCCAGTGTGACATAAGAAAACATCTAATAAATACATTTTAAATGAACTTATTTGTGCTAAAGATGATGATTTCAGATTCTGCTACTTAGCCCACTCTATTCAACTGTGTAGGAAGTATTAGCTGTTTAAATTTTTTCTCTATTGCTATGGCAACCCTCGTTCTCCAACAGCCTCTTACAACAGCACACAGAAATGCATTCACTTTTCAGGCAAGCTGCATACCACTCCTGAGAATTAGGGCTCTGTTCCCCTAATGAAATGCACACCTAACTCCATTACATTTAATTTGACTCATGAGCATATATCAGTTTACTCTGCAAAAATTATTTAGCTCATTACCTGGCCTATTGTGCAATTCTAAATCTCACAGAAACATCCACTCAAATCATTTGGGTTAAGTGTGGTTACAGACTGAGAAATAACTCTGGTAAGCACAGCAGTGTGTGGCTTTCCGTATGCCACTTAGTACATCTGATTTTACTTGGTTTCATTGAAAATAATTTCCTCTTGCATCACAATCTTGAGGCAGGGGGTAGAGAGAAGGAAACTATGTGAGATGAGAAACATCACACATATGCTTGGTCTCACCAGTAATGTGAGGAGTACTAAGAGAGCTAAGTGGAGAGAATGCACTATGGCCCTGTTGTGGCACACTGATGGACAGCAAAATTATTTATACCCTTGAAATATTTTTATATTCTGCACCTCATCTGGGATCTGCAGCAACCTGAGTTCTTCATGGCTGATAGTAAAGCATAAGTTCAAACATTTCTTCAAACCAAATGTTACCTCTCAGTTAAATCTCTGCAATTGCATCAAGTACTATTTAATAAGTAGACAAAGATAAAATTCATGTCTACATCTCAGGGATTTGTTTTCCTAAAGAGCATCATTCTTCTTCATTTCATATACATAGGAAAGAGCTTGTGAAAATTGTTCTCCTAAGAAATTTCTATATTAATGAGGAAAAAAAATTCTTGACAGAACAAAGAATCCAATCTCTTTTGTAAAGGAGAAACAAGGATTTTTATTTGTCAGTCACAAAAGGATGAAACTATTCCCCGACCATAGCTCTGAAGTGAAGACACAAAAATTGTTACAACTGTGAGGACAAAAGGAATATTCATTTGTCCATTGATTTTGTAAGGATCTCATATATGCAGAACAGCATATTCAGCCCATCATACTGTTAGCTATTACAGCTTCCTCTCTCCCAGCTGGAAATATTTCAGAGGCTGTTTGAACTCAGCTTAATTTCAGAACAAGAATGTAGAAGCTAAAAAGCACTGCAAAAAGGTGTTGTTTATCTATGGCATTGAGAAACTCTCATCAATGAGTGTAGGCAGATGTGAGAATGTATTGATTGGTTCATTCCCAGGAATTGCTGGGTTGGAAAAAAAAAAATATCTCAATTTATATGGAACAAGCTGCTGAAAAAGACATTAAAATAGTTCTCAGAGATTAAATAGTTCTCCTCAGACCAGATTTTCACGTATATGAAAAACTATTGCATCCAAGGGTTTTACTTGCCCTGTGAATAGCTGATCCTCTAACCAAGCAAAGATGGCTGTATAGTTCATTTAATTTTTCTGTTTGTTGTTTTGCTCATAGTCATTTGAAAATTATCTAGCCTTAACAATGGGAGAACATTGCACAAAAAAATGTGGTTTTTCTTTCAAATGTTTTCATTACTGGCTATTCTCTCACCTAAAAAATAATGCTCACAAGCATGGTTTGAAAGGATTAGCTATTGCAATAACCACTTCAATAAAAAATTGCTTTTTTTAAAAAATAAAAGTGCCCTGACACTATTATTTCAATAAATGACAAATGTGTCCCTTCACACCTTGCTAAATACAAGTATATTTGAAAATCTGACTTATTCTTTCTTAACACTTTAAAATTTCAGTGGCTGCAGTTTGGCACCTGGGAGATCACTGCCAGTTATGTTCCATGAACCATGCAGCCTTCACCTTCACTTTCCTAGGCTGAGATACATAAAATACCCATTATCTCAGCCGATATCTATGCCTTGGGCAACCTTCTTGCTAGTAACCACAGTCCGACTGACAGGAACTCAACTATGCCACACACAGGGCTTGTAACTTCTTGTCTGAGTAGCCCAAGGCTACTGTGGTGAGCAGCAGGCAAGGGAACCAGCTCTTGCTTAATGGAGGTTACCTCTTACAAGAACCACCTTAGGAAATGCCAATCAATAGCAACAAAAACAACAGTAAGTAGGAAGCAGGATGATGGTTTTGCACCATCCTTACTCAGTGCCAAGCTGCCCTTCCAGAGACCCTGATTTTCCCTTATACTGATCACATAGCTAACAACTTTTCAATATATGGTTGTAAATATTTGCCACATTCTCACCTGCGTCTCATCTGCTCTCACATCTTCCAATGTCTTGCCCACAGGCTAGTGGGGTTTGATCAAAGCCAAACGTGAGAAATTATTATGCAAATATGCCTTGAGTGACACTGAAACATCATACTAACTGTAGCAGCCAAGACACCTTGAACCTTAGATAATGATGTTCAACCCTGTTTCTCAAGGGAATGAACCCATTTTGAGTCTGAAAAGCTAAAATGGGCAAGTTGGAACTGGGTTTAAAGGAGAAGACTACAAATTTTATCAGTTACAGGAAGCACTGAAGGGAGATTGCCTCCCACTCAGAGTGAGGGGTCTGTATTCCATTACCAAGAAGACGCATTTAACTTCTTTTTGAACTGCAAAGATCCTGCTCAAGTTACCCTCTTCTGCAAGAGTGATGTAAGGAGTTTATTACAGCACAAAGAGTTTTGCTGCTCAGATTTATTGGAGATGCAAGAGCAGACAGGCAGACTCAAGATAGGAAATAGCATGCATCACCTACTCTTAAGTTTCCTCTCTACAGGCCCACTAAGTGTAGATTTTGGCACACATGCTGGAAAAAAATATTTTCCATTACTACTCTGGACTAGTGTATTAGACCAGTGCACTGGTTTCCAAGAACTGTGAGATCCAAAACACATTTAATTTAGTCAAAATAGAGCTCCTATGATCTACAGTACTTCCTGGATATTTGTATATGCCTGTCATTTTACAAAGACAGGAATAGTCTAGCACTAGAACTGATCAGAAGAACACTAACAGAATCATGTTCTATAGGGAAATGCAAGTGTCTTCAAAACATCAAAAAATTTGCATCCAAACCTTTACCCTTTCCTTATCCCAGCAAGGGATCAGATACACTCAGGCTTGTGTTTCCAAAGGAAACATCTTGCAAAGCAAATACTCGTGACTGGAGAAATGCTTGTGAATGAGCAAGCTGCAAATTATTCACAGAAGTTATTCAGCAAACATGAATGAAGACATTGCCCAGCCCTATGGTGTGATTGTAAGCCACTTGTGAGCCAAAAGAGGCAAAAATCCTCACTAATTGTTATCCTAGCCCATCAATTTGGACTAAGGGAATTCATTGAGATTTTTGTGCATCTTTTTTTGTTAGCTGAATATTGCCTTAAGATGTATTTTCCTTTTCAGAGCTTTAGCCAGGTCTCACAGTATCCTTTTTTATGTACATGAAACACAGCACGAAATAATCTGTCACCTTTCTTTAGCAGGCCATTATTTGCAGTCTTCTGGGCCAGCTTTGAACCTGATCTGCCACTCTTGGCAAATTAAAATGTTAATATCCCTTTGATATTCAGCTGTGTTTTTGCCAGGCTGGATGAAATAACTTGTGCTAGAACCCCTGATAACAACTATCTGCTGAGTATTGGGATGCCCACATAAAAAAGGAAAAAAACTACAGCTGAATAAACTTCAGATCATCAAAATTTCTAAATAGGAAAAATATAAAATTAAATATTTTGCAGCTTTGTAATTTCTCTGACACAA
Source organism: Colius striatus (assembly GCF_028858725.1). Taxonomy (NCBI): domain Eukaryota; kingdom Metazoa; phylum Chordata; class Aves; order Coliiformes; family Coliidae; genus Colius; species Colius striatus. Next base: position 31,474,147 of record NC_084761.1, read on the forward strand.
AAAAAAAAAAGTGCAGCAGTTCTTTAGACAGATGGGAAGAAAGAAGTCTTAGTATGCAATCATTGCAATACAGCAGGAACATTTTAAAATCAAAAAGTAAACTGGAAATGGTAAATCTAGGCACTTTCTCACAAAAATACAGGCATGCTTATTGGCCAGAGTGAGTTTTCTTGAATGAGAAAGAGCCGTTCCCTGGGAAAAGATACAGAATGATCCTTTAAATATTCAAATACCACATCAAAGTATAGTGAAATATCTCCTCATAGCATAGCTGAGGTTTTCTTGTAGTTGATGATAATAATGTATTATTAAAAATGATGCAGATTAGTATCATTAAAAGCCTTTATTTTTTTCTGTTCTAAACAGGTGCAGAGGAAAAAAAGAAATCTGACAATGCAGATATGTTAAATGAAGGGAAAAAACTTACTTCTCTGCGAATTCAAGTCTCATTCCCAGCAAGCTCATCTACAAGTGACATTGCATTTATAACAACAAAGAAATGACATAAGTTTCCAAGACTATTATCTACAAAAATCTTTTTAGTTCACATGTGTATGACTAGAAGGTGCCAAATATACAATCTCACAATTGATATTCAGACAGATTGTCTTTAGCATACATGTGCCAGTTTTACAATTTAAACTATTACTTTTTATAGGTATCTTTTCTATGTCTCAATTGAAAGATCTTTAAATAAAAAGGCATTATCTTTCTCTTATTTCTCTGTTGTAATGAAAACCATGTAGAGATTTGCAACTCATATTAGAAAGCAGATTTTGAAGCATAGCAGCTATGTGGTTCGAAATAAGGCCAAAATATCAAGTGTACTCAACTCTGAAATTATTAGTCTTCAGAGCAATGACATCACATAGATTGCACCTATTTCTGTATTCCCAACTGAGCCTCAACAGTTGGTCCTTAAGAGTGGAGTTACATTCTGCAAAATGGTAGCGGAACAGCTGGAAATATTGGCTTTATTACTTATTGTTTGGATTAATTGGGCTGTAGTAAAATGTTAAAGTGGCTTGGAAGTCTGCAGAAGTTTTACTCTTGGATCCCATGACAGTCCCACACGAGCCATCTGTAAATGATCAAAAAGGCGTCGAATAGCTGAGAGCAAGAGAAAGCCTTCAGGAATTTATTTAGATCTTTGACTAAACAAAACTTTATCAAACTTACAGTTCTCTTTTTATTTGGCCCTTCAAGATCTTTCTTCCTGTAATAAACAACCCACATTCCAGCCTGCCTATATGGGCAACTGTAAACGTCCTTCACATCCAGTCCACTCTGAACATGTAGCTGAGTTCTAAAAATGTGTTTATAAACAAATATTTTCAGATCTTCTCTAGACATTTAGAACTGAAGGCTGAGCAGGAAATGCTGGGAGGTCAATCCCTTTTCTTTCAAGATACTAATAAGGAACATATGGAAAGGATGTAAAATAATTCCCGCATTGTTTGAAGTAAAAGATTAAATACTGATGTGTGCCAGCATTGAAACTATACATTGGGATAACAGCTAAGTCAAGGGGTAAAGTAATAAGGGTAAAAGTAGACAAACTGAGTTATTTGGATAAGACTCCAAAACTCTGATGCTTTTTAAAGTTTTATCAAATTTGTATGAATTTCCTGTTGTCCCTCTGCTTTCCTGTATGCCAAGCTTCTCTATACCCATGTTCAACTTTATCCATACATTTTCAGAAGCTCAATTAATCAGTTACTATCCAAATTTCCATGAAAACAAATTTAACAGGCTTCCTGATTTATTGTCCCACACTCCATAGTGAAGATATATGATTTAGTTATCCTGCTTTGTGCTTAATTTGGAGGTTAAAATTTAATCAGCAGATAAACATCTATTTTCTCTTACAAATTCCCATTATACTTTGTGTCTTCACAATGAATGTCACACCCAGTGCATTCGAAACTATGATGTCTATGTCCTGTACTCTTCTTGTAGTTTGAAATGTACATATTCACTAAAACACAGTGCAGAAAATTTTAACATAGAAGTATCTGTTAGTATTTTCACTTTTAAATCTGTCCCAGTTGAAAACCTGCTAGAATTTTACCATTCTGATAGGTTTCTCATGAAAAATGCTCCATCCAGATATCAGGAAAAGTGGGAGTTTTGTATCACTGCTTCAAATGAAATGCAATTAGAGGGTAAAGAAAATGTGCACTGGAAAAGCGAGAAAGTATACATGGGAACTCAGTCTTCCCAACATGCATGAATATTTCTTCCCAGCCTGAATGTATCAATATATGTGTGGACAGTATGCAAAGGTGCAGGAGCAGGGAGAGCATGAAAGAGGTAAAGTTGGTGTGAAATAGCAAAATTTATCCAAACAAGCTCAGTCCTTCTACTTTACCCTCAAGCTAAGCAAGTTACTTATCAGGAGAGTCCAGCATAAACTGAACTACCCTAAGGAAAGATTCCTTTAGTGGTCATTCCTGTAAGACCATGAATACTTGCCTCAGGAATCTGAGCAGTGGTAAAAGGTATTAATCATCCAACAGAATCAATTTAACTCTAATATCTTTGATCCAACATAAATTCATATATTTTCTACTCCTATAAAAAAAAGTCAAATTAAGATAACTTTACAAATATTAATATTGGTCCCTTTTAGCTGCCTGCTAGCATTGCCACATTACTTTAAGTATGTAAACGTACATGAGATATAGTTTAAACAATTTTAAATTATAGAACTTTCATAAATTAACCTATAACAATCATCTAATTTCCATTTTTTCACTTGTATCCATTGAGATTCACTAACTGGTACTGTGTTATTGCCTTAGAGCCCTTGTAATGTCTTTTAACAGCACTTACTGACTGCAGCTTAAGACATTTTGCCTCAGAACACAACAATGTGCTCTCAGACTGTTTAAAGTACAGTTTAAAGAAAGGAAGAAAGAAAGCCATCTTTCCATAAGTTCTTGGTAGGTGTTCAGAGATATTGCAGTTAATGTCTGTTATTGCTGTAAAAGGATATTTAATCCTCCTTTTCACTTCAGCTTTCCAAAGGCAGCAATTAATAGAACACAAAGAAGGAAAAGGGAAAACCAGAGTAGCTAAAGGCAAGAAGAAAAGGAAAGGGAAAAAAATGTAGAGGCATGAGAAAAAGAAAGAAAAGTGAAAAATTAAATGAAAAGTCTTTCAGTTTTAAGCAATTCAAAGCCTTTGAGGGAATAAGTAAATTTATAAACATCTCTAACAAGAAAATTTGAAAAAACAACCCCTATACCTCAAACATAAACAAGAAAAAATGCCTGAAACAAGAAACAGGTATGCAGGAAATGTCCATTACATCAGGTGTCCAACCACAGAGAAGTTTTTGTGCTTATAGATCTAATCCGTGAAACAAATTAGTCCTGTCTTTGTAACAGCAGTTCCTTTCTGGAGTTTCTTTCCTTTTCCTTATTTCCTGTTTTTCCTTGATTATCAACAGCAAATAGGATAAGTATATCTGGGAAATATTGCACTCAGGAACACCTAAATCTATCCTGACAATTTCAGTCCTTAATTGCTTTCCTATATTGGACTATTCTTGTGCTATTTCTTTAGGCATTCACATACAAATATTCAAGGGTCATCAGACCTCTACAGCAAATGTCAAATTCCTCCATGCTAAAGAAATGGAAATATAGTATTCTGCTTCCGAGAGAATAGGGCTGAGGGTTAAGTACCATAATTTTATTTCAAATACTGACATTTTCCTGGAAAGTCAGATGTCTGGAAGAATCATCAATTCTGACTGGTTACTGAAGAGGCAGTTGTGGAGACATTCAAAGTCTTTCAATAGTAAGGCATTTCTTTTCCGTCACCAAGTAAGCTTGTGAAGCAATTTGGTCTAGATAGATACTTCTGTCCATTGACCTCTTGGGATAAGACAACCCCTAGTTCCTCTCAGAAATATGTTTAAAATGTGCATTCGTCATTGAAGAAAAGCACATACAGATTTACAATAGAAACGGTTATTGAGAGTCTGAAAGGCCTTTTCACAGACTTGAAACACTATGAAGGGGAAATGCATTCTTGGTTAGGTCTGTTAACAAGGCTTCTACAAAGAAACCTGATGTACAAATTTCCTGTGGAGAAGGCTCAGATGAAGTATAAATGGAATAGATTATTTCTACTCCAGGGGTAAGAGTAGGCCTGGTCTGTAAAGTCGATTAAGTGACTAAGAAGGTCCTGTTATTTGTTCTTGTTATTAGTTAAACAGAGAATTTGCTATAAAACCAACTTCTCCTGATATATAGGCTTGTCAGATGACTGGTCCAATTTCAAGGAATATTTCTGTGAATGACAGATGCCCACTCAGTCCTGCTTATGGAAGTATATTGAACCTAGAACAAAGAAAAAAATAATTCTTCCTTTAAGTCTATGACAGCTAGGCAAGCTTTTCTATACACCAATAACTGATGATTCAAATCAAACCTAACATACATATCAAACATTGAAAAGTAGGAGTCAAGGCACCAGGAGCAAGACAGATTTCTTATCGTGATGACATAGCTGCTTTTCTCAGCTTGCTAATTAACTCAGTGAACTAATTTCACTCTCCTCCCTGATTCTGGAACTCACTTGCTCATAATTAATTTACATCCCTCTAAACCTTTGCAGCTTATGGTCAAATGCTCATTTTTTTCTGAATGTTAAAGTAAAGCTCTGCACCATTTCACAGACAGCAGGGTCTTGTGATGCACTTTGAGAACTTGTGGTTGTGCTCTTTCCTGCTTTGCTTTTTCTCAATGCTATTTCTAAGTATTCTGTCTGTCTTGTTGCTTTCACCCTCTCATGTTGTAGCCTCAAACCAGTTCAGAGGACAATTAGTGCAAATTCTACCTTCCTGTCAAAGCACACTTAGGCACTCGTAGAGCAAGTCAAACTCAAGAACAAGTGTGGAAATTAAATCTGAAGTTGCTTTGAACTGGGACGTGTTGAGCAGTTGCTGAGCTGCATGTAGGGGTGAAAGATTAGTTTGTGCAAACTGCATGTTTTCAGCACAGCACGATGTAAGAGCTGGAAATGCTTTTACAGATCTATAATAATTAATGCAAGGAAAGTCAAAATGACAACACAAATCACTTTTCCTCCCTTTATGACTTGAACAGTTAGACAGTGATATAATTCTTCGTAAAATCTCAGACCTATACCTCAACACCACTGATGTATGCTTTTCAGAGATAGTTATCTGTCAAAGTACAAGCTGGGCAAAGGAAAGAGGGGGGGAAGTGCTGAACAGAGGTATCTTTTTTACTAAGTGCCTTGGTTTCCACCTGCATTTCCACTGAGGTTGTTTACAGAGTCGTGCTAAAGCTCTGCTGAGAGAAAAACAGCTAGGTTTTCAACATGAAATCGATTTGATCATCAATTTCTCATGTACCTCACGCTTTTAATTTAAAAATTTTTGTCAGAAAATTAAAGCACTCTAAAATGTTATTTTTCTCTGCTCTAAATTTACAATACTTACTTAAACTATATTCAGTTACAAGGTTTCATGTCAGCACTGGCAGAGTCCCTGGTAAACAATTAACTGTTGGGCAGAGAGAAAGACACTTTACATGTGCTAATTTGCAGATGGTCTTGTTAGTCCCATTGACGCCTTACTAAAAGCTGTGAAATTATTTCCTTGAGCTGTACAGTAGATTCTGTGTCACAAATGTAAAATAGATACATAGCATATGCATTCACATGATCTTTCCAAGTTGTCTCAACCTATAGAATCATCAGGGCATCAGGAACCAAAATTGTGTGTCAGTTTAAGCATTACCTACTGCACTCCTCCTCACTTCAACACATTTCTGACTCTTTGGAAGCCAACTGACAGAAACAGCAATAACTCCAGGAACTTAAATTGTATATCAAAAAGTCTAATAACGTCTCTGATTCTTTTATTATAGTAGTAGGTGGTTCACTTCTGAAGGGAAGTGAAGGCCCCCTACAACCAGACCCATCCCATAGATAGGTCTGCTGCCTCCTTGGGGCTTGGGATAGGGATGTTGCCAGGATCCTCCCTCATCTGGTGCAGCTAACCAGCTACTCCCTGCTGTTGGTAATGCAGGTTGGTTCTGACAAATTTACAGAGAGATGTTCAAAAGCTATTAAAAAGGACTTTAGGGCACTGGGGAGAATGCTAGATGGCTCAGGAGCACAAGTAGTGTTCTCATCCATTCCTTTCATGGGAGGGAGGAATACTGAACAAATAAGGAAAAAAACACCTGATTAACAGGTGACTCAGTTACTGCTGCCACCAACACAACTTTGGGTTTTTTGACCATGGTAAAATTTTCATGACACCAAATATGGTGACAGGTGGAGCTCATCTGTCTCAAAGGGGAAGAAGTATCCTTGTGAATGAGTTAGTGGGGCTCATAGAAAGGGCTTTAAACTCATTTTGAAGGGGGAAGGTGAAAAAAACAGGCCTACTAGAGTTGAGCCTAAGGGTGGCAAGGCAGTGTTAGAGATGAAACCTACACAATCAACTTCCACAACCAACTGGAATGGTGGTAGTAGAGTGGATGTGGTTTATCTTGACTTCAGTAAAGCATTTGACACTGTTTCCCATAGAATCCTCACAGCAAAACTGAGAAGGTGTGGGTTGGATGACCAGGTAGTGAGGTGGATTGTTAACTGGTTAAAGGGAAGAAGGCAGAGTTGTGATCAATGGGGCAGGATCTAGTTGGAGGCTTGTCTCTAGTGGAGTCCCTCAGGGTCAATGCTGGGACCAGTACTGTTCAATATATTCATTAATGATCTCGATGAGGGAACAGAGGGCACTGTCAGCAAGCTTACTGATGATACTAAACAAGGGAGAGTGGCTGACACACCAGAAGGCTGTGCTGCCATTCAACGAGACCTGGGCAGGCTGGAGAGTTGGGCGGGGAGAAATCTAATGAAATTCAACAAGGGCAAGTGTAGAGTCTTGCATCTGGGAAAGAATAACCCCATGTACCAGTACAGGCTGGGGAATGAACTGTTAGAGATTAGTATAGGGGTAAGGGACCTGAGGGTCCTGGTGGGCAGCAGGATGAGCATGAGCCAGCAATGTGCCCTCATGGCCAAGAAGATCAGTGGCTTTGTGGGGTGTATTAGAAGGGGTGTGGGCAGTCAAGAGATGTTCTCCTCCACCTCTACTCTGTCCTCATGAGACCACATTTGGAATATTGTGTCCAGTTGTGGGCCCCCCAGTCAAGAAGGACAAGGAGCTGCTGGAGAGAGTTCAATGCATGGCCACCAAGATGATGAAGGGAGTGGAGCATCTCCCTTATGATGAAAGGCTGAGGGAGCTGGGGCTCTTCAGCTTGGAGAAGAAGAGACTAAAGGATAACCTCATTAATATTTACCAATATGTCAAGAGGATGGAGCAAAGCTCTTCTCAATGATGTCAAATGGTAAGACAAGGGGCAACACGTACAAGCTGGAACATAAGATGTTCCAAAGATACACAAGGAAGAATTTCTTCATTGTGAGGCTGACAGAGCACTGGAACAGGCTGCCCAGGTGGGTTGTGGAGTCTCTTTCTCTGGAGACTTTCAAAAGCCACCTGGACAAGTTCTTGTGTGACCTACTCTTGATGGTCCTGCTTTGGCAGGGAGGTTGGACTAGATGATCTTTCAAGGTCCTTTCCAGCCCTTGAGATTCTGCGATTCTGTAAACATTCAATAAACCTGTGTAAAAGAATATGCTATATTTAAGAGCTTCCTATAATGTCAGACAATAATATATGGCTGCAGTGAATTTACCAGATTTGAATGTGTAAGTCATTTCTCAGTACATATGAAAGGAAAGTCTTGTGGGAATCGGGAAGTTTTACTTCAGAAAGTCTTGCTGGGAGATTGATTCCATAGGCTTCAGAAGATCCTTCTTCCTTCAGATAAAAATTCCGCTCTTTCTAAGTAAGTATGAGACAGATAATATTCAACACACGGCACTTTCCAAAAGATAGCTAACACAGTGGAGAAAATAAGTAGCCGGAGCAAAAGGAAATATGGGCTAAGAAGAGAAAGAAATACTGAAGTAAATTCTAGTGGTGTGATTCTGAATGAAGCACTCTGCAGAGTAATAAAAAGAAACAATGAAAGCAAAAAACGCTCAACAAACCAAGCCAAGAAGATTTTGTCATTTTCAAAAATGATTTATGAACTTTAAGTGCCATCTCATATTTTCCTCCTCCATTACCCATTAGCTCTGCAAACTATGGTTCCCATAGCCACAAAGCTATGATTTTACTGGATACAGCTCCAGATATGGCTCAAATCACTGTATCTCCTTTTCTACTTTCAATTCTTAGGAGAGCTAAAAGACTTTCCAAGGCTATCAATTTAATGACAGCATATCCTTAACCAAGTGCAGAACAGAGAACAGTACTTGGATCTGCTAGTCCATACATCCAAACTTAGTCTTTTTCAAGTTCACAGCAACCTTGGCCAGTCATTAAAAAATATACATTGTCTGACATTATGGAATAACAGAAGTAAGAATATTTTAAGAATATCAACAATGCAACAGACTGGTAAAAACACTGGGCTTAGATTTAGATTTTGAAAATCAACATGCAACAATATGAAAGCTTCAATGAAGAAGCCAGATGAAGAGGTTAAGAGTTAGTAATTGTATATATTTTTTTTAATCCAACCTTCATTTTCTTGCAAGAAATGATTTTATTCGTTGATTACCAACCATGTGTCACAGAATCATTGAAGTTGAAGGGGACCTTCTGAGGTCCTCTAGTCCAACACCCCTGCTTAAGCAGAGTCAGCTAGAGCAGGTCATCAGGACAATTTCCAAGTTTTGAACATCTCTATAGAGACTCCACAATCTCTCTGTCCATGTTCCACTTTTTTTTCCCACCAGATTACTTAAGAAAGCTGTACAGAGACCAACATATAGCAACCTAGTTGCATATCAATAGTAGTCATTATGAATGTACATGATTACCACTGATGATTGTGCATTTGATTCCTAATTCAACATTTTCTTGAAGAACAAAGCTCAAATACATACAATATTTCACAATATCTACTTACTATTTGATGTTAAGCTCTTGTTTATGATCTGATTCTGAAAGTAAAATGTAATAACCTTCAAAAAATGTATTTTAACCCTTCTTTCCCTTCCTCCTCCCTTCAGCATTTTTCCCAATCCTCAGCTGTACAATTTCAGATCAGATACAATTTTTCATATAGATTTTGAGGAAGAATTAGTAGACCAAAAGGAGACAATGAAGACAAGGCATGACTTGAGCTGCCCTGAGGGATATGATAAGGTCCAGCATGACCTCCTACAATGTCAAATTTCTTGCACTCTATTAACTCGCAGAAACAATGGGAAACAGAGAAAGAAAGGACACACATTAAATTTTACTGTCTTCATGGGGATAGTAAATAACTGTTCTTGTATCTTTCTTTCTCATCTCTACAGAATATTGAAACTAACAAATAATACCCAGATTTGGAAGCAGGAGAAGCAGCTCAAAAAACAGAAGAATTAATTCAAGAAATGGCAAACTTTTTTTTTTTTAATTGGACTTGATAAAAGTAACAGTTATACTAATGATAGAGAAAAGTTTACATTTGTAATTGAAGAAAACGTGAAAACTCTAACGAAATGCTTATCAAGGTTATGATGGTTATCAGGGGGAGTCAACATGGATTCACCAAGGGGAAATCTTGTTTGGCCAACCTGATAGTCTTCTATGATGGCATGACTGGCTGGCTAGATGAAGGGAGAGCAGCGGATGTCATCTACCTTGACTTCAGCAAAGCTTTTGACACTGTCTCCCACAACATCCTCATCAGAAAGCTCAGGCAGTGTGGCTTGGATGAGTGGACAGTGAGGTGGATCGAGAGCTGGCTGAATGACAGAGCCTAGAGAGTGGTGATCAATGGTGCAGAATCGAGTTGGAGGCCTGTGGCCAGTGGAGTTCCACAGGGATCGATTCTGGGGCCAGTCTTGTTCAACATCTTCATCAACAACCTGGATGAGGGGACAGAGTGTACTCTCAGCAAGTTCCCTGCTGACACCAAACTGGGAGGACTGGCTGATTCCCCAGAGGCTGTGTTTTCATTCAGCGGGATCTTGACCAGCTTGAGAGTTGGGCAGAGAGGAATCTCATGAGGTTCAACAAGGACAAGTGAAGAGTCCTGCATCTGGGGAGGAACAACCCCATGCACCAGGACAGTCTGGGGACTGACCTGCTGGAGAGCAGCTCTGCGGAGAGAGACCTGGGAGTCCTGATTGATAATAAACTAACCATGAGCCAGCAATGTGCCCTCGTGGCCAAGAAGGCCAATGACATCCTGGGATGCATCAAGAAGAGTATGGCCAGCAGGTCAAGGGAGGTTCTCTTCCCCCTCTACTCTTCCCTGGTGAGGCCTCATCTAGAGTACTGTGTCCAGTTCCAGGCTCCCCAGCTCAAGAGGAACAGGGAACTTCTGGAGAGATTCCAGCACAGGGCTACCAAGTGATCAGGGGACTAGAGAATCTTCCTCATGAGGAAAGGCAGAGGGAAAATGGGGCTGTTTAGTCTCAGAGGAGACTGCAGGGGGATCTTATTAATATTTACAAATATCTAAATGGTGGATGTCAGGAGGTTGGGACATCACTTTTTTATGTTGTATCTAACAACAGGACAAGAGGTAAAGGAAAGAACCTGGAACACAAAAAGTTCCATTTAAACATAAGAAAATCTACTTTACTGTGATGGTGACGGAGCAGTGGCACGGGTTGCCCAGGGAGGATGTGGAGTCTCCTTCCTTGGAGGTCTTCAAAACCCACCTGGACGCGTTCCTGTGTGACCTGACCTAGGCAGACCTGCTTTGGCAGGGAGGTTGGACTAGATGATCTCTAAAGATCCCTTCCATCTCCTACAATGCTATGATTTTGTGGTTCTATGGATCTCAGTGCAAAATTAACCACTATGGCACACGGGAAAACATCAGTTTAGGAAATAAACATAATAGTTAGAACTGTAAGATGGATAAGGAACTAGGTGAAATAGGAATAAATTTTCTATTAAACACTGAGGCTAGAGGAATGTTTCTGACATGGTTCTTCAACAATTAATTTTATAAGCAATCTTATGCATTATTTTCATTAATCATCTTGATGGAAAAAGTAGAAGTATGTTGATAAATTTCCTAATGATGCAAACACAAGATACACTGTGATGTCAAAAGGGAAAATTATGCAAGATAACAGGAGTATTTTGAGATGTCAAGTTATAAGGAAAGGATGGAATGCTATAGTAAAAAGCCTAAGGTCATGCAATTAGAAAGTAGGAATAGATCCTGGTTTATATTATGTGAATTTTTCAACTAGAAATAACAGAAAGATACAGATATCTATCAACAAGCCATCAATGCATCAAAACTATAAAAAAACCTAAACCTAAATGCAGTTCTGCTGCCTGAAGAAAGATTATTCCCACAAAATTAGGGAAGTGTATGTCATATACAAAACACTGCTGTGTCACTGCCTGCAATGCTCTCTTTTTGGTCACAAATGTTTAAGATGAACTCTTATTTAAACAGAGACATTTTTCAGTAAGGTATCTAGGATACTTTGGATAGTGAATCTACCTTTGAATACTAAATAAACAATTTTGTCTTGATTATTCTTAGGTACAAGACTCAACAATAGCCACATTTTCTCAGGAAATTCCTTATGCAAGTAAACATCATGGAAGAGAGAGACATGTTTATTATGCGGCATGCTATTAGCACCAGATCAAAACTGATATTTATTAGTCACTACTACAAGTAAAGTCAAGAGGATAAGAAAGTTTTCTTGAAATACAACAGCATGATACTGAAGCAGTGGAAGACAATCCTCCTGCTTGAAGATAGAGTTTGAAGAAAATATGAAAAAGGCCTTAGGGCAAATTAGCTGGCAATTACATAAAGTGGGAGTTACATCTGCAAATAAATCCAATATACTTTTATACTATATTCAATATACCTCTATGTTATATACTTCTATATAGTCCATAATGTTACACTACACATACATGTCCTTTTGCTCCAAACACATCCTACTTCCTAATTTTTCTCTGATTTAGTATTTATTAATTCCAATTTAAAGCTACATAGTGAAATAAAGCATTCTATTTCCTCTTTTTCTGCTTTTATTAGAACAATCATTAGAGACAATATTTACAGAGGAACTGTGATTCTGAAGAGCAGCAGTTTTACATTTTGTTGCCTTTAAATGCTGTTACTGCTAAACTGTAGAGCAACAAATGGATACTACTAACACTGTAAAAAATGAGGTCATCTTCAGTTTTATTAGAGTGCCTAAGGAAAGTAATTTTTAGGGAACTTCTAATTTCTCCACAGAGTGGTGAGTCCCAATTTTTGGAAACCAAATAAAATTTTCTGCATTTCCTGTAATCTTAAGAGATACTTTTCCCCATCTACCGGTTCAGAAAAAGTTTCTGTAAGTTGCATTGACACTTCTAGGATAGAATCCTGCAGTTCTTGGCATTCTGGATAATTTCAATTTGATGCAAACACATTAAATCTGAGCCATCTATAACTTTGCATTTTTAATTACTTTCCTGCATGTGCTAAAATGAATGGCACTTTAGGGACTATTTAAAATTGACCACTTCATTTTAATGTATGGTAGAATAATACATTTTAAAAGCCTATTAGCATGCCAAAGTCTAGTCATACACAGATCATACATTTAAATAACAGATACATTTTTTTATAAAAGGACTTCCAAAAATCATTAAATATGAATGAATATTTCAACCTTAACAATAGTTAAGCACTCAGTACACTGTTAAATAATACTATTTGAGTGGCATGAACAGAATCACAGAATCACAGAATCTTAAGGGTTGGTAGTGACCCCACAAAGTCATTGGCTTTCTTGGCCACGAGGGCACATTGCTGGCTCATGCTCATGCTGCTGCCAGCCAGGACCCCCAGGTCCCTTACCCCTATACTAATCTCTACCAGTTCATTCCCCAGCCTGTACTGGTACATGGGGTTATTCTTTCCCAGATGCAAGACTCTACACTTGCCCTTATTGAATTTCATTAGATATCTCTCCATCCAACTCTCCAGCCTGCCCAGGTCTCGTTGAATGGCTGCACAGCCTTCTGGTGTGTCAGCCACTCCCCCCAGTTTAGCGTCATCAGCAAACTCACTGACAGTTCCCTCTGTTCCCTCATCGAGATCATTAATGAATATATTGAACAGTACCGGTCCCAGCACTGACGCTGAGGGACTCCACTAGAGACAGGCCTCCAAGTAGACCTTGCCCCGTTGATCACAACTCTCTGCCTTCTTTCCTTCAGTTATCAATCCACATAGCTGAAGCTGTAGATGTGCACGTAGTCAAACATGTGCTTAAAAACACCGAATCATGTGCTGCTACTTTTACAAATTATGCTGCCAAAATTTCAAGATTATTTTTCAATGCTTTTCATTAGAAAACAAATAAAAAAATCCACTGTTTTTGGAGACATTCCACTGGACTACATGACTGCAAGTTTTCTACACATCATAGAACAGTAAAAATCTAGTAAGATTTATACTTACACTGACCTCTTTTGCTGTAAACTAGCATTTTTGCATATGTGTTAAATTCCATGTAAAAAAAGTGGTTCTCTTTGATATGCTGTTATACCTGTATTTCAGCAATGGATGTTTGAAAATATAAAAAGTCTGCTACTTGAACCCTCTTGATCAGTATTCCTCTTTAAATATTTTTAATAGAGTTAAGTAAAATAAATTAACTTGCAGTGACAGAAAAGCCTTTTAATGCAGAAATCATATCAAGTATTGTTTTTCTTATTATCTGAAGACACTTTTTCCTGTTAATGCCACTGCTGCTTAGTTTTTGTCCTCTGTCCTGTTTGTTTGAATATGTGTCTGAAGAAAAATGGAGGATCGTAATCCTTTTTGGAGTAGCTCTTAAATGCAATATTAAAAATATTTTTGAGAGCCAGGAATGTTCTGAGCTCTGCCAAAATTAATATTATGAAAAAGGAAGAAAGAAGAGACTGAGACTTGACCAAAGGTTATACTATTGAAGAAACCTTATAAGCTTGACTGACTAATTCATCATTTTCTGGAGACTATAGCCTTGTTCTACTCTGGCAGAGCTTCTTACCTGACCACATGTTGTTCTTTGGTCCTCATCCAAACCCCACTGATGGACACAGGAGCCTCTCTGGGGAGCTGAGTGCACTTTGGATCACAGCATAAAAACACTAGTCAGACAATTTTAAAGTCTTGCTGAATAAAACATTACCTTCAGAAATGAATTTGTGACTGAAGATTTCAGATGCTAATGAACCATTCAAGTCAGTAAGTATATGGATTGTCCCATCTTGTGTTTAATGCTTCAAGTATTTTTTCATTTAGTTTTATTTATGTGGAGAATTGAGGCTTAAGCTGAAAATGCCTCTGAAAAGTTGGAATAGCTGGATCTAAAATGGATTCAGCAAACCAATTGTATTCTTGAAACAGGGAATGGTGAGGGATAAAATGGTGATTCATAACATACTCAAGTGAATTAGGAGCATAAGTCTAATTTTTTGAATGGCATATAGACAGTATAAGAGAGTTTTCAAGCTATTGTAAATATTTACAGAAATAAAGTGACTCAAAAGTGCAAAGACACACAAGAAGTTACATTACCTCATAATAACAGTACTAAATGTATTTATAATATATATTGATTATATCATTTAAATCACACTCTGGATTATACTGGAGCATAGGTGGAATTTCCAGAAGCATTGAGCACTGGTTGATTGCACAGACTTAAATTAATTACCAAAACTTACTGTCTTTGGTAGAAATAAAGCTGGTCACCATTAGAATCTTCTGAAAAACCTATCCATAAAAGTCAGAAGTGCAATCAAGTTTGTTACTTTGCCTTAAAATGCAGATCATACATTTGGGGTGGAAAAAAATGTCTTCTTGTTATTAAATATAACATCTCTGTAAATAAACTTCTCGATGACTGTGAGAAGCTATCTTTGATACCATATTTGAAAGCAGTAAATTCAAAATATATTCTCTACATTGGTGTTGTATTCCTAAAGTAGGAAACATATAATGATACCTGGTTGTGTTATTTATAATTCTGGAAGTGTTGCTGCTTTAGTGTTCTAAAATATGGAAGAGATAACCAGGAGATGATTAAACACTTGTATTTGAGACATTCCTGTGAACTTTAGGCAGTCAGCCATAACTAGTGCAAGCAAATTGTAAGATGTTAGGAATTTTTTAATTGCCTTGATAACATTTGCAACCGCATAGTTAAAGAGGAATCAATGTTCGTTCTCTTGTATCATTGTAGAAGAAGTTCCTGTAGTAGAAGCATCCCGACGTAGAGCTACCCCAGGAGATACATGATGATCTTTTGTATAATCTTTTGGGGTTTTAGTTTTTGGGGGTTTTTTAATGGATTTTTTTGTCTGAGTAAGCTACTTGTTCACAAAACGATGCTGTGAACTTTTTTAATGTAACAAAAATCTCTTATATTCACAAAGCTAACATATTTTTTTTCACAGTGGTTCTGCAAGCCTCTGCCTCAGGGCTAGGTGATCTCAGTCCAATTCCCAAACAAGAGTTTTACTCCAGTGAGTGACAATTTGCCAGGCTCATTGCTTTCTTCAGACAGACTATCTTAAATGGAGAGTGAAAGGGGGAGATCACATCCTGTTGCAAGACAGAAAAGGAAGATTGTATAGCATGTTATTTTTTTCTAAAGAAAAAGCCTCACACAATCTGCTCAGAGAGTACATAAGCACCCAGACCTCTTATCTTAGCTGATATAGCCAGAATAGACCCAGACAGGTCAGTAGTTCCTCCAAAAGAAACAGTAAAATATTCTTAAAGTATAAACAATATTTAACTATCAGTCCATTTACTTGCAACTAGGTTTTACCTTGTGTTATCTCAAAATACTAGAATATTACAGATTCTTGTAACCTTTGTTTCTTCCATTGTACAATCATGAGATTTATCAGATATTGTGACTTAAACCAATTCTATATACCATTATTTCAAAGGTAGGTGAATGCAAATAAAGTATAAAACCATGAGCAGCATGCTGCTAGCCTATTCTAAATGCTTGCCTTATTTAACAACACCTTTAGAAGGGATGCATCTTAGCAAATTGCTTTCACTATGGTCCTACCTTTTTTTGAAGCAAACAAGAGTTCTATTTATTATCCATAATAAATGTGCATAATATTCTTTCAAGATAGTACTTTCAAATGCAGCCTGCACTAGTGCAATGCTAATCTGACTGGAGCCAAAACCAGGCAATAGCATTGACTAAATAGTGACTGAATTAGACAAGTTTCAGCTTCGACATTATTTTATAACTGAATTACCACGTATGTTCTATTTGTTTTTAAGTTAGGCAGAAATCAAGAACAATAGAAACAGACACATAAAAAAATAAAAGAAGCTACAGGAAATATGATTCCGAAAATAAATAAGTTCCAGAGAACTCACTTTACCCATCAGAGTGAGAGAAGAGCCAGATGCATTCCTAAAGTCGGATACCAAGTGCGCCTAAATTTAGGCTCTCATCTACTTCCCTAGGGGTGGCCAGACTTACCACATACTTCTACAGTTTTGTGTGGTCCTCAAGGCACTGCTATAGTCCAAGCACCTAGACCTACCCCAAAAGATTTTCCGAGCTTTCCCAAGTTAGAAAGCTGAAAGTCTTTGACTGCTAGCATACCCATGCTAACAAGGTCCCATCTTCACAGTCCTCCACAGAGAATACCTAGATCTTGGCAGTTCCTGAGGCTGGAATCTCTTTGACCTTTATGAGCTGAAGTGCCTTGATCAGAGCCATTCATAGTGCTAAATAATGTACATTATTTGGACTTAAACAGTAAGAAAATCTTTAGAAAAAAAAATTTGATCATTGTCCCAAAGAAGAGCACCAATATAGTGTTAGTCCACTAACTCCAAGGCATGCTTCTCCCCACACTCTCCAACTGAGCTACTGACAAACAGTGGCCAGAGAACTCAACACGGTCTGTTCCAGCTCAGTTGCAAAGTAGCCTGTAATTAAGTTTATAAGAAACGAGTGAGGGCAACTGAGCAGAGGAGGCCATATCTGGTGAGAGGAATGGTTCCTGCATAGGGCCATTGCAAGCATCATACAAGAGAGAAAATCAGCTTCTAGTGAAAACTATTTATAGAGGACAGCTTGAAAAAGCACTGGCTATATATTAATGACATACTACTCCCCGCAGTTTCTGAGTGCCTGACTTTCTCCTGAAGCTTTCTTCTTTGTTCTCACCTGACTTCTAAAAGGGCAAGGTGAGTACCCAACAGGGACAGACAAACAGCCTGACTTTACCCTCTAATGCATGAAGCAGGTGCTCCGGGGTGCTGCCTGTTCCAAGATCAGCATCTCATTTGTTATAAGCTAACACGAAACTCCTCTGGGCACGTTGGACCCAAATAATTCCTTAAAACACTAAATGAATCGAGACAGCGTTAGTACACAAAACTGTGTTTTTAGTTAAGGTGAAAAGATGGAAAAGGTCTGACATTTAGTTGCACGTGACCTTTATCAAGGACAGTACAGAACATAGAGTTTTTGCCTTAATAACTCGCTATAGTCAGGAGTCTTTGACTTTGATAAAGGTCATCCAGGTCCAAAATGTTAGGCAATTTTGAGTTACTCTTACATGAAACAATAATAAAAAACCCCCTCAGTTGTCCTCATTTGTAGCATTACTAAAAAAATGTCATTTAGGTCTAGGAGGAACTTTCTGTGTTATTCTGTATCAAACATAGACTGTCCCCATTTAATTCCACAAAGCTTTTTTCTCTGATCAAATATGCTGGCCTCTGATCAGGGAGATCATGTGAGCTGAGCTTCGCTGATCTGAGTAAACAGAAACAAATGGTGGAGAAGAGTACAAATACCACAGTTCTGTTCTTTATTTCTTTCTTTTTTTAATAACTCATTCATTAAGCAATGCAACTAAAGGGAAATGGGGGACATTTATGTGTGTAGTCACACTGTAGTTAAGATAATTGGGACCAGCTGTTTATGTTCCTCTTTTTCTAGAGGAACGTAACATTGCACAAAGCTAGCACAGCAAGACAACAGACACAAGGAAGATGCTGAAGCACATAATTGAAGCCTCAATAATTTTCGATGCTGTTCTGTGAAAAGTTTCCCATTCTAACTGTGAAAGTTGTATTTTCAAGCTTATGTTCAGATTTTTATTTTCACCACGTGAATTCCACACATGCTAACAACCATTTTTCATTCCTTCCCCCCACTTCAGTGTTTACTCAATACAGACCACCTTGAATCAATTACATACATAAGAGACAGAGACAGAGTTTACTTTATAGTCTGCAGAGGAAAATCCTGTCTGGAAACCATTTCTTACTAGGACTGCCTGGTATTGCACATTCTTGTCTTCTAAACTCATCTTGGGAGTAACTTCACAATGAGGTTTGCTTACACAAGTTGTTGTGCCACAGGAGAAATATTCATTTGGAGACAGACTACATCCACTGTCTTTTGTGACTGAGAAAGGTAAGTAAAAATTAATTCAGACTGCCTCTTTCTGTCCCTGTCTCATCCTTACAAGCAAGTGTAATAAAAATGAGAGATAACAACAGATGGATGTCAGTTTTCCCTTTCAATGGTGGTTCAAGGACAAAGGAGGATGAGCTGTGTCATGGGTGAGCTGTGACTATCGCTTAGGACAGTGCAGCCAACTTAGAGTAAAATCCTGTTACAATCAGAGGAGAAAGTGGGAAACAAGATACAGCCTGTATCTCTATTGCAACCTATTCCTAACTTCTTGGGTCATATACAGTGTCTCTAGATTGAGATTGATTCTTAAGACATCCCACTGCAACTTACCTTAGAATCTCTGCAGAAGTTTTACAGTCAGATGCAAAAGAGATAGTTTCAAAGGGTCCTTCCAGTTATTAAATAAATAATATACACACAAAACCAAATCTTTACTTATGTTTCCTTCATTGACCTTTTTGGATG
Organism: Colius striatus; assembly: GCF_028858725.1. NCBI lineage: Eukaryota > Metazoa > Chordata > Aves > Coliiformes > Coliidae > Colius > Colius striatus. Next base: position 31,493,173 of record NC_084761.1, read on the forward strand.
CCATCCTCTCAAGTCACAAATAAAAATATTAGTACCACTACTAGTACTACTACTACTACTATGTTTTTCATTCTGCTATCAGGGCTTGAAAGAGACACTACTACCAGTGAAAAGGAAACTGCACAAGTCTACAATCACTAACGAAATAAAGTAATCAGGTCTTCAAAATTTATAGGCTGCAGTATGTCCTAGGAAAAAAAAAAACAGAACATTCTGCAGAACATTTCCTACCTGAGGGATCTGGACATAAGTTCAGACTAGTCTGAGAAAACAGATCTGTTTTTCTCAAGAGATTCTGAGCAATTAAAGCTGGATCAGATCCCACAGGTTATAATAAAGGGGAAAATTACTAAATAGTATTTATTTGCAATCTTAAGTCAACAAAATGGTTATTCTGTGCACCTTAATATAAAATAGCTTTAAGACTGATTCAAAAGCAGTTGCATGGATTATAGTTTCAATCCTACTAACAGAATTATGGTTTATTTCCAGGAAAAACAAACAAACATACAAGCAAACACCCGGAACCCAAAACATGACCTTAGTAAGGAGAAGAAACCAATATAGACATGTTCATTTATGGACAAAGAATCAAAGATTCAGTTCAGACTGAAGTTAAGATACCTTCAGTCATCTTGCATCCTACTTCATGTGAGCTGTCTCCTTCATTTTATCAAGTATACACTTCCAAATTCCTGCATATAAAACTAGATTACAAAAATAGCATACTTAAGAAGAATGCAACTGAGGTTCTTTGTTTCATAGAAACAATCTCATATGATTGTACTTACATTAATTATGTGAACATTATACTTTTGACCAGCTGAATGTGTACTGCACTAGAAGAACACATGCAATCTTCTCTTACTTAGAAGAAATACAATAAATGGAATTTTTTCTTCCTCTTTACCAGAAAGGTTTGGACTCATATTCACCTTCACAGGCATCTCTATGTGCATCTTCCAATGAGGCTTTTTATATACTGGTTCTTTATACCTAAAGCTAAATTCAAATTCTACTTTGGCTTTACATTCTAGACCCTACTTTTCCTTACACTCACAATAGTGCTTTATTTTGCTTCTCTGAGACATTCAGGGAAACAGATTCACTTTGGAAAATGTCTTAGAAGATTTTAACACTATGTGCTTTGGTTGATAATAAACTAAACATGAGCCAGAAATGTGCTCTCTCTCGTTCTGCTCTCCCTCTACTCTGCCCTGGTGAGGCCTCATCTGGAGTCCTGTGTCCAGTTCTGGGCTCCTCAGCTCAAGAGGGACAGGGAACTTCTGGAGAGAGTCCAGCACAGGGCCACCAAAATGATCAGGGAACTGGAACATCTTCCTTATGAGGAAAGGCTGAGGGAACTGAGGCTGTTTAGTCTAGAAAAGAGGAGACTGAGGAGAGATCTCACTAATATTTATAAGTATATAAATGGTGGATGTCAGAAGGTTGGACATCCCTTTTTTCTGTTGTATCTAGCAACAGGACAAGGGGTAATGGGATGAAGCTGGAACAAAATAAGTTCCATTTAAACATAAGAAAAAACTATTTTACTATGAGGGTGAAGGAGCTCTGGCACAGGCTGCCCAGGGAGAGTGTGGAGTCTCCTTCCTTGAAGGTCTTCAAGACCTGCCTGACGTGTTCCGATGCAACCTGATCTAGGTAGACCTGCTTCTGCAGTGGGGTTTGGACTAGATGATCTCTAAAGAGCCCTTCCAACCCCTACCATTGTATGATTCTATGATTCTATATAATCCTACCAATATCTGGTATGGCATTAAAGGGGAAAAGCTGCAGTTCACTAAGCCCAAGTCACCCAGTTTGAGTGGTTTATGGAGTTGTTATGGGGTTACTAAGCACATCACTGGCTTAGCAGTGCATCAAACTCACTCATTTGGCTGGTTGGAGATGATTCTTTCAGTAGTAACTATCACATGATCTCTCTTGACCTTCCTGAGAGCAATATCTGTATTTAAATGAGCCCTGCAACAGTACAACTTCAAGGTGAGATAATAAGCTCAGTCAGTGACATGCTAAGAAAGTGAGCAGACTAAATCCTGTAAGGATGTGTATACATGTATTGTGGATACATGCATTTCTGCAGACATACTCATGCATCAAGTTGAAGCACACATCCTGCTTTTCCCCATTAAAAAAAACTAAACCCACAATCTACATGTTCTGCTCTTTCCACAGATTGTATCCAGTATTCAAAAGAGACCCTGAGCTGGCACAGACCAATTAAGAAGACAGGGAAGGATTATATTTATGTGTAAATTACACTCTAAAAAAGGAAATGGTATCAATAATGTAGCAGTAAAATACTTGAAAGGAAATAGATTTTTGATTAAGTCAGTTTTTCAAAGTCTTTCTCCAGAAAAAGAGAATAATTCTTTTAAATTGAAATTCATGCTGACCTCTGCTTCTTGTTAACATTTTGCCCTTGGGAGAAAATACAGCTTAGCGGTACAAGGGCTCTATAATAAGCATCTTTATCTCCTTGGGATTCTCAGGCCTGTTTTGTTTGTGTTTTTTTTCCCTCCAGAGCCTTACTGTAAACTGCATACCTCTTGGGCTGACTCACACAGGCCTCCAGAGGAGGACACGGAAGAGTAGGCTGTTTTCTCATGAGAAGATCAACATGGTGAAATTCCTCTTCCATTTCAGCAGCTCCAAAGCCATGTTGCACCCAGCTTGACCTGGCAGGTGTAACTCTTCTGCTCTCACTCCTTAATTTATCCACACTTGGCTCAGGTTCATAGCTTTATAGAGTGACCAATGTCTTTCCTGGTTGGAGCTATAAAAAAAAGATGCAGAGATTTAAGGAGATTTTTTATCTGTCTCTCAAGGAAGATGGAGAGCTTTGACGCTTTCAAGCATCACCTGCATTCCTTTCCTTTCCTTTCCTTTCCTTTCCTTTCCTTTCCTTTCCTTTCCTTTCCTTTCCTTTCCTTTCCTTTCCTTTCCTTTCCTTTCCTTTCCTTTCCTTTCCTTTCCTTTCCTTTCCTTTCCTTCCCTTCCCTTCCCTTCCCTTCCCTTCCCTTCCCTTCCCTTCCCTTCCCTTCCCTTCCCTTTCCTTTCCTTTCCTCTCCTTTCCTTTCCTCTCCTCTCCTCTCCTCTCCTCTCCTCTCCTCTCCTCTCCTCTCCTCTCCTCTCCTCTCCTCTCCTCTCCTCTCCTCTCCTCTCCTCTCCTCTCCTCTCCTCTCCTTTCCTCAGCAGCATCTCAGAGGACCAGCGGCAGAAATCTTTTTCTTAAAGTTTTTAGTGGACAAATGTGATGGTTTCTGAAAAGGCAGTTATTCTAAGGTGTCTTCAGATATGTTGCCACTCTTTGAATTTGCTCCTGTTTGTTTTACTCGGGTGAAGACTTTTAGCCTGCTTAGATAAAGAAAAATAGAGAGAAGACACTTACTAAATGTATACACACTGTGTATTTCCAGCATGTAATGGAGTACATTTTAGAAATCCTTGGTCTAATTTATACCCAGTAAATCTCTACAGTAGAGTGAAGTGATCAGTACAAACACAAGGAGGATCAGAAAGCACCAAAAAAATTGTGTGAAGTGCCAGCACCAGGTTATAACATCTACAGTGTTTCAGATTTGAACTGGTTTGTGAACAGAAATAATAAGGATGTCTTTATGACTCCACTGTCCTTCCATTTTTGGTACTGGAGACAGTTAGGGGACCCTCCAACAACAAGGAAACAAGCTATGCAAATTGAAGATTCTGCTAGGTTACCAATTTTATGACTGTGCCACAAGAGCCATCACCTTGTATAAACCTAAAAACAAACTAATCAACCATTGTTACGGATGCTAGTTAATATTTTTTAATTTGGTCCCTACATTAGTTTGCACACCACCTCATGTTCCATACTGGATGGATATACACCTAAATGGCAAGACAAAACATTTACTTATGCAGATATGAAGTGAGGAAAGATAAGAGAACATTCAGTTACATTTCACCTTTAACCTTCCAGCATCTCCTGCAAAGGCATATGGGATTTGTAGGCAGCCTGAGCTTGGGCTGCCTTAGAAAAACATCACTGCACTCAAGTGAGCCACTGATGTACTGAGCATAGGTGCTTAGACCAAAGCCAGGCTATGCTCCCAGAGGAGAGTACTTGGCTAAATGAGATACACTTGAGGAAAGTTCATTCTAAGCCAATATTCACCAACATGTCATCAGATCCTGCTGTTTCTGGCAGGCTGTAGTTCTGTGTACCAGTGCTGCCACCACTCCAATGTGCTGATAGCATGTGCTTTTCTCAAACACGTCAGCACTACTGATTGCTACAAACACACACATAATTTCGTTACTAACTTGTGACCTTAGAGAGTTTATTAGTAGAAAATGTTGCCGTTTGCAGAGAAAAAGAGTTTTAGCCTGAAGCAGGCTGTCATTGGATGACTGCTCCATTTCAGAGGTCAGTGAGTAAAGCAGCATGAAGTTAGCTAAAGGTGACCTAGAAAAGAAGAGAAAAACCATGGAATTTGTGTCCTTAACAGCTTTGTTATTGCATTCAAGACCTACGTAAAAAGTTTTTATCTATTTTTGACGGGGTATTTTTCCTGTGTAAATACTCATAGCACAAATTTAGGTATAAGTTGTGGATGGCCAGCACATTCGTTACATAAATAATAATTATAAGCATTTTATATAGCAGTAACATCTAAATAATTTTAAGCAATTTATATAGTTAGTCTAACAGGCATCTGGACCTCAGAGTTCACAGATTACTATTTTTTGTTAGGTTGGGTTTTTTTTAAAACTACTTGTAAAGTTCCAGTTCTAAAGCTGTAATAGCATGTCAACTCTGCATAATCATTAAGGTTACAAAAAGATAATAGTTTAGAAAAGATCTGTGGCAACAGAATGTAGCCTTTTCACAATGAACTGGTCATGACTGTTTTAAGGGAATTTGATAGTAAAAGTAAGGTATTAAACTTTAATTTATTTGTGAGGTCTTCAAAACCCACCTGAACACGTTCCTGTGTGACCTGATCTAGATGGACCTGCTTTGGCAGAGGGGTTGGACTAGATGATCTCCAAAAGTCCGTTCCAACCTCTACCATTCTATGATTCTATTATGTGTAATTTTGCTCTATGCACTTTCTCCTGAATGGGCATGAGGCTTTCTACCTGGCATTGCATTCACCAAGGTTGAGTTATGATACTGTGCCATGACAGATTCTTTACATTAGGGAGTTGCATGGGCCCCAACAAATTATAATTTTTAATCACTAATTTGATGTCCTTCAGTAAAAGGACAAACTTGTACAGGCTGCAAGATGCCAAAGAACAGCACAGAAGACTTAATCACATCAAGGAATGAGCAGGGAGATGAATAAATTTGTTCTTAGCTTGGCTTAGCTACCATCCACACTAATGACTTCAATTAGCAATTGAAACCCAACTATACCTTTTGAAAGCACCATAAAATTTGTATTCCCTTTTAACTTACAGAAAAAAAAAGTGTTAATTCTAAGGGAAGGACCAAGAGTCAAAGTATTTCCAGAGTAAAAACTGAGTAGCTTGGAATCATATGAATAAATAAATGGTGAAAAAGGAAGGTGCAAAAGTCATCTAAAAAATAGGACAAAGATCTTGACAAACAACTGTTAAAATATGAAAAAGAAATAAATCTTGAGTGTGTCAGAGTCTATGATCTAGAAGACTAAAATAACATTTGGAGAGTCATGAATCAATATGAAATATTTCAGAATTGTTGGCTTTCCCCCAGAAACATCCCTAAAGACATATTGTGGGAACATTCTTTGCACAAAATATTCAAGCTGTGATACAGTTGGTAGCTTCCCATGAAGCTGTAATTCTAATATTACTGTAAATACAGTATGTTAAACATATTTAAACAAAAAATCTTTCACAATCACAAAATAAGAATACTTAAAACCAGCTGTCCTTGTTTTTTGACATTTAGAAGACTAGACTTTTTGAAATACACCTATGCAACAGCATCTCCAAGTTGAATGTACAACTACCACAGCTAGCATTGTACAAATAGACTTAACCATGTAACACAGTGTGTTTGAGTGGGTTAATTGCCATTGAAGAGAAAGACAATCAGCAATCCGGGCTAACATGAGATGCTATATTTTAAGTGACATGAAATACATTTTTTGTTCTAGAAAGCTTCTCTCCTCCCTTTTTCTTTCAGCACACAGCTCCTATCTCTCATCCCACCTCTATTTTTAAGCCTTGTTTTATTTGTCTCTAATCTTTACCCTTTCTCCACTACCCACTCATATGCAGCATCCAAATCTATTACAGTAAATGTTTGTGAGGAATTTGCCAATGTCAGATCTTTAAAATTAAGCAAGAATAAGTCTGGAGATAGAGGTCAGAAAAATAGTTATGTGAGGAAACTCTATTCACAAAAATAGTTTAAAACTATGCAGAATAGGTTCCCAGTCTAGCAAGGCAAAGCATATGTTTCATCCGCTGCTGTTCATCATTTCATGATCATGACTGCCACTTTGGCTTATGCTCAGTAATATCTTACTCCCCAGGTAGTCCTATTGAAAACTGTGAGACAACATAGGCAATAGCATTCTCAGTATTAACAGTAGCAGTGAGGCTGTCATTTTGTCAATCATCTATAATTTGTGCTTTTATTAAAAATAGTTTGAAGAGATGATATCTGCGCTGACAGTTACCAGCCCTGGTGCAGCAACTCATTCAGTTGTAAAGGGATTTAGTGCTCAAAATGCTGCAACAAATCTTGTAACTGCCCAATTATCACTTGATGGCCACCACTCTCCAATACCCTAGGGGCCATGTCATTGAAGATAAGCTCTGTTTACATTAACTTAGTGTCAGGATGTACAGCATATGTCTGTGAAGCTGAATGAGTGCCCTTTTACAGGATGTTCTGTACATTCACATTGTGCAGTCAAGAGCCCTAAAGGTGTTGAAAAACAAGAAAAGGCCTTTCATAGAGTTTAATCCAATTAAAGCACATTAATGAAGGTTAGGATCATCTGTCACATTATCCAGACACATCCTTTCATGCATCATCATCTGATTACAAAGTCTGATTTTCTTTTAAGGCTTTTCATCTTCACAAAGAAAATGTGATGAGAAATTCAACACTTAAAATGCTTGGATGGGATTTCCATTTCTTACCTTCCCCTTCCCCACCCTGAAAGAAATATATTTATTTTAAAACAGTAGTCTATCTCATCAGGTGGTACAAACTGGCATGCATCCAGTACATCTGAGAGCAACCTCAAACAATACCTCCTGTGCTTTTGTTAGCACAGATGAGTAAAGGAAGATAAAGTAGGGAGATTTAAGCATTACACACTGCAAATGAATAAAGGATTGTAGGCTCTATCCTGCTAGAATGATATCAAGTGAGATTTCTCCAAGAGCACTGAGCATACCTTCCCATCATCACCACATTAAATACTTTGAGCAGCTGTCAGAGACAAATTGGCCATCCTTAATTAGAAAGGAGGTAAAGGCATATTCTAAAGGTAATGAGAGGAGAGCTTTACACATCCAGGTGAGCATTTTCTCTCTGCAGCAGAGTCTGTGGAGCAGCTGGAAAGCACAAATCCCCACAGTAAAAAAGCTAACACTAGAACAAGGAGTGGTCTAATATCCAAAACTTGGACAACAGGTAAATCCATTGAAGACTAATGCAAAAAGAATAATGTCCCAAAACTACACCTTGATCATGATCGTGTCACACAGTATGACAATTTCTCCCTATATCAGTCTTTCAATCCATTACTGCTACCTCCTTACAGAAGGCTACTGGTCTCATACCACAGCTTTTAAGAAAATATCATTACACTTCTTATCCTGTTGTCAGCGCAGGTGTCAGTTACTCATGTCACCTGGCAAGGAAGGCTGCTTAGATTAAATTTGCACAGAGCAACGCCTAAGTAGTCATCCTCAGGAGAAGTCCCACTTGCTCACATCCCCTCTCAGTCAACTACAGAAAAAAAGCAGATTATTTCAAGTATCGTATGGCTATCCCTCAATCCTCAGTCAGCCTTCACGTCTTCTTGGAACTACAGCTTCAGACTGCATAGACATTCAGGCAGGCAACATACAAGCACTTTTGCTTTTCCTTACAGCCAACAGGGCTAATCATTTTAGTTTCCGAAGAAATCACAAAATGCTGCGTGATGTGTAATGTCCATCATTGGCCCAGTTGTATTGCTGTTGTCAAGCTTCAGGCACATATGCTGAAATTCATGTAATTTGTACTCTGATATTTGCATTAGTGGGTCCAAAACCAGAAGGTGAGCAGGCAGACCTGCTGGGCCTCTTCAACAGAATTACCGAGAGTTTGAAAGCATTAATGGAACATACAGGGGAGGAACTGCATATTTGCATTCAAGGATCATCTAGACCCTACAAGGAATGCTAGTTTTTTTAACAAGTATCTTCTTTGGGGTTTATTAAGTTTGCCTTGCACTTCAAGGAAAGCAAGCAAGGCACCATGCATGACCAATGTGCTTAATTTCTCAGTTGCATTTAAAGTGTTACTGAGGAGTATGGCTCGCTGAAGACTACATACATTTCTTAAAATCCAGCATAGGCTTTGACAGAACATATCTCATCCTGCATTATTTTGCTATCTCACATAATTAGTGCCAAAATTAACGTTATTTAAAATCAAAGCCAAAACAACTTTTCTCAACTCTCCTCCAACTTTGGAACTTAAAATACACATGAGGACTCGTAATTTTGAAGATATTTAGAGGACATTTTGTCTTTTTTTGATGGAAAGCTAAAATGCAACAAAAAGGTACTAAGCATATTGTGCTATCTACCTTCTTCCTACTTCTCATGTGTCAAGTTAGCATAAGCAATACTGCTATAATCATGAGACCACTCCCAGTATATTTGTGCCTAGGACACTGCAGACATCATCTTGATTAAACCACTATCCATTAATCTACTGGACACAGACTTTTCCTTGTAAGTAAATGCTACTGCTAAAGCACATTCAATTACCCAGGTCACCATAACAGTTTCACAGTTTTTCTGAGCACTGCCCACCTTACTCTCCAAGCTTCAACCAGCATAAGAGATCAAAGGCACTATGAACTTAGCCCAAAGTTTTTGGGATGGACAAACTACATATACTTCCCCAATTAAGGTCAGTCTAATCTAACACTCAGTGCAAAGTACATGCAACAAACAACTGAGAATCTAAAGCCAGTTGTTATGTACATACTTTCTGTTGGCTATATGTTGACAATTGAGACAAGTGGCAATTGCACAGCAATATCCAATGAAGTCATTTCATTATTAACAGTTACTTATTCTGCAGTGATGTGTGTGTGCTTTCTTAAAACCTTTGGTGATAAGTTAATGCCCTGATGCATAAGATCTCATTAGTATTAATTTAGCAAATACAAATCTGGCACAAACATTATTCCATGAACTTGTATATTCAAATAGCTTTAAACTTTAGAAAAGTTTGAATCCCTTATAACCACTTTCTAGCTTTACCCCATTTCCAGTTATTACTGGTCATTTTAATCATTGTGGGAATGTAATTGTTAAATTGTCATTTTATGAAAGAAAAATGTTGCCCTTGTAACAGTTACATTTATGTGTGCCCTGCTTTATACCAGTAGTAACAGACTTAAAGAGTATGTGACCTGATTTCCCAAATGTCTGTAAATGTACTTGGCATTGAATCTGACTGAATTCAAGGCTCTTCATATAAAACACAACTCAAGTTAACTTTTATCTTCTTTTTTTTTTTCTGTCTCTCAGCAGCTGTTCTTCTTTTATTATTTCATGTGCTGTATTCAATATGCAACGTTTCCTTGTTTGTTAGAGTGCATTACACTTTCTAATGCATCTGTCATGTTGAAAAACAGGAAAGTAGCATAAAGCCTCTCTTGTGATTTTTTTCTCCCCCCAGTTAAAGGAAGGCTTAGTTAAAAGAAAAAAGACAAAAAAAAAGAAAAAGGAAATTTGCCTCTAAGCTTAAGAATTGAGTTCTTCAGCTTTATGAAATTTTAAAAATTAAAATACCACTGAATTTAATGCTTAGAAATGACAAAAAATGACTGGCCCTGGGAGTTTTCCTTAAAAGGATGATTTTGGAGCTAAGACACAAGACAGACAGGAGACCTGGATTCTGTTCTTCGTCTATCAACAGCTTTCTGGTTAACCTCTCAGGCTGTGTCAGTCCTGGAGATATTTAGAAAAATAATCCACATCCTCATCTGAACCAATGCAGGATCCTACGGGAGTGCTTTTTTTAGATAAAACACCTAGAACTGCTTTCACCCTTACTTAGGTTAATTCTGCCAAAATTGAGCCACAGTCATACAGCTCAGTCCTGCCTCAGAAGTATTTTCTCCACTAAATCTTTCAAGAATATAAGCCAATACAGCTTTGTTGTTAAATGTCTTTGGAGCAGACAAATCACCAGGGTTGGATCTGAGTATTTCTTCACAGCAGACAGGATTACTGGGCACTGGGAGAAACCTAGCCCAGGTGATAACGGAACTGTAATTCTCACTCTCTGTGTCCTAGCAGCAAAAAAATCACTCCTGCAGATTTCTAGATGGACACCACATCCTTCCTTATGGAAAGATATTTCAGTATCTTCACAGCATGCTACACAGCACTGAGCAGCTTTGCAAACTATGCACATTATATGGAATTCTCAGTAGTAAACTCATATCATTTAAATAAATATTAGGTATATGATGTATTGTTGGGGTACATATGAACTATGTCCATATATGAATATGCTGCACATGTACACCATGCATATATATGGAATGCTATGAATGTGACACTTATAATTTTTATATTTTTTTATAGCTAGGTTCAATATAATCAACAGTTTGTTTTGGTTTTTTTCTTTGGTTTACAGATCTAAATGTATTCCTTTTTGTGAATGGCTGTCACTCGCCTGGTAGGAGAAAAATAGTAGCAGAAGGTATAATTATTTGAAGCCAGAGAGTATGCAACACCAACTCACTCCAAAATATCCTACCTCTGTCACTGGAATTAAACCAAAACATGGTAAAATTCCATTCCAGAAGTACATCTGTGTATGAAATGTACCAGAATTCCTGAAGCATATAGTCACAGAAAAAAGAAAAAGAAGGAAAAAAGAATCCCACTCCTGACCAATGTTCTGGCAGGTTTTGTTGGTTCCTTTAGATTTCAAAAAAAGTTTCAATGAGAGAAAATTCCCTGCAGTTGCCTGTCTGGCACCTGAGTAAGAGGTTGGAAGGCATCCCTGGCAGCCAGCCAGGCAACGTGCTGCAAAGAACAGGCCTGGATTCTTTCATGGCAAATTTTGAAAAACTGGGTCTTGCTATTGTAGCAGAATGATATGACATCTGTCATTATCATCCATGAAATATAATCATCTTTTTGCACTCACTGCTTCAAGTCCGAATGTCCCTACTGTATTCCATATTATGCCTGGATTTTCTTCATCTTTTGAGGCATCAGCGGGTAAAATCAGGTGAGCTTACAACACTCAAATTTTAGTGTTGACAATAGCTAGCTACACTGAGCAACTGAGCTATGACTGGCTAGCCTCTGCAGCCTGATCTGACCCAGCAAACTCTAATCCTGTTCAAATCGGGTCAGCGTGGGCTGTGTTGGAACCCAACCATGTCGCTCACAATGTTTTCAAAGCAGAGAGGATTTTTGTCTCCAGACCCAGTTACAGCACCTGCACAGCCTGTTGAAAGCCAAACCATCCTGCATAGGCCAAAAGCACAACACAGTCTTTAAACACCCTGCAACATTTTGACCAATAAAAATGTGAACTTGTTATTCACCCTACAGCTTCTTTGTATCATGCAACCAGACTATTTGGTCTTTTCTAATGCTATCTTAGTGTTTTATAAATACTATTTTATCTCCCTTTCTATCCGTACAAGAATATTTTCAAGGAACCTGAAACCACAGTGTAGAAAGGTATTTAAATGCCTAAAATCTTTTAAAACTTCTTAATTGCCTTTTAAATACAAGTTTGAATGTCTCAGAACTAGATGTAAAATCAGAAATTATGTGCTAAACATGTTCCTAATTTTAATTATATCTCTGTCTAGCCAAATCTACAACTTTGATGTAGCAATAAGAAGTTGTAGTTAAGACTGGGTTGCAGAGAGGCCAGTGTGCTCAGCTGGAAAATATCCATTTAAATAATAGCTAGGAAACTAGGATAGAAACAAACAAAAAACACTGAGGAAAGGGTTGAATTCAGATTCACAACTCTATAGTGCAAAAGATCTTGTTTTACACCACAGAGAAAGAAATCTCTCTTGGTAGAAAGATCAGACTCTTCAGATTACTCTCCTCATTCAGATAAATTGTAAACATCAGATCTCTGTAAAACGTCCTATCCTTAATCTACCAAATATTTAATTGTTCATGTTAAAGAGTAACCATTTCAACAGGAATGGTTTAGCAAGGTCTAAGATATAGGTCATGAGTGGCCTGATACCCTAGTCACTCAGGACAAGACAGGAACTCAAATTACCCCTAAGCAAGTACTCTAATCCCCTCTGCATAAAAGGGCTGATTTTGTGTAGAGTCTCTCTGAGTGACTTCCCTGCTCAGACATCATTAATATGTCTAAATGCCTTCCAAACTAGATCTGCCTTGACACAATGCTCGAGATAGAACAAAATTATTTAAGCCAGACCACAGCCTTTTGCCCAGGTCAGGTTAGACTGAGACCCGAGTGCTTTACGGTGTTGTAACAACAATCCTTCACTTAGTCCCATGGGTCCTTCTACCTTCTGTGACAGGGTTAGGCAATGCATCAGATGGACAAAGTTGAGACTGACATTTGTTTGAAAACATCTCACTCTAAGCCAGCTCTGATGTGACTTTGCATATCACAACATGATCCTCTGTTCTGATCCCAGGGTTTCTTTTTTGTTCATAACCATATAAGGCAAAGAACAATTCTACCCTTCACTCCCTGCAATAGATCAGTACCAAGAGCAGCAAAGTGTGGAGACTAATATCCATACCATCACTATTGTGAGGCTCTTTAGGTTCCTGAAAAGCTGTCATCAGTACTCTGCAAGTATTCACTTTGCAGCTGGTCTCCTGCAGTTCAGAGATCACAATAGAAATAATGGATCAGACCAAAACGTGGTGCCTGATCTGTAGTTTCATAGCTTCTTCCATATCCATTAGTTCCTTTAGGGGGAAAGTTTAAATCTCTAGTAATGTCCTAAGCATACCAGCTCTATGTCTGAGAAGACTGTGAGGAGTTACATAAAAAGGCAAAGATTTTACTAAAACAGAAGGAGGAGTAGAAATCAAGCATATATTTCTGTATGCATGTAGAAGAAGATAAATTCAGAAATTGGTGTGAAGAGTGGGAAGAAAGGCTGTAGGAGAGGAGAAATGGGGAATATTTCAGACATAGGAAAGGCTAATAATATCTTATTTCAGACATCTGTCTAGAAAGTGATCAGCAGATGGAAGGTTCACAACATCTGGCATTTAAAGAGAAAGTCAATATTTAACAGGATTTCCTCTGTCTTTCAAAATATTGATTTTTGAAAGTGAACAGCCTTTAAAGAGCACACACATGCATACAAAAAAAAACCCTCAAAAATAACCTGGCTTTGGTGATGGGTCTTAGCACATCAGACAGCTGTCTCAAATGTGGCTACCACCTGACCAAAGGGTAGATTTGAACCTTAAAGTCTAGAAATTGAGGAACAGCTGCCCTCAGTTAATCAGGTCATACAATTTCCATGATGCAATCTAACCTGAAAGTCCATCTGCAATTCCCATAGGCCATGGCTAGAATGTGTGTTATATGCATAGGAAAACCCAGTATGGGCCCTCCTGTCAGGGCTACAGGCAGAAAGCAGCCTCCCTTGGATTTTAACACAGCTGAAAGGAGCAGGACACTCTACATTTGTGTGCAGCTGAAAAGGGTACCAGTCACAAACACATCATGCCTCCTGCCCCTGCCACAAGAAAATGGGCAGGAACAGTGCACATGCTCCTGCTTATCCGGAGCACTCATGTGTCTGTGTTTCCACCCTTCCTCTATAAGACAGAACTGCAAAAAGTTGTTTCACTGGAAAAGACAGATGCAGTTGGTCCATAGCTCATCTGTGCTTACAAGAGGTCTCTGGGCTATACTGGTTGCTCTCCTAAAAGTATTATCCATCTATATACATACAAATAATTATTTATCAGTTCAAAGCCCTGAAAAAACAGGGTACTTTTATCTATTCTTACAGGAATTTACATATTTCTATATGTCCACATTTCTCAGATATAAATGATTTTATAATACAGAAGTAATTTAGAAAATGTTTCACTGTTTTAACAGAATATCATAATGAATCTGATTTCTCCAGTTTCCAAATAAGTCAAACTCTCCATCCACTCAATCAGTTGTGACTATGACCAGAACTAGCACTGTGTTCCCCAAAACAAGACTCTAAAGATCCATTCTTTTTCCACAGCAACTCTTAAATCATTGCCTCCATATGTTAGGTCAGTGAGGCCAAAACCACCACATATATATTACGGTGGACATTAGAGGGAACAATATCTCAAAAATGCATTCTCTCTTAGAAGGTGAATTTCTTTTCTGCTCCTTTCCTCAGTCTGAAGTATACACTTCTTCCAAATTGAAAAAACATGTGCATGGAAAAAAATATAACAGGAAACTCAGAGGGAAGGAGCCACAACAGGAGGTTATCATTAAAAAATTCTAAGTTTAGAGCCACAGAAGGCCAGGAAGTGTCATTCACCCCTTACGCCCTAGTAACAAACCTAGAGTTGGCTTGGAAAAATCTCAGTCAAAAACAAATTTCAATATGTGCCTGAAAGGAAAGTTAAATGAAATCTGTGCCATGTAGCCAAAACTGTAAATTAAACCCTAATCATGCCCCAAAAGAGTCAACAATCTTAGTCCGGATAAAAACCAGCTTATTTTATACACTCTGAGAGCTATTCGAATGTCCTAAATTCCACCTAAGCCCCTGAGCCTAGTGTTTCCTTTTCACTAAATGTTTTTGAAAGCCTGAAGCTAGCCAAGAGAAAACACCACAAAGACTCATGTGCAATTCTGGCCACATTAGTAAGCCCCAGATGACAAAGCTCTTCTCCCTTCCAAATGTTTTTACCCTGCGTTAAGCTGTCTTACTCAAAGTCCCTAAAAAGAGGTTTGATAGCTCTGCATGGAAATGAATTATTAACAAATAGGAGGATGGACACTGTCATCCTTCAAGGTCTCAGGCTTTCCTTGCAAAAAAAAAAAAAAAAATAGAAACAAATTCTTGGAGAGTACAGAATACAAAAGTCAGTTAGGGTACAGTTCACTGGAGCAGGGAATACTGTTTATCCACAAGTTGAAAGCCTGTATCCCCAAAAGAACTGTGTGATAAGGAGCCCGTGAACATGAGTCAGCTGAATAGTTGCTTTCTACTTATCTTCTATGTAATTTCTTTAATTTCAAAATCTGTCTTTGAAAAGTGATGTGGAACTAACATAGCAGCTACAGAACACAGCATAGGCTGCTCTAGAACACATCTGAGAAGGGCTGGACAGTTCTTGTCTCCTAAAAAAAAATAAAGACAGAACTCTCTGTCTCTGCAAATAGCCAATGAATAGGAATGGTGCAGTATTGGGGATGGCTTTTGAAGATGACATCTGCAAAACCTCACTGCTGCAGCCAAACAAGCTATTTGTAAAATGCTAGAAAAATAATTTTTCGAGATTTTTGTCAAAGTTTCTCGGCAGTTGGCCATCTACAAAGCTGTTTACACGGAAGATATATCATTTCTTTCTATGTACTATATAGTTTGGTTCTCTAAATTCAGATGTTAGACAATTCATTCTAATTTATTATCTGTTTTTACAGCATTAAAACCTATCATATAATATTCAGGTTTGTTACTTTGACTACATGTTCTGCTCTCCCCCTCTTCTCCTAATGACCTGTAGCTGTGAATAGGCTGTTGTTCTGACACTACTGCATGTGAATGGCCTGTTAGCATTCAAAGTTAGTTCGGGCACTAGTTGTTTGGCATCCCTGAATTTATGCCCATCTGTCAAAGTGGTTTTGTTCCCACTCAAACAGTCACATGTTGGTTGCAAGAGTGTATAGGCACCAGGTGTAGGTTTAGAGTAGATGCAGCTAGTGTTAAAAAAAAAAGAAAAAGAGGAAAAAAGAAGAAAGTTTTGTTTTGCAAGAAGCTGCTTCTGATAGCAAGTAATCAAAACATATGGAGATTACAGACTCAGATTTGTTGACACTTTGAGGCATTATGCCACAAACAAATGCTTTTATCCTTAAAATGTTTCATTGCTGGGAATTTACATTTGAAAAGCCTTAATTAAGGGACAATATCGTCCCCCACAGAAAATAAGCAACCTCCACAAATTCAGTGGATATCCTTTGAAGTAAGCTGAAAAACTTACTCTTACATAAGCCTTCATTTTGTTAGTGAAGGGTTGGTGTTTCTTGCTCCTTTAAATAAATTACAGGCATTCAAACAGAGATTAAGGAAAGCTGTCCTGTGAAGAAAAGAAAAAGCAAGTTTTGGTTTTTTGGGAACACTGTTTTCTTTATTCTGATCACATTTCCTGTTCAGGAGCAGAAGAAGGTTTACACCTTTGATAACAAGCAAATTGAAATTTTTCTAAAACTGTGATCCACATTTAGACATGAAGGACATGTGCAAGTGTATTAGATGCTTAGTAGCTTGTGTATTTGTAAGAATGTCTGGGAGATTTATTCTAACAGGAAGCACCAAAGTCTGAGTACTTACAGAGGATGCTTATTTTTCCCCCTCTTTAATTATTTGAAGAAGAAAAACTTCCTACCACATCCTACATTCAGCGAGATGGGCCTTTCTAATGACAGAAGGGTCATGCCTTAAATATGTTGAGACAAGGTGAAGGAGAAACAGAAGGATAATGGAAATTTAGTTGAACAGGATGGGGGGATAAAAACTGGCAAGCACGAGGATAGCACCCTCCAGTTGTATCTCAGATATTCTGAAATAAGAAGGTGCTTTGTTGCACCAAAAAGACATAGGAATTCAAAACTTCACCGTGTAATTTGGCTTCAGCAACTGGACCCCTCATGATCAATAAGCCCTGAGAGTGTTATCGCTCACAATTCGTATATGTCTAGTGAACATTGGGTAGCAGTAATTTAGGCCTCAACCCTAACCCTAATCTCAAGGACAAACTGTCTGTACGTGTTGTTTTGACTTTGGAGAACATATATTATAGTTCTTTGTCCTGCAAAAAAGTGACCCAAGACTCTGCCAGTGAAAGGCAAAAGGAGTGCTGGAGGTGTGCCCTTTTTACAGGGTGATGAGTGGGCAAAAGCATCATCTAGATATTGGACTATACTCTCAGTCAAGCAGCAGATCTAGATGAAAAAAATGGATTTGGAAGATAGTTTTGTGTATAGATTTGTAAGACACAAAAAAAAGGAGTCAATGAAACCTTGTGCTGTAGGAAAAAAATATAACAAGCAAATATCTTTTTCCAGACATCAAGGTAACTTGTAAACTAATGAGCTAGAAACAGATGTTTGGTACCTTATACTTTCAGAATCAGTAGCTCCCTAAAATGATTCCTGAGTTTTGTCATCTTTTAGTGTTTCACTCAAAGCCAATCATTTAGAGATAGAAATAATTCTAGCAGTGCTATGCTGGACTGTTCTTTAAGCTATGTTCTCTTGCCTGCAATTAAAATATGATGCTTTATATCCTTGATATCCAAATAGTTACTATCTTCAGATTTTTATGAAAGTTTTGGATATTAAGAAAGGAGGAAATGAAAAAAATGAAAATAAAATAGAGGTGCTGGAATAATCCCGCATTGCACCCCTTTCATTCTCACGATGTTCAGTTGCTGAGGGTTGCCAAACCCTTTCAGTTAGGTTAACACAAATTAAAATGTGCAATTCCCTGCTGCAGATCACACATTAAGATGCCTTACTAAAAATGTAAGCAGACTACTTTGATGTTTGTTGGAAAGAAAAAAGAGAGTATAAGAGAATGTAATTCCTTCACAGTAAGTAGAAGCATTTCTGGATGAAATAGTACTAGCAGCATTATTAAATTTCATAACAGAATGTTCTCAGCTCAAATATCCTCCTTAGTCCTTAATTTTATAACTGAGACTGGCAGAGCAAAACCGCTATGAGGCCAGATAAATATAAAAGTTTTAGTTATTTTAAATTGCTTTTCCCCTCTAGCATTACTACCTCAGATTCTCTGGATTCCTGAGGTTCAGGCACACTTCTGCATATCTCACTTCATGTACCAGGGAAAGTCACTTTTACCTTCCAGATTCTTGCATTACCAGTTTTTAAATCAGCCTTGCAATTTAAGTGTAGTTATCTTCTGGGTCCCTATCCCCTGACAAAATAACCCCTTCCATCTTCTCAGTTTTCAGAGAAGGTAGAACAATCATCTCTGTCTCCTTTGCTATCAATTAGCTCTAATAAGCTGGCATACAATTCTCAACTTTAATACAAAACCTTCACTGATAGTGGTTCAGGGTTAGACAGATCTTTTGTCTTTTATTGACCATATCTGCCTTTGAGATGTCTCAGGTGAAAACACCAGATGAGTTCTCAGCTTCTCTCCAGCATTGAGTAACCCAATCAGGAAGGGTTGGAGCCTTTTTTTCCTCAAGTAACAGAGCACTATTGCTTCCTTTGAATATGCTAATATTTCCTGGGCCTCCTCTAACCATCTCCCTGCCTAGACAGATTGTTAATGACTGCCTAAGACTTTAACAGGTTGGTAACTCATTAGAGGGAACAATGTCCCTTTTCCAAGGCACGGAATTGCTCCAACATCAAAGTTCTGCCTTTCCATACATTAATCCTGGTACTTCACAGATGTTTCTTGGTAACCACACTGAATGTATACCTACATGACTAAAGCATATGACTCACTGCTGAATATTAAGAGCAGAGAGATAGGCAGACATTTCAGGGTGGCAAAAGGTTTGGAATGCCATCTGTCTAAATAAAGAAACAGGATCAGATTATTAGCCTGCTATGATTTACAATTCGTATTGCTATGAGCACCTGTACCACATTATTAGAGGTACTTTTTTTTAAAATTGGTTTTTTTCCCATGTTATCAATCTTGCACTTATGCTATTTTACTCTCACTTTGGTTATTTCTTGTAGACTTCACTCTTGTTGAATAAAATGAAATTAAAAAAAAAAACAGAAAACATATGGTTTGATATTTAGCCTGTAGATTAGTAACACATTTTAACATATGGCCACAAATGATATAAATATGTATCAAAACAAGTACACTTCTAAGTGTATCCCATATGTGCACTTTTATATACATACATACATGCACATACAGAATCAAAGGCTGATGTGTTGTGGGATGAGGTAAATATCAACGTCTACTTGAACAAGTTGACACAACCTAGAATATTATTTCTTAGGTAAGCAACCTAATCGGTATAATAGCCTGCCCTTCTGCTCTGCTGTGGTGAGATTTTTCCCCACAGTACTGCATCCAGATCTGAAACTCTCACCACAGGAAAGATGAGGATCTGGTGGAGCAGATCCAGGGGAAGAACACAAAATTATCAGAGTATTGGAACACCTCTCCTCTAAAGAAAGGCTGAGACAGTTGGGGTGGTTCAGACTGAAGAAAGCAAGGCTTTAGGAAGACATTATTGTGGTTTTTCAGTACTTAAAGAGATCTTTATAAAAAAGATGAGAACAGAATTTTTAGTAGGGCCTGTTGCCATGGCACAAGGGTTAATGGTTTTAGTCTAAAAGACAGTAGAGTCACACTAGATATAAGCAAGACAATTTTTCCGATGAGTGTGATGAAACACTGGCACATGTTGCACCGAGAGGTGGTAGATGCCCCATCCTTGCAAACATTCAAGGTCAAGTTGGAATTGCAACCTGACCTAGTTGAAAATGATCCTTTTCACTGCAGGGATGTTGCATTAGATGACCTTTAAAGGTCCCTTCCAACCCCAACTGTTCTATGATTCTGATATCAGGTCCTACTGGCTGTGAGAGTTTAATTCCCTGTGCTGACATTGCTAAGAGCTGGTGTCAAGGAGGAGCTGAAAGGTGTCTGAGTACAGGCTCCCCTCTCCTCCCCTTTCAAGCTGAAGGTCTTGCCTTTGCCCCCTACCAGTCTTGACTCTTGTCTACTGAATTGACTTTCTGGCTTGACCTGGAACTTACCTCATCGCCGTGGACTTGCTAGGCAATCAGTGAACCAAGGCTGATCCTAATCACCGTCTCTGGGCCTGATCATGACTCTGACCTTGCTGATTCAGCTTCAGGTCCCGTGTTCATGTGGTCATTGTCCCCCACCTGCCCAGCTGTCATCCTCAGCATCCAGCTAACCTGTCCAGAGCTGCCAGCTGTCATTGCCTTCCATTAAATTTGTTTGTAAATAGCAGCTGTTCCTAGGATCCATCCCATGTCCTGAACATACAGAGCTCTGCATTACCATTGCCAGTAGCAATGGCATGCTGGACAATCCCACAACTACCTGCAAATGAGCATGTCTATTTGAGAATCTCTCTACCTCTCACTTGCTCTATGCCCATTCCACTTATTGCTGCCCTTGGTTAGATCAGATTATTATAAGTTTTGAAGCCTAAGCAGAACCTTAATTTCATTCCTGGCTCCTTGTAATATTAAAAGTTTAAAGTATATGTTAATACTGTGGCCCTTGCATATGTTAGCAACAGAAGGCCCTTCAGTACCAATATAGAGAAAGCAGGTGTTTGGCAGGGAGCAGATTTTTCTCTTGTGCCCACTCAAGAAGACATAATGGCAGCACATATCAAGCCTATTGATTGCAAACACCAGCTACAGGGCTTACATGGAAATACATCTCAGCTCCCAACAGGTTAGGAGGAACATTCCACAGATGAAAGCCAATCGTGAGTCAAGTGATTCACAGACAAGTAAAAGAGGCTTTGTTATGTTTTTCCTCCCTTATAAGAGAATTACGTTTCATGGAGGGTGAGATAGAGAACAGCCTCTACAGAGCTCCTGTGGATGCCATCCCCCGAATTCTAATGTATGCTAAGTTGAATCATTAATATTCATAGATCAGTGTTACTGCCAAAAGAAATAATTTTTACAACAAATTTAGCTTACTGCATTCTGAGCTGTCAAATCTCTACAGGATTCTGAAACTCACAAGCTCTTTTCAGCTCAAATTGAATCCAGAAAACAAAACTATATTTTAACTTTAATGAACTTCCATTGTTCTACCTTCTTTTCTCCTTTTCCAGACACTCTAATCCTGTGGATTCAGCTTCTCAGTTTCTACAGCTCACTATGAGTTTGAAGAGGTCAGCCACTACTAAAGCCACCAGGGAATACCCTTAGATGGTCCTTTCATATTTTCAAAGGATTTAAACAGATTTTTGGCAGACAAAAAACACAGAGATTACTTTTAGAATATACTGTTTTGTTCACTGCACTTCATTTTCATAAAAAACTTTTTTTGTTGTTTTTCACTGGCAGAAATGCCTTGAAATAGGTAATTATTTCAGTGGAAAGACTTAAATCAGCTTTAGCCTAACCCAGCATGTATTTATTAAGTTTCATTTTTATCTAGTGAATTGCCTTTTGAGGCTACTTTTTTTTTCTGTCCAGATACCAATGTGATTTGTTAGGCTGTTGCTCAAATCTAATCAGAGGATGGTATAAAATATCTCAACGTAAGTCACATGGTGCATTCCCTATATCCTGATTGACCAATTTTATCCAATAGTATCAGAGCAATCCAGCTCTGAAGAAGCCATACTTCACTTTTCTCCAAAACATGGCAAGCTGAAAAACCATATGCTGTTTGCTGAAGGAAGAGGAGTAGCAAAAAGGTAGCAGTTACCTATTACATCTGATGTCTCAGACCAGGCTGGACAAATTCTTCTCCCTCTTAGACAACACTTATTCCATTTTTATACCTTAAATGAAGAATTTCCTTAGATGGAAATATTGTCATAGTATAAGAGCTATGGCAAATTGCACTTCATGGTTATGGAATTCTGTGAAAATGGGCCTACATTAAATCTTTGCATGTGAGTTTCTCTAGAATTACATTATGGGAATGTTCTTTACAAAAAAAATTATTAAATTTCAAAGATACAGGTACAGCTAAGACAGAATTTAAAGACAAACAACTGTTAAGCACAACAGCCCCTTTAAACTAGAGATCTTTTATTTGTGTTCATCATCTGTATCAGACTTACTAGTGTGGGAGGCTACGAATGTGGTCTTAAGTAAAAGCAGATTCACTGACATAGCAACATTTTCATAATTGATCTAGCTGTGAAACTAAGTGGAATGCCACTGATCTATTTTCTTTGTAGGCTTACAAACCAGAGGGACAGGATTCCATGCAAACTCATCACCTAATTTAATTTTCAACCAAATTGTAGTTTGCAACAAAAGATTCTGAAGAGGCTTGTTTGTAGCAGAGATTCATACTTTTGCAATTTCATGTGTTTTTTGTTCTGAAAAATGAGTATAAATCAAAGAGTGATAGGTCATATTAATCATACTTGTAAACCAAGTTGTTAATAGTCAGCATAAAAACCTAAGTGTGTAGACTTGCGCTTGCTTATTGCTTTATATCATAGTTTTCAACTGTAGAGCAGCTCCTTGAAAGCTGCTATGACTTTCCATCGATATCACAGCCATGTTTTTCCTAGTCAAAACATACTAGTTCTGTCTGCTTGGGATGCGTTTCTACATTCTGCTGAGACTTACATAGGAAAAGGTGTGCAGGCTAAAGATGCACTGCAGGTTTTTGTGCTTTGAATTCTTCTGTTTAATTCTCTTTACAAATCAATCCCTTTGTACAGTGCAACACAACCTCATGTGGCAATTCCCATGCCATTCCTCAGCAGCCTTGAGCTGTGCAGCACAGTGCAGTATACTGCTGAGTATTAAGTTGGACTGCAGAAAACAATTATGTTAGCACAGCACTGCACACAGGGTCAATCAGCCCTGCATCAACAAAGGAGTCATGATCTCAAGTAGCACTACATGGACCCAGATGTATCACCTCAGCTGCCAGAGTTATGCGAGGGCTGGAGAGCACATCCCTTTCTGCATGTGACTGATAAAACTATGACCCTGAAGCACTTTCAATTCCTTGTCACACTGCCTTGTCAACAGTGTCCTTTCAATCAAAGTTGGATCTGTAAAGCACACCAGTTAATTTATTAGTTTTTTCTATCCTGTTTTTTCAATAGGAAAAGGTTGTGAAGCATCACATTCAGCAAAATCCTCATGGATGCAGGACAAGAGAGATGAGAAAGAGCAGTAGCTAAGGCAGAAATGTCTTCAGCTAACAAAACTGTATCTGCAAGGCAGTATGTGAGCTATAGCATGAGTCTCAGTAGTGTCTGCATCGTTATTTTTTTGCAATAAACTCCTATACACAAATGCGTACATCTACCTATACTAGGTTCCCCAATAATTAAATATTCTTTACTCTTTTTTACTAAAATGTTGCTGCATGTAGAAGCCGAGACTTGTACAAACACAGAAGTAATTAACATTAATGATAATTTACTGTGGCCTGCATTCTCTTCCTGATTAGACTGTTAAGTTTAATGAAAAAGTCTATTTCTATTCTGGAAAAGTTATTTTAATATTTGTGTCATTTTTAGCTGAGTGGGGAAACAGTTTATGAAAAGCAATTTGTTCCATTTAATTCTTCTATTGCTCATTAATACATCACACTCATCACTGAATTTATTTTGTATTAAAAACCATTGCTGAAAAAATATTAGTATATAATTCTTGCTCTATAAATACATTTCCAGTTACTTGACAACCCATCTTCTCAGTCTGGAATTATGTACAGATCACACAGCATTACTTGAGACTATCTATATCTATTTTGCATAACGATTCAAGCAGTTGCTCAGGTCTTTTCCTGGGCAAACGTGCTTAGAAACACATATGTATAGTGAATCCAAGAATACTCAGGTTTTTATAAAACATTATCCTAAAGGCATATATATTGATCAATTATCTTTAGAAAACACTGCACCATTTCCTACCAGCCATTCTTTTTTTTCTTTCATATTCTGCACATTTTGCACAAAAGGGACAGTGACCATCAAGATACATGAACACATGGTTCAAGAGATTGTTCAGAGACCGTTATGTTGAGTGGAAAAACTTATTTATGCATATTTTCACCCTTAATGAGAGCAGAAAGACTCCATAAATGTCTTTCAACCACAGAATGTAAGTGGCTCCACAAATGGAACATTTCAGAGCCACTCTTTCGGATAAGACAGAAGGGGAAGAGTTTATGCAGTATTCACTCACTGCCTAATCTTTCCTTCTGCCCTCAAAGTGGCAGTGATTTAAAAAAAAAAAAAAAAAGATGAGCTAGAATAAATGATGCTAGGACCAGATTTCTAAAAGCACGCAAACAGTGTAAAAGTATAACTGAAAATTACTAAAAAAAATTACACTGGTAATTTTTAGTCTAAATATGCATAAAAATCATAAAATATTTTTTACATTATTGAGGCCCAATAATGTAAAGAGACATCTACGTTGCAAAAGTCTAGATCTGAGATGCTTTATCTAGGACATCATCAAAATCATGGAGTTAAGCAGGCACTATAACAGACTACACATCTCACCCTAAAGATGCATCTAAAACAATATATGATTTATGTCCATTAGATATAAGCACACAGATTGCAGACATTGTATATATGGTGAATCCTATCCCATGTTAATAAGGAAAATTGTGACTGTGTAAGTTCGACTACTAAGTATTCTTCAGCAAATAGAATCACATTTCTGGGATAGTTTTAAGGGATTCTTTTTGCTACAAATACTAACCTGCATGCCAGAGAAAAGTGCATTCTTGTAACTTTTTCAGATGCGCTAAACAAGAAGAAGTTTTCAGAAATTTCCTAGAGTGTAATCAATCCAATTAAAATTCAGAGGGACTCTTTCTAACTTCTTCCCTATTAAGCAACACAAACCTCTCCTTTTATGGAAGAAGAGTTCATCTTCTAATGTAAAAGATGTGAAACAAGATGGTTGGCACAGATCTAATTTTACTTGCATGCATTTCTTAACTGTTTCATCAAGCTTCTATTCTTTGTATAAATAATCAAGTTGCTACATAAGCAAATCTTGCACAAATAATGACTGTCATTAAACTGTTCATTTAAACAGTTGATTCAATTGAAATATCAGGATTTTCCAGTCTGCCAAATAAGCACTTGGGAAGTGTTGCTCTGTTATTTGACATGATTCGGTTTTTTTTAAATCCTAAAAATTTCATGACTTGCACGATAAGCAGCTTTACATTTTAAACTGGATAAGCATAGATACTGAAGTAAAGAAGAAATCTATCATTGAGAGAATAAACAACTCTGTTGATCTTTCATTGTCAACAGGCTTTCTTGAACAGAATCAAGTATTTTCTTGCTTTGGGCACAAATGGATTTAAAATCTCACACTGGTCAAAGCACAAAATGAATGCAAGTTCAAGAAGCATGGAATATCTCTATAAAAAGAAAATATATGAACAAAGGATATTCTGGTTTAAAGTATTTTTACAAAGGAAATCAAAGACACTCACATTTTTATCCACATGAATTCCTACCTAAGTCAATCCACAAATATGTTCATTGCTTAATTAAATAAAAGGATACAGAACACTCATCACCTAACAACATTCCAGATCTTTTCCCTCTCTGATTGTATGACCATGGCACATAGGCACCTCTGTCATGAAATATGTGGACATTGCAAAATTTAACGAGTTCTTCTCTAAAATGCATAGACTGAAAAGGAAATAACTTTTTAAAAATCAAGCTTTTAGGCCTAGAGCAGCGTTTCCACGTTTCCTTTATGTGCAGGCCCCTCCCTGCCTAGGTAAGCAAAATGGACTGATTAGTCTGCTGGCAAACTGGACTCCAGGAAGCTCTCCTCACCTGCTGGGAAGTGGCAACTTGGGCCTCACGCCAGAGCCATCTCTACACCTTCTTGCTTATCTTTCTGATGAATCACTACTCAGAGATTTGTGATGTCATACGAGGAGTTAAATGACAGCAGAGGGGAGCTGGACACAAAGAGTTTATGAGCAAACATTAGTAACACTGTCTATTAGATCGAATGCTACAGTTTAGGATTGGAGGTCAGTTGTTTTCAGCGCTTGTTTCAACAACAGGAAAATTGTGAATAGTCCTAAAGAGAAACATTTGCACAGCAACAGTAAAGAGTAAGAGATGACTCCAAAATGATAAATAGTCATCTCAGATTTCAGTTACTTGCACATTATAGCTTTGCTGTAACTATAATTCCATGCACGTACCATTCTATGATTCTATGGTATTTACATCATCGAGCAACAGCTAAATGAGAAAGAGGCTGATTTCAACCAATTTTATCAGGGAATCACACTCATTTACCTCTCATGGATTTACACTGGCAAATTGAGACATGTATTGCCCAATAAAACTTGAAGGAGCTGGTCATTACCATACCAACACCAGGAGTCCTACAAAACAAGCAAAAAACACAGCCATGGTTGCAATAGTTCACCAAAAATATCTTGAAGGAAGCACAGACACTCCTTTTGTAGCTGGGAATATTTGTGACTCACTACACAGAAGAAAAAAGGGTTTCACAGTCCTCCCCGTTGCATCACTTACTGAACAACTGTTGTGAAAATAATTCCTCCCTCTCTCAAATTTGTTGCAGTCTTTCTTTGTAAAATAACCGCTTTTGGAGAAAAATAGTGAGACAAAATGTTATGCTTGAAAAATAATAGTTCTAAACTAAAAAGAAGTTTGGTTGCCTCTTTTTCCTATTTCTCTTTTACAGTTTGGGTTTCTGGATGTAAAACTTCACCAAAGGCAGTGACATAAAGGCAACAATCTCAAGCTCTTTATGTAGGTTTTAATTACATTTTAAAGTAAAGAGGACAAAGCATTATGAGGAAATATTGCCTACGGCAAGGCTTTCAAAGTTTTTGGCTTGCAAAATAAAATTTCTCCTTCACCTAGTAAGCTATTTTGTCCAGAAGGAAAACAGTATTGACCTTTAAGTGTGTTTATAAACTGATTATGTATGAAGGTGGTATGGAGAACCCTTTTATTTTCAATGAGCAAGTTACAATGTTGGATAAAGCCATACTTTTGTGCAGGATTAAAGAGCTGTATTTTGTATCTGGAAAAAAAAAGCTTATCAAACATATTGAAAATCCCTAAAATATTGTTCAGCATGAAGAACTGGAGGAAGAAGACTATGATAGACTTTATCTATACCATATATATATCTTTTATATGCAAAGTAGGACAGATGAGAGGATTCCAAAGAGCATTTACATACAGGAGTGGTGCAATGTAACAATCATTCACCTGACAAGTAAATCACTTTAAAAACTAGCTATAATCCAGCATAGGTATCATTTAAGCACCAAGGAAAAGATTTGTTATTGTTTCTTTGGGTTTCACTCATATAAATCTCAGAAGTCTTTTGCTATCTATAACCAATTCTCATAAATCATCTCCTGCAGAGGGAAGTAAACCCATTCTCCAAAGCAGGAAAACTTCCCAGGTTTCTTTGCCTTTGGATAGCATAGCTTTTAAAGACTATTTACTTAAACTCATTCCCTATATTCCCTTCTTCCCCAGTAGGCAACTTCTCAGAAGAATTTTAATGACTTCATTGGTCTCACCCTTGATTCTAGAGAAACTCAGTTACAGAGTGTTTATCCAGCCATTAAAACATACAGACCACACTCCAGTCTCTGCCTGCACTCTAGCCCAACTTCTAAAAGGCTTCAAATGCTTTCCATTTTGAAGCAAAGCCCAAATATTGTGGTATATCTTCAAGAAAATCTCTTAATTAAAGCTTGGGAAGCACATAGTTCCCAGAAGACCGCAAAGACATTGCAAGATCTAAATCAAGTTTAGACAAAAGAGAAATTGCTAAAATTGTTCAAAATTAAAATTCAAAAGATAGTTGAAGAAGAGAAACCATATGAGCTCAGTTTTCACAAAGAACAATTTTGCTTCCTTGGATGTATTTCTTTTTATGAATATGCTCACATAGTACAGTATACTTTCAAAGATTTCAACAGAGTACAAACATCATTTTACTTATCCTTGAACACTCTGCTCAAGTGTGTAAATTACTCAGGTTAAGACAACATATCAGAAGTTCTTATTTTGTTAAGAGAGGAAGGTTTCAAAAACTTTAGGAAAAAAAAATGGATTAAATAAGACTTTTATTTCTCTTTACCAGTGAAAAAAACAGTCTATTCTGAAATTGGATAAATGACTTCTGAAACTGAATAAATTCAGCACTTGTAAAATAAGTGAGAAGTCCCTTATATTAACTGAATAAAACCAGTTTAATACTGAGGATTCATATATATCCTTTTTCTTTGTATATGGCTTACAGACAGTACAATTCAATACAGAACTTCATTACAGTTAAATGGCAAAATAAATCTTGCTTACAAGAGTTTGTTTAAACTCCATTCTGAGTCATATATTGAGAAACATTAAGTACTTCCATGAAAGATTACTGTGCAGTAAGTATTCATCCTGAAACATAAATTCTACAAATTATTTTTAGATGTGCTAAGATGTAGCTCATTCAGCAAAGAATGAGCAGTTTGAATAATGAAAAGGAGGAATGTAAAAAAAAAAAACCCAAAAACCGAGCCTTGCAAATTTGCAAATGATGTAATCACTGTGAATCTACCAGGTCCTGTCTGTTCATAGTCCTGATTCTCTTATCAAAATTATATCCTTGAAACAACACTTGTGAGTTTGAGGAGAGGAAAGGGCATCTCCATAGTGGCTACTAGGACAATGCTATTATATAGAGAATAAGGAACTTTTACTAGGTATTATGGAGATAAAGGTATAACAATCAAACCCAAATATCTTGTAACATGATGCATAAAGAAGTAAGCTGCAACATCACTGGAGTTTTATCAGAGTTCTCCAGACTGCAATTCACTCCAAAGGAAGTATCATTTGCAATCACGGAGCAAGTCACCACCTGAAGGCAAGGAAGGTAGGTAGCCTGACAGGGGTAATCATCAGTCCTGGGTTTGGCTGGGAAAGTGATTATTTTCTTCATAGCAGGTCTTATGTCAATATGTGTTGGATTTGTAAACAAAATGGTGTTGATAACACACTGATGTTTTTGATATTGCTGAGCAGTATTTGCATCAAGGTCTTCTCCTCATGCTGCCACACCAGCATCTGTCTGGGTGGGCAGAAGCTGGGAGGAGACACAGCTGGGACAGATGACCCCAACTGACCAAAGATGGCATGGTCAGCAGTAAAAGCTGAGGTGGGAGAAGGAAAGGGGAATGTTTGAATTACAGATTCTGTGTTCCCAAGTAAACCTTGTGTGTGACGGAGCCCTACTTCCCTAGAGGTGGCTAAATTGCCTATGGGAAGTAGTGAATTAATTCCTTACTTTGCTTTCCTTGCATGTGTAGCTTTTGCTTTACCTGATGAACTGTCTTTATCTTGACCTTTTTGCCCTTACTATTCTCTCCCCCATCCTACTGTGGGAAGACAGTGTGAGAGCAGCTGCACAGGGCTTAGTTCCCTACTGGTGTCAAACCACATTATCTGTGGTCTGATAATGGTTTTAACAAAAGGCTAAAACAAATACAGTCCTCTCAGGGCATCTTTTCTGACGTGTTTCAAAAAGTAAACCTCTTCTACAATTTTTATCAATATGTGTCATTACAGTATCTAACCCAGAGCAACATGAACACCTCAATAAGACACATCTGAGGAGAGTGTAAAACACACAACAGAGACACACTGATTACAAAGCTCAAGGAGAAGGGAACAACAACAAAAAGTAACTGTGATAATAGTATGACCAATGACCCTAGAATTAGCTCATATTGTACCAGGCTCTATACAAACTTTGCAGAAGAATTTTCCTATGTCTTTTTAAATTGTCAAATGATGAAAAGAAGACAGACATGGGGCAAGAAGTAACTAGATATTATAATTACACAGAGGCACAGAATGTTTTCATTATGCTAGTCATGAAAGCCAAGTATACAGATCAGTGTGGTAGTTTCTAACTACTGAAAATGAAAAGAATAGAGCCTCTCAGAGTATGAACACTACAGGATTGATGTTAACAACTATATTGTGATTGCGAAGTAACAGTGTTTCAGTACCACATCTATTACTTAACCACCTCATATTTTAAAAGTCCTACTAAAAATTAGTTACGGCTTTACATTCCCACTCTCAGCCACAGTATTTGCTGGGTAAAGACAACACTTGCAGATGTGAAGTGTCTACAAAGAAAAAAACCCATCCTTTTCAGACACGAGTAAATCTTAACATTTACAAGACAGCTAAATATACCAAGAAAATAACATTAAAATGCTAAGGCCATCTGAAATCCAGAGGTATGAATGTCTGTGTACACAAACATTTCCAGACACATTTAATTCATTGGCGACTAAGCATGATGCATTTTGATATTATCTGACTTATCCAAGAGCCCAGAATGACTTCAAGGTTAACGTCCCAACAGGGTTTCCGCTTTGCAGTGTCCGCCACTCAGCTGATGCAAGTTCTGAACGTTCATTCTTCCAGTTTGCCGCATGGCTCGGTGCTCTGCACACAATTACCTCACTGTTCAGAAGCAGCACAGATCTCAGCTCAACAGGGCTCTACAAAAAATGGAAACTCTTTGGGATATCTACTACTATACGCAGCAACACTAAGACCTTATCTACATTTCTCTTCCTCTAAAGAGGCACAGGGGCAGATCCACTGGCAGATAGTGAAGTTCCTGCAAATGCTCTAATCATGACTAGACATCTCACTGCTCATCCAGTGATCAGTCTAGACACAGGAAAACATCACTAGCCTTTCTATATTTCCAAACAGTTATATGATTGTTGGTGATTTTGTGGTCCTATTCTGTACGACGGTCAACACACAGGAAAGGGAATTAAACCATCAAGGTTTATATGGGAACAGGACAATTGTTGTTTTGTTTTTTTTTTTTTAAGTGGGAAGTAATAATAAAAAAATGTTGAAAATGTTGCAGCACATTCAGTCAAGCTGACTGAGGTAGCATGTATTTTCCATATTCTTTGCTCAGTATGTGCTCATCCTGACAGTAAAGCTCTAAATCAAGGTTGTGTTTAACTACTACTGCAGCATTCATTTCACCATAAACTTACCTCATCAAAGCTTTTTATATTAACAGGAATAAGGCCAGGTCTTATTGATGTAAATCCAGAAAAAGTATCACCAAAACCCGTAGATAGAGCAAGTTTCTGTTTGTGCATGTAAATCACATCTATACTTAATTCTCATTTACTTACATTGATAATTAAAGTCCATACAAAAGGAGAGCCAATTAAAAACTCCTCTAAGGAAGAAAGAGAAACTAGTAAATATATGTAAAATAAATTATATGAGATCATTGCTATAAATGTGCAGTCTCAAGCTAGAGTTAGGATTTAAATGCTCATTGAAATATAGATACAATTTTTTTTTCTGTCTCTTTTGTACTATAAAGGACTTTAAAATAGTATGACAATGGGACTGCAGCTTTGCTCTTGCAGATTTTAAAATATATGAGGAAAAATACATGCATAGTTATTTAAGTCATTCATGGGGGAAGTTATTTGAATTTTCATGTAGTCTGGCAACACATCTGCAAATATTTTGTGTTATTTAGAATACATTTCATGAAAAAATTCCAATTTAAGAGCTGGTATATATTTAAATTTGACTTTTTTTTCCCTTCTAAGTCTGGGTGTATGTGTTTGAGTTAAAATCACGTAAAATGAGAGGATTTAAATGTATTGAGGATGGTATTATCATTACCACTGGTTTCTGTTTCTATAGCAGCTTTTATCCCAGGATTGCAACATATTAATTAAGGCTTCTGTTCAGAAGAGTCTTGTCTCCAGGAAGGCTTTTCAGCACATGCTTAGTGAGAGTCATGCATAGGCTTAAATTTAAGCTCATTTTAATGTGACTTCCTGAAGAGGGATATGGCTTTAGCACATAGGTAAGGGAGTTTTTTCTCTTTACAATTAAATATATTTCATACCATCCCCGAGGTCTTTTCAGCTCATGTAGTCTCTTTAATGGATTTTGCTCTACTGTATTTCAGAAAAATGAAACACAAACAGACTGAGGGACACATTTTCCAATCTGTTCCTTGAGGGACATTTTCTTTTCCAGATCAGCCTGGAATCCTAGGGATTTTTTTGAAAATGCAGACCAAACTGTGTAAAATGGGAAACTCAAACCCAGGCTACTCAGATTTACAGGTTCTTTCACAGAATCACAGAATGGTAGGGGTTGGAAGGGACCTTTAGAGACAATCTAGTCCAACCTTATTTGGCTTTAAAAACACAGAAGTTTAGCTTGTTATAGAAACATTAGATTTCTGGTCATCATTCATGTCAACAAGAATCATTACAATTTACAGCTTCACAAAGTCAATAAACACATAAAAGAATGTAAAAGCAAATTTATCCTCTATTTGATCATTGTTATACATGCTTCAGGAGTTTCCCTGTAGGCAACATTTGAGTTCTGCATAGTGTGGTTTATCCAAGTAACATGTTGAAACCAGACAGAACCAGAAGCTCAGTAGACATAAACCTGATCTCCTCTAGAAGTGTGCAACCACATTAATGGAACAATGAGTCCAAGTTAACTTCCTAAATAGCATCAACACGGCACTTTTGCCATTTCAAGTTGTAACTTGAAAAGTATTGCAAGGGACCATATAAAGAGTTCGAGAGCATGCAAAGAGGATAAGAAATCAGCTTTGCATTAGTTCATGGAAAAGATAAGCACATTTGTCTCAGAGTTCCAGCCACCCTGAGCTATCCTGGTACAAGGACAGCAAGATCATATGACCAAGAGTAGCAGTTAATATATTGCATCCTTGTTGTATATGTGTACATAGTATTTAACATTCTTTCTCTAGAGCACCCAGCCTTGGTCTGGCAAGTGGGCTACATGTCACAAGTTGCATGCTTGATTTTCCTCATTGCCAAGTCCCAGCAGCACCCAGTGGATTCCCTGAGCAAACCCAACTGCAATCGCCAAGCTCAAATAAAATTTTTTTTCTTCTTTACACTATGCCTGGCCAGAGGTAGAAAAGTTAGCAGCATTTTATGTGGTTCAGATGAAGTCTTAAGCAGTACCTGTTGTTTGAGGATCAGCTCGAGAATGATAGATGTTTTACTAAGGTAAACGTTGATATGGTTTTATATTTCTCTCAACTATGTCTTAAACACATCTTTGAAAGTACCACTTAGCAGCACTTCAGTATTGAAGCTCTTGAATTCTTACAAATTTAAGTTTCTTTAGAACTATATGTGAAGAAGATTTCTCAAAGGAAAAACCACTCTGTTGGAAAATTCCTGCTGATCTCACAAATAAGCAATTAAATAACAACTATGGCAGTTATGAGCTTTGAAATAAGTATATTTATACATCCACTTCCAAACACACTGGAAAGCTGGTGAACTTTACTATTTACTCAGAGAATAACAAGCACCATGAGATAAGAATCCTATAAACAGGCTGAAGGAAGGATAGTGTTTTCTGATGAACTCTTCTGACAACTCCTTCCTGCTGTAACACTGGGAGCTCCCAGGCAAGCTCCATGAAGTGCTCACTCAGTGAAACCCCTTATGTATAAGATTGCTGAAAAACACTAGAGGTTTTGTCATTTCAAACTGCAACTTTTCATTGTCCCAGAAACACAAAGGGCCCATGTGAAGCAGAGAGCTAGCAGCACAGCACAATGCTTATTAAGCCAACAGCTGGATTCTGTCCTGATTTCAATTTCTAATTTCAGAGCTTAGCCTCAAGCAATGTGTCATTGCTTGTCTTATGCTGAAGTAACAGAAATGGAGACAAGCACAATAATATAATTTTTGCAGAAAAATCTCATTTCCAAAAGTAGAACGCAAGATACCTTGTCTGGTCCCTGCTAACGCTCTCTGTTTGAAACTCCATCTGCTCTAGATATAATAAAACTCTGAAAAAACAGACTTTCTGTTGAGCTGGCAGGCACATTTCTCCACTCAAAAAGTTTACACGGTCTTAAACACTGAAAGGTACTTGTTCTAAATGTGGCACTCAGGGTACTTGAGGGGTATGATCAATTTGAGCTTATAGTTCTGGTGTGTCTGGTAGTGAGAGGTGAACTAGAGATCAGCACCAATTCTAGTTTGTCACTGACATCTGTTAATTATTACAGATTGAATACTTCTCACTACCTGAGCACACAAGTCTACAGGCTTTCAGAGATGGCGATCTCTCTTCTGAAGATCTCAAACAGCTTTGGGTCTGAAAAGAAATAATAAAAAAAAGAACAGTCTCTCTTTCAATGCACTGAAGGAGGCACCTACTGGGACAAGCTGAAGATGAAGAACTCCCAAAGCCAACTGGAGAGACCTATACAGTGACAAAATTACTGAATCTTGGTTTTGTTGATTTTTGTTTATCTTCTATGTACATAATGTCCTGTTAAGTTCACTGAAGAACAGTCCAAATACATAGGCACCCCAAATTCATATGCTGTCTTTCAACTCATGATATGTTGCAGATAATTTAGCTGGCTACAGAAAGTCAGAAGCTTCTCTGATGTGTTACACCATCTTTTTTTAAGGAAAAACTAATACTGAAATAATTTAAAACATTATTAAAGCAATAGTTAATTAGTACTGACAAATTGGCATTATATGTTATTTCTTATGCCATGATCCATTGCAACACATGTTTAGCATTATAAACTTGAATAGTGGCAAAAGGTGCTTTCTTAAATATTTGTGTTGCTTGATACCAAAAGCAAGAAGCCTGAACTGTTTCCCACCAAGAACATGTAGGAGGAGCTCTTTTGGAACTGCAGTTTCCTCAGAAATACCACATACCATCCCAGAACACTTATTTCAGACACATGGAAGGAGGCAAGGTTGACACAATGAATGAGATCATGCTTTCATTCTCCCCAGTTTGCTCTTTTGCACAGCATTTGCCATCTTGCCAAGACATTTATTTCACTTTTCAGATCATTATTCATAACAAGAAGGTCTATTTTGTTTGTTTGAACAGTCATCAGCATCATTACATAGTACACGTTGATCTCTTTACATTTGTGTTCATATAAGTGTCTTGAGACACTGTGAACTGACAGATGTTGCCCTCAGTGACCAGGAGTTTGTCCTAAACACCACAATAAATATTAGGCCCAATTACAATTCTGCCTATATTTATTTTTTCCAAAATGGTTTAAACTTAGTGAAAGAATGGCATTTTCCTAAGCCAGTCCCAAAGGCCCCTCAGCAGCAGCAAAGCTCTCCACGGAATTGTAGCGGACCACAAACAGAAACATTTTAAGGCTGAATTCAACCCATCCTTTACATAGACAGAAAATGACAAAAAGAATAGAAGTATAGTTCCTTCTTGCCATGCTCTGAACACCATAAGCTTTAAACAGATGAGGGGAAGCAGCATTGTAGCACTACCCTGCACTGTTTTAGGGGCCAGCTTAATCCTGGTACCCCAAAGGGTGTCAGGACCTGTTACGGAGATATCAATTCTGAAGCATGACATCTCTCAGCTGCACATTTCTGAAGGACTGGGGAACGTTCAGGGAAAATATTGCTACAAGTTCATCTTGGATTTATCCTTCTTCTTCCTCCACAAATTTACTCCTTGCCACTGCAGGAAATGTTATCACTAAGCTAAGCAGACCTTTGGTCTGCTGTGATGTGTACATTCTAATATCCAAGTTCGTAACTTCTTTTAGGAAGGATTTTGTTTTCCTGCAGTGAGTTTCCCTCTCTCTTTTTTTGAATAGTGAGCCTCATCAGACCTCTTGTATCAGCTAACATTTTTCTCTCTCCCATCATCTCATATTCATTCTCCAAAGCATTTAAAAATATAGGTATTTAATCTTTCAAATCTGGCTTCTTTATTGCATATAGTTTTTGAAAAGCATCAGCTACTTTCTCCTATTGTTTCTTCTGATATTTTCAACAGAGGCTGCTTCCCTCCAGTGTGCTTTTGAAGCCATGCTAATTACACAGTTATCTTCTGGCATATCTGCACAGATGTGTGGAAAGACCTCCCTAGAAGCCTTAAGGCATACTTGCTCGCTGTTGATATGTCATCTGATTCAGTATATAACAGGTAATTCTGGACTGGAAACCAGGCTAAGAATGGTTTCAGCCAGATGCTGCAGCAGCAGAGAAGCTGCATATTCTTTCCCTAAATCCCTGCAGAAGGGAATGGTAAGACCTTAAACTGCATCAGCTAAGCTCACCCAAGCTTTCGGTCAGAGCTCTCCTTTAGGAAGTGTCCCTCTTAGATCTTCAAAAAGGTTATGTATTTAAAAGAATATGAAACAAAAATGGTTTTGCTATCTAATTTTCAAGGCAGTGAGCAAAAGATTTCTCGTGGGGCTTGAAGAAAATGTCACTGTACAGAGAATTTTTTTTCATAAAAACCTTTCGTGCCCAGATGAAAGTTTACTACTCTTAGTTTGCAGAGGAAGCAAAGGAAAACAAAAATAATGTACACCCTATAACAACCCCAAGACACAACAAGAAAAAAAAAGGGTGAAAAATTACTCACAGCAAGGTTAGAGTAACATAAGAGAAGAATTACAATAATGTAACATAACAGGTGTAAGAAAGCAAAATGAATGGATTAGATAGGGCTGGATCAACATAAGACACTAGCATGACCTGACCTTTAGAGCAAAGGTGCACAAACAGTAAATTACTGTCAAAAGCAGTTTATGATCTACTGCCAGCAGCAGCTAATTTGCTACAGTGGAAACAGAGGGGTGACACAAGATTACAAACGTTGTTTATATGTTGGAGAGGACAATGCAATGCATATTTCTGTGAAGCAGCAATGCTAGCCAAACAGAGTTGGCAGGCAAGGTTTTGGTGCTTTCCTTCTCAGGGTTCAGTGATGTTTCAGTGGCCCAGATGATGTCTAAAACATGTAGGAGAAAGAAAAACAAACCTCAAATTTGCTACACACAGGTATGAATACAACAGCTTGCACTTAGAGGGGTGCAAGGGTAATGACTGTGAAATGATACGGATTAGATGAGG
Organism: Colius striatus; assembly: GCF_028858725.1. Classification (NCBI taxonomy): domain Eukaryota; kingdom Metazoa; phylum Chordata; class Aves; order Coliiformes; family Coliidae; genus Colius; species Colius striatus. Next base: position 31,530,348 of record NC_084761.1, read on the forward strand.
TAACTGATTTTTGCGTGCATAGTGGGGATGGGCAAATTCCCATGGGAATAATAAGTTAAACATGTCCATACTGTATTTTCTATACGTTCAATAAATATAGAGAGAAACTAGAGAGCCTTATGTTGTGCCTGAGAAAAGATAGCTGCCTATGACAATAACTCTTAAAACCATTTTGGGTTGGACAGCGGACGCACTATAAAAGTGCTTGTCCTGTACAGAAAAACAGCAGATGATCCAAGGTCAGCAGACTGGCAAAGTCTTCCTTCAGACATGTCTTCAAGAAGATAATTTTGAAAAAAAAAAAAAAAGCCATTATCTTCTGCAGGGCATGTTAAAAGATTGTGCTGTAACCCAAAGTGTAGAAAGCAAAAAAGACCCCTAAGGAGATCTCAGATAGTATGTATGCTTGAGCTTTATTCATTTGGTCTGATGTCATAAATATATGATCCCTGTAAATGGATATCACTCCCCAGTTGGTCTTTATAGTTGCTCACAAGGTAACACATTGACAGCACTGCTCAGCGTGTACATCAATGCCTTCTGAGATGGATATGGATCATACATAGAAATTATATATTTGCATATGAGAAGGACTCTTACTTAGTCAAAACAATATTTTAAACACCAGGAGACAGACAACATAAATACAGCTTTCCCTGTGTGTTTAACTTTTAACTAAATGAGTTGTGTTTCTCCATCATGAAGCTGCTCCAGTGGCACAATGGAATGCCACTGTGCTTAGCAGAATAAAAATTTATATCTGCAAAGAGCTGACAGGCAAGTCCTCCTGGGAGTCAAGTTAGTCTAAAATAAATTTAGAATTTATCAGATGCCATAGAGTTTGCAGTTTCACTAGCAAGTAAGAAATCTTGAGGTTTTCATGATAGGAAAGTAATTGTAAACCAAATGCAATTATAAAACTATATATTATAGAGCACTGTTAGATACTCTCCAGTTACACATCAACAAAATCTCCATTAAAATATTATTTCATTCTACATTCTTTGGCTTTAAAACTGGTTTTGGCTATAGCAGCTGTAAAATTTCTGTGCTAAATTTAGATGTGAGACTCTAAATGGTGACACCCTATAAATAAACTTAAAAATTTGGTTGTTACTTAATAGAGAAGGAAAAATAGAGACAGAGAAAAAAAAGAACTTGTTTTGGTGAAGTAATCTAATTGACTTCCTCATATAACAGACCAAGACTAACCAATTACCCTTGACACTGAGGCCACCATAATAGTGTGAGAACAAAAGTCTATAAAATCTAACTTCAGCAATTGCAAAAAGCCACTTCTCGGATAGAAATCCATGGTAGTATGAAATCACAGGTACAGGAAATGCCTAATTTGACATAATGTTTTCTATTTTTTTGGCAATAATGGTTAACAAAATTCAACTATATTCTCAATTAGGAGGTATTTCACCACAGTATTTTCAAAGAATGGTACTTTCTGCTTCTGGCTACCATATTTTCCTCTTCATATTTTTCACAGAACTTGAAAATGATCCTACAAGGAGTTATTGACAAGTGATGTTTGTTTGTTACCTAAAGTGGCTAGCAGAAGCATATCCTCCTTACAGCATGAAAGCACATTATACTGATATGCTATGGAGAGCCAGAAGCCAAATGAAAATTTTCTCCCACAACCCATGTATGGAGTCTGACGATGACAATACTTTAATTACAAACCTGAAATTCAGGCTCTGCCGACTAAAAGGCTTCCCAAAGCTCACCAGTGATTCTGAGTTCATTTCTTTTTTCAAGAAGTCACAGAAATCTGAAGAAACTTCTGAGGCTTCTCAGGTTTGACCCCATGCCAAGTGCAGCTTTGAGAGCACAAGTTCTGATTATTTAGGGGTTTAGTCAAAGTTTTGACTCAAATCTCCCAATACTAAGCAAAACTCAGAGAAAATAAGAAGCCTCTTACCACTGTCATATCCCATCATCTCAGCAGTTCACTGTGAATGCTCATTCTGTGACCTCTCTAAAACCACATGATAAACCTCAGAGCAGCTAATTTATGGAAATTTATCTCTGCCTCTGCCTAATGCAGCCACCCAAGATGCTGTGATATTTCTAAATATGTAACAGAGAAGCAAGCAACTAAACTCAAGTCAGAAGCAGAGCCATTGCTGAAGATGCAGGCTTTTCTGTGGATGTTCCTCGTGTGGTAATCAGCAGACAAGAGAACTGGAAATAAGATTTCAAAGTGTGGAGAAATGGGACAAAAATTATGGTAGAGCAGATATACTGCATAGATTCAGGGAAGTGATGCATGTGAAAAAGAACTGCCCTGAGCATGGGTCAGAAGTGGCAAGGGGCAGCCTCTCTGCAAATGACATTAACATCCAGAAAATCACTCCTGACTCACCTTGTGGGGCCCAGGCAAATCTTTCCCTCCAGGGGTGACTGGCTCACAGGAACAGTAAATTTGCTCACTTGAGGTCCTTCTAGGTATTTTTTAAGCTTATCTATTTACCCTACAAAACTAATAAAATTCTTTTCCATGCTAATATTAAGAGATTTTTTTCTTTTACAATAATTTACTTTGAGCTTCCTATAGTCAAAGTAAAAAAAAAAATTAGGCTTGGTTTCAATCTGAAGTTAAGCTCCATGTTCTTTGTACTTCAGAGCTTAGCAGTAGGTTCATATAGCAAAAGCAAGTTTACACAACAGGAAGAAGTGTTATTTAGGCTTTTATTCAGCTCTTAATAAACAAATGGGGAACTTTATCCCTTCAGAGTGCCTGCTGCATGCCTGGATAGTTGTTCAGGTAAGCCAAAAGAGTAAAAGTAAGCTCACCAGAACTACAACCAAAGGCAAAGTTGTTAATACCCTTAATGTGTATAAAGAGTGGAGGAGAGCAGAGACTGTCTCACCGATTTGCTGTACTGGCTTTCTGCTATTAATCATCAGAAATTTAGAACAGATTTTCCTTTATATTCTAGATCTACTTAATGCATGAGAATGAGGCTGAGCACTAGTTACATCCTTCTGACTTTTATGGACAGTCTACACTCCTGACATGGCTTAGTTCAGTACCATATGCCTATCAGAAAGTACATTCAGTTGCCGAAGAGTACTGCTATTTCTAGCTAAAGCTGACCCTTATTCTGCAGTAGCGTCTAAGGTGGCTTTGCCTTACACAGATTAGGAAGTCTTTTGCCTTCTCTCTAGTCTGAAACTCTTAACTGAGCCTATCATAACTGAGAACAAAAATCAATCTCTTTATAAATTATCATGATAAATGACAATAATTATTGAGGTTCATTGCAATTGGATTTGCTGGAGCACATATGCAGTTAAACAGTCCTAAGAGTGAGAATTCCACCATTACTCTCAATGTGAATTTTGTGATTTAATGCCATGAAAAAAACACGGATTATTTTTTCCATTTAGGACATTTGTCACATTGTACATTGTTCCATTAACAACTGAAGAACTACTCTTTCAAGGAATCAGTGGAAAGAAAGAGTTCAGAGATAAAAAAGTTAAAAGAATGAAAAAAGGATATGGTGTCTTTTTAAGGTGAGGGCAACTGTGCTTTTGAGATCAACTTCACCCAGGCCTGTTTCATTCTCCTTTCTAAGACAACTCTAATAGCTCTTTTAGAATTGTGATGACACGTGCATGTGGATAGGAATCTTTCCTGAGCTCCCTGAATGCTCAAAAGCCCAAGAGACTGCATTTTAAGTATTTAACCAGAGCATTTGTCTTCAATGTATATATCACTTTGCAAATTGTCAGTGCAACAGAATATTCATGCCTGCTCATATGAGACCAAAGTTATACTAAACCTGACAGCAGCCGCACTGCCATCACATATGTTCTGAAATAACCTTCGGTCAAAGCCTCAGAACTGCAACTGCGCAGGCTTTCGTGTAACCAGGCCATCATGTATTTTGTTTGTTGTCCAGTACTAAGACTTGCAAACCATGTCTAGGCTTTCCTGCAACACAATTACTTGCTGATATTGTGCCAAGTTCAGACTAATGTTTTTCATGCATCATTAAACATATTCAGAGTGGGGATTCTATAAGAGGTTTCACACTAACTTGGACAGAAATTATTAAGTTTTTCATAAGTGGTCCACTTCTCAGCTTGTGGCTCTGTCCTTATAAACATTTAAAATACAACTAACGCATCAGCTTCCCAGGAAGCGCCATATTAGCTGTTAAGGTCATTCTGAAGATTAACTTGATAAAACAAATGCCTAGTAATGGCCTTCCAAATGAGGTAAAGATCTCATTTTCTGCCTTCCATTAGTATTGTCTGGCTTGTTTCTCCACATTGGCTCATTGTATGTGCATGTATAAATATATCTATAGGATTGTAGATCTGTGGGGTTTTAATAGGCTGTTGCAATTCTCTGTGAGTTATCACTAGGGAACCAAGATGATACTCCAGCCTTATCTAGCCTTTCCTCACCTCAGCATTTTGTACTGCATAAAAGGAAGTAACTCTATAATAAACGTACTTAACTTTTACAGGAGATCTCCATTATAAGAATTTAGCAAAATAGGAAGGCTCTTGGAGAGACATATCATGACAGAAAGAAACCTGAGCGTAAATATGAGGCTATGACATATGTCTTTCCTACAATGACAAAATAAAAGCCAGATTCCCCCCACATAGCAGTCTATAAGGAACTCGCATCTAGAGTGGGCTAGCACGTTGGATCAAAGCGTGGCTCCTGCTCCAATTCAGGCTGCAATCTTCTTGCTGTTTCGAGAGTTTAGAGGAAAAACCTGGGATTGAGGGCATAGACTGGCAAACTTTCACTTCCAAAATCTGTTTCCAAACATATTTTGGATCTTTATCTCCCAATTGTCTCCTAAGCACTTGAATACACTAAACACTGAGAAGCTTGACATTTATGCATGTATCATGGCTTTGTTTTGACTTGTTAATAAAGACAACTACTCAATTTTATTTTCTAGCTCAATGGAAGTTGTTATGCTGAGGAGGGAAAAGGGAGTCTGTTTTTACTTAAGTTTATAGGCCATGAAGATTAACATTTTTTATACTGGTGTAACTGTACCCACATATAGAAGTATTAAAGAAGGTAAATTTCTTTTTTGACCTATGCTGGGATAATAAAAAGTTATGAATCACATTCAGAGGAACTGTGAAGGCAAGATGTCTGGTAATAGGCTGTTTTCCATGGCCGTATTCTTCCTGGAACAAGTTCCCTCTTAATCTTAAATAGCCCAAGTCTAAATGCCAGGGCACATTGCAAGGTGCCTGTATTTGTGCAGAGTGTGGTAGAAGATAAGTATTACACCTGTATGTGAGAGAAGCATTTCAGTTTCTGTCAGAGGGCTGATTTCTGCTTGCTGCTGGGGTAAGCTGCTACTTAATTTCATGGTGAATTGTGTCAGAGCTCTGTTTCTCTTTGCAATATAAATCCCAGTAAATTATCAAACACATATATGTTTGCTTTAAACAACCCATTCTCATTGTCCATTGATGGGAAAAAATCTAACCTACTAAAATTAGTATAATCCACTAAAATCACTTTACCCTGTAGAGGCAGCAGAACATCAACAGCTTATGTAAAGTACCAACCTTTCTCAAATGGTCCAAGTTTCACATGAATTTACTATCTTTATTTTTAACACACGTATCCTCATTGAGCCTTGACCAGTAGAGAATGGATAGAGTGACACCCATTTTAAAATTCTGACACAGACAAGCTATAGGACAAATAAACTGTACCTAATAGGATTTTCAAGAAGTCTTGTATACCTCTTCAGAGGCTTCAAACACTGTGACAATCTGGCTGCTCTCTGCTAAGTCATTCGTTTTGTCCTGCGTGTATTTCACTACTATTGGTGCAGAGGTGGGAAACAAAGTCTAACACAGTTTCCAGATTGCAAGGGTATTTTACACTTTAGAAAAAGGTACTTGGTAAGAAATACCACCTCTACCAAGAAGAAAGTATAAGAAGTCTTTAAGTCATGTATAATACATTGGTAGTTGTTGAAGATTATTAATTCAAAGCAAGTTATTTACCCAAGGAGAGATAGTAGCAGAGAAAGGTATAGTTACTTAGAGATTATAATAAAATCCAATGCATGGCAGTGTCAAAGCTGTAAGAAAACTTAATTTCACTCTTCCTACCACAGGTGGATGTTATAAGGTAGAGAAGATGTTCAAAGTTTCTTCTTACTATGACTGTCTCACTACACAAGCTGGTTTTCACAGTGTCACTTTTCCTATCAACTCAAGAAGTTTGTTTTAAAATCCTCTATTGATCAATTTTCTCCTTGCTCCTTGGCCCAAATTTTCTGATTCCTGACAGTTAAGATATTCCACTGTGGAACACTGGTTTATAAACTTTTACTTAAGTACTTAAAACATGCCACTTTCTGTTAGCCCAGCAGCCTGGACCAAATGTTTCTGGTATTCTGTCACAAATTATTGTTCTTCATCAAATTTTAGAGATAATTTTGAAATGGGGAAACATGAATTACCAGCATAACACAGCTTTAGACAGTCATGTAATACTGCTCTGGTTTGCTATCATTTCCACAGCTCAATTGCTCTCAAGATTGAGTTTGACTTTTTGATCACCAAGCAGCAATATTCTATATTTTATATAGAATAATATTTTATATAGGAAGGCTTCCTGACCCATGGAATTTGTTTTTTTGTGGCTAGAGTTTCAACATCATGGTAATTCTGCTGGTCTAAATAGAGGATACCAGAGTCCCACCCTTCATCATCCTCCTGTTCCCTTTCACAGCCATCCTTTGTTCCTTTTTGCCTGCTCCAGCCCTTGTGCAAATGGAAAGTGAGTACTTCAGGGCTTTTCAGATTGATCAGGGCCTTGAACCCTCTCTCTGTAGTAGCCAGGTAAGCACAGCAGACAGGTTTGGAGATGAAAATGTATCCCCATGTTGAATGGCTTGGAACAAATAGTGCTCAGAGAACAAGTTCAGTTCATGTTAAAATGTTTCAATTCTGAACTAATACTACTTCCTATGACATACACACAAAAAAAAAAAAAATCCAAGAAAAGGACTTAATTCAGCAGGATTTAAACTGAATAGAAAATATGTGACCTGTTAAAATATGACAATCTCTTTCTGAAAGAAAATGTCCCTTCATCCTCTCCATTAGTGTACATAATGTTCATAGACATAGGTACATCTTACATAAATTACTGATGGTCCAAACAACATATGGTTTAGTTTGAATATTTTATTCAGCTCTGTCATGGGATTTAACTTTAAGTGAAGTCTTAATTCCATCTGAAAGGCCCCCAAGACTACTTCCCTAAAAACAAACTGAAATCAAAGAAAGTGTTGGACTGAATCCAGGCAACCCATTATAATTCAGAATTCAAAACGCGATGTCACAAGGAATGATCTAGAGTCACAGGAAAAGACAGAAATAGCACAAGAAAGCTTTTTCTCACACTCTGTCTAGTGTATTTCATTTGTGTGAAAAATTCTAGGGGAAACAATAGACCTCAGACATCTGTGGATTAAAATAACATATGCTATTCAAGAGTATCTCCTTGAACAGTCTCTTGTAGGCTTTGTCTGCATTTAAGAACATTTAACACAATATATCATTACTGTCCTCACTAGAAGTTGTAGGAGTGGACTGATCTGTTGTCAAGTACTCCCTTAAGGTAGGGGATATGAAAGCTCACCTACCCATTAAGCTCTTACTCAGGTTGTAGTAGCAAAGTTCCTTTTGAAAATACCGTATAAACAGGCATCAGATATGAAAGATTTCATCTACATTTCAGCTCTTAGAATCATAGAACCATAGGGGTTGGAATGGACCTCTAGAGATCATCTCGTCCAACTCCCTTACTAAAGCAGGTCCACCTAGATCAGGTCACACCGGAACGCGCTCAGACGGGTTTGAAAACCTCCAGAGAGAGACTCCACCATCTTCCTGAGCAGCCTGTGCCGGGGTTCCCTCACCCTCACAGTAAAGTAGTTTTTCCTTATGTTTAAGAACTTTTTGTGTTTTATCTTATGTCCATTACCCCTTGTCCTGTCAGTTGAGACAATAGAAAAAAGTGCCACCCCATCCTCTTGATGTAGACCTTTAAAATATTTATGTTAATGAGATCCTCCCTTAATCTTCCCTTCTCTGGGGTAAATAGCCCCAGGTCCCACAGCCTTTCCTCTATAGGAACGATGTTAGAGTTTCCCGTTCATCTTGGTAGCTCCCAAGGGAAATTTTCCCTGCCTATATTCTCTAAGAACCTGACCATATTTCTCTCCAAAATGGTTAAGAGAAAAAACAATTTAATATCATGGATTTTACATTCTCTTTGAAAAGTTGCCATTCTGAAGATGCATGGGGGAGAATCCCACATTGTTAAGCTGCCTGATTATCATCTTGTTTGACTGATCTTTCCATATGTGTCTTTACCTAACCTTGCTTTGTCTTGCTTAATGAAAACACTTGCTTTACCAGCTAAGTGCATGCCTAACTTGAAGCACATGAGTCTTGGCATCTGCTCTCATTTCCTCAAGCAATCCATTTGGCTGCTCTGTTACAGTAGTATAAGCAAGTCTTCAGAGAGCCTATGTCTACCCCAATGTGAGGCAAATAATTGATTTCAGCAGGCTGAGGATCTTTTTCTCATCTCAAATACTAATTTTTAAACCTATAATCAAGTACACAAGGGTTATGGTTTTATGCACCAAACAAAGCATCATAAAGCCCAATGTTACAATTAAGTTTCTTCTTCAAGACCTGCCTTGTAAGCGAGATGATAAGGTCTTTTTGATGTAGGTTTTTGTCCCTGCCACTTGTTAGTGGCCTACACTAGATTCTTCTCTTACTCGTATTGCTTAGCAAGAAAAAAAAATATAGGCACCTAATGAAGAGCTCAAAAGGAGATTCAAATCATCTAGACTTCATTTTTAGTTCTGCAAACAGAGGGCCTCAAAGCATTTTAGTTTTGTCATTTATTTTGTATTTGTAAATCCTACTCTGAGTGTAAGGGGATTATAAGAACTGCTGGGAACAAGGGAATAATAATCCTTACCAATATACCCTTTGAAATGCAGACCTTGAGTTCCCTAACGGTAAATCTTTCCAGTGGATTAGTCACAGCGACTCACTGCAAGAACATCATATCTCTGCTACAGTTAAAAGTCTCTTCCAAACATATTTAAAAACATTTACTTCACTTATAAACCAGCCATTTTTCAATTGATGTTGTGCTGCTAGCTGATTACTGAGAAAAGTTATTAAGTTTTCATTTAAAGACATTCAAGGTTAAAAAAGATTTTCTTTTGATTCATTAAGTATCTACAGGCCTTTTCTACATACATTTACACTAGAATAAATACTGAATTGTTTCACTCTTTAAACTGCATTAGAGGAGAACTCCAGAAAGAGTTGATTTGGGGGCTTTTGACTAACTCATAAAAATAAATAGAGAGAAAGTGGGAGAAGATTCTTCAAATGATGACGTGAATCAGATAACTTCATCAAACACTTGATTTAGGTACTGTATTAACAGGCTGAAGAATAGTGTTATAAACAATGTCCTAATTAGAGGCAGAATGTATATTCACTTGGTGTCCTAAAGAACATCCTTAAAGGCAGTGTTCCTTTTAAGACCATATCACAAGTAGTTCCTTCTTTGCCAGTAGTGTTTCAGTTAGCTGTCACCATTGTAAGTGATATTTATTCATTTAACTAAACTGTAAATCTTTTCTTTACCCAGTGATTTTGGTCCAGCATTGATATGAAGTAAAATGTTTACTTGTGAAAAAGAAAATAAGTTCATTCTTTATAGGATTGCATTGAATCACATTAAAGAAGTTGTAAGAAATTCACTACATCTAAAATGCAATTTCGGACCAGGGCTGAGAGGTATCACCTAGCCTTTGCAAATCGCCTAAATCAAGGCTCTTTAAACTTAAAACAGGAGAGGAAGGACTGAAATTCCCTGTCAATTACTTTTTAAAACCGGAGAAAGAGGAACTATCCCACAACTTGTCAAATCAAGTCTGGCTGGAAAAGGAAAAAGATTACTCCCAAATATAGAGAATTCAGGTACATTAACTGCAGTATTGCAAGACAAAAGAGAGAGTTAATCTCAATAATAACATCCATGCTATTTGCATTTGCTCTTATATCAAACTATGTGGCATAAAATGCATTGTTCATCAGCCATGTTATCAAACCAACTTGACAGCAAATTTTAAAAGCACTTTAAGATGCTTTCACTGTGGAGACAATCCAAAGAACATACGCAATCAGAAATATTGAAATATTATAACTATGCATAACTTGTACTACATTTGCTTCTTTTTTTAATTGCATGTTTTATTTTTACAAAAATATCATGTTTCTTCCTTAATATCACCTCTGTTTATTCATATTACCAGTGAGCATGTCACTACTGAGATTTCTAGTTTTGTGAGATCTCTATGCCTCTCTTGCTTTCTCTGTTTCATTATTTTCAAATGAAATGATATTAATATTATCCTTAAAATATTATTCTCAGATGCAGTCTTCACAAACAAGTCCTGCTCTAATACCTTCACGAAATTTATCTTTGAGCAAGGACTTCACGGTAGCAATTTAAGACTCTGAACACTAACTGTGTTTGAATTTCTTCCAATTCAAGTACAGTTGGCTGAGAATTGATTTTCCATTGCAATGTGGTGTTGGCATGCCTGCACTGAATAGAGTAGGCTGCCTGCCAGCCTTACCACTGCCATGCAGGAGTAATCGCAAAATATTATATAGACTTACAAGTTTAGTTCTTTGCAAGTTACTCAAACTTTTTCTTGACTAGAAGCAATATTGTTATTAGGTTGATGTTCCTTCCAGAGGAAACTAAATCATTACAAATTCCTGACTCTAAAAAAGAACTTTAATTGATGCCATTTTGAAGAAACTCTACTACAGACACTTTTGTACAGTCTGATCTAGATTCTCCATAACCATTTCTAAGGTAGGGATGGTACATTTGCTACCTGGGTATAAGACCTAGTCTGAAACCTCTTTGTCTTTATTCTAAGGAAAACACTGAAATTTTGTGCTTAACATCAGTGACTGTGGTTCCCTAACGTCATCTTTTCACGAGTTACATACAGGGTAGGTGCTGATGCAAAACGACAGTTTCAAAAGTATTTTAAGCCTAAGGTAGGAATTTCACTTAAAGACAGATTTACACTCCACTGAGCTACCAGTCCCTTACCTACAACTAAGACACAGCCTTTGTGCCACTAGAAGTACAGGAAACAGGATCAGAAAAGCCACTGGGGCTAAGGGGACCAGCTTACTGAATCCATTCCAGCTTCAAATCGCTCCCCATGAAAACTGTACTGGCACAAATAAGGGAGTGGGAAGAAACAGAGAGGAAAAGATGGATCGCTTCTTTTGTTAGTGTGCCAGCATAAAGCACTCAAAGCTCTCACCTAAGGGTCATTTTGACACTTGTGCCATCCAACAAGACTGTGATTCCACAGACAGTTTTCACTTCATATCCACTCTCATTGCACCATCCTGTCTTTTTATCCCCTTGGTGGTACAGGTAAAAATACTGGGGAAGTACTTTTCTCGGGTAAAGAAGTGACTATGGAATTTTCAGTGTACAGATGAATTGGAGGGAGATAATTCAGGTCCCAGTGTTTACAGAAATTCGGTGGATTTTGGGATTTTTTTAATTTATTGATTCAAAGCCTTCCTTCCAACACATTGTTGAGGAACAGATCTACAAAATAAAAATCATGATAATAATTTTAAAAAAAGATAAAGACAGAGAGAGAGAGAGCAGAAAGCTTTAAGGAGTTTGAGTATCAAAGTCAAAACTTATAAATCTGAAAATTCCCATTAAGTCCCTACCCTGGACATGGTATAGGAGAATTCTGTATCTCTTCTGTCCTTTTGAATTTGAAACTTTTCCTGACTACCTAGAGTTTTGCCCGTGCTCAGCCCAGAACTGCCAACTATAACATCAACAAATGGAAAAATATATTCTCCCAGTGAAGATAATGAAATGACTCTACCTAAATTGCTTAAGCATTTGCAGACTTTCTCAGGGCATAACAAACTCTATTTCTCAAAAAAAAATGCACTTTGGTATCACTCTCAAGACTCCACTATATTTTGCTCCCATAGCACTTAACTGTTCTAAATACTGGGTAATATACTATCACCACCTGTCTTGTCCCCTCTTTCTGATCACATTTTCCTGATTAATCAAACAGTGGTCAAACTATGCATTATTCTTTCCTATTTTGGGAGAAAGACACTGAATTCCTGACCTCTGGGTATGTGCTCTAAAAAATTAACTACTACATAATGAGAGATCATCTTGCAAATAGGTTTTAAAATAACTTGAAACTTTCTTAGACCTTAAAAAGTCACAAATATTCATCAGGTTAAAATAAATTAACAGGATTTAAGGTATATATATGCTCAGAAATATTTAAGTACATTCATGCTGGTATCATCTACCTGGATTTTGAACCATTTTGAGTAATTCCTTGCATAGAATTTATGCTATTCTGGATTTCATTTTGAGGAGACAAACTTTTCTCACATTCACTGTCAGTTCCAGGGTGAAAAAAAAATTGATTTCACGATGGTGAAATCACCAGGCTTTCGGTGCTCATAATGACTTGCCAGTGATATGTGGTAAGTAAATCTGAGCAATCAGAATTTCATTCCTTGCTGCAGAGTCTTGTATACACCTGCTAAGTCACCAGAGGAACAAATTTCATAATACAGAGAGTTATAATTCCCTTTTAGCCTTGGGTTATAGCACTGGGAATCACTTGTGATACAAAGAGCAACTAAGCTGAATAAGGCCTAAAGACTTTGAAATATACACAAATACACTTAACATATCTAGAATGGGAATAGATCAAGGTATTAAACTTCAAGGTATTAAACTCTAAATCTTCCTATCACAGATCTCATGAAAATGGAGTCAAGGTAAAAAGAACTTATTTTTTTAGTTGTTTGCACAAATATAGTGTATTGAGCTTGCTTTCAACTTCATCAGCACACCGCCACATATTCTCAGAGCTGTGCTGACATCATTCCAAGATGCTACTGTGGGAAGATATTAAAGTACTATTTAAATAGAAGTTCTTAGATAAAAACAGTCTTGCCTAGATTCTGTTACATTTAATAAACAGGAAAACAAATCAATGTTGCCAAATGGGAAAGGATGAGATCAATAGGAGGAGAAAACACATTTTCTAGGCATTAAAAATCCAAAAAGTAAAACCAGAAGTCTAAAAACTCTGAACAATTACCTGTCTATATCCTTTTAAATAAAAATTCATGGCATTTATAGAATGCTAGATATAAGATAATATCTAGCGTCTGAGTGCTTAACATTGCAGTTTTCTGATAATGTACCTCTAAATGCTTAAACAGAGCTTTGTATTCATCAGCCATGATTTATGGAAGTAGTAATTCCTCTTCTCCCTATATTTCATGCCATTAAAAAGAAAGATTGGTCTGTCAGTTGAAATTCTATTTCTTTGGGTAGAGTTACAAGAACAGTAAAAACTATAGGTGACCTACATTTCAGAAAGTTATTTTCTGAAGATTAGCTACATTGATACTGAATAAAAGTCTGAGTTGTCTTGAGCCCCACTCACAGCTCTCTCATTTTTCTGTCCAAGCTTCCAGAAAGTACATGAAGCAATCCCGCTGGAGCTGGGGGGAGAAAAGTATACCAAAGCACTACAAAGCAGACAATTTTAGAAAAAAAGAGTTTGTCTTTTAGCATATTTAGCACCTTAATTTCCATTACATCATTGTCTTATATCTTAGTATGGACACCAACTCCAAGTAAAAGAAATCATAGAATACCAGGTTAGAAGGGATCTCCATCCTTTCTTGGCAAAAAATGAACTATCCACTGCCGTAGAGCCTACATCACTATCTCAGTCTAAAGGAAGAAGAAACATTTAGTGACTGCCAACTTATTTCCAAAGCAGAGCAAGATTCTTGCACACTGTAGATTTGTGAATGGAAGTAGGAGTAACATTTTAGCAGTTGTGGACATTCGCATCACACCTATGGAATCTGTTAAAATAAAGCCAAATTCATGCATATGTTCTTATATTGCTGTGTCTGTGAACTCATTCAAATATTGCAGTAGATTTATTCACAACTCTCCAATATAAAGGCAAGAAATTAAAAAAGGCAGCCAGTCTGGACTGCATTGAGAGTCTGTTCTTACTAGGTTTTGACAGAAGTAGGAAGCAGCCACTTTAGCAATACAGAAGAGAGACAACTGGTACTGTAGACATCATTAAGACATTGAATAGAAACATAACAACTGATCAATGCAGAGCAAAGAGTCTTGAAGTACCTTGTTAGCCACAGTCTGAAGCAGCACTTCAGTCTTCCTTTTTAATTACTTTATCTCCAAGTCACCCAGAGCTCTTTCTACATAGAAAAGTAATTCTGGGAAATGGCTTCCTTTTAATGCTTTTTACCATGCTCTATAGCAAGTACAGAGGGGTGACCTAGTTACACAGTACCTTGAGATCAAGTGCTATGTATTACCTGCTTGGAAACATCTGCTGTGCTCATACATTATGAGTTATCAGACAGATAGGTATATCACTCGCTTAAAAGGCAGAGTTCCACATTCACATTTAGATCTTTTGGCAACGTTATGATTATCACCAGAAGTTAATCACAGAACTTTTGCCAGCTAAAACTTAAGCAACTTCACAGAACCACAGAAAGCCTGAGGTAGTACTTTTGAGCATGTAAAAGGGGATTGTTTTTCCTTGAAAAAGGTTTTAAATTTTGTTACTGTAGTTTTATGTTATTTAATGACTGTTAAAATAGTAGCACAAGTTTCAGACCTCCAGCCATACAGCCCACTGTTTTGGTTTTTCAGTAGCTGGTGGTAGAAAGCATCCTAAAAACCTTTAAACTATGCAGTTAAAAATGTAGAAACATCATTTCAAAGCCTAACGAGTATGTATCCTTGTTTTCATTCGTTCATTCGTTAAGAAACCCGCCTCTTCACAGTCTGGCCTAGCTACCACAAAAATAAATGGAAAATGAGGAGAAAAACTCAGCTTAACTTTTGAGACGTCTCAGACGTCCAACAGTTAAGCTCTCAAAGGTTTGCTTGCATGAACAGTCAACTGAGAAACTCATTCTTTGCCCTTCCTATTGCAGTTTCTCAGTCCTGTACACCTGTTCCCTGTCACTCTCATTCTTCATCACCACCTACCATGTGAAAGGAATACTGTACAGAAACACACCTGCAACCAGAGGAGAGCTTCCAACACAAAGGATTTTGTGGATCAGCATTTAACATGCTAGAGACCCTGCAGAAGGATTTAATGGCCCCTAGGCTGCAAAGATCCGACAGAAACAAAGTTTTTGTATATCTCCTTCTGTAAGGAAATGCACTCGACTCAATACTCATTTAAGAGGCAGTGGTCTCTAATTCCTACATTCCAATGAGTTTCTCATTTAGCAGGAACCAGCTTTTCCCTCTCACAGTTTGAGGACTTTGAAAAAAACACTCCCTCTCAGATCCTGAATCTTGCTGAACTCAAAGGTATAACATCACTTCTTTCCTCCCAGTCATAGCAGTGTATACCAAGAAAAGAAAACGATCACCAACCAAACAAAAAAACCCACAAAAAAAAATCCTGTAGGTATTAGCCTACTGATAATACTGAAGGGCATGCTAAGGAAACGGAGAACAAGTACCATAAAAGCCATCCAAAATATATATTTTAGATGGATGGACAGTGTTTCTGCATCAAACCATTTCCTACACATTTCTGAGATGAAAAACCGCTCACTTCATAGTGCAAATTCTATTTTCAGAGACATGGATAAATAATTTTGTTAGAGTCCAACTATTTCACAGCCTCTACAAAAGTCTGTCAGTTTTGTGGCACCTTTCCATCTTATGAAGGTTACAGTATCACCACATTGTTTGAAAATGTTAACTATACATCAGTAAACATTTATGTACGTTAACTTGCTTGAAGACTTGTTCCCATAGAAATCAGGTTTTTTCTCTTTGGTAGCATTCAGGACTGACTGACCCGTATTTCCAAATACACAAAAAGACACTAAAAAAAATACAATGATAGTTTAAAAACAGTAACTACAAGGGAGGTATTCCATGAAATGTTAGGCAAGATATAGGCACCACTACTTCTATTTACTTCAGTAGGCTTTAGTAGGTAAAAGATTTTATTCACCTAATGAAGGGCAGTAACAAGAGAGACATAATAAAGCACTGAGCTTGGTGAGGGCTTAAAGAAACAGAAAACAATGAAACGAAAGCAAGTCTGGTGTTCTTTATTCCAGCTGTCATCTTTACCCTGTATAAGCATATGCAGACTCTTCACATTCATTTTTACAGCTAATTCCCTTTGTACTCAGTAGAGTTCCTCACTAAGCATAATTTAGTAAAATTCATTAACTTCTATGTTGAGACATCGGTACACAGGAAATTACCTCTGACTCTCTTGCCTTAATGTACCATGCCTCAAGAACATGGAAAGAGAAGTTTTTATTGGTCAATCTCCACCAAATTCAGCTAAGCTATCCCAAAACAAAGCTCAAATTTTCAGAACAGATCAAAGCCAAAAAGCCACCAGAATGTCATCAGCTGTACATTTAAGAGAACTGTCGTTCACTACCTATGGGAAGGCAAGATGTGAGAATCAAAGTAGCATTTCTGAGATCTTTTTGAAATGTTTCTACTGAAGAATATTATAAATATTTTATTGGGAGAACAGATAGAAATTTCAATTGTCCCTTAAAAAGCTATTGTGCCAAATTTAGAGATTAAGTTAAACCATTAAAGTATCAAATGCAGAGATTTTAGTCTCGCTTTTATTGGAAATCAAAATGCAATTTTAAACCATGGAGCCCCTACTGATGCCTCTATAATAGAAGCATTTTGGAGTTGGACTCAAATGGTTTATACAGCTCAAATTGACATTGAAAAGAAGAGATCTAGTCTTGGAATAAAATAGTAATTTTTCTAGATAAAAAGATAGCTGTAAAGACTCAATCTTATTGAAGATACAGAAGAGGACAGTTGTTGTCTTTGATTATATTTTACTAAGTATGAATCAGTTTTAACATACAAAGACAACAAAACAGAATAGATTAATGCTCACCATGTGGGGACATATGCAGATGATAAGGATGATCACAGCTCCTCATTTCAGTTATAATTTCAGCATGTTGCTACTACAGATGTCTGCCAGGCTTAAGGAAACAATTTCAGACTATCAGTAAAATCTTTATTTAGGAAAGAAGAAAAGAATCCAAGATGGAAATCAGAGGGTTTTTTGCACACAAATTGAAACAGGAATCAACTATTCCATATCTGAATTAATCCTAAAGAATACAAGATGGAAATCAGAGGGGTCTTTGTACACATATAAATTGAAACAGGAATCAAATATTCCATATCTGAATTCACCCTATTTGCCATATGACATTTGAGCTTTCTCCTGACAGTGAAATTCTCATGGAATTTGAGTATATGCCACTCAAGGAAAGATAAGGCAGCACTCACTGATGACCAGCACTGGCTGATGTGATTGCTAAACCTCTCTCCATCATTTTTGAACAATCATGGAGGACAGGCAAGGTGCCTGAGGATTGCAGAAAGGCCAATGTCACGCCAGTCTTCAAAAAGGGCAGGAAGGACGACCCAGGAAACTACAGGCTGGTCAGCCTCACCTGCATCCCTGGAAAGGTGATGGAACAACTCATCCTGAATGTTATCACTGAACATATGAAGGAAAAGATGGTTATTGAAAGGAGTCAACATGGATTCACCAAGGGGAAATCCTATTTGATCAACCTAATAGCCTTCCATGAGTGCATAACTGGCTGGCTAGATGAGGGGAGAGCAGCAGATGTCATCTACCTTGACTTCAGAAAGGTTTTTGACACTGTCTCCCATAACATCCTCATCAGAAAGCTTAATCAGTGTGGCTTGGATGAGTGGACAGTGAGGTGGATCGAGAGCTGGCTGAATGACAGAGCCCAGAGGGTGGTGATCAATGGCACAGAATCGAGTTGGAGGCCTGTGACCAGTGGAGTTCCACAGGGATCGGTTCTGGGGCCAGTCTTGTTCAACATCTTAGAAGGTCCCTTCCAACCCCTACTATTCTATGATTCTATGACTCGGGTCACAGCACCTAGACAGAGCATCCCAAGACAGTCCACACTATGTATTAGTTAAGTGACCACTTTTGCAGAGGCAGAAATAAGGACATTATACTGAACTGTACATTTGACTTAAGATCATAGGGAATAAATGTCTATAAAGTTATCACAAACAGCCAAAACTACTTCTCTCCAGCACTGAAACACATGCAGATTGTTCCAGTATTCTAAAGTTTACTTGCTAGATTGTGTCCATTTAATTATTTAAAGAGTACAGTAATTTTTAATCTCTGCTATCTCACAACAAAAAGTATAAATAAAAAACAATGTTATTCACAAATTTATCTGTTATATTAATCCTTAATCCAAAGTCACAGAAAAGGATATTAGAAGCGCTTTATGATATATACAGAGCGAGAAGTTTGAATTTGCATGAATGAGAGAGGTAAACACAAAGTAAGTCTTGGTGATTTTTAACATATTCTGCAGGGTACAGACTTGCATAATAGAAGAAATTTATTTCTGCCTACTTTTCACTGTGTAGTTGAATATTGATACTCTGGAGTATCACAAGATCACAAGAAACTCTATGTAAGTCTAGAAATTTGCAATATTGTGTTGAAGCCAAATACTGTGAAGGAGAAACCTGCAATCTCTGAATAGAACTGTTAGATGCTAAGCAAAATATTTTTTTGTATTATTAATTAGTAAACTAATCTGTCTGGTTGTAAACCGATTTGCAAGAAACATAACACTCTAGTCCTGTCTGTCCGTGATAAGAGACAATGTGTTTTGAGAAAATATCTGGAATGAAAAAACCTGACTTTGAGACTGTCTGAATAACTCTATTCCTCCTTGTACTGAACTGTATAGCAATATTGTATATACACGTACACACGCATAGTACTCATTTCCACTACATATGTAATGCTTTCATTCACATTATGTAATCGATTATCACTACATGAGATAAGACTAGTATACTGTTATGACACTAGGGATTACTCATACAGCGATAGAATTACAATAGGTATAATACAGATCATTAATCTTTTAGGTATGTCTGTCTATATTATTACTGATCAAATTTTTAAAAATAATTTTTTTCTACCAATATCAGTACTTTGCTTGCTCTCTGGTCTCCAACCCAAATCAAAGAAGCCAGCCTTAAATCTGTCATGGTTTAGGTCCATCTTGGAACAAGGACCACTATCAGCCATAAGTACCAATGGCCTTTGGAACCTCCTAAGGCCAGTAAGGGCTTATTCACCACCTATAGTCCTGCACAAAAGAGACAAGGCTACTCAACTTGGGGAAGAAAACAAAAACGAATTTACTCCACCACCAACCAAAAACATAACATTCAGAAAACAACATGATGATGAAGAGTACAACCAGCCCTTAAGGACCACCTTTCTGCCACCCCTCCTCTCTTCTCAGGCTCAGGCACCTGATCCACACGTCTTTTCCTCCTCCTCCAGCGGAGACACAGCAGGTCAGGGAATAGGGGCTTCAGTCAGCCTTTTCCTGATGGCTTCAGCTGCTTGCCTTGTTCCAAGGCAGGTGGCCTCCTTGCCAGTCCTCCCTGCTCCAGCACGGGGTCCCACATATGCCAGGCAGTCCTGGCATGGCCATTCCAATGTCCATTTATCCCAAAGGCTGCAGCTCCTCTCCACCTCTCACATGGGTCTGCTCTGCAGCCCACAGGTTCTCCAGCATGTCCTGCGCTGTGGCTGCCTCCTCACACAGTCTCCTGCCTGTCTGGGTGCACTCACCCAGAGCTGCTGCTGGCTCTCAGTCCTGCCATTACCCTCCACGGGCTGCAGAGGGATCTCCAGTTAGGTGCTTCTCCTTCTCTGACTGCAAGGTCCACATGACCACCTCCATCTCATACCACCCCTCCACCTCCTCTTCCACTGTAGATTTCCCATCTTAAATAATGATGGCAGAGGTGTCAGATTGGTCCAGTTGGGCTGGAGCTGGATCTACCTCACAGCTGGGAGATATTTCTAGAATTGCTTATAAGGGCCAGCATTTCAATCCCCTTCCCATTACCAAGCACAAAGCAGCTCCATACAAACCCATTACAATTTTAAAATAATTAACTATTTCCACCCCCTACAACCTCCCCCCTCAAAACTGCCATACCCTAAATGGTGTATGTGTTTCCAATGTCTAGCATTTATAAACATCTAACTATTGACTTTTACTTATTCTTCTTATTTGTCAGGAAATCACAAGCTGTATACTTCAGAAAACAATTATTAGGAATGGAGACTGCAGAAAAGTCACCAGTGACCTTCACCAAAGGTGAATTCACATTTAAGAGAGCCACTATTTGGCAAGACAAAGGAGGAAAGAATCCACCAAGAATTTTCTGATTTGGGGAAAATTAAAGGCACACTGTTAAAAGAATGGATTGCAAAACTATGTTGCAGAGTAAACTTTGCTGTGCTTGCATTTAACAAAACAAGAGAATGCAACAGCAGAGAGAAGGGAAAGAATGAGCTGTCAGATGCAAGCCATCCCTCAGATTGTCCTAGATGAGTATGTTAGTAATTCACTCAATAACCATGGGCTAATCACATATGTGAATGAAGAAATAACTTAATATACTCTCCTTCTTCAGCTGACTAAGCAAAACCCTATATTCTTACATGGGAGTTACCTCCTCTGCGTTGTGCCTTACCTATTGCACACTTCTCCACACCTTCAGAATTTTATCTTCTTCTGTCCCATGTGTTACTACAAGTATATGGCCATCCTCTTCTCCATCTTTAACCTTCCTTTTCATCATATTTTGTCTGTAGAAGACCTCTTTCCTTTTCAATCGCCCTGTCACAGTAGCAACATTTAACAAGGATAAGCATAGCACAGCCCCTGATGCACTATAACACTCTTACAGGTTAAGCCAGACAGACAGTCCTTTGTCTCCCTCCCTGGTTGCAAGAGGTATACTCACCAAACTTGTCAAACATACACTGTGCAGAACACCCAAGGGTTCACCAGGTTTGAGTTATTTTGGATCAACTTATTATCCTTGTCAGACCCTGCAAGTCATCATCACTAGTCCTGAACACCTCTCTGGAGAGCGTGGCTGGCAGCCATCATTCTGAGAGCAGCAATTGCCTTCTTCCTCCCCGTGTGGATTTATTTTGGCAGTTATCTGTATGCTCTACATACTGGAGAGCATAACCTGATCATTTCAGAAGAAGATTTGATTCTATCAATGACTTCTGCTTCAATCTACCAATGTGTCATTTTTATACACAGTTTTTGTACAGGGTATACCAATACCTCAAGTTTAGATTTCTGCTGCAGTCACTTTTTTGGGAAAAATGTACAGTATGAAAAGTGCTCCTATCAATATTGTATTAAGACTATGAATACATAACTTAATTGTTTCTAAGGGAGCTAATTTCTCTTTGCTACTGCATTAGTTAATTAAGGAGAGTCTCATAGCAAAACCCCAATCTTTTAATAAATTTATATTAAAGCAGAATCTGTATGTCTTTCATATGTGGTTAAAATCCGGTTAGCAACAATACTCCATGATAGCTCATTAACTAAAAGCAAATGTAAGCTCATTAAGTGCCACAGGACAGCTAAGGTGATATTCATTTGAAAAATCACGAACATCAAGGGATGCAGCTCAAGTACTGTTGATGGTAAGAATGAAGCTGGGAGCATCTGGTTATGTATCACTACTGTATAGCAGCAAGATTTGTCAGACATTGTTGAGTGCAAAGTTGTTCATAGGCCAATTAAACCACAGCCCTCAGGGACAACTGAGAGATAGCAGGGGAAAGAAAAAAAAATATGTTTTCCTGGTGTACTACTTGATACAAGAACAATTATGACATAGCACTGCACATGGACTGAACATTTATATCAGCATAGCAAAATACTAGGTAAACCAATTCCAAGGAGTAGAAAATAAGAAGAGTGCCAAACCACACTGACTTTCTGCTCTCCCAGAAGAATATCTAAGAAAATCTTAACTTGAGATATTTTAATAATCTTTTTTTTTTTAAGTATGGAGGCTATATAAAATCATATATTTAATCTTATAGTTATTCTTATCTCAAATTTATCTTCTATTTATTTAATCTTGCTGAAGTAAGGTATTTTTCACTATATGTTGATAGAATATTTAAGAATTATTTAGATATATGGTTCAAAGCTCTTAACTTATTCTATCAGTAATCAAAAAATATCTATTTGTATTTAACTATTTTCATTATTCTTCAATATTACTGTATTCACTACTATTGTATTCACTATTAATAACTATAATTTATCTTCTTATATAACCACACCATTAGGAAATATATCTACAGATTCATGTTTTAAATAAAAGTAGGACATTACTACTATCCATTTCAGCTAATTAAAAAGCCGATTTTCACCTCTCTGTTTAATGAAGAAGAGTATAATGCACAAATATGACCACTGTTGCAAAACCAGGGGAAACACAGACAAATTATAGTAGCTTTTAGACATATTAAAGAAATTTCATCCCAGCAGCACCAGAGCCTATGAATTTAAAATGACATATCCATTGAATCCAGAATATTTTTTTAATTCAACACTATGTAGTCAAAACAATTGCCAAAATGGAATGGATTTAAAAATCCAACTCTTGTAAAGTTGAAGATTCTCATCGATTTCTAAATTTTATTCAGGAAAGAGGTATAATCAAGACTGTAAATGCTCTGATATAGTACTAATAACTACTGACTTATTACATATGTTAGGTCACGCACAGCAAACAGTATGTTTTCAGATACATGATTTCATTGCAACATAACTATTTGGTATATGTTTGAATTATCCTCTCCTAGACATGTCCTGAATCTACCTCACACATGAAGCATGGCTGATCTGGCCAAAGTGATTTCATGGGACATTCTTCACATGTTTACCAGGTACAGGGATTTTAAACAAATTTAAGGAAAAAATGCACACCCCAAAAACCCCAAAATACCCAATACTTACTTATTTGACAATGTTCCCTAGAAAGTCATAGCACAAGGATTTCAATTTGTCTCCTAATAAATGTCCAATAACTTCCATGGGAACTGGTAAAAGTGCAGAATAATGTGAAAGAAACCCATTTCAGAATATCCCACGGTGGTTAAACTACTCTCCGGCATGTATGAAATTCATTCCTCAAAACTGGGAAGAACACACAAATGTTTTCTTGCCAGCATAAAAAGACAGTAATAACTGGAATAATTTTTATTAGGAATGGAATCTAAATATTATTATTCTCACTCAAAATGTTTTTCTATTTTTATTTTTATTCAGCTTTGTAGAGTTTATTTTATTTCCTTTATTTTCAGTAAGTAAGGTTTCATAATATCTCTCCTACTTAATATTACTCTCTAGTCTTTGCTCAGACTTGAAACTGCTATCTCTTCAGCCAAAACAATATGCTTCATCAAGAACTACACACTTCTGTCATCCAGAAAAAATCCATTCATGTTACACTAACTTGAAAGCAATTAGGCACTACAATAGTTCCATTCCCATGACTCTTAGAAACTACCAGGGTCAGTAAACAGAATATTTTTAAATCTAGACTTTATCTAGTCTAATCTTACATTAGGAAGGGGGTAAAGGTTCAAAATTTCAAGAATAAAACTTGAAATGTAATAACTAATAAGATTCAAAGGCAAGTTAAATGCATCCTTGACATACCCAGGCACATCATCTTTTCCTCTCCAAATCTTGAAGCTCATAGATGTTACAGATCTTCACACCATCTGAAATTAAAGTTACTCTTGCAGATTGTCATCTGTAATGCTCTCAGAGTACCACAAAATTTCTAACACTGTCTTCAATGTTCTCTGGTATGGAAGTGTCTAGAAAAGTTTGTGATTTTGAATGTCTGCCTCAGTAGACATGGTTATGTCCTTGTGCAAGCATTTTACAATTAACATCACTGCGGTGTCTTTGGCTTTCACTTTATATTTAACATCACTGTAGTGTCCTTGGCTTTCATTCCAGACATATTTCTGAGCACTGATTTTTATACTAGCTGAGCAGTCTGAGAAAAAAGTACTCTCAAGCCTGTGATGAAGGGTTTCTAAATGTGATTCTTTGTTCTTCTGTGTTAGTTGTGATTTAAAATGGCATCTCCCTTTTCTTCCATCATAGAAAACCTTCACTCTTACATTATTCTTAGCTTGGCCCATCTGCAATGCATAAACACATTAGCTTTTACACTTACTCTAACTCCATTAAACTGAAGATAACCAGTACTTTAAATAGCATATCTACTCAAAAACCCAATTGTAGCCATATGTTTAACAGCAAAACTTACAAAGCTTTAAGGGAGTTTCCTTACCTTTCTTCTGTACTCTTTGTTATTATCTGCTATTTCATTCTTCTTGAGTTCACTGGTACTTATCACTTAGAATTACAATACTTTGGACCTGAGAGGGCTTGATTTTTACACAATTCTGAAAAATATTAAAAATATGTTTTTATGCTATTTGATTGGGAGACTAAAGGGAAAACTTCAAAGAGCTCAAACTCCCCTAGGATTTACATACTTTAAAATAACAGTATCTCTGTATTGCCAAGAGGAGGTGGGGAGGAAACAACAGACCTTTAAATTAATATGACACTGGCAGCAGGTTTTTACAGACTACATTGAGGGCTGTGTGCTGACTCCCTGGCTTAATGAACAGTTTGATTTAAAGCTTAAAATTATTAAGTCTTCTCCCAGAGTCATAAATAATGCACTTTATAATATTCCTATCAAGCATATAAAACTACATTTGTCTTCCATTAACAACACACTTTAAGTAGCCTGACCTCTTCAGATATATAAGAACACGCAATTAGTGCAATTTGTCACAGGTCCTTTACATTTTAATAAGATGTAATTAATTGTCTGTTTAGTCTAATTAACTTTGAAGCCTTGACAGTTCTTGCTCTCTGGTATAAAGCACAGCTCCTTATTTGAATTGCTAATATTGGACAGAGTGCCTCCATACAACAATAAATTTCAATATGTGTACCTTTGCAGGCTAAGAGACACTGGACTAACCTACCAATATTTGCATTAACTTTTCTAAAGCTTTTTTATCAATCTGTGCTAATATACGAGTAAACAATATGTAGGAGTCAATGTGTTTGTGAAACAATTGGAATTACTGTACATTACTATTAAAATTCTATTAATAATCTCACAGCCCAATAATTCTGACTGTTTCAGTCATACTGATCATGTTTCACACATGATTTAACAAACAAGTTACAGACTCAGGCCAATAGAGTAAAATTTTTACATTTTTGAAGCTAACCTGAAGCTCATAAAGAACATAGTGAGATATTAAACAGATGACCCTGAAAATATGACATTTAACTGATCTGAGAAAGCTTCAATTGCATGGAACTAACATTTAACAGAGTTAACTGTTAAAAGTTCTGGAAGAATGATTTTTTTTTAATTATTTTTAGCTGTATGAGATAATTACAATATATCTTGATTTTAATGAAAATTATTACTAAAAAATATTACAGGATTATTTTATATTCTCTCTCTCCTGATGATTTTAAGCACTTAGAGGAGTGAATTTGCAGATGACAAATGACATATAATTCAACTGAATAGTAAATAAAGGTCAAGTTCTGACATCTGAATTAAAGTCACATTCTGTGTAAAAAATACTACAAAAATTAATGATCTTCAGAACTGTAGAAAGAAGAGAATGTGAGAATCTGCACAGAAAAGAACATGTGGAGAACAGAAACCATTTGATGAAGTGTTGATTTAAGTTCAAAAAGAATGTATATAACACATTCAATGGAAGTTTTTGCAAGTTGAAATAATATTTTTTATCCTAAAAACAGGAATAATTTCACAGTCTTGGGTTCTGAACATAGTCCTCACAGAATGCCAAGTGAGGGGATGCATAAATCTCACCTGCTATAACATATAGACACTGACAGGGACAGAATGAGCACCAAAGCAAACACGAGGTAGAAATGATTTTTTATTACTTTAGGTATTTCTAGATGTCAGATAAAAATGAAAGCACTGCTAAAAATTTTACAGAATGACAGCTGTGCCTTATGGATAACATTCTATAGTTTGATATATGAGGTAGAAAATGTGAAAAATATTGTGAAGCATCACCTTGACATGATGATGGAATGCCACAGGAAGTGTGCTAACTCCAGAGGAATGTGACAGACCACTGTTAAATAAAAGAAGGAGTCCAACAGAGAAAAAAAAAAAAAAACACAACAAACACTGTCTTTAGAAGAACAAAAGTTGCTAAACTTTGTGGGTTTGGTTTTTTTTTTATATTGCTTCCCAAATTCTGATGCTTTTGTTTGAACAGGATTACCCATCAGAGTTTCAGTAACGTCCAAGGATTTTGCAAGCATTCCTACTACCCCGTTTAAAGAACAACAGAGGAAATGGCATCTCCAGCATTACAAAATTTATAGTACAGGCTATTACAACAGACTAGGTATTTTTTAAAAGCATTCAAATATGAAGGCTCAATAGGCAGTAGTTATGTGGCTAAAGCAATTTAAACTAACTGTTATAGTTTCATTTATCAAAGTATGCTCCAAGCCCGACTATAAACAATGAAAAGTCGAAAATGAGTAAGTACCAAATCCACTCAACATCCATTTATGTGTCCACATAACATGACAGATAAAACAGATGCATCCGTACATTTCATACTTTAATATAGACTATTAATCTGTGCTCTTCCTTTAAAGAAAGAAAAAAACCCAACCAGTTTATGCATTACCACAGCACGAACAGCTGGGTCTGACCTGCAAAGAGAAGCCGTCTGCAAATACTCTTCCTACTTTAACACCAGGCTTGGATGAGACCTACATCAGCAGCATTCCCCTATGTACGTGGCTGACTTCAGCAAGAGGCCAGGCCTGCAAGCAGAAAGGGCTGCTGGATAGTACAGGGGCTTCTCCAACTCAGGCACAAATCTTGCGAGGGCTGCAGAGCTCACCTGCCTCATGCTCGGCCCTTAACCTGCCATGATCCTATTTACAGAGCCCCATCTTCACTGTGCAGGGGCAGAGGTGATACAAGTGGTGATGACTAGGAATAGTATTAACAGTCAATATTATTGGCAGGAACTGTAGATAAATTAAATATATTACATACTGAAGCTAGATCAACACACTAGCATGCACAAGACTTCACCTATTCAACATTTAGATACAATAAACCTCAGCCAAAATGTTGTGTCTGGCATTAGACACCTCAATTTAATGAAGAAAAGCTATTTAAAAGAAGTTTAATGAGTATCAATATAAAACCTGACCCAAGCAGGGAGGCTGAAGGAATCAGTTTACTAACTTCATAAAAAATGGAAGTCCAAGCCATACAATTGATTTCCAAATATGTAGAAATTCTACAGTCAGTAGACAATCAGTTCAAATCTGATAGTAAGTAATAGATCTCTACTGGTGAAGAAAGGAATTAATCATTGCATATTTGGGAGGAGGAAAAGTAATTCTTAGTTTAGACATTAGGAAAATTAATTTTTAACCATAGCATTGCAAGTACATCTGTCAGGGATGCTTTTAGCATATTTGTTTCAGAGGATATAAGCAGATGAGTTAATCTTTTCAAGTCCCTTCTATATCAATCTTTCAAAGAGTTCTAATAATAGGAAGAAAAAGTCATTCCTAGTATGCAACAACATTTGAACAGAAGTAAACTTGTATCAATAGTGACTTATAGATATTACTTCATTTCATGACATATATTTCAGGTGAAATAACCTTTGTCTATCTAGGAAAAAAAACCCACACCAAGAGTTCTTACATTAATATATCCCAAACTAATGTGTGCCAGAGAAGAAAAGTTTAGCAATGTTGACAGTAGTTGACATATAGGTATAATTGATGTCTGCCTTCTTTCTAAGGATGAATGGAAAGCTGGCAAATGCCACATATACATAATGCATTGAATTTTAAGTCAAATTGGTTTTCAGACATCGTACTTGACATTTCCCTCTCATTCTTCAAATTATTCCTTGGTACAAATTGCATGTTTATATAATGTGTTTTGCTGTACAGTCTGGTTTGATCACATCTCCTTCAGGCTTTCTCCAGGCAGCTGCAGTTATAAATAGGCCAAAAGCACTGCTTGTTTGTAGTACAGATGAAATAGAGATTACCCCTGTCCAAAAAAAAAAAAAAAAAAAGAAAGAAAAAAAACCCCCCAAAAAAGGAAAAAAAAGCCAAGAAAAAACTAATACCTTTGTATTGAGCCATCAGCAGTACACTGAATTTTTATTCTACTTATTCTAAACTGCCACCTAGACTACTGCTACCTGTTTCTATTAAGAGATGGTAGAATAATGGAGACCTTTGGTCTTTCTGATGCATTATGAAGTTAAAATAGCAAAATCACATTGGTTGGGAAGCATTTCAAAGGGCTCCCTGGCATATGGATGGTCCTCCTGTTGTGCTCTAATAAGGTTCAGGGAAGGCATAGTGATCTCAGGAACACACATCCCATCTCTAGACATGAGAGGCCAGCGGAGGTTTTATCCACTCTCTCCTGTGACACTGCCACAATGCTGGCTCTGGTTTGTCATTCTCTATGCAAGTTACTGAATAAGATAATCTGATCTATGCTTGAGGGCTTTCTTCTATTCCTTTTTCTGTTTCCTCAAAACAGCAACAGAAAAGCACAGTTTATAAGTTTACAGGTTATATATTTATTCCTGGGAGACATACACAAAACCTAAGGCAACAAATGTGTGAGTGATATTTGCTGTTACAGTTCAGGACTCCAACTGCAATTCCTAAGTTCCTGTATTGTAAAAACTTGGTAAGCTAAGGTTTAGCTATGGAACGGAACACTAGTAACTGCTGCAGTATCTGGCAATCAGCAGACAGTTGTTTACTTAAACACTTTTAAGTATAGCACATTGATTTGCACTCTGACATATTCTCGCATAACTAAAATAGATAAAATCCTAAGTAAAGAAGGTGGAACTCCAGATATTGATCCACAGACTCATATTGACAAGTGCAAGTTCAAGTGTAAATATAAACAGCCTGAGTTTCACCTCAAGTTAGACCCGCAGGCAAGCTGAGAAAATTTGAACTGTGAAGATTTGCCTACAGGCAAAACAGTTTCCTGAAACTGTAGCACTCCAGTTAGAGATGAGGACATGTGAATAGCTGTAAAACACTCAGTTTAACAGGCTTAGGCCCTGTCTTTCTCTTCTCCAAAATAACCTAAACAAACAAACCAAAGAACAAATCACCTGAGGCAGCTATCTGGCTCTATTTGAATTTGGTGTTTTACTCTTCAAGGTAGCAGGAAATGCAAACACTAACCTATCTTGAAATGGATACAGTTCTTCCTTCTCTGGGGACAGAAGAATTAGTACTTCACAAGTTATCCTTTTTAAGATCAAGCTAGTTTGCATCATCTTGGTTTATGGTAGTCAAGTCTGTTATGTGAATGTTGCACGTGAAATTCTGATCCAGTGATCTAACCCGAAGTATTTAATTGAGCCCAATGGCAATCTTTACTTCCTTGGCATGTTTTTTTAAATTATATTCACTGCACTGATCATGTTGCAAACTGTCCAACTATGTCCTGCAGTTATGCTTTTGACATACATAAGCTAAACTCTGTGTTAACAATACCAAAGGAGAGAGAATGAAATTGCATGTTCCAAACTCTGACAACTGTTTGAATCTACAAAAATTGATGGATACACTGAACCACCATTCATTTTAGGTCAATTTTGTTTGTAAAGTGTTGATAGCATGTAGAATCTAGGACAGCAAGCAATCTTAACTATTAAATGAAGGAGAAAAAAACATCAAGAAGCACTTGAGGGGGTTGAAGTTGCATCACATCAGATGGTGTGATAAAATCCTGCTGAAAACAAGTTGAAATGAGACTGCCTAAGCTACGTACCCAATCATTAAAGCTAAATCTTAGTCCATGTTGGATGCTATTAGCTTCCATATCTATATTAGCAAAGAAACACCCTGATGGGAAGTTGACACACAATTTTAGCTATTATTGCCATCTTATTTCTCAAAGGCGGATGCAAACTTTAAAGGTCGAAACTCTCCTTGGATACTTTCTATTTTTTTTACCATATTTAGCTTTTTTAATGTAAACATACAGTGATGGAGCCTTGCTTAATGTCTGAACTTGATGAATAATTAATACAAACTAGACATCACTGAATAGCCTGTATTTAGATTGTATAACAAATGCAACAAATATGTACATTCATGTCAGTTGAGCAATAATTCATCTCTTTAATCGCCATTGATTTGGCAGAATCTCTAAAACTGAGGTAGCGGATTTTGATGTTGCCACTCAATGACTCCATAGTAACTGCATCCTCTGACCGGGTCAGTCAGTCTCTCCTTCTGAGTGAGTACATCCATTGTGTGTAACCACATGAGACTTAAGTCTGATTGAGAATATATACCCAAATGCAAGGAAGTCTGTGTAACCCTCTGCTCGTCAAAAGTTTATAATGAATCTCAGTTTAATCTGCCAGCAAGAGATAGCTAACCAAAAGTATTAATCAACCTATCAGAGGTCCTAAAAAAAGCATCAGACAAAAGCACGGTATACGAGAAGCTCCTTAACTCCCTTGCTTTCTCTGCCACCAGGCTTCTGGCATATCCATTTTTGGACCTTGAAAAAGAGAAAGAAAAGACACATATTTCTTTTCAAAATATTCAAATTCAAAACATCAACAACATGAGAAATGACAAGAAGAGAACTGCTGCTAAATGGTATCATAGGCTATACAGCAAAAACACTTGCATTAAAATTAAATATGGTCAAACCAATGATGTCTTGAATGTGTTTAGTGAAAAAGTTCAAAATTACTTCTCAACATTGACTCATCAACTGACGCATCAGTTTATGCCTAGCAATAAACAGCAACCATTTAGACAACATGGTCACATGTAAGGCTGTTTATCAATTCTACTCCTTCTACGAATAAGCTAAATAATTTTCTTTTATTGGAGTTAAATGCGGGTTATATGATAATTATTAGTTCATCCATGAGTGAAGTGTACGATATCTTCCCACACACACACCATAAAAACATAGTCATTACAGAAATAAAAAGTACTATTAAAAACATTTACCTGCATTTCGAGTGGCAGTTGCAATGAATCAGAGATGGATGGTTTCAGACTGATTTTGAACTACACACTTGGAATTTTTAATATATGGAAATCTTAATATTTACTCTCTAGAAAAGCTTGGCTGATTGGCAATCCAATAGCAATTTTCCTTGCCCTGGGACAAAACCTAAGGCATTCACTTAGTTTTTATTTGTTCTTTATTTAGGTAGACTTGCTGACTTCAGTGGGAGTTTAGCAGAGCGAGAACTGGAAATAAAAATTGAATGAAGACATTAACAACTGTTCACCTGAAAAGAATGTCTCGATTTCCCTTGGCTTATTTTGTATACTTTCTGCTGAATAAACCAAGCAATAACATAGTTATTCACAGAATACTGTAAAATAGATAGTTTTATACAATCCTCTGGAGAGATTAAAGATAGGGGAGATACTTGATTTCCTTCTGAGCTATACATTCAGATTCCATAACCAGACACTAGCAGTCTAGCAGAGCTTCAGTTGTGTCAAAGGAGACTAAACAAACTCTTTTGGCATATTCAAAACCCTCTTTATTGTACTGCAGAGACAAACTCAGGTAAATAGAAAATATAAAATAAACCTCATTATACATTGCTGAGTTTCCTACTAAAACCACATAATGACAATACCTTATAAGCATCCTTTGTTTTGTGTGTACTGAGTGCATTGCTTATGGTCTCATTTCTACTGTCTTCCTATAGTTCTAAAAATTATAGAGTTTGGCTCTTTATCTCTCATACCACAGGTTTCACTTTTGTTATGAGTTTTCAGGAGAATACTTTGGACTTGTATTTTGCAGGAACATATGGTACAGATGTTCCATGGATCCTTCTAGATATAAGCATCTTTTTACATCAGTATGTGTTATGCTAAATGGGTAGACTAAATGACTTCTTGTCCTTACTACTCTGTGTTCTTCAAGAAAAAAGAAAAATAGCTTTACATGTTCCACGTTCTTGTTTTCTGCTCTGCTTATTCCAATTTATTTATTCTCTCTGGAACAGGTTGTTTCAGAAAAAGAGCAATAAAACAAAGTATAAAACATGACATAGATGTCTTTTGTGACACACTTCTCCAAAAAAATTGAAACAAATCTTCATTAATTCAAACATTCTCGCCCTCCTTTCACTCTACACCTGAAGATACTGCACTTGAGATCTCTTGTACTTTTAACTGAGAGGAGCACCTACCCTGCCCATACAAGTTGACAGGTTTCAAAATCTTGGTGAGTTAACTGCTGGATTTCAAAACAATTCAGCACAAATATAGGATACTATACCTTGAACTGTTTTAGGTAGTAAAAGATAGATTTCTCCATAGAAGGTCTGACTATCTGCTTTGTTTTTTTTAAAAAAACTAGTTACTTCCATTTTATTAAAAGCATCAAGCACCTACAAAGATTTTCTTTACAAAACAGAACTTGTGTTTCTTCTCCCCACTCCTATTTAGCTTTCTTGTGCGTGAATATGTCTTCTGCCCTATTGAAAAAAAAAAAAAAAACCAAAAAAGCCACTATAATGGAAATTACCACAATGGAAATTGCTAGCTAATTTCAATCAGCTTCCTTATAAAGTATTTATATTTTATGTCATGCATGTCATTGCTGTCCAGCAAGCCACAGATGACGAATTAGACATTTTCTCAACAATTAATTCCAGATCAGTCCTTAATTTCTTGAAGCTCTTGAAATTTCAAAGTTTGACAGCCCGAGCTTCCTTTGGCAAGTGGTTATGAGCACACTTCTGTGTCTCCACAGATTTTACAGCACCACTGCTGTGAATTTGTAACCTGAAATCACTTTCTGCCTGAGGCTGGAAGGCAAACCTGTCTTCCAAACAGATGGAGAACCTAGTCATCATCTAACTTACATTAAACACTATTGAAGTCGTATTACATTTATGTGTCTCTGGAAATTAGCTGATAAATAAGAAACAAGTAAAAAGCTTGGTATATTTGGTTTAGCCAGAAGATTGTCCAATAACAGAGATAGAAACCAGCAGAATATTCCAGTTGCTAATTGCTTAGGCTGCTAACAGACTTCAGTCTTGTATAATAAAAATCACCCATACACTCCCAAGACTATGAACTGTCCAAACAAAAAAAAGAATAATATATCATGGATCAAAGAGAATATTTTATGCTTTTCAATGCTGTGAGAAGAAAACATAATTGAAGTAAAACTCTAATGAATTTGAATCAAATTACATGGGATGGCATCTGTGGATGTAGGGAGAGAATTACAGTACAACTGAAAAAGTTTGATGTGCAAAAGTTCCTGCAAACATGACTAGCTATTCGTTCATATTTCACATTAATTATTTGCCAAACACTTTGTATGGGAGATTCAAGACTGAGGTGAAAGTTACAGCAGTGACTGGAATAGACAACACTGATGCTAATATTTATGGTTATTATTTACTCCACATTTGAGAACTGAAGTGTTTGCTATAGTTTATGATCTTTCTTTTACCAGTAACAAGAATGATTCATTTTTAACAGAGATCATAAATTGCATTTCCATTATCCACTTCTACAGACAGAACTAAGTTCATCCTGATTGTCTATAGTCACTCCACACAGATAAGCAGTATCCATTACATGTAACTGTAGAAAAATAATTCTGAAAGGGAATTCAAAGGCCCTGAAATCCATCTCTACATGCCTCTTATTAGATTGAATTAGTCCTAATATAATGACTCATTCATTTGTTAAACCTACTTGAAAGACAGCCAATAGAAAAAAAAAAATTGCTTTATGTGGGGGGTTTTCTGTTGAGTTTTCATTGTTTGGTTGTTGGTAATTGTTATTTAATCAGATCCTTTCAGCTAATCAAATGCCTAACCAACACTCAGGGCTGGCACAGGTTTTAGTGACTCACCTAAAGACAATTGCAATTGCTTTCCTTTCCACAGTCCCTATGAAATCCTACCATGTCAACACTGCAGCAGGGTATCATTGCTCCCCTCCTCTGAACTTTAAGACTGTAATCTAGCCAACTCAAAGTATTGCTCTGTACTCAGAGTGGACAACTGTCCTCCAGCACCAGAGAGATCCAAGATTACTCTGCAACTGTGTTCTGTTCACAAAACCACAAGGACTGTTTGCTTTTGCAAAGCAACACAGTATTCTCTGTCCTGCTTAATCAATTACAAACCCAACTTAAGAAAAAAAAAACAAACAAACCACCACTCAAACTAAGACCCCGAAAACCCCTCAACCCACAACTATTGCCTGTTCTGAGTTTATGTGTTTGCCAGCTTCTGCTTAGATCTAGAAAAGTGTTTTTGGCCCTGTTGAACTACATTCCTTATAACTTGAATTTGTCAAGTTCAATCTATCAATTAATATTTGCAGACTTTCATCTTACCATCACCTGCCACCAAGTAAGGAAAGCAATCACAGAATCACAGAATCTTAAGGGTTGGAAGGGATCTCAAATGATCATCTAGTCCATCCCCCCTGCCAGAGCAGGACCACCTAAAGCAGGTCACACAGGAACTCCTCCAGGTGGGTTTTGAACGTCTCCACAGAAGGAGACTCAACAACCCATCTGGGCAGCCCCTCCCAGTGCTCTGTCACTCTCACAGTGAAGAAATTCTTCCTTGTATCTGTTTGGAAGTTCTTATGTTCCCGCTTATACCCATTGCCCCTTGTTGTATCATTGGACATCATTGAGAAGACTCTGGCTCCATCCTCCCGACATCTGCCCTTTACATACTGGTAAACATTAATGAGATCACCCCCCAGTCTCCTCCAAACTAAAGAGTCCCAGTTCCCTCAGCCTTTCATCATAAGGGAAATGCTCCATTCCCATCATCATCTTGGTGGCCCTGTGCTGAACTCTCTCCAGCAGCGCCCTGTCGTTCTTGAACTGAGGGGCCCAGAACTGGAAACATTTGTCAAAAATTGCCTGCACAGCTGTTTTAGCTTGTTGTGGATGCTCATTACAAGTAGTGCCTTTAACTAGCTGATGAGGGTTCATAGACAATGCAGTATAGCTAAGATTTCAATCTTGGCATAAAGCTGCCACTGGAATGTCAATGGATGCCACTGTGACACTGAAGAGACTACCAACTTCAATATAATGCTTTAGGAAGCACTAGATCATGGTCATGCTATTAGATAAAAAGCAAAAGTAGCATAATTTAAACTACTTCTCAGTTCGTTGGAGTTTGGTCTGTGGCTGACTGCATTAGGGAGTTATCAGAGGATGATATTATCGGAATAATATATCACAGTGTTCTATCATTTGACTTTTCTTATCTTTAGGAAGAAAGGGCAGAACTGGGAGTAGTTTCCACATGATCCATTTCTTTCATTTACTTGGCAGAATTGACTTGAAAATGTAAGCTGAAGTCTGAATTCAAGCTCTCTCTTCAAAATTGAATGCCTTGAAACAAACCTCAATCTCATGAGTTTAGTCAGTGATATTCTGGCTACAGGATAAAATAATGTTATTACATATAAGAGATCATAAAGAAGGCCTAGGAAGCTGCTGCTTGGAGTCGATATGATGTCCTAACTTTATAACTAGTACTCATTGTGAAAAATATTTGAAAGCCACTGTCTCACCCTGTTGGGCAAGAACAGCCCATCACACTTTCAGGACTAGGACTAGTTATTCACACTCTAGCCCCAACAGGAATCTTCACTAGTAGTCTTCTTTCACTTTCTTCAGCTCTTGACTTTCCAAGTTACAAAATCCAATTACAATAACTCATTGACTTGCTTGTGTACTGAGAGGGTCAGGATCTTTCTTGTGATATGGTCTTCCACTTCTCTCTAACCTCACTAAAGTTTTAAAGTGAGAATCCATGTGATTCTAGGAGTTTATCAGCACTTCCTGTATATCACTGACGTTTTGGTAGTATATAAAAAAATACGAAAAATACAAAGCCAAATTGGAATATGGAACTTGGCTCACAGTAGAGTACACTAGTCAGTATCTTACACTGTATGGACTTCCTACAGTTTCACTCACATGGATTATACCTCAGGATTCTGGGGTATGCAAGAGAATTAACTATTTACTTTAATAATCCTAAGAAATCTCAACTTCCCAATATCTCATCATCATTCAGTAGAGTGAGCTGCCTAGGTTTCAAGAATATTTTAACAACTAATCAAATATTTATGGTCTTTTACTTCAAGTTTTTCAAACTGTTTAGCAAAATATCATATATCACTATTTAAGTATTATTATTATTAAAAACAGAATGCATTTTATGGGTTTGATTTTTGCCAGAAAAGCAATTGTGATGCATTACTATTCCTGGCACTGTAACAGCAGTTGCAAATGGAAAATGTGTCATATGGAGTTATTTGCTTTCTGTGTTAAGCAGAGACATATTTGCAATGCCAAATGACTTTTGATCTTTAATTTGAAACCTTAAAAGTTAACTATTGAGGATTAATAATGATAGAGTAACCAGAGCATTCCATTTCTATGAATGGATTTTTTTCTGGTTAAGTAAATGAAAACACATTTTATGGTCAACACCTCATACTTAGAAACTGCCTTTTCTTCAGCCTTTTCTTTCAGTCTGGTTAAGGACTGACTTTGGCACAAATGCTCTCTGCATTCTGTTTTGGACTGGGATGTGGTTTTGTTTAAAGAAGAGTTATCTAAAAAATTCAGAGATTTACATATATCATAGAATCATAGAATGGTATGATCATAGAATCATACGTTCCAATTACCTTAGTATTATTTTTTTTATCAGTGGACAAAGTCTTCTACACAAAAGTTTTCACAAAGTATTTTTGAAGCAAAAATAATTTGTGACGTTCTTTCAGGGAAAACTCCAAACATGCTCAAGTTACAGTTCATGCCATAGTCCACTGTTGTAGAGAGGATACATTGTCTCCTGTTTCTGCTTTTTTTCTTTGGAAGTTATAGCTGAAGTTACTGAATTCCTTTAAGTTCAGATATTCCAAATGCATTTGTATTTTATCCTGACTCCAACCCTACAATATCTGTGGTATCTTAAACAAGCAATTGGCAAGGAATCAACAACAGTTGAAGGGGAACCACAGATTAATTGGGACAAAATTTGTCAGTCAAGATTGTAAGACCATTACTGATGTGATGAAGCACTTGAGATCTCTTTTCAAAGCAAGGTACTGCTTGAGATATTAAGAATGGCAGAAAACAGTGACAATTATATGAAGGCAGCAGTAATATGTGTACAGAGATACGACATTATGTATGTATGCATACCATTGTAGCAGCTCTTAAAGAATTAAATTTATGTGTTAGAACTTCCTTAATGACACATTAGGCAACAAATTAGCATCTCAAGAAAAAAGTGTCATTGTTTGAGTTAGATACGTTAGTACTCTGACCCGTTATGTACACAAGAAGAAGTTTCTTTGTCTGGGAGATAAATAAATATGTAACATTTACAGGGATGGCTCTTCATCAGTAAGAGTAATATTTATTATTTTAAAGGAAATTTTAATAACCATCCTGTTTGACTATTTCCTCCATCAATGTTTACTGACACCATAAACAGGTTAAACGAATTTCATGTTTTAGCAGCATAAGAACAATCAATTACAGGATTATATCTGTTTCCTATGTCCCACAAATGAGCAGTTCTCATCAACGTTTAAAACATGTGGTTATTTCACATGAAATTTGTTCCTCAAGCAAATTACTCAGCTTAGAATTCCACTGAGGCTGTGCAAGAATGTCAATACAACAACTTGCTTAGGCTTGCAAGTAGGAACTTGGTTTATCTCCTCCATGAGCAATAATCCATTTCTGACCCTATATGTACTATGAAAAAAAAATAATCCATTTTTGACCCAGTCTGTTTTCCTCTCTCAGACAACAGTTTTTGTTTTAATTAGACATTGCTTTTTCAGAGTTTTAGTTTGTTGTCTGGTTTGCTCTTTATAAATCAGAGATGGCATATAGTCTAACTAACCAAACTGCCTAAGCATAGGCAAAAGGAAGCCACTATATGTGTTTACGTTAATCTCTTTAGAGACCAGGATTATTTGGATTAAAAGAAGCCACTGTTCAAATACAGTCTTATTGTAACCCAGAGACAACTAATAATCTGTCTAGAAATCCTAGAGCATTAAAAAGAAAGCCAAAACAACTCTTGCTAACAAAGAATATGTTTCAACTGCATAAAATCCTTTCCCATGTGGAAAACAAATAATTTTAACAATTTAGAACAAGTTTTAAAGCGTGAATAACAAATTAACACATGGAAAATTAGGTCAAGTTTTAAATATACTTCACCTATACAATAAAAATTCTCCCTGCAAATAAAATTCTGAATAAGACAAATAAAAGATGAAAAAAAAAGTGTTAGATAGAACGAGATGTCAAAACTGCACTAAAATAATTTAACAGCTATCTGTAAAAATGATATATCTCTATGTCCATAACTCACAATTTAAAATCACAGGTATTAATCAAGTACTTTGCTTCCTATTAAAACTTAGCTACTCATTAAAGCCCCAAGTTCAACAGAAATTAAAGCAGTATAAGAAGCTCCTAAATGGGCACATTACAGTTGTATTCCCACTTCAAGGCCTATTAACTAGAGTTAGTAGAAAGAGAAGACTGGCTTTATAAAAAAATCATCCTCCAAGTCAAAGTTGAATTTCACTAATGTATGTATTTTTTTTTAAAGTCTATGTGGTACTCTGGTGACTCCCAGCAACTGTAGCATTTGACTCCTTTCTTTTCTTCCGTTCACCCTTGGGTGCAGCTCCATGGATGGAGAAGCATGTTCTCCCAGGGCCCCCACATCTCAGTCAACCTTACAAAAAACCAGTATGGATGTCCATTCATATGGTCAGTGAATATTGAAGAAAGCAGAAAGTCAATAGCTACCCATCTAATTATCCACTTCCACTACTTTTAAAATTACCAATTATTTTTAGCATTTTTTGAAAAATGAAATATCAGATTTCTCTATTAAAACTGACAAAAGGCTGAGAAGTATAAGTTTACTTCCTGTCCAATGTATGTTATAACTGATTCAAACCACTCATGCCTTGAGAAATCTCCAATTGGAGTTTAGAGGGAAAAATAGCTAGACAAACTGAAGAAAATACTTCTTGAGGGGCAGGGAGTGAGAAGTGCCGTCTCTATGCACATTACAAAACTGTAGAGAGCATGAATGTAAATAAGAGCAATGCCACTGCTGAAATAAAAGTAGTTTAGGGGTTGCTATTTACTGTAGAAATAAAGAAAATCAGTGAGAAGTAACAATAGTGCTATGAGAATTAGAACTGCAGATGTTGAAGTAGGCTAATAAATATTAGTATATTCAAACATTTAAAAAAAACCAGTTAGACATAAGGTTTCTATTCAAATTAATGGCTATAACAACCAGAGCAAAAAGCAAATCTCCTCTGGAGTCGTCCAAACATTAGAACAGATTGCCTAGAGGAAATAAGGAGATTCTGATCTTTGAAATTTTTAAAGTTCAACTGGACAAGGCTCTGAGCAACCTGATCTAATTTCAAGTTACTCTGTCTTGAGTAGAAGATTGGACTGCAAAGTTCCAACAATAATCTTACTCCAATTCTAACATGTTTGATTTTCATGAAAAACAAAATAAAAAAAGCATCGTACTCTATATTCCAGCAGATTGTTTAAAAGCAGCTCTGAGAAAAGAGGGCACTAACTTTTCAGAGGTAAGAGGAAAAATATCTACACCCCTCCACCTGATCTCACTTAATTTGCACCATAGAACTTTTCTGTCTGATCTGAGAAGCCCATCTCTTGCTTGAGTTTATTTACAGGAACAGCTGCAGCAGAACACCGTATTTCACCTTGTTCCTTCCCATGACCCATACATTCCTTGCATAGAGCAGTTTCAGACTAGATTTTACTGAGGAGGGAAGACAGAATTGCTGGAGAAGAGAGGAATGTTTAGCAGAGCTGGCTCACAGCAGGTCAGGAACAAGGCTACTGTCAAAGTTTTTGGTTGTCATATGCATTTGGAATCACAGCAGTAAGGTGGCATCCCCATACTACTGCAGCATCAACCCATCACAATATCTGAATGTCACATGGCATGATTCAGTTTTCTCTAATTATTTGTCCCTTATTTGCTACCTCATAGATCTATATCAATTGAATATTTCACCAGTAAGCATTTTACATGACTGTCTGCATCAATAATAAAAATATACATCAATAATAAAAATATAAAGTAGCCCTCCTCCCTAAGAGATTATTACAAAAATGGCATTTCTTATTGATCTCTCCACATTAGCAATTTCATTTTTGAACCTGTCAGTGAGCCAGTTTCTAATCCATCTGTTGTGTAGCCTATTAATGCCACATAATGCAGTTATTTTAACTTGAAATATTATGTAGTACTAAATTAAATGTCTTAGAGAAATCAAAGTATCTAATATTGACACAGTTGTCTATCAACCAGACTTCAAATTCTGACAAAAACAAAATAAAAGCAGATTTGTCCAAGAAATTCCATAATTAACAAGCCTAATTTTATTTTTAGTTTCTAATTTTTACTTAAGAGTCACAGTATAGTCATTTCTTTATTCTTCCTTAGATTAGCATCCAGGTAATGGTTTACAGTTACCACTAAGTCAATTCTCTTTAACCAGTAAAACTATCTTGTCTGTCCCTTTCATCTTTTGTCAGCTTTCCAAGGAGCATATAGAAATACCAGAAATTCCAACACCCCATGTGATTGATACCATTTTGCCAAGCATGCTGTCCTCCTCCTGGGTCTTGTGGTAAATGGTCACAGCCTCATAAAAAGTCACATTTGATAGAGAAACGGAGGTTATCCATAGGAATAAGTATAAGCCATCATTTGCTATAATTTCTAAAGCAAATTCATATAAACTGGGTAGAGCGGGTTCTTCTACCCAGGAACACGTATTCCAATCAATAGACTGATTTCTCCTCATGACCTGTCAACTAACAGCTCAGTTATGGAAAACTCTTCCTTGTAATCTCTGAAAGGATCCTTTCACATTCCAAATTTACACACCTTGACTTTGCTGCTAAAACTGGTGCTAGACTTGATATGCGGGCCTCTGAGGAGTTCTGGGGTCAGGCTTTTTCTCCATTTTGTTCCAAGAGAACTAATGTGTTCATTCCAGCTTTTTCTAAAAGAAGAACATCAAAATTTTCAAGTCTTATGCAAATGAATATCATTATTGCTTAGTTCCCTGTTAATGTTTTAAAAACATTAAAGCTCTTCTCCTAGCCTGTAAGTTATTTTGAAATTCAAATCCTGTGACTTTTGAAGCAAAATTGTTTCACAGATGTCAGGAAATACAGGGAGGCAGAGTTATTTTTCCCAAGTCACACAATGGCTTATTACTTACTGAGAATACATATTTATTTATAGGTTAGATCACAAACTATTTTTTCTCTTTCATAGAGTTACAGACATGTAAATAGCCATGTTTAATAGAAAAGAATACATAAAAATAGAGTAAGTGCTTCAAAATCTGATCAACAATAAACATCTTGATATAATGCAGCACCATAGGGACCAGTGCAGTATTCATGTTTAAAACTACTAGTAAAGTAAAAATATCTCAATGCTTTCTTTGAATCCTTTATGCACTTAAGATGCAGAAATGGAGAAACTCAAAAAGAGGAAGACAGAACTCAGACATTTATGCAAAAGGAAAAATTAGATTTCAGTGTTCATTTTTCCTCAGGTACACTTCAGGGAAATGTGTGACATAAATATGCATGTATTTGTGCAAATAAGCATAAACCCCATGCATCACTTTACATTGCAGCTTTCATTTGAAATTGTGGAGAAGCAAGACAAACATCTCTTCACCATTACCTTTTTCTACAACTCCTCATCTGGGATTTGCTTTTAAAAGTTATTTGACTCTCAAGGAACTGCAATGTCCTAATTTAACTGTGCCATTGGGAGCCATCAAAAAACTAATTTTGCCAGCCAGCTTTGCAGCTTTACACCCTGCCTCTTTGTGGCAAGAAGCTCAGCTCTCCACCGACTGTGACAGCTCTCAGCACTACAGCTCCAGACACCTGTTTCCAACACCATCACAGCAAGAAACAAGGCCTGAGGCAAGAGCTCTCTC
Organism: Colius striatus; assembly: GCF_028858725.1. NCBI lineage: Eukaryota > Metazoa > Chordata > Aves > Coliiformes > Coliidae > Colius > Colius striatus. The sequence continues at coordinate 31,572,738 of NC_084761.1, forward strand.
CTAAGATAAAACAGGATACTCTTGTAGTTTGCAATCAAATTGCTTTATATAGCACTGAGCAGAAGAGAACAGCATACAGTCAGCTGGACATTTTTACTGTACAAACAAACCATTAGCCAAAGAAGATTGCCAACAAAGGACAATTCAGGTGGCACATGTCCATGTATCATGACACTGCTCCAGTGTAGCTTTATGGTTTGTTTCCATCAGGAAGGTACACACCAAACCAGGTTCCAAAATCATTCTTGCCCACCTTGCACCTCCTTAAATGCACATGAGATGGGAACATAAACACTGGGGACATCCATTTAGAACACCTAGGTGTGTTAAGCAGTAAATTAGAGGACAGTGGATGATATCAGTCTAAATCTCATTTGCTTAAGTTAAAATAGTGAGACAATTCAGGCAAGTGTTAGAGAACTGGATTAAAAATAATTAAATCCTCTTTCTTGTACAAGAAATAAATGTTACAAACATATTTCAGGTTTTGAGAAACTAGTTCTGCGTCTACTGCATATGGGTTCAGGCTTACTATTTTTTTAATCTTACAAAATATTATACTACTTCAACTGTTCTATTTGGACCCCAAATAGAAGTGACTACCTTGAATTTTTTCTCTTCTTCCACAGAAAAAAAAGACACAGCATAGAAATGAATATGCTTCTTTAAGTCACCTCTGAATAAATACTGAAATCTACACATCCAGCATTCCAGTTTGGAGTCAAAGACCAAATTGGATTTTTAGCAGTTCAAAATGCCTACACATTCATTCAATTCTTCTTCTTTGTGTGTGTGTCTGTTCTGATCCAAAATTCTGTCTTCAAACTGAGTAACCGCTCCTGAAAGTTTAATTGAGCTTTAACTGGCACCTGCAGGGGAATATTGGGTTCTGATTGCAGCTTTACCTAAAAGCTCTGCTGAGCACTTCCCACAAAAGTCCTCATGGCATCTGCTGAGTAACTTCTAGTGCCACTATGTTATAAAATTAAACATGATAAACACAATAATTTGATTTTTAAATTTATACATCTGCAACTGAAATAGCAACTCTTGAAAGTCTGAAAGCAAGTCTAAAATCTACTAGCCATGGAATGAATACTATCAGCCTCTTAAAATAATCTTCTATTATGTTCAGGTAACATTTGCTGTAAAAAAAAAAAAAAAAAAAAAAAAAGAAGAAATAACATTTCTAGAATGTTTGATGACTTCTGTTTTATCTACAAAAAAAAGCTGTGTCCAATACATCAGAAGAATTCTGAAGCCAGAATTTCAATTCGTTAGTTCTACATAACTTTCAGGAATATTTTCACTAAGAGTAAAATCCAACTTTACTAGTGGAAACATATAGGTAAGAAAAAAAAACAAGTATTTCAACCTCCTTTTATTCCTTTGAATGTTAGAGGTTTGGCATAGAGTTATAGCTACATTTTCAGGCTAATTAAAACAACTCATTTTTTCCTGAAGGTAGCATTTAATGGAGTACTCCTCTGCAGTATCAGTTCTCTTCTGAAACAATCAGCAACTACTAAAAAAGTTACTAGGAATAGAAAAAGTCACCAGAAATGAGGCAGTATATTTTGACTGTGAGTTTATATCATACAACTAAGTTCATCCTTGGTATTATGACACTTTTGGAGTTATGCTACGAATATAGTTTTTCAGAACATGTACGGCAGAGACTTAACTTGCGTTTTACTTTGCGAACAAATCTACTTTCTCTGCACCTACTTTCTCTGTATACACTAACTTTCAATCACATCTTAAAACTTATTATTCCTTCCTAAAAGGAAGGATAGCATTTCAAAAAGCACAGTTGTATACACTCCAGATTGTTTCCTTACTAGGTTATAAAGCTCTGCCTTCTGAATATCTCACACATCACTACAAGGATTTTAATAAGCCTTTCCTAACTATTAAGTCCAGTCCCTTGCTATAACCATGTAGTTCAAAAGGCACAAAACCCACCAGCTCTGCTGTCACTCTAATTCATAAACTCAATCATAACCCTCCCAGTTTTCACAACTGGATCTATATATTCAATTCTGAGTCATTCGAGCAACATACAGAGAAATTTTTGGCTGCAAACCCAAAGACAGATGGAATAGAATGAGAATATAATTATTTTCTACTGTTGCTTTGGGATTCAGCTTCCAGGCTTCCTTGTTTGTCTCTAGAGCTGCACAAAGTTTCCTACACTCTCCAAGGCAGAAAAGAGGGAATCCACAAGGAACACAGAACATTCTGACTTCAAGCAGTTGCTCTTGCAGTTGGAAACTGCTAAAAAATAATATACTAATTTAGGAGGCCAAAAGAATAAATCCTTTAACAATCAATTCCTCATTATACACACATTTACTTGTAATTTCAGCAAAGGTGCATCCTATTTAAGAGCTCTCATATCTGGAAAACTTCTACAAAAAAACAATATCACCAATCTAATTGAAACTGACATGAGCTTCACACTGAAATTTATGCATTCCCTCAAAACCTGTCAAGTTACTGGAGAATTCGGTATTTCCCAAGTCCATTATTGTTCCAAGATACTGTTATTAGAAATCAATTTGAAAGGGAAAAATGTGCAGTTTTAAAACTTTTCTGTAATAGTAAAATGGTCCCACCGTCACATATTCCTGTAATCTTAAATACACATGATTTTTTATTACATTTAGCATGAAATTCTGTTTCATTTATACTACCATTCAAAAAAACCCAAACAACACAATGAATGCTGTGTAAGGAACATTCTCTGAGACATCTTCTACTACCTGTAGTCATAGAATCTGCTCTTATTCGACATATATATATGTCGATACTTCTTTGAAAAGGTCTCTAAAGCATCCTTAACTAACCCTGTATTCTAAACATATAGCATGTCAAGTACAATAGATAAGAGCAGTTGTACAGGTTTCCTCCAAATGTCAGAATCACTATAAAGAGATCAGGAATTTATGCGTGTTGGTCAAAGTTTATTTTTAAATTCTCAGGGAAAAAAGACACAAATATTTGATACAACGGGTTTGTTCCTTTCTCTGAAAAGAGATGATTTCTTCTGAAGTCATTGTACATCATTCCTATCAATGATCTATGAAAGGATGTCCTGCAGTTTTTAAATAGTTTTTCCCACAGAGCTGCACAAAGTTGCCTTTATCTGAACCATGTCAGAGATTAGGGAGACCATGTACTACAAAGGCAGATCTGGCAATAGTGTCAAGAGGTAAAACTAATATTAAGATCCAAAGCGTTGTGGCAAAACCAGTGCCATTAGAGACAATTAGAAATACTTCCATCAGTTGCTGAATGATTGGCAAGACATTACTATATTAACTGAAACCAACATTTAAAGAATTGGAGATCTAAACACAATGAGAATACAAAGTGTTTCTGGATAAAATTATTACTTCTCCGCAACTCTTGTATCTCTCGTTACATCACTTGCCATTTACTCTTCCTGCAATAACTGTCTATTCTTAAATGATGTCTAATTAATTTATCATTAGAGTGATGCAGTAGCTTTGCTCCTTTCTCCTGACATCAACACAACATAAGGTTAACCCTAGACTTATGAATATACCCTCCTTTTCAGTCACATTCTGTCTTTAGTGGGAAAAAAAATCTGGCTATGCAGACTGAATAAAAAGCTACTGGTCACTCCAGCAGACTAACTGGATGACATAGAACAGACATAGCAAGAAATAAACCTGTCGTATTTTTAATACAAATTGTAAGTATCACTTCTGCACCAAGAAAAAGCAAGAATACAACACAGTGCTTAATAATTTTTACAAAAGTACTTTAAAGAGAATGTTTACAAAAGTATTTTACAGACTATTTTACAGCTACAGTGTTTAGATGTCAATGGACAAGACGTGGCAGTGCATTTGGAGTTATAAAAGATCCAGGCACAACCACAGTATAATTGTCAGAATCACAAGCCACAGTAAAATTCCACTTGGATATCTGAGCACTTACAGGAACTTTGCAGATTCCTTCTTACTCTGGATAATCTGCTTTTCATAACTTAGCTTGTGTTGATCCCCTAAACTACCTATCTACTGACTTTGTTTACAAATTTCTTTAAACATAGTAGGCACAAAAACAAGGACTGCCTGAAATCTTCTCCAACCCCAACACAAAACTTCAGTTGTCTGATCATGATTTTTAACCTTTTTCACTAACTACACTTTTTGCCTGTGAAAATCTATTGGCTTTCCCTTCACTACATTTGCTTTCCTGTATACTGATATTTTGAGTTAAGCTTTGGAAATCAGCAAGCTGAGGAAAACTATAAACACTAAAGAATTTGAGACCTTCCTGTATCTCATGTGATTACTCATATTTCTAGGGGTTCACAGCCTCTTGATCTGGGGACACTACTTTTTGTCTTATGGCACAGTAGCATTTATCAACATTTCTCTATTGAATATTTTTCTTCTCTTTCCTCACATAGTATTTTTTCCACAGAGAATGGGTTTTTTTCTCCTTTCCCTGTGAGGTTGGATGAAGCCACTATAGACCTGATTGCAACTTCTCTGATAAGGAACTGGATGGTATTACATCTTAGATGTCACTGGAGTCTCCTATTGTACTTGGTATGGATACATGATTCAACTCTGCCTGTTGCTTTTATTGTACTATTCTGTGTTTTAAAACCATATCTTAAAAGGCATCTTAAAAGACACTGTGGAACCCAAGCATATGCTGAGCTATCACAGACTTTCCTACAAAGGCCATGACATTGTGCTTGCTGAAATTAATAAGCATTTTCCTATTTACTTCAGTCAGGTTTTTATTCAGCCTTTTCCAGACGGTACTCTTCTCCTGCGGAATTTTCACAGAGAAATTAGATGGGATAATAAAAGGACTTTCAGCAGAGCAGGGTGATGCCAGCTTTTCAAGATTCTCTATACTTTTGTCCAATGTCATTATTTCAGTAAAAGTATCAAAAGTGTCTAGAAAAAGTTCTAGAGACCAGTTCTTAATTTCTTCCACTTGTATTGGAGATAGTCAAGATAGAAAAGACTGAATGTTCTAAAGATCTTAATGAAATCTACCTTCCTCCTATCAGCTTCGTGCACATTGGCAAAAGAAGGAAGAGGTTAGGATTTTGTTTTGGTTTGGTCTTCTTTCCTCTAAGTTTGAAGTTTTGCTCCATAGAGACAAATTACTTTCAAACTTTTTTCCTACATTTTTTAAACAGTGAAGGGCCTAAGTTATTCCACAGGTCAGCAAAGAGTTACACAATTAAAAGTGTAAAACATTTTTCAGCCCTCTATGAGAAAAGGCAAGACTCTCAGTCAGACAGACGTAGGATTAGCAGAGAGATGAGAGTGTATCCACACCTTTACAACAGTACTTATGATTAAGAGTCAAAAAGTTAATAGCTAACTCCTGTGTCATGTCCTGAAACCTCTTCCTTCAACCCCAGCTCTGATGGGTTAATTGGGACTTAGCTGGCTATTCCCATAGGGTAACTCCAGCCTCTTTCATACAGAATATAAAGACAGGTTGTAGTTTCCTTCCCTCACTACACAAATTCTTCCCAGATGAGAATTACTATAAAATGGAAGAAATGTTAAATTTGTGAATAGTTAGCAATAACATGAGTATTGTGTTAACTACTCACCATTTCACACTAAATAGGTTTATGCTACATATTTGCCTACTAAATTTTCCCTCCACCTGAAAGTAAGCTAAGTCTAAATCTGGGAAGGCAAAGGTATGAAATCTTTTTTATTATGCTTTTACAAGTAGATTGCACATCCTGTCTGCCTGATCTTTTACCTATCATATTTCCTAATTTGCATATGATCTGTGCAACATTGGAAGAAATACATATGTATTCATATGTTCTTTTTACTGACTGACCCAAACTCCAACTTAGTGGACCTTAACTAATAGTAAACTGAGTCGTTCTCTGATAAAGTTAAAGCATATTTTTTGCTTATCCCATAACTCACAGGAATGGTTGTCTGCTCTCATGGAACCAAACAAGAAACCACTCAATATAAGTGTAATACATATATATGAACCAACGTAGAAATATCATGTATGCAATAGTAAATTACCTTCATAAAATTTCCATGATGAAAAAAGCACTGAATATACTTTTTTTTTTAAAGAGTAAATGCCTTTTATTGCCTCATATCAAGGAAAAAATAACTTTCTTAGGAGAAAAAGGGTTTTGCTACAGACAAAAGAAAACAGGAAGATGTTTTGTGTGGCTAATGACTTTCATTTCATTTTGAAACACAGACACATTTTTATATAACAAGTGCAAACACAATCCTTACTAAGACAATGTACCTAAATAGCAAAACCTGTATGAGTTAGTAAAATAATATATATATATACTGGGGTTTTTTCAAAGACTAAGGCTAGAAAGCCATAGAAATTCTGAATCCTGAGTTACTCTAACTGCCATTTCCCCCTCACTATCTAGGTGTCTGCAGCTACATGCCTGTGCAGCAATTCTAATTCTAAACCTTTTCTTAAAGCAAAGGATTTTCCCAAAAGCAAGTTGCTCCAGAATTTACAGACCTGTAACAAAGAACAGCAAATTTCACATCTGTTCATTAATTACCAGTTTTCCAAGGGTAGGATTATTAAATACCAAATTAAAACTCTCCTGTGAAGTTACACTGGGCCAAGCTCATAATATTATTGTCCCATAAGAAAGCAAGTAACATTCTGAAAAGGACTATAGCTTTTGTCCTACCATCAATGCCTCTATGCAAGTGTACATGAACTCAGCTTGAAGCTGCTATTAGACTTCTGCATGGCAAGATGCTTCATACCAACCTGTCCTATGAGAAGCTCTGCAGACTGGCTTTGAACTTGCCAGATCCAACACATGAAACATATTTGTTTTACTGTGGGTTATTTTTCCCTTCTATGAAGAAAAAAAAAAAAAGGAGTAAATTAAGCCACATATGGTTGTTGGCAATACAGTGTTTAAATTGCTGTGTAGATTGGATGTACTCTAGTGATAGCTAAAGGGATTTTTTTGCCTAATGAAATCCCTGAAAGAGAATCTGAGTCCTTTAAACTGGTAATGATTTTCAAATGCCCAACAAATTGGTTTTTTGATTAATGACTAATTTGAATGCTTAGGGGTAAACTCTCCAAGTACTTTGTAATAAGAAAAAATGTATTCTCCAAACATTTTTTCTGTAATGGTCCAGTTTAGAAATTTACACTCTATCGTGGAGCAGGGGATGGTCAGAACTGACAGGTAAGCCCTAGTGACTTTGCCACCAACAACGTTCCCTAGGAAAAGAAGAGAGTTTTAGTTTGTTTGTTTCATGAGAAAAAGCCCAACACACCAAGGTTTACCTCATCATGGAGTGCAACTGACTACATACTGAACAGAATTATTGATTTCTAATGTGTTTATTCATCACTCTGCTCTTTAGCAGAAAAAGTCAGAAAACATTACAAGATTGTTTAATAGTGTTGGTTCAGAAACACTCCTGGGGAATCTTCTTGTCTTCTCAGTATACACATTATCATTTGCTTGGATTATAGCAACACTGAGAATAGGTCAAGTAAAACTTCCAGCATCAAATACGTTTACTCTGAAGGCTTATCATAGATGTGTGCTGCTTGGAACTTGGACTGCTGTTTTAACCCCATACTGTTTTAATTCACATATTATTCTGTTTCAAAATGTAGTTGGTTTCTGTGACCATATTTTGTTAGCAGAGGGCTCCAGCAGTGGCTTCTTTAACAGATAGCTGCTAGAAGCTTCCCCTGTAGCTGATAGGGCAGTGCCAGTCGGCTCTAAGATGGATCCGCCGCTGACCAAGGCTGAGCCAATTAGTGACTGAGGTAACACTTCTGTGAATAATGTATGTGAGAAGGAGAAGTCGCTGTGCAGATACTAAACTGCAGCAGCAGCAGCAGAAATGAGTGAAAATGTGAGAACATCTCCAAAGACACCAAGGCCAGTGAAGAAGGAGGTGGAAAAGGTCCCCAGGCACTGGAAGAGATATTTCCCTGTGACTTGTGGCAAAGACTATGGTGAGGCATCTGTCCCCTTGCAGTCCATGGAGGCCATTAGGGAGCAGAGATGCACCTGCAGCCTGTGGAGGACCCCCACACCTGACCAGGTGGATGTCTGAAGGAGGCTGTGACTCTGCAGGAAGCCCATGCTGAAGCAAGTTCCTCACAGGGCCTGGGAGTCGATGAGGAGAGAGGACTCCACATCAAAGAGTAGTTTTACTATCAGATCTTGTGATCCTGTAGGGGACTCACAATGGAGCAGTGCGTGGAGAGCTGTGCCTTGTGGGACAGATCCACTCTTACAGCAGTTTTTGGAGGATAATTTCCTTTGGGAGGAACCCCACAATGTAGCAGTGGGAAGTGTGAGGAAGCCTCCCCCTGAGAGGAAGCAGAGGCAAAGTCCATCTGTAATGAGCTGGTCATAACCTCCATTCCTCTGTCCCCCTGTGCTGCTGGGGGGAGAAGATAAGGAGCCAGGAAGAAGTAAGAGCTGGGGGAAGGTGTTTTAAGATTCAGTTTTTATTTCTCATTTTCCCTACTCCGTTTTGATTGTTTGTTAATAAATCAAGTCATTCCTCCCCACGTTGAGTCTGTTTTACCCATGATAGTAGTTGCTGAGTGAACTCCCTGTCCTCATCTCAACTCAAAAGCCTTTTTGTTATATTTCTCTCTCCTCTGTCCAGTTTAGGACAATGAGTGGTAGATCAACTTAGTGGGCACCTAGCGACCACCACACAAATCATGACCTCAGTGATGTGTTTTCAAGACTGGTCCTGTGATGCAGATGCTTTTTCCATTGTCCTCAGAGAGCAGAATGGTTGTTACCCAGTTTCCTTTGCTGCCAACTCTACAGATTCACCAGTATCAAAAAAACCGCTCTTAGAGTTTAGATATCATTATACTGGACAAAGCATTGTCAAACCACAGAATACCCAGCATCACATTATGTGCCCTTAAACTTTGAATTGGAAACATAACTGCAAGGTTCTAACTATTTATTCTACCTTATTTGGAAATAAAGAACCTTCAGGGCAAGTCATAGTCCTTCTCTGATGTTATATCTTACAGTTGAAACAAAGACTTTTCAAACTCTAGAGCAGACACACTATTTACTAGTACAAAACAAAAGGCTTTTAAGAGGTGTTACAGTTCATTTTGAAAACTACCAATGTTAAAGACACTGTCATTCAAGCCACCTCTGACTTCCTTGGCAATCTTTTAAATTCCTGCTAAAGTCCCCACAGATAATTAGCTGCAGTGGTCAAATGACTGCAGAAAGACAACAAAATTCTCCCTCCATGAAATTTCTGGTCCTTTTTCAATGCAACAGCCTACTTTACCCCTTCCATTATTGCAGCTGATTGAAATCCCCCAGTGGGTGATCTCTTGCTTAACTGTGCTTACAAGAACAAAGGTTCTGGGCTTAGCTGGCTCTCTGTGCAAGGATACCTATCTTGGAAAACTTTTAATAACTCTTACAGGTGAGCCATATTGCAAATTATTGGGCTCTGTTACCAATAATTTTAATTATAACTGGAAAGATTGATCAGTGGATTACATAAAACGTATATCCTCTAAAGAACTGAGCAGAAAAAGCTCTTCATCTAAAAGTCCACAAAACAAAGACAAAAAAAACAAGGAGAATGAGAGGAATGACCCTAGCATGACCTTAGTTACACTCCCATGACAGCAAATGACTGCAGCTATTTTACTCAAAAACATTAAGTACCATTAATGTAAAGGGCATATTCTGGTTCTCAACCTGCATTTCTACACCTGCTGAACCTCATTTTTCCTGCTTTAGCAGGGAGGTTGGAGTAGGTGATCTTTAGTGGTCCCTTCCAACCCCCACTATTCTGTGATTGTTTGTGTGATTCACTGATATTCCTAGGCTTTGATCAGAGACACGGTATAAAGCATGCTTAAAAACAAGGCAATGCTGTCACAAAATTTGAAGTTCTTGTGAAAAGTAGTAGTGGCTCCATTTGAAAACAAACATAGATTTTTTCCATCGTAATCTGAAGTTAAAAGTCCCAATTTTACACTAATTTCTGCCAAAAAAAAAAAGAATATAATTTATCAAAATAATTTACTAGCAGAAATAAGTTTCCCAGAAGATAATAGGTTTGACTGAGCCCTCTCCACATCATATTTAGCATAAACATCCTGGTTAGCTTGGCAGTAGTAGACTGTTCATGATTTTAAAAAGCTGTCTAGGTTTAGCATTTAAGTCATAGAATCACAGAATGGTAAGGGTTGGAGATCATCTAGTCCAACCCCCCTGCAGAAGCAGGTCCGCCTAGATCAGGTAGCATCGGAACGTGTCCAGGAGGGTTTTGAAGACCTCCAAGGAAGGAGACTCCACATCCTCCCTGGGCAGCCTGTGCCACTGCTATGTCACCCTCACACTGAAATAGTTTTTTCTTATATTTAAATGGAACTTTTTGTATTCCAGCTTCACCCCATTACCCCTTGTCCTGTTTCTAGCTATAATAAAAAAAAGGGATGCCCCAACCTCCTGACACCCACCATTTAGATATTTGTAAATATTAAGATCTCCCCTCAATCTCCTCTTCTCTAGCCCCAGTTCCCGCAGCATTTCCTCGTATGAAAGATGTTCCAGTCCCCTGATCATCCTGGTGGCCCTGCACTGGACTCTCTCCAGAAGTTCTATGTCCCTCTTGAGTGCACACTAATTCTATGCTATCTACTTGTTAATTTTGCTACGCCATGCTTTAATATAAAATGTGACTTCACTATCAATATGGCCTATTTTATCTTTCAATATATTTTCCATTCTGATGGGACAGTATGGAATGCTTTTCGTCTTTCAGTAAGTTTCCCATATGTCTAGTACGTCAGTGTGTCTCAGAGCTCAGTATTGCAGCTTCTCCATCATGCCAAAAACTATTTTTCAGAAGCTTCTTGAACCCTAAACCAAAACAATTTCATAACTTAATTTTCATGGAAGGATATCTCATTTCTGCTTATGTGCAGCTATCAATTTTAACAGCTGGTCATCTAAATAATTTTGGTATTTAGAAAAATGGATTGTTATCACAAAATAATGAGTCATATTTGCTTAATTGTCTCTTCTATTAAACTCATACCACAAAGGAATGAGGACTGGCCCATAGATTCTAGGCAAAGCATTCTAAAGGATGTTCTAATTTTGCAAAATTCACCAACTACTGAACAGAAAAAGGCTAATTAAATAACAATGTAGTTTATTTATGATCTTGATGTGCTGATTGGTTGTTGCTTTCATTATGTAGCTATTGGAAAACAAATCTTCTCAATATTTGCACAGAAGCAACAACAATTGTTGGTTAGATTATAACTCCGGTTTGGCAGATTTACTACAAAAGCATAACAAGCTCAATCACCACTTTGTAGCTCTCTAATATCAATAGGACTTTTAGGCTAAGCAAGTAAGATGTATTGCTGCTTTTATGAAAAGGATTCTAGGGGTTGGTTGAAATACATGAACTATGAAAATGTTAAAATTAAGTTTTATATACTAGATGCTAAGCCCAGAGGTCCCAAATCACAAGCTCCTCAGTACATTAAGAAATAATCAATTTTATATTCAAGGTTTGTGAACCAAGGAAAAGCTTTTCAGTCAGTGAAATGTATATACCATACCTATGAAAATGAACATAAGGTACCATTGATAACATGGCAGTCAAACTACTTGGCTTGTTTTTAATCCACTTGTACAGAAGAGAGGCAAGGTTGAGAGAGGCAAAACAGCAGAAGTGATTGCTTATTTCATAAAGAGTTCCTTATCAAAATATAAAGTAGTGATGATGTTGCCACAAAGACATCCTATAAATATACTGACAGGGAAGGACATCCCAATAAGCTTACCCTAAGCCTCCTCGATAGGGAGAGTAGTTGGCAGGACAAAGAAACTTTGATGGGTGCAGGAAAAACTGTAACAACAAACTTGCCTCTCAGGAAAACAGGAATGAGCCATAACTATTCTGGGCACTAATCCATCCATCCTTTCATACCCTTGTGTATCTAGACCAAAAAGGTATAAAAACCTCACTCCTTAATTATCGAAGAGGAATCTTTGTGCTTGTTTAATTAAAAAAAAAAAAAAAAAAAGGCTCTGGGCAGCTGAAGTGAAACACAAGCAACAGAAGAGAGTTGTTCCAGCCATAAAATATGTGCAACTTGTTTATCACATAAAATGAAGTCTGGTGATTCTGGTAAATCACTTGGCATTCTTGGCCAGTGTCATTTTATGCAACCATCACCTATAATTGTTAAGGTTCGATAATTTTGAGTATTTTTGGTCTTAGATTATATGCAGCTATTAGAGCATTGCGAACTACCGCATACAAACTGCAGTCATTAAATGAAGCTAAAAGATTCACAACTGAAATCAGCTAACAGCTCTGTTTTAACACCACTTTCACTGCTCAGTCCCACAGACTTAAAATTCAAATGACCTTCAGTGATCTTCTATACGAACAAGGAGGGACGATATTGCCTTTATTTTATATTCTTCTTTTAATTAACCTTTAGATAGTTCAGAGTCATCCTTTCATTTCTGCAGTCAAGTGTAGCAATCAGAAAAGCAACTTTCACTATCAGGAAAATGTCACCATTACCTTTCAAGAGAAATAGCGTAAGTCCTAGATCTCCAGTTTGGTGTTGTCCAGTTGATTGATAGATCATTGCAGCAGTTCACTGGATCCACTGTTCACCTTTGTGGTGTTACCAATCACAAATAGGTAATACTGTAAGATAACCACAATGCATCCTACCTAACAGTTATAAGACTATTAAGTCATAATAACTATTTTTCAAGTCTCTTTAGACTGACATGTGGTAATATAGGGAAAAGAATATTAATAAGGAAAAAATCCAAGGAAATATTTCAAGAAATATTTTATTTTCTCCAATACATTTTAAAGAATTAGAATTCCACTGAAAAAGTTGTTAACATCATATTCTTCTATCAGGAATAACTTGACCATCAAAACAATTACTGATACATCTGGGAGGTTATAATTTCTGAAGAAGGTACAGTACGTACCTACTCACCAAGGTGCATCATCAACCTACCGGCTCCAAAGGCCATTACAATGTATAGTCATTGCCTGCCCTGAAGGAGCTTGGCTGTGGTGTCTACCCAGCAGAAAACACTGTTATTTTCACTTAACAGAACTGACATGACAACTCTGACAAAGTTCCCTGACCACCATGCAGAAGGCAGTGACTTAAAGGAGAGCGAATGGAGGCAAGTCTATGCTCAAGACAGCACGCAAATCCCCCTCCTTGCCTACCTCACCTTCCCAGCTTCCTCTCTACAACACATATGAGGCTCTAGCTGTGGAGGGTCAGTCAATTGATGAAGAGGTGGATGATAGTTCATCTACACCAGAGGTGTTGCCAAGGTCAAAAGCTTATTCCCCCATATCAGAATCATTTTGATGAGAAAGAAAATATGGGTTATACTTGTAGGTGACTCACTTCTGGGGAGAACAGAACCCAATATGCCAGAGAGCCTACAAAGACAGGCTGAGAGTGTTGGGGTTATTCAGCCTGGAGAAGATAAGACATCAAGGAGATTTCATTGTAGTCTTTCTATACACAAAGATGGAGACAGAGTTTTTAGTAGAGTCTGTAGTGATAGGATAAGTGGTAAACTAAAGGAAGATAGATGTAGACTAGATATAACAAGGAAATATTTTACAATGAGGGTGGCAAAACAGTGGAATAAGTTGCCTTGAGAGGTTGTAGATATCCTGTCCCTGGAAACATTCAAGGTCAGATTAGATAGGGTTCCTATCAACCTGATCTAGTTGAAGATGTCCCTGCTTAGTGCAGGGGAGTTGAACTAGATGACTTTTAAATGTCTCTTCCAGCTCAAACCATTCTGATTCTAACACGACCAGAAACAACTTTTCAGTTTGCATAATTAAATTTCTTATTTTTCTAACTTCATATCAAACATTTCATCTAAACTAGCTCAGTTCAGTGGAAAACTTCAGGTCAGCAAGCAATGACTTCAACAGAAGAGCCCATCTGCTTTAGATAAGATATGAAATAAAGAGCTTGCAGAATGAAAGACTAAACAGCAATATAGGTAAGGTCCTCCAGTATGGAATACCTACCTTGTCCTTCTGGCCTGGGGCACATTTACAAGCTTACTTTATAATATTAAAATCTAATTTATCTAGAATTAAACATGTATCTATTATAAAATTACCTTTTTGGGGTTTTTTTTTAAGAATATAATTCTCTAGTAACATAAAACAGACATTTAGTGTAGAGAGAAAACTCCTACTTCCACGGATTTCTTATGGCCAAGACAGCCTCTAAGGGGCACAAAATTTCATCTGAATTCTTGGATATCAAATTGCTTTCCCTGGCTTGGAGTAATTGACTCTGCTACTTCTACTTTTATCATCTGAAAGACATTTTTTTTTATTCTCATGCACTAATAGCATCTTGGAAGTGCTCTTTACATGCAGTTTTATCCTATGTATTTCCTTTTTTTCAGTGTTTTTGCTTCACATCCTGTGCTTCCACCACTTTGGACTCAATTGTTTATGTGATAAAGTTTACAGGGTGACCTTGGAGTGGCTAAACACAACTTTCTCACCTCCCAGCAAGTTCCCTTCTTCCAACAATTCACATACCTATCTTATCACACCTCAGAGACAGAAAAAAAGCTTTCACAGGAGGGGAACTGAAATGCATCACAAAATAGCACATATCCGTAGTAGCTTGAAGGCAGAATTTGCCTCGCCTAATTGAAGTAATCTAAACCAACGTTTTATGCAAGATCTGTATATTACATGGAAACAGAAGTTTGAAAAAGACTTTTCATTTCACTTAACATTTGAGTGAGATCATTGATTTGTCTGCCTTTCTCCAGCTACTGCAGGGCCTCAAACTAATAATTTGCATTAGATATCAAACCTTTAAATAGATGGTTGCCTGATGTCAGTGACTGCCTAAATCTTCAGAGCCTGTGCCAAAGGGAATGTTTATCTAGAGAGGTGTGGGCAGACACAAGCTTACTCTGCTTGTCACATTCAGCAGCTGCTTAAGTACATACTCCTTAGCATCACAGTGAAGCAACACAGATATGATGTTTCTGGTAGGAATAGAATCAGGACCAAGTTCTGTCAGTATCATGTCAAGTTAATCCTTAACCACATTGCTGTTTCTCCTCTTTTTGGTTATCTATGTTACATAATACCTGTTCATGTTTAAATCCCTGGAATAGGAAAAGTAAACACCACAAATATCCTTTTTAATAGTAATAAATAGGTAAATAATTTTTGTCCCTCCTCTGGCAATTTACACTGGTGTTATTTTTTATCTTAAAATAGCAAAATCCTAGGACAGTTGAAAATAGAAAAGATCTTATGGGATCTTCTGAACTTATCTTGACAAAATTTCTCCAGTGGCTAAATAAAAACTAGTGTGATTTATTCCAATGCATTTGCAATACTGCATAGTGTGCAAGTATGCGTAACACTCAAAAAGCTTCCTCTTGGGAGACAGAGGAGAAAGTGATAATCCTCTTTTTTGTGGTGCTGGCATACATGATACATGAGGAGGCAACATGGCTTTCCTACAGGTTTTTTCATTTCATTTCATTTCGATTTCATTTACATTCATTTTAGAGATTGAAATTATTCCCAAGATAAGAGTTGAAAACTAGTAAGGTCCCATCTGGAACCTAGAGTTAAATGATGAAAATAATAAAGTTGGAGAAAACACACAAATAAAAAAGCTAGATTAACCTTCTCACATGACAGAAATAGCATATAGCATCATATTTCTCATTGAAGATAAAAGAGACTAAATATGCACCAACATATTGGATTTCTCCCCGCCATTCCAGCTTTCCCATAGGGTACTGTTAAACATTACTTCCTCAGTATCAAACTGAAGAGCTGTTACTGCTTACAAATCCATAGACTTCTAATATTTCCACGTATTTACCAGGCTCAGAAAAAAAGTTGTAGCATAATGATGTTACTAAAATAGGAGTTAAGGAGTCTTACTGGAGTAATACACTGGTGACATCAGCCTGAATCAAGCTTTTTCCAGATACTAGCAGGGTTTAGTTTGAGGCAAACCCTAGGACTCTTATTTTCCTTGTCTTACAATCCGTCCTCACATCTGACTTAATTCTTCACTGATCCTAGAAGTTTTCTTTTGCTTCCTGCCACAGACTACCACCTCTCTGCAGGCCAAGCTGACCTGCCATCTCAGACATCCACCTTCTCTCCCTATCAGACGCATATCCCAAGAGCACTGCTGCCTTCACATATCCAGGGAACAACCATGCTTCTGTTTCTCTACATGCTTTGTTCTTTTTTCTAGAGCTTCAGATCCTCGGTGAAACAGCAGCAAGCCTTTTGGTTTTAAATAATACCTTTAAAACAAGTATTCACCCAGCCCTCAGTTTTTGAACAGCATAAAGAAATACTTAGAGAATGGAAAAGAATGGAAAATTAGCATGTTTTATCAATTTTAGTAATATGGAAGCTACATTTATAACCTCTCCTCACTTACAAAATAGGCTTTAAAATACACTCCTACTATAGTTAAATGAATACTAGCTTAGAGAATGGATATAAAACATCAGCATTTGGAATGAGAAATCAGTAGAGGTTTTATTGCTGAAAGGTCAACAACACTTACAAAGAGATTCAATCTTTAAAGCCCTGCAGAATTTCATTTAAAAAATACAACACCATGGAAAAAAATCCTCTGAAAAGAGGAATCTACAAATAGTTTCTCACTTTATGACCCCACGTTGGAAAGGCTGTTGCATGGCGTATGCCCACTGCCACCTACAGACACTGTGTGTGTGTGCACACATGCCCAGCACACAGAGAAGCTTTACCTGAACCCAGGATGCTGGGATTTCCAGGTATTAGGCACTCAAGAAGTGTGCTAGTTCAGTCATCATGCTAAAAGGCTAATAAGGCTTTCAGAAACACTGTACACGTTCAAGATTGCCTGTGACAAAAGTAACAAGGAAAGCACAAAAGACAAATAATAGTGTTGCACTTGAGATGTCTATTGGCAACAGACTATAGTACAGAAGAGAAAAACATCCTCTTAAAATACACTCTAGAATTGAAAATAACCAGTTCTTATATGCATATGTACTGTAATCATGTTTGCTGTTGGTGAAAATTGACTGCTAGCAACCTTTAAAACATGATTATGGGAAACAGAGACAAGGATTTTAAATAGAGAGAAACTAAACCAGTCAACTGTGTTAACAGTAACCTGGGATAACATCAATACCTTTTCTACAAACTGGTCTTTTATTTCATTTCTACAGTAACATTAAATACAACTACATGCAATACGGCCAGCACACATGTAGAGTATTCCCATTATCTTCCCTTCAAAGCAACATATTGATAGCACGATCAAGTTCCATGTTAATTACAAAGCAAGTGTAAGAACTGAGAGTAAGAACTGATGAATTAATCAAATCCTAATTAAAAACAAAACAAAAAAACACACGGAAGAGTATAATTTAGAATTCTGCCTCCAGATGAAGATCAAGGCTTTGAAAAGCAAATAGAAAGTACAATTTCAAAATCATTTCTGCATTATAATTTTCCTCAATTAGAAATAAAATTGGGCTGAAGTTTCAGACAAACTTTTCTAACATTTTTAATGAGCATTTCACTCTTTTCATCATGTGCCCTTTGTTTACTGTTATGTTGAAATGGTTTTTTTTCTTCCTCTAACAAGTGACAAGTAGTGTTTAAATTTTCTTTTCATTAGATTAAAATATGTCAATTTAATGAGATTTTGCATAGATCAGAGGAATAAAGACAACAACACTGAATAGAAAGTGTAGAGCTTTTAAATAGCATAGTTACTGTCAAGACCTTACAGCAAGAACAGTTATCAGGTGTATTACACACATTAAAATAAACATATATATATAAGTACTTTAAGAATGGTGGAGCATTTTCCTTATTCCTATTTGAAGGAAAGGCCCCACTTTCATCTCTAACCCAATGAGGCTATTACAAATGAGTTAAAGATCTATTTCCTTTGAAAATCAAATTTATCAAACAAGTCTAAGAACAGTCTTTCATTTATAGCCAGCTTCACACTGCTGAAAACATAGGTTACCACATCATCTGCAGGACTGGTATGCCACAGATTTGTAGTAAATCCCAACACAGCTCCTTGAAAACACTTGACCTCCTCAACACAGCAGTGCTGTACTTGTGTAGTAATGGCATGAGGAAACCAATGTCCAGATCCGAGACTGTCACAGCTGCCCTTCCTAAACCATGTTCAGGTGTAAACTTCCAGACAAAGTAGTCTAGCAAGGCTGTACATTGACCAACTCTGCCAAATTAAAATAATGACATCTATGTTAAATTTATACCATACTTATACCAAAAGGTTAACAAAGTAATTATAGCATCAGAGAGTCAGAGAATTTCAAGGGCTCAAAAGATCATCTAGTCCAATCCCCCTGCCAGAGCAGGATCACCTAGACTAGGTTACACAGGAACTCGTCCAAGTGAGTTTTGAATGTCTCCAGAGAAGAAGACTCCATAACCCATCTGGGCAGCCCCTTCCAATGCTCCATCATCCTCAGAGTGAAGAAATTCTTCCTTGTATCTGTTTAGAACCTCTTATGTTCCAGCTTATACTCATTGCCCCTTTTCCTATCATTGGATATCATTGAGAAGAGCCTAACTCCATCTTCCGGACACCTGCCCTTTACGTGTTTGTAAACATCAATGAGGTCACCCCTCAGACTCTTCTTCTCCAAGCTAAAGAGCCCCAACTCCCTCACCCTTTCATCATAAGGGAGATGCTCCACTCCATCACCTTGGTGGCCTTGCATTGAACTCTCTCCAGCAGCTCCCTGTCCTTCTTGAACTGAGAGGTCAGAACTGGACACAATATTCCAGATGTGGTCTCATGAGGGCAGAGTAGGGCAGGAGGAGAACCTCTCTCAACCTACTGCCCACAGTCCCTCTAATACACCCCAGGATGCCATTGACCTTCTTGGCCATGAGGGCACATTTCTGGCTCATGGTCTTCCTGCTGCCCAGCAGGACCACCAGGTCCCTTTCCCCTGTGCTACTCTCTAAGAGTTGATTCCCCAGCCTGTACTGGTACATGGGGTTATTCTTTCCCAGATATTCACATCAAGAAGAATCTGCATTGCAAAGTGCTTTAATTCATCTGACTCCTGCACTATGTAATGGTCATACTTGGAGATGTATATAGATGGTGCTATGGGAGTAGAGCCAAGGAGACCTGGCCAAAAACAGGTGGGAGGTGCAAAGGGTAAGATGTAGTGGAGACAGACCCAAGATCAGTGAACACTTTAGCGAGCTTGCAAAAAGCACCTGTAGCCAAAGAAAATTCCAGAAAGGAGGGAGCAACTTTAGACATGCAGTCATAGTTTGCACAGCACTCAGTTTAACAGACTAGGAAAAAAAACCAAAAATACAATTATAAGATAACATTGCCCTGGGTAGAGGGGGTTGTATTTTATGGAAGAAGGCTAGAAGCACATCAGCCTTCTCTCATGTGTTTCTAGTTACTGTCTTTGCCATGTAATAAAACTGTCAAGTTCTTTTGGCTACAGAGAATTCTCTGCCTCTCCTGTCAGTCGCTGTAACCTATAAATATTTCAAAATATACCCTATTTATCTCTGTTCCTCTATAAACTGCAAAGGACTGTGGAGAAGCACTTAGGAATCACATACTATTTTGTACCTTAAATGAGCTGCAGAGCATTAAAAGCGTATGCATATACATCAACTCCATCAGCCTCATTAAGTCTTCAAAATATTTCTTTCAACTGAAGAAAATTAAAAATATGGAGTTCACTAATGAAAGACTTAAAACTGAAGCATGATAATTAACCCAGAGGTGTCTTCTTGTTAAATTGACTGTATTGCTCCTGGAATCTGTACCACTGTCTCCCAATTACAGCACCGTGGTACAAAGACTTAGCAGTTCAGCCCTGCATCTCCAACATGACACTGACAGCCAAGATATGCACACATATACTGGAAATCAAAACTTCTGCCCCCCAAAATGATTGTGTTAGTATTCTTTACTGTGATCAAATGCTTCAAGTCCCTTTCACCACACACAGGAAGAGAGGCAAGTGCTTGTGTCACAATGAACATGATGCTGCATTAACACAAGGGTAGTGTTGACAAAGAGGTTTTAGTTGCTTCATCCCCTGCTTCTGTCTGTCCAGGCAAGTTGGGGGCTTTCTTTTTAAATAAAAAAAAAAAAAAAAAACCCCACACATTGGAATTCTGGGAAAGCACTATACACTACCAGCTAACCTTACCATTTCATTAATGTCATTTCTGGCATTGAACTTGTTGCTTGCTCTGCAGTCTTTCATAGAGGAACTGTCAAATCAAATTTCTTTTGTCACAAAGTATTTCTTTCAGTCCTTCCTTGTCCAAAGGAGACAAAGAAAAGATCATGCAGTATATTCTTTTTTGAGGATTAAGTTGACTTTTTTTGTCTTTTCAAAGTCAAATAAGGACTGCCTGCTGAAATAAAGCTCATGACCCAGAAAGAATGCTGTGCACTGATATTTGCATGAAAAAACAACTCTGGCATGTCTCCACTGATTATCAAGTGGTTTTGTAATAGATAATATTCGTTAAGCACTCTACATTTATGTAAAAGATGAATCCAGAATTCACAAATAAGGGGTTTTTTTGTTTGTTTGTTCTTACTCTATAACCATTTCCTCAGGAATTCCCATGGCTCTTAGTTCAAACTCCTTCCCCAGATTTCTAACTATAGGTCATTGAATAGGCAATACTCTCCTCTAAAAAATTCATTTCTCTGAAGCACAAAATACTAAGTACCAAACGTTCCGTTGCTAATCCAAGTTCACATTGCTTAGCCAGAAAACAAGATTAATAAACACTAGTTGTGAAATAAATTTATTTCTAAGATATCAATATGTAACAGTTGACTATAATATGCATTTCTCTCAGCCTTCTGTATGAATCTCAAAGGCCTTCCGCACCGACTTTTCTATTGACACATAGTAAGACAGATTTTTATTGTACATTTGTGGATTCATTTAGAAAAGAGGTGAACTAGACTTTAAAATCTATTTTGCTCTGCAAAAGACAAGCTAGTGTTTTAGAACAAGCGATGACAGCTTATTCCACACTGTGGGACATACAGTATCCCAAATTATTTTATACAACACGGTCGTAAGTTTTTTCTGAGATACTCTGGATCAACCATGAAAGCCTCCAAACCACAGCAGTCCTTACAGATGTTATACCCTACTTCCAATGGAAAACAGCAGTTTGGATTAGACAGAGACACACAGGCAGTATCTCCAAGGAGTGCTGCCCTATATTATCAACATTATCACCTTACTGGTATATTTTCCCCAGCTATCTGTCTCCTGTGCAGGAAGATTATATTACTTCTTCCATCCTAATCTGCCCATGTGTGAAGTGTTTAAAAATACATGTCATTTTGATCTTTGGTGAACAGTAAACCTTTTCAACATAGTACTTTAAAAGACACAAAAGGGAGTGGGCAGCTTTTAATTCAATTTTTCAAAACACCAATATTTTAGTAATCTGAAGTATTCTCACAGCAGAATAAAGAAAAATTATACAGACCCTACTTAGCTCTTTAGTTGTACAGTTGCATGCTGCCTAATTTCTTGTTCTCTAGACTTTTTTTCTTGTCTCCTTAGCTTTATTCCTTCCTCCTTACCTGGTTACAGCAGCTGATGACAATAGTAAGCACATCATGCCAGAGAGCTCCTTATAATGTCAAGGAAATTAACTTAGAGATTTGGATTCCCATGACCATGAAAACTTCACACCAGAGCAGACTGACTGATAGAAATAAATGTTGAACTCTGGATCCTTGGTGGTAAGGAGAACAATATGGTGAGAGAGACATGGTGAGAGACATGCAGATAGAGTGAATTATAATTTCTTCCTTTTTATAGTTACTTTCTAGAAACCATTTTATCTTTACAACTAATTTAAGATCTTTTTGTGAAGAGTGAATCCACCAATTTACTTTTTGAGTTATCCAATTTTAGAGTTATTAAAGAGTACTCAGTTTTGATGTGTGAATTGCATGCTCTGCCCTTTTAGAGGCCTTCTAGATTCCAGTCCTGGCCTTAGTTGCTGCAGCTATTCAGAACCCGAGCCACGAAGATATATGCATACAAAGTTTGAAGGCTCAAGCTTATTGTCTCCTCTGTGATTCAGAAATCAAGAGCTCAGTCCACTTGCATTTTTTCTTCTGAAGGTCCCAGTAAGTATAAACCAACTTCTGCAGGCCCTAGGGCATGCAACACGGAAAGAATGAAGCAGTGTACTACAGTCTTTTGATGGTCCTGATCCTTTTTTCTAGGTCTTGGGTGTTGACTATGTTCCTGGATTCAGAAAGGAAGACTAGTAAAATGCTGAAATAGTTATAATAGTATGTCATAATCACAATAGAAAAGACCTGGGGTTATTCTGTAATTGTTTCCTTTATGGTCTTGTATATTCTTCATACATCAGGAAGACCATTCCTCACCCCAATTCACAAAAGAAACATTGTGATAGAGGCTTGAAGAGAGGCTCCCAAAAGACACAGAAAGACTATAGTAATGGTAGATGATCCTGACTCCTTCCATTAAACCACTACATTTAAAGTTGTCTGCTGTTTTGAACATATTCATGAATGGTGTTCCAGACATAGGTTGTGATAATAAAATGTGATTATTTGCTAGTTTCCTATAGGGAAAGTTACAGAATGTGAAGGCACGGATGCATAAATTGACGTTGACAGTATCACTCCCAAAGATTATGCCTTCTAGAAGCAATGAAGATTACAGTCTTTCTTTATTAGCTAATATTAGTACATGAGCAATAATTCATTAGTATTTATCACACTAATTCACATTTAAGGAGACCAGACAGAAATATCACACAAGCTGACATGAGTACCTTCAATTCCTGCATACAATCAAGTCCTTGTGAACAGAGAGGCAGTTCCAACAGTGTCTAGCAAATTCCTGGTGCAGGAAGTACGGATTTGAGAAAAATGACAATGGCTTCAAGGCTGCTGCTATCCTTCTACATAAGGAATGTTAGTATAATAAACATCATTTAAATTCCGTTTTAAACAGTCAGAAAGAAGCTATTAGATATACATTGATGACAGGATAATAGACTAATGCAAGGTATTTGTTTGAACTTCTCATGGCTTCAAGATTTTGTTGCTTTATTCAATGTAGAAAAGAGACTGAAAACCCGCAAGTTTTCTAAAACATGCACAGTGTTCTCAGAAATTTTTGCCAAATACCAGGAAGATAAAAGCCATTCTGTAGCAAGGGAGTGACCTAAAATAGTATACATTACACAGACTGGTGATAAAGTCACTCTGAAAATTTAATTGATGGTTCAGCCCATGGTATTTTACCTACCTGTCCAAATATGTTGTGATCATAGTAACAAATGGTTGTGTGACCTCCAGCTAAGCCCAGGACCTCAGAGTAATGAGAATGCAGAGAAAGGTTTTGCCTTACTGAGTACAACATCAAGAATAAAAATCTGTCAGCAACATGCTCAGGTAGTTAGAAATCATCTCCCATGTGCAAAAGCCCTCATGCTTTTTACTGCTCCTTGAGTACTGTGTCCTAATTCAGAGGGTCAGGTACATTAAAAGGATAAAATAAAATTATAAAAATAAGCTAGTATGTAATGTAACAGCTAGTCATACATAAGTTTTGTGAGACTGGCTCAAGAAACTCTACCACTAGAATGTGTATGGAAAAAATAGCAATGAGCCATGCTCTAGCTAGACAGCTGTATATTTTCACACTGTCTGGATTTTCCTGTTGTCAGGTTGATTAATGGAATGTCTTTACGTTTATCTGCTTTTGGATATCTTAAATCTCAACAAGTCCATTTCATGTTCTTGCCACCAACATTTCCAGTAGATTTCTTCTAGCATGTCAGAATGACAGATAAGTTCCTGCAGCCAACCTTGTAGAAAGCTCATTATTGTTTCAGACTTGTGTACTCACCCTGGAGGTCCCCTGAACAAAGACCTCCAGAGTTTTGGGTCATTTTAAAATCTATGTTGAGTAAAGGTGTCATTTCTTTACAAGAGAAAGCTTTGGAGCACAGCTCAAGACCATGTTCTGAATTTTATACTGTTTTATATCATCAGTCCACATACTAAGCAACAAGACCAGAAATGACTGTAATAAAAACTAAGTAACTCAATACAGTACAGATTTGATCTATTTTATTTATTTGTATGGTTTTCTGCTCTATGTTGAGTGGCTGACACATTATGATATAGCTTATTATTTTTCTTCCAAAAGTTTCAAGCTCTTATTGGCAGCACAGCAACATTACCAATACAAATTTTTAATTCACTTCTAAAATGTTGTAGGCTTTAAGTCGTCCTACAGTAATCACTTTCAATGTTTAGAGATAATTCTGAAAAGCAGTAAAACTGAAATTCCCTATACTCATTTCAAATAAGCTAATTCTTGCCCTCACTATAGATTTTTATCTGCAATAGTGGACTCAGGCTCCAATTCGGCTTTATTTGTAATGGTGCTCTATTATGGTAGCCATTGTTTTTACATTGAATAAGTGAATTTATGAGTGTGCAATAAGGTGGCAGAATGATCAACCACATGGGAGAGATCATACCCTGCCTGTGCTCCACACTGTGCAATCATTTTCCACGCAGCTGAAGGATCAATTGCCCATCCTGACTTACAAGGTATTTTTAACATACTATCTGACATAATTTGAATCAGACATACATCTTGAATAGTCCCTTTTTCCCTTAACCCCTAACAGCCCCTTGGAGTAATCTTTAAGCTAAATTTTGATATTAAGCCACAAGTCTGTTCTGGAGAGATATTTGGTGTATTACCCTGAGGTGGCTTAAAGGAAACTGTACACATAGACGAGCAAATGACACTCTGAGGAACGCAGGCATGGAATTTACTTGGAAATTTTGCCTAAGGAATATGTATCTCTGGTACCTCTGCTGCTCCCACATATTAAAAAGACCATGGTTCATATTCAAAAACTCATGACACTAGCCTGCAAATCTAGGAGCAGGAAGAGCATATTTATACTCTTTTATTTGAGGTCTAGGGCATGGGAGCAGATCCTAAGTAGGAAGTTTTCTATGTTCTTCACTAGTGTGGCTTCTTCTGAATATGAAATCTTTCTTCTTCACTCTGCAAGAACACAAGCTGATTTTCCCAGTCTATTCAACTAGAGCCTGCTACAAATAAAAAATTCAAACCATATAGGCCTTCCAAGTAATCAGATCAAGGCAAAAGCACAAGATGGTGTCAAATAGGTAATTACCAACAAAGATCATATTAACTGCAAACAAGACACTTTATAAGTTACAGCTACCCTAATGAGTTGCACGGCCGGCTCCACGTATGTGTCTAGAAATTGCCACCACAGTTAAATCCTATCTACTGGCTAATATCCATGCAATGTAATTTAAGATACTTACCAATCACACACAGAACTAATGTCATGTTAAAATACAATTGTAAATCCTAACTTTCTGTTAGTATCAAAGTACATAAACTTATGTATTTACAAAAAGAAATAGTTATCATTCTTCACCCCCTCTAAGAAGGATCACCTCCTTTTTAAGTTGTAGCTATAATCCAGATACCAGTGATACTGCGAAAATTATCCTTCCCTCTAGAACAAGGGAAAGCTCTTCCCCCCATGAGGGATAGCTACTGGGCTCTTTCCCTTGAAGCATAATTTCAAAGTACAAATTTGAACTTTTATACATAGTGAAGAGCACTTCTCTCCAGCTGAGATAAGGAAAGTTCCTCAGAAGACCATTAAAGGAGGCAAGACGCCTGTGTGGATTAACATGGAGCTACTGGAATGACTTAAAGAGAAGGAAGATGTCTATGGAAGATGGAAAAAGAACCTGGTTGCTTGGGAAGAGTATAGGAATGTCGCCAGAGTATGTAGGGATGAAACCAGGAAGGTCAAAGCCCTTTTAGAAGCAAAACTGGCAAGGGAAGTGAAGGAAAACAAGAAGGGCTTTTTCAAGTACATTGTTGAGGATCCAGAGAAGGAAGAACTACTGAATGCCTTCTTTGCTTCAGTTTTCATTGCCAAAGTCAGCCCTTGGGAAGCCCAGTCCCTGGAGGATAGAAAGATAGTCTGGGGAATGGAAGACTTTCCCTTGGTGGATGAAGATGGGGTTAGAGACCAGTTAGGCAAGAACCTCTGGGACTTCACAGGATGCATCCACGAGTATCGAGAGAGCTGGCTGATGTTATTGCTAAACCATCATTTGTTATTGCATCTCCATCGTTTGTAAGTGGCACTGTTTAGCCTGGAGGAGACTGCAGGGAAATTCATTAGTACTGTTGTGGTTTTACCTGGGCCAGGTTTTGGTGTCAGAGGGGATACAGGGCTGCCTTCTTTAATCAAAGAGCTGCTAGAAGCTTCCCCTATAGCTGATAGGGTCAGTGTCAGTTGTAAGATGGACCTGGCACTGACCAAGGCCTGGCCAATTAGTGACTGAGATAATACCTCTGTGAATAACATATTTGAAAAGGGGACGAAGTCACTGCACGGTTGCTAAACAGGAAGTGAGAACATGAGAGCATCTCTGCAGACACCAAGGTCAGTGGAGAAAGAGGAGGAGGAGGTGCCCAGGCATTGGAAGAAAGATTCCCCTGTGAACTGTGGTGAAGACTATGGTGAGGCAGCTGTCCCCCTGCAGTCCATGGAGATCCACAGGAAAGCAGAGATCCACCCTACGCCAGAGCAAATGGATGCCTGAAGGACACACCTGGACACACTCCCATGTGACCTGATTTCAGTGGACCTGCTTTAGCATGGGAGTTGGACTAGATGATCTCTAGATGATCCTTCCAACACCTACCATTCTGTGATCACCTGATTCAGATAATATCCTTTACCCTGCCTAGTTTTCTGACCTGGTTTATAGTCACCTGACCAATGCCTTTCAAGTGCATGCAATTACAATTCCTCATAAAATAGTAAGGAGTTCAGAGCATGCTTCTATGTTAGTATATCTGTATCTTCTGTCTATTTATAAATTATTCTTCTAACTTCAACTTACCTCTGAAAGCTTCCTGACTGTATGAGTTAACATGATTAACTGTTTATTTTGAGAAGACAATCACTTTATCACACAGATCTACCTTTCACTGGTAAAAGTGAGCAAGTAGAAGCCTAATAAGAATTATGCCATCTGCTACCTTCTTCCTCTCCTTTTTTTTTTAAACAGCAAAATGGAACATACTATTTAAAATAAAAACAGCAAAAGTAAAGAACTGATAAAATTAGATTTGAAATATGAAAGCCTGAAGCAGAAAATAAAATACTATTTAATTTCAGATATTGATTTGACCTATAAAAAAACTGAAACTGCCTCTACAATTCTGTTCATGTTGAAAGCATTGTTGATGGGCCCAGTTTTTGTTCAAGATTAACTTCAGCCTTTCATTATTGTAAATAAATCCTTAGGTATCAATTCACTATTTTACAGTATTAACTCATGGACACTGTTTACAACATCAAGGTACCATGATCTGAAATCAATTCAAATCCTGAATTTCATCTGAATTTGATATAATCTGGTTGCAAGCATTTCTTCCTCAAACTCTTTGGAAGGTGAAAAATGTTATTAGCTATCAAAGTTTAACATTCAGATAAAAACCTTGCCTTGATGGAAAAGGAAAATGTTTAATAGCCTTCATTCTAAAAAGTGATTACTACTTTCCACAGTGACTTTGTTTCTCATCTAGTTGACAGGACGCAGAAGACTTAAACAAGAACATCTGCAGCATTCTTTCAATACTCTGGGGAAAGCATGAAAAGCAATATGCTAGTGTAAGAGTATAAGCAATGGGATTCTTTCTTTGCAACTCAGTCAAAAGACGCTGTATGTAGGCATCTTTAATTTTTAAAGATTAATTTATTTAGAATTCTTAAAGAAAACAGCTGTTGCTACTGTATCTCTGCTTCAAAATCCTCTGAGTTTAGCAGTTGGAAGCTGACATACTTATTCCATTAATGTAGATGTCTGTGAGCATTTCCCATAGAATAATTGTCCTGCATAATTCATGTCTTCTCATTCTCTAGTAATGTCAGTTAGAAAAGGAATGAGAGGGAAAGGGGTATGGGCAAGTTCTTTGATTTTTTTTAGCCTCAATGTCCAAATGTTGCACTTGGAAAGTCCAAATAAAGTCTAAGAGTGTCAGTACTGCTCTCATAGGACTTATGTTAAGTCCCGCCTAGGTCTCTGAATGACCAGTGTTCTGTTTTGGTTTATATTAGCTACAGTATCCCATCTTTTTTATAGTTTGGGCCCAATTACTTCCAAACTTTAGATGTGTCTTGAAAAAGGACACATAGCAAATCAGCACTCAAGTCATGGACTAGTCTGCCTAACCATCATTTACTTCCTCAGTAAATTCAGTTTCCTAAATGCTAGTAAATCCAGGAAACACAGCTTGCTAAATGCACTTGGTTTTGGTACTCAAAGCAGAAGAAAGTTTTATGGGGAAAAAAATCTCACTTCCTGAATACTAGTCTTATCTGAGCCTTTTTCTCTCATCTCCCAACATTCCTCCCGAACTCGTTGAAGAAATGGCTTCTGTAAAACATTGTAAGACCCTGGACAGTGAGATCCCCAAAAGAAACAGTCATTTGCAGAAGCTGCAATTTTGTCAGCTAAAGCAAATGTCAAGACAATTCCAGCCCCTCTTCCCCTGGAAAGTTATAGCTACAAGCACTCAGACTAATCACACTCCCACAGAACTTATGGAACACTGCTCTTTATCCCTCATCTATCAGCATAACTGCACTTGGTTAAGTCCAACAGAACTGTTAGATGTAGAAGGGCTCATATGCTCACATCATTCCATACATACCATAATAAGGAAATATGAAAGCTTGTAAGGGAATGAGAACATTCACTAAGCTGCCTTATTTATGATAGCATACTGTGTTCATCTACTTTCCTATGTGAAAAGTCATCTAGAAGTTCCTTGTCCCTGATATCTTACCATCCATGTGTATTTCTATACTAAAAATTTTAACAGAAGACGTTTAAAATATGAGTTGGTACAGATGGCGTTTCTGCTTGACCTTGCTATGAATAATAAAAGAACTCTTGGCAGACATTATTGGGTAGAAAACATCCCTGGGCTTTTGGGCCATATGAGGTACAGAAAGTTGCAGATCTAGACCTCTTGGCAGGTCAACATGTTCAAAGGGAGGGTCACAATGCCATGAGAACCCATTAGAGTATCCTAGTCCTATTGTTAACTTGCAGAATGGATCACATACAGGAGCAAAAAAATCCTGTACTCCCGATTCCCAGTGTGGATAGCTTCCCTCTTCTCAGCTTTGATGCTTTCCAAACCAGTTCAATATTACAGTGCAATTAAATGATGCCTCATGTCTATGATTTTAAAAAAAATCAGCATCCTAGCCGAAGGATTTATTTTCTTTCAATCCAATATACTAGATGTTTTATGCTGGCTGACCTGAGAAATTGGTATCAGCAAGTATGAGACCCCACATAACGCTACTGTTCCACAGCCCTCAGCACAGACATGATAGCAGTGGGCTTTGCATGCATCACCAATGCTAGAAGCAAATTAACTGAAGAAAATTTAACTAGAAAAAGCTTTGGGTGAATAAAGAAGTGAAATGGAGATACTACTAACAGCAGCACTGAAAATGAAAGGAGTAAGAGCGAGAGATATCTGGGGGAAGCTCTGCTGAGGTCATGCATGGATACCCCCCCCATCACTCACCTCCCCATCTTGGGGAAGGCCTGAGTGGAAGAGTCGCTCCACGGCTCTGGTGCCATCTGCCTCATCCCTGCAGTACTGTGAGACTGTGAGACAGACTCACAGCCAGTGGGTACTACCCTGAACGCCATTTTTTTCAGTCCAATCAGCCTCACCTCCATCCTGAATGTTATCACTGAACATATGAAGGAAAAGGCGGTTATCAGGGGAATCAACATGGCTTCACCAAGGAGAAATCCTGTTTGACAAACCTGAGAGCCTTCTATGAGTGTATAACTGGCTGGCTAGATGAGGAGAGAGCAGCAGATGTCATCTACCTTGACTTCAGCAAGGCTTTTGACACTGTCTCCCATAACATCCTCATAGAAAAGCTCAGGCAGTGTCGCTTGGATGAGTGGACAGTGAGGTGGATCAAGAGCTGGCTGAATGACAGAGCCCAGAGGCTGGTGATCAATGGCACAGAATCGAGTTGGAGGCCTGTGACCAGTGGAGTTCCACAGGGATTGGTTCTGGGGCCAGTCTTGTTCAACGTCTTCATCAACAACCTGGATGAGGGGACAGAGTGTACCTTCAGCAAGTTCCCTGATGACACCAAACTGGGAGGACTGGCTGATTCCCCAGAAGGCTGTGCTGCCATTCAGCAGGATCTCGACCAGCTTGAGAGTTGGGCAGAGAGGAACCTCATGAGGTTCAACAAGGACAAGTGCAGAGTCCTGCATCTGGGAAGGAACAACCTCATGCACCAGTACAGGCTGGGGGTCCAACTGCTGGAGAGCAGCTCTGCAGAGAGAGACCTGGGAGTCCTGACTGATAATAAACTAAACATGAGCCAGCAATTTGCTCTCCTGGCCAAGAAGGCCAATGACATCCTGGGATGCGTCAAGAAGTGTCTGGCCAGCAGGTCAAGAGAGGTTCTTCTCCCCTTCTACTCTGCCTTGCTGAGGCCTCATCTGGAGTCCTGTGTCCTGAGTCCACTTCTGGGCTCCTCAGCTCAAGAGGGACGGGGAACTTCTGGAGATAGTCCAGTACAGGGCCACCAAGATGATCAGGGGATCAGAACATCTTTTATACAAGGAAAGGCTGTGGCAATTGGGGCTGTTTAGTCTAGAAAAGAGGAGGCTGAGGGGTTTTCTTATTAATATTTACAAATATCTAACAGGTGGGTGTCAGGAAGTTGGGGCATTCCTTTTTTCTCTACAGTAGCTAGTAACAGGACAAGGGGTAATGGGATCAAGCTGGAACACAAAAAGTTCCATTTAAATAGGAGAAAAAACTATTTTACTGTGAGGGTGATGGAGCAGTGGCACAGGCTGCCCAGAGAGGTTGTGGAGGCTCTTTCCTTGGAGGTCTTCAAGACCCTCCTGGACATGTTCCTATGCAAACTGATCTAGGTGAACCTGCTTCTGCAAGGGTGTTGGACTAGATGATCTCTAAAGGTCCCTTCCAACCCTACCATTCTATGATTCTATGATTCAGAGGGACCACTTGTGTCTCAGAAATTTAGTTGTCAGTGTATTAACCACAAAACTTTCAGCAGTTTCAATATCAGTTTCAATAAGGAAGCATATTTGGTTTCCCCAGGTTCCTTGTATTCTGCAGGTACTCAAAACTGATGTACAGCTAACATTCAGGTAACACTTGAAATGTGAGCTTGCTTAACATGGACAATTAAAACATCAATAAATCTATCTTTTCAATACCAGCAATTCCTCCATAACCTTCAACCTATTTGTGGCATATTCCATGCATATGCATAGCTGGAGATGTGTTACACATGCAATTAGTGAATAACTTTTGGCTAATGATTTCACGCTGTAAGGACTAAAATATTTGGACAACTAAGCACTGTACTTTTGACAATTAGACCATGTGCTCCCACCTGCAATGCAAGCAAGGCCTGGAATCCTGACCTATCCATCAGCTGCTTCTGGCTTAGGTAGAGTTCTCTTACTTGTTAGCATCCTAGTCTCTGTCATTCAGGGAATGTATTCCATGTATTTATTATTGCATGCACCAATAATATGAGGTAGACCAGGGTCTACCTCATACTAGTATGCTGCCTGTCCCTTGTCTCTAGAGTTATAAAGAGTTTTGAAGCCGTTGGCTAAGGATATGATAGGTGAAGCTGAGGACATGCTGCCAGATCAAATATAGGGCACAAGACAAAACTCTGATCCAATCTACGTGCTCTGTGTGCAATCACAGTCAATCAAAGTTTGAACCATGGGTGAGGCAGACACTTTCAACTCTACCTAGATGCAGAGATAGGCCTGTATTCCATGTTTACACAAAACCCTTTACACCAAGTGCATCCTCTCTATGAAAGTGATTCTCGACTATGAACAGGAAAGGATATTAAAGAATACGTCATTAAGAAAACAATTAAGAAAAAGCTACCCCAGTAGAACACTTACCAATAGAAATATATCTGAATTAATGCTTTGCATAGATGAAAAAGATCTTCAAAGATCTGCCATATAATTGCAAATCAAATTTGAAATTTCAAACAGTGATATCCATTCTTCATGACTTTTTTTAAATAGTCACATTCAGTTTGACCTGTAATACTATAAAAGTGATGGCACGGGGCTTTGAAAGATAGCAGTCCTCATGAGCAGCACTACAACTAGATGTCTACAGAAGTGCCTCACCACAGCAATTTTAAACCAACAGTCTCCACAAGGTTAAAAAAAATACAGCTTCTCACAGAATGAGAAAATGCACAGTACAATCTCACCAAAATCACAAAGCTGCCCCTTGTCCACAGGCATTCACTCAGAGCACAAATACATGTAGGTGATGGACATGACATATGCACTTCTCTCAATTATGGCTTTATCCTAGAGAAGTAAGACAGGCATTGGATCCCTGATGCAAGGCAGTTATAAAAGAATTGGACTGTCTTTTAACAATAAAGGATAAAGCTGCCTTTATTTTCTCCACTGGGTTGGAATAGGTGGTTCTTTGACTCAGGGCTTCAAACGGCCTTTTTGACCAGTGAGCCTTCTTGAACCTGAATTTAAATGCTTTTTGGGGAAACAAAAGTGATTTTAGTAGACTTCCCACACTTCAGACTCTGCAATCAAACCATGATAACATTCAGGGAAATTTATTGAAAGATGGAGATAATGCCATAGAGGTGACAAAGATGCGTAAGAAATTTTTTTCCACAGTGCTATTGTCTGATTGCTCAATCACTATCCATGGCTATTAGCCTTTCCTATTTATACATTCTTCATTTCTAAATATTTCCCG
Source organism: Colius striatus (assembly GCF_028858725.1). Lineage (NCBI taxonomy): Eukaryota > Metazoa > Chordata > Aves > Coliiformes > Coliidae > Colius > Colius striatus. The sequence continues at coordinate 31,605,856 of NC_084761.1, forward strand.
TGGGCAAAACTTATCAGGAATCAGGTTCCAGCTTTCATAGGGCTGAACAAAACATGACAAGTTCAAATGCTAGGATTAAATGGGTTTTACAATCTGGCATGTGTAATTAATCTTCTGATTTGACTATGTCATGATCAAACACAAACAATTTCCAAAGCAATGACCATGGAACCCAATCTACTATTAATAAAGTTTCCCATTCACCATATTGATATTACATACAAATGGCATTGGATATAAAAATCCATAAATAATAATAAAAAGCCATCATTCCTGTAGTTCTTAGTTTTCTTACTGATATTCAGAAAAGTGTCAAGTGTACCAAATTTAATTCCTGGCTCTTTGTATGCACAGTAAAGATTTAGACAACAGATCTTGTTTAAATCAGCAATATATGGGCACTCATCTGCAATCTATCTATAAATCAAGCAGTTGTTATTGTTATTAATAACATTTTTTATAAATCAGTCAGTTGTTATTGAGATAAAAACTCAAAATAGCAGATAAGCAATTCACACATATAGCATGAGTGGGAGACACAAAAGATTTCTGTCTATGCAAATAGGTGACTTTCAAAAGAATAAAAATTATGTGCAAATTGGTTTTGCTCAAGTACAAGACAAATTGTGCTTTTGGAAGAAGGACTATCCACATGTAAAGGACTTCGATATTGTCATATTTAGCACTGCAAAATTCTTCATAGTCCATCATCTAGCTCTGAAATTGAGCTGATATGCAAGACCCTATAAACAGAATAAAGAGGAATCAAGGCCCATAGTACACTTCAACTGGGATTTACACACTTAATAAACCTTTAGCATAATCCTCATCTGAGTGTAGCAGCTGAGAAAACATCCAACCACCCACGTCTCAGATTGCACACTAAGTGAAAGGCGGTGATAATATCTTCTAAGCCACCCAGTGCAGTTTGCAAGAATTCATTTATTGGAGCCCCCAGTTTTATGACATGGGCATCGGGGATCTTTCCCTATTACTTCAAATAGCACAAAAGTATTCTAGATTTCTAAGGTTGTTTGTTATTTTGGGGGATTTTGAAGTCAGTTCCATTTGCATACAGCTAATTACTGTGATTGACTATGTTTCACATGCAGAATAACAATAAAAGTAACACTACCATAACATGAAAATAATATTGTTCTGTGTTCAGGGTATCTTGCCACCTGAGTATAACAAGGAATCGAGACTATGGAGAATTTAACTAGTAGATTGCTGAAAGTTAGAAAATAGCCTTCTTGAGAAATTTTTAAAGTGTAAATGATGTAAAGGAAAGATTTCAGTCTCCAACACTATGTCATGATGTGTGTAGTATTTCCCTATTACACAGAGTTTGAAACTAAGTGGACTACTCCACCATCTAGACAAATAAAAACATTGAAAAACACCAGTCTGGAAGATTTGCAGCATAAGAACCTAGAAAATCATTTCTAGATTTAATCCCTTGAGATGCAGAACACAAAACAAAGCAGAAAGAGAAAATTACAAAAAACCTATTTGGACAAGACATTCCTAGTTGTGTGCTTTACACCATTCAGATCTAAATAACTAAACTGTGATGTTGTAGTGCAGTCTTATTTCACCTTCAAAGTCTTTAGTTTTAGATAGAGAGTTCAGCATTTTTACCTACTAATTAGAAAACGATCAAAGTCATAGAGGCTTAAGTTTATAATTTAAGTATTTTTACTCCTAACTGAAGGAATGCACAATTAAGGCTTGCCAACACTAATTGTTTGCTAAAGTAGCAATGACATGGAATATGCCTGCACCTTAGTTTAATATCAGCTATTGGTCTACTCTCTTCCAAGATTTGCAGAGTTGGGAACAGTAAGAAAGATGTTCATTACAGTGTCTAGTTCATTTGTCTTAAGTCAACAATAATGTAAGCAAGTACAGCTGTGCCTAAATAAAAAAAAAAAAAAAATGGTGTTATCTACCAGTGTTGTAGCTACAGCCTCCTAAATCAGTGGCAGCACGGCAAGACATAAGACAAAACAGGTTGCTCTTTTTTTTTTAAGGAAAGCTTAGCAACTCAAACAGGAGACTGAAGAACAAGAACTATTTTGATGCCTGCTTTGACATATGATGGCATATGGCTGAAATCAAGCGTTCCAGATGAGAAGGTAATTAGACTAGAATGAGAATGACAACCAGTAAAAAAGTTACTGGATTAAAAAGTAAGATTAGGTAATAATAGGTGCAGTCTTAACTTCTCTCTGCTATATTTCTTTTGAGAAGTGTTTTGAAAGCTTTTTTGCATTTGTGCACTTTGCATTTCATTGCATCTCATTTCATTATAAACTCTGATTCTGCATTGCCAAAAATGTCTTTTTATAGTTGAAGGGAGTTTTTTTAATCCTCTTATTTAAAAGAAACATATAGAGAGCTCAGCTAACTCTAGCACTAGCTCATGATTTATTTTACAAGCAGTTTCACACAGCTCTTTACTAAACAGACATTCTTTGTACTTTATTACAACTTTGCTCCATTGAGTCATGCTCTCCATGGGATGTTGCGTCTATATTTTATTTTACTCCAGTCATTAATTACCTTGTGGGCCTGTATCATGTGTGTCTCAGTCTCATTTATTATAACGGCGCCTGCTAGTGTTGCTCAAGTTAAGAGTCTGTCAGTATTTCCATTAGAAAAACCATCTCTCAGGGGTTTATAAGTCAGCTGTAAAACTTTACTCCTGGCTGATGGCATACGCGGCCACAGCCAGAAGGGTTCTTTCCTTTCTTAACATTAAATTGAGGTGAAAAACAAAGAAACCTCTAATGTTGTAAAGTCACAGAATGAGACATGACTTTTGACACCTTGTTTTTGAAACTCAGAAATAGCTTAATTTCTTTAAAGCCAAGTTTTGCAGACTGTTTGCTGATAACAAGTCAGTGCATGCAAAATTGATTTTTTCAGGTTTTGTTTTGCCTTTTTTTTTAAAAGGATTCAAGCCATTCCAGGGTCTGCTTCTCTGTAGCTACTGCTGTATTCCTTTACATAACTGTCTTTCCTTTCCTAAGTTCAACAACAAAGAGAAATTGCTCTCTGTTGCCTATCTGTCTACAACCACCATGTTAACTTGCATGTCTCCACTTTGAGCAGGACTGGGAGGTAGCAACCCATAAGACTTCCATATACCAACACCTGATTTTTTCTCAGAAGATTCAAAGTGCGCACCCTAAAAGCTTCTTTGTCAGGGCTTTGTGGCAAGCCGTTTTGATAGCCAGGGCACTGAATTCCAAGTAGTCAAGGAGCTGCCATGAGCCTTAGAGAGCCAGCACTTCCCAGTACTAGTGGTGGGAGTCTCAGCTAAGCCAGGAACTTAGCACTTTAGCATGCAGATGTCTAGAAAAAACCTGTCTAGACTCCACCACAGCTTTACAGATATCAGACCTACAGAAAGGATTGACTCTGACAACTCATGTCATGGTTTTAACCCAGCTGCCAATAACCAAACGTCACAATTACTCTCTCCTCCTCACCTTAGCAGGATGGGTAGGAGAGTCAGGAGGAAAATGTAGAGCTTTATGGGTTGAAAGACAACTTAATAGAACAATAAAGAGAATAAGCAGTTATAATGACAGCAAAGGAATACAGAAAACAAGCACTGTCTAGTGTATCCGCTTGCAGTCCAATGCTCAGTCCCGACCTTTGGTCTCAATAGAAAAGCTACAGTTCCCAGGTTGCTGGCCAGACTTCCCAAGAATGATGTCAACATGGTATCTATTAGCCTGGCCATGTCCCCTTGAGGCATCTGGAGAAACTTGACCTTATCCCTGCCAAAATGAGGACATTATGACTTCTTTGCTTTAGTCTTTATGGCCAAGGCTGACTCTCGGGAAGCCCAGTCTGGCAAGGATGTCCAGGACAGCAGAGGACTTGCCCTGGGAGGAAGAGGTTAAAGACTTGTTGGCCAAGCTTAAGGCTCATAAGTCAATGGGTCCTGATGGGATGCATCCTAGAGTGCTGAGGGAGCTGGCTGATGTGATTGCTAAGCCTCTCTCCATCATTTTTGAACAATCATGGAGGACAGGCGAGATGCCTGAGGAGTGAAGAAAGGCCAATGACACGCCAGTCTTCAAAAAGGGAAAGAAGGATGACCCAGGAAACCACAGGCTGGTCAGCCTCACCTCCATCCCTGGAAAAGTGATGGAACAACTCATCCTGAATGTTATCATTGAACATATGAAGGAAAAGGCGGTTATCAGGGGAATCAACATGGCTTCACCAAGGAGAAATCCTGTTTGACAAACCTGAGAGCCTTCTATGAGTGCATAACTGGCTGGCTAGATGAGGAGAGAGCAGCAGATGTCATCTACCTTGACTTCAACAAGGCTTTTGACACTGTCTCCCATAACATCCTCATAGAAAAGCTCAGGCAGTGTCGCTTGGATGAGTGGACAGTGAGGTGGATCAAGAGCTGGCTGAATGACAGAGCCCAGAGGCTGGTGATCAATGGCACAGAATCGAGTTGGAGGCCTGTGACCAGTGGAGTTCCACAGGGATTGGTTCTGGGGCCAGTCTTGTTCAACGTCTTCATCAACAACCTGGATGAGGGGACAGAGTGTACCTTCAGCAAGTTCCCTGATGACACCAAACTGGGAGGACTGGCTGATTCCCCAGAAGGCTGTGCTGCCATTCAGCAGGATCTCGACCAGCTTGAGAGTTGGGCAGAGAGGAACCTCATGAGGTTCAACAAGGACAAGTGCAGAGTCCTGCATCTGGGAAGGAACAACCTCATGCACCAGTACAGGCTGGGGGTCCAACTGCTGGAGAGCAGCTCTGCAGAGAGAGACCTGGGAGTCCTGACTGATAATAAACTAAACATGAGCCAGCAATTTGCTCTCCTGGCCAAGAAGGCCAATGACATCCTGGGATGCGTCAAGAAGTGTCTGGCCAGCAGGTCAAGAGAGGTTCTTCTCCCCTTCTACTCTGCCTTGCTGAGGCCTCATCTGGAGTCCTGTGTCCTGAGTCCACTTCTGGGCTCCTCAGCTCAAGAGGGACGGGGAACTTCTGGAGATAGTCCAGTACAGGGCCACCAAGATGATCAGGGGATCAGAACATCTTTTATACAAGGAAAGGCTGTGGCAATTGGGGCTGTTTAGTCTAGAAAAGAGGAGGCTGAGGGGTTTTCTTATTAATATTTACAAATATCTAACAGGTGGGTGTCAGGAAGTTGGGGCATTCCTTTTTTCTCTACAGTAGCTAGTAACAGGACAAGGGGTAATGGGATCAAGCTGGAACACAAAAAGTTCCATTTAAATAGGAGAAAAAACTATTTTACTGTGAGGGTGATGGAGCAGTGGCACAGGCTGCCCAGAGAGGTTGTGGAGGCTCTTTCCTTGGAGGTCTTCAAGAAACCTCCTGGACATGTTCCTATGCAACCTGATCTAGATGAACCTGCTTCTGCAAGGGTGTTGGACTAGATGATCTCTAAAGGTCCCTTCCAAACCCTACCATTCTATGATTCTATGATTATCCACCCCTTATTCTATACTATCTACATCATGCCCAGATCACACCCTTTCTAATGATTTAAAAGCATTTTTTTCTGTCATCAATATATATACACATAGAGATATCATTCCCTTAGTCCATGGGCATTTGAGTTAATGTCCATGACTTCAGAGCTCCATCTGTCATAGAAGAAGTCTTTCAGGTTTTTCTGCTCAGATGATATCAACCTGCTGGTTCAACTTTTTTATTCCCAGCACTGGGTGCATATCTCTTGCCTCAGATCACCTCTTTCTGAAGAGCACACTTGGGGCAAAGGGTTGCCAGAAAACACACGAGGCAGAACAGCAGATTTACAGTAACCTGAATCAGACCCACAAATCTACAGGCTGTGCTTGAAGTGCCTGTGTTAAAACTGGCTCTGGCACTCCAGTGCATGAATACAACTTTTGCAATTGAACAAAGCCCTGTGTCTTTATAACAAAGTGGTTTACTTAGCCATCACTACCATTTAGTTCAGTGGCTATTCTCACCCAAAATCAAATCCCTCTGAGGTACACAACAACCTTCCCTATCCTTCCACATCACCCAAGTGCATCCAGGTCCTTGGGCAAAAGCAATCCCTTGGATGAGTTTGACTTTGCATGAGGAGGGATTAATCCAAACTCTCTTTCCTAACGTATTCTTCATACATACTACAGGGACTTTACTCCCTTCCACATTGTGTAGAAGTTCTGATTGGGCAGGACCAGCTCAACTGACAGATCCTCTTGTGCTGACTATCCAGGGGGCCTTTGCTAGATATGTCCCCCAGTATTTGAAGGTCCCACCCCACATCACTCTCAACATGGTCTTTAACAGTCCATTACATCAATCAATTTTCCCCAAGGGTGGTGCATGATACAGGATGTGACGGACCCACTCAATGCCATGCTCTTTGGCCAGTTCATGGGTGTGGGCATCTACATGTCACATCGTCACAACCAGCTTCTCCTGGTGGGCAGCCACATCATTCTGTTTATATTGTTGTAGCCACTCCCACAAAGCACTCACCACCATCCATGAGTCAGTATAAAGTATTGGCCTTTTTTCTTGTTTGGCGATGTCTAAAGCCAGCTGGATGGCTTTCACCTCTGCGAACTGACTCAATTCACCTTCTCCTGTAGCTTCTGTAACTTTCTGTAGGAGACTCCATGCTGCCGCCTTCCACCTTCAATGTTTTTTCACAATATAATAGGACCCATCAGTGAACAAGGCATATCTTTTCTTGTCTTCTGACAGCTTATTATATGGTGGGGCCTCTTCAGCACGTCACCTTCTCAGGCAATATTCCAAAATCTTTGCCCTCTGACCAGTTGGTGATCACTTCCAGGATGACTGGGCAACTGGGGTTTCCTATACAAGCTCATAATGTAATCAATGCAACCCACTTACTCCATGTAGCCTCAGTCACATGATGTGTGGAGGAAACCCTCACTTTGAACATCCAGCTCAGCATTGGCAGTCATGGTGCTGAGAGGAGTTGTTCTTCCATGTCAATCGCTTCTGAAGCAGCTCGAACTCCTTCATATGTTGCCACTATCTCCTTTCTCGGTTGGAGTGTATCGGGCCTTGGATCCTTTGTATACTCAACTCCAAAACCCAAAGAGGTCCACCTTGAGTCTCACCAGGTACTTTTTGCCAGAGGCTCCACGTAGGGCCATTCTCTCCAGCTAAAATGTAAAGGACATTTTTTGACATCTGGTCCTGTCCAGACTGGCACAAGGGCTACCACCTGAGCAATTGCTTTTTTAATTTGTTGAAAACCTTGTTGTTGTTCAGGGCCTCATCTGAAAATTTTTCTTCCAGGTGACTTGATAAGAGAGGATTTACAATCATACTGTAATTGGGAATGTGCATCCTCCAAAAACCCACAATGTCTAAGAAAGCTTGGATTTCTTTCTTACTGCTTAGGGGAAACACTGCAGTAATTTTGTTCATGATGTCCACTGGGATATGTTGACGACCATCTTGCCATTTTATTCCTAAAAATTAGTTCCTGTGCAAGCACTCTGACTTTGTTTCATCGTGTGGCAAAGCCAGCATTTGGGAGGATTCTAACAATTTTCTTTCCTCTTTCACAAACTTTTGCTGAGTTGCTCCACACAATAATGTCATAAGAGATACTATAGGTGTTCTGGGGCCTCATCCGTTTCCAGTGCAGCCTGGATCAGTCCATGACAAATGGTGGGGCTGTGTTTCCACCCCTGGGGCAGTCAATTCCAAGTGTACTGAATGCCCTTCCAGGTGAAAGAAAACTGGGGCCTGTACTCTGCTGCCAAAGAAATTGAGAAGAACACATTAGCAATATCAATGGTGGCATACCATTTGGCTGCCTTGAACTCCAGTTTGTATTGGAGTTCCAGCATGTCCAGCACAGCAGCACTCAGTGGCGGCGTGACTTCATTCAGGCCATGCTAGTCTACTGTCGGTCTCCACTGTCCAGTAGACTTTCGTACTGGCCATAAGGAGCTGTTAAAGAGTGACCAAGTCCTGCTGATCACTCCTTGCTGACAAATCTGTTTGACAAATCAGTTTGTAGATTGGAATCACAGAGTCACAGCTGGTATGATATTGCTGCCCCAGTGCACTCTTGCGATTGCAACTGGCACGTATTGTTCTTCAACACTCAGCAACCTCTGCAGAAGGGTCCTCTGAGAGGTCAGACAGGCTGGACAGCTCTTCAGTTTCCTCTGTCTGCAAGGCAGCCACACCAAAAGCCCACCAACATCCTTTTAGGTCCTTGAAATACCTTCTCTTCACGTAGTCTATCCCTACAATGCATGGAGCTTCTGGGCCCATCACAATGGGATGTTTTTCCCACTAGGCTCACTTCTACTTCCAACACAGTGATGTTGGGATCCCCCATCACTCCAGAAATACAATTTTCTTCACATCTTCTTATAACTTGATGGTATCAAGGCACATTCTGCTCCAGTATCCACAAGAGTCTTGTACTCTTGTGGATCTGATGTGCCAGGCCATCAGATCCACACAGACCAATAGATCATATTGTCCCTGTCCTGTCCCTGGCTGGAGGCAGGGCCCCTCTAATATTAATTGTTACTTTTATCATTTATTTTCTGTGGGAAGGAACTAGAGATCCCTTCACGAGGGTTAGAAGTGAGATCAAGCATTACATCTCTGGAGAGCTGCTCACTGGAAACTGGGACAGCATTTTTCCATTAAGAATCACCTTTTGCTTTCTCTTGTAGTTCTCATACTCTTGTCTCTAGAGCCAGGGTAGGTTTTCCATCCCACTTCCTCATGTCCTCTCCCTTGTTGCATAGATAAAACCACAAGTTGCCCCTCTGTATCTCCTCTCTTGATCAAAGGAACAGTTACTCTTAATAGCAGAGATAACCTGTACAGGTGGAGAGTAGGAGATATCCTTCTTAAATTAATGGAACACCCAAGATAGTTTCTCCTGGCAGAGACATAGGACTGTGAAGAGGAAGAAAGACTTCCTTTTTATTGCCAGAGTTGGCTGAGCATTTCATCTGCTGTTTACTCCTCGCCTTCTTTCCAGGACATGACTATCAATGAGGTGGCATAAGATGGTGGTGCACTTCACGGGAACTTTTGCCACAGAGGGGGTGTGCACTAGACTCACTGTGAGTACTTGAACATTATCTGTATCATTGTAAATCATTTCCAGCATAGCTAATTCCCTCAGATACTGGATGCCTTTCTCCATGGTGCTCCACTTGCCTGGGTGACTTGTAAAATCTTCCTTGAAGGGGTACTCTTCCTTCACATCTGACAGAAGCCACTTCCAAAGGCTGCATACTTGTGTCCTTCTTCCAATTTCCTTGTCAATACTCCTTTCCCTAGACAGAGAGCCCAGTTGTTTGGCTTCCCTATCCTCCAATTCTAGGCTAATGGCTCTATTATCCCAACATTGGAGCAGCTAGGTAGCAATTTGCTCCCCTGGATGACAGCTGAAGTCCTTTCACATATCTCACAATTTGTTAAGGGACAGGGATCAGGTGGTAACTGTCTCATTCATGATTTCTGCCTCTTCCTCCTCCTCTTGTGATTGTCCTGCTTCCACTTCTTCCTCCTTCCCCTTTGTAGCTGGAGTTTCTTTCCTTTCTAAATGAGCTTTCTCATGCAACATTTATTCTTCTGTATAGAGGCAATTGATAAGGGCACAGGTTGTTTCTCTGATTCAGCTGCAGTGCCTGCCACCATGGTTTGAGTAGTCACAGTGCCTGTTGCTGGGATTTGAGTAGCTACACTGCAGGTCATTGGGGTTGGGGTAGCTGCAGTACCTCAGTCTATTTTTCTCTGCTTTTCCCTGAGGATGCTGTCTAATGTTGAGCAGTGTTTGGTAGATACTAACTAGGCCTCAGTACAGTGGAGTCAGTTGTGCCTCTTTGGATAAACCACAACATTTTCTTTTCAAATACTTTATCGCTCTATGAGGGTCCTGTAATTGTTCAGAAGTGAAGTTTCAAACCATTTGGAGCGAGTTCTCTAGATACCTGCCCATATTCTCCCACATCCCATTCCACTGATTACCATCCAGCCTTGGAGCAGATCTTTGAGTGAAACTCTTAACAAATTTTACAACTCTAAGCAAGATGTGAAACATATTCAGGAGACATAATAGTAAAAACAGGATGACTGGAATGTCCCAAGAGTATCCAAAATCCACAAACGTTGCTGTAGTTAGCCAGAAAGAGAAGGGGGAGGTAAAAGGGTGGGAGAAAGCATCCCTTCCTGCCCTCCCCATAGGTTGGGTGAGATTATTAATGAGTTCTGAAAGGAAAGGCCCAAGGTATGGGAATGACAACAATGCCCTATACAATATACCAGCTGAGATCCATAACCAATGATATAATTTTAATTTGAAAGAACCCAATACAACAGAATCTTGGTCCTCATCAATCTCCCTGAGGTAATAAAAAGCGCCACAGGGAACACATAGAGCAAGTAAGAGTTTGCATAAACACCACCATGTGAACAGCTAAACCAGCATTGTGACCAGCCGCCTCATTTAACTAATACAAGAAATCTGTATAAGAAAATCCAGCACACTCTGGTCAGATCTGTCCTTATCTCAACCTTTAGTGCCCCATACCAGGTGCCAAAAAGACTGTTGTGGTTTAAACCCAGTTGCAAATAACCAAACGAAACCATTCCTCACTCACCCCCACCTTATCAGGATGGGTAGGAGAATCAGGAAGAAAATGTAGAACTTTGTGGGTTGAGATGAAGGCAATTTAATAGAATAACATAGAGAGTAAGCAGTTATAATACTTGGTGTCACTGCTCACCACCCACAGCTCAACAGAACAGCCCCAGTTCCCATCCCACAGCTGCCTAGGTATCCTGAGCGTGAAGTCACAGGGTATGGAATGGCCTGGCCACACCTCCTGGCAGCGTCTGGGGAAACGTAACTCTGTCCCCACCAAACCTATGACAACTCAGTCATTTCCCAGATGAAAACCATCAAATTTAAAGCCAGTTCTTTCTGTTTTATAACAATAAATCAATGAAGGGTTTTAGCATAAATTACCAATGACAGGCAGTATCCTCCCCCCTCCCCCTCAAAAGAAAAGACCTTACAAGCTCAGTTGTATGAGTAGATTTTTGACAAAAATCACAAGGCTCAGAAGCTGGAGATGTGTTTGAGCTCAGGATTCTCACAATCAGAAAGCAGTATAAAAAGAGAATAACTGTATATTATAGTAGTACAAAATAGTTGGATAGTGTGGTCAGCTATATTAACTAAATAATGTATTAACATTTAGCCTAGGTCACTTCTTTCCAAGTAGTTTACTGAACTTATACCACAATTGGTTTCCACATGCTAAACAAAGGAGCTTATGGAAAATAAGTCTGAGGTATTTCATATTGGCATCTTGATTTTAAGGCAACTACAAGGTAACTATAACCTTTTATCCCATCTGATAAATTTTGAAGAATTCACATTCGATAAACATTTATCTTTGTGAGTGAATTGTACTGGTGTTGAAAAACATTCACAGAAGTCCCCATTTCAACAAAGACGGTAATTTCACTTAGAGTTTTAAAGATACCGCAACATTTTTGCATCTGCATCAGTGCTTAGACAAGGTGTGGAGGAAGTAATTTTTAATATTTTTAATCACCTAAACCAACAGCAAGGAGATGCACCACATCCTTAAGACTATCATGACTACATAAAGCAGTTAAAATCTCCATATATGGTTCAAATGTCCTTGTACTGCCCTTTCCCCTTAAAAGACAGTAGAGGGAATAAAGCAACCTATTAAAGCAATTACAGAAAGAAAACAAGTTACAGAAGTCTATGCAAAGTCTGGATTAATTTACGTTTTACACACAGATTGATTAACTGCACAATGGTGGAGAAAAGCCACCTACCAACCACAGAGAACTGAGAATTAAATTACTGCGTTTATGAGCTACAGGTAGTGAACACTGCTATAGCAGAGCAAGAAGTAATGAGACTGATAGGCCTGAAAGACCTGAACACCACTAAATCAGATGAAAAAAACTCCAGTTAAATAGAATTACTACCCCTACCAGTCAGCAGCACTTGCCATTAAGCTTCGTTTATCTTAAATTCCCTAGGATGTAGTTTGGTTAAACTTCTTGGATAGATGCTAGCTTGCTTATCTCTTTTCTCAATTAAATAAAGTGGTATAACTTCTGAAAATTCATTTACTTTAATTGATCAGAATATTCTGCTGTATTTTGGTCATCTAAAGAGAACAATTGCCAATCATTCTTCAGTTCTACTTTATACTATTGGTCAGGAAGAACATCTGTTGCATGGAATGGAAGATGAGGTACAGAGACAAGAGGACAATGAATCTATAGAAAAAAAATCTACTTTTTCGAGCCAGAAGAACATTAGACCCAGTGAAAAGGAAAATAAATGTCCTTCAAATACAAACATAAACTTTTGTCTCAAAATACACAATCACATTAGATTAGCAAATTAATATTAAAGGATCAGAGATCATCTAACTGAATCAAGCCTTTGTGACCCTCTCCTCTGTAAGCATCCTTTCCAGATGCTCCTAAGAACAGCATAGCTATCCACAGGCTCTCATTCAGAGGGAATTTTTCTCTCTCCAGCTAAACTGTAATAAGTTAAGACTTTTTACATCACAATAAATCTGGGGGTATTTGTACCTGTAGAATCAGAACTGACTGCAACAAAACTGGCCTTAAGTAGGAAAGACAGATCTGGAAATCTTTTGTCCTCTGTTGTTCAAGAATTTGGATTAGTCTTTTAAGTGCTGTTCTTGTGAGTGACGAGGATTGACTTAGAACACACATTCTTAAATAACTAAAATATTCTCACTTCCTCACTAAGAAGCTGTATTAACTCAAGCATGCTCCAGTCCTAAATACATCATCATACACAGAAAATGAACACCCCTTAAGAATTTATAATAAGGAAGACATCATACAAAAGTAGATATAACACAGGGGTTAATTTTTCTTCTCCCTCTCCATGATACAAATTTTAAAACAGCATCTCTGTAACTGAAGTACAGGTGATAAATACTCCTAGCTTTGTAGCACTTCGCTTCATTGACTTTAGCTGCTCTTGACATACCTTGCACTTAATCCCTGAGAATGGGTCTAAACACAGGAACCTCAGCTCCATATCATATACTGAACAAATATTCGCCTTATGAAATCTCCTCACTCTTGTAGAACTTATAATTTGGCATCCTCAAATCAACTTTGCTTCTCAGAATTCGGAAGGCAATAACCTTGTACACAGCTGGAGTTGCTGTTTTCTTTTATAATAAATTTGTTGGCATTTTTCCATTCCAGGACTACTCAACACTTGTTTCATGAACAATTTATTTCCAAATGTGATGTCGTCCCAGTAAAAGTGAGTTGAACAATCTGGATATACACAAATCCAAGGGCCTGATGGGATGCACCCGCAGGTGCTGAGAGGGCTGGCAGAAATCATTGCTAGACCAGTCTCCATCATCTTCAAAAACTCGTGGAGAACAGCAGAGGTGCCTGAGGACCAGAGGAAAGCAAATGTCAATCCAGTTTGCAAAAAGGGAAAGAAAGAGGACTCAGGTAAGTACAGACCTGTCAGCCATCACCTCCACCTGGAAAGGTGATGGAATAACTTATCCTGGGTGCTGTCTCCAGGCATTTAAAGGACAAGAGGTTCATTGGGAGCACTCAGCACAGCCTTATGGAGGGGAAGTCATGTTTGACCAACCTGAGAGCCTTTTATGAAGATGTAACCAGGTAGATAGATGGCGGTAGTAGAATGGATATGGTTTACCTTGATTACAGTAAAGCATTTGAAACTTTCCCACAGCATCCTCACAGCAAAACTGAGGTGGTATGGGCTGTATGATCAGGTAGTGAGGTGGATTGTTAACTGGTTAAAGGGAAGAAGGCAGAGAGTTGTGATCAATGGGGCAGGATCTAGTTGGAGGCCTGTATTTAGTGGAGTCCCTTAGGGGTCGGTGCTGGGACCAGTACTGTTCAATATATTCATTAACTGTCTTGATGAGGGAACAGAGGGCACTGTCAGCAAGTTTGCTGACAATACTAAACTGGGGGGAGTGGATGACACACCAGAGGGCTGTGCTGCCATTCAACAAGACCTGGACAGGCTGGAGAGTTGGGCAGGGAGAAAACTAATGAAATTCAACAAGGGCAAGTGTAGAATCTGGCATCTAGCAAAGAATAACCCCACAAACAGGGGTTATTCTTGTACAGGCTAGAGAATGAACTGCTGGAGAGTAGCATAAGGGAAAGGGACCTAGGGGTCCTGCTGGGCAGCAGGAAGACCATGAGCCAGTAATGTGCCCTCATGGCCAAGAAGGCCAATGGCATCCTGGGGTGTATTAGATGGACTGTGGGCAGTAGGTCTAAAGAGGTTCTCCTCCTGCTCTACTCTGCCCTCAGAGACAGCATATGGAATATTGTGTCCAGTTCTGGCCTCTCAGTTCAAGAAGGACAGGGAGCTGCTGGAGAGAGTTCAGTGCAGAGCCACCAAGGTGATGGAGTGGAGCATCTCCCTTATGATGAAAGGGTGAGGGAGCTGGGGCTCTTTAGCTTGGAGAAGAAGAGTCTGAGGGGTGACCTCATTGATGTTTACAAATATTTAAACATCAGAAGGATGGAGGCAGGCTCTTCTCTGTGATGTCCAATGATAGGGCAAGGGGCAATGAGTATAAGCTGGAACATAAGAATGTTCCAATCAAACACAGGAAGAATTTCTTCACTGTGAGGGTGACAGAGCTCTGTAATGGGCTGCCCAGATGAATTGTGGAGTGTCTCCCTCTTTGGGGACATTCAAAACCCACCTGGATTAGTTCCTGTGTAACCTAGTCTAGGTGGTCCTGCTCTGGCAGGGGGGTTGGACTAGATGATCTTTCAAGGTCCCTTCCAGTCCTTGAGATTCTGTGATTCTGTGAAGGGAGAATATATTCAGAGCATACTGCTCCAAATGAAGTCAGAAAGAAAAGTGAAAACTTGCTCATCCATTTCCTCCGTGACTCTGAGCTGAAAAATCCAAAGAATATTTAGGCTGAGACAGATCAGTATTCTGCTTCTGTTGTCAACTGGCAAACTCCCACAGGAGATACTGACAAAAGGTCCTTAAGCTCTTTCTAACAAATGTTAGATACATAATACCTAGATAACCTAATATTGGTGTTCTTGTCTTGGTGAACTCTCTGATTTCATGTGTGCTGGACCCCACACAAAAATGTAGTTTCATTTTTCATACGTATTTCAGATTTTTGTCTGAACCAACCTTATAAAATGAGCCTTATTACATAGATTAACAATCCTTTCTCTCTGCATCTGTTTGAATTCAATGGTAAAAATAAATCTTTACATAAGAACAATACAGGACAAGACTCCAATTGGATCCAAATTGCTGTGGTTAACTTGATATTTCCACTCCCAGCTCTTCCTTACTAGGATGAATAGTATTTACTTATTTTTCTCTGCAAAGTTTACACTGGCATTAAGGATTCACTTCAAATAAGTGGTAGCTCCATGCTTTCATACATTCCACTGCAAGCTTACTGCCCATAAATCAAACTGATGTTTTTCTATAACTCCTCTCAAGCTATTCTGTTTTTTCTAATCCAAAGAGGAACTGTCAGTCATGTTTATGGGTCAATTTTCAGTTTATTACTTTGGTTGACTAACAGGCTTCCTTTCTAGGTTTGACCTATACCTGCCATTGTTAAATAATTCGAAGTGATGCCTCAAAGTACTTACTGCTGTGAGTTTATTAAAATTAAGTTTTACTCAGGAGAAGAAACATGTCTAGCTGAAGACAATAAAATCTTCAGTGACTTTCCCAGCTACAGATAGGTATGGGCTATGGTCACTTTTCTGAAATTCACATTCATGATTAAACAATAAAAACCTAGTATGAAAAATTGCATATTAATATTGTTGTCTTTGCTTCCTATGAAATTCAGAAGGCAGATTGACAAGTTATGTAAAGATCTGATAGGCCAGTATTCAACATTACTTGCACAGGCCACTGCTAGAATTACACACAAGCCACAGACCAGTACCAGATACTGCAATATCAACGTGCCTTTATTTTGTGCATCTCACTATGCTCTATAACTACTGTTCAAGTAGGTATAGAAATGGTGGTAGCATGCTAATCTTTCTGGTAGTGAAAGCTGTAAGGTAGTCTGTAAAAATCATTTAGTTTAAGTCTCCTAAATAAATCCACTGTGTGATAAATCAAATAAGAGAAGACAGGTAGAGAAGGCATCTTGAAGGTTTTGAAAAAGTGGTTTTAAATGGGAGATGTTATTAAGCACTTTGAAAGCCCTGAGTTAGTAGAAAAGAGCTCAAACATGAGATTGCTTATCAGGAGCACAATCTATTAAAGTAAAATCGTATAAAACATAATAGAAGCCTACTTGTTTAGTTTTGTAACCACTAAAAAAAAAATGAGTTTAAAAAAATGTAAAGCACTTGAACTCATGGCAAATCTCAAACTTCAATAAGGAAAGCACATATTCATTGAAAGAAAGATTCTGTGATTTGTGTGCCTGAAGCTTACTTCAAAAAAAAAGAAAACCAAACTAAACCAAAACAAAACCGTGTTATAGAGCATTTATAAAACACTAGAAGTTGACTCTAGAGATAGATTTACCCAAGATGCATTAGATGGATTTTGAGGTGGTTTTAACCTGGTCAGCAACAGCAACAGAGCCATCCTTTGCATTGTCTTGTGATTTCACTGATGTGTACAGTTTGGAAATACAACTGTCGTCTCTGAAGCACCCTTTAGCAAGGATAGTGACAAATATGTACCTAAGACATTATTTTGCTGTTACTAATAGGTGAATGGGGAGTTTGCAGGGTTGAAAGTCAAATGAGATAGATTAGAAAGCCTGAATTTCTACCATAGAAAAGAGAAAATGATCAATTCAGAGGTGATAGGGGACCCAAAGACACTTAAAACTCAGCCATTTTTCTTCCAATCCAATAGTAGACCCAAAGCTTTTGGCTCAAGGGTATGACTCAAAATTTAAGACCTTTCATTTCACATATACGTGACAAGTCATAGCCAAATGATGTCCTTGGTCACAGAAAAGTATGAAGACAGCCTTTTAACATGGCACTAAGATATTGTGCACAGGGAAGAGAACTGGCTTGCATCAGTATCATTTTGTAATCCTGCCAAGGTATGCTGTTTAAAGTCTGGGAGTAAACTGCAGACCTCTGCAAATGAACCTACATTATTCACATTCCCATTTCAGACACATGAACTAGATGGACAACTGTCCTTTTATCAACCATGAATAGGTAATAAAATTAAATTAAATTTGCTCTTGTCACATCCAGTAAACTGATTGCATTTAAATTAATTTAGACATAGCTGCTAAGTACATTTGTAAATAGTTACACATGTAACTGCTGAAGTTTCTTCAGTGGTTAGCCTTTTTAATGCCAATTCTAAATCAAATTAAAAAAAAAGAAAAACCACTTTTTTTATTAGGCTGAAACCAAAGGTTAGGCTTATAGCGATCTTGGTTTCATTGCCTGCCCAGAGGACAAATTGGAAGCAATAGGAATACCATGTACTTGAATAAGCTCCGGACTAGACTGTCTGGTTTCAGTGGGTCTGTCAGCTCTACTGCAGCACTAGGTACCCCTAGCTCAGAGCACAGAGGTACTCCTGGCAGCAAGAAGGGATTTGCAAGGGCAGAAAAGAGGGAGGCTCCCTTTATTCACAACAGAGGTTGGTTGTACCAAACTCTACTGACTCTAAAATAGTTACACCCAAGTTTCATACCATGAGCTTGCTACTCTTCAGGATGGGAAATGCTTAGGGGACATGAGAGTGCCAGACAGCAAATTCTTCAAAGATGAGAGATCTGCTCCACAGAGAACATTCTAATACTTTTTGTTCACTCTAATTTAATTCCTTTTCCCAGTAGGAGAGAGCATAGGAAAGCATAGTCCTGCAGGGTTCAATCCCACAAACTATTTTATGGGAAATACACAGACTGAAGAGGAACATTTGACTTCTGAAATATGAGTTTTCATTAAGTGACTACGTGAACAAATTCTTCTCAGACATTTGCAGAAATTGAACTAAAATGATAGAATAGTTGAATTAACTTATCTAGAGATTTCCCAGAAGCCTTACCCAGGGGGTATACATTACTCAAATTATGTACATAAAATAAAAACATGAACAAAAATTTTTTGTTCTGATTTTCATACTCTGATCAAATCCATTGGAAGGATGAATTCATTCTTTGTTCTTTTCAAAAAACAGTACACCATAATAAATATGTAAATGCTGACTCTAATTAATGAATTACAATTCAAGCTGCAGACAAGCTGTTGCATTTTAGGTACTGTATTGATTGAATTCTCCATGTCAGATTTTTTTGTTGTTTTAAGTGCACCACTATCCTCCAGCAAAATATTTGATTTATGATACAGATACAGTGGAAGTTTTAAGTTTTATCCCCAGCTGTCTCATAAAAAAATAAAGACAAAGCAAGCATCTAACTAGGAATGACATCAAATGTCAACATCCCAGCAGTTTATACAAGAAACGTACTCTCACGTGGGTATTACTGCAGAGAACCAGAGTGAAAGAAAATAGATAGGTCATCCAGGGGAGGAGAAAGGCCACTTAGGGATGATTATATAATATATTTTTTTTAGTGGAATCTTCGTCATTCAGATGTGGCTTTTCTTTCCAACCAAAATCAACATGTCTTTTCCCCACTTTGATTTGACCTTGTTCACTAGTGTAGAATTGCTTATCAAGAAGGATATAACTAAACAACACCAGTCTCATTCGTACCTACATTTTTCAACCAGACAAGACTAATGCACAGCCCAAAGCTATGCTGGAGACCCTTATAAACTACAGTGATCCTTTAGTATGTGGAGAAGCTTGGGGGTAAAGCAGTCTGATTAGAGTTGTCAGAATTTACATAGTTAATCTAACTCTAGCATGAGCCTGAACTTACAGAATATCACAACAGAGCTGACTATTACTTTAGCCTTATATTAATGGCATAGTACTTAAAATCACTTAATTATTCAGTGCCCAATAAACTTTGTTTGAGTATTCAGAAAAGACCGAGGTGGTCATTATGCTCCACTTAGTTACAGGTAATCAGAAGCACGTTGTGCATGGGTGAACAATCCTAGCAGACAAGATGCACAAAACCACTGCAAAACCCCCTGCACAAAACAAGTGCTGTGTTTCAGCCCAGCTGCTGTACACACACTATCGTACACTGCGCTACTTGTATCATAGATGTCAGGGCCCGTATACACAAGGAAAATGAGATCTTCTCTTAACTCTATGTGGTGTTTTAATATTTATGGATTAGCAGAGAAACCTGCATAGTCACTATCATAACTCTTAAGGGGACACCACATAGTCTCTGTAGAGTTGTCTCATTTATGTTCAGGAAGATGTTATTTAAACACTGGAAAGAAAAATCTATTAGCTTGCCTGCACATTCTACAGCAGAGAAATTTCTAGATGATCTCTGAAGTAAAAATTTAGACTCCTTTTATTTTTTGTTAATAAAATCTTTATTTGCATGGATATACACAAAGAATTGATCTTTGAATGCATGACAGACATCCTTTTCATATATTGATGTAAAGAAAAAAGCAGCAAAGACATAATATAGAAAGTTGATGGAAGGAAAAGCTACTCTAACAATGTTCTGTAAAACTGAATAACTGAAATCTTCCCAAATCCTTATTTTTTAGATACTCAAGAGGAAAAAAACACCAATGTTATAGTAGTGTCATAAAATTCTGTATTGACATTTATAGAACAAGTGTCTCAATATTTTCCCCACAGTATTTTTTAATCATCTACTATTGTAAAAATAACACTAAAATTAAATAATTCCTAGTCCAATATTGCTTTTCCACTGAATTTCATTTGGAGAAGAACTTGGAACTCATGAGTTTATTTTATAAGAAAAGCAAGTGGTGTATCCTTTACAAGACACTCTAATTATACAGTCAAGTTCATACTATACAGCTTTTTGGCTATTACTAAGCTTTATTATTTGAATTTGACTGTATTATTAGAATAGAAATAAAACAAAAAACCCACATCCCTGCTTGACAGACTGCTAACTGGAAGTCCCACTCCCAGTGCTCTGCTTACCAGTGACTGAGCAGGATTCACCACCACCCTTGCCAAGCATGCACGATGCCCTCCTAGTAGATGTGCAAAGCTTGGGTGCCTATTCATTCTCCAGATACACTGTAACACTTGCACTCTCTGTTCTCAATTCAGGCTTTCCCAGTCTTTTGAGAGTAGCAACATCTCAGCACAGTACTGCACCTCAACCTCCAGAGCCGGGCAGGAGTGGGAGCCCAGTGCTCTGCTGCTCTAGCAGAGAAGTGGCTCATACTATCAGTCACAACCTCAACCAGTAAGCAGCACTAGAAAATGGCATATTAGATGCAGGAAAAAAACCTTACCACTAAAGCTCAGAGAGTGCAAGTGCCATAAAGCTGCTTTTCTTTCCCTGTTTGCCCTTGCCATTGCTATTTCTCAAAAAGCAAAACTCCACAGAACAGAGGCTGACTAAACCTCCCAAATTCACTCTGTGGCTACAAGCAAGCTTTTTTTCCTGAATTAAGAGTCTGAATACAGGGCTGTGATCAGAGGCCATGCAGAGGGAGTATCTGTGCCTCGGGCGGCCCAGCGTACTCTGGATGAACAAAGAGCAGTGCAGCTTCTGTCTCCATGCTTCAAATGCTGCAAAATATGTCCCCATTAATGCTACCCGTTCTGGTCCTGAGGCTAGTGGCAGAGACTGTTGTTTGTACTTTTCTTCTGATCTTTGGAGAAGTTTATGCTACTGATAGCTCTAAGCCTCATGCTTAACTTAAGTAGAGATTGAGACTGCCCTTAAATACTGCAGCAATAGGGGCAGATGGCTACTTGGTGCTCTGTTGCCAGGTGGGCTTAAACTGCAACAAGATGTTAAGTAGCAATGATTGGTCTACTGTGACCAGGAAACCTGCATTTAATCTGAGTGCAAACACTCCATTTTATCAGTAATTCAGCTTAGTTATTCACTTACCTTTCCACTTTGAGATAACTCTTTTGGAAAAAAAATGAATTATTACAACTCATAACAGAAGTGTTGTCTTTTATCTAGCTTTGAAACAAAGTGCCCACCTACCAGAATAAATCAGGAGCGGTTAACTGGGTCTGTTGAAAAGAGATCAAAAGCAAATCTCTGCCTGCTTGCATTACTGCTATGTAAAAATGCTCTGTAATTAGGTTCTATGTGCACAGAAAGCAAAAAGGGGGTCATTACACCTGCTCCTCCCAAGAAACCTTGATACTATTCACCAGTTAATTGTCCATTTCTGCTTTCTCAAAAATAAATACTTGTTATAACTACCATTTTATCTTCAGTGCTTGACTGCCTGACAAGGATTATTCAGTGCTTAAGAATACAAGTTAAAATGAATTAGCAGCTGAACACCTTTTTTTAATTATTATTTTTAATGTTGAAATATCTGTCTTGAGTCCCAGGCTTTTTCAGAATAGCTAGATGCTATTTCTTTGCCTCACATTTGTAGAGGGGGCAAGAGTGGGGGAATGAGAACTGCCCACACAGCAGGAGAGGATGAGCAATTTAATTTCTACTTGCAGTCATGAGCTTCTATCTCCTCTATTAAACACCAACTTTCACTGCAGAGAGACAGTAAGTACCATCTATTCTTAAAGGACTTGTTTTGTGGTGGGCAGATGCAGACTTTAACTTTAAAGAGGGGGAAAAGTAATAAATATTTAAAAACACCCACAGGTAGTTTGTGAAGAGTGGTTAACGTCTGTTCAAGCTACAGAGGATGCTTCAGAGAGAGAAGGCCATAGGCAGTTTGCCCTTCACCACTTGCACAACTTTCACTTCAAACAAAAGATGCTTGATTTATCTCCCAGCAGTTACCTCTGCCAATATAATTTGTCTGTTTAGAATAGAGAAACTGCCCATCATCAATGCCTCATTAAGAGCTCAAACTTTTGTCATGAACCATTCGAAATGCAGTTTCTTCTACTTTGTCAATAAGATTTAGGTTTGCACATTTGATGTCTTCAGATGTTAAATATTCCCTGCTAATAATACACAGGAATACATTTGAACTAAGGCAAGCCAAAGCCTTTGACATATTCCAAGTGGCACGCTGTTTCAAGTCTGCCTTGTACTCCATCTCTATTCCACGTGACTGAGATAAAGCAAATTCAACTTGGGGAAAAACAAGTGTGAGAGCATTGCTTTAAGTGTTTTTCAGAATTAGTTGGTTTATTTCACCTATTTTTCTTTAGAGGCAAGAGAAACGTATCTATTTATACATCCTAGAAACTTAAGACTGAAATATCTGATATTTTGGTCTTGTGTCTCTGGGAACTGATGCCCGACAATGGACAGTCTGCCAAGCATAGATTGGGCACTTCATACAATTTATCTCAGTTGAATTTAGTCACTTAAATATTTTGAGAACCTGTACTAGAGATGAAGCTTTAATCTTCCCTTGCTCAAGAGAGCAAGTAAGGCAAGAAATATTGCAAACTTCCCCTAAAATGTCACGAACTTCTCAGAGCTAAATGAATGCCTGAAATGGAAGGGGCACATCAACTAGTTACACTGAAGGAAGCTGTAATGTTTTCAGCAGGTACTATAGCACAATTAAAAGAAGTAGCTTACAGTTCTACTATACAGTTTGCAGGCCTGTTTGCCTAATGTTCAGGACAACAAGTTTCTGGGAAGGTGGAAACTTCTTAGTGGACATAACACCTTTGTGACTTTTGTAAACTTACTTGTAAGGCAACATGTACAATCTTTGTTTGGTACAGCTTGCAAGCCATTGATGATGAGTTCAATATGCACAGTGGACTTCCTCAGGGCTATTTCGAGAGGGAAGTAATTTATATGTGTGCTTTCATGTCAGTAACATCCATTAAATAGAATTATTTCTTTCTAGAGAGACTGAAGCTTGGCAAAAAAAAAATTCAGATTACTAGGTTGGCTATGTGTGCTCTTGCTTCCAGACTGCAAAGCACAAAAAAAATGCTTAAATCAGAGTCTACAATGCCAAGAATTCACATGAAAATGAAAGAGGCAATGGGTACACGCTGGAACATAAGAGGTTCCAACGAAATACAAGGAAGAATTTCTTCACTGTGAGGGTGACGGAGCACTGGAACAGGCTGCCCACATGGGTTGTTAAGTCTCCTTGTCTGGAGACATTCAAAAGCTACCTGGATGAGTTCATGTGTGAGCTACTCTGGGTGATCCTGATCTGGCAGGGGGAGTGGACTAGATCATCTTTTGAGGTCCCTTCCAGCCCTTGAGATTCTGTGATAATTCTGATGAAAGAAGCTCCAACATTGCACATACATAGAAGACCAGTTGACAATGTATATGAACTTCCTTATCAGAAGCAACCACAGGCATGCTGCAAGTTCCCCATGTCCTCCTCCCAGAGGACTGGTCTTCACTGACTCCTACAGCTAAGCTTTCTCCTTCGTAAGATCCTAATATGCACTGGAACCTCCAACTACTCTTTCCATTTCTTGGTGTGAAGTCTACCGGTACCAAACCAAATGAGCAAAATGCTTACAGGAGAAAAGCAGGTGACACTCTCTCTCCCTGCCCACAAAGCAGCTTGGCGTCAGTCAGCAGAACAAGATCACTAAAACATGAAAAGCATAAGACTCCAACCTGGAGGTCCCTATCTTTCCTAACCATGACAGCCACTTCACAGAGCCCATCTACTGCATCTTTGGGCAGTGCACTGTGAAAGGCATTGGTGCAAGCTGTTATCACAATGAAACAAACAAACAAACAAACACAAAAAGCCAATCAACCAAACTTGCCAATACCTCCGCTATGAGCATCTAATTGTACCCAAAAGTATTTCCTGTGTTCACAAGGCACTAGACACTTCAGAATTAACACAAGCCATCTAAGAGACTTTGCTGTTCAGGTGATGTGAAATATGGCACAGATTTTGAGCCAGTGAAAAGTATGTCTTACCTCTCACAGTTTTATTACATCACAGATCAATCTTTTTTGCAGCCTAATAATAAAACTTACACAGTTGTTACAAAGTATATGTGAAACTACCATTATTCTGATTGTGATTCATATGTAGTGAAAACTTCTTTTAAAATATTGCTATTTTGACTGTGGACTGCAAGAATCCGTTTTTCCAGTGAAGTTAAGACTGCAGGCTGCTCTGGAATCAATTTTTCCCAAAAATACACAAATGCACATATCTAGTGGATATACTCCTTATCTTAGAAAGAAATAATTTCTGAATTATAGAACTGTCAGGGTTTGACATGAGAGCGTTTTCTGGTAAGGGGGAAGGAGCTCCTGTAAGAAATTGCTTGCAACTTTCCCCAGCTCTGAGCCAGATCCACTTCTGGGGCTGAGCCAATTAGACACCTCCACGATCACATTTTAAGAAGAAACCAGAAGAGGAGGCTTCTTCCTGTTTCTTCTTTCTTCTGATCCTTCTTCTTCTGGCTGGTGGTGGTGCAAGGAATAGGAACAGTGAGAGAAACAACCATGCAGACTCCAAGGTCAGTGAGGAAAGAGAGGAGGAGGTGTGCTGGAGCAGAGACTCCCCTGCATTCTATGGAGAGGACTGGTGAAACTGAGATTTATTTTAATTTCTTTAAAGCCCTCATATCAGTGGTAGAGACTCAGTTTGATAGTGACCCTGTATTAGGGGCAGAGACTCATTTAGCTAAAGCTGGCCCAGGACCAGGGGCAGCGATTCACTTCATTAAAGGCCCCGAGCCAGGGGCAGTGATTTTCTTCTTTAAAACCATGGCCAGAAGAGGCCATGTCCCGAGGAAGGGATCCAATATCCACAGCTGTAACTGTGGGGAGGAACCCGTGACAAAGCAGCTGATAAAACCTATGCCCAGAAGAGGCCGTGTCCAAAGAGAAGTACCTATAACTGCAGAAACTGCAACTGTGGAGAAGAATCCATGCCAGAGATATTCACCAAGGACTGTGTCCCGTGTGAGTGACCCTGTACTGGCAGAAGCCGCAGCTGTTGGGAACAACTTACACCAGAGAAGTTTGTTAAGGACTGTGTTCCGGGGGAGGAACCCCGTGTTGGAGCAGGGGAAGAATGCCAGGAGTTGTCCTCATCTGAGAAGACAGAAGCGGCAGAGCCCATCTGTGAGAGACTGACCACATTCCCCACTCCCTGCCCCCCTGAGCGTTGTGGGGGGAGGAGGTAGAGATATCAGGAGCAGTGAGCTGGGCCCGGAAAGAAAGGACGGATGGGGGAGGGAGATCTTAAAGTGCTGGTTGTAGTTTTCTCATCATCCTGCTCCCTTTTTTGCTTTTATTCTTTTCTGTTTCTTGTAGAATAAACTTTCCTACTTTCCTCTAAGTCAGGTACTGGAGTCTGTTTTGCCCAGAACCGTAATTGACAGCGAGCCCTCCCTGCCCTTGTCTTAATCCACAACAACTTTGCTTATCTTTTTACTCCCATTTCACTGAGGCCTCTGTCATCCTAACAAGGGTGGGGGTGAATGAGGGCACCAAGCAAGAGACTGTCATGGTGCTGCTGTGCTAGCTGGGCCAAACCATGACAAGAATATATACTATTAAAAAAGCAGAAAAAAAAAGAAAACTCAGCGACTGACAAACTGCTTAATTCTTCCAAGTCATCACAAGAGCAAGGCAAACTATTCAGTTGGTAAGTTTGTCAGGGTATGTGTAAGTTTTTCACCTGGTTTTGATTGTAATCTCATACCAAAACCATTCTCTTGTTGCAACTATATCCTATGGCACAGAAAGATGAGTATCGATATCAGAAGAATGTGCTATGACCATGAGATGGCATCAGATGGATAATGTTGTTCTGAGTGTTGGTGAACAGAAATTAATACAGCATTTATCAAAAATTCTTTCTCTTCTATAGCTTCTAACACACTAGAAGGAAAAGAAGAAAACAGTTAAAATGTTTGCTACCTGCATTTTAGCATTTTGCTGTGAAATGATAATGTGACATTTTTCTGTAATTTCAAACTGTGTGCAATAGCTTACTAGAATTGTGTAGGTAAACACCTCTAAGGCTTTTCAGATTATTGTATTTCCTCTATTACAACAAGCATGTTTACCTTAATTTTCAAAGCATTGAATGTGAGAAAAGTGAGAGGGAGGCAGGAAGAAAGAAAAAGCAACTCAGAGTTCATTATCATCATCAAATGCAGAAAAGTTCACGTTTTTAATCTAATGGCAGCTCGCAGTGTTAATTGTTGCTTACACAGTGACTACTCACCAAAATGACAGTAAGTGATGCTGACATAAGATAACAAGCCATGGCACAAAGTATCTATAAACACAGAAAGAAAATCTTGGAAAAGGTATAATAGTGATAGCTCATCATCTTAATTCTGAGACACCAGAGTTATTTGTGGATGGATGGATGTCCTTTCACCGAGCAACTCTGACTTGTCTACTTCATTTTTGTTCCCTTCCCTTTGATCTTTCACTTACTCTGAGCAACACAAAATGAACACTAAAGGGCTCCATCAGGAGCTGAACATATTGTAAACTTTAGACCTGCCAGTTTTAGCTCAGATGATTGCAGTAAATGGAAGGCTGCACAACATCAGAGGTATTCCAGGGATCCCACACATGGGACTATGTTAGGTCAGGACACCCACCTCTCCATAGGTTAAATCAGCACATATCTTTACCTCTCTATGGCAAGAGCAAGGGCAATGGTTCCTTTGTTGAACCCAAGCACACAGGCAAATCATATGACAAAATAAATGTTTAAGTTTCACAAGAATTAGAGTATTCTACTTTCTAGTCTACTGGAATAATCTACTTTTCTCCTGATAGAGTTAAAAAATACACTAAAATTCTGAAACACTGCACTTCTAGTAGATTCTGTTATCTCAAAGTGCTTGAAACATACTTGTTTAGCATATGCTTCTTCATGAACATCATGGGTTTTGCACAAAGATAACAATACAAAATTAAGAGTAGAATTCTGATTGTAGAGTGTCTTTCCCCATATATAAGCAGTCCAGTATTCAGAGTTGCCAGTGATGACCAACAAATAACATGTATTTTGTCTTTTGCCTAAAACTGCATTTCCCCTCCGAGAAAAAAAAAAAAAGGTTCCCTATGGCTGAAGGAAACTTGCTCAGCACTATAAATCAGGGACTTCCAAACAACCTAGGAACGTTTGTTCCTCTATCCTCTACACTTTCTTTGAAGTCCCACCCAAGAATAGATCTAGGCAAGCCATGATTACAATAGCTTGTGAAATCTGTCAGATCACCGAACAAGCTGGGAAGGAATGCTGCAGATTTTCCTGACATGAAAATACTGAGGGCATTAAAAGTACATTTCTGGGGTTCCCAAGATCTCCCACAAGGACAAAAGGAATCTGCATGGGGACTATGGCTCCCTATCTCCTAACAGTTAGATAAATCTAATACAAATCTGATAAAAAAAGTACTGCCCCATACCCCAAAAGCAAACCCAACATTACATGATTACACTCTTGCAATAAAAATTTGCTGTAGTCATATGCCAAAGAACTTTAAAAATCAGGTTAAATTGAAGATGCAAGGTTTCCTCAGCAGTACACCAAGTTACTTCAACAAGATATAATTACATGATTTAGACAAACACCAAGTCAAATTTGTTCTTCTGTCTCAGATTAGAGAAACTGTACTCATAGCAGCTTGTTAAGCAGTAAGTAACATATTTTAAAAAGCATTTAACAATCTGTTCCTTATCACACTCCTTTCCATCCAAATTGCACCTCTAAAGTTATAACAGAACTGCTTTGGAATTAAATAAATACAATTTGCATATTTTTATTACACATGAGGTGGTTAGTGTATTGCAATTCAATTTGCACATATATACATAGTTTGCTTTCACTACACTTTATGCACACTCCAGTGAAACCTTTCTATATGTTCACAGTATGAAATTATATTTAAGCTACATGTGTTCAATGTCATGAAATTGGCACACACAGAATAGTGCAAAGATGATGAGCAAAACTCATTGTCCAGTACACTTAGACATTCAGAAACTCATGGGGAGGTTATTTTCAAAGTCTGCTTTAAGCTTCAAGACAAGTTTTCAACCATGAAAAGATAGTGGTTTCCAAAGCACTGTCTCTTTCCCCGTTCCATATACCAAGGGCAGGCTGGGCTTTAGAACAGTATCATACACTAGCTGAAATCACAAACTTCTAGTGACCAAAATGGCACAAGGCACCACAGGGAGCCCTTCCACTCCACTCGAGTATCCTAGATCTATAAAGAGCAGCAATGACTCTATGAAGCAGGACTTAGGGCAGTTCTGCTGTTCATTCCTGCACTCAAGCACTTTCAAAGGCTCCTGTGAAATTTCTGCCTTCAGACAAAAGCTTGCTCAAAGCAGTTCATTCTCTTCTAAAGTGGAATCTACTTGCTCAGAGATAAGAGATTCCAATTTCCCCAAACTAATAGATCTTACAGTCAATTCCTTGTCAACACATAAAATGCCAAGACATTCTCATTTTAACCAGAAGCAGCACTGAGGTGCACACATTTACATCACTTTGTGCTCAGTTAACACTAAATATTACTGTCTTTTTCACTCAGAAAGGGTCACTGGTACCAGTGTCGTGTAGAGAATCTGTCTCATGAATAACCAAAAATTGCTTTTGTCCTTCTACAGACAAAGTGCATTATTCATAAAATTCCTTCCCCTATGTGTGTTTTCAAAACAGTCTTGGTTACATTTCCTTCTGGATCTTGCATTCCAGTGGGAAAGAAATTTTATTTGTGTTTATGTGGACGTGCATCTGTGCTTACCTGTGTCAAGTGCACGGTTGGAGAAGAGCTCTGGAATAGACCAGACTATTAAAAGCAAAGCAATCTTTGCATTATTGAAGCTTGTTGTCATGCACATATTATCCAGCATAAATTATGAATTAACATTTCTGAATCATCAGGTCATTGTTCTTATGTGCTCCTACATTAACTTGCAAGACAGTCCTGGATGATCTCAAGCAATCAGACATCCTCTCTTCCATGACCTTATCCTTCCCTGTCACTTAGTATGTGACAGTACATCTGTGTTGACTCAAAAGTTAGATAGAAAGAACCCACAGATATGTGGGCAGAAGCACAGGTACTGTCTTCCTGGGTAAATATAATATATGCTGAATTTCTTGCTTTTATTATAGAAACAGTGGGCACCAACAATGTCTTTTTCCCCAAAATCAAAAAGCTCCAAATATTACGAAAATACAAGTAAGAATGAAACACTATTCCTTTTCCATGAAACTGAATATATGCTCTGAAGCAAACAAAGCTTTTCTAATTGTAAGTTGCATTCGTAAAAGGCTTAGAGAATTACGGAATATTCAGGATCATAAAGTAACTGTATTAGTTCCATTCATGTAGTTGAGTCATTATTTAGCCCCTCTCAGCAGAGGAATACCAAGCCTGACAGATGCTCCAGGCAGGGAGATACCTCTCCACTGAAGAGAGTAACACGTATTTAACTTTAAGTTAATTCAGTCTAGGTCAAGTTTAGTTTCCCGAGGTTATTGGAGGCAAAAGAACTTCATAAATGTACCAGAGAGAAGGAATTAAATGTGAGGAAAAGTCTGGGCTTTTCACATTTGCTAAACTGTTCTTTTCTCTCTCTCAAAGATGATTTGTACTTTTTCCATCTTTTGACTTGTCAGTTTAGATACCATTGGCCTAATACTAATTCATCATAATTAGAACACTCGTCCTATAGGAATGACTGTTGAGGTACAAGTACACAGGAGGAGTCAGTGTATTATTCATCTTGCTATTAACAAGAAATATTACAATGGTTACTAGAATACACAAATATTTAAGAAAACTGAAGGTAGTTTGAATGTGTTCTTCTCTGAAAATAAATAGTGCTAATTATTAGTACATGTTCTCTATTCTGACGTCTATCTTAACTGTAGAAAAAAAAACCTTAAAATTGAACCAGAATGAAAAGTCTAAGTTTGCAAGAATAACTTCTGGGTTTGCAGGGTTGAGGAAATAGTACAAAATAAATGGTCAAGTAATATAACATACAAGAAGTTTCATAGTAGCTGACAAGACTAATAATAAATGGTGTTTTCAAACTGGTTCTCAAGGTCTAATCACAAGTTTAATGGAGTCTAATCAAGTTTAATCTCTAATCAAGTCCAAGAGCCAGAATTCCACTGTTCCACTCTCAGTTCCACAACAACTCATTAGAGAAACTCATACGGGTCAATTATTTTTTTTCCTCCCCAGTTCCTTTTTCAAACTTTTCAGACTTAGAGGATGCATTGCCAAGGTATTTTTGCATAGTTTTTGGCCACTCTGCTCCAGTTTCATGTCCAAAAAAAGGTAAATATAGTAAATGTTATTAGACTTTTGGTTATAGTAGAGACCAGTCACATGCATACAAGTGAATTTTTAAGTAGGCAGTACTATGAGATTGTAATTCATGCATTTAATAATTACTAATCTAGCTTTCTGTAGTTTAGGATAAGCAATGTCTTCTGAGCAAGTCTACTTTAAATAGTAGAAAATTGTAATTTGAAGAGAGGTCTCTAAAGAGTATACTTTACCTTTTTATCTGTAAGCAGTTGACACTGTTACTGGTGAGGATGAAATTCAGTGAATTAGCAGCAAAACAAAAGATAAATGAGCCTGGTAAAATCTAGTTGGACATTGAAAACCCTGTCATTCTGTTTAATATTTACAAATGCCACTGTGAAACATTTTTCCAAAGTTATTATTTTGCTTCAGAAACAGTTTAAGATCATATGTATATTATAATAAATGTTAGTTACTTAATGTTTGTCATCAGTATTTTAAGCTTTATTAAAAACTTCATATTTGATTTCTTAGCTTGATGTAGGGGCTGCATTGTAACAGGTATGTGTATGCAAAGAGGATAAATTGACAAAAGCCAACAAAAAACTGTGAGGTAAACATCACAAAAAAAAGCGTGGGGTGAAAGAGAATCAGTTCTTTCCCTAGAAAAAGAAGAGTGGTTTATCAGAAAACCAGTCTTTGTGCCCAAGAAGCAAATAGAAGTCCTTCACTCTCAGGAAGACACTTCCCTAGGACTGGATACATGGCAAACATCTCTAACAAAACTTCACTGGGACTCTCACTTCAGGTTCCCTTTCCCTTACACCTAAGTATCTGAGGAAGGGAAACATGAAAGTCTGGTAAGAGATATACTGTTCCCTGATCTACTAGTGTGCATCTCTGCTATTCATATCAGGATGGTTCATTTCTTGCTCACTGAATAGCAAGAGGTAGAGTTTTTCAAACTCTATTATTTAACAGCACTGCTTTAAACTATTATACCTGTACAAAGCTTACCCAGTTCCGCCATCTACAGGTTTGAGAATAGGTATTACACAAACTTAGTTGGAGATAAATTGTACATTTCGATTCAGAAAACAAGGAAGCTGCTATGGAATATATTAGTAGCCTCTCATTCTGCTCTTTGTCCTACAAGGCCCTCAAACAAGAGCTGAGAAAAACAGAACTTATAAAAATGTCACCATGGGCCTCAGCAGTCTCATCACTCCCTGTTCCTAGGCAATGTCCCAACTCATCTGGACATTGAGTACATACACAAGAACATGCCTAAACATCTTACCATTTAAATACATAAAGACTGCAAATGATCTTCAATTGAAATTTGAAGGTAATAGAGATGCTAGTTAAATGCTTTTAAGATTAAACAATATTATCATTGTGTCATTATTTTGTATTTGTTTCTGTTCCTGGTACCCTCACACTTCATCCTTGGTCCTGTCCAAACACATTCAAAGAATGAAGGGGTGATAAAATAACATGTACAGGTAGAAAATGTATCTTTTGACCAAAAAACTATATTAGAATAAATAACATTGAGTAGGAAATCAGCATCTGAAAAAGTGATAGCCTTGATAAAAATAACAAAAACCCTTAAAGATGTGCTTTATCTGTGAAAGCATCTCAGTCTCTTAAAAAAAATTATGAAGAAAGTTATCTAGTTTCCTTAATCAGAATGCTTTTTTAATAATATATAATCTTCTTTTTATATATGGACAGTAATTAAAGATATCAGTAATATTAACCTCAAAGTATTCAAAAGAACTAATAACAAACATCTATCATCAGTCAGAAAGCAAATGTTTTGTATCCAAAGTTTTTAACATCCAGATCAGGAAAGAAGTTGTTTGCTGACATACTATTCCTGCAATTCACAGAACAGCACAAGTCAATATACAATGCAAGACTTGATTCACACCATATGGAACGCCTTAAGACATCTGCTCTGCCTAAAATGAAAGGACTTAATTTTTGTTTAGAAACTTCATGCTTTCACTATGCCATAACATCACCTGTACAAAACCTCTGCCATTACTTCATTTCTGAAAAAAAATTCCCATGGATGCTTTTATTTCATCTTTCTCAGAGTGATTAAATATTCTATTGCTTTCTCTATTTCAGCGTGCTGCTTAGGCTTCAGAAACACATGGGCTGAAGGACTATATCAGCTCTCACTTTCTAACAGCTCCATTGCCCACCGCCTTCTTGAGATTAGTTTGCTTGCAGGCTGTAAAGCCTGAGTAGACTTGTTTGTATGGACAGAAGCTTCTGTAGTTTATCTCTTCCCTAGCGGCTGCTGCCATCACTCTCTGAAAAATCTGCATTCACGCCTTTCTGCAGTCCTTATCTAGAATAGCCTTTCTACAACTCTGCACTTAATGACATCAACAAAAGAGTCACAAATTAGGTTTAAAAAAAAACAAAAAACAAAAAACACACCCACACTACCATTGTTTCTTCTCTTCTGTAGTCAATAAAATGCAGCAGGAGAGAGATTAGAATTGATAGCATGATTCTATGTTCCACAAAGTAACTAACCCTGAAAATACGGAGTACAGTACACTGTTTAAATAATTTTTTACTAAAAGCAGTGATCCAGAGTAGAACTAATTCATGCAATAAATTGGGGACCTTAATCTGATACTCAGGACCAGTATTTCAACAGGTAAAACTTCAACTGATATGTTCAGTCTCAATGAAGGCTGAAAACTTTGACAACACAGCTTATCCTATTTTATCAATGAAAAATAAACTACAATTTCTCACATTGCATTGCAAGTGCAAGCTGCAGCACATACGAAATTATGTCCTCAAGCACTCCTAATTGGGACTTACTAAGGTTTCCCTACAGCTGCCATTCTTAAAAATAAGAGTTCTACATATCTACAAAATATTCTTCTGTTAGCAACCACCAAGTAATTTCCACACAAACATCTAATGAGAAGTCACCAAGGCTGATCGCAATGTGATGCGCTAACATAACCTTTTCCAGGCTAACCTAACTTAATTTGTTTAAACCAATTTTTATGCATTTACTCACTCCTCCCTTGTGCCCTGCCCTAACCTCAAAATTTCAGATTAAAAAACCCTGAATTGTGGGAAACAAAACACTTTTGATAACTGAAGAAAATAGAACTCAAATTTAAATTGGAACCTGAGACTCTCATATTTTCCAAGACCAGTAAGCAGGCATTTTATTTTAACCATTGACCTGTAAAATGCAGATAACTCTTCATAAGTCTTAACCTCAGGCAGTTTTTAAAACACCTATATAGACTAGAAATTTTATTAAATTATTTCTTTTCTAAAATTATCTAACCAATTCCAGAGAAGGAAAAATTTGTTCAAGTTATTATTATAAAAACATTGTGTATCATGCCATTTAAAGTAAAAATTACAGGCTGATATATCATGAAAGACAGAAATACCTAGCATAAAATGCACACAAGTTGCTTTAAAAGCAATTACAAGATAGGTATTTTGCAAAGGTGCTTAACTCTTCCATTTTTAGGGCTATTTTCCAATTATTATGTATAAAAATGTGTATAGTTCTTAAGTGATACTCATGTACAGAGTGCAAGAAAAGAACAATTATAGTAAATCTGAGAAGAGGCTTCTGTCTAAAGCATTTTCAAAGAGGAAAGAATAATACCCAGTAGGCATAAAGAAAAACAATGGTTTAACAGAACTTCATAGCTGCTAAGTGAAATTTTACACAAAGATGTATTAACTGGGCAGACATTGAGACTAGAGCTCTCTGAAACTAGAAAGTAGGCACACTTTGGGCAGCAAAAGCTTCCATCAACACAATTCAAGATCCTCCTTTGGAAAGCATAGACAGTGTGCCATATAGGCATGACTCTTCAAGGCAGAATGGAGGGGCAGATGCTTCTTTCCTCTGGAAGATTATGGATCAAAATGGTTACACAAATACTTCATGTTCAAACGCATTTGAAATTTATTTCCAATAAGATGTATAATATAAAGTTAAGTTCCATCAAAGATTCCCAAATATCATACAAAAGGATTCTTAATAAACTGTCTCGAAACCACATTTATAAATACCCTCTATGCTATTTAACAGTTGTTTTTAAAAAATACGTAACAGAATTTTTACATAGCTACCTGGATATCCTACTGAGTTATTAAGAGAAAGGTTGAGTCATTGTGTTCCAATGACCTTAAAGGAATACACTTAACATAGCAAAGCAACAGTCTAACTGTGCTGAAGGAAAATTTAGGTGCTGAGGGGTTATTTTTGTATTAAATAAAACAATCTCAAAATCCTGACATTAGAGAAAAAAGATTTTATTTCAATCACAAAATCACAGGATAGTCGGGGTTGGAAAGGACCTCTAGAGATCATCTAGTCTCATGCATTTCTAAGGCAGGTTCACCTCAATCACATTGCACAGGAACATGTCCAGGCAGGTTTTGAAACCTCCAGAGAAGGAGATTCCACAACCTTCCTGGGCAGCCTGTGTCAGGGCTCCCTCACCCTTACCATAAAAATGTTTTCCCATGTGTTTAAGTGGAAGCTTTCATGTTCAAGCTTACATCCATTACCTCTTTTCCTGTCACTAGACATTGCAATAAAATTGTCACCTCATACTCCTGATATCCATTATTTAGGTACTTATAAGGTTCCCCCTTAGTCTTTACTTCTTGAAGCTAAATTGCCCCAGATGCCACAGCCTTTCCTCATAAGAAAAAATGTTGCAGTCCTTTGATCACCTTTATAGCTATGTGCTGGTCTCTCTCCAGAAGTTCCCTGTCCCTCTTCTGTGCCTGCTTTTGCAGGGGGATTGGACTAGATTATGTCTAAAGGTCACTTCCAACCCTACTGTCCTATGATTCTATAATTTTCTTGAACTGAGAAGCCCAGAACTGGACACAGGACTCCAGATGAGGCCTCAGCAGGGCAGAGGAGATCAGGAAGGAGAATGTCCCTAAACCTGCTGGCCACACTCTTCTTAAAGCACCCAAAAATGCCATTGGCCTTCTTGGCCATGAGAGCAAATTGCTGGCTCATGTTTAGTTTATTAGCAACCAGGACTCCCAGGTGTCTCTCTGCAGAGCTGCTCTCCAGTTCAACCCCCAGCCTGTACTGGTGCATGGGGTTGTTCCTTCCCAGATGCAGGACTCTGCACTTGTCTTTGTTGAACCTCATGAGGTTCCTCTCTGCCCAACTCTCAATCCGGTCAAGATTCCACTGAATGGCAGCACAGCCTTCTGGGGAATCAGCCAGTCCTCCCAGTTTGGTGTCATCTGCCCCCTTGCTGAGAGTACACTCTGTCCCCTCATCCAGGTCATTGATGAAGGTTGAACAAGACTAGTCCCAGAACTGATCCCTGTGGAATTCCACTGGCCACAGGCCTCCAACTCAACTCTGTGCCATTGATCACCACCCTCTGGGTTCTGTCATTCAGACAGCTCTCGATCCACCCCCCTGGCCACTCATCCAATCCCCACAGCCTGAGCTTTTCTGTGAGGATGTTATGGTAGACAGTGCCAAAAGCCCTGCTGAAGTCAAAGTAGATGATATCCACTGCTCTCCCCTAATCTAGCCAAAAAGTAGTCTTCATTTTCCCTGTCAAAACACATTTTTCAATGTGAATTATTTCAGTATTTTCCACATTTTTGTGGCACAGCAGTGCCTCACAGGAGCTGTAGTCTGGAAGCCCTGCTCTTTGAAGTGAGCCATGATATTTGCTTACATCACATCCTCCACAGAATATTTTCTACTTCACAAAATCCATGAAGTAACAAGTATTGTTCCAAGGCCAGAGCTGAAGGGCATAGCTTAGATGGAACTTTTTACTATATTCCAGTGTTATTATGCACCTTATCCAGACATCATATAGTTTATCTCTTTTTTTGCAGACCTATCTTCCTCAAAAAAAAAAAAAATTAAGTGACAATCACCTAGGAATTTTATTCTTACTGCAAACACACTTTTGTTAGCTGAAAAGTTCTTTTTCATGGTTTCACTTGTACTATACTTCGGCACTACTCACTTGGGATAAACATACCTGCATCTTGGACATAGTAGCCACAGTGTGAAGAATCTCTTTAAGAGTTATCCATATGAAAACTTTTCATGATAAAAGAATTTTACTTCTGTTTTTTTTAAGACTAAAACAAAAATGCTCTGATTAAGTTGTTTGCATTAAGTGTTACCCCAAGTATTGCCCAGAAGACAAATTAGGTAGCTATAAAGAATTTACAAGCTAAGGAAAAAAGATTTCTTGATAATCAATGTCCTGGTCTTATTTATTGCCTTTCTCTGGCCCTCCACAGGAAGAGAGATAGAAATTCATCTTGGCATAAAGCTTGTCAGATATCCATTGCTGTCATGTTAGCTCCTTCTAGTCTTCCATATCCTCTATGATAATTTGAGAGATGAACTTCCTCCACTCTTTGCTATCCCTTTGAGAAAGTTGATTTCATGAAATTAAATATTTACTCTTTCTCAGAATTTGGCTCATTTCAGTTCTTGTCATCTACTGTTTGCAAAGCACATCCATCCTACCATCCAACACACCTGATTCTGGTTGGTGGTGGTCCTTAATGATTTGTCTGTCAGTATTTGTTAGCTACACACTGGATCTTTAGACAAGAGGCTCTTACTGGCAAAAGAATACACATACTATCATCACACATTACACAATGGCTTTTTTTGTCAGGATAGACAGATGATATTTCCCAAGAGATTCTCCAGCCCAACACAGTTGCCCAGCCTGAGTGACTCTGGTCCATGGCAAGAGTATGACAGCTTTACTGAGTGACAGAGAAATGTTTCTTCAGTTGCTCCAAGTTTGTCTCATGGGTGTGATTGAGAGACAATGCCCTCTGACACACTCTCTCCTTCCGATCAAGGGCATATTTTAAGAGCATTTTACAGCTAGTTTTCATAGATAAAGGAGTAGCAGGAGGAAGAAGAATCAGATACCCGTAGCAGATGTCTGGTGCAAAATTGCTAAGTCTTTATTATATTTTTGCAATACATATTACCAAGTTAGAACAAAGGGACAATAAGAAAAGTCAGGACAAATTTACCACCAACACAATAAGAACAGAGTCGAAAATCTTTCTATTAAGAAACTAGATTTGAAGGTTTAAAAATCAGCAATTCTTAAACATATTGTGATGATTTCCATCTAAAAAGCCATTGTATCAACTATCACTTCAACTTCAAAAGCCACAGTGTATTCCTGCAACATGTATTTGTACAATATGCCACTCATTGAGGTATACTTCTTAAAGAGAAATACCTCCCATAGTTTTCAAGATGGTCCCACAAAGTAGAGTAGGTGCATGATGTTAATACAGACTATGTCTGTGAAACACAAATAGCACGATGCCCAAGACTTGATCTAAAGAAGGCAAGCAATACTTAAGAGTTCAACGTTCTGCATTGACAGGTCTTAAAACTCCCTCAGATCAGACAACTGCCTCATGCAGAATACCAGAAACAACAAAGCCTGCCACCCATAGGCAGCTTCCACTCTGGACACTGTAGAATGAGTTGACTAGAACAAATGAAGGTCATATTCACATTGCAGCTTTACAGAAGTTAATGGAAATAGACAAATGTTAAGTTGCACAATATATTAACAGAACTCAAATCACTGAAGACCCCTATTTTAAAATCATGCCCAAGTTTGATACAAAGCCCAGCCTTAAGGCACCACCAGTGGTTGCATTTCTAAAAGGTAGCTCATAAGGCCTTTTCACTTGTAGTCACTCTAGGGAACAGTAGCCACATTCCACATAGCTCAGTTTGACACCTTACCTAGTGACCTTACAAGAACTTGGGAACTCTTTCTTCAAAGGCTTTTTTTCTTAACATAGTGAATGCTACAACAAAACAAAAAATGACTTGGAGATCTTCCACTCTTTCTCCTGCTTGAAACAGTGGTGAAATCTATCCCATAATGCTACTCACCTCTTCCCAACTTCTTGCTACAGGGCCTAGAATTAAGAATCCACAGCTCTCTGATGTTACTCCTTCGGTCTCGAATAGGGATCTATCACCTAAGTGACTGCTTTCTCTGAAGCTTTATGAACTCCTTCATTGACATCCACAACCACAAATCATCAACCCAGTTTACTGATCGCTTCACTTAGACAATCAAAAAGCAGAAATCATCTACCCTTTTGGTTATTTAAAGCTGGACAAGTGCACCAGGCAGGTGGATTTAATCGTTTAATGATTTAATCGTCATTTCAGTCATAGTTGGGAAAGGATAATTAGCCTACAGCTGATCAGCAGAGTCCATCACTGTTGCTAGAGAGCACACAGGAATCCTTCATTTGATTTAATTACGCTAGAAAACTTACCACTGACAGAAAGCTTTTAATGAAACTTAAAAAAAAAGAAACAAAATTTTAAAAGAGAGATTTCCATGTTTTATCTGAACTTCTGACATCAACTGTATTCCTGTTTTTCAAATAGCAAAATTTAACCAAAGTGTTAAAATAAAAAATTACAAAATCCAGTCTACTATGTCACTGTTTATCCCTCCACCTCCACAAAGTTTTGATCCAGCTCTTACAGGAAAACAGTGTTTAGCCTGCAGCTTGTCCTGGGAAGAGATACACAGAGGAACTGACCTCCAAGATGTCTTTATTGTCATTACTCCTTAATGCTCACAAGTTTCAGTAGATATTATCTCCTTCTGGAGTGACAGACAATCTCTGTCAGACTGTCGACACCTTGATTCTGGCTGTCAGCGGTTATTCATTAGAGCTGGCAATCATCTTGCAGTGGTTTGGATGGGATGCTCTTCTACATGACCTTTCACCAATAAATTTACAATTACTCCTTAAGAAAAATAACAAAAAGGAAAAAAAGTATGGTTACCTCCCCTTGCCATGTACATGTTTCATGTTTTTAAAAATGTACCATGTCCTTCAAGCTTCAACATTTGCACTAATGTAGATCTGTTATATAGTTAAATTTCAGATTACCTATATAATGATAGCTAATTGTCATCAGTGAACTATGTCCCTGACTGGTTAATGCGACAGTTTCAAGACTACATTTTTTCTTGGAGCATATGGTTTGACATGACAGCCTTTTCTGGTAAGGGGGAAGGGGCTGTAAAGATGGCTCCTGTAAGAAGTTGCTCACAACTCTCCCCAGCTCAGAGCCAGACCCACTTCTGTGGCTGAGCCAATTAGACACCTCCACAATCATTTTTTAAGAAGAAGCCGGAAGAGGAGGCTTCTTCCTTCCTCTTCTTCCTGTTTCTTCTTTCTTCTGTCCCATTTTCTTCTTCTGTCTGGTGGTGATGCAAGGAGTAGGAACAGTGAGAGAAACACCCATGCAGACTCCAAGGTCAGTGATGCAAGAGAGGAGGAGGTATGCTGGAACAGAGACTCCTCTGCATTCCATGGAGAGAACTGGTGAAGCTGAGATTTATTTTCATTTCTTTAAAGACCCTGCTTCAGCTCATTTAGCTAAAGCTGGCCCCAGACCAGGGGCAGAGATTCACTTCATTAAAGGCCCCATGCCAGGGACAATGACTATAGCTGGAGGAGGCCGTGTCCCGTGGTGGGGACCCAACCACTTCACTGCAGACCCCGAGCCAGGGGCAGTGATTTTCTTCTATAAAACTATGGCCAGAAGAGGCCGTGTCCTGAGAGACAGACCCTTTATCACTATGGCTGGAGCTGGCCGTGTCCCGAGGAAGGGACCCAATATCCACAGCTGTAACTGTGGGGAGGAACCCACGACAAAGCAGCTCATTAAACTTATGCCTAGAAGAGGCCTTGTCCCAAGAGAAGTACCCTATAACTGCAGAAACTGCAACTGTGGAGAAGAATCCATGTCAGAGATATTCACCAAGGACTGCGTCCTGTGTGAGGGACCCTGTATTTGCAGAAGCCACAGATGTTGGGAGCAACTCACACTAGAGAAGTTTGTTAAGGACTGTGTCCCGGGGGAGGAACCCCGTGTTGGAGCAGGGGAAGAATGCCAGGAGTCATCCTCATCTGAGAAGAAAGAAGCGGCAGAGCCCATCTGTGAGAGACTGACCACATCCCCCACTCCCTGCCCCCCTGAGCGTTGTGGGGGGAGGAGGTAGAGATATCAGGAGCAGTGAGCTGGGCCCGGGAAGAAAGGAGGGATGGGGGAGGTAGATCTTAAAGTGCTGGTTGTAGTTTTCTCATCATCCTGCTCCCTTTTTGCTTTTATTCCTTTCTGCTTCTTGTAGAATAAACTTTCCTACTTTCCTCTCTAAGTCAGGCAGCAAGCCCTCCCTGACCTTGTCTCAATCCACAACAACCTTGCTTATCTTCTTACTCCCATTTCACTGGGGCCTCCGCCATCCTAACGAGGGTGGGGATGAATGGGGGCACCGAGTGAGAGACTGTCGTGGTGCTGCAGTGCTATCCGGGCCAAACCACAACAGAGCATTAATAAGATATTGATTACATTCTCTTCACCTAATCTGGAAAAATCTATCTTTGTTTTGTAGACATGGTGAAGGGGAGGAAGATCTTTTGTTTTTTCCAAATGATTTTTTTAATGACAAGAAGCAATCTCCAAGTCATTTTAAACGTTTCTTTTCCCACAGAAAATCTGTTGACAGTGTTAGCTATGTTTCTTCTAGATGTCCTATTTATTCCATTCTGGAAGGAAGCCACCTTTTCACTAGGAGAGTGCTTAGGATCCAGAAAATATTGAACTTTGTTTACCCACAAAAGTATAAGAATAAATTATATATAAATCAATCTAAACTGTACCATGACAAGAAGTGTTCAGTATGGATTAGTTAAGAGTAAATATGTCTAAATAAAGATTAAAGTAAATTTTGTTTGCAAAGAAGTGCAGGCAGCAAATAATAAATGTGTCTGGCTGAAAATAAATAAATTTGAGTGCAAGATAATGGGAAGAAAGGTTTCCTACAGGCAGCCTAAGGAATGTTAGTGTCAATATATAGTAATGAATTTCCATTCTGTAACATCTATTAGTACTCCCCCAGGAAGTTAGCCATGATAAATTAACATTCTTCTTTTCTAGAAAATTCTGAGAGGAACTGGTAAAACTCAGATTGTCTGAATCCAGGATCTTTTGTTGCACAGTTCTTGTTTATATTAAGATTTTTAAAATACCAATCTGGACTCTTGCTAAATGCTTCCTTTGGGTGATTAGGGCACATGAAAGGATAATGGCTGAGAAATATAATGTGTATAAAAGAATGTTTAAAAAAGCATTAAATCATGATGTTCTATGGCAAAAAGAAACCAGTCAAACCAAACACAATACACACAGTACAATAATGAAAATATAACCCAAGTTGTATTACGCTTTCTAAGGAAAAAGAGTTTCTCTAGAACAAAATGGGAGTCTGGCTTCTTTGACCATCTATTAGTTTGGGTAATTGCACACTGCCTCAATATAGCCCCTGGAATGAATATTCACTCACTAGGTGGTCATTTGATTTTGTATCAAAGAGTTTCCATATTTTACCTTGCAGATGGACACATTTCAATAAGGATGAATAGCACTTATGTACTGCTTGCAAATCATTTTGAGTTTTTAAAGCTTCACGGGATCACTTGATCTTTTGTTCCTTATCAAAGATATAAGGAACATGTAAGAAATTATATACTTTCTTGCTCAGAGATCATATGGGAAATGTCCCCTCCATCCCACTGTCCATTGCTACATTATGGTGAAATAACAAGTTAATTATTCATTCTTATGAAGGACTGATGTTAAAGCTGATGATTAAATCCTAAAATCTCCTAAATCAGAAATGTTTAGAAACTGCATAATGTTCTTTGGGGTTATTTTAAAATTATTTTCTCAAAAATCTTTATAATATAACTTGTGGCAAATTAATACAAGCAACATAGCCTTAGAATTGCAGTAGTTTCATAACAGTCTCTGTCACATTACACCACTTGGAGCAAAAGCAAACACACCATCACAATTTGCTTTTTTTAAAAAAGCCCTTACTGTTCCACAACAAAAGCAGCAAAAAGTTTGTTATCCTGTATTTTGCAGAAAGACTATATTCTGATGCTCTGACTCCTGCCAAGAGCTCCTTCCTCCACAAACATTTACTCTGACTTTAATGTGGCTATGCAAATTCTTGAACCAGTAGGCAAACTTGAACTCTAGCATGTAAAGAAACCCCACTCAAGTCAATTGCCATTCTTAAATGTAAGCATGGGCAGAAATTGCTTGTTGAATTTTGCTTAAGATGATAAGTAGGGCTGAAGAAATTCATTACAGTTTTATTTGGATGACTCTAACCAGCCAGAAGGAAAAAAAACACCCTATTGTTTAACTGTTTAAGATTAATAAACTGGCATCCAAATACAATGCACCTGCCTCTGGTTCTGACAGTAATATAAATATGAAACTCATTCCTCATTTCTTAACTTACCTTTGAAAATATCATTGTAATGCCAAATTTAAATAGTTTCACAAAGTTCTACAACAAAATTCTTCTCCTAAGGACATAATTCTGGAAAGAAAAACAGTAAAATAAAAAATTATGGAGATTTCCAAAGTCTTTGGAAACACAACCTGAGCAATGCATTGGTCAGACAAAAGAAATAATTAAGGAAGACTCAGAAAAAGCACATAAAAGTAGACACAGTCTTGGTCTCAAATGCTATTTAACACATGAGGTTTTAGCTCATTATATAATTCAGTATTAACAGAATCTCACTGTACTCCAGGCTTCCTTTACAAATGTAACAGAGTTGATTTATAATTATAATTTTAATGGAAAATAGGATGAAATAAGTGTACCATTCCTTTGAGACTGTTGCAATAGAGAGATATCCCCATCATGGCAGCCTTCAGGCCACTGCAGAAGGAGAAGACAGCCTTGGAGCATGCTTTCCTGACTGACCTCAAACTGAATGGGACAGTATGAAAACATTTTCAAGGTAGGTGGATCTACCTTTGTAAAAATCAAAAAAAAAAAAAAAAAGAAAAAAAAGAAACAGGCAACAACAGTAGCCAAAAGCCAATGTTCTATTGATAGTATGATTATTTTTAGGTTTTTGGAGGCAAAAACTTTATAACAACAACAGCATGGTTAATAAATCTAGTCTCTCTCAAGAGCTCCACAAGCCCAAGTCATACTTGCCTTGCTCAGTGTGGAACAGCTCATACCTCTGCCAAACTGTGCTACAGGGGATGTAACAAAGAAATCATGGGCTTGGTGAATATTTGCAGCGGACAGCAAGACATGAAGCAGGAGAAATTCAGCCTCCAAATCTCTGTGAAATCGCAAAAGAGG
This sequence comes from Colius striatus, assembly GCF_028858725.1. Classification (NCBI taxonomy): domain Eukaryota; kingdom Metazoa; phylum Chordata; class Aves; order Coliiformes; family Coliidae; genus Colius; species Colius striatus. The sequence goes on from NC_084761.1 coordinate 31,649,545, forward strand.
CATTTCAAACTACTGCAGATTTTAAATGAAGCTATCCCATCCTCTAGCCTTGAAACCTAACCAAACGGTTTTCCCTTCTCTGCTGTCAGCTTAATGCCTCAAATGCTCTCCCAGCAAACAGCATATACCAAAGAGTCCTGAATTTCCACACTGTCTGTACTAGCAGCAATATCAGAACCAAGGGTGATAGCAGATGTGCTTTGTTTCTGAGTCATGTGCTATTTCTTTCTCTGAATTTTGACCTTCAGGGTCCCCATTAAAATTGTTGCTTTTGGCAGAAGATAAAGCTCTTGACCACAAAATAAAGAGGAGGAGGGAGCAGTGACGAAATGGAAAAAAAATCAGGCATCTGACCAGAATATAGACTGTTGGAAGAATAACATTTCCAAGTTATTTTTCCCACCAGAAATAAAGGAGAGAAAGGCCACGCTAGCTTTTGAAACTACAAGCTGCAGGAATGGTGGGATTTGTGGAAAAAAAATGAAAAGCAGTGGTACTCATATTTCATCCCATGCTCTCTAAACTTTGTACAAAATGTAGAGGCATTATCATTCCCTTGGGGATAAAGGAGTATCATAAAACAAGTCTGGAAAAGTCTGGCAGGTACTGCCTTCTGCAAGAAAAAAAAAATGCATTGTAGGTAATGCCTTATTCCAGCCTTGTCAGTTCCTGACTGCATTTGATTCTATGACAAGAGTCTCAAGGATGGTCTTCTAAAGATTATATTTTACCTATCGTGGCCCAAATACAAAGGGGGACATGAGTCAGTGTCTCACGGTTATAGGCAGATGGGTTTGTATGTCTCAGAGGCGAAAATCAGGAAACGGAAAGAGAAGGAGAGAATCAAAGCATGATTTTAATGGATTGCTGGTTTACTGTAGCAGTCTTTAGCCAGTTTTTCTAACCTCTTTTGCTACTCCTGTGGTATTACAGACAGTTCTTCTCTGCTTGTGCCCTGCAATGAGAGATGCTTGAGATGAGATGTGTGCACATGTGTGTGCATGTAGCTTCACCTTTCAGGGAAAAGCACCATGACTGAAATCTGTTCTCTTATTTTCAAGTGATGTTTGGCTCGGATATTCAGCAAAAAAAAAATCCCAAATGCTACCACCTAAGGACAAGAACCAGAAAGAATAGCTTTGCAAAAGAACAGGCTATGCAGTTCTTTGAGTCTGAAACTGCCGAAGTTAACAGCTCACATAAGAAGAAGAATAAACTGGCAGTGCTGTAATTGAATTTTTATGGAAATAAACAGGTGGCAGATTTACTGTGGCTGCGGGGATAGCAGGGGGTGAAATGCTGCAGCCACATTAACCTGTTTAATTTAATAGCCTCTCTACTCCAAGAGAAAAAAAAAAATAAACAGATACTGTGCAGTTAGTTCAGTCAGCTGGATACCAAATGTAAATAACTACAATTACACTGCTATGCCCATGTGCTGGGTAAGAATGCAACTTTATGCCAGCTCACTTAGTTATCATAGTTATTAATTAAGATCCAGTAAGTTTAAAAATAAAAAAGTTTTCATGAAAAATCAAGAGACACGGGGAGCATGCACATGGCAGCAAGTGAAGGGTTTACCTAGTTCCTCTCTGCAATGTCTGCTACTTAAACCCAGACCCAAAGACTCACTGCCAGAGAGATTTGACTGAGCCGGTAGCTTTGGGCCAGGCTACCACCTCCTGGGCTACTGCAAACTGGTCAAAATTTAATAGCAGCCTTAAATGCTCACAGAGAACCTGCATCAAATTAGCACACAGAATCCAAAACCTTTGTGTATTTGTAATCAAAGTAATTGTATGGGGAGGGCTGGAAATATTAGATTTTGCTTCTTTCCCCTTAACTGCTGATGTGAAACAAAAATAGGCTAAGCTATTAGCAGTTCTGTATTTGCATCTTGGCACATTAGAGGTATAAGAAAGAAATGCTGTAATAATATTCAAAGAGGGCTCCAGGGCAGCCCTATAAAATTACACATTAAGGGAATGGGGAAGCTGCACAGTTAGGCAGCCACTAGCTAAAAACCGGTTCCAAGGCTCTGCCCCTTGTGCATATGGATGATGATACAGTCTTTTAAGTATATGATCAGTCTTTAACAGTGAAATGTAATAACAGCACACTTTCTGGTGGACTGCTCTCATTAGGTTTGTGTAATCCCCTACACCTATGGGTAAGTAGCCATTAAAAAACTGTATATATAGTGCTGCTTCTAATTCAAGCAAATGAATTTATATCTCCAGAAAAAAAATCACCATGTTCAAGCAAGAGAGTCACATTCTCTGTTAGCCTGTACTGGCATTGGCTTTAATAAAGCTACAGCAATTTATATGCGTTGAAGATTTGGTCCAAGTGATCATGTAATTGACGATTGCAGTGAAACTGTACCTCATTAGTATGGCTGAGGTAAAGCTTTAATTGTATCACTAACTGCCTTTCGAGTAAAATATCTGGGGTTTTAAGTACTAGTCTTTATATAATTTCCTAGATATTTTAAGAAGAGTAAGACTGTAAACAAGAAGATCCCATAATTTGAAACGCTTCAGCAAGACATGACTGGAAAAATGCACATTGACCCATGTCTTGTTCACTATGCTGTCTGCAGTAAACAGACTGTACACACGAGAATCTTTCCATATTCCTCACTAATCTTCAGTAAATTATTGCCTTTTCTCAATTACTCATAGGCAAAAAAACTCCATCTGCCTTCCCCTCTGAGCATTTAATGGTTGCTGTTCAACTTACTAGACACCTTCAAAACCCTTCTCATAGTACCATTTTGCTACATATGCCACTTTAAATGACCAAAAAGGTCAGGAAGCCAGCAAAATTGGAGAGGAGCTTTTAAAGACAAAGGTCTATTAAAACACGACAGGTAACATCTAGTTTGGGAAACTGAAGTCCATTTTGCTATTGTTCTGGATATTCTTTAAACATCAAGAAGAAATGCAGTAGCTTGCTTGCACTGCTGGATCCAATTTACAATTATACTTTCTGAAATAATACCAATTTTGAATAGTTAAGGTAATAAACAGAGAAAACAAATGCAAAATAAAAGCCAGGTTTTCTCTCCCCAATAATGTATCTAAGCTAACAGTAAATTTCAACACCGGTAAGAATTGCACCTTGCAAACTGTAACTGCTGAAATATAGCTCATTCTTAGACATTATTAATGTCTTTCCTCTCAGCTGTGATCTGTCTTAGGTATTGCAATAGACAATTATGGTATGCAGAACTTACAAGGTAATGAATCTGCAAGCTGAGTGTAAAAAGAAAAATTTAATAGAGCTCATTCTCATTGCCTTTACTCCTCTCAACAACCTTCAGCCTGACCTACATGAAGTCACCGTGAGTGTAACCCTAGTCCTGAGAGTCAGTTCTCCCCTTGATAAACAGTAGGATCACCTTTCAAGGTGAGATCCCGTCCCCAGAAGCCCGACAGAATGGAAAGAACACCGATTGCTTCCACAAATAAAAGGCAAATCACCGCAGCGACATGTTGCAGGCAGCCCAAGGAATCCTACAGGAGCAGAAATTTGCAGCTGAGTTGATGCTACCACCTAGTGGGGTTTGAAGGGAGAACAAACCGTGGAGGGAACATGCTCCGACGATTCCAGCCGACCAGTAAATCGTTCCAACTCTCCATTGACAAGCCTGCAGTTTCACTGAAATCACAATGAGAAAGGTTTAAAAAAAAGGGGGGGGGGGGGGGGGGGGGAGGGCTACAAATTAGCAGTCTCCTGGTGCTTGCTTGTTCTCAGGGAGGTAAGTAAGACTTGCTGGAAGAATCTTTTCTTTGAAGAAAAAGCAAGCCAAGAGTCTTTAAAAGCAAAGGATGACCCATGCTTTCTGTGTCTTTGGACTATAAGAAACAGCCTCAAGCCTGTAAACTGAAAACTCAGTATTTCTTAGTGTTGAAGTTCCCACTGAAAATTTGAAACATTATTACTGCAATTACAAATTAAAAAAAAAAAAAAAAAAAAAAAAACCCAACCAAAAAAAAGCCAAAAAACACCTTAGTGTTCAGCAAATCTGAAATATGTCTTTAAAAAAATAAATAAAAATCAATTTTCTTCTTTTCTTTTGCTTGCTTTCTTTCTTCTTGGGTTTGGTTTTTGTTGTTTTGGGGGTTTTTTTGGTGGGTTTTTGTTTTGTTTTGTTTTATTGTTTTTTTTTTCCATGAAGTTCTGTTTAACTTCAGGAGGATTGCTGTTCTGGAAGAATTATCTTCCAGTTCTCCAGTTCCCCCTAACACTAGGATTCAGCATGCAGGAAGAAGACATTTTTATTGGAAAAGTATGCAAAATATTGCACTGATGGGGACTTTCTTCCTTGGAAACCTGTGTCTAAACTGGCCACTAACAGCCATAAATGCAGGGAAATTATGTTGCTCCTTATAGCAGTACAGGAATAATGAAAGTGTTGAAACTAGAAAAATATGATACCGGTATATAAGTGTCTTGGGAGCCTGAAGATATCATAAACCACTCAAGCTTTTCTCTTTTTACTCTCAGAACCCCATAATGCCTACATAGTATTTTATGACTACTTTTTCCTCAGTTGGTTCTTCATATGTAATGGACACAAATAACTCTTATGGGTAGTGGCATAGTATTCAGTTATGTAGTACTGGTAACCTAAATAATTTTATTGCTTCTTCAGGGTTTCATCCAGGTTACTCTTTGGCACACATCCATGAGAAGTTAATATTCCTCTGAAAGAACAAAAATGTAAAGTAAACCAAATAGCTACTCAAATAAATTTGGAAGGATTTTTCCTTGTCAGGATAACAAATATTCAAAATAACCTAGTTATATATAAGTACAGGAATTTTACAGCTGTTCCGATATGCATTCAACAATGTAAATGTAAAAAAACACCACAAAAACAAAAGCTAAAGAATTTTTTATATATATCTGCTTATGAGATTCCCCACATCTTTTTGTATATTTTGTGCTGTTGTCTCATTTTTTTTCATGTCTGTTTTTTCGTTGTTGATATTTCTGTTTCTGTATTTTGTTATTGTCACTCCAGCATCTCATGTTTATTTCCCAGAGCAGCATTTTCAGTCCAGAACAATGTATGCTACTTATATTTAGATCTTCAGATACTGATTCTTGCTTTGGTTTGGGGGTTTTGGTTTTTATTTTGTTACTTCCACAACAGCTTCTTTACAGCATTATGCTTCAAAACACACCACAATCTCACTCGTAGAAATATATCATCCTGTTTACATTTTTATGGGTGCATGAACAACATAGAATGTTCTTCATTCTTCCATTGCAGGAGTACTAAAAAGTCTATGCTTTTGGTTTCAAAGAGGTTTGGGTTGGTTTCACAGAGCTTTATGTGAAATATTCCTTCAATTCTAATCTGAATGAGTGTGACCACTTTGAATTTTACTATTCCCAAGCACATATGGTATCTGACCCTATTGAAATTCTGTATGAACATGAATTTAATCTGAATGCACATCACCTCTAGCCAAACTCTTTTTTTTTCTCCAGCTATAGCATTCCAAATTTTAAACCAAGCATTAACTCAACTCATATCCAACCTAAGAGCCATCTGAAATGTTTGAGAAGCTCATATAGTGGGGAAACAAGCACAACTTCATTTTTATCTGTAAGATGTATGGCTACTTGATAAGACCCATTGCTCTGAAACTTATTTCGCAGTCCAAGTCTGAACTATCACAATTGAAGCCCAACTGTGTTTTGCACGTTCCCGTTTGTTTGCAAATAAATCATATTGATTTTCTATTAAACCAACCCAGGTGTGTGAATACAGACATAACTTGAAGGGCCCAGAATCCCTGTTTAAGAAAATCAGTTGACGTCAGTGGAATTCGTTAATTTACACCATTTAACCATCTGGCCTTCTGGCATTTTCTATGAAATAAAGCTAGAATAACAGCCGAGTAGCTAAGCATAAACTAATAGATAGTGAACTTATGAAATGCAGTTGTATGTTTTGTAATTGGAAAGCAACAAATAGATTTTCCAGACGAGACTTAGCTCTCTGTGTGGCACTGAAAGTGCCTCTACCTGAAATTTAGATGCTGAAAATACTGCACTATAATCTACCTGGGGGTAATACCCAGAAATAATGCCAGTTGGACACACACAGACCTATCCAGCATCTGTGCATTGGCAAATCTCCCTGAGTTTTGCTCACCACACAAGGACACACTGAAATTCTCCTGCTGAAGCATTTTCCCTTGCAAAAACTGATTCAGTGTTAAATCAATGAGGAACCCCAGCCCTATCCTTAGGAAGACAGAGTCTCTCTTTGTCACAGTAGTGTTACAAACCAAGATTGCTTCAAGCACTCAGAGAGTTTGGAGTGACACTCGTGTCCTCTCTGATGATCACTGAACTTTTCTGCTCATTTGAAGGGGGTGTCATTGACTAGCCTTCACCCTTACCGCGTAGCCAACATTCAGAGTTGTGCACTCTGAACACACACACACACACAGAGATCTTCCCCTTTCTCATTTCTGTGTAAGGCATCCAAACTTCCTTACTGCTGGTCAGCCTAAACAGCTGCCTACTCAATATGTTGGCTTTTACAAACCCCAGTCTAAGTCCTTTAAAATATACCTACAAAGCTGGGTGGTGGTATTCAAGCCAGTACAGGTCTCGGAAAGGCCCTGGCTAGGTCAGCACAGGTGCCCAGGAAGGGTACTGATCTAACAGAGCCATGCTCCCTCCAATATGCAAACTGCCTCTCCCCCTGTCTTGCCTCTCAATGTGCAAGTTTCGTATCACAGCACCAAACCCACTTGGGAACAGAATCTTAGTTTTCCTGTGGGTAGAATAGGCTTTTTTATTTGTTGATGTGGCAGTAAGAAAACCGGAATTTTTGTTCTTTTTGGGGATCTGAACCCAGACCTCAAATCCTCAAATCCTCAAATCCTTGCTCCTATTACCCTCTAAAATCCGTTTCACATCTCTACCAAAGCTGTTTGTCTCTGCTTCAACAATCAGTCCAAAATAATATGGTCATAGCCCAAATGCCAGTTGCTGCCATCTTCTCAGTAGGAAAAAAAGGATCTTTGATCTAAGATAGTTATTCATCCTGCCCCACACTACTATGCCTGTTAAAAATCATTATACACTGGAGGGAGATTGTGCTATGTTTCACGAACATTCATTCATTGCTGGCGCTGAGGGATATACCCATCTGTTATTTGCTCTCAGCTTTGCTTACTGATAAAACAGGAAAGACAGCTTGCTGATGGGCTCTTTGAAGCAAAAGCTCTCTCGTTTTTACAATTAAAATCCACAAATTATTTTTTCGGTAGATGCTTTGCAGCCTACCTCAAATCAAAATTGCTTCTACTAAATTAAAATTAAATATTCTATACATTTTTCTGTATTGTGTGACTTTGAGTGAAGGAATCTTACAGTAGTGTGATTCTCTTTAAAATACATTGAATTGTACTTTTTCACAGCACAATCTGGCTTTGTGTTATCTGGGTTTCAAACATATGCTCTACTGTGTTTTTTAGCTATGTTGTCATATAAAAATATGTGAGGGAGTTAGTACGTTCTGGTTCAGGGAACCAAGAGGGAATTAAGAGCAGAGGGCAGGCAGGAAGCTGTAGCTGACTGTAGGATGGAGCCTATGACAGATACTGGGCTATGCCCTTTCAAGGGTTCCCTCTGCATATTTTTATGACCATCACAGATTCTAAGAACATCCCAGTACTGAAGACTGAGAGCCTGCTAACACACGGGGACTGACCTCAGCCATCTGACACACCACACAAATCCTCCAGTGGTTACTTCATCCTCCAGAACCATTGGATGTCATCCTCCACTTTAGGCTCTCTCATCACAGCCAGGGGTACCAGGATAGAGATGGTCCTGTCAGAGCAGGTCCATGCCTGTTGTTCTTGCCTTAAGAAACAGGCACTCAGTTCATTTCTAGACATATTGCTGACTTTTCTCATGCCAAGTTTCTGCTCAAGATGGTGTAGATCTCTACTGTGCAAAGAAAAAATATAGAGGCATAAAACTAATACCAGTTTTACGTACCTCCTCACAAAAGCCAAATAAAACAAGACAATCTCCCACACACACCAAATAACATAAAAGGCATCCTTATTTTGTTGTGCTTCTACTCTGCATGTGATCAAACACTTCAATTACCTCATGATTTTTCAAAAAGGCAGTTTCTGAAGATTTCAGCATCTGAACCGAGATAGTTTTCACCTCCAGGAATATGTAATTAGGGATAAAACATCCTTTTATGCACATGGGAATTGTGTTTTCAGAGTTAGGACTGGTCTCTCCCTTTTGTTACTCAGAGTAATCACCTCATTGCCAACCAACATCAATCAGTGTGTCAACGCAGATTTAGTACCAAAACATGTGAAAAGTCCCCCAGAAATTTCACAGTTTTGCTCAACAAACTCATAACCTGGCAGCAACTCATTTAACACATAGCACCTGCACCAGCCTTCAAGCCCCACCAGCAGACTCCTGGCCAGGCCCTGGATTCTTCTTTTTTCAGCACAACTTTTGCCAGTAACAGTTCTGAGGAACGGGAGCTACTCAATGGACAGGAACAGCAGTGACAGATGATATATGGTTTATTTCGATATATAGTTCAAAGCAACATTTAAAGCTTTGTGATGGAAAGTTAGTTTTCTGACGTTACAGTGCTTGCTAGTGTTATACAAGCAGGAAGCCTAGGAACAGTCATCCTCTATGATTCACAGTCAATGAGTTCTCTGCTTTCCAGATTTAGATGCCCTGTAAGGAAGTGCAACAGTCACTAGCATACTCTGTGCACTTATCAAGATACCTGAGAAAAACTCTTTGTTCTAACAAGGTCATTTCTACAGCTTGGACCAATTAAACCTATTAAAGAGGAAAAAATAGATTGTATATTAGAACAGAAAATTCAGCTGTAGATTCAAGATATTTCAGAGTTCAGAATAACTAGCCATACAATGTTGGAACAAACTTGTTAACACAAACATCTCTGCACAATTGTTTTCATTTTGCTGAATGTGATCAATACACAAAATGCCTACAATGGAGTCCTGTGCATGTGCAACATCTGTATATGAGAGATGTTTCTACTTATTCCACATAAGTAGAAAAACAATCTTTCCTCATTCTTCTTCCCCACATAACTCCCCATCATTCACAGTAATCTAAAACACAGAAGCAAAATTCGAGGCACATTTGACTGCTAAATTCCTGCTGCCTTTGGAGGCTGGAAGTCGGTGTAAGCTGAGTCACCATGCTGCAGGTGTCGTCTTAAAATATCCTAGGAGAACATTCAGGGAAGAATAACAGTGCTCTCTGGCTGTATTGTGATTCTACCTTTCCTATATCAACAAGCCCTCGGAGAAGGCTGACGAGTACTATCTTAGTAACACTGGTTGAATGGTTTTGGATTCTTGATGAGAAGTGCTGCTAAAGTGCAAAGGGAGGTTGGCCCCCAGAGCATCTGAGCAAGCACAGCCCCTTAGCAAAGCCTGGGCAGCTGGTGTCTGTTGAGCAGCTTTGCTGCACTTCACAGAGAGGCAGATATCACAGCTGCAGTGTGCAGCTTCACCTGGTTTATGCTTAAAATGTGATTTAAGGTGGAAAAAAACCAGGAGAATGCCATGACAAGTGCAATCACCTCCTTGTGTGCCTCTGGCTACAGGAACTGATTTGCCTGAAACACACTGTACCAGTGGGTCACCTGGGCTCAGCTGGACTTTGGGGGATACATCAGCATGTACAAAGTCAGGGTAACCTCACAGTGGAAAAATCTCAACTGTGTTACTGCTTTGCCTGCAGCAACTGCTGTTATCTCTTCTGTAAGTATATGTGTCATTGTTACAAGTGAACGTAATTATAACAGCAATTTGTCTACACTTTGAAAAAATGTATAGTTGGCAACGATGTGACCCCGCTGACACTGACTGTGTTGGCTCCATACAGCACATTTGCCACATGTTTGGGTTTGGGTTTTTTAACTCTTGAGCAGAATAAATAAAAGCACATAACAAAACTTTCAACAGTCTCAAAGACCTTAATTTTTTCTCAGGCAAACATGCCATTAAAGCTCTACTGAAATCTGCTTGTAATCAGAAAGATTGGCCCCAAAAGGACAGTCTAGTTTCTCCCTGTAGTCTTCCTCATTCGGGACAGTTCTGTGCACTGGCCTTCGCACGGGAGCGATAGAAGAACAGCACGAGAATGCTCACTCATTTTGCAGACTGTCAGCAGTGACCAGGAGGTCTCCCTTCCTGGTCCGGGTGATGAGGATCCTCCTCTGGAGAACTTTTGGGGCCGTGGTACATGGTTCCACTCCCCGGAGGCAGAAAGAGCCCCCTGTCTCACAGTTCTGAAGTATTTCCAAGGCATCAGAACAGAAAAAGGGCTTAGGTTGCATCAGGTTGTGAAACCTTCAGCCATGTGGAAAAGGTGATCTCCTATGCCTTTTTCTTTACTTAAGAAAATTAAAGAAGGGAAAGAAGGAGAGACTTGCACATTCAGAACAGAAGTGGAAAAAATGCAGGTAAAATGTAGGCAGAAATACCTATACTTGTGTCTGTGTGTCTGTGTGTCTGTGTGTCTGTGTGTGTCTGTGTGTGTCTGTGTGTGTGTGTCCCCTCATATAACTATTTGTTAGCTTGCTTTTATGCAGGTAAAATACGTATACTTATGCGTGTGTGTGTGTGTGTGTTTTTCCTCATATAACTATTTGTTAGCTTGCTTTTATGCTGTCAGAAGCCTGCCAGGAGAAATATTAGGGATTTCATGGATAGTCTGAACTTTTCATTCCTTCCTTTAAATGGGGTCTATGGATTATTTATCTGTTCCCTTCAACTGTGAACACATTCTGTCATACATTATTACATGAACCTCCTTAGGGACTATATAATGCAATTAGATCCCCTTCTGTCACCTTCTTTCTAGGCCTGGAGATACTGTACTCTCTAAGCCTCTTCTCATACATAAAGAATTCATTTAATTCCCTGCAGTACACTTCTTGCCCTTCTCTGAACTTCCTACAGTATTTAAATACCATCTTTAAACTTTCATTATGAGACTAGCCAGCAAGTCAGCACACAGGAATTAGTCTCATTTTTGGAGACACTGTAAAGATGTTTTCTTTCTTTGACTCACAACAGGGCTCTTTCTGGTCTTCTGGCAGCTCAGTTCTTTGAGAAAAGGAGCCTTAAAAGCAAGACATTTCTGAAAGAAAGCTGCAGCTTCTTGATTTTTCTGGTGCACTTCAGTCATTTTCAGGGCTGTACTGAGTATCCTGAGTTATATGATTTCCTTTTGTTCAAACATATCATCAGTATCTCCATTCTGTTCTGGTAGTGTTACAGTCAGCATGCAAACAGTACAAGTAACGAATTTCAAAAGAGATACTGGGAGCTAAAGGGCATTTTCTTAGTTTTCAAAGTATTGTCACAAAGTGCTAAAACCTTGAATACCTATCAGACCAATTGAAACATCTGCTTAGGACAGGAAGGTTATAATTTGTAACAGCAAGAGTTTCTATTCTCAAAAAAAAAAAAAAAAGACTGAGGGAAGAAAATATCAGTCCTTCATCAAGCAATCCTCTGGAGAAATCAGCCATCTCCTTACAGGCCATAACACTTACGAGTGAAGCATTCTCCACTTTTCTTTCTGAAATGATTTTTGTGCTCAGAAAAAGGACGACCATGTGATTACGTTATGGTTCTAACAGCTGCCAGTGCCTGACTATATTTAGTCCATTTCTAAACCCTGTCAAGTTTACATTTTCTCTATTGTTAAACAGACTTTTTTGTGCAGTTTGTTTCTGATGTACAATAATGAGGTATATGTCATTCTCATACTGTCATTAGCAGCGGACTGGAACAAGGCCATGTCTTGCTGGAGCAAAGCCAGACCAGAGAAGTGTCTCAATAAATGCCAAAGCTTGTCCAAGAGAATACCACCAGCCAGAAAATTTGCAGCAAAATAAGTTTTCATTGAAATGCACCAGGTACCTCAAACACAAAATACTAAACAGAAACTTGATTATTTCAGTGAGAGAAGCCCTGAGAAATATCATTGATTTCCAGTCAGGTGAAGTAGCATTCCATGGGTCTGTCCTGGAAGTATCTTTGCTGTGGAGAGCACAGCAATTATTCCATCATTCATAGTCCAGCCACTTGCTGACGGCCACAGATAAAGGGCTCCATGAATTTCTCAAAGAGTTTTTTTCCCCTAGGTTTTTTTTTCCTTGAAATTTTCACATTCATGTTTCTTTCTTTCCGTAAAAATTAAAACAAAAAAAAAACCAAAAACCAAACCAACAAGACTGAAGCTCCAGGGCTTCTGAACACCTGAACACTATGAAAAGATATCTCTGCTTTCCATTAGCTCTGTTCTGCAATATTGACTTCTTTAGAGAGCTCATAGCAAGTTTGAAAAGCAGGCCTACACAATGCAACACCTGGGGTGAGCATATACTTTAAAATGTAATTGCTTTGCTTTCCCTACAGGTAGAGGTAAAGCACACTAATAATGATGCAGTGTTGCCCACTTATATATGTTTCTCATATTTCTCATATTTCTTTCTCTTTTGATGGAATACTGTATTTCAAATTTTTCACGGGTGTCATCATCAACACTGTATAGCCTCATAATACAGGAAGCAGGCTCCTTGAAGACTTAGCTTAGATTTAATGGCAGGTTCAGTGGTCTAGCCAGCGTGCTTCTCTTGAGTGTCATTACAATTGTCATTACAATTGTGTGAAGCAACATGAAGATCCAAACCAGATGAATCGGTACCACATCTGCAAAATGAGTATAGCATTGAACTCTGATCTTCTCACTAGTATAGTGCAGCACAACTGTAGAGATGACTTATGAGGCAATTCCTCTGTATTAATTTAGATGACATGCTCTCCCTCTCAAAAATAACTTAAGCATTCTTCTGCCTATGCTGCAAGTACATTCTGCTGAGTCAGCCTTTAGCTAGTTTTTTATTTCAATGCTATAAATTTCAAAAACCGGTAATAAAATAGATACTTTTTCTTGCTTAGGAGCATCAGAAGTTTATGGTTTACATTGGTCTAACCCTGGATTTGGGGTTGGTCATTACAGTGGTGCCTGGGAGTAAAGTAATTAACTGTTCCTGACCAATTCTTTTCTATAAAAGCAATTCATTGCTCATATATATAAACATACACGTATCTGTGCCAGATAAAAGCTCTTAAACAAGTAAAAAAATCAAGAGAGGAGAAAATTTTCCTTGTAGATAGTGGCAGGGGTGGTAATGCTGACAGCCATATTTACAAATAAAACTGTGTTCTCTTTTGGTTTAAAGATCCAAACCTGCCTTAACTAGTCCAGCAGTGTTTGCTTTTTTTTTTTAAAAAAAAAAGATCACTTACTTATTCATGCCAAGTCTTAAAATTAAGAATATATTTTACTATTATCCTGAGCCTGATAGGGGCTTGGGTTGCTATTTCTCAAATTTTAATTCTCTTAGTTGCTGGCTATGTTTGCCTAGTATGTGTGTTGTCATGCCATGCAGCAGGAGAGTTTTACTTTCTCCTGAAGCACTCCAAACACAGTCTAAAGGTTCACAGACTCTTACTGTTAATAATTTCTAAAGTCTCCAGTTCCCTGTCCTACTCACACACTCAATATCAGCCTGTAAGCTAGATTTCATGTCCAGACAGATTTTATATCCTCTTGACTTGGTAAGGATAAAAAGATGGGAGGGGTTATCTATTGTGTGGAGTACAAAGTGATCCCCCAGCTCAGGTGGGCATTATACCTAGCAAAATGCTGTGCCATAGGGACATATGACACTGGTATTTGTGTACATATTCATACACATACATATCCATAGGACATAATTTCAGTCTTTCTCTGGTTTTGTCTCTGGTTTCTCTCCAGTGCTGCTTTCTGTGATTCGTTATTATTTTTGCCTTTCATTCACTTTCCCCAAGTCTTACGTTGATTATTGGGTCTCAGAATGATTTGTGACCTATGGAGGCTAGGGACAAGTGGAATAAATGTTTTGTAGAGTCTTCTAACCCAGACATCAATAGTACAGTTGTCTGTAACAGTGATCAGATGATTCCTGCATTTCTAACATATTTGAGCAAATGTTCAATGCATCCTGTTGCTTCCTTCCCTTGTATTTTCCTCTTAAAATGTCATTTGTAGAGTTAGACATGTAAGACAGAAAAATATCTGAAAAATATCTGATTAACCATTGCTCATGAACATCTATTTGCAGAGGAAGAGACTGTAGCACCTTGGAGGAAACACTGTAGTTCCGTGGAGGAAAGACTGAAAATCAAAACACATATTTTGACGAAAATATACAGCTAGTTCCACATAAGATATCGGAAGGTGTAGATGGTATGTTAAATCTTAACTTTAACTTCAAGGGAGAGGTTATCTGTGTTTTGCCTGTAAATATAACAAAGGATGGAGCCCAAAGGACTGATTCAGCTCAAAGATTGCAAATGCTCCTCTATAATGTATCTCAAGCCCCATGAGTCTTCTGAACTCCACCACCGGAAATACCCCCTAAATGTAGAACTCTATAGTTAATGTCTAAAGTTAACCTTTATGACTGCTCCAAGGTTTCAGACTAAAGTAGAAGCATCAAATAATTGCAGACAGATGAAATTAGGATGTCGTACTGGCAACCATGCCTTTGTTCAGGATTATGTTCCTTTCTCTCTGTTAGTTTCAACTTAAGTTATCTCTAAAGTATTCACTTCTCTTCCAGTAAGAGTTATCAGTATGCTCTTGTGGGAATGAAGGTTGTGCAAACTGAATTGTACTGGTGAGACTGAAGGTAGCATCTGAGGACAGTTATTATTTTAATCTTTTCAGTACTTTGGAAATCACACCTGCAGTAGTGTGCCCAGTTTTGGGCTCCTGAACATCATCAGGACAGGGACATACTGGAGTGAGTCTAGCAAAGAGCCATGAAGATGGCTGGGTGTCTGTGAGGAGAGGCTGGAGAGCCACTCTGTGGAGAAGGAAAGAAGTCCTCAGCTGCCCAGTGCAAGGTTTTACAGAAGAGAAAACCAGATGCTCCCTGGAGAAAGAACAATGAAAGGGCAAGAGGCAAAAGACACTAGTTGAGCCAAATAACACAATTTCACTATGAGGGTTGCAAACACTGGAGCAGGCTACCCAGAAAGGCTGAGTCATCTCCATCCTAAGAGGAATTCAGAAACTCCTCTGGTCATGGCCTTGAGCAGCATAGTGCAGTATAGAAGCTGCCCAACTTAGATAAAGAGTCTGAACCAAACAATCTGCAGAGATCTCTTACAATCCATTTTTTGCCCTGTGATTCTGCAAATCCAGAAGTCCTACCAAAAAAATGGAACAATATGTGAATCATTAAGCAGAGGTATAAGAAAAGGGAGGAAAATAGGGCAATTTTAATCCTGATCTTAATTCCTCTGCTATTTGAGATGGTAAATTATTTAATAAACATAACTAGGAAAATGTCCAGTTGCTGAGGCCCATTTCCAAAATGCACTGACACTGAAAGAAGTCTTCCATAAGAGCATCTTTTCCCCTCTTACAAAATATGCTTGGATTTTTGATGATATTTCACAGAGGGACAGCCAGCCTTCAGAGAGCTGATTCGATTCACTCCCTGTTCACTGGGGGTAGTTTAAAAGCTAGAATGAAGGCATCTAGCCTAGCAATACCAATTATAATAGTAAGATGTCTAATTAGATGAGTAATGGAGGATATCATGTCTTAAAATTTCACCTTTCCCTGAGATTAAAGGTTGAGGGAGATAGTTGCATTTATACTCTAATTCTTCCCATATAGGGACCAGATGGCTTTTAGAATTGATTCCATTGATTTTTTTTTTCTTTTTTTATTTGACATTCCAGCAAGAGAGCTCTTCTTTCATAGCTGCTGAGTGACTTATCTTTGCAGAGTCCTACAACGGTTCTTTCTTCCCTTTCCTTTTCCTAATCTGTGCTTTTTTTGATAACCAAAAAGCCAATTTTGCGAAGTTTAAAGGCAGCAGCGGTCCAAGACAGAAACATTATTCTTTCACTTGTTATTAAACATGATTTGTCACTTATGCTAAACAAAAATTCTGCTTTAGGAAAAAAAATCCCACCATTACGTGCAGGATAGATAAATGGCAGCTTCATGTACAGCATGTTAAAATGGTTTGCCTTCTACTAGGCCCAAACTCTGTCCAATATTGTGTGTCTAAGTGAGACCTGGAAAAGCACATATCTATTCAGAGGTGCCAGAAGTACTTTGCTAACTAGGAATGGACTACACAGCTGGGGTCTGCATTTGTAAACTGCACATTTATCAGCAAACCAAGGTATTGTAACAGGAATTGCTTGAATAGCACCCATGTGGTGCAGAAATTTCCACAAAACCAGAAAAGAAATATACAGAGTGGTGATGATAATCACTATTATTAGTATTTTAATCAATGGAAATTATGAGTAAGTAGTAATGATGCACTCCAGTGTTTTGATTTGGAAGTTTTTCTCTGAGATTAGGAGTTTCACAAAAGATTGGACTGCAAAGGGCAATATTTTCAGAAGGTAGTCAGGCTTAAGACTGTGTTTTAAATATTTCAACAGTTCAAGTTTTCCCAAGCACGATTTTGCGAGGCTTCACAGAGCCTGAGTAGCACTGATAGATCCCACATTAGATCTGCTGCTCCCTGTGAAGTCATGACCAATCCTTGCAGAAGTACAGGCTGAGCTCAGGTCTGCTGCTAAGGGTCATTGCAAGTGCAATGAGGGTATTGCAGAAGCAAGGTATTTTATGCTCTGCTTTAGACTGAATAAGTAGCTTCCAAAGAATTTAGCATTTGTATCAGTGTCAGACTCTCCTGAAAAGGAAGGTTTTCTTATGCTATTGTACAAGCTTTGCAGCAGAGATGGTAGCAATAAACAAGTTTGTTTCACAAGGAAACTCTGGCCTTTATATTCCCAAGTTCCCTCTGATGAGAAGACAGCTTGCAAGACTGTAACATCTGCTGCCTCGTAGAAACAAGACGATGAGATAATCTCAGCCATATTGCACAGACAGGATACTTACATCCATGGAAATGTTGATATCTGTCCATAGGGAGTGAAATGACCTCCAAAGTCACCTTGAAACTTTTGAGTCTCGCATATAGAATCTCAGAATCAGAGAATCATAAAATTGTTTTAGTTGGGAAAGATCTTTAAGAGGTCCTACTACTAAACCATGTCCCTCAGCATCTCATCTACGTGGCTTTTAAATATCTCCACGGACTCTACCATCTCCCTGGACAGCCCATTCAAACACTTAACAATCCTCTCAGTGAAAAAGTTCTTCCTAATCTCCAATCTAAACCTGATCTGGTCAGATCCACCATTCCCACCAGTCTTCTTTTGCCTCAGTGGAAACCATAACAAACATGTTTATAGTTTTAACTTCACAAAGTGAGTGCCAGTTGTCTCTGCTAGGTGACTGAGTCTTAAGATCTCTGGTCAAGAGGTCTGTCTCTCAGTTTGGGAAGAGGTTTTTTATGTTTTCCATTTATTACTCTGAGTTACTTTCAATTGAATGGGAGGTAGTCTAATGAGTTGAATTTATAGGCCTTCTGCTAATAACTTCATCTGACTATGGAGTGCAAACAACAGTAAAGACACAGAACAGTCTTATGACAAAACAGCTTTTGGAAAATTGAAGTTGAATTTATGCTAATACAGCTATAAATAAATGGAACAAGTCTATGGCATCTCTACAGAGAAAAAGAAGCCAGCAGGGGTACTTCTTATGGCTCCTCTCATTCCTCTTTCGGTGATTATTCAATGACTTCAACTTCACGCACTTCAGAGAAGTGCAGTGATACCTAGTTGCCATGGCAGTACTAAAAACTGTTTCAAATTAGCCGTGACTGTAATCACTTGACGCGTACAATTTTTTTTTCTTGGCATTAGTGGCCATGAGAGGTCCACAGATTTCTGGTGGGAAATGAGCAGTATTTACAAGTGCAAAGTGTGAAATGTCATGTAGGTCAAAATCTTTTCTCTGTTCCATACTTCCAGAAATCCTTGGTGTAAGGCAGACTGGAAACAAATGACAGATACTTTTGAGAACTTGCTGTGTTTACCTCCTTATTTCCCTTGACTTATGGGCATTGCTTAACATAGCTTATAAAAACCATAGAATTATGGAACAGTCTGAGTTTGAAAGACTTTTAAATACCATTTAGTCTCACCTACCACTGCAATGATCTGGAACACCTTCCACTAGATCAGTTTGCTCAGAGCCCTGTCCACTTGACCTTGAATGTTTCCAGAGATGTCACCTCTAACACCTTTCTAGCTAACCTGTTCCAGTGTTTCACTACTCTCAACACGAAATATTTCTTCCACATATCTAGTCTAAATCTACACTTTTAGTTTAAATCCATTACCTCCTGTCACTTACCTATTGCTACAGGCCCTACTAAAAAGTTTGTGCCCATCTTTCTTATAAGCCCCCATTAAATACTGAAAAGTTACAATAAGGTCTCTCCAGAGCCTTCTCTTCTCTGCATCTCTCTCAGTCTGTCCTCATGGGAGAGGTGCTCCAGCTCTCTGATCATTTTTTAATAGAAAAGAAAGCATCCTTCTTCCTGACAGCAATGACTTTATTTGCAGTTGACATTTATCCAAGGTTTAAACATTACACCTCTCTGTCACCTTCTCCAGCCACTCTCCACTTTCCTTTGGAAACATGAAACCTTTCACTTGTACTGCTCTTTCTGACTTGCAGATGGAGCTTTGACAGTACCTCTACTTCGAAATGTCTCTGTTACACATTAACTTTTTCTTCTCATAGCTTTATTGCAATTCAGCCACTGAACTCTCACTCAAATACAGTATCAGGAACCAAAGAAGCAAGAGAGCAAATTGACAGCATCATACACACAGCTCTGCTACATAAATGTGTATGTGTGCATATGTCTGTATGTGCAGGTGAGTGACTGCATGACCAAACACACACTCCAATTGCTAAATTACACTTTCTTCATAACTTCAGTCTGAGATAAATGAAATTGCCCCCCCAAAAATAATGAAAGCCAAATTGATCTCCTAAGTGGATCAATGAAAGCTTAACTGAAATAGATAAGGGAGTTTATCAGACCTGATGCAGTAAAACACTAATAAGATCACTTCCAATTCACACATATGGGACTAAATTTTCAGCACAAATTGATCTCATTGCTAAGGATGAATAGGAAGCTTTAGTAACGGATTAGGGCTGTAACGCATTCTTTTTCTATACAAACAGTAGATTTTCCTCTTGCACATTTTTAATGCTGCCTTTCTGCTGCACAAAACAGCAGATTTCTCTCTGAAGTGCATATTTGTTCCAGAAAACAAACTATCTGTGCATCATCTGCACTGTTTTGCACCGAATGGTACCTGACAGAAAGAGTATAGTAGTAAAAATATCTATGGCCATGAATGTAAAAACTTGCCCCTTAGAGCCCTTATTGCTACCCCTTCCTGCAGGGACCATATAAGGGATTTGGAAGTGGACTAGCCTCAGGAGAAGGGATGGAGAGACTCCTCAGAAGCACTGCAGAAGATCTGGACTGGAGGCTCCTATAACTGACACTGACCATTGGACATTTGGCACATTCTCCAGAAAGGAAAGCTACATTTTCCCTACCTCCTTGACTATGAAATCTGCAAAAGGCAAGCCACTCCCTCTGCCTCAGTGACAGACAACAAGCCACCTTTTGGAGTGGAGCTTAAGCATTCCCTTCTCTGCATTCCCCCCTGGCTAGCAAGTTTCTTTCCTCCCTCAGCACATTATCCTGGCTGCATACCCAGGCATATGTACTGCTAGTTAGATGGATAATCTCACTATTACTTCAAAGAGTGGGATTTACATCATCTATTTTCAGCTGCCCTCATGTCTGATGTGTAGCTTGTGTTCATCTGTAGCCTAAGGCTGTTCTCCATGGTTAGTGGGGAAAAGCAGACTCCTCTAGAAGGAGTGATGAGAAAAACCCTCTGTACTCAAATGGTTGTGCGCTGTGTCAGAATATCAGTGTGAAAGACAGCAAAGTCCCACAGTGCTAGAGAGACACAAAAGTACATCTCCACTAAAAGCAGAAGGCAGGCAGATAGAAATTCATTCTGTATATACCAGAATAGTTCACATCATCTCCTGGAAGGATCAGTTTCTCTCCAGTGACTACAGAGATCTTCAACACTTGCACTGACTTAACATTTAGTTTCCAGATGGTCAGAGGCAAGTGAAACAAATACGACTTTGAAGATCCAACATTTACAGACGTGAAGTTAACTCTTAATCTGATCCTAGAATATAACTTGTTTGCTGCAGGTTGATTCAGTTTAAAGGAGAAAAAAAAATAAATGAGGAGCAAGAATATGCACTCCTTTTCTCATTTTGAGTTGTACACACCTAAATAAATGTGCTCAAAAAGGAGACAGTTCTAACATAGCTTTACCTTTCACTATCTGACTCCTAAAATGCAAAGACAGAAAAGGAAATGCGTTGCCAAGAGAAATCTTCTTGTGCTACAGGAAAAAAAGACACAATAAAGCATGTAGATTAAAAAAACAAACCTGAGTTTTGACTATGTAAAATTTTGGTACTATTAAGAGGTACTCTCTGTACCAGCAATTTCCGACTCGCTGTGTTTAGGATACAGAGTTGTTTTGCAACTCAGACTGAAGCTAGCATGCTATCTGAGAAGTGATACCAATCATTTAGATACAGAGACATTCAGTAAGGAGTTTGGTATGCTCTGAGATTAGAGCATCCAGAAGACTTTCAGCAGCACAAAGGGAAGATGGCTGAAGGTTTATATCCCAAGATAAGTTGCTTATATGAGAGCAACTTAGAGGAAAAATAGGGAAGTTGTAACACAGCATAACAACAGGCCTTTGCTATTTTTTTTTATTAAGCAGTATTTAACAGGATCATTTGTGCTTTTTAATTGTAGAACAAATTATGTATCTTTAAGAAAATGGAATTCATAGCTAAATTCATTTACAAAAGTGTTGTACTGAGGTAACAATCTCCTTGTAAGGAAACCCTGGAACAATGTACAAGAATGAACACTGTCTACCAAGGAGAACAACAGTAAAGATTTCTAACAGTAAAACGACTGGAGACTAAATGCAGGACTCTCAGCATTACCAATTGCTACAAATAAACTTAATGAAAACCAGGCAGAACCGAAGAAAGATTTCCTGGACCAGAACTTCTCACTGTTGTCAAAAAGAAGCATGCTGAATATGGCATATTATAATAGATGAGAAAACCAACGAAAGCAGAGTTAGGATCAATTCTTGAAATAACAGAAACACAAATAAAAGAGCAGCAATATTACAGTACCCACTGGACCTGTATTTTGTTAATGAAGAGTAAAGCATTTCTCCAAAATAGGCTGTTAATGTAAAATCCATAGCTGTGCCTAGACTTCAGATAACTGTCTCCAGAATGATAGCTCCTGGCCTGCTCCTAGCATTGCCAAGAATACAAGAATATAAACTGTATCCAGAGTGCAGACAATAAAAAGAAAGTCTTTTTTTTTTTTTTAATGAACAAAATCTTTTAGTAATAGACTTCAAGTTTGGCTTTGCAGGCAAAGGTTTCAAAACACTTTGGAATCCAATGACTGTTATCCTCACTGTTCAGAGGGGGGAAAAAAAAAGAAGTACTGCTCCAAATAGATCATAACTCTAAAAATTCTTCGTTGGTCTAAAAATTAAGTTCAAAATATATCGAATCAGATGCTCCAAAACATCAAAGTCTGTTGCTTTCTTTTAATCTATTTTTTTGTTACTTCAAAAGTACAATTGTAACTGAAGGACTTTGTGTATGCTCTTTCCATTATCATTTGCACTGAAATAATTGGAATAGGTGTCCCAGCAGCATGTGCCTGTCTTAACCAATCACAGATGTTTTACAGATAATAACTCCCCAATTGTGGACTAAAGAATTCAAAACAATTTTTCTCAAATATCTTTGAATATCAGATGACCCTCATGGAACTAAAATTTGTTAATCAATGGAATATTACATAATCACAGAATTATAAAGGTAGGAAAGTACCTCTAGAGATCATCCAGTCCAACTCCCCTGCTAAAGCAGATTCACCTCAATCAGGTCACACAGGAACGCGTCCAGGTGGGTTTTGAAAAACCTCCAGAAAAGAAGATTCTACAGTCTCCCTGGACAGTCTGTTACAGTGCTCTCTGACCCTCACAGGAAGGAAGTGTCTCTTTGTATTCAAGTGAACCTTCCTGTGTCCCAGCTAGTGCCTGTTACCCCTTGTCCTGTCACTGGGTGCTACACAAAAAAAGACTTGCTCCATCATCTTGACACCCACCCTTGAAGTATTTATAAGTGTTGGTAAGGTCCCCTTCGAATCTTTTCCTCTCTAGGCTAAAAAGCCCCAGGTCTCTCACAGCCTTTCCTCATAAGAAAGAAGCTCCAGTCCCCTGATCATTTTGGTTGCCCTGTGCTGGACTCTTTCCAGAAGTTCTCTGTCTCTCTTGAGCTGGGAACCCCAAAACTGGACACAAGACTCCAGATGAGGCCTCACCAGGGCAGAATAGAGGGGGAGGAGAACATCCCTCAACTTGTTGAACACATTCTTCTTAAAGCACTCCAGAATGCCATTGGCCTTCTTGGCCACAGGAGCACACTGCTGGCTCATATTTAGTTTGCTGTCAACCAGAACTCTCAGGTCTCTCTTTGAAGAACTGCTCTCCAGCAGATTAATGCCCAGCCTTGTAATAGTGTGTGGGGTTGTTCCTCTGTAAGTTAGCAGAAAAAAAAAAAAAAAAAAAAAAAAAAAAGAGATGTGACTGTCAATCATTAAAAGAATGTATCAGCCATGTATTAGGAAGAAACCATAAGAAGAAATTAAATTGCATTAGATGCATGCATGTTGGTGGTAGGTTGAGGAGCCACAAATCTTACCAGACTTGTTTCCTAGTGAAGAAAAACAGGACAGAAGTGTCTTCAAAAGAGCAGTGGCCACTGAGAGATTTACATCCTCAGGTAAGGCAGTGTGCTATGACAAGCAGAGAGATGATTTGTGTACCACTTCACAAGCACCTGCAGAGGAATATAGTGGGGTCCTGACTGGTGAACAGCCTGTCTTGGGCAGTGTATCACCTTTGTCACCTGAAATCAGTGAGATCTGCGTGAGTATCTTGCTAAAGGTTCATGTGCACCCAGCCCACCTGTGAGGGAGTTGCTATTTTCTTCACCTCTTACCTGAAAATTTCACAAGATGAAGCAACTGTGACTCTGATCACAGATGTGGGCAGAGGGACCTGCAGCAGACAGGCATTTTGTGAAGTTTGGCTCAAATATTTCGGAGTCTGAAGAGGAACATTTTGGTAGGAATGTCTTGGTGGGAACTCAGGAACACACAATTATTTCTTTAAAGCACTTTGCATGCAGCACAGCTATCTGTTAGGTACCTCTCCCTTAGCCAGGACCAAAATAGCATCTGTTACACAACTTGTGGAAAAGTATTACTGTATGTTGTGAAATTTAGAAACACGTGATTTGTCCTAATGATTAGTTCTGACCTGGAAGAAAATTAAAGAAACTAAAAAGGGAAAAAATAAAAGCAACTCAAGCTACCTGTCTTTAAGCTACACAAAAACAGCACAAACAAAAAATGTCTATGTAACTTTCTTCCTGAAAGAGAGAGCAGATTTTTTGAGGCCATGTTCTTCACATCTATTAAATGCCCTGTTCTAGATGCAGCTACTGGCTCAGGGAGTCCAGCAACTGGGAGGTAAGTCAGGGAAGCTATCTGTAACTCTTTCTGACATTTTTTTTTTATAAAAAAAGCCACAGGCACTAGGTTATATGGACCTTTGCTCTCAGCCAATGCAGCAACATCTATATTCATAGACCTGTGTCATCTATTTACATCAAATTTTAAATTGCAGAGAATACAAAGAAACTCTTGGGTTTCAATTTCTTGCTTGTTTCCATTCCAACTAGTGGCTGGAGGCTCTTGGAACACACACACAGAGCTCAACGAGTCTTCATAGCAGACGTTACTCAAACTATAACACATTTGTTGCCTGAACACAAATAGGGAAAAATATAAGAGGTAAACCAGACTAAAGTTTATATGAATATTCTTTGTGTATTTGTATGAATGAGTGCTAGAACTGCTTTGATCTCTTTTCAGCTCAGTCCTAGTCAATATCACTTTTCCCAGACATCGGTTACCTGCTCTCAGGTTCAATTCATCAGCGATTAGTTTTCTCTAGCAAGGAGAGATGTCTGTCTCTCTAGCTTCCTTCTTTAGGAGAACATTAAGCCTGTAGATGCCTCTTCAGGTCACCGTGACTTGAAATTCATAAGGACAAAACTCTGCCCATTCTTTCTTCCAGGCAATGACCCTGTCAGTGTATTGCCCTGATCCGTGGTTTAGTCTGTCTCCCTACTATTAACTTTCTTCTTTTCTCCACCCTCGTAAAATAAGCCAACTTTTGCAACTGCCCTCAGGAAATGAGGCTTCTTTTTTTTTTTTTTTTTGAGGTATGCTTACCTCTCCAGGGAGTTGAATTAATTATCCCCCCTGGAGACAGGAGCACAGAAATGCACACAACACTGACAGCACTGATAGGTTTGGTTTTGGGTCCTATTTCTTTTATATGGCCTATTGTAGCTCAGCACAAAAGACTTTCTGGTTTGCAAGTTTCCAGTAGCTTACATTGTCACTAACACTGGTTCCTGGGTGGATTCTCAAAAGCCACCTGTTTTTCCCCAGACTTTGCTCTCATTAAATTCAGTGCCTCCAGGTACAATAAGCGCAGGAACCAAGTGGCGTAGGTCATGGGCTGCATCTCCACAGGGGTTGTCAGCTTTTGCAAGCACATGGTTTCTGCTCGTGCATTTCACTCCCTTCACCTGGCCAGGAAAAAAACACTCCAGCAAAATTTCTCCATGATGTCAGCACCTGAAAGACCAGTGCTAGAAGCGCTTGAGAGAAGAGAGGTGAATTTTGGAGCAGCATCTCAAAATTGTGGCGGCACAGCTCTCTCACTTCAGCACTCATTCCTTTCCCACGGCCACTGGCCAACAGCTCAGCGTTGGTACCGCAGAGGGTTGCTCTTTTGCACTGCTTCCACCTGTAATGCTTTATTCCCTCTCACACACACAAAGCCATCCACTTTTATTATAGAAAAAAGGTTTTATATAAGTCTGGAGGATTGGATTTTATTTTTGAAATGTTTGCAGTAGTACTTCTGAAGCACCCCTATCATCTGACAAAAAAAGGGAATTAAATGCAAAACCATATTTCAGTCGCTCTCTCAACACCACTGCTTCCCTTACAGAAATTGTTTTATTGAATCTGATTTTTATGAAATGAATTTGGTATTCATGAAAGAGCTCAGATTCATAGCTTGGAAAGCAATGGCCAAATTTTCACACAGAATCCAGGTAGCAAAACTGATTTCATACCTGCTGCAATGACTGTTTGAAGCAGCTCGGTTTTTAAACACATTCAGCTGGGGTTTTGATTCTAATCTGCAAACATTTCACCTATATGCACAACAGCGCAGGGCCACCAAGATGATCAGGGGATGGGAAGACCTTTCATATGAGGAAAGGCTGCTGGAACTGGGGCTGTTTAGTCTAGGGAAGAAGAGACTGAGGGGAGATATTATTAGCATTTGTAAATATCCAAATGGTGGGTGTCAGGAGGTTGGGACATCCCTTTTTTCTATAGTAGATAGCAACGGGACAAGGGGTAATGGGATGAAGCTGGAACACAAAAAGTTCCACTTCGACATAAGAAAAAACTATTTCACTGTGAGGATAACGGAGCAGTGGCACAGGCTGCCCAGAGGGGTTGTGGATTCTCCTTCCTTGGAGGTCTTCAAGACCCTCCTGGACATGTTCCTATGCGACCTGATCTAGATGAACCTGCTTCTGCAGGGGGGTTGGATTAGATGATCTCTAAAGGTCCCTTCCAAACCCTACCATTCTATGATTCTATGATCATGTAAGACACTGTTCCCACTGACACCTAGACTTCATCCCAGGGTCATTTTAAAGGCTTGGTGCCTGGATTGGGCTCTGTCAGGCAGCAGACTCTGTGTTTGGTGACTTGGAAGGCAGCATAATGAAAGACAGTGACCAATAAAGTGATCAAACTATGATTTAAACAGCTGATCCAACATCAAAAAGCTGATTTATTACCTGACAGAGTCAATCTTCTCTTTCATCAGTTTGGTTAGAAAGAAAAGAAATAGTTGCATTTTAAGAGCAATGTTGAAAAATACGATATAGATGAAAAAAGAAATTAAAAACTTTTTTTTTCTTATAGTAGCAGAAAAGCTTATCCAAAACCTTACACTAGTGGTTACATCCTCCAAAGGACTTCAAAGTTTGCAACAACATTTTTATCTAATAGCTATCTTCACATGACCCAATATGCACACTGATATGTGCACTTTGGTATGAGTAAACACAGGTGCAGATTTGCATCAATCAATCAAAAAAAATTAAATCTCTGTTATATTTTTCCAGTAACTCTCTTTTATTATCTTTTCCATTTCCATCTAGCTTTGATCTGAGTTCAAAATAACAACCCTTTGCTTCATGCTCAATTGCAGTGTTTGTCAAATCAGAGGCTGGTAAAATACCTGTCCAAGGAAGATGTTCACTGCACAAGGAAAAGAGGGTCCATCTTACTTGGTCTCATTTATAGTGGGGAAAAATAGATTCTGAAATACCATAGATTTATTACAGAGACCCTGAAGGAACCTCCTAATTATTATTTACTGTTTTACAGATCATTGTTAAAAGTGATAATTTCAATTATCTAAATGTTTTTCTGGCTTGTTTGTCATTTGCAATAAAATTACTAGGGCCAGATTTACTGGTGTACACCACTTGCTGTGCGCAATTCCACCCTCAGGTTTAACGACTGCTTTGTGTTGCTGGAGTGATGCACTGAGCTTTCTAATGATTCTGGCTTATTGCCTTTTCCTCACACATTCTACAACAATTTATTATTCCATGGTGGATGGTTATCTGCTTTCTGCAATTTACTTTAGAAATAGTATTAAAAATGAAGTTGACATGCATTGAATAATGCTTTATTGATTTTCTTAAACTTGCAACACAGGAATGCACATCTGCATCCCTAGCCTTAAACCATACATACATATATAATATGTATATACAGCAACTCACAAGTATAATGTATGAGAAAGCCAGATGAAAGCCATTCAAGTTGAACATAAATACATCTCAAATGACATCTTGAAAAATTGTGGAGGAAAAAAAACCCACACTGTTGTACTGCACCAGCCTGTTTTTGGTATGCAGGCACATTCGGAGCGTGAACAAAACACAATTTCTCCATGTGCCTAGCTTCCAAATGAGCCCTGCTGTTACAATGGCTACCCAAAGAACTCTCCAACAAGGCCAGGAAGGAGAGATGCCCACATTCTGCTCCTTCTTTCCCTCTCTGCCTTGAGAAATTGTTGGGTTTCAGAGTGTATTTCAAGCACAGAGTTTTGATGCAGACATACATTGTCGAGAGCCAAACAGCAGCAAATAGATAGGACTAGATTGTTTCAGACACCCAGGTTATATTCTAAAGCAAGAATAAGGGGATAATTTGGGTGACCACCTAACCTTTTGACTAACGTATAACAATTTCATTTCTAAAAGTAGCAACTCTAAGTGAGCATGGAGACTAGGTATTTTGTTGCTCCCAAGTGTACACTTTAGATAAAAACTTTACATATCCATTTTGGAAAGGATTTTCAAAATAATTTTTCTTTAAACTTTAGAGTCAAGGTGTATAAATAGGTCAAGAAATAATTATTAGCATGAGTTACAGCCTGAGGCATTTTAGACTATATATGCTGCTAGATAAATATGACACCGGTGCAGCACTGTATGCTGTCTCCTAAGCTAGTGTGCTTTTCATCATCCAGATGCCTTTGTATGATCTAAAGTAGGGCTGCATCAGACTTGCAGTCAAATGCAGAGCTGCCAGAAATGTATGATCAATCATCTCTGCCAAGCTGACAGTATAAGATCTGATTTATCCCACCTCTGACTCATATATTTACTATAAAATCAAAGGTAGCTAGAGTTTAGCATCAGTACAAAGTGCTGAAGTTTTGTTCAATAGTGAGCTATTGCATGTAGAACAAGCATCAAATCTCCTGGCATTTAATAATTCATTTTAAATTTATCTGGCACATGAATTAGCAAACAGACCTGTGAAATACCAACAGCAGCCAAAAGTAATTTCTGAATATTGAATTGCACTGTGCAGTATGTCAAGTGAAAATACAGCAAGAACTCCCTTAAAAGCTTCTTTGACTGCCCCAGCTTTCTGATGATCAGAACACCTGAGAAAGCTGCACTGAGTGTAATGCTCCAAATCTACAAATAAAACTTAAAAAATAATAAAAAAAAAAAAACACAAATCCAGAAATACTGAAAAAAATGGATAAAAGATATTTTTCAATAAAGCTGTTGGTAATTGAAAACATGTGAGTAATTAAACCTACATAGATGGCCAATCATAAAATTCACTGCTGTGCACGTAGTCGTTCAGTTTGTCCAAATCTATCAACATCCTCACAGTTTTCACAACCTCTAGCAGGGTTTGCCCGGTGTCCAAATTTTCTGTCCCATGTTGGCCATACTAGGACCTCTAATGAGGTGTTGGAGAGCAAGCACAAGGATTCTATTAAAACACTACAGCACATCTGAGATAGCCTAGAGAAACTGAGTATTTAGAGGGCTAAGGTTTAAATCTACAAACAAAACCTTATGAGCCTGTAAGGGAGGAGCCGCTTGGAAAGGCTTTAGAGCCTATATGTGGTCATATAACTAGTTGTGATGTTACTTTTTAAAGGTGGTGTTACAGCCCAGAAAACTGTTTTCCTATGACATGACAGTTTTCAGATGAGGAAAAATATGAGGCTTTAAAAAATCGAAAGTGGATGGGCAAGAATAGCACCCAGCTTAAAATTAAATACAGACATCTCAAAAAGCTGGCTTGCAGAGACGACACTGAAAGGAAATGCTTTCAGTGAGAAGTTATTTGTAACCTTCAGTCAGAGTGAATGTAGGAAAAAGTGCTAGGGAAATGGTAAGAATCATCATCTGCCTAGGAGTTCATATTTACACCTAAGATTTTCCTCATCTTATCCCAGAAACTTCATCAAGTGTGGCAGAATGTGCACATATACGCAGTCTAAAACACCTCAGTCTTCACACACATTGGGCCCTGGACTGTGCCACAAACCCCTTTGAAAGCCCCTGTACACTTTAAGCTAGAGATCCTACCCTGATAGTTTTAAACAGCTTTATATGTAGATACCATGAAAGCTCAAGTTCATCTGAAGACTTATACGTCTGTACAAGTCTGTCTGCTATGCTATGCATGTTCCTTGATTAGTATCCTTAGAAATCAGTTGGATGTCATAATTAAGACAAGCCAGCATTGGTAGCAGCAAATTATACATGTACTTTAGATCCAATTACACTGTAATGACTGAGTGGCAAAGACATATTGGCAGCTCAAACTGCATTAAATGGCTTTCTTGAGGCAGAGCCAACAGTACTGAGTAAAA
Source organism: Colius striatus (assembly GCF_028858725.1). NCBI lineage: Eukaryota > Metazoa > Chordata > Aves > Coliiformes > Coliidae > Colius > Colius striatus. The sequence goes on from NC_084761.1 coordinate 31,679,160, forward strand.
GCAGAAAACTGTACCATAATATTTAACTTTAAAAAGAATGGGGGGAAAAAACCCATCAAAATTCCTAGGCAATAGTTTTGTGAAATATTGGAAGTACGAGTGATGATTGCAAAAGCTGCCTTACAAAACCCAGGACTCCAACTCCCCTTCAAGGGAACAAGTTCTGGGCTCAGCACAGTGTCTGCCTGCAGCCACCAACTCTAGATGGTGAGTTGTACCCAAAAGGAAGGGATGATACTTCCCTTTCCAAGGAGATTTAGCTGAATTCCTGAGAGTAGAGAAAGGCCAGCAGAAAAGATTAGCAGTCGGACAGTTTTGTTACTTGTGTTGAGAGAAAAGAATGAGCTACAAAAGCCCAAAACTGACAGTTGCGACAGTGTGTTTATAACCATGTTGGATCATTATCAATATGGTATTCAGAAAAACACCAAAGTTTTTATTCAGATCACAACACTGTAGACATTCCTGTTGCAGGGAATGTAAAGAGGATCCAAACTCTGTCTTGGTAAAGTCAAGCCTTTGTTGGAAAAGGTGTTTTATCAATTTGCGTCTTTGCATTTCAAGGAAAAATTATTTCAAGTTTTTTTGAATAAAAAGGAAACAAAAAAGCATATGCAAACAGAATTGGTGTATCAACAGCAGACATGTCCCCCAGAAGTTCCTTGGCAAAAACACAATAGAAAGTAAATTAAACATAGACTAGCACACAAGAAAAGTATATAGGCTTCTGAAGGCAAGCAGGAAATTTTACATCAGCTTGCCAAGTCTCAACAAGTCACCAGTAACCATTCAAGGCAAGGAAGTTTTCCTGAGTTGCTCCAGACTCATCACCACAGAGAGTTGGACAAAAAAGTTCAGGAGGAGGTCCAACGGGGGAAAAAAAACAGAAGGGGCAACCACACCTGCTATTTTCTGCAGCCAAGAGCTCCCATCTTTGTACAGTTATCTCAGTTATCCTTCAGTGACGGCAGCAGCAGCCGACTTCCCTTGGGGCTGACCCTGACAGCACAGAAAGCCAGGTAGAGGAGGAGGTCACAGTACCTCAGGTGAGATATAAGCTGGAGTGGGCACAAACACACTTTTTTAGGATGATTGTCCACACTGCTGTCATGAGGCTTGCACAAAAGACAGCTTTACAGACTATATCTAGAGTAAGTTTAAGAGTGCAAGCGACTTCAAACATCTGAAGGTCCAGTGACATTCCTAAACTGGAATTTGTTAGTGGTCTTACCTGTGCCAGCAGCAATAAGGACACTGCAGCTGTTGCAGAAAGACTCCATTCTTTGCAAGCAGCCCTATAACCAAACAGAGGTTGTCATACATTGTCCTGCGCCTCCTTCTGATGACTTCTTCCCGGGTTTAAAATGCCAGACTTTGTCATCCACATTCTTCCCAGACACAACTACAGTCTCTCCACTGGATTTCTATGAGTTCCCTGCTACAGGCTCTGCTCTATGAACCATCTGTGCCCTGCTGGTCAATAAACACAATGTTTGATAGGTATGTTGAAAAAATGCAATATCTACTTCCTCCTGAAAAAAGATTCAACACCCAATTTTATAAGACCTGTACTGATTAAAATCTCTCTGGATCCTGATATATGTCTAATACTTGGAGCCAAAATTCTGAAAGTACAGAATATCACAGAAAAAGCTTTTCATCTTGTTGCATCAACCTTGTGGATACAAGTAACTTCTATCTTTTCATGTAGAATAATGTTTGAAAAAGATATTCTTGAATTCCAGGCTGATTTTCATCTGAAAACCAAAAAGCAGGAGCACACATATTCAGCCAAAGTTCTATATTTACACAGTCAAAGGCAGATGAACTTCTTGCAAGCAGAGTCTTGGTGTGGTTTTAATTCAAATTGGAAACCCTAGAAAATGTAGTGTGTTCTAATAACAAAAAACATAGTAGATGATTGAATTTAAAATAAGTAATTCCTAAGGGGTTATTGTGATCCTCAGTATCAATCAGTTCAGAACACAAGGGCTTTCGGTAATTTTATTATACAGTCTGCAGTAATTTTGGCTTCATTTCACTCCCACTCAGCTATCTAGCAGGTTAAGCATGCCTAAACTAGTAATCCCATCTCCTCCTTCAAGAAAAAAAAAAGATATGTGCAAATCCAGAGATCACTTCATCTCACCTACCTTAAATACTTGTCTTAGAACAGGATGCATCACATCCTGGGGCAGCTCAGTTTTCTCAGGCTTGTATTTCTCTGAGCTTGGCCTATAGTTTATGATGTCAATCAGATGCAAATTTATATCAAATCAGATTAAATGCCTTTGTTACTGTACAGTAGAATTAAAAGACATGTTTTGAAATGCACAAATAAGAATAAAAATAAGAAACAATTTCTGTATAAAGTGAAAGATGGTAGTACCAACATTTTTAAAATGTGTCATAAAAGTTATGACAGTTGTTTCATTTTGAATGGCTTTCCCAAAAGTACATAGAAGTTTTCTAATAAAAATTTAACTTGAGCACATGTTATGGCAATATATACACACACATATATACACAACCTCCTATGAGATATTAGAGGGTTTTTTGCCACTGAATCCACAGCCCTGAGCCACCTATTTCACTGTGGAGAAGCTTGAGAGTCAGCTCCTAAAACACTGTGATTGATGGCCTAGTATTTTAAGGCAGACCAAAATCAATGCAGGTTAACTTAAAACACTACATAGCAAACTGCTGCAGCCTAGGTTCTGACTGACAAGACAAGGAGTTGGTGACAGGCATTGTGGTAAAGCATCTCCTTCTTTAGCCACAGCCAGAGGCCATGGTGTCTCTGGGAAGGTGCTGCCCAGCAGCAGCATGTCAGCACTCCTATTTTGCAAACCCCATGTCATCATGACAAAATGCACCCCTGAAACTTTGCAGCTGCCATTCATACCAAAAATCTCAGTGTATTTTGTCTTGTACCAAAAATGCTCACATACAACAAAACAAAAAGGGCACAATACATGTGAAAAGCTCTACAGGGTGAGTCTGGATTACTTCAGACAACATGCACAATTCAGATTTTATCAGACCCAGGCATCTTGTTTAAAAAAAAATAAAACTGTCTCACTTGTTTCTATTCTTATGTATATAGAGAATACCTGGAGAAGAAGAAACGAACCTTAAAACCTCTAGGCCCAGAAAAGGAATGTATTGCTGATGTGAGAAAGAAATGTGAAGGGACCATCTAGCTCCCACCCAGTAGCCCCTTGAAAGCCATGGCAGGCTCCTGGGCTAGGATGGGATGGCAGGGACAGACTTACAGTGCTTGGTACCAGAGAAAAAGTCAGCTGTGCAGAGCTGGGAGCAGGCTTCAGAAATGCCCCTCTGATAAAATTATGCCGTAGCCGACATAAAAGTCTAGATTACGGGTGTCATGGTTTGGCATGCACAGCACAGAAGCACCATGACAGTCTTTCACTCGCTTAGTGCCCCCATTCACCCCCACTCTTGTTAGGATGGGTGGAGGCCCCAGCGAAATGGGAGTAAAAAGATTAGCAAAATTGTTGTGGATTGAGACAAGGGCAGGGAGGTCTCGCTGCCAATTACGGTTCTGGGCAAAACAGACTCCAGTACTCGACTTAGAAAGCAGAAAAGTTTATTCTACAGGAAACAGAATGGAATAAAAGCAAAAAGGGAGTAGGATGATGAGAAAATTACAACCAGCACTTTAAGATCTCCCTTCCCCATCCCTCCTTTCTTCCCGGGCCCAACTCACTGCTCCTGATATCTCTACCTCCTCCCACCTCAGTGGTTCAGGGGGGCAGGGAGTGGGGGATGTGGTCAGTCTCTCACAGATGGGCTCTGCCACTTCTCTCTTCTCAGATGAGGATGACTCCTGGCATTCTTCCCCTGCTCCAACACGGGGTTCCTCCCCCGGAACACAGTCCTTAACAAACTTCTCTGGTGTGGGTTGTTCCCAGCAGCTGCGGCTTCTGCAGATACAGGGTCCCTCACACGGGACACAGTCCTTGGTGAATATCTCTGGTGTGGATTCTTTGCCACGGTTGCAGTTATAGGGTCCCTTTCTTGGGACAAGGCCTATTCTGGGCATAAGTTTAATGAGCTGCTTTGTCGTGGGTTCCTCCCCACAGTTACAGCTGTGGATATTGGGTCCCTTCCTCAGGACACGGCCAGCTCCAGCCATAGTGATAAAAGGTCCCTCCTTCGGGACACAGTCTCTTCTGGCCATAGTTTTTAAGAAGAAAATCACTGCTCCTGGCTCAGGGTCTGCAGTGAAGTGATTAGGTCCGTCCTTCAGGATACAGCCTCCTCTGGCCATAGTCACTGTCCCTGGCTTGGGGCTTTTAATGAAGTGAATCACTGCCCCTAGTCCGGGACCAGCTTTAGCAACATGAGTCTCTGCCCCTGATATGGGGTCATTATCAAAATGAGTCTCTACCGCTGATGCGGGGTCTTTAAAGAAATGAAAATAAATCTCAGCTTCACCAGTTCTCTCTGTAGAATGCAGGGGAGTCTCTGCTCCAGCACACCTCCTCTTCTCTTTCATCATTGACCTTGGAGTTTGCATGGTTGTTTCTCTCACTGTTCCTACTCCTTGCATCACCACCACCAGACAGAAGAAGAAAATGGGACAGAAGAAAGAAGAAACAGGAAGAAGAGGAAGGAAGAAGTCTTCTCTTCTGACTTCTTCTTAAAAAGTGATTGTGGAGACATCTAATTGGCTCAGCCCCAGAAGTGGGTCTGGCTCAGAGCTGGGGAGAGTTGTGAGCAACTTCTTACAGGAGCCATCTTTACAGTCCCTTCCCCCTTAACAGAAATGGCTGTCATGTCAAACCATGACAAAGGGGTGCAAAGATTGTCTGCAGAGGCTTCAGACATTGAATTGTTTCTCTAAGAAGTGTTGTACTAAACCTTGTCAATATTTACTACTCAAAATGTTCTTTCTGTTGTCTTTAGTGACACCTCTGCCTACACCCCAGAAACTCAACAAATTAAAAGAAAAAGAGCAGCACTCGCTTAAACAAAAACAAAGAAACATTTTTACAAAGTCCAGTTGATACAAAGGTGCAAAAGGGCAAGAAAAATAATTAAAAAAAAAAAAAATCAAGGATCACTAAAGTTCTCCACAGAAGCAGTCTCATCAGCTTCACCACCTCAGGCCCTAATATGAAACGTTATATATAAAGTCTACTACTCTAGAAGAATTTCTTTTATGACTCTGAAGGCAATACTTGTTCAAAAGCCTTAAAAAATAATTTGATGCTCCTCCAAACATTTTTTAAGTTGTTTTTCCTCTATTTGTGAGGATATGCCTCACTTTCGGGTGTAATAAAAGTCAGTAATACTGACTTTTAGAAGACAGTGGAAACGTAGTGACAATATTTTATATTGTGATTGTGTGTGCTGAAGAAATTAAGGCTAAAATTATAATCCCCATGCATATTCAAAAAAATAAAAAGGTAACTTTTTTTCTTCCCCAAACGTGGGGAAAATGTGGTCATTGAATCAGGCTTCAGAAACATTTCTGAACTTTAAATCCTCAGCAGGAAAATAAAGCAACATTCAGTTATATTTACAGAGCCCATTTATTTCTGCAAGTTAACACTGCCAACATGTAAATCTTCAATGTGGAACAATAGGAGCAAATGTGTGGAATGACACAGTTGGTGCAGAAAACCTGGCAACCACACTACCAGCGTCCTAGAGGTTTTGCTTTGGACTTGCAGTGGTGGGATCCCACACACTCGGCATCCATGAGTGGAGGAGTGTGTTCAGTGCTCTCCTGGAAGGCGTTAGGTAGATTAGAGAGAAATGCACTTTATGTACTCTAAAGATGATCCACAAAGACATCAGTCAAACTCTGGTGAGCTGGGATGGCAGGAGACAGCCTCAAAAGCAGAATTCTGACCCAAGCGTAAATACTAATTTAACGCATGCATTGTCAACATAAAAATCTCTTTCAAAATATTTGCCTAAAAAAAGTTTCAAATAACATTTGAAGTTACTGCAAACAGAAAACATTTAAAGAAGACATTGTTTGCAAAATGTTTTATGCGTTTTAAATTATTGTTCTTTTACATAATCAGTTAGTCTCATTTTCCTACTTCTATGAAATTCCAACACAGAAATATAGGAAAGTAAAAATATGTATAAATTCAAGACTTTTCTGTACACCCTTAAAACGGTAGATATTCTGGTTATATACAACACACATACAATACACAAGTCTCACTTTACTGTAGTGGTCTGGCTATTAGTTGTGCTTTTCTTCCAATTTAGGAAGTTCAATGTTGCTTAGTTCCATAAAAGATTTCATGAAACATATCACTTGCTGAGAGCAAACAGCTCAAAAAGTAGTGCATTCAGTATTTAAGTATTATATTCTTAACAAAGCAGTAACAAATATTAATCTTGAGTAGTCTTCAATTAACAATATAAAATTGAATTTCTAAGCATTAAAAAAATCCTTTATCTACAGTTATCTTAAAAAAAGGAGCAAACTTCAGCTGACATTTGAGTCAAATCTCAGCTCAAACATCATTCTGAAGATGAATTTAATTTGATTTTATCAGTTTTTATGGTCTTTCTCTGTTTCTGCTGAGACAAAACTGGGAAGAAAACACTGGCAAAGCACCCATTCCTCGGTGATTCAAAGTCCAGTTAATTTGAGTGTGCTTGAATGAAAAGCCCTCAGATTAGGCACATATCCTACTCAAATCACCAAATCTGTTGTAGCTTACACCTTACTCATAAAAAGGTATTGCATTTTATTGCCATATCTATACAGTATTCCAGTGACTATTACTCATTTCTGCCCACTAACAATGATATAAAATTTTAAAATCAAATTTGCCTGAGTGATGACTGCAGGTCCATAGGCTTCCAGATAGAAAATATCCATACAGCAACGGAGGTCATATTCAAATGTTTTGACTCGGTTGCTGTATTTTCCACATGTATGTACACAAAGAAACACTGGTGAAAACAGTAATCATCTCCAGACTGGTATGAAATTTTATTAAATTCCTGCCCCCAGGCTAACATCTTCCTGCTCCACTGGTAGAAATATTAATTCTCAGATGTTCCCATCAGCTATAGTATAACAACTCTGGAATGAAGAAACCTAGAACTTGTCACCACAAAGGTGTGGAAACCTCAGTGCTTTTGCAGCAGCATGCTGGTGCTCCCAAAGACCCAAAAGAAGTAAAATCAGGCTGCCAAATAGCGTGACAGAAAGAAAATCAGTAAGTGAAACTCAGCAGCTTTATGTCACCCTTTCTCTGTTGAGAGTTGGGTCCTTCAGGGACAGCAAGTAGGATATATTCCTCTCAGTATACCTGACTATTACTTACACATTGCTTAAACCTATTTTCAGTGACAATGCAACCTAAATCCTAGTGTGATGAACCTACTGTTTGTGAAAATATGACACTGTAAGAAGAAATAGTGAAGAGGTGAGTTCCCTCATAGCACAAGTTCTCGCTTTCTACTTCTAAACCAATCACATTAGAAAAAAAACTTGCAACGTCATAAAATACAGTTCCAGTATCCATACTCGCTCAGTGTCCATGTCAGCTGTGACTTGTTCCTCCAGTCTGTAGAACATTAGGTAGTGGGAGAAACCTCCCTACCCTCTTCCTCAGGTCAAAATGAAACACCAAGTCAAAAGCTGTACATAAAGATCATGATTTCTGGTCTTCCTCTGATGGGATGACTTCCAAGAGGATTTGCAATGTTACAGTTACCTTGTCTGCAAAGATAAAAGCATACACATGTGAAATTTTGGTGGGGATGGAGAAGGGAGAAGCAGGAAAATTATCTTAGCTTCTATACAGCCTACTTGCACATATGGTTCACAGCAGCCATATATATTCCAGATGCATATATCATTTAAATGTCTGATTATATCTTTTATTTTCTTTTCAACTATGTTTTCTTTGCCTCTGATCCAAGGTTATGAATATACAACAATAAAAGAAGGGTATGGAGGTACAAACTTGTTCAGTAAAGATCTCTAGTCTTTTAAGGGCTATCGTAAAGCACAATTGCTCTGCACCATTGCTTAGTTTTACCAAGTTGCAATGCGGAATTAAAAGTCTGAAAGACTTAAAACAATTTAATTCAGTTGTGCCAAGACCTGCCTAAGCAAAAAAAAAAAAGCAAAAAAAAAAGCAATCCCACAATGATTTCAAAATTTTACAGGTCTAAGAACATCAAGTCCAAAGCAAGTTCACATTGTCTTTTTGTTACACTGGACATCTCTTCTTGGTTTTTTTGTTGGTTTTCTTTTTAGGGTACTGATTCATAAATGGCAAATTTAAATATAGAATAGTAAAAGAGCATCCTCTTACTATTCCTTTCACTTGTCACTGTTTTTAGAAACTCATTTTAAACAAGCAGGAGTTGTAAGAGAAAGTTCAGATATTCTTTGCCTAGTATGACATGTCAGCTTGTACATCAGTGTAAAGAGAGGGTAAAAGAGTGCCACTCACAGAAAATATGAACCAAAACTACTTTTCTGCTCTCCTGTCTAAGGCAGACTCTACCATCTTTTGCTCTTCTCTCTGGAAGTCACCAGTTCAGTGCAAAGTTAGGTTGTCCTTAGACTATAAACAGATGGGGTCAGAGAGGCCAAGTGTCTACAGAGACTGCCTTTTCTTCCTATTTCCCTTCCCTACTTGAAGGGGAGACCTCGGAACTGGGCTGAGCATGGCTGAGGTGAAGGGCAGGAGGGAAGTCAGCAGCAGGAAGCCAGAACAGCTTTATTCCTGCCATCTCATCACTTCCAGGTTTGAGGCTGAGCAAAGGAAGAAGAAAAATAGACTTTCTATCAATCTGAGCTGTGGTGTAATAGCACTTGGAAAAGAACACATTGGCAGGGGGAAAGCTTGGGCATCTTGAGAGCTGACTGCGATTTCAATGTCGTGTTTGACAAACTGGACAGAGCCACCTGCACAAGACTTTACCCTCCCTATGGCAGCTGCCACTCTTCCCTTTCCTCAGGGCAGGATTCCTCTATGCTGGGATGAAGTTATGGAGGAGTAATCAGACAAGTTACAGGGACTGGAGTGATTGCTTGGTTTTCTTGGTTGCAATGTACTCAGCATAAGACAGCGTAAGGAGTATTTTCTCCAAAAAAAATTTGCAATCTGTCTCCAGTCAGTATCTCTATATTGTCTGCTTTGAGCAGTACCTGGCATGGTACATGGACAGTACAGGACAGTACAGACAGTACAAGACTAGCTTCACATTTGTAACGATGACTTAACTTACCATGACAGTAAAGATTACTTCCTCCTCACCCTTTAAACCCTAATTTTCACTTTGAAGAGAAGAATTCACTGTAAATAAGTCCCAAGGGTTACAAAAGATCTGGTATCTACATAAGCACTATATAAAGCTTGGGTGAGGAAAACAAGCAGCAATTTAATGCATGTGTATATGACTGTATGTGAAATCTGTGACAGAAAAGTTATGAGATGATTTCCTGCAGATGCCAACATCAAACTTAACAAAGAGAAGCAAACTGAGGATATAACACTGTTTCCTGAGTGAGCAAGTGTCATCCCATGGTGTCTGTAAATAATCCTGAAAGAGATGTTTTGTTATATCAACAGATCTGTATTCCAGCATGAGATCAGGCTATGAAGAAATCAGGATTCAACTTTTAAGCTCCTCACAATTCAATCCACTGTAAAGAAAGATAATTTAAATGTGAGTTTAAGGCTGTGTTTTCAACTGAGGAAGTCTAAATAGAAGCATTCTTGTGATGGTGCTGCATCCTTTTACACACTGATCTGGTTTGTAGGATTTGCTAGGCTTGACTTTTTTCATTTTCACATTAGTTCTACAAAAAGCAAGAAAGCAGAGGTCAAATGAAGCCTGTACTAGCTGAAAATTATTTGTCCCAGCATATCTGGTGGAACAGAAAGATTTCTTTTGAAAAGGAGAGAACAAAATGTTATTCTCACTGCTGTATACCGCCCAGACCTTATTAACCCCACAAACTAAGAAGTTGCCTATTGTTCAATACAGTAATTTGATAAGGAGAATGGGTAATGTAAAAGCCATTAAAGATGGTCAAAATGTACTGAACAAAGATGTTTGGCCTTGGAGACAATTTCTTGGGTAATTCATTCAATAGCTCTGCTACTGTAAGCAGACTAAACCCCTGTCATAAATGTATTAATCTTCAGACTGGGTCTTTTACCTCACTGCTTATTCTGGCTATTCAACATCCCTCTCCTCTGATCCTCACAAAACCTACCCTGAATATCGAGTCTCATCTTACATGGAGGTGGTCTGTACCCAAGAGGTTTTACATCACTGTCATCCTTTACTTAAAAAGCATACATTTCATGTAAGGGTTATGAGCAGCATTCACCTCTCATCTCTGAAGCATGTCTGGGTAGATAAACAAGTCAAATTCCCCAACAAGATGGCCACAAATGGGTAAAGAGAGCCCCACATATCCCTGTTCATGCACTGAGCTGTGCATAATGGAGCAGCCTGGGAATAGTCTTGTTAGCATGGTGCTATGTTCAGACTTACAGGTTTTGACTGTCCCTGTGGTACTACACAAAATGCTTTGCTGAAGTCCAAGTACATCGGATCTATCACATTCTCCTTTGTCTAGAAAAATCTGTTATCTTCTCAAAGTTACCCAGTTAATCTGGCAAAAAATCTGTGTCTTAAATGACAGTCCCATTTTTACATGTTCTCCTTCGCCTTGTGTCTGGAATTACTCTTTCATGCCTATGCAGAACTAATGCATATTGTTTCAGGGTTAAAATATATCAAAATCTTGCAGCTGGCCAATGATGTCTCTTTTCTATATCTCACAGAGGTACCTTAAGTGAATTTATCCTCATTCAATACCTTTGAAAAATGCTCTTGGGCTACACAATGGAGCTCCCTTAACACTCACAAAATAATGCCGGTTTAAGGGCTCCACACAGAAGGTTTACTGCTTCTTCTAAGGGAAAAAAAGAAAACATCTTTTTATTTGACAAAGTAAATCTCTACTCTGCCCCATGCCAAAACTGTCGGAATCACTTTTCTGCCCTTACTGTTGTTATTTGGGGAATAATAAGTGCAAAACAAACAAGTTGTTTCACCCACTAACTGGTATCTGATGTTCCTCTCTGAGCCAGTTTACTGTGTCCATTCATAGGTATTACACAGGCACTAGACCTTCTTTCTAGGAGGAAAATTTTGTGTTATCTTAAAAGTTAGATTCACCTTCACTGTCACAGCTGGCAGAAAAAGCTTCACATCTACCCAGTCTACCTTAAAGAGAATATTTTTTTCTCTCACCCAAGTAATGTAGTTCAACACTGGCATCCTGTGGCCAGAGATTCAAGTAACTGTATTCTAAAACCTCCGAGACTTCACAGAAAATGCTAAAAATCTCCTGGGTTTGATAAGGAAAATTTTTCTACTCCCTAAATGTCAGGGCTGAGAAATTATAAACACACATATAAACAACTATTTTATAGAATGTCCTTTTGCATACAACTGTTTTCATTTACACTGGAGCTCTCTACCCATTCCCAGAACATTGCAAGTAATTTATAACTTCCTGGATATAAAATTAAAAGTGACCAGAGTGTGTTAGCCTTAAACTAACATCGTTTCCTGTAAATACTTTCTGCTCTATTGTCTATGGATTTCCCAGTATGAATTCACAGGGAAATTCAGAGATCCTACAACAAATAGGATATAACTATACAACCTATAATTTATATAGAGAAAATAAATATTACAGGTTATTTTATCACAACATACATGTAATGCCCCCATTCTTTCATTGTGAGTTCATTTTCAGGCACCCCTTAAGACTGAAGCAAAGCAGACAATACGCATTTTTGATTCAACACCTACATGAATAAACTATTTTCAGTTGAAAAGTTTCACAAATTGAGTTTTTCTTTTGCAGCTGAAAAGGTTTTCTTTCAGTTTTGTTTAATAAATAATCCCTCATTTCTCATAAATTTTGCCTATATTCTTGTTTCATGTTTTGAAAATCACCTCCATTTGGGAAACGTATCATGACGAGTAACAAAAAAGAGAATAATGGGGAGCTGTAATAAATGATATTGACTTCTTTCTAATGCTGCAAATTAGGTATTTTGACACTTCCCCCATATATCAGAACTTCCACAAATGCTTGAAAAAGCTTTTCAGAAATAGTATAAAAATTATTCTTGATGTCTTTCAGGTGTGAAATACTATAACCAAAACACAGAGAAGTCATTTTTTATGAAGCACGGAAACAATTTCCACAGGGGTGTGTCAGGCAGGGTAAATTTTGCCATCTTTTTGTCAGGAGCCATCATTAAGGACAATATCCCCATACCATGCATGCCTGAGTCTGTCCCGTTCTAAATACTCCTCAGTTGTCCACAGGCACATAGTGTCAGCAGGGAGCACCAGATCTATTCTGCCATCACAACTGTGATGTTTAAGTTTCCAAACTAATTCTCCCTAGGAGTGTAATGCTGTCTCTATTAGTGTGGGTCAACAGCCAGAGGAGGGAGATGGCTGATTTAAAAGGAATCAGATGTCTGCAGCGGAGGGAGGAGAGAAGCGGACAGGGGGAAGGCATCCAGCCATTTAAAGTGAATCACTAGGTGAAGAATAGGCTTGCTGTAAATGTATCTTGTTAGTCTAGAGGACACTGATTATAACCAACAGATCAATGCTACCTTGTGAGACAAAAAGAAACTTGCATTGTCATCCACATCTCAGAGTAGCTGAAAAGATCGATTGGAAGGATGTCACAACATGGGGAGCATTGAAAAATTCCCAGAGTCAGCACAAAGGAGTCCCACCAGGACTTACCTAGAAGCTTTCTGAACCACTTTGGTTTGTTGTCCCATACAATAAAGAGGTAGTAGGCAGGAACTCCAGTCAGGGTTATTGCAAATCCAATCCCTGTATTCACTGGATCAGAGTAAAGTGACAGTGCAACCATGAAGAGGCAGGTGAAGGAAAACAATGCTGGAATAAATAGAGGCACCTGAAACATAACCACACAAAGAACCATTACTTTACATTGACCTTGTTGTTAAACGACTACGACATTTAATGTTCCATGAAACGTAAAATAGATAAAACCCAGCAACACAGGATAGTTCTGGAGAAATATGGGTATCTAGAACATGTACACAAAATGTCAGTAACTGCAGAAATCATGCCATGCAGAGTGCTTTGTGGCAAGTACCATAGAAGTCTTTTTAATTACGCACTAAAACACAGCAGTGTTTTACGTCCTTTAAAACATAAAGGCTGTAAATAAGTTCCATTACGAAAGTCCTTTCTCTAATCCCCCAGTAGATAAGCAAGCAGCACAAACAGCAGTAAAGATTTCCTCCTTGATAATTACCTATTAGAAAACATTTTAAAACACAACCAGGAGCTCAAGTCACCTTTTAAAACTATTAAGAACATATTGATTTTCTTCCTAAGGTAAAAATCAAAATCTAGCTGGAAGAGAGCAAATTAAACACCAATTTGACTAGTGATAAAGATATTTGATAGTATTATGCAACTGATAGCTACTGAAAAAGCACTTTCTGACTGTATGACTGATAGCCTTATCAGTACCACTGTTGAAAGTATGAAAAATAACAATATCAAATTAATTCTCTCAATTTTCAACAACAGCAGTGCAATCACTATGTTAGCACCTCTCTGAAGGAAACACCTACAGGCAGGGCTTGTGAGACATTCAGAGTAACAGAAAATTGAAGAATTCCTGGGAGATTATTCTCTTCCTTTCATGCCTTGAAGCATTCCTGTTCCTCTTTTGTGAACTGTCAAAGCTTCTTTTCTGTTTTTAATCAAAGCAAAATAGGTTGTGCTGTTGGTCTTCTTATTTACAGATATACTTAAAAGAATGCAATAGCGAACATTCTTAGTTCTTCACAAAATAGGCTTTTTGGCAATATATAAATAAGAATAGATTCCTACATTTTTTTTTTCATTATCTTTGCAGATATACAATGGGAAAACTCTCTTTGTAAGATGTGGCTCAAAATAAGCAAAAAGAATGTCAGAACCAAGGCCAAAACAGCTACTGTTCAATGGGCCAGACAACTAACATTTCCTTTCTGTGTTCACAATAACTGTGTTTCCAAATGCACTGCAAGCCTCAAAAAAACCCATAATAATAGCACTAACAACTTATTTGCACATCAAATTGGCATATTCAGTGTTGGATAGACAATGAACTAAACTTGTAATATTAATGCTTATGCTTCATAGGAATTTTGGTGGCAAAATTATTCAAGCCTTTATCAAAGGAGACATTAAATAGAAGACTAGACGGAAATCAGGTTGTTACATGTTAGCCAGATATTCTCAGTTAGAAGCCTGTATAAGTACGTGTGACCAGAATTATTTTCATGCAGCTTTCATCACGCTGCCTGAAGGCAACAGACAGGTGAAACTGAGAAAACTCCTTCATTTTGGCACAGCAACTTCAGTCCTCAAGCATGGGGGAACAGGCAAGAATTACCTTTCAGGAGGGAATTCATTTGGGGTAGTAGTGTAGAAGTTGCAGGAAAATACTTTGAGACTCTTCAGTGCAAAAGACTATTTTGTAGTAACTTTGTTTTTCTTTTTAAAAAGAGGCTAGCTCTCTACATCAGAAAATGCTCCGTTACTGTCTGACTATACAATAGAGAGGAAGGAGAAGGATTCATGTAAAACAGTAGAGAACGGAGGTTACCTTGAAAGGACGAGGCATATCAGGACGTTTATATCTGAGATAAATCAACCCAGCAACTACCAGTCCAATAAAAAGCCACCTGGCAAAACTGAGGAAATTCAGAAGGCTGTAGAGATCCCCATTGAATAACATTATCATTGTGAGAGGATGCTGCAAAAGAAATTCAGAGCATAAGCAGGGTTTTAGTGAACTGATCTCTATTATTTTCCAGCAGCAATGTCATTTTTTTTTTTTCCACAAGGATAAGCAGCACAGCCTTCCAGAGACATCTGAGGGCCCCAGACTTCAGTCTTGCCTTTGTCATGCGGTCAGGTGTGTGATCAATACCTAGCTGTCCCCCAAGATCGTGTTCAATCAGTACATATCTGCCACAGGTGGCCACACATGACCAAATATGTAACTATCCCCTGTGACCCAGACAAATATTAAGCACATAGCCCACTGCATCCTGGACGTCATTCTCCCAGGACCAGACAAATATATTATTTCACTGCAATTTTACTTGCTCATCACCGATTTAAATGATAAGGGAAGTTAAATTTTGGTCACATTTGATCATAAGAAAGTGGAAGGAAAAAGTCTTATAGTCCCCCAGAGCTGCAACAGGGAAAATCAGAAAAGAGGGCATGGTGAGGGGTAACTACACACCATGGGATGCCAGCTGGGTGCACCAGGTTGCCACCAGCTTGTATTTGCAGTGTGCTTTTAAGGCTTACAGGGAGTAGACTTATTGTACATCGAAAATGCAAACAGTTCTAAACAGAGAGGGGCATTTAGCTGTCACTCAGGTGGCTACTGAACAGCAAGAAGGAGAAGGGGCACTAGAATAAATACATTTCCGCATTAAAAGCTGTTCTGACATACAAAGCTGGTGTGAGCCAGGCAAAAGCTTATGTACAGACTAGTCTTGTGCCTTGGGTTAGACAACTAAGGTAGGCTGCAGGGATCCATTTCAGGATAGTCTCTGGACAAAAGACTATTTGTAGCTTGGATCAACTCTGCAGGGCAGTCCACACTTCCCACATCAGACACCCTATGGCTGTAATGACAGAGTCCTTGCTTTTGAGGATGAAGGAATGAGTCAAATTTACCATATCCTTATTGTTCAGCATAAGGGAGGATCCGGGCAGTAAAGCCTCTCTACTGTTATAAGGTTATAACGAGGCAACTAGTCAAATCAATTGCAGATGCAATAAAATGATGAGTTAAGTTTACATAAGGAAAACTAACTTGTACAAGTTATCTAGACTCAGCTTCTCTCTCCATCACAGCAGAGACAGCATGGATTTGAACCAGAAAGATCAATATTTCAGATATAGGTGTCTGGCTTCCAACCTCTAATAACTTACAAAGTGCATGGTTCTTTACACACAGATATTAAGCAAACTCCTTTCCCTCTAAAGGTCAAAGGAAATTTTACCACTGAAAATTATTGGGTAAGATTTCTTCTATATAGACTCAGCCTCTAAAAGTTTAAAGTCTCAGTTATAAGCATAGTAATGCAAGAATAAGCCACTGTCAGTGAAGGTGAGCTATCCAGAAAAAAATAAGAAAAAAAAAAGGCCACAATCAGATTGCACAATATCTTGAAACTGCTATCTATATATCAAATATCAGGACATAGATACATAAGCAGCTTTCTTAATTCCTAAAAATCCTTTTTTATTTAACAAGCTTCCAACATTGAACATGCTCTTTTTCTCAGTTTCACCTCAAGATCTCTTTCCTTTCTTACAGTGTGTAGACCTTGGCAGGAGAAAGAAAGTTGGAAAATGCTAAAATGCATATATTTACAACTTTCCCAGTTTCAATAATGTAAGAAAAAAATAAATTACAGTTTCTGAAGGAAAGCCATCTCCATATGAGTATCTGACTTTTCCAAAGAAAATCAATGCATTGCTGTAAGAGGACCAAATGCAATAAGAAAACACACCTTTCAGAAAAAAAGATAATCGATTAATACACTTTGTGCATTTCATTCCATAGGAAACAGTCAACGATGAGGTATGACTACCTCAGCCAAAAAAAATAAAATGCAATGTAAATGCTTATGTAAAATTAATTCCATTAAAACTTTTCACCATAATCACATTGCCTGATTTTCAAAATTTGGAAGCCTACAGTTGTATGTGCAGATATAAAATTCAACACTTCACATGGCACTTCAGAAGTGAGCTTATAGATATCTGTAGCAAAAATTGATTTGAATTCCAGTACAAGCATCTGATCTTACTGGTGTGGGGACTCATAGACGTATATACATTCTTCTGCTGTGGCTTCACTCACCACAGATGCAGGGGTCTGTCCAGATACATTAGAGTCATCAGTCTCAAAAAGAGGGGCTGAAAACCCACAGCTGTGAAGATGGCAAGTTAAGTGAAAATCTTTCTGACACTATGCAAACTGAGGCTTAAGGTCGTCAGTATTTTGACATTTTGTCCTAACATTATACCATACAAACTGGTCTGCAGTGCAAACACATGGCCAACATTTAGCTCTGCTGCTATTTCAGAAGGCAGTAATGGGATTTCCACTATAATACTGATGTTTTTCCTTAGACAATTCACAGACTATTTCCCAGGCACACGTTCTCTCATTTTCTAATCACCGCTACACTGCACTGCTGAGGGTTCCCCTTCCATTATCTTAGTGCATAATTGTTTGCATTTTTCACTATAAGGTGGTATAATGAGCCTTTAGGGTGCTCCCAGATGCTGGTTTTAGTTGCACTTTCAGTTAAATGAATCCCTTTTTTGTTTGTTTGTTTAACTGGAATTTGTTTCTCTGAAAGGGAACTAACTCATCACTAGCAGGTCCTCAGAAATAAAGGGCAATAAGACATGTATTAGGTTGCAGCAATAGGCAGTCAAGTGCTACTGACAAGACAGCAAGGAGGAAGTGATAGACTGAGAACAACTCCCAAATCTCATTTCTCTCTTCAATGTCCTCTACCCTGCCCAAAGCCCATGTACACATTAATAAACAAGAGTCAAGCAGTGCCCAAATTCTGTTTGAATCCTTCAGAACAAGCCTGTAATACAAATTCTTGAGCAGGAACATTTGTTTGTATGATTTACCAAAACAATGACAGCTGGCAGAGGAGTGTGCTTGCGGACATGAATCATGGAGAGGATTTCTGGAAGGTGACCCTCGCGGGATGCAACGAAGAACATCCTGGTGGGAAATAAATGTGGACAGACTTTAAATGTGCTCATTACTGCAACTAGGCAAAGCGGCTCATGAAAGTCACAGAGCACAGCGGCACTTCTTAGACTTGTTTGAGGTATTCTGAATGAAAAGACTAGCAGGAGAAGCCCATACGCAGAAATCAGTCATCTCTGAAGGTGTCCCCTCCATACCCTACCACTATGATCAGGGTTTGGAATCAGTTAATGTTTTCCCTCCAATTCCCCTCTTTCACATGAAACAAAGCAGCAATTAATTAGGTGCCATGCTCAGAGGGATCCATTCCCAAACCATTCAAAGGGTTTTAACAATAAAATACTAAACTCAACAGGAGTAAAGTGAGAAAAAGTCCCATATGTGGTAACATTATAGTAATTTTGCATTTGCTGCTACAGGAGTGAATCCTACTCTCCCTTCCTTGTGTTTCCTTACTTTCAATGTATATGTCATGCTCTTTACCTGCAGTAGTATTATCAACACTCACCTAGAGACTGCAAAAATGCCACCATTCATAGATCCAAAGCAAGAGAGAGCAACAAATACTGGCACAGCTAAAGAAAAGTTTCCCATTAGTCGTTCAGCAAAGGTCTGTTAGAGAGAAGAGAAATATACAGTGTTTTTTTTCATAAAACGTGAAAGTAATTTTACTCTACTAACAACATTTTTATTAAGTATAGTAAGTTTTATTTATATCCTTTTTCTGCATCCCTCACTGTAAGTTGGACTTTGCCTTTGTTATATCTTACTTTGTGACACCAATGTTACTGCAGATGAGGTCTCCCACCCTCACTCCTGACCACACAGAGGTCATCAGTTGAGGCAATGCCGTAGAGGTGGAATCAGGCCCCGATTTATGTCAGTTTAGAAAACTATGACTCAAAAAAGAGGAAGATGCAGTCTGAATGGATCAAGGTCTCATCTAATGCCTAATTTCTTTTTTCTTTTTTTTGACAGCCTTCATTTCACTCAGCTGATGCTGCCCAGCAGTATGGTCCATCCATTCAAGCTTTAGTGCTCTAGGTTACCAGAAGAGCCTTTGGGACATCACAGGAGACATGCACAATTTTCTTCAGGTTTTCAAAACGTTTTGTTTCTAAATTTCCCATGAGTTACAGAATTTGGTGTTTTTTTAAATGCCACGTCAATTGAAATAGCCACAGGCAATGTCGCTATTGGAAAGTAAATGGAAATTTTTATTTCTTCATTTTGAGTCATATACCATAAATATAAAAGTCAGTGTCATCACCACAGTTCAGCAAGAACAATCAAAGCAGTATTTCCAAGCCAGGTTGTCTTGCAGCTCTTTCACAAATGAGCTCCAGTATTCACAGCAACCTTCCTAGGTATTCAGAATGCATATTGTGCAGAGACAGTGTTACTGCTTCTTGCTGCAAAAAAATAGTTCAGAGCTCCCACTTCCACAATTATCTGCTGCTTCCCAGGAGTTCAGTCTACAATTTAGCACACATTTTTTCAAGCATGTACTTGGCTATAAAATTTAAGACCTATTGACTTTGTTATATCAGGTAAATAAACACTGTCTAAGATTACATTACAAATGTTATCAATGGCCTTAAATGCAATCCCACTCACAATCAGAAACAAGACTAAATTTACAGGGATGCTAATATGTGGTGTAAGAGGGGAGCCATGGAAAAGCCCAATTGGATGTGCCTCCCTTTTTTTTTCCCCTGGAAACAAGAATATATCAACAAACACAACTGCAGCAGATACACAGCTTTGTATTTTTCTTCTGTAACTTACCACTGCTACAGCTTTTGAAAGCAGCAATTCCCCAGCACTGATTGTAGTGAAATAAGCCACGTTTGTTAACACATAGCCAACTGTGACGATAGTCATTGAAATGCATATTGCGAGGGGTATGTTTCTGAAATACACAAGGTAGCTCATTATTTTGCAATCTGGTTGCTATTCCCTGAACATGAAACAAATAACATGAGAAGAAGCCACTAATGATGGTGAATGCACATTTGGTGATCCTGAAATGTCGTAATTAGAAACTACCAGTAAAAAATACCAGATCTGAACAAACCCATCTAGACAAAGCAAATAGGTTTATAATGAAGTGGTGAGAAACTATTTGAGGGATGAATCCCTTGGGAAGAGGTGAGAAACCAGTGGAGAGATGAAGCCTTTGGGGGTGCCAAGAGGTTGTAGTCCCCATGCTTCCTATACAAAAAGCATTTGAGCTGCCTATCCTTATTGACTTCCAGGCTGAGCCACATAAGAAGGCAGCAGGTATCAGTGCATGAACCAGCCATAAGGCAGATGACAGATGCAGGTGATCCAGCTCTCTATCAGGAGAGCAATCACAGTGACATCTCCTACTGGCAGACAATGACTACGCACCTGGAGGTGGTTTGACATCTTCCCCTGGGTACTAAAACATCTAGCATGTGAAATCTTGCCCTTTCCTTCTCTGTGCAATTCTTCTTTCACACGCCTTCCTGTTTCCCAGATATCTCTCTCATTAGTCAGGGATACATCAGGGCAGAATATGACACAGAAATAGGAACAGGGCGAATAGTACTGAACAGTACAAAACCCCTGACATCTTATCTAAAAGAGAGAATGATAACACACAAATAATAACATCAAACTTTTAAATAGCGTGTCCTCCTACTCAGCAAAGCCAAAAGGCAGAATTACTTCTGTTTTAAAGCCCAGGAACAGAGGCACAGTAAATTCATCCAAAGCCATGTTGCAGGAAAATACAAGAAATGCAGGAAAGTGTTCATGTTAGGAAGAAAACCCAGATGCCTCAAGCACCAATCTACTCTCTTTCCACTTGGTATTATTGCTTTGATTTCTGCACCACACCAAGAAGAAATTTACATCTAAAACCAATACTTGGCCCTAGAAATTCAAGACTAAGAGCTGCAGTTGAAAAGATGCAGGATATGCATTTCCTTTGAAGAGAACTGAGAGCTCCTGCTTCAGGCTGCAGTTGTATATATTCAGATTGGTTTTTAAGAGATAAAGGAGTTGCCATATTTAGAGAACTTTGTTATGAAGATCAGCTCATCAAGTGGGAGAAAGGAGAGGTAGAACAAGGAATTTTCACGTTCCAGAAGCCACTGCAAGCACAATCCCAAAGGACTATCACAATTACCTCAAAGGAAAGGATGTTTCAAAAACCAACACAAAGATCTGTTATTTCCTGATATTTTCTCAAAGAAACACAGCCATGTCAGAATTTAAGGATTCTCTCCACTACCAGTCCTTATTTCTCAAATAAATCCTTGACATTGATATGCCTGTATAGAGCTGTAATGAAGCTCTAAACCAAGACTAACTAAATAAATAAAGTAGGATCAGTGCCGCTGTTATACTTCTTGCCCACCTTAGAAACCAGTGTCAAATGCCATCATTAACCCAGATGCACAGGTAGGTAAGAAGATCATGTTGTATTGCAACACCAAATCTGGGTAGATACAATGATACTACATTAACTCACTGCTACCTCACACACGGTGTCAGAAGAAGCTTTGAAAGAGAGAGGCCAGTCAGCTTGTAGGATGCACTTGTTGGAGAAAGCAACAGCAAGGACCAGAGGAAATAGCCCAGAATACAAGTGCTGTATTGCTGGAAAACCACAAAGGTACTGACTCAAGAAATAACGCAGAATTGTATGTTGGTGCTATGTCTGTGCCAAAAATGTTTTTGTAGGTCAGTTGCCAGATATTTTGGAACCAGTTTGGTTAAGCTACTTACCTCACCTGAGTGTAAAATTAATTCAATCCACTTAGCATCTGATTCAAGGAAGGGATATATGGTTTCAAAGCCTCTTGAACAGAGATTTTAATTACAGCCTCTGCATTATAGATGAATGCTTCAACCATTAAGCTATGGATAAACCAGCACTTACTCCATCCTTAAAAAAGGTATTTCCAGCCAAACATAGCAAATTTGGTCTATTTTCACAAATACCATTTACATGACTGAAACCACGCTGTTAAACTCAACAAACTATCTTTGTCCATTCTAACTCTCACCAAACACCTCTTACTGTATTCACTTCTAATTTAAATCCCAGTCTGTTTTCCTCAAACAAAATGGCAGTTTAAAACTAAGCTGGGGAGGTGGGGAGCGCAGAGGGGAAAGAAATCGTGCTTTCAAAAGTGTTTTCTTAGCTCTATGAGTCAGTCCTGCCTTGTTATGCTGAACAGTATTAACCCTCTTGGTTAGTAGTATCAACAACAACAAAAAAGAAACAACTCAGGAAGAATAAAACCCAGAAAACCAGATAGAACTAGTCAGTAGGCATTATTCATTAGAAAACCTGCAGATCATAACTCATGCCTGGAGCAGCACAAGGGATGCTATGACTTTTAAGCTTCCAAGTCCTCATCTTCCAGGTGCTCAAGTTGCACCTTCTTCTGTCTCTTGGCAGGAGCAGGACTTCTGAGGGCTGCTGTATCTTCACACACAGCCCCTCCAAGTGCTGCTTATCAGACACTGCTTTCAGTGACAGATTTAAACAAAAATGAGAGGCCAGTTTCAAGATCTCAGGGTTGAATAGTACAACACAGTTCATTTCTCACTGACACCTCTGTTCAGGTTTATGTTTGGTCCTCAAATTATCTGAAGGAACAGACAAGTATGAACCATATGTAAAACCGCTAAGCGTGAGCTTAGTCGTGTCTTTCCTATCCATGCAATTTAAGAAGAAGTTCACAAACTGCAACAGGATCCCATTACCAAATTCTCTGCTATGAACTACAGTCACTGCATGGGAATAAAAGTTATAATGCCATTACCAAAGAAAAATTACCTCCTTTCTTTGGAGGGACACTGTACTAATTTTCTTGTATTTTAGATATTCTCCTAGACTTCCAAATCTTCTCTCCAAATCAGGAAAAAAACATACCTAAGTTCTATTCTCCATTAAATTGCCACTACCAATGCACATTTCAACTTTTCACTTCTACATCCTATGAATCAAAGACAACATAGGGTGTTAGCACACTGATAAAACATTTTTCTGATATAATGCAATTTAACAACAACCACACAGCTAACTAATTGTTTCGGACAAGAAAGAGACAGAAAATTCAGGAAAAAAAAAAAATCACTTTCATACTTTGATTCATTCAAGCTAAAACTCTGATAGGAAACTTGACCTATAGAATAGACCAGATAGAAGGGGAGGCTGTTGTCAGGAAAGACTTTTGCAATATTAATCTTTTCTCAGAGAACTTCAAAGAAAATCGGTATCAAAAAGGGGGGGGGGAAAAGAAAATCTGCTGAAAACTGAATCAGGAAAATATTGACAATATAATTAAAAAGTCTTTATAAATTCAGATGTGAGATAATTCGGGTGGCTTCCAAGCATCTGAATGTTGATTAAAATTGAATCTCCACACATTTTAAAATTCAACCATCCCTAGATTCCTTTTCAGAGCCAAATCTCACTCTTCTGCCATATATATGAAGCAATTGTAATGAAGAATCATCACAGCTTAAACCAAGAGCACATCTGCCTTGCACTTCCCAGAAAAGAAGAGTCAACGAAGAGTCTACTGTCACAGAGAAATTCAGTGTTAGGAATACAGCTAGTCCATCCTCTGACTATACAGGGCTGAAAAGTATTGCCAAGCTATGCTGTACACAGCTTGAAAGAAAATTTCCTCCTTCTAGAGCCTGTAAAGGGCCCCAGAGCAAGAGCATAGGTTTCAGTTAATCAGCATATCCACCGGGTTTTGGATTTGACCTTCGGTGTTACAGAATCATAGATCTTCCAGTAATATGCTCTAGTACTGCTCTACCTCCCACAAGTATTTTTGAGAGAAGAAAAAACACAGAGCAGACCAAGTAAGGGGGATGGGGAAGGGGAAAAGAGGAAGATAGAGTAAGAACCTGGGGATAAGAACAATGTCAATAAATCAGACAAAGAATATTCCCAAAGTCCACTTCTCATATCCCAGCTTAATGGCAATTTTTATAATGAACAGTGAATGTTGAGAGCTGTGACCGCTGTGGGATGTTCTTTCTATGTGAAACAGCAGGTGCATAGTCAAATATGTACCACCGTATCAGCTAAGTTCACAAGTATGGAACCAGTTGCCATATCCTTCACTGTTTAAAGGCTGTGATGAAATCATTTCCTTAGGTCCATTTCAAAGCCAGGTTTTACAATGCTCAGTCTGAGTCAACTGCCCAGGGAAAGAGCTGTGCCAATGGCACCCAGTAGAGAAACATAAATGAGAAGGTCTAAACAAGTCAATTAATTACTGGTGAAGTCAAGTGAGATAAAACACATCTTTACTATGTTATGGAAATTCTAAAAGATACTGTTACATTAAGATAACTAACAATAATTAAAAACAAACAATCAAAGAAAAATAACCACGGAGAGCAGAAAAGTCCTAATTCCTTCATGTGGTTTTGAGGCAAAGATTTCCTTGGTTTTCATCTAGAGTATATAGTCTGTATATGCTATATTTCTGGAGTTGAAAATTTACTACCACAAGAGTTTCAAGATCCTTGTCAAAAGTTCCCTTGTGCAATAATATATTCACCATTTGCAATCTGTTAAGCAATTGCAATTTTCCAAATTAATTGTTTTTTGGATTTTGGCATTCTTAAAAATTGAATCATTCCTTGGACTCTCCATAGGGCCAAAGCTTGGCAAAAGTAGTCACAAGACACTTGAAAAAATATAACCAAATACAATACAGAAAGCAGCAAGAGAGACTTGGAAATTAAATAGTACCAAGACTTCAACACAAGGCCAGAAGATGTATAGGCTTGGCTTAGCACATGCCACATTCCAAAGCCTGATCTCGACCATTCCTGGATGGTTGTTCTGTAAACCGCATCAATCCCAAACCCTGAACAGGAAGACAGTGTGTTTTAATACAAACTGTCTTATCTTTGAAGCATGTTTTCCATGCAGAAAGCAGCCTACAAGACAGTCTGTTATGCTGAAGGGATCAAATGGTTCTCACCATGTCTATGTGTGGAAAAAATTACAATCTCACCCATCTGTTAGGAGAAAAGGAAGATGCAAAACTTTAAAGGAGGCCACCTCCCAGGACAGAATCAAAGCCAGGAATAGAGAGGCAAAAAGGATGAGAATCATCACAGCACCTCTCATATTCATGTATTTGTAAATGCTAATACAGGTCTCAGCAACAACTGACTTTAGATATTATTATTTTGCTTATTGTAGCAAAAGTTCTCCTCAGCAAATCATCATTTCTCCCCTTTCACTGCCTCCCAATATGTTCCAGCCGTATGTTCCAGACTGGAGCTGCTGATTGTGGGCCTGCAGCTCAGACACTATTAAATTATGTGACTTCTCTTCATCTTTTTTTGATTGTGATTTTCCAGCAGAAAAATGCGAAAAAGGACAAACATAGCTATTAAGTTGCACTCTCAATTATGCCACCACACACTCCATGAGTGTTACTGCTGGAGTACTGCTGGTGTTACTCCATTTCCGTGCACCTCTTACATCTGCAGAGACACAGCAGCATGGCATTAGGATAACAGTGAAGAATTGGGCTATGCTCTGGATTTAAAAATCTTCTTGCTTTTTATCATCTAGCAAGAGAAGAAAAGAGCTTCTGCTGTGACTAATTACTCATTTTCTTCCTGGTGTTTAACTTCACTGGGTTGGATTATATTTGGTTACAGTTCATAAAAGGGGTCTTGTATGACCAACTGACTTCAAAGGGTCAAACTGCATAAGCAATGTACTACAAAAGGCAGTAAATTTTATTAACTTTTCAAATGTTTTCAACACTCTTTCCAGCAGGGTAATTCACTAAAAAGTGAATGAGCATAAATACTCTCTTGTCTAAAACTTAAGACCTAGAAAGATACCAATTCCACAGGGTAACACTGTTTTCTATAACATCATCTTCTAGGCAAACCTTCCCAGCTGAAGTCCCAAGCAGAACCAGATCTGTCAACAACCCTTAAAAGATTGAGGATAACTGCTGTGCTCTCAAGGAGATTTGCTTTATTTTAATAGAGATTTAAACCTGCCTGCAGTCACATTGTGTACCAACTTGGGTTGGCCAGATCTCACTAGAGTGTCATTTTCATTTACTTCATGGCCCAAGCCCTAACATGTCAAGCCACTGCCTTTCATAAAATACCTTTTTGGGAAAAGTGAAATGGATTCCTCTGAAGCTTGGACTACCAGCTAGAGAGACATCTCATGTTCAAGCAAGATGCTGAATATTTTCACTTGAGAGTAGATGGCATCCATGGTATTCCCAAAGAAAACTAAGCCAGCACAGTAGATATTAAATATGACAGTTAAATCCACAAAGGACTTTTGAGGTTAAAACACTAAATATTAGCCATGCTGTCTCTGCCTAGCCATGCGTGTTTCTTGTATGGCAAGTGTGTGAGCACTGTTAGGAACCAGCAAGCAGATGAAAGAGGCATTACACAGAGCTGCTGAAACAATAGGAAATGCAAACAAAATGGGGGCTTAATTTTTAAAGATATCTCTTTAAAATACGAAACAGAACACAGACTTGAAACATGATACAAATCATTCCCTGTTACTTCTCAGTCAGCTCTTTGATAAACTGTTTCCATATGTACAATCAAGTGCCAGTATCCAACATCTTCAGATTACCTCATATACAAACTGATTGTTCAAAGTTTATGATTGTTTCCAAGAGACATTGTGAATAATCAGACCAGGTTTTATTTTGCACTCTAACTTGACTCAAGTCACACCTCTCCCCAGAGATCTAAAGGTCCCAAGGATCTAAGCTAGCTTTTCTTTCCAATTGTGATAGTTGCGACTAGCCACCCTTTCGTGCAGCTAGGTTTGCCCTGGGAACTCAGGCGTGCTTATTATCAAAGAGTCTGGGAGACTTAAATGGAGACTAGTCAGGTGCCTGGAAATGTGGACAGCAGCTGAGCACAATTTCTGCCAATTTCGGAATGTGAAATGACAGTGAAGATTCTCAGATGAAGATGCTCATATATCTAGGGTACTGCAATAAAGGTGTGGTTTCGGCTGGATCTATAATTAAAAGGGAGCCTGCCACTGTCTCACAAAAGCTTGCCTTTTAAAAGGCAGCATAGTCTAAATTCAGTGGATTCAAATGCAGATATGCTGTCACTCCTGAGTGTGATGAATGACTTCCATGCTTCTACCCAACATCACCATTTTGACATCCTCCCTTATTTCATTTGTAGGACACTTTTGTGCATACCCTAGGAAGTTTGGGACCTTTTCCGTTAGAGATACAAAAACTCAGATTTTACTTTTATTGCATTGCTCCCACTCAACCAGGAGATGAAGGGAGCACCTCTGCACTTTCACAAGCTCCAGTATTTTATTTTCTTCTGAGGCCTATTGGTTCGAAGCCCTTACAGCACTGCCGACAGTGTAGATTATGATGAGAAGCAGTAGTAAATCATGGTGCTTGCTTGGAGGCAAGGAAGCCATAACCACAATCCTGCCATGGGGCTGTAAAAACAAAACACCTGCTTGCACCAAGCTCATGTATGGAAACGAAGGGGAGTGGGGCAGAGGCATGATTCAAAGCACCTCCTCCAAGATGTCTTATCTATCACAGAATTGCAGGTCTAACTTCCTCCTAACTGCTCTGTACAGAAACATGTCTCACTAACAGATCCAAAACAAATGTAAAAAGAAGGAGGTGACGTCATTGTGTATGAAAAGTGGCTTTATTTATTGCAGGAGGCTCTCCTGGGAATCTGAAATTGTTAATTCCCTGAGCACTGGATTTATGAACCGGGTCTACTTTCACAAGGAAAAATCACCTTTTGCAGGAAAGAGAAATCCTCTTTAAGTTCCCTGCAGACTTAAAAGCCAGCAGAGCTGCTGTCCTGCACAGCCACTTTCCCATGAAACACAAAGACAGCAGTCAGCAGAGGGCTGGCAGTAGTTGGGAGGGAATATTTAGCAGTGTAATCAAGGGAACCCGAGGTGGGAAATGAGCAGATCAGGCCTCAGCTGGGAAATCTAAGCCAGCAGCTATCACATAATAATAATGTCATGGCCAAGAAAAGAGATTATAGTGGTTACAAAAGGCACCCACTAAAAACTGTCCTGCCTGTCACAACACCCTTTCCATACTATCACAGGTACTTGAATGTTTACATGCAGCAAGGCTGGAATGGATGCAGAGCCTTGCCTAGATCTGTGTGTATTCCTATTGTCTCTACTGAAGACATATGTTTCTGATTTATGGCATGGCAAATTGACACTTAGAGTAATGCAAGGGAGCAGGCTGGCAAGGCTGCTGTCGTTCCCAAAACAAGCCGCTCAAGTTCAGAGCCTGGGAACAAGCAGCCTGAATACAAAACACCTCACTCGGTTTCAGCGGAAGGTACAGGAGGGAAGCCACCCCCTCAGCCCTGCAGCTGAACTTTTTAGGAAGCATCACTGGCAGCATATTAATGACTCCTTATGGTAACAAGGGAGGACAAATGCTTAGGTGCATACAGGGATGGAGGGAGGAGTGTATGTCTCTTGTGTGTGTACATAAAAGGAGTCAGATTTTTTTCACACTTGTTAAATTCCTTGACATTTAATTTTGAGCAGGAGAGTTTCCACAATGCCAAGGATCATAAAGGAACAATTTGCTGCTGTATGTTACCATTGATATTTCGGCATGAATGAGAATTGCACCATTCGGTGATGAAAAGAGCAGCTACTTGTAACAACAAGCACCATAGAAACCAAAATATCGTTTACCAAGAAAGGCTCTTCTGAAGGAATTCAAAATGAGAACAATGGTAACTGTGGGTGCCTTGAAGTATTAGCATTTTAAAAGATATAAAAGGGTTTAAATGAAATTAAAAGGAGACGTTGTAACAATGCTGCACTGGCATGAAGTGGGCAGTCTGGCAAATAAATAGGTTTCTCTGCAGAAAGCAAGGAAATGAGGCTCTTGCTAAGGAGAGCCTATCAGACTGGCTACAGATGTGGACTGGCCCATAAAGCACACTTAAATAACTTTGTAAGCCATGACTAAGTTCTGACAGAGAAGAGAAATCCAGAACACTCCAAGTGTGAACTGAAATATGCCTTTGCAGCACACAGTAACTGCAAGCACTTGAATGGAGTTCAAATGGGATATCAACTTTTTCTATTTTATTACCTTTAGGGATTTGAGAAAGGAAAATCAGTAAGTTGAAATTCTCTCTCAGTAAAACTTCATAATACCTGAACAACAGTCCCATGCACAGGAGAAGACTATATCCCTTTTTTTTTTTTTTTTTTTTAAATGAAGCAATGAAGTGATGTCATGAAAAGAAATGTACAAAATTTTCAAAATCACCAGTAAGGCTGGATTTTCCTTTTTTCATGTCCAAACTGAGAAATTTTAAACAGAACTCTTAGATAGTACTGAAACTCTCTGCAAATCAAGTTCCTTCCAGTTTGGATATGAAACAGCATGTAACCTGAAATAGCCAGAATTATTATGATGTTGGACAATATGGTCAATGAGACTTAGGGATTTGAGGCTGACTCATGTTTGCAATTGGCAGACTGTTCAGTGTGCCCTCTGTCAATGATACACTACTCTTCCATGCTAAAATCTTAACATGAAAGCAATAATGATTTGTACAGAACTCACTGCACTGTCTCTTATTCTGAGTCAAAATCAACGTAGTAAAAAACTACGTACTAGTATGATGAAAAAGCCCTGTCAAGTATAAGCCTCCCTGACATCCACATCTGAGACTAAGCCTAGAGTTAACATCAGCTCAGCATAACAGAACGAATGTATGTGTTAGTTTAGCAAAAGTTCTTGCAAGGCTTGCTTCTGTAACCAAAATAATTACAAAGCACATGGCAGGATTTGGGCCACTGTGGGGAAAATTATTTTCTTAGGAGCAGAGAAAATATGCAATTCATTACTCTGCAGGGTAATTCTTCTAGGACAGCATCCTGACTTTTATAACAGCCAACACCATGCCTGGGTGGCCTATATACAGTTGGGACCGACTTCTATCTGGGACAGCGTGCAACTAAGAAAAAGTCTCTCTTCATGGCCTCCACAAGCACCAGGCAAGAATCCTGAAGTGATTCTGCCTATTTGTCACATCTATCAAAATATTTTGTCCTTTCACCCACAAGAAGTTCATTTTCAAGTGAAGTTTTTCCCAAGGAAAAGGAATTTCATGGTCTTCTACGCGGTTTGTGGATAAATCTTTACTTTTATCTGGTTTTGCTTAACAGCTGTTTTTTGCTGTAATAACCAGATATGAAAAATTAGAAGCAACTGTCATTTCTTCACTGTAGGAGAAATCTAATTCTTCTTTTCTTTAACATAATCCCACACAGAAGTCAAACCTCTTGTCAGACTAGAGTGCTCCTACTCTCTACCCTTTTTTATGATCTATGGATCAGGTCTCTCCACTGCTGCTAGATTTTGTCAAATGATGATATTTCATTCCATCATACTTCAAAAAATTAAATGCTGTTATTATATAGTCTTCTTTATTTTGCAGTAAACAAAACACAATGATAAGGTGAAGATGCAAATAACAGTACTTTCTGAAGAGTGATTGTTACAAGTGAATGAGGATTGACATAACAGACCACAGCAGTGCAACTTGTAAAATGCAGATTATTCACTTTTTAGCTCCTCTGGAACCATTATAATCTTATATAAATCCTCTTAGTTTACAGTTCATGGATATAGGCTGTACTGCAATTTAAATGACTGAAAACCCTTACAGGTTGTTAGTTAACAATATTCTTTTCCTAAATAAAATGTCATTGTCACTGTGTATTTAAAATTCCAACACAGACAAATATCAAAGTATAAGCTCCACTGTAAGTGACCCACTTCCAGAACATCAGTACACCCATAAGAACACACATAAACCAGCTACCATATAGGGAAGGGGTGTGCAGGGAAATAGGAATCTGAGCACTCACTGCCTAAGGAGAACCTACAGCCTCCTTTGATGGAAATTCTGTGATCACACAGAAAGGAATATGTGCATCTAAAGGAAAGAAGCACAAAGCCAAGTTGTCCTGTTTTGATATGACTTATGTATCTTAAACACAAAAGAAGCACAAAGCCAAGTTGTCCTGTTTTGATATGACTTATGTATCTTAAACACAAACTAGCAAATTCACTATTAAAGCTAAACATTCATCAAATAAGACATCTCCATTGAATGTCTCATCCAAAAAGACGGTGATCAGGTTGTGTAAATTATTCTGCTAACTGAACCAAGTGGATTATATTCCTTTTCTCATGTACAATACCATTGCTATTTATATTTTGACCATGCATTTCTAAAGAATGAGTACATTTGATGACATAACACACGTTAATAACTCTTTATGCAGTTATAAAACTCTGATCTGAGGCACATAAGTGCAATAAGAACATACTAATTTGGTAGTCCATACTTTTATTTTTTCCTCCCATTTTGTATTCTATATTCTTTTAAATAATGTTATCTCATTTCATCAGTCAGTTGCCAGCACCAAACAATAAACGTTTTAGATGGTGCCCTAATAAAAGGTTAAAAATGTAACTCTTAATGTTAGATGCTGCTACAGCTTCTAGTATAACACCATGCTCACCCTACACTTAGCACTCTCCACTTTGCCGTTTTGAGGCTCAGCATTAAAGGTAAAAGGAAACAAAAGGCACAAGGAAGCTCATCCTCTCCTGCAGATAAGAATAGATGCAACATGGTACAGATCAGAACATCACAATGAATTAAACTATCAGTCTCTACCATATATAACTACCCATGAGTAGTGACAGCTTGCTTTTACGAAGAACAAGAAAAATGGCGACAAAACTCCCCATTTTTCTGTATAGAGGATGTAACCCACACTGATAGTATCCATGAGCAAAGGCTGCTCCACAGTTGTGCCATTTCATAAGAAATTTCTTGGCTTCTGTTGGGTTTTACAGTGAAATTTCAGTGCTATTTGAAACCCAGATTTAAATCTCAGGCCGAAACTTTAAAATGAGTGCCCAGAATCACCTCCTCCACAGTTAATGATATTGTTAAATAAGGAAATAAGAGCACCAGTGTCAGAGGAAACCAGGCTCCTGTTTCAAAGTGGGAAGAGGAAAACACAGAGGGGTTTGCCTACCCTGCAGAGCAGCATCAACATGAAAAGTGACATAAATCACACTTGCTTTCTTTCACAAAGCATGTAACCCTCACAGGCCCCAAGGTGATAAATGTGGAGGCTGCAGGGGAGCTGCAATGACTGTCCTCCGTATTAAAAGGGGAGTTCTGAATCACCTCACATGGACACACACCTTACCCAGCTGTTAGCCCAAAGCATACTCTGATAGTAATCAGACTGACATCAGGGTTTTCAGGCATTGCGTTAGCATACAAAGAAGCAATACATCATACTTCAATGAAAAAAAAATGCTTCTCAAGTGAGTAATTCTTATGTAGACAAAATATTTGCTGATTTGGCCCAGTATGCTTGGCACAAAGAACTCAGTGCCATAGCTGAAATTGCAAGCATATGGACTCAGCTTTACCTAATCCCTATTTGGCCAATCTTTTTTTTTACCCGTCTGGTCCTGACTGATTTGACAAGTTTACTCACTTTTCTGTCTGTCATTAATGCACTGTTGTCTCACTTGTTCTCCAGTAAATTCAATCAGGGCACTTGCTTATGAATCACCAAAAAAGAATGAAAATGTCTAATCAGAGCCTAGGACTTTCACAATGGTCAAGAGAAGAGATGGCTTAGCCCTGAGAGACCCATGATCTCTCCAGTAAAGTACAAAATGTTTTGCAGCTCTGGAGCTTTAGCAATACATCAGTCTTGCAAGAAATTTTTATTCCTGCAATGAATAATCTACTGACCAGATTGGGGGTCCCATAAAGAGGATACTGTCACCCTTCATTACAGATGCAAGAGAAAACAGATGTTAAAGTAGTCTCACAAGTATTTCAGGTGGCAAAAATGAAGGAAAGCACAGGTCATTGGAAACTTCGAAGGTTACATTGCTTTGTTGTTACATTACATTAGCCTGCTGGTAAAGCAGATAGGATTTTGCCTAGTACCTGGGGAGACTGTGAATAAACATTTGTTTTACTTCCTTAGCAGGGCTGATTCATAGTAACAATGTTTCACATAAACAAACAAAACAAAAAAACAAAAAAAAAAAAAGAAAGAAAAGGAAAGCAATCACACCTTGTACTCAGCAGGTTATCACTGAGCTGTAAGGGCTGGAGAGCGACAATCCTCTCTGCAGCGACACAAGACAACGCTGAGCAATGCAAATGAAACAGCCACTGCTCCAAGCTGCAACCAGCACGTGGACTTATCCACCCTTACAGCCTGGAGCCACTGGGAAACTGAGGCAGAGGTGCTGCAAGACTCTCTGCGACAGCCAACCAGCTCCCACAAACCCACGGGTGCTCAACACTCCAGGGAGACATCTCCATCACTGTGGAGGACAAAGAGGGTGGAAGGTAGGAATATCCGAGTTCCCTGAACTTTGCTCCTCAAAAGAGGTGCCATGGTCTTGGCAGAGGGTGAAAAACCTTGTGGAGTGTTTGCCTTTTAAATGCCCACTTCTATGTACACATCTGCCTCTTTCATATGTGCTCCGTGCAATAACTTCACCTCTATATGGGTCAAGACACATCACATCATCAGTGTTAAATTGACCAAGGCCCTCACTTGTAAAAATCAAAATGTTGTAATATTTTGTGTCTTGGGTTAGAAAAAGTAAGGCTATGCATCATGGCAGCTCACACACATGCTTGCACATTCATCCCGCAGGCTGGTCAGCCTGCAGGAACCTCTCCCCTCCAGCCAACACCTCCCCTTCAGTAGGAGCCTGCCTGGATGATGCACTTTCAGAACTACAAGTCATCTTCAAAAAGTTTCAAGGGTTTCCAGAATTCTGGGAGTTTTCATTTAGTCAGTTTTATTTCAAGTTGGGCCTTTTATCTTAAAACACAGAGTCTACATAAACAGAAAAAAAAACATATCAAAGCAGCAGCTTCTGAAGTATTGCCTTAGTGTAGATGTTGCCTTAGTGGGAAGACTATCACGTAGCCAGCCTGCTCTCTCATCCTGTCTTACCTCCCTCCCTTCTAAGAGCACACACAGGAACAGAATCACTACTAACCCTGTTTTCTGGTGTACATCACTGTGGTGCTATGGCCTCTGTCTTTATCATTCCCCTGTCTTTTTACTTCCATCCTCCTGCTGTTTGCTAAATATCCTTGATTTTTCAGGTAGCCAACTACTTTACTGATTTGTGTGCTAATATTTTTGCAATATATTTATTACATTTTTAAACACAAAAAGAACTGGAAACAGATCCTGTTTCAGACAATTAGAAGAAAAAAATAGTAATAGCACTAGTAATTTCATTATGTATATCCACAGCTAAAAACCAGCACAGCAATAATCATCTAACCCTGAATCTGTAGCACTTATTTTTGTTCTTCCATTATTCAACTCACTCTTCCTTGAGCACCCATGCCAGGCACGTGCTGTAACTTAAATTTGTATGAAACAATAAATCATACTACAAAAATTTAGACACAAAATCTACATTTCCTAGTCCTGAATATTTCCACAGCCATCAGTTTGACTTTCATGTGAGTAGGAGCATTTCATATAAGGAATGTAAACGTTAGACTAGGTAATTATAGAACTGACCTTGCTTTTCTTCATTTGATACAGAATTATTAGTCTCCTCAACTGTAATTTTATGAGACATCCTTATTGTCTCAATTAACAATCAAGGTACATCTTTGAAACTTTTACAGATGCTATAGATTACATCGATCTTTTCAATTTACACATATTGACTGTCATATCAGCTTAAACTCTGTCACAGGTAAGTGTTCACTGCAGTCAATTTGTAAACAGAACACCAAATTTCCCTTTTTTCTTTGTTTTTACATTAAAATAGAAAGATAATCGACTAGAAGTAGGAGGTAGAAAGACTAGAAGTCAGATGAACCAATTCAAATGCTAAGCTGGTGTTCAGCAAGCAGCTGTTAATGACAAAGATGCTAACGATTGAAAACTGCACCAGAGGATCATCTCTCTCATGATGTGGAATTGCACCACAGGAATCAGCATTGATACAAGCACCAAAACACGTGGAGTGGGAAGAAAAGAAAGAAAAAATGTACAAGGGAAAAAAGAAAAAGAAATAATAATATGTGTACAATGTGTGTCACATACAGGTTCCTGAACATTGTTGCTCATGATAGTATTCATTAGGTCAGTCCCTAACTAAACACGTAAGGAAAACATGCAGCCTCTGGAAAGCAGTACACAAACACAGCAGCTACCTCTGACTGCCTGCTGAGGTAAAGAAGCAACATAGTGTCCAAGGAAATCTGTAGCCTTTGTTATCCCTGCTGCTGAAGCCTTTGCTCTCTATGATCTCTGCTCCAGATGATAGGTGAATTCATGCAATGACTCCTCTTTCCAGCCCCTCTGCTGTCTGCATGTACTGCACTGGTGAGTTCAAAGCCCCACTCAGACACAGTGTGCATCTGGCAAAGACAAGGCAGGGGATTCAGGTTTGCAGAGTGCCTTTTTGCATACATCTGGATCACTCCAGACTCAGACTGCATGGCATACCATGTTTTCCAGCTGTGCCTTCTGTTTCTTCTCTTTTGACACAGCACTGCTGTTGAGGGGGACCCACTGCACCTGTGGGGCAAGACACACTCAGGAGTAGTAGGAGGAATTTGCGTTTGACAGCCTACAATAGGGAAAATCAGAACTAAAGGACTGAATCTGTACCCTCAGTTAGTTATGAGTTATTCTATATGGTAGCTACTGTGCTGTAACTCTTGAAAATTGCATGATAGAAGAAAAGTCTGCACTGCAGGAGTACAGGATAATACACTTTATCAACCCCAGAAATCCAGTTTCACATAATTGAAGTTAAAAAAACAAAAGAGACCAACCTACTTGGACTTTAATTTGGGTTACCAATCTCAATTCCATCCTGAACTTTTCCCTATTTTAACTCAAGCTGCTATAAGACAGTTAAAATCACAGTTTCCCTTGTTCACTACAGCTGGTTGGAAATATTTTGTGGATTCAGCGATTCTTAATCGTTATCACAGACAGGCCTCAAGTATGGCTTATAAGCAAATTGCACCTTGAAATATTTGCTTGTCTCACGTGGTTTGCTTAAATGCATCCATCCTCAGCAGAACCAACAGGTTCATGGTTGAGGCATTTACAGCACATCTTGCTGGGGAGAAGATGGAGAAAGGAGAGAGAAGCTTTATCTAAAACTCAGCTGAACCTGCCATAGCATCTGCTGCTCCAGCATGTACTTTTCTTTGAAGATTCTTTTACTTGTGACTCAAAGTTCTCCTCACTGACATGCAAGACAGTGTAGCAACACAAAACAATGTGCCTGGTGAGTTTTTATAGAAGTTATTATATCTTCCTGATTTACCAGCATCTCCATTAGGAATTCGGAAGCATTGCAAAAAAATCTGATAGCAATACTACTGTCTACGCTGAGATCACAGCTGCCTAAAGACTATTCTCAGTACTCCTCTCCCCCAGCTTTTTAATTGGTTTTGAATCCAAGTTGCCTCAAACTATCACCAAAAACTTAGCCAAAATCACATGCAATTAAGTAGCAATTACTCCTTCCTATCAGAAAGTTAAATTTATGAAGCACATCATGTCACAGCTAATGACTCCATTGCCTTCCATATCATATTTTGTTAAGTAATTTTCAACTTGATGTTGCACCAGTGGTCTTCAAGTGACATGGTTTGGGAAACCCTTGTGTATCAAACTACAGGACAATTACAGTCTTCTAAACAAGCAGTTTTAGTGAAAAAAAACCCATCATAAATAAGAGAAAAGCAACTCAGAACCATTTGGATCCCACTCATAAGAGAGTTTCCAGCTTGCAGCAAGAGAAGCCGCAGTATCCTTTCAATTAAAAAAAAAACTGCTCATGAAGTGCAAAACATTAGTTCCTATAGTGAGATTTCAGATATCTGAACCCATAAAAAACCTGCATAGAAGACTGAAATATTTAGTTTCAGAAATGAATTATCAGTAATTTATAGAAAACTATAATGAATGAGTTGGTGGTGTGAGGCATGGAAGCAGTACCTAGTTAATATGGTTAATGAGGGAGCAAAAGTAAAGAAAAGTTAATTTTATTAAGAACAGTCTCATGCTATTGAGCCAGCTTCCCTATGGGCAAGCAGTTTTCTTTTTCTCCTTCTCAAATACATAGAAATACTACTGAACTACATATTTAATTAAATGCTTTTTCATAAAATTTACAGATAGCAGAACTCACACTTGGTTTTATTTGAGTACATTTGATCTAGTAAATTAATTTGTTTTCTTTATTGCAGATTCAGCTCCCATTAAAGGATTTTCACAGTTCTGAAGACATGATTGTGAATCTATCATTTTATCCTTTGCACAAAGCACAATTAAACCTTAGAAAGTGATACTGGATTCACCAGCCTTTGGACAACTCATCTTCTGAGACACTTAGCAGACAACCAAGGGACTTTAGATAGCTTGTTATGCTATTAGATACAGTAAAATTCAGAAAGAATAAGATTACTATTGAAGTAACACAAAAGTATCTGGGGAGGGGTTATTAGAACACACTCATTGATGGAGGAAGTATTTAAATTGAAAAATAACCCAAGACACACAAAAAATTGCAAATGTTCATTTAACTGACCTGGGTTTCCATTTAAGGTCATCTGATGAATTCACATGAGCAAATGGGCTTTGCAAAATATTCAAAAGATTAGCATTTGTCTCTTTTTATTATCTTCAGGTAAAATATCACAATGTAATCCTATAACTTCTGCACTGAATATTTGGCACTCTAGCCTGACATGAAAAAAAGGGAGTCACACAAACAAGTGGAACAGAATAATGCAAGAAAGACTTCAGACTCCAGGTACTGAAGCTATTCTGCTGATATCTAGGCAAAATACCTGCATCCAGTGTCAGACTTAAAAGAAAGAAACTGTAATAATGCCCAGCTACTTTGTGAGAAAAGTATTCAGAAGTTTATTTTAAAGTAAGATTGCAAACCCACAGTGTACACCCCACTGTGCTAGTTACTCACGTAAGAGCCCACACATGCTCCCTTGTTCCACTGATACCATATGAGACTTTATAGGACTGGGACCTACAGAAGTCGTACCTAGGGTTAAATGTATTTGCTCAAGCTATCAGTTCAAGGAGGAGGCATATAGATTTTTTTTTAAATCCAAATAATTTTTTAAAAATTTTTTTTCTTCTCTGTATCTCATGGCTTATCCCCAACTTTGGAAGGACAAAAATACTCCAAAAATGAAGCCAGGAGGTGATACCTCCTGCTCCATAAAGTGGACAAAGAAAAGGAGGAGAGAAAGGAGGGAAATGGGAGGAGAAAAGATGAAGTAACCCACCCTCTATTTTCATAGCAATTTTGTGTCTGAGATAGTTTTCTTGAGTCCTAGTTCAGTGCTTCAATATTAACTGATATCAATATTAAATATATCAAAAACAATATAAATATTAATATTCTTGTAGAA
This sequence comes from Colius striatus, assembly GCF_028858725.1. NCBI lineage: Eukaryota > Metazoa > Chordata > Aves > Coliiformes > Coliidae > Colius > Colius striatus. Next base: position 31,717,600 of record NC_084761.1, read on the forward strand.
TATAGCTTGCCATCACATTATAAAACAAAAAAAAATAACAAACAAGCAGAGAGGTGGAAACAAAGATTTGCAACCTCTTAGTTATTAAAATATTTTTCATTGTTATGATGACTAAGAGTAACTGGTCAGGGTCTAAATTGGGAGTGAGCAACAACGCAAATCAAGTTTGATTGATTATCGATTTGTGGGAAGAGGGGACATCATAACACAAAATTCCAAAAATCACATGGCTCCAAACAACTAGGGAGCTGGAAGAGTTTTAGTGTCCTAGCCACCACTCCCCTCCCATCCATCTGCATCTCTGTAGTGCTTAGACACTCTGGAAAAAAAAAAAACAAACCCAAACACTTCTAATGGCATATTTCTCTCAGTTCTCATAGATGCAAAGTGTGACTTTAAACTTTAATTAATACAAATGGGTAGTACACATTAGATTAATTAGACATGACATTCACATTATTTAAGCCCAATATAAAATGAGATTATATCAAACATTTTGATATCCTGATCATACAAAATGTCTGATGACATCGAGCCTTGGTGACTTGCTATACATCTACTGTTTCTCAGTTCCTTATAAAAGATGGAATAAATGAAGTGAGAAGAACACTGGAAAATTCTAATAGACAAACTGACTAATCTCAGACCCCAAGGTCATAGCAAAGTAATTCATTTCTTGGCTTTTCAACAGCACATGACATGATTTATCAATCTGAGCCCAGGCTTATAAACACTATACATCTCAATAATATGTTCTTTGCACTGTGTAACTTTTTAAACAATGATAGATTGCCTGCGCTGGACTGAAGTTATTTTACAAACAGAAACAGAATATTTGCAAATGAAATGGCCCAAAATGGGAAGGGGAAAAAAAGAAAGAAGAAAGTATTATGCCAACTAGCAGCTATACTTAACTGAAAGAAATCTAACATTTTGCTGTAAAATATTTTCAGAATCCACATTTTTTAAAATCTTCTATAATTTTATACAAGTGAAATAGAAGATCACTAAAAGAAAAATATTTCTTAAGCTCAACAACACTAACAAAACCTTACACTGCCAAGGAAATAACATGATTTTGAGCTAAGGGAGGACTGTGAATCAATACCTCTAGTTGCCCACTTGATCACAGACTTCCTTGAAGTCATTAAGGAATTAAAGTCTTAGTTTCCCTTCCCTTAAAATGAAATAATATTTTTATTCTCTTAAAAGAGCCTGATCTTTGTAACATGGAGCAATTGGGCTCACCATCGCTCATACTATGGATGTAGAATATATTTTTTTTAAAAGCAGGATTCTTTTTGCCAGCATCTGATACAATCTAGCCCTGACTTTGACAAGGTTTTGAAGACATTGATGTAATGTAAAAACACTCCTGTGTTATTTTCTCATCTGGGATCTGTCAAAATTACTGACAAAGTAGAGTGCTGATCCCAGTCTCAGCCTGGGAAAGGAGGAGGGAAGTGACATTTCAGCTTGAGCTGCTTTTAGGGTCTTCATTGAAAAAACTTGATCCATTTCTTGAGACTACAGTGCAGAAGCTGAAGAATACAGATGAGCTCAAAGACTATGTATAAGAAATGAGTTTGAAAGTTCAACATGCTTAATTTCCAGCCCTCTAAATTTAATGCTCTGAGCAACACAGATCCTGTCAATTTTCAGGTGACAAATTCTCTGAGAGGCCCGGCCGTTCCTTCATTTGCTTATTATTTAGACAATACAATACAACCTCTTTTTCAGTAGGGCTGATCCTTATAATGTATGAAAATCAAAAAGATCAAAGCTGCACACAATGTGGCTGCATGAGGTTATTTTGGCAAAGCTCTGCTTCAAGGATTATTCAGATATTTGTTTTCACATAGCAATTACCGCTGACCCAGTACCCATATGCAAATCATAATTTTCAAAAGTAAAAGAAATTTGTTATTACACTTCAATATGTTGTTCCACATTTTCTAGGTAATAAAATTATTTCAGGTTCTTTTAAAATAAAAATGTACATTAAAGCAATTGAACATTGCAACCATGGCTCCTTGTAAAACAAACATCAACTTCATGTCCCTTTAGGTCCTACTAATGCTGTATGAGGGAAGTACTTTAAAAAAGAATAAAGAAAGGAGTCCAGGCTTAAAAATGAGACATCAAAAAGGGGTTTAGCAGGAGACAGAAACAGCTACTTTTACATCTTCTGATAATTGGGGTTATAATAATGTCCTTTTTGTTGTACAGAAGAAGGGACTGTGACATTTCCAAAATGAGAGCTCAGCACTGCTTTCAAAAAATCTGTTCAAAAAATAATTGCATTCACTTTCAGATCTTTTTTTTTTGTTTTTCTTTTTCCATTCTCCCTTCTAAAATTTAGAGGGTGCTTCCTTTCCATTTGGCTCATTTCCACTGTCTCTATGTCAACTCCATCTAGGATTTCATATCGCCTAAGTATCTCAGTGCCTCAGGCCCGTAGTATTTATCCTATTTATAAACCTAAATCTGCAATTTATTGTGCCTGGCCAGACTGCTGCACCTACACAGACTCCCACAGTGTTCGGAGCCCTTTCTGCCTGTACAAGCAGCCACTCCACTGAAGCACAAAAGCGGCTTTCAGACGGGCAAGGTCGTGAGCATTCCCCTCTTCCCCTGCCCCTCTCCTACATTTCCCATGGCTCTTGCTGTACTCCACCAAGCTTTCCTGGTGTCACACACACCACAGCAAACAAAGGAATCCCTATTTGGAAAACTTTCATGTCTAAAAGTAGATGTGTTCACCTTCTTGTGCATTTCAGAATATGTTCTAGGGCCCTGACCCTTATGTCTCTTACCTTCCAAATATCATAAGAGCAGAGAGGGAGTCCAGGACACACTACATTAGCAGAGGCTTAAAGACAGATCCCCACAAACTTGGGCCCTTGGCAGCTCCACTGCAACTCCTCTCCCTCCTAGAGCATTTCTGCATTCCCCTGCTGTAATTGTGTTATCGTCCCCATAACTCTTTGGGTACACTTCACCATGAGTTTACAGCAAACTGGTTAATGTGGAGATGGTGCCAGTCATTCATCTCAGCACCAGCTGGCAGTTACTTTAAAAACTGACGTACACCTGGAAATACACAACTGTGAATGATTCTCAGACAAATACTTATTTACCTTGGCACAGGCAGTGCAGAAGGCATCACCGAGCTCACCTCTGACACTGTAAGTAATTTGGATCCCTAACCATTGGCAAACATTACAAATTGCACACCTGGAGCTATTACAGCCTCTAAAGTAGTCCAAGCCTATACTTCCTTCTTCCCTTTTAAAAACAGCTGCATAATGCCTCAGCAGCATTTTATGTAACCTTTAACATACAGCATACAAGAATGAAAGGAGACAGTGTTTCAGGTTGAAAAAAAAAAAAAAGGCAACTGAGTTCTAATAAATGCCTGTAACAGCAGCACAATTAGTGGCTCTCCTAATGCCCAGGCTGAGCTTGGTGGAGGCTCAGACAGTTGCCCCTGGGACTAGTCCACACAATTCTCTTGCCCTGTATTTTGGGAACAGTAGTAAAACAGCCCCCTATGCAGCAGGACATCTTTCCAACAGAGCCATTCACTGGTAGAAACTGAACTGCTTCATTTAATTCCTCCCAATCTCTTCTACTGTATATTTGTACCTTTGCATGGAGATTGTGACCCCAGGCACTATTCTGTAAGCACTGGGTATTTTCCCTTCTCATCATGAAATCCCAAGAAGATGAGTGATGAAGGGAAGCTTCAACATCTTTGCAGCAGCGTTACACACATAACATTGAGCTGTTTTTTTCCAGAGCCATCCTGGAATACACCAAACCAGACAGGCTACGTGGCTTGACCCTGGTCCTGCATCGCAGAAGCAGCACAATTAACTTCAGCAGCTGTTAACTTGAAGAACAGAGAAACTCTCCCAAGATGGAGGCAGAAAAGAAAGCTTCTTCCTCCCTCACATCCCAGCTGCAATGGTAACATAACCCACACAACTCGTATTAGCTGTGATACAACATGTTTCAATGGGTGCTTAGCTAACAAAAAAAACCAAACCTATGCTTTTCTGCCTTAAGCAGCAGAGGGCTACATGTTCATAAATATGCACTCTTCTGACTCAAACCATAAGGAAAAAAAGTAAACATAAACAAAAATAGCTGTAATGAAAACTACCAATAATTTCAGTTAATCTCTATACAGTTAAGGGGACTGCAGAGACACATAGTTGTATGAGAAGTCCCAAAGAGTGGTATGCGTGTGTATGATTGAAAACATCACACAGTATCGATGGTAGCCACAGAGTAATTTACAAATTATATTGCTTCTAGCAAATGCTTTTGATTCCATCACCAAGACTTTGTCTCCCAACCCATCTCCCCAGAATTTCCTGAACCAATAGAAGTCTTGGACAAGAATCACTTCACTGTTTTTCTTAGTTTCACATTTCTTTTCAAGTCAGTCAGTCATATGATGATTTGTCAAAACTTTAAAAATTAAATTTAAATGTCTCTCCTCTGATTTTATACAGCATACAGATCCTTGAAAGTTAAAGCTAGATTTGCTACTGGATCATCTAGCCTGAGTTCCTCTACGTTCCAGCCCTGGGAAGTGTTATCCAGCTGCTCTCCACCATGCCAAATTACTAGTGTTTAACTAAAAACAGAGCTTCTAAAATGGTGTTCTCCCTGGACTGAAAATTGCCAATGAAAAATCCAATTTTAAATTGGTATCTGTGCTAATGATTAGCCAACCGCCTTGTGAAATGTTAATGCTGTATTTTCTACCTGCATTTGTCTGGTTACAGCTTCCAGTCATACATTCCTCAGCATACATATCCTGATCACATTAAAGAGTCTGTTAGCACACAAAACCCCTAAAAGGCACCAAAACAATGGAAATCTGACAGTCTTTCTGCCATCCTTGTTTTATCATCAATTTCTTTATAATTCTTTTCCGATCTCTGAAAAAAATACCAAGAGCACCCAGCTTAGTTCGGACTTTGAAGAAACCAATTAAAACATTTCTGCTTGCTCCCTATTAATGGTTGTTTGGCTTTTTTGTTTTTCTTTGTCTACATATCTCAGATATGCACTTTCATTTTCTCTGTGTGGAGAGTACTGGAGGTCTTCCTAAACAGTAATTTATTTGGTAACCAGCCAGACATTTGATTTTAAAAACCTAAGAAAATGATATCTACCCATTAGCAATTCATAATTTCCTCAAATAACAAAATTTGATTTGACAAGGAATATTTTCTTTAATTTTTAGGAAAGGTTAATAATATTTTATTACTGGGTGCAAGTACCAAAAACCTGTCTACTAAAATAGATCTGCCAAAATGAAACTCTTCCTAACAGGACAGCTTTTCTTTCCATATTTTACAGACAGGCGCTGTGTGAGAGTATTCATCTTTAGTTTGAAACAGACTCCTACCAATATCCCCTGTTCAGCTTAATTGGATAGGATGCTGTGCTATGTGTATTCAAGATCCTGCAACTCTGAGACATCTAAAACAAGTAGAACTAGGTATTTGATTAATATTTAAACATAGCAAAACTGCCAAATATTGCAGCAGATAAGTTTCTTGGGCAAGATTTTCCTGACAGGACACCAGTAACTTCCACTGAAAGGAGCCACTGATAGTTACTTGTATCCTGAGGGGGAGAATCAGAACCCTGGAGATCTGCTTAGTTTTCTGCTTTCTGTGCACATAAAAGCAGAATACATAACAAGGTCACGACAGGCCAAAAATAGCAAATCTTCAAGCGGTTGCAATTCAAATAGATACTAGATCTGCAGAAAAGCAAGCAACCTGATCAGCATGCAAAATTTCTGAAGATCACTACTTTTGCAGCATTAAACATTTTACAACCATTTTTCAAAAGTCGAGAAGAAACGTTAGGTACATACTTTTCAGGATTTTCCACTTCTTCAGTAACAAAATTGAGGTAAAACCTAGAAAAGAGTTATAAAATGTATTAGAAGGGCTTGATAGATTTTGATTCTGTACTTCTTTCCCAAAGAAACAAGAAGATACTTTTAGTTAAGCACTGCTGTTAATTATAGTAGACTTTGCAGACCCATGTTTGGATTAAAGAGAGTGTGAGATTTAACCTTTCCTCAACCCCATGCTCAGGAGGACAATTCTCAGAAAAGACAGCAAAGCAGAAAAAAGAGAAGACCTATATAATGTCAATGTGAAATTTATTTTATTTTTTATTCCTCTGTCATGTCAGGTAAATTGTGGTTTACCCTAAACTATACACAAACACACAAGCACCTTCAAAAGCCCACATTCCCTTCATGACTCTAGCTTTTTACAATTTCAAGTTATACTGGCAAAAATTCTTATCATGGTACTCAGCAAGGACTTCTCAAAAAATGAAAATAAATGAAGCCTCAAAAAACTCTCTCCTAAACCCAGGATTTTGACACTAGTGTGTCATATACAATCACAAACCCAGGCTGCTAATCCTGTATGCTCTTGCACAACTTCCAGTACAGGTTGCACTCTGGTCATACTCCAGCAGCATGCAAGAGACAGCGATGTATGGGAATTCATAGGTACTACTCACTGGGCACAGCCCTGCATACAAAGCAACTGTAAGCCTCAAGGTCACTGAACTCTCTGTTCTGCATTTATTAGCACTAGATCTGTGCATCGCCAGATCACACAGATGTGCCTGGCTCAGATACAGGCACAAAGTCACATCCTGGCTAATTAAACAGGGCAGTCAATATCAGGCTTATGTTGGCTTTCTACTCTTATACAGGAAGACAAATGATATCTGACCCAACAGTGCTACAACAAGTAAACAAATAGTACCTGATCTGGCAGAAAGTCTGGGCACTTCTCTCCATCATATGTCTTGTACCATATCTGGGTTAGCAGAAAGAGTTAGTGCTGGCTCACAGGGTTTTGGTTTTTGGTTTTTGTTTTTTTTTTTTTTTTAAAGTTATTTTGTGACCAAGCATGAAATTCTGTAAAACTAGATTTGCCATCCCATACAACAAGGTCAGTACTTGTTCTAAACTTACTAGTGCACAGAGCACAAAAGAAGAGGTTGGGATAGTTCAAAAGAGAGATGGTTTCTGATGAGAAAGAGGTTCAGGTACTTCTTTCTGGACTTATTTCTGCTTCTATTCAGAATTAGCTTGACCACCCTGCATCAGTCCTTTCACTGGTGCAAAGACATGCTTCCTTACATTCTATACTGGTCTTTTTTCAGCCAACATTTTATATACTATTCAAATAGTCCACACTTGCTTGTCAAAGGATGAGCCCACACATACTTGTGGTTTGTTTTTTAAAGCTGTATCATTAAAAGTTAACAGTCTTACTGGCTATGCCTAAAAATCTGCCTGCATCCTAGGACACACCACCAGCACTTGCAACACTCCTTCACATTCAACTCACTGGATTGATTTAGTCTCATGAAACGGATAGTGCAAGGGTATTGACACTTCACTTAATGGTCTGCTCCTCTCTGCTCTGAGGTAATCAATTTGAGCTGTGACAAATAGGCAGCTAGGAAGAGCCACTAGGCAAATTAGGTCTTTGCCTGATAATTTCTTTTATAAGTAGCAAATAAGGACCTTGAAATAAAGCCAGGAATTGTAAAGGAAAATAGAGATGATTTTTATCACAGGAGTTTGGAACAGTAGGTGGAAAATGGAAAGAAACAGGAAAGAAGTAACAGAATAACAGTATTTTCGATGTAGCATTTTTACAGTAAACAAGCTCTGCCTCGGTGACAAGTAATATTAAAAAGCTTTTAAAATTGCAGTCATACAAAAATGTAATAGGTTAATATTTTAAAAGTGAGAAACTATCACATTTATGGATATGAGAGACAGAGGTGGTTATAAGAGAGAGAGGGAAGAAGGTAGAGACTGTCAGCATAATAAGTTCCATTTCTTTGAGGCTTCAAAATGCCAGGCTCTTTTCTTATGTATCTATCACAGATAAAGGCTTTGGACTCTCTTGGGTTCTCCCCACCCCCGACACCATTTAATATAAAAGTTCTGTTCAATGCTTCAATGTGCATGTTTATAATGCTTCTGCAACTGGGAAGTTACAGACAGGCAGAGAACTCAAATACTCAGCCCATTGTCCCTCTGAATTAAATAAATAACAGCCTTATCTCTCATCCCTTGCCTTTGTGTGAACTTGGCTGCCTGTGAGTCTATGGAAAGGAAAGGGAAGACCTTCATACAAAGCTATCTCAAAACAAGCCCACTCTATGCATTGTAGTCTTCTTTTTTTTCCCCCTCACACTGCTGCTTCAAAAGCACGATGGCACCATGCAATGTGGAGGCCTCGCTAAGCATAAATAAATCGTAAGGCAGATTTGAAGAGTGGCAGCACCTTTCAAACCAGTTGCTGTGTACTTTGGTGGGAGAGAGAGAAAGAACTTGAAAGAAAGTTCTGAGCAGGAGACTTAAAGGCAGATTCTCAAACCTTTGCTTGCAGTCAATAGCACTTGACTTCTATGGAAGCCAGTTGCACTTCTTGTTAAGTGAGGTCCAATTCTCCCAGAGCAAGAGGCATAAGAATCTAGGAGGATTTGCCTTGTTTTGTGGTTTATATTGATGTTATTGTGATTTGCTTCTTATTCTTCAAATACTGCTTTTTTCAAAGCAAAGGCTGAGGAGTCCACACAGCATCGTAATCATTCACAGATTTGTGTTTCATTTAATCATGGACTTGTTCAACAAAAATTAAAGCTTCATTATACCTTTTATCAAAATACCTAAAGAAAAATTAAGAATATTGCTTCTTGCTGACTTTATTTCTAGTTCTGAGAACAGAAATAAAAATCTGATTTTGTGTGTATGTGTTCAGCACAAGTTTACCTATTGTACGTTGGAGAAGAAAAACTTTTCCAGGAGCTACTTGCAGAATAACTGCTGAGCATATGGAAAGGTGATGAGATGCACCCTCACTACATGATGTAGTTTGGCAAAAGATGTAGAACATATAACTCAGTCCTTCATATATACAAATGTCTTTGTTAGAACATGTTAATGTTAGTTTTCAGGACAAATACTGATAGGCTTCAACAACTTACCAGCCTGAATAGGCATACATTCCTGAATAAAAAGCAAGTGGTAATCCCATAACACTGGCATCGTTCCCCGCAAAGGCATTTTTAAAGTGCTGTGTTTCTCCTGCAATGTCAACAAAAATAATATTGCAAAACCAGGTCTTTGGTCACCTACTACTTTAAAACAAATAAATATATCACACCATGGAACATTTAATCACCCAATAGTTCACTCACTTCAAGTTCTGCCCTTGATCCTAATTTCTGACCCAACCCTTGCAGTCATAATCTGCCAGCAATTATAAAAGGTTTTGTGGCGTCCTCAGTCATGCAATAGCAGAATTTGACCTATTAGGTTTTTTTCAAAGCATTCTGAGCTTGATGACACTCAGTGCACTGTCATCTCCAGCAGTGACTTACATCAACATGAAAGTACAGAACGAGCTCTGTAGCTTTTGCTGTGGAAAATTTCACTTGTTTAACACTTTAAGCAGAAGGAACATTACTAACATTTCACTCACAAGCAACATTTTTAAAGTAAACAAACCCAATATCTTAAACATTTCTGCCATTGAAAAATTTAGTAACTCCCTACCACATTATAGTCAGTACTATGTTAATATTATACTAAGAATTACATATCTATAAATGCAAACATAAAAGAGCTGTTATGTTGTTGTCCATTTACAAAGTTCTCTGTGGCTAGTTAAGACCTCCCTACAGTATCCCAGATTTCCTGAGCAATAATTATGCTCCTCAGCAAAGGAGTAGGAAGAAGCACAATTCTTTCAGACTTAAATTAGCAATGAGTCAAATCCTCTACCTTTTACTCATTTTTTTACTGAGCTTTCAGTCAACATTTCCATTAATGTGAAGGCTTTTGGGGTAAGGAAATAGCTGGGACCAGAAGAAGTTCCCAGTGGGGAATTAGGGATACTATCTGAGCTAAGAGCAGCAAAACTCTTTCAAATATGAGTTTGGTTTGTTCCAAAGGTCTAGGAAAAATGGAGCATATGAGAAAAGAGAGAAATTTAGCACATAAAAAGAAGTGAAGGAAGAGGCATTGCAACTGCTAGAAAGGAAGTGAAAAACAAGAAAACAGAAATCATGAATCAGGAGAGTATTACACAGCAAAACTTTTTTTTCAGAGTTTACTGCTAACCACAGAGACATGTCTGCCCCTGAGAAACTGAGCTCACCACGGAGCCTAATGCTATGCTGTTGGCTAAGATGGGAGGCTTTGTGAAGCATCATAAAAGAGCATCCCCAGGGACAGTGCCAACAACTGTGATAATTTCTGTTAGATAAAAATCTGCCAAGAATTCATTAAAAGTGCTCTCCATTCTGACCCTCTGCACTGAACAGCTCCTGTGCTTTGTGTGGTTATTGTCTAGAGTTCTTGTAACAAGAGTGAGCTGGGGCTTGTCACTATCTCACATCCACTGCTGATAGGGCTCTAATGGAAAAACCTCTTTGGGTTGCTGAGCACATGTGAGGGAAAAGAGTTTCTCTGCCAGCATGGCTTTGCCCAAATACCTTGCAAAAAGCCAAGGAAAGGCCTGCTCAGCCATGTTTGTGCTGGGTACTGCTGGGCAGAACAAAGATGTGTTTTCACATTCTTTGCTTATGCAGCAACGTTTGGTGAAGTCTGTAGAGTAATTCCGTCTCTCCAAACACTTTTGCTTCTGTTTCCTACACCTGGGTTTGCCCCAGGCTATTAACTTTAGCTGTATGCTTTAGTTTTTCACTTGAAAGAAGTAAAGCATACATGCAGCATGAGCATCCATTATTTGCATGCAGGAAGACTATGAAAGCAATAGCTAACTATAGTTTCTCTTCCCAGTACACCAACTTTAACTTCACAGTTTACATCACCAAAGTGGTAGAACAGCATCCACGATAGTGTTTCTTTCATATATTTCACAATTCTGTGCCCCCTCCACACCACATACCCAGTACCAAAGTGGACTAGGCTCTAGTTCAGTTAAAGGAGACATATTCTGCCTGAACTAGGCATGTGCTTTGAGGAGAGTTATGCTCAGTTGTCATTAAAACCCATCCTACTCCTTTCACAAAGTTCATGCCAAAGGTAAATTACAAAGAGCAATCCTGACACTCCTTTGAAAAGTCTGAGCTGAATAGACTCATTGGCATGCTGAAGGAAATACCAGTTCACTCCAGTGTAGTTCCACTTCTAATCAATTATATGACAGTACAGGGCTTCAGTTAAGCAAGCACAGACTAATTAAGAGATTTTGCTGTTATAGGCATTATTTAGTGAAGGCAGGTGGGGAAAGACTGGGGAGTGTAAAGATAAAAGCACTTTAAAAGCATTTACTTTTCATTTCATACCTTTAATTAGCTGGATAACTCCAGGGACTATAATTATCAGAATCGCTACAAGCTTGCAAAAGGTGAGGAAAATCTGAATACGGGCACTCCAGCTGACACTCATGCTATTCAGGACCATCACCAGTGCTGCAAGGGGGAGAAGAAAAAAACAAATCAAGAGTTAGAAAGAAATACTGGTACCACTAAAATCACCACAAAATTTTGCCAGCCCAGAAGCCACACACATAATAGATCCTGATACATTCCTGATAACCTTCTCCTGCTGCTGCCCTCCCACTTCTCACATTAGCCTTCCAAATGCTGCATCAAACCTTTGAGCTGACTCCCTTTGTTTGAGCCACTGTGTGGCCCATCCATCTCTCCATTTTCCACTTGGCTCATTCCACACCAAATTACTGCTCCATTTACCCAGAATCATTAGATGCTGGTAGGTGACAGGCTGACAGGAACCTCCCTTGGATGAAGAAATTGCCCAATCCCTGTCACTCCAGATTTCTGTATCAGTGCAGGTTTGAGTAAAACTTTGTATTTTCAGAAAACAATAACAATTAAACAGAATCATACTAAACTTTCCCCCTTCCCCATGTAGGTCCTGCATAAATTTATCACTCACAACCTCATTCACACACACACCCCCACACACCCTTTCCACTCTTTCTCCTCATTTATTGCCATATCACCAGAGATGCAGGAGAGACAGAGAGCAAGTAACATGTCTGTCCTTGCTGGGAACTGGTGAAAAAACAGATACCTTTTACTTCTTGAAAACAATGCCCAGGTCTGCACCTCAACAATACAGAAAGGTATGAGAAGGGCTTTTACATCCTGCCTGCTTGGCTTCCATCTCCTTCTGGGACAAGGAAGGTTTCTTCTGGCCTTTACTATAGCATTGACTGATAGGAAGATGGTAAGTCTTATTATTTGAGTGCCAGTTATTTTAGCTTATTTAAACAATTACCCTGGTAAAATAGAATCAATAAAAGTGTTCAGATATATAAAGAAAAAAATTACCTAAAGAATGGAAAAAGTGAGTCATTTGATTAGATAAAAAAATCCCTTTTCCCCTTTGCTGCAGGGAAAGGCAAATGTACTCAAACAAGCCTGCTCTTTCATCTTCTCTTTCTTGCCATCATATGGAGATAACGAATTAGCTCCTCATCAGAGTCCTCCCATACTTCAAACTCTCTCAAGAGCACCAGTTTGTCTGTATCATCAATTATATCACACACCTTGGGACACATAAAACCACAGGTTGCTATCTCCCATGACAGTCTGAGAGCTCTGTCTGAGCAACACTGTAAATCTGGCACGGTACAAGCTTTCTGACAGCAAACCCCACTGATTTATCCCAACTCTCTTACACAGATTCTGTTCACTGGTACAGCCAAAAAAATATCATAAAGAATTCTTCTCAGTTTAAACCAAAGTTTAAACCAAAGTTTAAACTGGGTTTAATGGAAAAGGGAAAAAATTCCAAGTAACCTGGGTTCCAATGTGCTGTTTAGAATTTTCTAAAAGAATTAAAATTCTGGGAGAAAAAAAAAAAAATCTGTTTTTTTTAATATTGGAAAGAGAGTGACCCACTCTCAAATGAACGAAGACAGTGATCCACTCTCAAATTAACAATTTACCAAATCTGAAACATTACTTAATGTGAATTTTTCACCAAAAAAGAGATCTTAAAGTTCAAAATATTTTTCCAGTTCTGTATTTCACCATAGTTCAGAACTGAGATAGGCTTTTCTAAGTCACAAAGAGATCACTTGGAGTTCTGCAAAGTATCACTTGAGATGCAATACTTTTTTTTCTTTATTACTTCCTTGTATACTTTGCAGGAAAAATAAAATCCTAGGGCCTGATTATTTACTCTACTGTATAATACTACCCTGACACGGCTTCACTCATTTGAATGTTGAAAGATCCCATTAGGTTGCTCCTGAATATTAGCACTGATAGAGGTTCCTCCTCTTTTCCTAGGGCTTGATTACCAGGAAGGTTAACAACTGTCATTTAAGCAAAATGTATTTAAAGTATTCATTTGACCAACAGTGTTTAAGTTATAAAAGAAATCCTAGTGTCATAAACAAACACTAGTTTATGTCAAATTTCTTAGAAAGTTATGGATATTGTGCTTCTCTTTCCCAGAAGACAAAGCTCAGGAAGGGATCTGGCCACAAGAATAAACCAAGGAAGAATTTCATGTGTAAGAAAGTTTTGCAATTTGACATCCAGCTTATTCAGAGCTCAAGCTCACTGCAGCAATCAGCCTGTTGCCTTACACAGGTCAGAACAGGTAATGTGAGCATTGTCCTTACAAAGAGCCCTCCTCAGGGTTTTCTAACACATTGGTTTCACCTTCCTGATACACATATAAGAATGTCATTGAATGGCAAACTAATATGAACACTAATGTCAGCTCACACAGAAACTCATAACCTTCCTGCTGGCCAGTCACACACAAATCACAAGCCCAAAATCTGTGTAAGAGCTACACTGGCTTGAAAGGAAAAATTGCAGGCTGGTATTTTCATGAAGTGTTAAAATCTTCTCCATCCCCAACTATGAATTCAGGCCAGCCAAATGTTTCATCTGAGGCTTTCTAATAAAACAGTAAAAGCAGAACAGTCACTGCAAGGATCTTCATTTAATTGGGAAGCTGAAGGGATTATACACCCACAGTCAGTCCAGTGCACGTGCGCTAGTTTTGATGGTACTCTGTAAGAGTAAGCCCTTTTCAGAGCAGCAATAAATACCGTTGCTCAGGTTGCAGGGCTGAGACTTAAGCTCTTAGAAGATTTTAGACCAATTGGGTATTTTTTAAAATTTCATTTATTTATTTATTTATTTAGTAGGCTATGAGAACTTACAGTCTTATAATAGTGTCAGCAGTTCTATGTGCATATCATGTATGGGTACCATACTGGTTGTGTTAGCAACTGGATAATGACAGGCAATGGAGGAGTCAAAAGAAAGCTACTAAAGAGCAGGAAAAAGATGAGACAACCGTGACGGAATTCAAGAAGGAAATTATATCTTGGGACTATGGTCATTATTCAACACCTCTATTCTATGAATAGGGCCTTATGGAGATCCTTCAAGAAACTGATTGCAAACGCTTTGATACAGGATCACAGCAAAGATCAGAAGGACGCAACAGCTCCTCAGACAAAAGAACAATGAAGGAAGGACTCATCTCTAACTTTGCTAACTAAAAGTCAGGCATCTAGTGTGGCTGCATCCTCAATGAAGATACAGTTACCTCCAGAGAATGAATATCAACCTCTTTCGGATGCCTACCTCAGATGAGTTGCCTTCAGGAAGTGTCTTTCCCTCTTTCTCCACTAATTCTATGGGGAGCATAGACAATTGCCTTAAACTAAACCCCTAATGAAAAGTGAGATGAATCCTGACCAAGGAGAGTATGGAAGGAGAACAAAATGGGGTTCATGAGCAATCAAACACAATGGCCACACCAATCATGTTGCTTTTCACAATCTTTTTCTTTCACACAGCCACAGCTATAGATGGATAACAAAATCTAATGGGAGAAGCAGCAGTAAGCGTTACATCCTGGCCTACTTTTCAAGAATATATGAACCACTGCCTCAGCAGGAAACCAATGAAACTGCCCTCCTCTAACTTGTCAGGCTTTCAGACTCAAGGCATTCACACAAACTAAAAAAATACCCTCAGCTTGTACATCCTAATGCATCAATTAAAAGGAAGTCACAGTAAGCACAAATGCATCTATCAGAAGAGATTATGCTATCCTGTCAAGCCAAGAGGGGTCTTAATTTAAACTGTTTTTCTGAAGACTGCCAGGGGTAGAGAGCATAAAGTCTGCCATAAAGGGCAGGGGGGTGGGATGGGAATGTAAATAACTGTAACTGTAGATTCATATAAACACTAAATTTATGCCAAGAAAGCTTTGGATGGGAATATTTGCCAGTGATTGCTGACAGATCTGTACAGTTGACCTTGGATTCTAAGCATAATATCCCCTCTAACAGCCATAGTTTGGAGTATTTGAAGTTTTTAGGGGGAGACCTCCAAAAAAGGATAAAACTGATAAATTATTGCAGAATAAAATGCCCAAAATAAATATTAATGAGTATACCAAGATGATCAGGGGACTGGAACATCTTTCATACGAGGAAAGGTTGCAGGAACTGGGGCTGTTCAGTCTAGAAAAGAGGAGACTGAGGGGGAATCTCATTAATATTAACGAATATCTAAATGGTAGATGTCAGGAGGTTGGGACATCCCTTTTTTCTATTGCATCCAGCAACAGGACAAGGGGTAATGAGATGAAGCTGGAACACAAAAAGTTCCACTTAAACATAAGAAAAAACTATTTCACTGTGATGGTGATGGAGCCCTGGCACAGGCTGCCCAGGGAGGGTGAGGAGTCTCCTTCCTTGGAGGTCTTCAAGACCCACCTGGATCTGTTCCTATGCAACCTGATCTAGGTGAACCTACTTCTGCAGGGGAGTTGAGCTAGATGATCTCTAAAGGTCCCTTCCAACCCCTACCATTCTATGATTCTATGATACAAACTTTAAACACATGTGTAAGTTGGTAACTTGTTTTCAGGCTCCCAGTTTTTAACAGCTGAAACCTATCTATCTGTTTTCTGTTATGAAGGCCAAGTAACAAGATTAGAACAGGCTCAGTTAAGATTTGGTATGTATTTGGGTTACATATTGATAGTATGGTACAATACCTGTGCACAGTATAACTTACCCTTTCATGCTACCAACACATTTAAGCTTACTATTAGGAAAATAATTAAAAGATACAAATAAAGCAATATATTGGGGGGAGTGGGGGGGTTGCACCATCTGGATAAAACAAATATGGAGAACACTAAAAGCTTCCTCTTAAAAGGAGAAATTAGTTTTTAACTCTTTCTCCTAAAACAACTGTCTTCACATCAGAACAAAGGTAGACAGGACCCCTTCTGCTTTGTGTCCGGGAGGTGCTGTGTCCATTTCAAGTAAAGCTGGGCATTTAGAAAGCCCTGTCTCCTGTTTGTATTTTCTTCCACTGTGCTTCCTTCTGCTGAGGCACATCCGTGTTCTCTCTCCTCTATCTGGCCACTGATTTTCGTTAAAAATGTAGTTGTTAGATATCTTCGAGGTGACTTCTTTCAGTTGAAATGACTGACTTTAACAAAATTTTACAGCAAATCAATGGACAGTGATATGCATACCCAGTACTTGCCTAGTTTTTTCTCCTCATGGAGATTCACTTGAGAAATACCACATGAATTACAGTGATTTCTAAGTTTGAAAAGAACACGTAATCTTTGCTTCAGAGTTTCAGAATACTGGGCTATCTGAAGAGAACCTCCACAAAGGCATCCATCTCCCTACTGAGACACTGAAATGTTTTGGGTTGTTGGATTTTTTTAAATAAAAACAACCAACCAAGAAGTCCAAAGCACCATATCATGGAACAGAAAATTTGCTTCCACAGATTGTTCAAAATTGCTGAGAAGAGATGTGGTATGGAGGGGAATTTTGTGCCCAGCACATACCTTTTTCTTATAAATAATAAACCAAGAACAGTTGGGTTTTTTTAAAAGTCAACATCTCCAGTAGCTTCATTTCAGCTCTTATCTGATCTACACCTTCTCTGCAGCACTGTTATTCCTTTTTCACCACAGAGGACCCGGAATGGTGGAGAGCGGAATGGCTTGTAGTCCCTCTCCAAGAAGTAGTTGTTTGCAGCTTGTAGAGGAGCAATGGTATTTGCCACTCCCCATCATACTCCTGGTTGCATCCATCTCAGGCAACCTTTTAATAATAGGCTTAAATTGCTCAAGAGGACGTTTTGGGTTTTTTTTGGGGGGGGAGTGGAACTAAGAGAAAAGCTGTATTATGACAAGGATAGAAAAAAAACGGGCTAAAGTATTAGGTGAGGCCTTAAAAATTCCTTCACAGGAGGTTTTAGGACCAGTTTAGACAAACATCTGTCAGAAATTGTTTAGACACACTGATTGGTTTTGGAGACAGGGAATCACCTGGAGATTTTTCAAAATTTCTTTCCGTTCTTTCTAGTATGGTCAGAAATGACAAGGTTAAACTATAGAACAAAGTCTCAGTTTAACGGTGCTTCCCACTACCTTTCCCCTCTCCTGTGCAATAAAGACAAATCACAGTGAGGATTCTGTCACCAGGCACAGGAGGAAAAAGGGCCCAGTAACAGATAAGAAGGCAAAAGGTACATCAGCTCTCTTTCTGACTAGCCTAAAATTTTCAGTAGAAGCAAACACTGCTTTTGACATCATTAAATTGGATTATAAGATCTTCAGGGATCCAGTGTGTCTGTTCAGCACAACAGCATCTTAATCTTACCTATTGCTCTGCCTACATGAACAATACAAAACATTCATAAGAATTTCCATCACAACAAGCTAATTCTTACCATACAAGAACAAGTCATATACTCTGGGATCCCTGAGCTTAAGTAAAGCATATGATCAAAAACTACTACAAAGAGCATACTGCAAAAAATAAAGCATGTCTGACGTTACTGTTTTTCTCAGCTTTCATTCACTCAGTTGCCAATTTCCTATAAAAATCCGTTCTTTTAGGGAAACAACAGCTCACTCTACCTGTGCAACGGCCCTGCATTCACCATAGGAGTGGTCTGCTGCAAACTCCCCTCTCCCTTTAGGCTGCAATTATTTCAGAATAACTCCACCTCCCCTGCAACGTTACTTCTTTGTTTAATTACTCTTTGAAGCTCTGGCTTATCAAGCAAATTTTCAATTAAATTAAAAGCAATAAAAATCTATTTCAAATTGTTCACTTGTTTTGCTGGAATCACACGCACTTAACAAAAAGCTTTGATGAGCCTTCACTTAACATTCCTTCTGTCTCAGTGACCTTGAAGTTACCGAACATCTGTTTCACCCTTATCTTACACTGAAGTATTTCAGACAGCTGTAGCTATAAAAAGTCATTGACCTCAAAATTCAAGCCCTTAATTTAATTATTCCTATGAATTCTATAGTTTGTGCATAATAAGTGAGAAAGAAATGTGATCATGTACTGCTTTTTTTAACAGTCCTGACTGAAGAGAACTCATACCAGGAGACCTCCCACACAAAGCCACAGTAACCTGGAGACTGGAAATTTCAATGTCAATTGAACTCCCTACCCCAAAGAATGAAAAATTCATGTGAACTTATTATTGTGCAAAGCTGAAGGGGTCTCCTGTGTGCATTTGATCATTTTGCAAGTCTTAATTCCTTTTTCCGGTTCTTTTGTTTCCTATACCTGCACTGGCCAAACTGAAAGGAGCAATCTCTTAGTAATTACTCAGGTCTACTCTTCACTCTTCTCTCAGCACAGCTGAATGTGAATATGTGCATATGTGTGAAAGGCAAGTCAGCAGCAGTTACCAGACAGAACTGGACACAAGCCTCTAGAGCTACAGGCACTTGCCCCTAGAGTCCCATTCACAACACAATTTGTGCCTTCCTGTTTCATCCAGAATCCCACACCAGCCTAGGAACACTGTATAGCTCTTGGTCTCAGAGTAGCCTTCTATCTTCCAATTATTGGTTCTCTGTAACCCTGAATGGTCCCCTTTACATTAATTGCAAAGTTAGCAAGAGCAGGACAAGCTGCTTAATACAGATGTGCATTTTCACCAAGCTGTACATCCTGCTCCCAAGGTCATCTGTTGGGGACTACTTCCTGAACGACAAGTACCTCAAGAAGTTTTTACTGCTATGAAGGACAAGAATGGAACTAGGAAAAATAATCTCATGTAGCCTATGCTCTACTCAAGAGAACTACATTTCTTCATGGCATCATACTTGGCACTCAATTGCCTCCTAAAACAGAGGTAGAGCAAAGCACTAAAAATCGGGTAATCATTCTTCCATATCTCTGGCACTGGCTCACCATCTCTTAGGGACTGAAATTGCTTCTACAAAAGTAATGAGAGTTCTGCCACTAATTCAAGTGGCAACAGAATCATCTTTGGCAATAGATTTTCCCTGCCATTATTAAAGTCTGCTATTCTTTTTACTATTGCTTATGTTCACAAATACACATATCCAGGCAAAAACTCACAGTGATGCCCTTGGCATCAGATGCACAGTGATTTTCAAATGATTCACATCAAAGACTATCTGTTCACTGCGTGATTACTTTTTTTTTTTTTCAATTTACATCATCTTTACCCTTCCCTGAAACCTAAAATTGGATACTTACTGATGCCAACAGCTGTAACAAGTTTAATCGCAAGTTCTGGGATTTCACACTGCATAAAGAAAGGTTCCAAAATGTAACGTCCAAATGCCAACGATATCACTGCTGTGGCAGCAGGGCTAAAGCAAAAACAACAACAAAATCACAAAATTAATCTGCAACAGTACATAGATAATATTCTTACAGGATCATTCTGTAGCTTTACTATCACAGAACTGTGAACCACACTTAATTTTGTTTCCAGGTTGTAACTATGCAGCAGGAAACCATGAGTAGTTTAGTTTTACTCGGTGGTTCTGATCTTGACAGCAACACCTCTTGCTACAATTACTCTTACAGCTTCCATGTTGTGAAGCAGTCCTAAAGAGAAGGAAAAGATATCTACAGAAATCTTCATTCACATGGGCAAAACCCTGAGTAGAAGTTATTGAGGACTGAATTTGAGTGGCCAGGTATATATTATTCCTCAGAGACATAGGCAAATTAAACTAAGTTACGAATTTTCCTCTACTGCAGTAAGAATGCAAAATCTACCCAGGTCTGCTATTAAAATCTGAGAAAAAGCAAAAAATTAATTAAAATTTCCTAAAATGCAAACAGATTTTGTTCCTTTTGGTGACTAATCACTTCCTAGCACTTCAAGCAAGTGCAAAAATCCTCAGAGTACAGAAAGCACCTACCATGAAATAGAGAAATGCAAAGTAAGGCATGCAGTTATTGTATTCAGACATTTGAAATACTAATAATATCCATATATTCTTTCTCTTTGAGATAAGCTAAACGTTTGCCAGAAGTCTTAACATTGACACATATTAACAACAGATTTCCCCGTGCCTCAGATCAGACACTACAGTTCCAGTGGTCTGTTCACGTTTAATTTGGGAGGACACATTCACCCTTGATAGGACAGCTGGCAGCACCTATGCTTCCTCACACACTCAAGCACAATAAGGTCAAAAAGGCAAAACATTCTGCCTCAAAGAATTTTTTAGTTAAACAAGAGTCAATGCAAATTTCTTGGGAAAAAGCCTACAGCATTTAATAAAACAATGCCTCACCTTACAGAACATATAGTTCATAGAATCAAATGAAAATGTTATGGAACAGCATAAAAATTCTGCAGAGAAGTTATTATTCACCATTGAACAATAAAGGAATTTTCCACAAGAGAGGAAACCTTTGAAACAAACTTTCTTAGTGTTATGACTAAACCAAAATGTCACACGTTGCATTGGACCAAAATGAAGAGAACAGAGCATAGAACAGAACTTTCTCTGAAAGTTTCTGTGTGGACAAGTGAGAGCTGCAGCTTGTGCGTTCCCCCACTCACAAGGACTGTTCCTCTCACTGGCCAACAATTGGATTTGCAACTTTTGGTCCCTGAGTGAAGGCAAATGTCCTCTGTACTGGGTTTATACAGAGGCATAACTGGCTTTATCTCGTTGCAATATCTCTAATTTACATATGAAAATCACCAAGCTTTTGGCTTTTTAAACACCGCAGCTTGCCAAAAGTAACTTGATCTGTCTAGATCAGATGAAAGATTAGAACTTTGGAGCTTTCCCAGAGTTTTTTCCTCAATCCCAGCCCCTTTGCCAAAACTTGAACTTTTCCCTCACACAATTCTATGATTTTAAGAAAGGCCTTTTTGAAGAGACAGCCACTGCTATCCATGCAACTGTGATATTAAAAATATAGCTCCTAAATTATAACTCTAATAAATAGCTATCTCTCTTGTATTCCCATGTTTGGGGAGAGGCTTAACTGTCAGCATAGTCAATCAGTTAAGTAGAAGTTGAAGGAACAGAGCATTTTCCTTTTGACTGCATTCCTAGGGGGAAGCCAGCAGTTCCCTAACACCTTTATGTCCAGAAGACAGAAGCACATTGGCAGCTTCTATCAAGTGCAAGTAGCACAAAAATCCACTGGGTACATGAGTGTATGTAAATGAGTTCCCAGCACCTACAATGCCCCAGCACATACCTCAGGTGAGTCAGTCACTTGGCAGCACACTCTCATCCAATCTCTGTTTAGCAACCACCACAGTTAAGTGCTACAGACAATGCCTTCTCACAGTTATCTTCACTTGCTTGAGAACTAGCTTTTCTTTTTTCTTTCCTTTTTTTTTTTTTTTTTAAAAAAAAGAAGTATGTAAATATACATACAACCTGACTGTACTGGATGAGAAGCAGCACAGCGTAAGGCCCATCTAAACAGCAGATGATGCTGCCACAGTTTAGTCAGTATGTTGGCAGAGCTTAAGAATCATACACATCTGCAGTATCATGTCCAGTTCTGGGGTCTCCAGCTCAAGAGTGATAGAGAATTTCTGGAGAGTCCAACAGAGGATATTCAAGATGATCAGGGGATTGGAACATCTTTCTTATGAAGAAGGCTGCTGGACCCAGGGCTGTTTAGGCTGGAGAAGGCTGAGGGGGGATCTTATCACCACTTATGAATACCTAAAGGGTGTGTGTTGAGAGGATGGAACAAGGCTTCTTTCTGTAGCACAGTGTCAGGACAAGAGATAATGGGCACAAGTTGGAATACAGGAAGTTCCATTTGGATATGAAGAGAAACTTCTTTCCTCAGGTTGAGGGAGCCATGACACGGGCTGTCTAGGGGAGTTGCGGAGTCTCCTTCTCTGGAGGTTTTCAAACCTGCCTGGAGCAGTCTTGTATGACTTGATCGAGGTGAACCTGCTTTAGCAAGGAGGTTTGACTAGATGATCTCTAGATGTCCCTTCCAATCCCTACCGTTCTGGGTTTCTATGACATCCTGTGTGAAAAAGCAGCTTAGCCAAGAAATGTGTGTGCAATTTCATCTACTGGGAAAAAAAAAAAAATCATATTCATCTTGTTTAGCCAATTACTTTACCAATGCAGGACTTGGATATAAAACTCTACATAGAGTTTCAGCTGCACCGCTCTGATCTTTGCAAGTTGTAACAAGTACAGAAACCACTGACGTTCCTTCCCTTGCAAGATGATTATTTTCTGGGTGTGGGGCAGATCACAATGACTAAGAATGTTTTCATGACACTCCTGGGACACTGCCATATGTAAAATACAGTAATTTCGTAGGGAGTAGAATTTATGAAGCCTGGTTTCTTGTGGGTGTTGGTGCCTAGGTTAAAAGGTCTCTCTGCCTAGTAAGGAGGAGGTTAAGAGGGGGATTTCTAACACTACTCTCTTTTGTTGATTTTGTGACATATAATCATAGAATCATAGAATGGTAGGGGTTGGAAGGGACCTTTAGAGATCATCTGTTCCCAGCATTGCTTCTCATAGTGAAAACATATGCCTCTTTCCTCTGTTTTGTTTTTCTTTTTAGCAAAAAAGTTGCTATGATTAAGACATCTGCTCTTTCATCATGCTTGATGGAAGTGCAATTCATTCAAAGGTTATGTATGAGTGGGGAGGATATAAGGGACTAACGTACACAATAATTTCCTCCGGAAACGAGGTAAGGATTTATGGATTCATAATGACTCAGCACTTTCAAACTCCACAGCTTATGCCAGAACTTGTCAATACTATGTAAACATAGTTGTGATTTGAAATGAGGCTTGTGCTTTTGTGACTAACTGGCTGATTGGGGAAGAAAGGGGAAAGGAGTGCTAACTAGCCTGAGGCAGGAATGGAGCATTCCTGAAGTCATTTTGCATAAGCGAATTGCTCTGTTTTACATTTAACAAGCTCACCAGCCTCAGCAATACTGTAAAAAGGAAAAAAAAAATAAAAATTCCAAGGGCCACATTTGAGTTGGATATAAAAATCCATTTACATTATGAAAATTTATTTTGTATGATTTGATGGTTTGGCTTCTTCATATTCTAATTCATCCATACAATATCAAGGGTCACATGAGTCAAAGGCTTACACACCAAAACAATACTTTGGACATTTTAGATATTAAAAGACTTAACATTGCTTTATTGGGCTTGTTGATGTCTTTCATAGCATTCAAAAACTAACATCCCATAAAAACAAAAAATGGGGACATGAATTGACATATAAAAATATATTATACTCCCAAATCTGAAAACTACTCCAAAACAGCTTCACCAGGAGTTATTCTCCTATCCATGGTCAACAGCAACTGCTCCAAAAGTTAATGCTAAAACTGAGACAAGGTAAAGGTGACTTCCACTATGCTATATATAGGCATAATTATTAACATTATGAGTGACATTAATGGACACAGTAAGCTGACTTTGTGTGGCAGGCAGTTTTCTTAGAATCATTCCCTGCCCTCCCATACGTTGTGGGCATATCTTCTTGAATGTTTCGATGCTGATGAGCAAAACAGCATTGTTAAATTCTCTGAAGCAACCATACTAAAAGAACACGGTTCATTGATCAAGATATATCTCATTTGTTTTGCCTATTGTGTATCGGAAGGTTTTCTTTATGACTGAAAAGTGTATTGCCATCAGAAAATAAACACAGTACGATACACTTACCGAATTATGAGTAATTCAACCCAGACTCTCACAAAAGCAGGTAATGGACCAAAGGCCTCCAGGATATAGGTATAGTGGCCACCAGATTTCTTAATGCATGTTCCTAGTTCAGCATAGCAGAGGGCACCTGTCATAAGAGATATCCAGAAATACCTTTGGAAACATTTATAAGCTATACAATGGAGCTGCTATTTATCACAACTACTTGAAATTCTTTTTTTTTTTTTAAGAAATTTTAAAAGTTTTAATTAATTCATTTAAACTTATAGTTATTCACACTGTATTTATATCCAGTTACATTTACGTGTAAAGCCACTGGGCAAACTATTTGCTATCAATGTGGTTTCATTAGTCATCTGTATCTCGTGAAGAGGGACAAGAAAATTCTGTGTCATGCTGACTGTCCCTGCCAGCCTGTCTGACTGCACTGCTAAGTAAAAGACCTCTGACACATTTGCTTGTTGATCAGCTCCATTCAGCCTTGGAGATGCCTGTCTCAGTCTGTGAGGAAAAACCTGAAAACTTTATTACCCAGCCACTGGCAAAGCAATTGACTTGTCAAAATTTGGAAGCACAAATTGAAGATTAAGAATTTTCCTCAAAAGTGCTCCTAACATCTTATACACAAAATTCAGGGAGTGATTTAGCCCTGACTTTCCAGTACTGATGCAGCATTGCTGTGTACTCCTAATGCTTTAAATACAGACCACTTTTTTTTGTAGCAAGAGGCTCATTTCATTCTTTGGTGCATTTACACTGACTAAAATAAAACCTCAAATCAGTATCACATTGCTGCATTAGTTCATGCAGAAGTGGTTCAGGTCCCTTTGGAGCAAGTGCTAGTGGCATTCCCAGCAAGTAGCAGCTCTCAAAGAGATTCCCAAGTCTGCTGCTGGCACAACACCCGGCCTCTGGCATTGCAGAGCAGGCAACAGCTAGTTGCAACTGTGAAGGCCTGCATGAAGCCTTCTTCACCCATGCACCATCTGCCACTATTGCTTAGTGAGCCATCACCCAGTCACAAAGCCAGCAGATTCTCAGCTCCAGAAGTGGACTGCATCCATAGAGAAATGTACCATGTCCAATACATGTAGGCAGCCCTTTATAGAGGAGTCTGAGAAGCCAGATTAAAACAGTAACAAAGTTTGTAAACACCACATCACATACAGTTCAGATCAGAAACATATATGAACTCATTTCTGATCTCTTCCCTGTCTGGTTTTATGCTGCAGCACTTTAAAATGAAAACCATAGTTGTCAAAACCACATAACATGTACAAAGCCCATTAAAACTGTACCACATTAGGCCAAATTTATTCTTGGTTATTTGTTTTGTGTGGGGCTTTGAAAAAATGTGGAGCTTTTATCTGCTATTCTCACAGCCACATTAAAAAAACAGAAAAGAAAAGAAAAAAAAAAAGCTATTGACGGGTTTTCTCTTGCTAGTCTTTTCTGTTGAGGTTCAGGATTACATGAAATTGTATTTTGATACATGTTACACGCATAACTTCAGCAAGCTAGATTTTAAGTGATCTTTGCATGTGATCTTACAATAATTAAGTCATGTAGGGAATTACAAACGGCTACTAAAAAAAAATGAGAAAAAAAAAAACCACGAGAAAAAGAAAAAAGAAAAAAAGAAAACTGTATCCTGTCCATTCAGAGAAAGAGATAGCATTTTTTGCTGGGCCAAATTACACAGTTCTTCATATCTTGAGATCTGGAAAATGACCTAGAAAATCCATGTGAAGAGATTTTTTAGGGATTTTTTTGTACAAACTTTATTCACTGTCAAAAAATGAAAGCTAAAAGTGCAGGGCTTTAAGCAAACTCTGTTTCAACTAAATATAAAGACCAAGGTCTTCTGCAGGGTTACAAACTGTATCTGAGGGAATTTCAGTTACAGACAGCACTTCCACATCTGTACAACAGATTATGATGCATATTGTACCAATACACTTAACATTTGACCAAAATGGGTCCTAACTTGCTTGCACTGTCTGTTTGGCTTGGGTGGGCTTAGCCTGCAAACAGACCATGTTTCTTTTAAGCTCAGAGCCAATTTACACAGGGTGGCATTTTGCATGTTCCACCTCTTAAATAGATATGTGTTAGTCCATGTTTGCCCTCTTTAACTCCTGCCAGAAAACAAGTTGTTTCTGTTTTAAATGAAGCCAATGTTCATGTTAGCTCTTCAGCTTCTTTGAGATTAATTTATTAAGTAGGTCAACAGACCCTCTGTCCTGTGAAGGTCAGGGTGGGGTTTTCCACTCTGAATGGAGGCTTTGTGTATGGAAGAAATAAAATGGCATTCTTCAGAATTTAATGCTTTCTAAAATAAACAAAATTAGTAAAAACTGTCACAACAGGCAGGCCAGCAAGCCAATTCACCTTACAAATTTGTCTCCATTGCACTGTTTTTTTTGCAGCACAATCTTTCCAAGCAACATCGTCAGTGAGGGACAAAGCAAAGCACAGTAATACAAAAGTGGGGAGAGGAGTTGTTACTGTTATTATTTTGCTCCCTTTCTTACTAATACTCCTTACATCCAGTGAGAATTATTCCTCTCAGACCTCGCTCTAGCATAGAGGGAACTAAGTCAAGCTGCCTAAAAATGTTGCCAGTGTTTGAGTAGAGTGACCCACATCTCCAGCTGCTGGGGGCCTTACAAGCAAACTGCAAACCACCTCTTACAGTCAGAAGAAAAACATTATACATACAGCACATTGAAATGAAATGGACATTTACTTTTCCTGTTCCTCTAGGGACCCATAAGAAACAATATTTTATGCTTCCAATCTTTACCGACTAAGTGCTGGGGGGACAGGAGTTACACACTCCTCCACGCAGCGTACCACAGCAGTAAAAACCTGTAGTCCTATTGGTCCTCGAGCTCCACACTGTGCCTTGCTATCCAATGGCAAAATCAGACAAATAATAGCAATAATCCACCAGCTGCACCTCTGGACCAATTAGAAACTTTTAAGTGACTTACCAAAGAGGGAGAGGATGCCACACACAGTCCAGACAGTCAGGGACATGCCCACGCTGCCCGTGTTCTTCAGGATGCCTTTGGGAGAGATGAAGATGCCAGCTCCAATGATAGTGCCAATTATGATGGATATCCCCCTCAAAAGTGTCACTTTCTTCTTCAGTACAACTTTTCCCTCCTGGGCTGGTTGTTCTCTGTCCATAGAGGGCAACCTGCCATTAGCTTGCCCCTGCAAGTAGCTTCCGTTAGAGACTGTGGGTACAGCAGCTTTCCTAAACATGCTACAGTGCCACCAGCACACTAACAGCAAGCGCAGGCAAAAAAGTTTGCAGTAGAAACTCAAGGTCTTTTTCCTCTCCGTGTAGCCAACTACTAAGTTTCTTTCTCTGCCCTGCCTTATCTTTGCAGCTGCTCTTACACACAGGTAACGAGCTCCTAAAGTGTATTTGAGCCTTTAAGTGCGATCTGAGCGCTGCTCAGGAACACCTGCGCTTTCACACTGCGAGCTGGTACTGCCCTATCATTGGAAACCAGCTCAGCTTCCGAGTGGACTTGTATTTAAGCTCTTGTCATACCAAGTTACTCCAGCTGAATGATGATGCAAATTCTCCAGGTTTGCATCAGCCATTTGAGAAACCTCTGGCATTAGTCAGCATTTCTCTTTTTTTTTTTTTTTCCTTCCTCTTTTTAAACCTTTGGGGCATGTTGCACTACAGACCTGAGGGTGGTGGGAAGAACAAAGCACTAGCAAGCAAACTGAGCCAATCAAGTTAAGCACATCACCCTGGACACCCCGAGACACACACTCCCAAACTTTTTTAAAGTGGCTCGGAGCCAGAAACAAAAGCCTGCCTAAACACAAAGCTCGTCGGAGCACAAGGGGAAAAGAAATCAAACAGGATACGTCATCCCTGGGTCTAATCCAATTTCTTTCTCAGCTCCTCTTAGCGAAAGTGAAGTTTGTGGTGCTTAAACTTCTTGTGTTGCAGTTGATCAGCCTCTCTCAAATCTACCTTACTTACCTGGAAATCTCTATAGGGACGTATACCTATCTAAAAAATACATACAACCCCCTTGTCACCCCAGGTTGCCTAGCAACACACCCAAAGCAGCCTAATAAAAACCCAGGGTTATTTCCACAGCACAGCCTTTTTCATACATGCAGTGTGTTTCTGTGATGTCAGTAAGCAACACCACAACACTTCCCCTTCAGAAATACTACTAATGTTTCCAGTCACCTCCTGTGTGTGATCTGGCAGGAGGTGAACACCCCAGAGCATGGAATCTCCAGGGGCTCAGGAATCAGAAAGGAGATTTTGTGTTACCATAGAGCTTCCCAGACCAGATAAACAAATAAGCAGATGCAAAATACTTTTGTTTCATAACCTGATGATCCAAATTCAAACCTGAGAAATCAAACTGTTAAAAAAAAGAGCATTCTCATAAAACCCAGCAAAAATCAATAGTCTTCAAGCACTTGTAACCTAGTTGAGAGACAGCCTGTGCAATATCTACCAAAGGGGAAAAATCCTTTGTAGCATAACTATTACAGATGCTTGTGGCTTCAGATTAGATCAGTGCAAAAAGAAATGATTACTGCAGTTACTGCTTTTACAGTTACGCCTTAATTAGGATTGAGGGGGGAAGGGGAGGGAGTTGAAGATAGCAGTTAAAACATTTTGTCATTTGACATGTGGGCATTGAGCTCAGACCACTACTGTGCTTTCAAATTTATGTGAATAAGAGGAGATTCTGGCATATCAACACACTGCAGCTGTAAAACTTTGGTGTTTTTAAAGCTTCATTTTTCACCCGTGATCATTTGCACTGAGATAAAAGAAAGTGTAAAAAAAAAAAAAAAGCTTATCAGGTTTAAACGCACACATGTAAAACCCAAAGTGATGGTAGGTTTTGAGTACATACTGGAACCACTTGCCTGTTTTCTGAACACATCCTACTTCTCTCTCCATATGCTGGTGTGCACAGCAGCTGGTCCTTCACTTCCCTGTACAGCTCATAGTCCTATTGTCACTGCATATGGTCCCGACCTCTCAGGGAAGCCATTGACTGCACAGACCAGCTGCAGTCAGGACCTTCTTCTGGTCACTGCCCAGTCCAAACCAAGCTGATTTTCATGGCAGCAGTTACAGGCAAAACCACAAGTAGATGGTGTGCTATGTACGTTGTACAGGCCACCCCCCTATAAGATTATAAATGCTTGAAGCAAGTAACTAGATTAGAGGAAATAAAACCAGGCACAGAACTGGTTTGAACACTATGTTGAACCATTAATTTTATTTTAACTTTCAAAGGCTGTTTAACGAAGAAACACATGACATCGTAAAACATCTAATACTTTAGGCAATCATTCTTAAGTAATGCTTACTCTTTATTTACACAGGAAGATGGTTCCAAGATCAAACCAAAAGCTCAGTAACCACCCAGACAATCCTGAGGCAACTCCCAGCAATCCATCTGTCTGCATCAGCTAATCACTAATAACACTGGACTGTATAATGACTTTCAAATTTCATTTGACTGCTAGCCGAAAGAATGCATGTTTGCCCATTGGACATACCTGTTAAAGCTCTCCCACGTAGCGAAAAGGATGCTTGCTTCCTCTATGGTATAGTGATAACACACATGTAAGGCTTAGGACCATATCAAATTCCCAGTGAGATTTCTAAGGTGGGAACCAAGTAAGGCTGGATGCATGAAACTTTTTCCTAAATACCAGCAGTTTGCTAGTGATCGTGCTATTTGTAAGCCTTCCCAGTGAGTACTGTTGTGTACATCACTTCTCTATGATGTCCACCAAAAACAAACAAAATAGCAGCATTTTTTCTCATTTGAGTTCAAGGCTTACTTCCAATTACCAGTTCCACCTAGGACAGGGAATTCATATTTGCTGTTGGAAGATTGTTATAATATGGAAATTTCACGAGAATTCTTCAGCACTTCAGTCCAGCTTGAGGAGGGCACAAAGCTGAAAAAGGCTCATTACTGTCGACTGCCCCTCGTTATACAATACACTCTGTACAATCTGTTCCGATTATATTTGTATCCCACCAGCCACTTTCATTTGAATAATTCATCGCAGAGTAAAGACTGTGGTATCACTATGCAACCAAAACACACAATACTCAGTGTCTTTTCAGAAAGCTCTTCTGAAAGCACAGGGCTTAACCTGTCCAACACTCACAGCAGCCCTGTTGTTCCATAAAAATCCACTCTGAAAAGGAACAAAAAGTTATAAGGTGCAATTTTCTTTAAAATGAAATTATTTGAAGCAATGTTTCTAAAAACTATGCTCTGAAAATAAATCTTCAGCCTCTAATGGCAGCTGGCATTGTGCACAGCCTTTTATTGTTTCTCTCAGGTTGTGCTTTTCCTCAATTCATAGACATTTTCTTCTGAACAAACATTTTAAAGCATAACCAAGATGATCGCTGTGAAATGGTTTCCTTTTGATTTCACTGCCAGTCCTGAACTACCTATCCACTGTCTTTTTCAACAAAAGATATTTCAAACAGATATCCTTTCTGGCCGAGCCTGCAATTCCTCCTATGCATACGCCCTACAAAGACCTAAACTACTAGCCAATGGAGTCAGCAACCCATGCTGGTTGCCTGCTGCCGTCAATGGGCTCTGGTGACCAGGGCTGGCTGTGCTGCTGGGACCTTTCACAGTGTACATAACATAACCTTTCTGTCATCTGCACCATAGTACTACAGCAAGTCAAATACTTGAGCATCACAGGGAATCATGATTCTACAGCGTTTCACAGGCTGAACATGCCTGATATGTGGCACTTCAACTTTCACACTAGTAGAGCTTGTGCCAAATACCTGGACATAGCTCTTATCTCCAATCCCAAAGAAACTACAATTTTGATATTTCCCCCAAGGAATGCTCCAAAACACACACACACAGAGTATTCCCCTTTATGGGAATGGCATAACACACACAGAGTAAAGTGAAGGACCTAAAATTCAAGCCTGTACTTGAGTTTCCATCTCTCAAGCCCACAAAAACTCCTTAATTTCTAGGTGTAATGAGCATACCTTGACAATCCTTCCGGGCATTTGTATATCAGCTTATTGCATCGAACAAATCCAAAGAGTCACAAACCAAGCTTCTAGGCCACACATTGTCACACTGACTGGAGACATGGGAATAAAAAAGGAAGTATATTAAGACTGAGGAGGCGAGGAAAGCCCCAAACCCGTTTGTGTGGGTGGCATGGCATGACAAAGTTGTTTAGAAAACTGAGTTGAGTCTTCTCTGTATAATGCCGAGCTGTTTGTGAGCCTCGGAAAGCAGCCCTGTAAGAAGGCGGTAGTCTGGTTTCAAATGTCAAAGGATGGCAAAATACCTAAAAGTATTTGTTTCATATAGATAATCTAACATTGAAAAGTTTTGGCTGGAGATTTTCTGCTCCTTTTGTAGCGTTGAAAAATAGTTTAACTCACATTGGGGAGAAAAAATAATCTGTAAGCAATTTAAGAACTAAGGTGACATTGGGAACAACATCAGAATAGTATCATCATGAAGCATACAGAAATCTCAAGAGAGTGGAACAGGTTTTTAAGTTATAACACAAACCTAGAACTGTGAGAAGACTGAAACAATTTGTTACTGTCTTTACTACAGGTCAAAGATTTATTTACAAATGAAATTCCAAAGAATGTTGGGGGGAGTGTTATTTTAGAGTCAGAGACTTACAAATTACTTGCCTAGCTATTTTGCATTACACTTTGTGCCAAATACAGAGATATTTAGAAGGAAAAAAAATGAAAAGGAATGAAGTACACATCCAGCTCAAAGGATTTAAAAATAAGGCAAAATCCTATAAGAAATAAAAAAACAATTAAAATGTTAGTTTTTGTATTTTCAGTAAAAAGTTTCCAACTTTTTGCCGATGCAATCAGCAAATAAAAATCTAGTTCCAAGAAGACTGCAGACAATGATAACCATTCAGAAGGCAAATACATCTCAGTGTTTCCTTGTCTCCAATTTGCTGATAGCTACCAGTCAATTTTCATCTGGAAAAGTAAAAAAAAAATGGGGGGAAGTGGTGGGATTTCAGAAATTCCTTCTATTTTTCTTACTACCAAAGCTTTCTTTCAAAAGACATGATGATTCTGGCTGAATGGTCTGATATTTTAATGATTGTTACTTTTTTTTTTTAAGTAAAAAAGAATCATCAGCACCTGGTACCAAACGAAAAAAATCCACAAGAGAAAGCTAATTCTGACTGAAGCCTTGTGTATGTGAAAACGTGATTGTGTTTTTATACCATTTCATTTTTGATATTCAGGACATATGCAACCTAAGTAACTCTATACATAAATATTATTCTTGAATTTTCTCTGTTTACTTTTCTTATCAGCAGAATGAAACAATAATTTTCAGAGTCACTATGATATTATTGCTCAACTTTTGGATGCAAACCTTCAGGTATCCCACAACTTTCAAGAAATCAAGACCTCCGGGAAAATTTCCATCAAAACTGCATGTGTCAGATACCTGACACAACGGCATGATTGTTGTTGGCTTCAAGCAGTCAGGATTTAACTTCAGCTGTCTCAGGCTAGGCTGGGCCTGTGAACAGAATTAATCATCGCTTCTGGAAAATCTTTAGGATTTCTGAAAAAATCATGATAGAGATACAATTAGCACGGAGAACATTTTCTTTCCCAGCTCATTGCTCCATTTTCCTGATGAGAATTCTTCACACTAGATAAAAAGCTTATGTGAAGAAATCATACAACAGCTGCCTAGATTATCAAATTTAGGCTTGGCTAATTAATTACTCCCTACTTGCTTTTATTGTGTTTTTCATACAATTTATACAGCATCATGCATATAATAACTAGATTCCTGCGGCACATGCCTTACTCCTCTATTTGGCCAGGCACTGTGCTTTATGTGAATAACGTTCTTTCCACTAAAAATGAAATCTTCCTCTTTTTAACAAGGTTAATGATGTTATCCTATACCACCAGTGTGAAAGCCACTGAATTCGGCCATTGAGTTCTTTTAACAACATCATCTATCTGAAACCTTAGAAAGGAGAGTTTCAAGAACTTTAAGTTTTTTATTTACTGACTATAAGGAAATCTTCAGACCACTTGTCTTAGTCTGAACTCCAGTTCCTTACTCTCACCCTCAAGAGAAGGTCACTCTTCTTTCCTGTCAGGTTTAGCAAATCATTCCCCTCCTGTTGTATACAACTTAGACTAGATGGAGCATACATTCAAAGTTATTTGATTTTTCTGAAACAGAAAATCACACTCTTACCTAAGAATAATTGTAATGGGACTTTTAGTTCCCTCCTCATTCATCTCTCAATTGCCAGGTGGAGCAATAGTTGCATCTATGGAGTTCTCTTTTTCGTTCATTTAATGTAGCTTTCTGTCTGGAGACAAAACAAGTCTTGGCTGTGGCCTCTTGCAGGTCACAAATGCAATAAGGTCAGGCTCTAGTCAATAAACTGCCAGGTGGTTAAAGCTTCTTTAGTATCAGCAGCAATGGCACAACATGTGCATTGAGGAAGATGGACAGAAGCATCTCAAGTGTTGAAGTGGTGACAGAGTTTACCACAAGAAAGGATTAAACTGCAGAGAAGCAAAAGCATGTGTGTGCAGAAATGCTTCAATGGTGATTGCTGGTCAATCATTCACACTGTCATCATAATTTAGTATTGAAATGCAGCCAATGGATCGTACAGGGAATTGTTTTATTGGCATCTAAATGCACATACTATGTCTTCTTGAAGTATTAAAAACTCCATCAGAAAGGGCACTCGTTTGGAAGGCTGCCAAGGAGCTTCAGCAATTTGTACCAGTGAGCTCCATATTTTATTCACACATTTCAATAAAGCATCTTAGTGCTGAGGTCAGCCTCTGTTTCCTCTTTAAAAGCAAAGTTCCTCTTTTCCACATCCACGAGATATTCTTCAGAAACACTGTATGTTCAAGCATGGTAATTTCATTGCATTTTGTGACATTAGTAAGAAGGTTACGAAGCCAATGTACAGCAGACACACACAGTGCGTAGTCATGTCTTGTCTATCCTAGACTTTAAAATCTTGTGCAAAACAACAACCATGACAGAAAATCTGCCCTCTCACCTGTTAGCACATTTGTGGGGAGCTATGGGTTATCACAGAGCCTCAGAAGTCAAGTCTCTAGGGCAACAAAAAGTAGTGACATGGATCTCTAAGTACATTTCCAATTGCTACTTCACTTATAACCTTGCAAACAGCAAACAGCTCAACTCCCTCTGTGTATAATGCACCAGTTCTAGCCTTTTTCCATCCCTCCCACATTTAATCCAGTCCAAAGATTAAGAGAGAAAGCTCTTCTACAAAGAACCTCCACTTTTATCACAGACTCTTTTACAATAAAATAGACAATAACTACAGTGATTTATTCTTTTTCATTAGTATCTATCTTGCACTTCAAGGAAAAGAGTTGAGATTGCTCTATGAAAGCACACTTTGAGGACTCCTGCCTTAAAATAAATAGCTATAATCAGTATTGCCCACACTTTTCCAGAGGGTCTAGGCACTTCACTTGTAAGGAAGTTGGCAGAGAGTGGTTCAATGGGACAAAAGAGTTGGACTTCTCTGTCACATACACATTGCTGAAATTCAAAGCCAATGCATAGAGCAGAAAATGTATATAGTCAGTCACCTCCATAGGAAAAGCAAATCCCATCCATTGTATAACCTGTCACATACAGAAAGGATTTTCCCCTTAAGTATACAATCCTAAGTATATGGATATATCCATGACAGGGTACCCCATCAGCTAGATAAGTCAAAGTACAAATTGTACTTGAGTAAAAAACAGTAGCTGAAGTTAACTATGGTCATTTTCAAGTAGCACAATACCTCCCTGTAAAAGGTACTCTTTCTGCATACAGAAGTCTCAAAGTACAGAAAGTACGGAAGACTCAGAGAACAGAAAGATGTTGCACTGTATATCATGTGAACATTTACCAGAGAATAGGTCAAAGCACCAAAGAAATTTAAGTCAGAAGAAACTTGACCTGTTCCCTGTATGAATTTCTATTCAGGTTACACAGTGCAGGCTTTTTATTTTCTTAATGTAAACAATACAAAACAAAAGTTTATTTGGACAGGAGTATATTTTAAGCAGAGAGATCATGCTAATCATCTGAGTACATTTTTTGTTAACTTTTAAATAACTTGAGTTTATCAAACTTTCCCAGCAAAATCAGGGAAAGTATCCCAATTAACTTTTCCAATAATAACATAGACTTAAAGGCACCTTCTCAGACATGACAGTGATGAATCTGGTACATGAAGGATATCTTGCCATCAGTTGTTGCTTTACTTTCATTTTTTGTCTTTATTTCTCAACTTTTCTCCCACTTAAAGCACACTCTCTAAATTCTGAGCTAAAGTAGGAGCCATCCAGAATTTCCTCTTGGGTTTTTGTTGTTGTTATTGTTTTCCTTGTTTTCCCATGCTCCTTCCCAGAGGGAAATGAATGCCCAAGTCTCAGTGTATCTCCATGAATAATGTAGAATTTGCCCTTTGATCTAGGTACCCATCATTATCCCAGAGAGCTCAGGTAAGCCTGTATCAAGCAAAGCAGTTTTGTCCCGACTCCTTGAGCTTTTTAATGTCTTACCTGCTCCTCAGGCTATGGCAGCCTTGCACATTGGAGGACTTGACCAGCCAGTTGAGCCAGCCTTGTGTTTCCACACTAGTGCACAATCAAGCAGAAACCTCGGTGAGGAAACAGCAGTTACCAGATTACTTTTTGACATTGGTGCCATTTCTTAGGTTAATCTGGAGGCTGCTACATTGGCTTCCCTCCAGTGAAGAGTCAAATCAACTCTCAGGGGACAAAGGAATTTCTAATTTTCTCCATATAACAGAGCAAGCATGAGCAAAACCATTAATACAGGAACTACTCTATTACAGGTAATTTGTGAGTAATTCCATTTATTCTCCCCTTCCATTGGTCCTTCCCTTGCAAATGGGAAAGGCTTCTTTGCCCCTTAATCACCAGGGAAGAAAAAAGAATCACCAACAGTCAAAATGCAAAAAAGCGCCAACCGAACCTATAGCCAGAGTACAGAGCTTTATTTGATGGGCCCTCCTCTTTGTACAGATAGCCTTTATAATCTTCACAGAATGGAGAGTATCACCATGAAGCACGGTGCAAAGGACTGAAAGGTCACAGGTGTAAAGAATTTTATTTTCTAGAATGTATTTCGCATTATATTTCTAACACTGCTTCTGAGCAAAATTATTAGAAATTCAACCTCCTGACAACTATTGTCAGAGAACTGGAAATGAGAAACGATGCTCTGAGCCACTGTCCATCTTCCTAACTCTCCCTTAATCTCCCTGTGAAGGGCACAAAGTCCAGTTTTCCTGGAAGAGTTCCCATTCCTCTTCTGCATGGCACACACATGCAACCACGTATTTGGGAACCTGTGCACTGACACTGTAGAGCCACAGTGACAGATGAATCTCTCCAATATTTGGGAGAGCTTTTTATGTAATCTGTTTTAATTTTACCTTGTGAGCTTATCCTATCCCACTCTTATCTATCCAGATACACAAAATCCACCTCTGTAAGCTTCAGGATCTCTTACTAAGTGAATTCAGCTTGTTCAATCAGAAAAATGAAGTAATCTTCCCACACCATACAGTCCATTGTATCATTTGCTTGGTGAGTACAATTCATTGTGATTTAAACAAATAATACTAATGCAATTTTCAATCATTTGGGCTAAAGACTGAAGCTAAAACTCCACATTTCACATACACCAGGGGCAGAATGTCTTCTATTACCTCTTATGCTACACTGAGCGTAATAAACTCAAATGACATGAAATCACAGCATGTCTTGTCAGACAGAATGCAGCAGCTCCCTGGGGTAAAAGAGCCGTACATTTTTATTTCCTCTTTCATGACTTTTCATTTACTTACTCCTTTCTGTCCCTCATAATTGCTGACTTGGGAGGGCAGACAGCAGAGAGAAAGGTAGGGAGAAAAGATAGGAATTGTGCTAACCTCTGGTATGAAAAATTTGCTTTCTTCTCTATTTTGCCAGTAAAATTTTACGTTAATTTTCTTGCATTACATAACTGTATCTCTCACTAACTTAAGAGGAAACTGAATATGCAATTCCAAAGCTTAAAAGCAGGAATGCTTCAGCCTCTATATTCTGGATTTTTGTGTTCCTTGGCACATCTGCTGTAATTGAAGCAGCAGATTCAAAACTGAGCACTACAAAATATATAATGAGGAGTAACAGTACAAAAATTTAATAGATTAAAAGGAAACCTGTAACTATTCTGTTCAGCAAATAAAGCCTGAGATAAAAAATAAACAATCTGATAACAAAATCAAACATACATCAGTTTGATTTTCCTTGAAAATAAATGTACATAGCTATCACCCAGAGACTGAGCATTTTGGCACACCAGGGAGTCTGCAAGTGTGAATGAAGATACTTTTGGCTTCTTTCTCTGCAATCAATTGGCAGGCTACTCTCTCTGTGTATTTTAACAGAGCCTGGGGATGATATACCCTTGTCCCTATTCAGATATGAAAACAGACAGCCATACCTGAGGCATTGTTGTAAGGACTGCAGAGAGTGCCAGAGCCTGGCACTCCTAAAGGATGACATAGGGCAACACCTGCGTTCAACGTGACAAGGTGAATGACCTGCTTAGCCTGGTGGCTGAACCGAAGGAGGAGGTGGAAAGGCTCATAGAGTTGCTGTTATGTAACAGGTTTGGGGCTTTGGAAATTGAGGGCCAGACAACGGAATATGAAGTTGAAGGTCCACTTGAGGAGTCATCCAGGGTGGGTCAGTCACCATGATGCCTTAAGACTGCCTCAATTAAACAACAACAACAAAAAAGGAGTGTTATAGTAGTAGGTGATTGCCTTCTGAAGGGAACTGAAGGTCCCATATGTCAACCAGACCCATCCCACAGAGAGGCCTGCTGCCTTCTTGGGGCCCAAGTTAGAGATGTTGCCAGGAACCTCTCTGGTTTGGTGCAGCCAACCGACTGCTACCTGCTGTTGGTAACGCAGGTTTGTACTGACAAGGTTATGGAAAGGAGTACTAAAGCTATTCAAAAGGACTTCAAGGCACTGGGGAGAATGCTAGATGGCTTGGGAGCACAAACAGTGTTCTCCTCCATCCCTCTCATGGCAGGGAGGGGTACTGAACAAATAAGGAAAACCCACCTGATTAACAGGTGGTTCAGAGACTGGTGCCACCAACACAACTCTGGGTTTTTCACAATGGTGAAATTTTCATGATGCCAGGTGTGGTGATAGGTGGAGTTCATCTGTCTCAAAGGGGCAGAAGGATCCTTGCAAATGAGTTAGTAGGGCTGCTAGGGGTGAACCCTACACAATTGGCTTCCTTCTTGAAATGCCTGTACACCAATGCAAGCACCATGGGGAATAAACAGGAGGAGCTGGAAGTGTGTGTACAGGCAAGGGGCTATGATGTGGTGGCTATTGCAGAGACATGGTGGGACAGCTCACATGACTGAAATGTGGTCGTAGATGGCTATGTCCTTTTTAGGAAAGACAGACCAACAGGGCAAGATGATGGAGTTGCTCTTTGTGTGAGAGAGCAACTGGAATGTACTGAATTCTGTCCAGGTGAGGATGAGGGGCAAGTTGAGAGTTTGTGGGTTGGAATTGAAGGGCAGGCTAGCGTGTGTGACACTGTTGTGGTTATCTATTACAGGCCACCTGATCAGAATGGGGGAGTTGATGAGGCCTTCTACAGACAGCTGGGAACAGCCTCAAAAGCACAGGCACTGGTTCTACATAGGGGATTTCAACTACCCAGGCATCTGCTGGAAGACCTACACAGTCCAGGAGGTTCTTTCAGTGCATTGATGATAACTTCTTGATGCAAATGGTGGATGTGCCATTTAGGAGAGGAGCACTACTGGATCTTGTACTCACAAACAAGCAGGGTCTGGTTGAAGTGGTGAAGGTTGAGGGCAGACTTGGCTGCAGCCACCACAAGACGGTGGAGTTCAAGATCTTCTGTGGTAGGAACAGAATACCAAGCAGGATCACAACCCTGGACTTTAGCAGGGCCAACTTTGGCCTTTTCAAGCAATTGGTAGGGGATATCCTTTGGGACAGGTAACTATAGGATAAAGGGGCTCAAGATAGTTGGTCTTTATTCAAGGATCCCTTATCCCAGGCTCAGGATCAGAGCATCCCAGTGGGTAGGAAATCAAGAAAGGGAGCCAGTAGACCCTCATGGTTAATTAGGGAACTGTTGGCCAAACTCAAGGGGAAGAGAGTCTATAGATCATAGAAGGAAGGAATGGCAACTTGGGATGAATATAAGACTGTCGTCAGACGATGTAGGGAAGCAGTTAGGAGAGCTAAAGCCTCATTAGAGTTGTGCCTTGCAAGGGAGGTGAAGGACAACTAAAAAGGCTTCTTCAAATACATTGCAGATAAAACTAACACTAGAGGCAATGTAGGCCCACTGTTGGATGGGGCAGATGCCCTAGTGACAGAGGATACAGATAAGTCAGAGTTACTGAATGCCTTCTTTGCCTCTGTCTATACTACTAGAGAATGTCCTCAGGAGCCCCAGACTCCAAAGGAAGTCAGGATGCACCCGCAGGTGCTGAGGGAGCTGGAGGAAGTCATTGCTAAGTGACTCTCCATCATCTTCAGTAAGTCATGGAGAAGAGGAGAGGTGCCTGAGGACTGGAGGAAAGCAAATGTCAATCCAGTCTTCAAGAAGGAGGACCCAGGTAACTACAGATCTGTCAGCCTCAACTCCATCCCTGGAAAGGGTGATGGAGCAACTTATCCTGGGTGCCATCTCCAGGCATACAAAGGACAAGAGGGGCATTAGGAGCAGTCAACATGGCTTTACCAAAGGGAAGTCCTGTTTGACCAAACTGATAGCCTTTTATAAAGATGTAAGCAGGTAAATAGATGGTAGTGCAGTGGATGTGGTTTCTTTTTATTTCAGTGAAGCATTTCACATCATCTCCCGGAGGATCCTTGCAGCAAAACTGATAAAGTGTGGGCTGGATGATCAGGTAGTGACTTGGATTGTTAACTGGTTAAAGGGAAGAAGGCAGAGTGGTGATCAATGGGGCACTGGCTAGTTGGAGGCCTGTATCTGGTGGAGTCCCTCAGACGTCCATGCTAGGACTGGTACTATTCAATATATTCATTAATGACCTTGATGAGGGAACAGAGGGCACTGTCAGGAAGTTTGCTGATGACACTAAACTGGGAGGAGTGGCTGACACACCAGAAGGTTGTGCTGCCATCCAACGAGACCTGGACAGGCTGGAGAGTTGGGCAGGAAGAAATCTAATGAAATTCAACAAGGATAAGTGTAGAGTCTTGCATCTGGGAAAGAATAACCCCATGTATCAGTACAGGTTGGGGATTGAACTGTTAGAGATTAATGTAGGGGAAAGGGACCTGGGGGTCCTGTTAGGCAGCAGGATGAGCATGAGCCAGCAACATGTCCTCGTGGCCAAGAAGGCCAATGGCATTCTGGGGTATATTAGAGGGGGTGTGGGCAGTAGGTCAAGAGAGGTTCTCCTCTCCCTCTACTCTGCCCTCATGAGACCACATCTGGAATATTGTGTCCAGTTGTGGGCCCCTCATTTCGGTAAGGACAGGATGCTGCTGGAGAGAGTTCAGCACAGGACCATCAAGATGATGGAGTGGAGCATCTCCCTTATGATGAAAGGCTGAGGGAGCTAGAACAAAGGAGGTTCCAAAGAAACGTAAGGAAAAACTTCTTCACTGTGAGGGTGACAGAGCACTGAAACAGGCTGCCAAGATGAGTTGTGGAGTCTCCTTCTCTGGGGACATTCAAAACCTACCTGGACAAGTTCCTATGTGATTTAGTCTAGGAGGTCTTGCTCTGGCAGGGGTATTGTACTAGATGATCCTTTGAGGTCCCTGCCAACCCTTAAGATTCTGTGAGGAGAAACAGCAGAAAAATGGAAATAGTAGCCAAATGGCAGGCAGAGACCAGCACAACTCTAGCACGATCACTGCAGAAATAGTAAAAAACCCAACTGTGTTTCACTGATCACTGATTCAGTGTTCACCTTGTAGTGTAGCCTGTCAATATCGGGTTCAGAATCTGCCCCCATATAAACATTGACCTATTGGCAACATCTATCATGTTGAAAAAAAGTTGCTTCTTTCCTCCAGATAAGACAGATGTGCAGTGTAAACCTTTCAAAAATCTTCTTCCTACCTAGCTGCCAGCTGAACTATTCAGCTTTTCACAATAACTTGATAACATAAAGTGCAGTACGTCATCCCTGGTATTTAAAATTAAGAGTCTACTTACAGTTATGCTCAGTACTTAATTTTATCTGCGTGGCTTTTCTGCTTCCATACTCTCCTTCTGATTTAAAACTGCAGAAATTTAAATGCATTCAAGGCTCCTCAATATTTTCTTTCTGGTTCTTTTTCTGTTCATCAGAAGGATATTTTTATCTAACGTCTGATGCCATCCTGAAGAGGAAAACATTATAAATAGATTAGAAGCCCTGTGCATTCAAATAAATTACATGTTTAAATGTGTCAGTTAAATTACAGTGCTCAATTAGACATCTAATTATGTTGAAAACACAGTTATGTGCCTAAATTTATAGCCACTCCCCCAGCCTGCTTGGCTGCTTCTATTCATATATTGTCCCTTTATAAGTTTTACCTTTCAAATATCACCTGATAGAAGGTTTATCTAGGTGAAGCTTACTGTTATTTCATTTTTTAAAGAAATCATTTCAAATACAGTTCAACATTCACACTGAGCTTTACAACCTGTCATAGGAATTTCAGTGGCATTAGTATTTGTGGACCATGTTCCCAGACTTCTCAAGGTCACATTCCCAAAGGGCTTTCCTTCTGTTTATGATGTCTCACTTTCCAGAATACTTTTTAATCACTCTTACTGCATCATTTTGCAAGGAAAAAAGAATTCCTTTACATTTACACACACGTGAATTTTACAGATGACCTCTTCAGTTAACAACAAAGCTGTGCATGAACCTGTGACACACTTGTATTTATAAAACATAGTGCTAAAATTGCCATTGCACTTGATAATACTAGCTAGGACCTGGAAATCGAGTAGGAAGATGACTCTGTCATCATCAATTAATCAAAATTTGATTTAAGGGTAATACCTTAGTATGACAAAATACATCCTCATATGTATTCATAACATCTCATCCCAAATCTTCATGCAAAACACATATTTTCTAATACATTCTCTTTGTTTCACCCTTCATTCAGTTTCTATACATTCACAATGTTTATTGGCAACCAGTCTAATTGAAGCACTTATACACAGCGAAATTCAAGCTCTCATAATTGATGAGATCCGTGAAGAGCTAAATTACTTGTTTGGTGTTTCCAGACAGTGACGTATCTGAACTCTTACAATAAGAAAGGAATTGTCACCAAAGTTCATCAGTATCCCTGAGATAACAGTTTAGGCAAAATAAAGACAAGATGATACCAACAAAGAAATAAATACACTGCACTTGAGTAGCATTTCAGGCATTCAGCTTTTATTTTTATTTCTCACGCTTACATAATACAGAAAAATTAATATTAGCAAAAAAAATCCCAAACCTGACCATTTTCTTTCTTTTCTAGCTTTTTGGTGTTTCTACTGAATCGTCTGTAAAAAATTACTGTAAAAGTTTTATTTAAGGTCTGAAACCACTGTCATACAGTTTCACCATTCTGTCAAGCTATATGAGTCATATGAGTCAATTATTTGTGAAACTGTTGCCAGCCCATATTTCTTGATAATCCATTTAAGATAGCTTCTAGTAAAGAAAAAACTGAAATAATCCTGTATCTGTAGCTCTGGGTATATATGGTAGTAAAATATAAATATATATAAAAAATATATATAGTAAAATAAAATTAATCTAAATAAGTACTGTAAATGACAATATATGAACCTACTCCAACTTTGACAATGCAAGAGAAAAAATGATCTATTATACTACATCTGTTTTGAAAGAAAAAAAACCAAACAAACCAAACCCATAAAACCTCTATGGTCATTCAAGAGAGAAATCCTTCATAATTATGCTCTGCTTTGTTCTTTCAGGACTTGCAGTAGCCCCTCTGAAATATCTTGACAATTGAAATCAGGGAATTCTAGGATATGAGTTTTACGGCACATGCTATAAATTACTAAATTTTATTTTGAAATTTTAAATTCTGTTTAAGCCTCTCTTAAAAAACTACATAAAAATCCATGTATCAATTTCTGACACATCATTTTGAACCACTAGTCATGGTGAAACAGAGTATTTGAAATATATAGAAGGGTTAGTATTTAGCATTTGGTCCTAGGTCTCTGAGCAGTGCCGTGCCAGTCCACCAGCCTTCAGAGTCAGAGTGACACTGAGAAGGGCTAGAAACTGCTTAGAGATTTTAAAAGGTTCTTATGACTGTCACTGAGCTCACTGCTCCACAACAGATTGAAAAATGCAAGAGGGTTTCCAACTGAAGTCACGTGTGTGTTAAAGAGGATTAACACCAACAGCCAACGACCAAATGCCAGTTTCTTTCTTTCCATCTTTATAATCTTCCTTTCTCTATATCCTGCACTAAAACCTTTTTTTTTTCCCTTCTATTCTATATCTTTCCCCACTTTTGCAATAATGCCTAAAGGTGCTGGAAGTCATTTACCAGACGCATCCAGCACAATGAAATTCTGTGCTATAGACTACTCTGAGGATACAGACTGTGTAGTAAATCTCACTCAAAGCAGAGAGCATTAAATCACAGAGCCACTGGAACAACTCAGGGTCACAACTGCTCATTTACACAATTCAGTTGTTGCATGCTTA
Organism: Colius striatus; assembly: GCF_028858725.1. NCBI lineage: Eukaryota > Metazoa > Chordata > Aves > Coliiformes > Coliidae > Colius > Colius striatus. The sequence continues at coordinate 31,761,591 of NC_084761.1, forward strand.
TCTCTGCATTCTCTCCTGTCCCCAGTGTGTATATCAACAAAACCTGTTCAGTCAGAAAAACACCTTTGGGTTAGCATCCATAGCCATCGCAGACAGAAATAAAACAGAAATGCTTTGGGTGAATCACACTAACAGGCAGCCTTCAGAGTGACACCTCTACCAAGGCAGAACACAGCATCACTGCTTTTGGTCATTGTGCATCCTTGTCCCATCAGCTGGCCATCTTTCACCTTCATCTACATCTTGAAAATATTAATGACGTCATCATTTGGCCCTGTCCTAGAATTACTACTCACACACAGTAGGTTAGCTGGGTATGGCAAGAAAACTGGAGAAACAAACATTGTAACTAATATCTCACAATTTTTGCAGGTTTGAACAGTTCAATCACTTAGTCGTATACTTCATGTCTTTTCATGATAACATGATATGTTCCCTTTGTGTACTCTCAACTAAAAGTTAGGGGAAAGAAAAAACACCAAAAGGTTTTATCTAGTGGAAAAAAAGTCAGACCATAGGTCTTAACCAGTATTATTCACTCTTCTCCTCTAGAACATTTATTTTCACAACAAAGCTATTTCTGGTTACCTCATTAACGGCTGTATACCAGCTCAGTGCTACTACCACTGCAGCTTCAGCAAAATGGGCTCTCCAACAAATCTACCTGCAGACCACAAAGAGCTGACTAAAGCTGTAGTTCCACAGTGTTCTGAGGTAGCATCTAAATTATCACTATTTAAATTGCCAGAACTTATCTCCACCATGAACTTGCAGAAGTCATTTTCAGATATACATCAACTCTAGAGGAAAAAAAAAGTTTTCTTTATTTGTGCTTGACATTTTTTCTTTTCTTTTAGACCTTACATTCATATTAAAACAATAACAAACCCACACTGCCTTCTTTAAATTCCTTGCTTTTAGTTGAGAGGGAAGTTTTCAAAGATATATCTTTCAGCATCTTTAAGGAAGTACATGAAAAGAGAAAGCAACCCCAACAAATCTTGATCAATAATTTCTATCAAAGGATTGGGTTTTTTCTACCATTAACATTGTTGAACATTATGCACAAAGAAATTTGGCATCTGCATACACTTAAACTATAAACATCTAAACACTTCCCTTTTAAGCCCCTCAGGAACTAGTGGTCAGGTTTAAATGCCAAAGATAAGGAAGAAAAAATTCTGAATGGGACCTCGGGGAGACAGATTATAGCACATTACATTAAGTTTTCTCCAGGTGGAGAAAAAGCCAAAGGTAAAGGAGACCCCTGGGTCTCTTACACTGTTCATTTAGGTCAGGAACCTTTGTAGTGCTTAAATATTTCAAACTAATTTCCCCAGAAAAACCTCAAACAAGTAATATTTCACTTTTTAAAGTAAAACTGTCTTGAAGTACAAGGTTGGCTGAGCCAATCTAAGCTGTACACAGAAATGATACAATAATACAGCAAGAGACTGATCTCACTATACTTTTAAACCAAGAGACTAATACTTTAGTGCAATATTTTTCTCTCATGCCCTTTTGCATGTGAACTGTATTTGGGCCAACTTTTGCTATCAGATATATCTTCAAAAATGGGAAAATTTGAATGACAGAATAAAATAATCAAGATTTTTTTCCATTGTAGTGGTTTCATTTCTTATAATTAATATATTGTTTTATTCAATTACCTTACAGTAGGGTTTTATCTATGTTTTATATTTATATTTGTATTTGTATTTATTTATATTATGAGCTCATAATATCCTTCAAGAGATTCCCATTTGCTGTGTTTAGGACATCAACTATTTGAATGATGTTCAGTTCTCATAAAGAGCTTAAACTCCAGCTTATTCAGGTAGAGTTTTACTTCAGAAGATTATCAGCCGTGAACTTTTTCAATATAAATCCAATAGCAAATTAAAAAACAGAGGGAAAAATGCATCCAGACAGATTTCATAGATGAAAGTAAGCTTTATTTTGGAGCAAATAACATTTGTACACTGAAATTGGTAACTCTGTTGTTACTCCTGGTACATAAATTACATATGGAAAACAGAGAAACCAGATTAAAAGGAAGAAAAATTCAGCTTCATGTCCTCTTGAAAGGAGACAGAGACTAAGGTCCAGAAGAAGCTTCTTGCATCCGGTTGTTCAAAGAAATGTGTGTTGGCTGCACCACAATCTCTGCCATGAACCATCAAGAAAATGTTGAAGCTCTTAATATAAACCACCTCTACTGTGAAAGTAACTCTACCAGCTGGTATTAGTAATCAAGAACAGAATAAGTTTTTTTATCATGTTACACAAGCTGCACAAAAGAAAAAGGGAAGTAATCTCTATGTTTACTTTCTGCACAGCAGTACAGACAGAAACACATGGCTGAGTCTAGATGATTTAAGTAGACTTATTCCAGCATCTCATCCAATGAAATAGTCATTGATTGACTTCAGAGATGTTGCTGGTACTGATCGTTTTAATTTCACATGGCTATCAAGCAATTTGTTTTGTTTTAAACAGAAAGCAGTTCACCCTCCTTTGTCTATTGGCTTCAGCATACTCATTATCAATGTATCATTTGCTTTTTTTCATAAACTTCATAAAAATCTTGTGCTTGGGGCATCAGTGCTGTGAAATTAGTAAATTTTAAACAACAAAATGGGCTTATTTTAGAGTACACATCAGGTTTTCTAATGTAAAATTTTGGTAATTTTCTCAAAACTTCCCCCATATGACAACCAAGAGGGAAAACTTCCCCTTGTAACAACTAAGAGGAATTTTTTCACTGTAAAATGAAGAAAACAATTTATAATCTCCAAATGACCATAGGAGGATCCTGGGTTTCTGTTTTCACCACCTGTCACTTCCCTTTTCATTGTATTCACAATTGAAATCACAAGTCCCACTGATGCTCCTAGTGATTCCTGTGCTTAACTCTAATATGATAAATAGGCTTTACACAGAAAACTCTTAAAGGCAGGAACTGGGTTTACAAATGTAAAACAAAAATTAACAACAAAAAATCCTCAGACTGCTCTGTACACAGACACACAGAGGTATCTTCTCAACCCTGGTATTTATGCTGCTATGGCTACTCTGGTGCCACTGTCCATCCATACCAGTTCATTGACATGGCAGGCATATCTCCCATCTGTAGTATAAACACATCAAAAAGATATAGTCTGTTCTTGAAACCTGACTATGGAAAATTAAGGCATGTGGTACAACGTGCTTCCTCATCCATCTCTACTGAGAAACCAGAACCAAAGACTTTTTCATAATATGAGAGACTGAGCGATATCATCAGTGCTTTACTGAAATCAAAGCAATCAAAGACAGGTGACTAGTAAAGCCTGTATTAGCCCCTTTTCCTCCTCCCTCCAAATATTGTTAGATGATCTTAAAGATCTCTTCCAGCCAAAATGATTCTATGATTCTATGTGCAAAAGAGGCTCTTTAGACTTCTGTAATTTTGAGAGGACACTGTCTATACAGCAAGGTTTGTCATTAGAACTACACCCATCTGCAGAGGAGAGCAGAATCAATCATTTTGTCAACCTAAATAAAGATAGCAAAATTCATAGTGTAGAAACAGACTCGCAAACAGATGAATACTTTTGCAGGCTTAGGTGATGCCATTTGTCTTTTTTTGTACTATGCAAATATTCTGCATCTCTGCTAGACAGTGTCTCCACCTTCATCACGTTAACATCGTGACATATGTTAACATATGTTACCATAGCCATTCCAGTGCTGGCTGGAATTTGTGTCTTTTCTATGAGGAATTGAAACCCTGCCTGGAGAAGGTGGCTTCATTACAATACTTCTCCTTTTCTTCTTTCAGGTATGGGTCATCAGAAGCAGACAGACTTTAGGCTGGGCTCATAAAAAGACAGAACATGGAGAGAGTGCTGCAAGAACTGTCTTGTTTTCACCCTTTACCCTGTTCTAAGTTAATATGAAAATTATGTGTGATTCATTTTTTTTTTTTTTAAATTGAAAAAGATGATGCCTAAGGCATCTCTATTCAACTTACTGGTGAGGTACATGCAATTCTGCTGCAGTCCTGCACAGCAAGTAAGCTACATAGAATTTTAATACAGTAATTACTGCCTGCCACTTCAAGATAATGATTACCCACCAGCCCATTTAAGACATGTGTGTATGTGCATCAACAAGAGGGATAAATTTCTATCTCCTTCAGAAGACAAGGCAGCAAAATGAGGATTTTACCAGATGAACTGTGTCATAACACTCAAGGAAGGTAAAACGAGTCATCTAAGGTAAATTTACTGCAGAGTATGTCTGCTACAAGGCCTCTTTTACAAACACTTCAGGATCAGATAACAACACCCTAACTAAAACAAGAAACAGAACTGTTCCTCCATGTAACAACACCTAGTGTTGTTAGTAAAGTCAGTAAAGTCTAGCCAGTAGCCTGCCGAATATACCGTCACGGACATTTCTTTGGGCAGAGAAGGTGCTGATAACTGAGGAAACAACACTGAGAAAAGTGTAAAAGAAAGTTTGGAGGTCGTGCCTATTACAAGGAAAAAGAATAACTTGAAAAAATTGCATCGTTTGCCCCTCTTGTTCTTATCTATCTGACCTGCCCCTGAGCTCCTGTGCTTTTCAGGCACATCCATGTAATCCTTCTGGGCCATAAAAGACTCTCACAACAAAAGATGGTGTAGTTTCTTCAGTTCTCTAGCATTACACAGACCAGCTTTAAACCAGGTGCCACCTGATGAAGAATCAGAGGTCATTTATAAGCTACATCTCTCTATGAAAAGTTTTTCCCATGGATGCTAACTATGAGTTGAAGTAATTGTGTATACTCTAGTGAATGTCAAGACATTATTATTCTAGATCCAATCTACAGGAAGCTTTTCTATAGCTACACAAAAGTAACACTAAATAGTATGACATAGTGATGGACAAAATCAGCAGAAAATCTTGTTTAAGGCAGAAAAATGCAAGAAACTGCCCTTGGATGACAAATAATATCTCATTATCCACATAAGCATGGCTAGGCACTATTTGTTCATATCTGGGACTAGTAGATCCTGGGAGAATAAAAGGAACCACAGAAGAAATACCTTACTGCTGCATGCCTCCACCCCAGTCAAGCAAGGGAGCAGCTAGCTTTGAAAAACTGTCCAGTTCTCTAATGAGTTTCACAATAGTACATAGATGTATTCAGACAAACAACAGGTGACAGTGAGAAACGCTATTATGTATCAGAAAACTGCAGGGTTTTTACCCCTGTAGGTAGATACCAAGATAATAAATTTGTTGCACTTAGTCTCCTCTGTGTTTTGTTTTTAGAGCATGAACCCAATGTGTACACAAAATTCTACCAAAATGTTTGATTGTTGGTATTTTATATAGGATATATATACATAAACACATACTCACATTACTTAAGATTAGTTGGATGATTATCGTTTGAGCTGTAGACAGCATGAAAATGACATGAGAGTTTCCGTTAGAAATTTATGAGCGTGATATTTGTCCTCCTCCTGCAAGAAATTCCTAGAGCAGAAAAAGAAGCTGGAAGGTAGATTCAGTTTCAAAAAGATTTTATGGATTTTTCACATTAAATTCAATAAAATAAATTTGGTAAATAAGAAAAATAAAAAGAAAAGTTTTGTTACATTTTAAAAACATAAAGGGTGTTTTTTAAGGCAAAAAGACAGCTCATCGTGTTTGTTGCCCATGTTGCATGCATTGGCAGAGGTGACATCAGTTGGGCTATTGATCCCACCACCTTTTTGGGAAAATAAGCCCTAATTCCTACATGATCATTCCCACAAAACAGGATAGCAGACAATATTTTCCAATTAAAGTCTACAGTTCAATGCACAGCTTCTCTATTCCACCCCTGCTGAAAACTCTGAACTTATAAGAGGAGACAGACATTTTATAAGGTTGGAGTATAACACTGCCTGCATTACTCATACTCCCCTAACAGCTGCCTCACACTCAATTCTTCTTTCTGGAAGTTGCATATCGCTGCATGTTATGAATGTCATGTCAAAAAGATTTGAGGCTCATGGGGAAGCATTTCTACCTTTTCCAACTTTGCTGTTAGTGCTTTGTTGCCCATCACACACTCAAGGATACCTGAAATCAAAATGAAAATGTTATGGAATTATTCATCATCTTTTTAGATAATTAGACAATAACATACTTGTGGGGTTTTTTTAGCTTTACCTCCCCTTCATGTTAAGATGAGTATTTTCTTTTTCATAGAAACATCTTCGCTAGTTTATAGCATAGCAGGAGGAAATCTTCAGAGCATTTGTCATGGTCACATTCCTAGCTCTGGATCTTTTGGAATTTAAAATTGCCTTAGCAAACTCAGTAGTATGTCAAAAGGAGAGGAAAATAAAATCAATAGAATACAAAGAAGGAGGTTCAGCTTAGGCTGCAACTGAGGTCGAAACATTCAGCAACTCTAAAATGTTAATAACTACAATAAGAAAAGATACGAAAAAATCCATCATGCAAGGGAATCTTTAGTCACATATGAATGACCAGAGCAAAAGGCTAAGATGTGCAGTCACCTTGCTGCTACAGCAAGAGATGCCAATGCTAGGCTTTTTTGCTGAATAGGAAACTAGCACAACCTCTGTGATAAGGACATGGCAATAAGTCCTTTTAATCTTGTGTCCTGTGGAGAGTTTTTGACAATGTATTCTCCAATACACTTGACTGTGCTTTTTTCTTTTTCTTTTTGGTTTTTTTTTTTTGGTAATTATTATTAGTTCTATTACAGCAGGCAGTGATATTTTTTAAGTGTTAATAATGATATCAGGCAATACTGTCGGCAATACTTCTAGCGGTAGTAAAAGAGAAAACTGTAAAGCCATCTACATCCTGCTTCAACATAGTGTTGAGATTAGTGCTAGTTGACACCAGCAGAAGTTTCATCAAAGCCAAATAATTATATAGTTAGCTACCCTTTAAAATACATTCCATAGCTGCTATAACCTGTTACTAACTTTCTGTAACATGTGAAGTGTCTCTGAAAAGTCAGATACTAGTCAAAATATGCCTGGTTTTCCTTTAATCTCACTGATAAGTTTCCAAAATGATTTTATAGTTCAATTACATTCTTCTTCTAGTAATGTAACAGGAGATGAGGGTGGGTATTAAGTCATTACTCAAGTCTGCAGTTGCACCTCAGTTATAACATGCTTTTTCAGCACTGATGCAAGGGAAAGATGGTGTCACTTTTAAAATCCAACAGAGAAAAATGGAAAAAATCCAATTATTCCCAAATGCGCAAAACCAGAGGAGGCTGTACAGGTCTGAAGTTTCTATTACCAGGCTTATAATAGAAGGCAAAAATTTAAAAAAAGCATAAAACTAAATGTAGCTTTATGTGAATAAAAATTACTGCATAATTATAACAATCCCTGTGGAGTACAATAATTTTCCTAAAACAAAAGTCTCTCACTGGTCGAAATGGATGCATTAGCCTCATATCTGCAGAAAAAAAAAAACACAAAAAATGAACCTCCACATGTGTTCATAGAAGGATTGATTTAACAAATGAATATCCTCAAGTTTTCATGATCCCAGAGATGGCAGTTTGGACCCACCAAGACTGTTCTTACTGCAGAAACAAAAGCCTGATGGAGATGTACATGTACACCTTCTTTCATTTTGTAAGGTTGCAAACACGCTGATTGCAGCATAGGAGCGATTTTTTTTAAAAACTACTGCCTGCATATCTGAGGGATGTGGTGAGCCAAGAGATGACCTTCCTGTGTTACATCAACATGTTGTAGACTGCCAACAACATCTCTTCACTGTTGAGGCAGTTTTTCTACCACAAAAAGAAAAGAAAGTTTGATGAACTATTAAAGAGAAAACCAAAGCCATCTATTGTCTACATGAATGATCCAAGAGCATTTCCCCATCACAAAGTCACCACCTAGGATTATTCCAAAGAGCATGTCATAGGCATTACATTAAATAGCTGGTCTTTCAAAGGAACAATAAATTCAGATCCATTTAGGATCAACAAAGATTGGATAGTAACTTTAGAAAATCAAGTGTGCCACTGAAAGTGTCCTAATTAAATTTCTACTCATGTAACTGCAGTACTACTCATGAACTACCAGTAGCTACCATGGGCCCCCGGCTCCCCTCTTTTCCCACCTTCCCCATTTCCTCTCTGCAACTTGTCGATGCAGTCACACGCTTTTAAGAGACTACTGCATTTTAGAGGTGGTCAAAGTTAACTCTATATCTCAGTCTTTCCACATGCTGTGGACACTCAATAAGCTAGATTATGAGCACCAGCATGAGATTTTTCTCTCAGAAGGCATTGCAAACACTTTAAGGAATTACTTTATTATCTTTAGACTATCCTGAGGACAGCCCAGCTTCTCTGTTTCTAAATTAAAAACTTTTCAATAAAAGACAAAAAAACCCACACCCCAATATCATAGAATCATAGAATGGTGGGGTTGGAAGGGACCTTTAGGGATCATCTAGTCCAATCCCCCTGCAGAAGCAGATCCACCTACATGTTTTTCTTAATATTGCCTATCTTAATTTACAAAATAGCCTTTCTTGGGCTCTAGGAAGAAGAGATTATGAGCTCCTAGAACATCCAAGTTCCATTTGGCTTCACAGATTATTTATGTCTACTCACCCCTTCCTGTGTAGAAACTAAATGACACCATGTACACAGTAAAGAAAGGTATACAAAGAGAAGTTTAATTGCAGCACCTAAAATCCAGGCTCACTGATACTCTGTTGTTCTGCAGTTGCTTTCTTTCAACTGCTGCTTTCTTTCTATTATATTTGGTTTGGTCTAAACAAGAGGTAAAAGTCCTTTCCTATATCAAAGTTATTCTGAAGTAAATCCACAAAAGCCTGTGGGGACAGATCACCTCCTGATCTGAAATCAGACTTAGGCCCAAAGTCAAAATTTATAAACTCAGTAAAATTTATGGCGGCACTTAAAAATGACAGACTTTAATTAAAATGAGAGATGCTAGGGTAGATTTTTTTTTTTCCTTTTTATAGTTTCATGGCCAGACTGCTGCAGTAATTGAAGACTCATTATGATGATCTTCATCATAATTATTTTTCTTTGTTTAATGTTCAAACAAAGTTTTGTTTCCATCTCCCATTTCATTTTACAGATTTTGATCTTGCTAGCAGCCTGGAGAGCTTTGTTTAATTCTGCTACATGTTAGGACCAAGGAAGAGAATTAATTAAAAAGAAAAATTGCAAGTACAAAGAAGGAGCACAACAACAATTGCCAATAAACGCACACCTAATCAACAAGTAGAATTACTGAGGTATTATTCCAAGCAGTATTCTCTTACTTGAGTACTTCTGTCTTTCCTTACTAGGTCTGGAAGCACATTTATAACTGTATTTTAATGATGTCCTCACACATCTTAATTTTTTGTATGATGACTTTTGGCCATATTCCGCCTTACAGGAGTCTTCACAGTAAGAGTTTGTCCAAACCCATGAATTATTTACATCTCAAATTCATCTCTTTCTTCCATTTTCACTGAAAAAATTTACCTAGCTCTACAGAGCCTGGCAAGACTAAATCTTTACCATTTAAGGCACGGCTGGAAATTCAGTGATGCATTAGCAGCTTGCATCTCCCATTCACTTCTGCACATTCATCTTGTCCTAAGGGGAAAAATGATGTTGTATCTAGGGAAGCAACATGTTGGCTGTTTTTATTTCAATATAAAATTAATTTGAAACAAGGAATAAATTTACACATTTTCTCTGAAAATAAAATTGAATTATTTGCTTTGACTACACAAAGGCATAAATGATTGTGTTGGCCATGCACTTAAAATCTACTACACCTCTGTGGCAGACAGTAGTTCTTGGTCAGTAGTTAACTACTGTAGAGGTACTAAGGTAATTTATGACCTTTTTTTTCTGTACTATAGCTTTTACATTTTTATCAGCAGTAGCAGCTGTCATTTTATAAGGCAGACTTGATATACTATGGAACCAAAGAAGTGCTTGTTTAAACAACTTTTGGAACCCTTATTGTGATGTTTTCCTATTTATTCACTTATACTAATCTTATGAAAAGCCACAGAAAACTTAAAGAGCATGTAGCCCTTTTTTCTGAAGTCAATACAAACATGAAAATCATCTATTTATTACAGAAATTATAAGTTCTGAATATGAATTATGCAACAGTTAAAACCTGTCCACCCAGCTATCCTTCCCATATAATGGTGATAGACAAAACGTTAACCCTTACTTTGGTCTTGCTGACTTTTTTAAAACAAGTGTTAGCAGAAATACTACTCTGCCAGTAAGGGTAGAGATGACAGAACCTATCATACTAAGAAGTTTGATAAAGCAGAAGGACTAGAAAGTCATTGATAAATTCTTGCTGCTTTAATTCACATTCCTATACACTGGTGATTAGTACATTTGCAGTGCTTTCAAGTACCTTCCTGCCTCAGCTGATGTTCCAGCTGGGCACAGGTATCGCGTAGATATTGTATCATATCTGACAACCATACAAAGGTTATATCAGCAGGTGCAGGTGTCTACTACAGTTGAATACTTGAATCATTTCTCTTTTGTCTTTCATTGCCTGAAAACTGTAAGCTTGCAAAAACAGTCCTCACAGTAGTACTAACTCCTGATGCTGCATCACCCATCACAGTCCATTGGCCCCGGGACGTCCAATATTTTATGTTAGAAAAAGGTCCGATTTCCTCTTCTTGCACTTGTATAATACAATATACTAGTAAGGCATGTAGCATTGAAGCAGATGAAAGTTAGACCATGCCTGAGATTAAGTATACTTAACTCTCAAATTCATGCATCGAACAGACAAGATTGAGACAGATCGCATTGCAAGGCACTTGAGAACGAGGCATAACTTAAAGAATCAAATTGCAGCTTCCCTAGCCATGGTCCAAGTGGATCTCAATTCCACCAAAAGGAAATCCAGGCACTCCGACTAGCCAGAAGCTGTGGCACATTACCTCAGGAATTTCAAAAGGGGATTTGTACCTCCAGGGCACGCTGCAGAGCTCTTCTGCAAGTTACCTACATGCCACTGCTTATAACATTCAAATTGCATTTCCTCTCTAAAATTAACCCTGACTGCAATGTCCAGAAGGAATAAGAAGAAAGAAAGATTAGAATTTAGAAAACAAACAGAATTATTCTCCCTAACTGTTGAGGTTTCAGGAGACATGTAGAAATTACCAGCAAAGACACTTGCTTTGAATTACAAAGAGCAACAGGGAGACAGACTTGTTAAGCTCTCAAAATTGCTTTCATTCCATTTACACCAAAGAAATCACACAGTGCTCAACACTTCTAATTTTCAATCACAGCTAGCCAACCTTGATCCCCTGGTCTCTTATTAATTTTTCCTTCTCACAGTCCCAAGTAGTTATATTAGTTCTCCACTTTAATATGCTTTCATCCTACGTGACTTAGATTCCAATGGCCAAACTGAGAACTTCTATTACAGATATCACTTAAATTGGGTGAAGGGCTTCAGACTGCTTCTCTTAACAGAGTTGATTGTTTATTAGTTATATGGTTTTAGATGATATTTGAGACACTGCTGTTGTTTTGCATCTCAGAAGCAATTCAGTGTTTTTAACATTGCCCAGAGGCAACAGGTGAATATGTAAGAGCTGGTTCATAACATAAATATCATACACATGCAAATCTTATTCCACAGGCACATCCAGAAACAGGGTAAACCTCAACCTTCTTCTTCAGATGAAGCTATTTACAACCAATTCCATACACACATTCAAAGAAACTGAAGGAAAAGAGGTATGAAATATTCTTTTTACACAATGAAAGTACATTCAGAAATAGTCATTCCACTAATTAACAGCCTGTTATGCTATAGGTATAGATGGCAACATGCATGAAAATCAGGATTAACACATCAGGTTTGTATCAGGTAACTTATCTTTAATGGTCATTGCAAAGAAGGTAAGACTTGCCATGCTTTCATAGAATCACAGAATAGTAGGGGTTGGAGGAGACCTCTAGAGATCATCTAGTCCAACCTCCTCCTAAAGCAGGTCTACCTAGATCAGGTCACAGGAACGCATCCAGGCAGGTTTTGAAAACCTCCAGAGAAGGAGACTTCACACCCTCCCTGGGCAGCCTGTGCCAGGGCTCCCTCACCCTTACAGTGAAGAATTTTTTTCCTTAAACTTAAGTGGAAATTTTTTGTTCCAGCTTTTGTCCATTACTCCTAGTTCTGTCACTGGACACAACCAGAAAAAAAGTGTTGCCATATCCCCTTGACATACGTCTTTCAGATACTTGTAAGTATCAATGAAGTCCCCCCGCAGTCTCCTCCTCACTCTCTTCTTCTCCAAGTTGAATAGCCCCACTTCCTGCAGCCTTTCCTCATAAGATATTCCATTTTCCTGATCATCTTGGTGGCCCTGCACTGGACTCTCTCCAGAAGTTCTCTGTCCCTCTTGAATTGGGGAGTCCAGAACTGGACACAGGACTCCAGATAGCAGAGTAGAGTGATAGGAGAACCTGTCTTGACCTGCTGGCCACACTCTACTTGATGCATACCAGGATGTCATTGGCCTTCTTGACCACAAAGGCACATTGCTGACTCATGTTCAGTTTATTATCAACCAGAACTCCCAGGTCTCTTTCTGCAGAGCTGCTCTCCAGCAAGTCAATCCCCAGCCTGTCCTGGTGCATGGGGTTGTTCCTGCGCTTATCCTTGTTGAACCTCATGAGGTTCCTCTCTGCCCAACTCTCAAGCCGGTCAAGATCCCGCTGAATGGCAGCACAGCCTTCTGGGGAATCAGTCAGTCCTCTCATTTTGGTGTCATCAAACAACTTGCTGATCTACCTCACCGTCCACTTATCTAAGCCACGCTGCCTGAACTTCCTGATGAGGATGTTTTGGGAGATTGTGTCAAAAGCCTTGCTGAAGTCAAGACAGATGACATCCACTGCTCTCCCCTCATCTAGCCAGCCACTTCTGCCCTCATAGAAGTCTATCAGGTTGGTCAGGCAGGATTTCCCCTTGGTGAATCCATGCTGACTCCCCCTGATAACCATCTTTTCCTTCATGTATTTTGAGATGGCATCCAGGATGAGTTGTTCCATCACCTTTCCAGGGATGGAGGTGAGGCTGACCAGCCTGTAGTTTCCCAGGTCATCCTTCTTGCCTGTTTTTGAAGACTGGAGTGACAGTGGCCTTCCTATTTCTTACATGACTGATGCTGTAGTCCTGGTTTTCACTGCAGAGAGCACAAAATAGTTTGCATTTAAAAAGTAGTATTATTATACTTTACAAGATGACAGAGAAATCCCAACATTTTTCAATAAAGTCTTGACCTCAAGTAGGTGAATGTTCATATTTACAGCTTTCTGCTCCTCAGGCAATTATTTCTCCTAGGTTTATGATCATTCTGATTTTCCCCAAAACATACATTTAACTGTCAACATTCAGATTTAGATGACTAAGCTTTGACAGGTCACATAAGGCAGCCTTCATAACATTCAACTGTTAATTGCTCCATAGGCTCTGTTAATAACAGAGAAAAAGCCATAGGGCTATCTCCTCTGTTTCACCTGTCTACTTCAAGAATGAAATCAGTCATACCTCTGACATTAATCCTTCTTCTTCTTGACTGAAAATGGAGTCTTGTAGTTTCCTCAGATGGAGACAAACTATTGAGGTCTGCATTTCAGTTAATGAATTCCAAGAAAAGAGGCAAAGGGCAAACTCCTATTGTCCAGTGGAGGGCTAGGTGAAGATCCCTGAGCTGGTGATCGAGCTGACAGATGGACAGACAGTGGTAGAGAGCCATACAGTAAAATGAGTCTGGGACTCAGGAGCAGCAGAGTGCTGCACTCAGGACAGTTAACTTCCATTTTCCAAATAGTTGTGCCTTCAAGGCTGTCTTGACAAGGAATACTCCTCTATATCAAGAAATAATTTCTTATTCCTATTTTTTGAATATAAACAAACAGATACAATTAAACTTCAAGTGAGGCCTACTACTCACTGTCAGAATGCTTTCAGGCATAAATTTGAGGTTCAATTATACTTTATATGTCTAGAAAAAGATGTATTATTCACATTCCAAAAAAATATATGACAATAAATGTAAATAAATGCCAGTTGTACTGCAGAACTGGACTTTTTTTAAACTGGTGTAAAGTCTCTGGATAATTAAGGGTAAACAACAGTTTATTTTTTTAAATGCCTATTGAGTAACTGTTTGTTAACTTCACAGCTATAGATCATATATATGATCTATATAGATCTATAATCATATAGATCTGGTGGTTGATAGGGTTAGGATAAAGGCTGGACTCAATGATATTAAAGGTCTCTTCCAGTTGAAATGATTCTATGATTCTACCATTGTATCTCACTTCTGAAATTGAAATCTGCAATTCTACATACGACTTAATGAAAAAAAACCAGCTTAATTTACAAGACCTTACATTTATTTTTCTGGAAGTGAACTAAAAAAAACCCAAAACACCACAACAAAGAAAGCCACAACCAAAAACCCCCACAACTAAAAACTTTTCTGAAGTAAAAGTCCCCATAAACAAATACTGGGAAATGGCAAATCAACCTTTAACAGTACACAATCAAGTAAAGTTTTTCAAATGAAAAAAAAAAAAGGTTACTCTTCCTGCTGAGAAATAGAAATGTTATGCTTCAACGTGCTTTAAATGGGAAACATTTTGTAGCTAGTGACTTCAACAGAAAAGGTTTTGCTGATCTTCTCTCTCCAGCAGTTATGAGCTTCATTTCTGTCTGCTTTAGGTGCTAGTAAGGATGGGAACAATAGTTACCAGCTGGACTTACTTGAGCATCTTTATTGGAACAGCATGGTTTTGTTTTCAAAAATGTACTCCAAGTTTTGAAATTAAGGTTATTAATAACTGGTGAACAAATGTCCATTCTCTGTATTTGATTCCTGTAGTTACAATGTGTCCCTTTTCAGGGAATATGTTTTGAATGTGACGTCATGTAAAATCTAGATGGCATTTACTTAGAGAATGTCTCCATACTGTAGTAAATTCATTGCAAGTTAAAAATCTATGGAAGTTACTTATTGGTTCTAGCAGTACATTGCAACTTTACTCAGAAAATTAATTTCAGAAACTGTGGAGCTAGAGATCCATGTCAGCAGTTTCCAGAACAAGACTGATCACTCCACAAATGGCACTACATCTACAGCAACTGTCAATCCTATAAATTTAGCCTTGGGCATTGGAACTCAAACATAAAAGTCATGTATTTTGTTTCCAGCACAACACAAAAAATGGATTGCGTGTGCCTGTTGTCTCCTGGGGAAGGACAGAGCCATACTCCCATTTTATACTCTCAAGGTCTTACACCACACATTGGCATTTAATGTTTTACCCTTCAGATGTCCATTGGGATTAATTACTTGTATAAGTAAGGATTGAATTTCAGGAAGTAATGAGGAAAAAGACCAAGAATTATAGGATGAAATGGAGAATGGAAAATGCATTAAACTTCCTGCCCACAGGAACTGGGGCTGGTTGGCATCTTCATTTTGCTGAGTTTCTTCTGCTCTCACAGAGAAGCTGGAGGTGACCACAGTTAGAGATTTGGATGCTCTTCTGGAAGCTTGAGCTCTTAATACATTAGATACCATAAAAATGTGTAACATCTAGTCTGGAAATCATCACCTGGCAAGAGCAGTAACTTTACTGCTTTATAGATCTCTTGCACTTAAAATTACCAGGGCTATAGGAAAGTAGCCCATACCCTACAATACAAGTTACTCAACATGTCAGTGCTCAGCAAAGCACTTTGGGCTAGGAACATTATAAATAGATAATAGAAAGTCTAATAGCAGCTTTATCGAGCTACTCTAGATTAATCAGACATCAGTTGTTTGTTTTGTTGACTACTCAATCCTGGCCTTCTCAGGACAGAGTAATTCAGGTTTGCCTACATTTCTGTGAGCATCACAGGAAGGATTGAAAGAGTATCTTCTCTAGAAAAATAAGCTCATTTCAAACCTGACTCTTTTTTTAGATAAG
This sequence comes from Colius striatus, assembly GCF_028858725.1. Taxonomy (NCBI): domain Eukaryota; kingdom Metazoa; phylum Chordata; class Aves; order Coliiformes; family Coliidae; genus Colius; species Colius striatus. Next base: position 31,777,642 of record NC_084761.1, read on the forward strand.
AAATTTCAGTGTGTTGCAACTGTTTAACACTGGCGGTGTTCTTTCTTACATGAACACTGTATGATGGAAGTTTCCCTTAAAAATTACAAATCAGTCACTCTTGCTCACATTTTGATGTTTTTCTTCGTTTCTCTGAGACCAGGATGATCAACCTAGGGTACAGTTCAAAATGTGCAACATATGGGCCATATTTTATAACAGAATTCATTCAAATCAGGACAACAAATCTTGCTCTTTTTAAAGAGATAAAAAATACTGCTCTCTTTTTGTTGCTTCTATTTTAATTTTCTGAATTCACTCTTGAAGATTTATATATGTATAAAAGGTAAAGAACTAGAAAATATACCAGGCAAACATTACAATTTTTCATTATTATAATAGGAAACATGCAACAGAAAATCAAGCATTAAGCACTTTCTGGATTTACTTTTTCTCTGGGGAATGCCTCACTCTAGAAGACACAGAGGATTTGGGTTTACATTCATTTAAAAAGAGCAATGAATTCTGCTGTTTGAATCACTGATGACATAGTACCATATTTTATTATTTTGTTATTATGTACTTGTTATTTGGCCCTCAGTATCACCAAGCAAAGAGAGTTTAGATAATTTGACATTTTATTTTAAGATAGGGGATTGTTGTTCAATCAGGAGTACATAGATACAAACATTCAAGTGAAAACTTTCACAGCTTCCAAAAAACGGTTAGCTTAGTTGGAAGGGTGACCAGAGTTTTGACGTCCTTCAACTTTTACCAATCTGACGATAATAAGGCACAAATCAAGACTCCCACCTGAATGACACATTTTTGAGTGGGGCACCATATCTGTATGCAGAGAAGGCTTTCAGTCACCGAGTGACAGCAGCTATTGCATCCTTAAAGAAAATATATTTTCTGTTAATACCCACAAGTGCTCTGCTAACAGAAATTTTCAAAATCTGGATTATGATGGGTTCAACATGCTTTATTGATCTATTTTATTTTTTTATTGGAGTGTGGCAAGAAGCAGGATGATCCTTTTTTATGTAATGTACTGACCTTCCACTGAGCTTGGCAAAATCTCAGGCAGAGCTGAAAGTGTGGGTGTCATGAAAAAATTAGATTTTGAAAAAGCTTTTGAAAATTCATTCTCCAGGTAAAGGTCACTGAACACTAGTTAAATTATATGAGGGGACTGGGAATTAAGATTATGCACCTTTGGCTGTTTTCCTGCTTCACAGAATGTGAGAACAATTAATACAAAGAGCTTACAGTATTTAATGATGCAGAGTGCTTAAGCAGAAATACCCTGGCTATTTCCAAGACACTACAGTAAAGACTGAACCATCTGAAGGAGGTATGCTTTTCTGCCTGCATAGGTTATCATGTTATTCCTTCATGATTTTTGAAAGCTCTTCCCCACTCACAACTTTCTTCGCAAAAAAAAGACAAATACAATCCAGATTCCTCCTGCTTAATTAACCTGGAATCATAGAATAGTTTGGGTTTGAAGAAATCTTTAAAGTTCATTCAGTCCAAATCCTCTACAAGGACATCTTCAACTAGACCAGGCTGGTCAGAGACCACTCCAGCCTGGCCTTGAATGATTCCAGGGACAGGCCATCTACAACCTCTCTGGGCAACCTGTTCCAGTGTTTCATCATCCTCATAGGAAAAACATTCTTGCTTCCATCTAGTCTAAATCTACCCTCTTTTGATTTAAAGCTATTAATCTTTGTCCTACAACAACAGGCTTTGCCAAAGCATCTGTTTCCATCTTTCTTAAGCTCCCTTTAAGAACTGAAAGGCTGAGACAAGGCTGCCTCTTCTCCAGGCTCACTAGCCCCAACTCTCTCAGCTTGTCTTCATAGGAAAGGTGCTCCACTCCTCTAACCAATTTTGTGGTCTCCCTTTGAACTCAAAGGTTTACATTTTGCCCTCAATTGCACCTGAACTTCGAAAAAAGTACGCAGGAGAGAAAGGAAAATCTCTTCCTGTATTAGTAGCCTTTTAAAAGGTATGAAAAGAAAGGGCTAGTTTCAGCAGCAGGAGGAGGTTAGCAGTTGGGTCTGTGATACGTGTCATTCTGCTTCTGCATAAATTAATAATCTCAGAAGAGAGAAGACAACAAAGTGCCAAACTCTATCCGTGGCACAAAATCATTGAGGTGAATCAAACCTAAATGGCAAAAAAAAAAATGTACACCGATGTATTATGACCCTGTTGCTGGATAAGTACTACCTCAGCAAGTGCCTTGTGGTACATGTGGAAACAGTAATCCTCAACACACATGCACAGTTGAGGCTCTAAACTAGGTAGTACCACTACAACATCCTGAAGTCACCCTAGAAAATGCCGACTTAGCATTACAAGATAGAGAAATATTTTAAACCAGGAGTCGCTAGGAAGTAAATTGAGAATGTGATGGAAAAAGCCACCCAAGACTGGAAGTGAGGCCAAGGTGTGCAGGCAGGTATCTGACACTGCCTGTGCCTTGGGCATCAGTAAGGCAGTCTGAGAGAAGGCTCCAGTATATATGCTTAAAAGTCAAAGAGAGGAACTCAGCTTGACAGCCACCGGTGTGATGGCTCCGTGCACTCTGCCTGCGTCTCAAGATCACATACATGCTCGTTAGAGAAAGGAAAGGCAGGAGCTGCAGAAGTCAGTAAGTTATTTTAGCACTTCCCTGAGGCACATGCTCAAAATAACACTTCTGAATGAGAAAAATGGAGAGTAACAAATAGTAAAGCTTCAAAGGTAACAATGAAAACATTTGGTTGACAACTTCACTTATGTCCCCTTATTTGCAGTTCTTACAATGGAAGCTGAAAAAATACAAAGCTGAACATATGAAAACAGGAGCTGAGGAAGACTGGCCAGGAAGAAACAAGTCAGAAACACCAGGTATTTTTTGGCTTGGGAAAGGCAACATCTTCCCTCTTCCCCACTCTTCTTCTGAGGCAGGTCATAGCTGTTGGTTTCAATCCCTCATTACAGTGCAATTAGACAAGTTGGGACTCGCTGCATAGTAAGGGCTATGTGGAAAAGAGGTTCAGGGGAGTCTGCTAGGCGTCTAGTGCAAGTCTGCTCATGACTGTGGTGACTCTTCCACCCTAAACTGAGTGCAAGCCCAAGGGAAATGCCATCTGTTTTAGTTATCTTCATCCATTAATCTGAGGCAGAACAAGACAGAGACTGACTGGAAGGAAAGGAGTAAGGAAAGCAATGGAAGGATTAAGTACACACCCAACACTGCACCTGACTAATGCAACACTAGCACTCACTTAAGAGAAACATAAACAGATTAAATATATGACGAACTTTATTCACATCTTGACTTTTGTACTAAAAAAAACCAAATCTCAAATAAAATCTAGCACAAACTCATACCAACTCCCACATTAAACACTTTCCTGAGTTACACATATTAACCTGATCCAATCCTTCTTACTCATTCAAGAAGCACAGTAATTCAGTAAAGTTGAGATAATGAAATAATCTAGTTAATTGTTTTAATTAACTGCAAACAAACAAATCCTCATTCACTTAAGGGGGCTGCAAAAGGAAGAAGCAAAAGTCGGTAGATTCAAATATAGAAGGGGAATATCCTGTTTCAGAGAACTAGAACCTTATTTAGAGATTTTGAACAGATTTTTCCTATCACACAAGTGTATCTAGTGTATAATCTGAATCTAGTCCTGTATTTATACAGAGATAAATCAATCTTGGTTCATTATTGTCAGACTAAAAATGAGTGGAGATGCAGCAGGTTTAATATTTTCCTATTGTAACATATATATCTGATTCAACATTTTAGAATAATAATCTCATAACTGTGAAGTAATGGGATGGGAACTGGCTATAGGAAAAGCACTGGGATTTTTGCAGAACAAAGTTTTGGAGAATATAAATATGTGTTTCTCTGGGAGTATTGACTTTATTGTGTGTGTTGTGGCAATGTGCATTTTTATTTTTCTAGTACTCAGAGTGAATGGGAGTTGAGAGGAGCTCCACTCCAGCTTTTTCACACTTTAGCAGGGACTAAGGACTAGCAGTACTACTCCTATATTTCTCACTAATATGTATAAATAAGAGGAAAAGGCTGGAAAATAATTTTTAAAAAAATTATGAAGTGAACAAAGCAGAAAAATTTCAATTTCTGATTAAATCTTCCATGACATGACTCATCCTGCTTACCCATATATCCTCTGCTTTCAGATATTCTGCCTCGTTTTTTGTTTCTGCTGAATAAGTACTGCCAGAACATCCTACAGTGAGGTTCCAGTACCGCTTCCAATGCAATTAGTTCATTAAAAGACAAGAACAACTGTCTTTATTTTATTTTAATGGATTTCACGGAAGGAAGACAAGCAGTAGTATTTAGTAATGTTATTTTCGCCATCGTAAGCAGAAAGAGAAGAGGTCCGAGGTACACCTTATTACCAGGCTTAGCATGCACTCCACTCCAAGGCAGGGTGCATAACATATTGCAGTTCTGCATCTGCGTGTGTCCCAAGCCATCTTTTACTCCTGAAATCTAACTTCTGAATAAGCCATAGTTGACCCTAGCATATAGTCTAGATGTAGCTTAAAGTCCCGGAGTACACAACCAGTTAAATTTCATCAGGCAAACCAACTCCTTTCATCTTAATTGAATGTGAGAGACTGGTCAAGAAAATGCAAGGGTAATTGCTAAATTTCAGCAGCTTTCTTCTTTACTAATAGTTTGGCTGTGACTGAAATTTCCCTAGGCTGGAATGACTTTTCAGATGATCAGCATTCCTCAGCCTGTGGTCCACAAAACATTAGGAAATCATTCATAAATTACAGTTATCATTTTAAATAAAACCACATAGAGACTGCTACAGATAAAAGCAAGTCACCATACAAAGCAGAAAAAAAAATAAAATTATGTCCAAAATAAAAGAAAGTTAACTATTTTGGCTAAAGTATCCGGGACTGACCATGGATTTTCGTCTGTTATAGGTCCTTTGATTAAGAACTGGGATATTCTATAGGAGAGTACACATTTGATCAGGCTTATCCAGTGGTATTGGGACAGGTAATTGCTACTTGCAGTCGAATGAGGAGTGTCTTTGAGATTTAAATAGACAAAATATTTCCTGAAACATTAAAAAAAAACAGTGCAATGTAAGCAGAGAAAATGACTGAAATCTGTAAAATTAAGTGTAGGAACTGACACATTCAGTAAGGTGGAGGAGCTGTCAGAAAAACTTAAAGAGCAGGAGGAAAAGGTAACTGTTGGAACTTCAAATTGCAGTCCCCCCTCTCCTCATGCTGAGGGCTGGAGAAAGCATTGCATGGCTCAGGCTCATATGGTAGGAAGAGTTCGCTTTTACAGTAGGCCCATGGCCATATGTTGAGTAAAGCCAGAACCTTTGATCCTGTAAAACTCAATCCCATTGAGAGCAACCAGCACAACTCTCAGACTAGGAAGGAAATTTTAATCAAGGGCGACCTATGACCGCAGGGCTTTGATAGACATGCAGCAGCAGATAAAAATTGGACAGCTGAAACTGCTACCACTCCCGGCCTTCCTCCCCACCTGCCTAACAGATGTTGCTGCCCCAAGGCAAGGATGTCTGATCCACTCATGAATCAAGTCCTAACACCCTTAACACCCTTTCAGCCCAACATTTTTGGTAACCTGACATCAAAGTTGGTTTACCACCAGTGGTGTGGAGCAGACAGCTAAGGGCACTAACAGCTTTAGCCCCCTGATGCTAATTCACTGCTGCATTCCTGACAAAGCCGGTGGCCTGCTGAGCAGTCAGCCATGCCAGAGCACCAGGATGGCAGACATCCCTCCTGGAAGGAAAACAACAGTGGAGAGAGGTGGTTTAGATCTCTCCGCCCAGGACCCAACTCCTGCCTTTATCAGCAAATCTGCTCCAGGCTTTAAAAAGGACAGTAATTTGGGGAAGAATTCACAAAGGCAGGGGAATCCACACAGTCCTTGCTTTAAGAACAAACTCAACCTTAAATTATATCCTTTTACACTGTAATTCAGTGTTTTGGTGGGTTTATAAGACTAATCAGAAATAACAGCTTTAATGCTTACCAATCTGTACCCACACACCAATTCAGGCCCAATAAGCATCTTGCAGAGATACAGATTTTTGTATTATGTTCTACTATAACTTCATGGGTTATTTAAGTTATTATTAGGCTATTTAGAATAACTACTCCAATAAGGGGTTTTTTTTTCAATTTTCATTTGCATGTCTGTATATGTATCTTCTACAGACATGTGAGAGCTTGAGCAAATTTTATGCGGTAGTATGCCTTGAAAGAAAACACAAACAAAAGTCAGAGGAAAACATCTATGTTGACCACTGTCTCCTTCTTCAGTATGCAGCTTTCATTCAGAGTCTTTCCACTCTCAGCCCTTGTCCCTGGAGCTATGTTTCTAACCAGCTTCCTTAAGAAGCCAATCAGGACTGTTTGAGACAGGATACTACCAGAAAAACAGTCAGCAATAAAAAAGTAATTAAATTAGCCATCAGGGTGCTTTATATTTAAATCTAATTGATTTTAAAAGTAAAAACATAAAAACAAAGACCTAGCAGTGTCCATAAAAATCCAAAAGAGATCCTTACATCCATGTGAGACTATTATCTAACAGATGATAACATATAGAAAACAGCTAACGAGAAGTTGTGCTTCATCTATGGAAAAGTTATCCAAGGTGCTTTTAGCAACTTTTTCTTTGAGCCCATTGATATTGATAGTTCTTGGGATACAGTCTTGGGTTGAGCTGACGACTGTCTAATGAAATATTTCAATGCCTGAAACGGGGTTTATGTGAGAACAAATAACAACTTCTACGCTTATGTCTTGGCTGTAAACTTCCCACAATCTTAAGAGGGAAGGCTGATACCATTTGTCCAGAACTTCTAATCCTGGGTCTGAGGAGGTGGTAAGGACTCTGAGGTCTTCATTAGTCGCTGGCCAGAAGAAAAATGATGGCTATAAAACCTCTCAAATCATGCATAAAACCTCACTACAAATCTTGTACTGAGCTACAACATGTACTCATACACAAATGTACTTTCAAATTATACCTAAACAGTACAGAAACTATAACCTACCCATGTATTTCAACAGCTGAGTGCTTAGCAGGATGAGGTCTGGCTTCCATGTAACTTCACTCACAAAATAATATAATTTACACATAACACTGCAAATGTTACTTTAGACTTTGTTCTTCCACTAAGCCGACATTTTTGTAGCTATTCCAGGCACTGTATCCTTGTTTAGCTCTAAAAGAAATATTCTGAAGACAATATTTTGTTCTCTAGCTACTTCTATCTGAACCAGGGTCAAAGAAAAAAACCCAGAAAAGACAATCATCCCCCCCTAAAAAAAGAAGGAGATAAACCTTTTTGAGGGAAGAAGGACAAACACAATAAGGATATGCAAGTATGTGGATCTTAGCAACAAAACTGAGCATACTGAACTCAAATTCTTCTCCTTTAAGAGTTCCTGATCTGTTTGCCTGAGGACACAATACTAAGGACAATATTATTTATAACATATAATAACAGTACAACTTTAGGTCCTTTAAAAAAGTTAGTGATATTGATCTTAGGTTTTTATACAAGAAAATATCTGTTGCTTTCCTAAACATTTACTGTATTGCAACTAAATTTATTTTTTCAAATAAAATGAAAGCCTATCTGGCACAATTTACTTTTTTTTTTAATAATGCCGTATTAAATCAGTCCAGAGACATCGACAACAGAGCAGTAAATATTTAAGATTACATCTTCTTTCCTACAACATTTTTCTTTTCCTTCTCTATCAGATCTACTGTCAAATAACTCAGTTCCTCCTTTTATTCTCAGTCTTCAAACACTTTCAACATCTCAGTTATGTTAAAATCATCAGATTTCATTGGAAAGATGAGCAGACATGAAAGTCTGAGAGAGCACTTAAGCCGTGATGCAAAGTTACTGGAGTCAACAAGAAACGCTGTCTTCCATTTGACCAGATCAACATTAGGTTCTAAATATTTATTACCACTTCTAGTGATCATATGCCAGAGAGTCAATGGTATTCAGTATAATTAAGTGATTATTGGAAAATGACAACATTAAATGAGTGAGAGTGTCCAGATAGAAAATTTAATATCCATAACCCTTCTTCTACCTAGGAATTGCTAGAATAGCAAAACAAGTATTTATTTCCATCTAAGAAAAAGACTAAAGATTTCAGACAAAGCTCAGGAGAAGCGTTAGCAAAGTAACATTGTCCAGCAGAGCTACAATTATTACTCTGATCTGGAATTCCCAACAGGCTGTCAGTTATCTTGGATGAAACACTAGTGATCATCAGGTAAACATACAGTTCCTATGGGGGGGAAAAAAAAAAAAGCAAACCACTTACTCTCCGGTACAACAACAAAAGGCAAATCCTAGTTGCCATCCACAAACATTTCTCCAGGGAAAGCTTTTCTATTTGTATTTCTCTGATCACATGTGGGGTCAAGCAGGGGATTGTATTGGTTGGCTGGTTATGAGTTCCTGCTCCTATCTTGTTTCTCCTAGATCATGGACTCACCTCATTCAAAATTCTGGTGCAAACCACAACACTAAGGCAAACATCAACATTTCAGGGATCCGCCTTTAGCCATAATTATAGGCTCACCTTTGTGCTCTGTACTTTCAAGGGTGGCAGTTGCTATAAATTACCACAGGTAGGGAAAAAAACCATCACAAAACAACAGCAGCATTCTTGAAGGGGCACGAAACAAGCTACAAATTTGTCCGCTGACATTTTCCTCCTGGATAACTCAGGCCAGGAGGTCAAAACAATGGCTAGCTAACAAGACAGCATCCAGGGAAAAGGTTAGCATTAATAATGCATCAGAAGAATGCTGTGTGGACAAGTCATGTAGGAAAAACATGCCAAGACAACCATTAAGATACAAGGGTCACGCAAGAAATGCCCAGAGGCTAGTCAGAGAGCAGTTTTCTGAAAAGAATACAATGTTGTTAGCTAAGCATCCTTCCAAGTGTTCAATAACTTCTGCTCACTATATACTTCCTTCAGAGGTAGAAAACCTCAAATCTACTAAACGTCTCCTTATTAAAATAAGTCAGTGTTTTGATGATCTTGCTAGATGACTTTCCTTTTAACTTGAGCAGTCAAAACAGGCAATTCAAGAACAAGAGAAAAGGAAGGGGAGCATGTGAATGGTGCAGGATTCAGACAGATATGGAGTAGAGGATTTCCTGCCCATGGCAATGACAGCACAAGCAGAGGTAGGTCAGTCAGATGATGCCACCCATCCTATGCAGTTATCCCTAACAGTTTCTCCACTCTACACACTAACTCAGTCTTTAGTCTAACAGGTAGATACTAATGCTACCAAAAACATTTCTGAAGGAAGCTATGTCCACTAACCAAGTCATCTTGAGACAGTCGAGCAATGACTCCATATCCCACCATTTCCAGATCCGTAAAGAACTGAGTCCTGTACAAAATACATAAAATTTCACACGAACATTCTCATACGCACATTAATAACTCTGCATTTAATTTGGATACAGTCTACACATCTAGGTTTCTTTTCCATCAACTCTGGATGTAAACCTTGTGAGAGAAAATTCAAAAGCAAGCAGTATAGCCTGAAAATAAATAAATGTACTCTTCTATAGACATCATTTCATTTCAAATCCAATGTGGGGGGGAGTTGGAAGTTTACTATTTGCATGGTGTAGATTCCTCATGTCCAAAGCAAATCCCTTTAGCAGTGTTCTGACAAAGAAATGCCTTCCCTACAAGAGACATGTAATTTTAAGGTTGCAGGAATGCCTAATGCCCAGTATTAGTGAACTGCAAACCTGTTCCATTTTCTCAAAGCTAAATATTCCCTGACTCTTCTCTTACAGTACTGTAAACCAGGAATGACTTAGGCAAATTCCCATGAGTTACAGCAGCGAACGGTTTACATAAGTGGGAAGAGAATCATGCTATGCTCTGTAAACTACAAAAAAGGCAAAGTGTTTACGTAATGGGTTTATTTTAAAAAGCCCTTCATATCTATAATCCATGACCAGAAAATCAATCTGTCCTTCATAAAAAAAAGATGGCTCACTTTACAATCCCTTGTATAAACTATAAACATGTCAATGAAAAGTATGAAGGAATTAACAAGATAAAACATGAAAACTATTTTCTTTTCTTGCAATAAGTTTGAAAGTAGTTTTGCAGTATGATGATAGTTTTTCTGGACAAGATGGTGTGTGTCAGAGAGTATGCAGTTATAGCGAGAAGACGAAACCAGTGTGTAATTTGCCTGTTTATTAATCTTTATTGGTAAACAACTCCATCTCCTATCAACGGCTAAATGGAAGGCAACTTCAGAATGTCCTTTTTGCCCACTTAACAAAACATACTTGTAAAGAAGCTTTCAATTGCTGTCCTCAAGTACAACACAATAAAAGCTTTTTCAGAATTGATTTTGGAAGTCCTGACAGTAGGAAAAGCAGCCTCATCACAGTATCCTTCCCCTGTGAGCTCTGTATGAGTGACAGAGATAACAAAAGTTTCAGTTTCCTAATAGTCCTTCTAATTCTAAACCCAGTCTTGTGATTTCATCTGATCTCCATTTCAGGCTGCAGAAATAAAAACTTAAGGGGTATATGAATGGGGCTTACTAAAAATAACTGTTACCTATTCCATCAAGAACTAGTATATATGCACTATTAAATCAGAAGCCTATCCCAGCTATAATTGGTGATATCTAGAAAACCAAACTAAGTTTCTTCACTACAACGTGTCTGAGGTGTGAACATGAAAGCTGAAGAAAGGAACTAAATACAGCTTTTTAAAAATAAACCCATTTGAAACAACTGTACTTTTTTAAGGATATTACCACTTCAAAAATAAGAAATTAACATGAATATGACAACACACACAAATCAGTACTGTGTTGCTGCTCTTTCTGCAATGTCCTCCAGTTGTTACAAAGAGCAAGCTTTCCTGCACTTTGCATTATTTCTTCCTTCTCTGAAATATCAAACATTTTCCTCAGAAGCACAAGGACTATACTACAGAGACTGATGAGAAAATAGATTTACACTCATTTCACTCATCAGTTGATTCATTTCTAGAACAATTAAGCCACATCCTGAGACCTTCAGAACCTCCAGCAGTATATATGCCTCACTGGTTTTATACGTAGCCCTAAAATCACTATATGTGGAGCCACAAAATCAAAATTACCCAGACTGAGATCTCAATCCATGACATTGCTGCTGCATATCCTCTTCTGATTATGTAATATCAGAGGAGAAAAGATGGAAGAAGAGAAGGTGTCAGCTAATCCACCACCCTTCAAGGAGAAAGAATAGTTTTGCACAAAGGTGAGTCTCTTTCTAATCATGTGTCTGTTTCTAATCATATGTCTGTCTAATCTCTGATACAGAGACATATGAATAAGAATAAATGAGAGTACAAAGACAATGAGTTTTGCTAGACTTTGAGTGTATGAAATCCAACTACCTTAATGTTAGAAATCCAAAGCAATGGGGAAGCCAGGGCACAAGCAAGTAAAAATGGTTTTCCTTTGACAAAAACTCCCTGAAAAGTGTACAGAAAACTCAGGCAACAGAGCATCCAAGTCACTGCTAAAATGACAACCTGATTTTGGACTGGCAGATTCTTCATCTTTTCTTTAATGAACCAGTGAATTCAAGCTAGTCTTAAAGCACACTATTTGTATTTTGAGTGCTCTGTTACACTGTCACACCATCTGAATTATAAAACTGACAAAAATCAAAGTTTATCTAAGCATAAGCAAGAAATTATACAGTGCCAATTTGTGCAGCAATTCTAACAGGGCCAGTATGTTTCCTGTTCTCAGAGAAGTGGCAGAGAGGGCAAGACACTGAATGAATACTGAAGCATCCACTTTTCAAGCACCTAGCCCAAAGAGTGTGACAGGGTACAAGCAGGCCTGTGCTCCTTCACAAATACACATCTCTACAAGCCAATGTGAGCTGTTCTGTTCTGGGGATGAGAGAGTAGCGGGAGTAATTAGGAAAGATTTTGGTTTACATCACAGCAGCCCTTAGAGGTTAGCCAGGAAGGAGAAGGGCAGTCTCATCTGCCATTCTGATGCACATCTCTGAGGATTAAGCCTCCACCTGGACTAAAGTATACCACCACCAGCACCAGCCTCTTTAAAACTCTGAGTGGTGCCAGCAGGATCTAACAGCACCTGGACAAGCAGTGTTGCACACCTGCCAGCCTGGTCCTCCCTCCCTGACATAATTTCCTCTCCTCTGTCCACCAACAACAAACCTAAAATAAAACTCTTCTAAAACAATTAATGTGATGAGAAGGGGCAAATGAAGTGAGAAAGAGTATGAGTTCAAAAGAAACAAATGTTTATTACAGAAAGAGTTATCATTTCCCCTTTGTCAAAGGGGAGAAGACACCACTCATTTTGCACACAACTGTCCCACCACTGACAAACAGGCACTGAAGAAAATCCATCTCATACATTCCTATTCAAGCTTTACAAACTGGTATAAGAGATGTACGAACTGGAAGAGAAATCATAGCTGTGCCCAACAGTGTTTTATACAACAGTCAATTCTGAATCAGCCAACACTCCTACAAACCTCATATCTCATACTTTGCAAAAATTTTCTTTGAAAGAGAAGTAAAATAACTTTTGCATAAGTGGCTGATCAAAATGGAATGCTGAGTTATTTTTATGTAACATCTCCTTTTGTTAAGGTGGCCTCTAAATGAAATGTAGGCCTGCAACTGGGTGATCAGATCGTTCAGCACAGTGCTGAGCATCAAATTATTCCAAACCTAAATGCTTCTGTTTAATATCTAAAATATTATCTTGATTTATAGCACACGAAAAATCAGAGGATCAGAGTAATTGTTTCACAATCACAGACACTTTTTGTTCCTGCAATCCACTGCCCACGAAGAGCATCCTCACTGCACAACAAACAGAGTACATTAAATTGATAGCTGTCACACATAAGAGATAAAAGGGAGAAGTCTTTTCCATGCCTCCAGTTGCCCGGGCTAAATTCATCTCCAGAGCACAGAGAGTCTTTTCAGTGCTTGGCATCATAAATTCATTAGCCAGCCTTTACTCCTCCTAGAACAATCCCTCTCTTCAAATGCCTTTAAAAAAAATACATTTCTCATTATGAAGTTCCTGTGTGACTTACTCTAAGTGGTCCTGCTCTGGCAGGGGGATTGGACTAGGTGATCTTTCGAGATTACTTCCAGCCCTTAAGATTATGTGATCCCTTTGACACCATAGTGAAATTAAGCTCATATTTTCGGGCTTTTCCTTGAAGAACAGCTGAGACAAGAGATCTAAAACACACTTTCCTCTTTTTCTAATAAAAATTGAGTCTCCCAGAGAACTGTAAAGCTCTCTGAAGAAATGTTGGCACTTGTCAAGAGCTCATATGCTTCCCTGACATGGCAGAAAATAACCAGTGCTGATGCTAATTTTGACACCAGAGTATCACAATGAATGACATTTACAATAAATATTAAATTAGCTTATAGTTTTGTAAAGTTTTAACAAGAATCTATGATGTAATTAAAACACAGGAAAATGGGTTTTTTGTATGACAGAGAAAAAGTGAAGAAACTTAGAGAATTGCATCTCTTGAGTCCGGCATTAGCCAGTCAGAACCATCCACAACAGATTTTTGTGTTGAATCAGGTGCCTCAAATTCAATCTCACTTTTGGCACAAATGGTAAATCTCTGCAGCCTGAAATATCAGTTTTATAAATACATTATTAATTATTAATACATGATTAATTTTGACTAGCTCAGGAACCTTCAGCACTGAGGCAATATTTCAGCAGTTGTCAGATTTAGTTATTTACAATAACTAACTAACTAAATAAATAATAAAACTATTTAATATCTCATAAATTAACAGTCATGGAAGTTTTGATTATTCTCAATTGAAACTAAAAGTACAGAGCATTCCTGTTGAATCTGCACTCATTAGAAAATTTTAGTTATCTGTAGTCCCAAGTCAGTCCCCTGTTTTGTAGCTATAGTTCATATCTGTAGGGTATCCTGAACTTCAAAATTTCTCAGAATCTGAGCTTTGCATCTGAGGAAACCCAAAACCAAATAGAAAATAAAGTTGTAGGATGAACTTGTAGGATTTCATTTGGGCCCAAGCTAAAAGAGTTTGCACACGTGCACAAAGGCAACATTTGGCTGGGAAACAGCACAAGCCAAGGTAGCTGAGTTCGAAAATTTCCATTTTAAATTAAATTCTAGGAGAAACTAGTTGTTTACCTAACTAGATTATCTCATTTCCTCCAAAATCGGTGTTATAAGATCCCTCCTCTTCTACTCTTCTCTCCTGTAATAGTGAAAGAGAAAGCAGATCATGAAATATGCCTGGCCAACACCTATGGTCAATTACTGTACAGAAATGCATTGTTCCTCTGACAACAAGGATAGAGCTGCAAGTGGTATCCCACACCCTTCTGTTAGAATCAATGGAAAGAAAGAGGGTAGATCAGAAGCAACTGAAAATAGAAATGGGGAATCATGTACTAAAAATACACATTTCTCTCCTTTGACTGCACAGGGAGTTTAGGGTGACTATCTCTGATTCAGGTATCAACCCCAGAGATGTCTGAAGTGAGGTGAGACAAATCCCAGAAGTGGTTTCCTGAGAGCACCTGTATGTGCTCCATAAGCAGGGACTCCATAAGCATGGACCCGATTGAGCAGAGGAACTGATAAGCAGCTAAAAGAGAACCTTGCCAGAAACTGTTGCTGGAATCTGTGAGTTCTCTGATACATTCATAAATGTTCACATGTAGAATAAAAACCAAAAAAACCCAAAATCAGAACAACCAGAAGGAATAGTCTTGCTGACAGCTTCTAGCCTTATTGGCTACCATTTGACTTAAAAAAGATCACTCTTATTTTTTTCCACATAAGCTGTGTTATATTTACACTATACTCATATTTTGGAGAGACAGGTGCCATTACTAATTAAGTTTGTTTCACCGGTTCTCCAGCTGTCTTCCCTCCATAAATCTGATTATTATTTATCTCCATTTTTCAATGCAAAGTCAATCAAAACGTGCAACTGAAATTCCATGTGCTTATTTTAAATGAAGGATGTGTTGTATATATAATTTTTAATGAGATCTATACCAAACTGTGTCTATAGTATAATCTCACATAACTAGATACCCAACCAGCAATTTGGAAGATATCTTAAGTGGCCTCTCTATGAATGCACTTCAAACTCAAAAGTTTTAAGGTTCAGAAATTGTGAGGAGCTACTAAAGTATTACGCAAATGTCTTTGTAAAATTGGGACTTTATAAAGAAGAGCAGTAATTTCACTCTCCTAGCAATCTGTAGAAAAAACCAAAAAAAGATCACCCATCTATAATTAGATAATATTCAAGAACTGCATATTATTCTAAGCTATTCAGAATCCAGGTTTCCGAGAGAATACAGAAAACTTCACGTTTGTTTTTATCACCACTACAGATTCTGCTTCCTAGTAATGTGCGAGGAAGAAATGGAAAGTAATTAAAGACAACTTTTAATACTGGAAGAGAAGAAAATTAAACAGAAGTTAAGCATTCTGAATGAACACTAAAAGGGAAAGAACAAACTTTTCTTCTATTTAATTAAGAAGGTTTCTTTGCCTTTTCTTTAAAAGAGTACAAGGAAAGATAAATATTTTGAAAAATTATTGTTCTAACTATAGTTGGCTACATTTTAAAAACCATCCAAAATCACAATGTAGTATTTAGCAAACTACATTTCAGGTGGTGACTGTTCAGCTGGAGATTTATCATACTTAAAATTAACTCTTCCACAAAATTAACAATAGAATCCATTTACTGATTTATCTTGAGTGAAAGAGATTAGTTATTAGCTTCAGCTCAGAATCTGCTGTGATCTCATTATAAATTCCTGAAAGAAAAACATATATCCCTTTTTTCCTGCTTAATGCCCTCATTCCCTGTCTTAGGATGTTCAGCTCCTGTTGCTGCTACTGCTGTTACCTACTGGAATGGTTTTCACACAGATGGCATGTATATTACCCCACATAGGTCTGACTGCAGTTTGACATGTAGGATAGGTGTTTTCTGTACTTTTCATTCTTCATTATGAAAGCTCTGCAATAAGGTTTGTTCCCATACTATGAATTATGTGATCTAGAAAGCCAAGAAGTTTGATTATAGGTTTGGGATGGCCCCAAATGAGTCTTTACAAGAAAATTTCTGGTTTAAAAGTCTACTCATGGGACCATCCAGCTTCCTATTTCAATCTCATGAAATTCCCAATTTCACTCTCATGCTGCAAGGTGTACCCTCACTGCAACATATCCTCCTATTTCCTTCCTCCTGAAAAGCAGGATGTATAAAACTAATCTCAGCACATTAAATCTTCCAGCTATTTTATCTTCCCCAGGACTTGACTCTATTTCCAGTCATTCAAAACACATTTTTCCTAATGAAGATCCATCCCCCTGGGAAACAAAGCCACAATTTGCCCATTGCAGCTGTCATTCATTCAAGTACCCAGCACACAGCATCACTCTAGAAAGGTCCAGGTCATGAAGGAGAAGTACAGAGTGCAGCCTATGACTGCCAATTAGTGTTCAGATTGAAGCTGACTCAGCCTCAGTGGCAAGATATAGTCAAAATTTTTTGTGTACCAGTATTTTTCTGCTTTCTTATGTCTATACTCTAGTTATTACCATGCTTCACTATTAAGAACTTTTTTCTTCCTCAGTTCCAAATATAGCTACTGCTTCCTCAGGCTCCTGCCTTTTCTTACTTTTTGTATTACAGGCTAATGATCTGTCAACCAATATTAAATTATTTGCTCTCTTAATTGCCTGTTTTAAAATAATAGACTGTGGAGTAAGTTGGCTACCTTAGCACTTTCCTTGTATATTTCAAAAGAAAAAAGAATTGATACATTAGAAATGAAAGACTCAAACCCCAAGAGAACTCTAGTCCTACTTATTACTTACAAAAATATTTCATCCACAACATTAAAATATTTTACAAAATTCCTGTAATGCTTATTTTTTCTCCTTCCAGTATCAGCTACTTTCATTCTGAAGCCTATGAGGTTTTCATTTTCAGCTTAGATATTCAATGCATCCTGAAAATTTAATAGCATCATCATAATGTATTTTAAACAAACAAAAAAATTGAATCCATTTATGTTTTTTTTCCACCTTACAAGAATTCTTCCTGTATGCCAACAAAAAAATATAACAATCATCCAAGCCACAGACAGCTGACCAGGTTACCAGTTTGAGATCGGATCTCCTATGTGATACAAGGGCTACACAGATAACATACTCAAGAACTTAAACTTTCCCAAAGTTAAAGAGCCTCAGCTGATGAGGCTTTCCCATTATAGCAGGCCAAATATAGAAAGCAGAGATGCCAGTGGTATGCACACATACAGGAAACAACGTTCCCTACCTGTCTCCTCCAAACCCCACAATTATTTTTCTTGGATGGATTGTTGTTCTTCCTGGACTCTACAATGAATCAATTATATCAGTGAAGCATTCTGGTTATCCTGAACCTCTGAACAGATTGAAGGTGGAAAAAGACATTGGAAAACACTGACTAAAGACCTGCTGGCAACTCAACAGGCACAAGTTGGAGGAAGACAAACAAAGCTCCTCTCTTTCAGACCTTTCAGATTCACAAAACAAATTTACTCCAAAACTCCACTGAGAGCTTCATCCTCATTTTACAAATTTCTTGCCGTCTGATTAAAAAAAAAAAGAAACCCAAATAACTGTGAGTTTGGAGAAAAGAAAAATGAAAAATTGCATTATCACAGGGCACTTGCAGAGACAATGAGAAAATAGTATAACATCAGTTATAGTAATGTCATTAAACCCATTCACAATAGTATTCTTGCCTTTTTGCTCATTTTTTCTCTCTAAACTCATATGCTTTATCAAGTAATCTATTTCAACAGAGAAGAGAAATCAAGATTGCATGACACCAGGTTAAATCTAGTAATATCAAATATTTATGATTTCCTCTAAGAGTTAATCCAGCTTTGTAAAACTTTTTCACAGACTATTAGTACAGAGCAATAAATTCTAGTAAAATTATCTTACTGATTAAAAAAAAGGAACTCACTTTAAAGACTATTATGACAGACAGATTAATGCAGAATAGTGCTTATCTTTCAACCATTTGTTTTAATTATCACACTCTAAAAAGCTCAGTAAGAATTCAACAGATCCTCAGAGTTCTTAGTTATATGTGACATTAAACACAAAGCCTAAGAAGATTTTAACTATGGCTAGTATTTCTTTCTCAGGATAAGCTGAAAAATAAAACACAAAATCATCAGCTAGACCTTAAGCCAATGTAGGCAATCTAAGAAAAAAAAATTCCTAAAATAACTTTCACATTGAAAAAAAAAAACAGATGACTTTCAGATAAGTGTAAATTTCCTTTTGTATGACAGTTAATTACTAACAGAATTATGTGCACCTCTCAACAATTAACTGTAGCTGAATATAACCTCAAAAACTTAAACAGAAGCTACTTCATCTCTAATCTAACGACATAATGAAAAGACAAAAAAGAAACACTTGCATAAACTATCCAACTTGTCCTTAAATCCATAAGTGTGACAAATGACTATTACTACAGCCCACACAAATAGTAAAAGATAGTTGGACAGTGCAGGTGCAATGCTATAATGAGACATAGCATGATCTTATTTGTGTGACATCTAATGCCAGGTGAGGGTTTCTTATCTGCAAAGAAAGAGAATGTCTCTTGCTTCTTCATAAATGTGTCATATTCATGATTTTTATTGGGGGATTCAACATGGATTCAGCAAGCAGAAATCCTGCCTGACCAATCTAATAGCCTGCTACAAGGGCACATCTGGCTGACTAGATGAGAAGGGACCAGCAGATGTCATCTACCTTGACTTCAGCCAGGCTTTTAACACTGTCTCCCATAACATCCTAATCAGAAAGCTCAGGCAGTGTAGCTTGCATGAGTGGACAGTGAGGTGGATCGAGAACTGGCTGAATGACAGAGCCCAGAGGGTGGCGATCAATGGCACAGAATCGAGTTGGAGGCCTGTGGCCAGTGGAGTTCCACAAGGATCAGTTCTGGGGCCAGTCTTGTTCAACATCTTCATCAATCACCTGGATGAGGGGACAGAGTGTGCCCTCAGCAAGGTGGCTGATGACACCAAATTGTGAGGACTGGCTGATTCCCCAGAAGGCTGTGCTGCCATTGAGAGTTGGGCAGAGAGAAATCTCATGAGGTTCAGCAAAGACCAGTGCAGAGTCCTGCATCTGGGAAGGAACAACCCCATGCACCAGTACAGGCTGGGAGATGACCTGCTGGAGTGCAGCTCTAGGGAGAGAGAGACCTGGGAGTCCTAGTAGATAATAAACTGAACATGAGCCAGCAATGTGCCCTCGTGGCCAAGAAGGCCAATGGCATCCTGGGATGCATCAAGACGAGTATGGCCACCAGGTCAAGAGAGGTTCTGATCCCCCTCTACTCTGCCCTGGTGAGGCCTCATCTGGAGTTCTGTGTCCAGTTCTGGGCTCCTCAGCTCAAGAGGGACAGGGACCTGCTGGAGAGTCCAGCGCAAGGCCATCAAGATGATCAAGGGAGTGGAACATCTTCCTTACCAGAAAAGGCTGCAGGAACTGGGTCTGTTTAGTCTGGAAAAGAGGAGACTAGGGGTGGGGGGATCTCATTAATACTTACAAATATTTAAAAGGTGAATGTCAATGGGATGGGGCAACATCTTTAGTGTTCAGTGATAGGACATGGGGTAATGGACAAAAGCTGGAACACAAAAAGTTCCACTTAAGGAAAGGCTTCTTCACTGTGAGGGTGATGGAGCTCTGGCACAGGCTGCTCAGGTAGGGTGTGGAGTCTCCTTCTCTGGAAGTTTTCAAAACCTGCCTGGATGCGTTCCCATGCAACTTCACCTAGATGGACCTGCTTTAGCATTGGGGTTGGACTAAATAATCTCTAGAAGTCCCTTCTAACCCCTACCATTTAGTGATTCTTTGATTTTTCGTTTTATCTGGATCATTGTTGCTTGTTTTTTACATGCTTATAATCAACAACAAATAGATCTGACTGTAGTTGCTAACAGAAGTCTGCATAAAGTTTGTGGGCAGGCAAGTCACAGAAATACACATCACTATATGCTTGCATTCCCTGCAGCATAAAGCACTTTCCTAATCAAGGAAAGTGATCTCTGTTCACACCTCATGACTCAGTCTGAGTCATGGACTTATGGCTCTTCCACTGTACATACTGTGAGTGATACAGTTCATTAAAATAATCACATATAATTATACAATGCTCGCATGTTTAGTCTTCCATTTTCTAAGTTACTAACAGCAAAACCAGATGGACTACAACATAATGGTTTAAAATGCTACCTATAAGACTGAGAAAAGCATCTCCCATTTTGTTAAATGCTCCAAATTTGCTATAGTTACGGGGTGGGCCACAAAATCAAAGGTGCCAATGGAAAAATAGGTTCCCTGTCCATCTCTTCCAGCTCCCTTAGGTTTTATTAGGTTTTTTTTCACAGTTTCCTTTTACCTACACAAGCATTCTAGGACATATTCTACACAGTTTTTGGAGATCATTCTTTTAGAGCACATTTCTTTTTAAGAAGAGCTTGAAAATGCAGTTTTTCAAAATAGAGGCAGGTACTGCACAAAGGCAATGGCATAAAATGATTAAAAAAAACCCTAATTCCAGTCCAGTCTTAGTTAACATAGTCCTAGTTTCACTGAGAATTAAGTAGCCCCAATATGAATTCAAGCTTTTGTAGCATTCGTAAAATGAGATGCCCATTCTCTTCATGTATGTAATTTTTAAAGAAAGGAAAAGAAAACAGTTCTCCTTTTTCTTCTCAACATGGAAGCAGGAGAGAAAACTTCCTATGTGGCCCACTATAGCTGACTGAAATTAATGGTGATACCTTCAGGAACATCAGATAGCTCTGAGAGGTCTGACTACTTGCATAACTCCCTATGCCAAAGGAGACCAGCCATATTGAAAGGCCATCAGCTGCCAGGCAGGGTCAGGATCAAGTTGAGCAAATGAGCTACCTTCTTACTGAGAGCACTGAGCAGAGTGTCAGGTAATCATGAAAAGCAGTAGGGCCACCACACTCTGCTCCTATATTTTTGCAATAGTTTTTCAAGTCACTTAATCCTTTCCCTGCAAGCCAAAGCCAGATGTAATACTGTTTTTACTACCACAGAGAATAATAAAAAAGGCGCCATTAGTCTTTAATTTAAGGTTTATGACATAGAAAATTTTAATGGGAGTTAAATTGACTATTGACATTGATCACAATAATTTGTTCTGTAGCCTCTGACCTGGGACATAATAGCAGGGTAATAAAGACTTCAGGACATGACTGAGCTGGGAGAAGATATCGTCAGTTATCAGATGCAAGCAAGCAGCCTGTCTAACGTGAGACTTCATGTTTTAGAAAGAAAATCCAGTGGTGACTATTTTACCTTGTATGTTCCCACAGAAGAAATCACATCCACTTTCATGTCCATTCATGTCACAAGTATATGCTAAATGTGGTCCTGAAAAGCCTTTTTAGAGCAATAAAGCTAAATTGCTACTGACCATCACGGCACACAAAACAGACAGCATGATATCCTCATGGCAAGAATTATTTAAAACTTTGAAGATTATTTACAGACATAATATTGGCTTCAAAAGTACTTCCCACTTAAGCAAAAATATGCTAAGAAATATTCTCCTCTAACCATACAATCCCTGTGGCTTTGTCTTTCTGCAGGAAACATCAGCTATTAGCATGACTCTACACAAGACTCTATACCTAGATCCTTGCTTAAAATTGTTCTGTAAAAGTATAGTCTCATCAACGTTATTAGCATAAAATTGTTTTAACATCACAGGGCAAGTTGACTACGTTATATCAAACCAAGAGTTAACTGACTTTTCCACATTTTCCCAAAGAACAGAAGGAGAAGAGACAGATTTTAGCGCTAAACCTTGTGTTTAGGAATCAACTGATATTTATTTAAGTATGCTTTTTTCCTAGTCGTACAATCATGTGGAGAGGGTGGAACAATGAAGTAAATCACATGCACCTTAATTAGACCATATTCTACCAAATATAGAAGAAGCTTTGCTTCTTTAAGAACTGAAAGCTAAGATATTTTATCCTGCATCCAGCAGTTGATCATTATTTTTCCCTTAAAGCCTGATTAATTGTTCATATAATGTAACTTTTTTCCTGGCTTCTGTAACTGAACTCCTTTTCATTTGTGTCTTGTCATTTTTGCTACCTGAGTTATTATCAACAGCATCATCCTGCTTCAGCAACGTTGCATGAAAACGTGTTTCTCTGTTTTAAATTTGCGACCTTTTAATTTCGATACGTCTTTGTTCTTTTGTTATAAGAAAAAATTAGGCATTTGATTGAGCTTCTCCATACCAGTTCATATTCCATACACTGTTAACATCTTTTACTGTGTCCTCCTTCCTTAAATAGGTCAGACAAGCCTCATAAATACCTCTTTGCTTGATAGAGAGGAAAGTTTCTACCTTTAATAATTTTCTTTGCCCTCTGAATCTCTTCTATTTCTGCCATATACTTCTGTTGTAATGCAACTAGAACTGAACATAGCATTCAAGGTTAGGAGAAAGATATGCTTCTGTTTCCATAACACCAATTAAATATTTCCTGGGTTATTTTGGTCACTGACTGTTATATACCACTACTTCACTTGCTCTAATTGCTACTGTAAACCCTGTTGTCACCCCTACTGAACTGACCCTAGGTGTCTCATAACCCTATGTCACACTTCCATAAGTCAACGTATTTTAGTGAATTCAGTCAAGAGATGAAAACAACAAAACATCCTAGCTAGAACTGTCTTCCAAAGCTTGTATTTTATCACCCCACCCAGAGAGCCCATGGCTCTGACTGTGGTCCCTAGTCATCACCAAACAAAGAATGGCAATTATACTGCAAATCCAGACTCTGCCCAGGCAAGTGTTTCTACACATGCGTCTCCACAAGAACAAAGTTACACCTGTGTGTAGAGGTTTGCTAGGGTGAAGGTCATACTTATCTCTGTTCCACAGTTTTGAAGTACCTATTCCTATACTTGCTATGTGGCATCTGGCCTACTTGCATCACTTCCTAGGATACCAGTTATTTCTATTATGTGGATGCTCATTTGTCTTAACATATAGGTTCTTCTTTACATATCTATCCTCTTTACATATATATCTTCTTTACATTAACAAGGCAAAAATGTTACCAATGATTGCAGCTTCTCTGCTATAAATGATTTATTGTTCTCAAGAGCCTGTTTGTTTTGGGGTTAGAGAAAATCATTGTTTACCTAATGAAGGGGCAGCCTAAAATAATTTCAACAGTTTTCAACACAAATTTATATATTTCTTAAAATCTAATACCATTACAGTATTGGAAATGAAGAAGTATTTATACTTTTATTTAGGAATAGTTACTTTTAGGTTAAGACACTTTTCTCAAGGTGCTTGATTTTTTACTCTACGCGTTGCATTCTCAGAGACCAAAATACACACATTGTTTTTGAGGAAACCTTCCGTAGAAATTGCAAGCTGATATAAGAAGAAAAGAAAAAGGAAGTTCAAAGTCATTGACCTCACTCCATTGTTACCTTTCATGGCTCTTCCTCACACCTAGTTTTGTAAGGCATTTCAGATGCTTCGGAGGGAGGAATTATTTTGAAATAGCATGGACTGGATTAGATCTGTTATATGTGACAAAAAATGAAAGTTAGATACGTAAAGAAAAGAAAACATAGTTAGAAACAGATGCCCAGCAGCTGTGTGAAGGGTAAGGGAATGTAGAACTGCGGCAGTAGACATCAAGGCAACATCTAAATCCCTCCGTTAGGATGAGAAGTGGATGCCTTACTGTACCAAATGGACACTTCTCTCCTACACCTTCACTTTTTTCCCCAGGTTTCAGGGAAAGGAATCAAGGCACTTGGATCAGCAATGAGCAGTGGCACTCCCTGTCCAGAGCAGCAACATGCATGGTAAGCAAAGAGACAGAGATTTCAAAGTGTACAAAGGATTCACCAGTTATGAGTTTTTTCCTCCTCCCTTAAATTACTTACAGTTTTGGATTAGCCCAAGGTACTTGGAGGGTACAGTTATACCTAAGACTACAGACCTCCAGCAGAAAAAGGATGATCCTATTAGGAGCAGCTCAGGGAGCAAAGACCAGTTTCCTTCTCTGGGGACATTCAAAACCCACCTGGATGAGTGACCTACTGTAGGTGGCCTGCTCTGGCAGGGGGGTTGGACTAGATGATCTTTTGAGGTCCCTTCCACCCTTAAAATTCTGTGATTCTGTGATCAAAGTGATGAACCCTAGCTTTCAGGGGCAAGTTCACACTGTATTGCATTACAGTCATCCAGGCAAACGACAAGTAACTTGGTGCACCAAATGGCACAACAAGAGCTGTATGGAGATTTTCTTAATATCATACAAGCACAGTGAAATGGTGTTGATGAACTGAACTAGTTAGTTTTGGTTCAGCACTTGGGAACCAGACACCTCCCGTTCTTCAAGTGAACTCTGCTCACTGGTGTATTGCATGCAGGAGTCACACCCTGGAAAGTGTTTTTGTGAGAAGCTGCACTAGCATGATTCATAAGGTAGTTCAGCTGTTCCCCCTCATGTCACTATGGGAGCTTCATCACTGGTTTCAATGGGAGCCAGTTTACGGCAATGCTTGTAGCTTTTAATCAGCTCACCCTAGAGACAAAAATATTTAGGACCAAATATTCTCATCATGAGCAAATAATAATTTCAAAAGAAATAGATGATGGAAAAGACAGCTCCAACTCAGCCACTTGCAGGTAACAACTACCAGGCAAAACATATTTTTGAACAGTTGAAGTAATTTAGAAGATGAAATTTTGTATTGACTGTCAGGAAGACACTCGATGAGATTTCATGTTGAATGTCTCCATACAGCAGGTACCGGTAATACTCCAAACTGCTTTACTCACAGTCAAGAGAAAGTTCACAACATGTTGGGTGGCTGGTTGCTGTATAAGAGCTGTTGGGCAGGATGACCAGAAACTAGAAGATACATGGATGGATCACGAAGAAAAAGCAAGAGAAAGAAAGCTCAGGAATCCAGAAGAGACAGTCTGATGAACTTTTTCTGATCCTTGACTGCCACAAAAACATACAACCTAAACAGATAAGACAATAATATATTTCTTAACACAACCTTATGGAGGAGGTAGCCTCATTTCTGAACAGCAATGTGAAATCAGAGAGTCTAAAGTCCTCTACCTTTACAAACTCAAATAAGTCAGTCTATTTTATAGCCCAAATAGGATACAAATAGTAATGTTGCAGCAATTACTTCTACACCAACGTTCCCATAAGAAAAAGGATAAATCTCTATTATTCATTTGAACTAACAGATAGTAAAAGTATCAATAAACCACTGCCATACAATCTCTCCCTGCTCTGTAATCAGTAACTTTGCTCTGCTTTGTTTTTTCTGAACTGACAAGATCATTATCATATGGCAACATTCTTCCAGTTTCATCTCCTCTCTTCAGAAACGGTAGAAATTCTCCATCAGCCAGGTTTTCTTGATATTGATTTATTGATTTAAGATGAATAAAAATTAAAAAAAAAAAATCCCAACAGCCATCATCATTTAAATCATCATTTAATCTAACTTGAACAGAAGTATACTTCTTGGCAGAGACTTATTTTAATGAAGAACAGTATGACAGGGGAAAAAAACCCCAGTTTTGTAGAGTTAAAACACAGTTGCTGCTAAATAACCTCTTTGTATAATTAGGATTTGCAAAGTGGCAAAACACAATCCAATTAAGTGTATTAGGTTCATGTGATTAACATCAGACTGGCAGTATTGCTCTCTTAGTTCATCAGTAGCTTTACTAATTAAGGACATCGCTAAGCAGAGACATCTGACCTTGCCTCAGCCGGTTCAGATCATGGTTTACCCTTCTGAACCCTGCATCAGCCTCACTGCTTGCTTCTTTACTCTCTTTCCTTACTGATGGACATTTTCCTGGGATATTCTGTTCCTTTTGAAAGTCATCCTACCAGTCATCAACCATCATCAAATAATTAGTATCTCTCTGCTCACTGACTGAAGAACAAAAAAAAGTGATAAAAGATGAGTGAGCTTTCAATGGAAATATTTTTCTGCTCATACCCTGAATTCACTACAATATTAAAACCAGTGCAGGCTGAGTAAAATAGCAGCCAGGAAGTAATTTTAAGTTTCAAGTATCAAAAAATAGAAATTATCTTTGCACACCAAATAGTAAACACAAGCGTGGAAATGGTGTCAAGTGGAAATGGTTTCACAAATGTTGCTCAACAGCAGCTCAATAATCTGAACAGAGAAGTTACTGCAGGGGAAACAGTATCTGTGAATCCTGTCTTGGCAGCATTCCTGACCCATGACAAAAAGACAAACCATAGTCACCCATTGTTTTGCCTCATCTGCTGCTGCTGGCAGCTTCCTTTCCTGTGCTGCTGTGCATGTGACTGCAGAGCTTGATATTGAGGGCCAATTACTTCTGCTAAGTGGAAAAAATGAAAGACTTTCTAGATACTGTCTCACACGTTAGAACTTTGTGTTAAAGTGCCCTTAAAATGACAGCCAATAGAAGGAAAGTACACTCAACTTTGTGACGGCGGTGATGAAGCAGTACTTAATAAATATAATACAGAAGCTCTAAGTATCAAAAGAAAGTATTATAAATTTAAATTTTCTCTAAAGAATTTCAGAACATCACATGATAAATATCATAAATAGAATTTCTACCAAATATATAGAATCTACAGAGCACTAAGAACTCCTATTTGAATCACGTTTTTCTGTTTGCCATCAAAATTCTCTATATACTTCCTAGCAGTGGCCTCCATGCTACAAAAATAAAAATACTGAATAAAAATTAACTGTAGCTCTTAAAAGCTAAACCTCAGAAGTCCAGTGACAGTTACAACCAAAATGTGCCTATGATATTAATAAGATAGTCACAAATGTGTTAGGGAGACAAACAATGCATTAAGCAAATTAGGAGAAAACTGAAACCTCTAAATACAAAAGAAAACTAATTATGGGATTAGAATGGATTAAGTGACAGAGCTTGTTACAACAAGGAATTTTACTGGATAGTCCTTGAGATTCCTTTCTGCCCTGCATTTCCAGCCTTTCCAGGAAAGATTCTAGTAAATTTCACTGCTGCACAGATTTTTCAACACTGTTTAGTTTCTCATCTAAGAAAACTGTTTTACAGCTGATGCAAATATTTTTACTAAGAAAGTATAAGCAGTGTACCATGCTCTGCACTCCGTTCCTTCCTCTGCTTTACCCTGCTCTGTTTCCTCTGCTCCTTGGTCTATGCCGTTTTAGCCATTAGAAACACAAATGCTAAGGATACTAAACCTTGCATGGGCCTTGTAGCCTAGTACCTGACTAACTCAATGCCAATGATTTGATCTTCATTTGTCTCTTAGACCAAGGGATACTTTCAGATACTATGGCAGGGCCTCAGAATATTTCTGCAGCAATGAAGCTTGTCAGAAAGCATCTGTGTAGATGTTCATGGGAAAGACAGATTTTTAAAAAATAAATAAAATCCATTCCTTCTACTCTCCACTAATATCAAAAAAAGCACCATGAAGTCTAAACTCAATTCTAGTTAATACTTGGATGCAGAATTCAAGTGCATCAAGTTATACTTCATTCACATTTCAGTGATAAAGAAACTGCTAAAATGCTTCACTTGCACTCTATCAATTTCTCTTATAAATAAGTCTAAAGAAATTACTCTGCTCTTCAGACATTTCACTATACATTTTGAAAGTATTTAATAGTTTTATTTCCAGTGGGGGAAACATTCTCTTAAAGTGGTGTGCCATGCGTTGGTTTTGGCTGAGTAGATTTCATTTTCTTCACAGTACCTAGTACGGGGCTATGCTTTACACGTGTGCTGACAGCAGTGTTGATAACACAGGGATGGTTTAGTTACTGCTGAACAATGCTTGCACACAGCATTAAGGTCTCTTCTGCTTCTCACTTCAAGTAAATATGCCACAAGTGCACAAGCAGCTGGGAGGTGACACAGCTGGGACTAACACAGCTGGGGCAGCTGACCCCAGCTCACCAAAGGGATATCCCAGACCATACGATATCATTCTTAGCAATAAAAGCTGGGGAAGAAGGAAGGGGGAAACATTACAGTGTTTGTTTTCCCATTATATGTGATGGAGCCCTGCTGTCCTGGGGATGGCTGAACACCTGCCTGCCCATGGGAAGGGGTGAATTAATTCCTTGTATTCTTTTGCTTGTACGTGCAGCTGCATGTTCGTTTTATCATGTCTGTTTTATCTGTTAAACTCCTTTAACTCAACCCATAAGTTTTCTCACTTTTAGTTTTCTGATTCTTTCCCCCATCCCACTGTGGGTGGCAAGGGAGTGAGCAAGAATCTGGGTGAAGCTTAGTTGCTGGCTAGCATTAAATCATGACAGCTCACATACATAAATATATACTCAAAAAATAACTCTTGGGATGACATAGAAAAAATTAATTTCAGGCTGAAGAACAGATGTAGAGATAGACACAGGTAAAACGATATGCAAAACTACTTACTATTGAATGTGGGGACTTTTTAAACATATTAAGTGCTGCATATACCAGCTCACGCTTATTGACCTGAGTGCTGGCAGATGGTATTGTTTGGGTGAGTGAAATGATCCCAGAATCATCTCTTTCCACAGAGACCTGTGTACAGGGATTATAGGATGATTGTTTTACTGTTCACTTTTGCTTGCAAATATTTTTTTAAAGGATCACAACCCTTGCTTGTATGAGAAGCAGATTGCAGCTATTTTTGTTGCCACCAAAGTGCTGAATAAAGGCCGTGTGGATGCATTTACACTGTGAATTCATTTACCCTGGATTTCAATTGATTTATATCCTGTTACATCGTTTAACCTTGTATTTATATGATTTCTAATGAATTGTATTTGGTATAATTAAACCTAGGCATACGACTTTGCTTTAAGTCACAAAGTTACAGTTAAGAAATAAGCCAATTTTTAAACTGATTTTTTTTAACTGATATTTCTAGGATGCTGATCCCAAGTCCGTTGACCCACATCATTTTCAAGAGGCTTTGGAGTCAGGCTTACAGTTGTCAGGATTTCAACAACTTCAAAGACAACTCCTGGAAAGAAGGGATTTGAAGGCTGACAGGGATCTATCTTTGGCTGAGGTAACTGCATACATAAATGCAGGAAGGCTACTGATCATGTGTGCTTCCGTAAAAGAGAAGGTAGAAACCATCAGTAGGAAAAAAAAGGCTCGCTTTTTGAGCTACCTTTCAAGAGACATCTTTACAAGACAAAAGCCTGCTTTCTTGGATCTGAAAATATGGATCTAAGTTAACTAAATGTAATACAACTATTTCTTAGATTATCAAGACAAAGCACTCATTAATTGAAGATCCCGATAAAATGGTCCTTCCCAAAGTATCTCTTTTCCTTATCTTTTGAGCAGAATGGTGACTCCTAGCCTTCTGCTTCTTTCCTCTGTGTTCCTATAATCTGTGATTTTCCACTCTAGATCACATTGTTGTAACCCTTTCTCCCCCATCTGTAAAGAGCATAATTTTGAAAGTTTGATGGAAACAGTTTACTCCCTCTTTTTGATGCCTACTCTCTCACTGTCATACATGAAAATTGCCATGACTAACTTCCCTTGTTCCTCACCATGCCTCTTAGACCAGACTTTCCAGAGGTGCTTTCTACTCAGGTCCATATCTCTGCTCCATGTACACAACAGCAGCCTTCTGCTGAGCCTCTCATCGGGCACCATAGCCCAATAAGTCTGACAGCTTTCTCTGTTTGGCTCCTTACTTTGAAAACAATTCTAACATCTGAAATTGCAAAAAATCACTCGTAAATCTGCTTGAATGGAGCTTCAGAAAAAGAAGGCATGTTCAGAAAAAAAACCAAAATCAAAACCCAACTGATAATAACTCTTAACCACATACAATTTCCTATCATGAGTGATGCTGCTAAATGAGTACTTGCATCTGGGGTAGTCAACATGGATTCACCAAGGGGAAATCCTGTTTGACCAACCTGATAGCCTTTTACAAGGGCACATCTGGCTGATTAGATGAGGAGAGACCAGCGGATGTGTCATGGTTTGACACGACAGCCTTTTCTGGTAAGGGGGAAGGGGCTGTGGGGATGGCTCCTGTAAGAAGTTGCTCACAACTCTCCCCAGCTCTGGGCCAGATCCACTTCTGGGGCTGAGCCAATTAGATGCCTCCACAATCACTTTTTAAGAAGAAGCTGGAAGAGAAGGTTTCTTCCTCCATTTTCCTCCATCTTCCTTCTTCTTCTGCCTTTTCTTTTCTTCTGGCTGGTGGTGGAGCAAGGAGTAGGAACAGTGAGAGAAACAACCATGTGGACTCCAAGGTCAGTGATGAAAGAGAGGAGGAGGTGTGCTGGAGCAGAGACTCCTCTGCATTCTATGGAGACAACTGGTGAAGCTGAGATTTATTTTCATTTCTCTAAAGACTCTGCATCAGTGGTAGAGACTCATTTTGATAATGACCCCATATCAGGGGCAGAGACACATTTTGCTACAGCTGGCCCCACACCAGGGGCAGCAATTCACTTCATTAAAGACCCTGAGCCAGGGACAATGACTATGGCCAGAGGAGGCTGTGTCCCATGGGGGGGAGTCAACCACTTCACTGCAGACCCCGAGCCAGGGGCAGTGATTTTCTTCTTTAAAATTATGGCTGGAAGAGGTCGTGTCCCAAAGGAGGGACCCTTTATCACTATGGCCAGAGCAGGCCATGTCCCAAGGAAGGGACCCAATATCCACAGCTGTAACTGTGGGGAGGAACCCATGACAAAGCAGCTCATTAAACTTATGCCTAGAAGAGGCTTTGTCCTGAGAGAGAGACCCTGTAACTGCAGAAACTGCAACCGTGTAAAGAATCCACACCTGAGATATTCACCAAGGACTGCCTCCCGTGTGAGGGACCCTGTATTGGCAGAAGCCACAGCTGTTGGGAAGAACCCACACCAGAGAAGCTTGTTAAGGACTGTGTCCCAGGGCAGGAACCCCGTGTTGGAGCAGGGGAAGAGTGCCAGGAGTCATCCTCATCTGAGAAGAAAGAAGCAGCAGAGCCCACCTGTGAGAGACTGACCACATCCCCCATTCCCTGCCCCCCTGAGCCGTTAAGGGGGGAGGAGGTAGAGATATCAGGAGCAGTGAGCTGGGCCCAGGAAGAAAGGAGGGATGGGGGAGGGAGATCTTAAAGTGCTGGTTGTAATTTTCTCATCATCCTGCTCCCTTTTTGCTTTTATTCTGTTCTGTTACTAGTAGAATAAACTTTCCTACTTTACTCTCTAAGTCGAGTACTGGAGTCTGTTTTGCCCAGAACCATAGTTGGCAGCGAGCTATTCCTGCCCTTGTCTCAATCCACAACAACCTTGCTTATCTTTTTACTCCCATTTCGCTGGGGCCTCCGCCGTCCTAACAAGGGTGGGGATGAATGAGGGCACCAAGCGAGAGACTGTCATGGTGCTGCTGTGCTAGCTGGGCCAAACCACGACAGGATGTCATCTACTTTGACTTCAGCAAGGCTTTTGACACTGTCTCCCATTACACCCTCATCAGAAAGCTCAAGCAGTGTGGCTTGGATGAGTGGATGGTGAGGTGGATCGAGAGCTGGCTGAATGACAGAGCCCAGAGGGTGGTGATCAATGACACAGAATCGAGTTGGAGGCCTGTGGCGAGTGGAGTTCCACAGGGACCGGTTCTGGGGCCAGTCTTGTTCAACATCTTCATCAATAACCTGGATGAGGGGACAGAGTGTACCCTCAGCAAGTTTCCTGATAACACCAAACTGGGAGGACTGGCTGATTCCCCAGAAGGCTGTGCTGCCACTCAGCGGGATCTCGACCGACTTGAGAGTTGGGCAGAGAGGAACCTCATGAGATTCAATAAGGACAAGTGTAGAGTCCTGCATCTGGGAAGGAACAACCTCATGCACCAGTACAGGCTGGGGTTGATCTACTGGAGGGCAGCTGACATCAAACTGAACATGAGCCAGCAATGTGCCAATGACATCCTGGGATGCATCAGGAAGAGTGAAGCCAGCAGGTCAGGGGAGGTTCTCCTCTCCTTCTACTCCGCCCTGGTGAGGTCTTATCTGGAGTCCTATGTCCAGTTCTGGGCTCCCCAGCTCAAGAGGGACAGGGAACTTCTGGAGAGAGTCCAGTGCAGGGCCATCAAGATGATCAGGGGACCGGAGCATCTTCCTTATGAGGAAAGGCTGTGGAAACTGGGTCTGTTTAGTCTGGAGGATACTGAGGGGGGATCTCATTAATATTTACAAGTATATAAATGGTGGATGTCAGAAGGTTGGGGCATCACTTTTTTTCAGTTGTATCTAGTGACAGGACAAGGGGTAATGGGATGAAACTGGAACACAAAAAGTTTCGTTTAAACATAAGAAAAAGCTATTTTACTGTGAGGGTGACAGAGCACTGGCACAGGCTGCCCAGGGAGGTTGTGGAGTCTCTTTCCTTGAACGTCTTGAAGACCCACCTGGATACCTTCCTCTGTGACCTGAACTAGGTGGACCTGGGTGAGCAGAGGGTTTGGACTAGACGATCTCTTTAAGATTCTATGATTCGAAAAAGGAACTTTTCAGTTAATTTTCATGAAATACAGTCCCTATTGCAGAAACCATTGACCTTTCACCTGGATATTAACTTCATATAGAAATGTTCCATTGACACTACATCTTGAAATAACCAAGAAAATTTCATATTTTCTTTTCATATTTTCACTTGAAGTTTTCTGCCCAGAAATGCAATTCATATCTATAGATCTTGTGGGAAATGAACGAATGTGCCTTTATTGCATTGTCAGAAAACAGCCATTTATATTGGTTTATACAGTTGACAAAAAATAATTTATTGTATTTCTCACATCCAGAGGACCTAGACAAAAATCTTACCTTAATGAAAGTCAGCACACTGTAAACACTGTAAGAGAAAATGATGGCCTAGAATAAATCTTTATCCTAATTTTCTAGAGTGATACTGCATTGCTTCATACATTTTACTGCAAGCATGTAAATTCAGTCTATGCTACTTGACATTATGTGCATATGATATATTTAAGAATTATCTTAAGGCACTTTCTGTGTTATTATGGAACACAGAGTCCATTGTAATTGATGGTATATAAACCAATAGTTATAAGGTGTTAAGAATTTTGGATGGATGTTTAACATTTTCCCAATGAAAATGATATATAAACTAATAGATTTTACAAAGACAATGTTGAAACAAATCTTCAACATTTTGCAAGGTAAAAATACTCTTCCTCAGAGAAATATGGTTCTCTACAGTGTTTAGAATGAGCTACAACCACCACTGTGCATGATTTGGCATTAGTTTGTATCACATAAACCTCATATGCTTCTCTTTTTAGCCCAAATATGTGCACAGTCTTTACGTTTTTATACACTTCGTGGTTCAGAAAATGAAAAAGAAATGGAAAATTATCTTTTTCAACGAAGCCCTGGACAATATCGATTCATGTTTTCTACTTTATGCTATCTATTTCATATAATATTCATAATTAAACATGTGTTTGATTATGTTGATCTTTCTGAAAGAAACTACAGCATTTTTGCAGCTACAGCTTTTTATCTTTTTTTTTGTTGTTGTTCTACAACAGCAAATAATAATTATTAAGGAGGTTAGATGACAATAATAGTCCCTTTTCACCTAGATTGTGTCCCAGCTGTTTAAAGAAAACTTTCCTGTCTTTGATTGCAGTTTGAAAGGGCAATGTTTTAATTTGAGATAAAACAATCTGCCTGAGAACTTCAACTGAAAAGCAAAAATATTCTCTTCCCTCTAACCATTCTTCAGAAAAAAAAGCTCAAGAAGAAATGTAGGAGGACACCTTATCAGCACTATGTAAGTCTGTTCTCACAAGTTCTCCGTCTTGCTAACATTGTCAATTAGCTTCCAGAGCTTCAGCCCTTGTAAAGGATAAATACAGCCAAAGCCTTCAAAATGTGTGCGACTAGGGAATTAGCTTTAAGTTATACTCTTAGTTTATCAAAACAAGAGGATTGGTTTACCACACAGAAATGACATCTCCCATGGACATACATGGTATTTCTTTTTCAATAAAAATAAAACAAAAAAACAACATACATTTTTAATTTAAATATTTGCATTAAAGCCAGTTTAATAGATGTTCTTCCTGTTCTCTGCTCCTCCAAAGAAGGGATTAATCCTACTACATAGAAAATCTAACGTCTACTTAACACTGCATGTTAACAAAAATTAATTCCCAATTCTAAAGATGACTGTGGAACCTCAAATGGGACTTAAGAATTGGAACAACAAAAAACTGCAAATTTTCACAATCACAAGTCATCTGTCAGCTATTTTTGAGTGTAAGTTCCCATCACTGCTTTGAATTGCTGCACCTGCTCTGCAGGTAGCCCTAAAATCCACATCTCAGCCGACTCTCCTTGTCAACACCAAAGCCTCTTGGAGTAAACAAATTTCACATTGTGTTTGTACAACCCCTAGAAGAAGGCTCTCCTAATCTTCATTAGGGGATCTACTGTACAAATAAAAGTCACATATATATACATATCTCTCACTACATTTTATTATATATCCCTGTATATATCCCTCCCACTGTATATTTTTAAGTATATAAAATTTATTCAAGTTAAACTGCCTGTACTTAAATAAACATAATAAAGTGCATCTTGAACTTTATTTCTTCATTTGCAGAATAATGCAACATAAGGGAGTGTAGTGTAATGGATTAGTGAACCAAATCTCTCAAATCTGCCAGAGGTAGATCACATCTGTTATTAATAGCAACAAGCTGGCTTTTACAATTCCTTTTCTAAAGAAGAAACCTAGATGTTAGTCAGTTTTAAACTGATAACAGTAACAATGTCAGATATGTTGGACTCGCTCTGTGAACAGTTGAAATGTGAGAATACAAAGGCACTGGTGGTGCAAAACGACCTCACACCACCAGAGCATACCTTATCCAGCTGAGAGATTATAGACAGTACTGTCCAACAAGTAAGAACAAATCATTCTTTCACCTCTGAATAATTTCTTCTATGACAGCAGGTTTAGCTTTAATCAAGGAGGTTTTGTTTACAATGCATTTGAAAAGGCATGAACAGCTAATTCAATGACCAAAACTAAATGCCAACTCCATCACAGAATCATAGATTATATCCATCATAATGAATTGTTGTTAGTGCCTCTATCAGCATCAAAGTTTTTGTAATAAGCAGGTTTGCTTTCCGTACAACAGATTCAGGATGCATCTAAGTGGAAGAATGGTAAAGATACTTCATCCTTAATACATTTAGTTGAATAATCAATTCTAGAAAGCATGTTTGCTACTGATCTCTGTCCTATGTCCGTGACCAAGAGTAAAACCTCAAAGAAACTTAGCAAGAAAGGAAAAATATTAGTTCTACAGCTAGGATTTTATTACAGGCACTAGGGGTATTCTAGTGACGCTCAGGAGGATGTGCCAGTCAATATAGCAGGTTTTTTTCCATTTTTGCTTGCTCTCACCACTCTGTTGAAATTATGGCTGGAACAGCTTCCCCAAGTCAAATACTCAGAAGGCTCCATCTAGTTTCCTAACCTCATCACAGTAAGGTGGTAAGGTGGCAAGGAGCTTTGGTCCATCTCTAACACAGCAGGTCTTCCATTGTTAGGGTGAGGAAGTATTCTTCTTGCTCCCTTGGCTGCATACTAAAATAGTCAAGGCTATCATATTTGTGTAGGTACTGTTGTGTTTGATCTGCCATCAAAGATGGCATTTGAAGATCAAACATCTTCAACAAGACAGACCTTAGACATGAGCTGCCAAAAAGCAAAATGAATAAACTGGTTTTAGGTTTATGCACAGAGTGTAGTCAGCTGGGAAATCATAGTGCAGTCATAAACTGTGTGATCTGCAGAGATCTAGTCCAGACAGGCACAGGTTGGAGTTGCACACAGGGTTTTCAGGCTCGCAGTTCTGAATGTATCTGACCTGTAGTTAAGACCACCTCAATCAATTCTCTCTCCAGCCTATATCTTCAGGGATATCTATCTATGATATTAAGTTATTTTTTCATTCAATTTCTGATTTGTGACCAATCTCTAGTGCTCAGAGTGAGAGGCTTATCTAAACCAGAAGAAAAGCAATGCAGAGAAAAGTTCTAAAACAGGCATGTGCTCTATGGGATTAGCTGGGAGAACACAAGACAATGTGAATTACCATTCTGAAATTTTCCCTAATTCCACTGATGAGCTACAGTGAGCATCTTCAGCTACAACATCAGTATAATCCTAGCCTTGCAAAGAGCTCCGCCACATGAAAAATACTATAGAGTTTCTGAGTGCATGTATTGCCTATGTTAAATCATCAGGGATGCAATACTAATTCTCAGAAAATAATAAACTGAGCTGTCCCAACAAATTTTTATTTAGGCAGCCAGCACTACTATGCCATAAGATCTTAACAGGATTTGAAAGTGTCCTCTCAGCAGCCTGCCATAAACATTTTGCTTCACTTTGAGAGAGCTGACTAGTATAGTTTATACTAGACAAGTCATACCAGCCCACTCAAGGACACCTCTTCTGTGCACTGGATTCCAGAGAGAAGCATAAGCTCTGAAACAGAAGCTTTGCCATTTTCAGTACTATTTAAGAGAAAAAAACAAAACAACCCAAAACACAATCGAACCCACCACCCATCACTTCATTTTCTTCCAAGTGTTGATTTAGTAGTTTCAGTAATTCTTTTGATTAGTGACCCAAAATGTACATTGAAAAATTAGCAGTATCTAAAATGTACAGTAAAGAGACAGAGGCCTCGGAAGTATTAGACAAATATATTTCCATAAAAAAATACAATTTTCCATATAAATGAAGGGATGTCATCTGAAGATAAATACTACAGTCAGCAAGACATTTCTGTCTATCTGGTAAGTTTCAAAGAATAACGTCAGCAAATGAAAAGATCATCATCCAGTTCTACTGAAAAAAAGCAAATTGGGGGGAGGAACAAGGGAAGAAGGAGAGATACAATGTCATCCTCAAATAACAGCTATTTTCAGCTTTTCAAACTCTCTAGCTTCTAAGAGCAGCCACCAGAAAGGGGAATATTTTGCTGCTTAATTGCTCTGTAACTTAAAAAACAGGATCACTAGAATTGTTTTTTCCCAATTAACAACCACAAAAGGAGAGACTCTTCTAAGGCAAATAAACATATTGATATATATATATGACAAAATAAAATACATACTTGTTTCCAGAAATAAGGAAATATGAAAATTTTTACAATGAGACTGCCATGTACTGAAGCTTCTTTGCAAAAGTTTTGACAACAACAATCTTTTGTGTGATCTTTCTGTAGCCTAATTTTTACAGCTTCACACAGAGCAAACTCCAGCCTCCAAGCACATTCAACGCAGAAATGAGATTTTCCTTACAGACACTTTGGGCTGTGTTGTTCAGGACTGTTCTCTGGAGTCTGTCTTTGCACAATACAAAAGTCATATCTCTGAACCACTTTGTGTCGGATTCTAGGCTAGGACTTAAACATCTTGGAGGTAAAGGGAAACAATTATCCAAGAACAAGCCGGGTAGTGGACTGTCAATGTGCCAGAATGGCCAATATCATTTTAAGCATATTAATGAGATTCCCCCTCAGTCTCCTCCAGGCAGAACAATCCTAGATCCTGGAGCCTTTCCCTATGAGAAAGATGCTCAAGTCCCTTGAATTATCCTTTCTCTGTGTTTTCCATTGTGCTCCACTTGAATAGGAAGGCAGTACTACGCAGGAAAGGGAGTGAAAGGACCTCATATCAAAAGCCCTAACTTCTACCCGTCCTGGGCCACTGACCTTATGTGTTGCAACATACATGAGCATTTAACCTTTAACATCCTATGAAGGTATTTGCTATCTTTAACGTGTTTCTAAATATCTCTCTCCCCATGCACTTTATTCAGTGTGCAGTCATTGCTGACAGACTGATTTGTGGCTTGTTTTCACTTTTAGTATGAAAAAGCATCATGAAGAAATGGAACATGTAGCGATGATAGGAGTGACAGTCACTTAAATTAATAATTTAAGTTCTATGTTGCATGGCTTAGATCCTTCAGTTTAGTAACTCCACTTAAACACCCATTAACACTTTTCTGCTTCTATTTCATTTCTTTTTAGGAGGGAAAAAACAGTATCGGAGCTTCTCATAATTTTGAGCATCTCTACAACTGTATCTTTTAAAGCAACTTTGCCCCTTGAAGTTTCCTCTTTAAAGTCAAAAATACCATACAGCCTATTAGAATATAAAGTGAGGAATAAAGTGAACAGAAAAACTGCCTGCTAGAGATGAAAATGTTGGGTTTTTTCTGAATGCCTTTCAAGTTAATGCCGTGCAGCAGAAAGAATTCAAAATAGAATACATCTGTTGAAAACTCTGCTAACTGTCATCTAACAAGTTTCTAATTCTTTATAAATTTGCCAGTTAAAAGGAATGTGTAGTTTATATTTGATGCTGGCAGAGTTCCAGGTACTATTAACCAGGCCATCCATAACACTTGGGGAAAAAAACCAACACAAACACAGAAAAAAAACAAAAAGCAAAACAAAAAAAAACATCAAACCCATGCACCAGAATAAATTAAGCCTAGGTTTGCACTGTTAAAAGAAGATTAAACTCAAGTTTACATGCACAAGTAAAATCTGATCTGTTTTTTCTAGTGTAATATCATCTTTGTAAAAAATAAGATCTAATAATAGTTACCATGCAATACCTACTGTATCTGTTCCTTTCTTCTACATTTTAACCTACACATAGGCATTTGTGTCTTCTAAGCCTTCCACTAAAAGATAGAAATTTTAGTAGACAACTCTTATTGAAAAATTTTGGACTAGCCAGTTTGGTTGCTCTCAGTGGAACTGGTTACAACCAAGATTCTACTCCCTCAGGTCACACACAGAATCACAGAATCTCAAGGGTTAGAAAGGACCTCGAAAGATCATCTAGTCCAACCCCCCTTCCAGAGCAGGACCACCTAGAGTAGGTCACAGAGGAACTCATCCAGGTGGGTTTTGAATTTCTCCAGAGAAGGAGATTCAGCAACCCATCTGGGCAGCCTGTTCCAGTGCTCCATCACCCTCACAGTGAAGAAATTCTTCCTTGTATTTCTTTGGAACCTCACCACCTATATGTATCTGCCAAGCAGATCCCACATGAAGGGTTTCCAGCATTTCCTTTCGAAAGTCTGTGATGCTTACAGTGCTCCCACGACAACCTGCAGAAAGTAAATGTAACATGGCCAATAGCACTCACCACACAAAATACTAATGAAGACACCTAGATATATTGCTTGATAGCAGAAGTTTCTAAACATGTTCCCAGCATGCTGCAAAAATGCTACATGCAGAACTCTGATACAGTACCATCAAATAGCTGTTTCAGATGCTGCTACAAATCTGATAGGAAAATGCTGTTGTCAAGCTATGCTAGAGTAGCATCCAAATCCTCAGAAACGGGGAATGATTAGATCCACAATATCCCCCTTCTTAGCATCCTTTGGCTTTTGAAGAGTGGGGAAGGGTTTGAGATGTGCCACGCCAAAAATGCACCAGAAGACCAAATGTTAATTTTCAAAAACTTCTGTCATCAAAAGAGTTAATCTACCCTTTGAAGATTTACCCCTACACAATAATCACAGAACATATTTATGGCAAGATCCTTATCTTTCTGCTTTTCTTCTCTTCCTAAAACACACTTGTGACTGTGAACCACCATGCTCTTTGTAAAGTCCTCATGATTCCACACTGTGACTGTACAACCATGTGAACTACCAAGAATGTCTGTACGTGTTCCAAGCAGTACCCTGAGTTTATTACACCACATTAAAGAGAACCTTGACCTGTGAAGCAAAAGCAATTTGGCAGGAGACAGAAGGGGGCGGGTAGTGAAAATTTCCTCCCACCACTCCCTATTGCATATTAAGACTTCATCTGACCCTGTGATGTATACGAAAATATGACATCTCCTCCAAAATGGATTTGGTGTTGTTATTTTACTACATGTGGTCTGAAAGCAGAAGGTGTTTTTACTACATTCTGTAATATATGTATATATTCTGCCATAAACAATCACTTTCTTTGAGATGACAAAAAAAGTTAAAATATTTGCAGGGAGTTGATCTCAGGAAAAGGTAGCTACACTTTAAGAGAAGACACTTAAAAGGAAAGTGACTGTTTACCACTAACTGTGGCTATTAGCCTTGATAACCATTTGCCTACTCATTTACATGCCCCCATGTCAGTGGGGCAAGCTTCCAATATTGTTCCCCTTCAAAATACTGTAATTACAACAGATTTCAAATGTTTCTGACTTTTTAAAGCAAGCGGAATGATTCAAAATACATTTCAGCTTTTGCTTTGATCCTGTTAAATAACAGTTTTGAGAGCATACACCACTTTCCTATGTGCCTCCAGCAAGAAAACAATGAAAATAAGTAACTGTTTCTTGCTATGGACAAGCTTTGTTTCTTGTGAGCGATACAAAGCTCAGAGAGCTGAAAGTGCTTTACAGGAGATGGTGATGCTCTCAAACGATGAATCTCAAGGTCACATTTGGCCCTGTGACTCAGAAGGCTACCCAAGACAAGCTGAGAAGATTGCATTAGAAGTATATGATTAAGTGATAACATCACTGCCCCTGTGTTCTGCAAAGCAGTAGACCAATTCACTTGTGATGAACTACTTATTCTCCTGCCACATAACTCAGCCACTGTACATTCAATTTTTCTATCATAAAAACAAACGGGCAGGGATGGTATTGTTATTATAATTCTTAGACTAAAAAAAAAGTTAAACTCACAAAGTGAAAACAACTAATTACTTTTGTTAAAATGCTAACAAGTAAGCAGATGAATAAGTAATTTCAGTCAAGCACCTTGGAAACAGATGACAGTCTTGGTGATATATATACCTTGACACAGTCTTGTGTAAATTACAGTAAACAATAAAAATCATCACTTTTCAAAGCTTCTTTGACCTTTCTTCCAACAGAAATCAGGCCACTCAGAAAGCAATACTCCCACACCAGCTTTTCTGCATCCCTAGGAACACCTCATTTAAATGAACCTGAGCTGGTCTCAGAGCTGGTCCTTGAGACTGTGGCTATATTGCCTCAATTTTGCTCTTCTAAATAAAATGCAACATGTCCTGACACAACTTGCAGTAGGGTCACAACAAGATTTTAATTGGAACAGATGGAAAAGGCAAATCTTCAAGACAGCACCATCTGCACTCTGTCCATATATTCTCTTCCCGAGGTTCTTCTTTTGTAAGGATGACATGTATGTTTCCCATACATCCATAGGATGTCATTTCTTTACTATTTTTAGATATTTACCTGGTAGTCTGGTGGTACTGACATTTTTAAATGATGAAATAGAAAATGATGCACCAATTAGTAACATGGTACCACTACCTCAACAGTCTTGTCTCAGTATCCCAAGCTGGATGAGGTGTAAATTCTGTTTGACCTGAGAGTAGGGATTTAATTTGGGAAGTCTCCTTTGAAAACTAAGAAAAAGGATGGTAGTCCAATGCTCCACAGGTGTGGTCCAGCTGCCAATACAGTATTAATTCTTTCTGAGTTACATTCTCAACCCCTACTTGTGAGATTGAGTAATGTGGGGAGTAAGAAGTGAAGCAGAGCACAAAGAAACTCCTAGTTCCACCCCAAACAATGCACTGGATATTGTTAAAACTGTTATGTTCTCATTGTGCTGTTTGCTAGTACCATAGTTTTCTTTCTATTTAGTATCATGAAAAAGCACATCTAGATTCTCAGAAGAGCAGATGTCATCTTATTGAGTTCAAAATGTGAGCCAACCTAAGTTTTTACAGATCTAAAATGCAGACACTGACTTTCCCCTTCATACCTCCAAAATTGCTCTGATCAATGGCAATATGAGGCTGAGGTGTGAAATTTTCCTCACATAAGCCAACATATTTTGCAGGCCAAAAAATCCCACAAGAATCCTAATGACAAGGAAATCTAAAAATAGCTAATGTCTTCATGTGTTTTACAAACCGGGAAATATTTATCCTAAGTATGAGCTGCAAATGAAGATGAAATAACAGCATTTGGATACATTTCTGTCTCACTGATAGCTAGGAACACAAGAAGACTTGCCATATGCATTTCATGAACATATGTGGAAAAGCATACCCAGCTCCTAAACTCATGTCTTCATTGGATGATATTTCAAAAATGCTTCATTGTTTTGATTGATAAAGATCACAGCATACCCATTTCTAACATTTCACTTACTGAAGCTTTGTTGCCATAACACAGGTTTTATCACCAGAGTTTTATATGTGGACATTTAAAAAATCAGAGCAAGCTAGCAAAACTTTTTTAAATTATTTTTCCTCAGCAATATCATCCCCTTAAAAGCCACAAGGCCTCAGCTAACATGTAACTAACACCAAAACCTCACTGCTGTCACAATTACTTGTTTATACTGTAGAGTGGATGAGCTCTGCTGTAGTTCTGAAGTCCCACTTTCCCTTTCACTATAGCAACACTACATGATGGGAGTATGTCTTGCCTGTCCACTGGCCCATGTTTCATTCCATCTAGATGAGTTCCTGTGTGATCTACTCTAGGAGGTCCTGCTGTGGCAGAGGGGTTGGACAAGGTAATCTTTCAAGATCCCTTCCAGCCCTTGAGATTCTGTGATTC
Organism: Colius striatus; assembly: GCF_028858725.1. Classification (NCBI taxonomy): domain Eukaryota; kingdom Metazoa; phylum Chordata; class Aves; order Coliiformes; family Coliidae; genus Colius; species Colius striatus. The sequence continues at coordinate 31,820,618 of NC_084761.1, forward strand.
CCAAGGAAACCACAGCACAGGGAGAGTGACATGGCCAACGCATACATTAGGTGCAGATATTAAAAACAATACTCTGGCCCCACGATTCAGTGGCTCTAATTTTTATGTTGGAGATCAGCTGCATTCCAAATTTAGCCCCATAACACCTATACTTTCACAGTATCATAATTTCAAACTCTGCTGCCCAAGTCTGCACTAGGGGTGAGGTGGGAGAGAGAAATCACAGGTCTCCTGGATTTTAGCAAGGCAGCCCAGCAACAAATGGCTTGATAAAACAGTTGTTTTGATTAAGATTGAACAAAGAGGGGAATATAGAGGGCAAGTAAATCTTGTGACCCTTCAGATGTTAGGAACCATGCATTCACAGAACATCAGATAGACCTTGGATGGATTTTCCCACAGCACAGATGCCATCTATGAAGAGAGGTTCCTTCTTTTTTGGTCATTTGAGTTACTAGTGAATTTTCTCACAAGTAAACAACATTCTTCATCATATCTGCTGTCAAACAGGAGGGACGTTGGCTTGAGAATTTGTTGATGCACAGTTAAATAAAGGCAATGCCAGGCAGGTGGCTCTGAGTGTCTGCCCACAGACTCCTAAACTGCCATGAGCAGGCCGAGGTGATTTCTGTGGGTGAGGGGTCCGTGCAGCACCACAGAACCTGAAAGCCAGGCTGGACAAGCAGTGTAGTACAGCACAGCACAGACATGTCCCTAGCCAGGGGACCTATTACGCAGCTCACTGACTTCTGGACACACAATAGTCCCTTGGTGAGGATCTATACTCCAGGTCAGTGTGACCGGCAGCTTCACACCGCTGCCCTGCCTGCCTACCATCTCTGCACCTCCCGCACAGTGCCAGACCCTTGGGGTGATTTTAAAACAAATAAGTAATAGTATCATAGAATCATTTAGGTTGGATAAAACCCTTAAGAGCAGGTCACACAACAAAACATCAGGAGTCAGCCCAGAAATTTTCCTTTTCATGCTCAGGGGAAACCACCCACATTCTGCTCCCTACCACTGAACTACTTCATGTGAACTGGACAATGTGCACTTGAAAGTACACAGCACAGGAAGGAAGGAAGGAGATGCCAAGGGTGATGTCAGTTCATCTGAAAGTACCTGGAGCTCTCAGTAACACAGCAGGACTGCAATCACACAAATCACAAGGAACAGTCAGGAAAAAGACCCATTTCAGAGATGCCCATTTTTCTTCACGTTGATGTCCCTTCTTATTTGAAAATGGCAATTCTTCCTGACTTCTGATGTTTTCAATCTTCATTTCACAAACACAAGATTACTAATATTAGCTAAATCCAGAGGTAATTAGGCATTATTTGAATTCTAAGCTATTAGAAGGACATTTCAATGCAAAGTATTTTATAAGAAAAAAAAAAAAAAAAAAGCCAAACCAGGAGTGACTTACTACAGTACACTAAAACAAAGAAAGAAGGAAGAAACAAATATCTGTTTGGAAGAGTTTGGGCACCTGCTGATACGAGAGAAAGAGCTGTGAGAATTATCCTTTTGAGAAATTCTAGGCTGCAAAAACACTAAGGAGTGGAAAAGGCAAAAACACAGTCTGTTTTTCTTTAGTATTCTTAATTCTTTCACACCAATCCAGTTTTCAACAACACACTTCTTGAGTATCCCATGATGTATTACACCAAAGCATGAAAAGGAAGTCTCTGCTTTTTCTATCCAGAGAACAAATCAGCCTCAGCTGCTACAGCAAGCAGCTTTAAGGTGATACATAATCAACATTAGCATCCTGATGTCACTATGTCCTCAGAACATGTGTGTATTAACTGTTAACTCAATAAAACTTAGAGCAGCACAATTTTTCAGCACAGATCTATGTTGGCTGAGCAATCCTAATGACTTCTGTAGGACTTAAAGAAGAATGTACTCAGCACGATTGAGCATACAGCATAAGATATAAGTAAGAATTGGAAGTCCCAGAATGCAGCAGAAAATGACAGAGTATTGCACAATGACTATTCATCATAGAAAATATTACAATGCTAAAAAACTGCATGGGTTTGCCTCTTGAAAAAAGTCTAAAGGAAACCTCCACCTTTCCTGCAAAGCGTTAATAGTAGCTGAAAACTGGATCCCGACCACATTTCTGCCTTGTAAGTAAGTGTGAGTGCTGCATTTTCATTTTCTACTGAAGGAGAAAAGTACAAAATTCAAATCACATAGCCACTTAAAAGTATGCTGGTTCCTATGCCCTTCTTCCTTTGAAGCTTCCATCTGCAGGGGTATCAAAGGATGAGGTTTTTTTTTCTGTTGTGGCAGATATAACAAATTCTGTTTTGAAAGGTATTGACAGGCTCACAAAAGGTCATAACAATATGTAAACGAGCTGGCTGAGTGCAGAACATCAACCTATCTTGCTACAACTTCTGCAGGTGAGACAGGATAGGCCTGTGGAGGGGACATAGCATTGGTAACTTAGTACTATGTAAATTGGAGTGGTCTTACTGTGGTTGCAGGATAAAGGAGTCTAGATATTTACAGGCTCTTAAGGAGACACAAGTTTGATGGAAACTGTACCACAGGACTTGAAAACGGATTTCAGATACATCTAGGGAAGCTTCAGAGATATGGGTCTGGTTTTTTTCTCTGCTTAGGCGGGAGCTGTTTGCCAGCTTTGGCTCCAGTCCACAGTGCTGCTACAGGGGCTGGAATAGTGATATTCGGCGAAAGACCAGAATCAGATTTTGGTTTTTTAATTTTCTCTTTTGTAGATGTAGCCAAAGTTTTTGCTTCAAAATAAAATTCTTTTATTCAAAATAAAACAATGTAATAAAAAGCTGACTACATATCTCTGTGTTACACTCACTCTGTTAGACTCATAACTGTACTATCTAATAGCAGGACTCTAGAAATAAATCTCTTAATAAATTTAAATACATCTATACGCCTGATCATGACCTGCTTATTTCAGCTTGTTAAGAGAGCCTGAATCATCATGTTGACAGTGGTTTAAATGAGTCAGTTCTGCTCTTTTAAGTGAAGCCCGTTAAATATCATGACAAGTCTTCCCCAAGGATTTGAAATTGACCCATGTCTTATGCAGCTGGAAGGAAAAGTCTGGTGATCCATGCTGCATCTCAGCCTAACAAAGACATCATGCCCCACTTTTAGTGAGAGTCACGCTAATTGCCTGTGCAGGGCAAAACAAACGGGGATTTTTAAAAAACAAAATACAAAGAAAGGAAGGCAGACTACAGGCTCAGACTTGAGGTGGAATCCAAGCTCTTGTTCTGACAATGTTAAGTTTTACTTACCTCTGGAGGTGTAATACCACAAATAGCAATCACCCTGACATCAGATATTAAAAACACCTCTAAAAGGCACAGCACAGAGGAATGGTTTCCCTCTAAGTTCTGTGAGAAAAATAAAGCTGCTATCTATTAAGTTCTGCTAGAAAACTACTCCATACTAAGAGATCTTTTTCTCCTAACATATTAGATCTTAATTTCTTTAATCTATTCAATACATAGCTTTTACACTACTGGAAAGCACTGGATGTCTTCCTGTTGTGCAAGTATGGAGTATGGTGCTGTGCAACGGAATGAAGCACAGCTAGCAAATGCACTGTAGTCTCATTCCCTTAACTCATGGGAATTGTGTCAATTTACTTGACTGTAGGACTCTTATCATGAGAGCCTGCACTGTATTAAATCTGCAAGTAGAAGTCTGACTTCCTCTGAAACCAAAGGTAGACAGAAATCACGGAAAATCCAGAATTCTTTGCATGTGAAAGAGCATGACTAGAAAAAAACCATACTAACTCCTGAGTTGGAAAACACTCCTGTTTAACTGACTGTTATAGACATATTAAACCAGAAGCTAGTTTCCCTCCAAACATCTCTTTCCTGCCTACCATATTGCAAATATCCAACAAATTTCCTGTTCTTTCCATCAGGTTAAAATCACTTTAAATCTATATGGCCCCCTGCAACTTCCCCTGCAGCTTCTTGAACTTCTGCCCATAGACAGTGAAAGGGAAAAGTGAGCAGCAAGGGGGATAATGGGACTTTTTCAAATTAGCTTCTTGATCTGTGATTCTGAGGTTATGGTTCACTGTGCCATGGGAGTTATCTCTATGAGTTTTAAAGAGATAACCACAGCCTGGAATTCCCCAAAAAGCAGGTCCTGAAACCTACTGAGAAGTTGTGGTGTCACAAACTGCAATCCATTCAAAACTTTTCCCACAAAGGACAATACAACTTCAAAACAAATCGCAGAGGGATCTTCCAGCTTCTTCAGGGGAGAGAAAATCCCAGCCACTGCCGGAATTCAGCATCGTCACACTGGTAGCTGGCAGGGGCTGTTTACCAGCTTGATGTACTGTCCTTGGGCCAGGTTTCAATGTTTTGATCTCCAAGTAACTTTCCCAAGCTGCTATGTAGACTGGTAACAAACAGGAGAAAGGGCAGCAATATAACAGGATAGCTAGGAGAGGGACAGAACGTTTACAGCAGCAAACAAAAATGTCCTTGATGGACTGAAGTAGATTTAGGAGGACTTGGATGTTGTCTACAATATACTTGTGCTCTTTCTTCTTCTACCCACTTCTGTATTTGTGGGAAAAAGAAGTTTGCCTCCTTGGTTTTGACATGCTTCAGCTCTCTTCATTTCATAGAATCCTAGAACGTTAGGGGTTGGAAGGGATCTTTAGAGATCATCTAGTCCAGCTCCCCTGCAGAAGCACAGGAACACATCCAGGTGGATCTTGAAGACCTCCAAGGAAGGAGATACCACAATCTCCCTGAGCAGCCTATGCCAGGGCTCCGTCATCCTCAAAGAAAATAGGGTATTTTTATGTTTAAATGGAACTTTTTGTGTTCCAGCTTCGTCGTGTTACCCTTTGTCCTGTTGCTAGATACATTAGAAAAAAAAGTGATGTCCCAACCTCCTGACATCCATCCTATATGTACTTAAAAGTATTAATGAGATCCCCCACCTAAGTCTCCTCTTCTCCTAGCTAAATAGCCCCAGTTCCCACAGCCTTTCCAGATAAGGAAGATGTTTCAGTTCCCTGATCATCTTGGTGGCCCTGTGCTGGACTCTCTCCAGCAGTTCCCTGTCCTTCTTGAGCTGGGGAGCCCAGAAATGGACATAATACTCCAGATGAGGCCTCAACAGGACAGCTACCTCACCGTCCACTCATCCAAGCCACATTGTCTGAGCTTCCTGATGAGGATGTTGTGGGAGACAGTGTCAAAAGCCTTGCTGAAGTCAAGGTAGATGACATCCACTGCTCTCTCCTCATCTAGCCAGCCAGTTATGCACTCATAGAAGGCTATCAAGTTGGCCAAACAGGATTTTCCCCTTGGTGAATCCACATTGACTCCCTCTGATAACCATCTTTTCTTTCATATGTTCAGTGATGGCATTCAGGATTTGTTGTTCCATCACCTTTCCAGGGATGGAGGTGAGGCTGTAGTTTCCTGGGTTGTTCTTCCTGACCTTTTTGAAGACTAGAGTGACATTGGCCTTTCTCCAGTCCTCAGGCACCTCGCCTGTCCTCCATGATGTTTGAAAATAATGCAGAGAGGCTTAGCAACCACATCAGCCAGTTCCCTCTGCACTCCTGAATATATCCCATCAGGTTCCATTGACTTATGAGTATTAAGCTTGCCCAACAAGTCTTCCTCTTTCACCCAGGGCAAGTCCTCTGCTGTCCAGGCCATCCTACTATCCTTGCTGGACTGGGCTTCCCGAGGGCCAGCCTTGACTGTAAAGACCAAAGCAAAGAAGGTCTTTAGTAGTTCAGCCTTCTATGCATCTTACGTAACCAGGAACAGTAGCAGGCCCACATTCCCCCTAATCTTCCTTTTGCTGCTAATGTACCTGAGAAACCCCTTCTTATTATCCTTAACTTTTCTGGCTAGATTTTATCTATAAGGGCTTTGGCCTTCCTGGCTGCACCCCTGCATGTTCTGGCAATGTTCCTATACTCTTCCCAAGGATTCAGTCCCTGTGTCCACCTTTCATAGATGGTTGTTTTCTCCCTTTCATTTGCCTTCATTTCCCCTCAAGTCTCCAGCCTCCTCCATGAGTTATCTCTACCCTAGAAGGACACAGTGGTCTGTGCCCACCAGGGTACTGAAGTTGGTGGCCAGTAGATAGACATTGTGCTAGGCATGCATGTCCCCACTGGTCTCAATACCCACTTTCCTGATGCTTTGCAAGGGACAGGCTTTTTGATAGCATGATTAAAGCCACCAGAAAGTACTACTCCTCTGTGTACAGAGATCCCACTCCTTGCAGGGCAAATAGTTGATTACTAAAGAAATTTGCTTTGGACTTGTGTCCATAGCAGGCGAATGGTCACTGCAATTCAAGGGTGGAAATATGTGTGCTTAATCTGCTATATGAAAGCTGTGCTACTTAGATTGACCCACCAAAAAACTATGCCTTTCATTTGCAGCTGGAGGAATAAGAGACAAAGGATACACTTCAAAGAGTCTAATGCTAAAGGACTAAAGAAAAAAAAATTAAAAGGGATGCTGGGTGTTCAACTAAAAGTGAGTTCTCAAACTAAGTATATCAAAGAGTACAATTTGAAGCATATTCTAGATTTATGACACATAAACAAATTTCCTGCCTTATTATAGGTAGGCTGTGATATCACTATGCTTTCTGCATTCCAGTAGCTTCTGTTCAAGCAGTGGTAAATAGACTGGACAAGATGGAGAGTATTGGAAGTGTAACAGTCTGTAACCCACAGTGCTGAGTCATTGCTCTCCGATTCACAACACAGCATGGTCTTTTTTCTTCAACAGACACTACAAGAGAAAAGTGAAGTAAGGCAACTGGTTTTGGCATTTGAATTTCTAATATGATACAGTGGAGCGGCAGATGTTAATAATATACATTTTACAGTACATTCATTACATCAGAAGCACTTCGCTGTTTCTTCAGCTCTGTTTTTCCTACTCACATCTAAATCTCCTTCCTTGGCTTCTTGTTGCTCAACATTTCTGACAAAACTTTTTTCTTTCTTGTTTTTGTTGTGATTTTTTCTTTCAATCAATCTCCCCCTTTCCCTCCTTATCTCTCCCCTTCCTAATCTCTGGCTTCAGTTATCCATCCATATGGCCTGTCAGTTGGATTTTGTTTCTCGTCTCTGAGGCAAAGATAGACCTTGTTTTCTTTGCTTTTTTTCTTGCTGTTCTTTCTCTACCAGTACAGACAACATTGAATGCCAAAGCCATTGTACAGACTAAAGTAGATATCTTGTACAAACACTTCTCAAATATATTTTTATGAGTATTTTTTCTATAATTGTCTTAAAATCATGTTATTCTTTTCACTTTTCTAGCTTTCCTTCAGTTATTAGATTTTTCCCTTGAATCAAAGTAGATTTGCAAGCTATGCACAAATACAAAGTTGAGGAAAGAAGAAAGGCTGTTTAGACTGGGCGTACTTGCCTCAAATCACTGAGGAATTAATCCAGACTCGTCAAAATCAGGATTAGAAGCCAATGTTCCTCATATTGTAAGATGTTCGAAGCCTGTCTTTAATGTTCATGTTTAATGCCACACCAGAAAGGGCTTACAAGATAAAATAATACTGTGAATCTAGATTTTTCACTCAAACAAGATCCTAATCCAGTTCTCCATCTGCTTCCAGGGAACAGGGTTCTTGACTCAGGAAGTTCAGACACTCGCCTACACACACTCAACTATCTGCTGCCTGTTAGCACTCACAATTTAAGCTACTTTTTCACCTAAAGCAGCACTCAAGTGTGATACACAAATATATGCTGTTTCATGATAAAATGTAGGCTGATATCGTTACTTTCATTAGTTCCAGTGTGGTTTTAATCACTGTAAATTCCACCTCAATATTCTCTCTTTCAAAAGCTTGCTGACAGTCCAAAGTCACTATGAATTTAGCAAATAAGATGGGATGATCACTCTTTCAGAAACTGAAAAGTAGTAGTCTGGGTTCCTGCTATAAAACCACAAAAATCACCCTGTCATCCTCTGACTCATCACACACCACAGTGGAAGTTGGCCTTTGATTTTGCAGACTTGAGAAATGGACAAATACTCAACATCAATTTTCAGAAATCATCACATGTTCCTGTTGTGAATGAGGTACCTCAACATGGTCTCGGACACTCCAGTGAAGGCAGGATGTGGATAAGTTAATTGCACAACCTGATGTACTAAAGCAAGTCATAAGACTAAAACTTGAAGTGGGGAAGTAGTGAAAAACAGAAAATGTTGCTCTCCTTCTTTGGCACATCCACACAGATTCATGACTGAATTTGGGAGGCACTAATCATGACTAATTTCAGAAGGGATGGCAAAGAGGGCTGTGGCACCTCACCAAAAGCCACAGGACATACCCTACATTGCCCATTCTTGCCTGACAGTCCATTTTTCAATCTAACACACACTGCAGATTTACTTGGCTTTGATGTACAAGACTACATCAGTTTAGTAAGATGGGCATATGTTGATTGTGGATCTTAACTTCCTGACGTAGATAATGTACATTTAAATACCGTAGAAGAAACTTTGAGTATGCATCATATTTTAGCTTGAGAAGTGGAAAAAATACAAAAAGAAAATACCATAGCATAATACTTCGTGTAACCACAATGTAAGTATCCAAACTGACCTTAGTTCAAACATCAGAGTTAATAAAATTCACACTGTGAAAAGCAAAAAGTGATAACAAGTGACTAGGACCATGGGTTAAGTCTCACACTACAGCAGCTCAGGGGTCTTTAGTTCAAGAATGCTCCTAGCCCAATGATGAAAACAGTTTTTAGTCACAAGTTCAAACAGTTTTTTACATCTGCATTTTAATACTCACAGAAAGCAGCCAAGATACTATTATTCTTGCAACACAATCCTCAGGACAATAAACTGCTTTTTCTGAAAAAAAAACCCTGAAGATCAGGATCCATGTGCAGTTTCAGGTGAATTGTCCTATGGACTCCAAGTTTAAAAATGCATTCAAGCAAAAATTGCATTAGGTTTAGAGCCTAAAAAAAAAACCCAACCTCCTATCTTCAGACTAACTTCTGTACTTTGTTCATTACATGATCTATTTTGGTACTGCAGAGGGATGCAAGAATTTCCCATGCTGGCTTCCACATTATGTATTACAGAAATTACTATCAGAATTATATTCAATATTCCAGAGATTTTAAATGAAGGCAGAAACATTCAGGCAACTGCAAGGAATTTGTGATAGAATATTTAAAATCACATATGTATCCTCCTGTGGAGAGCTGCAAAGCCAGGCATGCACCTCTTGGCAACACAGTTCAGTAGCAGCCCTCCCACTTTCCTCACCCCAGCAATACTTGGGAGAAGAGAAAAATGTTGGTAGCCTGGACCTTCCCAGTCAGCTGTGCAAATCATGCAGAAATTCTACTAAGAACAAGGTTTTTATCTTATTCCAATACTCTTTCTCCCAACCCCATGCAGGCAGGCAAGCCAACCCTTCTCCTGCATGTCTCTGCTAAGACTCAGAAGCCCTTTGTTGTGCTCCCGACCGTGTTGCCTGTAGCTCAGTGTTTTTCCTTTGAAGACTTGAATCATAATCCCTCTCTCTATGGTTTTCATGTTTCAGTAAAGGGTTTTCTTTGTCTAAAGTAAGTGTTTTTATACACCCAAAGGCATGTGTTTAAAAGTCATCTTCCTTGTCTGCAAGCCAGTGTATTATGATGTGACACTCATTCCATGAGATCTTGTGTAACTGAAAAAGTCTCCAGAATACTCTTCTGACTGCTCTTCTTTCTGTGTACTTCTATTTACTAAAAAACCCCACAAACTTTTAACTTTAGTGTCAGTTGTTTAGTGTTTCACCACCAAAAATCAAAATAATGCTTGCCACAAACTGTTTATATTTATATCAGATACCCAAGGACTTACAACAATCTGATCTATAGCCGGAAGTATGAAAGAATAATAACAGAACTTGTATTTTAAATTCTGAGTCTTTGTCTTACTGTAGCTTTCTCTTTAAGCAGCTGGTCTTAATGAAAGTGGCTTTGCACAACTTGTGATCCAAAGCTGCCCAAAACACAAGGGAAATGAAGCAGCTCAAAATCAAGATCCAAATACACTTCTCCCTCTCCTGCCCTGTGCTGTTGGTATTTACAGTTTTTCTCCTTTTGGTACAACAAAGTATGTGCAAAGTGGAGCCAAGTGCATTCACAGTTCAGAAAACTGAGGCTGCATATTGCCTAGGTCAGTGAGCACAAAACCAAATTTCAGCTATATAATCTACATGACAAAGTGCACCTCACCTCATTGAAGCTCAAACACAATAGAGATGGTTCTGTTCTCACTATGTTCCAGGACTTTTTGTCAACAGTGTAAAGGAAAAATGTCACAGAGCTACCAGAACTGCATGAGGCTCATCCACATGATACAATTTCCCTCAGAGTAACAGGTGGTTATTCATCAAAGTAGTTAATTCATAAATGCTGACCTTGCACCCAGGTTCTTCTGCCAGGCTGTCACTGAAGATGACAGCCAGCCGTAAACAGCAAGGCAGAAATGTTTATTAGCATGGCCAGGGACAGCTCTGTTTCCCTTCAGGTGAAAGGTGATCTGGCCCTATAAGACTCCCACACTTGAAACTTGGTTTATAAATCAACTGAGAAGATACTAAACCTCTGTCAAAGCATCAGTGCTGTCCTGCACAGAGCCTTTGGCTGTTACAATGCAGCAGAGGAATGCAGAGGTGTTGGGGAAGAAACATTGGTACTTGCGATTTTTAATACAGTACCTACATCTGCCAATCTGGGATAAATACTTAAGGACCTTTGAGAATTAAATTATCTTTTAGAATATGAAATATACTTTTATTTAAGAGACATTTATGAAAATGAATGGGATTTATTGATATGCAAATTTGTGCAAGACCTTGGAGAGCAGACTCATCACACTTATACCAGCTAATATCCCTCTCTATCACACAGCAGGTGCTTTGAACTGCTCATACAAGCTTTCCTGCTCAATAAAAGACATATTTGTTGAGAAAGTCTTCTCCTGAGACTAAGATGGTTGAGATGCCAGCTAATAAAGTCACATGGAGAACTGGGACATAGATGCAAAGGGAAATGGTAGCAAGATGGCACTTTAAGATTCAGCAAAAGAACAGGATGGAGAAGAAGGTATAAAAAAATGACATTTTGAGCATGCACTTGAGGAGGATGTTACACAGAGGAAATTGTGCTGAGTCTAAATTACTTTTTGTTCACATTTGCCTAAGATGATGACAGCCTATCCCAGGAACAAAACAATACATTGACTCTGAGAACCCCCTAACAGTCAATATAAGCACAAGCATGCATACTGCTTGCCCTACAAGGCTGTTGGTAGCTTCACTGTGAAGGTCTAAGACTCCAGGACCCTGCTCTGCCTCCCATCCACGGTATAGCTCTGGGCAACCAGATGCATCCCATCAGAGAGTCCTCTTTCCCACTTCTGCTACCTTTTTTCCAAGCTATCTTCACACTATTCCAGACATGAAGCTCAGTGCAGAGCTTCACACCAGAATCTTGTCCTGCTCTCCCTGCAATTCTGTAATAGCGCAAGATGTCATTTCAGTGTTTGATCTACTACTCCCACCTGCTGTCTCACTGCAGCTCTGCAGACTACCTCATTTGAGAGACAGCACCAGAGAGATCAGTTTCTTCATCTTCATATCTGTTACACATCCTTACAGGATGAGCTTGGGTATAATCTTCAGAGAAGCACAAATGTAAATACAAACCCTCAGTATAGCAAACAATTTGCTAGTCAAAAATACATACACTCTTGAGGTGTCATGAAACCACTAAGGAAAGTGGGGTGCGGGATGCCTGGATAGGAGGTAAAGATTCCACAAAAAGCAAGTTCCAAAAAGAAGCTTCTTCATGTGAAGAGAGAATTGAAACATTCACACTGGCCCCACACTCTTCCTGTCCTGCTGCCCAAGTTCCCAGGAACACACCACAGGCCAAGACCCTCAGACCATGAAATCCTTCCTAGAAGCAAAAAACAGACAAATTCTCAATAAGCTGTCATTTTGCACACAAAGAAAATACAGTAGCAGACTGTAGGAGACTTGGGTAAATTCAGAAAGGTATTTTTGGCTTGTACTGAAACAGGAGTCTCAGCCACATATAGTTCAAAGGCTAAAGTAGATGTGGGCAGCCTAACCATAACCTTATATCACAGCTATCTCACTTCTTGTCACAGGAGATGCAAGGAACACAGTTACAAAGCATTCTTTATAGCAGAGGTCTAGTCCCTTTCTTGAAAATCACACTAGCGCATCATTAGACCATCAAATTACTTCAGTAAAAAGGGACATACAAGTAAACACAACTATATTGTAAGTTGGTTTAAAGCAAAATTACATCCACTTCAAAAGAGGAAGAAATTTTCCAAATACACTCCTGACTCTAACCACAGCAAAGAGGCACATTCTGCAGGCTTAGTCTTTTCCAGATCAAAGCAAGGCAATTTAAAATAAACAATCCCATACGTTTTGATGCACTGGGTGAGAAGATGATACAGCAGCAAACGAAAGCCCAGCAGCATTCTGTTACTCTGAACTACCCAAGAGACAATGAACTTCAACAGAGAACATGTTAGTATGTCTGGTCATTCAAATGAGACACACTCAGTACACGTAAGCACAGATGGCTGTGGTTTTTTTCATGTCTAGAACAAAAGTCTATATAGTGACAAGCAATAAGGCAGATAAGAAAACATAGTCTCAGTCAGAGCAAGAAGTCTGATTATCCCAGAGACTCTCCACTGTCTCTTCTCATAGTCTTCCAAGCTTCATTTAAACCATATGTTTTAGTACAGATCTGGATGCTCAACGCTTTGGAAAAGTGCACTAGTAAATTAGAAGGCTGTTTATGTCTACTTGTACAGAAATCCTTCCTGTGCTGGCTACACTAATGAACAAGTCAAGTTTTCATTTGCCGCACTGCTGCTAACTATTTCTCTAATGCATCACTGCTTAGAGTTTATGGACAGATAGATAGTCCTTGGCAAGACAGGAACTTTGCTAAATAAGTATGCATAGGACCCATTTGGAAAAGGTTTTTCTAATTGCATTCCCTGTTTAAGCTCAGGAAGAACCACGAACAGCAAATCTGCCAATATGCCTCTATTAATATTTGGAGAATTAGCTGTTTTATTAGAGAAAAAGGCCAGGCAGTCAGGAAGAGATTTAGTGAGCTCAGACTAAAAATAGTAGGGAGCATTTATTCATCTGTAAGTCTGTTTATCTTGGATAGTTTTTCATTGATTTTACTGGGGCTCTTCCAGGTCTATAAGCTTGAAAAGCTTTTAACAAATAAGGGTACTACTTTGTCAGGCAGGCTGTTTCCAACCTTTCAAAGCAAGAAGCTCCCTTTAACCTTTGTGGCAAGTCCATCAATAAAAGGGATGATCAAAGAGGGCAAAATTCTACCTTTTGCAGTACAGATCTGTATAATCACACATCCCAGAAGAATGCAGGCTCCTTTTCCTCAGCACACGTGCAATAGCCAAATAATAAAACAGAATGCAGGATTCACACACATATGCCACATGCACTTAACTATGTCCTGATCTTCTAGGTAAGCAGCACCACTTGTAAGAAGAGAGGTGATTTAGAAGACGGTAAGTCCTACAGAAGCAGGCAGTAAGCTTCTGGAACCTTACCTCCTTTTGCATTAGATCTAATACTTGTCTAAAGAATTGTACCAAAGCAGTAATTTAATTTGTGCTATAAAACCCTCAAGAGGTACTTAGCTTGAAGGATTCATAACTGAAATGCAAAGCCTTCTAATGGAAAAGATAGCAAGAATCATAAATCAAATGGGAACAGAGAAGCTAGGAGAGAAGGGTAAGCACGATGCTCTCCTGAGTGGAAATTTAGAACGTAGGGAATTTCACCAGCAGAAGAGGAACAATGACCACTCTCAACTATCAAATCTCCTGTGGCACTTTCTGAAGTCTAAAGGGTAACACTGCTATCTTAGTGGTTATATTTCCCTTTCTTCAGCTTCCTTTACAGCATCTATTATAGAATTTATCCTCTTACTTTTGGATCACGCAAGTTCCCTCTAGCTGCTGCTGAATTCTCCAGGATCGGTCATATGGGTGGATTCAGTCTCTATACAGCATATACCAAACCATTAGCATCCTTCAGGATACAGCGTATATCTTAAGTGTCTCAAGCACCATACACTCTAAAATAGCTTAATAGAGAACTTAATACCTCAGCTAAACCACTTTCAAAGCTTAAGAGGCTACCTCTGCTTGTGATTTAAAGCAGCTTAGCATGTCTAATCACAAAATCTATGTGCCACAAAAGGGATCTTGTCATCTCTATTAATCAAAGGATTATCCATTGAATGTCAATGGAAATAAACTGTTTGAAGAAAATACATTTAAATACGTTTCTCAATTACTCAATTTCAAAACTAATTAGAATGTACCTTATTACACAAAGAAAGAATATTGTTGATTAACATCCCCATAGAAGCATGACCTACTTCACCCATAAGTTTCAAGGCCAGAGTTTTGAAGCACAACCAGTAATTGAAGCACCGTCATTTCTGGATATAAAGCCTGAGGAGTTTGAAAGAGAACTACTTTTTATAGAGTGCCAAACCCCTTATTTTTGAGAATCGGCATTCAATGTGCAGCCCACTGAAGTCAATGAAAAACATCTTGTTCACACGAGTCAGGGGAGGATTTGGCATCTCCACCTTTTAATTTTGTCACAGGAAGAGCAACTGAAAGTAGAAAAAGCAGGCTGCATCTGGGGGGGAAAAAAAAAAAGTCTAAAAGTAACTACTTGGTAGAGTTTGTTTAAATTTAATTTGTAAAAAATTCTAAAGTGATCATTTCAAATTATCCTCTGATCTCATATAACATTTACTTTCTTCACCATATATCAGTAAAAATATGTGTCTCTGCATTAATGATCTTTTATATAAGCAAGTGTATCTTGTTGTAGGTCTAAAATAAATGTAGGCCATAACTACTTGATGACTACTATTAAAATAAAAAGCACATCAAAACTACTATCATATCAGACATCGTAGTCCTTTGTCTTATTTTTTTTGATCTTGTCTCAGGAGAAATTCCCAGAAACATATTTCTCACTGCTTGTGTTGCAATCGCTCAGCATAGCCACTCTGTGTGACATTAGGAACCCATGGGATGGGAATGGACACTCCTTGTTGCTACAGAGGGGATTTAAATGCTGTTTGGTACAGTTACAGTCAAATAGAGAAACTATCATAATACTTATTGAAACATTCTTTGTCTAAAGACTACATACTGAGACTGTTCAAGTACAGAATGTGGAATACCATTCTGTTTTCAGTATATTCATTGCCTAATACTCTCTACTGGATTGAATTAGGCATCCTAAAACTGTCACGGATTTTTCTGTCGAATTATAACAGATATTATCCTTAATATATGCATATATACATTTTTCATATGCATTCCTGCTTAGAAATTCATCTATATTCAACTCCCAAAGAAATCATAAAGCAAAAGTTCTATATAATCTGAAAGCAAAATCGATGGGCTTTGATAGGCTCTGTTACTGATTTCTGTTAATTGTGAACACCATCATGAAGAATGATACCTGTTTGTCACAAGGTAAATGAAAATAAATACTTTACTTTCATTTTTTATAATTTTTTCATCTTATTATTGCCATACACAATACATAACATTTATTACAGCTTCAAGCAGAAGCTGTGTGACTAACACAATTAATTGTGTAACTAATTGAGACTAGCAAGCAATATAAGGAGAAAGTGTGACTAAATTATCAGCTGATATGGATTTACTGCCAGATTAAGAATCCAGTTGACATTCCGATAGAACTGGTCAAATGTTCAGACAGGAAAAAAAATTCATTTAAAAATAATCAATTTGATGGACTGATGTGGAACCTTGGCATACACATTTTCAGATCCTTTTGAAAACTGGATTGCCCTTCATCTCACTGGGTGCTCAGTGTCAGGGTCCTGAGAGCACCAACAGGATCAAACTGGCCTCACTTGGGAACCTCACACATGCCAAAGTGCTTAAGTCATAGGTTAGAAACACACACGAGTACATGAATACCTACATACACACATATATTTCTTGAAAATCTTGTTTTCACTGAAAAATCTCATTGTTTCAATTACTGCAAACGTCGCCATTAGACAGTTTCTGTAAATACATTCAATATTCTACCATGATATCCAGAGTACTGAGAATAGCAATACATGCTCTAACCTTTCTAAGATTTCTGACTATGAAAGAGATAATTTATTGTTTTCAAGTGCTATAATTGACTCTAAGCTGATGACTATCAAGAATAAAAACAGTAATTAAAAGAAAAAAAAAAAAAAAGCCAAACACCTAGACCTTGCCCTTACTAGGAAAACAAAGTGCTCTCAACTGAGGTGGCTCTAGGTGGCAATGAGTTAGCTTCAACTGAAGATAACAGATCAGATTAAACCTTACAATTTTCAGCATGTAGTAGGACAGGACTGACAGCCCTGTGAAACTGCAGAACTTTCACCTCCTGGTGTGTCAACCTCTCTGGATCCCCCAACACACAAGCCTGTCTTTAAGAAAGGTTTTGACCACCCTGATCTACCTGAGACATCAGGCGTGCTTTGAGCAAGAGGACCTTCCCAACCTTCCCCTCAGTCCTCAGAGGCTTTTCTTAGGCTGCAGAAAAACAGTGTTCCGGTAACAGTTACACTCAGTTAGCTTTTCACTACAAGCACCACTATAAACCTGTAAAACTAATATCTAAAAATTACTTTTGGAAGTATTTAGACAGAGATAGTGGTATAAGTCTTAAGGCCAGTAAGCTTCAGGGTACATTTCAAAATACAGCATCATTTTGAGAAGGAATGTTTAGTGTAAAAACGGGAGGAATAAGAGCCGAAAGCAATGCACAAGCAGTTAAAGCCATTGTTTGGATCAGGAAGGAATGAATGCAGGTGAACATTTCGCTCAGGCAGGTCCCCATTATTTCAGTGGAGAGGTGCTGTGTTGATTTCTCAGATGCTATAACCAACTGCCCCAAAGTGTTATGTGAGACTTATAAGTGTAATAGAATTCACGTCTACCTCCAATACTACTATTGTAAATAGGTGTGTGGACAAAGTTCAAATGAGCACTCTTTCCAGAGTGAATCCTTTTCTCTGTATCTCTCCTTTTTTTTTTTTTTTTGTCAGAAAACATACCTGAAGACTTTCCAAAGCATTCCCTTCTAACTGACCACAGCTTAGACTTCATAAATTCAGTGACAAGCAAAAAAACACAAACCAAAACAAAGCAAAAAACCTACTCAGAATGGTTTCCACAATATCCACTCTTTCTATTTCATGATTTCTCTGATCACAAAATTGGCATAAGGAGATTTTAGCAAAGAGATTAAAGTTCACCAATCCCAGATGCCTCCATACTGCAGAAAAATGTTCCCTTAGTTGCGATTCATAAGCCAAACCATAAATCCCCACTCTGCTCCCTTTTCTTTGGAGGACCAAAGCAGGTCCACCTAGATCAGGTCACACAGGAATGCATTCAGGTAGGTTTTGAAAACCTCCAGAGAAGGAAATTCCACATCCTCCCCGGGCAGCGTATGTCAGGGCTCCCTTACCTGAATAGTAAAATAGTTTTTCCTTAAAAAAGGAAAAATGGCCTGTAGTTTCTTGGGTCATCCTTCCTGACCTTTTTGAAGACTGGAGTGACATTAGCCTTTCTCCAGGCCTCAGGCACCTTGCCTGTCCTCCATGATTGTTCAAAAATGATAGAGAGAGGCTTAGCAATCACATCAGCCAGCTCCCTCAGCACTCTAGGATGGATCCCATCAGGTCCCATTGATTTATGAGTGTTAAGCTTGCCCAACAAGTCTTTAACCTTTTCCCCATCCACCAATGGCAAGTCCTCTGTTGTCCAGACCATCCTACTATCCTTGCTGGACTGGGCTTCCTGAGGGCTGGCCTTGTGCTTAAAGATGGAAGCAAAGAAAGCATTTAGTAGTTCAGGCTTCTCTGCATCCTGTCAACAGGGCACTCCCTGTGTTCAGCAGCCAGCCCACATTCCCCCTAATCTTCCTTTTTCTGCTTATATATCTGAAAATCCCTTTTTGTTTTCCTTTACTTTCCTGGCCAGGTTTAATTCTAAAAGGACTTTGGCCTTCCTGGTTGCACCCCTGCCTGCTCTGGCAAAGTTCCTATACTCTCCCCAAGAAACAAGGCCCTTTTTTCACCTCTTATAAATGACTGTTTTCTCTGAGTTGTACTAACAGCTCTTTGTTCATCCATGGAAGTCTCCTGCCTCCTTTTCCTGCTTTTCTACTTGCAGGGACACACTGATCCTGGACTTGGAGGAAGTGGTGTTTGATGATCAACCAGGAACTTCTGCCATCTAGGATCCTGTCCCATAAGATCCCTCCAAGCAAGTCTTTGCAGAGGCCAAAGTCAGTTCATCTAAAATCCAGGGTTGCAATCCCGCTTGGTGCCCTGCTTCTTGCACACAGGATCTTGAACTCCACCATCTCATCTCAAAATGTTCTTGTTAAACAAGGATGTCTTCCAAGAATCCTGTGTTTCCTCTCTGTTTTGTTCTAAGTAGTTACAAATTAGCTTAAAAAGTGCATCTGAGACTAGAGTTCTGATCACTAGAGATAAAGGGAGAGTCTACAATGAAAAAAATCAGCCAAGTGAACTCCTGGCTGAGAAGCTAGTGCCGGCAGGAAGGTTTTGGGTTCTTTGACAACGGATCCTTCCTTAGGGACTATAGCTTGATAGGACAGGATGGGATTCATCTCTCCCATAAGGGCATTACAATATTTGGGAATAGGCTAACAAACTTGATAAAGAGGGCTTTAAACTAAGGGTCTTGGGGGGAAGGAGGAGAAGCAACGTCAAACAAGATGTCCTCTCCAGCAGGGAAACAGCGCAGGATAGGGAATGCAATAATAAGTGCCCTTCATCTGCACACTGGGCTGAGATGTGGAAGGCTGACCATCCTGAGGAAGAGCCAAACCGGGGAGGAAACTCCTGCACCCACCCAGGGAAACCTGTGTGTTTGAGTAAGCCCCTGTGCTGCCTCTACACCAATACACACAGCCCGGGGAATAAGCAGGAGGAACTGGAGATGTGGGTGAGGATGCAGGGCTACGACCTCATTGCGGTCACAGAGACAAGGTGGGACAGCTGCCATGACTGGAGCACAGCCATGGAGGGTTATGTATTGTTCAGGAACTACAGACTGACAAGGCGTGGAGGTGGAGCTGCTCTCTATGTGAGGGAGCAATTAATGTTTACTGAACTGTGCCTGGGAGGGGATGAGGAGCGGGTAGAGTGTTTATGGGTAAAAATTAATGGGCAGGGCAAGGTAGGTGATATTGTTGTAGGAGTTTGCTACAGGCCACCTGATCAAGAGGAAGAAGTGGATGAGGCCTTCTACAAACAGCCTGAGCTGCTCTGCAACTGCTTCACTATCACAATCCCTGGTCCTTATGGGGGACTTCAACTACTCTGATATTTGTTGTTAAAGTCATACAGCCAAGTGCACACAGTCCAGGAAGTTCGTACAGATTGTTGACAATTATTTCCTGTCAGAGAGATTGAGGAACCAACAAGGAGGGGTGTGCTGCTGCACTTGGTACTGACGAATAGAGAGGGCCTGGTTGGGGATGTGAAGGTTGGAGACAACCTTGGCTGCAGCAACCATGAGATGGTAGAGTTCAAGATCCTGTGTGGAAGAGGCAGGACACAAAGCAAGACCGTGACCCCGGATTTCAGGTGAGCTGACTTTGGCCTCTTCAAAGATCTTCTTGGACAGATCACATGGGATATGATTCTAGAAGACAGAAATGCCCATGATAGCTGGTCACTCTTCAAGCACCACTTCCTCCAAGCCCAGGATCAGTGTGTCCCAATGCGCAAGAAAGGAGGAAAAGGAGGTAGGAGGCCTCCATGGATGAGCAAGGATCTGCTGGGACAACTCAGGCAGAAAGCAGCCACCTATGAGAGGTGGAAACAGGGGCTGGCTTCTTGGGAAGAGTATAGGAACATTACCAGGGCATGCAGAGGTGCAACCAAAAAAGCTAGAGTCCTTCTAGAATTAAACTTAGCCAGGGAAGTTAAGGACAGTAACAAGGCATTTTTCAATGGACGATGAGGGGGAATGTGGGCCCGCTGCTAAACACTGAGGGTGCCCTGGTGACTGAGGATGCAGAGAAGGCTGAAGTACTGAATGCCTTCTTTGCTTCAGTCTTACGGCCAAGGATGGCTCTCGGGAAGCCCAGTCCAGCAAGGATAACAGAATGGCCAGGACAGCAGAGGACTTGCCCTGGGTGGATTAGGAAGAAGTTAAAGACCTGTTGAGCAAACTTAACACTCATAAGTCAATGGGACCTGATGGGATGCATCCTAGAGTGCTGGGGGAACTCGCTGATGTGATTGCTAAGACTCTCTCCATCATTTTTGAACAATCATAAGAGGACAGGCAAGATGCCTGAGAACTGGAGAAAGGCCAATATCACTCCAGTCTTCAAAAAGGTCAGGAAGGATAACCCAGGAAACTCACCTCCATCCCTGGAACAACTCATACTCAATGTTGTCACTTAACAAATGAAGGAAAATATGGTTATTGGGGGAATCAATATAGATTCACCAAGGGGAAATCCTGTTTGACCAACCTGATAGCCTTCTATGAGTGCATAACCGGCTGGCTAGATGAGGGGAGAGCAGCGGATGTCATCTACATTGACTTCAGCAAGGCTTTTGACACTGTCTCCCACAACATCCCCATCAGAAAGCTCAAGCAGTGTGACTTGGATGACTGGATGGTGAGGTGGATCGAGAACTGGTGAGGTGGATCAAGAATGACAGAGCCCAGAGGGTGGTGATCAATGGCACAGAATCCAGTTGGAGGCCTGTGGCCAGTGGAATTCTACAGGGATCAGTTCTGGAGCCAGTCTTGTTCAACATCTTCATCAATCACCTGGATGATGGGACAGAGTGTACCCTCAGCAAGTTGGCTGATGACACCAAACTGGGAGGACTGGCTGATTCCCCACAAGGCTGTGCTGCCATTCAGAGGGATCTCGAGCAGCTTGAGAGGTGGGCAGAGAGGAACCTCATGAGGTTCAACAAGGGCAAGTGCAGTGACTTGCACCTGGCAAGGAACAACCCCATGCATCAGTACAGGCTGGGGATTGAACTGCTGGAGAGCAGCTCTAGGGAGAGACCTGGGAGTCCTGATTGATAATAAAGTAAACATGAGCCAGCAATGTGCCCTCGTGGCCAAGAAGGCCAATGACATCCTGGGATGCATCAAGAGTGTGGCCAGCAGGTCAAGGGAGGTTCTTCTCCCCTCTACTCTGCCCTGGTGAGGACTCATCTGGAGTCCTGTGTCCAGTTCTGGGCTCCTCAGCTCAAGAGGGACAGAGAACTTCTGGAGAGAGTCCAGCGCAGGGTCACCAAGATGATCAGGGAACTGGAACATGTTTCATATGAGGAAAGGCTGCAGGAACTGGGACTGTTTAGTCTGGAGAAGAGGACACTGAGGGAGGATCTTATTAATATCTACAAATATCTAAATGGTGGGTGTCAGGAGGTTGGGACATCCCTTTTTCTATCATATCTAACAACAGGACAAGGGGTAATGGGATGAAGCTGGAACACAAAAAGTTTCACTTAAATATAAGAAAAATCTATTTTACTGTGAGGGTGGACGGAGCAGTGGCACAGGCTGCCCAGAGGGGTTGTGGAATCTCCTTCCTTGGAGGTCTTCAAGACCTGCCTGGACGTGTTCCTATGTGACCTGATCTAGGTGAATCTGCTTCTGCAGGGGGGTTGGACTAGATGATCTCAAAATGTCCCTCCCAACCCTAACATTCTTTGATTCTATGAAAATCTTGTGTTGATTTCATCTTACTGTACAAGTTGTGTTAAATCCTATGAATTCCAAGTGAAAACGTTTTCTCATTGCTTATCAGTGCTTACAGTCCTCTGAGATTTCCAGATAAAAGACATCACACGAGTTACAAAGGTCACCCAGTCATTTGGTTTTCTATTTTACTTTGCTGGCTTAACTTGTAATAAATGCTTATTGATTCTTCTGTATGACATAACTGCAAGCATTAAACCTCCTGTACTGCTGTGACATGTGTTGCAGTTTGTGGCTGTGAACCTCTCACCTTTAAGTTGTAGGCAAGTTTACTTTTCCATTATACAATGCACCAGGTATTTTCTGAAATTCATTTAGGATCAGTACTGACTTGTTACGCTTTCTTATTTCCTAAGTAGACTTACCATCCATTTTGTTGATTCTGTAGTGTATTAAGCTCAGACACAGTCAATGTCATGCAACACACTAGCAGAAGTAGTATGTACACATCTTGGATCTCATAATGTCTGACAATGAAGCATGTATAGTAGGGGTACTGAAATCCAGGATTTGAATCAGATTTTTCTACAAAAAGGCACTTTAAAAAAGCCGCTCAAAAAGATCATTTTTCCCTGTTTTAAAATATTTCTTAGAGATTTAACAAAAAGTCACAAAGAAAGTAGTCATCAAATCCATAGAGATGGCACCTGAAAGATTCAAGTAACAAAACATTTGAAAAGTTTTAATAGTACTCTAAGGCTGAACAATTTGTTTCCACTAGGATATTTCTCTGTGAAAGTCCATCTTATATTACAAGTGACAAAACACCAACAGAGCAAGTAATAAGTATCTCTGAAATCAATCAGATGCAATTATTTTACCACAGACATATTTTTTTTATTGTAGTTTCTGAGATGACTATTTTATTAGTGCTTCCACCACTATAGACTGATTTTATACTACAATTTTGCCTCACAAAGAGACTTGGCAATTTTATTTTTTGTCCTTCTATTCTATCGTTATTTTGTGGTTTACACTTTTACTGTGTTACGGAATCACAGCAGTAAGCCCTGGAGGGAGTCACTTGGTTAATCCATTTTAGCCTTCTTTATCACAGAAGATACATCGCAAAATTCTCCTCACTAATTTCAATCTTTTCAAGTTATTTTCATTTTAGATTTATTCAGAGAAGTAGAAGGAGAAAAATATTTTGTTGCAAGAAGCAGCAAGAAAACAACCTCTTACTGCAGCATTACTGCACTGTCTGTTCTTAAAAAACAAGTCTAACACATCTGATGTGTGAGAAGCTCCCATACAGAAGACAGATCATGCATACAGAATGGGTAAATCTAATTATAAGAATTCACTATTTCTCCATCAGGGTAGCTTTGATCCCACTCCAAATAATCCTCCTACAGAAGCAGCATTTCCAAGAAGTTTATGAATTGTAAGGGAATGGTTGATTTTCTTCTGTGTACACCAGTATTGCTTCCAGAGACACTAGTGAAATTTCTCTTTTCATACACGTTTACTTTTAGGCAATACTTATTTCTCAACCTCATTACTATTTATCTGTCATTACATGAATGACAAATAAACAAGAAAAGGAAGGAAGGTAATATTTCCAAGAAGTCTGAAGCTACTTGTTAACAAACCTGTGACATTTGGCAGGAATATGTCCGCCTGTGGTCTAATAGACCTTTCCAGAAAGCTAAGGAACAAGCTAAGAAAAAAAAAAAAAAGCTACTGGCTCTCCACACCTGGTTACACAGACAGTAAGCCATACTCCTCTAGTTTCTCTAGCTGAGGCAGGAGACTTGAGCTGTTAGTGAGTCTTCAGCATCCACTATTGGATTTGATACCTGTCTACTTAGCTAGAAATCAAGAACATTCCAAGTGTAACAAGCAAAAATCAGGTCCAAGTACATCTAAAGAGGTCTGAAAAGTTTATCTTCTACACAAAGCTGTTTTCAGCTGGAGGTCAACTGCTACAGACTAATTGCAGTTTTATTTCATACGCATTAACTACCTACCAATCACCATACAGCGTCACCAACGAACTATAAGTATTTTGGCTTGCCCTTTTAATCACCTCTCATCACTCATCATTAGTTGCTGGTTTCACTGTAAACTTCATCATCCATCCTGGACACTAAGCACAGACGTCTGTGCTACCAGTACAGTGCACCAATGCAGTGACAATCTTTTTTTCTCAAATCAAGAAAAAAAAATGAATGTATCGTAACTGTCTCTATTGTTTCTGAAAAATCCTTTCACTCGGTGCCCAGCAGTTTTTTCTTGTGCATTTGTTAATGCTAAATTGAACACTCTGAGTGACTTTGCTAAGCTTTACTCAACTTATCATGAAGAAAATCTCAGACACTGGAAAATACCTTGTCACATACCTAAACCTAGACAAAATTTAGGTTTAATAAAAACAAACAAATATTCTTCATTAAATATATCTCTCTTATTCTTCTGTCAATTCTACATAATGTTGGCTTTGGCATTTTTTTTGATGGGGGAAATGTCCCAGGTTTCCATCTCCAAGGACAAAAAGGTAAACTGTATTACTATAACCAATTATTTGTTCAAATAAAGTGAAGAATTCTTCCTTGCTTCCATCCTCAGATCTATTCACTCTTCCAACTACCAGCTATAGTTGAGTTTTGCCCAGAACAAACACTATTTTTTCTTTTAGAGTCAATTTTCATTTCAGTTTGAAAATGAACTTTAATATAGAGATTGGGAAGCAGATAAAGATAATTGCCACTTTAGTCGCGTGTGATTAGAACAATCCAAATTGCTTACAGCTAATTCAGTCTCTTGACTTCCACTCTGTTTCACTAATCTTCTCAGAGTGTGCCATACCATGCATAGAAAAAAACATCATGTGGTCGTCAATGCTAAGCTAAAATCAGAATGTAATAACAAATATTTAAATACAACGTCTTAATTTTATAATCCCTTACCTTTCCGTCAATTATATCCCTACAGATGGTTTCTTCACAGCCCTCTAAATTTCCATAATCCCTTTCCTCACATATAAATCCTTCAACTCTGTTGTCATGTAGATGCTCTAGGACACATGCTCTACGATTTTAGTACATCTTTCTTCAAAACAGAGTGAACTAAGTTGGGCAATAAATGTCAGATGAAGACAAAATGAGTTCTACAAAGTGACAGCATAACACTCCTAGACTTACAGCCCACTTTATGCAAGCCAGCATTTTATTAAACTTTATTACTGCTGCTCACTGGTCAAGGAATTTAAATAACGTGTACTAATACACCTCAATCAATTTCTTCTTAGGCATGTATGAACGTATTTGAAATTCTGTGAATTGAAGTCACAGATCATCCATCACATTTTCCTTTTAAGAGCTGGCTGCATCATCACACAACTGTACAATGCAGCGACAAAAGATAAACCTTTGTGTAGATACAGAACAATTTCAAACAACAACAAAAGGAGCACAGTTAACTACTGATTGATTCTCCTCTGTTACCTACAATTATTCCCTCTCCTTACCAGCTTGCTTCAGTGCAAAAACTGCTCATTTTATGCTTTTGAACGCGCTTTCAGAAGGGTAACGAAAGGACAACTTTGGGAAATTACAAGATCTTTGTTCTGCATGACAAAATTATGACTGAGTGTGAATTTGCATAAAGTTCACTTTCCTTCAGAGAAATTTAATTTCTCTGCAGAGGTTTATACGCCTTAGGAATTCAGAGGCTGGATTTGTTTGGCTTTGTGCAACACTCACCATCTGGCTTCTTGTGTCCCTTCCATAGAAAAGTTTACTTTCCTGTCAATTCTGTGTATTTGAGATGTTTTTAATCTTTCTTTTGAGATCTTAGAAATGGCTCCACAGAGTCTGGCACGTAGCAGCATTGAGAGAACTTTGCTGAGTGAAAATTAGTCATTTATTGTGCTGTGTGCCAGCTGTACTTTTGCCTGTTGCGTCTGTTTTCCTAACTGCAGAGAGGCTATTGAATAAAAGAACACAAGCATGAAAAACCCCTCTGTTCTTCATACACTGTGGACTGAGAGTGGCCTTGGAGACTCACCAGGATCTTGCAGTTTCTTGCTTTCTGCTTTCTACTGAAAGGAGAAGGTGAATCTTCAATACACAGAGTTGCTAAGGTGTCATTTGCATTTTTGTCATCTAAAAAACACACAACAAAAAACCGCACACACACAAAATTTAAACTGTTTAAAATGTCTGCCTCTCTATGATGGCAACCACCTATCCAGTTTGTAGCATACTCTACTGTAGTGTGGAATACTTCTTATCCATTTGGCTGTTGATACACTCCACACTGAAATCCAGACTTCCCACCTATATGGAAGCACCTTTCGATCCCTTTTCCTAACCAAATCTCTGTTCCACTTTCTCAGTCTTTCCTTGCATACTCTCCCTGTCACCAATGTTCTTCACTTCCTCCAAGTCCATTAGAAATGGGAACAACTTTTCTCTTTATTTCACTCTGAAAAACAAAAAGCAGGAAAAGGAGAAGGAAAGGAAGAAAGATTAAGTGAAAAAACAGAGGAGATTGTTCAAAATATATCCATCTAAGGACAACAGAGGTGGAAGCAAAGCTGGCAGCAGAGTGTTGACACGTTGACTTCCTTGCTACTGTTAGGAGAAGGAAAGTGCAGGACTCATGGACAAGACAGAGGTCCATATCTATGTGCCACATTCATTAGACATAGATCTTAGTTCTCCTTCATTGCCTTGAAAATTATCCTTTCTCTTCCACTGACAAATTAAAAATATATCACATGAAAGAACAACAATCCTGGGAGACACTGACATTACACACTGGGTATATAACTGGGTAACTTGGGAGGAGGATGTTTACTTGCAGATAGCTCTGTAGGCTCTCCATGTGTAGCCATGAGAGAGTGGCAGCAGGAGATAAAGCCCTGGCAGAGTCATTCATCAGGCAGAAATCTCTAAACAAGTTGTTTAACTGACCTGGAGAAGTAGACAACCTGCTTAAGGCTCCTGATCCCATGTGACTCAGGTATGTTGGCTGTATATGCCTCTACAAGTAATTGTATATGCCTCTACAAGCAGTTGTATATGAAAACTTGCCTTTGCGTGGGCAGAAATAAAACACTGCCTGAGGGCAGTGGCCTCTGACTCAGGCAGATGGAAGAGAAAGGTGCATTTACATGAAGCGGGTTACTGCAGTATCTGAACTCTGAAGCTGCACTTGCTTATTTGTTTACCAGCAGTCCTTAAGTTTCTCCCCATTTCCACACAAGCAGGAGGTGCTGCAGCGGTTGGAATTCATCAGCACTGAGAATCCTGTTTCCTGTATGTCCTCATGGCACTCCATGTTCTCCAACCCCACCCCTGTCTTCACCGAAGGACATTTTTTTCCCCATAAGCATAATATGACAGATGAGATTAAATGAAAAGAGATATTTGACATCCATGGTTACATGTCTGACACCATACAGCCTGGGACACTGATGCAGAATTAAGCTGAGCCTCATAAACTACCAAATGTTCTCATTACAAACAAGACAGCAAATGATCATCAACTAAAAAGTTGAGGGAAAAGTCAAGACTGGACATACAGTATAAAAAATTCAGGGTGCAAAGAGAGGTTTAAACTTCCAGTACTTTATACCCATCTACACAATTTGAGTTGTGGCAGTAGATGTCAGTTTGGAAGCTAGCAGTTTCCATCCAAGGAAGGCTCTGCCCCAAGAGCCCAAACCCAGCAGATTTCTCAAGCATTCCCAAGAGAGCCTACATGAGTGTTACCTGTAACATGCTTGTCTCCCTTCTGGCATTTTCCCTGTCTCAGCTTTCAAGTCAATTCTCAAATTTAAGAATAATTCAGCAAATAACCTGTCTGGGTATAAAACATTGCAATGGCTAGCTTGGCAAAGCAGAAAATATTGACACTGATGCCCAATACAGAGGACGTTCCTAGGAAAAATAACAGTAGCCAGTGAGTTCAGCAAGTCTGCAGAGGTTTAAGGAAAGTGTTCAAAGCCTACCTCGATACTACTCTTTCATTTTAACAACATAGTGACACCAATTTTTTAGATAAAGTCTTTCCTTCTGAATGACTTCTTCAGGTTTTTTCACAAGTTCCAATACTGCCTCCACTGTAGCAAGGCACCCAAGAAGCATAATGCAAGTGATACAGTCTACACAGCATGGGTTAGGTAAGTGCAAAGCTTTTCAAGCTTCAGTGAAAACACAAACTATTTCAACCAGTAAATAATTATTTTTGTACTTGTTTTATAGTAAATTTACAGTCATATTTATCACCTGCAAATCAGCACTCTTTCTTTGCTTAAAACACCATATTGTCATTGTTATGTCACAGCTATTTTCACAAGGCTAACCCACATAAGAGGATAACAAAGAAATCGTCAGAAGCACTTAGGAATATGAATATTCATAAGAAAATCTGGTGCATATCCCAAATCAGGACTATTTCCATTACTGAAATAAGTTACCAGGATAAGTTATCAGGAGGACAGTCAAAATAGAGGTTCCCAAAACTCAGGATCCTTTTCACACAAATAAGTACCACAAATATGGAAAATAAAACACCCTTACCACATGAGCAGTACACAGAAGGAATTTCCTTGCTCACAAGTACACCAAAGCACCATACTAATAGAGAGATACAGATATATTTTAAGGACAAAAAAAAAAAAACAACAAAACACAACCAAAACAAAAACAAAACACCAAACCACCCACCAAAAACCACACATACAGTAAAAGAGTTATGCTGACAGTGTGAAATCCTCCTGTCCTCCTCCCAATATCTTTAGCCATGACTCATTTTCAATGCAGTGGTGTGAGTGTCCCTTTGATAACTATTGCATGACTATGTTCTTTACTTATCTATGAAAATCTACTGGTTTCCGGACAGGAACATAGTATTTGCTCTTGTGGGCCTCCAGTCCTAAAAGCTTTTCTACCTAAGTCAGTTTAACGATGTACATGTTGCAAAAGATTTCGACTGTTCCCCCTGTAGTCTTTCATGAAAATATCTAATATGGTTTTCATCCCCTTCTTTGCCTTTTTCCTAAGGTGGAGGAGAAATCAAAGTACTCAGCTTTTCTCTCAACAACAGTATTTTGTACTGTTCTGGCAACTACCCAATCAAGAACAAAGTATTTATGTTAAACAGTATATACAAGTAAGCAACCCAGAGTAATACTTGCCATTTTTACCAGCAGATGAAGCAGAGAGCTCCTGCATCTGGAAATGCAGGACATTCATTTTTGGCTTTGTTTCCTGCTCATAAGTTTTCCTACACGTTTTCTGTAAAATCTGCTAAATAAAAGAGTCTGTGCAAGAAGTGACCAATTTTTCCTCATGGAGGAGAAACATGACTCCCCCTCTGGCTCCAGCTGCACTGCCTGGGGTTTTGCAGATTCCAAGTCCAGTAGACTACGTCTTCTTCAGGCCCATTAGCCACCAAGGCCCTTCTGAACTCTGCAAACCTCTTAGATTTCTTCTAAATCTTATTAATCATATTCTGGATTATGTAATTTGTGTTAATCTCATTCTTCCAAAATCCAAAGCAGCTCCCAATATAGTACATGCCCATGTTCAAGCACATAGAACTCATGCAAATGTTTTCTTGCTTCTCTGCCTTATCAGAGGGAATTTAACCACCATGCATAGGCAGAAGTGAATTTAGAGAGCTCAAGTAGCAGTTTGTTGCAAGAAATGATACAGCCAAACTTCACCTTAACGTCTTTCTCTAAATATAGAGCTATTCCTTGAAAGTTCATGTAATTGTTCTTTAAACAATATAAAATCTTTATATACACATATACATCTAAAATCGTATATACATGCAGAGAGCTTAAGCCATCTCTGGAGCTGGTTTTCTGAAGCTCCTTTGTGCAGTTTCTTTTAGTTCTGCATTCAAAGACCATGAAAGCTAGCAGGAAGGGCAAGGTTTTGGAGGCTCCCTTGGCAATGATTTTTAGCTGTGGCAGGTAAGCAATCACTCACAGATATAACTTGTCAATGGAAACATCCAGGTGCCCAGCTCTTTTGGAAAGCACTTATTTAAATAGGAGCTTGGGTAGTATTCACAACACAAAACTTAAGCCATCCAGTTTCTATTTCTCAAATTTGACAGCTTTTCTTCCTGTGTTACCACTGAATAGAAACAGCACCTAAATAGGGAGGTTTAGACTTTAGAATCATTAAAAATTATATACTGTTACTATGCCCTCTTCTTTCCATTTTCCAGCTCTCCCCTCCTCCAAAAAAGTGTAAATTTAAGTTACTATTAAAAATACAGTGTCAGATGGATGTATTTCCTATGGAGACACACAACTGTTATACGTATGTATATTATACATATATATGTGTATGCACTTGGACAAGGCAGGGAGAGAGCTGCCTGTAATTCACCCCTGCTTTGTTTAGTCTCAGGCACGAAAGCAATAGATAAAATAATCCCGGTAATCTCCAGTTACCATTGACCAGAGAAATGTAAAGTATATCCCCATTGGTACATATTGCCTGCTCCTTTTTCACTTAACTTCTATTTGGGTTCTTGAGCTTCAAGAAACTGCAAGAAGATAGTGAAGCTCTTCTGGGGAGGAGTTACTATTATGCAGACCTATGCTTCTCTAACAAAGCCCTTGTTTAACTTTCACTTTTAATACTGGCTCTGACAATATCCAGGCCACACATAGAGATGTCTCATACTTAAATTCTGAGGCAAAACAGCATTATCCCAGTATCACATATTGCAGCTCTTTTTGATACGACCCAGTTGCAGCTTCATTTTGTGGTAGTTAAGACTTATATGCATGAGCAAAATTACTTGATATTTATTACCTTTTTCCCATCTGAATAGTTCCTTCTCCTCTTTTTCTCTTCATAGGAAAACCTTACAAAATATAAACTCTTTTGACCTTATGTCATTTGTTAGAATTTAACTGAAAATTATATTCCTCTTTAAAAAAAAATCTGTAGAATTTTTTTCACTGCAAGTTGTTGCTTCCTTTAGAATTTTAGGTCTAGGCTTATGGAATAACAGTATGTTTCTGTATAAATAATACTAATTTTGTCTTTATTAAACTCATGTAAATCTGGACTCTTGTGTGTTTATTTCTTTAACTTACCTTAATTGTCATGCAAATATACTTATTACTCTTATCTGCCTGAAAAAACTAGACAGTAAATACAACAAATGCTTTGCTCCTGAGCTGAAGATTATATGCTCAAGTAGACACTTCTATTCTTGCACCTCAATTTTACCTGTGCCAAAGCAGCTGACAGCATTAAGTCCTTTTGGGGGCTGAGATGTACCTGTGGGCACCAGCACTTCAGTGAGCTCAGACAGCTATTCTGTATATTGAAGAGTTATATCTCTCTCAGAAACTAAAATGACATTTTGGGGATGATTGATTCTATTGACTAATGGTTTGACTACTGAGATGGAAGGAAAAATTTGTGATCTGATCTAGGTGAACCTGCTTTAGCAGGGGGGGTGGACTAGATGATCTCTAAAGGTCCCTTCCAATCCTACCATTCTATGAAAAAAAAATTTTAAAAATGCCTTTTGCTCTTTAAATTAAAACTTTCCCTTTTTCAGACCAGATTCCCAAGCTTCTGAGGTTAGAGTTGCAAGCACAGAAAGACTGAAGTTTACAAAGTCAATGGTTTTCCTTTCCCAGTTCGGCCAGTCCTCTCACTGCCAATTCCAGACAGGTATCTGACACTCAGAAGAGAAGCAAGAAAAAATTATCCTCACATCACCAGATATCCATGTATCTAGCTGGACCAGATGATTGTTATAGGTCCTTTCCAACTGGAACTGTTTTATATCTGGATTTCCAACTAAAATAACACTTTCTTCACAGATTACAAATCTTGGAAGAATAATAATATGAATTGCAATTGTCTGTGAAGACCTTACCATACATTCCAGAACGACTATAAGCAACACATAGCTATCCAAGTATGATATAAAAACTTGGACCAACTTAGGTTCCCAGAGTTTGACAAATAAGTCCATGAAGAGAGAGCATAAATACCAACGGCTGGGGCACTCCAAATGTCTCTTCCTCATTTTTCTCAGCTGTGCAATAAAGCACATGAGCATAGTCTTTTAATGCCTCTAGCAATATGCAATGACGTTTTGAATTGAGTTACACCTTTCTGTCTCTCTGTTCACTACACAGGTGAATCCTGCAACTGTTGTGTTAACTTCACAAATGCTTAGAAAACTCCCAGCTTACAGAGAGATATTGTCTTTAACTAACTTTCTTTGATACAGGCTTTAGAGATACGCATGGTACTTTGATGTAAACTTAACGTTTGCATCCTAGCTAAAGGCAAGGGAGAAAGAGCTAAGCTTTACTTTTAGTACCACTGAGTGCTCTGAGGGTTAGTCCCTACCTGTCTGTAGCTCAGAGACCTCCTACAGAGCTAACAGTTTTCTGAACATAGCAGATTGAGCAGGGAAGACAAAAGAGAGGAGAATTTGACTACAAGCAACAACCTTGATATTCTAAGCAACATCCAATGTTATTATATCTCCACACAGATGCTTATTCTATAAGCAGAGTAATCTTCTTTATACATACTCACATGGGAAAAAATATTATAAGAGTAACTATGCCTTGTTTCCTGTTTTCATATCTATGAAACACAATGCAACAATATGAGTGATGTTTTAGCCTATTAATAAAAAACACATGAAAAACCTAAAGCAAATTTACCTAAAATGATACAATTTCACTTTCTTAAAAAATCCTTTTTTCTTCATAATGGTAACTAACCCCAAATATGTTTCCAAATCAGAGAATGGTAGGGGTTGGAAAGGACCTCTAGATATCATCCAGTCCAATCTTCCTGCTTAAGCAGGTCTACCTAGATCAGATCACACAGAAATGTGTCCAGGTAGGTTTGGAAACATCCAGAGGAGGCTCCACAAGCTCCCTGGGCAGTCTGTGCCAGGGCTCCCTCACCCTTACAGTGATGAAGCTTTTCCTTGTGTCTTAAGTGGAACCTTTTGTGTTCCAGATTATGTCCATTAGTCCTAGTCCTATCACTGGACACTACAGAAAAAAAGTGTCACCCATCCTCCTGACATCTACCCTTTTAGGTACTTTTAACTGTTGATGAAATCCCCTTTTGGTCTTCTGTTTTCCAGGCTAAATAGCTCCAGTTACTGCAGCCTTCCCTCATAAGAAAGATGGTCCAGTCCCCTGATCATCTTCGTGGCCCTGTACTGCACTCTCAGAAGTTCCCTGTCCCTCTGGAGCTCAGCAGCCTAGAACCGAACACAGTACTCCAGATGAGGCCTCACCAGGGCAGAGTAGAGAGAGAGCAGAACCTCTGACCTGCTGGCTACACTCTTCTTGATGCATCTCAGAATGCCATTGGCCTTCTTGTCCACAAGGGCACATTGCTGGCTCATGTTTATTATCAACCAGGACTCCCAGGTCTCTCTTTGCAGAGCTGCTCTCCAGCAGGTCAATCCCCAGCCTGTATTAGTGCATGGGGTTGTTCCTATCCAGGTATAGGACTCTGCACTTGCCTTTGTTGAACCACACAAGAATCCCCTCTGCCCAATCATGACATTTTTAGTTAAAAACTTGTAAGAAACAGCAACACCATAACATTGCAGTGTTCTCCAATATAAGTGATTTATTCCAGAATCAGTATAAAAACAGAAGTGCTTGAAGGAACAGAGTTGAACTCTAGTATACCACATCTACCTTACCCACTCAGGATACAAACCTATCTGCCCACAAACAAATCATTCTTATATCAAAGACTTTGTAACAGAAAAAATATTCTTTGTAGATACACAGTATGTTTCACAGCTGGTAAAATAGTGTTAAAGAACTCACCAGAAGATACTGCATACATAAATTCTTTCAGATGCAATCTCTTCTTGATTCTTACATTACTCTAAACCAGCAGCAGTCACACCACAGAGTTCTAAAAAAAGCTATTAAAATCTGCTGTTAGTGTGTAGGTGTTAATAAAGGTTTGTTATCTTTATTCACTGTATGCAGTATTACCATGCAGTCTGCAAGGTCTGGCATGCCACCTACCCGCCTAACTACTCTGGGAGGGAGGATGATGACACTGGATTCAGGTATCAAGGTCCATCTCCTCAGAGATTCCCTTGATATCTACAGTCAAGTAAAGGATTAGCCACCTGTACCAATAAGGGTGTACATTTATTTTGGAGTAGTGCAGCCTATAGTATCACAGATTGTAGGTAAAGTGCAGTTGAAATCTGTGGACAATTGTTTTTAAAATGAAAGGCAATTCATGTTAACTCAAACTTTTGTACTAGCAAACACATTTCTGAATGCAAGTTCCACTTCTGTTGGGACTTTTGAGCAATGGAATTGCTACTGAATTCACCGTAACTTCTCTCCTAAATTGCAACAACCCATTTTGACATCACAGCCTCATGCTTGAGCTAATTTGAATTTAAAAAGCAGTTCAACTCCCTATGAGAAAAAAAAAAAAAGAAGGAAAAAAGAAAAATCACACTTCACAAATCCAGAAATAATTGTTTCTACTTGTTTTAAGTAAAGTATTATCACTTCATCCCTTGTTCAATGAGATACCAAGGCAGCCACCAGTTTAGTGCAAATGGTTGCAATATGCAGCACAAAGGCATCTTCAGTGCACAAAGGACAGAAAAACCTCTTGGTAGTTCTGCTAGCATCACCTACAAAATAAACTAGCAGATGGAAAGTGTAGCAGTCTCTCCTTCGCTGACCCAGTCTCTGTTGCACTATTGGAAGTCCTCTAATCAGATTTTGTTCATATTCTTTCAGGACTGTTGAGTCGTGTCAGCAAAAAAGTGTTCAGAAAATGCTAACATGCAGCATTTTGTGGTCAATTTGGTGCTTTCATTCGAACTACCTTTTGCAACCTATGTACCTCCTTCCAGAATGCAGGAAAAAAAAAAAAAAACATAATCACTAACCTTGAAAATAAACTTGTTAAGTTTTAAAAACACATAAGAACTCCTGAGGTTGGGTACCAGCAAATAAGCTCTTAAATATTTTGTCCTTACATGTTCTTTGAGATAGATACAGACATCTCCTTTATACTTTAAGGAACAATAAAGAGCAAAAACTGGACAGTTTGGTAGAGATGTCTATGAGAAGTCAAGTACTTCACACAGAGAGACCAGGCAGGTATCACACGGACACCTCAGTCACCAGGCCACATCAGCTAATCAAATTTGTACAAGTAAGTAAGAGGGGGAGGATGGGGGGATAAACATACAAGGGAAAGAGGTAGTTATTCAGTATGCTTTGAACTCCACACATCATGCGTAACAAAACAAAAGATGTAAGACAGTCCTGTGGGTGTCTGTCTTTCTACCCTGAGATCTTTATGAACCCCATCATCAACCTTTTAAGGTAACAATAATTGAAAGACAAAATACTGTGGGAGTAAACCTTTACTAGCTCATTAAAGATGTCAGGACATGCGAAAAAACATACACCGAGACACGTTGTTATGAAAAGATACACAACATACTAATTTAGTAGAATTATAAATATCAATGTCCTAATAATCCCCCATCTACTTTTATCTAAGAAATAGTGGCCTATTCTCGGTCAATCTATTTTTCAGTTAGTTACATAATAAAGAAAATCATAATTTCTCCTTTTTTTTCTCCTTAATACTGGAAAAAAATAAGAAAATTCTTTTTTCCAGTGTATAATGTGACAAAATCGGGATTTTTTTCCCCCCATTTTCTACTTATTCTTATATTCTTCACAGGTATGTTCTTCCTCTCTTGACACAATGTGTTATTGATGTTGCATGCAGTTCACAACTATCTGAAAGGTACTGTAGGGTTTAAATTTTCTTATCAATATATGTGTTTTTGTGGCATCAGTCACTAAACCTTGTAATCTTTACTACCTCCAGAATAATACATCTTCAAGCAAAGCCATGCATTATTATCTAAGTCACAGCAATATCAATGAACAGAAGGATATGCCACTTCTGCCATGAGGAAGATCTAAAAACATTTCAGTAAAATGTCTCATTTTATTCAAATCCGAAAAGGCCTTGCAATAAATAAAATACAGGTTTCATTTACAAAAAAAATAACCAGTTCCTAGTACACGACTTTCAGAATCTCTCAAATATGATGGTATATATACACACAGCCTGTGGGTTCCTTTCACCTGCTTTCTATTTCCTAGACTGTCTACACTGTATATCCTGGAGCACAGATTTTTCAACTGATACCTACATTTGGATTAAACATACAGCAGTAAGAATTCCCATACCATTCTCTTTTCCATTTTCCCACCTGTCATAGCCCTTTTCTTGCACTCAAAGTATCATTAGCATCTAGGGTGGTTGTTAATCTCCTGTCAAGCAACTTCTGGGAACAACTTGATAGCTCTAAGAAGGAAGAGTGGTAAAAAGCTGATGGACTTCTATGCTCCCTTTGATCCAGACTGATTCCCCATAGGAAATTACACCTCCTGGACCATCTAATTGGAAAGTCTCTCCAAATATAATATAGTATCATACAATATAATACAATTTAATAGTATCTAGCAGCAAGTGAAATGAGCTGTTGCCTATTTGGCAGAGTCCCTGCTTGCCCCATGAGTGACTCAACACAGAGGAAGACTTTGGGCTGCTTTAACAGCATTACTGCCCCATGAGATGTAGTTCAAGAGTCTGTTTAGAAATGCTTGGAGCTAAAACTCAGGGCCTACTTCTACAGGGAGTAGGGAAACAGTCCCAAAGATCAGTCAAGACAGGTTAAACAAAACTCTGTGAAACCAAAGCCCTTGAACTTGGTTGCGTTGAAGGACAGCATTTATAAGCCAACCACAGCCATGCACAATATCAGCTGCTAAAGACTGAGAATAGGAAGGTTTTAGCCACTTCTTGTTAAAAGAAAATCTACAGAAATTAAACAGTAAAAACAAATACTATTGGGAAATTAATCTAGATTCAATATAAAGCATAGAAGCGGTTCAGACTATTTTGCCTGAAAGTTGCACGAAAGAGCTCCTCACCCATCCCCAGAAAACGAATGGGTGGGTTTGATTGATTTATTCATTTTCCATGCTTCATTTTTAAAACTGCTGTAAAACCACAGTCAAGCCAATGCCACTGGTTAACTATGTCTATGCAGACTTTGGGAGATAAAAAGATTCTGACATCAATCTCTTTTTCCAGTTTCTTGCTGCAAAACACAGCAATAAATTGTAGACAGTTCACCACAAGGCTAAGAAGTAATGGTATAAAAACTTCTATAAAGCTTCAGCACCAAATTTAACTCCAGTGATAGCCTGTATCACAAGGTCCTCATGCTGTGGCAGGAGACAGCTTTGCTAAACAGTAGCAGCAAATCAATTAAAAGTTGCAGAAAATAGTACAATCCTTTAGAAGCAGACACAATACAAACATGGCAGTGCTCAATGTTATATTTAGGAATAGGAGATAAATAACTTGCAATGGCATTTATAATGCTTCAAGCTTTGCTTAATGATGAAACATGACTGTAGAGTAAGTAGAGCTGAGGAGGTTTAAGGAAATTTCATGGAAGCATAGTTGTAAGTACTTTTAAAATACAGACTAGCTGCACTATTGCAATATTACAACTCTCTGATGTTCTGCATGAAACTCCTGACACTAACAAAGATACATACATTAGTTTTTGTTCAAAACAAAAATCATTTGTCTATCGGGTAGTCCATATCCCTTGTGAAAGAGAGGTTATCTTCAGTAGAAAGGAGTTTCACAGGGACATCTTGACATGCCAGAACCTCTGACAGGGCAAGCAAACCAGGGAGCATGAGTGCAAGATGTACACATGGGACAAGGGACAGCTCCTGGCTCAAGCACACCAGCACTAGGCCACAATGTTGTTTCCTTGAACAGAAAATGTTACTTCAGATATCCTGGGTCATGACTCAAGAAATGCCAGTACTGACCCATGTGTGGAATATTAACATGGATCATCTGGAATAATTGCAGTTGAGATGTTAAATAATTCTTGTCTGGGTGTCTAATGAAGATGTTTTATAAACCTCAGGAAACAAAGAAATTCAATGAGACAAAGAGATCTCAGTATTTTTAGTAAGAGGTCTTTGAGTTGCAATCAGTTATATACAGCTCAGAGTTCATAAAACCCACACTTAAACCCCTTTAAACACTCCTAAAAACAGCTCACACTTAACAACCTACACTAACGTAAGAATCTAGCTAGCACCTAATGAAAGCATGCCGTTTGCCCTAGAGTCTACCACAAAGGAGCCTGACTGAGAAGACAAAAAGAATGCAGGATAAGGTTTCATCATCTCTCATCTAGCTTTAGAAAATTATGATGGGCTGATAATTAGGGAATTAATCATACTACCCTTTAGCCGAAGATCTCTTCCACAATTAAAGAAGAAACAATAACTGACATTGGCAATGTTGCCTGCCCAGAACACCGTACCCCTGGCTCTTCATTTCTACAAATAGAAAGTACATTCTCGTGCATACTGAAGATATCTCACATGCAGGACCGGGTGCAGGTACATTAAGAGCCATGGCAACCTGCCTGCTGATTTCTCTCTTACTGTATAGCTTAACAAAACAATAAAATATACTATCTCTTTCTCATGAGCATCAGTCCCACTGGGGTTTAAGGTATTGATCTT
This sequence comes from Colius striatus, assembly GCF_028858725.1. NCBI lineage: Eukaryota > Metazoa > Chordata > Aves > Coliiformes > Coliidae > Colius > Colius striatus. Next base: position 31,859,219 of record NC_084761.1, read on the forward strand.
TTCATGCATTAGAAAGTGCTCGAGGGGAACAGATGTGAACAACATAGAATAAACAGAGGAGGGAAATAGAAAAATGACCACAGGCTACCAAGGTATATAGAAGCATAAACACATATATACAATAATGTCAGTATATCATACTTGGCCAATTACCTATTTAGAGATTTAGCAGTATAATTGGCAGTTACAATGACCACTATTTTCCTACTGGATTTATCTTTAAATGGATCAGACCGTGTCTTTTGTACAAGGGTGCAGGCAATTTGATGACATACAAAGTCCCAGCACACTGCAGTAGAAATCACTTTTTGTGTATATCCATGCAACACCAAGACCAACAGAGCACCAAGAATGACTAGACTCTTTGTGTACTAGACCTAAATATATACTTACCCTTATTTAGGTGTTTTTTTTTTTTTCTTGATAAAAAATTAGGTCACAGGTTTATCCATTTTAGATTATAGCTTCTCTTCAGCTCCTAACCAAACTACTGAAGATATTCTCCAAGAGTACTGTGTTGAAGATTATGTCACTCAAAAACTGTTAGTGTAGAGGCTAATAATTGAGAGCTCCTCCCTGTACTTCTAAAAGATCATCTCATATAATACTTATGTATTAAAAATACATTCTGGTAATAACAATCAGAGAATCAAAAGTAGTAAAACTAGTAGACAGGCAAGATTGAGATGGGATAGAAAAACATTATCTTTTTTCCCTAAATAAACAAGCTAGGGAAGAAATAGAACTGATAAATTTGTGATGAGTTTTTAAGCAAAACTCAATAGTGAGACATACTGTTGAATATGCTCAGCTCACATGATAATTGTTATGTCTGCCACTATAAATTGCCCTGTTACCTAAACACAATGCTAAGAACTGTGGCTGTCATTCCCTTATTTGTTTCTCAGGCTCACACTTGGCACCACCTCTTCAGTAATGAAATAAAGCCACCAGCAGCAGCTTTCTCCTTCCACAGAATCTCAAGGGTTGGAAGAGACCTCGAAAGATCATCTAGTCCAACCTCCTGCCAGAGCAGGACCATCAAGTCACACAGGAACTCATCCAGGTGGGTTTTGAATGTCTTCAGAGGAGAAGACTCAACAACTCACCTGGGCAGCCCATTCCAGTGCCCCATCACCCTTACAGTGAAGAAGTTTTTCTTTATGTTTCTTTGGAACCTTTTATGTTCCAGCTTATACTCATTGCCCCTTGTCCTAGCATTGGACATCATTGAGAACAGCCTGGGTCCATCCTCCTGACACCAGCACTTTCTGTTTTATTTAAAAATGAGATAAAATCCTCATCACTGATATGAGTGTGTACGTGACTGCTGTAGGAACAGTAAGAAATACATTCACAAAAAATATTTCAAATAGAAGAATGCAGACTTGACAAAGGAGAGAAAATTTCTTCAATGATGCATCTATCTCAACAAGAGCAGCTGACCTAGGTAGAGTGTTTCTCTAATAAAATTAATGGAATTTAACAGAGATTTCCAGTAGTTCATTTTATCGTCACACTTCTTTCACAAATTGAAGTCTGCACATAATTCCTTCTGTAAAGGCCTTTGGCATGGTCTCTGAAAAGGAGGTGGTATCTCCTTCCAGTCCTCTTCCATGGACACTGATTGTCCTTCATTTGAGGAGGCAGATGAAGACATAGAAGTATGGCTTGGAAGTTGATATAAACTGCAAATCATTCCCATATTATAACATCATTTGGAAATATGTAGATGTATATATAATAATTGCAATCACTCCCCTCTATATGTAAATTGGGAAAAGGACATAATCTTACATTGCATAAATGTACAGTTGATTAATTTCCTGAATAAATCTATAGATAACTTCATAAAATAATTAGGAATGCTTCATAAATTACTTACCAAGTGTCTAGAACTCATACAGTAAACCACAGGTTCTCTAGGAAAATTGTTGGTTCCTCTGTTAGCCTGTTTCTTCCTTAACTATCAAGTACATTAGTAAAATTATGGTGAGCTCACAGCAACTCCATAAATGTGCTATCAGATCTGAAGAATGAGCATTATCCCACAAAACATCAGGGTACGTATCTCTGATTTTATACACTTAACCTCTTGTCTCAGTTCAGTCGTCAACCATCTGGTTCTGGAAAAGTTGGTTTTTTTGCAGAGTTATGAAAAAAAAAGAAAGGGCTTGTTGTTTGGTTGCAAATGACCTCATGACCCCATTAAGATGTTTTGATCAGATCGCTATGATCAGAACTAAATTGTATTTTTCTATCTTTCTTTCAACATTTCCAGGCACACTGCAACAATAAATGTCCATAAAATATTGTACATAAGACACGTAAACTAGCTATACTGTAACTTAATCATTTGTATTTTTTATACAGCATACTTTTCACAACAACTGTTTATTAAGGGATTATTCAGGAGATTAGTTAGGGATAGCCTTTGGATCAAGTGCCTTGGTTTTCTCACACAGATCATTTTAACTTCTAACCCTTGACGTTGTATTCAACTGTTCTGAAGGAGGAATTTTAGGAATTAATGCTAGTAGTAAAATACAACAGTTCGTGTTATCATGTTACATCTTCCACTCTTTGAAACACAACAATGAAATGAGGAACTGAAAAGATAATCTATAATCTAAAACATGATATTTAAATATAATCTATTTAATGAGAAAGCCTGTATTGTTGTAACACTTTCCTGGCCTTGTGATGTGGATACTGTTTTGTTTGACAGAAAATGTACTATTATCATCAGACTATTGATGGACTTTCAGAGTCAATATTACTAATTCTGTAGAAATGAAAATAATTTCACAGGAGTCATTTGATTTACCACTTAAAACATGCAAATGACTCTGAAAAGAAACAGGGAAAATCGCTTTGCAAAATAAAGGTTTATAATAAAAATTAAATATTCCCCTGACAACTTTACAGAATCACAGAACATTACAGTTGGAAAAGACCTTTAAGATCATCAAGTCCAACCACTTACCTCACACTGCCACTTCCATCACTAAACTAAACCATATACCTCAGCATCTCAACTATGCGTCTTTTCAATATCTCTAGGGATGGTGACTCCACCACCTCCCTGGGCAGCCTGTTCCAATGTTTAATAACCCTCTTGGTGAAAAATGTCTTCCTAACTCCCAATCTAAAGCTCCCATGGTGCAACTTGAGCCTATTTCCTTCATTCATTACTACAGAGAAGAGATTGACCCCTACCTCACTACAACTCCCCTTCAGGTAGATGTAGAGGGTGATCATATCTCCTCTCAGCCTCCTCTTCTCTAGGCTAAACATCCCCAGCTTCCTCAGCCACTCCTTATAAGACTTGTTCTCCAGACCCTTCACCAGTTTCCTTGTCCGTCTCTGGACAAGCTCTAGAACCTCAATGTCCCTGTTGAGGGATCCAGAACTGAACACAGTATTTGAGCTGTGGCCTCACCAGCACCAAGTACGGGGGACAATCACTTCCTTCATCCTGTTAGCCTCACTATTTCTGATAGAAGCCAGGATGCCACTGGCCTTCTTGGCTACCTGGGCACATCACTGGCTTATGTTCAGCCATCTGTCAATCAACACCTCCAGATATTTTTCTGCCAGAGAGCTCTCTTGCTCCTCTGCCCCAAGTCTGTAGCGTTTCTTGGGGTGATTGTGGCCCAAGAACAGGAATCAGCACTTGGCCTTGTTGAACCTCATGCAATTGGTCTCAGCCCATCCATCCAGCCTGTCCAGGTCCCTCTGAAGAGCCTTCCTATCCTCAAGTAGGCCTACGCACCTACAAATTTACTGAGGGTGCACACAATCGCCTCATCAAGATCGTTGATAAAGACGTGAAAAAACACAGGCTCTGGGGAATACCACTGGTGACTGGTTGCCAATTGGATTTAACTCCATTCACTACAACTCTCTGGGCCTGGCCATCAAGCCAGTTTTCCATCCATCTCAGAATAGGTCCATCCAAGTCATGGGCGGTCAGTTTCTCCACGAAGATCTTCTGGGAGACTGTGTCAAAGGTCTTACTAGAGCCCAGGAAGATCACATCCATAGCCTTACCATCATCTGCTAAGCGGGTCATCTTGTCATAGAAGGAGATCAGATTGGTCAAGCAGGATCTGCCCTTCATAAAGCCATGTTGGCTGGGCCTGAATCCTTGGTTATCCTGGATGTGCCTCAGGATAGTGTTCAGGATAATCTGTTCCATAACGTTCCCTGGCACCACGGTCAGGCTGACAGGCCTGTAGTTCCTAGGATTCTTCTTCCTACCTTTCTTGTAGATGGGTGTCATATTTGCCATCCTCCAGTTCTCTGGGAGCTCCCCAGTGAGCCAGGGCTGCTGGTAGATGATGGAAAGTGGTTCAGAGAGCACTTCCACCATCTCCCTCAGCACCTTCAGGTGGATCCCATCCACCCCTATCAATTTGTGTGCATCAAAGTGGAGGGGCAAGTTGCACACCTTGCACACCCCTTGGACTAAGGGGGCCCCTTTCTTCCCTTCATGTCTGTCTTCTGCCTCAGGTGGAAGGGTGCCAGAGAAGAGCCGGTTTTAGTATTGAAGAATGAGGCAAAGAAGGCATTAAGTACCTCCACCTCTTCCTCATCCTTGTTCACTAAGTTTCTCCCTTCATCCATTAAAGGGTGAAGATTCCCTCGAGTCCTGCTTTTGTTGCTAATATATTTGTAGAAACTTTTTTTATTATCTTTTACAGTAGTGGCTAGCTTAAGTTCAATTTCTCATGTTCCCCTTACATGATCTCACAACATCCTTGTAGTTCTCCTGGGCTGCCTGACCCTTCTTCCAAAGTTTATAAATACTCTTTTTTACCCTGAGCTCCAGCAGAAGCTCCCTGTTCAGCCAGGATGGTCTTCTGCCCCACCAGCTCATCTTGTACATGGGAACAACTTTCCTTCTTGGAGAATTCCTTCTTGAAGATTTCCTTCTTGGACAATATCCAGCCTTCCTGGACTTTTTTGCCCTTCAGGACTGTCTTCCAAGGGATGCTGACAACCAACTTCCTAAATGAGTCAAAGTCTGCCTTCTGGAAATCTAAGATCACAGTTCTGCTGATCCCCCTTCCTTGCTTCTCTGAGGACTGAGAACGCGATCATTTCATCACCACTATGCCCTAGGCAACCTCCAGCCATCACGTCCCCCACTAGATCTTCTTTGTTTGCAAACATCAGGTCCAGCAAGGCACTTTCCCTTGTTGACTCTCTCACCAGCTGCCCGAGGAAGTTATTTTCCACACACTCCAGGAACCTCCTAGACTGTCTCCTCTCTGCTGTGTTGTATTCCCAGCAGACGTCCAGTCAGTTGAAGACCCCCATGAGAACGAGGGTCAGTAATCCCAAGAGTTTTCCCAGTTGCCTGAAGAACATCTCATCTACCTCCATAAACATTCAACCTTATCTTCCCCCTCATTGAAGTCAAAATCATCAAGGTACTGCCTAACACAGAGGGCTACCCCTCTGCCTCTCCTGCCCTGCCTAACCCTTCTGAAGTGTCTGTAGCCATCCAGTGCAGCACTCAAGTCATGTAACTCATCCCACCACATCTCCATAACAGTGATGATGTCAAACTTCCCTTGGCACACAAAGGTTTCCAGCTCTTCCTGTTTGCTGCCCATGCTGTGTGCATTAGTGTAGATGCACTTCAAATGGGTTACTGATTCTATCACCTCTCAGGAGGAAGATGTCCTGTCTTCCACATGACCATTTGCAGATGCTTCTGTGGTCTCTAACACATTATCTCTCGTTTCTCTGCTGCTACAATAATCTTCATCCCTAGCCTCCACTGTGGCGGCAGCCCCAAGGATGCCAGCGGTAGACCATCCCTCAAGATGCCTGCATGCTGCCCCCAGGCCTATCTCTGTCAAGCCTGGTTTTACCCTTTCCCCCTTTGAATCTAGTTTAAAGCCCTCTAAAGCACCTATAAGACTCCCCCCAAAAGGTCATTCCATCACCTGTCACATCAAGAGTAACAAAAAACTGAAACTGAGTCACAGGGAGAAGAAAAGGACATCTGCATGAGTAGCTCTAGTGTGAATCCTCAATGTTCTAGCAAACGCCAAAATATTTTACAGCCCATAAAATTCTATCTTTTTTATGTAAAGGCATTCCACAAAAACAAAAGCAAACAGAAGAAAGCTGAATACACTGCATTTTGCTTTGAACCTTGTGTGCACTTCTTGTAGAAATACTCTACACAATTCCAAAATCCTATAAAATATTAATTGAACAAAAACTAATTACTTACATCAACAGAAGACATGAATGGTCATGTATTCTGTGTATAAACTAGAATAAGCACATCCAAATTATGCCAAACCCCACGTACTCTAGGTATTCATATAATTTCTACACATAATTATAAAATTCGTCATACTAAATTTGTTTTAATTCCAGTTTTCTCCAAACTACCACAAAAGCCTCATTTCTGTGCTACAATGTAAAATTATACAAGTTACTTTTTGTTCTGCATTCTGGAAATAAATTGAAATTCTACAGTTAGGTGATTTAATGCAGCAGACTTTTTCATATATTTCAAGTGTCATATAGTCTAAAGAGATCAGAGTTCTAGAGATAAACCTTTCATAGGCATTTACAAACCTTTCATAGGTATTTACAATTATTAGCTTATCACTTTTCAGGACCTCCAAATTCACACTCGTCACAAATATACTTTGAAGCAAAAGTAACACTCCCCTCTTTCCTTTTCAAACACTAAAGCAATGCTTAAAAAACCACTTTTGTTTTGCTCAAAAAGAAATCAAAGTAAATAAGGAGAAATGTGTAGGTCTTGCACTGCACTGGTATCAGGACTGAATTTGTTAATTTGATGAATCGTCACAGCTAGACTATAAAGTGCAAAAAAATGTCTGTAGTGTGCAGTAAGATGAGTTCTGGAGTTTCCACCTTCTCACTACCACTTATGTTGAAACTCCACAGTCAGCAGTAACTTGCATACCAGAAAGCTAAAATTTATATTTTTAGGTTTAACAGACAAAGGAGAAGATAATACAAATGCTATTAGGCAAGGTAACTTTTCTTTCCATTCACACTTCTTAAGAAATCCAAGAAAAACTATATTTTTCATATTATCCTAACAAGTAAAGATCCCAGCCCCTCTTGTAACCATATGATTCCAGACAAAAGTACTATTTGAAGACCTCAACATATGCCCATTTTCAAGATCAGTATCCCACAAGTATAAAACTTGACATTTTTGGGGGGACAATAACACTTTTAATGGATTATTTCTTTGAGCCTGTATGTCATGCTGACAACTCCACACATTCTGAGTCATTTAACTAGATAACTAAAGAAGGTCACACAGTCTACATCAGTCAAGAATTGACTCCCAAAATATACAGGGACCAAAAATCCTTCCAATCTCCATTTTTCCCCCCCCCGCAATGGACAAATTTCTAAATAACTCTTAATTGATTCACATCTGCATTGAGAATAAATATTCAACTACTTATCTATAGACAAGTAACTGGTAATGAAAACAAAGCACATTTCTCCTTCATTTATTTTCTTTGATGGTAATCAAGTCCCATCCTGCTTTAATTTGATCTTCTTTAAAAGAATACCTAGGACAAAAAGTTCCTAGAATATACTTATACATTCTGGTGTAAAAAAAGTGGGTCTGCATTTACTTCTGCTCTTCGTCCTCATCAGCTGCCTAGTGCAATAGTTTACTACCTGTTGCTACCTTCAGCAATGATCAAAAACCATGAACACCAATTTTTCTGTGTACAAATGCACTTTAGGTACCCTATCACATTAGTCATCTCTAAGCAGTCAAAATTGCAAAATTCTTAGCAATATATGGATCTAAAATTCCTCATCTCTATCTCATTCATGAACCAAATTGAGATTCAGAGATTAAGTATTACAAAAGTCAGGTTCTGGAGTGAAGCTCAAGTGCACATATTATATACCAACTGCATGACACCGCTATGCAGCACCTATACTGCTATACAGACAGTCAATCAACTGTTCCAAAGGTGTGTGACTGACTCCCCCAGGAAAGATTAGAGCAGGTTTAGTGCTCCTTCTGAGCTCAAAAGAGTGTCCTGGGATTTTCTGTCAAAGATAACAAGTAACAGACACCCAAAAAAAAAAAAAGAAAAAAAAAAAAAAAGAGAGAAAGGGAAAGTAGAAATTTGTCTTTAGAAAAAAAAAAAATAAGGTCATAAGACTTAAATATTTTTTCCAACAAGTGATAATTTACACATTGATATTACAATGGTGGAGGTATTGAACCACATTAGGAATGGCCCTTCAGGGCACCTCTTTTCTGTCTGTTTTCTGATGGAAATCAATGTGATATATACACATTGCACAAGTTGAACTGCATCCTCTATTTTGTGAGGCAAATGGTCAGTAGCAAATACTATCCTCATCGATTGCATCTCCTCTTCACTTTTTCATTCCTTAGAAAACAAGGGCAATTGCATGTTCCAGCCCTAGAGAGCATTATGCTGCCACAAAGATATAAGAATTGGGTATAAACAGCATGAATCTCTAGACATCTGGAGTTTTCTTTCTGCTCAAGTAAGAGCAACATGCAAAACAAGATTGAACAGCACTATATGGTGCGTGGCACATACAGTGATGCGAGATTATTGCTTCAGAACCCTATATCTGTCAGCTTTAACTGAACTCTCAAATTATTGGCTTACACACTGGATTCTCTGCACATGAGAATGAATGCATGAAAAGTTATTTAACATGCAAGCATTATTAATAGTATCTGAAGAAGGCTGGGTTTGCCTTAAAAAGTCGTTAAATGTGTATTAGACTCTTAGAGGAATTCTGATCTTAATCCAGCAAAGCATCGTAAGAGTTTGAAGCCTCTCACATACTTAAAACCGACTGTATGCAAAAATATTTGCCAGGCTGCAGCTTTTAATAGCTCCACATATGCTTATAATTAACGTTCTGTGTCTATTTTTTGTTACTTTTTTTTGTGAAAAAAGAGGCTAGACAGACCTGCAGTCACTCAACAAAAAGGCAGTCCATATTAGCAACATATAAGACCATTTGAGCCTGGTAACAGCAGAAAACCAAGTAGTAAAGGAAACAATTTTACTGTGCCTGCTTAACGAAGCAACATGCAGTCCTGGTGGTGACCAGAATAACTAACTACAGCAGGAGAGTCATCTTGTTAAATAGCTGGATGCTACCCAGTACTAAAACTGCCAGGGCTTTCACTTAGTTAGCTGGCAATCACTGAAGGGATTTGCCCTTTAAAGTTTTCTGCAAGTTAGACTTAAGTGCTACTAATAGGTGCCCTGAAACAGAAGCCCTTATAGGAGTATAGGAGTAGTATGGGCCCCTGCTTTCCTGAATGAAGGGGAAATGCCTGGCTTCCATCCATTAGAAACTGATTTTTACCTTTCTCTCTTTTTTTGTATTTCAATTAGGTTGACTGCTTTTTCTTAAGAGTGAGAGCAATATATGTCATGCAGTCACATGCAGAGAAGATGCAATTCGCAGTGTCTGTTAACATATACTCTGCAGCTGGAAATGGGACTGCAACAGCCAAAGGAATACCTGCATTCCACTCAACCTGGCCAGCCAAGGCAGGAATCAGAGATAAGAAACAAAGGACTTTGGTACAATTTTACAACAGAATATATTACTCAGTCCAGGCGTGCCCCGAAGCCCTAGATATCTGTTGCTGGCATCCAGGCCACTGCAGCAGATAGCCATTCTGAACATGATAAAAACAATGTCAGTCAGTATGTCTGTCACTGCTACAGTATTTCCTCCAGATTCACAGCAGGTACCTGTTTGGAGTCCTAAAGGGCAGCCACTTCTGAATTACTTCAAGACGTTGTGAAAACCCTTCTGCTGAATGAGACTCCCACTTTACCACTGCCTCACAATTACCTTTCAGAAGCAGCACTAGCAGCTGGGCCAGGCCTGCACACAGGGCACATACATACATTGGGCTACACACCAAGACTGGGTTTAAAACCTTTGCTGCAAGCTATCACCATGAAAACAAGTTTGCACCTTCTGTTTTGCACTGTACACATAAGGAATATTTAACTAAATGTTATCCAGACACATCACTCTTTCATGGAATCGCAGAATCATAGAATTGTTTCAGTTGGAAAAGATCTTTAAGATCAAGTCCAACCACTAACCTCACACTACCAAGCCTGTCACTAAACTATGTCCCTCAGCACCTCATCTATGTGTCTTTTAAATATCTCCAAGGATGGTCACTCCATCACCTCCCTCGGTAGCCCGTTCCAGTGCTTAACAACACTGGTGAAAATGTTCTTCCAAAGGGCAGGCATATTACTTGAAAAAAAGCAGTTCTTTTTAAAACAGATTTTTTACCAAAATCATTCCAGTTTTGTTTAGTTGCACTCCTCTCTGCCATTTTTTCTGAAAGAGAGGTCACAGTGTAAGTACATGGTGGGGTAAGGCTGGGAAGGGAAAGCTTTTAAGGGAGAAGAGCTCTCTATCCTCATCTCTTGATCAGTACAGGGAGAGGCATGACAAAGGCATGCAGCAAAAGTTTTGTTACTTGATTTCATTACTAGCCTTCTGATGAGAAGGAAAGTTTAACTTCTAGTTCCTTTTAGGGGTAATTGAATTTTATCCTAACTGAATATCAAAACATCCACACTGGTAGCCACCACATTGCAACTGAAAAGGCAAGATGGTGGAACCAGGATCACATTAAAACCAGAGTGGAAAGGGGGACTCGAAGCCAGACCTAGTCTGCCAGAGGTTTCTCTGCATGCTGAATTCCTTTCCACATTGTGATCACAGAACTAGATATTCTCCTTTCCTATAATTTAGGAGCAGGAATGGAAACTAACATCCTTACATAGGATTGCACAAACACACATTCCTCCCCAAAATTACCACAGAGATAAAATTATATGATTTCATTACCAGTATAACAACCTTAGCAAAGTCAGGTGTAAATCAGTTTCTGCTGTTGGGTTTACCTGTAGGATGGTGTTTTCAACTCAAGAACTCTGCAAACACCACTGACAAAAGACACCAGCTCCAAACGGAGTAAGTTTATTTTCAAGCACTCTAGCATATGCAGACACTTAGGAATCAAAGAAAGGAGTCAAAATAAACTCAGTCACACTGAAAAACTAAACCAAAAACTTTGGATGTATAGGAAGAACATATTTAACAAAGAAATACTTATGTGGTCACTCATAAACCCCTCCAAGACTTTGTTTCATCTTTTAGTCCACACAGGCCTTTTAGCAAAGCTCCAAATTCACATTAATATCAAATCTAGCAACTTTGTTGTTTTAGAAACAGCTTCTTGGTGACAACCAGCTAGAGCTGTCCAGTTCTCTAAGGAAAAAGACGTCTAAATAATCAGTCAACTAAGATCTCTCTCTTCTTGACATGCAGAAAAAGAAATCCTCACTTTTAATAATAGGACTTACTTTCATGCAAAGATAGTGGAAGCTTTCAAAGGATAAATAATTCATCATCCTCCAAGCATTGAGAATAAATTTGTTCCTTTTCTGTTTTACTTTCCTTCAAGATATGACATCTTAGCAAGGCAGGGAGAAGGAGACTGCTCTTTGCTTCTAAGGATATAAACACATTCAATGTTTCATTCCCCACTGCAACAAAACTGTAAGATCAATAGACAAGCGCTGAAAAGCTTTTCCCACCAGGCACAGACTCTGCCATCTAAATAGTCTCTCAAAAGATACAATCTCACAAGCAGCAACAACAAAGAAACATCCAATGCATAGCTAGGGAGCATGCTCGGAATAATCTCACATGGGGACAACTCCACAATAAGACATCAAATTAATTAAGCTTGATCATATCAGTGACTGGTGACCTACAGCTCTGTCTCCATTCTTCTAAGTTTTCTCTAAACTCCACAGGGATATGGGAAAGTTGTTTTACTTATTGTGGTATTTTTTATAAACAAGAGAGAAAAAGAAAAATCTGTAGACTGAGTTGAATTAAAAAATGCAATATACTCTATCCGTCAAGTGAGGCTGCATTTATACAGGTCTAAATTGGGAAAAAACTAACTGAACAGAGCACTCACCATTTCTCACTAGTGACTGGTAACATCAGCATGCCCAAAACTTGGGGGAGGAGGGGGGTGGGGAGGGCATAGGGCACAGTTTGAAGGGGAAGTTTTTCTCATCCATTGCAGTCACTCAGTTCTCAGCCCAGTTGCATTTGGCAAAGGATCCAAAAATCAGCTCAGAGATCATTCTTATGGCTCTTATTTCTAGCAGGGCAGGAATCACCTTGTATTAGATTTATTCATGAATTACAAAAGTAAACGCAAAAACATAAAAGCTTCCATCTGGTCAGTTCAAAGCCAAATCCATCCCAGGAAAGCATTTCTCACAAGGAAGGAGACAATCCCCAAGGACAGCGGGTGAGTGGGAACACCATAACAAGTATTCCTATCCATCCTGCAGGATTATTACCTAATACACACTTAGTAACCTTTGTCTGATCACAGTTCACATTTTTTAAAGAATGGAGCTTTTAGTACTTACTTTTAAAAGCTCCCCCAGCATTATGCAAGCAGGTCATTGCCAATAGCCACAGGATACCAAATGTAAACACTGTTCTGCAGCTGACAGGGTAATATTTTCTAATGATAATTTTAAACAATGTATCCCTCTTCAGGAGACGGGAAGTGCATTAATATGAAAGATTTGCTGACCGAAGATAGCACAGTGCCATCTGAAACTTATAGCTGCCTAGTACAAAGTCATGTTGGAGAGGGTGAAGGATATAATCATTATATAAGTGATAAGTCATTAATTTATAACTCAGTGCTGTGGATTAATTATTTCCAGTAATACTGACAAGAGAAGCCATGAAAACAAACCAAAAAAAAAAAAATCACTGACAGACTTTTTTTTAAATGACTGTTATTGTCAGCACTACTAATCCAGTTAAGAGTCTACTAAAATGATTAAGGAAATGCAAGATAAGGCTTCCACAAATACAGTCCACTCTATGAATCGAGTAGCTGCTTCAAGCGCAGCTCCATCAAATAGCACGTTGGTATCCACAAAACTGTAACTTTTACAAACAAGGTGTTATGAAAGAGAAAAAGGAAGTAACAAAATAAAATGGCTGATTACAAATACTCTCTGTGGCAGCTACTATCCTGCTGCTCAGAGGTGGTGAAAGTTAAGGAAAGACATCATTTACAATGACAACACTTACTGCTCTGGATGTTGTTTCATCTGTAAGCTTTGGGAGCAGAGATTCAGAGCCATTATTGAAATGGTTTTGAAAATGCACTCAACTCTTCTCTTCAGAGGAACTGCATTTTCAGAATGAAGGGGGTTGCTAGTGCTAAGGATTTATTTTCACCATTTGTGTGTACTTGGGTGAAAGAAGAAGAGGAAGCAGATATCTTCCCCTACTACACCATCTTTATTGCTGTCTCTCTCTGTTGGTTTTGTTCCCACCAGAGCAGCAAAGGTGAGGGGAGAAATCAGTAATGTTGATTTGAGCTATTCGGCTCAGCACACTGCACACATCACCATATCTGCTATTATGGTGGGCATTCAGTACCTTCCACTTCAATAACCGCTACATATAGATATAAAAATACAGAAAAGCAAATTTCCCATTACTCCCTTTTCAACCTTTCCTTTATGCTCTAATATAGGTCACATGTAAGGCAAACTTACCCAAGGAAAAAAATTTGGCTCATTTCCACGTCAATCAAGAGCTGTTACATACCACGCTAGGAGAAAAAAAAAAATTACTGATGCAAAGAGCAGTACCCCAGCAGAGATTTTTCTGCCTCAGGACGGCTATACACCAAGGACAAATGAGGCTGCTAGAAGCAGAAAATCGCTGCATAGCCAGTACACAATTGCTCCAGGGAGAGAAGGAGGGAAGGAGAAGAAGAGCCTAGGCTTTGGTCCCCTTAACCAGCAACATAGCTGGTAAAAAAACAACTTTGCACTGGTAGGACTAAAAAACAACTAGTACCAAAGTTATGTTAAAAGCTTATTCTATTTCTACAACATCCATTAAAATTTAAGTGTACTCCCTGCCTAAAGGACAGCAGGTTTTCAATGGCTCACTGATAACAGTCAGACAGTCTAAGCCTACATATATTTGTGTGTGTGTGTCTGTGTGTGTATATATGCATATATATTTCTTAGCTAGATATGTTTTCATTTGGCACATCCATTTAACTAACATCCAAAGGGATTATTTCAAAGAAATTTAACCTCATTAGCTTTCCTACCACAAACAAGCTGGCATAATCCCCCTGGAGTGCAGGTTACCCAATGTAGTTTTGACCCTGAAGTCTTTAGGCCTTGTTGTCCCCAGCATAGTTTTAGTGTATGTACTAATACAGAAGGTGCAGGGGAGCAAGCACATTTCTTGGTCTGAAACTGGAACTCATTCCTTAAAACTGAGCTACACGACCAAACGAGCCACCCTATTGTGCTCTTTTGCAGCACATTTTCCAAGCCAAGCCTACTCTTTACACTTTTGTCAGCATATCTGAATCAGTCAGAGATCTGGAGACGGAAGATCAGTATCAGTAAAAGCTTCTAGAAAAGATACAAGGTACAGGCAAAACTCCACTAAAGTCTATTCATCTTAGAGAATAGGAATGAGACTGACTGACAGACACAAGACATGTCATTATAAACAGAACACTGTTATGGATCTTACCCAAGCAGAGAAATTAATTTCACCAGATGACTGGAAAGACCTTTTGCTTCCCAAAGCAAGCATGCTTTGTTAGGTCACTCGGGTTCAGCTAATTAGAGCAGTTTGCTGCTCTTTCAGAGTTAAATATATCAAACAAGAATGGTTAGAAGGAAGAAGTTTCCATGCAGAGAGTAGTTTCAGTCTCCCAGCATATATTTGTTCTATATTCAACAAGGTCTCAAGAAAACTTAGAAACTTGAAATACTGGTAATAAAGTCTGCAGAGGTCAAAACTGGATTCTCTGCATGTACCAACTTACTATCTGCACACAGAGGCTTTAGTAGCTCTTGGATAAGTGTATTTTAAAAGACTCTGGATGCCTAAAAGCTCGGTTAGCATCCCAGACAAATGTCCATTGTTATTTGTGTAGTGAGTGTGATGCATACCATACTTCCACTGCACATACTACAGAGTCTGGCACCAAAAGACTTGCAGTTCCAATAGACTTACCACTTCAGCTTCTTCCACAAGTGCAACACATTAACAGTGCATTTGACATACTGACAGTAATTTCATTGCACATGAACCCAAGTTTTTGCCCAGGGTTTCTCAAAAGACAATATGGAAACTTCTTGTGCAACTCAGGGGTCACAGAGATGTACAGTCTCTTGCATCTCCCTAACTTCTGCCCCAATCCAGTTTTGTTGCTACAGCTCAATTCGTACCGTTAGCATATAGCCATGCTTTTACCATCCCTGAAAAGACTTTTGCCTGAATTTGCAACCTTGTATCATGAGGTGCCTTCAGTTCTCAAAGGGGGAAAGTCTTCATCCTCTCTCTCTCTGTTGAGGACTTCATTAATATGACTTTGCACAAGTAAGACAGGGTGCTTTGTATCAAAAAGTAAGGCAGAAATGTCCATAGTAGATCAGATTCCATAATCTTGGTTTCAAAATCAATAATGCCTCATTTTGCTCAAGCTTTTTCCAATGTTGGACATTTCTGCTCTTATATTACCCAATGATGACACTTTTTCCAGTTTGACACTGTATTTCTCTTTGAAATCTCACAATTTCTCCCAAAGCTGCTTTTGTCCCAGCCTCCAGTAAACGATTATTGGAGTCAACTGGCTACAACACTGGATATCTGCGGTCCAGCACTGTATCAGCTCTCCTCAGATCCCTCCTCATGTAGAAAGCCTTTCAAGTTATTGTCCAAAAAAGAAAAAGTCTCTTCGGGTCAAGTATTCATTCTCCTGAATTTTTATTACTCTCAAAAGGCACACAGGGTGCAGAAGTTAGTGCTGTGAAAAAGCATGTCTACTTCTGTTTGCTGTCATATTGTGGAAACAAGTCAGTCCATATCTCACATTACTAAAGAGATAGGCCCGTAGTCTTTCATTGATATAATTGGTTTGTCTTCTTCATGAATATGCTTATATTTTTTTCAGTGTAAATGTTAACCTGGGGCAAGTTTTAAGACAATAGGTTTCGCTACTCAGGATAAAACAAGCAAACATGCACAAAAAATTGATTTTTCCACAGAGTTGTAGCCAGCCCTAATGGGACTCCAGAAGCTATTTATACACTACAGTTTTTCTGGATGTCAATCTGGGCTATATCCAAATCCAGCTGGAGCTGGTCTGTATTGCCAATAATCTTGGGCAGTCTTACACTCATAACTTAACTGTTCCCAAGACCAAGTCAGATCTGGAAAGTAATTGATTTTTTTGTGCCCTGGAATAATTAAATGAGAAGAATCAAGGACTTTTTTTTTTAACAGCTTGGAAGGACTTGAAGTCCTGTCCCCAAATCTACATTCAATGTAGTTCTGAAAATAATTAGGCCCAAAAAATGAGCTTTTCTCAAAAACAATCTTTGATCTAATTGTTTGGACAACAAATAGTAAGAGTTTGGACAAACTTAAATAGAATTATAGTAAATTATTTTTTCATTATTCTCAGGTTTATCATTCTTTTACCATAAATAGTCTGCTCTGATGTTTCATAAAAAAAAAAAAATCACTAGAACAGAAAAGCAAAACTAAAACCTTTATAAGCAGCTTACCTAGTTCTTAAGAGAAATATTTTAGGGTTTAAATTGAGTTAGCTTGTAGGGTGCACAAGCAGATCTAAAAATAAACATGCTTTAGCATCTTTCTTCATGTCCAGATCAATCCTTCAGTGAAAATTTTGGTTGTATGAGAAATCTGCGTTTGGTTCTCCCATGTATACTCTTTACGAGGATCTGTAATTAAAGAGGGAGGGAAGTAGCTTTACATGCTTACCTTTGAAACATGCCATTACAACGTTTAACGGAAAAGAGAGAGAATCCATGCCCTCAAGCAAAAAACACAAAAAACAAGGGTTATTTAATGGCTAGGGATTTATTTCAGTTTCCTTCTGAAAGAGGAATTTAGTACCATGACGGCTGTGTGGATGGCGGCAACTGGTCATTAGATGTTACCATAGGCTCTAGGCTGGTTTCCAAAACACACCTAAGCTCCATAAAAAGTACACGCCTGATTTACAAGCTGTAAATGAGGTAAAATGAGTAGCTTGGTCTTGATGATGTTCCTAACAGCAGAAGGTAAGAGTCACTGGCTAACCCGTGACACACTTGCATAAGATAATATATTAGCCTACTGTACAACCCAAAAAAGGCCCAAGAACTTTCTAAGAGTCTAATCTGCCCCAAAAAGGACAAGGTATGACACTGGCCAGAAGACCAGCACACCTTCAGCACTCCCACACACCACAATGTCTGCCTGCTTGGGCATTGCGCCTGCTCCAGATCCACAGCTAAAAAGCAGGATCTTGTAGTCACCAAGTTCACTGTAACATTATTTTATACATGGCTGCTCCCAAGAGGTTGCATTTTAGAATGTCTCCTATGGTGGACAATACTAGGAAGAAATCTGCTAATTGTATAGATTTTTTTTTTTTCCAAACACAATTGAGCTTTACTCAAGCCTTCAATATAATTAACCTAGGCAGGACCATACATGCAACAACATGAGGTATTACTAGCACCATAGAGCACATGTAGACCAATGCACACCATAGATCACAGGAAAAACACACTGCTTAACATTTAAAGCATCAGAAGATCATTGAAAAAAAAAATAAAGCATGCTGTCTAAATAACTCAGTTTGTGTCTATTTTGTGTACTTTTCCCTGGGGAATATTACTGGAAAAAAATGTTTTAGCAATCCATTTTCCCAAATTCTTTAATTCATTCACCACAAGTATGGAAACAGTAAAAGTATGTCCTGATGACCCTGTCCTCCAAGACATCCCAGACATTTCCCATTCCTACGAGCATCAGGGTTTCAAACCTGTAGCTCTGATATGAGTTTATTATTCCTGCAGCTGAAGCCAAGGATATCAAAGAGGGCCTCTACAATTAAATTTTCATCAGAGTTCAAGTAGAAGGAGGAACACTGTGAAGGACAAAAGTTTCTCAAGGAACTGCAAACCTTGTATTTTTAAAAGAAAATAAAGACATGTTTTTTCCAAGTTTAATAGAAAAACTGTTTCAACAGAAACATCTCAAAAAGCACGGGGAGTAAGGGGAACTTAACAAAGAGAAGTAATATGAGAATTACATAAAAGAAAGCAGATGATGAAAATGAGTCTATTAATAGCTTGGACTAGCACTTTTAGATGCTGTCTTCCAGACCATTCCTCAAAACAGCCTTGAACTTGAATAAAACTCATACAACTTCATATTTGAATCAGTCTCATTCAACACAAAGGAAAGATCATCTAAAAAAGAGAAATACTGATATATTTATGTGGATTCAAGTCACTCTGGGATCGTACTGATGAATATACCCTGAAGACTGATGCATTCTCAAAATAAATGTGGAATATTGACAGTAAATATAAAGATACAGAATGCTTACATTGCTTTGTGCGATGGTGAAATTCAGTCTTTCAAAGATGTAAATTTGTGATGATGTATAAGCAGATTTCCTCAACTCTCTAGAGGTTCCTGAGTACATCACAAGTGCAATTGGTTAGTGGCAATTTATAGAAATGCCTTCTTTCTAACATCTGATGGCAGATTTTGAAATGTTTATTCAATTTACAAAGATAGCAAAGGGACAGGGAAGGTGTTTGTTTTTCTGTTAGAGAAATACCTACCAACTACGACAGGGACTTTGCCTACTGCACAGCACAAATCACATTACATAAGACAACACAGCTTTACAGCAATTACTAGCATATGAGTTCCTTCTTCAAGTAGAAAACACAGAAGGACTTACTTTAACTGAATTGCTAACTCAAAACCTTTCCGTTTAGAAACAATGCAGCACAATTGTAACAGCGTGGACTTGGCCGGCATACAGCTTTCTAAACATGCTGTTAATATGTTTACTGAGATTGCATTATGATTGATTATTAATTCATTTCCTACGTGACTGAATCAATATTCAAAGTCTAAACTTCAAGCCCCCTGTTAATTATGCAGGAAGATGAATGATCTTATAGGTTAGCTCTGTCAAAACCAGTTGCACTATCTGTCAGAGATTAATTAGGATAAGATTTATAAGCACAAATGAATTTGTCACATTTACTACAGAAAATTGACTTGGCTGATGAAAATTATATTGTAATGAATATAAATAATAAATATGACTGTAACCTCTAGAACTAGACATGAAACTGAAATTTGTGTCTGAAAATAAGGCAAGAGACAGAAATATGATTCCAGAGCTTTGCTTGATTTTTTTGCACGGTACATCAGAAAAATGCACTAAAGAAGATTCTTTTTGAAACTGTTTGACTTGCCTTGTATTTTCTTAGTTAAGTCTATAATTATTCCAGGTCCTTTTCACAAGATTCTTTCTGAATACTCAGACAATTTAAAATCCAGCAGTCACTGAACAGTCAGTGGGTATTTGCATGTGAAAAGAAATAAAATGATTGATAGCTTTTAAAAAAAGAAATCAAACTATTCAGAGTGCTAAATATTACAGCATTCTGTTAGAGAAATCATCTGTTCTGGGCTTGGATAGGCATACACTTTCCTGGACAAAAAACCGGTTAGACAGTCAAGTCCAAAGAGTTGTGGTCAACGGAGTGAAATCCAGTTGGCAGCCAGTCATGAGTGGTGTCCCCCAGGGCTCAGTACTGGAGTCACTCCTCTTTAAGATCTTTATTAACTATGTGGATGGGGGATAGAGTGCACCCTTAGTAAGTTTGCAGATGATACCAAGCTGAGTGGAAGTATCAATCTGCTTGAGGGTAGGAAAGCTTTACAGAGAGATCTAGATAGGCTGGATGGCTGGGCCAAGGCCAATGCCATGAGTTTCAATAAGGCCAAGTGCCAGTTCCTGCACTTGGGCCACAACAACCCCCAACAGCGCTACAGGCTTGGGGAGGAGTAGCTAGAAAGCTGCCAAGAAGAGAGGGACCTGGGAGTGTTGGTTGACAGCCAGCTGAACATGAGCCAGCAGTGTGCCCAGGTGGCCAAGAAGGCCAAGGGCATCCTGGCCTGTATCAGGAACAGTGTTGTCAGCAGGAGCAGGGAGGTGATCATTTCCCTGTGCTTGCCTTTGGTGAGGCTGCACCTCGAATACTCTGTGCAGTTTTGGGCCCCTCTCTACAAGAAGGACATGGAAGTGCTGGAGAGGATCCAGAGGCGAGCTACCAAGCTAGTAAAGGACTTGGAGCACGACACACATGAGGAGCAGCTGAGGGATCTGGGGCTGTTTAGCCTGGAGAAAACGCAGTTCAGGGGACACCTTATTTCTCTCTATAACTACCTGCAAGGAAGCTGTAGCAAGGTGTGGGTCAGTCTGTTCTCCCTAGTAACAAGCAATAGAATGGCCTCAAGTTGTGCCAGGGGAGGTTCAGGCTGGATATTAGGAGGAGCTTCTTTCCCGAATGGGTTGTCAGGCATTGGAACAGGCTGCCCAGGGAGGTGGTGGAATCACTGTCCCTGGCGGTGTTTAAGAGACGGGTGGATGTTGCACTTAGGGAAGTGCTCGACAGGGCTAGGACAAAGGCTGGATCCAATGATCTTAAAGGTCTCTTCCAGTCGAAATTGATTCTATGATATAACATTTTGCCTAGACTCTTAAAAAAAAAAATGCAGGTACCATTCAGAAACCAAGGACAGATATTTGCACTGAAGTACATGTTAAGATCATCAGACTGGTCTTTCTAAAACAGAATTAGAAATTTTGCCTCTATTTTTCATGTAATTAATAATTACTACTTACGATTTGTATTGCAGTAGGCCCTGTCAAATTTGTCTGCTCTTACACAGAACTACCTGGATCAATTCAGTGATAAAGGTTTTACTAACAGTCACACAAAGAATCTTAAATCATGTTCTAAATTTCATACAAATTCATCTTCTAATTTTTCCATTGGCTTAATCTCAGGGAATTTGCTTTACAGAATAAGGCATTCTGAAATCTTACATTCCACATTGTTTTAAAGAACTGACAAAATACACCACTGCCATCCTGTTTGTGTTCCATTTTCTTCAGAAAATGTAGTTCAAGTTCTGTGTTTCATTGAACATCTGCTAGGGCAACAGCTTGGGAGATACATCAACATTGACTCTTCTAGGTGCTTCAAGAAGTTGAACTACAAGTAGGTAATAAATGTGACTAGAAACATACTGCAGAAGATGTTGATGGGGGGTCATCACACCCGACTCTTACTGCAGATTTGAGCATTGAACATGGGCAGGTCCCTCACCAGTCTGAAGGAGCATCTTGGAGCAGTAAGTGACATCATTTCTTTTAAAATATTGGAAAAATAAAAATTTTAAGTTGCTACTTCAAAACTATTTTTCTACACAGTCTGCTTTTCCTTTTGGTATCTTCTGGACAGCAGTACCGACACAAAGCAAATAGTTAAGCTTAAATGATAGTGCCTTAAAACCTGCCACACGCCTCTGCAAAGTGCAAACTGCCTTTCCATGCTTCCTCTTTAATTAGCACTGCTGCTTACTCTTCAGCAGTCGTAAGATAAATGATATCAACAGAAAAAGCAGGGCTAACATTTCTGTTGAGTTAATTGAAATTATCTCTCAGTTACTGTGGAAAAACATTTACAAAACACTTCAAAGCATTTCAACAGGCCTTATTTGATTCCCATCAACAGGCTAACTTAAACAATTCACCTCCACTGGCACTTATATCTTGTCAGAAAATTTGTGCTGCAGCAACAACAAGTCTCTGATACAAATTTCCATGCAGGTGGAATCTGGCCATAAGAAAAAGTAAAAACGAGGAGCACTCTGTGTACATACACACAGTGGGATGGACAAGCATGAGAGCCAGAGGTAGCTAAAGAGGGAAGAAGAGAAATAAATTAACATGAGAAGGGAGGCAAACAGAACACAAGGCTCTTTTGTAAGAAGAGAAAGGAAAGGAGTTTGTTTTGGTCATGTAATAATGAATTTTTTACGCTCTTCGAGGCAAATGTTAACAGTGAAATCTATAAGGGGCAATTCAGGCCAGCTGAGGCAGCAGGAAAGAGAAGATGCCATCCTTTCTTGTCATCTTCAGAAGAACCACGCTGCTCTCAGCCTCAGTGACTATTTACAGCAGTATTGCTAATAAGGTATAAATTGCCATTCTGTCGGCAATACTGCCAGTGCTGAAGTTAATGAAAGCCTAAACAACAGGAGGACCCTAAGTGATGTTAACAATGACATGTTCGCAGTCTCTTGCAGAGGTGATGTTAATTACTGCTCTTGATCTGCAAGTGGACTTGGACAACACTCTCCATTAGTAAGCATGAGAGCATATGGGCTAGAAAAGACTAAGAAATTGTATGCAGCTGCCTTATTTTTATGCTGACTCTATCCTCAGTACAGTTTAGGACAACTTCAGGGTTTGTAATACAGTGAAGATTCTGACCTTTGTGTTCCAAGTACAGAAAAAATAGAAACAGGGTTCGCTCTTACTCTTCTCCTTCTGCCCACTTATGCAGCAATCTGCTCTACTGCCATTTTAATAATAATCTAACACTACTATTTTTTTTTCCTCTGAGAAAAATAACTAATGAGGGCTGGCTTCTGATTAATTTGTATCCTCTGACTCTCACCCCTCTGTTCTCTACCATTTTCATACCCTTTTCAAATCTCTCCTGACACTTCCAAAAGAATGAGATGAGTCTAAAGCTTCCTGTGGACTGGACAAGTTGTGAATTATCTCTTCCTCAGCAGCAACACTAACGTACATCTCTCCACTCACTTCTGTTGCAGATTTTGAAATTAAACTAAAAAAAAATAAAAATAAAAGATAGTTACTCTTTTCTAATTAGGTTGCAATTGGCCCCCACTCAAAATTTATGAGGGGAACCGAGGAAACTTACAAACTGCACCATTATATGAACTCTAATTTCCCAGGGAAGTCTGCCTAAAAATACTTACATATAACAACTCAGATTCACATACAATTGTAGACCTCCATTGCTGTTTCTAAACAAAAACAAGGCTAGATGATGGAAAGAGAAAATGTAGAGATCCTACACACATCAGTGATATTAAATCAAGGATGAATCCAAAGAGGACAGCAAAGTCAACGGAAAAATAAACAAACAAAAAACCTAGTGGATAGAGTACAAAGTTCATCTTATATTCTGCTTTCAAAATTGACTTGAAAAACTTCAGCAAAGAAGTCATATCAGACAGTACATTAATTAACAGACAGCTGTTCAATTTCTCTGACGCTAACCACAACTCAAGATCTGGTTTAAACAGTTCATCCATAGTCACTTTGATGAGCGGTACAGGTAAGACTGCTAGTAAGATAGCAAGAAGCTCATTGGTAGCTTTTTTCACTGTGATTTTACACTATGATCAGACTGATTCTTCATATTAGTTTCCAGTGGCCTGTAAGATGTTGAGTTTAACGTACAGCTCATTAAAACATATAGTGGTTGTGGAATATCTTGGAAAGAAAAAAAGTAAATGAAATCAACACAATAATTTTAAAAAATTCGCAAAACAAAAGAAAAACCCCACAACTTGTTTTTTTTCAGAACACAAAACAAGTATAATTTAAACATCAACACAGATAAATCATTTACACAGTCCTCATTTTTCCTATCCTACCTAATTTTTTTTTAAAAAATCTGAGACTTAAAAATACTTTAGGTATTACATATTTTGTTTATAATTTAGGGTTATGTGTATACAGACTTTACTTTTGTGAAGGTGGTAATTTAAGAGGACTGCTTACTTCAATAAAGCTAAGAACAACCATTAAAAAAACCAATCACACCTCCTGACTTATCTCATATGCTTTATGCTGCTCCAGAAGATGCTTTGTCTTTTGTGCTAACCCTTAATTATGAGACTCTGCCTTTAGTCGTATAAAAACTATGCATGCGCATTTACAGCAGGAGTCTAGTGCACTTTCCCTGTCCACTGATATCAGCTTAGACACATAGCATCAAACTAAAATAGCACCCATTGTAGGCTTGAACATGTATATTTTCTTATTAAAACCCAGTTCCCCTCAGCTGTAGTTAAGACTACTTCTTGCTACTATCAATAATTCATCACAGAAATCCAAGATACAAGTGTTTGTTCTAAAAGTGCTTTCTGATACCAACTTGTCATCCAGCTTTACCCCCCACCACAAGATCCAAGACTCTCCCTAGAAGAACTTCAACTGCAATTCTGCCTTTGTAAAATAAAGGCAGTCACAGACTCCAAGCACATACAGTAGTGTCAGAGGAAGGAGTTGCCAGAGGAAGAAGTTGCCACAAATATATTACTGCTATGTGAAATTCCATCTTCTTCCTTTCTTTATGCACAACAATCAAAATAAATACCAGTGGTCCAATGAAGAATGGAAACATTTTCTCCAGACTTTTTTCCTCTAGAAAACCCAGTAAAAAAAAACAAATCAAAACACATGCTATATGATGAGAAATAACTAGAAATAACATATTTAAATATATTTTTTAAAAACAAAAAACACTCATATTTACTCCAAAGTCCAGGTAATGACTGTAACTAATTCAAAATATGTCACAGAAAAAGAAATGATAAATTTCTTTAAAAAAAAAATATATGCTTGCCACCATTCTGGTTGGTGTCTCCTTTGAAATAGTGCTAAACAGTTAGAGCTGCATTACCAACTAGTAATGAGGCAGGAGTAGGATACAATCTGCAGAAATCTTATATTTGTAGGACCATATATTTACTTTATATCTTTACTGACAGTAAAATTTGCACTAATTGCCAGCCCAATGCAAGCCTCAAGTGTCCAAAGGGCTAACTGGTAGAGGACCCAGCAGTCACATGGCAAACAAGACTCCAGACTGCAGCCTGGTGTACAATTTCGACTTTAGCTTGACCACAAGAAAGTTTAACAGTGGTGTGCTCAAGTGCATGCCACAACACAAATTCAGACCAAAAGAACACTAAATCAATGAAGTGTGCAACGTGTCATGAAGCCTAGATAAACAGAAAATAATTCTGGCTAAAATCTTGGACTCTGTCAATAATGGGCAAGACTACCAATTGCTTCTGAAATCAGGTTATAGAACAATCCTATCTAAAAATTAACTAAAGAAGCCAGAATAAAACCCTGAATCCATGGAATTCCTGTTCTATGAGAAAAAATACCATTCCCCAAGCATACACAGGAAATACTCTAAATGTAAGAGACTGACAGCCCTTTTTTGTTTTAATTTCGGCTGTCTTTTCAGCTTATGGGGCGCATTTTCATTCTCTCTGGTACTATATGGTTTAAATGTACCCACTGGTAGATCCCCATGGAAAGCAATGAAAAGAACTGCTCCATCTGCTTTAAGACACGGAAAAAAGCAAGACCAACTTTCTGCTCTTTCAGAAAGAACTATCTTCTCTTCAACATCATCTGCTTGTAAAGACTCTGTAAAACTCTATAAAGACTGTAAAAACAGTCACTCTGTTTGGCTGGGATTCAGAAGCATGTCTTCAAGAAAAGTAGGTATTTTTAAAGTTGAAATGAGGGCATTTAGCAACAGAACAAGGGGTAATGGGATGAAGCTGGAACACAAGTTCCACTTAAATACAAGAAAAATCTATTTCACTGTGGGGATAACGGAGCAGTGGCACAGGCTGCCGAGAGGGGTTGTGGAGTCTCCTTCCTTGGAGGTCTTCAAAACCCACCTGGACATGTTCCTATGTGACCTGATGTAGGTGAAGCTGCTTCTGCAGGGGAGTTGGACTAGATGATCTCTAAAGGTCCCTTCCAAAACCTACCATTCTATGATTTTTCTTTCTTACAAATGTTTTTTTCCTTCTCTTTTTCATTCTGTTTTGCTACTTCCAATTTAATGGAGGAAATTAAGCAGTAATTTCAGACAGGTCCTGCTGTTCTATTTTCATCAGATGATCACTTCCAGCAGTGACAGACATATTAAATGATTCTTTAAAGGGAGTGCTGTATTTAAATATTTCAAAACTATTGGTTTGTTTGTGTCAATGAGAAGGAAACATATTGACTGGAAGTTGCAGCTAATGCTGCTTTTCATAAATCTCCTGTCAGGCAAAGAATGGTTCTCCACAGATTCCAATATGATGTAGAGCTCTAAAGCAAACACTCCTATTGCCAAGAGTCTCAAAGGGAACTGGCACCACAATATCGTGGGCTGAATAGTGGGATTTCAGTTTATCTTCCCCACCATAGAAGATGAGCAAAAAAGAGGAGAAGGCTCAGAATGCTTCAAGTAGAAAGCTGATTGATTTACTGAAATGCCAAAACCTCTAGATAAACAAAACTGCTAAGCTGAACTTTACAGGCAATTTCATTAGATGACAGCACAGTGGAGACAATGCATTTGAAGTCTCCTCTTACCAGCGCTTAGACTCTTACTTCAATGCAGAATTGCACATACGTATGCACATGTTGCTTGGGAACCTACAAGTTATACAAGCATTCTGTCTTGAGTGGCTGTGAAGTGTACAAGTATAGTTTCAGCTATCTGGTGAAAAAACAATAAGACCACAACAGAAAATATAAATGTAAGAAAAAGATACATTAACATGATCTAAGCAAAGAAGTAAATCAACAACACATGATTATTTAATCTTTTATTATTTGTTCAGACTAAGTTCTGTGAGTTTTAGCCTTATTTGCACAGGTTCAGCAAGTACTTTGGAAACTACACTTCGTAGCATACTTCATAATTTTTTCAAATGTTCTGACTTACAAGTCATTGGGGTATCAAGCCTTTCAAGAGCCAGCAGAAACAGGTTGGACAAAGTGCTGCTTTATGTCCAAGAACAGTCTCATTGTTTACAAAATGATGGGTTTGTATTGTTTACACAGCCACAGAGACTGCGGAAGTTCAGGTTTAGGTCATCACTTGCAAGACATAATACTGCCAAGGTGCCCTGCAAGATGTATTGCTGCTCGTCACAGGATAAACTACATCTCTCACATGGTTTAAATCAAATCAGAATTGAAGCAGTTTATTGATTTATTAATGACACATAATTAACCAGAAATCAGTGAACTATATATTGAGGATAAGTATCAGCAACACAAAGGACAAACCACAGCAATGGACTAAATGAAAATCTTAATAAGTACAAGCAAGTTTCTACTTACCCTTCTACAATTAAACCCTAAGTCCCTATCCCTACATGCAGAGACATGTAGGTGCACTCTCCCTACGGTGAATGTGGCTCTCCTTCTCCACAAGCCCCGCAGTGTCACTTGTCCCCCACTGCTCCCCACAGCAGCAGACAATTTTAGGTTTTTCTGTACACACATTCCATCGGTGCTGCTTCTGGGAAAAACACCTCAAAGCCCCTCTCCACCAAACACTTTCCTTTGGTGTCTAAAATAGCCAAGTTGAAAAGGCAGTATTTTTTGAGGTCCAGTAATGTGAGTCTCCTCTAGACATCTCTCTCCATAAAATTCACAAGAGCTACCTTAGTTTGCAATGGCAACTGTGCAGACAGGTAGGGCTGAAATTGGTCACAGTGTTCATCGGTGACAAATAAGTAAATGCATGCATGAAGTATGACACCACAAGGTTTGCTCCTGAGCAAACCATTTAAAAACTAGAAGAAACAGAGCATCCTGATATTATAAAGGTTCAGTCAGGAAGAACATTGCTTTTGTAATAACACTGCAGCAAGAGTTATATCCTAGGTAGCCTCCCTACTGACCACACAGCTGAAGGCCATCTCTCAAGGACCCATCATAGAGATGCCATACAGAGTTAAAGCTTGAAGCTGAGCTCTTGTGGAAGCATTAATATCAGGTACCTTCTAAAAGATACCTGCAGATCGTTTTGCAAAGCAAATAGGAAATAGGATTTGGAAAATATTGCAATCGCTTTAAAAACCACCAGGTATTAAATCTGCAGTTGCTCTTTTTGCAGATTTCCTCATGTTGTTGATCTTACTCATACAAGCACCTGCAAAACTACTGCAGATGTACATATTCCCTGCACATAGCAGTTATTATGAAGAATCCTGCAATCTTATAAGCTATTTTTTATGGAGTTTATTCACAGTGAACTACCGGATGCAACAAATGAAATTCTATTCATAGCTCTCCAGGAGCAATTGTTTTGGTTACAAATTAAAGTAATTCAGTCACTTTCTATTCCCTGAGTTCCTTTCCTATGTAATCTTCAAAATAAATTTTGTAAACACATCTTACTACTCTGGTGAATGCTTCTATTTCCTGTGCCAAAACCCCACAGGAAGCGAAGGAATAATAATTAAAATATATACTTGTCTGAATTTTTAATTAGTAACATGCTCTGTTTGTTCCCTTTGCTTTATTGACAAATACTTCAAGCATATTCATTAAAAGGTTCAACAAATTTTGTAACAGATATATTACACACATCTACCATTCCCTGAGGATATACCTCCTACCAGTCATACGGAATCTGGATCTCTGGCTTTTGTGCCACCAAGTATCTTGTTTGTTGTTGAGCAGGCTGACATAGTGAGACGACTGATGCAATTTAAGTTGCAGACAGTCAGAAATCCCTGGGAACTAAGGAGTTTCCTTCCAGAAAATATCTACACCATCTGAGTTCTAAGTATTACATAGCAAAACAGACCCAGAAATCAAACAAGGCTTAGGTTTTAAAAATGTCACATTTTTAAAAGGGCATGCCACTCAAGTAATAAGCTGGTTTCTGGTTAAACTTTTCAGAAGAGTGTCTGCTTAGCTGCTGGACACTTCCTGAAGATTAAAATAAACCTTCATCTTCTGTTACAGGCTCTGGTTACCAGTTTCTGATTTATTATCCATTTATTTGGAGGAAAGGAATTGCCTCTAGTCCTCTTATTCTCATCCCAGCTGCCTACCCTCTCTATAAACATGGATGGCAGAAATGGCTCCATGTTCTTTCAGATGGGGCAATCTTTTTAACCTTGATGGGTTTAAGTGACAGGAGGGAAGCACTGCTGCAGCAAAGAACAGTTTCTTTCTTGCCTTTATTGCTTTCCAGGACTGTAAATCTACCAATGTCTAACCTGGTTTCTCTAACTTCTGGTTCACAAAAAGCTCATATTTGGGTTCAGATCACATTTTAGCCTGGCTAAAAGAAACCCACTCTACTCCAGCAAATGAAACACAAACACACTACTCCGACATATTATCTACACCAAAAAAATAAATCTGGTTTTCAATTAAGTTTCACTTCACACGGGCTTTGCTATACTCTCTCATAACCTGGGCTCTTGTATCTACAGTGTAAAAACTTTTAATTCTTCAAAGTGAAGCAAATAATAGCAAAATATTTCACTCAAATGTTTTTGGAAGTAGAAAATAATTTTAATAAGATAGAGGAAATCTCCTAAAACACCAATGTAGTTTTCATTATAGTCCCCTGGCCCAGGAGTTGCAGGGAAATGGCTCTCAGCTGGCATTAGCAGTAGAAAGAGAGCAAGGTTGCCCTATGAAGAAGGGAGGATAGCTTGTCCCACGTGTTTGTTATTCACCTTTGAAGATGTCTCCCTTCATTAAAAATGCATTTAAGCTTGTGCTCTTTGTTACACAGCACAAGAACAGAACTGTACTTTATCCTGAAATGAAGAACCTTCCTGAAGAAAACCTGTTCCAAACAGCCTTGCAACAGCACATAACTTGCAAAAAGAGAAATGTAAAACAGCAGCACAGTTCACAGAGACAATTTCAGTAGCCCTAAGTATCTACCAAGTGCCCTCTTCCCCTATCCCAATGCCATAAGGGAAACAGAGGAGCTGGCACCTCAGCCAGAGGTGAGTGATGGTCACAGAATTACAGAACCTCAAGGGCTGGAAGGGATCACGAAAGATCATCTAGTCCAATCCTCCTGTCAGAGCAGGATCACCTACAATAGGTGACACAGGAACTTGTCCAGGTGGGTTTGAACGTCTCCAGAGAAGGAGACTCCACAACACACCTGGGCAGCCTGTTCCAGTGCTCCATCACCCTCACAGGGAAGAAATTCTTCCTTGTATTTCTTTGGAACCACTTATGTTCCAGCTTGTACCCATTGCCCCTTGTGCTAACATTGGATACCACTGAGAAGAGCCTGGTCCTATCCTCCTGACATCCATACTTTATGTATTTGTAAACGTTAATAAGATCATCCCTCAGTCTCCTCCAAGCTAAAGAGCCCAAGTTCCCCCAGCCTTTCATCATAACGGAGATGCTCCACTCCATCACCTTCATGACCCTGCACTGAAATCTCTCCAGCAGCTCCCTGTCCTTCTTTAACTGAGGGGCCCAGAACTGGACACAATATTCCAAATGCGGTCTCACGAAGGCAGAGTAGAGGGGGAAGAGAACCTTCAGGGTTCCCACCAGAGCTACAGAAGACTGCAATGCAGCTGAGGGTGTCTGTGTGAGGATCTCCCTTTTCTACTGTCTAGGTGGCTGAAAGGAAAGAATTGGAAGAATAGCAATGTCAGAATGCAGCATCACAGGCTTCACTCCTGGGTTCAGAAAGAGGGTAAGGTCACAGAGGCTATCTCGGTGTTGAGAGGCACCAACACGACACAACCAAGCACCAAAGCATCCTTCACAGAAGGCAAGAAAAAGTTAACCTTAGCATCTGGAGGTGAACTTACCAGATGTATCTTGGATTTCACTATCAACTGGTATTAAGCAGCAAGAGAAGCTAATCAGGAAGGTGGGAAAACACTACGTCAAAAGGCACGTCTCAGCCTTTTCTGCATGGGATAATGGAAGCATGGTGCTGTGACCAAATCAGTGATCTATATTTATTCACATTCAAAGAATCAATGCCCATCTACTTGGAAAATACCATGTCAGCATACCTAAAGTGCACACGGGCCACTAGACATCTGACCCAGAGCAACCCTGGAGTTACAGAGAGGGAAAAGGTGTTACTGTTGCCAATATTGCACTGCTTTATTGCTGTTAACTCCATGTGGCTTTCCCTCCACAAGAACATTTTGTTTGCCTTCCCATAGCATCAGCGCTCACGAGAAAAGAATATTTGCTTAGAGTTTTAGGGGATTAACCATATGAACAAGGTCTCCGGGCAGATGTCACTTTGAGAGGAACCCTTGAGGTATCTGAACATTGCTTCCAACACCATCTGATGGGAATTTCATGACGCGACATACTGCTTATTGTTCTAGAAACTGAAATTCATACTGAGAATAATACTACTTCTACTTGAATGTGTGTGCTTTATATTTTCCCCGGTGTCCATTGTAAAGGGGTAATTTAAGGTACTCATTGCGAATAGCTGGTCAATATCTCAACTTGAGGAAATGCTGTATTTCATTTGTAAAATAATTCTGGCTTGCATACTGGTCTGTGATACTGAGAAAAACTGCAATATGTTGAAGTAATAAGCTAAGTCCTGTAACAAAGTACATTTTTTTTAAACCTTAGGGCATATACTATCAATAAGCACTGCCATTTAGCTAAAGATGCCATTTCTCTGGAAGTTAGATATAATGCGATCAATAAGATCACTGCAGCAACAATATCCCTTGTGCTGATGAAATAAGAAAGTTTATTTTAAAGGTAAGTTGTAAATAGAAAACCAATTATTAAGCAGAGGAACCAAATTTTGCCTTGTTTCACTGATATAAGCCTGTAGCCATCAACACACAGTGCAAGCTTGATGAATGAACAACGACATGGAAGTCAAGATGCAATAAATATTACTAATACAGTGTCAGAGAAATTGGATTACTTCACTCCCCCTTGTTTCTGACTCACAAACTGCCAGCAAATCTCTAGATTGCTTCCACCTAAGTTATGAAGGCAGCTAAGGAACCAATATAACTCTGCATACGGCACTACTGATATTTCACGAGATGGTGGGAGACAGAATCCAAAGTTCAAATCCTACATCAGAAAAGTGGTCAGGAAAGGGAAAATCAGTTTAAGTTGGCTGTGAACAGCAGAGAGGCACAACAGCAGCATGACAGGCAAGTAGACAACTACTCAGAAAAAAATAAAACTACAACAAAAATCAGCTTGTCACCAGAGAGGAGCAAGTTATGCCATAACAGAGGTGTTATCACACAAAGTATTTCAAACCATCTACCGTGCGTCCCTCAGCCTGATACAACAGCCACTACAGTACGTTGAGGGGGTATCTTATTAATATTTACAAATATCTAAATGGTGGGTGTCAGGAGGCTGGGACATCCCTTTTTTCTATGGTATCTAGAGACAGGGCAAGGAGTAATGGGATGAAGCTGAAACACAAAAAGGTCCATTTAAACATAAGAAAAAACTATTTCACTGTGAGGGTGATGGAGCAGTGGCACAGGCTGCCCAGGGAAGTTGTGGAGTCTCCTTCTTTGGACGTCTTCAAGACCTGCCTGGACACATTCCTGATCTGGGTGAACCTGCTTCTGCATGGGGGTTGGATTAAATGATCTCTAAAGTTCCTTTCCAACCCCTACCATTCTATGATTCTATGCTGCTGTAGCCCACTACAATCACCACAGTGGGCTCTGTTGCTAAGCCAGTTTGCTCCTTGTAACCAATAGTAGAGTATTTCCACAGTAGAGTTACACATTAAGAGCTTGGCTTGAAACCACTCTAGCAGCAGTTAATTATTATTTTGTACATGAATCAACACTTTGAAACCCAAGTTGCAAAGCTGTACAAATAAGTTATTACAAGAAAATGTTGTGTTATTGTTACCTGAACACAAGAGTTGTAGGGCACCTTCATATATCACCAAGTGAAAGGAGCTACAGCACAAGGACCAAACCAAGTGGCCAGACAGCCCACTGGCAAGTGAATAAGCAGCATCCTTACAAGAAAGTAAGCTAGGATCACCAGGTAGAGCACTAAAGAAAAGCATTACTTGCAATGAATTACACATCTGAAAATGCTGCATGCTATTAAACATCTGCCTGACAGATACCATGTAGGCCCAAGAAAGTCAACAAGAAGTTTTCCATGAGTTCATTTCAACCTGCTCCTAAATTTCATTGACTTTTAAAATAATGGGTTTTGTCTTCTCAATGCAACTTTGGCATAGACTTGGAGTAGAAGGAAAGAGGTCTTACTAAGCTTGAACCAAATCACAAGAAAATTAGTTGTCCAAGGAGGAAGTCATCTACTAAATAAGGGAAGGCCCATTGAAACAGAG
The DNA here is from genome assembly GCF_028858725.1 of Colius striatus. Classification (NCBI taxonomy): domain Eukaryota; kingdom Metazoa; phylum Chordata; class Aves; order Coliiformes; family Coliidae; genus Colius; species Colius striatus. Next base: position 31,892,473 of record NC_084761.1, read on the forward strand.
AACCACACAGTATTTTTATATACTTTTTGTAAATGAGGCCTTGATCCCATTTTAAAGCTTCTAGACTTTTCCAGAATTTGAGTGAATAAACAATTAAAACCGCTAAAGCCTTCAATAATTCACAGCACTTCATCAATTGTAATGAGTGTAGTCCATCAGTTAAAACTGACATGCAACATACAAAAGGCACAAGGATAAACCAGCACTCCAAGAAATACATTTTAATTCATCTTCCTACTCAAACAGCAAGGAGAAAAGCTAGGTATACGAAGTCACATAAATTGAACATGGGAGGGTAAGGAAGGGAACAAAATCACTACATTCCTGGCCTCAAAAGCTAAAGACAGCACCACGATTAAATAATTAAACTGTCTCACCTTGTGCAGTCAAACCAAATTTCAACAGGAGCAATTAATCTTCATGTAGTCTTTTATACCCTGCCCTATCTGTACTTTGAGCAAAAGTAAAACATTTCCTCATGTCATCTCTTTCTTTCCAAAAGGTATAAATATATGAGGAAAGAATAACTTCTAATTTAAATTAAATCAATGCCATTTACAAGGTTGCTATTTAAACATAAAGGTTTGTCCTTGTGAGAGTTTTCACATACATTTGGAGAGCTCAATGTGGGATGAGAAATAGTTTGCTCTTATTCAAAAAGCATCAAAAATTTTTTAAAAAATCCTATCTCACATTAAGACAAGTCTTAAACTCTGGAATTCTTTCTTTCCATAAACAAGCAAAAAGCAGGTGCAATGTAGAAGACAATTCAGAACTTAAGGTCTCACTTATATGACCAAAGCCTCCTTACTAAATCAGATAGATCATGTATTCCAAGATGATTCTTTCTTTCTTTCTTATATGTTATTTCTGGCCTAAGAAATTGGTCCCAATCTAAGACATTCTGAAAAAAGGCTTTGGCTTTTTAGACTTAAAGTCTTTCTGAAAAAAAAAAAAAAAAAAAAAATCTGTTCTGCCAAATTCCTATATGACTCCGATTAATCTACAAGGACTGATGCTCCATAAACACCACATGTTGGACAACACACAGACAGATCATCACAAATCCCAAGGCCCTGTTCCACTGCTATTTCCACAGCACCAGTAAGATCTGCACTGCACTCAAATACTCTAATACATTAGGCAAACAAGACATGGACATGGCTCGAGGCAAAATATGGGTTCAAAATCCCACACTAAGGGAAGGGTATCACGTGGGAAGGGAACTGTACTGACCCTCAGCTGCAATACCAAGACAAACTTTATGCAAAAGTAGATGACTGAATTACAAATATCTTGATCACCTCTTTGTGAAATGCCACAGCTTCATGTCATATGAGCCCACTTACTGTCTGAGGACATCTCTTGGATCATGGATGGTACTAACATAAAGTGAATAATGACGAACTTGTAGGAAAAGGTTACAAACATACTGCAGCAGTCAGCAGTAGCCTACAACCACACAGGGCAGATTACCACAAGCTACCACACTCTCACCTGTCTAACATAGAGGGCGCATGTTTACTCTTCCTGGATGAAAATACAATTCAGATTTGAATGAGATGAGATCACTAAGAGTGGCAGCAACAGAAAACATGAAGGGAGAGAAATAGAAGGAAAAAGGGCTTTCAATCTCCCCTACATTGCAGTCTTTAACCATTGCTTATACAGCTCACATCAGGCACAGCTGGACTTAAAGGATCCTTAGGCTACTTGTTTTAAGAGGCCACTTGCAGGCAAAGCATTCTTCCAATTTAATCTTTTAGCAGTTGCTTTAAATGAGTGCTTCAGGTGGCTGTTTAGAAACAGAAAAGGAGAAGATGGACAAGGAAGGAGTAATAGTGGATCATGGGGAAGAACGGGAAAAAAAAGTAGGTTTCCATTTCAGGAGATTATTAATTTTCCAATATGGCATATCCTGGAATATCTCAATGCTTCAGTACTACAAACAAACCAACCAACAAACAACTGACCAAACACTACACAATACACCTTCCCCCTACACATCCCGGCCCCCATCACAACCAGTATTCTGGTTTAGGTTTTCTTTTGCTTTTTTCCTTGGGTTTTTCTTTCTCATTTGTTTTGTCCTTGTACCCCTGCCCCCCCCCATATAATACTTAAAATTTATTTTACTCACTTTTTCCATTAATGGAGCGAAGAGCTTGTCTTCTTTCATTCAAAGTGCAATGCTGCCCTCCAGAGCTCTCAGGTAGAATATTAGTTCAGGAAGCATGAAACCATCTCAGAGTGAACCCCAGCCGTTCAGATGAGATTGCTGACTCTAGTCTCATATTTATTCTCTGGATTGAAAACCGGTCTGCACGGACATGTTATCTGGCTTAGCCTGGTTTACTGACAATCATTTTGCCAGCTCATTCACATACACAATCTGTGTGCTGACCACAAAGCAAACAAAGGATTTTTCTCCTGTGTAAGACTGTGGAAAAAAATCCAACTAATAAATTAAGCCATCGCTTCTTAAAGTCACGGAAAATATGGAATGATCTTATAACTTTTCCAATCCTGTTTGAAAAGCTCAATTCAAAAGATATTTACTGAGAAGCCAAGCTCCAGAAGAATCAGTGTTTGAATTTGACAAGAATTCAGCTACCAAAAGTACCTCTGTATTTGGTTTTAGATTGCTCTTTAATCTTGGGAATAGATGTTTCTACTGATGCTCCTGAAAATAACAATGCTGATGTAGTATCATAGCATGTCAGGCATCTGTTTTCTACAATGAATAAAATTTTAGCTGTAGTTGGACAATAAAATTACTCCAATGATTTATAATGAATAAAATGCACAACTGGAACAATATTGTTGAAGTTCTGCCTGGAAGAGCTGCTTTGTTTATCACCTGCAAAACCATAACGTACAACTTGCAAAAAGCTTTCATTTTCTGTAACACCAGGCTCCAAGTCAGCAATTTTCACTAACTTATAGGATGCATCACCAGAAAAAGCAGACCTCCCTCTTCTTTTTATCAATATCACTTCCTAATAGCTTCCAGAAGGTAAAAAGCAAGAGCAACAACAAATAGCATGATTTCCAAACTGTTTTCTCTCAGCTCTGAAGTCTGATGGAAAAAAAGTCTAGAGAGGAGCTTAAACTTTAATATACAAACATGGATTTCAACTGTCCACAGAAAAGTTTTAGCATGACAGCATGCAGCCATTGCATCCTAGAAGGCTACATCAATATTCATTGTCAGGCTTTATCTGAAGTCTTGAAAAGCTGAGAACTATTGCAGTGCAGGAAAACAAGTGGAAAGCAGGGGGAAATCTGGTTCAGCACTACCACATAGGGAAAGAAAGATGAAAACACAAACTCTAAAAATGTCATACAGCATTCATATTTATTTTTCATTCTGACTGAATAGGGTAAAATAGCTGTCTTCCTCCTCATGAAGCCACCAACTCCAGAGCTCATTGTTTAGTTCTCTCATCAATGTGCAGTCTTAACTCCTTTGCACTCAAGCTGTGATGGGTCAGACCCTCACTGGTACAGATAAGCTCACTTCAACAGAAACACGCCACGTTTATGACAAATGGGAATATGGCCCTATTTATTCTGCCAATGAAAGCTGCAGCACCGAGCAAGAACAGGTCCCTAATGTTTTTGAACTAAGTGCATCTAGGCCATTTTTGCCATCTCCAACAAAAGTCTTCAATTCTTTCAAACATACAGCTCTTCAGATACAGGGACCAGAGAGGCAGGCAGGAAGCCTCAGAGGTCAAATGTCACGTCACATGGATAGTGTGTCGCAGCATGGAGATCCTAAGGGATGATTTGAACTTCTCTGAAGCAAAAGCCCTAGAAAGAAATCCAAGGCCAGAGTTGCAGGTTGAGCTGTTTTATATTCACATGCTTATTGATGAATTTAAATGCTAAGCAGGGCAAGCAAGAAGTCTGGGGAGTGCCCCAGCTCACCAGGCACAGGAAGAGGAAGAGAGACTTTCCCCAACACAGCAGCGTGCCAGCAAGCTGAGCACAGTGCTGGGAGCGGTCCCGTTCCAATTCCTGCACTACCTAGTGACCCGAGGTTAATTGCTCTGAACTTTGCAGTTCCATTTTCCAGTGTTCAAAAATGTTTATGAATACACAGCCTCTGCAATGTGCTGAGATGATCTCTGAAAGAAAACCATTAAATAAGCAGACCTGGAAGACAGAAAGAAAAGCAGGATGTGTTTTGATTGTTGATTATCTATTGAAGAATGTAAACTTTCTGCTAAATTTTAATTCAGATATCCATTTAGCAAGCTCTAAGGATTTGCTACACTATATTTTACCTCCCTCATGATTCAGTCACCCTTGCATCATAGACTATATATTTCATCCCATGTATCTGCATACTTTGGTGCTATAACCAATTATGATCTAGAAATACATGCAATCAATTTTAATGCAGAGATTTTAATTAATGTTACAGGAATATATTTTACCTGTAGCTTTGGGCAATGGGACAAAGCTGTTGGCTCTGTGACTATCTTTTTATTACTGTAATGCTAAAGTATGCACACCACCATTTTTTCCCTATCACATTTTTTGCCTTTTTAAGTGAATTTTGATTTTTTGCTTAGTTAGTGCAATTTTCTATATCTCTCATGCCCCATTTCAAGCATTTCTGATAGCTATAAAATCTTAAAAGAAAAAACGTGTTGCTAAATTTACTTGCTGCAAAACCACAAATCATGAACATACACCAAGGGTCTCATACTTAGAGTAGAGGGACAAGAATTCAATTAAAGTATTTGCCGTATTCCATTCTAGACTCCGCTGAGAACAACAGTTGGAGTTGAAAAATAGATGACAGCTTTTTAAATTATTATTATCTGTTTTAAAGACCAATTTTCCAGATTGTCTCCAGATGGTGGAATTTTAAAGCCAATTTACCTATTCCCTTCACTGAGAGTTTTGCAGAGGTTTTCTTCAAAAAGCTCTAATATTTGTAAAGTTATAAACCATTTTCAAGAGGAATAATCCAGTCAAAAGAAATAGTTGCTTATTTAAATTGGCATTATGCAAGATAATTACAGTCTAATCTTATAACCCTCTCTGCATTAATAGATTCTGAAGTGTTGTCGACAGTGCTTGGGCCTCATCCAGTTCTCCTTATGGCTTCATGTTACATAAAATATTAGCAGTGATTTTGCTGGCCTTTTTTAATATAAGGACTCTTTTTTCATTGTTAAATAAAATAAATGTTGCTCTTCCATAAGAAGTTCAATAGTAACCCAAAGCCAGCCAAAGAAGGAATATCTGTGTAAGAAACCCATATTTCAAAAATAAAACTGTGGCTACTCTTTAAAAACAGCTCTTCTATGAGTCACATCCAGCTTTCCCAGAACCCATCCAGTTGCACCTTGTGGTCCTTCAGTTGATGCTTTGGTGAGTTTCCCAGAATATACTCAAAGGACAAATAGATGAAGAACTGAAAATCTATAATCAGAAAATCTAAATTGTCTGGAGAATGATACAGCAATCAAGTAGCCAGACATCTATCAGTACAGAGCTTCTTCCTTGTTAGCAGTGTAGTAACAGGTGATCCTGAACAATCTTTAAGCAAAGGAATATCCTCACAGCTCTTTAAAACCCCAAATATCCAAAGCTTCAGAATCCAAGGTTTTCTGGAAACTTCTGAAAATTTCAAAAGTATACAAGCACCAATACCATACATGACTTAGAAGACACGAGGATACTCTTTCAGAGGATATTTACAAGAAGCAAGCACATGAAACTGCAGATCAATATGAGAAATAGCCAATCCATCAGAAGATCCCAGGACCACCAGGGCTGGAATGCACGGCCAACGGTGTCCTCAATCACAATCCTGACCTGAGAAATTCTGATCATTCAGCACAACAACCAGCCATGCTCTGACGCTCTCCAAGGATGGAGGCTGTCCAGGCTCCTGGGCTAACCCATACCACCACTGAGCCATCTTAGCAGCTGTCATGGTTTAGGCCCATCAGGGAACAAAAGACCACAATTAGCCTCAAATACAAAAGACCTGAGGATTGCCAAAGGGCAGGGAGAGCTTAATTGCCGCTTAAGGTCCAGGACAAAACAGACCAGGCTACTCGGCTTGGGGGAAGAGAACAGAAAATAATTTAATGCAACACCAACTAAAGTATAACCATAAAACCCCAAAAACATAACCAAAATAAAACAACACAGAGTGGTACAATGATGAAGAGTCCAACCAGCCCTTTAAGACCACCTTCTCCCCACTCCTCCCCTCTTCCTGGGCTCAGAGCCCTGATCCTGGTGTTTTACCTCCTCCCCCCTTTGAACAGCCCAGGGGGCAGAGACTGGGGGTTTCAGTCAGTCTATTCCTGAGAGCTTCTAGTGTTTGTCTCTCCTCAGGGCAGGTGGGCTCCACACCAGTCCTGCCTGCATGTCTGCAGAGTACCTCACACACAGCCTGCATGGGCTGCTTTGACTCACATTTATCCCATTTATCCCAAAAGCTACCAGCTTCTTCCTGTCTCTCGTGTGGGTCTGCTCTGCGGCGCGCAGGCTCTCCAGTATGGCCTGTGCCATGGCTGCCTTCCCACACAGTCTCTCACCCGTCTGGGTGCACTCACACAGAGCTGCTGGTGGCTCTCAGTCCTGCCATTGCCCTGCATGGGTTGCAGGGGCACAGCCTGCATTCTCACCACGGTTTGCAGAGGGGTCTCTGCAAAGAAAAAAAGCATTGAGGCAGGAGAGACTGACAACAGCTTCGCACCAATGGTTCACATTTATCTGGAGTTGTGATATTCATCTCTTGTAGCAGAGCAGCAATAGTAGATAAATAGTACCTCCAGAAATAATGCTGGTAAGCATACCTGAAAGTCCACCATGAAGAAGTTACTCAGGATTAAAATAGCACAATACAAAGACAATTAGACATCTTCAGAATAATTAAAAGTGAAGAATGTGACAGGAGGTAGTGAAATGGAGTTAACCATTAACAAATTTCTCCTTTCTTCTCAAAGCTTTGGTAAACTGGTAGTGGCTGGGACAGGTGACAGTTTGCCTTTGCAAGGTGTGACAAATAGAATGAGAATGACCACATAAAAGAGCAGAGGTGGCAGCCTGCAATGATGCGGGATCAGTGTGTGTTATAAAGCATAAAGCTTTGTATTGCCAGGGTTTCAAGATTCAGCATTTCTAGCATCAGTAAATTATAGCAACACACACAGTCAGGAGCCAAGCAGGGTTGTATGTGGTAAAACAAAACATGACCTCAACAGAAGCAATGTGACACACAGCAGCAAAGGCTGCCGTTTTGCCTAGGCGTTTCTTGCTAGAAAAACAGAACACCTTGGCTTAGAAAGGCACCACCTCATCCTGTCCCTGATAAAATCCTACCAAATGCACAAGCACAGTATTTTTATTGGAAATACACAAAATATTGTTGGACATTAATGCAGATAATTTGGAAACCTTCTTGTCTAAGGAAACTTTTGTTTGCAACACTTTAATTTTATTCTGTATGGGGAGATGCTTAAGATGAAGCAGGTCTGTAACGGTGGGCATGAGAAAGAAAAAGGGTCTGAGCAAGTGAAAGTGAAATTAATAGGAGGCAATACTACAAACAAATCATCCATCTTTTTGGCTCTGCTCTGCCAGCAGCAATAATGCAATGCAAAAGCCTTATGTCCTGTACAACCTGCCAAGTACAAAATCAGCACAGCACATCCTCTCTTGTCACTGTGATAGAGGAAGAGATAAATTTCTTGAATCTCTCTGAACAATAAGTAGATGATGGAGTGTCAATCCCATTAGGAATAAGAGAAAGAAATCATTCAGAGTCATATCTTGAGTTGCTAAAGCCAAAGGGAGCTAGGGGTATTGCTTTTTCTTTTTTCTCTCTTTAAGAATAAAGTGCATTCTTTATGAATGTAACAGAAATAAAAAATAAATAATACATGTTATACTGAAGGCTTATACTGTTGATCATTAGTAACCTGAGACCAGCTCAAATCTGCTGGCCTTGGAACAAAATGGCTTAGCAGATCCTTGTCATGGCTTGAGCTGAGTACATGACACTAGGGTTTGAGACAAACAGCACAGGTTGTCTATGTGGAAGACGAGAAATATCAACTCAGAGGCAGAAAGTCAGCACAAAGAAGTTAAATGGTCATTGTAACAGAAAAATAGATTAGAAGACAAACTCATCCTGCACAACACAAGCTTGTCTGTCCACTGAGAGCGTAAAAGGAAATATTCTATTCCACATTTGGAAGTGTAACAGCTTAAGTATCTCCTCAGAAAATAGTGTCCCTAAATTGTATTATCATTTTCTGATGCTCACTGCAGCCCTACAGTCTCCACTGCTGCAGCTGGCACCATTGCAATGTTATACGCCTCTGCCTCTCCCCCATTTCCCTTTCAAAGGCTATTACCACATCCTCAGCTGCCTGAAGCCATGCCAGGAATGGGTGCTCATTGTCAGTCAGTCCCTCAAGGGAACTCCTGGTGGCACTTCAGTGGGGACCCTGGCAGAAACAAGTGCTACCCTTGGCACCACCAGAGCCTGAAAGTCTGTGGGTTGAAATGGGCCAAGAGCGGGGACCTACACAGGTCTCTTGGAGCAAGTGCAATCAGAATGAAATCCAGTTTAAGAGCCAGGTGTTTGGAACAGCACTCAAAAATATACTTTTTTTTTTTTTTAATTAAAGAGAAAAGACACCATACTGGTATCTAGAGAAAAACTTCACATCAAGGGAAGAGACATTTAAAACAAAAAATTGTCACCTCTATGTTCCAAGGGAAAGCCATTAGAAGTTTCAATTAGCGAGTGTTGTTTCACTACAGGCAGGGGTTCTTTATAGTGGAAAGATGATTATTTATCTAAAGCCTGTAAAAGCACCCTCCTTTGTACAAAAAAATTACCTATGACCAAAGTAATTGGATCAGATATGAGAGATTTCCTTAATGTGTGGCACATACTCTGTGACAGAAGGTATCACCATCATCAGAAAGCTCAGACAGTGTGGATTGGATGAGTGGACAATGAGGTGGATCAAGAGCTGACTGAATGAGAGAGACCAGAGGGTGGTGATCAATGGCACAGAACAGAGTTAGAGGCCTGTGGCCAGGGGAGTTCCACAGGGATCAGTTCTGGGGCCAGTCTCGTTCAACATCTTCATCAACGACCTGAATGAGGGGACAGAGTGTACTCTCAGCAAATTCGCTGATGACACCAAACTGGGAGGACTGGCTGATTCCCCAGAAGGCTGTGCTGCCATTCAACGGGATCTTGAGCAGCTTGAGAGTTGGGCAGAGAGGAACCTCATGAGGTTCAACAAGGACAAGTGCAAAGTCCTGCATCTGGGAAGGAGCAACCCTATGCACCAGGACAGGCTGGGGATTGACCTGCTGGAGAGCAGCTCTGCAGAGAGAGACCTGGGAGTCCTGGTTGATAATAAATTAAACAGGAGCCAGCAGTGTGCCCGCATGGCCAAGAAGGCCAATGGCAGCCTGGGATGTATCAAGAAGAGTGTGGCCAGCAGGTCAAGGGAGGTTCTTCTCCCCTCTACTCTGCCCTGGTGAGGCCTCATCTGGAGTCCTGTGTCCAGTTCTGGGCTCCCCAGCTCAAGAAGGACAGAGAACTTCTGGAGAGAGTCCAGCACAGGGCCATCAAGATGATCAGGGGACTGGAACATCTTTCATATGAGAAAAGGCTGTGAGAACTGGGGCTGTTTAGTCTGGAGAAGAGGAGACTGAGGAGGGATCTCATTAATATTTACAAATATCTAAATGGTAGGTGTCAGGAGGCTGGGGCATCCCTTTTTTCTGTAGTATCTAGTGACAGGACAAAGGGTAATGGGATGAAGCTGGAGCACAAAAAAGTTCCATTTAAATATAAGAAAAAAACTATTATACTGTTCAGGTGAAGGAGCCCTGACACAGGCTGCCCAGAGGGGTGTGGAGACTCCTTCCTTGGAGGTCTTCAAGACCCACCTGGACATGTTCCTATGCAACCTGATCTAGGTTTATCTGCTGCTGCAGGGGGGTTGGACTAGATGATCTCTAAAGGTCCCTTCCAACCCTCCCATTCCATGATTCTATGATCAGCAGAATCAATACGTGCATGATAAACAGATAACATTTGAGAAAAACTCCTCCCCAATCTACCCACATGGGTTGAACATCTCCAACTCTAAACACTCAGCGTGCATCCATCTCATCTAGGAGGCATGCAGGTGTACACACAACCCCTGGACCCCTACCCTCCAGCTTGGCACTGCAGAGGCAGGAAGTGGTGAAGTGCAGGCACAGAGAAGCAAACTATCTCTGTCCAGAGTCTTCCAGGTTTGTGGGGGTTCAGGCATTCACATAAAGAAATGGACTGTGTTATTTGGTACCAAAACTATCTACAGCTTTATTCTCCTTTGTTCTCTCTCTCCCTCTATCCTACAGCCAATTCTTTTGAGAGTTTAGACAAGATTTTGGTTATATCAGCTCTTTTAGACAGAATCATATACAACATGCTTTTACTTTTTTTATGTCTTGAAGGCTTGAGCCAAAGCCAGTTGAAGTCAGTTGAAAGACAACCAATGACTTCAATAGGTTTTGGCTCCAGCCCTAAATGCACACCACATGCCAGACATGATGACTGGTTCTATATCTGTCTCTAGGAAGCACTTAAAAATTGAAATGAGGAAAGGGAAGAAGAGAGCGAGTCTGTGTATATCACACACTGTATGTTCAATTGGCTTCTATAAATTTCAGAAGCAGCACACATGCTGGGAGTTGTTTTCAATCAATAAATAACATGGAGGTTGAATTGTTCACCTGCCACCTCATTACTGCCCCCCAGCAGAGGTGGAATTATCTTTTAGCCTCAAGGTTACTTGCAAACTAAAAGTTACATTTACAGAAACATCTATTTGCTAGCCTTTTATTTTTTTCCTTTATTTCCATTACAGGCAGCAGCAGTATTTGACACCCACAAGGACCCTTCTCAGCAAGATGTTATATATCGCTCTATGGAAATATATAAATGACAAAATATCCCTGATAGCATTGTGTCTCTGCTGACCTGCTCAAGGTTTAAAGGCAGCTGGCAATTAAATGCCATGGCTACAGACCTGTTAAAGGCTTAGGAATAGTTGTATTTATATTAAGCAAAGAGAATTGTACCTAATGGTATTTTGTAGATGTATTTCTTAAATGAATTTGGGTAGTATTCATTCTTTCACTTCTCTCTCTCATGTATTATTGTTTAACAATCTGAATTCAGACTTTGATTGGCAATTGCCTGGTCAAAAGCAAGAATGTTGCTTCTCTCCTCCACTGCTTTTCTCTTCACCAAGTAATTTGCCAGGAACTGAGAAAGTAGAAAGGTACAATTTTCACTGAATCTACAAAATCTAAAGATTTATTAGCAAAACTATGCCAGGGAGTACTATGAAGGGCTGGAGGCTCATGGAAGAGCAAGTAGCAAGTACTGGCTTATTGTTCTTTTGTTTGGTTGGGGGGAATTGTTTCTTTGGGTTTTTTTTTTTTTTGTTTGGTTGGTTGGGTTTTTTAGTGCAGGTACTTATTTTAACTACTGGCTTTGTTGTTTGGTTTCTATTTTTATTAACTACAATAGCATTGCCTTCCCCTGAGAGCAGGCTTATAGCCCAGCCATTATTCAGTAGTCCCAGAGTCAGGATTTGAACTAGGTTACATCACTTGACTCTCTAGGAACAGCTGTAGGCAATGCACTACAACAGACAACTATTACTCTAAGACCTTTGTGAGTGAATCAGGTAGGATGGAAGAGAAAAAACACATCATGCACTTGGGTATCTGGGAAAACATGCATCTTTCTGCAGAGGCAGGTGTGAGGCAAACATACTGAGGGACACTTCTGATCAAAGACAACCTTATGTATGAGAGCAATTGATGAGCAGGAATAAAAAGGAAGGCCTGTTGCAGTCAGAGGAAATGACTGATAATCAGAACCAAGGATTAGAGCAGCAGCCACCAGAGGAAGAATGCAAAGTTCATGTTTTACAAGTTAGGAGTGAACATGAAGGTACATTAACTCTATTGTTTGATCTGACACACCTGCGTGCCATAAGCTGAGAACTTTTTGAACTAGTTTTATCATAGCTAGACTGTTCCCTGTGTTCTGATACTGATAATTTGGATGTCTCAGGAAATTAAAGGTCAATGTTCAAATTAGCCATGCCACAGAGCTTCCCTTTCCTCACCTTCTACAAAAGCCCTCCTAACTTAATACAATCTGTCCCTGCTTCAGCTATTCAGCTATAGCAAAATAACCCTATGAGAACAATTAGGCCTATAGAAATAATAAAACTTTCACATTTTCTAGCATAACTAGGTTTAGGCTGGCAATACCCATCTCAAAGCAAGGATGCATTACAATGCAGACCAAGAATAGAACAGCCTGATGAAGCTATAATTCTCTGTGCACACATCATTAATAAGCCTTGGCTGGTAATTAATAACCTTATGATTTGCAGTAAGCACTGTATCATAAAAATACATTTAATCTTTCATCCCCTTAAAAAAAAAAAAAGGTCCTTACACATCAGACAAAGATGATGCAACCACATCCTCAGCTCTTAAAATTCCTAGATTTTTCCCTTAACGTTCAACTGAAAGAGATAAATAACGGAGTTTACAAATGCATCCAATGCCAGAAAAATGGCTGCTTCTTCATCAGGTAATAAGAGTTTTCCAACTGATTTCTTAAAAAAAAAGTGAACAAAATTATGTACTTGAAAAAAAAAACCCAAAATCTAGTTCTATATGTATGGGGATGTTGTTGGTTTGAAGTTGTTTTTTTGTGTGTGTTTGTTTTCAAAGTCCAAAAATAATTAGAGTAATAATGTATAACAAATTTTAAAAGAGAACATTATTCACATGTCACATAATTCATTAATATAATTGACAGGGACCTCAGAGGCTACAGCCTGATTTTTTATGATCGGTATTCCTACCACACTTATCAACTAAATACAGTGATAAACTTCACAAGTCAGGTTTTCATATCATGTGTTGGAAAAGAAAAGGTATTAGAATTTGTATCATAAAGTATGATTATTAATCATGTTTTTTTAACCATTGCCTCCAACCAAAAGACAAGCTAGATCCTCTTCCTATATGCCCACTGGTCTAAAGATGACCCTCTGTAACACAAGTCAGCACCCATCTTCAAATTGCTTTTGGTAAAAACTATCAAGATCTCAGCATGGCAATCTTAGTCAACTCAGCTGCTCTTTTCATGCTAACAGAGATCTGAAATGTGCCTAGCATTAAGAAAAGTGCATACATGACAGCCCACTGACTCAAAGAAAGATAAGACCATGCAAAGTCTTTAGTAGTCAGAGAAAACTCAGCAGAGAAATGCAGACATCCTTATGCTATAAATGAAACATCACAAGGCAGTAAAGAATTTGTTGGAGAAATAATTGAGGCATCAAGAGATATCTGATGAGGACAAAGGAGAGAAACCCAAGCACTGAATTCCTTTAGGAAGGAAATGGCACTGAGGAACCAAGGGGTCTACAATTCGTGAGGAAATGAACTGAGATCAAGCTGCCTTAGGAGACTACCAAAGAGACTGAAGTAAATTAGGATGACTAGGAAAGAGATAGAGATTTAGGCAGATTGCAAACAATAAAGGAAAAGGAAAAGCTGGTAAGAAGACCAAGTAGCGTTTACTGAGTAGTGCCTACAGTGTCTTCTAAAAGATAATGAAAATTCAAACACCAAAATCACTTAAACCTTTTTGAAATGTCACTATTTAATTTCAGAAGGTTTATTGTGACCCAAAGGCTCTATAAGCTTTCAGTCATTAGGTCAGAAAAAGTTTTGGAAAATAAGGATATATTATTTTAGGTTGCCTATAGGTTGCACATGAAAGCTATGCATCTAGTTTCCTTTACACCTCTCTTCTGCAAGGAGGATATAGCTATGTACATCTTTTACAACCAATTCAAAATAGACTGAATGTCTATAGGAATACCTTTTTTATACAGCACTGGGAGACAACTGAACTCAGTTCCAATATCTTTAGAGACAGGACACATCCTGCAGTGACCATGAGAAGGTAAAGTTCAAGATTTTCTGTGGAAGAAGCAGGGCACCAAGCAGGATTGTGACTCTGGATTTCAGGCGAGCTGACTTTGGCCTCTTCAAAGACCTGCTTGGAGGGATCTCCTAGGACAGGCTCCTAGATGGCAGAAATTCCCAAGAGAGCTGGTGGTTCTTCAAGCACCACTTCCTCCAAGCCTAGAATCAGCGTGTCCCCACATGTAGAAAAGCAGGGAAAGGAGGCAGGAGACCTCCATGGACGAACAAAGAGCTGCTGGGACAACAGCTGGAAGCCCAGTCCAACAAGGATAGTGGTATGGCCTGGACAACAGAGGACTTGCCATTGGTGGATGGGGAAAAGGTTAAAGACTTCTTGGCTAAGCTTAACACTCATAAGTCAATGAGACCTGATGGGAGGCTTCCAAGAGTGCTGAGGGAACTCGCTGAGGTAGTTGCTAAGCCACTCTCCATCATTTCTGAATGTTCATGGAGAACAGGCGAGGTGCCTGAGGACTGGAGAAAGGCTAATGTCACTCAAGGGGTAAAGGGATGAAACTGGAACACAAAAAGTTCCATTTATATGTAAAGAAAAACTATTTTACTGTGATGGTGATGGAGCCCTGACACAGGCTGACCAGATTGGGTGTGCAGTCTCCTTCTCTGGAGGTTTTCAAAACCCACCTGGATGCATTCCTGTGTGACCTGATATAGGTGGACCTGTTTTAACAGGAGGGTTGAACTAGATGATCTCTAAAGGTCCCTTCCAAAGACTACTATTCTGTCATTCTGTAATCTGTGGCTGCAGATAAGCAGATGTGAAAGGAAAGTAAATGTTACAGTTCAAGACTGAAAAAGTTTGCACAGTTCTGAATCATTTAATGACTGAAACTGTTAGCTTTACCATCGCAGTATATACTGTGTCAGTTGAAAGCAGTCACTTCTAAGTAGTGCTTAAAATGATTAGCTTTGTTTGTATCATAAGCTAGAGGTGAAAAGTCCATGTGAGACTCAATCTTTGTAAACTAAAACTAGTATATTAACAGTTGGAATTGGGTGGCTTTCAAGTGAATTAAGAAGAAAATCATTAAAATAGCTTTGGGAAGAAAGACTAGTGACGTGAAAGTGAATCTCTCAGATTGCTTATATGAATGTCTCCAAATACAAGTCATTCATCAATTGACCCTCTTTTTAGTTCATTTCAAATAAGAAAAACATTTGCAGACATACAGTACTACAAGGGTTTTTTTAATATATATTCAAAATCTGTGTGCACACGCACATGCTACTGCCTTAAAAGCCACCATATAAAAGCAAGGGAGATTATATCACAAAGGCATCACTTCACCACTTACGTTTGTCATGCAGGAGATGCTTTCTTGCTGCTGTTTGGCAAGGACATTCCATTTTATTCACATACTTTCCATCTTAATTGTTCAGCAATAAAAAGCAAATGGTGCTACTGTACTTCACTACTAGGAGTCTAGTGTCAAAATGTCTCTTAAGTGAGCCTAGAGGTATTTCTCTCTCACAAACCTTATTCAATCTATTCTTCCCAGGGAAGATGTGGATGGCAATTGTGTGACTTCTGTAGAAGAATATTCTATGTTATTAACTGCTTTTCCATTAGATGAAGGCATGTCAAAGTCATGCACTCTCTCTGAATGAATAGTGTGTATGTGCAAAGTACACATCTCTTATACTGTCCATTAGCTTAGGGTATTGCACTTACAGTTATAATAGTCTATTTTTCCTTCTTCCATGGGTAATGGTGCATGGAATGAACGTCTGAAACTTGAAATGGCACTATAGATTACTAATCTTTAAAAAAGTTTCCAGCAGCAAGAAAAGCACAGGAGAGCAATTGTTTGCAGTGTCTTCCTTCATGGGGGAGAAGCCATCATCAATTCAGTTTCACTCCAAGTCAAAAGATGCAAGTTACAGCTTTAATAAACAAACAAAAAAAAAAAATCACCAAACAAACAAAAACACCCAAGTCCAAAGGAAGAGGGACACCCACTGCCACACAGAAACCAGTCTTCAAATCAAAATGCAAAACACACTTAGTAGCTTATCACAGAAAGACTTCTAGGAACATTTTATTTTATTTACTACATTGTACTCAAGATTTTTGGCACAAGACTCAGTGCCCTACAGTCAATTACAGTCCTACATTTACTCTGTAGTCAAACTACTATTAAACTGCTCTCTCATTCCCTTAGTCTTTTTTTTTCTGTACAGTAGCAAAAACTTTCAGTAAGTTCCAGGAGCTGCTTTTCAGTTTCAGTAATGCTAAGCTGAAAAAGTACAAGACAACACCTGTGAATTACCTACAGTTGCATGTATCACCATCTTAGAGCATCCTGTTATTGTATGACTTTTACCATGTTAGTATCTGAGATGTATTGCTCTGAAATTAATTCTAGATGCCTTTCTAGATTAATCTTAGAATCCTTAACGCAATATTGAAGTCCTGAATGTCCTCTGTCAATGTGACACTTCTCATACCATATGGAAGCATTACAAATGAAGAAGATGATTACAGGACCCTACTGTCATGAGTATAACTGGTAGGCTATAAGAACACAACGGTAGAAAAGGGAATTGAGACACAAGTAACTTTCTAAATCATGATTCTCCCCTTTCTTATTGTTAAATATGATTTTTGAAAAATATTAACAGCATCTGAAAAATGAAGCTTTATTTCCATACCACTTATACATAGAAGTCATTCTTCATCTCCTGCTGTCTTTCCAGGGCACTTCTGTACTTGATACCTAGAAGTGATAGCAGCTTTAAGTCTATTCAGACCATTGCACATTTTCCCCCTTTGACCCTAATGGTGGCAACTATTTCCTGCAGTCCAGGCACTCATCTACTCAAAAAAAGTCTGCAAAGTTGATGCTTCAGAAAGCCTCTAAAAACCAATTCTTTGACAACAAATTCTCCCAGATAGTTCTCAAGTTAAGAATATAGGCAGTTGCCCACTCAGGCAACCAGGATGCGAAGAATAATATAAACTTGAGTCAGGGGCCAGCAGCATTATTCACAAGCTCTCCCAAGACCACGCAAAGATTTGACACTCTCCACCTCCTGCAGATACTTTTCACACATGAAGGCACAAACACAACCTTGCGATCACCAGCAGGCTGCAATTAACATGCTCCCAAGCTTGTTAAACACAGGCCATTGGCACACTACTTCCTATAACAACCAAGACAGCCTGCATGTCACTATAGTGATGTAACATGAACTTACCTGGCTCTCACAGCCACAACGTGAGAGGAGGAGCAGTGCCAAGTGTGGCTAACAGATGTAGAGTAAATATCTTCTTGTGTGATATAAGTGACCAAATATTGCTATTTTTTCAGAGTTAGAGCTCCATGTAAGTAGAACACACAGTTATGAAAGTACAGGACCAGTCAGCACAATTACTGAATTGTTTACCACGGCAGATGATTGGAGAGATGGAAGCAGAGACAGAGATAAGTAAACTCAAGTATTTGTCATACAATATTTGTATAGAAGAGGACGAGAAAAGAACATTTAATGTTATGCTGACATATGTTGTCCTAAAAGACAACTTTACAAAATGGATTTCATCCACACAAGCAATGATCAAGGGAGATGACATATAGCAATGATACAAGTGAAGATCAGTTAATTCCACCTACTTGTTAGGTTTACAGTATGAAATACAATGTTGTGTCAAGAAAAATATGTGCAATCCCTCAAAACATCTTGGCAGACAGTATAATGCAGAAGCTTCTGCCCTGAGAAACGCAGTTACAAAGAGCTGCATCCTTTTGAAAATAAAATTATCACACACACATCTAAAGGCATTTTGTCAGAAATCATCTGAAAGAAAAGACTGATACAATGTCTGTTGATACAATGTTGTTACACCACTGGTGATAATTATTCTGCAAAATTGCCTTTTCCCAGCTGTTCTGTCTGTAAAGGGTATATGTTGCACTTATCCTTGAAAGATGGGCTTTAACCAACAACTTGCACAAATCTACACTAAGTCCCTCATATAATCTAACACAGAGCTCTTGGCACATGGTTAACTATGGCACTTTGCTTGAGGGCAACAAGTCTGTATAGCATCAGCTAGAATATTTCAACCATTACAAATAACAAACCAGTTTGTAAAATATGGGTTATTGCCTGATATCTCAGGAACAGGTAAACATGACTCTGAGTCGTATTTTTTTCCTCCTCGTTGACATGTCTACAACAGAGAGGGCGCATTAAAATATGAAGATATAGGAAGAAAGAAAAAAACAAAACCACTTTGCAAGGTCATTCTAGTAAGGCAATTTGAACAAGTCCAGATTTTTCAGGTTCTTCCTCAGAAAGCTAGAGTTACGTTTTTCCATAGGAAACTGTCCTTTTAGGGCAGGTGTGGTAAAGCCATCTGCTGCTTTATTGAAATGGTTTTAGAGTGGTGGAGCAGGGAGACTATGCTGATCACAGAGACAGGCTGCTCAGCCAGAAAATGCTGCTTGCCAGATCCCACAGAATCTTAGTTTACGTGCACTGAAATCACAGCATCCTCTTGCAATTTTATGGGCGAATATTTTTGGTATTTATTGGGCTGGACCAAGTTCAGCTCCTACAGGAGGAATATGACAGATTTCATCTGTTTGACAGCCAAGTCTCATTGTATTTTCTGTATGAAATGACCAAAGACAAAAGTGCACATGTCTAGGTACTCAGTGATGTGCCATATGGAGGTTTAGATAAAGGTTTTGTTGTTTTGTAAAGCTCCCCATAACTGGGCATGGCCTGCATCCGAAGTAACTGAAGCAGAGAGAACAGAACTGAAGACTCTTCTGGAGTGGAGAATTAAGGTATCGTGTTACTTTTCTATAAGAAAGTGAGGTCTCATGCATTTAACTTTTCAGCAAAAAGCACATTTATCCTGCTTCTTACTAGAAATATATACATGTACATACATCTGAAACAATTGATATTAAATATGTGATCATCAGTATAATAAATTCTGACATGTGATAATACCCTTTTCATTACTTGTACCAAGTGCAGAGGAAAGAACAGTTAAAATTGATCAGATATCAATACTGCTGGTAGACAATCAGTCACTAAGCAGTAAATACTTAAGTAGTGAAATTCAAGTTAAAATACACAAAATCCCATCCGATCTCTCTGTATGGAAAGCAGCAATCCAAACAATTTGAAAATTCTGGATACTTTTTTTGCTGCATGAGATGTACTCCATCACATCACAAAAACAAATTAAAGGACAACACACGCAAAACAATTATCTCCAAACACTAGTCCAACATGATGCTCTTGGTGACTACAACCACTTGAATTCTACATACACCACATAACTTGGTATTTATCTCTGTTTCTTAACTTGGTAATCTAATTTTCTTCCTCTATCCTCTTGGCTATTTGGAAAAATAAGCATTGTCTTAATTACTTTGTTTTGAGGAGGTGTAACTGTTTAAGTTCTCTTGCCTCAAGACATCATCTTTCCCTTCAAAAGTTTCACTTTGACATAATTTATGAAAATAATTTTTATATCTACCATAGTTTGGAAATGCGAGGTTACTACAGTTACCCAAGTTACACTGCAAGTAATACTCATCTGCTCAGCAATACATCTGTAGAACTCCTAGTGATGTGCCATTTCTAATTAGCAGATAAAAAAAATAAAGAAATCTTTCTGCTTCAGATGCAAAGTTCTTTTTAGTAAAAGAAGTATATTAAGAGGAGGATATAAACTTTCAATATTGATACTATTAGATGAAAAAACTAAGGTTTTCAGTTCATCATCCTCATTACAGTCATTGTTAAAGAATGGTCTAATTTGTATAATAAAATATTAAACATAGAGACTTTGTAATGAAAACAAGTAACCAATTTTATTGTCCAATTCATTTTGTGAATAGTAATATGTTCTAATACAATGGCCTCTCATTTTCTCTGTGTTTGTTGGCCTTTTCCATTGCAACGGTGAAATTGCAAACAGCTGTAGAGAAAGGCAACAATGAGATTCCCACACAGTCCAGAGTGCTATAGCTACGGCTGTAACTCAAACACTATATTGAGTCTTAAAACAGTCCTGACCAGTTAATGGGGACAAATCATAATGGCAACAGAAAACAATATGGCTTTAGCCCATTATTACAAACTTCCCAGGAAGGCCCTATTCCAAAATTTATTGCTGGCATGATAAGGGGAATGTTAACCATTAGAGTTGCCTCCATTAACTTTAAATTCATGTTGCTCCAGCCAGCCTCCCCCAGCCTGTCCTAACAAGACTTAAAGATGCTCCTAAAGTTTTGAAAAAGTGTAGCAGATATCTAAGGTGTATTTATCTACTGCTGCAGCAAGTATTGCTCAATGCAAAATGATCCCTCTTGGAGTCCATGCAATTACATTGCTACTAATATTCCAAACATTATTGTAATGTGGGTTTTGTTTTGTTTACTTTGACTTTCTTCCTGAAATACAAGCAAAAACAACCAACCAACCAAAAAAAAAAAAATATAACCACCTTTGTCTGACATAAGTATCTGATATCTCCAGTTTTTCCAGATAATAAAAAGACAGGCTTCTTTCAACAAACCTTTCTTCTCTTTAGACCACCACAACAGCATTATATTTACTTGATTATAAAAGGCACTACACAGATCTAAAAGGCATCCAATAGTAGT
The DNA here is from genome assembly GCF_028858725.1 of Colius striatus. Classification (NCBI taxonomy): domain Eukaryota; kingdom Metazoa; phylum Chordata; class Aves; order Coliiformes; family Coliidae; genus Colius; species Colius striatus. The sequence goes on from NC_084761.1 coordinate 31,913,211, forward strand.
TCATTAATCTTGGAATTACAATATCCTGCACTACTATGACTGTAGTTTTGTTTATATTGTAACTGTATCTATTCAGTCCAGTATATCCAATATGCCCATATAATCACAAAAAGGAAAGGCAAAACACCCCAATACGTACACACTGGCCTCTCTCCTTGTAACAAGTAACTGCCAGATAAGCTCTAGGGGTTCCCTATGTTGCCATTAGTTACTCTCAAGTTATGGAGCACAACAGAGGTCCATTCTCTGATATATCCTGCAAATAATGATTATGACTGTTATGCAAGAACATGAAAGTAAATCTCTCATGTGCTTAAACTGATGGCTGGCATGAGGTAAATCTCTATGTAGAGACAAGCCTGTCAGCATGAAGCATCACCTGAACTCACCATCTTAGATCCAAAGGTAATGGCTGGAGTCTTTAAAAACCTTTTGAGGACAGTATTCAAAGAAATAAGACACAGTCTCTTGTTTCAAATTAAAAAAAAATAGTCTGAAGAGTTTAGGTTTGTTTGAATTTAAAACAAAGTCTGGTTTTACAAATCAGTTATTTGTTTCTGTATTTGCCAAAGTCTTTTTTTTTTTTTTTTTTTGCTATGAAGCAAAGAAACTCTCTGTTTCTGCATAAATATTCACAATTTAATAATTCCAAAAATATACAGCATTTGTTTTACAAATCACAAGCCAGATGTTCTGTCACGGTGAAACTAGACTCATCATTTATCACTCAGCAGAGAGAGCCCACAAACTCTCCATCATTTCAATAGCCAAAGTAACGTCCAGCTCCTTCATGTCAAACTCTTAAAAAGGAGCAGCTCAGGTCCGTTATTTAGGCAGGAATCTACTCACCACATGCATAGGCAGGGAATGACTCACCCTGACTGAAGCTGACCCCTGCCAGTGACAGGTTTTACTTCTTATCTTTGCTTCTCAGCAGCAGACCAAGTTGTTCTGCATTTTTACAAATAGCCATAAATTTTTCAGTTCATGAACAAAAGCACTCTGCTTACATTTGGTTTCTATTCCTCTTTGCTTGGCATTTGGATGGCAGAAAAAGGAGACATATCTCTATCAGCAGCATACACTGTGTTTTCCAGAAACTGTGCACAAATCCTGAGGGACAGCAATAAAAATGGTCTGTAAGTACCTTGGATGAGTTTTCAAAGTACATACAGGATTTTTAGCCACATGATTCCCATCTATCTTAACTGCTTCATTGCTGCTTCACAGAATAGGCACACCATGTCAAATGTGTCCTCAGAGCTTGCTGGCGTACATATCACCACATGCCATCATTTTTCAATCATGGATGCTTCTGTGTTCTGCCACAGTACAGACACCTTCACTAAGGCTGTGGAGAATAAACAATTCAGTTATTATAAGACTTGGCTAAAGCATTGAGCTGCACATCGTCTTCTCCTACCGGCTTTACTCACGCTGAGCAGCATTTTGCTTCAATAATAGTCCAGCTGATTTCAATGAAACTATTACCCCACATGAGTGCAAACAGCAGCTTCATAGCTTTCCAAGTAAACATCATCAGGCTAGAAATAGCTAGGCTCCTTGTACCCAGGAACAATGAGGAGAATACACCACTCCTCCCTAAGTGTTTTGTTAAGTTTGATTTTCTTTCTCCTCCCTAATTCCTATTCAATAACAGTTTTCTTCTGAGATATAAAATCATGATGTTTCAAAAAACCAAAACTGGCCAAAACTAAGACAAGGCCCAAAACAGCAAGAAAACATATGGGAAAATATCTGCACACACAAGATAAAGATCTTGCCTATGCAAAACAGAGTTTCACAAGTGCTTGCTGCAAAAGCTACACTGTGATCACCCAAAGGTGATAAGGAGCTGTTCTTTTGGAGCACTGTCATCCACCTCTCTTCCAAGAGCCACCAGACAAGTGTAAATGCATTGCTCCACACACAGGACAGCACCCATCTAGTTTTTTGGTTACCAAAGGCTGTCCAGAGTCCTCCATTCTGGCTCCATGACAAAAAAAAACCCAGCCTGCCTAAAAGTAGGCAGTATACAGAACTCACTAAATGCTAGCACACCAGTCTTGAAAATGACTATAATGGGAGAATATTCCAACTGCTAAGACTTCCTGAAAGATTTAGCACATTTATGGTGGGACACAGACAAGCTCCCCACAGAGTTAACAACTAAGTTGAAAATATTCAGGAAGTTTCTGTCTTGCTCCACACGCCTTGTTGATTTTCCTCTGAAGCACTCTCAATTTGTGCAAATACAATTTAATTTTATATATATAGATTCCATAAACACCTGACAGTCATACTCAGTATAATCTTTACATTATTCTGACCCAAACTCGGATAAATTGGCTGCTCAATTCTCTCCTTGCAGAAGCTTTTAACTTTAGCATTCACATCAAAGCTTTCACCTTTGCAGTGAAAGATGTTGGAATTCTCCTCAGATTTCTTTCACAATGGTCTTTAAATCGGGCAGAAAGGTCAACCCAAAGCAACACAAAGCTTTACTATCCTGAACCTAAGCACATTAAATTATTAGCGATTTTGTGACAGAGTAAATGTTTTGTTTACTGAGAATGATAATAAAACAGGTTGACTGAACAATACTTTTAAGGATCTAATCTCTTTTCAATTAGTAAAATCGTGGACTTTTTTTAAAATCACCAAAAATTACTGGATGTTTGGTTTGGATCCTCTGTAGTTCTTAATCCAACAATCAAAATTAATCTGCTAATTTCATTTATCAGAGAAAACCATTTCAGGCTAGTCTCTAGGGGACAAGATCCATACCAGTGTTAACAGTCAAGCCACTTTCCAATGGCCTTCATGGTTGTCTCAGCAAAGACCATAAAATGTAAAAAGCACTATTAGCTTGTCAGACACATTTAATGTATAAATACAATTGGGTTGCAGATGATTGAGTCAAAAGTATCTAACAAAGTACCTTGGTTACAGTCAGTTTAGGATTTTCTTTCACAGTACATAAATTTAAATAAAGAGATTCCAGAAATGAATTTCAGTGATGATTTGTGTTACACAGGAAAAAATTCTCCGTAAACCTGGGAAACATTTAAATAACCATAGCACGTATATTCCCAAGTAATTCAGTTAGTTGAGACTATATTTCCTTGCACACTTGTGATGCTTCCTGTTCCAGTGTTATATCTCATCATGAAAGATAATAAACCCAGCAGACATACTAATTACAGCATCACTTCCCAAATGTGTTTTTCTCCATTTTCTAAATCTTTGGTTACCATTTGTAGTAAGTTCTTCCACACTAGACAGTACCTAGTTTGCCCAAAGTATTCTTTGATCAGCCCACAAAACTATTTTCACTGCCTAGAGTCAAAATTTTATTCATCATCTTTAAATAAGCCAACATTCATTCTTTTCATTCAGTCCAGCATGGATTATTCCCTCCAGCAAAGGACAATTGCTTTCATCACTGTGGTGGCCAGTCCTGCTACAAGAATACAATATCTTTAAAGGGCTTTTTCTCAGGAGAAAATGCCGTAAGATATATTTATCTCTAACTAATCCATTTCTAGCTCTTACTCTAAGATTAAGGAATTAGAGACTGCTGCAGCTACTCTCCTTATCACATTAATTATTGTAAATTGGCTGTCATATAAAAAAGAAAATTCACTTCCAGGGAGTGCCTAGTTCCATGCCTCAAACACCAAGCAAAGAGCATACTGACTGTAATATAACTCTAAGGCAATGCTCAACAAACAAAGGTTGTTACACAAAACCAATTGGTCCTGATGTTGCTATTCTTAGCCTGTACCCATTCTGGTTGCAAAACTGTAGATCGAACTCCACATACTGTTTATGCTTGATTTCTGACTGACAAAAAGTACTTCCAACCTCAGCATTTTAAGAAAAAACCCATGCTTTGTACAACATATATAAAAAGCACTAACATGCCAAAAGTGAATAAAAAATACAGAGGTTTACTATAGATTTTTGGTATGGATTATGCTTTTTCCTCCTAAATACAATCGCTCTTCAGAAATGTAGAAAATTAAATTTCATAAGCAATGTTAACATTTAACACAAAATTGTGATAGTACTTCAGATGCCTTCTGTAACTTAAAGTACTGTATTTTTGCCCTAGTAAGATGAGGGTCAATACTGTTCATCTTAGAAATACTTTTATGTGCTTGCTCAATGAGATTCTTTCTGAAGAGTTCAATATACATAAAAACACTAAGAAACATTATTTCAAATAAGTAAAATGGAATATGGGGATTATGTGAAGCTATTAAGTCCTCACATCAATAGCTGCTAAAAAAATGGCCACATCTTCTGTTGGTGGCATCTACAGAATGGTGTTGTGAGAGGGTTTAACAGCATTAGGAGTGCTAAGAAAACCCACAAACCCTTTCTTCTGAGTGTCATGGGATGCACATGTGCCTATTTCTCCCCAGTATACAAGCAGTACAATAGTTGCTGAGTAGAATCAGAAATCCAGGCATAAAAGAGAATCTATGTGTTTTGATACTTATGCATTGGCAGTGAAGCAAACATATTAATATTAAAGAAATTCTTTAATTTGTACTTTCATATATATGCTAAATAAAGTGTGAAATTATTTCTCTTTTTTTTAATACAGTCCTTTACAGGCAGAAGGAAGTAAATTCTTAAATGTCAATGCAGAAACTAAATTACGATAGAAACAGAATACAGTATTCTCTAAGTTGTATGTACTTTGTAGAGCCTAACATTAAAAAATTCCAAAAACATATTCTTTACAGGAAATTGCCATCACCAAAGAACTTGAGAAACAAGAATAAATTTAACTTTTAATTTTGATACTATCTTTTTCTCAGAAACAAGAAGTTGTCTCAGAGTTTCAAACTTTTGAGATTCACCCTACTGTAATGACACACTAGAAAAACTGGGCTTTGGAAGCACAGATATTTCAAAGACCACTTTAGCACAGTGGCTAAATTGAGTGTCTTTAATGTGATCATTAGCAACTGTAATTAAGAGTATTTCCATTTTTTTTTTTAAATAAAGATGTAGAGAAATTCTTAGAAGAAACATGATGGAGAAGTAATAAGCATTCATCTGAGAGATCAAATCAACAAAGAAAGCTTAGTAAAAGTTCTCATTTTTGTTTGATGTCTGAATAGCAACCTGTTATATGGTTGGCAATATGACTGAAGTCCAAAAACCATTCAGATACAGAATTACCAGTTAAAGAAATTTCATTCAGAGATATAATACTCATGCACCGGGTGACTCTTCTGGACTTGAACACTATTATCTTTCATTTCTCCTCCACACTACTTCCCCTCCCTGTAGCCCCTGTACAGGTTCATTAAAGAGCTTATAGCTGGCATTGCCAAAGCCAAGATGTGAATACAAAGAGAATTTCCTAATGAGAGCTAATGCAAGCTCTGATACAGGAGAGAAATATGGTCCTCCCTGTGACCTTTTGCCTTCTGCAGCCTAAAAAGGAAAAGTCACACAGTGGCTGTCCTCAGACTAAGCCAGCAAAGAGACTTTTGACAGTCCAAGCAATTGTCAGCTCTCATTTCATTGAATTTCGAGAAAGACAGATTCAGTTTTTATGAGAGATGTCATTCTATTGAAACTGCATTTATTTTTGGAGGTGCCATAAACTGGCTGAGTGAAACCTTAACTGCATTAACTTTTTAAGGTACTTTCGAACAACTATTTCATGGAATAGCTACAAAACCCAGACTTAGTGCCTATATATCATCTCCTGAAAAGAAATCCATTGTGACATGTTTTATTGAACATAACCCAATAATAAACCCAGACTCTCCAGACCATACCCTAGATGCATGGCTGTAGCGGTGCAGGATTCCCACTGCACCATCAGATTAGGATCTGGAATGACAGATTCAATTGCCTAAATTATGTGGTGGCTGCTCATGGAGATTAGGGGACTGCTGGTCTTATTTTTTGTAAAACTACTAAATGTTTAGCCTACTCTTTCCAGGGAGGCCCACAAAAGACATTTTACACTGCCGCTAGCTAAAAGGAAGCTGCTGTTGTATAAACCAGTTCATGGTTTAAATACAGCATCTCATTCTCCAGAGTATGAAAATTCGTTATCATACCCATAGATTATGTGGCAGCAGCAGCCTTGAGAAGTGTTCTTCAGTGACCCTTATTTATTCTAAGCCTAGGGAGCTACTCAGGTATCATCCAATAGAGCAAAGAAAAAAAATCTCTCAACGTCAATCATTCTTGGCCCATGTGCTCTTTCTCACTCATGCATCTTAACTCTAAAGTGATTGGTCTTTTCCCTCTGGAGTCAGGCTGAATGATATAGCAGCTTTCTCAGCTGTGATATTAACATTTCAAGTCAAGTCTCAATCCACTTCTCCATCTGAGAGACAAGATATGAGACCTTAGGCCTGTAAGCACTCCAGGGAAGTTTATTTTGATTCTCAAAATCTCTAGTGTTTTAGAGACTGGAACTCTTTTAGTAAATAAGATGCTTGAAGTTTAAATTCTTCCCCTAGAATACAAAAATATGCTGTTGAGATTTCAAATCAACAAGGTCATTCTGGTTTCGGTAGGATGCTGAAAGCCTGCTAGTTTTTGACAGCATTCTAGTAAGCACATTCAGGTAGCACACAGTACTGTACCAAACCTGACCAACAAAATTCCACTTTGTCCACATCACAGTTAAGGCTGCCCATGTACTGAGCAGCTCACACAGCAAAGCACATTCCTCTATTGACTGATCAGGCTGCGTGTTGACTGGCCATGGGTCAAACCTGTATGTATAAGCCTCAGGACTGGTAGATTCCTTCTTAGCACCTTTTTTGGGGGGGGGGCATCTGCAACAATCTGTGGCAGCAGCTGAAGCAAAACCACAGGTTTTTGTGTCAGTCTAAGATGCAGAGCCATATGCCCTGGTAGCCCTTCTAACCAACAGCAGCAGTTTCAAGATATCATTCACTTCAGTGGATCAGAGTTTTACCACAGAACAAATCACAACAAAAATAGACAAATTTTAGTCCCATTTTTCCATGAGTCATTCAAATCTGTATTTTGGCATAGTGATTTTTAAAATGCTTCACTTGAAAGTTTCCTCTTGAAATAGTACATCTCAAACTATTTCACAAAGACCAGCATGTTCTAGGGTCATGGGTTTGTATGGAGCTACTTTTTGCTTGATAACAGGAGGAGAGGGCTGCAGTGCAGTTCCCAAAATAACCCCCAGCTCTGAGGTGGACCCACTTCCAGCCCAGCCAGGCCAATCTGGTGCCTCTGCGGTCACTATTTAAGAAGGAAAATCTGAGCAGGAAGAGGAGGTACATGAGTGGTACAAGTTGAAGGTGTCCACACAGACCCCACAGTCAGAGAAGGAGGAAAGGAGGAGGAGCGCCAGACTGGAGATCCTCTTGTAGCCTGTGGCAAGAACATAGGCTGTCCTCCTGCTACCCATGGAGGGAAATGGCAGGACTGAGAACCACCAGCAGCTCCAGATGAGTGCACCCAGATGGGCAGGAGACTGTGTGAGGAGGCTGCAGGCCACAGAGACCCACAAAGGAGGTGGAGAGGAGCTGCAGCCCTCAGGATGAATACATGTCAGAGCAGCCTGTGCAGGGCTGTCCAGCCTGTGAGGGACCTCGTGCTGGAGCAGGGATGACCAGCTCTGCCTTGAGGAGAGCCAAATGACAGAAGCCATCAGGAAAGGACTAACTGAAACCCCCATTCCCTGCTCCACTATGCTATTCCGGGGTGAGGGGGCAAAGGGGGTAGAAGAAGAGGTAAAGACACCAGGATAAGGTGCCTTAGCCCAGAAAAAAGGGGAAGGATGAGGGGAAGGGGGCCTTAAGGGTTGGTTGTGCTCTTCATCATCTTACTACTCTGTGTTGTTTTCTGTTTGTTATGATTTTTATTGGTGGTGGATTATTTTTTGTTCCCAAAGTTGAGTAGTCTTGTTTGTTTTACTCAGGAAGGTAAGTGGCAATTGAGCCCTTCCTGGCCTTAGGGTGTTCCAAAGGCCCTTGGTACTTATGGCTGGTCATGGTCTTTTGTTCCTAGATGGGCCTAAACCACAACATCTAGAAACAGATATGCCATCATTATATTGCTCTCATTTTCTAAGGATATTGAATGCAATTCAAAGATTGCTTCTGTTTTCACAGACACACCTTTTGCTTGTTCAGCTTTCACACTAACTTTTCAAAATCCTTTCAATTGAAGGAGATATCCAGCTATTCAGAAGAAAAAAATGAATTAACTTTTCCACTGAGTAATCTCTACAAAGTTGAAGAATTTATGAAAAGTTAAAGATGGTTTGAAATGTAAAAACAAAAAGTAAGAATTCTTGGCATTTATTTTATTTTCCTTAGAAAAGACAAAGAATGATATTCAGTTTCTCTCTATTCTCTACCTTCTTACACTTTTAACTTTCCAATTTTTCAATTGGTAAGCTATAAAACTAGTGTTCTTAAAATACAGAAAAAAAACCCTACCACACCGAATTGAAAAATCTGGAAGAAAAAAAACCCAAATGTAATAAACATATTCTGAAAAGTTCTCATAGTGAAATTCAAATTATAATAAGTAATCTTATTACAGCACTTTAAAGCTACACCATTTAGTATTCAAATGCCATTTTACTATCCCAGTTTGGCAGTATAGAAAATTAAGTTCTCAGTTACAACTCTAAAGTTAAAAATCCACACTATTAAAGAAATGTATAGAAGGAACTGATAGATAAGAGAAAATAAAATATTTAACACAGTTCTTACTCTTGCAATAGCATTCTACCTTAACTCATTAAAAGGAAAAATGTACAGCAATAAGTAATCTACCTGGGTCTTATTTTTACAATTTGATTTCTTCTCATCTGTTAAGCATGTGTATAAGCACCACTACTCCCAACAACTGTATGTTTTTTCTTCCTGTAACAGCACAAGTACCCTAGACCACCGTGGCCAAAATGACAATTTGTCTTGGAAACCAATTCACAACCACCAGCACTGCCTTCTTCCCCTCTAGCTCCACAAACACTGCAGAGACCAACAGCTGAGCACCTACTGAGCCACACAGCTCTACTATTGCCCATTATCTCATCTGGCTATGTGCAGAAACAGATTTCTGTACTTTAAGTTATTCCAATTGTACCCTAGCCCACGGTCTAAGGGCAGGTACTTAATCCAGACTGCATCACCTTCGAGAAGATTGGGGGCAAGCGGGGAAACCATGGCCTGCATTTCCCAGGAGCCCAGGGTTTGTGGCTGGGGAGCAGATGCTTAGCAGGGCTTTGTCTGGAGTCATTTTATGGAGTGCCACGAGAACTGGAGTTTGACTTATGAAAGGAAAACTTCCTTGTCATGTTTTGTATAGGGCAAGAAACCTGTTAAGAGGGGGAAGGTAAGATCAAACAGCTCTTGTTTCTGTAACACTCCTGCTGGTGCCTGGAAGTCTGCATAAACATGCCATTATGCACTGAAGAACCACACATAAGTAAAAATAAAATGATACAGTGCTGTCAGGAAACAGCTTTACCCAGGTTTAAACTCTGTCTGACATCCAAGTAAAAACATACTAGTCAGATTCTGGCTTCACTGTAGTCAATGGAAAAGCTCCCATGAATGTGAAAAGGGACAGGATTAAATTAATGTTATTCACTCCGATCACTGATATCTACAGAGATAAAGAAACTGATCTATAAAACAAAGTTTTACATTGTTCCATAAAATACAAACCGTAGCTATAGATGCTTAATAAATAAGAACTATCTTGAAATATAATCCATTCTCTAATTTATTTATATTTTAATGAAATATTCTCTTTTTGAGTTAAAATGTTCTACTCTTGCTCTCGGCTGTAAGGTGAGTCTTTTGTAGAATTCTTTGACACACAGATTTCAAAGCGTTGTAAATAATAGAAATAGACAAAGAGAAAATCATCTTTAAGATATAAGTGTATGAGGATATTTTACAAGCGCAGTGAATCTGCTTATAATATATAAGGGAACTGAAAGATAACATTGACTAATGTCTTATTTCCCAGATCCCTAAGCTATTGTATCACTCTGAAATTAGCCCAAAGCAAACAGATGTGCTTTTTTTCCCCCTCAACATAAGGAAACCTCAATGAAAAAAAATATAGCCATAAAAATGCAAAGACATAAAAGCATTAAAAGCAGGGAGAGGGCTGGACTCTAAATGACTGACTCGTAACTGCAGTGCCCAGTCTTTACCTGAAAAACTCAAGATTTTTATGAAGGGCTAGTCTCTCCTTGACAATCCCAGCCTATCCCAAATTTCAACAGCACCCAATGCATCTCTACCTATTCTGTCAAAACAACCAAAAGACATAAGGTTGTGACACAGCATCTCTGGACCAGGCAGCGTAGCTACAATAACCACCATAGATACTGCCACAAAGTCAATGGATCATCCAGATCCCCAACCACGGAGAGGAAGCAGGACAATGGCAGTCACTCAAGTCAGCATTACCCAGTGCTAGGGATGTCCTGCACACCCTATCCAGTCCCTCTCTACCCCATCCATCAGTAAGGCACCCAGTGCACTGCAGACATCTCACACCCTTTTGTATCTCAAAAAAGGCAAGGAAAATCAGGTACACAGCTTTTAATATCCTGAGTTTAAGGACCAGAGGGAGACACTATGGACATCCCATGCTGTGACAGTTAAAGAACTGTCAAGTAGACCTGGTTTCAGCATATCATTAAAACAGCCTACTTACAATAGCCTTTTTCCCCTCTTCTTTCACTTTGAAAGCAAGAATAACATTACTTCAGTTTCCTTATCACAAACTCAAGGAGCCCAGCAGGCTGGACATGAGAAGTTTCTCAATGCCACTCACGACTTGGTGTTCAAAAACAAGGAGTTGCAGGATAATTGGGGTGTGGTGCTTGTATTTCTTTGTCAGGCTTTTGGACTGCACCATCATCTGGCCAGAAGTGTCAGAAAGAACAGGAGCCAAAAACAAATTCTCTCCATTCCCTCTCCAGAAAATGCATAGAAGCTTTCATATTCTAATGAAGACAAATCTTTCATACAATAATTAAACACACCTCCTATTCAAGGAGAGGATGACAAAGGTTGAAACAATTAACCAAGGAAGGCAAAGAACACTAACTTCCATCCTGTCCCATGAACAATAAACACTGAGGTTTTCAGAAAAGGGGAAAAAAAAGGCATTGAAGCTGAAAGGCAGAAAACAAAGTAGATACTTAAATTAGAAATTATTTAAATTGAATTTTATATGAAGAATGCCTAGAAGCTGGCTTGTTTGAGACAAAATTCAAGTTTTCTGCATGGCTGGAATCACATTAGCAAAGGAATGATAGTCTCATGTATTTGCTAATCTATTACCGTCAAGTTAGAAATAGAATATTGCATTAGCATGCAAAAGGATGCAAGACATCACTACAGGGGCAACCAGCATTTCTGCAGTAAGCACCGTGGAATGGCAGTGCAGATTTGTATAAACAATGAATCAAAAGGAAAAAAGAGAGCTTGCACTATTCTGAGGCTTATGCGTCTTGATTATAATATTGATATTACATTCAGCTTAACATGTCAACTGGTCTGAACAGCCTACCAAAGGCCAATGTTTTATGTGGTTGTGATGAAATCCTCTTCTTCCTTGTCATAAGGAAAAGGGAAAAGGAAAAGCGAAAATGAAAGTGAGACAGCGACAGAGAAAGAGAAGGAGAAAAAGAGAAGGAGAAAAAGAGAAGGAGAAAAAGAGAAGGAGAAAAAGAGAAGGAGAAAAAGAGAAGGAGAAAAAGAGAAGGAGAAAAAGAGAAGGAGAAAAAGAGAAGGAGAAAAAGAGAAGGAGAAAAAGAGAAGGAGAAAAAGAGAAGGAGAAAAAGAGAAGGAGAAAAAGAGAAGGAGAAAAAGAGAAGGAGAAAAAGAGAAGGAGAAAAAGAGAAGGAGAAAAAGAGAAGGAGAAAAAGCCCACACCACAACAAAACACAAAAAAACTCACATGCATCCCACACAACCCTGAAAAGCATTAAAGCTCAGATGTCCTGAAATTTTTCATCCTATGACAACTGCCAGCATTCAGATTAAATTCAAAGTGTTTACTGCATCTCTCAGTTTTAGCTATATAATATAATTTACAAAACCCACTCAGAGCCAGTCCAATCTAATTTGCAGTTTAACAATGATCATCAAGAAGTTTTTCTTTTGAAGATTGTAAAAAAAAAAAAAATAAACTTGTGACACCAATAGCTTTTGGAAAGAAAATGGGAAGTGCTTCAAGAGATATTAACAGGTAGCCTGGCCTGCCACTTGCAGCAAGCTTTTTTTCTTACCTATTTCCATCATCTTTAAGGGAAATGAACAGATTCACAACCTGTGTTCCCAAAAATCCGGAAGAGCCTGTACTGTAAACTTCATTGTTTTATTCTCAACTGATCTTCACTACTTCTTCCTAAATTACTTCTTTATTTGTTCTGATAGAATATGAGCAGAGAGACTAACTAACCACATCATACATGTTACATTCAGGTTATACTCCCATCTAGCAAGCTCATATCTTCAAGCAAAGTCCTTCAAAATATTCATGTAACCCTGGCTTTTCAGCATTTTGAGGTCAAAACTCTGCTGACTTGGGCAGGAGGCATACTCATGTTATTTTTAACAAGGAGAGAAGCTAATGATTTCGTTAGAAAAGGGTTCCAACTAGGACATCTACTGATAATGAAGAAGAGATGCTCAAAGGAAGGGGATCTTGCCTGGAGCTAGTCAGATTGCAGATACAGTGGTGTTAGGTTGGACTTGATGATCTTAAAGGTCTTTTCCAACCAAAATGATTCTATGATTTATTTCACTGACAAGACTGTGGAAAGCCACACACTGTTCCAGGCTAGACCTTGAAGAAGGCCGTACAAAATGGTACTGGACCACACTGCTGGTCAATATTTCTATCACGTGTATTGCACTCCTGAAAAGTACAAGACTTAAGGTAACCAAAAACTACTGATTATTTTAACACTAAATTTGGCAAGCCATTTTGGTTGAAAATGTTTTGCATTTAAAGGCTTTTCATTTTGCCATCATCTAAATTCTTGGAAACTTTTCATTTTAAAATGCACTGGAGTGTAAATACCTAAAAATAAAAACATTTCCGAAATGGAAGAGTTCCTAAAGACAACATTTAATCTAAAAACATCTCCCCTTCGGCTTTTCATTTTCTTCAGGAAATAGTCAATTTCTCACTGTTCCACCTGGGAATCTGAAGGACAATTAGGAAAAATGAGAGAAGGGAGATAGCGACAAACACTTAAACCCTGAGGCATCCAGATTTCTAGGTCCCATGTCATTGAAGGCAGCATGCAAAAAGACCAAATAAAGAGCTAGCCAGTATTACAGCACCTCAAGCAAGAGAAACTGAAGAGTACACAGGTCCCAAGGACCCAAATAAACAGTCTGATGAGTGTCCAAGCAGAAAATCTGCTTTGCTGTTAGGTTGCAGTAACTTTCCATCCTCTTGTTTCAAGGTTAAATCACTCCTACTCTCAATTATCACAAAAGCAGAGATCCTCAACATACCACCTAATTATAGACTCAGATACCCCTAAATATTAGGCCTAACATGCAACTGCCAGAGCTGCGAGAACAGGCAGTTCTCTGTTCAAAAGCCACTTGGCCAGTTGTCAGAAGGCAGAATGTCAGTACCTCCCATTGGTGCATTCCACTGACTTGAAGGTAAAATATGGACAGATTTAAGCAACAGCATTTTTTAAAAAGCTTTTTCAACCTGAAACATTTTCAAACAGCTTAGATTGATGGCTTAAAAACAACCAAAATTTATTTTTCTCATACTTGAACATGTCAGGAAACTACACAGATAATTCATTACAATGAGATTTGAAAGGAAGAAAAAAATCAACATACACATTTTAGCAATCACTCTCTCCTTATGATGTCCATTTCAGCTAAAAATTTGGTCAGCTACCTTTAGTCTTGCCTGAAGAGGGAATAAATATTAGCATAGCAAAAATTTGTGATTTCAATACATCTAAGTTGTACTTGTCTCCTCATGCACATGTGCTTACATCAAAATAGGCTTGTTCACAAAAGATAATTTTCTAGTATCGCTATGCTGGTATAACTTGTAAAACTTACCCATGCAAGTAGACAATCTGAGAGAATCTGTTCAGTAAGACGCACATCATTTTTTCAGTGAGGGTAGAAACGTAATAGAGTAACATCAGACACCTTAGACCTCAGTTCTCCAACCCACGTGAATTTCCTCTCCCTTACAACTTTTCCAAAACCAAGTTAAAAGGGTTATTTACCTGCTCTCTCTGCAACTTTACAAGACTTAAGTTAGAATTGCCACCTCCACATGGATGGACACTACTGGCTATTAAGATGTGCATACCCTACAGTGGTGTAATTAAGGAAGCATTAAGATGTTTTCACCAAAGGACAGTTCATTCAGTGCAGCTGTACTTTTTTTTTCAGCAGGTTAACTACTTGGCAGCCCTTGCATGTCCTAGAGTCAATCTTCGTCTAAAGGATGGAGGTGAGTGGGCAGGAATGGGTAGTTCATCTTCTTGTCTCTCATTTATTACCACATCACTCAGCACCACTGCTGACCTGCCTCACCTTGGAAACAGGGATCATAGGCTGCTAGGACCAGTGGGACAAGATGGAAACAAATTAGCTTTGAAATAAATCTACCTAACAAATGATAAAAATATTCATGGCACAAAGATATGCACATAGTCCAAATATGTTAAAAGCAAGCTGTTATTCCATTTACTCCCCTGATTGCTTCCTCCCCTCCCACTAAATGGTTAAAGTAGTGGTAATTGTTCAGTCAGCAGTAGTTACATGTAGTTATAAACAAAATTATTGCACTTAGTCTTCAGCTTGAAACAGCAATCACTTCAGAAGGGAGAGCTAGCTTAAAACTGGAAAATGTCACACTTTGTCCTGACATAGGGGCCATCACAGTTCGAAACCCTTCTGTATGATAATCTATAGTTTACAATGGCAATGGCATCAGTCGTTAACAGATCTTGTCACCTTGTTTATACATCTCTGCCTGATCCTGAAGCAGCAATGGGAGGTCATTAAGAGGAGAAAACAGTGAAGGACAGTTTTACCTTAAAGTAAAGGACTGTAAAAAGTTCAGAGGAAAAAGATGACTCAATCTCCAGTCCCTTGCAACCAGTGCGTGTCCTGTGCAATGGTGGTGTGTTCTCTCTTCACTCAAGTCCACTTCCCACACAGGACAGTCAACAGCTCAAATAGTGATCAGTAGAGGAGCAAAAGGGAAGAAAACCATGGGGTAGCAGAAAACACTACAGTTCACTCTCTCTGAGGATAGAAATTACTGCTGGACGGGACGGGACTACAACTATTCAAAAAAGTAGGAATGCAATTATTTTCATGCACTGAAGAAGCTCCTAAGAGCACTCCCTCTTGTATACCTGGATTATTATTACCGTCACAAGTACTGGCTATGCCTACAGTGTATAGCTGACCGCTGGTGAAACCCAAGGTGACATCCCAGTCAGCATCAATAAAACTATCACTCAGCACCAGCAGCTTCATAAACTGAAACATAGGAGGCTGGACATTGTCAAGTCAGCTACAAGAGAGAACGGCAATAACTCATCTCTGACATTGTAATTCCCCAAAACTCAGGGAACTTAGATTTTGGGACATGAGACAAAAGTAGCATTTGTTTCTTTGCTAAGGTTCTTCCTTTTCTCTCCATGCACCCAAATTCCCCCATTGACATTTTTTACCAAGTATCAATAATGGCAAACTACTACTGCTTCCCTTGAGGGAAGCACAGGGTCCCTTCCCAGGCTCTTCCACACAGCCCAAGCCATCTACAGGGCAATCTCTTGGAAATAACTCCATGGCAGCTACAAGAGAGCATAAAAGATTAATCAGGTGCAAAATGGAGCTATATATACAATTTGGCTTCTGCATTACAAATCAGATGAATCCTGAGCAGGAGAATGAACTTCTCAAGCAAGTTTAAATATGCTTAGATCTGTGATTGATAGATATGAATGGCTGCTTCATAACTGTATGGTGACCCTATTCATACTCTCTCCTCTGACAACAATTCCCGAATAAATTGCCCTGACTGACAAAGACATAATAAACAACATTACTCTGGAAACCCACTCACTTAACCCTTACCTCCACGACTGTGCTCTAGTTAAATTACTAGGCAAAGTAGTCTATTAGTGATTAATTTTGGTGACTTAATCATTTTTATTTTAGAGAAATAAAGGCTGCAATGCATAATGATAAATTCCTTTTGATTTTAAGTCACCCATCATCTGAAAAAATACTTTAAAAAATGTCTAAAAACATTTTAGACATTTAAAAACATTTATGCTCTTCCTTCATTGTGATTCAGCAACTCCTGAAATACGTTCAGAAACACATTTTGGATGAGTAGAGATTTTGTTAGGAATAAAAGTCTGAGAAGATCAAAGCAGGTAATGGCAGAAGGTGATTTTAAACCAAAAAAAAATGTCAGTTCTGAAGTTGCTATGTAGGATCCAGAGGTCAAACTCATTGTTACTTCTTTAGCATTTTTCTTGCCTATAGTTCAGTTACATCTGAACCTCATGTGGAAAAACACACCCCAAAAACAGTTTCCTGTACAAATCAAAACAATCGTGTTAAAACAAATTGAAGGGGCAGATAAAAAGGGAACAGATTACACATCTAAAGTGTGAGTTGTTCTTTTCAATCAAGAACTAGTTATCACGGGTCCAATTCACTTCTGCTTTTGACCCCAGCAGGAATAAAAGTTATCTTAGTGGAACCCTGGCAGCAATTTGGCTGAAGTTTCAGAAAATCAGAAGAGACAGCTTAGTACATTCTTAGCTGTGCTGGCTTCATAGATTTTCAAAATCCTTTTTTTTAAAGGAGAGAAACTTGGGGGTTTTTATCCCTCAGGTAAACTGCTATGACCCAGTCAATATTTGGTAAGGAAGCAGCTGTACCAAGCAAGGAATTGATTTACATATTCACTGTTATTACCTTAATAGCACTTTAAAATAATTGGGCAGTGCAAATTTAATACATAGAGAGGATTGCTGTTAGCACAGTTAACTGAGGTAGCAATTATTCTTTGTTACTGTCAGGCAAGAAAGCGGAAGAAATGCAGTGCTTCAAGTAACTAAAAGCACATGTGGGGCTACAATTGCCCCTGTCTCCCAGTACTTGTAATAATGCTTCTGTGACTTTCTCTAGTATGGCCACATCTCACTACTATACTGGCTAGAAATAAGCAGCTGTGATTCAACACACTTAAACAAGTTGACCAGCGTAAACGGTATGTGAAAGGATTAAACACAGGATAGACAGACAAACTGCCCTCTGACAAAGCAGTTTATTTTGCTTTGAGCAAATTAAGTAGAATCAAGCAGAAGTCATGGTGTTTGTGTAAATTGAAGACAAGAAGCTAGGAGTTGAAATCTCATCTGTGAAGGCTGTAGTGTGAAAAAGCACAGCTGGAAATGCAGCTTTTAGCTCAATCCAGAAATCCTTTTTAGAGCACTGAGCAGGAGGACAAGTTCTTGAAGAAAACTGGCACTAGCAAAAGGGCCTGTGAGGAAGCAAAGGCAGAGGCAGGCAGGGCCACCCCACATTGCTACTCCACAAGGTGTCATCTCCAGTCGTCATTTCTGCCCACTTAAAACTCAGTGCCAGGCAGGAAAGATGCTATACTGTCTGTCTGTAGCATGCCAACAGTTCAGTTTGTCTTTCATAAAAATAGTTGCCAAATAGTAACATTCCTGAATTTAAATACATGTCTAATCAGTTAAATTAGTACATCTCAGAGCTAATGTCCAGTCTATTTTTCCTCAGAATAATCCCAGGCATATTGCTAACATGGCCTCACTGGCCCTGAACTGCACAATAAATAAACTGGGGGCAGGGGGAAAGAAGTGTTTTCCCCATGGTCCAGCACACCAACAAAGAATCAGAAAAAGCATACTTTCCCCCACAGTCCAGTGAACCTACATTACATGATGCTATAGCAAGCCTGAAACAAATGAAGAAACTCTCTCCTTTTGTTGAATCAGCTCTAGATATCAGGCAGATATTATGAATAAATATTTACAAAGTTCTCAGTCTTTTATCAAACCATCAGGGTCTAGCCTTAGATAATGTAACCATCAAAAATAATTAAAAGCTAGTAATTACTTCCACTAGTTGTTACTTGTCCTCTTCAAACCCTGTATACGCTTTACTTCATCAGCATAAATGCCTTAAATTAAGGTGTGCTAATAAGAAATAAGCTTCCTCGTATTTTATTTAGACTGGTATCATAGAAGATTTTCCTATTTGGGTCTAATCTTATGGCTCTGGCTTTTAGCAAACTTAATTCATTTAAGGTGTTAATTGTGCTTTAATCTCTTGGAGAGCATCCACACTTGAGTTACCAGCTAACTAAAGCACTTTCAACAAGAAGCTAGTTAAATTGGCACATGTTCGGTATGCAAGGTAAATTGTACATGTCCTTACACAAAGCCTGCGAGTCATTGCCTTTATTATTTACTCCTCTGTCAAGTCTTTTCCCTGGTCTCACCAATAGAAAAATATGAACCACAGGGACTAAATGTAACTCAGGGCAGAACCACTCTTGTTAGGACTGACCTGTGTGGTGCTGAGTTGCTGTGGCTCTCACTGAAACCACTCAGGGAAGAGAGACCCATCAGTGGTCTCTGCATTTACATGTTGGAAGTGGCAGAGCAGCGGGCAAAGTGGGATGCTGGGCTGGATACAGCACCAGACCCAGATTTCCTCCTTAGAAATTAAGCTAAATATGATTCTAGGGCACAGCCAGCACCATGAAAAACATTATTTCTACAATTCCCCTTTACCCATCTGTAAAGTGTTGTGTTTTGGAGTTTTTTTCTGGCTGCCTTACAAATGCTAAACAGCACGGAATACAGATGATAAAGCTCCAAGCAGACTACACAGATTGTTTGCCAAATAATGCACCTTATGGACTGGCCACATTAGCGCAGCAAGGAAGGAGAGGAGAGTGCTAGCAAGGCATGAATTATATATGCTGCATACTCAGTTCTGTAATTGCACTTAAACTATTTGCTTTCTCTATTACCAATGGAAATAAGCAACATAAAATTGTAGGGTTTAGTAAGAGCATATTTTGTTTCACATGGAGGAATATTAAGTCATAGGTACAATAAGAGTATTAACTAGCCTTACATTTTCTAGATGCTGTAACTTCAGGCATAAAAGTTTAACAGTTTTTGGCAACACTATTGAATTACTCTGGCAGGTGAGTAGTTCACAACTAGCCAGGCATTTCAGCATATTGCAGGCAGTCGGCATGTACAAAGAGCAAAGAACACAGAATTTCAGTACACTCCTTGCTTCATTGGAAAACCATTGCAGTGAGACAGTAAGTAGCCGCCTTATGGTGCTCTCCATTCTCTCTTCTCATCTTTTAAAGCTGAAAGTCCCTTCATTATCCACAGGGGGCAAGGCTAGCAACTGATATAAACAAAACATTCCTCTGTGTTGGGACAGTAAATACAAAAAGTCAGTGCTAAATTTAGAAACACAAAAGGAATATTGCTAGCTAAACTAGTTCAGCTACCACATGTTCCATGCATCCCTTGCATGGGATAGATGGTCTCCTGAGGACAGTCAAGCATGAGAGTCAGAGACTGTCATTTGTCAAATCGCTGCTGCATTTGCTGAGGAGGTAGCAAGCATATCATGAACAATGGAGAGGATTTCAGTAAGGAAACAGCTTCCTTGTCACAAAAAACAAGACGGGAAGCCTTCAGCCTGGCATTTCAGAGGTACCTCTATACTCTGCCACCTGTGCCCTTTACATCTAACCCAAAGGCTTGCTCTCCCATTCCCAGCACCCTTGCTAGCTTGTCCCTGTGTTCCCAGTACAAAAAAACCTTTCACTAAAACAACACAACAAACCCTCACTCACATATAGGAGAGCAGACTCCCTGGAGAAAGCTATACCAGATCAGCCTTGAAGGGCTGGGGAAAGAGGAGAGGTCAGAACTCTAAAGACAAAAAGTCACTAGGATTATTTTCTTAACAAAAAAGTATTTTATCTGATTTTTATCCTAAAAAACAACAAACAAAACCCCACAATGCTAAAAGTTCCTCTAAATAAATGAACAAACACAAGAGCTGGAGGCAGTCACCCAGCATGGAAAATGAGCTCCAATCCTGGAAAGTTATCAAACAGAACAGAAAATAGTCTTATAATTGGAAATGTCAGGCAACCCTAGTAAAAAGTGAAGCTTCCAGTCCCACCTGTAATCACCACCACTGCACTCTTAATAGGTTTTCTACAATTACACACAGATGGTGAGAGATGGTGTAATCTTCTGCTGATGCTAGTAGTTACATATTTTGTTTAACAAAATGCTCAGGCAAATTAAGGTCACTCCTGTAGATTTCTCCTTTATCTCTTAAAGATCACACATCAGAGGGCAAGATGTAGCAGACATAACAGTGTACAGACAAACTCTTAAGACAGATAATAACTTTTGGTTTATTTTACAATTTTACATTACCTATTGTTCTAGTGTATTCTGAAAGATGCTGTTAAAATTTATTTTACTGCAAATGACAAATTTTCCAAGGATTTCATTTGGGAGAAAACACAAAGGAAAAACAAAATCATCTTATGTACAACCAGGGCATGATGAGAGACCATTTTGAAACAAGTTGGGTATAAATAGACTTTTCCTTCTGAGAAACAAATCTAGAAAGACATTTTAGAAAAGCCCTTTTGTGTTTTTAAAATAAATTGCACTGTGCTCAGAATGCTTTAAGGAGGTGTTTGGGTTGAAATCCATACTTTGCCAGAGTTGATACTCAAATATTAAAGTAGCGCCACTTTTCACAGCAAAGCCTTATCTAATTCCCCATAAAATTTGCACAAAAATGATTTCTTTTATAATAATTCTAAAATGTTTCCTTCTTCCAATATTAAAGAACATAATTTACACAGAGAAATTACTTGTAGGAGTTCTTTATTACCTCTACATTGTTTTCTTCTTTTTAAACACGAAAAATTTCATTTGCTCCTGAGACACTAAAAGGTAGCTTAATTTTTTTGAAGACAAGTTTGCAAATATTTTTAATCTAAAAAGAGGCGGTTTCACTATATAAAAACTAGATGAATGCTTGTAATTGCCACTACAACAACTTCATGTTAAGTGACAGCTAATACAAGATGATATTTAAGGTTAAAACTATGCAACTAGTTGCCTGAAAACACTTAACCATCCACTTCACTAACTGTAGAAAGCATGAACTACCTGTTTAAATCATTCTGGAAAGAGATGACACTATTTAGCTACCGTTAAAATTTCAAAACTTGTATTTTATCTAATTTATACTTAAAACTTTTCCTGTAAGAGTATTTGAAATATATGATCTCTTAAACCTTGTTGAAACTTCACAAGATAACACAAGAGACTAAAAAGAGGTTAAATTCTTGTGTTAGAAGTGTTCTAATAGCATCCTGTGATAAGATAAAGTCACTATAATTAAAGGGAATTTTGTTGCACACTTACTCGTTGATCAACTATTCATGAGAAGAGACAGCTAACAAAGCAAACAAGAGACACTCAAGGAAGAAAAGATCAAAGGAACACATTTTGCTGAGGGATACGCTTTAGTTTAGTGATAGGCCTGGCAGTGCTAGGTTAGTGGTTAGACTTTATGATCTTAAAGGTCTTGTCCATCTATAATGATTTTGTTATTCTGTTATTTTGAGTACTGCTAAACCCCAACAAAGATATGGCTTTCCTCTTAGTTAAATATCCAGATGGGGAAAAAATAAAATTACCAAATTTTTCCAGACTGAGCAAGTGGAAACTTTGCACATCCCTCACCATACCACTTCTTTTCCTGGTGTTTCTACAAACCACTAATTACCACACTCAAAGAGAGAGAACAAAGAACTACAAACCTGAACTGAGAAACAGCTGCTTTTGAATTCAACACTGTTCTCTCATCAAAGTCCCTTAAATGAAGTTAGCATGAGAAGAGGCAAGTAATTATACTCATTATGAAAAAATAAAAAACAACATTTAGTCAGATATTAAAACATTACCCTTATGGTTTAAGAGAATAACAGCTTTGCCTGCTAAACACCTTCAAGCTTACACTACACATTCCTGGAAAGAATAATCCCACACGACAAACAAACAAATGTTAAAAAAAAAAAAAACAAAAATAGGATGCTTAGAATTAGTTCAATTCACTAGTCTTACAACTGATCCTAGAATGGAGTAACTTCTGTGGAGTAAACAACTCTCTCCCATTTCCTACAACTTGGGTAAGATTAGTCCCTTTCATTCATTTGAATTAGCACAATATAAATGACAGAGTGCCTTTATTCTCAAAATTATTTAGTTCATTTAGAAATACTTTAGTTAAGCAGGGTAAGAGAAAGAAGATCACAATCAGCTACAGGAATATTTAATCTTTGATTGCAAATTCATTCAAAATTTCCACCTTTGAAGTCCACCACACTGGGTTTACGGTTTTCCCTTCTATTGCAGTACTTTCTTTTTTTCTTCCCCAAGACACAGCAAGATACCCAGCCAATGAGTATCTTTTCTCCCAGACATCATAGAAACTGGTGTTTTCTTGTGTTTCTACAGGCATTATTATTATTACTTTCTTTAAAAACATAGTATTCCACAAATTTTAAATACCTCTTTGCACTCTTCATACCTCACAAACATTGTTGCAATAATCACATCACGTAATAAAAATCACATTGTTGAACAATCAGGAGAGTCAAGTTTGAGCAGTCACAAACACCACTGTGCACAGCGTATTGCTGTGCTAACAGAGTTAACATTACAGCTCAGAGCAAAGCAGCCATCAGTCTGTAGCCCTTAAAGAAGATGGACTTGCATAAAAGAAAAGGGCTATCAGGCTTTTAGCTTGACAGCATTTGCTAAACCAAAAGCCTCAGTTAGAGCAGATAGCAGCAATTTGGATATGTTAAGGTTGTGGTAACTTTCATTTTGTCTCATTTCCAGTGATGGTTTACACCACTGTTTGTTGCAGTCAAAAACCTCTTCCTAACAAAAACTTTTCTATCTAACTTGCTTCATCTAGCTTGAAGTTTAATTATACACATCCAAGACTCTTTCTGACCCGAAATGCAACACCTTCTAGGCAACCCCAAGTGTGTACATACTAAATAGCCTTGTCAGCCAGGAACAGCAGTCAGTCTGAGCTATAAGGAAAAACTGTGCAGAAGTGTCTAGGCTCAGGTTGAAGAGCTGCAAAAGTCATCGAGAGTCTAAGTGCAAAAAGGTGAGGGAAATGCTTGGTCTAATTAGTAAATGAGAGACCTGAATAGGCAAAAAGAAATAAAGGAGACTATTCTCCCTCTCCTGGGACACATGCAGACCAAAGATCAGCATGACACCAGCAATCTTTGTACCAAATTTCTTCAAATTATTATGCAGAATCAAGGTTCAGACTCAAGTTTCAAAAAAAGTTTTCTGCAAAGATTGCATCTGTAATGCTATTTTAACGGTGGTTAACCAGGACCACACTCTCACTACAGGTCAATTTGCTGGCTTAGTCTTTGCTAATCACACTTTCCATAGAGGGCTACAAGACAAAAAAAAAAAGTTGAATCCCTTCAGTGGAGTATTAATCCACCTGCTACATTACCTCTTGGAGACCCATTCTCGGCACCTTTTGTCAGCAATAGTTCAGGTCCCCAATGTCAGAAAGGTTTTTAATTGATTAGTTATATTTATTATGAAAGCTTTCACTGAAAACTTCATATTTTGGGACTTGAGTTCACAACCATATGCAAGACTTCCTCTTTGCTATTATAAAAGTGGTATTTCTGGATAACTAAACATGTAGGAGAAAAGAATAAAACTAGAATAAATTTGGTTTAACTAAGAAGAAAACGGAAAGAATTAAAAATAGAGATCAGCATCATTCATCCAGCCACAGGTCAATTTGCTTTGCTTAGTGTGTGATAGAATAAGTCTCATCTTCCTTTTGTTTTCACTTCAGGATTCTACACATACATTAAATATTACAAGTAAAAAAAAACTAATCCTTTCTTCAGCAGTGAAAACAAGGCTCTTCATGGTTACTTTTCAGGGGTTTAAATAGGACAGCGCAAGGTGAAGAAGAGCTGCACAAAACTTGCTGACAGCATTTTGACCTAATTCTCTGAATTTTTGATTTTGAAGGGACTACACTACTATTTAAACTCCCAGAAGCACAAATATCAAACTTTAGAAAACAAACCTCAAACATTAAACTGTTTAACCTGAACAAGATTAAGTGGAATTTTGGAATAAATCCTTCTTGTGTTCAGGATGGCTAATGCAAACAGAGGGTTTGATCTTAGAGTTAAAAAAGGTGCCATTAATAGGCAAATACAGCAAAATTATTTTTTATAATTACTTATGAAGTGCAGACTTCTGAAGCGCAGACTTCCTTCTGGCCTGCTCATACACCTCGTCAATGCCAAGATCTCTTGTACCTACACAATTTTTTCCAGGTTTTGGTTTTTTTTTTTAGAAAAGTCCAACTGACCCAGTCATGAAGCTCAAAGCATGAGAAAGAACACTCGGTGCAAGCATAAACAAAACATGACCTCTCTGCCTGGACTCATGTTGAACTGGAAAAGCCCTCCTTTCAGAGTGGGCAGTGGGGTAGCTGGAAATCAGGACATGGCACAACTATACATATTTTTCTAAAAAATTCTCTCTTTCTAGATTTTTTTTTAAACGGAGATTCCACACACAACCAGCAACTTCCTCTCTGATTAAGAACTTGTTTCTAACCCAGGTTTCAAACTAAGAGCCTACATCTCACTTATGCTTGGTTTATGCTCCTTTCTTTCAGTCTGTTCTTCAAATGTAGGAACTCCTATTGATGACTTCATGGGGGAAGACTCCTTGAAGGGTTTAGTTTCTTTCCCAGAAGTCACACTGAGTACGTGCAGAGAAATGGTTATCCCAGCATCAAGTAAGACTCCTGTCCAACAACAAACATGTTCCCTCATTTACTATACTTCTTCCTGTATCATGTACTACAGTAACAATTACCATATTCAGTTCAGCATTGGCCAACCATGACAGTGACCTCCGAGAAAGATAAAAGGTAAATTACTTCAATGTACTCTGAACAACAAAAATCATTCAAATTGAGAGAACTGGAGCTACCCATGTTGATTTTCATGTAAAACCTACTGAAGTTGGAGAATGTCCTGGTGACCTCATTTGGCCCTGGGCTCCAGCTTTAAACAGCTGCATAGCAAAATGAGCCACAGTAATTATTTGAAGTCACTACAACTGGAAGATGCCCCAATGAACACTTCCAAGGCAAGCAGCTTATCACCATCCTAATATGCCTGTTGGGGAACCAACAGAGCGCCAGCCACAGAACCTAAAGGGTTTCACAAACCCTTCAGCCAAAGGGTTGCACAGAAGTCCTTCAAAACTGAATAAAATTGAACCAATGTTATTCTGAAGCCTCTTCTTTCAGCTCTGACAACTTCAACCATCACATAAGATTCCAAATGACACTGGATACAATACATAATATAGAGATGCAAGCATGATTTTGAGCATGCAATATTTCTTTCACAACCAACCAACACTCCCCTCCTCCTCCCAGCACAGCAACTGCCAGAGCATTCAGACCTGGTCAGGAGTCTAACAAATAGCTCACTGCTATGAAAGGTGAATCCCATTTGGGTGCATGAGAGAAAAATGGTTATAAAGTAACTTTAGCTTTAAACTCAAAGTGTAGTGTGGAGAAATAAAAACAATAAGTCTGTAAAAAAAAAATCTTCATACCAAATACAAATGACTCTTTCAGGTGATTATAAACATAATTGGTGAATTGTGAAGACCATAAATAATTTCCAGGGTTGTAGGACTATCATAATAAACCACGAGAGCAAAATTGATGTGGGATATGATGTCACCACTACCATGAAATCTATTGATAGTCCACTTCACTGTGCTGCTGTATTTATGTTTCTATAATACATGGTTCCATTTTAATGGAAAAACAATTTTACTTAGCAGAGAAATATAACTTGAAAATCGAGGTCTCTCTCCTGGCACTTACACATTTTGTACCTCAACTTCTATATTACCCAGAAACTACACCAATACAACATGTATTGATATAAGGTCTTGCTGACAGCATATGAAGACCTTGACAGTTAGCTCTGGAGTATTTAAGTGACAAGATGCCTGTCCCAACATGGCTGAGATCACCTTTGTTTATTCTTCTTTTCTGTCTTAAATTTCTCTCTGAACCTTTCAGAGAGCAGGACCTATCCATACCCCTCAGTCAATGACTCTACAATTTGCTGCAACAGCACCAGCACCTCCTTAATCTGCTTTGTCTCTTTTCAATTGTTCATAGTTCCCTAGACTCTTTGTTTTGCCCATTTTCTCTCTTCTTGCAATTGTTGACAGACTGGTTGATGTTCTGGGCCACTGAGTCCAATTTTATTTCTATCACGTTTGCAGCATCCCAGATCACTAGCTATGGGCACTTTAAAAGATAGCATCAGGAAACAGGAGAGCTGTACTGACTGTAGCAGTAATTGAGGAGCACTCCCTCTTTGTAATGCAATGATCAAGTTTAGAGACAAAACCTCAGAGGCACGGTGCTTAACAGCAGAGGATATGGTCATCACCTTGTATACGTGAAGCACCCTAAGGTCACCACATTGAAGTGTACTTTGTTTCAGTTTCCCCATCTCTCCTCTTCTACTGAATGTACTCCTCTCACAACCATGAGGACTTTTTTTTATAATAATCAGTATTTTTATAACTCTTTTCTCTCCATAGGCAATACTTTGTTTTCTCTTCATACCATAGAATGGTTTGGAAGGGACCTTAAAGGCCATCTTATTCCAACTCCTCTGCCATGGGCAGAGATACCTTCTATAAACCAGGTCACTGAAACCCCCATCCAAACTGGCCTTGAACACTTCCAGGGATGGAGCATCCACAGCTTCTTTGAGCAACTTGTTCTAGTGCCTCTTATTAAACTGTTCAAAAAAAACTGAACCAGAACAGGCAAAGATACTACTCCAAACTGCTGCACAGAGATTGTGAAAGCCCTGTCTTGCAGCACCATAGAGAGATTAATCTCCTTTTTGTGCCTTTAGTGAAAGCCAATGTGAGAAAGTAGGATTAATGCATACCATAATATTAAAAAGGAACAACACAGAAAGGCAACAAGGAAAAGGTTTCACACATAGTGCCATGGCTACTCTATACCAACAGAGTTTTTCTCCCATAAACATTGGCAAAAGTGTGCAAGCTGGCACAGAGCTCATACAATCACAAGAGGGTTTGTTGACAGTGTAGCTTTACCATGCCCTAAAGGTCAAAGGCTATAACAGGACACTTTTTTGCCCACCTGAAAGTTCTCGCACATTGGTGTAACACCTGGTTACAGACATCAAGATCTTGTTTCGTAGACCCCTTCTCATCTCCTGGTCACATTTTGTCATAGAACCCAATTCTCCCCTGAAATAGCACCAGGACACCATTAACAAGAGTGGCAGGGGGTTAGCAGTACGCTCTGACCTTTTTCTCAGCTGGCTTCAAAGTCACAACAGCCAAAATGACTGTTCTCTTGCTGCACAACAGCACCTACGGGAAGCACAAGCACACCACATTTGTGGTAAATGAAGGGACATTTCTTAGGAAGGCCACAAAGACAGTAACCACCTACAAGAGCTGCCTCCTTCAGATAAGCCTGGTTCTATCAGACATACTTTTGAGGAATGGTGAGTTCCATATACATGATCAGAAAAATGAATTAAAGCAGAAATACTATCTTTGTGACTATCATTTATGATCTACAGTTGTTTCTTCAGCTTCAGACAGACAGAAATTATAGATCCCAGGAAATATAATCAAATCTATTACCCCTTTGAGGACATGTACTTCAGTTATTACCATTTACTCCTGTTTTGGAGATCGTCAGTATACTGCTTACCAAAGGAAATTTTTTCTCATTACCTATGTTTTAAGTGCTGCTCTATCAATTATCTTTTCATAGTTGAACCCCAGTAAACTTTTATCATGCCTTCTCACTTCCCTTTCACCACCATAGCCAATCTTACATGCTAATTAAAAACAGGGTATGTCAAATTGCATTTTATTTTTTTAACAAGGCAATCTTTTTTTTTTCATTTGCTTGCTTACAAGTTACTTCATAAAGAGGCTATAAAGTTGCATGACCTTCAACACCATCAGCTCTACCTTCTGTAGCGGGAGAAACAAGCTGCCTTTTCCCCTTTCCCATCCACATACTACAGAAATCAAATCTAGACCAGTAAAAAGTTGCCAGCAACTGACAGCTTGCTGCTTCAGTTTTGTGCCTCTGTTTCTAGCTCTGGGCTTTATTGCAATAAAGATTCTGGTTTTCTCCCTCTTCTCTGTAACCTCAGAGCAGCTCATGCCTGATTCACAATTCCCTGTTTTCACCTTTCTCTTGATTTAAATTCTAAGCATAGCTGATCTCAGCATTAAAGAACACATTTGAGGAAAAAAAATACTTTCAATGGAGTACAGGCTCTTTAAAGAGTAAAATTTCCAATTACTGGGGAAGCAATAGAAATATGTATTTTCTCAGGTACATAACTTGAGGGACAAGTATAATAGCTGACCCATAACACCAAGTAGGTTTTGAACTCTATGAGGCTGAGACACCAGCTGTGGGGTTCCCATGCCCTTCAAAGATACTTCTTGCTATAGACTGAATATGTTGCTTCCGTGATCTCAATGGAGCTGTGTGGTTGGCATAGCTGTTTTCCCTGAATCACTCTCAATTTCAGACCTTGCTGTCAGGCAATAGGATACAGTTAGAGCCAGATACATCTTCAAGTCACAAGACAAGGCCCCCGATGCACATCCAGATCTCTCTCTGGGAGAACTTTTTAAACAGACAAATTCTAACATCTGATTCTACTATATTCATTCTGACTTGATTGTCATGGCTTGACACATTCTGTGAACATCTCCAGGGCCAAGCATGTTTAATAAAATGAAATACATGTATTTCCTAATAGTCCTGTAGCAATTAATCATATTCATACCGAAAATATATGTTCATGTGGCAAATGGAACTGAGAGTCCATATTGTAGTTAGAATGTTGCATCCACAGATTACAAAATTTTTATAGCATCATAACTGCAAATTAGTATTTTTTTCTTCTGCTTCTGATCAGCTAATTGAAGAGGTTATCTATTATAGCAGTCTATTATGACTGTACCATTTGTCTTAATGGCTTCAATGTCCTTGTCTAAAGCTCCATCACTACATAGCAGCTGGTCCAGACAGAACTGCTCATTTAACAAAGTGATCGCAGAAGCTCGTAACTAGGAACAAGAGTCCTTTACTGTGAGACCCAATATTGCTTTTCAACATTATTTCTCAATCTGCTCATGACATTTTTTCCCCCCTCTCAGACCTTCAATTGTCCCCAAATTTCTCTGACATTCATTTTTCCTCACTTTAACTCATTAACTGTGAATATTGTTGAGAGAGTTCCACTATTCCATAGAAACTTCCCAAAGTTATCATACCAGTAATAAATACATCTGCAAACAAAAGACAGCTCTAAGTTACAATATCAGGTCTGCATACTCTCTACTTCTAGAGCCCATCCCAAATGTGCCTGAATTTGTAAGTGGTACTTCAGTTGATCAAAATTCCCATTCTACATGTTTTTAAAGCTTCTAGCATTCTCACCAGCTGAAGTTTACTCACAAAGTTAGTAAATGAAGTTAGTTGGGAATTATTTACCTCTATGAAATGGGACAGGTTCTGGAGTAAGTCTGGTCAGCAACACTCGCTTATCTGAATCCAAGCATACTTCCATCACTCAGAAATGGGTGATGACTTGTCCCTAGAGGTGCCACTCCTAAATGAAACATGAAGGACAAATTGCAGACAGTTGTCACAGGTATAACCTTGTAATACTTTTCACATTAATTTAGTCTGTTCAGACTTCATGGCTCCAGTGGTCTTTATGCAGCTTTACTGGCCCTTTGACCCCAAAACCTGGCTCATGTTGCAAGACTTGTCAGGTTGATTCTTAGCCTGCAAGGTAGAACCACATGCACTCAAGTACGGTTCGCTGCAATCTCATTTTTCTACAAAAGATGTTAACAAAATTCCACATAGTAGATGTCAAAGATAAAGCTCTGAGGTAGATGAAACTAGGATGTGCAGGCACAGCTAAAGAGAAACAGTTCCTTCTTCCCACCCCTGCTCTGAGTTTGCAGCAATCGGCTCCAGCAATCTCTCTTGGGAGAAATCCCTCATCTAGCATATATTATGGGGAGGTTTCAAGAAAGCACAGTGTTACCCTCCTGTTTTTTGAGTTGGCCCAACCACTTTACCATCTGAAAGTAAAATCTTCCCCCTGGACTCCCCCAGCTCTCAGCCATGTCCACTCACTCTCAGGCTGCATGGGTACACAGAAGTAGAAAGCAGCAGGGGACAAGACTCCTCTCCAAAGAGCTTAATCATTTTATTCACACCAAACTGTTGTTAAGCAGTTTGTGGTTCCCCCTGGAGGAGACTGTTTCCCAATGGTGGTTTCTGTGGCATGGTGAAATACAAATAAAGATAATTATCAGCTTAAGACACTCAGGCTGTAGCAAATATTTTTCCATAGGATAGCCTTTAAAAACTGTTCAGGCAGACAATACTGATTGTAACTCAGACTACCAAAATAAGGAATGTCCTTTTATAACCTCTGGCTAGTTTATTCTGTCACTTAAGTTATATTTCATCAGTATTATTTCCAGGATTTACTAAGCTTTTGCTTCCTAAAGAGAGCTTAGAACTCAGAAGAAAACTTGGCAACATAGAAGAAAATATTCATCATATTAGGTAAAGCTATTCTTAGTGCACACATGTAATTTCTAAGCAGTGTAAATCACAGTGTTCTAAAGTACTTAATAATAAAAATGGCAATCCAGTAGGAAGTTTCTACCTTGACAAAAAATCAAGGAATCAAGGATAAGCCTAGATTTTGTGTGGGAAAATAAATAAATAACATAACATAACAGAGAGACACTCAAATTGTGATACCTAAGTACATTTGTTCTCTTAAACAA
Organism: Colius striatus; assembly: GCF_028858725.1. NCBI lineage: Eukaryota > Metazoa > Chordata > Aves > Coliiformes > Coliidae > Colius > Colius striatus. The sequence goes on from NC_084761.1 coordinate 31,944,364, forward strand.
AGTGATTATCATCACTGGGTGAAGAGTATGGTAGTCTCATCTTCAGAAAACAGCCCATAAGAGTGAAGTGGCAGGACAAACAGGTTAGAGGATGATAGTGCCCCTTCACAGCTTCAGCTGCCAGACGACAAAGCATAGCTGACTAGGCACTGCACACGAGGCTTTAAGAACAAAGCTGAAGAAGAAAATTTCAAGAAATAACTACCAAGATGAATGTTATCTTAAAAGTTTAGTACAGAATTACATCCTTACACAAACTCCTCCTTTCTTCAATTATTTATGTATAAATGGCTAAGTATTCTCCCAGTCACAAGACACTTACAAGTGAGCAGGGACTCATCTGCACAGATTGCTCACCCATTCTTATTCTAAAAACCTAAAGCTCTTAGCATGATGTCATACATGAGGGCTATCAATAGTAGGCTCTGACTGCAAACGACAAATGCCTTCTCCTTTGCCACCTTGGTCCCATATTAATAAGATATTTTTATCTTGAGGGCAGATTCATTTACCCTCAGGAAGTCCACACAGACAGCAGTAAATTGTACCCTGTGTCTAGACCACAAAAGGCAAGGGATCATACTTGTCTGGTCAATTACATGAGAGAAATGGAGCTCAAATGCCCAAACCCAAAGTGACGATAGAGAGGCTATCTGATTAAATAAATCATTAAGGAAGAACCACATTTTAAAATGTGTCCCCCACACACCTTTTTAACTTCTCATTGCAATTTATTATTTGGAAGCTAGGAAAAGACCAGGTTGTGGCCCTCAGCAGCCACAGCAGATATATATTACGGAGAGTATGCTTAGGGTGACAGTTATAAACACACTGTCTACAGAAAAACACTTCATTTACAAAATAGATTTGACAGCTTGGTTTGTTTGCAATGCAGAGCATTCCTCCCAAACCCCCACATGGCCCTGTGAGCCTTGATTACTTCTTTGATGCCAGATCTTCCATAGAGACCTCTGAAATGGAAGTGATGAATGAGGTCCTGTCAGGCTCCATTCCCTGGGTGGCCTTGAATCCATCCAGTTATCTGTTACACTGCCAGCCCTGACAGTGATGAACACAATGCAGGCAGCTGACAACACCCTTATTCATTACAAAAAGAAAAAAAAGCCAAAAAAAAAGAGATATATGGGAAGAGGTATGTTCATCACCCTTCAATGCTTCACTCATCTACACTACCTTCAGAGGACCTGCTTGGGGAAGAGATGATGAAGTCTGTTTGTACAATTATGTGGAACAGGAGATCCAACATCCCTCAGCTCCATCTACTAAAGTAGAGCATCAAACTGCACAGATTCTGGCATTTCTTTTTATTTCTTTAATTAAATTGTCTGCGGTTCACATTTATTGCAAACATGCATCCTGATGGGTCTGTCACATGCACAATGGTCACACAGTAATCTGATGACACTTCTATTTTCACATGTTGTGGACATGGTGTCTCTGCTAAGCAAAGAAGTATTTCACAAAAGGATGAAAGCTGGGAAGAACTGCTAACCTGGACTGTTGCAATTATGGCAGATTACCGAGCAGCCTTGTTTTCTCCATAATCCTAACACAGAAGGAAAAACTCCTATATGTGACTTTCTTTTCTGGGTATTACCTTTTGTTTTGCCTCCAGCAAATTACCTGAACCACTCAGTGCCCTGCCTGTTGCCTTATGTCATCACAACTGAATCATACGAGCTCACAAACAAGTTTCTTCATTAATGGAGACTGGCATGGCAGTTTATATCACCTGCTAGAGCCATCACACTCTTCTGAGACCAAGCAAGAGACACAAAACATTCAGAAATCATACAACACACAGAGCTTGTCATCTTTCACCCAGATGGATGCCACCTCACCTTACTCTTTCCTTGTATACTCCTCAAATTAAAAATGTCAGTCACACATGTCTGAATTTATACCTTAAACAAAATGCACACCACAGCACTCATGTTCCAGAGTCACAGGAGTCTCACCCATAAGGCAGGCTGAAAAGTTTCTGTCCAAACCACTATGTAAGAAAACTAGGGTTTGGGGCTTTAAACAAAAGTATTTTTCTATCTTTTAATTTTCCACCACTGACACAAATAAACCTCAAAACATTGACGTGCATCATCCTTCATATGCCACTTATATGGTTTATTTTTAAAAAGGCCAACCTGGTTATTTCCTGTCCTTGTTATGACTCAGATTTCCCAGGCGCTCTCTCACATACTGTATCACAAAAAGCTTATATTACACTGGAAACGGAGGCATTGAAAAATAATTCTAAAACAAATATCATTTCAAACAAATACTTGCACTTCGATTTTGCCCAGAGCTCACAATTTTCACAGAAAGTTTAAATGAAATGGTTTCGCTTATTTTCCTTTTCCCAGAAGGGAGAACTTTCATAATATGAGATTTAACCAATTGACACTAACTATTTAAATGTAGACATTTACTTTTAATCAGCTACCTAAGCTCTGTCTATAACCACTGTAAAGAAACATCTCCAAAAGCAAATTGCCTCTTAGAATCCATTTTATCTTAGAAACCTGTCTTTAGATGGACCGAACCTTCCAGGTACTTCTTTCTTGTCATTTATTATTGAAAAAGCAACAATATCTATTGTAGACACCTAATAATAAGTTAATAATAAGTGAGATGTCAAAGTAATGAGCAACATACTGCAGAGACCTTTCCTTTGTTGTCTTGCATCTAGGTACTAAAATTCAAGCTCACTGAAAAAAAAAAAAAAAAGTGATGCTTTATTTCAGGAAGCACTGCTCCTTCATTTACAAAAATATATCATAGTTCCTGAAAACTCTATTTAAAAACAGAATATTTCCTGTATAAAAAGCAAGCATGCTGCTTCTCCTGTTGTTATAGGACAGCCTTTTGAGCAAATGAGTGGAAGAAATACAATACAGAAAGTACAGTTGATGAGAGATTTTTGCAATGAGCCAATGCAAAAGACACAGTGGAAAGATAATCTGTACAGTTGTAGTTTTAACTTCATTTAATTATTTTGCATATTTAATACACCAACATATACTTTGGTTCTAATCATCTCACAAATAAAAAACTAACCCACAAAAAGCTGAGCCTATAAATATATAGATGGTTACCCATCTATATCTCAAAATCTCCCTCTGCTGAGTTTCCACAAACCACTTGCTGACCTTGGTAAAGCCTAATCTAATACAAAACTCAACTGCTATTCAAATAGGTTGGTGTTTAAACATTCATTAAAGGACTCAGGACTTACAGGTTCAGCCTCCCTGTTGCAACACTCCGCAAGGAAGGGTTATCTTTCTAGTACTCCCAAGCTGTACAAGCCTGGGACAAATTTGTCTTACAGATTGCATGATCCACTCATGTGTCCACAGGAAGGACTCAATTTTCTGCACAGATTTAAAATCCTCTCCTATTTTAAGCATGGGACAAGGAAGAATGTGGAAATCCATGAGATCTGTGTTGAGAACATAGTACAGAGGACATTGGCCACTGGATAACCTCTGGTAGACACTGCTCCACTGAGGATACTGAATGAACTCTGTTTATGGTAGTAGTAAATTTGATGCTCAGACCATAAGTGAAAGGAGCATAAATAGTAGAAAGCCTGACTCTTATCCTGAGTTGGAAGACACAGGAGAAATGGTTTTGCCTGCTGATGACATATGGTACGAGGTCCACAATACAATTTAGAAAGCTAAATTAACCCAGCATAATTCTGTTCTCTCAGCCTTAAAAGTGTGATTAATCAATTACTATATATACCTGTACAACCTGGATATATTACCAAAGAAAAAAAGAACATTTAAAAAATTACTCTTTTTATAATAACTAAATCTTTAACTACTGAAGTAAGCATACTGCAAGCAGTTACTGAACTTGCCTGTCCATTAACAAGCAAACAGTAGAAATTGAGGGGGGGAGTGGGGGGCAGGGGGGAAAGAGATATACCTGACTAACATGGGGAGGTTTTAAATGCCAGAATCATAGACATGTGTTCAATACTGGTGACCTAAAAAATCATATCCAATCCTGACACTGGACACTTTGATAATGGATAATGGTTCTTTGGAGGTCTTCCCACAGAGCCAAACACACTTGTCTCAATCTCTTCTGCCCAAATCCTAAACAAAAACCTATCATTTAGCAGATGCTGATGGATGTACAGACTGTGAGAGAGCTGCAAATGCATCAGGAGACACAAAATTACATGCCTCAGACTGGTGGCACAGAGAAGAAGAGGAAGACATTAAAACCTTTATCCTGTCCACAAGCCTGCCCAGTCCTCCCCAGTAAATCCATCTGAAGAATATAGTAGTAAACCTAGACCTACACCACAATCTAGAACCATCAGATAAGCACAGAGAACAGGACTAGGAAGGGCATCCAGTGGTGCACAGGACCCAGAACACTCCCTTCCTAGAGCAGAGAGCATAGCTCCTGTACTACTCTAGATACAGTTAACCAGTGATAGTCATTTACTGATCTCCCACAGCTTATCATCCAAATAGTCTGCAAAATGTGGCACAGAAATGCACTTGTTTTCCATTCCAATATAAGCACAGTATATGGCACTACCATTCAAGAATTCCCAGAAATGCCTCATTTTTGAGCAAGAAATCATACTTGTCTAATTGTTGCCTGGGATTGTGCAAATAAACAGAAATTTACACTTCCTAAATTTTATCCTAAATGATATTTTCATTACACAGCATTCCATTTTTATATAGTGCATATATATTAAGCTCAATGGCCTTTTTTTCCGGCAGGAAACTAAAATGAAGAACTCAAAATTACGACTCTTGTATAATCCCTTCCTCTTCATCCTACATAATTCAGGAAATACAGACTGTCAGCAACCTGAGGCAGACACAAAGGAATACAAATCAAGTCCCAGTACCTTTTCTCCTTTATCCCGCTCCAGCAAAGGAAGCCTGCACCAGGCTCACCGTTTTCCTACTACAGGGGCTTCTGTTAGTCACAGAATCACAGGGCTAGAAGGGACCACAGTCAGTCATCAATTCCAAGCTTCTTCTGCCCCGAGAAGGACTCCTGTGGGCTCACTGTTACTCCCCACAGATGTGTCTCAAACCTCTTCCTAGAAGCCCCACATATAGAGGCCCCTGACACCTAAAGAATATTTTCCAGTGCCTTTGGGAAAGCTTTCCAAATATTTTATCAAGTTTTTCCCCATTGCAATTTAAGCCCATTTTTGTCCTATCCTTGGATTTTATGAACAAGCAGTTTTCTTCTTCATCTATTACGCTATGTGTCCATGGTCTTATTGTTTCTAGACCAAACAAGCCTAGTCAGTCCAACCTCATCCCTTCCTCCTGCACCACAGGGGTTCGAGACCTCCCTCTTGCTTTACTTGGTTGACTTGTTTCTGAAGGCATAATGACGGTGATAGTATTAGTTCCAACTGTCAGGTTTGAAACCTACTCTTCATTTTGATTGTTATAAGCTCAAGCTCTTTTACATTGAAATACTAGCAGTACAAGCCTTTCTACCTACACATTTTTATACTGCCACTACATAATCTATGTGGTCTTAAGGACAGCTCTTATGAGTAGAATGGGGAAAGTCAAAGAAAGAGTTTCCAACACAAAATGAGGTAGTTTGAACTTCTAAAAGACTATCAAATCTGGCAACTTCTCCACAGATATTTTGGACTCTAAGGGAAATTTTTATGAAACAAAAGGAGCTGCTTCGCCTAAAGTTGTGACTAACTCAAATCCTGGTGTTAACTACTGGATTTGCTCCAGAAATTAATTTTACTTTAGAAGTTAAGGATAGGTGGTTCTTCCAGTATCAAAAAAAAAAAATTAAAACTTAAAAATCAGATTTCTCACTTTGGAGGTCAGAGCTCATTGTTGAACTACCTTCCTTTAGCTGAAGATAGCCACTGAAGTCTAACTAACCTGAACCCATTTCCATTGCCTTTCTACCCACTAATGAAAAATAAATTTATTCATTTGCACATTCTCTGTAAAGTGTAGAGTTGATGGGCAAGAATGAACTGTCAGTGGCACTACTGGAGCAAAAGAATCCACCAATCCTGCTAGGATTCTTTTATACGAGTTAATCAAAAGCATGGTAACATCTTAAACTCTAAGAGTCTGACTCAGAAGCTTCCAGAGCTTCCCAAAAATGATTCTGATCAATGGACCGGATTAATCAAAGAACAGAGAAATATTCACAGCTTGTTGCTCAATTACAAGGGCGATTCATTTCTAAGGGTACAAGGCCTTAAAATGGAAATAACCCAAGCAAAGGAAAGGAGCATATCAAAGCCCTTGGAAGAGTCCTACCAGTGCAGAAGCAAGGTACAGACAAGAGTTATTTTTACTCCCTTCTAACTCCCATCCCATAAAAATTGAATGCAACTCAAACCAAGGGAGAAGAGTTTAAAATGAAGACCTACGCTTGTAGCATCTCCTGACAATTCAGAAATATAAGGTAACTCAAATGACTATAGTGTCCTGCAGTACTGGCCATCCCAGCATCCCTCAATGCAAGAGCAGACAGTAATGCAGAGGCACTGGCGCACTGTGCAGCTGAGCCCCTGGAAAGCACAGCCTGGCTGTGTAGGCTGCACAGAGTTCCTTAGGCTTCATTGGCTTTTTAAAGATTATAAACAGGATCTGAGGACCTGTTTCATCAGGCAGACAATGATCTACCTTTGTTGCTGAACTTGCTAGGCTTTCAAAGTTGAGCATTCTTTAAAAAAACCTATCAGAAAGGTAAGATTTGGAGACTGAAAGGAAACTCTAAGCTGATGTCCCGCTTTTCTCTCCCATTCCCTGGAGCTCTTCTGTCACAGACTGCATGTGCCTCCATTTGTCTTCAATTGTGTTTCTCTGCTTCTTCTGATTGCCACTTATGCACACAGAGGTCTCTCTTAGGCTAACTAGTGAGGTCTTGCTGAGGAAAATCTTAAAAGGAAAAAAAAAAGAAGTCAGAACAAAGCACTTGCTTAACTTAAAGCCCAAAGTGCCTTTCTTTTCTCATACTGTATGTGCTATTGTTAACTTTTATCAGAGGAACAGATATTTCAGGAATCACTTCAGACTTACCACCACAATGATTGATGACCGGTCAAAAGAAACATCCAGAAAGCAATAAGCTGTAAAAAAGGGAATGCACTGAGCCTGGCTCAGGATTGCCTAGCTGCACCTTTCAAATTTCTTTCATCACATCTGTGACTGTAAGCACTGCAGGGTGAGAACAGGCAAGGACTTTGTGGTATATTTGGAGGTGCTGATAGGTAATCCGCACTGCCATTGGTACCAACCTGAGGATAAAAGATTTAAAGAAATGGAAACACAAGGACTTGGGAGGTTTGTGAAAGAAAAAAAGAGCAAGAACAGCGAGGTTTATGTAAACCCATTGGGAGTGCACTGGAAATCTCTTTGATGAAAGATTGAGATTGCTTTGAAAGAGACTTTATTGAAGAAAAAAGTGAGTGTTGTGTACAGGGAGAGAGGTTAGCCGGGTCACTTATCAGCCTGTCCTGATTTCCCCTGTTTCTTTCCCTGCAACTATGCACACAACATATGTGTTTCTCATACCCAAAATCTTGCTCTGAAGTGAAACATCACAGAAAAGGGGAAACTTTTTGGAATTTTCTTAACTTGGGCCACTGTTAGTGCCCAAACCCAAGAATGTTTATGTATGTGAGGATAGCTTGGGGGAAAGACCATAGCACAAAAAAAAAGGCTTAGCTTAAGTGGTGACCATGTACACAAACATGCCTCACCAAAAAAGCCTATGTTGTCCACAGGATGCTGGTACTCACTGAGCCAAGCCTGAACCCAATAGTGGTTAAGCAATTGTGTACTACCTACCTATATATTCATTCGATGATCTCAGTTCCACCCCCCCCCCGCCCCCAAACTTCATTCTGGTTTAGGTACTGTAGGAATCTTTTTCATCTTGAACTGGAAGATACAGATTTCAGCTCTGACTGGAAATGCCTGTTGGTGAGTACAGCTGACCAGCTCCTATGGGCCATTGGTTCCCATTAGAGCCAACGGATAGCCACAATCCAAGTGATCAGCATACTTTGGAAGAAAGGACACAGCATGCAATTGTAAATCCTCAGTGTTATCTTTGGTAAGGTAGTCCTTCGGTTTTTTTTGCAGGAAAAGATTAAGAAAATTTCCCCTAACACAGACAATTATACACCGAACTGTTAGAAGTCTTTAAAACTTTCAAAATTGCAGAAAAACAATAACGGAATTTTGATATTTTAAACCAGACATATCTAAATTTGGATATTCAGATATACATACATTCCCCCAAGACTTCTTGTCTTTTTTTGTCTTACATTTCATGTAGAAGCACAAAGAACTTAGTGTTTCATATCTTTTCTCACTGCAGACCAGTGTACTGTTCACAAGATGCAGTTACAGTTCCTTACCCTGCTTCTCTGCCCTGTATGCTAGTAATTGTTGGAGATTTGTGCTGAAAGACACAGCAACATGTGACACCATCTTTCAACAATTTTGAGGCTCTTCTGCCACACACACCAACTTTCTGAGACAGCAATCAAGCATCTCAAATCAAACAACATAGGATCTGGAAATAGCTTTACACCACTATCAAAGCTTAAAGCTGTCTTGCACTTGAAGGTAATTTGATCCATTTGCTGCACTGCTAGTCATTACTAAGCTCATTCAAAAAGAGTCAATCAAGTTTTCACACTGACTGCTCCATTGAATCTCTCACTAGATTTGCAAAGATGATTTTTAACATAAATACATTGCAAAAGAGAGCACAGGTTGAAGTCATACCATTCCGTAATAAGCATGGGAAGCCATTTCTACAAACAGGTTGTATGCAGAAATGTATACTGGCTTCTGCAGATCCCAGAGAAATCAGTAGACTTTCAGCCACACACAACCGTTCTACCAGCAAAAATGCAAGTATAGCAACTGGTCGTTATGACACAGCAAGAAGATCCTTATGACACAAGGAGGGCTGTCGGGATACAAACTTGACCTAGGTTTAGATCTTACTACTTTAATAGATATGTTGGTAGAGCGTGCCAGTGAAAAGCACAAATGCACTTGTATACAACTCAGCATGAGGTGATTTTTCCACTGTACAATTGAGGACTGCTTGTCTTCATTATTTGGTCTGTGGGCATACAATGTCATGTTTAACAAGAAAGAAAACTTTCCTCACCAGCCTAGCAGAAAAGTGCTGACTGGAAGTTTGGTTTAGGTTTTATTTGGTAATATCTCTCTACTCACAAAACAGGACACCTTCCCTCTTATTTTCTATCAGTGTCTCCATAAACTTATGTCTAACAACTATAGTCCCGACTTACCAGTAGACTCTACAGCACAAGAAGAAATCTCAGGTTCTCCCTTACTGCCAGACATCTCATTAAATGCGGTAAGTTTTCATTTTCTTCTAACTTATTGCATTATCAAAATGGATACGGAAAACCTCCCATTCTTTGCAATTTGTCTAGGACACCTGCAACAATGTCAAAGATGATGTAACACGACCTTAAAGCAAGTGCCAATCCTGAATATAATTTTGGGACTGATGAATTCTGTAACAGAAGTAGGTAGAAGCAAATCTAGCCAAATCCTTTCACATCAACTTCAATGGAACTGGCCTCTTGCTGCTATGAGAACTGGATCCTTCAAGAAGCATGGCCACTAGTATCCATCCAGGACAACAGGAGCCTCTGGTACAGCAAAGAGCCAGGGGATGCAGTGAGTGAGTCAGCAGTATTTACTCCACTCATTAAAGGGAATTGCTCTCTGACACAAAAATGCTACTTCGACCTCTGCAAGGTACCATACTATACTTTTGAAGTATACCAAAATGTACTCGTGGCAAAAAAGATATAGCCACTTGGTAACTGGATGACTATCTTCTCAAAGCAAAGCCTTCATTCAGTTGACTACATTGCTATCTTTTGTCACATAACTTCTGTGAGGCTTTTTGCTCTGTCTCAGGCAGGCTGAGGAAGGGTAGGTACAAGCTAAGTAACATGCTGGCCATGCTGCTGCTCCTGCACACCTCTGCACAAGTCAAGAGCATTGCCTAGCAGTGCACTGAGAAGAGCCAGCCCCCATCATCTGCTATCTCTGCAAACAGGAAAGGGGAAAAAAAAAGTGCAAGCTGCACTTGGAAAGGTACAATCCTCTCTATCTGATGGGTGCAAAGCAATCACCACTACTGTATAGGAATCTACATCTTGCAACAATCTTATCCAGGAGAATGGCTGAGGAAAACAAAACAGCCCTCACAGTATCACACAGGGATAGTTTGACCACATATATTTATGGGTAAAATTAAAATTGTGCCTCTGAGAGCCTCATTTTTTGTTTGCAAGTTAGCAAACAACATTTTTTCACAAAGACACATCTGTGTCTAACTCACTGGGAGGAGGCGAGACTGATTAGCATTAGGATGAAACATTCTGACTCAAAAGCCCAACCACCCTTTGGTGGAGGTCTCTGAGGACTTCAAGTAGGGTTTGGAGATGAGAGCGAAAGATGCTTAAAAGCACACCCTGAAGACCCAGAACTGCATGTGATCAAAAACAAACTTTGTTTAGAAATTCCTCCTGATCCTCAAAAATCTCTCAGTCATCCAAAACAAGAGCTCATAAAGCCAAATGATCTGCTTGATGCTTACCAGTCTCTGGGTTTTCTAGAAGTTGTAGGCATGTCAAGGTAAACAGTGTGGTAACTTGCACTCACATCATGCCTTTTGCTACTCTAGTTTGAATGGCCTATTGTTAAAGTGCTAAACTATACTCTGAGAGTATATTTACAAAAATAGGCACAAAACCCAAAGTAAACTGGGGTCTGTGTTTACTCCTTAAGAAACATTACAGAAAAACACACTGCTGCAAAGAAAAGTCCAAGTACAGTAGTTGATTCACAGCAGCACTACTGTGCATCCCCTTACACTCTCTGTGCAGCTGTGCCAATATGTGCATCAGTTTGTTTCAAGTTCTTTTTCCATCACACGCCTGCCTTCTCTCTGAGACCATCTATACAGAGCAGAAGCTCACTCTCTTCACTGGACACAAGATCTGGAGGCATTCCTGCACAGCCACACAATTCCTCTATTCCATTCCCCCAGAGACAAACAACAGAAAGGGCACAGCAGTCAGAGACAATTTTAAAGCCAAACAGTTTGGAAATTATTACAGCATTAGACCCAGGTTTGAAGGTCACCTTTATATCACCTTTAATGCTTGCAAGACAAAAATAAAGAGAAAGGTTTTAGATGTTCTCAGCTACTGCAACTGTCCATGGTCTGTTATGTGTAACATTTGTGCTCTCTCTCTCTGTGAGACTAGAGATGAGCTACTGTATGTAAGTGAGGCAGGGTAATAAATGCATCAGCAACACATCTACCTTTCAGAGGGCATTGTTCCTTATATTTCCAGCTTGCATTGATACATCTCTCCTGCTCAGCTCACATAGTTCTTTCACAGAGAGATATCATTAGCTCTTTAAGAGACACAAAATAGAAGGGCATGCCTTTGAACTTGGATCTGCTCAGCAATATAAGGTATTATCCAGTAATAATCCAGGTTTTTATGAAATCTCAGGGGATCCAACAACTGCTATTACATGCAGCTTCTCAGCAGAGAATACCACATAACACCTTCACAAATTATTATGTGTTTTTTCCATATTTTATACAATTCTCTACAGAGTCACATTCTTTATAAAACTCGCAGCTTTTCAGTTACAGACAAATTTTGATTACACCAGTTAATATCACTAAAGTTATAGCTACTGAGGAAAACACAGACAGTCTAGGAAAGGCACCTTACAAAAGCTCCTGAAGCGCAATTCCAAGTCATGCCCTGGATTCACACCACTGACTGCTGCTGAACCCAGCAACAAGCAGGTATGATTCCCCACTTTCCAATATAACTAACACATGTTAACCATAACGGGCTGGCGGGTCACCCAAGCTCAGGCAGGCAATGACTGAATAGGCATGAGCAAATTTAGGTCAACTGGATGTGGTCCTTAAGGCTGCTATTACATTTGTTGCAGAGGATAAGTTACGGGGAGGGGAGGGGAAAAAAACCCTCTTGGTGCATCTCACAGCAGGCAGATAGCCTTCAGCTGTGGGAGGCATTAACATCTAGACATTGTAGGCAGTGAAGCCATTACAATTTACAGAGCTCTGCTCACAGGCCTGGGGCGTTTTGAAGGGTTATGCCTCAGACCTTTTTCTTCAAAGGTCCATTACTGCTTAGTAATGAAGAACAAGGGTAAATGAGTTCTACTAATGTAAAAAACATTAATGTGATAACATATGCAGATAATAAGTGTTGATTTGAATTATACAGTTGAGTACAGCAAATGATATTTTCTTGTATATATTGATCAGCATCCTTAAGAAATGCTTAAAGAAAACCCAGCTGCAGTTCCTCCAAGCTTCCCCAAGTATGAAGTTTCTAGATACCTGCTTCAGTTAGGCATTGTAAGATAAACCATGTAAACAGATACTTTGCTTTTCTGAAAGTAAAAAGGATTGATCTTGCAGCTTGATTTCTGCTGAAGTAAACCTGCAAAATTCTTTAGTTATTTCACTGTCACCAATCACAAAAAAAAAAGCACACCAAGGTAAACAAGCGTTATTCTCACTAATCTTAACCTAAATTTAAGAGTCAACAAGACAGATCAACATTCTTATAAGGATTTAGTTGTAAATATGAGTATAATTGCTAAAACAAATTAGACATTAGCTCCAATACCTTTCATTATTAATCAGGCTGGAAAGATGCTCAGAAAATACATTAATTTATATTCATTTTGTCAAAAGTCTCCTTTTTCTGCTTCAAAGCCTGCTTACTAATAATGCTTTGTAACTTACTGATTCGTTTAAAAAAAAAAATCTAGACTTGGTTTATGCCATCCATCCTTATGATATGCACATTCAAAGGGGTGCAAGTTTGTGCCCCTATATCAAAGAAGTATCCCTTTAGACTCCCAGGTATCTGAAGGTAGCGTATACCATTGCCAAGATTTAAATTAATGCACATCAAGGAAATAACTGTGTTTTCCCTGGAAACTACAATTCTCAGCTAAAAGGCAGCTATTTATAACGGGTGTGTTTCTAACATGATGGCTTACAGGGAATTGTGTTAAAATAAATATTAATATTTTTTTTTAATCATGCTGGGAAGCTTTACTTTTAGATTTACCTCTTTTACTTCCTTTCTGTGATAAACTAAGAGCCCAGAAGATCAGCTGCTTCTTCTGAGGAGTAAATGGTTGCTAACCTTGACCTGACTATTTATGGTTGTGACCACACCTGGAAGCTGTTACCTACACTGGGCTCTCCAATATATTTTTACCTTGCATTAATTATTTATCTTTTTTTTTTTTCATTTAACTTATCAGCTATATAAAGCTTTGGAAGAAAAAAAAAACACAAAACAACTCTTGATCTAAAAGGACTAAACTGCATTATTAATGCAAAAATGTAGCTTACCTTGAGCAACTTACACATCTGAACATGAGTTCCCTGTATTCAAATAACTCTTTTTTTTAAAAAAAAAAAAAAAGGAAAGTATGATTTTTTTTAGCAGACTAAATTTCATTCTCATTTCCTTATGGATGTGCTTACTCTGTTCTTACAAATTGAGATTCATCTGATTAGATTTAAATATTTCTATCTGACTTGGTTGTCAAGGCTTCTTTAATAATCAATGAAAATTTAAGTGGCACTTCTAGGGCACAATTAATCTCATGCTAAATCAGGCATTTGAAGAAAATTAGGTGAAGAATACCTATTTTTCTTGTGAAAGGCAAGCTAATACAAATGTAGACAATTGCCTTGTAGGTGCACAAAGCTAATAAAATTAATTCCATCCAAATACGATCTGTGGTGTACAAAGCACTGTTTACAAACTGTAATAAAATAGCCCACATCATAGAACAGCTATTTATCCACAATAGTTACTCAGGCCTATTGTAAATAGAAATAGGAGTCATTGCTTTACATAGTAAATGACCTCTTCTCCCTGCTCTGGGTAACTTGAAGCTCTTCCTGTGTTTTAGAGGAGAGGAAAGGCCTAGATGAGTAACCCAAGAGACATACAGTGTCTTAATAGCTGATCTCAGGAACTTTTCAAGAAAAACAGTGCACAGTTGGTGCCATGTGGATGGTCATGCTCTGGCACTGAGTGGCTTCTGGGTACTTCTGAGCCTCAGTATGCTCAGATCATTTCCCAAGCTTCCCAGAGTCAACCCAGAGAAAAAAAAATATGATGTAAGAATGTGAAATTTTTAGCTTAGTGAGGTTACCATCAGCCAGCAGCTAGATGGTATTTCCAAAGGGAACGCTGCAGAAGGTGAAACACAGACATGCTCTATCTGCTGCTCAGAAAAGCTCTCCGCAGTTTGGTATTCCTTTTGTACTCAAAGGAACTACAGACTGAGAGAAGTATATCATACTCCTTTATATAAAAAGTTTTTGGAGGAGGTTGGGAGAGGAAATAATGTGAGCTCTATGCCAAAGATTATGCAGCTGCAACATAAAAACTTGATGTTTTCAGACTGTAGTCATAAGAATCCCACAGAAAGAATTGTGGGACTGACAACAAGAGGGAAGCACGAGAAGCAGAATGCATAGAGAAAAGAAACCAAAACAACATGATTTAGTGAAAAACAATGCTGCACAGTTAGTATGGGCTTTCAGGAGAAACTGTGGAGCCAAGAACTGTTCATAGTGCATTTGTTCTTCTGCAATATTTTACAGTTTTGTATCAACATGATGCTACCACAGTATCTTAGAGATATTACAAAATAAAACCAGTTCCCTGCACTGTAATGTCAGTGCTTTTCTGTCAAATTAAGTTTTGAAGATATTTTACACAGATCCCACTTTTTTCTTCTCCAACTATAAGCTTATTCTGCACATAGGCTCTTTTTGCAATAGCTTGCAAAGCTATTGCCATAGCTTGCAAAAAGAAGTATAAATACAAAGGTAGCGAAAATGAAGGCACTATTTTCACACTTTCTGAAGAAGAGGTAGATTTTTGACTGACATAGAATGGTAGGGGTTGGAAGGGATCTTTACAGATCATCTAGTCCAACCTTCCTGCAGAAGCATGTTCACCTAGATCAGGTCACATAGGAACATGTCCAGGTGGGTCTTGAAGACCTCCAAGGAAGGAGACTCCACAACCCCTCTGGGCAGCCTGTGCCACTGCTCCGTCACCCTCATAGTAAAATAGTTTTTTCTTATATTTAAGTGGAACTTTTTGTGTTCCAGCTTCATCCCATTACACCTTGTCCTGTTGATAGCTACTACAGAAAAAAGGGATGTCCCAGCCTCCTGACACTCACCCTCTAGATATTTGTAAATGTTAATAAGATCTCCCCTCAGTCTCCTCTTTTCTAGACTAAACAGTGCCAGTTCCTGCAGCCTTTCCTCATATGAAAGATGCTCCAGTCCCCTGATCAGCTTCATAGCCCTGTGCTGGGCTCTCTCCAGAAGTTCTCTGTACCTCTTGAGCTGAGGAGCCCAGAACTGGACACAGGACTCCAGATGAGGCCTCACCAGGGCAGAGTAGAGCATGAGGACAACCTGCCATGACCTGCTGGCCACACTCCTCTTGATGCATCCCGGGATGCCATTGGCTTTCTTGGCCATGAGGGCACATTGCTGGCTCATGTTTACTTTATTATCAATCAGGAGACCCAGGTCTCTCTCTGCAGAGCTGCTCTTCAGCAGTTCGACCCCCAGTCTGTACTGGTGCACGAGGTTGTTCCTCCCAAGGTGCAGGACTCTGCACTTGCCCTTGTTGAACCTCATGAGGTTCCTCTCTGCCCTCTCTCAAGCCGGTTGAGATCCTGCTGAATGGCAGCACAGCCTTCTGGGGAATCAGACAGTCCTCCCAGTTTGGTGTCATCAGCCAACTTGCTGAGAGTACACTCTGTCCCCTCATTCAGGTTGTTGATGAAGATGTTAAACAAGACTGGCCCCAGAATCGATCCCTGAGGAACTCCACAGGCCACAGGCCTCCAACTCGATTCTATGCCACTGATCATCAGCCCCTTGGCTTTATCATTCAGCCAGTTCTCGAATCAGCTCACTGTCCACTCATCCAAGCCACACTGATGGAGCTTTCTGATGAGGATGTTATGGGAGACAGTGTCAAAAGCTTTGCTGAAGTCAAGGTAGATGACATCCGCTGCTCTCCCCTCATCTAGCGAGGCAGTTATGCACTCATAGAAGGATATCAGGTTGGTCAAACAGGATTTCCCCTTGGTGAAGCCATGTTGACTCCCCTTCATAACCATCTTTTCCTTCATATGTTCAGTGATAACATTCAGTATTTGTTGTTCCATCACCTTTCCAGGGATGGAGGTGAGGCTGACTGGCCTGCAGTTTCCTGAGTTGTCCTTCCCGACCTTTTTGAAGGCTGGCGTGACATTGGCCTTTCTTCACTCCTCAGGCACCTTGCCTGTCCTCCATGATTGTTCAAAAATGATGGAGAGGCTTAGCAATCACATCAGCCAGCTCCCTCAGCATTCTAGGATGCATCACATCAGCACCCATTGACTTACAAGCCTTAAACTTAGCCAACAAGTCTTTAACCTCTTCCTCTTCCACCCAGGGCAAGTCCTCTGCTGTCCTCTGTTATCCTTGCCGGACTGGGCTTCCCGAGTCTAGCCTTCCTAGTTGCACCCCTGCATGCCCTGGCAATGTTCCTATACTCTTCCCAAGAAGCCAGCCACTGTTTCCACCTCTCATAGGTGGCTGCTTTCTGCCTGAGTTGTCCCAGCAGATCCTTGCTCATCCATGGAGGCCTCCTACCTCCTCTTCCTCCTTTCTTGCGCATTGAGACACACTGATCCTGGGCTTGGAGGAAGTGGTGCGTGAAGAGTGACCAGTTCTCATGGGCATTTCTGTCTTCTAGAATCATATCCCATGAGATCCGTCTAAGTAGATCTTTGAAGAGGCCAAAGTCGTCTCACCTGAAATCCAGGGTCACGGTCCCATTTTGTGTTCTGCCTCTTCCACACAGGATCTTGAACTCTACTATCTCATGGTTGCTGCAGCCGAGGTTGCCTCCAACCTTCACATCCCCAACCAGGCCCTCTCTATTTGTCAGAACCAGGTCCTGCAGTACACCCCTCCTTGTTGGTTCCTCGCTCACCTGCGACAGGAAGTTGTCGTCAACAATCTGTAGGAACCTCCTGGACGGCGTGTGCTTGGCTGTGTGGCTATCCCAGCAAATATCAGGTTGGCTGAAGTCCCCCCATAAGGACCAGGGATTGTGATCGTGAGGCAGCTCTGAGCTGTCTGTAGAAGGCCTCATCCACTTCCTCCTCCTGATCAGGTGGCCTGTAGCAAACTCCTACAACAATATCACCTGCCTTGCCCTGCCCATTAACTTTTACCCATAAGCACTCTACTCTCTCCTCATCCCCACCCCGGCACAGTTCAGTACACATTAATTGCTCTCTCACATAGAGAGCAATTCCACCTCCATGCCTTGTCAGTCTGTCTTTCCTGAACAATACATAACCCTCCATGGCTGTGCTGCAGTCATGGCAGCTGTCCCACCACATCTGTGACCGCAATGAGGTCGTAGCCCCACATCCGCACCCACATCTCCAGTTCCTCCTGCTTATTCCCCAGGCTGTGTGCGTTGGTGTAGAGGCAGCGCAGGGGCTTACTCAAACACACAGGTTTCCCTGGGCGGGTGCAGGAGGTTCCTCCCCAGTTTGGCTCTTCCTCAGGGTGGTCAGCCTTCCACATCTCAGCCCATCGTGCAGATGAAGGGCACTTATCATTGCATTCCCTGTCCTGCCCTGTTTCGCAGCTAGAGCGGACAGCTTGTTCTGTTTTGCTTCTCCCCCACCCCCCAAGTTCCTTAGTTTAAAGACCTCTTTATTAAATTTGCTAGTCTACTCCCAAATAATCCAGTGCCTTTATGGAAGAGATGAATCCCATCCCGTCCTATGAAACTGTAGTCCCCAAGGAAGGATCCATTGTCTAAGTACCCAAAGCCTTCCCACTGGCCTCTCAGCCAGGAGTTCACTTGGCTTATTTTTCTATTGCAAATTCCTCCTTTATCTCTAGTGAACAGGATAGAGGAGAAAATAACCTGAGCCCCTCTACCTTTTAACTGCTCCCCTAAGGATTTAAAATCCATCTGGATCCTGGAGATGTCTTGCCTCATGACATCATTCATACCTACATGGAGCACAAGTAAGGGGTAGTAGCCTGCACCCCTGATGAGCCATAGCACTCTCTCGGCCACATCCCTGATCTTGGCTCCAGGCAGGCAGCACACCTCTCTTGACTCCCTTCCTGCTCCACAGATGGGTCTCTCAATGCCCCTTAGCAGCGAGTCACCCACAACAAGCACCCATCACCTCTTCCTGTGGTGTCCATTACCTATTGCAAGTGGAGCAGCTGATGGGTTGTTTGATGGGTTTTCCCTTTTTGGAACTTGCTCGTCAAAGTCCCTTGTTGCCACTACTTATTTGTAGTGGCACTCTGGAAGGAGGGCTTTGAAGATGAGCCTTTGTCCTTCTTTTATTTGTAACCAGGGTCCATGGCTTGTTAGAATCACTGGAGGCTTGCACTTGACTGCGGAAGCCTCCGTCTTTCTCCACCTCTACCCCTTTAATACTACAGAGTCTGCTCACAGTTTCCTGCAGTTCTTTCACCAGGTGCTGCAGTTGCTGAACTTGAGGGCACCTATGACACATTGTTGCCTCAGAAGCATAGGTCCCTAATCAGCCTAAACATTCCCTGCAATCCACCTGGACTGAAGCTTCTCTACTAATTGGCTCTATCTGGGTGGATGCATTGACCATCACCTGGGTTTTGTCCACCTGAGCCTTGGCTTTAGTCCTCAGGTGAGTGCTTGCCATTTTGCTAGGTTCAAGCTGGGGCACTTCTCTGACTTCTGTTTCTCTAAGCGGGCTGTGGGGTTGTTCCCTGCCTGTCCTCCCTGCTCGCCCTGCGTGCGCAAACTGCCACGCCACACCTGGGTGCCATGTAACTCCCTGTTTGCCAGCCCTGAACTGTCGTGCCACACCTTGGAAGCGTGTCACTCCCTGTTTGCTGGCACAAACTGCTGTGCCACACCTGGGTGCTGCATCACTCCCTGTTCACTGTGCTCCTGGTCCCTCGCACTTCCTGGTGGCTGATTAAATCCCCTGTGGTTGCTGCTGCTCCGCCTCCCAGCAAGACCGTCCCCCTCACGAAAGCTGTGACATTTAAAAGTCTGTGCTACCACACTCCTCTGAGTTGAGCCCAAATCACAGGCAATTCTAGAGTGAGTCCAGCGCAGGGCCTTTCTTATGAGGAAAGGCTGCTGGATTTGGGACTGTTCACCCCGGAAGAGATCGAGGGGGAGATCTCATTAATACTTACAAGTATTTGAAAGCTGTATGTCAAGGGGATGGGGCAACAATTTTTTTCTGTAGTCTCCAGTGATAGGACTATGGGTAATAGACAAAAGCTGGAACACAAAAAGTTCCACTTAAGGAAAAACTTCTTTCCTTAAGGGTGATGGAGCCCTGGCCCAGGCAGCCCAGGGAGGGTGTGGAGTCTCCTTCTCTGGAGGTTTTCAAAACCCATCTGGACATATTCCCATGTGACCTGATCTAGGTGGACCTGCTTTAGTAGGGGAGTTGGTCTAGATCTCTACAGGTCCCTTCCAAGTCCTACCATTCTGTGATCCTGTGATTCTGCAATGTTATATCTATGCATCAACATCATGCTTTGGCTATGGGGAAAGTGTTTGCTTCTTCCTCTGTAAAAACAACAGAATCTTCTTCCTAATTCATTCTGCAGATCTGAGTATTACAGGAAGGGGATGCTGATCTCTGTGGCTGGCTGACACACACACAGGGACCCTCCACATTATGCTATGAAGACAGGGGTCTCTTGCATTACTTACAGCGGCTGTAGTTTACACTTTTCAATTAGGAGGTAATCAGCATGCCATTATGAGTAAAAATTGTTGGAATGACCTTTGGACTGTTTTTATATCTAGTGAATCCCCAGGGGCAGCTTGACTGAAGAAATGACAGGAGAATGAGCTGAGCTAGACTCATGATAAATAAGAACAATTATCACACTTATTATCTGATAAATAATGTATCATGATTTGCCATTAATCCATCACAGAACACCTACTTCAGGAAAAAGCCTGCAGCCTGACTTCCTTTTATGCATCCCCGCTTAATGTCAGGTATTTGTGCTAAAGGAACATAAAAGGAGTGTTTACACAGAAGCAAAAAGCCGCCTCTGCATCCTTGATCATTTCAATCAGGGAGGATGAATTATGGCCTTCATAGAAGCAACAAATTGATTCTTCTGACTCACTGCTGCAATTTTAAGTATCAGAGACCCATCACAGGGAAAAGCACTAAACACTCTGACCCTCTAGCTCAGAAAAGACTTCAAAGCACTTCACACATTACAGAGATTATTCTCCTTCTTCTATGGTTAAGTGCACTAAGATACAGGACAGGCAGGCCATTTTTTTTTCCAAATGCAGTGCTAGCAGTATTTGGATTCATAAGCAAGGCAGCCTGTCCTGGGATTTCTCCAGGGACTTCATTTTTAGCCAGTCCCCAGCTCATAGGCCTTCTCTCCTGCAGATCTGGATATTGTATAACACGTTGTAAGGAAATGAGCACCAATAGCCATTTTCCATAAGGTACAGTAGCCACTGCACCACAATCAGCTAAGATATAATTGCTACAAGGATCAGAGGCACTGGGTTATAAAAGATAATCTCTGTTTCTGTCTAATTGTATTCTATCTGCCTTTGTGAAAGATGTGCTTTGCTTCATAACATCCTAAATGGATCCCTACATAAAATAGTCACACTTTTCATTAACGTATCACCATTCATAAACCTTAATGGAAATGGCTTAACTAAAATCACAGAAGAAATCAGTACCAATGGCAGGACAAAACCATGTTGTACTAGCCCTGTCCCTGTTAGAGTCATCTGGCATACAGAGGTCCTTTTGCCTGAATGAAGTCAGGGTTTGAAGATTAAGCTCAGAGTAAGAACTCACCAGCTAAATAACACTGTCCTCTAGCAAAAAAATCATACCAACTGAACATGAATTTACTAATCAGTACTCAGCAAATGCCAAAACTATATATAATTCATTAAATACACTCTAAATATAGGAAGGAAAGACAAAACATTTTCCTGCTATGGACTTTCATTACAGCAATTCCAACATGTAAAAATTAATTCTGTCCACTGACATTGAGTAAATAACCTGGTCTTATTGAAAATTCACTATCTTTTTCCAAGGATATTTAATTGCAATGCCATTTTTAAAGCCTGATGCTTTCTCTTTTTTTGTTACTATTACATCTTTTTTCTTTCAGTTTGTGTCTTTGTATATCCTTCAACCCTGATCCCCAATATAGTTCTAGATTTGAAAGTTGATATTTAACAGCTGTGCATATTTGCTCAGGCATTTAAAAAGTGTTGCAGACAGCTGTTCCTATTTTTTTCATATTTTCTTCATATATTCATAGCATTTTTTTAACATCTTCGCACTTCTTTTTGTGCCCCCTGATGCTCCTAAAACTGTGCTTTACCTCCACACCATAAACAATGAAGCCCTAAATAAATCCTTAAGAAGTCAAGATAATTAAAAGAAGAAAAAAAACCCAAACAAAAAAAGCTTTCATGCAATATGAATAGTGGAGAGAAAAAGTTGTGTTCCCTTGCAAAACAGAGAATTATTAAATACTACTGTATTTTCAAATCTAATCCAGCACACAGCATTTAAAGGATATTTGAACATAGGGTTTCAGGAAATACACTTTCAGGTAACTTGTACAGGAGCAGAAGCAGATAGAAATGAAAGGGAAGAGTGAGGAAAGAGCAGCAGGCTACTAGAGGAAAGGACCAGAAAAAAAGGCTACCAGCAGAGGAAGAACCTTAAGAGAAATTTTACCTTAAATTTTATTCTTCCATGATTTAGACACAAAAAGACCTCACAGTAGTAAACCTGCAAAGCCAAGCTTTTCAATTAATTAGGGATCCTAGCCTTTCAAAAAATAAGCCTAGTTTTTATTTCTGAAAATGTATTTTGTATCAAATGCTTTACAATAACACCATCACTTTTCTTTCAAATGTCAATCTGTATTTTCTCAATGGTCCAAGTCTCGAAGGCTTCATAGAATCATAGAATCATACGATGGTAGGGGTTGGAAGGGCTCTTTAGAGATCATCTAGTCCAACCCCCCTGCAGAAGCAGGTTCACCTACATCAGGTCACATAGGAACATGTCCAGGCGGGTCTTGAAGACCTCCAAGCAAGGAGACTACACACCTTCACTGGGCAGCCTGTGCCACTGCTCCCTCACCCTCACAGTAAAATAGTTTTTTCTTATTTCACTTATTTCATGGACAAACACACATAATTTTAAGGACAAAAACTATTGGGTTTGTTTTTTTTTTTACTTTTAGTCCTTTATTGAGCTCTCATCTTCTCAGAAATAATATATTTTGGAGGATTAGTTTGCTATTAAATGGTTTTCATCAATAATCTGTCTCAAATCTGTCTCAGCTGGAGTTTTTATTTAACAAACTGCTAATCATT
Source organism: Colius striatus (assembly GCF_028858725.1). Lineage (NCBI taxonomy): Eukaryota > Metazoa > Chordata > Aves > Coliiformes > Coliidae > Colius > Colius striatus. The sequence goes on from NC_084761.1 coordinate 31,966,979, forward strand.
AATGAAGAGTCCTAAAGCTTTTTTTTTTCCTTGCTGAAAGAATGACATCTTTCTAGGATACTCTTGTCAGTTTTCTAATTCACATATTTTTTATATTATCAAATAGGGTAAATACATTTTGAGGGAGTGAGACCATCTTAGCAATACATCCAAGATGGCCACTTATAGGGAAGTATTTTTCCCCTTTAAGTACCTGCTTACATGACCACATTCCCGCTTCTGTGTTCAGCACCCCTGAAGTTTCATAATTTAAAATCCAGCAGGGGAAAATAGTGAAGCAGAAGGAAGCAGACATTGCTAAAAGGCAAAGAGGGGAAATAAAGTTTTACTAAGAAAATGTGGTCTGGTAGAGCACTAAAAACAGAGCAGCTCTTTCTTAGGGCACCCTGTGTCTCCAGGGAAGTGCTGTGCATTACATCTCCAACTGTCACTGATGGGGTTCAGCTGCAGATGAACTCCTGGGATCTGGAAGTGCACAGCATCTCTCAAGAAATTTCCAGCATCCAAATAGTCAAGCTGGGAAGTAAAGTAACAGCATGAAAAGCTAATATTTTAATCTTACATGCATATCCACACATACACAAATAAGAAACAGGACACAAAGGCCGAAGATGATTTACATAAACCAAAGAACTGATAAGGTGATTGAGAGGAGAAAAAAATTAAAGTGTATAAAATCAGGAAGCAGGTGGTAAAAGGATCCTGTAGTTTATAAAGGTCCAGTAGAAGGAATAGTGGCAATGACTTCGTAAAAATCTTTGAGAACGGGCCCAATATCAAAGGGCTTCATTGCAGGAAATAAACTACCCATCTTTAGGAAGGAAAACCCAACAACTGAAAAGATCAGAAATTAGAAATTCACATTCCAGTCACTGACAGATGTGCAACCATGTCAACTTCGAAGTATGTTGACAGGAAACAGACCTAACAGCCTGGACAGCAAAAAATGGGGAAAGAGTTGAGTAGTGGGAGGTAGGAGGAAGTTACACTGCCCAGACATTGTTCCCTTGCCATCATGATTACATTAGTTGTATTATTAAAAGCATCCTCTATCATTCATTAAGGTAGAAACTATTTATTAAACACTAAGAGCAAAAATTATAGCCCTTTATTTCCTTGTCATTCTGCCTATTCTCAACAAGCTATTGAACAGAATGGAATTATTTAATGATTTCAACTTGGATTTTCAATATTGGGCATGCCACACTTCCATTTTTATCCTCTTCAAAACTAATGATACAGGATAGCTGTCAGTGCAATGAGCTGCCCAGCCAGTAGAGGAAGCAAAGAAGGATGCGTTATTCTCTCCGATACTCCAGTGTTAGCTTGAGGTTTAATTCTCATCAAAATATTAAGTACAGAACACACACATCCCCCCCAAAAAAAACCACAAACCAAACCAAAAAAGCCTATAGGTTAGATTAGACTGCATTTTATCCTGTTTTATGATGGACTGAGAAACAGAACAAAAGCTAAAATTGCAACTATTTTCATAAGACTAGGACCTTCAGTACCTCTCTGCTTCAGTTTGGACTTGTAAAATGTGAGACATAACACTTGGTTGCTTCATAATATTTGTGATAGGGAAAATACATTCAGAATGTAAAGGGTCAAGGCTGGGGAACTGTAGATGTTGCTTAGCTCAGCTAGATGTGACCCTCCAGGCTACAACCACTGAAGTAACAAAACAGGATTTGGTCTGATAGGTCAATATCAACCTGGTGCTCCTGATATCACGTGCTCAGCAACACCATCACCACGAGCTCTTCCAGTAGCTTTAGGCAGAATTAATTATTGCTCTCTAAGGTTGACTTGGTCAGTACTAAATGACTACAAAATATCTGTAAGGTCTAGGGTTTGGGTTTTGCAAAGAGGGCTCCTGGCAGGAAACCTGAGAGTTGGGGCCAGATTAAGAATAGGAATCAGGAATAAGCCAAGATGAGAAGGAGATATAGATATAGATATAGATATAGATATAGATATAGTTATAGATATAGATATAGATATAGATGTAATATGTATATGTATATATAGTCTAAAGAAGACTGGAGGAGGATCTCATTAATATTTAAAAGTATTTAAATGGTGGATGTCAGGAGGTTGGGACATCCCTTTTTTCTATTGCATCTAGCAACAGCACAAGGGGTAATGGGATGAAGCTGGAACACAAAAAGTTCCATTTAAACATAAGAAATAAATATTTCACTGAGGGTGATGGAACCCTGGCACAGGCTTCCCAGGGAGAGTGTGGAGTCTCCTTCCTTGGAGGTCTTCAAGACCCACCTGGACGTGTTCCTGTGTGACCTAATCTAGGTGGACCTGCTTCTGTAGAGGGGTTGGACTAGATGATCTCTAGAGGTCCCTTCCAACCCCTACCATTCTATGATTCTATAGGTACCTCAGTGTTCTGGCTGCATCCCAGCTCTGGTTCTGTGCCACCCAAATAAAGTAGGGTATCATTTAGGGGAGTCTCTTTTTTTCTGGCAGCAGGGGAACAGGAGAGGAAGAAGCTGCCTCACCTAGATCTCTGCAATGGGCTGTGCAAGAATACAGGCATGGACTCATGGCATGCTGTCATGGTTTTGCGAAGAGTTGCTTTTGCTTGGTAACAGAGGGATGGAGCTGCTGTGCCGACCCAGTAAAGAGTTCTTGGACTGTCCCCCAGTTCTGACGTTCAGGCTCACCTCCAGCCTGGATGGGCCAATCTGGCGCCTCTGCCGTCACTATTTAAGGATGGGAATTTGAAATGGGTGAGAGAGATGGAAGGGAAGGGCAAGATGGAGGTGACCACATGGACCCTGCAGCCAGGAAAAGACAGAAAAGTCAGGAGAGATGCCAGACCAGAGACATCCTTGCAGCCTGTGATGAGAAGCAGAAACCCTGTGCCAGAGGGGGATGAGAGCTGGAGAATCTGGGTCAGAGGCAGTGAGCAGTTTAGACCCCAGCCCAGAAAAGATGAACTGGGTTTGCCGCACCCCATCAGAGCAGCCCGTGCAGGGCTGCCCAGTGTATGGGAGACCCTGAGCTGGAGCAAGGAAGGACTGGTGAGGAGCACTTCTCCTCAGAAGTGTGATAAGCAGCAAGAGACATCAGGAAAGGAATGACTGTACACCCCACTCCCTGCCCTCGAAGCTGCTTATGGCAAGAGGATTTAATGACACTGGGCTCAGGGCTCTAAGCCCAGGAAGAGAGAAGCGGTGGGGGGAAAAGTGATCTTAAAGAGATGGTTGCACTTCCATCATTCACCCTTCTCTGTATTTTTTTTTCCATTGGATATTTCTGTTTGTTATATTTTAGATTGAGGCACATTAAATCAAGTTTTAAGTTCATTAAGTAACAATTTAAGTTCATTTTCTTCCCCAACCTGAGTAGCCTTATCTGTTTTGTCCAGGACCATAAGCCCTCCCTGTCCTTTGGGTGTTCCAGGGTCTGTGGTACTTAAGTCTAATTGTTATCTTTTGTCCCTGGATGGACCTAAACCAAGACACATGGGTAACTACAGCTTCTCCAGCATCTGAGCAGTTCTGCTCAGGGTTTGAATTGCTGTCACTAGCACACTCATACACGCAGGCCTAAGTTGATAGACAAGAAATTAAACCTGAAAGGATCTTTCTGCTGATTCTCATTTTCATCAGCTTGCATTTTATTAGATGTCATTCATTTGCATTGTGTAGCACCACATTACTATACTTATCCAGCCATTAATTGCAGAGCTGATGCATAACAGCAGAGCTGTATTCTGTCCTTCCTGCATGCCTAGAAAATTCCAGTCCTCCCTGAGACTGGGGAGCTGTAACCAGAAAGCCCCAGACAGAAGCTCTGGTAGCCTCCAAGTAGGCAGAGTCTTGGTACACAGTGACTCTAAGTGGTTTTTTGGATTTAGAAGCACTACAGGTGACAACTCTGCAGCCATTTGCTCTTTTGGCCGTACTGCCTTTTTCTTCTCAAGTGTCTTTTAACTTGCCTGTCAGCCAACTTGCTCTGCTTTTAGCACAACATTTGAAACAGGCATGGCTCAGCCTACAAACTCTGAAAAGCAGTCACCCAAGCACAGGGATGTTAAACTTGCAAACAACATTTAATAAATCTCTGTATTATTTTAACCAATACTTAAGGCCAAATAGAATAGATGTCAAGTGTGAGAAACAGTATATCTGTGGAGCATTGTTTCTAAAACTCAGTCACTATGAGCAGCTCCTAGATTGCTGCTGCAGCCTTGAGGTTACACACCACTGTTTTTCTGTGACAGCTTAACAGATCTGCAAAAAGACTGAAGGAACAGGGCAGCTCCACATCTGCCCCTTGTCCCATCAGGGTCCACCTCCTGCCTGCCTGCCTGCATAGGACTGCCGGGTGCCTGGGGCTGTGCTAGCAGCACAACTGCCCCTGCCATGCCTTGTGGCTCTGCATAGCCTGGCTGCGCTGAATGTCACTGTGGCTGCAGATGAAGAAGGGGCTCCTCTGAGTCTCATCTTGTCATTCATATTGCCGCTACAGAATTAGGAAGATCAGCTCTATCAAAGACCTTTCTGACACCTTGGATACAGCTTAATGTGCTCCAGTTCTGCTGGAGACTTGTGCCAAACAGAAGTCAAAGGTTTAGAGCACACACAGGTTAAGAAGGCAGAAGCTTTCCAGTAGCCAGCATGGTCCACACACTACACTGCTTCTCTTCAAGCTAAAGGTAAAGAGATAAGCATGGCTCCTAGTGCAGCTGCATGCACACACTCTTCCCTCCATCATGACTTGTTCTCATTGCAATGTAGATAATACCCATAGATCACAAAAAAACCTAACCTCAGGCATGCAAAGACTGCATTGTTGCCCTCTGCTTTGCAAAACGAATACAGTTCAGCAAGAGCGGAAGGCACCAGAGACACCTCGTACCCTCTACCTGTCCCATGTGGGGAAACCAAACAAAGTAGACAAACTTTGAAACAGTTATGCCTGCGCTATTATGAACTTGCATTTTACTTGGAAATGTAGGTCAAATCCAAACATCACTGGAAATCTCAGAGTCAACAGTCTCTCCCCATTTTTAATAATGCCCTCATCACTGTAAGCACTTACTGCCATCCAGAAGTATAGTAAATGATGCAACAAAGTCATTTCAGTTTCATTCCAGCTGGAAATCAGTGCACAGGATTTTAATTATTGATTTCTTGTTGGTTTGTTTGGTTTATTTTTTAAAACACACTGATCTGTGCATGCTTGTTACTGCAAACAAGCTCTGCCTACACAGAGCAGCTGCAAGATCACACACTGTGGGAAACCTCTCACATGGTGTTTGATGTACTGTACCACAAATCTCTTGCTTCTGATTTAGCACCTTGTTTGGATTCATGGAAATTGTTCTTTGTTGGCAATGTAGTGTTTTTTAGGAAATAAGGAATCAAAAAAAGACTAAAAACTATTAAAAATAACTGAGAGCAGAAAATCATTTTGAAGATATGGCAATCACAAAAGGAGATTTTATTACAAGGAACTGAAGAAAGGAAAGGGATAATCCTTCAAAACCAGAGATCAATGATGAACTTCAGGATCAGATATTTCAAGGTGATTGAAGTCTTTGAAGTCACATCTCAAATTTATGTGCCAAAGCTTTCATAGAATCATAGATTGGTAGGGGTTTGAAGGGACTTTTAGAGATCATTTAGTCCAACCCCCTGCAGAAGCAGGTTCATATCGCTAATGTTGCAAAAAGATGACACTAGTCACTCAGCTGGTGCCAACTGGTGAGTGCAGATTGAATTCAGTGTAGCCATACTGGTTTATGAAAACTGATGGCCTCAGTCTTGGTTTTGCGTTCTTCATAGAATCACAGAATCATAGAATGGTAGGGGTTAGATCAGGTCACACAGGAATGCATCCAGGCAGGTTTTGAAGACATCCAAGGAAGGAGACTCCACACCCTCCCTGGGCAGCCTGTGCCAGGGCTCACTCACCCTCACAGTAAAGTAGTTTTTTCTTATGTTAAAATGGATCTGTTTGTGTTCCAGCTTCATCCCATTACTCCTTGTCCTGTCACTAGATACACAGAAAAAAGGGATGCCCCAGCCTCCTGACACCTGCCATTTAGATATTTGTAAGTATTAATGAGATCCCGTCATGGTTTAGGCCCATCAGGGAAAAAAAGACCACGATTAGCCTCAAGTACCAAAGACCTGAGGATTGCCAAAGGCCAGGGACAAAACAGACCAGGCTACTCCACTTGGGGAAGAAAACAGAAAAAACATGTGTGAACAACATCAACTGTTTCCCTAGATTTCCAGATAATTTTTGAGGACTCAGCCATATTTGTTTCCAAGACCCTAGAATGTCAAGCATAAAATGAATGGAAAAAGTAATTTTATACCTACAAAGAGCGCGGAAGTGCTCATAACTCTCACCATAAGCAACAATGAATCTGATCTTTTAACCAGCCACTTCTACACACAGGGGAACTACAACTGTACCTGCCACAACCTAACACCAGGATTTGGAAGCCCTGCTAGCAAGGTGACTCAGCAGATGCAACCATCTATCTGGCCAAAAATGATTCAACTGAAAGCTCCCCTAGTTACAGCAGCACAGAGCTCTGCAAGTAAATTAGTGAGCTCAGAGCTCCATACTGCTGCAGCTAGCCTGTTTCCAGCATCTAAGCTACCCAAGTGTGATGTGTTTATACCACATGAAGGAGTAACCTTGCCCTCAGATGTGCCCTCGCACACAATTTGTCTTTGACTTCAACCTTGCAGTAAAGGATAGTAGTTTATTGCTGTCTCACACTACCTTCTGTGGCCAGTCAGGAAAGGAGTCTTTAGTCTCTTCACTCCAGTGTCCTCTCACATTTCTCATCCATCCACTCTGGAGAAGAAAGGTACCTAATATATTTGAATTAATCCCCCATAGTGTCTGCTTCCTACAACAGGTATGTGGTCCAAGACATAATGTCATCCTTAAAGGTTATGCCCATCCCATTCGCTTTCTTTAAGAAAAAAAACAACCAACTACTTTTAACATTTTTCTCCTGAGAAGGAAAATGACCTTTCACTGCAGAAAAACATACTAGCTGCACCATTAATGCTCCGATTTAAGAGGTGTGTGAACAGGCGGCCTCCTCTCACACTGTAAAACTGGAATGCCACATTTTGTGCTGCTTACACTAGTTGCTGTCAGTTGCACTTAATGCAAATGGTACCTATGTCAGTTACATTGTAAAAGATTTCCTTTTATTTAATGGAAAGACCTCTTTCCTCCCAGCAGTCATAATATTTAATGTGTCACACCAAGGAATGTCAGACATGGTCTGGTAGCAATGATTTCAATATTACACATGTACCTATAGCTCTAGTATGCATATCTGTTACAGAAAACCTTTTAACAACATATGATACGCCTTCATTATTAAAATATGACACTCCATTTTACTGATATAGTTCATTATTACTTAGTTGTTCTGTGCAGAGCTGTTCTTCCTACTCCAGATAAAAAAGATACGTTTGGCCAATTAAGCCATTTGGATAGGTAATATCCTTGATCACCTTTGTTCACATACTTGCAGATCTCCATTCCTAAAATAAAGCTTTGCCTATATGGAGTTATGGTATACTGTGTTTCTCTATTTTTTGCCTTTCCGTGACAGAATATGCACATTTTGGAATAATGAATAATCTTTTTTATTGTGATGACTAGTTGTAAAAAGAAATCGCTATTATGGATTACCATAGGGACGTACAACCTGTGCCTGTTTAGCACTGGTTTGACATATTAAACTTGTGAATGTCACTCAGAGTATATGGACTACTTTACAAACATTAATACCCAGGATATTAATGGCAAGTATTAATTACACAGTCATATATGCTTTTTGAAGACGTGTATCTGGATATCACAGAAACCTGGGTGCTCATGATGTGTCTCAGGACTGGAGGTTCCAGCAGACTGGCATTTCCCACTGCCACCACATATCTGTTTCCAGATCATAAGTCATGCCAGTAACAGCAGGGGTGACTACTGATCTCCACAGAGCAGCACAGATAAAACAACATCTGTAAGTTGTATTTCATATGTACTTCTACTAGTCGCTCTATATATACTCATGGCTTCAAAATTACCAATTGCCTATTTGTTTAGTATTCCTTTGCCCTAATACTACATAACAGTATTAGTAGATACTTCCCTCTACTAAAATGCCCCAAATCCAGGATGTTACTACTTCCTCAAGCAGGAAAGGATATGGTCTTCCATGCATTCATCAGGATGTGTTTGACAGCATTGTCCCACACAATGAAATAAGATGGACTTTTCTGTGTCTTTGTAAGCTCACATGTAAGCCCATGTCTTCAGCAGGGCTCTCCTCCCCAACAATCTGCAGCAACAAGCACAGCCTTTGAAACCCTCAGGAAATCCAGGCACAAACCGAATGCAGTACAAAGGAATCAATCCTGCAGAGAAAAAATAAAGAAACAAACAAATATATGAAGAACTTAATGTTGCTCAACATTAATAACTTGCAGAATGCTTTCCAGTTAAAGACGGTCAAATGAACAGCTAAGCTGGCATTTAAAATTCAGGAGGCAACTCAGGTTGCTTGGGTCTAGTATTCAGACATTTATAATTTATAAGTCAGTCATATTTAGTCTCTTATGAAGATGTGGCCTTTCCTGTCCCATTTCCACAACAAGCCAAGTGTTAAGTGTATAGCCCACAATTCCAAGCCAAGCCCTGCTGCTTTCCACCAGCCAAACCCAGCTCCCAACATAGCCCTGCCTGCTCAGGAATGACGGCAGCTAGAATTATTTTAGTGATAGCTTATTGTCTAAAATTCATTTCAAAAGAAAAATGCCTGGAAACATCCTTGGTGAACCACAGCCTTGCGTTTTCTTTGCCAGAGAGGCATCCCTCCTCATGCTGCCAGAGGCCCACCTGCTCCTCCAACCCTGCCACAAGGCCCGTCCCCCGACCCCTTCTAAGAGGGAAATCCCACCTTTTCTCCATTCACTCCCATGCACCAGACACCACCACATAGCAGGAAGGACAGGGGGACCACCCTTGGTGAGGGGCCCATGCACCAGCCCCAGCCTGTCCTTGCCAGGCAAGAGCCCCAGGACCCCTGCCAGGCTGAAATGAGGCCCTGCAGGGCAGGGCCAGGTGGGGCTGGCCTGGCCAGGGCAGGCGGTGAAACACTGCAGCCGGGCTCCAGCAATACACCACCTGTAGCTGCATGAAATGACATTTCACAGGCCTACTGGTGGCTACCCATCCTGGCTGTCTCCTTTTTAAAAAAAATACAGTCTGATGTGCACTCATATGCAAGCTGGTGATGTTGAGAAGTATGTAATTAACAGTCACCACATACATTTGGACATCTATGACCAAAGACTGAAGAGGTGCCTGAACCACTAAAATATGAGTTGGCCAGCTCATTACCTAATCAGCAATGCTTTGGGGGTCCTTGGGTGCCCTATCAACATTATAATCAGTGCTACGTACATTAAATCTTTCTCAAGTGTGTTGTTACAAATGCTAATTTACACCTAGAAAGGAACAGCTTTATTTCTCACCTCATGGAGAACCAGATGAGTAAAAGCATACTTCTGCAGAGCAGATGGGATTATTGGGGGCTCAATGAGTATTGGCTTTCACATTTCTCAAAACACATCTTGTGACCCTGTAGGATCTTTTAGGAGCAAACAAGGACATTCAGATCCTAATACAGAGCAGACAAAAAAGAGCTGGGGGGGAAAGGGGGGAAGGAACCATATTGAGCACGCAGATTAGCCATCACCACTTATCCCTAGAGCACGTGCAAGAGCACTGCCACTTAGTTCATCTCAAGCAAAAGGCATTTATCAGGCAAGAAATAAAAATCAAAATTAATTGAGAGAGATCGCTGCACCCAGGCAGAGCATGCAGTCTGTTGCTTATGATGCAGCATTCTTCCAATGGAAGCTCGTAGGGAGAGAAAGAAAAGAAAGAGAGAAAGAAAGCTGAAAATTCAAATGAGTGTCTGGCGCACAAGGGTGCAGTCATGTTCAGACTGGATCTCTGTCACTGCTGCTGCTGCCAGCACAGCTGCACAGAGGGGTCAGATCCTGCTCTGACTTCCTCCTCCCTAACAGAGGCAGCAAGGATGTTAGTTCAGGAATAGGGGAAGAGAGAGCCGCTGCCCATCCCAATGAGTCTTATAGTGACACAACAGGTGAATATTTGGGGAGTTGCTTTTACAACTGGACAGCCACACTTAACAGTGAGAAAAAATATATCTATTTTAGGCTGTCAGTGGCAGAGGTTTCATTAGATTTTCTGCCAAGTAGGGTCCTGATGGTTCAAACACTATTCCACCTAAACAATGCATTTTTGAAAGCCTTAAATAAAAGACAGATCTTGCTAGAAATAGCATGGGGAACTCTTGCTCTCTAAGCATGTATTTTTCCAGCAAAATTCCAGTCTCTTGCTAGCAGCCCTGCTAATAAGAAAAAGACTTGTGTTCTTGATTCAAAGCTAGCCACATAATTTGGTAAAGAGGGACTATTACCCAAATGGAGACCATACTTTTCCCACCAGGCCAGACAGAGGTAGCACATGCAGCAGAAGCACCCTTCCCATCAAGAGGTGAGGTAATGCTGCTCTAGTCAGATTTATTCAGCAATAAGACAATTTTTTTCTCTTACTGGCCAGACCTCCTCCCTCCTAAAGAAACAATAAGTGAGGGTAAAAAAGAGAAATGGCAGCTGTACCCAAGCACAAACATCTGGAACAGAAGAACTTTGCCTAACTTCCAGGAAAAAAAAAAAGCAGAAGACAGTAAAAGTAAAAAAAGGGAGAGCAATTTTAATAGCAAGGATCAGCACTGGCATCTAGTATCCCTGCTGTGATAAAGGAGACAACCTTTCCCTGGGAAATTTAAAGTCCAGGCTGTAGTCATTTTCATCTGCCACTTTAAAAAAATACCTTTATACTGCATGTCAGTATTTTTTGCTCTCTCATTGTCATGTACAATTGCAACACCAGTGGAAAGAGCTCCTGCCTCCATCTTGGATTAAGTGACATTTCTTCTCAGCTATTTTTATATAGCTACTGTCAGTCATATCCATTCTAAATCTCATTTTAGTCAGGACAGCCTTGAAAATGCTGCCTGACTTGCCTGGAAGTATCTGCAAGCATTTTTATTTATTCTTCTTTCCATTATTATTTGATTTTTTTTTTTTTTTAATTTCTCCTTTGTGTAATCTGGCAATCCCATAAAGCAAGCAGAGAGAAAAGAAGTGAGCCCTAGAAGCTACAAAGTGTGGAATAATATCTAAATATCTCAATTTAAAAAGCAGTTTTCCTCTAAATGTCCTTCAGGCTTTAGATTTACCTTCTGGAGAGCTTGATCTATTTTCAGTTCACAGGGTTAGGAGACCTTGCTTTGCCAATTGCTAGATGGTCAGCTGTTCAAAAGTTATTGACCAGCTAGGAGAGCAATAGCACAAAACTGGTCTAGGTCTCATGACCCTGTCTCAGCCAAATGGGTTGTTTTTGAGGAGCCCTAAGGACAATAAATTACATAGCCAAACAGACACATTAAAACACTGTGGCTGCAGAGAAGACCAGAAAGTGCTGTGGTGATGATAGGCCACATTTTAACTCTATAATGAGCATAGGTCAGATAAGTGGCTTTTAATTTACTTGAAACACAGTTGTTTGCATGTTAAGACCTCAGTTCCTCCACCAGGCAAAAGCAGCTAAATACATGACTCTGAAATCTCTTCACAGTTTAATCGCAGTGAACTCCCCTCAAACTATTTACCTCCCTTACAATTAATTTTGGCACAATGTCAGGCAAATAAACACACAAACAAAAACAAAGCAAGCACCGCTGCAGATGTTCTGTGGCAATGTAAATCTCTCTCGAGGAGAAAGGAGAACAAAAGGGAAGGGCTATCAAGGGATTAACAAAGTAAGTGACCCTATTTTTTTTGTAAATTAGCTATGAAGCTTTAACAAAGCCACAAGGAGGAAAGGAGAAACTGACAAAGGCATGCACAACTGCAGAGTTTCTTGCACTGTAAAACCAAGACTTGAGCACTGGTTCACAAGCATAATAGGGTGCATTAGCTCTTCAGAGATAGGGCAGTTCTTCCCTACTCTGAGATGGGTGAAGAGGATGGCAGCTGAGGAAAAGGTGTAGGTTGTAGTGGCTTGACAGAGAGGGCATAGGATGTTCTGCAGTGGCCTCGAGTGCCATTTTGCTAGGGGAATGCTACAAAATATAATTTCATAATCTCTACAGTAGCCTAGTTAACTCTGGAAAGTTTTCCAGAAGAAGAAACACAGAATGCTTTAATGACCCATTAATTTGTTGATGTGGGTTTATGTTTTAAGGTTGCTTTAGGCACACAGACTGAAGCTGAGAAGCTTTGTTGTTGGCCCAGCCCAGCCTTTGCCATAAGGGGTCAAGTTCATTTTTCAGAGTTTGAAGTAGGTCCATTGAAAATGTCTGAGATAGCATAAAGAAGGGGGAAAAAAAGAAATTAAAAGAGAAGAAAACCCTTCAAGATTCTGTTATGAAAAAGCCCTGGCCTTTTTTATTTCTCTGAAGTTACAATGTTCTTCAGTCTGTCCCTTCATGCAGCTCAGGGTGGCTGTACCTGTGTCACCACTTTAGCAAGACACACTACCTGAAACAGGCCGCTAAAATAATTCCCTTTTTTATTATTTCTTTCTGTGGACTGACACAAATTCATTCTGCATCCATAATGCAAGGCAGCTGCAAGTGATCCTAAAATCCACTTAGTTCACACATATTAAAAAAAATGGATTATTAGCTTAAATATAGATTTCCAGGTTAAGGCACATTAAATGCCAGGCTAACGGGTTTTATATTGACAGTGACAGCAGGATCTTAGTCCCCAGGGCTGGGTGTAGGAGCTTGGCAGCTCAAGACAGCCAGACAGATGTCTTCCCCTTCCCTGCCTTTAGTCATGCAAGTACCTCTGCTAGCCTGTTATTCCAGGCAGCTGTCTATTTTACTGGTATGACAAGGCTTGCATAAGTCAAGTAACTTAGATTCATACTTTACCCATTTTCTCCAGGACTGGTTTTGTTCTAACACATAAAAGATAGTTTATTTTAACAAATCGGGAAAAAAAAAAACCACACCAATCCTAGATGTCAGAGAAAATATACACAAGACATCATACAGAGCCTGTGTGGCAGAAGGCAAACACTACATCCCAAGTTTGTCTTTTGTGCAGTGACATGATAACTAGATACTCTGAAGCTCAAAGGCATATTTGGATTTCAGCTTAAACATAGGGACCTACATAAGGTCACTAAAGTAAGCATCTAAACAGAAAATGCCTCTTCTTCAGCTTTTCTGCGTGCACTTGGCATATGGGTTTTTGATAGGGCATGTTTTCTCTCATTATTATAAGCAGCGCCAAGACTACCTGTTACTTGTATGGTAGCTGTAACATGGGTGATTTCAACGGAGACAGAGAATATAAGCCATGGTAATAAGTCCAGAGCTGATAGTTACTTTTATCTGACCTAACCTCTCCATATAGACACAAGCAACAATGAATCTGTCATCAGTATTTACTTTTCCCCCCATTCTTATACCTCAACACCTCATAATCTTTAAAGCACTTGCTCTCACCCTCTCTGAGGCAGTTTTGACGGTTTTATCTCAGAGGTAAGAATTCAAGGCAAGGGATACATGCAGGCTTGATCTCTCTTTACCTCAGGTTTTCTGTTTGTAAGCTAGAGACGAAATCACTTCAGAAACCTGTAGTAGCTCAGGAAATCAAATCTGCTTCCCAGCCTAGCACAGCAGCCAGGTGTGTCCTCGGGTTCCATGCACAAACCCCATCACAGAAGGGGCAGCTTTTGCCTCTGCCCATGGCCAGGCACAAGCACTGAGCACCCAGCATTTCTGCTGCTCAAGGGCAGTTGGAACTCTGGCTTCACAGCACATTTCACCATCTCAGGCAGCACTGCTATTAACTATTAATTCCCTACAGCACACTTGATGCTGTGCAAAGGGGATGGCTGTTGAAAGGGAGCTGAACTTCACACAGAGAGTTGATATGTTTTTCGTCCTTTACCATCTTCCTCTCTTGCTTCTTTGTCTTTTCAATCAGAATTCTTCAAAACTCCACATGAAAAGTAAATAACCAGCCCCAGTTCATTCCACCCCTTAACACAACCTGTAAATAATATATTCCAAATCACTCGTACTCTGTGACTTGAACTTTATGCTGAAGGGGTTTATGTGTGTTAGCACTGGAAACATCTGTAAGGCAGGCTGTGCTTACTAGTTAATAATTATGTGCTGCATACCTGGGCTGAGGAATCATTATACCCCCTGTGCACAACTCAGTATTTATATATAATGATCTCATTACCAGGCAGCTATTCCATTTTTATCTGGACTTCAATATTTCTTGAAGCAAAAAAGCATACCAAAGTAGTTCAAAATGCCAACTCTATCAAATTCCATATTGATGGACAATTATTCATCTGCAGGTCAGCATAAACAGAAAAAAAGAAAAGATTTATCTCCACCTAGACTAAGCTGTCTTCCCTTGCTTCACTGTCTCAGTCTGTACCTAGGATTGGCATGAGCCACTTCCCAAATCTGGTATCTAAGTGATTTGGTGAAGTGCAAATGCAGCACTATTGCTTCAGAAGATGCTGGGCAAAGTTATCCTTCAACTTCCATCCACATAGTTCTCATATTCCTTCTCTTCTATCCTCAGAGTTTCTCTCTGAGTCCTTGACTGGATAATCTTTCGCTTTCATCATTTTTCCCACACCAGCAACTGAGCTGGGCTGACACAGGAGACATACTGAAAACATTCAGAGGACAGAAGACGTGTGTTTCTCACCTGTACCCAAAAGTTCCATTTCTGGACACCAAGATCCTGGTCTTTATTCTGCTCTTTGTAAATGTAAAGACCCTGATGTGGCTGGCTGCTGGGGAGGAAAGCCAAAATAATGCCGTTGGTTTAACAATCAATTGGTTTAACCTTAGTCATGTCTTTTACCATCCTAATTAGGTTAATGTGTCATTTGCATGCTTTACACGATCCTTTACACAAAAGATCTGGAAGTAGATCCCTTTTTCCTTATTATACAAATCATAAGGACTCCTTATGATTTATATGTCTGACTCCTTGCAACACTTGTCCCTGTTTTGTCTTCCTCTTGCTCTTCTTGCTTGTTCCAGAGCCTGCAGTTGAAAACTGCAACATGAGCACCTAGTAGTATGAAACACATTCATTCCAGTGCCACAAATTGTAATGAGAAGGGGGCAGGGAATTAATCCTGTCTCCTCATGACAATCTCGAGATTGGAATTGCACGATCTTCTTCAGGCCAGAGCACTGCGGCATCCATCATTCTCACCCCAGCAACACTTACTGGGCGACAGAGGAAAACGCTTGTGCTGTGCTCCCAGCGCATGTAACAGTAAAAATAAAATACAACTGGCTGCTAGTTACAAACTCCCAAAATATTATTTTCTTACCTAAAATATTAAGCAAAACTCTTTCGTTTTAAAACTCTCAGAAAGTACAAATGTTGTAATGATCAAAATTTTGTTACTGTCCAATACTGCTTCATGATCTATGGCTTCAGTTTGCTGAGCCCCAGACACATGCAGACACTTGCTGTAAGGTAGTTCAGTAGATTTTCTTTCAAGTGGCTAATGACATATGTGAAGTTACTACACATGAGTATATTTCTCTTGTCTGGTGGGTTCTTGGATGATTTATCTGCTTGAGTTTCTTTCAAAGGAGCTTCAGTCAGGAAACAGTAAGTATCCCTAACAGATTTTGGTATCCCTAGTTTTTTATGTTGGCTTTGTTTTTGCTGTGTCCTCAGCAGTCGTCATCTCCCATCTCCATAGCTGTACCCAATAGCAATGTGCAACTGTCTCAACCATGACAGAAAGGGCTCTGCCTCGCCTTCCTCCATGCCCACTGCCAGAAAGTGGGTGTCTACCGGGGATTGCCCATCCTCGTAGGTACTGGGTGTGGCCAGCCCTTATGAAAAGATTCCATGTGCTTGGATTTTGCTTTCCCTTGCAGTGTTGATATGCTCCACTGACAGGCTCAGTTACAATCTGAGGTGAAGCAAACACATACTACAAGTAAACGGTGAAAATTCTTTGAAAATGTATTGTTTATTTATGCATCTGAAAAAAAAAAAAAAAAAGGAAGAAGGGAGGGGAAAATGAAAGTAAGTAAACTGACCCTTACATAAAAACTGGCAAAAATTAAGAAAGAAATAGTAAAATAGCAGCCAGGGAAAAACTACATGCAGAAATCACAGTCTGACCTTAGCAACTATGAATATATTCTTGTGCCCTTTGCTTAGGGAAGCAGGCTCTCCTGTTACAGCCTCTCTGCTTACATTCAATTAGACAAGTAATCTCCAAAATCAAAAGCATCATTCCCAATCTCATCACTTTCCTTAGGACATCTGGATGGTTCAGGCAGAACTGGAAATCCTACACGTGGTTCAAGGAATCCCCGGAAAGTTGGTTACCAAATCTCTGCAAATCTTGCAGAATATACAACGCCTTTCTGAAGGGATGCAAGGAGCTGCTGTCATTTTCCAGCACCAGCCTGTGGTACAGGGATGCTCATCAGCTCCACATTCTGACAGGGTCAAAAAAGCATGATAAGAGCACCACATGGGAGGTTCAGACCAAGGCTCTCAGAAGAGTATTCCTAACTCGTGAAGATAATCCCAAGTACGGTCATCATCCTAATGGCTGATAATGTAGACTTGAATTAGACTGGAAGTAGTTAAAGTTTGTATGCTAGCACTGAGCACACATGCCAGGGCTTGCATTTTCAGCTCCACTCTACAGTCGTACCATTGTTTTGCTTCAGCTGTTTGTGTTTTATAATTTTTCCCATAACAACGGCTTAGTTTTTTTCCCTGGGAAATAAGACTGGTCATTCACGTTAGGTGCTTGTGCCCTACAAAAACATGATAATCATAGCCTCCCCCTGTCGACTGTTTCCCAGCATTACACAGAAGAGAGCTGGCTGACCACCTGCAAATCTTACAAACTACACTTACATTTACAGTAAACTCACATTCTGTAACAAGTAGTCATAAACACACTTATCAAAGTATTTATTGCAGCTTCAACATCTTCTACACAAGTTGGTAACAACTCAGCTATATCCTCTTATATGTTGCTGTCCATTAGTTTTGACTCCTAATGACTAAAGTCTTATATTGCATCTCAGTTGATGATTGTGATATATCATGTGATGCATTAGGAAAAATACTAAATCCAACTTTCTGGCACCACTAGTAACATAAAAGGCATCTAGTGTAATGTATTAGAATAATCTGTCCTGTTCACTGTAACTCAGAATTAATTGTATTCACTTGTGCATTTTTTTCTTTCAGATACAGATTTATTTTCAGCTAAGTTCAAAGTCGGCAAGAGGGAAATTAGGTGTTTCCATCTTTCGTTAGCAATACAGCAATGCAATCTATATCTTCCCACTCCTTGCATAGCTTACACGAGTGCAAAACATTGGTTTGATAGAGGCAAAGTGATTGCTACAGGTATTGGCTGTCATTAGATAAGAATGTTAATGAAGATGCAGTGGCACCACCTAGCAACTGGAGCATGTGTGCAAAGTTCTTGCAGGGCTTCTCTTCCACTTGACCACTGCATACTAAAGCACGCCTTGCACAATTTCACTGGAGCAGTTATGACTGGCAGAATTAAATCTACATTATACCTACCTGTGCTGTAATCACCCCTTTGCTTGCTGCATAAATATACCTTTCAAATGTGCTTATTTAAAGGCAATGAATATGACTTTTTCAAGGCAACGCAGATTACCTCCTCCCTACCCTTGCTCAGCTTAAAGATGCTGCTGAGTCCTTGCCTTCTTTTGAGACAATATTTGAAATGTCATCCACTTCTTGCATTCAGAACAAGAAAGCACTGCTGAGGGCAAAGGCCTTTGCTTTACAGCATATGAATTTATCTCTCTCTCATTTCCTAATCCTATTATCTATATCCGCTTTATCTGTTAAACCCAAACTCAATCGTATCCTAGCTCCATTAAAACCATCTAGCAGTCTATGTTCAGCAATCACAAGCTCACTTCCTAATGCTACTTTTTGAGTCACGAACTCCAAACTGCCCTTTATGTATTCTTTTCTTCAGAAGCCTTTGCTACTGTTCCGGATCCCTTTATGATATGAGCACTCTTCTTCGAATCTGTCACCAGAAAGCACTTTCTGAGTGCCTGCATTCATTAAACTGAGGGAAATAAGGCGGCTCCACTTTTGCAAGCACAACTCAAGTGAATCCCTATCTTTTTTTGAAAAAAAACAGACTTCTGAAAAATATGAGATCTGGTGCAGCAGATTTAGTTAAGATTAGTTAAAGCTGCAGTCTGGTGATGTTAGCGGAAACAGGGTCACACGGTAAATAATATGCATAATAGTGTACTTATTAAAGTTGCTATTTGATTTTCCCCTGGGTATCAAACATATGTATTATTAGTCTATGCAACAGCACCAAGCAATAAGGAAAGCATATGTGACATGGCAGAACTAGCTCCAAGCAATCAGCTGCCTCCATCAGCATTCAGTTTTGCTGTATTTCAGACGTATTTGCTCTCACACGGATATTTGGACTCCTCAGCATATACATACTCAGAGAAGCATACCACAGAATAGAATACTTTCTCCTTTTCCCCCCTTTCTCACCCTTGCATTTCCTAACTCGCTCACACCTGTTTACAGAGGGGTTTATCCTACAGTCCCACCATTCATGTAGGTTGTTCCAGCACTATGTTTATGCGAGTATGGGGTTTCATTCTTTTTTCCACCAGGAAATACGTGTCCAAGGCCTGGACATCTTTAACTGCAATGTTTGAAAACACATCCGAACTGAGTCAGTATTCAAGTTATGACCTTTCTCACCTGACTATTCATTTCACCCATTATGGTGTCAACACAGAGGTGACTTTATGGAGGAAGACAGTCAGGGTAGATTCTGAATCCTTAAGTTAGGCCGAAAGCAGTGTTCTCATTATGTTTTGATAACTCAAAGCCACAGGAAATAGAGAGCAGGCTGGGCATTTCTATGCTTTGTTAAAGTTAAAGGACAATCAACATCAGGAACATTAGTGGTGGCAGAACATAAGATTGCTCAGCAGTGTATGAAAAGAAAACTAGTCATCTGAATTGCATTTTCAACCAGGGCCTAAGAGGGCAAATTTAATCATCCACCTAAAATTATCACACAAGTCAATATTCCCTGCTTCCCTTTGCAAGGGAAAGAAACTTATTCTCTATTTTTCAGTCAAGCAGGTGGCCTTGAGGCAACTAACCAGCTGGCTGATAGCTAAATACCTTTGCCAAGGCAAAAGCTAGTAGCATGATTGATTACCTTCTTATTGTGCTGGAAGTGGACCTTCCTCACCAGTCACACTGGTGAGCTCCTGCTCTGCTAGCATGCAGCAAAACTCTTCTGAGAGCTGTGAGAGGTGGTCCCAAATGCCGGCCTCTGCCCAACCCCTAGTAGCCACCTACTAGGTTGTCTTACCGATGGGGAAACAATAAAAATGCTTGAATTATAATTTTCATCTTAGAGAAGCCAAAGGTATACCAGTAATATCAACAGGACATAGCATCACACTCCTTACCCATGGTGGGTATGACACAGTGAAGCTTGAGGCTGGAAGAGAATTGAGGGGACATACCTGTTTGGGGCTGAATAGCATCCTGTGGCTCTGCAGCACCACCAAGCTTAGCACAGCTGCAAAAAAAGCCTCCCGACAAGTTGCATAAACACTTCAGCCAGTCAAGCTAAGCTCTATCCTGCTGTGGCTGCACAGCTAGCAGCACCCAGGCTAGTGTTCCATTTACAGACAGAGCTCAGAGTCTGTCTACACTACCTTGCAGTCATGCTTTTGATTACTTCATTCCCTGCAGTGCCTGCTAAGATCAACCATAGTTTTATGTGCTCTTGGGAGAAGCAAAATTCATGAGACCCACCATATCTCCTTAGATCAGATCCTGACCTTCTTGCATAAAACATAGCTTTCTGGCTAGTCTGCAGCCAGCCTGTCACCAACACACGCTTACTTCATGCAAGTTTTTGCTGGGCAGTACAGCTGTAATCACATGCACACAAGGAAACTATGGGGTGGGACAGAAGTCCCAGGCAAAGCCTGCAAGTTCCTGACAGTCCCTTAATAATTAAATAGGAGCACAGCCTGCAAGCCCAAAGTGACCTGCTGGTCCTGGGGTAGTTACGGCAGCATGGCACATAGCTCTGGAGAAAATGCCATACAATTGAGTGACATTAACTCCATCATTTAGCCACCGTTCCCTTCCACTTCTGGGGCCACAGACTTTGAGGGAAGGACAGGAGACAGGTTCCTATGTCCAGCCCTGGCGTGGAGAAGCTTCGTGACCATTTTATTCATGCTTCTGTTTTCATGTGTGTGGAATGGTTACAGCAAAAATAAGACATGACATAGACATTAAGAGAAGAAATCATGTGTAAAATGAAGAACTCTTAAGGTTGCAAGCTTATTTCTCATTATCTTCCTGTCAATCCCTTCTTCCCATCCCAGTCTGCTTTTAATCACCCTGTCTATGGAGCCCCACCACTCTTCCCATCCATTTCCCTCTGCAGGCAGGAATCACAGGTCTCTTTGTGTATCAGGATACCATCAAGTGTTTCTGAACATTTCTGGAGGCAGGAGAAGCTCTGCAGACTCCAGCGCAGCTGACACAGGCGAAGGGCATCCATAAATTACAGCAACATTGTCTGGGCCTGAGGACAGGTGGGTCTGAGGTAAAACATACAGAAATAGTCAGAAAGCAGAAAGGAAAAGAATTATTCTTTCTACAAGAGATTTTCCAGCTGTACTTTAGATGACACTAGCTGGGAGGCACAGGAAGGGAAAATGTTTAAAATATAGATTGCTTCAGCTGTGAGGGGGTTTCCATCCTAGCCAATGCAAACCTTTAGGGGAAAAAAACAGGTTTTGTTACAGGTCTGTGTTACAAATGTGCAAGTCAGAAGGTTTACCTCACCATGTCAATAAATGAAGACAGAACATTTTATTCAGGGGGGAGATGGGGAAGAGACCCAATCCAACAGCTACAGATGCATGTCTGATTAGCTTTAGAATTTCCACGCCAAACTCAATCATGAGCGTGTTCATGAGGTAATCCACCTCATATCACTGTTTGCAGGATCAGGCCCTACAACAACATAAAAGCCAAAGAATGGACAGGAGATGAATTGCAAAAACAGCTTTCACAGAGCACAAAATGCCTCAGGTTGATAGCTGAAAATGCACTGTAGTCTCTAGAGACAAATTCTCTCATACCAGCTCTCTGACTGTGTCACAGAAACATTGTTTGCTTAGTTTTAGGTTTTATATGAAGGCAAGCAAAAGAAATACTTCAGTGAAACTCTGTGCCATTCATGGAAGGAGTTTGCTATAACCGCCATATTTTTTATGCATTAAAAGGGGAACTAGCAAAGTACGTTGGGAATACTGAAAATAACACAAAGGGAACCAAGCATTTACAGTGTAAATAATTATGTTGTTTCTTGTGCATATCTCTGTGCCACAGCTGTATGCTTTTGCTTTGCCCGAGGACACGCTACAAACCTGTACCCAGAGGTGCAAGGCTTGATTCTGCACAGTACAGGGAGTTGTCATCATTGGGATTACCGAGATGTCAAGCAAATGCCTACAAACTTAGCAGAACAGAGGACAGAAAATTGGATGCCCTGCAAGAGAAAAACTCTAGTGGGTAGGAACTAGAAAAGTATTCTACATTTGTCTGGCCTTAGACACTCAGAAATAGCAGTTTTTAAACCAGCTGAAATCTTCTAGTCCCTCTCTGCCTCTAAGTATGGCACTTATATTTGGTGCAATACCATGGTGAACCAGAGCTGGGTACAGGTTCAGCTGAAAAACCCAAGGGGACAAAAAAACAGTCCCCATTTTTCAGCTTCCTGAATTCAGTTCACCGTGCAGCTGCTTTTTGCCGCAGAAGAGAAGAGGTAAAGCAGAAGCAGGGATTTCAGCTGCTGATGCTGTCTCCAAATTATGGTCAATGCAGCCTCAGAGTGAATTTGCAGGACTCAGGCTCCTAGAGATGAGCTTATTCACTGGCAGAAAAAACCAACCCCCCAAACCTGCAAGCCTCATTTCAAGATAGCTCCGGTATTTTCTTTCCCTTTCACATAACAAAAGATGAAACAGCTGTCCAAGGTGGGAATTAAATAACTCATTTATCACCACAGACGCAAAGAATTATTTCCTTCAGCCCTGTTTTGACAGGTCAGTACCACCTAGCAGCACTGAGAAAACCCAGCTCTATGCAGAGGGGTGGGTAGATGCAATTACATCTACCAGTGTTAACATTGCCATTCCTCACTAATTGCTAATGCATTTAGTAAATACATTCAAAATCACTAAATTTCACTAAGCACTAACTAGGTTGAGATCCCTCAGTGGGTTTAACGGTAACCGTAAATGCTGAAAAGACCAAAACGATTGACAGGATTTCCCTCAGTTCTGAGCAGAGATGCAGCACATATTCACCCAGACAAAAAACGCTAATATTCAAGGATTTGCATTTCATCAAAACAATTCTTTTTTGAGCTTGAAAAAAAACCATTCTGATATTCCTTTCATGGATTCCTATTCTGAGCACAAATTACATTTCAAATTGCAAAACACATTTCTAATCTCTCTAATCTCGGATATTTGACTTCTAACAAAAATTAGGATGCCTGTATGTTTGTGGGGAAACCTGCTGTCCCATGAAACACATATTTTCTATATTCCTCAGTCTCCCTAGATAAAAAGAAAAAAAAAAAAAACCCACTGACAGTGTAAAGTATTGTGAAAACTGAAATGTATGTGAGTCAAATGAAACCATGAGGGTTTTTTTGTTTGGCAGTCAGAGGGCTGGGAAGTGCTTTAGGTTCTCTGTGTGGACAGTTTACTGAATAACAGTGCTGGAATTGTGTATCTAAGTACGAAATCAATGAAACGGGAATCAAGAAAAACATCAATATGCAAAAACGATGCAAATCTTGGAAAGCCAACAATACTTTATGGCATATACCTTGGGGAGCACAAGCTATTCATGGAATCTGTTCCCACCTCACTTTCACTTGTGTGAAGAGCACCCTGAAATATCACCACTGAATTTTTCATGATGCATTCCTTCCCAACCACCTTCAGCTACAAGGTCAAAGACCTGAGCATGGGCTTCTGAAAAGGAGCATTCCTGCAATCCTTTCCTCCCTCTCAATTCCAGAACATCAAAAGATTTTCAAAGTGACTAAAAAGAGGGGAAATTATTTTCCAGAACTTCACAAATGGTTTGGGGACAAATTGCATGTCAAGCTCAGGGAAAAAAAAAAAAATCATTGCGAAAGCTTCTGTCAATCATAAACTCAGGCAGCAGGAAAGTAATGTTCTACAATAGCTATTGGCCTGCAGGCACAGTATCTAGGTGTTACCCACAGAATACAGTATCTCCAATTATAGGAAGGGGTAAAAGACATGCTAGTAACAGAAGGAAAAGAAGGTGAAATCTGAAGGACTCTGAGGCTGACACATTACTTCAGGCTTATGTTCTTACACAGAGCTGCAGGAGAGGCTGAGCCAGCTCCAGAGGAGTTGGGAGCCCAATTCCCTGGCTAGTGAGAGTCCACTTCCAGCAGCATCACCCCCTCCATGCATCCCAGCTGCCAGCCCTGCTCCTACCCATCCACCCAAATACACAGCTTCCTACCCCTCAAGAAGGAGGTGCTGCCCTGGGCCCAGGCCAGGGAGTGAGCCAGGATGATAAAATAAACCTAAAAATATTCCACAGGGGAAGCCTCCAAGGTGAATCTATCATTTAGTCAACATAACAGAAAGCATGGTCCTGAGGGACCACCTTGGCCCTGTGTTAGCACCACAGAAAGGCTGAAGAGAAGCAGGTTGGGTTTCATGTTTCTCCATTTCTATCTGTAAATATGACAGTTCAAAGTAAAGCTAAGGCTTCCAAGAACACCATTTTAAAGGCAAATTAAGTTATATCCATATCTTCAAGATACAGTGTTGTTTGGGAGTAACTGAGGATAGGACTAGGCCTTAGATCCTGATCATATGCTGTTACAATACAGAAACCCTAATAAGATACACACAGAATTTCAAAAATAAATAACTAGAACCTCTTTGGGCCATAAGATAGTTCCTACCCTAGAGCTTATCATTAGCCAAAGTCAGCTTAAAAAATAGCATTGGACCTTGAGAAGACATTTAGGAAAGGTACATCAATCAAATAAGAACTGCTAACACATAAATCTCCCTTGAACCTTTTCTAGTAATATTTAATCCTAAAGTGTCTGCATTTTGAGCAAGCCCTGGTAAATTCTTAGTAAAAAAAGAAGACAGAGAGTTCTTGCTCCATATGCCTCTCATCCACATAACCCTTTTAGAGAAAGAAAACCACTAAGGGTTACAGATAAGTGAAGAAACAGCATACATATACAACTGTAAAGCAGAGAAAATCAAGTACTCCCACAAAGTGGAGAAAAGGAGATCAAATTATCCCAGAATCAACATTCATACTCATAAATGCCAGCCTTCAAAACACTACAAAATCCTGACGATGCAGATTTACTTTTGACCTACTTGATATCAAGAGGTTTGCGTTAATTCAGAGTGATCTTAATGAGGAGACAATTAGAAGCCTTCACAGAAAAAATACTCCTCTAAATAGAGAGTTTTTAAATACAATTTGCTTGTAGCTGTCAAAAAAATCCATGCAATTGACAATACCAGATGGGTAAAAACTTCATACTGTTGAAGTTGCCATCTGATTTCCAGTGGGAAAAGTAATGGCTCAACTCCAGTCAAAGGTAACACTTCT
This sequence comes from Colius striatus, assembly GCF_028858725.1. Taxonomy (NCBI): domain Eukaryota; kingdom Metazoa; phylum Chordata; class Aves; order Coliiformes; family Coliidae; genus Colius; species Colius striatus. The sequence continues at coordinate 31,991,905 of NC_084761.1, forward strand.
ACCAAGTCAGTGCCAGAAGGAGGATAATTTTGGCCTTGGTCCACAGTCAAACAGTTGCCATGTGCAGCTGCACCCAGCGCCATTTGTTGACCTATGACACTGGGCCTGAACATGCCCACAAGGGTCAGAAACAACTGACAAGCTCTTACTACAGCTTCTCCAAAGCTCAGATCAGGCACAACCTGAAGAATCACAAGAACACCATGTTAGAGGAGCAATAGCTACCCTTGGAGCCTTCTGCAGATGCAGGCCAGGACGTCCCAGGGCATCTCCCAAGCTCAGTGTAGGGAAAAACACTTCTACCTCACAAATCCATCTTCCTCGGCAGCTCTTCATCTTCTCTCCTTACCCAGACTCTGCAATAGCCACCCACAGACCCCACGATGACAGCCTCTTGGCATTTCCAGGATGATTGAAAGCAGAAGGTGTGAGGAACGTCATGAAACACATTCATGATCCTCATCACTGTATTTCAGACCTAGGGCAGCATGTGCAAGCTAAAGCTTTTCTACCTTTCTGTCATCCTGCTTGTCCACTAACATGATTCAAACCACGGCTGCTTTTGCATACATTCCCTCACCAACTTCATCAACAATATCTCACAGAACTAGCTTAAAGAATCCAAATTGCCTCCTGCACTGCAGCTCCCAAATCCCAAATTATATCTAATGCTTTCAAGAAAGGCTGTTTTCAAGCAAATAGTGTATAACATTGTCTTTAGCACCATTTCCCTGTAAGATGAAAGGAGCAAATCTCATTAACAGTTTTTCACCTATTTCTCATTACTGTTGCTGAGAAGAATGTGATAAAAGTAATACCAATGATAGGAACAGACTAAAGTGTGGGAGTGTGGCAGGTATAAGTCTGCTTCTCTTCACCTGCATGAACATCAGTAATTCTGTATCACGTTATTATCAAAGGAGCATATAATGTCACCATGTGGCAGAAAAGAATTTCTCTTTCTCTTCCCACATGTATTTTTTACATCCAAATTCCTATCTGATAGCTACTGATAATGACAAAACAAGGGAAAATCAAGTTTCAATTTCCTCCTTAACTATTTTCCCATAATGAAGTACATCTCTGCAAAACGGTTTTCCACTTCTGGCTGCTCCGTCTCAGTGGATCAGCATGAATACATTTTTGACAAGGGTAATTCTCATTTTTAGGCAAGGAATAACCCTCCGTACCCTGTATGCCAAAACTGAGGCTTTTCCATTCTCACTCCCTCGTTCTAGCAACCCTGCATTTCCCTGCAACCATCACAGAGATGCCTTGGTCAGTGCACATTAAAGGCTTAGCTTGCCCATTTCTTTCAAAGGAAATTGAACAGTGGGAATATGCTAGATGTGAAAAGAAAAAGAAATAGAAAAGGGGAAAGAAAAGGGCCTTCTCTATTGAAAAATGAAACTTTGTATCTCAGGGAACAATACAACATGTACTCGGTAGGATGCATTATGAACCCCTTATTGCATGCGGGATTTATGATCAAGGTCTCCTACAAGGATCCCTAAGCGACAAACAATGCGAGTTACAGGGGAAAAAAAAAAAAAATCTCTCGCAAGGCCCTTTGCACGAGCCTTTACTGCCATCTACTGACACTTTTCGGGAAAGCCAGCACGGCTCCGCTTTGGAGCGAAGCTTTGGAAAGTGCCACAGCTTCATCAGGCATTCACAGCATCTTCATAACTCGCTGCCCCAGTGTCCTTCAGAAGCTGAGCCGGGGACACCACTCAACCCACAGCTGCTGCAAGGTGATTAACTACCTTCAAGCTTGCTCTTTAATACACTCTATGCACTAATTCCAGCTTTGCAATGGCTCAAAAAGAGCATAAACCTTAGATTTATACTTGAAAGGGCTTTGTCCTGAGAACAAACCCCAGTGAGCAGCAGATAGCTGTGCCTCTTCCTAAACTCCCAGAAGGCACTCACTGCCCACCTGAGCACCAGGTGACACTGGTATGAAGCAGCACCTCTTCAGAGGGATGGGAGCAGGTCTCTTCTCTCAAGTAAAAAGTGACAGGAAAAGAGGAAATAGACTCAAGTTGCACCAGAGGAGTCTTAGATTGTAAATTAGGAAGAACTTTTTCACTGAGAGGGTTGTTAGATGCTGGAACAAGCGGCCCAGGGAGGTGGTAGAGTCCCCATCTCTGGAGATACTGAAAAGCCATGCAGATCAGGTGCTGAGGGACGTGGTTTAGTGGAGGGCTTGGTAGTGTTAGGTTATTGTTTGGATGATCTTAAAGGTCTTTTCAAACCAAACAATTATATGATTCTATGGGGCACTCACCCTTATAGTGGCAAGAAGCAAAGGACCAGTTCTGATGAAGCATCTAGCAAATGACGTGAGGAAAAGGTGGCTGTGGAGATGGGCTGAACTATGAAGGAACAGAGGTCAAGACCATCTCCTAGGAGCACTGCTCAAAGGCACAGAGTGGGGCAAGAAGCAGGCTGCAGGAATGGATGCTGCTCAGCCTGTGCCAGCTCGGTGGCTCATCCTCCCAGGGACAGAATCCCTTTACACTAAACCCAGCTCTTGGCAACAACATCCCCTTCACTTCTGCTTGGCTGTCCCCACAACTCTGCAACAGCCTTCAGTTCTGGATATTTATAGCTAATCACTCTTCACTTTCTGTTTAAGCCTACTTGGATTAAGAGTGATTTCAGGGTAGCTATATTGAAAAACTGGTATAACGGAAAGCCTTGAAGCAACTAACTGCTAAACACGTTTCTGATAAAAAGAAAAAAAGAATGGTAACAAGAAGTTTCTCCAGTAAGCTGCATTAAAGCTCAAAATACAATCAGCTTTAAAGAACAGCACTTAGCAAAACCCATCAATTAGCTAGGAGTGATCTGTCATGCTGGCAAAATGGTGAGGAGCATAAGTGAAACTCAAGGGCCCTGAATGAGCATGTAAATGCTAAAAAAAAAAAAAAGGAAAAAAGGGGAAAAAAAGTATCTAGAACATTAAACTCTGGTGTGCTCACAACTGCTCACTTTTCGTTTGCAGGATCTGAAATGAATGACATAGCTGCACACAGGAAAACAAAACTTGCCATCATTTCCTCATTAGTATCGCCTTGAAACATCCAATTACTGTTTAATTCCTCGGGTAAAATCCCATCAATTTGGAGAGTCACAGAGAGAAAAAGATGTAGCTTAGAATAGTATCATTGTATAAACACGTCAACGTAAGTAAGAAGGAAACAGGTAAGTTTGAACTATTTCACTTTGAAAATAAACGTCACCAATGGAAGGAAGGTACTCGAAACTCAGCTCCCAGCTTGTACCTGTTTCTAGGATAGATAGGAGCACCACACTTTGCCCTTCCCTTGTCTGTCTGCTACTGTGGTGTTCATTAATGTGTAATTTAAATGCTTCTGTAAGGTGCACATCCATGGCTTCTCCTAAGGATCCCTAAGCATTTTTCAGAGCTTCTGTTATTTCTGGACAGCAGACACCTTGCCATAGCATATCAGAGAATCCAAGTTTCCATTTGTATTACATCATTTTATGGTAGCTTTCTCAGTCCAGAAGTTATCAGTGACCTATATTACCACTGAATGCAAACTGAGATAATTTCTCAATATATATTTACACCTCTCTGACTACTCAGCCCTCGCACAAAGAGTTCTGCAAGAGAAGCTATGTTTGAACAAATTTTCGTGGAAATTTCACTTTGCGCTTATCACTGGAATGTGTTTTGTCTCCCAATTAAAATACTTTCACAGCAATTTGTGTTCAATAACCAGATGAATACTTAAGGCCTATCAGATGAAAGGTGTGACAACTCTCATTGAGATATCCTGCAATATTAGAGAGATAACTACCAATAAAGCCCCAAATACCTTTTTTTTCAAGCTAAATTCTTGGAAAAGGAAGCCTACAGTTAAGTAGCAAAAATGAAAGTTAATTTGTCTCAATTTCAAACTTACACAAGTGTTTGTCCAGGTTCTGCTGGGTGATTCTCTTACTGATGACCACAGACCACTACAAGAAAAAAAAAATATATTACATCTTCTTTAAAGAAACAAAATCAGAATAATGAAACAAAAAATAAAGGCTTAGGGTGAGGAAGAATATGGAACCTTTATGATACACCCCACAGGATGTTGAAAACTAAACCACAGTGTTGATGCTGATATTACTTTCTCAATTTTCAAGAGTCTCCCTGTTTACTGGAGAAAACAGGCCAGCTGAATGAACACAAAGTGTGTTACTTCAACCACCTGTAATGGTTTGGCTGTTTCTGGATGTAAACACATACACACAAAGATGCACGCGGGTGCACACACACACACACACATCCTGAATTCTCAGCAGAGAAGCTGAGGTAAACATAAATAAGTGTGGATATAAACACTGGTTATGAACCTGCAGATGTGAAATCTGATGCCAACATGGAATTGCCTTGAGTTGCCTCATTGATAAATGTACTGGAAAGACTAGTATACCTTTCAAGGACAGCATGGTCTCTGATCAATTGGCTGGATTTTCTTGAAACCTTTAATATACCATGCAGTAAAGGGATAATAAAATAATCTCTCTGTATTTTCAGTACCTTGCAGGAATCTGAGCCACACACAAATACATCCTGAGTGATCCAAGACAAATGTGCTGTAATGACAGAAGCTTCACTGAGCCTCTCTAGTACAAGCCCCATGAAAAAGCATTTCCAGTCTGAAAAACAAAAGGCAGAAAAAGAGAAAGAGTTTAAGATTCCTGATCTCAGTTTTTGCAGTAGCTAATCTCAAGCTCCAGCCTCTGCTCTTTCCTCTTCAAAGACTGCATTATAATCCTTTCCTTCAGCTCTGCATATTCCCTTTGTTTATTCCATTTGTTTATTCAAGTATTATTCCAACATTGCTTTCCCTCTCATGTCAAAATATCAGCTAGGATACTGTCTTTTGCAGGTTTTTTTAATGTTTGAGGAGATTGCTTTAGGTAGCCTTGAGCCAGATAACCTTGCTGCCATTATTTTTCCAGGGACGCTGGGATCACTTAGATCCTCTTAAATCTTCTTCACAATGTCCCAAAGGATACAAATGGAGTATTTTCAGCTCATGGATCCTTTTCTTTAGAATAATCTACCTAGGCAGAAATAGCTGTATTCAGTCTGAGCAAAAAGGCCTTTGTTTTTTTACTAGGCCTTCCATTTAGTTATAGAGTCATAACATCTCTCCTCTGTATCCAAATTCAAAGTAAGTGGTCTTTAATGTATTTAACAATGCTGCTTTTAAACGATCTAGGAAGAGCTTTGCAGCAGAATTTGTGTCCCAAGAAGATAAGAGCGAGGAGAATAATTTCTGATTGTGTGGCTGGAGTGCTGCATTAAGAGGTCTTGTCAGTTATTTTTCAGCAAACGAACATATTTGCCTACTCACCACCTTTCTCCTCCCGGGCATCTTAAGAGTCCTCCGCACTGGTTCCAGCCAAGGAATGTGTGAGGGGTGTTATAAACAACCATTTATGTAACTCTGACAGTACTAATATTGGTCATGATGGCTAAGAAAGTCCACCTGACCACACCAGGGCAGGAGGACTGACACAGGTTCCTGTCCATCCTCATTCTGGCTCTGACTCAAAACATCCTCTGCCACTATGCAGCCCAGAGCTTGGTACCTGCTGCCTTAATGCCATTTTCCTCTTTCTGCTTTTCACGGAACAACTCAGTGTTTGTAGTATTCCTTCCCTTTAGCTGCAGCAGACAGCATCTAATTGCCACGTCTCACCATCCCGTCTGGTTCTACATCCAAAATCCCAGGTCAGAGCTGATTTTCCTATACTTTATCCCAAATACAAACATTTATTTTCCTGGTGAGTGCTATGCTTTAACAATTAAATCCTTATCCTAGGAGTACAGTGGGAATTGCAAGCCTGAAAAAAAGATGAAGATTCATGAAAAGAAGCTTTCCTTCAAAAGTTAATGCATGAGCTTATGTAGAGAGCTCAAGGAAGGGAAGGGAAAGAAAGGAGAAAGAGATGCACACTAGCACTCCCCAGACTGTCAAGCAGAATGCATGCTTCACTAAGTAGTCATACGGCACTTTTCACCTTTCTGAGCAAGGATGCTTTTAAAGCCTCTGTATCTGTCAGTCCTTGCTAACTCAGGCACCTAAATGTGACATGGAATCTAGTATCTTCTGCCCATCTGCTGTATAGTACTGGCCACAACTTCAGCAGCTGCATGCCTCTTGGTAACAGCCTGCCCCATCATTTTACCAGGCAAAAGAATTCTGTTACTAGAAAATGCTATAAACAAATTTCCTAGAGAAAAAGCCTTCTGTAGAGTTTCCCCACTCTGGTTGCCTTACTGAAAGCTTGCTATTCTTACTGTTCCTTCAAAGCTTACTGTATTTTTATAAAGGACATCAGTGGCTACAAACTCTTTCATCAAAGAGGCATTGACTATTTTAATTTTACAGCTGTGGCTCTTTTCCATGAGGAATACAAAGAATTCATTAGTAATCACACATCAGAGAGTGCATCCACCTACATGTTCGTGTCCTTTGGCGATTGTATAATTACACAATCATCTCTTATCAAAGAAACTTTTCCCTTGAACTTCTACACAACAATTGCCCGTGGCTTTGCTTCCCTTTATCTCCCATGAAGAGAGGGAAACGCTAAAAAACACTTGTGTTGAGGGTTGCTCTGGTTTCCTTCAAACCGCGAAACACAGGGCGTGTGCAGAGAGAAATGTTAATCAGCTCCCGAAACCACAGAAAAGCAAAACTCAACGCCAACAAAAAAATAAATCTTGCAGTCGGCAAGTGACAGCCAGGCACTACGGGAGCGAGAAGGAGCGAGACCCTCGAGCTGTCACCTCTCTGTCTCTCTACATCGCTCCTTCTCTCGCTTTTTAAAGTCCTCGTTGGCATTTTGTTATTAGTCCCCACACGGTAAACAACGGGTTGCAAATTCTGACAAAATGAACTGCTGAAAGGATTATTCATCCCTCTGCGAGACTGCTCTGCGAGCTGAGAGCTACATGTTCTGCATTCTGTGGCTAAGATACAGTCCCATGTGTTTTCCCAGTTCAATCAAGTGTGCGAAGAACTGTCACAATAGTCCTTGATGCCAAGAAAATAAAATTTAGGGTAGAATGGGAAACCTGAGTTGCATTTTAATGGCATTTCGTTTGCACCTGTTTTCTCTATTCTTTGCTTATTTTGCTTTTTTTTAATCTTTATTGACAATTCATTAAAGCCTTATCATCCCTCTCAACAGCAAAAGAAAAGGGAGTTGTTATTGTACCTGTCCGGATAATTGTTACTGAAGTGTTGTCAGATGCTTAGAAGTGGATATATCTCTTTCATGTCAAGCCATTGGGACCGATACAAAAACATTTCCAGGCTTCTGCAGGGCTTAGGATGGGTTGGTTTTTTTTTTCCTTGCCTTTAGAAGAAGCTATAAAAAGAACAAATAAGTCAAAAAGATAAATTATGACAGGGAAAAAAAAATATCAACATTTGAATTGCTTGATAATAGAGTGAGCATGGGGCTTGAGGGAAGATTAGAACAGCATCAGGCAAGAACAGAACTGAAAGTTATTTAAAAGTGATAGAAGCCCTCTAGGATCTGCAATCTCACCACTGTTTCCCTTCGGAAAAGCAGTTTTCAGAAGCTCCAATTAACCTTAATTGAATTCTGCCTTCGCAATATCTAGAATTTTAATTCACTGGGAAGGTGATCATAAATCTCTGTTCAAAATACAGCTTGGCCATTAGCAATTCCCAGAATGGCCCAACAAAGTGTCATAGAGAAGCACTTGCCTGTTCTGCAGGTAAGGCTGCCTCTAGACCATAAAACAAACATTTGGAAGGGAAAATCCCAGCAGCAAAAGCCACTTCTGCGAGTAGTCATTTTCTCCAGAGCCGATGGCTGTCAATAAGAACCATTGACTTCTGCAATCAACACGTCTATGTACATGTTGTCTACAGCATCCTTAAAGACTGTTCTTTCCTTCTCTCACCCTTCTTCCCCTGCTCTTACATTTGGTTCTAATGCTGGGTGTTTAGCTTCCACTTGAAACATAATCACATCCTTACTTCTCTGGTGCGGGCCTCCATTACTTATACACTTCTCTCTCACATATTCTGCTCATTCACTTTGAGGTCAGGTTGCACTCAACCTGCCTGATATTCAGCTGTTCTGGAGTGTTTGCAAATAAAACTCTGCAAGGTCACTGCACTCATGGTATTGAATCACAATGACTTTCAAGCACCTAATTCCTTTTTAAAACCTGCTTTGATCACCTTGCATTAGCTCAAACTTTTGGTCTTAGAGAGAGGGTTGTTAAGCACTGGAATGGGCTGCCCAGAGGTTCTGGAGTCCCCATTCCTGGAGATCCTGAAAAGACACATAGATGAGGTGCTGAGAGACACGATTTAGTGATGAGTCTGGCAGCATGAGGGCTGGACTCAATGATCTTAAAGGTCTTTTCCAACCAAAATGATTCTATGAATCTATGATCTCACAAACGTCTAACCCCTCAGCAGATGCCTACTAGCCATCCTGTGCCAATATGGCATGTGGGAAACAGCTATTTTGCCACATATTTCCTAACCCTGAACTGACACTAGAACCACAGTAGGGGAAGGAAAGAGATGACTGTTCCCACATCACAACCTTCTGACAGGACAGTGATTTAGTAAGGGTAGAGAGGTTTGATCTTTGGTGGATACAGATACAGCCTGTGCAAGGACACTCATGTCTCAGCCTAGAGTTTCCTAAACAGAAATATGTTCTGTGCTATGAAGGCCTGCCGTGTGGAAAACACATCTAACACACAATGTATATGCTGTACAGTCAAACTGCATATGCAACGTGGCCATTTGCAGGTGCCTGGGAAGAGACTGTTCCTCACATTAATAAACATAAGGCAAGAGTTACTGTAGGAAAAACATGCTTTGTGTATGTTTACTTATGGATATACTAGCACACCATCATTTTTCCTGATGAGGCTCTGCATCCATAGGACTGTCCCCCACCACTACAGATCCAAGAGAGGCCGACTAAAAGGGTGCACACGACCCTTCTCCTTCCACCTACAGTGGGTTCTCCCAGCCCAGCACGGAGGCACAGCCAGAGCTCAGCCCAAGGTAAGGCAGCTTTAAAGAGGGCGTAAGTCCAGTCTCATTTGAAGACATACCAAGTTGGTTGGACTTACAGTGCTCATGACCCTCAAAGCACTTCATAATATGGCCTTTAACCCTCACATCACCCCTGCCTAGAAGGCAATTACTGCAATTTTGTGGGTGAACGAGCTGATAAAGAGTGAATCTGGGGAGAAAGAGAGCAAATCCAGGCACACTCACTCAGACAGTCACACCTGAACATCAGGACCTGCCAGATACTTCTAGTTCCCAGTCACATCAGCGGGTGGTAGAAGTCCTCAGCACCTCCGAAAAGTCAAAAATGCTCAGTTAGAAGTGAAATGGGGGCCTTAATGACCTCCTTAATGCTACAGTAGTCAGACAGACAAGCAAAAGCTCCTGAGGTCTTTTTCTTCACTGCAGGATATAAATCCCATTTACTTCAATAGGAATTTATGTCACACAGGAAAAAGCTAGGACCTCAGCTTCTAGTTCTGCACGCAGGTGGTATCTCCTTTCTCCTTCTCTTCCACACCTTTTTCCTTTCTCAAATAGAAGCAGCAAGAATACTGACTTGCTACTGTTTCTGTAGCCACAGATTGGATTCAGACAGGAATGACTGATTACAGGTTGTGATTTAGGGCAATTTTGCTGACTCTGCTAAATTGCTAGTAGAGGAGGCAGCAGTGCAGTTGAGTGACAGAGCTGGAAAGACATTAGACTGAAGTTAAGCTCATGAGCCACTATATTGAGCAAAGAGGCCAGTAAAGGAAAGAAACAAGATTGTGATCATCTTAAGAAGTTTTTATAAACTGACAGAGCTAGACACAAAGGAAAATCAGGCAGCAGAACTAAAACCTGCTTCAAGATCAAAAGGGAGAAAAGAAGAGACAGAAAGGAGCTAAGTGACTCAAGCTACCTCATCCAGGCAAGAAACTGTCGAGCCATCCGGTTAGGGCTCAGAGACAGATGAAGGCAAAATGTCCATAGTATGGAGAAAGACGGTTTACAGGCCAAAGTACAAGACATCCTCAGGACAAGTCCAAGGCTGAGCACATGATATATATGCGGTATAGCAGCAAAGTTCATCTTGGGAAAAACAGAACTGCTACACCGATGGGCAAGCAAGAGACAGAAAAAAATTTCAGGTCCTCCACATTATTACCTGACCTTACAGCAGAGAGTTTTCACTTAAAGAAGGGTGATTTTGTAAATAGCTGTTAATGGCACATGAAAATGCCATCATCACATGCAAGCACCCAGGATTCGCAAGAGAACAGAGCCATGCAAGACAACTTGTCTCTTTTCTTACACATAGGAAGGTTTGGGCAGGAGTCACCACAGCTGATTTAGAATTTACCACCTGCCTTTGTAGGTGATACTTCCTACCCTTACTCTAATAGAAGCCCAGCCAGCTAATTTACATCAGACCATCTAACTCCGTAAAGACAGCACCAGAGAAAAGCTCATGCATGCCTACAGATCTAAATGAAAGCCCATTATAAAGGCGACTGTTTGGTTCAAAACCAAATGGATTTATAAAGAAAAATAATAAAAACTACATGCGTTGTACAGTCTCTCTCGTAATGGCACTGTCATGGTTACAGTCAAGTGGAAGTGACCATATTTATTCCAATTTATAAACAGGAAATCTGAGGCACGGGGTGATTTGTCCTATGCCACCTCCCAGGTCAATAACCAAGCTGGAATCAGACCCAAGTGATCTCAGTCAGCAACATGCATCAGCCAGGAGCCACATAGCCTCCCACACACTAAAGGGACATGCTCTGCAGTAGATAACTGACCTCACAAACTGACACACCCAGCTTTAGTTTACTTTCTTTAGAAAAGGGGAGGGAAGACTCAAGACAGCCATGCAGTAGAAAACTCTCTCTTCAAAAAACTGAATTTGAGAGAGAAGAATTTGGTATGCCATAGTGAGATCTTTATGTAATGGCTGCATGTAATGGATCCTAGTATTCTATGTTTGGGAGTGACGATTTAACAGCCTATATCCGAGGTGACTGTATAAAAGAGGGCATTACACTGGAAGTTGAATGCACTCTGAAAGTGATCAAGTGAGTTAAATATCATACCTGGAGGATGCTCCAAACTGACAGTTTAGAAAGTGACTTTAATAATATCAGTAGAATTGGAGGGTGACACTCATTTCAGGTAGTTTGATGTTATATTGAGCACTTGGCCCCAGAGCACCTGCAATTTTCCTACCTATTGATTTTATGGTGTTTTTCCACTTGTCTAAAGCCCAAGTGCCTTGCAAAGGACTCTGTCTTCTCTCCAGAGCTCATCATGAGCAGGAGTAAAATGTGTCTTTGTCAAGACCAGAGGACAGTGCTGCCAGCAGAGGCTCTATCTGGGCATCCACCACTACAGCCATCACTATCCTTCTTGCCCTCAGGAAGCCATCAGTTAAGGCACTCACGGGCAAACAGCAGGCTGAGCACATCGCTGTGATGGGCCCAAGGAACAGACAAGCCCTCACCAAGGGCTCAAGCCTCCCCAAGCTCAGCACCAGCGTACATGCGCTGCCCAATGCTCAAGCTGCTGAGCTCGGAGAGGCCAAAAAAGCCTCCTCCCAGACCGAAGTGACAGGCATTTACATGTAGAAACAACCCGAGGATCAAGAAAAAGACTGCAGCAGGCACTGTAGCTGCACATATCCACTACCCAGCTGCCTGTATTTCATCCCAAACTCAGGGAAGCAGCAACTGAGCTTGAGGTCTGCCACAGCCAACCAACACTGTCAGCTCACTGATCCCCACCTCTGCTGCCTGAGAGCTCAGGTGCCAGAGGGAGCTCCCACTTCAGTGGAATAACTGATTTTAAGATCTTTTCTCACATTAGCTCAGCGACCACCTCCACACAGGCAGGGCAGGTTTCAGGGGAGATGCTGGGTGCCCCACTGCCCACCTCCTCCGCCACAGAGGCAGGTTTCAGGGGAGATGATGGCTGCCCCACTGCCTGCCTCCTCTGCCAGCACCAGGTGCCTGTGGCAGGGACCAGGCATCATGCGAGCGGCACGGCAGGAGAGAGGGCAGAAGTCAAACAGAGCAGCCCAGGAGATGTAAGTGGCTTTTCTGACTTGAATGCTCTGCAAAGGTGGCTTAAAGAAGGAAAAGCAATTTTCCAGCTGTTGTTTCTTTGTGCTGTGTAAAAGGCTGCCACGGATGTTCTCGAGCATCTTTCAAACCTGCCAATTTCTGTCCAGTGTCTCAATGTATTTTTACCTACCTCACTTTTCTTAGAAGGCTTCACAGAAAAGGAAGGATTATTACTTTACCTTCTCCTACTGAAAACCGAATGGTTGTTGCTAAGAACATGTAGTGTATATAGAGTGTTTTGTGTATTTTCCACATCCCTTCCCTAACTCCCAGAGACAAGAAGAACTGTCTTTTGCACTCCCTGGATGCTCCTTTGAGAGCAAAGTCATTTCTGCTGCCTCCAGGGAAATACAGTGAAAAAGAGACTCCATATCCTTGGTATTTCTGATTTTACAACAACAGAAGGACATTTGCAAGCTCTTCTTATGTATCACAAGGGAGCAGAAAGGACTTAAAACATGAACCTGTTTTCTTCTCCTGTTACTTTTTAAGAGTCTCTCAGCCCTCAAAGCTATTTATGTGCAAAAAGAAAGCACAACTAACACAAACACATGCCACGTATTAAGGGGCATCTTGGAGGTACAGGCCCGCTGGACAAGTGATCCGGTCTGACAGTGACAGCACAACGGGTGTCCTCGGCTTTGGACAAGCATGGGTGGAAAAGACATAGGACAAAAAAAATCCATCCAGCCTCACTTTCTCTCCCTGTCCCACAGCCCTGCTGGCACACAGAGTCCAGCTCTCCCTCTGCACGAAGCATCACCCTGGGAAACATCCAGACCCCAGTCAAGGCAGCCTTCAGATGTGACTATGCGACTACATTTTCTGCAGTATCTTTCATAAAGCAGGTTATTATTTTTCTGGCATCTCACTCATGAGCTACTGAGCAATGGGCAGGTTTTCCTCTTCAATGCTAACAGCCATACATTTACGACTCGAGTGTATCGATTGCATCTCCCTAGCACCCAAATTCACTTCTTTTAATAGAGGTGGTTGTTGTTGTTGTTGTTTTCCTCAGCATACCAAGAATGTCTCTTTTAAAATATATCTAGCTTGTTTGGTATCGTGGATGGTCTATTTCCCCAGCAGTAAAATATCCACTCTGTCATCAGGCTCTGAGTTGAAATCAATCCAGAAATACAATGTTAGTTCAATGATGACCCACTTCAGCAGAATAAATCATTGCCTAGCTCACCGCAAGCGCAGCTCACGTTGCATCCAGTCACCTATTTGGAACCCATTACTCCCTATAATCAAGAGCGTGGCTGTTGAGGGGGCTGCTCTCTTCCCTTTCTACACGGGCATACACGTGATCTCACCTGCTCCCTTCTAAGCACCCGTGGATATTTGATGCTCAGCTACAAGGGTCGCATAATGGAGGCAATGCATCTTCAGTGAAGAAAAATGACAGTCAGAATAAGAAGACTAAACCAATTCATCACTTAATGCAAAGTGTTATTGTGCTGCATCCCGAGCACCGCGCCGGGATTGATTACAAGCAAGATGACACCTCCCTATGGACCATCTGCTATATTATTATAAATAAATACCCATTCATTTTGGAGTCTGTATTACTGCAGAGGATAGATTACACCTCAGGTACACAGTAAATATCCCATTGAGTACAATGTCCCTTCCTCGCCAACAAATGAGTTTTGTCTCACATAATACAGTTTCGTAAACAAGATAAGGGAACAGAGAAACACCGAGAGACGGGGAGATCTGCAAAAAGCTCAACTGATATTAAGGAGCTATTTCCATGAAGGACATGCTAAAAATTCAGTGACTCACTGTTAGAGGGGAGTCAAGGCAGGGGAGGCAGCTGCAAAAGGCTCATCCTTGCTCCTGTAAAGGAAACAAACCCTAAAAAGCTGCCTGAGTCCTCCAGATATCACTGAGGCAAAAGCAAACCCTTCTGGTTTCAAACAGGCTCGTGCTAACCCACTCTAATCGGGCGTGCTGCAGCAGTCACAGAAGTAAGACAGGAGCAGCTTAAAAGGCTGCGTACTGAAGAGAGAACAGTCTGGGAGAAATACAGCTCATCTTCTTCATCTCCTTCCCCCATCTGCCTACTGAGCCACCATCCCCGGGTGCCACTGGCGCCCTCCCAGCCCAGCACAGTCCAGGCACCGCCTGCACCCCCAGCTGCTCGCTGCCCAGCATAGCCCAGGCACTGCCTGCACCCCCAGCTGCTGGCTGCCCAGCACAGCCCAGGCACCGCCTGCACCCCCAGCTACTTGCTGCCCAGGTGGCACATGGATGCTCATGTGTTGGGCTCATGGCTTGGCAAGCACAAGAGCTGCTTAAAGGAATGCTGTGCCCAATATGCACCAGTTATTGACCTTTCCTCTTATTTACCCTAGGGGTTTTAAGCATTCTGCACCCAGAAAACTGTCTTTTAAGTCAACAGCAAAAGCATTGCCATCAGCTCTCGGTGCCTACACATGTATCAGGGCAAGGCTACACCTGCAGCCCCTCAGTTTCAGTAGTTCTCTGCTCACGTGCTTTTGCCACAAAAAGAAACACCTCTTCCATTCTCCATGCTACTCAGTTACCCTGCAGTGGTTTGCAAGGACCAAGGCTTATTTGTGCAATTCCCTGCCAGCCTCAAAGGGGATTGTGGCAGCCCCTGAAAGTCCAGTGATGAAGGGGAAGGTGGTGGGTGGGGAGGTGGAGGGAATAAATGTTTTTATCAGTCTTCCACACATGAGAGAGAAGGAGTGACACTCATTACAGGCCACTCAATGCAGATGTAGGCTGGGGAAAAATGTCACAGGTGTTTGGCAGGGTGATCAGCAAGACTGGAAGCACTGCATGCAAGTATGGGGATTGCATCCCTTTGCAACCCTGTGCCAGGGAGTCTGGTTGGCAAGGGGGAAACTCCTCTGAAAAAAAAATAAAGCTTCTCACTTTACAGGTACTTATTCTGCCTTCAAGAGACCTGGAGGCTCAATGTTTGCTCTTATTTTGGCTATCAAAGCCCAGCTGAATCTGTGGGCAGACTTTTGAGAGTAGAAATGAAGTAGGAAGGTCACTCTGCAGCTCTCCACTCTCATTCACAGCCTGTCACAGGCGATATACACCAAGTAGGTAGTTGCTACCCCAAGTAGGTAGGTGGTGGAATATTACCGTCAGAAAGCTGCAAGAAATACATAAAATTTATTTGGTTGGGGTTTTCCCCTCATTTATTTTTCAACTGACTGGATTGCCAGACAGAGATAGTGAAGTCAGCTCAGCAGAGATCCTTGACCAGATTTTGCACTACCCCTGATGCTCATGCCTTTCATCATTCCTTCTCCAAACCGAATAAGTACAAATCTTTGAGATGCTTTTGATTTTGGATATGTCAGAAAGAGAAAAATCCTCAACCTTCCCACACCCTCTACAAAACAAATAAGAATTGTCCCGTTTCACAGATAAGAGGGATGAAGAAAAAAAAAAAAAAACAAAGAAAATAGACAACAGATTGGAGCCCAACAGAACTAAAAAAGTTGTGGAAAGGCAAGGAAATCATCCAAACTTGCAGCTGCCAAAGCCTGTGCCTTGCTGTCATTCCCCAAGGAGGCCTCACACATGCAGGAGAACAGCTTTGAAAAGCTATAGTATTGTTTGCTAATGTTGGTAGCAGAATATAAAGCAGACACAAAAGCAGTATTTTTCTTCCCCTCTCCATCCTCTCCTTTTTCTATTTTCTTTCGCCTCACCAGTAGAGAAACAGTTCCCGATGCAGGCACAGAAACAGTGAAGATAATCGGGCAATTTTCCATCTCCAATCAAAACAGAAACGTTCCCTTTGATTATAAATTCCTAATAAAATTAATGTTGCTCCATTTCCTTTGAATGTTTTACAAAAAGCAGTTGCTGTTTTGCAGTAGTGTCTGCTGGCTTCCTCCCTACACATTATTTTCACCCCAGGCCTTTCTGGGCATATTTCATAAAAGCATTAACTGATATTCATCTGACGCGGAGCTGCTCTTTCCATTTCTCTTTTGGTTTAATAGAACCCCACAGACCACAGCAAGGATGTCTTTGAGCCACCGTGCTGTTTTGTACACCCCAAGTTCTCTTTTTTCTGTGTGAGAACGCCCTATTTTGGGAAGATGAGGCATAAAACCCAGTGCTACCAGGCAGCCTTCAGCTCCCCCTTCAAGCAAGGCACATCCTTCCAGCTCGCAGACAGTATCTAGGGCTCTGCTGTGCCTTTACCAAGACTAAAGAGGAAAGAGGAGGCGAGTTCAGAGGTTGCATGGCTCATTGCACTACTGTGGAAAGTCCCCCTGCTGCTCTTGTACACTAATGAAAGCAGCATAGGAAAATTTTGCTAAGTTGCTAATATGAGAAGAGAGATAAATTGCAGTAAAACATAATAGGAGTGCTCTGTGTCCCTGCCTGCACCTGAGAAACAGCCACAAAGTTTGCAGTGGAACAAGGATTTTTGCGTGTATCCTGGTGAACAACAACAACAAAAAAACCCCTATGAGAGCCACTGCCCCTCATCACTAGGTCGGCAAGTGTCAGGCTGAGGGATTCGATACCTCTCCCCTGCTCCAAGGGAGGAGCAGAGCTGCTGCAGAAATCAGTTCTGTCAGACATGCCAGGGGATGTAGTTCCAGCACACGAGTCCTATCCAAGGCCTCACTGAACAGGTTAGATTTGCATCGGGGTGGCAATGTTGATTATATCCAAATTTCATGGTATTCAAGTGCCAGGAGATCAAAGGGAGCTCAATGAAACCAGCTCACTCCCTCCTTATGTGCATTAGCCAAGTCACAAGAAAACAGCAAGCAACACCCCACAAACGCTCTCTGCTCTGCACCTAGGGCTGCTGGATGTACTGCAATAGCAGGAGGGGGATAGAAACTGTCCGTGGCCGTGCAAGAAGAGATGTGATGTTCATGTGAGAGCCCACTCACCTCTCTCACAAGCATCTCTCCCTGTGGCAGGTCATCCTGCATCCCAGGAGGTCACCACTGCAGCATCCCCATCCTTTGGGCGAGTTGAGTTGTCCTCATGGAGGGAGGACTCCTGCATTTTCACCTCATCTTTGCATAAGGATATCAGTGCAATGCACAAGGGTGTGTGCTTGTCATCCCTTGACAAAAAAGGCCACATGCTAAAATAAAAGCAGATCTGGCACTGCAGTGTGTTTATACGCCCTGCTGCCCGCCAAACCAAAGACAAGCAATATTCCCAGTGCAGCAAAGCCCATCTCTCAATGCTCTCCTTCAAGTTACAATCTTTAAGGAAGTGAAGTCAGTAATTTTGAGGACATCTGTGATGCTCAACTCATACCAGAATGTAAATTTTAAAAGTAGCAGATGCCAGATTTCCTTTGTTACTAGCTCTGCCTAAAGCACTACATATTAGTGCCATAACTAACTGGCTGAAGCATCCTTAGAACTGAACCTGGAGGGAAAGAAGGAGGAAGAATGGCATTATGCCACTCAAGAAATGTTTATTCTTTCCAGCCAAGACAACACACAGAGGCTCATATAGAAAGAAAAATCTGTCCGTCATGTACACACTTATTTCTTTGCAGTTTGTTCATCCTGTCAGCTTAATTAAAGGGTTAATTAAAACTCCCCACAACCCAGAATGCAAGATTGTAATTTTTTTAAGGGACTTCACAAACTGCATGAAAATTCGTCCTTCTTTGCAGTCTGAGGACTTTTTGTTATATATCTTTGCTCTGTGTCCCGGCAGAAGGGAGATTCAACCACCCTCAGGGGCAAGGACGGAGGAAGGTAAGACGGCCACCAGCCTCTTGTGCCTAGCTTAGAAAGGGCTCTCAAGGACTTCGTTTTCCGGAGCAGCGCTGCATGTTTTTTGCAAACCGTACAGGGATAAAGAAGAGGAAAAGCTTCTTATTTTGGACGTTAACTGAAAATATGTTTTTCAGTCACACACCTTCTCCAAATAGCTTGCCCTTTTTTCTTCCCTAATTTAATCACCATTCTGCCGGCTTCTGAGATTCTCCGTACAGACAGTGACATCTAGTGAAGGAAAACCGAATTTGTGCAGAGACAGGGCTGCACCTGCGAGAGCTGAAATGGCGATTTGGAAATGCTGGAATGGAGATCACAAAGGGTCAGCTGCAAACAAGGCTGAATTACAGCCCAGCAGAAACTCGTTTATTCACCCAGCAACAAAAACGGAGTGCTTGCAAGGCACTGCATTTCATTTGCCTGGGGGGAAAGAAAAAAACCAAACTGAAATGGAAAGCAAGGCTGAATCCACAGGACATTGCTGATCGCCAGAGGGGCTGCCAAGCACCAGCTGAAGCCCACCAGTGTGTGGAAGGAGGTGATGACTGGCCCTATCTTTATAATTATACCTGTAACAGGCACACCTGCAGCTGCTGCTGTGCCAAAACCCTTGGTGGCAACCCTGGGCTTTGCAACCTGGGTAGCATAATGAAACCTCTGTCCCCACAACTGCAAATTGTTGGAGCTAATTTGGAGTAGAAGGAGAAGCCTGGGATAACTTGATGGGCTGTTGTGGAGCAATGAGAACCTGAATGTTTCTCATTGCTGCTATCAAAAAAAAGCCCCACGTCCCTCTCCACTACACAGCTCCACGAGCCACCCCCAGCACCCGCCTCCAAGCCTGGCCTGCAAACAGCTCCTCAGGAGCACCATGTCTTTTCTTGCGTTGGCAGAAGTATCTCTCCGACAGCAGAGGCATGTACAGTTGGGAGTAAGCAGAGCAGCTCAGCTGTGCGTTGGGTAACTGGAAACGGTGCTCAGAGGGACTCAGAGGGGGTGTTCATGCACTTAGCATGGCAATCAGCCCAAACACTGAGAGGGGCTCTGCCCTGCCTCCTCCGTGGGGATTTCCCCCCTAAGCCCCCCCCACTTAGTGATGGAAACAAGAAACAGATCCCATCTATCCCAAAGATTCCCCTCACACAGCTGTAAAGGTCCAGGAGAGGAGAGAGCAGGCTACCAAAGCCAGAGGGAGGGCTGGGGTGAGCACAGCATGCCCACTGCCTGCCTGGGAGCCCTTCACACCACAGCCAAGGTGGTGGGCACCAAAAATAGCTGGCAAATTAAGCTGCAGCAGACACCCGGTTTGTCACCAACACAAGGAGGTGCTCTTACACATCCTAGAACCTCTTAGCAGTTGGGGCAGTGAAAGGCGGTAAGTTTGCAACCATGAAAGAAAGATGCCAGGAAGGAGGTTTGCTGCAAGGAGATAAACTCTAAAAAGAGAGAGAGACAAGTCAAAGGGGAAAGAACCAGGCTAAGGGACGGGAACGGGAGCATTTCTGAGGGCAGGCATGGCTGCTCTTGTGGCAGTGTAACGCAAATCAGAAGGTACTACAGCGATCATGAGGAGAAACAATAAAGTGTACCCCCCTATCTCCGACGGCCGTGCAAACAGCCCGGTGAGCCGCGCTGGGGGTCAGAGGCGCCGGCAGCTGCTGCTGGCACCTCTCCCTCCAACTCAAGGAGAAGCCCATCTGCTTTCCAGAGTGAGCCCAGCGTGTCTGCACTGGATGGAGGCAGCCCCATTCAAGGGGAGCTGACCTTGGGGCAGCATTGCACTTGTCTAAACCTGGCAGCTGGATAGTAGCTGGAAAACACATAACGTAGAAACTGCAGCAAACATTATTTGAATAACAAATAGCCCCGGGGTCCCAGCACACCCCCAGCTCAGGCAATGCCACCTCCCCTGCAAGCAGCCTTGGCAGGGCATTGCCACGTCATCAGCGCAAAGGCATGCTGCACACACTGAATGAGGTGGCAAACAAAAAATGCCATCACCTAAAGTCATCATCTCCTATTTGATTATTATAAATATATAGATTTCTTTTTTTAATTAAAAATAAGCTGGAATTCACCATCCACCTCACTGGTCATGGTTTGCTGGAAAAGGCACAGTCCTTTATCAACCAAGGTGTTTTGGAAAAGCCTCTGCTCTGCCATACACCTACGCATGCAGCTGTGGAATCAGCCCAGCCACACTCCCCAAGCCAGCTTGCACCCCAACACCAGGCAATTAAAGCAACACAAGGCTCTTGCTCACATCTTGAAAGCTACAAAAACCTCATACAAAACTCATCCCATGACCTGAAGCCATGAGACACACGGGCTTGTGGTTTTTCTCTTTAAAACAGCCTCAAGCTGTGTTTATTTCTCAGTCAAATCCCACTGTTTTCCAGGCAAGGAAATATGTGCAGAGCCTGCCTGAGTTTTCACAAGCAGGCCCAGCCCTGCCCTTTGCCTCATCTGAAGACGCAGTAGCATTTCATTTATCCTGCTCATCATAAGCTATAAACAGAACCAGCCTTAATTTAAATGGCTGAGAGTGATCCTGAAGATGATAGCATAGGTGGGTAAGGTTTCCTTCAAGAGAAGAGAGGTCATTGCAGCTTAGAGCAGTACAACCATGCAGTTTCATGAGCACAATCAAATGGGAATTTCCTACATTTACCAGAAAAGTCAGTATTGCAATTTTTGGTCTGGGGACAACGTGAAGTCAGTTGTGCCAACCACTAGTAGCCTTGGGAGGTTTCAGTTGGTGGTGACAAGTTTGATTTTCCTCTGTCTCATACTGTACAAAGAATAAGCATTGCCAGAAGTCCTAAATCCTGACCACAAGCTAGGATGCTGCCCTTTGACAGTGCTCTAAAAATCCCCAAGTTGGAATTAAAATCAAACCTTTACTTCACTAGACTTTGGATCTTGAATGGCATTGCAGAAGAGATGCTTAGTTTGGTCACAGATGGCAAAACAGCTGTCCTTTTCCCTCCAGGACATAGGTTCAAGCCTCGCTGGAGTCACTAATGATCAACCACCCTGGCTTTGCTGCACTCACAAGTGCATTTCTTGGTCTGGGCCAGGCTTGCTCTGGGCTGCTCAGCTGCAGGACCAAGTCACTGGGCTGCCTCCAAGTCACCCTCCACCATGACCTTCAGTGCTCAGGGCTTGTTGTTCACCTCAGGGGAAATTTGCTGCTGAACTGGACCTGGCTCAATGGAGGGGAAATGGATTTGTCCTTGAACAAGGTCCTATCTTCTTGAGGGGAAAGGGTTTTCATGGGGTGGTCTCTCATGGGGCGAAAGACAAGCTGTTCAAAACTGCCCTTCATCTGTCCAACACATATCAGTCCTAAAATCACCTCAAAATTCCCATCTATGCTTTTTTTAAACACCATATACTTGGATCTATTGCATAACTCTTCGCTTGCCATCACCTTTTCAGCCACCAAGGGCAGCACTACTTACATTAAGGTGAGGCTGAAATGTCACATAAATACACACTCTCCACAGGAGCTCAGCAGGGCCTTGGGCAACTCACCAACACTTCCACCAAGCATTGTTTCAGACTACGTGCCACCTCAGAGCACCTCCCCAGTTTCAGCCAGCTCCAGAAGTCACACACTGTCCAGTGACACACCAAACCCCAGGGTAGTAAAGCATCAAAACAAACAGGCTGAAGAAAAGTCACAGAATGTTTTTGGTTAGAAGAGACTTTAAAGATCATCTTGTTCTTTTCCCCCCTGCCTCGGACAGGGGCACCATCTGCTAGACCAAGCTGCTCCAAGCCCCATCCAACCTGGCCTTGAACAGTTCTAGGGATGGGGCAGCCACAGCCTCTTCTGGGCAACCTGTTCCAGTGCCTCACAGTGAAGAAATTCTTCCTAATATCAACTCTAAATCTACCCTCTTTCAGTTTGAAGCCAATACCCCTTGTCCTGTCGCTACATGTCCTTGCAAAAAGTCCCTCTCCAGCTTCCTTGAAGGCCCCAGAGCAGATTTATGTATGGCAATGGAGGGACTCAGTACTTCTCCTGAGGTCAGCTGTGCCAGGCTGAGTGATGCTTTCACACTGCAGGGACTGGTGTTCAACCATGCTTTTCTCTCTAAATTTTCTTCTGGACTTAGAGCTACTAAAAGTCTGTCACTGAGAGCCTGCATCCCCTAATATCCCTGGAATACACAGGTAAAATTACAATTTATTTCAACGAAAGAAACTAGAGTATAATTAATTCACAAAGCCCAGCTTCTCTCTGAGGAAAACACCAGCAGTTTCACCCAAACTCCAGTATGTACCCGCAGAGGGAAGGCTGCCTTTCTACATCTTGCAAAGCTGCCCTGGAAAGACAACATCCATTCATTATTAAATCTGTGTTTGATGCATCACAAGTAGGCAATTCACAGAGGAATTTGCTATCAAATCCATAGAACATTTTTGCAGGGTGCAAAATTTATTCTGTGCACAGCTCAGGGGGCATTTTCCATGACTTGTTCACATTGCCTCGCAGAGCGACCCCTCTGGCACAGCACCAGTGAGAGGAGACGGCCCAGCCAGCTACTTGGGAAGCTGACAGCAACCAACCCATGTATTCATGGCTGGCCAGTAGCAAAACCTTGGGGTTTGCCAAGGCAAAAGCAGCCCCAGGGCAGCTGGGCCAGGGTCTGTTCAGCTACACGCAACACTGCCTGGGGGGCTGCAGAAAGAGCACAAAACCCAAAATCCCATTGGATGCCCGAAAGGGAGCCTCTTATTCGTCATGTCCAGTAGCACCAAGAGCTTCCCAGACGGAATTTCAGGCTCCCTCACTCCTGCCAAGGTTGACCAGAGATGAGCAAAGCCTCCATGCTAGGGAGACCCAGGGTGCCCACTGGGGCAGGGGGCAAAGCACCCCAGGTCTCCACCAGACAGGTTACGAAAACCATTGGAGGGTCACCCTGGTTCAGAGGCTCTTGCACAACCTTTGGGACTGGTGACGTGGGGCAGAGCTGGAGGGCAGCCAGGGCTGGGTGCCAGCCCACAGGTAGGAGCTGCCTGCAGCCCTGCCTCCAGCGCAGCCCAACCACCACGCTGCCGCCGAGCACACCCCAGCGGGGCAAAGTCCAGTGCGGCTTGGCTGCTGCCTCTGCTGCCCCAGCCCCTCTTTTATTACAAATTTACTCTATGGAAAGCAACGACTGGCAAGTTTATTTAGGGTACCTTGGCATCTAGGTAAAACCAGAATAATAAAGCATGAAAAAGAGAAGTTAGGTGTTTTTCCTAAGGTGAACATTAGCACCACTTTACCCATGAAGCGCAGCACCTAGTCAAGGATCCTCAGCATCCCCACGTCAAAGACAACAGTTCTCCATCAGTACCCACCACTTTGTTTTTCAAGAGGAGCCCAGGTTAGTACACAAATATCATGTGTGTGATTTGCACAGCAGCTTCTGAAGCGCAGATCCTCGGAGAGAAAAACTGTGGTAAAGTGTAAGTATTGTGAGCCTACAACTGGAAAAAAAAAGGTTGAGCCTGCTCAAACAGGACGTGGGAGGATCTCAAAGGCCAAGACAGTCAAGTTCCCCATTACATTCACCTCTCAGTCAGTCTCAGGCCTGCTAATCAGCAACAGAATCTGTTGAAGGCCAAATCAGCTGGCAGAGATGTTCACCTTTAAAGCCAAGCAGATATTCTCCAGCCGAGACCACAGCTGCCCAGTACGTAAGGACAGCAGGAGATGAAGTTCTTTCACCACTCCTTAGACACGTCAAGCTGAGGTTCCATAACAAAAGAATTCCAGAGTTAAAGCTCTCTGGCATGGCTCTTCTTGCTTTTCCCTTCTCCTACCAGCTCAGGCTTCTTGTCTCAGCAAGCTGGAATTTCAGCTCTTGCTTGGAGGTTGTTTCTTTGGTGCAGGAATCAAATACATCATTACACAACCTGACAAAAGAGGGGAAAAAGAGTGGATTCCAGACAGACTCCCCTGAGACAGGAAACATGAGGAGAGAAAGAAAATTCTTTACACAGTGTTCCCCCAAAAACTGCATTTTCTTCAACATAATGGAAGACACGAAACCAACCTGAGATCCTGCTCTTCCCAAAAGACATCTGTTTGCACCTTAACTGGAAAGAAGGAAAAATGATGCTCACATCAAGAGGGTCCCTTCCAACCCTTACCATCCTGTGATTCTGTGAAAAAGATTCTATCTTGGCCTAAGTTGCCTTCACCCCAAAGCAATCACTGGGAAGGACGGTGAATCTTCTGCTCCTTGGAGCATGTGGCCCAGAGCAGAGTTTGCAGACTACCCCTGAATGGGCAGCAGGGAGGGCTCCAGCATCAGCTACAATGAATGGTGCTAACAAACAGCTCCAGCCCCCATCCTCCTACTTCTAAATGCCTCCATGACGGGATGCACCTCCCATGATTTGAGCTCTGCAAAAGCATCAATCAGTGCTGTGCAAAGCCCAGGCTTTTCGTGGTGCTCAATCTATCTGCCTCCCATTCACCTTCCCAGAGGAGTTGTGGAGTCTCCTTCCTTGGAGGTCTTCAAGACCCGCCCGGACATGTTCCTATGAGACCTGATCTAGCTGAACCTGCTTTTGCAGGGGTGTTGGACTAGATGATCTCTAAAGGTCCCTTCCAACCCCTACCATTCTATGATTCTATGATTCTTCTCTCAGTAGAGGTAGGTGAACCTGTCCTGCATCATTAAGGGCTCCAGTAGCTGCCAGCAGGTCTGGGAGGACATGGCAGCCCTGCCAGGCCTTGCAGAGATTGACCTTTGGTCCTGGTTTTGGCTGGGATAGAGTTAATTTTCTCCCTAATAGCTGCTACAGGGCTGTGTTTTGGGTTTGTGCTGAGAACAGTGTTGATAACACCACAGTGTTTTAATTATTGCTGAGCAACAGTTGCACAGCATCAAGGCCTTTTCTGCTTCTCACCCTGCCCTGCCAGCAAGGAGGCTGTGGGTGAACAAGAAGCTGAGAATGGCTAGGACAGCTGACCTGAACTACTCAAAGGGTTATTCTATACCACAGAATATCATGCTCAGTATAGAAACTGGGGGGATTTGGTGGGAAGGGCAGATTGCTGCTGAAACATCAAGCAGCAGGTGATGAGCAATTGCATTGGGCACCACTTGTGTTTTTTCCTCTTTTTTTTTTCCCTGGATGTTATTTCTCTCTCTCTTTTGTTATATTCTTTTTCAGTACAGTTATAATAATAACAACTTTTTAAATTATTTGTTTTGTTATTATTTTTTATTTCATTTTAGTTAGCAATCTGTTCTTATCTCAACCCATCAGTTGGGGTTTTTTTTCCCTGATTTTCCTCTCCACCCTGCTGGCAGGAGGGGGGAAGTTTGAGAGAGCAGCTGCCTGGTGCTTATTGCTGGCTGGGGTTAAACGATGACAGCCTTCTAGAACCCTCTGAAAACTCTGTCACCATCTGATAGTTGCTTAGAAGCTACCCTAAAACACATCAACATCCTAAATGGACAATGTGCCCATTTCTGACTCTCAGAAGACAGATTAAGGGTTGAATGGAAATTCCCCAGGTGCAGGCAAGCATGGCAGCACACAGGCTTGCAGTGGCTCTAAGAAGAGCCATTCACACAGCAATTCCTTTTGACATCACTAGCGTTACAAAAGAAAATGAAAATGGCTTTGCCCAAAGAAGCGAGGTAGCAGGTCTTCGGGGCATAAATAATTATTCCAAAAATTACTCAGAGGCAGAAAGTTGACCCAGAGAGCAAGTCAAGCCAAAAGCTGGCTGCTGCATGAAGAAGTCTTGCCAATTTTGATTGAACAAGCAGATGCCTCTTAGGCAGATATCTACTTCTAAATATGAAGCATTCTATTTAATCATCCGCACTGCAGTGTATTCTCACTTGTATCTGAGATGAAGTGACACGCATGTTTATTTAACAAGGTGTCAGAAGTGTCACTATCATTCCCTCTCTCCTCCTCCGCTGCGTGGTACACTTTACCTCTGGTGACCAGACATGCTGCTACTCATTTCTCAGCAAGATGGATATTGAGGTTAAAGTGGCAAAGCTCCACTTTCTGAGACAGTTTAGTCACTGAAATGCTTGAGAAATCAGAGCTGAGTGCTTTAGAAAGCCACCCCAGCTATCTATGGCAACACTGCCTGTCTTAAACATCCATCTTCTGCCCTGCTGCCACCTCAGCTGAACCTGTTTTGCAGCAGCCTCCCTCAAACCTCCCAAGAGCCCACTTCTGCCACCGAGTCCTGGCTCCTAGCCTCTTCCCAGGTGCCCAAAACCAAGGTGAGGGGAGAGCAGGCCAGCACTTCCAGCGCCACTGCTTGGGGAGGGAGGATGCCCCACAGCAGGCTGATGGTGAGGAGGGGACATGGCAGGGCAAAGGGGCACCCCAGGGGTGCACGGAAGCCAGAAGCCACCACCCCACATGATGGCTTCACTCGTGGGAGAAACTGGAAGGTGCTGAGATGTGTGTGCACCACAAAGTTAGAAACCACCACGCTCACAGCCATCTGTGTTTCACAGAGGCAAACTGACATGGTGGTTTTTTTCTGTGAATCCACTGTGGCATTTCAGTGATTACTGTCTGTCCCACTCCCCAGGATAATAGCTGCCCGTCGGATCGTAGTTTTTCACCCTGAAAATTCTGGCAGTGTTAGGGCAGCAGTACCAAACACCGCACAAGCACTTTCCTGACGTAGGGATGATGGGTTGGGAGGAGCTGCCTGACCAAGGAGGTGGAAAGATCATTATCCTCAGCTTATTATTAATCCTAAGGAAGTGGAGTTTGTGTAAATCACTGGGTTTACTACGTGCTGGAAAAACACTAATCATACGTGTATTATTTAATAAGTAGCATAGTTCCGCTGGGCCTGGGATTTCCACAGCACTGGAGAAGGATTAACAGTCTGTCCCCTAACCAGGATGTTTGAAGCATCTTGATGCTAAGAACAGGTCAAAAAGTTAAGAAAAGAGCATTTCTCACAGTCCACGTAGACTTTGGCCTGGACCTTTTCTCTCCCTGTGCTCACTGTTCCCAGCTAACAGAAACACGAGCCAGATGTGCAGGGGGTAGCTGAGATCACTTCCCAAAGAAACTTCTCTCTTTTCCCTGAGTCGCATATACTTAAAATTAACTGCACCTTTTGTGTCTTTTCCGTGTCAGGCTATTAGGACTTTTGAATCACCCCGAGAGACGCCAAGCAAACACTGATTCATATTTTGGAGATAAATCACCATTTTTCCCAAGTCATGGGGACAAACCAGCTTCGTGCAATACCAGTAACTTTTGTTTCTTTCAAAAACACCTTCATTATTGTCACGCTGGCTTGGTCACACACAGCTTAGGAAAGCTAACACCCAAAACAGCAGAGAAAAGCGCATTCAGTATGGCAGGGAGCAGGAAACATCCCTTTTCCTCCTCCTCTTGGCAGATCACACAAGGAGGTGGTTTGGCTTATACCCAGCTACTTGAATCATCAGAGTAATAAAGTGAATAATAGACGTGTCCCATGTCCCAGTCATTAGTCACTTAACGAGCACTGAGCATTCTGGGCAGTGAGCAGCTCCATGAAACCTGCTGGAGCAGAGGGTGGGGAGCAACAGCAGCTGAGGGGGCAAAGGGTTTTCCTGTGGGGAAGGAAATACAGAACAAAGAGCCATCAGGCTAAGAGGCACTTGAATGTCAGCAACCACCTGACAGGAGTTCAAGACACAGAGCTCAGCTGCCTTGTCTCCTGAACAGGACCACAAACTCTGCCAGCAGCTTCCCTGTCACCAAGACTGTAATCTGTCAGTGGTGGTGTGACAGATAATGCAATAAAACATGGGTTACCCATCCTTAAGGCCACTGCTGTTTTGGATTTTCTTTAACAAATCCCACTAGAAATGGCAGGGCCATAATGCTGGCTCATGGATTACTTGGATCACCAACCACTCTTTCCTTCCAGAAGTGTCTGGTCTTCTAGAAAGCGGAAAAACAGCTGCTTACAGATCATCACACTCAACAAACATGGAAATGAACTTAGTCAGGAGTTTGCCCTCCTGATAAAGGGAGACTTGAGAGCAGACAGAGCTCAGTCAGGCACCAAGTCCAGTTAGCAAGGAACAAAGGCTAACAGTTCTGCATGGTATTCAAGCCTCTGTCTCTACCATGCAGATTTAAAGCAGAGAGGACATGAATCAGAGCAGAGAGATCTGCAAGGAGTGGTCAGTCTGTCTGCAAGCACAGAAAGCCAAGCTCCACTCCCTTCTCTCTATGGCTCTCCAGCTGCCTCTGCACTGCTCTCCCAGCACTGGCACATCTGTCAAGGGAAGGCAGCCTGACTGCCTCACTTACAGAAAACAAAACTGAAGTTAGAGGTGTACTAACTACCTACCTTAAAATATTGTTTCATTATCTTTCTTATCCTTAGTTATCTTCATAGAATCATAGAATGGTAGGGTTGGAAGGGACCTTTACAGATCACCTAGTCCACACCCCCCTCCTGCCAAAGCAGGTCCACCTAGATCAGTTCACACAGGAATGTGTCCATGTGGGTTTTGAAGATCTCCCAAGAAGGAGACTGCAATCTCCCTGGGCAACCTGTGCCAGGGCTCCATCACCTGAATGGTAAAATAGTTTTTTTCTTATGTTGAAATGGATCTTTTTGTGTTCCAGCTTCATCCCATTACCCCTTGTCATGTCACTAGATACAGCAGGAAAAAGTGATGCCTCTTGACAACCACCATTTATATACTTATAAATATTAATGAGATCCCCCCTCAGCCTCGTCTTCTGTAGACTAAACAGCCCCGGTTCCTGCAGCCTTTCCTCATATGAAAGATGTTCCAGTCCTCTGATCATCTTGGTGGCCCTGTGCTGGACTCTCTCCAGCACTTCCCTGTCCCTCTTGAGCTGAGGAGCCCAGAACTGGACACAGGACTCCAGATGAGGCCTCACCAGGGCAGAGTAGAGGGGAGAAGAACCTCCCTTGACCTGCTGACCACACTCTTCTTGATGCATCCCAGGATGTCATTGGCCCTGGCACAGGCTCCCCAGAGGGGTTGTGGAGTCTCCTTTCTTGGAGGTCTTCAAGACCCACCTGGACATGTTCTTATGTGACCTGATCTAGGTGACCCTGCTTCTGCAGGGGGGGTTGGACTAGATGATCTCTAAAGGACCCTTCCAACCCCTACCATTCTATGATTCTATGACTCTAAGACCCATTGTCTCATGAGCCTTAAGCTTAGCCAACAAGTCTTTAACCTCTTCCTCTTGCACCCAGGGCAAGTCCTCTGCTGTCCTGGCCATCCTATTATCCTTGCTGTACTGGGCTTCCCAAGGGCCAGCCTTGGCTGTAAAGACTGAAGCAAAGAAGGCATTCAGAACTTTGGCCTTCTCTGCATCCTCAGTCACCAGGGCACCCTCTGTGTTTAGTAGCAGGCCCACATTCCCTCTCATTGTCCTTCTGCTGCTATGTACTTGAAAAATGCCTTGTTACTGTCCTTAACTTCCCTGGCCAGTTTTAATTTTAAAAGGGCTTTGGCCTTCCTGGTTGCACCTCTGCAAGCTCTGGCAAAATTCCTATGCTCTTACCAAGAAGCCAGCCCCTGTTTCATAGATGGCTGCTTTCTACCTGAGTTGTCCCAGCAAATCCTTGCTCATTCATAGAGGCCTCCTGCCTCCTTTTCCTGCTTTCGTACATGTGGGGACACACTGATCCTGGGCTTGAGGAAGTGGTACTTGTAAACTGACCAGCTCTCTTGGGCACTTCTACCATCTAGGATCTTATCCCATGAGATCCCTCCAAGTAGATCTTTGAAGAGGCCAAAGTCAGCTCGCCTGAAATCCAGGGTCACGGTCCTGCTTTGTGTTCTGCCCCTTCCACACAGGATCTTGAACTCTGTCATCTCATGGTCACTGCAACCAAGGTTGCCTCCAACCTTCACATCCCCAACCAGACCCTTCTTATTTATTAACACAAGGTCCAACAGCACACCCCTCCTTGTTGGCTCCTCAATCACCTGTGACAGGAAGTTGTCATCAATGTTCTGTAGGAACCTCCTGGACTGTGTGTGCTTGGCTGAGTGGCTTTGCCAGCAAATATCAGGGTGGTTGAAGTCCCCCATGAGGACCAGGGATTGTTGATTGTGAGACAGTTCTCAGCTGTCTGTAGAAGGCTTCATCCACTTACAATTCCTATCAGGTGGCCTGTAGCAAACTCCTACAACAGCATCACCTTCCTTACCCTGCCCCTTAATTCTCACCCATAAGCACTCAACCCACCCCTCATCCTCACTCACAGAGCTCAATGCACTTCAATTGCTCCCTCACATAGAGAGCAGCTCCACCTCCACGCCTTGTCAGTCTGTCTTTCCTGAACAATACATAACCCTCCATGGCTGTGCTCCAGTCATGGCAGCTGTCCCACCACATCTCTGTGACCGCAATGAGGTCGTAGCCCCGCATCCACACCCACATCTCCAGTTCCTCCTGCTTATTCCCCAGGCTGTGTGCGTTGGTGTAGAGGCATATCCATTCCCTGAATGGATGCAAGAGGATCCTCCCTGATTTGATACTTCCTCAGAATGGTCAGCCTTCCGCATCTCATAATGGTGTGTGGCTGAAGAGCACTCATCATTGCATTCCCTGCCCTGCCCTGTTTCCCTGCTAGACAGGATAGCTTATTCTTTGTCATTTCTCCCTCACCCACAAAGTCCTTCAGTTTAAAGCCTTCATAATGAGGTTGGCCAGCCTATTCCTAAATATTCCAGTGCCCTTGTGAGAGGGGTGTATTCCATCCTGCCCTATCAAATTACAGTGTCCAAAGAAGGTTCCATTGTCGTAAAAACAAAACCTTCCTGCCAGCACCAACCTCTTAGTCAGGAGTAAACGTGTAATTTTTGCACTCGTGACTGGTTTAGGCCCATCAGGGAACAAAAGATCAGGATTAGCCTCAAGTACCAAAGAGGCTGAGGATTGCCTAAGGGCAGGGAGAGCTTAATTGCTGCTTAAGGTCCAGGACAAAACAGACCAGGCTACTCGGCTTGGGGAAGAAAACAGAAAAATAATTTAATGCAACATCAACTAAAGCATAACCTTAAAATCCCAAAACATAACCAAAATCAAACAACACAGAGTAATACAACGATGAAGAGTCCGACCAGCCCTTTAAGACCACCTTCTCCCCACCTCTCCCCTCTTCCAGGGCTCAGAGCCCTGATCCTGGTGTTTTTACCTCCTCCCCTACTGAACGGCGCAAAGGGGTGAGGGGTGGTCAGGGACTGGGGGTTTCAGTCAGTCTATTCCTGATGGCTTCTGCCGTTTGTCTCTCCTCAGGACAGGTGGGCTCTGCACCCGTCCTCCCTGCACCTCCATGGGGTACCTCACATACACGGCAGCCCTGCACGGGCTGCTCCGACGCACATTTATCCCAAAGGCTGCAGCTCCTCTCTGCCTCTCGTGTGGGGCTGCTCTGCGACGTGCAGGCTCTCCAGCACGGCCTGGGCCATGGCCGTCTCCCCACACAGTCCCTCGCCTGTCCGGGCTCACTCGCACGGAGCTGCTGGTAACTCTCAGTCCTGCCATGGATCTCCATAGGTTGCAGGGGTACAACTTATTTTCTCACTATGGCTTGCAGAGGAGTCTCTGGTCTATTGCTTCTCCTTTCTTCCTCCTTCTCTGGCTGAAGTGTCCACGTGATCGCCTTTGTCTTGTATCACTCTTACACCTCCTGCCAGCACTTCAAATTCCCGTCCCCTAAATAGTGATCGCAGAGGCGCCAGATTGGCCCAGCCAGGTCGGAGGTGGGTCTGAACCCAGGAGCTGGGGGAGAGTCCACAAACTCTTTACCGGGTCTTCACTGCAACCTGCTCCCCCTGTTACCAAGCAAAAGCTGCTCCTTGCTAAACCAGAACAGTGACTTCTCATTTACCTGTGGTGGACAGGATGGAAGAGAAAATAACCTGTACCCTCCTACCTTTCACTTGTGCCCCCAGGGTTTTAAAATCCTTCTTGGTTCTGGAAATATCGTGCCTCATTACATCATTTATCCCCACATGGAAGAGGAGTATGGGTTAGTAGCCTACACCCTTAGGAGCCATGGCACTCTCTCAGCCACATCACAGATCTTTGCTCCTGGCAGGTAGCACACCTCTCCTGCCTCCTTATCAGATCTCAGTGCTTCTTAGCAATGAGTCACCCACAACAAGCATCCATCACTTCTTTTACAGTGCCCACTGCCTGTTGCTGGTGGAGCAGCCAGTGGTGAATTGTTTGCCAAGTTTCCCCCTTCTGGGCCTTGCTCATTTATGTCCCCCGCAATTGTCAATGCCTCATACTTATTTGTAATTGGCACTCTGGAATTAGGATTATGAAGGGGAGCCCTGTTTTTTTTTCTTACTAGGACCCAAGGCATATCAGTTTCACTGGAGGCATGCACCTGGCTGTGGAATCATCTGTCAATCTCCACCTCCAATCCTCTAATACTACAGAGTCTACTAATGGTTTCCTGCAGCTCTTTCAGCTGACACTGCAGTTCTTGAGCTTGACGGCAGCTATGACACATACATACCTCAGCAGCAGATGTGCCTCAACATCCTAAACACCCTCTGCAATCCACCTGCATTGAAGCATCTTTGCTGACTGCCTCTGGGTTCACGCGTCAATCTTCACCAAGGTATTCTCCATCTGAGCCTCGGCTTTAGCCCTCAGGTGAGTGCCTACCATCTCGCTAGCTGGAAGCAGGAGCACTTCTCCAACTTGCAGCTATGTGGGTTGTGGGATCCTTCCCTGCCTGTGTCTCCTGCTTGAACTGCCACACAAAGTGAGGTGCCAGGCCCTGTTTGCCCGTCCCGGTTGCTCGAGCTCCCTGGGGAACATTTAAACACCCCTCGGTTTCTGCGGCTCCGCCTCCTGGTAAGACTGTCCCCCTCAGAAAAGCTGCCTGCTCCTGGTGGCTATCCTCGCTTTTCCTCCGTTCCCTGTGCTCCCTAGCAAGTACATTCCAATATCCAGGCAAAAAGAGTGGTTCCAGCTAGCAGAAAACAACCAATGCACCTGCCTTAAAATCAGAAGAAAGAGTCGCTACGGGGACCTTTGCACTAGGGAGATGTAAGCCAGCTTGAAATGATACCATAGGTAAGGACATGGCAAATACAAAGGTCTGCCACTGGAATGGAGAGTAACATGGCATGACATGGCTGCAGAAGAGACAGGGATAAATTTGTGGTGGGCTGAGAGCTGGGTGCTAAGTGCAGGATGCAGCAGGAAAGCAGAGCACCTCACTGCTGGGTTGCAACAGGCTCAGGGAGAGAGCAGTAAGAAAAAGAGATTGATGTGATCTGGAGGTGGTTTCATATTTATAGGAGACAAAAAAGAAAGACCAAGAAGCCCTTGACAAACATCTTCCAGGAAATGACTAGAATAAGGGCAGCCATCTACAGCTCTACATCTCTCCCAGAGCCAAGGCAAGATGCGATTCCCTTCCCGCACTCGGTAAAAAAGGGTAGGCCGTTACACTTCAGAAAGATAAGCACCTACACGGTCCTAGAAAGTCAGAACTCTTATCACATCAGATCAGTGCACCAACCCACTCCAAACCCACACCTCTCTGATGTCACCTAGCATGGATTCCAGCCTCAAAAGCCAGTTTAGTCCCCAAAGATGCACAAACTCCTGTCTACCGCAAGGTATGCTTGCACTCCTGCCCAACAACAGCTGCCACAGCTCTCTAGGAGCTCTGAGGGGCTGTAAAATCTTCCCTGGCAGCTTAGAAAGAGGTTATACTTCACCCATAAAGGCATTCATCCTGATCGCACAATGAAAACGAGCAAAGTCAAGATCCTCTCCAAATTTTGTGTTCAGCAGTGCAGTCTGGCCCATGTCTCCCAAATGGAAACGATCCTTCTCTCTTGCCTCGTGTCCCAAAGCTGGCTGTGACACCTGAGCGGAGCAGCCGTCCAGCTGAGGAAAAAAAATCATCCTGCTCGGAGTATTGACAAAGGAGAGGCAGGGAGCAGAGGTCCCTGGGGAGGGGACGGCTGAGGGGTGAGCAGGGGCGGCGGAGGTGAAGCAGACCCGCGTGTAACACCACGCTGCCTGCCGGGCCCAGCTCCCCCAGCAGCATCTCTCACAGGCAACGTTTCACAAGTCACGTTCCCGCGGTGAGCTCGGCGCAGCCTCGCTTAGGGCTGCGTAAGGCAGCGCGGCCGCTGTCGGCCTCGGCGCAAGGGAGCTGCCTGGCGGCGGGGGAAGGCAAGGCGTGCCTGGCGGGCAGCGCGGCGGCGGGGGAAGGCAAGGCGTGCCTGGCGGGCAGCGCGGCGGCGGGGGAAGGCAAGGCGTGCCTGGCGGGCAGCGGGGCGGCGGGGGAAGGCGCGCCTCGGCGGGCAGCGCGGCGGCCCAGCGCCCACGCGCTCGGCACCCGGCAGCGCACAACAGCCCGGCGCTGCAGGCCCCGCGCGGGGGGCGACCTCCGCCCCCAGCGTCACGGCTGACAGCCATGGGCGAGCCAGCCCGAGCGGCCCTGGCGGCGCCGGGAGAAAGGGGTCACGGGGCCGCCAACCCCCGCGGAGTGACGTTCGTGGGAACAGAACGCGCTGTCCTGACATCACCAGCGGAAAACCTCCGCTGGCTGAAACCATTCCACGGCGGAGGAGGGGGGAGAGGCGAGATGCGCTGCCGCGGCCGTCTCGGCGCAGTGCAACCCGCCGGCGGCAGCAAGAGACGCGGTGCCGCCCGGGAGACGCCGCCCCACCGGCGGGGTCGGAGCGGGCGGCGGCGCCCTCTCTGCGTGCACGTGGGTCCCCCCCCGTCCGCCGGTGCGGGTGGTACGTGCCGGATGTACCGACCGCGCGGGGCTCCGCCGCCGCCTCTATAAGCGCCGCCGCGGGGCAGGCGCGGGAGCCGTAGCTTGTCTCGTGCTGCCCGGTCCCGCTCCGCTCTTGCCGCCCCGCCGGGAGCATGTACCAGAGCCCCGCGCGCTGCCTGTGCTCGGCGCTGCCCGCCCTCTGCTGCGCGCCCGCCGCCGCCTCGGCCTCCCGCCTGCCGTTGCGCGCGCCTCCGCCGCCCTTCGGCCCCGCCGCCCCGCCGGCGGCAGCAGCAGCGGCGGGCGGCCCGCCCAGCCTGGGGACACCGCCCCGCATAGGTGGGTACCGGCGCCGGGAGAGCGGGCGGGCAGCGGCCGCGAGCAGCGGGTGCGGGGGGAGCGCCAACTCTGGCCGAGTCGGGCCGCAGGGACTGCAGTCCCATTGGAATCCTCAGGGGTCTCGGCGCGCGGCACCGCGCGTACCCGTTCCTTAGCCCGCCGCCTCTCTCTGCCGTGCCGTACCCTTTAATGTTTAACGTTCAGCGTTCCGGCTCGCTAAGCGTGAGCGGGCGACACCGGTTACTAAAGGGCGGGCGCTGCCGGGCGCGCCGCCCGTGCTGCAGAGGTGCTTCGGCGAGCGCCGAGACCCGGCGCCGGCCGCAGGCAACAGGCTGGGGGCAGACCCATGTGCTTCTGGGGTAACTCCCGCTGCCCGAATGGGCCCGTGTCCTCATCCCGCTGACGGGTGCATGCGGCCAGCGACCAGAGTCCTTCTCCGCTCCTCCACTGCTGCTCTTTGTGTAGGATGTGCTTGACTCATGCTGGCTTTCTCTACTACAGACTGTGTGTGGGAAAAGTCTGGGTTACTCAGGCAGGCGAGGCAGTGATGCTGTCAGGTTCCCACCTGCCTGTTCCTTTAGGTATCAATGATTACACCCTGTTCTTCATTCCCAAAATGGAAAACGTTCAAGGCCCTGGGTGTACTCTGTGCCTGGAGGCCATGTGAAGACACTACTTTGGTAGACACCACCCTCCCTCCCCTCTGCCTGCTGACCCACCACAAGGCTCAGAGCGGAACAGTGACGTATCCCACAGCCTCTGCGGTTTGCACTTGGCTGTAAGCTCTGTGTGTCAACAAGCAGCTTGTGCTGTGGCTAAACATGCACACCTGGAGGGAAGGCCTCTGGTGAAAGTTGGCGCAGAGGCCACCTTTGCTCCAGGCTGCTGCTGATGGGAGAGCTGTTGTGTCCAACATCCTGTGTAATATCTGAGGTGGTATTGTTGACCTGGCATGCACTTTTCCCTGTTGTCCTCAGCTGGGGTTGAGATGAAGTGGGTTTGTTCCCCATTGGTGGTTACAGGAGGGGTTTACAAGCCAGGCTGGGGCAGGGTACTTCTACTCTTCCCTGGTGAAGCCAGGCCAGGATGTCAAAGGGCAGGATTGAAGCTTCACGGAGCTACCAGGAAGAGGAGCCTGTGAGCTGGCACAGTCAAGCTCTTGATTGGAGCACTCATCAAAAAAAAGAAAGGTTTCCAAAGCTTGTGCCAAGCACTGACTCTGTATTACTCAGGCAGTTCTCTCTTTTATGGTGTTGCCTGTTGACTAGACAGCATCTCCCTTGTTGTGACAAGCTCTCTGAATCCCTGCATGTGAGTCCTGACTCCCCTGTGCATAAAGCTGGTCTGAGTGCTGAAACCAGGACTCGGAAACTCCAAGCAACAGCAACTGCCGCTTTGAATGTGGGTGGCCCAGGGCTGCAATCCCATTCCTAGCCTGAACAAGGCCCTACATGTAGTGTGGGATGTATCACATGGGGGTGGCAAGCTTCTCCTGGAGCTGGGATTGTAGGGAGGGCATCTCCATAAGCTGCTGGCCTCCTCAGCTATGGAGGTTGATGCAACTGTAGACCAGGCCACAGGTGTGGTGGAGCCCTTGGTCTGGCAGTCAGATCCCTGCAGTAAACAAGACAGGGCTTCTTGGCCAAAAACAGTGTTTGGACATAGGAAGTGAAAGGAAGGGAAACGAAAATGCTGTTTACCTTACCTAGAAGGTAAGGGCCATGGCTCTGACGCTCCGCTGCAGTCCCCTTGGCTTGCCTGCATGCTGCAGCCTTCACCTTTGCTGAAGCAAAGTCCTTAAGGTGTGTGATTGCTTAATGCCCAAGATCCTTGAAGTTCATCTTTTCTGTGCTGCTGCTGAATGACATAAACCTTGAACTTTGCAACCCATTCTTCTGAAGCTTAATGAATGGTTTAAGTTATCCCTATGCCCTCAGTGTGCTGAGGCACCACCCTTGCTGAGAGGAAGGCTTTTACTAGTTATTTTAAGCACCTCGAATAGCAAGGGCTGAGTTCATGTTCACTATTGCAACACCACACCAAGAGAATTGCTTCCATGTTCACCACCCACTGCTGAAGTGCAAGCTCAGGAGTCTGTCCCTCTGCACAAGCCAGCACCATGGTGTTGCAGTGCTGGCAGCAGACACTATCCCAGTAAGTCACAGGTCATTTAACTCGGACAGTAAGGACCTCAGAACCTTGTACTTGCCTCACTGCTATGAATGTGTTGCACATTGTGAAGTAACAAATGGATCTTGTATTTGGAGTTTCGGTGTCCAAGTGGTCAGTCTGGCCTCTGTTCTGCAGAACAATTCATTCCATGTGGTCCATCAGTCATCTTAAGCTGTCAGTTTCCTGTCCCCCTTCAGCCAAGGACTCCCAAGCCACCTGCACAATGGGCCTGAAAGCGTTTGCTGTACAGCCCAGGCCCTCTTTCATCCACCTTTCCCTAGGCTCTCAAAAGAAGACGGCAGCTCCTTTTCCTTTCTGAGACTGTCAGATCTGTGGTGCAACTGGCCCATGCAGGTTAGGTTATGCCTGACTCCCCATAAAGAGCTGGAAACCCCAGGACTGAGGAGATTTAGACAGTACTCTGGCTTTGTTTGCAGCTTGTCGGATGAACTTAGATGTCATCCTAGTGTAACAGATGCAAGCTGCTCAGAGTTTTTCAACTCCAGATGCACTGCACCTAGCTTGTCCTTTTCAATGTGCTCCCTCTGATTCAGACTAAGCAGTGAACAGCCGAGGCTCTTGCTTGCTAATGGCTTCTTGAAGCAGAACAACTCTCCGTTATTCCTTGGGAGATCAAGCCCTGCAGGAGGCGGGGCTGTGCAGAAGTAACTGCCTTGACATGGGCTTCCCCCTGCCCTCATGCCTAGTGTGGGACATAGGGTTTCTGCATGGCTGCCTGGCAGCTCTGTAGTGTGTAGGCTGGACTCTTCTGTAATAGGTACAGAGCATGGTCTTATTCCTGCTCCCCATCCCCTCACAGCTGTGTCAGCGTCCTGCTTAGAGATTTCATGGTTGGGCCTGCTCCCTCCACTGATAAATGACATTTCTTCTACTTCAGCAGTACCTGGCTTCTTGACAAGAACTGTAAGCTGAGAAAGACTGCAGAAACTGAAACACTTCAGAGACAGTTTCTCTTAAAAGATAATGCTTGTGAATCCAAGCTCACAGTCTGAGGAACTTCTGGTGCTTTAACTAAAAGGGTGAAGGTGGGAAGAGACAATCAAAGTTCCCCATTTACCACTTCCTTAGAACGGTTCAGAGGCACTATTCCACTGGCTTACGTGCCCAAAACATACATTATTTTTTTTTTTACTATCTTTAAGAGTAGCCATTTCCCTGAAGATAAGGACATGAGAAGCCTCCGCTGTGGGATATTTCTTTTCTCTTTTACCCCAAATAGCCATTGAACTGTTAGGGCTTCCATCTTCCTGCCTTCTCCTTTATGAGCTCTGTCACCACCATTGCTCTGTCACCAGCTCTTACCATTGGCAATGCTGTAGTTCAGGCTAGCAAAGGCCAAACATGCAAATGCTTTGGGTGGCACTCCAAATCTGCTGTGAGATGACAAACCTTGTCCATTTTGAAGTAACTGAAAGGTACAGATAACCCCTTTTTCCACTCCACATCCTGAGGCCTAAGCCAAAAGCAGCATCTGGCCGCTCTGCACTCATGAAAACGTTGCTGCATTTGGGGCAGATGACACTGTGGCCAGAGATTTGTATGAAATATTAACCCGAGGGAATGCTCTGCAGGCAGAAGGCCCACAGCCGGGAGGCATCCCAGACACAAGGTACTGGGCCATGCAGTGTGCTGTCTCTGTTAGACAAATAAGCAGGAGGCAGTTATTTGTCTACCTGCTGGGCCTTCTCTCTGAAGAGGGAGAAAGTACTGTTGATTTTGT
This sequence comes from Colius striatus, assembly GCF_028858725.1. Classification (NCBI taxonomy): domain Eukaryota; kingdom Metazoa; phylum Chordata; class Aves; order Coliiformes; family Coliidae; genus Colius; species Colius striatus. The sequence continues at coordinate 32,030,904 of NC_084761.1, forward strand.
TTCCTACAACATGTGCAGAAGTTAATTTTAGCCCTGCTATTCTGACTGAAAGAGTCCTTTCTTTGCTTAGAAGACACCTGCACCCATTTGGCAGTCCCTGATAATAAGCAAAATGCAGTGAGACTTGTGGGCAAAACTGATCCTACCTCTGCATCCTTCTTATTTCAACTCAGGCTCAGGAACAGCCTCCTGCACAAGCCACAACTTGCTGGCACTGTAACAAGGTTATCTGTAAGGCACCCAAGTGGTGAGAAGGGTCACAGTGGACATCTCTAACACCATTTTTTCCCCTTTCCAGTGTGTTCCATGGGAAACAGCACCAGTCGTCTCTACAGCGCGCTCACCAAGACACTGAGCAGCAGTGCTGTACCCCAGCACCAGGACTGCCTGGAGCAGCCGCACTCGGCGCAGCTGGATCCTATAGACCCCAAAGATTTGCTGGAGGAATGTCAGGTTGTTCTGCGGAAGCGGCCACCCCGCTTCCAGAGAGACTTTGTGGACCTGAAGAAAAGTGCTGCCAGTGACCACCGCCCCATTCGGGTCATGCAGTGGAACATCCTTGCCCAAGGTGGGTGCTGCATCTTAAGCTCAAGGCATGACCTCAAGATCAAATGCAGCAATGAAAACCTTTAAATGCAGATGTGTCTACATTGGTAGGAATGCCTGGGACTGGCAGGGCAGAGGGAGAGGGGTGAATTACCTGAGCGAGGGCTGAGGGACAGATTTTCAGCGCTTGCAATAGCGGTGTTTGCCTTCTGTTCTACAGGAAAGGGAGAAAGATCTCTTAACTCCTTAACACCAAAGGTAGCTCTGAATGCCTGTCTTAACTGAACATAGTATATTCCAAAATCTGTGACCCATCACATTTATTATTTGTAAAGCTTCTCTACACCTTTGCAATTAATTTACCAGTGAACGATTTAGGGATTCTGATCTGTTACAAGAATTCTTGATTCTTCAAAACAATTTTAACTGTTTTTTTCCTTAGAACCATAAAATCAAAGCTGTAGATTAACTTATCTGCTTAATCTTGAAATCTTTTAGGGTGAGAAATCCTCCTTGTAGGGATTGCCTTAACATTCTGCAGTTAAGTCACTGTATTTTTGCTTAGGCTAGTGAGTTTTGGGAGGAGGGGGAAGGAGTCTTTAATATCTATTGGTAAAAGGAACTTAATTTTCTTTTGAGAGGCTTTGGTGTTATGAGAAGTTCTTGGCAAGCCTCACACCCTTAAAGACAGCAGCCACTCCTGAAAAACCTGTCACTTGCGTGTAAAAGTGAAGGACACATGTTTTTACAAAGAAAGCCAAGTGTTGCAGAAGCCTCACATCACTTCCCATCAGAGCCTGTTGCACTGTGACCAACTGCCTGCTCTCTTGCAGGGCTGCAAGCAGCCCCTGGCAGCTGTGGCAGCTGGCTCCTGTGGCAGCTGGCTCCTGAGAGCAGAGCTCTGCCTCTGGCCTCTGCAGAGCCTAGAGGAAGACCACCGCTTTTAGCTAGTGGTAACTTCTTTTTTCTCTCTCTTTCCCTGCTAATTTCAGCTCTTGGAGAAGGTAAAGACAACTTTGTTCAGTGCCCCATGGAAGCTCTGAAATGGGAGGAGAGGAAGTGCCTCATCCTGGAGGAGATCCTTGCCTACAAACCTGACATCTTGTGCCTGCAAGAAGTCGACCACTATTTTGACACCTTCGAGCCCCTCCTCAGTCGACTGGGCTACCAGTGTACTTTCTTCCCTAAGCCGTGGTCCCCGTGCCTAGACGTGGAGCAGAACAACGGGCCCGACGGCTGCGCCATGTTTTTCCTCAAAGACCGCTTTGAGCTCATCAACAGCGCTAACATCCGCCTGACCGCCATGAAGCTCAAGACCAACCAAGTGGCCATAGCTCAGACGCTCAAGTGCAACGAAACCGGTAGGCTGTTCTGCATTGCAGTCACTCACCTGAAAGCCCGCACTGGCTGGGAGAGGTTTCGCTCTGCGCAAGGCTGTGACCTTCTCCAGAACCTGAAGAATATTACCCAAGGGGCAAAGATCCCTCTGATCATCTGCGGAGACTTCAACGCAGAGCCAACTGAGGAGGTCTACAGAGAATTTTCCAACTCCAGCCTCAACTTAAACAGCGCCTACAAGCTGCTGAGCCCCGATGGGCAGTCGGAGCCCCCGTATACCACCTGGAAGATCCGGCCCTCGGGAGAGTGCCGGCACACACTGGATTATATCTGGTATTCCCAGCATGCCTTGAATGTGAACTCAGCCCTGGGCTTGCTGACTGAAGAGCAGATTGGGCCCAACAGGCTCCCGTCATTCAACTACCCTTCTGATCACCTGTCTCTGGTGTGTGACTTTAGTTTCAATCAAGACCCAGACAGACTGCTGTAAATGTGTTGGGATGCCACTTGGTAGTGCAGTATCTTAACCCACTGCTATTTTAGAGAAAACGTTTGAAGCTGGGAGCTATGGAAAGAGAGGAAATACTGTTGACTAAACATTATTTCAGGCCCTTACTTGGAGTTATGCTGGCTGTTTGGCACTGGTTAACTTAGAGCTTCCAAGGGAGATAGAAAGGAGTCTGTGTTCTTGCCATGTCAGGGTTTGGAAACCGGAAGGCAAATGATCTTGATCCTTTCACTAACCCCTGTCTTTAAGGATTTAATCCTTTGATGAATGCAGAGGCCTTAGTATTTAAATCAAAACACTTGAGTTTGTAAAACAACTTGCCCTGACAGCATGCTCCTTTTATTTATTTCATGTGAGGCTTGACAACTCAGTGAGACTCTCTTAAGTCCTTTTCTGTTGCAATAAGGAGGTTTAACACAGTTTAGATGTGATCACCTCCAAACTCACACAAGTGTTTTCTTCTCTCTTTTACATGACTGTTTCATTAAAAGCAAATGGATAATGGCACATTGTGAGGAAGGGCCCCTCCAGTAAGAGCAGGGGAGGAACCAGAGGCTAACTACTCATTGTCATACAGAAAAATCCTCACTTTTCCAGATGAATGTGCATGTGTCCTTACACACAGTCTGTAGGTGTGTACACACAGTGATGCTTGCCTTTGTCTCTTCTGTGCTTCCCTCCAGATGTCACACCTCACCAAAGGTTATTTCCTCCTCTGCTTCAAGTATTACTTTTCTAAATGATTTAGATTTGTAGTCTTGTCAATCTTGCTGTTTCAGTGAAGGGCCAATCGTCATGTTGAAAGACTTCTATTTATCTTCAGAATCTAAAGCTACACTGGAACGTCTTAGAAGACAGAATTTATTTATTTATTGGAGAAGCGGTGATCCTGCATCTGACTTGAAAATCATACAGCAACAGTGCTCAGGAGCCTCTTTCCGTGGCCCAAGGGAACTCTGGCGAAGCACCTAGGCTGCAACGAAGCTGTGTTAGTATAGTAACTCTTGTGCATGGAGTGGTGCTCATTGGTATAAAATAGGTATTGCATATATGGATTGTAAACATGCCACTATACCCCAAAATTAGGTAGGGAGGAAGAAGGGAAGAGAGAGACAACAGTTGGATTTGGGCTGACAGTTAGATGGTTGGGAGAGAAAAGATAAAGCAATTGAAGCAGTACTTCCATGTAAAATAAGGCCCATGGTAACTCTTCAGTGTCCTAGGTGTTTATTAATAAAAGGTTTTTGAAAAAAAGGTAATGTCTGTGTTGCCATCTTTTTCATTTCCCTGTCGTAAGTAGGTCATCTGTCTCAACTGGTGACTGTGCTCCAAGTTAGTGGTGATGCTGCCCCTTCCAGGTTTCTTTCCCCTGACCCCACAGTTCTCATCTTGCAAGTTGGCACAGCTGCTTTCTGTTAACGGCAAGTGCTCTTTCTCAGACTTGAAATGCCCAAATTCCACAGCCAGGAAGTTGGCACAGCAAAGGGAGTTATCTTCAGCTATGTTAAGCTTCTCTCCCTTAGCTAAACATGAAGCCTAGGGTCTGTACTGCTGTAAATATTACCATTTCCAAGAATTGTGTGGTGCTACAAACCAGGCCAGTACTCCAAGGCAGTGTGCAAATAGTCCCTAAGCAGGATTTTACAACCAAGGAGTCTGACTGCATTGGTGAATACTGTCTTGAAGCAGACTTGACACATCGATTACTGCCAGCCAGGGCCTCCTTCAGCTGGAATTTGATACAAAGCAACCTGTGGCCCTGGAAGCCAGAAGGCACAGCTCCTGGTGGGGAGATTCTGGGTCAGAGATGAGCCCGCTCCTAATGCCCCTCAGGAAGGCAAACCTTTGAACATCCCTGCCCTAAGCATTTCATGTTGGTAGGCTGAGACAGCGGCCTTTTCCTAGTGCTGGCTGTCCTCAATTGCTCTCTGAGGAGGTGAGCTGCAGGGCCTCTCCTCTAGGGTTATTCTTATCTTCCCTCAAATAGCCATTCCAAGAAGGAGAAATGATACAATTGTCCATTAATGGAGGTATCTAGTTATCTGTAGCCAAACACTTCTAAAAGCAACATCAAACTAAGTAAAATCCTTGCTACTCTACCACAAAAGAAAAAAAAAACAACCAAAAAGTCACACCAGAAGCTGGAGTTTCCATTCACATCCTTTTGGCAGTTTCTAGAAGAAACCACTAGTGGTAGAAAAAGTTGTGGTGACAGCAAGAATAATACTGTGCTCTGATCTGTATTTGAAAAAACTCAGAACCACTAAACAAACAAAAACCAAACCCCAAAACATCACCGGCAAAAAGCCCTTAATTCCCACTGTTCTTTTACGTAAGCAGCTCTGTTTTTTCTAAGGACAGCCGAGGATGTCCCTCATTGGGGTACCGCTGCATCTCTGCCAGGGCAAAGAGCCATAGCACTGATTATGGCAGGCTTTGTTTACCACAAGCTAAACTGTTACAGCTACTGAACTCCCAGTATCACTCTCACAGAGTGATGATAGCTGGTATCTGGGCGATTCTTGGGCCATTTTACACAGCCCCTTGCTTCCAATGCTAGCTTGCCTATAAAAGAAGCCAAAGGGTAAGGAATGAGCATGATTTGTATGATATTGCCATCGCTGCAGAGTTCCTCTGAAGTGGAAAAAGCTGAGGTTCTTATTTCACCCTGGACACGTGACAATAGATGTTCACTGCTTCATGTCCTTAAAGGGCAATTTTGAAGGCGAGAGGAGGGTGGAATCAGGGACGCTCTCCCTGTCGTAAGGCAATTCTTAGTAGTACCAGGGGACATCACACATTCCTGCTGCACTGTAAGGACAAACTCCTTCTGCTGTATTTTAATAAAAGGTAGACAAGATGCAGAGATTAACTGGTAACTTCCCAGACAGCTCCAGCCTTTTATACCACTGCTTGCTACAAGATATATTTTGAAGACAGTCTTTTGGAAAACTGAAATGAACTACTGCTCATTTTCTTTTATTCAGCAAGAGGCAGGTCTGGAGCACAAAAATGCTTTCTGCCTGCTATAAATATCAGCACACTACATATTTTTCACAGGAAGAAGTGGGAAGGTGGGTTTTTTCAAATGTAGCAGAGTACTACTCTTACAGTAAAAAATGTCTTCAAAGCTCCTTGTGTGGCTGCCTTACAAGCACTGAGGCTAAAAAAAAGTCTCAATAGATCCCTTGCTCTGATCTTGAGTAAAAGCTGCATTAGCTTTCACAGTGACAGTTTTCCCTTGCCCTCAAGCTAGCGGAAGGAAGAAATGACCCACTTACTTAATTTGCTGAAAGGCAGAAGCTGTTACAAGCTTATTAAAACACTATCTCTCTTGGAGAACAATTAGATCAAAAGTAGATAGTGTCACTTGGATCTTCTTCATTTAATAAGCTTAATACCTCCTATTTGAACTTTCTCTACAAGGCAGAAATTTAATTTAGCTTGTTCTGGCTGTGACAATCTTCATGCATAACTGAGATCCCTGCTGCACGTGTCATTGTAAGAACTGAGGCTTCAGGCACCTCTCTTTCTTTCTCATCAACTCTTGACCGCCTCTGGCTTACTGATCCTTGATCAGCTCCGATGCAAGTCTCCAAAGTCCTAAGTTGATTAAATCAATTAAAAGAGGATCCCAAGGGCTCAGCCTTCCCTGAAGCACGCCTTACCCAGCCACTTGAGTTGTGTCACAACACAGACGCCTTTGCTAAGCAAGATGGACTTTGTCTGAGAGAGAGAGAAACAAAAACAGTGGTCTCTGGGATGGGATTCCCCTTTCAGCTTTTCTTGCCACAGAAACGTTGATATTCAGGTCTTTATCCTGAGTTGCAACTCATAGTTAAGATTACACAGCATTACTTTGTCCTACAACTTACAAATATTTTTCAGGTAACTGTTGTACCTGTAAACTGCATGCTACCTTGGCTTCAGATGTCTCAGTGCCTTCTGTATGAAGCATGCTCACTTCACACTTGAGTTTCATTCTGCTCATGCATCTAGAAGTTACTACTTGCCAAGGATGAGTTAAACCTGGACTCTTCAGTGTGAGCCACCAGCTTCAGACATAAAAGCCAGTCCCCATTTTCATACATGGACAAAGTAAAAGGTTTTTAAGCAGCATTGCAGTCTAGGAATATAGCTAAATAGTAACTTCTTCAGTGTTCTAGTGTCTCTTTATCAGTTTCAGTGTTACAAACCTGACCAAAGCTGAGGTCACATCTTCCAATACCACCAGTAAAAACATTTCTTGCCCATATAATCATCTATTATGTTGGTATAAGGCAGCATGTTGAAGAGCAAGCTCGCACAGACCTAAAGAATGATCTGAGACTTTTAGTTACAGGTAGGAAATCTTGTCCCTCTGACAGTCAGCTGTAGAAATCCCCAGGGAGAAGCTGCCTCTTGTAATTAGGACAGCTTCTTAGCTAGATTACACATCACCTCTGAGGAGCAAGCACATCTCAGGACAACTGAGAGGAACCATGCGCACACAAAGCAATGCTGAAGAGCTGTGCTGCAGTCACCACCTGACTGACAAAAAGCTCATCTGTACTTCTAGCTGGCAGCTAAATTAAAAAAGTGATGAGTACATGGGAAGGTTAACAAAAAGGGTCTTCACTGTTTGAAGCCGAGCTGAGTACCTTTTGCATTTCATCCTCATACAGACAGCACTTGACAAGCTTCTCATAGCTGTCCTCTGGCAGCCAGCAGCCTGTGTGCTGCTCACTGGGTGGCCAGGGGAGAGAGCCAAAGGACCATCACCAGTTCTGTGGCAAGGTGCGGCAGGACAGTACATCAGCACCTCAAGACAAGCATAGCTGTGAGCTGCCCATCTCACCAGCAGAGGAGATGTGGGCCTCATTCCTTTCATTTTTGCCATTACACAACCGAGTCTCGGCTCTAACTTAAGAGGAGGTCATCAGCTGGAGATTCTTATCTATTTCCAGCAAGATAGTTTGTCCCCATTTGACTTCCACTGTATCTAAATACGGTGTTGGAAAGGTCTTACCTTACAAATACCCCAGAGACAGACATTTCACACTGAGACACACCATCTCTTTCATATGCGATCAAGTAACAGCGGTTTAGAAATCCATTTCTTACAGAAAAAGACTTACAAATGGGGGTTTAAAAATGTTATTACTTTTCTCTCTTCATTTCTTCTAGCTCCAATTTGTTCTACTTGTCCCACTTCCCAGGGCTCCACTTCCCTTTACCCATTAATGCCTCTCAGACTCCCAAATTAGTCAAACCATTGCTCAGCTTCTTCCCTTTCTGTCCTACCTCTTTCTTGGCAACATAAATCCTCTTCCTTCTACATTTCCTCCTGTGAAGCCATCTTTGTCCTCTACTCCAGGCCAGAAACACAGCTCATCTCTAAGAACCTTTGCTTCTTTGGGTTAACTGCTGATGGAATAAATTGCTGCTTTCTACACCACCCTTTTTCACCTGCTTCTGTTTGTTCATTCATTTGTTCTTGAACTCTGTTTCCCTCAGAGCAGGAGAAAGAATTCCCTCTTCAGAAAACTTTGAAAGTTCCCCACATGCTGGCCTGGTGGTACAGAGCTATTCCCACATTTTTTACCATTTGAAGGGAAGAATGGGGACTGCTAGGACTCCAGAGGTAACTAATTTTTCAGTTAAAAAAAAAAGTGAAAGGAAAAAACTATACTCCAATTTAAGTATTTAATTCTGGTCTCCTTTATCGTTACTGAAGACCTCAGTTCCAGACTTCTGTAAAAATTACACCTCCAGGCATTAAGTACTCAGATGCTCACCTACAGTTACATCATTTCAAGATTCCCTGAGTTCCTGCTCTTAAGACTTTCCAGGGCATCTTGCTTGGAACTGGAGGTGCCATTGGACACCCAGCTCTCCACAAGTTGTGTTACTTCTCTAACAACAGTGGAAATGCCAAGTGTGGTCCCCATGAAAACAGGGTAAGCTACCCTGCACCTATTTTAAGCCAAACTCTTGCACATGGACTGCAACTATGGACCAAATTGTGTACCATGTGTTCTCACTCAAGCTTTACCCTGTAGCAATGTATCATGATACCCTTAACTTCAGTCCAATTATAAATGGAAAACCTATTTAGATACTTACTTAATTCAGAAAAATAAACACATCTACCTAAAGTCATGTATTTGTCATGAAGCCAAAATATTAAAGAGTTGGAAATGTCAATGGCAACAACATGTAAAGGACCAGCAGTATAACTGAATATTTCTACTTTTTCAGTTTCTACCTACTGGTGTTTTCTGCTTGCCTCTATGAGGTTGTCAGACAGATTAGTACACTGGAGTAGCCAAGTCTGCTCATTTCTACTTCTCCTTTGCAGTGCAGCCTTAGGAAATTAAGGTGTACCTGGAGGAATAGTTAGGTAGTTCACAGAGCTCTAGAAGTTACTTATTCTCAGTCATTTAAGCAAACCCTGTATTCTTTGCCTTAAAATAACTGGCAGTGCTCACAGTTACAACCTGTCAGCTGGAGGGCAACGACTTCTTAAGCTACTCAAATTATTCCACAAGCACTCCTGTGATTAGCCACAATGCCACAACACTGTGTACACTCACCACCCTGATAAAGTGTAAGAGAACTAGACTCCTGTCAGGAATTACCTCATCAACTATTGCAAGCTCCTCAGATACTTCAGTGAAAAATACTCCTGTGCACTGAGGGAGCGTTGGTCAGCCATTTGGAGTACCAGAGTCGTGAGGAGTTCCAAACTTCCATGCTATATCAGCTATCTTAGGCTGAACGCCTGGAAGATTTCAAATAAGCAGAAAAGGTGGTTAATAGGTTGAAAGGAAAAAGTAAAAAGCAGACGAAACACCATTAAATTTCATTTCTATATTTCAGTAAAACCTACTTGAATACACTTTGAAACAAGAGTACAACAAAATAGAATATACTTCAAATGTTGAATATACAAACTATTATAGTTCATTCTGAACACTGGTACTTCCCTCTTAACTTCAAACTAAAAAAAAATTTACAGGTTTAGAACTACCTGACAAAAGCTCATGCTGGGTGTGACCTTTCAAGTGACAAAGTAGAGCTGAAACTGAAATGTATGCATGGAGTTCAAGGCTAAGTGAGAGACACAGGCATATTACAGCAGAAAGCGGGAAGCCTGCTGCTGTTTTGTCCACAATTAAGAAATTTAGACAGGCTTTTAACTACCATACAAAATATGTTACATGTAATTCTATAACAATACTGTGCTAGGTACAAGATTTTTTAAAAAATTTGTTTTAATAAAAAAAGCTTTACACAAACAAGCCATTAGCTTATTTCAAGAAAGATAACTGAAAATCAGTCTAAGGCTTTAATTTTGAATCTGCTTAAGCTGTATGATACAAAAATCCCTCTAGGTCTCTGTCTTCTTTTAGAAGCTCTTTAATCTTCTCCTTTATTTCACATTCTACGATACCTAGTAGCAGAGTTTTTCTCATAGCACCAGTTGAGTACTGTGGGCACAGTAGTAATTGCTGGTATGCATATAAAATGCACCAAATTTGCCATTTGTAACAACGAGACTTTCCTCTCCCTCTGAAAACTAAAAACCAAGGCAAACCTCTCACACAACTCTCTTCTAGTGTTTCAGGTCTTAGTGTAACTTGGTAATGGGTAGCGTAGTGAACTGTTTGGTCCCTTTTCAGTCCCTCTGTCTTTCCTTCTCCATAGGTTCAGCGATTTCCCAACTGGAAGAGGCAGTTTTTTGTCAGCATATTAATGTGGTTCAATTCCCACTGAAACACGGGAATTTTTTTTTCTTTTTCAGCAAGTCTTAAACATATGCACATTTATGAACATTTCAAAACTCTTCTTTTCGACTTGGTGATCACATCCTCACATCCACTTCCCCCCTCCCCGCCCCAATTATGTCAGTATACTCAAAACCGTAACAGTCTAGAAGTCCATGCTGGAAGCAATCTATTCTTCATTTCTCACATGTGATGATTCCTTCTGTTTTCATTGTTACAGGAAGCGCGATGGCTGAGGGTGTGCTAACTACTACTACATGAGTCACAGTCTTGCTTCCATCTGCCGGTTTCTCTTCTTTTACCAACTGCAGTGTTTTCACGTCACGTTCCTGTTTTAAAGCCGCTGCATCTGATTTAACTTCTGGGCTTTTTATAACTGCACTTATCACCCTGGGAGGAGTCTGGCCAGACGCCTGCTGAGCAGGCACGGATAGTCTCATTACTGGTGTCCCATGAGCTATAGACACTGGGGTTAGCGCTCTGACAGCCAAGGGGGTTCCCACAATGTTAATACTTCCTGACCCAGACAAGCCCGTTTTCGTTTGTAACTGACACTGCGTGAGCTGCGTGGCAGGAATCGTAATGATTTTGGCAGGTTGCATTGTGATTTTGTCTCCGCTTTCAGCAGAGGTTGGCATCACGGTAGGGATTGTCTGGATTACTACCTTTGGAGTCGTTGCTGTTGATGGACTTGTGTTGGTTATTAACGGTGACCCTGCATTTACTGACTGCACTGCCACGGTTGAGATTTTCTGTCCCAGAGAGGTCATTACAACAGGCACTTGCATTGCCACACGGACAGTCCTGCAAAATAAACACAGGTGTGTGTATTTGTGCCAAAACACAGGGCATCATTAGAGATGGCACCAAGGACAGATAAATCCAGGATTTATAGATTTTTTAAAAAAACCCAACAGCAAAAAAAAAAACCAACCCAAACCACAACCCAAACCTTTCACATATCTAGCAACACTACTCTGGAAATTTTGCAGCATTCATACCTCTTTTTTGTTTTACCCCCTCTCTCTACGTAACTTTAAGCACTTTTGACCGTAGACTGTGATCTCAAAAACTAGACCTTCATAGTGTTCTATTGTGCTATACTGTTGCTTGTAAAACAGAAATGATTCCCAACATTTAAAACATAAAAGACAACTTCCTAACCAGAAAATTGCTTGTCATTAACAAATGACAAGTCCAAGTCACATTAACACAAACCTGGGAGCTGTTGTTGCTGGGACAGTAGTAGTGGTAGTTGAGGGACGAGATGACGATGTATCATGCGCTGGTGAGGCAATATTCACAACTCTGGTGACTGCTTTTTCTGTTCTGGTGCAGCTTAACTGAGAGGAATTCTTTCCTCCACGTGGAGAGCTTGTTGCTTCTAAAAGGTTTTCTGCAGATAAAGACACTCTTTCCAATGACTTTTCATCTGTAGGCATTGCCAAATCTTCATTGCAGGATTCGCTTTTGTCATCATCTATGACAACTATATTTTTTGGCATCTCCTTAAACTGATAAACAAGCCTCTGTCCCTCAACTTTTGCAAGGATTCCTCTTTGATAGTAGTATCTGCAAGAAAAGTGCAATTCAGTATGAACCACCATAGTGACAGCTTTTAAAGAAAACCTCATTCTGTGCCAACAAGAAAATCTAGAGTAACTGCAGTAAAACCTATATGAGAAGGTACAGAAAGAAGCTGGCAGAGAATACTGGCAAAGTATCTGAAGGATCTAGCTGAAAAAAACATCTGACCTTTCCAATACATACTTCAGGAGTTAAACTGCAAATTGACTGGTAACATCAAACGCAATGTGAACTGCAAGACTGACATTTTTTAAACAGCTGAAGTCAAGCAAGACAGCAAAGCTTTTAAAATGCCAGAACTGTTATATTTCTATAGGCAAAATTAAGAATCAGATTTCAAATTCTAGCAGACAAAATTTCAGGTTATAAGAACTTTTACCTCAGAGCTCTTCCCATTGTCTCATAATTCATGTCAGGTTTGTTTTTGTGTTTTCCCCATAGTTTAGAGACAGCTTTCGAGTCCACGAGTTTAAAGATTCCCTTCTCTCGCTGAGTCCATTTAATATATCGAGGACATGTGTTTTTGTCCTGGAGCAGGTCCAGAAGAAACTCCCACAAGTACGTTGTATTTCCTATAATCAGAAAGCGTTTAAATATGAGAAAGACGCTTTTAAAGATAACAGAAAGTTCTCCATATATAGGTAACTCTGGATGACCTGCATTACAAGCAAACGTTACAGAATAGATAGTATGTAACAGAGCTTGTACCTATTAATTCATTCTTTTCAGTAAAGCTTTCATAAATATTTACATTCTGAAAAGGAGTTAATCCAAGTGGTCTGCAATATAGCACAGGAGCCTGTTCAATCCAGCACCCATTCTCAGTTCTTGAAAAGAAGTGTGAGAGGGTGTTCCAAGTCACTGCACCCTACATCTGTTCACCAGAAGCAGGATGAGAGCTCAGAATTTTCTTCTCCTGTTTGCTTAAACAGGAAATGGAAATGCCAGTGTATTTTGACACTTAAGGAGAGGAGGATACAAATGTTTTTGAAAGCATACAACCTTCATTAATAAACCATCTCAACTGCAATAAGTTTGTGACATAACCTGCAGCCCAGAGTCTGGGGCTGTCACGCCAACTGATAACAGCCCCAAACTCTCACCCTTACCAAATACAAGTGGCAGGGTAACCAAGGTCCTTCCAGGTGCAGAGCCAGTTCAATCTCTTGCTACAAATATTGATACCACAGAAATCCCATGTGCCGTTCTGTAATTAGGGTGATATAGAATGAAGTCTGGCTACAGAAGAATTTAAGGCACTTCTTGGCTATTCAAGAGGTGTAACGTTTCCACTGGAGAGGCCCCAAGATGGGGTTTATGACAGTGACTATCGGCACGGCATAAACAATAACATAATGTCTGTCTGCTGACTATACCATTTACATCTAAGAAAAGGAGAAGAAAAGGACAAGAAAAGAAAACAGATCACATTCCACTTTGTACAGCTGGAGAAGCCTCAAGTTATCTGAGAAGGAAGAACTAACATTGAGCTACAAGAATAACAAACTCAAAATGTTAAAATGCTTCACTCGATCACTCTTCCAAGGGTGACATGGACCAAATAAAAATATAGTAAAATACTTTGTGTGCAAAAACAATCATTAATTCCTGAGATATGGTGGCCCAGCATAGCACTTGTTATGTCATGCTGAAGAAAATTAAAACACATTAAGGCAGATTAAAGACAAATGTTGCAGACTCCAAGAAGTTAGCCATCTTTGAAAAACCTCAAAGGGTACAAAAGAGCTGTAATTTCCATCTCCTTGAAGAACCACAAGTATTGACTCAAGAGCTACTGAAATCCAGCTTGCACTGGATTCAGAGCAATTTGAATAGGACCTATATAAGGAAAGAATCAGAGAATTCAGGAATCCTGAAATCATCCTAAATTTTAGGAAATTAATTTTTGGTCTTAGTTTCTCAAAAACAGAATTTCAGGGTCCACCACCAAATGCTGTAAGTCTGCAACAGATTCTTTGCAAAAATGGGAAAAAAAAACCCCAAAAACGTGGGCTTCGGTCTTAGGAACTTCAAAGAAATAACTTCTGAACATGCCTGAATTTTCTGCAGGAATAGTGCTGCTGGCTCAGTTTTCTTATTTTCCCTCACTCTCTATATTGACCTAATCAACAGCTTTTTTTCCCAGAGGACTATGCAATACCTGTATTACTCAGAAGCTACTACTACTGCCAGTTAAGAGCCCAGTGGTACCTCAGGCAGGCTGCTGCGTCAGCTGTAGTCGCTACGCGTTTCGCACCAAAAGCTTGTTTCAGAAATATTTACTACAATGTCGAACCACTTTGAAATCCTTTCTCCTTAGAATCAGACTTTCCTAATACTATGAATCCAAGCTTACAGACACCTGAGGAAGAGGAAGACATTACGATAAAACGTATTATCTTAACACGTTTACATTCACTCCATTCTTCAGCATCTCTGAGTCCGGTCTGGCTGACAAAGATACGCTGCTCTTTGCCAAGAAGACAGAAGCCTTATTTACTAACCTACAGCTCTCATCTCCACTGCTGAGAGTTCTCACGCTAACTAATACTGTAAGCAACCACTGAGCTAGACATTATTATTATCGATCTTAACTTCAATACAGAGTACATTTTGCATAATGAAAGAGACTTTTGTGGCTAGCCTATTACAGCTGCCAGCTGTCATCTCAAAACAGAAGAATTAATGGCCACAAAGTATGTGAATGATACAAGGCATTGTGTGTTTCAATGAACCATCGCATTGGTACCAGCATCTATGCAGAGGCCAGTTTTGCTCCCTCCAGCTGCATACAATTTAAAGAGTATTTATGCAAATGAAAAACAACATTTGAAAAGAGAAACCGTACCTAAACTGCCAATCCACCATGCAAGGACAAAAAAATACTATCTCACTTTAAGAAAATATTAAGTCTCCAGTTCCACATGTATAACAAACTGAAGGGCGCAATTAAATCAGATTGACACCTGCTTCACTTTGCACCTGAAGTATCAGGAATGCACCAAGAAAGGAGTACCTACATAGACAATATGTGATCCCCTTTCCAAATGTACACAACCAGCTGTCCTCCTCCTCCATGACTTAACTCTGCTGAAAGTACTGAGCTCTAGGAATAACTCCTAGTTTTCCAAAAACACATTGCATGTAAAATAGCCTACATTTGCAAGTAATTTTTTATAACACATTAAAAAAATTGAGTGCAGGACATCATTAGCCTACACTGAGGAAAAAAAATATTTTACACCATTTGTAGTGTAAAATACAGAACAAGATACTTTGTAAGAACAAGAGATATAAGCAAATTATTATAAGGGTCCATAGCAATTTAAGAAAAAAACAAACACAAAAACCAAAGCAGCACCATCTCCTTCTTCATAAACCAAATAGCTATAGAGTGAAACCACCAATACAGACAAAAAGAAGAGACAGAAATACAGGCCTCCTTTCTCTAAGTTATTTGTATAGCAAATTAAGAACTGGGACACTTTACAAGTACTGTTCAGATAACGGAAAGCTGTAGTAGTGAAATCAGAATTAGAAAGAGAGCTAAGAAGGTTTAAGAATGCTAAAAAAAAATTTTAAAAACCAAGATATAAGTACAGCAGATGCAAAATCTGTGATCTTCATTGAGGTCCAATGCTACACTCAAATCTGAAGACAGCAACAGTGGCCACTGCAAGGAAGTCTGTACTAGTTTTCAAGATCTAACATTTGCACAACATCAGTCCCATTCTTCCTTGCCGTAATAACAAATGTGACGATTCAGGACCTGTATCCAGATTGGAATTATGTAAACAGAGGAGACTGTGCTTTCAAACAAATCCCGAATAAGAGACCACTGCACACTCTTTCAGGGAGTACACTCACGGGAAGTCCGTAACCTTTGTTTCTTCTAGTCATAGCAGCACCTCCAAACAATTTTGAGTACAGGAAGTAGGTAAGAGATCCACATTATTCACCTATAATCAGGGGAAGAGTTGATATACTGTATGCCAACTCAAAGGTGACCTGTGAGCAAATGCCCTACTCTGTCTCCCTGATGGATGAAAAGCAGGGGCTTGAAGTCCAAGAAAGGACCCACTTTTTATCAGGAGAAATATCAGGAAAGTATGACTCTCCTGTACAAAATCCCTCACTCAGCCACTAAATAAAAATGTAATTTGTTTTTCTGCTTAAGTCAAACCGAATCCGTTGGTCAAGCAACATATCTCCACTGAAGTTTGTGAATCAAATACAAAACCACACCTTCAACCAGCACCATTACAAATGGCCATCAGCTGCTTCTCCTTGAGAACAAGCCTTTGCACTGCAGTTAAACAAATTATGTGTCTGGCAGTTAAAACACAAAAGACAGCACAAGTCAATAAACACAACCAAAGCAAAAGAAAAATGAGAAAGCCTAGTAACCGCAGAGTGTATTATAGGGCACTTTTAGAGCCGTTTCACAAAATTATACAATCTTAAGTGTTGGAAGGGACCTTGAAAGACCATCTAGTCCAAGCCCATGCCAGAGCAGGACCACCTAGTTTCACACATCCTTGTGCTTGAACTTGTATGAACAAATTTGAAGGGACATGAAATAAAACTGAACTTCTAATAAAGTCATTAAAAACATGTCCAACAAACTTTTCAAGTGTATTTCCTATGACAGATACAATACATACATATAATTTTATGGACTCAATAAATGGGAAAACATACCTTTGCCTTCTCTAGGTTTCTTCTTTATACCTAGATCCGGAGACCCATCAGATATGGCCAATTGTTGGGTCTTCGGTTTACGGCCCGCTGTACATAAAACACAAGGATGAAAACAGTATAAATAATATGCAAAGTAGATGTCTTTTATAGTTTGTCTTTGCTGAAAAGTAAATCAGTTCACGTTTTGTTTTTTTTTCCCTCCATCCATTTCCTTGCTACAGTTATGGATAAACTTAAATTCTTAGATTACTAGTACCACTCATCCAGTTTAATTCATCATTTGGTTGCTTATTCCATAGGCAGATTTAACTGAATTTCAGACAAGTTAATGGTGAGGCAAGCACCAAAAGTATAAAGTAAAACTTCAATTTGTTTGCACTCTTTTAGTCCAGCATCTGTATTACTCTGAAATGTATTACCTCTGTTGCTGCTTTATTTTTGGTATTCTAGTATGGGTGTTGGTCAAAGCATTGATTTTCCTAAGAAATGTTCCAACTAATAAACATGCATTTTCCATCTTACACCTGTCCACTAGAAGTTGCAGATAAAAGCTTCCACTCTGCATGGGTGTATTGTGGCAGGGGTTCCCAACAAGCAGCGCAACTCAACTGGCTGCCAAGTGGCCGCACAGCCCCTGAGATGGCAGGGAGCTCTGGGTGGGCCTGGAAGCCCATCTGCACCTGTTGCCCACACCCGCCCAGCCCTGGCTCCCAGCCCCAACCCCAGGCCACTCCCCACAGACTGGCAGAGCTCCCATGCACCTCCTACCCTCTACCTGCCCCTGTGAGGAAGCTTAGCTGGGGACTCCTCAGCAGGCTTTTTTCCCTGTGCCAGAGAAATCCTCACTCAGCAAGACCTGCAGCTTCTCCACCCTTTCACACTTCAGTGACCTTTTTACTCAAGGTAAGCAGGCCTGGGAAGAGGATCATACCCTCCCTGGCAGCAAGCTGCTTCAAAGTAAAGGCAAGTAGTAACGATTAACTCTCCTACCTCAGGAGCAAGAGCATTTATTTTTGCTGATGAACAATGTTCTTTGTTAAATACTGAATTTCAAAAGGCATTAATTATGAAGATCAAAGTTATGGCTCTGCAACTATGGCTGAACGACCTTACACACCTGAAAAGCAGGAATTTGGACTCTAACAGAAAAATATTTTTACAAAAAAAAATTCATAAAATTTCAAAACTTCCTGAGCACAGCCTTGTAACACAATCCGACCAGTGATGACCATTCCAACAGACATCAAAATATAAAAGCTTGTTTAAATCCAGTGTACAGCTACAGTTACAGAAAAGTTTTCATCGCAGTTTGCTTGCTGATATAATTTACGGTCGTTCCAGTTATCTGTTATGTGTGTGTGTTTAAAATCTAAAACTTGCATATCTTAGATTTGTATCACTTGACCACTACACTGCATTTTTTCCCCTCTAAATTATAAATATTCCATCTTAGTGTATCTGTATGCTCTTATTAATAAAACAATATTCCTACAGTTCTGTGAATTGTTTTCATGCCTGTAAGAAAACTGCTAAACCAAACAGAAATCTCACAAAAGGTGCCAACCTCTTGTTTGGTAGCTGAATGTTCAGAACTGAAACACTGTTCTGAAGTTTCTCCTCCAAGACACACCAATCAGACAAATAGGATACTTTTCTCACAAGGAAGATCCTGTACTGACTTTGTAAACTGATTTATGGTTTTATAAGTTAGCATTTACCCTGTCATATCATGGGAAGAACCCCAAGTCTACCCACTTACCAATTATATCTATTTCAGGCACAAGAGTCATCTTTTAATCATTCTCTACCCTTTCTCTGCTTGGTAAACCATGCTTAAACGGTTTACAGAACACCACAAAAATACAACAAACACATTGTTTTCCTTTATGGCTTAGTGAAGCCTATCCTCTTACTACTTTTTTTTTTCCTTCTTGCAGGCTTATTTTCTAAGAACTCACATTTCAGACTCCAATTTCTCTGATCCTATGAACAGAGAAATCAGATCATCTAACCTATCTCCACCAGTATCATTTGCAACATCTGTGGCAGTATGTATCAGAAATAATTTTTGAGACTTCTCCTACAAAGAGCCATACACACCTTTTCTCTTTTTCATTGGCTCATGGCTATCTGGGGAAGTTGGAACAGGAGATGCATCCATTGGTTCAGATTCCTCTGTTGACACCTCCACCACAGTTTCTGTGATCACATCAGGTCTCATGGCTGCATGGATAAATTCTGGGGTTGACACACAAGGAGGGACAAAAACTTCCACTATAAGAGGGGAATAAAAAGTATATGCAATGAAGTTTCTACTTAATTATTCTACTGTATCTGACATGAAAATATTTTAAACCAAGCATATGCAGTAGTATGACAGGATTCTGCTCCAACAACTTGTCACCAAGAAAATCAGTCTAATTCCACAAAACACGCACACTTGCTAGTACTGTTAGGCATAAGACAAGTATCACACCAATACTCGTCAGAACTAAACTCAACTTTAAACAAAACAAATTAGAGCTTAATCTCTGATCCTTATTCCAACATCCATCTCCTATTTTGTAGCTTTTGAGTTTCAGTGTGGCCATTATTTCATCCAACATGTATTAAGTGACTTTAGGAGGAACACCAAGTTTACGTAAACATCAACATTTTAATGATTACGCTCTGCAGCACAGTGTATTCAGATACTCTTTCTAAAACAAAAAAAAACCAAAAAAAAAAAACCCAAAAAAAAAAAAGAAAAAGATACTTTTCCCTTAGAATCACTCTTTATTTTGGCAATTTCTAATGTCAAGAGAACCACAGGATGGCGAAGGATGTAAGCGAGATCTGGGAGACACTTGGTCCAGCCCTCTGCTCAAGCAGCGCCATCTAGAATCAGCTGCCCAGGACCATGTCCAGACAGCTTTTTAATATCTCCAAGGAAGAAAAGTCCACAGCCTCTCTGGGCAACCTGTGACTACCTGCACAGTGATAAAGTACTTGCTGATATTCAGACACAAAAACGCATTTTAAATGTGTAGCTATCCAAGGATCCCTATTAAAAAAAAACAGTTTCTCAGACAAATGATTAAATCTGCAAGTACGCTTGGTACAAGGTGAATAAATAGGTTAAAACTCAAACCAATGAGTGGTTTTTAGATAAGCAAGTGCTTTAAAAAGCATATAGTTCTCCACAGAAAGCAAGTTTTTGAATTTGCCTGTTTGCCTGTGGAAGAGGAAACAGTTCACAGAGCAGAAACTGTGGCTGACGTACCAGGACTCCTGGCATCTCTCAGGCAGGTAGGAGACTCCATATGAAGCAAAGCCTCCGCAGCTTCGATTGTCTTATCTGTGCAGTGCACATTACTTCCATGTACTGATGCTTCCACTGTGAAAAGATAAAAAAAAAATTAATGAGAACAGATTACTTATGAACATCCACATCTATCTCTATATAACTGCACTAACTCTATCTTAACATGGAAATCCCGAAATTGTTAGCTGTCTTCACACTTTCCTGCCACCAGCAACTTTTAAGGAAGACAACAGACAAGGAGAACTACCACTGTCACTTCTTAAGATTAGGTTTCTGGCCCACGATCAAGTTCCTCACTTCTACATGGTGTTCAAGAGCTCACAGCAGCAGACTTCTGACACTTGTCTTATGCCTTCAAATTAACCAGAGAAAACCAGATTGTAGTAAGGATGGTTGCAAACTAACACAGCAGAGCAAAGTAGTAGTGCCATCTCCAACTACTATCCCATTTAAAATGTAAAAGTCATCTCTATCTATTAGGATTTTTTAAAAAATCAAACACGAAAATACAAGATTTGTTTGCAAAACAGATCTATCCAGTTCTGTCTTCTGACATCACAAATAATCTGAGCTGGGTTTAGCAGGCTTGGTTGTTAATAAACAAAACACGAAGCATAACAAATAGTATAGGGGGATGCTTAAGTGATAACTAAAGGAAGAAGGTAAAAATACATCAGTTTTCATAAGCTTTCAAAACTTAAATAATTTTTAATTACTTTTTTCAAGTTATCTTCAACAGAGCACATTAAGTTTGATGCAGTGCAGATCACAGCAACTTGAACACAGCAGCAACATCAAAAAAATACCAACTTAAGGATTAAAACTACAATTCTGTTCAGGGCTGATTCTCTGTTCCTCACCATTGCAAAGGTTTTTAAAAGTAGCAACTGCAGAAACACCTGTTGCACATCATCTATGCTGTGGCTAAGGTACGCCAGCTCACTCCAGTTGCTCTTTCCATTTATGGCCATCTGCTCAAAGCTGACCGGCTCTGGCAATGCAGCCAGCAGCCCGACAAATCTATCTTTAGCGTAAGCAGGGTCACCTATCTCCAGTGTCAGAGAACTAAAGAGGATTCAGTAATACTTCTCCACAAAAACTTCAAGGCACCTACCCCATTATTGGAAACGTCCAAGAAAATATTTGAGATTCATTTAGTGAAAAGCAGGGAAAATACTGCCAACGTTGCTTCTGAAACATGTCACTGAGCCAGCCCCGATTTCCACCTCAACCCTCTCCTGGCATGCTATTTAGGGAGCTTTATCTTTCGGAACACTAGATGCCTGACAAAGCTGACATTCCACCATCACTTCACCTCAGGCTGGGAACAATAAAAGCCCACCTAAGAGCACAGGAAGATCAAACAGAAGAAAGGGGTCTATCTTGCTGTCCCCAGGGTAATCATTAGCAATCAGCAAGAGCTTCAACACTCAGCTGCAGGTTCTGAGTGCTCCCCATGCCCAAGTAGCTGCACTTTCTTTCCCAAGCAGCAGTTTGGGGCTGTCCTGAGTGGGAGGCTAAACACTGCACTGAAACTGAGTGGCCCTACAAGAAACCTTCTACCTAAATATTTTTCTTTCTAAAGAGAAGCTTCAGTTGCACAGAAATTGATGACTAAGTTCCCCCCATCTGCAAGACAAAACTTTCCACTCATTGTCAGAATGCAGGAACAATATTCAGCTAGTCATTATAAATGTAACAATCCTACAACAACATTACAAAGTCCAAATCAGTATTTAATACATTCTTATTCTAAAGCATAAAAAAAGATTTAAAGCAGGTCTGCAAAGCTTTTTCACCAACTCCTCTGCCTCTCATGGAGCAACTGGCTGTTCAATTTCCAGTTCTGCTGGTTACCATTCTTGGGACAACTAGTTAACCTGTTTCTGTTCAGATATCAGGTTCAGTATACAAAGGACTTCTGTAAAAAAAATCAAACAGTTGCCAAATTTCAATTCTAAGAGAGGACTGAATTGGTTTATTAAAGTTATGTACGCCTAAATGCTTAAAAGCATACAAAATTTTCCTATTTTTGTATTCAATGCACTTCCTATAGGGTACAGTTTAGATGCTGCACAAGAGATATTGGGCAGAAAGCAGGAACAAGGCAAAAAATATAGCTGAAAGCCATTTTTGTACTTTTCCAGTACTATGGCATTCTGCTGAGGGGTCAGAGTGGAGGTAAAGGAGGTGCAACCCCTGCTTTCCCAGCATTAGAGCCTAAAGCTGCAATAATCTAACAGCAACGGGAAGAAGAAAAGGAGCCACACAATCCCTGCCCTTTCGAACAAAAATATCCGCTCCTCAGAAGCCGCTGACATTTGAAAATACTTCACAAATGTTCTTCCAACATGAGTTACTTAGGATTCTGCTCAAATTTCCACCTAAAAAACACCAAGCAAAAAACAGTAACAGTTCTGGCTTCAGCTGGAACACACAGAGTGTCTGTCTAGCATGACAGTCAACAAACTAAACCAACGCTGCCAAAAAGACATCTATCACAACACTAAAATAAGTCCTATTAACCAAGTTTGAAGTCTTTCTCCTTTAGCCAATCCATAGTTTTAGTCTCAGAAGCATTTGTCTACCCTATGAGCATTAGAGTTTTCAGTTGTGCTCAAGCCATATTATTCGGAAAAGTGTAAATTTATTCCTCAAGACAGATTTTACATAAAACGTTTTTGCACCATACTGATAAAGAATACAACTAGAAAAGATATTCCAAAAGATTAAATAGGGGAACAAGTTCTCTCAGAGAGGGGACGGGAGAGCAAAAAAAAAACCAGGCAGCTGTTATTGCAGGTGACAAGATCAAGTGTCACCAACTAAACTGTGCTTGTATCACAACACTTGGTAGCACTTCTCACAACAAAGACAGAAAAAAGCAAACAAAAGGAGTAGGATTCCCCAACAAAATAAAGCCAACTCATTAAAAGCCCCTGCCACAGTAAATCACTGACAGTTATTTACTACTGCAACACCTTTCAAGCTCATATAGCTTGTGCCATACATACATCATTACAGCAACCCTCATCTTCTCTCAGGCATCACAACTGTGGATGTACTAAGTGCAATATCACAGTGGGCAGAAAAATCTCTAGCCAAAGAATAATGTGTATGATCCATTTCTTTAAAAACATCTGTTTCACAAATTTCCTATCATATACCATAATGTGTGTGTATATATATATACACACAAAAAATATATTATATCTAATACATTATATACATTATATTATCAACTATGATACCACTGAGCACATATACAAAACTCTCAAAGCTAAACCAGACTGTATTGTTTGAGGAAACAACTGAAGATGTAGCTCTGTTACCTTATATATTCACTCCAGGCACAATTATCACTTGTCCAAATGAAGCAAAGGAGTTTAAATGGATAGAAGCAAATTTTTCAGACTTTGGTAACTGAGTTTCACGAGAACTTATGTTTACTGATCTAGAACACATTAGAGCTAACATCACCACTTATCTTTGATTCTTTTAAACCAAATCTCATCCTACTGCTCTTATGAAATCTTGACTCCTTGGTACTTCAATTTAGAACAGTTCACTAAGAAGTCTCTGGTTTGTTTTCAGGGGGAAAAAAAAAGTCCTCTTAGAAATAAAATAATTCTTTAATATCAGAAGAGACAAGCAGGCTACTTGACATCTGTCTTCGCTGTTGACCTAGTATCTTCTAGCTTCACTTTCTAAACAAAGACTGGGTATGACAAATTATTCAAGACTCTCAACAGCTGTTACAAAACACCAAACTTGATAACTAAGACTGACTGGGTTGCACTGGAGCTTTACAGCAGAGAATACTGGCAGCATATCCATTCTGTATCAATGTAACATAACACAAGAGTAACAAAATTAATTAAAGCAAGCAATAAAGAGGAAAAAGTGGACTAACATTTTCAAAATGGTCTGAAATTCCTTCCTCTTATCTGTAGAGCTATCAATATCTGCATTTACAAGGTTGACAATTAACCGCAGCACCTGATTTACAATAGCTTATCCTTAAATACTATCAGGCAACCAGAGCAATAGTTTAATGAAGAATTCACAATTCTGAACATGGAACTCAGTCAAGAGTGACTACACAGACGTTAACACACCTCATTAAAGTTTACTGGCATTCACGTGCTTGTTTTATCTCAGCAGTTAAAAGACCAGAGTAAACAGCAGTGAAAGGCAGGAACACTGCTTAAACCACATTTTAATTAGAAACAGTTGAACTGCCCATCTAGGTAATTCCCAGAAATCCTGCAAGCAACACTTGACTGGAAAAAAAGCCTTTTGAGTTTGCTGCTGGTTTTGTGTCAGATATTTGCTCAGAAATTGAAAAACAACAACTTGTTTTTATCAGTCTTTCCCTAAGCCTAGTTCTGTTTCCTTTCAGACTTTCAGTTGCATACAACTTAACAGTGGTACATGACCCACCACATAACCGCAATCAACAATGAAGACAACAGCAATTCTCTCAAAACACTTGTTCCCCTGTGAGCCGTATGTTATCAGCCCAATACTGCAAAGAAATACTAGCTACAAAGCAAAAATATATATTTGCAAAGTCATTTATGAGCTGCTTTTACAAGCAGCAATTAAGGTTAACCCTAGGCACTAAAAATTTTGGTCCAGCTTTCTTCCCACAGCTATCAAACACTCTGAAGTTTTGACAACACTGAGGTCAGCAGCCACAGGAAAAGGCAAGGCATAATTAATATGATCCCTTAGGATAAAGGATTCCTCTCTTAAATCCACATGACACCATCTACATACATAAATAAGTAAAGTGATACGGTATCCTGACAGGATGATGATGGGAACACTAGACGTGTAGGTATCTGTATTACTCGCTGGAATGCAAATATAAAAAAAAAAAAAAACAATTAAGTTAGCTGGGCTAAGGATATCAGAAAAACCAATACAAAGGTCATTGGTTATTTATCTAAGGGTTAGGTGACAAGCAACCTAGAGGCTGTTGACACAATAACCAACTAAAAACATCATTTACTCACTGACTATCAAAAGTAACCTAACTGCAATCTCCCATAGTAGACAATCCTGCACAGATCAGATATGTGTTGTGCCAGCAAAGCAATCTGCTCTGTGGACACAGGAGAGTGTCTAAATGCTTGTGACAGACTCCATTCCTGTCTGCAGCAAAACAGTCTGGTGTTGATTTGCTGTGTGGTTTGTGTGTCTCAAGGGTTTGGCCCTCCCCTCAAAAAACCCTGGCTGTTTTTACACATTAAACCATTATGAAGACTAGGTGACTTGCACTCCTTTTTAAAAGGGGTACCTTAATACCTTGGTCAGTGAAGGTCATTCACCTCTAGGACACGGTAATGCTTGTACAAATCTACTACCATGTAAACCAGTAAGAGATACTCTCCATTAGTGTGTGTTCCAGTGCCAGCCATGCAGCTCACTACCTACAATGCTATACGCTGTGCCACAGTGCATGATTTCCAAGGACTGCTTTAAAAAGGTGAGCTCCGTGTTTTGAAACAAAATCACCACTGGTACACCTTCAGTAGAGAAAGTTTGTCATCACATCTGTGTTTCTGAGCAGTGCAACCTGTCTAACATTTTCTCCGGAGCTGTACCAAACTTAAAGGCAAATCCCAGGATCACCGAAGTGTTCTCTTGTCAGAAGTGGCAGGTTTAACAAAATCAAAAGCAGTCAAACCGCAGCCAAAACACGTGTCGGCGAAGTGCCAGAGCTCGGGTAAACGGCCTTTCTCCTGGCAGCTACGGGGGTTCGGCAGCGGCCTTTGAGGTCCGATCGTGCGGAGAAGTGGCCAGGAGGTGAGCAGCACCTGCAGAGGCCGGCGGCAGTGACCGGCCCCGCGCCTCCCTGGCCGGCTGCGATCCCTTCTCGCCATCCGTGCGTCAGGGGGACGGCGGCTCCCGCTGCCCCTGACCCGCCCGCCGGGATAGGCTGCCACGTGCCGCCCGGCGGCGGCGGCGCCCCCACTTCCGTGTTTACACTCCGCTTCCCTCCAATTCCGTGCGCGCCCCATCAGAGCCGCGGGGAGCCGCCACTCCGACGCCCGCCGCGCGCCCATTGGCGGCCGCCGGGCCCCGCCCCGCCCCGCCGCTCTCCGGCCGCCAACGGCGACGGCCCCCATTGGCGCGCGGCGGGCGCCACTCCCCTCGCGCTCGGGGGGCCCTGGGGGAGCGCTCCGTTTCCGCTACGCAGCGCGCCTGGGGGAGGGGGCGCACTCCCCACGCCGCTTACACCCCCCCCCCCCCCGCCCCGCGCCACACACGTGGGCCGCGGCCTCCTGCCTCCTCCCTTCTCGCCGCCGCCGAGTTTAAAAGGGCACCGGGGAGTGTGGGGGGGAAGGTCAGACAGCGGGTTGGGGGAGGTGCGGAAAACGCACGGGTGCGGAGCGCCTGGGGAGGCCGGGCTGCGGCCCTGCGTGCGGTGCGCGGCGGTGGCGCTGGGCCTGGCCGCTCAGACAGCGTGGCGGCGGCAGGGGAGGGCCTGCCCGGGGGAGGCGGGAGGACAACAATCTCACACACTTCCTGGTTTTCGCCCCGGCCGCGCAAAACCCCGCAAAACTCCTCCGCCCGCCCCGCCACAACTTCGGCCGCGGCCGCCGCGGTAGCGGGGCCCCCGCGCCAGGGACAGGTGCCGCGGACGGCCGCCGCCGCTGGCCGCCCGCCGGGCCAGCCGCTTTCAAGGTGATCACTTCCTGATTGCCCTCCATTGCTTCCCCGGCCGCCGACAGTGCGCGGCGTGCGCTGCGGCTTTCCCCCCCCCGCCGCGCCTTTCCCGGCTCCTACGCTCCCGCCGGTCCGGCCTCCCCGCCGGCGCGGTGCAGCCGCGCGGAGCAGCTTACCGGCCCGGATGAGGAGGTCGAGCTGGTTCGTGGGCCCCTCATGCACGGACGTCGCCATGTTTACGCTACCGGAGCGGCTTTCACATTGACCGGCGGACGGGCGCGCGCCGGGCACGCGCGAGGACCGTCGGCGGCGAGGGCGGCGAGGCGCGCTCCCGCGGGGCAGCGAGCAGAGGCGGGCGGCGCGGGCACCGCCACGGCGCGGCGGCGGGAGCGCTTCCTGCGGGGCGGCGCGGCGCACGCGATCCTTCCGCCGCCGGCCTCAGACAGGAAGTGCCGCGCCGGCACTCGCCGCCGCCGCAGCGCGGAGCCGCCCGCGGGCGGGGGAAGCCGCCGGGGCCCCGCCGGCCGCGCGCGCCCCGGGGTGCGGGCAGCGCCTCCCCGCCCCCGCTCCTCGCACGGCCCGAAAGGCCGCCGGAGGCAGCCTCAGGCAACGACACGAGCAGATTCGAGCGTAGCCCGGCCGTCCCGGAGCCGGCACCCGCGGCACAGCCCCGGGCAGGGATCGCCTCCTTGCCCCGCTTTCGCCCCGCTGCCCCGGTGACAGCTCCCTGACCACTGCACCGCGGCATTCTGTGACAGAACCCTTGCAGAGCAGCGTTTCTCTCGGCATCTGCCTGACAGTCCTCGCCCAGGCAACCATGAACACATTTGCGTTTCCTTCCCTGGCTACCCACTCTAGAAAAACAGTAGTTCTTGAGTGGAACGCACCTCCTCGAGAGTAACATTGCTGACTTCAAGAGATGCCTTTACCAGTTAGCTAGAGGTCTCATCCTTTACCACACCTAGCCTCTGAGCAGAGTTGTGAGGGGAGAAAAGTCACATTGCTTTCTTAATTAAAAACTGCCACCAACAACATTTTTTAGGGTTGTGTCCTCTCCTCTCCTCTTGGAAGAACAACCTACTTCAGTAACATCACCACAGCGTTCCTAGCCATGCCTGTCACACTGCAGCTGGATGGAAGCAACAGGCACAAAAACATGCTCTCCATGCTTCCCAGATGACTCTCCATGCTACCTATTCCTAGAGT
This sequence comes from Colius striatus, assembly GCF_028858725.1. Lineage (NCBI taxonomy): Eukaryota > Metazoa > Chordata > Aves > Coliiformes > Coliidae > Colius > Colius striatus. Next base: position 32,058,541 of record NC_084761.1, read on the forward strand.
AAAGCTTCAGAGACACATGCAGAGCAACTGTGTCAGGAAAAGCACATGGATGTCCTAAAAGGAGCATGCATGTAGATCATGCATAGGAACTCCTTAATGAATGCCACATACCCCTGATCAGGCTGATATTGTTAAGCTGTTATTAATCAAAAGGATCAAGAAACCACTTGTTGCCCAAAGATACTTCCCTGTACGCAACAGCTTCATAGCTCCATTAGAAAAAGGCAAAGGGCACCAGCTGCATCAATCTGACAAAAAGGAATCTCTCCCCGCCCCTCAAGCTTTAGTAGTTCTAGAATCTAGATCACAAGCAGGAATTTAGAACCATGTTTCCCCAGCACAGAAATCACAAAACAGTATCCACCATAAATCACCTCCAACTGATAAATTCAGTACCTCAAAGCTTTCATAGTTCTACTGCAACTCTCAAAGAGTTTTAGCAATACAAAACAATGATCATATTCATATATAAAAATAAAATTCTGGCTGTAAGGAACTACATTTGTTAATCATCTCATCAGATAATGAACAAAACCTGCAGGAGACATTGCTCATTCTCACATTCAAGCCACAACATCTAAGGGTAAGTTTGTGCTCAAGTTTTGCCAGCTGATCTCTTTACGGACAGAAGCATGGACAAAAAAGGCGTTCTCTGGCCAGCTGTGATGGCAAAAAGCTCTCATGCAGATACAGCTTTGCCAACAGCAGAGTGCTCCTGTCAGCTTACGTTATTCATCGAGGTGGAACGGCAGCATTAACAAGAATTCCTGCTGTCAGCATATTCCCACTAGGGGACTCTGCTGTGTTCTCCAACAGAAATTTTCCTAGTGGAGATAAGCCGAAGGACAAGTAAAGGCATTTTAAGTAGGCACACATTTAAATGTGTAATAAAACTTCACAGTCCTTCATTAAAACATCCTCAAATTGAAGTGGACATCTCATGCAGTGCAGCTTAGCAATACCATAGATTAAGCTTCCACACTGAGTACTGAAATAACTGTGCTCATGTCACTTTCTCCGGTGTACCTGGAGTTGTTACAAATTGGAATTCACCTACACTTCTCTTCAAGCAGCTATGTCTACAGCAACAAAACATAGTTAAAAATAGTTTGTCAGTTTAGATGCAGATCAAAAGGTGCACTGAGAAACTAAATACTTTTGAAGAGTACCACACCCATGTCAAGAGGAATTCACATACACTTTGGAAAAAATGCATTCCCATTTTGTTGCATTACTGTTCACTATGAAACTCAGTGAGGATTGTTTGCTGATTGCAACTTCGAGCCACAAACTAAAGTGTTTGACGCACATCCAAGTTGTTCGTTCTATCCCCTACGGGCAGAATGAAGTCTTGCCTAAAATATGTGCATTACTTGTATAAATGCATTCAAGTAATCTGTGTGTGTAATTTCTGACAAACAACATGCATCCAAAATTAATTTTTTAAAAGTATAAAATGTCAAGCCCCTGCTTTAATACCAGTTTTATAAGCAGTATTTACTTACTGCTGCGAGCATAAACTTTAGCACAGTGTTTGCCAGTTCACATGAAATGGACTCAAACAGCTTTTTTGATCCTTTGCTCTCTCTGATCACACAGAGTATCACTGAAAACCCAAGTTTTCAACCCAAGTTGAAAAAAGCCCAAGCCTTTCAAGAATATAATGGAAACAACTACAGTAAGTTCATGAAGTGGTCATTTTGACCTGTTCTTAACTTATTATACAAGTACAGTACTAAAGCAGAATACCATCTTTAAGGAGGAATGCCATTTTCCCCCAAAATTCTAGTGTTCCATCTGTTTAAACTATACAATTTCCAGTATTTTATGCTCAACACTAATTGATTTGTCATGCAAATAAAATCTTAGTATTTCAGAGGAAAAAAAGACAGTCAATAAGGGGAAAAATATAAATATCGCTTCTCTTTTTAATCTCTTTTAAAGCCTCCTTTCTAGGCAGAAGGCTATAAAGAAAGAGGTCTTCAAGTAGATTTTGTAGAGTGGTGAGTGGCTCAATGAGGCAAGATTTACTGTAATGTAACAGGAGCACACAAAATTGCAGATTATGTTTCCTCTGGCATAAAAAAAACCCAAGAAAAATATATAGGAAGAGATCTCTGAACAGCATCATTCATTGTCAGGCAGAAGTATATTTACTGGTCTACTAACGTTTTGGGTTTGTGGGATTTTTGTTTGGTTGGGAGGTCGGGTTTTTCTCTTACTGTTAAGTGTACAGAGACTAAGCTTCATTACAATTTTTTTTAAACCACAAGTTCAGCTGTCAAGATAGCCAGGTAGATTTACATGCTCATCACCTGCTACATCTACCAACTGCCAGGAAAAAAAATCCCCAATCAACGTGTTCTAATATGCAGGAAAACTGCCAATCAAAACTATGCTTATGATCCACAGGAATGCAGTAAGTCTTAGCTAATTTGAAGACAATAACAAGTCATGACATTTTTAGCTGACAGCAACCTCCAACCCTGTGCATTTCAGAGTCTTTAGTAGATAAACAGCTTGGACAACAGGAACACCTACGTGACTTCTATCACTTCTACTTGTGCAAACACGGGAGTACCGTATCTTATCAACTCGTGCTTTCTTGTTAAGGCATATGGACAAGTCCACACTAAAGGAAATAAGCTTCACTGCTTTCCAATATACACCAGCTAATCTCCATCTTGATTATTTTGAAAATGTGAAAAATCAACTCAAGAGAAAAGTTGGATGTGGTTAATGGCATACAAGACAGTGGATGGAGAAATTCAAAACAGAAAAACAGGAAGGTTTCAGCAGATCTGCAGAAGTAGATGGGAGTAGGATCATCAACTACCTTAAGCAGGTTCCGTCAACAGTCTTCAAAACTCATACAGCATTGAATGGCTATAGAGGAATTGTCAGTCTCCTCTCCCACAGACTCCTATGCAAAGTTGACTTTCCCACAATTCTTACAGTTACGTTGAAAACATTCTCCGTTAACAGACTGTAGTTTCTCTTGGAAAACTATTATTTCACAAGTTTTGTAACTTGAAATGCTAAAAGTAAAGCCCTGCAATGGCGCTTTACTTCACTGACAGCAAATGATGAACCAGAAAGAAAAGACACTGCATATTTAATTACTTTTAGCCACAGAGGATTCCAGCTATATTCTAGTATGACAAAGCTAACCTGCAAAAAGGCAATTATCATAAAGCAGTTACTTATTCTTACAGAGATTATTTGTTTGATTTTGTTTAAGCAGTCAAGGGTAAGATAGCAATCTATCAGAGTCCTGTATCTGGGAAGGAACAACCCCATACACCAGTACAGTTTGGGAATTGATCTGCTGGAGAGCAGCTCTGCAGAGAGAGACCTGGGAGTCCTGGTTGATAATAAACTGAACATGAGTCAGTAATGTGCCCTCGTGGCCAAGAAGGCCAATGACATCCTGGGATGCATCAAGAAGAGACTGTGTCCAGTAGGTCAAGGAAGGTTCTCCTCATGCTCTACTCTGCCCTGTTGAGGCCTTATCTGGAGTCCTGTGTCCAGTTCTGGGCTCCTCACCTCAAGAGGGACAAAGAACTTCTGGAGAGAGTCCAGCACAGGGCCACCAAGATGATCAGTGGATTGGAAGATCTTCCTTATGAGGAAAGGCTGTGGGAACTGGCGTTGTTTAGAAAAGAGGAGACTGAGGGGGAATCTCATTAATATTTACAAATATGTAAATGGTGGATGTCAGGAGGTTGGGGCATCCCTTTTTTGTTATATGTAGTGACAGGACAAGGGATAATGGAAAGAAGCTGGAACACAAAAAGTTCCATTTAAACATAAGGAAAAACTACTTTACTGTATGGGGGAGGGAGCCCTGGCACAGGCTGCCCAGGGAGGGTGTGGAGTCTCCTTCTCTGGAGGTTTTCAAAACCCGCCTGGATGCGTTCCCATGTGACCTGATCTAGGTGGACCTGTTTTTTAGCAAGAGGGTTGGACTAGATGATCTGTAAATGTCCCTTCCAAACCCTACCATTCTATGATTCTATGATTTGCAGTCTATTTAAGAAAGTGCAAACGATAACAGAGGAACTGTATTGAAATGCCAACCAAGCTAAAAACCTTAAGTAACTTCAGAAGTTTAGATATGTCCTGTCCCAAGTGCTCCAACTGCCTCCAAATTTTAAATAGAGAAAGTTCAGTTCTGCCCAGGGTCCTGAAGACATACATATCTCATAATTACAGAAGTAGTTGCTGTTCTCAACAGCAGGCTATAAAACTGCTGATAATTATTACTGCACTTCAAGAGTAATGACACAAAGAAACATTTTTAACAGTTAGACTCTATAAACATGCAAGGTGATTCAGTAGTTTTTACCATGGCTTCAGTGTAATTATTACTATTCACTGTAGATTCCACAGTAGAAAATTGCAAAAGTAATAGCAAAATAACCACAAAAAAGTAACCTAGAGGAACCAAGGAAATACTGAGGAAAAAAGTCAGTTACCACATCAAACTTATCTTTTTGATCACACGACATGAAGTCTAATAATACCAAAGCCACGAGTTTGTCACAACCTGTACCTTTAAGTGGATTCGGGATCGTGGTCACGCTACTTACATGACAACTGGTGACTCCATACAGAAAAGCAAACGTATTCTCAGGATTTGATACTACCTTCAACAAACAGAAAAGGAGCTACTCAATGCAGCAAGTGTCTACATTCCAGCATTATTAATCATGAATGCAGAATAACAAAAACTTCTATCTCAAAAAAAAAAATAGAGATATGTGCTCTTCCCTGCCTTGCAACGAAATTCTTTCAACTCAGGGCAGTCTACCAGACAATTGTAAATTAGGTATTTACATAGCCCAATACATGATTTTACATATTTGACCGTATTTGAGACTGGTAATAGGCTGGCAATATGAACTATAGTACTGTTGAGCAATTTCTCTACTCGAGATCTAGCATTTCTAATTCCTCGAGACTTCTCTGGTAACAAAAACTGTCTATTCTGTAAGCCCACTGAAACTTCATAAGGACTAAATGTCTTGCTCAAACACATAGATTTACTGTGATCCTAGAATTTTCAGTCAACTACAATCTCCCTTTTATTATGTAGATTATCTTTAAAAAATAGTACTTTCAAGTTTGTCACTATATTTTTGGTCAATAAAGATCACTAGCTCCTGTGTGCTCACACCATGACAGTTTTGGCATGCCATACTGCATTCACAATTCAAGATATAACACACAAAATTGTTTGGCTTATGTTAGTAAAATGCTGTGGCTGAGCCTTCATAGTAACATCCTGCAATTTCTCACTCACAGTTGCAACTAGAGCTGGGAGTTTAGAGGACAGTGCTTATATCATTTGAATTTCAATCCATAATGCCCCACGCTAGGAAGCCATTCAATTAGCCTCACATTAGCCTCAGGAAAAAAAAAAACCCTGAAACCCATAGTGAAATTAGGTTTAATTATAAAATAGTGCTGCAGTGTTCTTTCAGTATGAATGGAGCATTGAACACAGCAAGGCAGGAACCTGAAATCTAGAAAGAACTGGATACCACAACCAGGCTGTTACTGTTACATAAAAATATCATCCAGAAAGCAGCTGTACAGCTCTTTTCATTAATTTCTCAGAAAAGGAAACACCAGCAAAGATGACATGAAATTTAAGTTGCAGTTGAATTTTGTTTCTGAATTAAGAATGTTACTGAGAACAGATGTATATGCCCTTGGCATAGCTGCTCCAATAACAATACAGAACAATATAGCTCACAACAGCACATGCAATGGAAGGTGAATTTGTTCTACTATCATCAATATTTAACTATCAACAATGCAATGGATCTCTTGGCAAAGAACTCATACTGATGTGGCAGCAGTATGGTGTCAAAAATAAATCAGCTCACATTCAAAGGATAATTTCTTAACTCACAAGAGAGAGATGTTAGAGACATCTTATTCTTGCAGTAGAGCAAGTATTGCATCTGAATTTTAATGTTGCTTTTACCTAATGGGCTTCATCTTAACTCTTTGATGAAGGCCATACCAATTTAAACTGAGAGCTTAACAATGTTATCCAAATGCCCAAACTCAGCATGTTCTTCTAAAGCAAGCTGCTCTCCACGTTTAAAATTCAAACTGTCCGAGTAAGGAAATGAAGTTCAATCAGTAAGACCTATCAGCAGTACCAAAAGGTACATCAGATGTTGACGTTAACACATTTTTTGTAAGAGGTAGTTTAATCAAATAACCTTGGGACAGAATGAATGGTAGCATTATTTTGTTTATCCCTTCCATACACGTGTCATAATCAAAGGTGAGATTCTAATCAAATCCGAGTTCTTAGTATATGGTATTTAACTACTGATGAAAACTCATCCAAGAGAAACAAGAGCTCACAGGCTCAAGTCAACATAAAAGAAGTCAGAAGGAAGCAGTTTTCATGACAATGAGAGAAGACACATAGAGGCAGAAAGAACATGTAATAACTACAGACTTGACATAAACATACAAAGCTGGTTCCCGGGGTGGTAACAGTGCAAGCAGAAACCTGAAATTTCCTCTGTAAAACAATGTTTCCCTTAAGCTATATATTTTATTCATGCATTTGTTTAAATTAGGGGAAGAATTAAGCCTAAACTCTTGCTAGCTCAACCTCCTCCCTCCTTAAGGGCGACTGACAATTTACATGATAGTTTCAACTGAACTTACTGGTGGAAAAAATAAATTTAAGAGATTATAGACAAACATACCATCATTGTTGTCTTTGTAGCTCAGTATTTTCCCATCAGATCGTAATCCTGGAGGGGCTTATTTTCAGATCCCCATTTTTTTTCATGTAGATCTTCTACCCCCCTGTGGCAATAACATTTTTAGAATTAAAACAGACTTTCAACTTGCACCACAGGGAGGATTTTTGATGGAACATCAAATTAAAGAATGTAGTAACAGTTCACAAGTCAAATGATATCTGAGCTTCTAAAAAGTAGTAGTTTTCTTTCCTCTTTAAAGTTGTGAGGAAAAAAACCCCAAACCTGTACTTGACACTGATGATTATTTTTTTTAAAAATGAGAAAAATACTATTTATATGAGAAGTTAAGAGTCACTGGATCAATTAAATCAGTGTCTATATTGGTAATATGATTTTGGTATACCTCTCACAGGGATCGAGCTTTACTGTACTTACAGCAACATTTGCTTAATTATTGTTCAACAAGATCTATAAACAACAAACAACATTGGCTTTGCAAACTCATCATAAGTGAAGTAACACAAAAGAAAGTAGTACTTGGTGCAGGTTTAAGATCGGTACATAGGGAGTTCAGAAAGTACTAACCAATATTAATGACAATGTTCCAGACAACGTGGTGTTTTCAAAATGGCATTATCCTACCTACCTATTCATCTAATGCCTTATTTGACTAAAAGGCGAGGCATCATCGATGTATAAGATCTGCAGATCATGATTGTGGTGCTTTCAGCACTGCATATATGGTAAATTCAAGTATCAGATGACTCCATTAACACACATACACATCCACACTATGTGTTCTGTGTCCTGACAGACAAACAGAACTACAGCAACTTGTTAATTGCAGACTGACTGCTTCTTCAAGGACAGCAGCTTCTGCTGTTATACAAACTACAAAGGTCGTGCTAAATAAATTCTAAAATTGAAGCACTAATTATTTTAAGGACCAATAACTACTCAGGAAGTGGAGGTCAACAAAATTTGGGTATTATTAAAAAACTCTTAAGAAGGATGTATTATGATATAAACACTTTCACTGTTGCTGTAAACAAAAATTTAAGACTGTAACTCAGTCCACAATAGTCTACTAGTCCTAACAATAATATCACATGCATCAGAAAAGAAATTTAAATACCATGTCAATCGTAAGTTTATAGTTTTCCTTTCAATCATTACAAAGCCATTCATTCCTTCCACTGATCAAAATTCCTACATTTTGTTTTTCCTAGAAAACTCAAGATAGATTTGTAGACAACCATGTGGAAGGAGTCTGACAGGCAAAGATCCCACATTCCACTGGAATTAACTAAAAATTCACTAGTGTTTACAAATATTATTATTCATCATTATTATAGAGCATATTTTATTTTTACTGTGGTTTCATAAATGCAAGAACCTTTTAAATACAAAACAACATAATGGGTCCCAATTCTGTCCTTGGATCAGCACTAACAGTTCTTTCAGTCCCCATCGTCTCAAATCCAATCACAGAATAGCAAACCACAAACAGAACCATTCAATGCACAGCACAAGTTATCTGTTTAGTGTCCTAAGGAAATATTACCACATCAGCTACCCTGCTACATTTATTACAAAAGGGTACTGATCGCTGTCTCTGAAGGCTAGAATAATGCTATATTTTACTAAGCTATGCAGCTTTAGATTAACTGTAAGTTAGCTCAGGGCTCTTGGAGTATGTATGTTGCAACGTTTTAAAGCATGTAAATCAGGAGTCATTGGAACTGCCAATGGACTGGGACAAGAAAGGAGAAAAAAAGAAAATGCAGCCTGCAGCCAACAGTAGAAACAAGACAACTGGGCATATATTCTGTTCTGTGGGTATGTATCATTTCAAAAAATGCCAAGACATCTTTAACATAGTATTTTAGTATTTACCACGCTGTCTATAGAATCTAGAATTACCTAAGGTATTGAGTTTACTCATTCTTGGTGCAGCAACTACACATGCATCAAATAATGTCATTTTTTCATAGCATTTAGTTCTGACATTTATAAAGCAGAATCAATTGAGAATAATTTAGCAACAATGTATTTTTCTTCTAAAATGCATGGAAATTCAACTGTTGCACCTATCTAAATTAGGATCAATAGCATACTAATGATATGTGCTTCATAAAATTATAATCATCATTGCACCTTGTTTACTTATTCCTGCCTCAGCCTGCTCTCTCATTAACATTTGCTACAGTACCTTTTACCCTCCAACATCAAATTGTTTCCTACACTCAGTCCAGTATTTCCTCCCTTCAACTACAAAAATAACAATTAAAAAATGGATTTATATTCACACTCCTGCAACTCATTGCTAGTAATAGCTACAACCAAAATGAAAGTTTCTTAGGGCCTTTATACTTTCTTTCCACCCATTTTATCTTTCTGTATGAGCAATGAATTCAGACACACTTTTGACTGTATCAAAATGTGTCAGTCAAAACACGTCCCACACAACTGCCTCCTTCACAACAGTGAGTCCAGCTCTTCTTTCATCAACACTAGATACAAGTTCTGTGCAAGAACCACTGCTCGTATCATATATGAAAACTGCATGGGACTAATGGTGTACATACTACACAAATAATAATGAAAAGCTGGAGGTTGGGAAGAGGTGTGCAAAGGAAGATTACCTCTCTCTCCCCAAAAACCTTTTGGAATCACAAATAGTAATACTTACTAATAGTTTTTTAAACCTTCATTAGATTTTAGTTTTTCCTCTACACTACTGCAAATGGGCTTTGTAGTGCACACTACCTTTAATTTTTATATTGAAACTATTAAAACAAAGTTTTAAATATTTGAACCTATTTTAATGTCTATACTACACTTTTAAGGTCATGTTATTGTGAAATAAATATCTGCACTTAAGACACATCCTTTAAGAACTGCAACTACAAACTCACCAACTTATCGTATCAACTGCCTTATAAATTTTAGGAATGTACTTTCAAATATCAAGAATTGGAAGCAGGTATGTCTCTGAACACTAACTTAAGGAAAAAAAAAAAAAAGATTCCTGCAGAAGAGCTACAAGGTTTTGATTGTCATTTCCAACAATTTATTGTGACCAAAAAATAATACTTAAAAATATACAGAGTTCATTTGCAGTAGTTCTTTATGCTAGAATAACTGTTCTACCAAAATCTTACAAGAAACAGCATATTTAATGTTTTTTAAAGAAATGTGTTTAAAAAAACCCCACATTTCTGAATGCAACAGCCTTCAAAGTATGAGCTCTTACAAGGTTTTCAAATACAAGATTTATTTATAAAACACAAGCTTCTTCAGACTAAGACCCTCATTTCTCACTTACCTTAGAAGTTGTATTACCATTGTAAAAATTACCATTGTAATTAGCATATTTGATACAAAACTGGAACTGGATTTACTCTCCCATAATTTGAAACATTATTTCATGCACATCTTATGAAGTTCATGCATGTGATTTTTTAATGCAGTGCTACAGAAGATGCAGATGGATAAGAGCAATTGCACCCACTGTTTTGGGAGAAATTTGAAACCTACCTAATCTGATGGAAATGCACATATAGTAACTAGGCTGCAAAGTTAAATAACTCTCAGCTTTGTTTAGCTTGCCTGACATAATGAATTCCAACTCTAAATTAAGCGGCCCAAGGACAGGAACATGTGCTATTCATGTTCCAGTCAAGTAGTATCACTGGTTGAGCATCGAGCATCAAAGATGACCTGTCCTGTTTTTGTTGTAGTTCTATGTATTTCCTACCCCAGCACTCCTCAGGCTCTGGGCTGAGCCATGCCAGCATGCTAACCCAGCAGAAAATTAACCCAACAAAAATACAGAACAGTTGAAGGTTTCTCTGCTATTTTTTTCTTACAAAATTAGCATACTGAAATGGCTAAATAAGGTTCAGCAAGTATGAGACACAGCACAAGAAAGCATGTGGAAGGGACAACAGGAACTGCAGCACGGCAGCAGCCTGACAGTCAGATATAATTAGACTCCCACAGGAGCAAAACTTCTGTTTCTGCTGAATGTTCATAAACAAATTTTGGTTCTCCTCAAAAGTTTCAAAGCTCCTGATCAGGATCCAAAGATCCCAATTTCTTTGGAAAGACTTGTACTGAAAGATACACACTTATTTCTAGACAGGTCAGCTGCCTTAACACGAAAGCTCTACTTTATTCATTCCTAAATTTGTTACCAGAGTGACTCTTTACAAGGGCAGGTAGTTTTAGGACATGGGGTACTGGCTTCAAATTGAAAAAGCAGAGCTTAAATATTAGGAAGAAGTTGTCCACTGTAAGAGTGGTGAGGTACTGGACCAGATTGCCCAGAGAGGCTGTGGCTGCCCCATCCCTGAAGTATTCAAAGCCAGGTTGGATGGGGCTTGGAGTAACCTGGTCTAGTGGAAGGTGTCCCTGTCCATGTGTGATGGGTTTGTGTGGAGCCACTTTTTGCTTGGCAACAGGGGGAGAGGGCTGCAGTGCTGGTCCCCATAAGCAGTTTTCAAAATATCCCCCAGCTCTAAGGAGGACCCACCTCCAGCCCAGTCAGGCCAATCTGGTGCCTCTGCAGTCACTCTTTAAGAAGGGAAATCTGAGCAGGAAGAGGAGGTGGACAGGTGATATATGACAGAGGTGACCACACAGATCCCACAGTCAGAGAAGGAGGAAAGGAGGAGGAGCGCCAGAATGGAGACACCCCTGCAGCCCATGGCAAGAACATAGGATGTCCTCCTGCTACCCATGGAGGGCAATGGCAGGACTGAGACCCATCAGCAGCTCCAGGTGAATGTGCCCACATGAGAAGGAGACTGCGTGAGGAAGCGGTCATGGCACAGGCCGTACTGGAGAGCCTGCAGGCCACAGAGATCCACACAGGAGGTGGAGAGGAGTTGCAGCCCTCGGGATGAACACACGTCAGAGTGGCCTGTGCAGGGCTTCCCAGTGTGTGAGAGACCCCATGCAAGAGCAGGGAGGACCAGTGAGGAGGTCATCTGCCCTAGGGTGAGACAAGCAGCAGGAGCCATCAGGAAAGGACTGACCCCCATTTTCTGCTCCCCTGTGCCACTCATCATCAGGTGCCTGAGCCCCAGAAGAAGAAAGGGAAGGTGATCTTAATGGGCTTGTCATAGTCTCCATCATCATCCCATTCTGTGTTGTTTTCTGTTTGTTAATAGTTTTGGTTGGTGGTGGATTAAATTAAGTTTCCTTATCTTTCCCAAGTCGAGTGGTCTTGTCCCTTTTCCCCAGGACTGTAAGTGGTAAGTGTGCCTTCCCTGTTCTTAAGGATTTCCAAAGGCCCTCAGTTACATTACTCTTCCCCGTCTTGTTGGGAGGGGGATGAGCAAGCAAGTTCTTTGTTCCTGGATGGGCCTAAACCAGGACACCACGGCAGGGGGGTCGGAACAAGATGAGCTTTAAGGTCGCTTCTAATCCAAATAATTTTTCTAAGATTTTACTTTATAGCTGAGTTAATTTCAATCTATTGGGCTATTTGCCCATAAAAGGACAGCACAACTCCATCCCCCCCAGCCACACACTTCTGCAACTAAATCAGGAAAAAAACACTTCTAGAACAAATAGGCAGAATAACGCTGGATACAGGGTAGAGCTCATGGGAAGGGAGAAGAGTCAGAAGACAGGGTAAATAGAGCTGCATCGTCCTTACTGCCAGCTGCCCTGCAGCTATTTGGCTCAAACACAATGTGAAACTAAATTCTAACCAACTTCCTGGATCATACGAGTTTTAAAAACTCCAAGTTTAGTTGTCTAATGAACCCCCTGCAGAAGCAGGTAACAGAGACATACATGAAGATCCACCTACTGATCGAGGGTACATGGTGTTGTAATGCAGCATGCTGAAACTGAGGTGATATTTTTACCTTCCAACCCCCAAATCCTGTCACCACTGAAGCTAAGTCTAGAGCAAAGATGGGAACCAGGACAGGATCTCCATCCTGTGGGTAAAGTCACATTCCTCATGGACTTCTAAAAGTAAGAAAATCTCATAAAAAAAAAAAAAAGTAAGTCTACCTGTTTCCACAGTTTCAGTCTCAATTTCTTGTTCCTCTGCTACATCTTGCATCAAGTAAGTCTGGTCATCGTAAACCAGGACCTGAGCAGCGTAACCCTGTTCTAGTCTGGCACTAGGAACTGGCTCGACAATCACTGCTGGGAATTCAGACTGGCTCATTTTCCTATAGAAAGGAAAAAAAAGAAAAATAAAAACATATTCTCTAAATACTGCATTGTTGAACTCTACATCAATATTTTCCTATTATGCTCTTAAATATTTTATGGAATAATGATAGTTTGAAAGATTTTAAAAGGAAATTTTCTTCTAAAGTAAGTGAAAAAAAAAGATCGCTAATCATCCACCAAAGGGACCTTCCTGAATCTCAAGATATTTTCCTGGCCTTAGGCACTTAAAATTTAAAGCATCAGACTGCTTTAAGACATTGAAAGACAGCCAGCTTCTAATTAAGAAATTCAGCTGGAAAATGTATTTCTTTTCCATCTGCTCCATGAAATATAATCAAGGCATTGCATATGTACTCCAACATACCTACATCTGACATGTATCTTATGAACACTATCACAAAAGAACTGGCTGCTTCAAAGCCCATATGCCTATCACTACTTATTTAATGATCAAAATGTCTGTAACAGCACATTTAATCTGTTCAAGTGTCGCACAAATGGAACCTTGCCAGATACAATTTACTATGAGCCACACGATAGTTCAACATCTTTGTTATTTGTTGATATGAGAATGCGAAATATGAGCAAACACATCACATTGGCTAACTTTGAAAAAGGTCCTTATATTGTCCTCTTCATCCTGTTCTACACCTCAAGACACATCTGAGATCTTTATAGGGATGCTTAATATAGAATTTTATTTTGTACATCCAGTCTACACTGGTACTGTAGGCTTCAAAACTTACTGCTTCCATTTCTCTGTGATAATATAATCTTCAAATAAAAGATATTTGAAAAATGGGCAGCTCTCTTTCTCTTCACACTTTTCATTTGCTTTTACAGCAAGCTTACAGTGAACTTTTCTTTCAAATTAAGATAAAAGCTGAAAAGTTGGTTAGTATATAAATGCTGTTTATTTTTCTAACCTCTTCATTTTTTTATTCCGTTGCTGTTGAACTCCAGGGCAAGGCCTCCAGTGTCAATCACTGCTGATATCATGGTGCATCCCCTCAAGATGCTTTGAGAGCTGTTATCTATCCTGAAGATAGTAATGCTGATAGCCTGAGGTTTTCAAAGGCTTACATTCACAATCCGCTTCTGTTGCTAGGCAGAGGTGGCTGAAAAACAAATTAAAGTTATTTGAAGAGTTTATATTCAAAAGCCTTCCAATGTTTACAAAAACTATTGCGGGCTACATCTCTACATCAAAAAAGAGCATCAGTGAACACACCAAATATGACAGAATGTGCTGACCTTGGTAAAGTTAACACTGAATACTGCCAAACATTACAAGTTTCATGCTAACTTTTAATACTGAGATAATACAATTTCAGTTTGGTTCTTTGCAATTTGTTAAATTTCACATAATTTTACAAACAAATAACATCCTTAGATATTTTCCATTGGCTAAAATTACTAATTCATCACTGAGTTCAAATATCAACTAGTCTTCCAATACATACATACATTTGAGTTACCACAGCTTTTCTAAAGTTACTTTTTTCCTTTCAAATTAGGAGACTTTTTTTATTTCACTTTCTTCTTTGTTCTACTACTTTCATAGTAACTTCATAAAACTATAGTTTCATAAAGTTTCCTAACTACTTTCATAAAGCTTTGAAACATACTGCCCTTTTAAAGTAATTAATGCATATATAATACCCATCTCACAATTCCACACTTAGTTTTTAGTGTATTGATTTCTTTGACATGAAAAGTGTTGTAGCAGTTCTTCTTTTTTCCCCCTGTAGAAGAAATTCTTCTGAGTCTAAGAAAAAGTAGTTTGATATCATAACGCTTTAATTTGGGTATACTATTGACTCACTGAACTTACAAAGATCTATAACCTCCATCTTTTTGAATTTATTTAAAATTAGATTAACAGCAGTGCTTTGTTTCTAAACAACTGCTATTTATTTATTCTAAATAAATATTATTACTCATATCCTGCCTTTGGAAGGGACAAATAATATGTGCTCATAAGCCTTGGATTGCAAGGAACTGTTTACTACTTCAAGATGCAAACTGGGAGGTTTGGCCTCTTAGCTGTACAAGAGAAAGCACATATTCCACGTGAGACATAAGAATCCAACCTGCTATCAATTACTCTTGAGAGTAACTTTACTGAGATCAATGCTTTATAACAGATGCCAGAAATTAACCCAAAGTTTTTAATAAAATCCATCCATTTAGAAAGCTAGCACAATCACTGAGGTCTGCAAGAAAACAGGACCTTGCAACACATACTGAAGAAAAAGAATTATAATTAATACTCCAATAAGTAACCTCAATAAGCCTGCTTTTCAATAGCAGGCAAACAGCTTAAACTAAATCCATCTTGCATAAACAGGGAAAAGTTAGCTCATATTCATGCAGAGTAACTGGGTTTCCTATCTGCACAGAAATTTTCATAGCCTCAATAGCTTAGGTATAATAGTAAAAATAACAACTATTGATCTCTCCAATCAGATGCCAACTAAACAAGAAAGTCAACAAAAAATACTATGCAAAAATAGTTTTAAAAGGTTCACATCTGGAGGAATTAAGTGTCCTCGAGTATACCATAAAAATATGTTCAGAAAGACATCACCTCTGTTGCCATACCAACTGTGCACAAAAAGTCAGTAGCCACATAGTAGATGGCAAGTTACTAAAAAAAACACAACAAACAAGCATAAAAAACCACCCTTGCACCAAACAACAAAAACCCAACACAACATGATATTAGTATTTTTCACCCTTACACACAAAAAGAATAAACTCTAATAGAAGCTTTCTAGGCAATTAATCCTAGCTTAAGCATGTCACAAAGCCAATTTGGTTTTCATGCAGTATATTAACACAAGTAAATAATCACACACTTGATCACATGTACTGTATATTCACATTTTATGTACTATAATCCCACACAGGTGGCTAAATAGTAGACACCGTGGCAACTGAAATTGTACCGGATCAGATTATGTCAAAAAGTTGCTATTTCTCTGTCTCCTAGGTTACAAGAAGTTTAGATAACTTTTGTGCTGATTTATCTTGATGTGAATTACCAGTTACCTATAGAAGTGAAGATGGGACGATGCAGAAACATAAATGTCAACCCTAATTTTTCAGTTCCATCAGAAACTCATAGTAAGAACCTTACAGGAGAAAATATACATAAGAATGAGTGGAATGCTAAATCTTAGCACTCATTAAACAAACAGTATCTTTGGACCAACAGCACAGAGGAACAAATGAAAAACCTGACAGGATAGAGAAAAAGACAGGCCCACGGGCCAGCAAGTGGGAAGTTCAAAGTGTTTAAGTTCAGTCTGGTTTAGAAGTCCCAAGTTAAAACAAGTCCACAAACACATCCCACACATCCCAATCCATGTTAGAGTCCAGCAGATGCACGTCTTTTTGAATGAACCAGTTAGACATTTGCCTTTTTCTCTTTCCTTAAGCGGTAAATCCTTGGGGAACCCTCTCCCTCAAATTGCAGAAAAATACTGCATCCTCTCACTAGCAAGTAACAACTAATTTCACTTCTGTAAAGTCAGCCTAGCCACTTTCAGAAATCAGTTCCAAGAATCTGCATTTCCCAAGGCTAACTGAGACAAAAAGGCAAAAAGACAACAATTAGATTCCTAGAGTATGAGATGATTCAGGTTTGTAAGAGACTAGGTTACCCCCGGTGATATCATTAGCTAGTATAGAAGCTGGTTCTAAGTATAAGTAGTTCCAAATTATAGAACAGGCAGATTTTAAAAAAAAAGAAAGAAAAAGAAATACTAAAAAAAAATAAAAACCCAAACAAAAGCCAAAGAACAAAAGAACCTCCCTCACTCTGCAAATTTAATTCCTCTCTGGACAGAGTGCTTGGAACAAAGCTAAATACAAAATGACATGGGGGGGGGGGGCAGGGAAGCATCTAACACTTCCAAAGAGACGACCAAATCATTTTGTTACAGATCTAACAAGCACTCCTGTTCTTCCTGGTTGTGGAAAATGCAGTGAGAAAGGAGTTCCAAAATGTTCAGAATATCCCTTACAACGGGGAAAACAGCTTTGCTTCATTATCCATTATTCTTATACATTTCTCATGGGAAAACAAAAAATAAGTCTATGTGCTTCCACTCTCAAAAAAGAAAACTAAAACCAAAAATCTGAATTTTAAAGCCACATTCTTTGCCTGGACAGCAAGAAGTTTCAGTTTATCATTGCAAAAGACCAATCACAGTGCATACATCATCAGAGGACATTTATCATAAAGGCTGCAAAATACCAAATAGTTTATTTACAGAAATTGGACACTTAAATGACCTGAATTATGCACTCTAACGTAATTTTTTTGAAAAAAAGAGCACGGAAAGGATGGCAGAGTGTTAGCTCTGCTAGGCCAGACTCAAAGTGAAGTTACTTAGGGCTCTAAACCTGCAATTACTTTCAGTATGCTTTTATTCAAATTTAAAAACATTTTAAAAAAACCCCCAAAGCTAGAAGAAAAGATGCACATGCTCGTACCCACACATGAAAACAAGACAGACATGCAGAACATTGGGCAGCAGTGGCCAGAGGCAGCTGCTGTCACAGCACTCCAAAGAAATGTAACAGTTCTTGGAACAATGTCCCTCTTTTATTCAGCTGGCATCCCAAATCCTGAGGAGAGATTTATGCAGATACCTACACAAACACAACCGCAAAAACAGGGCTGCAGCCAGCAGCAGCATCACACACAACTTTTTTTCCAAAAAGGCTTTCCTTTGGCTTGATGGCCTGAAAATGAAATTAGTTACACAGAAATACATCAGCCAAGGTCGCTCTAGAACCCCATTAACTGTTTCCAGGGGTACAAAGGTGCTCTTTCATAGGCAGCACCTCAAATATACCAGTAAATGTCACTATCACTGCAATACATATGAACTATAGAGCACACTGGAAAACATTTTTAGGTTGCCTGAAAGTTCTTTTTTTTAAGACTTCTTCACAGGTAATTTTTACAGCTCTGGCTAACTGATTCACACTGGCATTCACAGAAGAAATGGTGAATTAATTTTTGTTTTAATTTTTGAAACACTGAAGAAGTCTAAAAACTGAAAAACTGAGTTATTGCAAAAGCTGACAGGAAAAAAACCCACCAAAAAAAACGCCAAATAGCTAAAGAATCAGAGAGTGTGCTCAAAAAGAGCACAAAAAGTAAATTTTTGCATCTACAGCATTAGGGGGGAAAAAACAATATAATCCACACCATTTACAGTACCTTATAAATTATACCAATCACTAAAAGTTATAGAAAAGGAAATAAAAATGAGGAATTGTCATCCTGGCCACATCATACTTCCAAAATTTCCATACAACAACGCTCTTAATTTTATTGCTGAATGCACAGAAATAATTACATTGCATCAAATTAAGGTACAGGAACTCTTTCGACATTCATTTAATTTGATAATCCAAGCATCCAAAGTTTGCTCTGAAACTTCACTCGCTAAAGCTGCTGAGCACCAAAACATGTAAGCTTATAATTACTTAAAAACTATTAACGTCCTGCAAAAACCTGTGGCTTCAGTGGGTTGTTTCTGGACTTTCCCCGTATGTCATCCTATTAGCAAGCTCTCTTCCCGTCCCTCTCTATAAAGATCCCTTGAAACCTTCTCTTCCTTCGGATAGAAGTCTCCAACAGAAGTGTACCCTTACTTTGTTCCAGCACTTTTCTGTTCAGCCTGTCAATTGTTGGTCCTTAACATCCATTTGCACTCTCTCAACAAGCCTGAGTAGGGAGCAATTATTCATCGTTTTACATAATAAAAGAGCAGAAACCCGATGGTCTGTAAGTGGTTAGGATGTGGGTTTAAAAAAACAAAAAAAACCTAAAACCAAAGACAAAAAAACCCCAACACACATACAAAAGGCAGTAGCCCACGCAAACTACGTTAATAATTTTCATAGGATATTCTAGAGGTCAAGAGAGTAAGTTAGATAGCTTTAGGAGGTAAAGTCCCTGAATGACTTACAGGATTACTAAACACAGATACATGTAGAGTCTGAAGTTTAGGGGCCTTCTGAATCAGGTATTACTGAAACGTAAGATACGGAAACAGTAGGTCGCTGAAGGTACCACATAAAATAGCCATCCTGTTCCCAGAACCTTTCCTAAAGCAACTGATGCTGTCCACTATTAGAGATGGAGTGTGTGGTGCTGAGGGAAGATTATTTTGCATCAAACTCATTACTTGCAGATTTGTAGGCTTATTTTTAATTTCTTAAGATCCTTGAAGTAAAGTTTTGAGGCAGTATCACTGACCCAGATCTCTAAAAGATTGCTTCACGACATCCATTCTCAAAAAATGATGAGGGTTTCTCAATATACTTTAATAGCAGACGTTTCTAACAAAGTGATACAAAACTCTTAGACTCTCCAAGCTTTCACAAAGTACCGTTCACACTTTTGCCCCATTTAAAGTTCTATCACAAAACACACCATTTCTACAGGGTATATTTAGACCACAAAAATATCTAAATGGTTTTGAATTTTTACTGTTAGAGCACTGTTTTATGAGCCTCAAGAATTCTCTAATACTCAGATTCTTATATCCCTGTGCTTAACCGCATTTCATTCTATTTGTCTTCACTAACTAGGAAGCTCTCCAAGTTTGATGCAAATATACACTATTCAGAAAGCACCAAAAGGCTTTATTATTATGAGGTAGATAATTATCAGCACAGGGAAGGCAGACAATTTCAAAGCACCAGAAGAGATGAACTCAGCAGACAGAGAGTCCTCACAAATGGATTGTTTTTAAATTGACAGTCAGGTTTGTCTGTCTTTGTTAAAGAAGTTAAATGGTTAACGAAAAGTCACAAGGAACATGACAGTGACTAGCCACAAGGGAGGGAATACGCAGAAATAAATGAATTATTTAACTGGGGAACAAGAGACACGAGGGAACATATCCAAAAAGGTAACAGATAAACGTGAACGTCCGTATTTTACAGGCGCGGTAAGGCATAATTAAAACCACGACAGACTCCAGCGACTTAGCCAGAGTGTGAGCAGAGCAGGGCACCCAGATGATTTCTCGGAGGAGGGAAGGGTGCGCAGATGAGGCCGGGTCGAGCGGCTGCAGGCCCGGCGGGACTATCCCACCGCCAGCACAGGCAGACCGAGCACGCATGACAGCGAGTGACCAGCACGCCTGGACTGCCATGTTCTCCCGACGCCCTGTGTAAACAAGGCGCTGCCCCCGCCGCGCAGCCCCGGCCACCTCCCGGGCATAGCCCGGGAGGGGCGGCGGGACCAGGCCCGGCAAGGCCGCGGCTACTCTGGGGCCGTGTTTACACTGACAGCCGCCGGGAACCGCCCGCCCCCCTCCGCCAGCGGGGCGGCAGCCCGGCGAGGACCCCCGCGCGGGGCGGAGGGAGCCGGGGGTCGGGCCAGAAGGGCACAGAGGGAAGGCCCCGGCCCAACGGCCCCTCCACCGCACCCAGCCCCGCGCCCCACGCGAAACCGAAAGTGCGGCTGGCGGCGGGGGGGAGATGGGGGGGGGGGGTGCCGACGGAGCAGCCCCTGGCTTATTCACCACGGGGCCGCCCGATACATCTCGTCGGGCTCCCCCTGCACGGGCCCGTCCCGCTCCCCGCGGCCCCCTCGCAGGGCGGCCGCCCCCTTGCCCTCCTCTCCCCCGCCCTCCCAGGGCCGCCTGTCAGCGCCCGTCCCGCCCGCCGCGGCGGCTGCGGGAGCCGGCGCCGCACCCTTACCGTGCCCGTGCGCCCGGAGGCCGCGTCAGCCGCCCGCCTGGGCCGGGAGCAGGAGGCGCCGGGCACCGCCCGGGCAGAGCCAGGGCCAGGGCCGCCCCGCGGCGGGAGGGGCGGGCGCAGCGGCGCAACCTGCCCGGCCCCGGGCCCCCCCCCCCCGCCGCGCCGCCGCCGCCTCTGCACATGCTCGCGCCACCCGGCGCGCGGGGGCGCTGTGGGCATGCGCGGCCGCCGCGCGCGTGCGCAGGGAGCCGCTCGCGCCCGTGCCCTCGCCGGGGCGCGAGGCTGCCCTGAACCCGCCCCAGGGCAGGCTCCGGGCTTCGGCTTCGGAGCGGGCGGGAACGGGTGGACAGGGCGCAGAGTGGGACTGAGAGGAAAAGCTCCTGACAAACGGGATGTCAGTGACCCTCAGCTGTGGCCCTCCATGGGAATGGCCTCAGTAGCTGCCCGCTTTCTCAAAGCAGCCCCAGCACTTGCACACAGGCCTAGGGCGGTTGTTATTTTCCACAGTTTTCCCTGTGATGAAAACACGAGCTTCCCTTGTGTCTGGGCAGCTGTTGAGCCTCAGGGGTATAGAATTGACTTGTAGGGGCAATACAGAAATGTCAGTCGCCAGTTGTCTCTTGGCAAAGCTCTGCCTAGACCTCACAATTTCTGAAGTTAGCCAGATCAACAACACACCCATTGTTACTCCCTCATCAATATGAGAAATACCGTTGTCAAGAGTCTGTTCATAAACCAAGTACAGAGCAAGAACAGTCTTCATCTAGCCAGGTCTGAGAGGTTTAGAACAGAATTGGTTTCCGTTACAAATATTGGGCTTTAACCATTATGCATATGCTTTTTTGCATTTCACAGTCATAAAACAGAAGAGCTTTAGCTAAACAGGAGGCATATTTTCATTATAGACAAAAAAAAAACCCCTCACATTGCCAAGGGAGCTTTTAACATTGCAAAGCTGCTTGCTTAAAAGGGGTTTTAGACTGAAGGTTCTGTGTTCAAACTGATTAGAGTCCCCTTGTGCGTCCCCTTGTGCGTCCATATTGTGAAAGTCTTAACTCCTCTTTAACAGGAGCCCTCTGAGCACAGCACAGCGGTACACAGACAATATGGTCACACACAAGTCTCTTATCTTGATCAGCATGTACTTGTACCTCTTAGTTTCCATCTGCTCCTTTGGCATTCCTGTTCATCTTCTCCACTAAGTCTGATTTCCAAACCTCAGTTTCTGCCTTAGGCATGTTACACCTACTAGTTTACCTACTAGTTTACATTAAGCCACATGAAATTTCAGTTTTCTGTCTACTCTGTAAAAGAGAAATATCACTTCTTTCATTTATCTTTAAAAGGAAGTATGAAACGACGTGGGGAAAAAAATTATCAATAATATATCTGACACCTACGTTGCCACTAGAAACAATGGTGTTTAGCATTTTCACATTAGAAGTGTAATTACTTTGATATTCTAGCGTGAAAATTGTATAAACAGGAGTATAATGTTAGAATTACACATACAGCAGATGATGGAAATTCACATTTTATATGCCTTGGGATCAGAGAGAGCAGCTGACAATAGAAAATAAATGGAAAAAAAAAAAGCAAGTCAAGAAAATGGTAGGATATTGGGAGGAAAAGACTAAAGGGTTTCTGTCAAAAATTGCCATGTTATAGACTGGAAATAAACTCTAGATGAGTGGTAGTTTTCGCTTTTGACACCCATTCCTTTGCAGCCTAGCAGACCTAAGTGCTGTTAGCTTCATCTTTAAAACTTAATTAGGCCTGACTTGACATGCTCACTATTTTTTCTTCTTCTTTCCATGAGTCCAAGTTAAAATTCGGCAAAAAAATAAAACAAACCCTTTTGCCATGATCCTTTTTAGAGAGAAGAGCAGATAGATCCTTTCAGGCCCACTGTTGGCTGGACAAAAGGCATCTAAACCAAAGCTGCTTTGTACATCTCCGTAGCTTCTACATGGAGTCACTGGCCACGAGGCGACATGGCCAGCTAAGGGTTTTCTAAAGAGAGACTTGAAGTGGTCTTTTCTGTAATGCTGCAGTTCATTTTCCTACGGTCCTCTGTTTAACAGTTTTTCTCTCTTCTCTGTTTGGATGCCACAGGACAAACATTTCTGCATCCCTTAAGCTAATTTATTTATGCAACTCCCACTTCTTGCTTGTTCTTCTAATGAGCGGAGCCATGCAGCCATTTTCAGTGGTTGTTCAGCAGCATCTCTCTTGCAGGGAGCAATAGCAATTGCTCTTTGAGTGAAGAGAACTGTGCTGCTTTGCAGACAAATGCAGCACTGGTGTGAGATAATCACAATGGTGTCTTCATTTATTTTGCTGCTGCTGCTTCTTTTTGGCTTTGGTTTTTTTTTTGTTTTTAAATGAAATAAGACAAACTCTTTATATGGAAAATTGTATTTCTCTTCAGAACAGCTCTTTTTGGTTTACCTTAAGCTAGATGGAAAGCTATGCTGAAAAAATATTAAACTCCAAAATGAAAAAAGCAAGGCACCAAGGAGTTTAAATCAGTTCAGCTGAATGACTTTTGAAGTTATATAAGTGATGCAACTATTGAAAAAAAAAAAAAAGATAGAGGCCTTCCTTATCCACTCGTGAAGTAGACCTGCACTCCATTCATAACTGCTAGTGCTGGGATACTGCTGGATGATAACACAGGGTCAGGAGTTCAACAGATGCTTCTCTGCCATAAAAAAGCTGCTGTCCACGTTGCTTTTTAAGCATTGCTCCTCAAAAGACTGTAGCCTATCTAATTCTGTATGCTGGGTTGTTCAGATGAAAGGGGAAAGTTATACTGATTCAGACTCAGAAGAAGTGACCAAGAAATGACCCGGAAGCAATAAGGGAGTGAGGGTCCCATGACCCTTCTGACAGACAGTCCATTCTGTAAAGCATTACTACTGAAGTAGCAGTAACTCTACAGGTATAATTAGGGTTTTTTCCTTCCTAGGATAGAGTTTCAGAACATACAGACTATTTTGTGAAAATTCTAGAGACAGAGCAACAGTAAAACCTATTTATAATTTCCAAGATTAAAGTATCAATATCTTTTTTCTATTTTTATATGAACTTTTAATAAACTCCATATTGTGCTTATAGAGTAATGGAAAAACATCTCATTTTTGCTGTGCAGTGTTCAAACATCACTAAATGAAGCTATGTTTTATCCTACTGAGATAAGTTTTATCAAGACCTAGCTATCTATGTGTCCATACATCTCTATCATTCCTTTCCCTTTGCCATTATTTGCAAGTCTCAGCTCAATTTTATTAAACAGTAGAGCTCTCAAAGATAAGTTCCTACAGGTTTCAAGAATGCAAGTACCAGTGCAAATGAGATCAACACCAGTGTGTGTCCCCACTAGAAAGCAGCTATTTTTGAGGCTGACCAGCAGCAGCCAGCTGATGTATTGATATGCATGTAGCTGTACCAGCTAGAGCAGTGTCGTTTCCTAGCTATTTCCAACCTTTAAAAGTATCCAAATGGAAACCCTGCTTGGTCTCAAATCCATACCAAGTTGCCATTTAATTGTAAACCTATACACTCAGCATTTTCAAGGAAGTTGTAAGCATAAATTATCCATAATAGTCTGTTGGAGTCAAACCTGAAAACCAATCCCTGTGCTTACTAAAATAATTAGACTCAAGGATATTCACTGTCAGCCCACTACAAGGGGTGCTCCTGACTGCTGCTTTACACATTAAAGCTGTCTCTGCTAGCAGGAATGAAATCCCCGATGTTTGGGATGGACGTTTTGTTGTATGTGTTCATCCCAAGAGAAATGAATTCACTAGCACAACTTTTAAACATTTCAGTGCTCTTGCTTTTATGCAGGATGGCATCTAAGACCCTGCCAAGCCCTCACAGGATAAGAAAAAAGTATTACAGTGCAAGCTGAGAGCTCAAAGATTGTTGCTGGCAGAAAAACAGCTCAGAACAGAAAGAAGCAGGAATAGTCTGGACAGTGCCCTGTCCCTCAGTTGTTGAACCCCAGTGCAGAGCAGACACAAAAGGCAGATCAGTTCCTCATGTGTCCTGGCAGTGGGTTTTTTTGCAGTGGACCAAGTTGGACGGATCAAAAATGGAGAAGGCTATTTTGGTACATTACTGGTAACTGGAGTAAATCTTGAGTACTAGACTGGTGATCAGGTTAACTGGGCGCACCAGCTTGTAGGGTTATTTTTTGCAGACATATGGGACCTAACTTGAGATCTATGGTTCTGATGGCTCACATATTTCTATTGCCAAGGATAAAGAAAGGTAAAGAATTTAAAAGATATAAAGAACTCCAGGTCTGAGATCTGTAAAGCAAAGTTTCAGACTTCTTGTTGACCCCCAAACACAAGGATTCTGCGCTTTGAAGGCACATGGCTAACATCAGCTTAACTCAAACTTCCAATCTCCCCCTTGATTTTTTTTTTTGTGCTGTAGGCTACTAAAGCAGCTTATATTTTACAGTAAAATCCTTTCAACTGCATGCCTAATCCTAATCTTTTCCAAATTCATTCTGTCTCCTTTATGATTTCCCCCTAATGGCATACGAGTTAGAAGAAAAAAAACCACCAAAAGTTCAAACCAAAAAACAAACACACATCCTCCTTTCCTTAAAACTACAATGCTGCTTTGCTTGTCAGGTAGGTAAGTGTAAGAAGCTTCTGATTCTCAGGGCTACGGGGGTTGTAATACCACTAATGACACGGGAGTTATGTGATTAAAGCAGGAGAGCACTGAAACGCTGAAACAGGCCTGTTTCAGGCAGGATTTTACCCTCAGATAAATGTGTGTTGCTTTCAGGAAAGAAGAAATTAAACAGATATAAAGGAAGAAAATCTGAAGCAGGGTGTTGCTGTATGTCAGACATACTTTAAAATACAGCGGCTGCAATGTTTCAGAAAAAAACCATTCAAATTAGATTATCTAAATTAGAATAAACATGAAAGAGGACTTTACCTCATTTTCACTCAAAAAATTGCATAGGACAGCCTCATTGTGTTCCCATTTGCAAAAGGCAAGAACTGTCAAGCCTTGACCAGTTACTCCAAGTTTAGCTCATCTGGTATGATAACAGCCTCAGCACCAAATACTTGGCATTGGAAATTAGTCACATACTACAACAGTGGCGTGAAAAAAGACCCGTATGATTTGGGTTTTCTCTAAACAACAGTTAATCATAGAATCATAGAATGGTAGGGGTTGGAAAGGACCTTTAGAGATCATCTAGTCCAACCCCTCTGCAGAAGCAGGTTCACCTAGATCAGGTCACATAGGAACATGTCCAAGTGGGTCTTGAAGACCTCCAAGGAAGGAGACTCCACAACCCCTCTGGGCAGCCTGTGCCACTGCTCCATCACCCTCACAGTGAAGACAAAAAAAAAAAAGCAAGCCTATTTTCTCCAATTACAAAGAAAAAAAATCCTACATCATTAATTTCTTTCTGTATCATTCAGTTCTAGGTTATGGATATGGGGCATTCTGTCCTTGGTCTAGGTATTAGTCATCCTACTGCTTTTGATGTAGTGCCCTCTTCTGCTTGATAATGGTAGTGCACGTTGCCCGATGGGTAACTATTTTCAGTTAGCCCCCACTGGAGAGGAACATAACTACCGAGAAAGACGATAGCCTTATGCAGGAAGTAAGAAGCTATGAAATAAATAAAATCACATCATGGGAAGGTGAATAATCTCTACAGACCTCAGAAATTTAATTATTGAGAGGGAAAGAAAAAGAAAAACTATGATCTTGAGATGTATTACTGTCTCCTTCCACTTATTCTCTATATTTTCCCCTTTAATTAATTTGTGTACTGAAGTCAGTGCTGAACTGTAAAGACAAAGCACGGGCAGATGAACTTCCTGAAATGAAGTAACATATAACACTTTGACTATAGCACAAGCAGAGCTCACACATATATCTTTTGAGAAATCATTAAGTCGTGAAGATTTAAAGTCAAGAAAATTATTTATCACTAAGCAAGCAAAGGTAGATAAGAATCTGCACATGAAGCTGATACAAATACTTAACAGACCACATGAAGAAGAGCCTTCTGTTCCACAGTAGCTTCTTATTTGTTTGTTACACAGGAGCTGTAGAACATTATGGCCTTTCAGAGCTTGCTAAAACCATCATTTGAGTTTGGTAAAATGTTAAGAGGAAGTGGAGAAAACATGCAGACAGCTAAACCATTATGCAAATCATGCCATTTCACCACCCTCTTCAGTTACCTGTAGTTTGAGCAAACAGCAGGAAAAACTCCACCACAGAAACCGCCAGGTTTAGCCCTTCTTCTCACCCCAATAGAGCTGGGGGAGGCAACTGCAAACATCTGCAGCATCCCAAAGAAGTGAAGACCAGAATCCAGTTACTCACAGTAACATTTGGTGCCTGTAGTTCTGGGATGGCCATTATTTCCATCTTCTGCAGCACATGAGCAAGACAAGAGCAAAGCATACAAGAACAAAGCATACAACCAAGATATACCTCTCCTAAGAGTAGAGAGCTGTCTGTGTGGCAACAGGGACAGCACTCTGTGGAATGAGTTAATCCACAGGTGGCAGAGTAAGCAACTCTAGCTCATATATACCCTTTCACACAAAATACCTTCTGTCCCTGCATGGCTCCTACCTGCCTTCTAAGCTTTCCTCCTGCAGCACTGCAAACCCAGCCCTTCACCCCATAACCACTAGCAGAGAGAAATTAGCATCTGCAGTAGCTAATCATGGCCACCAGAATGATACTCAGCTGCATCATATGTGGACATTTGCTCATCTGCTGGCAAATGCAACAAAATAAGCAATTGATCTCCTAAAGCATCACTCAGGTGGTAGGTACTTTGTGTCCTTTCCATCTCTTGGGTAAAACAGAGGTTGAGGCTGGCTAGTTGGTTCAGGATTTTTTGAGGGAAATGGAGTGAGATCAACAGGTGAGGAAAATGCACAGTATCTGTTTTTATCTTTGTTTGGGTTCATTGGGGTTTTGGGAGTTGGTTTGTTTGTTTTCTAGAAAAACAGATGCAAAATAATATTTTATCACATCATCAAAGCTTGCCACACAGGCACAAGAAATCTTGGTTAAATTATTCCACTCCTGGACTTTCCAAATTTTGGGTACAAACTTGTAGTTTGATTATTTTTTAACTATTTATCTTATGCTTTTAAGAAGCAAATGAAGGTTGAAATTCTATATTGTCATCAACACAGGCAAAAAGAGTAAAACTGAAACTGTTGGATGGAGTTCATCTGTCCCCAGTGTTTCAGCCAAGTGAGCTGCTGCTAGCAGCAACAGGCTGGCATCCTTCATGTGAACTAGCGCTAGAGGGAGACGAAATGCTTCTCCAGTTGCTGTCACAGAGACAGGCCAGCTGCACAGGAGCACTTTGCAGGTTGGACAAATTTGGGAATGTGAAGTTTCACCCTGAGTTTTGAACTTTATTGTCAAGAACAAACTTTTTTCTCCTTTAGTCTTGCATTATGTCTGCTCTCTCCCATGGTCTTGCTCTCCTTAATGAGCCAACGCTCTTTGACCATTTTCTATGGTTCATCACAGCCTTTGTGTAGCAACTCAGAAATTCACTTTTCTGGAGTGAGGGATAGAAAAATATTAGACTATGTGGCAATTAGGCTCCATACTAATAAAAGAGATCAGTGATGGCTAGGGACCACCTAAACCAGTAAGACAAAGAATTTCTGATGAAGCAACATTCTGCATGCAGTTAAGAGCAGCCCTCTGTGAATTGCAAAATATCTCTGTTGTTAATCAAGGATAACGAAGTGCAGAAGCAGGCCATGCTGTGCTACGTGTTGTCACAGCTAGAGTTCATAACGTATTCCTACTGCATTTGGCTTTCAAGAATACTGTCTCTTTTTTTTTTTTTTTAATTAAAAATGAGAAAAAAGAGGATCCCTGATATGAGACATATATACAGGCTCTCCTGGGACTCTTGCATTTTTTTTTTTTAATGGAAAGGATGAAAAGTTTTGGAAAGCTTCTATTCTGCAGACCCCTGTTCCCAGAGGCTAATATATTCTGCCGTGTACCACAGAAGTTCCAGATATAAAGGGGATATTCATCAAAGCCTACAATTTCAGAAATTCTATTGCCAGATGCAGAAATGAGAAACAGTTTTTTTCACTAGGAATTAGGGAAGTTGAAGAAATAGAATATTTAAGAGTATGCATCCATTATAGGATGTTTACCAAGTAAAGACAGACACTCATCCAACAAAATATCAGTCCAAGTCCTTTATTCCAGTCACTTTGTCTACGAAAATTGCTTTTGATCATGGTGGCTTTATACTTTAAAGCAGAAGGCTATGCTGCTTTAAGTTCAGGAGCCTGATTTTTCCTCTGCATTATTCCAGGTATTCCTAAACAGGTTCAGGGACAATAGGCTGCTATTTTTGTTGGAGCACCAATATAAGTTGTGTTACACTGGGGGAAGGAGCAGGTGTTGCTTTGTGCTAGGGGTAGGAATGTCGTAATGCTGTAATTTCCCTTTCAGTGTTTTTTCCAAAGTCCTGCCTTCAGAGAAAGCAGTCAGGTACACCTCACAATTCACACTTCCTATATATGTTGTCTATAAGATATCTTATTTGGTCCAAGTTTAGTATTATTACCATTCTCTGATGGCTGCAATGGGTGTTGATAAGAATTTTACTAGATGCATGCTCATGCCCATAGCACAGTGGAGGGTTTAGAGAACAGTGTCATATAAACCCAGTATTCATTATAGCTTTTTTTCATTATTAAGACAATATGAACAAGATTACTGAGCTATTCTGTTTTTCATTAGTCCCTAAACATTCTCATCCATTTGCACACCTACGGCATCACCTTCCACAGGGCTTTTTCTGGCCATCTGCAAGCACACAGAGGAGCTTTGCCAGAGCCTAAATTGCTCACGGTTGTAGGAGAGAGTTCTTTCTCCTCCACGTTTGAAAGGTTTCAAACCTCTTGCTGCACACCACTGCTAAGACAGAACAACACAGGAAGGCTACAGCAAATTTGAAAAGGGATTGGTGGGTACAGGGTCTGGCACCCCCAAGGTAGGAGCCACCACTTTGATCAACAATGCTAACTTCAGCTGGTATTCCTTTGATATTCACCCTATAAAGTACCTATCGCTACTACTTACAAACAGGTTTGTTCTAAAAGAAGGAACCTAAAAAATATTTACTCCTGGATATTATTGTTCAAGGAAGGGTAGCATCTTGTATGCAGGGGGAAAATTGTATCTTTTACAACCTGATGTTCTATGCTTACAATAGCAAATCCAAACTTAGGAGCAAGCAAGGTTGTTTTTTTCCCCATGACCCAATTTAAAAATATTGGCAGGTATTTTTTATAAGATTTTCACTTAGTTAAAACATTTTACTTACATATTAGCATGGAATGTTACAATGGTATCATTATGCACTATGGTTTGGACCAAAAGTAAGAAACAACGAGACAACGAAGACCTAGAAGGAGTTCACCTGACATGGTTTCAGTTAAGTCTACTGCTTCTCTTAGCACGTGTGTTTCTGACATGCTGAGTGGTGCTTTGGTAGTTATTATTGGGTGCTACTTTCTAAAACAGAGGTGTTAATCACAGAAGCATCTCTCTAGTCAATTTAAATCTTATTGGGTTGTCTGTTGAGCCTTGAATACTGGTCCTAATGAGCAGTGTGTGGTATGACAAACTGCACAATTTCTTATGTCTCCAAGGAAGAGTATGAGGTTTCACACAGGAATCAACTGGTTGAGTGCCACAAAGATGTCCATTAATCTTTTCAAGAGCTTCAGCACTGTTTACTAGGGAAAAGAAGAATATGGTTTAGAGGAAAGAACAATAAATTACATTTAGCTACTGACTTGATTCATCCCAGGTCTTTTTTCCTTGCAAACTTTCAAAGCACACTATGAATTTGACTACAGGTTACCAGTGAAGTGAATTACAGCATGTAAACTGCTCATAAATCATGCTTGTGTGATGGCTCATGAAAACATGTTCTGCTACCACCACCAAACCCAACAATTTCAAGGAACCCCTTGTCCCCAGCTGTGTTGCTCAGGAATGAATGAATTCCCTGACATGCTGGCGATGTTCCACAAAGCCTTACTTCTACAAATAGTTACTTGCTTAAATTTAAGCTTAAAGTAAACCAATTGTGTTTGCTGAGATTACTGATATAAGTAGCTTCATAGGAGTGTAAGTCTGGGGCCAACAGCCACACACAGTAGAACTGCCATACTCTGAAAAGAAAGGGGAACAATGGCATATTCTTACTCGGGCATGCTCTCAGCATCAACTCAAGGCTTCATCAGAGGATTTCATCCATTACTATTACTTCTGTCCCTTCACAAAAATAATTAGTGTGGTTTTTTTTTTTAAGTGAACAGGATAGTAATTTGATTCTCACATCAATGTTCATTGGAATTTTTTTTTCTTTTAATTCCCCACCAAAATATGATTTGTTTTAATGCAAATTGAAAGTTAAGGTTCGGACCCTAAAGTGTTTAAAATCAAAACATACCTAAAACTGAAAAATTAGTTCCTTCCTAACTGGGAATATATTGTGGCTCTTGATTTGTAAACTGTAAAAAGTCAGCCTGGCTTTCAAGCCAGCCACAATCTTCCAGCACAAAGTAGTAAAATGGTTTAAAAACCATTTTTCTTCCCCTCTGCCCCCCAACAAGATTGAATTAGAATGTAGAGACACTTTTTGTAACCCTGTGATGCTATATACATAAAAGACTTTTTGGATTTTTAGTCAAAAAGAGCCCAAGTACTTTAAGAAGAATTCAGTGAACATGTGTTCTGGTAGCAGATTCATCTGGTTTTCACCTATTTTCACTTTTTTCCATCAAAAGTGCTTCCTACAGCATGCCTTCTCTCCCACTTTCACCCCTTTCATTTACCATCTCTGCCTTCATTAATTGAAATGGATATATTGGGTATTTGTTGTCTAAATTAAAACCTGGAATAATAAAGCAACAGTTTTTTAGGGTTGCAAGATGTTTACAAGGTAAAACAGAGATTCCTGACTATTGTTCTCTCTTTATCACTACATTTATATGTCCCACAG
This sequence comes from Colius striatus, assembly GCF_028858725.1. NCBI lineage: Eukaryota > Metazoa > Chordata > Aves > Coliiformes > Coliidae > Colius > Colius striatus. The sequence continues at coordinate 32,090,302 of NC_084761.1, forward strand.
TGGAAAGAATTTCTTGGTAACTACTTTTTTTGGATGTGGTATCTTCAGGTGCTATTAGCTTTCATTCTGAGCAAAAATAACAGTTTTGAGAGGCACGCTCTTGCAGCTCTTCTGCACATCTCACCTACGTTCATGAAATATCTGTTCTCCTTCATGCTGTTATTCCTACTGAAACACAAAAATTCAGCTGGTAGAGGAACACGTCTTCCACTAGCACCGGGACAACTGGCATAGAAAAGTTTTGCTCCCTTCCCTCTAAAAGATGCCAGCAATTGTTCCCAAATAATAATAAATACTTCAATTAAGTTTTTTTTGTTGGTTTTTTTTTTTGCAGTGTACTTGTTGGGAGCAGAAATACAAATTCACCATCTGAGCACATGTGCAGATGTACCACATGCTGCAATTGCCACTAACAGAAAACAAAAACGTAAAGAACAGGAAACCACACACTGCAATTGTACTGTGTACCTTTAGGGCTCCTTAGTAACTTCTTCAGGTGTCTCTTCCTCCACAGAAACTGAAAAGGGAGACAAATCACCAATGAGAAAAACCAGAAACAACTTATTCGATGATAAATGGTCAAGTAAGTTGTTTTCTTTAATCCAAGGAGCCTTTTGGACTAAAGGGATACAACTTGCAGTCTATTAAGGATACAGACATTTTTACTTTTAGCTTTTTAGTTCTAATTGTAAAGGAGTTTAGAGGCCAAACTTCTAAACTCTTTTGAAAAATCTCCACAGTGATGATCTTAACACACATTTTTCTTTGCATTGAAGTCTATCATTCAACTTCAATATAAGATTGTACATAGATTCATTGAAACACTGCGAGGTTTGGAAATGTCACATGCTCTGTATTTTTCTTTATAGCAATGTAATTTCAGAAAATTCTATCTTTCAAATCAAGTCATATGTTGAAAAAGTGTGTTATGTGCAGCACAAGGGAGAATTTCTTGGTCTTAACAAACTTTACACTAAGCACTACAGCCCCGCAATGCAACTTAGCAATACCTATTTCTACTGCATGGCACATAAATTCAAAAGTAAATGTTATGCTAAGGCTGTGATGCCAAACACAGTCATCACTAACAGCCATGCTGTGTCAGTGGAGCTCTGCATGCTTTGCAGCCAGTTCAATGCAAAAAGCCATTAGTGCTTTTCAGAGACAAAACATTTCAGACCCAGCTGCACTCTTGCACCTTCTGAAATTTGCCCCGATTCCTCAACATCAACGTCCTGGCTCCTTGAGGATGTGTCAGAAATCTCTTGAGCTTCTGAGGCTTCTGAAGCTACTCCTTCCTTGACACTATCTAAGTTTTCCTCATGGGCAGAAGAAGCTGCAACATCCAAGACTTCACTCATAGTTTCTATGAATCAAATTAGAGAGATAATTGTCTTATCTTGTCTTTCCATTCAGTGGTGTAAATGGGGATGAGAGGTTAAGGCTCATATAGCATGAAGTACCTGCCTAACATACACGTTTGAAGTAACTGAAGGTGACAGGATCTATCAGATTATTAATTTTTACCACGCAAATAAAAGTGGAATTCCAGGGAAAGCCTGATTCTTCCCAGCTCTGGGGCAGAAAACTATAACCATGAGCTATTTTCATGTCTTTAGATGCATCTTTAGGTAAGTATTCTCTAACATGTATGTTCTCTTGCAGATACTTTCATTTTATTTTCTGATTTCTGCCAAACTACTAATGACATGCAAGATACTAATGGTAAAGTTTCCACAGAAATAATCCTAGTCTGACTAACACCATAGGACACTACATGTACACTCCACATAACCTCGCAAACATGGGTAGTTTTAATATAGAAACACCCTAACATCAAGCTGGAGGTGCAGGTTGCAGTTCCAGTGTAGCACAGTTGCCAATTGGCCATTATTCAATATCCCTTCTCAAGGATAAAGCAATCTATCTGTATAAAAAGTCTGTAAGAGGTAACACGTCTATGTACTGGTACGCTCCACAGGGAGACTGAGCACATCATCCAGCAGTTACATGGTAAATTTTACCTGAGTAAACTCTCTCTCACCACTTTCTTCTAACCTTCCTGTTGGAGGTCTCCACCATCACACACCTTACCCGCTCAGCCAGATAAGGTGTGCGGGGACTTTGTGGTTACCAACTGGGTCCTGTACTAAGCTACATGTAGCTACATGTAGCTAACTAAACAGCTTCATTGGCAGTTTACTAAACACAATAAATAGGAGTTTTGTAGAGCTAGCATCCCATGCTTTTGCCCAAATATCAGCTTGCAGCTATTTAAACACAGCATATTCTGAACATCAGCTATTTCACATTATTCTGCAGAATACTGACTAAACTCTGAAGCAGTAAGAAAAAAAAAAGGGAATGGCTACCTTTGTCTTTATAGGGAACAGCTATGCAAGAAAAATAGTACATTTGGAATTCAAGATGTTAGATATTTTACAGCTAGCATAATTTGATGTAACGAAACACATTTGCTAGGTTAACAAGTTGCTAGTTCTACCACCAAATGTTCAGTTTATATTATGAAAACCTTGCTCTCTGGCTTATAGTATTTCATCATGATAATTTCTGTTTCTGTCTTGTGATGTTTCAGTGTATTGTGAGGTTGTTTTTTTTTCACTAAGAAGGGTGGATCAGTAGGCAAGAAGCAACATGGTCTTTCCTGCTTTTTAATAAAACCCCGTTTCCTTTGAATGGCAATTGTGATTGCTTGTCACCTACTGGAATACCTGCCTTGAAAACAAATGTTAACACTTATACTGAACAGTTTATCTCTGGTCTAAAGTATTCTTTATGGCCATCAGAAAGAAAATCTGCTGCAACAAAATATGGATTCTTCCCAACAGGCCCAACCAGGTCTCTGCAGGGTAGCTGTCACTCCCTAAAATACAAAGGGCTTTGTTATGACAGGTATTGTGTTTTTGAAAACCTACGTCTGTACATATAAGTAATTGTCCTTGGCTACTGCAGAAAACTCCAGGTGGTTCTTTTATTCAATTAGCTTTTGCATCCATTCCTTGAGCACACATGGCTACAGTTTCATAGGAGCCCTCTTCCCAGTGAAGTGCTCTTTTTGAGAAGACTGAGATGGCTGCAGGCATGGCAGCTTGCACTGGGTTGTTATCCCTACCTTAAGATGTTATCTCCAGCAAAGATTCAGACTGGCCCATGAAGATAATTTTTGTATCATTTCTTTGACCTCTTGCAACTACAGCAAGCTATCCAAGTATTTATTGGTGCTTTAAGCATCATGAAAATAAGAACCAGTCTATAACCAAGTTATCTTGTGTATTAATCTGACATACTGAAACAAATCTTGGTGTACTTGGTGGTGGTTTGTACACAGCTCTGTCTTGGAACAAACACTCTCTATCCTGCTCACAAGGTCAACACATTTTCCTCAGGCCTAGGAAATTGCTGTGATCCCAGGGCAACACCAAATGAATTTCAGAATCAGGACTGCCCCATGGTCCCTTCTCTGTGGGGAACATCAGGCACACTGTCCAAGTCCCTCACATCCTCTCCTCCCAATCAGGTGGTAGCACAATGCATTACAACATTTTGCATTTCCTATTTTTTTCAGTAGAGCTTAATCTCTCAGTTGTTCCACATAAATCCTGCAGTAATGCCCTATTTTAGTCCATGCCTGGTACATAAACCTCGGAAGAAGGATTTTACTTTTCTGTCTGTTCAATTACTGCAAAGTTGATAATAAGCCCACCATGAAACGCTGCAGAAATAAACAGATGTAACTGAAATAACTTAAAACTTTTGCTAGTTCAAATAGTAAAAAAATTAAGCTTATTTCTTTCAAAATTGAGTTGTGGAGGAGTTATAGCATCTTAACTGGTTCTGTGTTGTTTTCTGAATGATGACCAGTCTGAAATTCCAGAGTCCCCATATTTCCTTGTGCAGCAATGACTATGACCCATTTTCTCTGTTTATGCCAGTTTCTTTCAATTTCTACAGGCTTTACTAATCAAAATAATCTGCATCATGCAACTGCTTCTCTGCAATGAGGACACGTGGTAAGTAAATGCTATTTGTATTATGTTAGCTCCTGAATGCTCAGCTGCTTCATTCTCAGTATTGCACCATTCTACTGCAGCTCCTTAGCATCTTTAACAAAACACCCACTTGCAGAGTACTGGTCAAATTGGGCTCAGTCAAATGATGATTCACCCTGACCCATACAATTTCAACTCTGCCAAAAAGGGAACTGTTCTGGTTTTTTAAAGTTTCTTTTTAGAGTCACAAAAGTGGGGCTGTTTCAGGTTTTTTTTCTTAATAGCATATGAGGGGGAAACCCACATCATCCATCAATAGTGCTGGATTTAAACGGTTTCACTGTTTCACTGAATATTTAGTGTCACGTGTCCCCCCCATCTATTGTTATACTGGTAGCAAAATCTCAACCTTTATGTATAACATGGGTTGTTTCTTTTGAAAAATTCATATTCATTTTTCTTATGCTTCTTCACCAGGCATTTGTTAATTGTAAGTTTTCCCCTGGAATAAGCAGTTAAACCCCAGTACCAGTGGCTCCAATTTTCTTCTGTATTTGCTAGGCACTTCTATACGCTATTGCACGTACAGATCTGAATCGGGAGCTTCTCTTTCTTGTGACTTCAACAAAAGAAAACATAAAAGAACTTCAAGCCTCAGAGAAATCAAACTAATAACTGTAAGCAAGTGATTAGGCTTTGCATATTGCATCAACAGCTGTTCTGAAAGCATTCAATGGGATTCTAATGGCCCAGGGACTCTGAGGACAAACGTCCTTAGGCTACTTAGATTCCTGACATATTTCCACTATGGAACCATCAGGACATAACTCAACATCTTTGTAACATCCATTGCTTACATGTAACGCTGAACCCTAACAAACATATCACCTGCTTCTGCCCAGGATAACTGTATGCACTCTCAAGTGGTCTTCAGCTCCTCTGCTTTACGAGATAACCATTTTGAGAAGAAATACATCCATATAAATTGTGCATGCAAGAACAGAACATGGCTGGGCAAACACAGCAGCACATTACATATGCACCAAACACAATACCAAACCACTGTTATGAAAACACATCTGGTTTGAGTTGAGTAAATACAGAAAAGGAAATTGATTTTACAGACAAAAGGAAATTAAGTTTTTGGTTTAAAACTTTTAAAATATATATATATAAAAACGAGGCAGCACATCAGGAAGTTCCAGTAGAATGTCAGCATGATATCCAACAACTAGTTCCACCTAGAAATGTAATTTTTAGGAAACTATCCCTATCATTTCAGCTTGATAAAAAGGTGTTTCCTGTATAAAGCAGTTTTTCCTGCAGTCTTTAAAGACATAATTTTTACTCTTACAAGTGCTACAGTTGCAGCACTGAGTATGCTGGACGCTACATTTCTGTGCATTCACAGCAGAACAGAAAAGAGCCCAAAATCCAGGGTGCTTCTGCATCCTCATGATGGTCAATTGAATTGTCTGAATATTAGTCAGCTCAGCATTCCCTCAGCAGAAGAGAGAAGCACAATAAGCACGGCCAATGTGACTGACTCATCTTTGCTCCAGCTAATAGTAAAAAATACCCCCCTCACATACACAGATTGATTTTTATCACACTGATAATAATAATAAAAAACCCATCACAAACCCCCAGGCACATGGATTCAAAACCCAGATCCTACTGCTTCCATAGCCTCTTCCCCCAAAGCTTTCAAGCTTTTAAACCAGGCTTTCTTGGGGGAGTTTGGTGCAGAATCAGCCTGGATTTTTGTCTGTGATGCAAAACTCTAGACCAAAATTAAACCAGCTGACATTGGCTGTCATGTCCTGCTGCCTGGGATATGATAAGCTATAGGATGATCGTGAAGCAAGCAAGTGAAAGGGAGGTCAGGAGACAATGGAGTGGGCACTGATGATAAGTGGAACCTGAAGTCTGCCACGGACTTGTTTCTTGCAGTGTCAGGCTTTAGCGTTCAGTGCTCATAAAGTTGGATTTTCCAAGCTGTATTTCATACCACACACCGTGTGTGAAAGCTTACGAAGCAAACTACCAATTGTCCAATACCTATGTGTAATTTCATGTTGGCTTTCATTGACCACAACTCCTGAAGAAAGGTACAAGATGTATGAGATCAAGGAGAAGACAAAGAAACAAATAGCTGACTTCTTAACTCTAAACATCTATAATCATGTTGACGTTGCCAAAAGGAGTAAAGACAAGTCAAGAGTGCAAAGTTCCACTCCTCCATCTAAGCCAGCTTGAACTATTCTGGCAGGAAAGGCACCTACCCTTTGTTACAACACTGAGATTGCTTTGATTTAATTCTGCTAATTTAAATTACTGCTTTAAAGCTTAGAGTAACCCTTGAAAAAAATCAGCCATTTTAATCTGAGGGTTAGGTCTTCACACTCCCACTAAAGTAGCACCTAGGAAGCAACTAACTGTTGAGAAAATAAATAAATAAAACAAGAAAGAAATTATGCTAAAAAGGAAAGAATTGCTTTCTTCTTCCTCAGGCAGGCAAAGCTCTTTAATTTGTGACAGAAATACACCCCTCCCTCAACCTGTAAAAAGAGAGGAAGCTGACTCTCACAGAACAATATTAAAAGAAGGAAGAGTCAAAATATTTTTAAAAGTCCTGGGGCATTCTTGGAATTCATAATTTCACTCCTACAGCAAAAGTTTTACCACCTTTTGCCAGTCAACTCAGCACCACTGCGAATGTTCTCCTTGTTTAGAGTGCTTTTCCATTATCAATACCACTTTATACTCATACGAACAGTCTGTAGACATAACTAAACTAACTTGTATATTATATTTTACAATTTTACTGGACTTTAAATTAAGCTTTTACCTTGTATTTTTAGGTGGCTTTGTAAGTACATTTTCCTTATTTAGAATGTATACAGAAAAGACGGCTGTTCCAGATTTTAAAATGAAAGCTATATTCCTTTTTTAACTTCCTTGAGGAGACGTGGGGATTCTCCCCAAGATGGGATTTTCATAACAAGAGCATACAAAACAACCACAGGACTTCTCTGGGCTAAAGCCTGTATTTTTTTCCCCCAGTTTTGCATTTCCCTACTAATATATTTTAAGCTATCCTATTTTATCCTAATACTAATCCTTTGTTTTAAAAGTTATTATTTCCAGTTAGAAAAAACAACAAAAAAAACCTGAGTGGGCACTGGTTTCCTGTACTTTTTAAAGATTTTTAAAAATAACACTTTTCTGAGTGAAGCATTTCACTTAGAGCAGTATCCTTTGTATCATGAATTGGGTTTTTTCAAGCTGTCAGTATGAGGCTGCTGTCTGTAACACGTTACGTCAGGTCCAATTACTTTAAAAGAAAAATCTTTGCAGAAGAATTTGGCTTTATTAAGCTGAAATAATACAAGTTAGCCAGCATAATACAAATGGAATCTGCCTGGAGTGCACAAACCAAAGCTGGAGTACAAAATAAGGTTTTGATATTTCAAACTGCCTATAACATATCCAATGTCACACAACTAATTCCAAAGGAAAAAAAAGCCAAACTGAACTGTGAAAACAGAAGTGATATTTAATTTACAGTCTTTTAGAGAACATCTCATACTAGAATGTGATACTTTCGTTTATATAAAGCTTCCCTTCAGTAAGGTCCACTGAGGGACTCAGAACATTCCCAGAAATGTTAGGATAGGTAGAGAAAAAAAATCCCGATTCCTTCTCATAAAGACCCACTAATGGAAAACCGACTGGAGTAGAATTCACTTTAAGAGAGTTAAATTCTGCCAGGTTTGAAAGTAATTCAAGAATGTATTTGAGAGACTACAAAATAGAGCACAAGAGGCAGGAGTACCTGGTTCCCTCAGATCTAATCCAGTGGAGAACACAGCAGTAGCAGAAGGGAGTGAGATTCCTTTTAAGACCATCTTAATATACTTTGCTTCCATCATCAGCTTTAAAGAAAATGGAAAAGATTCAACACTGGCTTTTTTTCTAAATCCCGAGGTGGTGGTGACAGCTGAGGTACTCTTCCTTTCTTTCATCAGAAGCCACCTGCCAGTGGGCTCAGCACATCTTCCCTCAGCTTACTGGGGCTCAAATTACCACCAGCCACATTTGGGAAATCACAATCACTGAGTCAGTTTGGGACAAAATAGGCAAAACTATGTATATGTCCCTGAAAAGCAAGAATGTGCTTCAGGTTTCATTGGCCAGGAAGACACAAGGAGCTCAGCAGCAGAGAGGGCTCGCTGATACCCACCAGGAACATCCCAAGCACCAGGAATGTCACTTGGGACTATTTGAAATGCTCTCTCTCTGCTCATTGGCATTTTATTCAGTGACTATTTAAGATTATAACCTGCTACAGTAAGTTTTCCATCTATTTGGGAAGCAAAAAACACTTAACATGCAAACATTGGGCTTAAAAAGGGAAAAAATCTGCTGGATGGTTAATCACAGACCAACGCCTCTCTCTGACACTGTGCATTCAGCACAAAAAAAAACTCCAACAACCACCTCTCAGCTCTATATGCTAAACCAAATCAGTGACCTAACAATTGCTTAGAAAGACACTGATTATTTTTCTGTATGGTCTGTTCCTCAAATGCACAAGACAGGAAATAGTGTCTGGCAACTGCCCAAGCCCACGTTGCTCTCAAGAAATGGTTTGTGGAACTTCCCTGGCCCTGCCATCCCTGTTCAGCCATGGCATGAAGGCTGCCTTAGCCTTCCCTCCCAAGCGATACCCAGCTAGAGCCCAAAGGCATCGATGGTTTTCTCCCTTTGGCGTTTCACACATTCCATAAATTAAACCTGAACCAGATGCTCAGAGCCCAAGGTCTTTGAGAAAATGATGAACCAAGGAAGGCTGGGATTTCTAACAATCCTGCCACTATAAAAATATGATGGCTTTTTCTCTTTACAAGTCATCCACAACTAATACTGATAAAAATCCATGAAGTCCAGCTGGAAGCTCAAACCATGGTGTTACTAAGCATATTTTTAAGAAGAAAAAAAACCCTCCTCGCTCCATACAACAAGAAACTTCATTCAACCAAACATTTCACGAGTTGGTTGTGCCTAATGTAGGTCACTAGTTCCTAAGAAAAGCCTCATTAGATCATACTAATGACCAGAAGGCTCACGGAAAAAATGTTCAGAGATGCCTGTAATGATCAGAATAAAAACATAAATTGCATACCACATTAATCCAGAGTAGTTTATAATACCTCATATAATTTCAATTACATACATTTATATCCTGTAACAAGGATTTGTAGCAATGAGAAGCAATTCACATTATGGTTGGTTGGTTGGTTGTTTTAAACATCTGTCCACTAACTGGAACGGATCATGAGGAAAACTAGTGCAAGAAGAGCATATAAGAGCATAAAATTAGTGCAAAAACTGCATAAACAGCATATGTGAGAATGCACCAGTAATTTGATCTATGAACTCTTTAAGAAGTTTTTAAAAAATCGGCTGGTTAGGCATTTTCTTTAACATTCTTCATACAAAGTAATGCACCAAGTTTTACACACAGACATTGTTTTCAAAGAAGCAACTGAAGTTCAGGATGGTGGTTTTTGAAAAGGATGTTTCCTTCTGAGAAACACTGTCCCAAAACTAATATAAAAATCCCCATCTTTACCATTCTGGTTTGAACTGCCACCACAAGAGAACAGAAAGGAGTCCCTGTTGCCACTTTCTCTAAAGTAGGACAATAAGTATTATACTGCATGACATACTTAGTGAAATACTTTCAAGTAACACAGGTAAAAGTAAATGCTAACTTTTTATTGACCAAATTCTTGCTTTCCAGTTTAAAGACATTAAGTCATTTCAGATATTTTTTTTTAAGTCTTGACAGTGAACTACAAATATTTCATTAGTAAAACACAGTAATTTTCCTTTTTCTCCTTAATATTGACAATCATTTAGGCATTACTTATGTCACTTTACCATCTTTAATCCTTTTTTTTGAGAAGCTACTTGTCCCCATGTTCCATAATAGACAAATGGGAAGACAGTTATTTCATACAATTCTCATCCACCTGTTTGCACTTTTAGCTATGAAGTTCTAGAGTCTTTTCCATTTTACTGGAATCTTCCCAGTTCAGTGCAAGCTGTAAAATTCTCTTTTCAGCTAAGTTCACCAAAACCAATCATCTCTCTCTCCATCTACCAACTTGTGTCCTCAAACGCTCACAACTTTTACAGAAGTATTTCCCACATATTTTCCACATTTCCACATTACAGAGATTCCCCAGTTAGCTGATTCATCTACAAGCTCTGTTTTCTGAAGGAAAAACAGAAGGAAGAGAGATGAGACTAGTGGCCTGTGTATGGCAATTGGAAAGACGCAAGATAAATGCAGCAGTCCAAGGGACAGACAAAGAAAGTGATAAATGTGAACCACAAATACCCAACAGAAGTTCTACAGATATGGACACTTCCCTAGTAGGATAATATTCACATAATTCACCTTTCTAGGACTAATTTAGCAAGCTTAGTCTACCACAATGAAGAGGAAAAAATCTTCTAAAAGGAGATTCAGAATAGAAAACTTTTATTAGAGTTGGCAATACAGATTTTTTCAGATATGAACACTTTCCTTGATTCTGTTTTCTGTTACACTAATCTATACCTAGAGACCCATTTAGTGCCATCACCTTGTGCATATGAAAATGGCAGATAATAGGTCATTAAGAGATACTTCCAAGCTATAGAAGTCTCAATGTCATTGAGAAGACGAAAAAAACCCCAATGCAGCTAGTTTCACTAGGCCCAACTGTGAACAAGTGCACTTGGGATAAGGTCTGTTCAGCACCATCCACACTGCATCTTACCCTGACACCTAAGGCTGTAAAGACCTGTATGTTGCACAGCTTTTCCTTCTTCTGCCAACTCACACAAACAAATGCCTAGAAGGATGTTTTCATTCTGCAGAGCAATGATATTCTGAAAGCCTCTGAATAAGTACGAGCAGTTGCAAATTACTTTCAGGACTTTCCAGCAATCTTCAAAATACTCCCAGTGGCAGAGTGTTTGAATACAAAGAGTTTGGTAACTACCAAGCAAAAACAATGTACGCTGATCACATTGGGTGGTTTTGTCTGCCTGGCATCATTGTGTGACTAGCTCAGCAAAAATCCTGTCCAGTGCAGCCTGTATTTTTTTCTCCAGGCTGCAGACAACTGACATTGTAATACCATTCAAAACTGAACATGGAAAACACTGGCATATTCACACACTAATCCTCCACAAACCTACTCACTAAAATGGTGCTTGAAACAACAGAGAAGAGATCATGTCTTTCAATACTTAGGAAAACAGAAAAGAACCTATGCTATAGAAGTCAGGAGTTCCAGAAAACATGGTTTGGGGCTAATTGCTTTTGTTATTCCAGTCCAGAATGCCAAAATCTCAAACCTCAATACCAGAGTTGGAAAAAAGTTTATAGTGGCAATCCAAAAACTTAAAGTCATAGATGCAATAGCACTGCCTAATCCAAATAGGAGCTTGCCAAACTGTGCATTCTATAGAATTTGTTCTATCTGATGAAAAATTCATCTTCATTTATGGTATCCATACAGAGTACACTAGAACAACAGCAGGAAACTTATCATCAGGCAGTAACCAAGAGTGACAGCCCAAGTAATAAAAATGTATAGAAAAGTAGAATTTAGAGGATGAGAAAGCCTTGAGAACAGAGAAACTACTTTTTTTTGGCAATAGCATTTCACAGAATTCCAGACACCAGTAATAGGTTGTACTTTGATTAAATTGAGGTGAGGAAGAAATTCCAGCCAGATAGAATCATAATTAATTTTCTAACAAAGAAATTACCCTGATTAAGTACAAAGTACCTACCTCCAGGTTATGGGTTTTTTGGTTTGAGCACTGGATATTAGGAGTTTCCTTCCTGAAAGGGTTGTCAGGCACTGGAATGGGCTGCCCAAGGAGGTGGTGGAGTCCTGTCCCTGGAGGTGTTTAAGAGACGGGTGGATGTTGCACTTAGGGAAATGGTTGATAGGGCTGGGAATAAGCCTGGACTCGATGATCTTAAAGGCCTCTTCCAGATGAAATGATTCTATGATTCTATTCATGTTATCTGTATGTATACATATGCATGTATACAGGAGGGGGAGACAAACGTCCACTGACACCTTGCACTTCCAAACGTATTACAGAAAGCCTTACAGATTAAAAGAAACAATTGCATTTGAAAAAGCAGAGGTTTACTGATGATGATAAAAAATACTTGTGCTATTATCTGCAGAAGTAACATCAAAATACCAAGAAAACTAATAAAAGTTATTTAAATAAGCATTCATGTTCAAAGTAACCCTGCCATTTCCCTGGGCAGTTCAGAAAGAAATATCCTTCTCTACCTCAGTAAAGATGTAGGTAAACTTTTTTCCCCTTTCTAAATGAAGAGAACACAAACCATAAATATAGTTAAATACCAAATTGAAAGATATTTCCAAAAGGATTTTAATTATAGTAATTTCTTTAAAAACACAAAATAGCTGTTGACCACAGATAAACATTGTGATGCATAGAAAGCTGAAAAGTTTTGAATAAAAGTAACACCTGTTTACATTTGAAGAATTATGCCAATGGAAACTAAGGATACTAGTTTAAGCCTGTGCGTGCAAGACCACATGCTGCTTGTTAAACCCTTTGGGTGGTCCACAGCCAGAGGCCCTGTAATTTCTTCTGAGATCCGAAGGAAGAAGGGAGGGAAGAAGCACTTCAGGGTTGTGCTGCTCTCCTGCAGATGGGGCCTGGAGGGAAGGAGCAGCCTCCTGAAGGTGGCCCAGGGGCAGGAAGCCTCCTCAGCCTTTCAGGGCAGGTCTCAGGTTACGCTGCAATCACAGGGGACTTTGTCCTTGCATGAACTGCCTGTGAGATCCATAGGGTTCATCTTGACTTAGGCACACCTCTTACTAACAGTTATTTACAATAGTCTTCACTGGTGACCAGTGGCATGGGAGTCCTCAGAGGCAAGTTTTAACATTCCAGAAACATCAAAGACATCAAGCAATGCTACACGGGGGAGAACACTCCCTTGCTTTAGAAACTGAGGGTAAGTACAACTTCTGCTGCTTGACACAAAATGCTTTAGCTAATACGTGATATCATGACTAGAGGCTGGAAAAAAGATGGCTGAAACAACATGCAGAAGTTTCTCAACAATTTTATATCCCACACGTTCTTTTCTACCAGCTTTACCACACGGCAAAGAATAACCAGTGCACCAAGATTTGACAGAAGGCATATGAAATGACCCTCAGAATCCCACATAAATAGCAGCTAAGAAAAGTGTTGTTCTAGAGCTGTTTTCTTCATTAAGTATGTTGCCAGAGAAAACAGATCTATGATCAGTAATTTCCAAGTATTCACTTCCAGTCAACACCAGCAGTACTCAAGTTAGAAGACATATTTCCTTATAGAAAATACTGGCCACCAGCTACACGAAGTCATCATGTCTTGGATTAGATCTCCAGACTTAATTCACTTACACACAACATTTCTCATGGAAGATCGTAGCTGATTCCTCATCAATAGAATGGGAGGAATATTCACCACAATCCTGCCCTACCAAACAGTCAACAAATATTCCTAGATAAGAATTGTGAAAGCAATATGCAACCCCTTCTAGATACAAACAAGTGCCCACTCCTTACACTGAAATTTTGCAGTGGCTCTTTAGAGCAACAGAGTTAAAGACTGCAAGACATTTTAAAACATCTTAAATCTCTTTAACAGCTCTAATTCCCTAACCTTAATACATACCAGACTACTTCCTTTCTAAATTAAATTGTATAAAGATTCCACAGCAATGGAATATTTTAAGGCTCTAGGTATTTTAGCTACTGCCCTATAAATATTTTTATATGTAAACAGTCACTACAAATATACTTCCTTGCACTTTTTAGTAGCTATATTACTTTTAGCAGATTGGACCAAGTAATGTAGTGAAATGTTAATTGTAATGAATTGTTTTGCAGCCAAGCACAGGAGCTATTTGCACACAAATTAAAACCCCACTCATACCTAGACCTTTCAAAGGAGTCAGACACTGGAAGTGCTGCACCATTTCTCAAGTTTATTTGTTAAAAAGACAATTTAGATGCACCCACTTCTCACTGGAGTAACCAAAGAAAAAGGCAAGAACAATTCTGCAATCTGCTAGTACATTTCAAGGTACTATGGTAACCTCCCACAAACTAGCAGTCAGAATACTTTTAATCTTAGTTTGACCTATGTTTTAGATTATCCTATCAAGTAAATGTTTGTTTTTGCAAAACAAGTCAAAACACAATCGTGCAGTAAAGATTCCACCTTTAAATCAAGTTGAAAACTGCTTTAGTGGTTTTCATATTTGCTACAACCGTCCTGTTGTCTTCCCTTCCAAAGCAAGAATTAGAGTGAGGTTTCTCTTTCACGATGGGCTGGCAAGTTTTGTTGCTGGTTTGGTTTGGGGTTTTTTGGTTTTTACTGAAGACACCACATGCAAATGCTTCCTGCTTTCCTATCAACTGAGAAATTGCCACTGCTTTATGTGTGTCCCTTCCAACTTTAGCTGAACAAATGAAGAGGTGAGAGGATAAGCCACTGCTCTATCCTCACAGGCTAGGAGTGAAAAAAAAAAAAAAAGATTAAAAAATGTTGCATTTTAAAGTGTTTTTTTTAAAAGCACGGTACACAAAATATTTCAAACACCTTGACAGTTCAAAATACTGAATATGTAGCTGCTAAATTTATTTGGATGTTTAGTATTATTTTGACATTTTATTGAATTTTTAAAATTTTTAGCCTAGTATATCCTTAAAACTGAGATCATGATAATATTTTGGTGGCTATGGAAGACTCTGTTGAACTTTCATTGACAACAACTACAGTTAGTGTAAATATCTTAGGAACAGACAGTGAAATAAAGTGCTTGTATTCCTTAAGCAGCTCCTAGGAACTGGGGTACTGAAACAACTGTTTAAATGATCACATGACAAAAGATCTTAAAAGAAAATAAATGGAAGGTGGTGGCAAAACAGACTTGTCCTTCTAGTAGTTTTAGACAGTAAGTCTGTGGTAGGTGCAGTGTATTTTTAGAGACACTGACTGAATAAACTGAATTACCTCGTGCTCATGATATATCAAGGTAACACCTGAATTAGTTTTCACTGCAGGACAAACTCCATTAGGAATACTGGTTTGTTCTTAACGTTCTGTAATGAGGCAGTTTTAAAACCCACAGCACACACACATAAAACCCGCATTTGTAAGTTAACCTTGCACTGCAGCAGCTTCTGAATTAGCAGCAGCTTCCGAATTAGCAGCAGCTTCCTGCTGTGCTTCCTCCACAGCAGGGGATGCATCTGGAGCACTCTCCCCTCCAGTTTCTGGGGATACCTCAGCACCCTCATCCTGTGCTGCAGGTCCAGCAGCAGCTACTGCAGCAGCCTCTTCTGTGGCTGTCTCTGCTTCAGTGGCTCCAGCCGCCTCCTCTTCGTCACCTTTTAAGGATTTATTTAATACAATAAAGAGAGTAAAGTGCATGCATGCAACACAAATTCACCAACTACTTTTTACCATCATCCTCATTTAAATGTAAAATGCAAAGCTAAGTTTTGGGATCAGGATTGACAAACAAAGTCAAGAAATCATTCATTAGTTCCCCCATGTTGTCTAATGAGGAACAAAAAAAGATGTTTACAAGATGAGGAAACCATATTCTTAATTACCGAGTTTCATAACTGCTTCAGTGTAATAAGAAAAGAAACTGTGGCTTAAAGCAAGTGCCTGTAAGAGATGGGAGTGCGGGGAAGGGTGAAAAAAGACCCCAACAAGTGCTGCTCCAAACCCACTTTGCTCAAAGGGACAGTGGTGATGCACTTGCAGGTGCCAGAAGGAGCAGGATTCTTGCCCTGTTTGTACTCAACAGTGGAATTACCACACTAGGAATAAGACGTTTGCTACCAAACCCAGAAGCTTCCACCAGGCTCACAGCTTAGAAGCACTGCAAGTCCAGATCTGCCCTCAGTTTGTGGAGGGCTGCTTGAGGTGGCTAACTTGGCTGGCAATAGTTGCAATAATGCCAAGCCCAACAAGTGATTAGTTTTCAGATGAGTTCAGTGCCACTTAGCTCTACACAGGAACTCTTGGTATCCCTGGTTGCCTTGCTTGCTTTAAAGCTATTTTGAGCACTCAAGCAGGAAAGGTAAGGTCTGTGGAGCAGAATAAACCAGGGGATCCTTACTGAAAGTAGATGTCCAGAAGCAAGAAAGTCACTTGCTCATTTGATGTGGTCAGCATTCACTTTACTGGACATATGACCACTTAAAATTGACCATTTTCTTTTCAAAAGTCCCTTAAAGACTTTTCCACGCTGCTGGTGGCTGGAGTCTTTAGAATCTGAAAAACCCAGTATTACCCAGTCATGCATTACTTCAAACTCAGCTGAAACAAGTGTTAAAAACTAACACCACAAAGCAACACAGATGCACAATCACCAAGCAAACTAATGCACTAAGACCAAGTTAACAAACAAATGTTATATACCACGTGTTCATTGCAAGTTTACCACTAGAACCAACTCACCATGTGAAAAAATAGAACTGGAAATAAAGTTTGTAATACGGTGTAAACCAAGTGAGAATAGAAAGACCTTAAAGAGACATAGTCAGAATGCATTTTATTCTTTTACATCTGTTTAAAAACTGAACAGATCAATTTTAATTCTTGGTTTTCTTCTGCTCATGCAAGCCTATCTTTTTGTGTTCAGATTTCAACACAAGTCTGTTCTGGGCTCATTAAAAATCAAAGCCTTGTATCAGGCAATCTGATCATGTCCCTTTAAGAGAATGCTATATTAAAAAAAAATCCTAAATCAATTACACAAAAAACAGACTAACAGCCAAGCTCAGCATTCAGTACACTTTATTGGACAGTCAAATAGAGAGTGCATTCATTCAGAACAGCCAGCTTCTCAGTCTCAGAACTGCCTTCTACAAAGCAGGTTCAGTAATAAGCTCAATATGGTTTGGCCTTGCAAACACAGGTAGTTCTTTTAAGTCTCACAAGTATGGAGTTTTACAAGAGAAGGTATAAAGTCATCGCAAGGTAGGCTGCAAGGTACGCAATGGTGAACGACTGTCCTTTGTTTGTATTTAACTTCCTCGGGTTTGGAAAGAGATTTCCCTTGTATTTTAGTCTGGAAAGTGTAAAAGCAGAGTATATATTAGAAAGATTGAATCAGCTTGCAACAAGTTAAAAAAAAAAAGTCATTTCTAAAAAAAAAAGGAGGAAATCAGGAACAAATTTAAAGGAGACACATGCAAATAGAAGACAAAACTCAGCATTTGCTAAATAAGCAAGTAGAATGTTCTGCAAGGCAAACATCATTTTACAGTTCAAATGATGTCCCAGATGTCCTACTGCCACTCAGGTCACGCTTCTGCCAGGGACTGGTTTAAATCCCTCCCTAAATTTGAGAGTAGCTTTCAGTAAAGAAGAGCTACAGAAAATTTGCTCTTAAATCTTTTTTCTATATGTTCGATTTCACTATTTAAAGTATCATTAAATATCATTTCAAGCCTCTAATAAACAGACAAGCCTATAACAGTATTCTATTGTTTCTCTCGTTTTGACAGCCTTGTTAGCTACATGCAGTTTTTTGTAACGGACACTTTGGGCTTGGACACAAGGGAAGAATTCTCCTTGGGATAAGAAACTATGAAAATCATTTATATCAGGAGAGACCCTGTCTGATCATCTGCTCCCTGGTATTAAGTTCTTCCAGCTAGAAAGTTCTGCTCTTACCCTAGGACATGTAGCAAATATGCCACGAATGTCCTGCTTGGCATGCTGCTTTCCTATCCACCACTTCATATGGTTACCAGGACTCGTTCTAGCTTATTTTAAGCTTGATTTTATGTGACCCTAAAAAACATTAGATAACTTTGAGAACAGAATTTTTAATCATTCTTATCAGTAATGCTTACTGTGTAAAAGCATAAGGACTAACATTCTAGAGGCTGTGTGGAGAAAGAAGCTGCAGTGGCACTTCTGGGAAAAGCAATACCAGTCTGTGACAAGATACACACGAAAATGTGGCTATGTAGGGAACAGGAAAAAGAGAGGAAAAGAGCAATGTTACTTTTTTTGAGAAAGCGCACAGAGGATTCAATAGGAAAAGTAAGAACAGAAACCTCTTTGGTGAGGATACAGTTGGGAACCAAGGAGGATTTGAAAAAGAGCTGATTCAACAGTGATTTTGTATACTGCAAAGTGAAATTAGCTACCCAGAAGTCCAACTGAAAACTGGGCTGAGCATTTATTCAGAAGGCCAATATTGAAAATAATGTAGGAAACAAATTTCAACTGTTTTCATTGTATGGCCTTAGGAATGTTTTGGACTTCTTACTAATAATAATGGAGGCAGCAATCCTCTGCCATTGTTATGACATTAATACAAGTGACTAAGCAGTACAAGGCACCGATTATGGGATGTCTGGAGAGTATCCAAAGAGAGAATTAAGTAAGTTACAGAGCACTGAGTACTCTTATCCCAGGTATGGCCTTCAGTGGGTCAACAGTACCACTGACGCTGTGAGAATCCCACACAAACATTTTAGTAGACTAGGGTTGAAACTCAGTACCTTGCAGGAGTGAACCTTAAGAGAAAATAAGGAATACATTGACATCCTTTTGAGTGCCCAGGAAGGTTTGCTTCATGCTTTCACATCTACCATAGTCTTCTGACTATCTTAGTCAGAATGTAACGAATGTAAGCCTTGTTTCTCCCCCAAACAGCAGACGAGTAGATCACTAAGAGTAAATAACTACTTTGACCCTGGTTAGACTTTTTTTTTAATTTTAGGGACAAGGAAAGATTGCATTAAAATTGTGGCTGAATCCTCAGCATTTAAAGAATTAAGTTTAAAAAACACATTGCTTCCAGCTGCTTAAGATATAAGAAACTAAGGTGTTTGCCATTTTAAATCTTGAAATCTGTAAATCTGAAGTTCTAAAACTAAAGGATGTGATGTGGAACTTAGAGACTAAGAGCTTCATAATTTTAGAGGCAGATAATGCAAAGCATGTTCTCACATTGAAAACAGAATTTAAACTCAGCATACTTCATTAGAATCTATTCTTGTGTGCATGCAAATAGATTAAATCAATTCTCTAGGTGTCATCATCAGAAAAGATAAGGAAGAGCTTTAAGTACTATGGCTTCATTATTTATTTTAAAAATAACAATTAAATAATAAAACAAAGGTCCTTAAAATGTATTTTTTTTTCTAATTGCTTTACCTAGCAAGGCCACGCTTGCCACAGTTTGATCTTTCATATTAATGCCACCGTTAACATTAATTGATGTAGACGGAGACAACATTCCATTACAAGTATTTGAACTAACACGGTCTAATTATTTAAGCATGAAGAGCTAAGTAAGGATTTGCCATACATTTAGGTGGTGTCTGCTTTTCATCTAATCCAAAATTCAAAAGGACAAAACCAAAGTTGTGGAAAAAGTAGAATATTTTTTTAGAAAACTGTGTTCCCTGATGGCTCGTGGCCTGGATCCAAACTGTTGATTAAAAAAAAGATGTTTTCTCCTTCCCCTCCAACAAACAAAAGAACAAAACTGATTTTGACAGCATTGTGCATTTAGTCAAGTTCCATTAAGCTTTCAGTAAATGAAATGCAATACCCAATGTACAATTAATGGTTCACACATCAACTCTTTCCATCCAAAGATCACAGGCCAGATGCACCACCTAAACATTAAGTCAATTCCCAAAATTTGTGCAGTAGCTTTGTAACAGAACACTGCACAACCACCTTTGTCTTTACTCCCACTCAGAGAGGTCAGACAAGGACTTGGACAGGGTTAAAGCCCGATTAGACAATCTAGAAACCTGTCCCAGATCCTTGCATACCCAGGGAACAAGTGAAAAGAGCTCAACTCACCCCTGCTTGACCAAGGTTTGCCTTTCCGCCCTTCAGCTCTCTCATGGAGAATATTCATATGGTCAATATAGTTGCTGCGGGATGAACTGACCGTTCTGTAGGCCTGAAAGGAAATGATACCTAAACTTATTGCTACATCCCTAGAGTTACCAAACAAAAAGAGGAGAGAGGGAGAGAAGGGGTTTTAAGCAAGCGCTACTACTCATCTTAAATATGTCACATTAACATATTCATACATTTCATATTTCCCCATTGTTAGAAAGTAAATATAATATACTGTGCAGCTTTCAAAGGGCTGAAGTGTATCAGGATTAGACAAAGTATTTTACCAGTCAATTATAGTCAGATGACTTTTTGCGATAACTATAGAAAAAAGGTGACCACGAGATAAACTGTTATTCCTCCAGACATGCAGTCACACAAGTTTCATATTTTGAACAAGTAGAAGCTACTTACCATTGAAGAGGATTATTCTGTGGGAGAGGAATGTGGGATGTGCTAGGCACTATCTCAAATCTTGGGGGTGGGGGGAAGAAAGCTATGAAATGGAGGCTTTAGGGATGTGAAGCACAATCTGAGACTTACATGCAGGGAAGAGAATCATTACCAAAAAGCTTGAAAAAGTTGATTTACAAAACTTCAAGTAGTAAAAAAGTAGTTTACAAAACTTTAACACGCTTTTTCTAAGTTAATAATGTTCTTATCTTTGTGCCTCAGTTAACAAGTTCATAATCTTCCCCTTGCTGCTTCAGACAGCTTACTTCACACCTGTCTTGCCCACTTTGGGATATTCTTAATGTTTGTGGTTGACAAGAAGAGGCAAGGGGTTAAAGGCAGATGCCTTACTCCACCTTTGGGCACACTCATTTCACATACTTTTAAATCAGTTTTCCACTAAGAATAACAACAGTGCTAGATACCAAAGCCACAGTAACAAAGGCTAGCAATAGGCATTCAGTCCTCTAGTTTTCTTCAACGGATTTTTAAGTTAGATTGTATTTAATTGTATGCTACAACATCCACATTCTATTGACAGTTTGCATCTTGACAATGTTAACCCAGAACACACCTTGCACACCATGCCAACTCAAAAAGCACAAACAGCTCCACTCTCAAACACTTACATAAAATAAAATACCAAGAGAAGCAGCACCAGCAAGGAGATAGTAAATCATGTTCTCTCCAGAAGAGCCAGGAACACTCCCAGATGACATCTGGCGAAGAGGTGCTAAAAAAACCATTATTGAAACTGCTGTAAAGTGCTGCTAAAATACAATCACAAAGTAGAATGCCAGAACGTGAACTTTGTATGGGAAAGGATAACTTTAAAAGATGTGACAAATCAGAGAGGTACAGCTCAGCAATGTGTAGTATAACTGAGTAATGCTGAGCATGGTGCCTAACTGAATGAGGTACTTGGTTGAGTTCTTCCTAAGACATTTTCTGTGAAGTAGGCTGTGTGACTACCAGCTTCCAGGTAGTGGATACAGTCTGTGGAGACTAAGGAACTACGTAAAGAATGTTTAAAAAAAAAAAGGACCGTAAAAACGTTTCTGTGCAAGGTATATAAAAGATCAAATCTGTCCTTATACAGTCTTGCTACAGTCATAATCAGCAGAGGTAACAAACCCTCTTCAATGTAATAACAGAGCATTTCAAGAAACAGCCATTTCCTTTGAACTTTCATTCTTTCTCAAATAGATTGCTGACATATAAGATACGTGCCCATAACCTGTAACCCTAAGTACTGGCCAACAGGGCAAATGGGCAGGATTGCACAATTTTATCCCTGACCAAATACATATTCACTGTAACAGCAGTGTTAGACATTTATTTTTGTTTACTGTTTCGTTAGTTTTGATGCTTGCTACAGCCTCAGATTCTTCTGTATCTATTAAAAAGAGCTCCATGAAAAATGCATGCAATTCTGTCGGCCAACAAAGCTTTCAGACAAATTTCATGGCTTCATCTCAGATAAGAAATGCCTCATTGAAAAGGTGCTTATGAAACATAAAATGGCTCCAAGCATTGCAATCAGTAGCTGCAAAAATAGTCTCAATCTCAAAATACAGCCACCGTGTGCCAGATTATGTTTAGCATCATCTGTCTCATGACACACTTTTCAGACTCTTCTTCAACAATCAGGTGTCCTGATAGATCCTCTTACATTTACATGTCTGTTCTGTAGGAGTTTCTCATGAACACCTTCTTCTCAGAGGCTGCACATTATAGGTAGAAGAATGCTCAGCGAGCCTGCAATCATTCAACACGGCCGGAAGATTTCCTTTGCTAGTGGTTACACAACTCCTGATCCACCAAGTACCATGGCTGCCACACACCAGGCTGATTCACGCTTCCTCCCGGTGCCAACAGACCCCCGAGGAAACCACTGCTTCGAGTACCCACCGAAGGGGTCTTTTTTAATCCTTTATTTCTTTTGTTGAGGGAGTGGACGTGAGGACAGCGGCCGCCCCCTCGCTGAGACACGGGGCTTACACCTGCCCGCCACCGAGCCTGCTTCCATAGAGCGGGGCGGGGAACACACGGCCCGCACCGCAGCCGCTCCTCTCAAGGGCGAACGGCCCAGCGGAACATGATCCCGTCCCGCGGGAGCAGGGGCTCACCGCCGGAATGCGGCGGAGGCTTCAAAGCAGCCGGCCGGCCCGTTCCCAGCGGCGGTGGGCTGTCGTACCCGGCTCCCCCCCCGTCCGCCCCCTCACACGGCGGGCCGCCGCGGCTGAACGCTGTCACCCGCCGCGCCGACGGCCGCCCCTCACGCCGCACCTGCCCGCCCCCACTGCCCTCGGCCCGCGCGACCTTCGCTCGTCCCTGCCGGCCGCGCAAAGGCGGCGGCGCGTCACCCGCCCCGACTCGTCCCGTCCCGACCCGCCCCGCGCGTCCTCTCCCGCTGTCCCGGTGACCTCTACCCGAACGCAGGTCGAGCTCCGCAGAGCATCCCGCGTACCACGCTGCTTGAGGCGGCTGGCAGCAGAGGGAGCCCTGCTCAGGCGACAGGCCAGCGCCTGCGAGGCGACCCTGCAGAGATTCATGGCGGCGGGAGCCGGGGAGCGGAGCGAGTGCCTCGAGCTGCCTGACAGCGCGGGACTGCGACCGCGGCAGAAGACACTGATCCGCCCGCCTCCCTGCGCTGCGCGAGGGCGCGGCCACGGCTCGAAGGCGGGCCCGGCCCCAGCCCCGCCCCCAGGCCACCTGCCGGCGCACCTGCGGGCCGCCCCGGCCAGGGCTCGGGCCGCGAGGGCGCGAAACTCCTTCCCAGAGCTCAAGGAAGGACGCCGACCACTACCAGGCCGCGTACCGCCGCCCAAACCGCGGCTGAGAAATGACACATGGCGACGGCCTTCACCGTCCAGACTACAGCACAGGGGCTGAACACTCTCAAAAGACCCAGGATATGAAGAAAGACCCATGCATTTACCTAGCAGGGGGCAGGGAGGGAGAGACAGTGAGGAGCATGCTATTTTAGTAAAACAGTAATAAGTCCTCCAAGAGTGTCCCTCTGCCAGCCCTCCCCAGGAAAAAGATGTGAGGAAATCACCTAAATGTACAGCAAAGGACAGTCAGGTAAAACATAAGAACAAAGCAGTTCAAGGAAAACAATAAAAACACTTGACAAGGCAAGTCACCACTGTGGGATCACAGGAGCTGCTGAAGTCACAGGCATCTCTGGGGCAGAGCTGTGCTTCTCACACTGTTAGACAGTTACCTGATTACATGTCCTTTCTCTACACCTAGCTTTGATGTTCCCTTGATGATGAATTAACATCATATTTTGCCCGTTGTCATTATCCCTCTTTTTTGTCCTTGGTCCTTGACTGACCTTGATGTGTGAAGAGCATCATGTTCATACATGTTCAGAAGCAGCATTCGCACCGACACCAGGTGTGCAGCCTCATCGCTGATGCTGTGGGCACCCTTCAGGCTGCACACAATTCCAAAAATGCAGATGGAAGGAAGGCTGGCCTCTCCTCCCTGACATAGGCACCAGCCTTGGGTAAGGCACCACACATGCTCACCTCTACTGCCCTGAACTGGCACCATCCTCCCTGCCACCAACTGTGGTGCTTACAGGGAATAGATCTACAGGAAATTGCAAGGTATGGCTCTGTGAGTAGCTCAAGAGCTGTCAGACTGAAAAGCAGTTGTGCCCGAGAGAACCAATGCAATAGTCACTAAGGAAGTGACAAGCTAGTGAGTAGCAGGTCAGTTAAACAGTCTGAGATTCAAGCTTGAGCTTTCATCCAGCCTTTCCGACACAGAAAATGTATTTCAACTTCACGTGCTGTAGCAAAAACAAAGCAAACTTCCTGGCAAGGAAAAATAATTAACATCCACAATAGAATTTAAAGACTGGCCACCTCCAGTCACTGTGTTCCCTCACAAGGCTTCACTTCTGCTCTAGGGAAAACAAGCAAACAAACCAACCAATCCATCCACCCAGACCACAAAAGACAGAAGAATAGCACTTGAAGAACTCAATAAAACTGGCAAATAAACGTGTAATTTACTTATAGCATCTCCAAGCCAATAGGTCAAGCTTTGAAAGCCTACTTGGACAAGACTGAGTTGAAAGCTGTCGCTTTATGTGAAGTAGCAAATGCACCCTTCGGCATTTGTATAGATGAGTTTTGTCAGGTTTACCGTGAAACATATTCTTATATTTGCTTATTTTAAAAATTCAGCAATGACAATGACGGCAGGGCAGGAGTAACACTTCACTTCTGGAATACTTTCTCTGAAGTGATGCCTAGTTTCATGATGTAGCTTCCAGAGTAACAAAGAGGTTTGAAAATAACATAAAATACCAAACAGAAATGCCACATAAAACAATTTCAAGACCAGCAGAATGAAATACAAATAGGGAGAAAAGTCTTTATAAATTTCACACAGACTTTATAATTTATTTTTTAATTCTGCACACAAAATGTATGAGCATCTAGATATTTAGATGTTTTGTACTTCTGTCGTGTTGATTTTTTTTGTAGTAAAACTGGTTATCACGTTACTTCTCACCAAGCATACTGTCAACCTAAGAAAAGGGAAAAAATATTTTAGCAACAAAAAAACAGATACAATAAACGTGGTAAGAAACATAATGTACTGTATTTTTATATGGGAAACATAACCACAACATGACAAGTTTTTCCATACTTTGTATCAGCAATTCTTTCATTGGGCATATTAACCGCATGAAGGCCATAATTCCCAGTAGACTTTTTAGCTGGCAGAACCACAGTTATGGTTTTCACATTAAAAAGGACAATGCTCACATCCAATTCACACTACAATGCAAGTCTACAGGCACTGACTATATCATTCTTATGTGTAATATCCAAATGAAACTGAGAAAAATGTTTCCCACTGTAGCGCTGTCAAAACTAAAAAAAAAAAAAAAAAAAGTAGGCAAAGACAAAGCTATTGTTAGTGACCTTCATCTCCTTACCATTGAAGCACTTGGTACGGTATTCTCTTTGCAATCTAAATTTATCATAGACATGATAAGAGATGTGTTATTTTACAAGCATTTGATTTTCCAAGACAGAAAGCTGGCACTGAATACGCACACAAACATATGACAATAGAGAATAGTCATCTTATCATTTTAAAAGTGGGAGTGAGTTAGAACAGCAAAAGCCAAGAAGTATTAAAAGAAATAACAAGGGAAGAAGATAAGTCAATTCAGTACCACGGCTGCTAACAGAACTCAAAAACCTGCAGAATTTGTGTTCAGCTACGTCAAAATCACCTGTACGTACTGACTTACTATGAACATCCTGTACACTTGTGGTGGCTCTCTTGTTTTCTTCTTTCATATTCCATTATGTCTTCATTATGCTGCTTGAAAAGCTATAAAAGAGCAGTATGTGATAAATGCCTATAGACTGTACAGATAGAACCAGAGCACAAAAAGTTTTCTATAGAATATAGAATTCCCATTGAAATGCAAATCAATACATAACTGGGTTAATACAGAGTATATTATCTGTAAATTATCAACCTTCCACTGAGGCATTTTTTTTCCCCCTCACACCTTTCTCAAACATTTTCTGCTGTCTGATCAAGGCAGGAAGATTCCTATTGTCACTGAATCAACCACTACCTAAAAAACGGGGAAAATCCCAAAGAGAATTCACGCCAGAACTGTTGTCATCACAGCAGCGCTACTTATGCTGCATATTTCTTCCTGAGAGCTACTGCATCCCACTTGCTTTAAGAACATGAGGCTCCTGAAACAGAAAATATCTTACACCTGCATTTTGCTGAGGAAAAGAAAGTCTTAACCAATTTGCTACAGATGAAAAAGTGAAAGAATGCAGTAGTAGTCTGTTAAACTGAGGAAACCAACAGGCTTGAAGAATTGTCTGTTATGGCTGATTTAAGTTTGTAACAGAGACATGCTTAAACTCATTTTTATAATGAAAAACAGAACACAGATTCGGGAAAACATAACTAATCAACATATCATGTCTCAGTCTTGACATCTGCTATGGCCATCCATAACCCCAGGCAGCTAAGCAGGTTGCTGGTATTGCCTTCGGATCACTAAGGTTTGAGAACAGGTAAGTTTAACAAAACCAGGTGACAACACTTACAAGAGCCCACAGGGCAGCACTGGTGCCAAAGGCCAAGCCTACTCCAAGCCAGTTTGGTTGGGCATAATTAGGTCTTTTTGCAACAAACGCAGAACGAGTAAAAGCTAAAAAGGCAGAAAATTACAAATGTTAACTTTTTTCAGGTTTTGACAACCAAATGAATTACTAGCACCCATAACATCACGGAAAAAAAAACCCCACAAACCAACAAATTAAAAAAAACCCCAAACATATCCCACCTTTTGCCTGCACCCTGCGAAAAGCTCCCATTCCCATTCCCCACCTGTTCACATTCCCCTCCACCCAGGGCAACACCGGCCCCATCTTCCTGGGGAGAGCCGGCACCACCTCCACAGCGGGGCACAGTCGGTCCTCCTCCCCGGCATGGAAGCAGCACCAATTAAAAAATAAACCCCGTGATCAACTGGTCTGAACTGAAGAAGTAAAACTGCTCGAGCACCTTGCTTTAATTTCACTCATGAAGCAAGAAGTGCCCTAGCTAATGGGGACAGCGGCCCGCACGCAAGCAGCCGAGCTCCTACAACGCGCAAGGGCAGCGGACGTGCCCTGTGGCACCATCGCAACTCGCTAACCAGGCTCCCAGTGGCCTCAACCCCAAGGGGCTCCTCATCGCCCCAAGTCACAGCAAGACAGCTCCTGCTACGCCCCCGCCACCCCTCACCAAGACTCGCCCCCGTCACCGCTAGCGGTAAACGCCGCGCTGCCCTCAGCGCCGTCGCCATCTTGTCGGGTCGCCCCGGCTCCGCCCACGGGGAGGGGCCTCCTCCGCACGCCCCGACGCGCCTCGCGGACGCGCTCGCCGGCACGAGGCCTGGCGTGCCGGGCGCCCGCTGCGAGTCCCGCGCCCGCCTCCCGGCCCCGCCCCAGCCGCGTGTGCCGACGGTACGGCGCAGGGACAACGCGCGGGGCTGCCCGTCCGCTGCGCGCCTAGAGCCAGCTCTGCGAGGCCGGGCGGAGCGCTGCGGGCGCGGGCAGGGCGACGCCTGCCACCCGCCCCTGAGTCCTTAAGCCCTGGCGCGGGTAGAAGGCGCTTTGCCCCAGGGGGGCGCGGGACAGCCCAGAGAACAAGCACCTGGCTAGGGCCTGGGGACACGCGAGGTGGCTCAGGTCCCGGGCTGGGCCGGACGCCCCTCCCTTCCCACCGCGGCCCGGATCCCGGCACACCTGGCGGGGGCGGGGGCTGGGGCGCGGCTGGGGCCGGCGTGGGGTCGCGGCGCATGCGCACGGGCCGCCGTGACCCGGCTGGGGAAGCCCTCCGCGGTGGCCATTTTGGCGGCGCCTCTCCGGCCTGCTCAGTTACCACGTGAGCCGCCGCCCGGGGCTCGGCGCGGCGCGGGGCAGCCCGGCGCGCAGACGGCGGCCCGGAGGGGGCCGGGCCCGCGGCCGGCGGGAGTGCGGCCGTTTGAGGGAGGGCAGACTGGGACGGGGGGGGTGGGGAGGCGGGGGCAGTAGTCAGACTCCGGCGGGGAGGCTCCCGGCAGCGGCGACCGAGCAGCGGGGACAGGACGCGGCCAGCCCCCCCACCCCCTTCCCCGGAGCCCTTCGGCGGTGCCTGAGCCAGCGGCGGAGAGGATGCCGTCGGTCAGCCTGCCGCCCAAGGAGAACGCGCTCTTCAAGCGCATCCTGGTGAGTGGCGGAGTGGGAGGCCCGGGCTCGGCCGCAGCGGGCCTCGGGCGGCGGGGGGGGGCAGACGGCGGGCCTGTCCCGTCTCCTTCCGCGGGCCGGCGGCTGAGCAGAGCTCCGGCGCGGCCTCGCGGGCCTGGCGCCACTGCCAGGGCCGCCGGCTCTTTCCTCCTGGGGCAGGCCGGGCCGAGGGGCGCCTGTCACCCGCGCCTTGTCCCGCCCAGGCGCGGCCCCGCGCGGCCGGCGGAGCTCCGGGGGCGGCCGTGTCTCCTCGCTCGCCCACACTGAGATGGTGCCCGCCAGGGGGACGGGCGGCCGTGGCCGAGTCCAAGGGCTGCCCTGTGCCTGGCGCTGGCCGCGGCGAGGCACTCGGCGGTTCCTTGAAAATACCCCTGTGGCGCTTCATTCATCAGTTTTGTGCCTGCAGCCACGCTACTGCTCAGCCGCCCTCCCTTGCTTTGCTACTTTTTTAAAAAATATTTTCCTAATAACTCGGGTTTTTGTAATAGACAGTGACCGGATTTATTGGTCAGTGAGGAAGATGGCTTTCAAAAGAGGAAGTGGAGAAGCACTAAGGTTTTTAAGTCTTTTATAAGCTTAACTTATAGCCAACTGTTGTTAAAGTTTGATTTTTCTGGGTGGGAACCAGCACATGGATGAAAGAAAGTACGGTTGAACTGAAGCAGTAAGCTTGGGATTTAGAATTATATTAGTCCAAATGCCACCAGAGCACGCACAACTAAATTATGTTTCAAGGAATTTGTTTCAGCTTGTTTGAGCTGTGGTGTTGCAGGAAGCTTGTGTTCCTAAGGTGTTGGAGTGAATTGGACATGACAAAATTACATTAGTGAGCAACTTTAGTAGAATTATCTAGAAGATTCTCCTATCTGGGTCAAGCACTACATTACTTTCTCTTTAAAAAAGTCGATTTTGTCTAAAAATCTCATGTCTTCTTTCAAAGGGGATTTGACCACTATTTTGGATCCTTTCAGAAGTCACAAGTAAGATGAGTACTGTAGTCTTCTTGGAGTAATAGCGCTCTTAGGGCTGTGTAAACCTCAGCCTCTTTAAGTTGGGGGATGTGTAAAATCTTGCATTGTTTCTATTCAAAATATTTTGGGAAAATGAGATAAATCTGTAGAGCTAGAAATCCCTATGTACAGATATCTCATCATGACACATGCACCGTCAGTTAAAGTTAAAAAGTAAAGCTTATTTCTGCTTCGAAAGATTCACTCCTGGTTGAGAGTTGGAAGGATCTTGCGCTAAGTGTCATTTTTTGGTGTTTTAGGAGCTGAGAAAGTGAGCTTTGTTGCTCACTCACCCATTTTCCTTTGCATTGAGGGTGGCTTGTGTGGTTACAAGACCAACTGCTTGACTAGAATTTTGGGGGTTTTTGGGCTTGATACATGGCTGTCTTGAGTATTAGTGTGGAGGGCAAGAACAAGGGAAGAATAAGAGTTTCTTTGAGGGAGATGCTGGCTCAACACATGGGAATTGAATAAAGCTTTTCAGTTTGGCTCAGGTCAGAAAAGAGGTGTGCTGCCATGTAAGCGCATTTCTGTAGACTGAAGCAATTTTAATTTTGTTCTCTTCCTTGTTTTAAACTGAAGAGCTTTAAGAAAAAGAGAAGAGTTTCGGATGCTGGATACGCTAAAAGTTCTTCTGGTGTTTTGATGCCTTCCTGTATCTTGCAGGGATGAGCCCATGATATGTAGCCTAGTATTAAGACCGCCCTGTGATTAAGTGCTTTTGTAATGCATGGTAAACAGAAAAGGCTTGAAGCTGGTTTTCATCACACTGAAAATCTGGCTAATGAACTGCTTGTCTGCCTTGTTACAGAT
Source organism: Colius striatus (assembly GCF_028858725.1). Taxonomy (NCBI): domain Eukaryota; kingdom Metazoa; phylum Chordata; class Aves; order Coliiformes; family Coliidae; genus Colius; species Colius striatus. Next base: position 32,120,383 of record NC_084761.1, read on the forward strand.
AATGACCCTACTCTGTGAGATTTTGATTATGTGTTTGTCTTGAATTAGCAAGTTTTCTTTTAGGAAGTCCTATTTATCAATACAAGCCCAAACAAACATTACTTTCCTGCTCCTGGGCCTTCACTCCACCTCATTCTTACCACAGCCTCTCCTCCATCTACGCCTTCTTTTCAGGAGAGTGTAACCCTTTATTATGCCATGTCCTCTGCCACCTCTTCCCTTGGCACATGGCTGACTGAACAGCAGTGAGAGGAGTGTGAGTCCACCTGGGCAGCCGGCTTCACGGCGGGGCCTCTGAGCACTGGGCCAGCTAATAAGGTGGTCTGATTGTCTGGCACTGGGTCAGCACATGCTGTCTCCTGGTGAGTGCAGACTATGGAGTTTTTCTGTTGAGCATGCGTGGATGAGATATCTCTCTTTTCAGCAGATGCTTTGGGAAGCAGCCCAAGTGGTACTGAAAGGATACGTTACCCTTCAAATAGATAATTTGATATACAGTCTGTTTACAGAAATGTAAAAATCATTCAGATTGTGATTTCCATGAAGGTAGTAAACAGAAGTGTTAAGTAGGTAACAGCCTTGTATTTTTAAGAAGCAAACTAATTTTTGCCTGTATCTTTAGTTCTTGAGGTGTCATTTCTTTGCCATTTTTAGGAAGCATGACCATAACACAAACCTTAAATTTTAAGGTCTACACCGAGCTACCCAGCTTTCCATTCAGAAAGGCAATAATTAGCTGTATGAATTTGGGGATTTCTTGGGTTTTTCTTGTTTTGTAATAAACTTCTCGCACAGTCAGTAAATTTATTTTGCATATGGATTTGCTTGCAAGCCAGCATTTCCACTTAACTGACAAATTCTGAGTTCAGAAGCGTGTGCACTTTGCCTTTGCATGTTGCAACACACTAACTAGGCTAACCTCCTGTAGTCACTCTACAGGTATGTGAAGGTTCTAATAGAACACATTGGTCCATTTGAAAGGTATTTTTCAGTTTAGTGTTCCTGTAGTACACAGGGAAGGGGATCTGCATGATTAGTTTGAATTAAAAAACACCTATAGGATTAATGATCAATGTTCTGCCTAATTTTGCGTTTTCATTAAATAGAGTGTTTCTAGTCTATATTGTTCTTGTAGTTTTAAGTATTTGCTGTTAAGCCTGGTATTCCTGTTCTTCTGTGGGATTTAGAAGAAAAGTGGATCTCTACATTTTTCCCCTTTTTTTTGATACATTTGGACATCTAAAACTGAGTCTGTGTCTTCTGGACACAGGGTAGTCTCTATGCAATCCAGAGATTACTTGAAAAGAATTCAGGTGGAGGGAGAGGAAAAAGTAGAATAGCAAGCACAGGAGTCGAAGGAATGGAAAAGTTGAGTTTTTGTTATCCAGAAGGCTGGATGCAGTAAGAAGTAATGGAAAAAGCAGTTTACTTCTTTGCCCTTCTACCTCATACTAGCAAGTGCAAGACTAGTAAAGATTGATTTATTTTTATTTTTAAATAATTAAATATAACTCATGAATATTCCTGTAATTTTGCCAAATTATTCAGCCACTGAACCTGGCCAGATAAAATTAATCAAGTGTGTTCAGTTTTATGTCACAAATCCCAAAGCAAATAATTCAATTAACTTTTTTTTGGATGTAGAAGTTAGATATATTGAAAATCTATTGAAGAAATATTCTATATAAAGCTATTGGAAGTGGCGTGTTATGTGGGATAGTAGAAGACAGCATTATTGGAGTCATGCTGTTCGGTGAGGTAAGGTGCAAACACTTCTCACTATTGCTAGTGACTTTAGTCTCTAGTTGAATATGGTTTGGGAAGGGTGAAAAAAGTAATTTTTGATGCAAACAAACAGTTCAAGTGAGGAACTGTGTTCAGGCATCTAAATCGTTTTGATCATTTATAACTCTAATACACTGGAGAAGCAGGATACTGAAGAAGTAAGATGCCATGCTGGTCTGGGCTCATTTGTATTAATTGCACTGTATGCAGAGCATAGTTTCTTCAGTACTGGATGTCTTCATGACATCTAGAGAGCCATGCATATGTCATCTCTGTGTCAGTTGCCTTATGTGGTAGCTGGACTTGATTAGGCATGGCCAGAGCCTGTGTCCTTCCAGTGGGACATTACAATAACCGACATGTTGCTGCAAGAGAGAATTTGAATTTCATCTTTAGTTAGTCATTTCTGTGGAAGCACTGCTGATATTCTCCGTTTTCATACTGGCTTTGATAAGTGTTCTCCTAGAAGGTATAGGAACTTCCTAATGATAAAAAAAGCCTGTTGAATGGCATCTCTTAAATGTCTGTGCTGTAAATATGCCAATTCCCTCCTGCTGGGCCATCTTCCTGTTTCTTCATTCCAGAATCTACTCCCAGTTCCTCCACTTTCAAACTAGACAAACCTGTGCTTCTCCTTCACCAATAATCTCACCAGTGCCAGTGTTTTTGAAATAATGTTCTGTCTCATAGAAGTTCAGGTGCTGACTTTAAGGTTGCTGAGGTGGCAGACTTCAAGATCTCCGCTTAAGTGATCTTGGCTCAAGATTAAAGACCGATTTCCAGAATTTCACTTTTATCAGCAACCAAATAAATTAGCACATTTTGTAGGCAATTATTGTTGCATTTGCATGACTGTACAATCCACTAGAGTTTCAACACATACTATCTCATCTGAAACATGGAATTGTTAATGAGACTTTTCCAATATCTTTGTAGTTGAGACATCAATCACTTGTTTTTCCTTTGCCAAAAGGCATACCCTGCTTGACTTTGCCAAAAGTAGTAGGAAAAATTATGTTTTGGTTGAAACATTGGAATAGAAGTAGAGTACAGAGCCTCTGCTTTAAGCAGAGTGACTGATTGAGTTTTTCAGAAATATTTAACAAATGTGCTAGTGAAATCATTACTATTTGAGACTCTAGGATACCATTAAGGTATCACTTAAGCAATACTGCTATTAGGCCATTTGTTGTCAACAGGACTATCAGAAATTGTAGAAACAGGATTCTCTGCTGTAAATTTCTGAGGAGCTGCTTTATTTTGTTCCTTACCTGTTTTAGTTGTGAAAACAAAAGACTTACTAATGGAAACACATCCTAATTTCTTCACAATTGTAAGATCATAAGCAGTCTTATGTTGTTATGCCTATAGATACTCTTAGCTGAATGCAAAGTGATTTCTGTAATGGTCTGAAAGTGATTTTATTTGAGGTGATGGTTTTAATCTTTCTTATATGGTACTACCCTTTATTTTGTTTAGAATATGATCAAGTTGTGCTTATTCCTGTTTTTCAAAGGGTTTCTTAATGAGTTTTTGCTGATTGCACTTTCTAGGCATTTCAAGTTGAAATCTCTTGTCCACAGCAGCACTGTGTCAGTGCAGCAACAGTGGTGATAAGGAGTTACATCTTTTCTCATTTTGTTGATAAGAAATTTAGAGAAAATGAACAATTATTCCTTACCACTCTTAAAACTGAAGCCAATGGGACTTGTAACAAGGATTTCTGATACCAGACAGTAAAGTTAGCAACCATGTAATGTTGAACAACAACTTATCTTACTGGACACATTTAATTATTTCAGAGTGGCTCAATGCTACAATGCACCGCCTCACATACTGAAAAAAAGCAAAGAGTGCTTTGGACAAAATACATGGGTAGAAATTGTCAGTAGCCTTGCCCCATGTCTTGAGATACAGCTGAGTTGGAATGTCCATGTAAGTCCAGAACAACTTGTTGAGTGGGCCCCTTTACTCCTTTTCATGATGTATTGAAGTTTGAATTGATTTACTTTGTTGTTCCAGATGATAGTTAAAATCCACATATATCTTATGCATATGGTATTTCTTGTGAGGTACAATCAGTTTTATGCTAAATTCAGAGGTGAAGCCTTAACATGGGAGTTGCAGGGTAATGGACTGAAGTCAGCTCATTTTAACTGGCATGGCCAAGTTAATGATAATTCTCCCCAAGGAGGAGAGATTAATATAAGTGAGTAATGACCAAGACAAAATAATGCCTTTTCAGCAAGCAGCTTGCTTCAGGGAGTTGGGGTTTCTAGTTTTATGTCTAGAAGAGCTGTAACTATTTGTCAGCAGCTGTTTCCTGCTGTATTTTGTCAAAGACGGGAATGACAGCAATTCAGAAGAATAGATGTAGCATTAATTTTCTCTTTTTTTGTTCTGCTTCGGAATTAAATGAAAAAATACAGATATTTCTTATGTTCTTCCTAGCTAATTTCAATTTGAACTTGTTCTGTTCCTCTGGTTATATTCTTTTAAGCAATGCTAGTTCTGAAGATACTGATCACTTCTAAAAAAATTAAACGACTACTGAAGTCATTTTTTATACAGAAGAATTCTGTTCATTAATACCACAGAGTTTCTCAGCATTAACATATATGTAAGGTTTGTGTGGGGTTTAAGTCCTCGAGTTTATACGTCTTGTATTTGTCATGAAACTAAATCAGCATAGTGGAAGCTTTTGCTTGGAGCTTTGAGCTGTTTGATAAGGTTAGTGCTCAGAAGACCCACTAATTCATGATGAGTAGCTGCTCCTAATGCTTCCAGCTTTCAGAATCTTCTTTTCTACTTGTAGCTTGAATTAGTGCACCTAGTGATTTGACCTGATCACTAGTTAGAGAGAGAGTAACTATGCTTAGAAGCCAGCCTTGAGCTGTGCAGCATCTGGACTCACTATGTTTTAAATCACAGCATCTGAACTGTGCTGGAGGGAAACAGGTAGCATCTAAGTGGCACACATGCATATCATGCATTTTAAGTCCACACCTTGGCTAATGCAGAGGCTGAGTATGCTAACATGTTTGCTGCTGCCAGAGGTCTCACGGCATTATAGTTGCCAACATTTCCCTGTGCCACTGCAAGTCTGTGTGTTCATGGCTACTGCTGGGAAAAACTACAGAGCCCCCTAAGGAGCTCACTGCTGTTGTTGGAAGCATTTGTCTGCCTTGGTTGTTTTAAAGCCTCACAAACTCCCAGAGAAGAGTACAGCAGGGTGTTGAAACCCTGAATTGTTCTGGCAGAGCTGCCCGTTCTCCATCCTGTTTTTTCCTGGTGTCTTTCAAATGCGAGTAAAAATTTACCTGTGCTTATGTGTAGGTCAATTGTCCTATCTAGTAACTCTTGTATGTGATGGGGAGTAGTCTGCAATATATTACCTCTTACAGTGACTCAGGCTATATCACCTGCTGAGGAAGAGAGGCTGAGTACAGTGGACTAGAGATGAGAAGTTCGATTTTCATCTCCGTAGTCTCTTGGGGCTGAATCCATTTTTTTGTAGTCATTTGGTGAAGAAAATCATATTCTTTGGCTAATCTGTTGCAGCATTGACTAAATTAGGATGCTTGTTTTAATGAAGTTACTGTCAGTGAGAAGGGATTTCTGGTGGGTTTTTTGGTTTATTTTTTGTGTTTGTGTTTTTTTAAGTACTCAAGTTTGTGTTCAATCAATTCTCAGTTATGGGAGTTTAAAAAATTGGTGTTAAGTCAGAGTGCAACCTGGAAAAATACGTACTCTTAAATTAAGAGAAAACAGTTAAAAGTTCTTCATACTGTTTTTTGCAAAATTCTGCCTTTTTAACAGAAATTGCAATTGGTACTGTTCCAGTTCAAAAAGCATAATGATTGGGAATGTGATCCACATACCTAGGTCTGCCATATCCTTTTTATTCTCACCCCAGTCTTTATTATAACTACCTGTGCTGGTCCAAGAAACAAAAGTCAGTAACACCCCTATGCCCACATTTGTGAGCTTGGTGGGCTTTGCTTTAATACTTGTCCTTGGGGAAAAACCTCTAGTTTTGCATACTTCTAGGTAAGAAGACACAAGGTAGCTTCTCCTTGATGTTGTTCTCCTATGGTTATCTTCAGCTTCCTCATGAAGTACTTTCAGGTCTGCTTCCTATCAGTTTTATCAGCTGCAAAATCCAGCCTGGTCAAACTCTTTAATTTTCTACTCTGTGGACCTTTTTTTTTTTTCTACTACTCCAAAAACGCTCTTGAATCAGCCAAGTTGGACATACACATCTTCTCAAGTGTCCCTGCTAGAAAGGCAATTTTCTACTTTATGTGTTGTCATCTAGGTAATTCTTTTCTTCAGTTGGGGTATACCTGATGGCAGTGTAGATTCACTGTGCTGTGAAGCTTCTAGGAAGACCCATGGTAGCTCCTGGGATTATACTGAGTTAGGGCTATTGTTAGTGACTTTAATTGTTAGGCTGTTGTTAGGGCACTTTAATCCATGTTGTGGTGATTATAAAATATTTTACAACGACCAACTTTAAGTTGAGATGGCTATGAACTTATTAGTTGTTAAATACATGGCAAGACATGAAGACTGTTTTGTGATCAGGAGTGTTTGCACTTCTGGAAGTTAATATGTGCAAAACACCCATGTGTAATGTCAGAATCTGGTCTGCCATGTGCTATGTGTTTGATGCCGATACATAATCTGCACATCAAAATGTTACACTAGACTATTATTGCTTTCTAGTTGGAAACATATGTACTTAACCATTAAAAAGTGTTTTGAGAAGGAATACATCAGATTTCTGTAAGATTTCTGAGCTATGCTTGCAAAAATGTATTTGCTTATACAGTATATAAAGAAAGCAATGCTGAATTAAGTTTGTGTAAAAGTCATTTCTATACTGTTGTCAGCAACCCCTAGGAATGAAAATATAATCAGTAGTATGGCCCTTGTATATAACCTTGTGAGTAACCAGAGGAGTTGATTAAGGATCCACATCGGTCTTATTTGTTGGCTCTAAGTGTAATAGTAAGAATTAGAAAGTAGATAAACTAGAGAGGGAAGATTCAAAACTGGAGAACTGCAGGGTGGCAGGGGCGGGGGGAACAAACTCCATCTCGCAGTTAGCTGTCTAGATGTAGGTAAGATGTAAATGGTGAAGTCTTTCCACCTCTCTTTATGGCAGCCATCAAGGAAGAAATGCAGAGGAGTTCAATCACGCTTGGCATGCTGATCCATGTGTACATATAAGACATCTGCTAGCCATAGGCTGATTGTACACAGATGTACTAATACAGTTTAGGAATCAAACACCAGAACGTGAGCCCTCCTTACACCTCAGACTTGAGATTCTTAAGAATATGGGCTAGCTTTGTTCCTTGTAATTTCACTGTTAGTCTCTGACTAGTAATTGCCATGCATTCAAAGACATTGAATAAATATCTGGTGTGGGGGGAGCAATGCAAATGCAAGTTCTCTCCTACCTGATACGATCTTAAGTGATTTTTGAGGGACTTGTACTCTATCCGCCTCATGTTATTAATTCTTTGTAGAGATTTTTTAAAGCAGGTGCTATTTCCTTGCTATAGAGAGAAATAGTTAAGGGGTATAAAAAAATATCTTGATATATTTGGAGTATAAAAAAATACCGAAGTTTGTACCAGCTGTGGTGGCATATGCTGAATTCCTGACTCCTTTCTCTCTCATTCACACTTTTATTTAAGCTTCTTGGTCCATAGCCTCTTTGGAGAAGAAAATGAGTAGCATATGCGTCCTTTCAAGTAGTGAAATCTCAGTGAGGCTGTTGGACCCACTTTGTTGATACAGTTTCCTCTTCTTTTCCCAGGAAGACTGTGAGATGACCTCAATTTCATTTGTTTGTTTCCTTCCACTGTCAAAACGTACAATGTATACATAGAATAAGGAAACTCATAAAATGACACAATTTGAAATGTTTCCATTGACAGAATGAAATAGGCTTGAAGTATTAATGTGAGAGGTTTGAGAAATTATATATGGAAAATCACTCTGACTTATCTTGATTTAGAAACACCTGATGTTATATATGCAGCTATGACTAGTTCTTAGTTTGGTACTTCAGGTGATACAAGTACCATAATCAGTTCCTGGTAGTTTATTGGTCCTATGCAGTGTTCTCTGGGTTGATGGGAACCTTTCCACATATATACGTAGAGAAAACCTCATAAACTTTTCATCCCTGCAGCCTAAAGGGACAGTTTGTTACATTCTTCTCTAAATTTTTATTCTGTTGTAAAGTACCATGCACCCTAAGTTCTGTATTATTCTGAGAAAAATGTATGTATTTCCTGTCTTTTGCATATATACCATCTTGGCTGACTTTCCTTCGTCTTCAAGGTGAAAGACTGACTGGTTGTTAGTGTATGTAAAGTGGAACTGTTTAGAGATAAGATTTCATCTTCATAGCCAGCGTCTCAGCAGCTGTACTTACAGGCAAATTGTAAAACCCTAAAGTAGCCCTTCTGCTTGTGACAGTGCCTCAGTTACGCTGGAGGCACGTTCTGAAGTTCCTGTTCTGAAGTTCCTGTGGCGGCACTGCTTTTGTGACAGGTTTTGCTGCTTTCACGCCTACTTAGATGGGAACAAATGGTGGCTGTGCTTTCAGGGAGGAGGCCTGTGCGGTAACTTCTATGACTGATGATTTCAATTAAAAAAAAAAAAAAAAAAGGCTTGATCCTGTAATGTCACTGGTAAGCTCTCTGTCAGCTCTGACCAGTGATGGCTCATTAAGGTGACTCAGCCAACTGTTTGAAAGCAGGTGATGACTAAAAGGTGTAAATAATAACCTTGTAAAATGTCGTCTTGTTAAAAAAAGAGGACGCATGTACACATTTCCTCTTACCTAACCCTTAATCTTCCTTTGCTAGGTGGTTGCCCTGCAACTTTTCCTGTCCTTGGTGATGAGGTAACTTGTGTTTTGGAAGTGTTCAAAGTGAAGGTTGGACAGGGCTTTGAGCAGCTGTGATGTAGTGGAATATGTCCCTACCCATGGTGGAGATGTTGGACTAGAGGATTTTTATAGATCCTTTCCAGTCCAAACCATTCTTCCATTCTTTTGTTGATACCTTCCTCTTTGAGTCTCTTTTAATGTTGGATGCTCTCTCTGAGCAACTTCCTTCTCTTTCTTTTATTGTTCTTCATTCCCCTTATCCTTTTGACATCCTTTGAAGTCCTTGTTTTCTGATGCCTCTTGCTCTTCAGCCTTGATATTTCAGCTGTATGACTTCAGTACTTGGAAAATAATACATCCACTTAGTGGTCTACCAGTTTTTTATACTCTTGAAGTTTATTGCTGGTGTTTCCACCTCTATTTTGGGAAAGGAAAGTAGATACTGAACTTTTTATGATGCAAAAGCAACACAAGGCAGAGAAGTCGTAGTAGATACACTATTTTCTTTTTAAAGCATTTCCATAAGTTTTAAAAGTTTGCAGACCTTTCTGCTTGTTGGGAAGACCTGTTGGGTCTGCTTCTCCTGACTTTTTTTTTAATGGGAGTGCTTAGAGGGTAAGTGGTGGCCCTATATTCTTATAAATGCTGTTGCATAATTTGAAGCAGCATGAGGAAAGATGGAAACCTGAACAACAGCTTATTTAGGAGAGATCGAAAACTGTTGTCTGTATACCATTTTACTCTCTTGTCAGCCACCCTGCCACCAGAAATGGTCAACTAGAGTCAGCAAATTGCTGTTAGGAATGTTTTCCTATGATTTGGGTCTTTGCTCCAGCAGTCTGTTTCTTTTATATTCAAGTAGGGACATTGGTATTAAAATGAAACCAAAGAAATGCCTAGCATTTGATTAGGTGAGTTAGTGTATGAATTGGTGTTTACAACATTACTTTTTCATCCTTTGGCTTCTATTTAAAGGTCTAACTTGGGGAGTAGATTCACAAGTTAAATACTAAAACTGATTTAAAAATTCTTTCCATATGCTGTTCTACATTGCTTTCGCCTTGCTTAATGAAAAGTGATTCAAGCATAAGCAAAACATTAGAATTGAGTTTAATAAAACTAGGAATGTAAAATAATGTTTTGATTTCTAGTATGACAAGATAATGTTAAGTATGTACCAGTTTTGAAAGTTTGGACGTATATGAGGTACATGCGGCATTCAATTTGATGGTAAGAGGTTACTTTCAGAGATAGTTTAAGCCAAGTTCCAATGAAGTAATTTTCTTTCTTGCTTGTGTGGTTGTTGGAGGTTGTCTTAGGGTGTTTCAGTGAAAGGTAATTGAGCCAAAGTGAGTTGAGTGCTGACCAAGATATGTTATGATGTAAGGTTTGCTTATATTGAAGAGAAGTTAAATGTCTGTGGGCACTTAGTGCTTACTGTGGTATCTTAGAAATTACTGTATGATAATATGTCTCTAGTTATACATTTAAATGTGTGTTCTTACATACACTGTTTTATTCTGGTAATTGAAAGATTTTTTTTTTTAATCACAGCTCATTAAATAGTTCATTAAAATATTGGCACTGAAGCTTAATTTTGAAAATGCAGAAATACTTTCACTCTAGATTTTTTTTTTTTACTATACTCTGCTCTTCTTCAACAGAGGTGTTACGAACATAAGCAGTATAGAAATGGGCTGAAGTTCTGTAAACAGATCCTTTCTAACCCAAAGTTTGCGGAACATGGAGGTAAGTTTTCAAACAGCACATGCTCTCTTTTTTCCCATCTATTTTAGCATAGAGTAATAATTTTGTAATGTAAAAGTAAGTTTTATACTTGGAGCACTTGATTGTTAACCTTTTGCCCTTAAACCTTACTAACCATCTAGAAACCTGCACCACGTTAAGTACTTAATGTTGATAAGGTTTTTAATTTTAAAGACTGATCTTACCTGTAGCCAGTCAGCATCGCTTGCCATTCCTTCTGTTTATGCTGCAAGTCTAATGTTCATTATAGTATGGTGCAAGTTTCTTAATACAAGTATGTATTGTTTAAATCACTTCTCAGGGGAAATTGTTATTCACTCATGCAGAAGTGAAAGACAAATGGAAGAGATTTGATGTTGTTCAGCACTGTATGTCTGTTAGCTCTGTTGTCTACTTCTTTTTTTGAAGGAGTAGTCTTATTCTAAAGGAAAAGGTGTTCCTTGCTGTATTGGTAATCGGCTTGTAACACTGACTTGAGAGATTCTTTTCATTGTCCAGAAATGTTTGGTTTTTTCTTTGCCAGCTACTTTGGCATGGGTGGATATATTTTAAGTCCATATTGTGAATAAATACTTGAATAGTTATAATGCTCTTTTACAGTAAAACAAAAAACAACCCCTCTCCAAAATGTTTATAGAGCAGATGGTTTTAGTGCCTTTAAAATAAGATACTGCTTCCCTTTTTGGTGAAAGTAATGCATAAAGTTTATTGTTGTGCTTGATGTACTTAAGTGAATAATCTCCAATTATAGCTCTCCATGTGAAAAAAGAATGCAAAATTTTGATGCTGACAACTCAATCTAAATTTGCATTCATACTATATTTACAGTTGCTATGTTAAGCCAAGAAACCTATGAAAACGAGTAACTGATACTTAATTTCTTCTTTTTTTTTTCTTTGCCAAGAAACCTTGGCAATGAAAGGACTAACATTAAACTGTCTAGGGAAGAAAGAGGAAGCTTATGAACTTGTGCGTAGAGGCCTAAGGAATGACTTGAAGAGTCATGTCTGTATCCTTTTCAAAACAGAGCTTTTTGCGTATGAATGGAAAAGGCTTATTTCTGCAACTACTTGATTTATAGAATAGCAACAAAAACCAGTACCATTAGGCATCAAAATGGAAGTTTAGAATTTTGAATTTTCTTTCAAATACATAAAAATATTTGATCCAAAGAGCAGGCACTTTGCAGTGACCCTTGCAGCTACAGTTGGTTCAAATATTATTCTGGTTTGCATTGTTGTGGGGTTTTTTCAGTCATTAAGCTGCAACTCCAAACTTATGCTGGGCTGAACCAGGTATTTAAGCATGTGATTTGCTTTAAAAAGATTGGTTGTTACCATTACATTGATAAAGACTTGTCATATACGTAGAATGCAGGAAGTGCAGGCACTTCAGTTCTCTATAAAATAAGCACTGTGTTTGAGTAAGCCTGATAGACTTTTCAGAGATTCCATTACTGTATTTCCTCCCCAGTACACAAAAAGTACAGTTTACAGCATATGGACCCTGTACATATTGGCAAACCATTCTGTCTTCAATCTGCATGCAGTTTCTTTGTACAGCTGAGGAAAGGAATTGTAGTAGTGTTACTGTCCATTTATAAAACATCTTAAGAAACTTTTATGGACTGTTCTGTCACTGCCATGTTGGAGCTGTTTTCTCCCTGTTCAAATTTATAGAATCCTTAACAGAGTTTTCCAGGTTGGCATGTCTATGGCCTTCTTCAGAGGTCAGACAAGAAGTATGACGAAGCTATCAAATGCTATAGAAATGCACTGAAATGGGACAAGGACAATCTTCAAATCTTGAGAGATCTTTCTCTGCTACAGATTCAAATGAGGGATCTTGAAGGTTACAGGGTAAGTATACATTTGTTATCGTCTTCTAGGGAACTACAGTGAAGGTAGCAAGTTGCTTTGACAGATGAAAAAACATACAAAGGTAGATCCAGAGTGTTAAAACAATTGCTACTCAGTACTTGAATAAAGTAAAAGCAGACATGCTACTGAATAATTCCTATAAAGTATTCAGATCTAATGTCATAGTAAATGGTGGTTCTTCATCTCAGTGCAGAATTGTGTAGGGTTTTTTAATGCTAGTGTAGACAATCCAAGTGTAGACAATCCCCAATTTTTCTTATTTTCTTGCAAGGATTCCCACAGGTAAAAGGCAGTGTGTTCAGAAGATAACTGTTGCTCAGGCAAAGGAGTTTCTGGTTTTTTAGTAACTTTTTACAATATATCACTCGCTGACCACCATTTTTTTTATTTGGCAGTGGGTAACAATATGCTGCATGAAACAACATGTTTTCCTTCCCAGCTAACCAGGGCATTAGTGACAGCTCCTTTGAGTCCAAAGTTCTCCTTAGGTTTCATGTGAGGTGTAAGTTGGTGAATCAGAACTCTTGTATACTCCTCCTCTTTCTTGATTTAATACTCAAAATGTTTAGATTACAGTCTTATTTTCTTCTGATTATTTTGTAGTTAAACTGAATGCAGTTTGGTAACTTAGGTGGGAACCCTGTATTTGGCTGTTACTTCAGCACCCAGTTATTTGCTGCATTGTGTCAGTTGATTTGGGAGATGCTGTTTCATGCTAAGCAACGGTTATGAGGTGCTTGTGTTATAGCTGTGATACTGCTGTAAAGAAGAATACAGACTCTGTTGTCCTCCTTACAAATGGTACTCCTAATGTAGCTAGATTTTTTTTTTCCTGTCTTCTGAGATGAGATGATGTCTGGCTTTCCAATACCTTTATTTTTTTAAGTAGCAGCTCCTGTTTAGTATGCATATTGCAGAGATGTTTATATGGTTCTGGCTAAGTCTTAATTGCTGCCCATGATCAATGTATGACTCACTTAGGATTAGACGGAACAATGACTAGAAGATTTGTTTGTTACAGTGAGCACCCGAAGTATTTGTAAATCAAATATTAATTGAAAAACACACCTTTAGTTCCTCCTAAATTATGTTCTTTAATGCCTGGAAACTTTGTTCTTCAGCTAACATAAACTGATGTCATAAGGAATTCATTCCTTTTCTCTGGAAAAAAGCTTTGAGATAAGTTGGGATTGTTAAAACACATTAGTTGGTCTCTTGGTAGATGGTTTCCTTTTCAAGTTAAGATAATGTCAGTATGCCAAGTTCTGTTCTTGGACAATGTGAAACTGCTAGCTAACGTAGGTCCTCAGTGAACAGGACACTTTAATCACTGGCTTTTTCATGGTAGTAATTTAGAAATTTGACTTCTCTTGCTGAGCCAAGGTAGTATAAACTTAGCATAGATACCAAAAATTGTTTGCAAATATATGTTTAAATGTGATTACAAATGTATAGTTGATACAAGTAATAGATGGTTATAAAATGTACTCAGGATTAAATATTCACATGCTTAGAAACCAGTTGTTCATGACTGATCATGTGCTAGTTCCTGAAGAATCTTAATTTACTCAGTAAACCCAGGGATAAAGTTGTGTTTGGTTTGTTGTCCTTTGCTTTAAGTTCCACCCTCTCCTACTTGATTGTGATCTTCATTCTAATCAAACTGTTGTAATCAGTTTTAGTTCTTTGTTAACCACGACTTCTGACTGGACTTTTTTTGGTAGGTAGTAATCTTTTTCCTTTCAGACTCCTGAAAGTAATTTAAAATAATTTTTTTTTCCCTCAGAATAAAACAGCACTATTCCAAGAAAATCTGTTGCACCTTCCAGCTGTAATTATCTTCTTGCCAAAGAATAAGGATGCACTTGCATGACCTGTTTTGCCTAACAACACTTGAAATTATTTAATACATATGTACTTCCAAAGTGAATTTGAAACACTAGTATGTAGTAAATGTTCGTGCAACTCAAACCGAAATATCAGAATTGCATTCTGTTCGTAAGTGGTAGGACAGGAAAAGCATGTGTCATACATTAACAAAGTTAGTCTGACTCATCAGTGTTCAATTGGGCATTATGTGTTATTTCGTTTGAGGATTCTTGAGTTTTATTCATTTGAGACTGTTGCAATGTTTTAAAGTCTTTTTTTTTTTCTCTTGGTTCAAAGATTTACATTTAGAAAACTCCTTTTTAGTAATGTTGCTAGACTACTGAAGACATAGTATTGTCTAATGGATTCTACAGTGCATCAGAATAAAGTCAGAAAAATTAGTAGCAACTTTTTTTCAGGAAACAAGATACCAGTTGCTTCAGCTCCGACCTGCACAGCGAGCGTCATGGATTGGTTATGCTATTGCTTACCATCTGCTGGAAGACTATGAAATGGCAGCAAAAATTTTAGAGGAATTTAGGAAGACACAGCAGGTAAGAGGAAAAAAAATTAAATTCCTGTATGGATTGCTGCTTAAACTGAAAATAAAACACTACTTCCTTGTATACTGTAAGAACTTTATTCAGTTTGTTTATTTAAATGAATTAAATCCTAAATATGTTCTAGAAGGCTGGGCTTTCTCATGAGTCTTTGTGTCTCACATAGACATCACCTGATAAAGTGGACTATGAGTACAGTGAACTACTGCTTTATCAAAATCAAGTTCTCCGGGAGGCAGGACTACATAAAGAAGCTTTGGAGCATCTTTGTACCTATGAGAAGCAGATCTGTGATAAACTAGCCGTTGAAGAAACTAAAGGTAATTATTTCTTGAAGGTACATTTAAACAGTATAGAATGGAAGGCCTATATTGTCAGCTTTTCCCATCTTTTAAAACTTCATCTTCGGTTTGGTTTTAGACTGATTTATTTAATTCTCCTGTGGTAAATGACTGCTTGTCTTGCAGCTAGTTGGTCTGTCTTACTTCTCCCAGATTGAGAAGACATCAATAGAGTACAGACATACTGTTCTGCAACTTGGGAGCTGATGAGCATTTCAGACAGATGATGCTGTCTTGATTTCCCGAAATGCATGAGTCTGAGTACACTACCCAAATAGCTATTATAGTTTTGATAATGGTCATGACAGGGTGACTGCTTGCTGAGAGGGCAGAATCAACTTTGGCAAAGTAGAAGGCTTTTAATTATACTGATCTCTCTTGCAGTGTATGGAAATAGGCTCTTTAGCCGGGGTTCTGTTATTGAATTATTATATCCTGGCATGTAATGTTTTAATAGAGCGATATAATACTGTTACATTCCATAACTAGAGTTGCAGTGAAAGAAATAGAAGTTCATTCTTACAGCTGTATTATCAGGTACCCTTTTTCAAAGTATTGTAGTTGATGCTTGTACAATCCTTCTGGAAAATTTACAGTACCTTCAATAGACTGGAAGAAAGATAAATACTTTTTTTATATATATATATTTTCACATTGATGTTGTAACTGTCTTCCTATTCCTGCTAATGGTAATCTCATTGTCTGGGAAAAAAAGAACCTAGGAATTGAGTAGTGACAGCATCATGGAAGATGTGTGGTACTTCCTCAGCAAAAATGATTGTAGGCAACTCGTCATGCTTGCTGAAGACATTTGTTTTGCATATAAATGGAATAGGTGTAGGGATTATCACAGACCATTTTCTCAGATGTAGTAGGAGGTTTAGTTTTGGGGATGGGAGTCTTTTTTTTTTCTTTTTTGTCTTTTTTTTTTCCTTCATGACTTACCTTTTATCTGAAAGGTCCTTTGTACTGTATATTCTTAATGGTTTTGCTGAAAGTCTGAGACTGGTACTGAAATAGGATTTTCAAATAGGACTTCTCAAAAACCCCCAAACAAAACACAACACTTTCTAGCAAGTTAACAAAAAAAGGATAGAAATACTCTTTGCTGCCTGTGCATTTTCAACAGGGTACAACTGATCATCTCTTTGGGGCACAGCTCCTGTTGTTAGGCCAGACTTAGCTGCTCTATGTACTACGGACAAGCCTGATAATAAATGAGTGCTGGCTACGAATTTTAAGTGCATGTGCAAAAGCCGTGGATGAAATACAATGGAGAAACACTGAAAATCTTATTGGCATTTGCCACCATTAGATAAAAATGACAAATTTGTCTCTCTGAGGTGAAAATTAAGTTTGTTTTCCAGATTCTGTCATTCTCAGTGAGTGAACTATTGATAATTTGATACAATCTTTCAATGCCTAACATTTGCCAGGGGTAGATTTGTAAAATATGGTTCCCTGTTGTGAGATGAGAAATTGACTTTTGTTCAAACTCCACCATCATCAAAGATGTGTTATACAGTTGGTAGATCAAGACTTCAAACAGCTGTGTCTTGTAATTGAGGTATCATTAAAAGGAAAATTGTTTGCAAAATCTTGATAATTCATTAATCATATCAGTAGCTACATTTAAAACATTGAACTTAGTTTTATGAAATACCAGAGTGGAGCTTTGAAATTTCAATTTGTTTTTCCAAGATATATACGTTAAATACTGTGTACTGGTTTTAGTTGCTTTCTGTAATAAAAAAATGCACATAAAGTTACCAATCACTTTGTTGAGAAAAAAAAGTATGTTTTGCTTTTATCATTGATTTTTGAGTAAATTTCAAGAGTTACTGGATTAGTTGTAGCATCCCGTTGTAGTTGCACCTATTGTCAGTGTAAAAGCATATCTGTCAGCTAGTTTGTGATGCCAACGTGGTAGTTTATTCTAAGAAATCAGAATCTACATGGACTTAAGGATTATCTGATCTTTTACTGTAGAGTGATAAATATTCCAATGTTTCAGTATCTTGTTACCTTGATTTAAAATTTCTTTGATTTCACACAGGAGAACTCTTGCTTCAGCTTGGCAGACTTGACGAAGCAGTTGAAGTCTACAAAGGACTGCAAGAAAGAAATCCTGAGAACTGGGCCTACTACAAAGGCCTAGAAAAGGCACTTAAACCAGGTAATGATTTGATACATTGTGGTACCTAAGCGGTTTCCGCTTATTTGGAATTTTTATATATATCAAAAACTTGTATTGCATTAAGTGGTAAACCAGTTCTTTAAACACATACCTACTTCAGTTTTGCTGTTTAGTCAATAGTGTGTACATATTGTCATTAAGTGTTGCGGGGTTTTTCAGTTGGTTGGCTTTTTGTTTCCAGAAAGGCTGGAATTTTTTCTTGTAGCGTTGCCACCCTGTCTTATTTGAAACTGAA
The DNA here is from genome assembly GCF_028858725.1 of Colius striatus. Lineage (NCBI taxonomy): Eukaryota > Metazoa > Chordata > Aves > Coliiformes > Coliidae > Colius > Colius striatus. Next base: position 32,137,930 of record NC_084761.1, read on the forward strand.
ACAACAAAGTGCGGTAACCTTTGTGCATGGCTGAAAGAATGGTTATTTCTTAGAAAACAATTTTAATTTTCTTTTTTTTACTGTGTGTTAGCAGAATCTTAAGCTGTAGGTAATATAAGTTTTTGGTAAAACAGACATGATTCTCCTGAATTGTTTTCTTTGTTGAAGATTTTAGCAAAGTGCCAAGTCAGGAACTCTTTAAGATGAGATAAGCAAGTGATCTTCCCCTGCTGGAAGAGGCATTTACAGTTACTAAATACCTGAAAGCATTTAGTGTGGCAGCTTAGAGAAGAATAACATGGAAATTAATATTCATTAGGAAATACATAACCATTTGTTGCTATATACGCTGATTCTTTTTTTAACCAGAAATAAATCATTCCCACTGCCTCCCTTCCCTTCCTCCCAAAAAAAGGAATGAAAAAATAAACTGTAAAATTCTGTTTCAGCTAACATGATGGAGAGGCTTAAGATCTATGAAGAGGCCTGGACTAAATACCCAAGGGGACTAGTTCCAAGAAGATTACCATTAAACTTTTTGTCGGGTAAGTACATTTTTGCTGAGCAGGTAGAGGTCAACACTTGTGTGTGTTAGATAACTAATGTTTTAACAGTATAAACAGTCTGCAATTGATCAGTAATGTGTGGTAAAACAAAATCAACAGGTCTTTTTCCTCTCAAGGTGAAAAGTTTAAGGAATGTCTGGACAAGTTTCTAAGGATGAATTTCAGCAAAGGTTGCCCACCAGTCTTCAATACTTTGAGGTCATTATATAAAGACAAGGAGAAGGTAGATTTTCATTCATTTTTTACATGTCCTACCTCTTATCTGTGATGTTTTAGGCAAATGAAGGAAATTTTTTTCTTCAGTGCTCACTACATCTACAGGGTTGAACATTATGGCCTAGTATATTTAGAAGAAATCACGTACAAGCATACATACCCTTGTGCTAAGTTAAGTGTAGAAAATTAAGATTTACTAGTTACTGTTAACCGAGGGAGGCTTGGTCTTCATTTGTTGAAAAGAAAGGTGAAATTCAGTGTGTTCCCATGTGTATCGTAATTTAGGATATTACAGAATTATTTTACCAAAAATAACAGGCTTGGCTACCACTGAGTAGTTCAAGTTGAAATAAAATACCATCTTGTCAACAATTTTTTGTTTCTTTTGGTCTTGTTTTGTATGTGTAGGTGGCAATCATAGAAGAGCTCGTGATAGGCTATGAAACCTCTCTAAGAAGCTGCAGGTTATTTAACTCAAATGGTGAGTGATGAGACTGTTGTACTTTATGGCAGTAGTGCCTGGTGTAAGCATTACCTGACCATCCAGAGGCAGGAAATCAGTAGGGAGTGAAGAAATTGACATGATGAGGTTTTTCCTTTTTTCTCCACCTGCTCCCTGCCCCCCAATGCAGAACTTGAAACATCCTTAAAATGGATTTGAGCTGTCAATTGTGAAGTCTGTAGTAAAAATCTAGTCACTTGTTCTAAAAACTTTTTCTGCTTCCAGAAATTTGAGGAAGTCTTTGCAGCTTTGGGTTCAAGTATTCTTTTTTTTCAAGACTTGCATGTATCATTGCCTAGGAAACTGGAATTTGAAGTCTTTAATTACAGAAATGTAAACAAAAAATTAATAGGTACTGATAGCACAATCTTCATGGGGAGGGAGTTTTGGAGCTGAGTTTTATGTTTTTGGGCTTTTTGTCTGAGAATTAAGTGTTTTCCAAGTTTTGACTGACAAATGTTGTGTGGTGTGTTTCTATGTGTATTGAATCCAATAAGATATGATGAATGACAGGAAACATTAAAACTTCACAGGCTAATCCTAATTATTAGAGTCATTTTAATTGAAGCTTTAACCAGCTATTTCTCTGCTTTGCAGAAACATTAATGCACTATTCACTATGAAGTTCTTACCTAAGTTGTGTGTTTTCTCTTTAATTCAATGCTGTAGGCTACAATACAGCCACTTAATACCTGGAATTGAAATTGTTGAAATTTGTCCAAGCCTTTCAGACACATTTGTGCTTTTCTGGTTTAAGGAAAATGCTTTAGTGTTCTTTCAGTTCAAATAAATATTTTCTTTGATAGTAAATTTGATTCAAATAAATTTCTGCTACCTTACAATGAACAAACATGTATAATTGCACGGTTAATTTATAGCATAAACTGAACAACCAGGACCTTTGGCAGGACCAGAGCCCACATACTTGCACCCTTCCCCACCACCTCCCCACATCCTGCAGGGTGCTGTGCTTCATAGTCAAAACAGAGTAGTGAATCTTATCTGTTAAGACTTCAGTAATATTTTTGATTTCAAGGAGAGCTCTCTTAAGTCTGAAAACTGTCTTGTGTATAGGAATGTTTTCTAGAATATATTTAGGCAAACAGTGTAGGCAGACCGTGCTGATAAATTTGTCAAAGGTGGAGACAAAAACTTTTTAAACCTAGAGTTGAGAACAGCCAGCTTGTTTTGTTTGAAAATATTCAAGTTTATGAGTTGAAAACACATAAATGCCGACTGTACTGAAATTCTTCATTTTACTACTATGCAACATTTGCGCTTAACAGCATTTCTTGCTATACCCTTAATCTAAAACAGTTTTAAGAAAGAACTTTACACTGCTGTCTTTCACATCTGGCTGCCCTGATTAAGGAACTAATTGAAACAAAGGATATTCCCTGGTGACCCACTAACTCACTTTTCCTTTCCCTTAAAACCACTGTATGAGAAGGGAACAGTATATGCTCAGGTCTTGTTGAACCATAGACTTAGAAGTTAATGGACTTACCTGGACCTTGGTGTTTTGAAGCACTTGCAGGCCTGGTGTGACAGCCTGACACATAGGCAGAATTAACTTCAATGGCTATATTTATAGCACTCTCCTTCTGGCATGTTGTTTTAATTAATAAAAAACTCCCTCCATTTTTCTTCCTGAAGATGATGGTAAAGAAGAACCTCCAACCACTTTACTCTGGGTCCAGTATTATTTGGCTCAACATTATGATAAAATTGGACAGCCATCCCTGGCTCTAGAATATATAAATGCTGCTATAGAAAGTACTCCCACTTTGATAGAACTCTTCCTTGTGAAGGCAAAAATCTATAAGGTAAGTTTGGCTTATCCTCAGTGACTAGAGGCTGTTTGTTTGTTATGATGGAAGGCTTTTACCTTCCTCTAACACTTTTGATGTGAATGTTGAAGTGTTAAGCTTGTATTAAGCAAGACACATGGATAATCCATGGAAAATTGCTTAGTTAATGTTAGTGAATATTTACATAAAGGTATTGTGTAGCTACTTGAAGGTTTTTTATTGTGTATGAATAAGCCCCTGTGAAGGTTTTTAAGTCACCAAAAAGCAAGTATCACAGAATGGTAGGGATTGGAAGGGACCTTTAGAGATCATCTAGTCCAACCCCCCTGCAGAAGCAGGTTGCATAGAAACATGTCCAGGCGGGTCTTGAAGACCTCCAAGGAAGGAGACTCCACAACCCCTCTGGGCAGCCTGTGCCAGGGTTCCATCACCCTCACGGTGAAATAGGTTTTTTTCTTATGTTTAAGTGGAACTCTTTGTGTTCCATCTTCATCCCATCACCCCTTGTCCTGTTGCTAATTACTACAGAAAAAAGGGATGTCCCAACCTCCTGACACTCACCATTTAGATATTTGTAAATGTTAATAAGATTCCCCCCTCAGTCTCCTCTTCTCTAGACTAAACAGCCCCAGTTCCCACAGCCTTTCCTCATATGAAAGATGTTCCAGTCCCCTGATTGTCTTGGTGGTCCTGTGCTGGACTCTCTCCAGAAGTTCTCTGTCCCTCTTGAGCTGAGGAGCCCGGAACTGGACACAGGACTCCAGATGAGGCCTCACCAGGGCAGAGTAGAGGGGGAGAAGAACCTCTCTTGACCTGCTGGCCACACTCTTCTTGATGCATCCCAGGATGCCATTGGCCTTCTTGGCCACGAGGGCACATTGCTGGCTCATATTTAGCTTACTATCAACGAGGACTCCCAGGTCTCTCTCTGCAGAGCTGCTCTTCAGCAGTTTGACCCCCCAGGCTGTACTGGTTCATGGGGTTAATCCTTCCCAGATGCAGGATTCTGCACTTGCCCTTGTTGAACCTCATGAGGTTCCTCTATGGCCAGCTCTCAAGCCAGTTGAGATCCCACTGAATGGCAGCACAGCCTTCTGGGGAATCAGCCAGTCCTCCCAATTTGGTGTCATCAGGGAACTTGCTGAGGGTACACTCTGTCCCCTCATCCAGGTCGTTGACATACTGCAAAATTATTATTCTCAGTTTGCAATTATATGTTTTCATATTAAAAATTACAATAATAAATTTAGTTGTTGGTTTTAGTGTGTTCCATCTGTTCTTACCCCCTTTTTTTTAACTACTTCAAACAATTTTTCAACTACACTATGGTATTCAATCAGAGTGAGATTATCTAAAGTGTCCTTTAAGCATTTTCAGGAAAAACATGTAGTACTTCTGTTTTTTAAAGCCCTGTCGCTTTCCTGAAAAAAGCTATTATTAAAAAATGTCTTAAAAATTAACCAATTCTATTAAAAAGTGAATAGACAGAGCATGCATGTTTTAAAATTACTGAATCTAACTTGAATTTCTATCTCTTTAAGCATGCTGGAAATATTAAAGAGGCTGCAAGGTGGATGGATGAGGCTCAGGCTTTGGACACAGCAGACAGATTTATCAACTCCAAATGTGCAAAATATATGTTGAAAGCAAACTCCATTAAAGAAGCGGAAGAAATGTGTTCTAAGTTTACGAGGGTTTGTTGCATCTAACCATAGCTCTTTTCAGTGACGTGGGCTTAATCACTTGTGGAATAACTTCTTGTGTTAACTTTCCACTCACGTGCAGTATAATATTTGTATGGGCAAACATGGAGGAAGGGGAAGTTCTGTTTTATACAAACTCAGTAGCTTTAGGTGGAGGCTTGTATGCAAAACTGGTACGAATCTAGGCTAACATGTTTCAGTGCCTTAAACAGATTTAAGATGATGTCACTAAAGCAAGCATGTCAGTTGCTCCAAACTGAACTTCAAAAATACAATTTGATGGTGTTGCTCTGCATAATCTTTTTCATCATCTATTGATCTAATGTCTGGTTTTCAAATACAACCTTCTGAATTAAAAATAATAACTAAAGACAACAAAATTAAGCATAGTGGAAATGAAAATAACAATTTTGGTGAGTTTTGGGGTTTGTTGTTTATTTTGGGTTTTTTTCCCCAGACATCTAAATCAGACCGATTTGAAACCTGCCTTTCTCATTAGGGGCAATATCCTTACCCTGCCATTTAAATATTACCTGTCAGTTTCATAGCTTTGACTCTTGGCTGATTCTTGAGTAAACTTGTGTTTTTGCAAAATCAGAGTGGTCAGAACGGCTGCATCCACGCCAAGTATCAGAGTGGCATTAAGCTTGAAAGGCACAAAGGTTTTACTGATCTTAGCAAGTATATATAACGTATCTGAAAGACAACTGTAATCTCCTTTTTTTGATTCAGAAGGTATCAAAGCTACCAGTATTCCTTTTGCTTTGCTACTGCTCTCTAGTACTGATCACTTAAGAAATAACCTATTGCAACTATGAGCTACTAGGATTAGCTCAATCAGCAGATCTCTGAAAGACACTGATGACCATTTTAGTTAAAAGTCCTGTTGGTATCATGCCACATTCTAGAGCTTCTCTGCTATTTTTTGTTATTTGTGTGCACAATATTAAGAACTGAATTAATATTTCTCTGATCCTTAAAGATGAGCAACCACCACAGTTTAAGGGTCATTACCAGACTATTCATAGTGTATTCCTGACTCTTCCAATAAGTGGAACATGAAGGAATTTTTTTGATGAATGAACAAAGCAGTTCCATCTTAACTATGGCATTTCTGACATTCATGAGTTCAGTTTTGAAATTAAGCATTCTTTTGATGTCATCTTCATTTGTGCTTTTAATTAAAACCAGATAAAATATATTGCAGTTAACACATTCAATGAGGCTTTCTTAATGCTGTTTTTGCTTTTAGGAAGGAACCTCGGCAGTAGAGAACTTGAATGAAATGCAGTGCATGTGGTTTCAGACGGAATGTGCGCAAGCTTACAAAGCAATGAACAAATTTGGAGAAGCACTTAAGAAATGCCATGAAATTGAGAGAGTACGTATCTAGTTTAACTGCCCAGATTGGAAAATGCTAGCTTAATTTTACTGTGCTAATATGCTTGCTTTTTGAGCACTGAGGGTATATTTCACAGCATTTCAGGAGAGATTTCATTTCATTTTTGTGTACTGGCAAGTTAATTAAATTGCATTTCCTCCTAAAAATGCCCTTCTAAACTGTGTGTTATAAAAAGTTTCTATGAAGTTTAGGCCCAGGAAAGAACAGAGTGCACAGAAACAGATATAAGCCAAGGGTATGTGTACCCTGAAGTCCAAAAATAACATATCTGAGCTGACAAGCCCAGACTTTAACAAATGTGGTTACTGTTTAAGCCACTGTATCTTCAGAGGTAGAGAATTTGTGTAAGAAAACTATCAAAGAATATTAAATGTCTTCCTAAAAAAAAAAAAAAAACACCCAACAAAGCAGCTATGATTTAAAAGAAGCTATTAGAAATATAAAGATGTCATTCATCCTTCACACTTTAAGGTATTTAAACTGTCTCAGAAAAAGAAGATAAGTTGATCTCATGGATTTAATAGCTGGTTCATTCCTGGGATAACACAGTAGGAGCAAATCAACTTTTACAGGAAAAGGATTATGGCGATTGCACAGGCAGCTCTCTAGGGTCTCCCTTGTTTTGACACATCAATAAATGATCACAGAAAGGGACTGAATAGTTCAAGGACAACACTTTTACTGTCTCAATGCTGAATGATAAAATGGCACATGAAGTGTAATGTTCAAAGATGTAGTCAATGGAGGGATGAATATTCTTTGCCTGTGCATAAGTGGTAAAAGGTCTTACAAGAATTACTTCTGCTGAGGAAAGAAATCCTGGAACCGTTATAGACAGTGCTGCAAAAACTTGTGTGTTGGTGTACAGCAGCAGGGAAAAGGACAGTCTTGGGAATTAAGTGACTAGAGAAGCAGTATTTTTATACCAATATATAAATCTATCATGCTGTTTACATATCCTTAAAAATGGGTTAGTAAAATACGTGCCATGGAGTAACTTTGACATTAAGAGTTTTCAATTAGCTTGTCATGCTTACTATTTTATTCTCAGCTTTGACAAGCAACAACTGAGTTTAGAATGAGGTTTTATGAGATCGTAAGTACATTGAGATATTGAAGAGGGGATTCCCTGCTTCTCAAACAAAACCAAAGGCACATCAGGTCACAATGAGGAAAGCGGATCTAGAACAAACGGAAGTACTTTCTTGCACCCTGCATGACTTGAGTGTGGGATTCGTTGCCACAGGAAGTCAAAACTGTACTTTTGACTGAAAAAATTAGAGCAGTTCATAAAAGAAATCAAGTGCTGTTTAAATGCAACAAATGTAGAATCTTTGTCCCTTCAACCGCAAATTGTCAGAGGGTCGTTACTGTTAAGACATTGTGAAATGGGTGAATTTTGGTTATAACTTAAGGTGCCTTTGGTTCTTTTCACTGTGACTTTACTTTTGGAAGATTTTTTCAACTCACATTTTTAAAAGTTAGAATGTATTTGTCAAAGAGCCGGCTTTTACTAAATTATTCCTTTGGGAAGAGCATATTAAAAAAATCAAGGTTAGCATCTGAGTGTTGATACTGGCTAAATAATGTTATGCTGTGTTGTTGTTAGCATTTTGTAGAAATCACAGACGACCAGTTTGACTTTCACACTTACTGTATGAGGAAGATTACCCTTAGGTCTTATGTGGACTTGTTAAAACTAGAAGATGTCCTTCGACAACATCCGTTCTACTTCAAGGCAGCACGAATTGCCATAGAGATATATTTGAAACTTCATGATAATCCGTTAACAGATGAAAATAAAGAACACGAGGCTGATACAGGTATTCAAACTTCCAGGTTTATTAAATGTGCAGTTTCATTAATTAGTTGATGTGTTATTAAGATCCAGCATTCTTATAGTTGTAAACTGTAGTAGCAAAAAGTAAGAGTTTTTTCACAACTCAGAGCAGGCCAATTGTAACTTGGCCTGCAAACAGAAGGGGATTTCTACTGAAAATTAAACTGATGCATGAGGTCTTTTGGTTGTTAGAAAACAATTATACTTTTTGTAGTGACAGTTTTAATTCTTAAGTTAAAACACATTTGTGTTAAGAAGTTGCTGAGAAAACACGGAATTCTCATGGTGGTCAGTCCATGAAATAACAGCTTGAAGCAGGTGTGCTTGGTAGTAGCTCTTTCTAAGCATTTTATCAAGATGCAGAAATTTGATTGGGTAGCAACCTAAATTTTATCCTCTCTTGTTTCTAATGTAAAAAATAATATTGAAATCCACCCATTTGTTTTTTTACTCTCATCTCTTGTTGGAGAGTAACTTAATCAATTATGGCTTGGGGCACCTCAAATGGTGTGAAGAGAGGCTTTTGAATCATCCCAGAGGAATTTACAAAGTTTTAGTATTTCTCATCTCAGTTCATCTGTGTGACTTTTGAGTTCAAATTACAACAAGTGGAGGTGTAATAGAATTTCTTGTAGCAACTTTCTGATGTGTTTAAAATTAATTCTCCATGCTGTAATTGGAGGGAGGAGAGGATCTGAATATGAATCCAAAGTAAGGTGTCTGTAGGGTGTTAAAAGCAAAACTGAAATGGTCTGTGCCAAAGTGTAACTATTTTACCTCATTTTCATTGGACCATGTAATTTGTACATAAAACATATGTAATGCCTGTGAAATAAATTAACACGTGTATCAGTGTGCACTTTTACTCCTAGCACTGTATTTGTGGTGTCGTGTTGTAATTACTTTGTCCTGCCTTCACCACGTTATACTATTGTTCAAATTCCTATTCCTTTGTGAAATCAGAGCAGTTCGTGAATTATGAAGCACAGTGTAGACTGTAAAATAATCTACTGATGGCAAGTAAGCTTTTACAAATGTAATGGCAGCACTGGCACAGGCTGCCTAGAGAGGGTGTGGAGTCTCCTTCTCTGGGGATTTTCAAAACTCACCTGGACATGTTCCTGTGTGATCTGATCAAGGAAAAACTGCTTTAGCAGGAGGGTTGGACTAGATGATCTCCAGAGATCTGTTCTAGCCCCTACCATTCTGTTATTACTGGTTAGTAGATACATTTTTAAAAATATAATGGTTGAAACTTTTAATATTAGAAATCAACTTTATTTGCTTTTGCCTTTTGTGTGTGTACAGCAAATATGTCTGACAAGGAGTTAAAGAAGCTACGAAATAAGCAGAGAAGAGCACAAAAGAAAGCACAACTGGAGGAGGAAAAGAAGAATGCTGAGAAAGAAAAGCAACAGAGGAATCAGAAAAAGAAGAAAGATGATGATGATGAAGAAATAGGAGGACCGAAAGAAGAACTTATCCCTGAGAAATTGGCAAAGGTGTTTACTAATGTTATAATAAAGTCATAGAAATGTCTAGAAACGTTACAGTAAGCATACCTATAAGTTGAATGCCGTTCAGATAACTTGGAGTTTTTTATAGCTTCTCTTGACAGGCAGCATTTTAAAAATAATTATTTTCTAGGTATAGCTTGTTGGATATACTGCCAGTAATGTGAAATCACATCTGTTCTGCCTAGTTCTGAAAGGCAGTGATTGAAGTCATAGACATTTGCTACAGGTGGAATTGTCTTCATGTGTGTATTGCACTAACTTGTTGATTATACCCTATTTCTAGTTGATGGATGGAAGTCTTTCTATTCTGTATGTGAGGTGATTATCATTTACTCTTTATGTCCCATAATGGTTTTTATTTATAAAGTGTAGACCACCTGTGAAAGAAGAGACATTGAAACAGTGGATGCTTTATCAGCATTTGTTTGGAATGAGGGAATTAAAAAATGGATAAAGCAGCTGTTTGGAAGTAGTAGACTTGACTGAGATGGATTTTGAGATCTGGATTAAAAACTAGAGATATATAAAGGGGAGGTGACCCAGAAGACTCTTCCTGTGCTAAAAGTTGTACCTGTAAGGAGCAGGAAAACACTTGAAAAGTGTGGGGAAAGATAATGAAAAAATGGAATGGAAAAAAGTAGCTGATAGCAATAGCAGTATAGTATCCAGGTACTGATAGTACATTTCATGTATGGTGAATGTTATTGGCTCTTGAAGGAATGATGTTTGAAAACTGAGACAATCAACTTCACTCTGTAGCCAGGAAGCAAGTGACTTGACTAGTCATTTAAGCATGGTCTTGCTATTCCCATTGCTTGCCTCACTGATTGCAAGAAGCAGCACTGTAACTGCAGTGGCATTTAAGATTGAAGTCACAATAGCATGCACTGAAATTGAGTTCTAGAGTAGAGGGACATTGGGATATCCCAGGAAAAATCTAGGCAGTCCCCGAGATTACAGGGAATGGTTGCAGTGCATTGGCAAATGCTCCCCAATTATCTTCCAAATTTGATATCAGAATCATGATGTAGACACTTACAAATTCAGTTGGTTCCTAGTTCCAGAAGACAATTTCCAACACTGTTGGTCACTTCAAACAGTTTGTCTGAAACAGTTGCCCCTAGACAGACATGTTTGGATATGTAACTTTGGCACCAAAGGCATAGCCTTGAAATCTATTTTCTTATAGGTTCCAAAGTGCACAGTTGACTGGTGTGTAACTCATAACAGCACATATAAATGATGGAATTTTTCTGATGAAAACTGCTATAGTGTGTGGTTAGCAGGAACTGCATAAAGTATCCATCGTTGTCTTCAACCCAGTTGTTTGCAATGAAGTGTACTACTTCTGTCCAACCTACTGTAGGAGATCAGCAGGAGAGTTGGACTAGATAATCTTTGGAGGTCTCCTCCAAACCCTTAAGATTCTGTGATTCTGTAACATAACTAATTTGTGATTGACAGACAACAATTAAATTTTGTATGTGATTCTTGGAGAGTAGCTTATGTGCATAAAACATAAATATGAACAAAACAGTTCTTGTTTGAATTGTCCCCAACCTCTAGGTGCTAGAGATCTGTCTGTAGAAAAAGCCTTGTGTGGAATTAATTTGTGTTACAGCTGTCCATTTACTGGATTACACTAGCTAAGATCAGGAGACTATTACAGAGATCTCATTTCTTCAGGCTTGCTGTTAGTATATTGGCTAGGAATGTCACCATGACCTGGCAGCTTTCAGGAGCCATGTCTGAAGCTCCCAAGAACAGACTCTGTCATGGACATCAAATGGTTGTTTGGCAACATCTCTGGCCCACGGATGCAGAGCCATGCTGCCCATTGCAGTGCAGGTTCAGCTGCATTTCTGTTTACTACTGATCTGTGATAGAAGGCAAAGATTTGTATTTCTGTAGGAGAAGGTGATTTGTAACCATCACAGAGCAATTTTTTAGACTTGGCAGTCTGCATTTAGCCACTATTATTGAGTGAAAGGTGCAAAATCTGTAACAGAAGAGGCTCTACGTGTCTTATGTATTGCTTTGTGACAGTAACCTGCTGCGATTCAGAAACAGCTAATTCTGTGGTTGAAGAGTTATTAAATTTAAACTTAGTGACTTAGTTTTGTGTCTTTTCTTTGAATCTGTAGGTTGAAGCACCTTTGGAAGAAGCAATTAAATTTTTAACTCCCCTGAAGAATTTAGTGAAGAACAAAATAGAGACGCATCTGTTTGCCTTTGAGATTTATTTTCGAAAAGGTAGGTGAGAAAACTAACGGAAGAAAGCAATTTGCAGTTGATGTATATTAGAATTTGAGCAAAACTTAATGATGAGATAGGAGGAATCAGTCTCTGGTGAGACACACTTTTTCACTGGACTGACACCCCAGCCATGAGCAGTTTGTGAGAAACCAAGGTTTCAGCATTTGGTGATTATCCATGCTCTTGGTCTGTTTAAATCTGTAAGCAATGGGGCTGTAGTTAATTCTCTCAGCTTGCATTTGCCCTGGATATTTGTTTGTATGTACAGTTCACAGAAATACACACGGTAAAGAAATGGTGTACGGTTGCAAATGAGAACAGGTCTTTTGAAACACTTGGCTTTTCAATTCTTGTATCAGTTTAATGTTATGCTTTCAGAACTTACTATGTTCAAATTTACTTACTAGTTTAACAGCCTTACTTCACTGGTTAAATAACAGGATGTTATAAAAATGACTGTTGCAGCTTTATTTTCTGACAATTCCAATTTCAAACACTAAATGCTCATGTGACATAATGCAGAAAGTTACAGACACAAGTTTTTTACCATTTGCCAAAACTTTATTTTTCAGAGAAGTTCCTTCTGATGCTTCAGTCTGTGAAGAGAGCCTTTGCTATTGATTCTAGTCATCCTTGGCTTCATGAGTGTATGATTCATCTGTTCAGCAGCGGTATGGATCTGTCTGATAGGACTTGATCTGTAAATGCTTCCTGATGATGCCTAACCTGCATACAGTCGTTGATATTCAGTTTGTAAGACTGTTAGCACAATAATTCAAAATATTTGATGCCTGTAGTAGCTTTTCAAACAACTGATTAATGGTAAAATTAAGTATGTTTATTGTGATTGCAGCTGGATTTAGTAGTTATTCTCACAAGTATTAGTAAGTCTTAAATTTTTAACACTGTGAGTAGTATGGTGTACCCTGAAAGAGTGAATTGAAGAGATGGAAATTGCTGAGTGAGGAATCTGTGGGCAGCCTGTGTCAGTGTATGAGAACAAGGCTTAGAACGTTGTCCTTTTTATCAAAAGGTTGGAAGGATTCTCTCTCTTCCCTTGCCAGATCCAGTCATTTATGTTTTTGAAAGTCATGCATCTTCTGTTGAGATTTTTTTTTTACGTGTGTGTTAATAATGTTAACATGACAAACATTTAAATAAATGTGTAATATACCTTTTACTGTAATCACCTGGACTCACCTTGATTAATTTCCTTTTTTCCAATTCTGTAGTATCTGAAAGTAAGGATCTGCCTGATGCAGTTAGAACAGTGTTAAACCAAGAAATGAATCGACTTTTTGGAGCAACTAATCCAAAGAACTTTAATGAAGCTTTCCTTAAAAAGAACTATGACTCACTACCACATAGGTTATCAGGTATTTTGCCTTTATCATTTTTCTGCTCTCCTTCTGTATTTTCTGGGTTTATTTAGCAGTGATATCTTGAAAAAAAAAATTACTCTTTCCATCAGGAATGCTTTTCTTGTCTGGGTTTGTGCTTTTGTGACAGCATGACAATCAGGTTATCTGTGTTTTTCTTTACTTTTTTCTGTATGCTGCTAAAATAGGAGGTTTTGGTTCATGTTGAGTGTATCACAAGGCTGTAACTGTCTTTTAATGTATCTGTGAAATAGTTTGTATAAGCTATGGTAGGCAAAGTAGTTACAAAGGGTTTTTTTGATACATGCATTTAAGGAGACTAAGTGCTTAGCAAGCCAGATAAGGCCCGGAGCTATTGCTGTGCCTAACAAAAGGAGCTTAGGTGGGGCTGGTTACCTCCTTTGAAATGCTGTCTGTCCATAGTGACTAGCCATTACAGTGGGCACCACGTGATATAAATCACCCAGGGGAGCAGCATTGCCATTGGTGGCTCAGACTTGGCCACAAAAAGCAGTGAGTTTACTTTTGTATCTTTTCTGGCATTGAGTACCTTCAAGTACATCTGTGCCATGGTACTCAAAACGGTGTCCTGGCACAATATTATAGCAACAGCTCTAGTGCAGGTATCTCTGTGCCCTGGTTTCTCTGTGAAGCAGATGTGAGCAGTGGTGCTGAAGTGTGTTGCAGCTGGTCTGGTTTGCTACCTTTGCTGCTTGGGATCCTAGTGTACACTACAAAAAAGGATGTGACTACCCTACAGTGTAGGCAATGCTTGTTTTGTTTTTGTGCATTGAATTGCAGACTTAAAGCTCTGCACTTTTGCTGGCTCAGGCATCAAGCTTTAAGTTCAGTTTTAAACTACTGCTGTAGACTTCAGTATCCCCACTTAGTCATATTATCTCTGATTTATGTTTGTGTTAAGACTTTTTTGGTCATTTACTGGGTGATGAAGCTTTTTTTCCCCTCCTGTAGCTGCCAAAATGATGTACTATTTAGATCCTTCCAGTCAGAAAAGGGCGGTGGAGCTGGCAATGACCCTGGATGAATCCCTCATTAACAGAAATCTTCAGGTAATGGATGTTTATGAATTGTAAACAACTTCTGGTATATCTATGAAAGCTTTATGTAAATTACGGAGGTAAGAGGAAGCTGAAATGATTGATGTGCCCTCATGGTAAGGAGTTGTCCTGTGAGAGAAAGGGGTATCGTGTTTCTCTGAAGTGTTTAATATCCTTTTTGCATATTTAATTTAGTTTTGTCATAATGTGAAAATAGCTCCCTAGCCGCAGAAACCACATAATTGCTTCTGGTAATGGGAAAGCTGATTAAACACAAGAGAATTCACATGGCAAAAGATGCTGAAGTGCCCTAAGAAGTCTGTCCGAGCTTTAACTGTTACACTAGTGACTGTTCCCAAGAAAAAGATTGACTTAAAAGTGGCTCAGATGCTGTGAAGGCTTTCCATGTTAACCTCCCTGCAAGCTTTGTGAATTACCTTAGTTTTAATAAAAGGTGCATATACATGTTTTGGCCTTAGTATGTAGATAAGTGTAAAAAGCTTATCAAATTTTGAAACTGTGCTCAATTCTGGTGGTCAGGGAATAACCTTCCTGTGCTACTGCCACCATGCCGCTTTTCCTGCTCCCCTACCTTCATCAATTCTGACTTGCAACTCAAAAGCGTTTGAGAAAGATAATTGTTTTAGTAGCTTTGTATGTTTATTATAAACAATCAATAAACATGGTTTTTTTCTTCCTGTGACTGCACATGGGAAGAACCTTACCTGACAAAGCTGAGAAAGAATAAAATGTCTTTTCTCTTTTCTAGATTTTTCTAAACTATTTCTGTGTCCCAGTTCAACTGCTCCCTTTGACATCACTGTGAGAACATCCAGCACATTTGAATAAGTATTAGAGAGGTTCAATGGCAGGACATATAGTTTCTCTCAAGTTCTCCTGGCACTTTATTGTGCTCTTTGTGTCCAAGGAGTCAAGAATTTTTTAGATTTGCTGCAAGGAAAATGGGCAAACTTTCTAATAAAATTATTCTTTTGCAGGCAAACAAGTGAACATTTCCCAGAAAAACCCCTCTTTGTAAATAGTCTGGGTTCAACACAACTTCAATTGTGCAGAATTTTAAGTTCACAATGAAATTTTTTTACAAAACAGAGTGGAAAGAGACAAGAAAAGACAATTTTCCATGATTTATTAACTTTCTTAGGATATTAACCAGATCATGTAGAGAGGGATCTGAGTCTCTATGGGACACAAACTCATGTCTTTTATGTCCTAAGTACAGATGTAACAGTTTATGAAAACTCTTTTCTTGTTTGTTTGGATTTTTTTTTTCTATTTTACTGTTTGAGGAGTCTCAAAGACCTTAAGATAGATGATCAAAAAATTCAGAAAACATAACTTAAATGGCCTTCAACAGCACTCTTTTTGCCTCGTAGCTGCCTGAGTAGGATTCTGGGAATCAGACTGAGGAAAAATTAAAATGTAACCAAAAACACTTGGTTGTTTTAGAGGTGGTATCAGGGTAGGACTATGAGGCACCTACTGACTTAGCAACGTATAAAGATGATATAGGCAGCATTGTGATAAAACTGAAAAGATTTAATTTGAGCTTTCTTAAGTAAGAGTTGAGTTCTCCTGGACTTTACCATGGAAAACTGAAAGCGCCCTCAAAAAATGAGAACTCTTGAGGGGTCAAGGCATTTGTTGAAAGGTATTCTCGTGTGCAAAGAGATTAAATTTATTACATTTCATTTTACTAAAGAGCAGCTGTGTCTCCAGGCACGTTACAAGCAGAAATCTAGATACATTTGACATTCTGTGGATGCCAGTATCGCAAAGAGCAAATGTGAGGAATAGAGATTGTTGATGAGAACCTCATAATCCCACAGCAGGAGGACAGAGCAGTTAATCTCAGTATACAGAACAAGTAAGAGCTATAGTAAATGTCAGAGGAGTGGAAAAAAACTAGCTTACTGTGCTAATGCTGGCATACACAGCACAGATGGATGTTAAATGCTGCCAGGCTTTAGTGAAGCTCAGTAGGTCACTTACACATGTTTGGAATGCAAGTGGAAAAAGAAAAACTTCTAAAACATGGACAGAAATGGATATGAAGCTGCAGATATATCTGAAGGATGTGATAATGTCTGAGTAATTTTATTTCATTCACTAATTACAGGCATACTGAAGACACATGTCCATAAATGTAGAAGTGTGGGGTTTTTTTACCCTGCCAGAGATGTTTTCAGATGTAATTCAGTTGGCTATTCAGCTGATGCTATAGAAAATGTTGTATTTGTGTGGATTTACGTTTTAATTATATTCCATAATTCTTCCACTTCTGTCTTAAAGCACATCCTTAAAAGTTACGATTAGGAAATTGTAGTATATATTCCGGATTCATTGTTTTTATTTGTGAGCACTAAAATACAAATGCACGTTCTGTGTTGCTGAAGTGTTCAGTGTATGCGAAGGTGGGGAGGGGGACATGCTACAAACACAAACCCCACACTTAGTTGCAAGCAGGCATGATTCTTGGTTGTCAATGAATAAGAATCACTTTTTTTTTAAGGAAAGTAAGGAACAGGTGATAAGTGAGTATTTTCATTTTCAGTCAAGATTTCCAGCTATTTTTTTAACCCCTTTTAAAACTGCATTATTTCAAATGAGACTCCACTGGTATTTTGTGCTGGGTCTAGTTTAAAAAAATGTCATTTGATATTGATAGAAGCCTGAAAACAGTTCTCAGTGTTGATTTTCTTTGTTTCTGTGTTTTTTTCTGGTTTGTGAATGTTGAGGTGATAGTTAAAGAAACAGTAACACTTCTTTATTTTTCTCTTTGATTAGACTTGTATGGAGGTATTAGAAGCTTTATGTGACGGTAGCCTTGGAGACTGTAAAGAAGCATCTGAAACTTACAGAGCAAATTGTCATAAGCTTTTCCCTTATGCTTTGGCTTTCATGCCCCCTGGATATGAAGAGGATATGAAGATCACAGTTAATGGAGATAGTTCTGCAGAACCTGAAGAACTGGCCAATGAAATATGAACAACTTTATTGGAAAAAAATGACATTGGACCATATCTGGTGTATAATATTTTTGTCACG
Source organism: Colius striatus (assembly GCF_028858725.1). Lineage (NCBI taxonomy): Eukaryota > Metazoa > Chordata > Aves > Coliiformes > Coliidae > Colius > Colius striatus. The sequence continues at coordinate 32,155,246 of NC_084761.1, forward strand.
CACCTGCTGAATTGTTCTAACTTACACGGAGAACAGAAGGAAAAAAAATGTTGCCTTCAAATAGTTTTACTTTTTTTTTATCCTGCTGAAAAAGTATATATATAAAATATCTAACATATTACTGGATGTAGGTTGTTCGGTTTCTTAAAAATTAAAAGCTGCTAAAATTGAAGAAAAAAAACCCCTTCTCCTTACCTACCTACCCACGTTTTTAAACTAATTTATATGAGATCTGGAGGCATATAGCCCTCAGAGCAGGTGTGTGGCAGAAATATTACTTTAAATTTGTCTTGTGAGATTACTGTTATCTCAGACAGCAAAAATGCTGTTTTAGCACTGGATTCTTTCACTGAGCACAAAGAGTTGATGGGGCTTTAGCATCTGACTGATTCTGATACGGGGATGATTCTGTCCATAGGAAGTACGCAGTGTGAATCAGAATATACAGAGCAACCCACAACATACGTGTTACGTTGTGGGTGCTGGGACATACAGATATCAAGCAGAGTTCAGAAACATAGTGTGTTCAATAAGCTTGTTGTGTCTCTGAAATTCACTGTACACGATCAGTTTGGTGTTCTTGCACCACAGTTTTTAACCGAAGGAACCAGTTACAATGATCTGTCTCTTTGAATTCAGTGGGGAGGGGGGGTGGGAAATCAACATTGCTCTTCTTGAGATGAACCTGTCGGCGTAGGTTGGCCAAACTTTTTAAAACTGTAATGCAAGAACCAAATAAAATTCTGCACTGTGATGTGGCACCAATGAATTAGAAAGATAGCATGCATTTTTCACGTAGAGTGAAAACAACATGAGAACATACTATGGCTTGAAGTTGCAAAGAGGAGAACTCCTGACTACCATTTTGACTGATCAAGAGACTAATAGTTTTAAAACCTCAGCAGGCCTTGTTCACGTTATGCAGAATAAATAAATAAATAAAAGTGCTGCAGTTTAGATACCTCTGGAACTTTTCCACAGTGTCACAGGTTTGTAATACTTGAAGCCCTACATTTCTAAGAATATATTTCTTGCTCAGTTGTTTCAGGCAAGCCCAAGACTTTGTAACTTTTAAGGGGCCCAAGATTTTTTTTCAATAACAGACCAGCTTCTTATTCCTGCAGTTACAGATGTAATTTCCTTTGTCAAAAAATAAGGTACCAAATATAATGCAATAAACGTTTTGAAAAATAATTGTGTGAATATTTAAACCAATCTCTGTTGTACTTTTGAATGGGTTCACTAGAGTGCAGCTCAGGGTTGGCTTACTGTGCTGTCCAGTTATGCTGATAATGTCACCGCTGATGGGTGGTTGTTGAGTATAAAGTGCAAATGCATTATATGTAAATAGTGAATGTATGAGGAGTCCTATGACACAGAATGCTTTATTACCTGGCTTTTAAGTTCCACCAGTGTTAAGTTGAATTTGATTTTCCAAGTCAAGCTTCAGTCTACAAGTCTACTGTGTTAATAATATAGATAAGTGCTCCGATGTTTTCTTTTATAGGCTCATCATATAAAACAGAGCAGAAAATAAAATACAGCTTATAAAGCGAGTGCCTTTTTTGCTGCAGGAGTTCAGTTACAGACTGTCTGTTGTATGGATATACAGCCTTCCTCTTCCACATCATGGAATTCACTGATTGACACATACAGTTAAGAAATCCAGCAAGACTTATTGGTGTTTGTAGACTCCTAGCTGACAGAAGAACAGGTTGGTTTTGTTTCTTGTATATTCAGCACCACTTTCTTTTCACAGTTAGACATCCCTGTGTATGTTTGCAGTGTAGTTCATGTCAGAAATGTAAGTTGTATTGCTATATTTGTGTATTTAATCTGCTGGGCTTTTAGGGACTAGAATACCTATAGAGCCTTTAACTGACTCTGGTATTTGTATCTAGATCTCGGTCTTTTCTGCAGCCTGAGATACCTGGACTGCATGTTTTTTGCAGCTACTGAAGATGGTTCAATCTTGCCTACACAAGCTATGAGCTTTTGGCCTTGCCTCTGCGTATTGCTGCCCTTCTCTTGGCTTCTGATGCTTAGCTGGAGGCAGATGAGTGCTCACTCCAGATTATGAATTGCATCAAGCTTTTCTTTTCTTTTTCCCAAATTCTCTTTTGGGTGCTGCCTGTAAGTGGGATTATTTCCTTTTTCACTGCCTGGTTTTGTGTTGAAATAATACATGAACTAAAAGCAGGAAGTTACTTGTTATCTTTCATTTTGCAAGTGGGTAAGGATGCTTGTGGGCCTTGAAGACTCCATCTTTACATCTAGCATGATTTTCCCCGAAGACACTTTGTAACCTTGCTGAAAGGCATCCATAGTGCTTCAGAGATGATGCTTTTGGATTAAAGAGGATCATCATTCCCTTCTGGAAGACTGCAGTCCCAGGAAACTAAATGAAGTCGAGAGTTTACTCAAAGAAGAAAGTTCTTTAATTGGCAAAGGAATTGCAATTCCTTCATCTTTGCATCACCCTTTTTTAGATGCAGTGCTAACTTATGGGAAAGAGTTTTTAGGAGCTGTAGATGAAGTTACCATACAATGCAATGAGTCTTGGAGAAGTAGCAGCACAGAGTGCCATGCTACAGTGAAAACTGCATTACATGCTGAGATGTGAAATTGTCATCATTGGCATTGGGCTGCCAAAGCAGGTGAGCAGGAATTGCAGTCATGCTCAGAGTGACCTTGGAACATGGCCTTGCGAATGACATAATTTGATTTCATTCAGTTCTTTGTGATTTTCACTGGAGAAAAATGTTTTCACCATTGTTGGAGCCACAGCTATCTTTTGGGGGAGGTGGGGAGTAGGAGGGGAGTTCAAGCAATTTTTCCCTAGACAGAGGTTCTAGATGGTGCAAATGCACGTTGCATGAAGCAATGACAGAGGCCAAATTGGACTTGAAGTAGCTGAAAGTGGTGGTTTGTCCAAAGATGGTAGTTGAAGTACTTGCATTTCTATTTGGAGACATTCAGGCATGTGGTATGTGTGAGCAAGCAGGTAAAGTAGTCTCACAATTGTCTGTTCAGTAATTCATTTTATTTCATTGCATTTTAAATGCCTTAAGAGCCTCTCTATTCTTCTACAGTTACTTTTGATTTTTGATAGAGGTCTTAATACTTCTGTGTTAATAGAGGAGGAATTATGTCTTGATATGTGATGTGTCAGCCAGAACATGGATGTTTGTCACTCTTTTTATTCTCCTGACATAAGGAGAAAATTCCAAGTTTCCCAGGGAGTTCTCTAAGACTAGATTACTAATGTATATTTAGCCTATTAAATCTTCCTTTAGTGTTTCCTTTGGTTTGTTTTTCCAGGTCTGGTGGTGCTCCAGCTGTACAGTATACCCTGGAAGTTAGTGGAGCACCTTACTCTTCAACCAGGTTGAATTGTCAGTGTCTTCATGAACAGAAGCTGCCGATGAGTAGGGTGAGATCAGGCCTGAGAAACCAGAGGTGTGAGTAAAATTTCAGGATTGTGTGAGCAAGTTCAAATAAGAAAACTTAAGTTCTTTGTCTGACAAACCTGATGCCTTTGACTGTTCAAGCAGTGGTGCCATCATTCTTGCAGTGCTAGCGTCCCATACACCACACCTGTGCTTTGAACCTGTGCCGTTAGTGCTAACCACTTGATGGGATAATGCAGCTCAGTATAGTACTAAATACTATAGTATTAAAAGGATTTTTTACTTCCTTTTCCACAGTCACTAGCTTTGAAATCTTTCCCTTGTCTTTCCCCCAACAAAGTTTGCTCTAAAAATGCAGCTTGCACTTCCATGGTAATGTAAAATATCTCAAACTATGTGGAAATAAGAGTTACATTTATCTGATAACATACTGCTTTGCAATGCTGTGGAAGAAGATGATGTAAATATATTGTTAGTTACATAAGTGAGGAATCGAGCAATCTGTAAGCTCATTAATGAAAGTTTAAAGTTGCAGATTATTTCAATGATTGCTGAGCTTGAGGAATGACTCTTTCTTCCAGGAGCATTCCAGTTGTGAACTGTTCTTAGATGTGGGAAGGAGCAAAGGGTGTACACTCTTAGAAAACTCATGGTTATATTGCCATGATTACATTTCCTGGAAAATAAAGCTGCAGTCTACAAACACCAGTTTCAAGGCCTGTTTCAGGCACAGGCTCTTCCTCTCAAGAACATGCAGCCAGCAGTGAGGATCATAAAGAGCAACTGATGGAGCAGGTCAGTAAAAGGAGACTGAAGTGAGTCATAAGGAGGTGGTGTAATAGGAATTCCATTTTAGATTAAGTATAAAATAGTGGGGGTTTTATTGATAGATTGCTGAAGCTGTAAATACTATAAATGCAGTCTTCCCATGCCAAGGAAGCTGTAAATGTGTATTGCTTTGAGTGGAACAAGCAAACAGTAGTATCTTCACAAAGATTCTAGCTTTGTATGTCGGTCTTAAGGAAATAGTGGCAGAAAACTGAGGAGGACGAAGATCATCCAGTTTACAAGGGACCACATTAAAGGGTTTTTAAGAATATTGCAAGAGAAATATTACTAGAAAATCCAAAGCATCTTAGAATAGCTTTCCTAAGATGTTTGTTGTTTTAACTGAAAATCTTACATCTGCTCACTGTTCATAACAAAAGACAAGAAGTACTTTTACAAAATATTTCTGCCTGGCACTGCCCATTCAATATCTACCTCTACTAGTCATAGTCTAGTTCAGCTACTGCATAATTTTAGCCATTTAGCATATAACATATGGAAAAAATGACATTTACCTGGTTGGTGAACAAATGTATGATGATGGATAACGTTTAGTTTTAAACTGTAATGCAATAAATCACAAACTTAGTGAAAGTCCTGTTGTTGGTTCAGTTGCAGCGGCATATTTATTGCTTCATTGCTGGTCCATTCAAAAAAATCTTTAAATTATGAACTCCACCAAGTTACTTGCAATTGTACTGGAGTATGCTTTCCCTTCCAGCCTTCCTAACTGGTTAACAATGTTGTACCGTGTTTTTACGTTCTTCGCTGGTGGTAGCAAATATCAAAACTGGCAGGAAGTCAATCAATGAATAAAAATGCTGAGTTCTGTTTGTAAATGTGAGTGCTAGTGTTTCCTTGTAGGGTTCAGCGTCCTTAGATGCCTTCCAGCGTTGTAATAAACGATCCCTTGACTAGTTCCCTTAATTCCTCATTATCTACTTCCATGTTGTAAAGTGGGTTTTAAATTGGGCTGCAAAAAGGAGAAGGATCAGTAGGGAAAGGCTGTGTCTCCCTTTGAAGTCTGACTGGAAAAAGACCCACCTTGGCAGGGAGCTGGTTTTCCTACCCTGCAAGCCGATTGTACATACTTACAAGAAGATCCTTTGCTCCTTCAGGCTACAGAGCCAATACTGGGATTTGGTAAATGCTCTTACAGAAGGACTGAAGAAAAGGGGTTTGAGAGGCAAGCTGGATGAAGAAGTCTTTTCCTCAGATCTGTTCTGAGCAGGAACTAGAATAAATCTGAGAAGCCTTCTCCCACACCCATAAGCCCACAAAGCTTTTCTGACCTGACATCTCTGGATGTCTTCTGCTCTTAATGAGTCCACAGACAAAGTAATGTGGTAATGCTGACACATGCTAAGCAAAAGTAACTAGCTAGGTGCTGACGCAGCATTATAGTAACACAGTGTCCAAACACTGACACTTAAGATTGCGTGGGAAACATTGTTAACTACTGTGTGTAATGAATACCCCTTTTGAATGACACTATCTACAGCGAGTGCAAAGGGCTCTGGCAACTTGCAAGTTCTATTTTTTGTTTTAAATGTGTGGGAGGATGGGTGATAATGTGACATGATTGCGGCAATATCCTCATAGTCACCCCTATGGATGTGACTGGGGAGCTTGTTGCAGTAGCATCCCCTAAAATATTGTATCTCTTCCTTGTCAAGGTCCTCTGTCATTTCATTTTTCTTTTGTGAGAGAACAGCATTAAAACTGGGTAACTGCCTGCCTTGAACTTTTAATGCTTTTAGACTTCATCCTTCCATTCCTGGGAACAGCACCTCATGATTGTCTACAAGGGGACTTAAAGCACAGAAGATTTATGAGGAGCCAAGGTAGTCTGTCAGTTCATGTTCTTTTTGTTGGCATAAATCTGTCAGGAGTGACTTTTCAGTGGTACCTCTCCATTCTAGCTATAAAGGACTTTCCAATCTTGTCATTATGCTTCTGGAAACTGTTCTGAAGTTCCTGCCAGAAAGATGATGCCTTTCGAGGGATGTATGCTGATTGTGCAATGAATCCTCTTCCTGCAGCTATCAAACCTCACCAGATGCTGCTGGAGGTGAATAAATGGTGTTCTAAAACCAACTAGTCAACTCATTGTACAGTTGGCAAAGCAATGCCAACGTTCTTCTTCCTATGTTTTATTTTACTTTTAAAATAATATGTACAGAAGTGATGTTTTTGTTTGAATTGTGTGACTTGCAACACCAAAACTGTTGTGAAGCAGAGGAAGAAGCAACCCTACTCTCTCTGTGACTTAGCTGTGCTGTAGGTGAAGCAACCAGCAGTACTTCAAAACTAGGCTTGGCTGCTACTTTATTCCCATCTTGCCTTCATATAGCAGACTCGAGGGATGTGCAAAGGCTCACTCTTTAGGGGAAAAGTAAAGGGTGAGCAAAGCTGTAGTTGTGGAGTGGTCCATGCAGTAAGACTGACATTTGTGTGGTAAGCTTGAGTTGTGTATGTGCGGGCTTTTTTGGCCATGGACGTTTTTGTGAAGTTTTAGGAAAATGTTGGCTTCTGGCTGTTTACATCACACATTTCAAGCATTTTTTTATCTTCTCATAGGAATCACCAAATGTTCATAGTTCTCCCAACTCTTAAGATTCTCTGATTCTGTGATCTGATTTCACTTGCAATATGTATCAATGTCTTGACAAAATGTAACTGGAAAATACTTTTTATGTGTTTGAGCTGGGAAAAGCCTTTACTTTACTGCAGAGTAAAGCTGTTTGGGATTTTTAATTTCTGTTTTGTACCCTGCTGAGCATCTTTCCACCTTGTGTCCCTTACTCTCCGTGGACTCTGCTGAAGGAGGATGCTCAACCCCTTCAATTAGGTTTTGATACTGTATGTTATATACAGCAGCATCATGGGTTGTCCCATGAGCCACCTTGCCTGTCTGAAACCCTCCCCATGCAACAGTTCAAATGTAGTGAGCCTGACCCCTGCCCTGTCACCTCTTTCCCAAATTCCCCCATGCTTCAACCTAAACTTGGGCAACTGTGAACTTCTGGAGAGATTCCAGCAGAGGGCTACCACGACTGGGGACTGGAGCATGTTCCTTATGAGGGAAGGCTGCAGGAACTGGGGCTGTTTAGTCTAGAAAAGAGAAGACTAAGGGGGGACCTCATTAACACTTATAAGTACTTAAAGGGTGGATGGCAAGAGGATGGGGTGACATTTTTTTCCCCACAGTCTCCAGTGACAGGACTAGGGGTATAAGCTGGACATAAGCTGGAACACAGAAGGTTCCACTTAAACAGAATGAAAAACTTCTTTACTGTGAGGGTGAGGGAGCCCTGGCACAGGCTGCCCAGGGAGGGTGTGGAGTCTCCATCACTGAAGGTTTTCAAACTTGACTGGGCGCGTTCCCGTGGGATCTGAGCTCTGTGGACCTGCTTTCAGAGGGGAGTTAGGCTAGATGATCTCTAGAGGTCCTTTCCATCCCCTAGCATTCCGTGATTCTAAAGTACAGAAAGCAAAAAGGGATAGAAAACCTATGCTTTTTAGCTCCTGTCAGGCAAACAAATTCCCTTTGTCATGCAGTCGGGCTTTGCTTAGATTTTTCCCTTTAAGTGACCCCAAAGCACTTTGAAACTAGGCACACCTGCTGTGTATCGTTCTGGCTTTCTGTGCCCACACTTCAACTGCCCCCGCCAGGTGGTGAGGTTAGCTTGAAGCACGGGGAGAAGAGGGGACAGGAAGTCTTGTTCAGCTCTCTGACTGTCACTGTCTTTTCTCATGGTTTTATTCTGTGTTTTTCACTTCGATCAAAGCCCTGGAGGGAGAGGGAGCCGGGAACTTCACGCAGACTGTAGAAAAGCTTAGGCTGGGAATGCTGGGCAGCTGATCTCTCGTCCCCCCAGTTCCCTCTATGCTCTGCTTGCTGGAGACCTGCCTCCCAGGGGGTGATGCCTTTGGCAGAAGTGAGCTGGAATCACGGTGCAGGCAGTGATACCAGTGTGGGTAAGGAAAAACCTCCACCAGCAGAGAGCATAAAAAGGAGGTGAGAGACTGGTTTTGCAGAAAAAAAAAAAAAAAATGAACAAAAATATGAACAGCTTGAGCGTGTACCAAATCGGGCTTGGCTGTATTGAATAGCACAACTGGGAGGGAAGCTGTCCTGCCTTTCACAAATCATTGACAGGCACACAAATTGCACACATGCTACATGAATAATGTATGGTGACCTCCATTTCCCTGCACATAAAACCGTGATGGAGAAGGGAATGGATGAAAAGCCATGTGCCACGGACAGGTTAAAACTGAGGAAGCCAAGTGATCTGAGTGCAAGTCCTATGTCTCTGGACATGGGCTGTGACTGAATGTTAAGAAAAGGCAAAAGAAAGCCTGATGCCACTGGAATAAATACAAGCAGGAACTCTGAATACAGCAAGGAAGTTAAAAGTCTGACAAAAGGGAAATGTTAGCAAACCACTGGGAAGATACTGCTTTTGCCTGGTACCTATGTTAATGGTATTTCAGATGCATGGACTCCACCTGTTTCAGGTTTGGGGCTTTTATTCTTTTTCTGTGTACATTATAAATTATTCTTCCTGGTGAGATCATAGTGTTTTCAATAGCACAAATACATGACAGTATTTGCTTTCTAATATCCTCTCATATGCAGGCCTCATTAAGAGCAGATTTGCATGGTGGATACCTTGAGGACTGCCGTTGTTTCAGAGATGCCCTTGGAGCCATTAATTCAGCACAGCTGTGGAACCACGTAACGGGTAGAGAATCAGGTTAGTCATCACAGCCAGTTGGGTCTTTCCAGTCTCAGTACAGAAATCAATGACAGATGCTAGTTGCAATGTTTTGGGTTTTTTTGAGGGAAGGAGGAAAGCAGAGGAAGGGTTTGCTATTTATAAATTAGTAATGCTGGTTTTATTGTAACACCCAGTCTTACCCTTGCTGAAAAGATGTTGCTGATATAAGTGGGATTTTACTGAAAGGGACTGAGGTGAGGACTGCTCCTAGTTTTTTTCATAAGGGGGATTTTTTGATTCAATATTTTAATTAAAACAGGCGTGGGACTATGTCCTTGATAACTAGTGATAGCCTGGGAAAAGGAGGAAAACTTACTGAAATAGGTAACAAATCCACACTCATGATATATTATTTGAAACCTGTTTCTTGACAATAAAAAAGACACTATATCCTGACATCAAAGTCTTGGGGCTCAAAGTCTTCAGTCTGGAGTTTACACATGCAGGCTAATCGTTGGCAGAACACAGTACAACTGGATTTGTTTGCTGCCCAGGAAAGACTTGTCAGAGGCCATAGTACAGACAGGTAAATACATAAGCTTTGTGACATGTAATGAACCTTTCTGCAGCACTGCTTGGGGACACCGTTGTGGTTCAGGCCCATCTGGCAAAGAAGCACCACACAGTGTCTTGCTCACCCCCACATCCACCCCCTCCTCCCTTAGGATGGTGGAGGTCCCAGTGAGATGGGAAGAAAAAAAGATAACCAAAGACCTTGTGGATTGAGACAAGGGCAGGGAGGGCTCACTGACAGTTATGGTTTCGGGCAAAACAGACTCCACTACTCGACTTCGAGAGGAAAAAGTACACAAAGCTTATTCTACTGCCTCCTAGAAACAGAACAGACAGGGGAAAAAAAAAAAAAAACAGAGCAGGATGATGAGAAAAAATACAACCAGCAATTTAAGAGCCCCTTCCCCCATCACTCCCCTCTTCTTAGGCTCAGGTCCCTGATCCTGATATCTCTATCTCCTCCCCTCTCAATGGCACAGTGAGGCAGGGAATGGGGGATATGGTCAGTCCATCACAGATGGTCTCTGCTGCTTCTTTCTCCTCAGAGAAGGAGCACTCCTCACATTCATCCCCTGCTCCAAGGCAGGGTTGCTCCCCCAGGACACAGTCCTTAACAGCTCTCCAACAGGAGTTCTTCCCAACGACTACAGCTTCTTCTCACAAACTCCTCCAGCATGGAACTCCTCTACGGCAGCTGAACTCTAGGCACCTTCTGCTGCAATGTTGTACTCACACAAATTCATGGCCCCTCCAGGCACAGTCACGACCCTGGCATGAGGTCTTCCATGAGCTGCCAGCAGATCTCAGCTTCACCACTCCTCTCCACAGGGTACAGGAACACAGCTCCTGTCTCACTGTGGGATAAGATGGGGGAGGATCTGCTCTAGCACACCTCCTCCTCTCTTGTCTCACTGATCTTGGGGTCCACTTGGTCACTTATCTCTCCTCCAACTCCTTCTACCACCATCCAGAAAGAAGTAAGAACAGGAGGAAGAAGCCTCCTCTTCCAGCTGCTGCTTCTTAAAAAGTGATTGTGGAGGCGTCTAATTGGCTCAGCCCCAGAAGTGGGTATGGCTTAGAGCTGGGGAGAGTTTCAAGCAGCTTCTTACAGGAGTCTTTACAGCCCTTTGCCCCTTAACAGAAACAGCTGCACACAAACCTGTGGCAGACACACAGAAAGTCCTTGAACGTAGCATGTACAATAGCAGAGAGTAAGAAAGCAGGGACACAGCTTTTGGTGTAACACACAGCTGGCAGATGAAAACGCTGCAGAATGGCTTTACTGGTCTCTCATTAGGCACATGATGGGAATAAAACCCAAGCACAACCCAGAAATGTAAAAACTTTTCTTTCTTTTAATTTCCTTAAAGCTTTTAGTTCTATAGTTTTACCAAGATAAGGGCACAGAGTGAACAACAAAGTCACATTCTAGTAACTGCCAGTAGTAGTAGTAGCTGTGCCAAAATCCACTTTCAATGCAAAGATAGATGAGACATTTGGCCTTGGGATTTCAACGGGGTATTGCTTTTTCAGTCTGCTTTAACAACTTAACATATAGGGTCCTTAAATTCTATTTCCTAAAAAGATATCCTGATTTTTTCCTTAACTTAAAACCCAGAAGACAGAATTTTTAGAGATCGAACAGTCTCTGTTTTCATGGGACTGCCAAGTTAAAATATGTCTTCAAAGGAAGACAGAAATAACAATATTTGAAATGCTGAGTGAGTCCAGAGACTTGTAACTATTTTCAGACTCCAGTTCTTTAGAAACTCATGCATCTGCTAAATAAAAATTACCATGAACTCAGGCTCTTCTACACTCATTCACTGAACACATCCGAACAGAGCATTAAAAGTATTTGTCCATGCAAAAGAAGAAAATGGAAAGCTTTTTTTCAAATGCTTATATAGCAAGAAGCATTTTTAATTTATTCTGTTACTATAGATAAATTTCAACTGTATTTGCTGGTCTCCAAATATATTAGAAATATCCATAAACAGTCTGTGCTGGATGAAGTGTAATGAGCTAATTAACATCTTTATCTCTAAATATATATATGAAAAGTGATGACATTTCCTGTACTACACTGGAATAGCTCATACAAAAGTGACTTAAGCCAAGATTGTCCTGACATCTCCCTGTGTAAGAGTCACTGCATTAGCCATCATTTTTATACCTGTTGCCCATTAAGATAGGCCTGGGCCTTGTAGCCTTCTGTTTCATGGCTGAGGACCTCCAGTGAATTGTATGATCCCCCTTCTCTTTAAAGAGAATTTACAGAGAAATGCTGTATTTCCAAATTTCTTTTGCCACAAGTCCTGTATTTGCCAGCATCAGAAGCACTTTGATTCAAAGAGAGAAATGGGAAAGTGTTTGGGAAGATGTTAACTGACCTTTTTCCTCTAGCATTAAAAACATCTCTCAAAATTTTGGAAAATGCTGCTCTGGCTGGAACATTGTAATCTAGTCCTTTTTATTCAGGTCTGGCTTGCTTTGCTGAAAAAAAGGGTTGTGTCTTTCACTGTGGGGTAAGTAAGTGGTGCAAAATACCCTGAGGCAGAAAACTGCAGGGAAAACAGAATACCTCAGTTACTGTGGCTCAGCATTGCTGAGGCACTAGTTATTTACCTTGCTGTAGAATAAAAAGACAGGGCTTCACTGATGATTTTTCTCTTTCTTTCTTTCTGGTTTGTTTTTTTTTTAATGTCAGAATAACACCTGTGCTCTTAGAGCTCTAAGATAAGCACCTTTCCCACAAGGAGAACAAGCTGATACAGAAGATACACGAATCCCATTCAAATATTAGTGTGAATGTTCCCTACAAAGAAAGCAGGAAAGAAATTTTACTAAGTGCAGGTAACATTCACAGTTTACTAGCTTTTCACTTTTATTTGATGTTCAATTCATACAAGTTTATTTATTAATTTATTTACACTTAAAAAGCAGGAGTGACCTAGTTCAGTATATTTCTGACTTTAACCATGGTGAGGCTTTCTGCGTAAGAGCTGCATGGATTGATCTAAAAATCCTTCAAGCTAGTACATGTGCTTGTAAGATGCTCTTAAATAGCACTGCAAAATAATCATCCCTCACAAAGAGAACTCGACGATGTTGTGATATATTTTAAGTTCAAAAGGTGCTTTAAAAACAAATAGATTTTCTGCTTTACAGCTGTTGGTAGAGCACTTTAAATCAGAGGGTCAGTGTTAAAATACATTTTAAGATAATTTCTAATTTACAGGTGCAGTGTATCTGGCATATTTGTTCTTATACAAAGGCAGACTTTCAACAGAACAGTTTTGATGCAGTTTCTGTTTGTGAAATCCCTCACCGTGAATCAGCTGAACTCTGGTGTGTGTAAAAACAGCCTTTCTCCTCCATTTGTTCCTGTAGATTTTCTATGAAGCTTCCTCTTCCCACAGCAGGCAGGAGAGCAGACTAGCTGTATTTTTGCTCCAGCCAAGCTGGAACAGTTATTAACTGTCCTACCAAAACAACAGTGCCTCAGTTTTGTGTGGGGTTTGTGCTGGTTTACCCCTGGCTGGGTGCCAGATGCCCACCAAGTCGTTCTATCACTCGCCCTTCCTAAACTGGACAGGGGAGATGGAAATATAATGAGAGGTTCATGAGTGGAGATAGGGAGAGGGAGATCACTCAGGCTATACCTGACATAGTTTGTCCTCTCGGTAAACTACTGCCACATGAACTGACCAACATGTACTGAAGACAGTTGAGCTGAGAACAGGAAGTTCTGACTTTTGCCATTAACAGACGTGTTATGTGCAGCATACATGAAGTTTCTGTTATCCTTCAGCCAAAATCTGTGAGTAGCAATTAATTGTTGATCACAGTGGGACACGCGTCTCTCAGCCCTAACTGGATTTGAAAACAAGGTGCGTTGCCCCCACGGAACAAGGAGGTTTTGGGATCTCTGACCCAGCCAGCAGTGTGTGGAATAGAGCAACTGGGTGAGGAGAGAGCGCGAAAGGCCTACCCATTGCCTACCCTGTCCCAGGGGCACTGACACCTCAGTATTTGAGGCCCCTGCATTAGATCCCTGTGATGGGACTGAAAACTGAAATTAGATTTTCTGGATCTTATGAATCTTAGCCACCATCTATTCCTACTTTCCTTCTCTGGGTCTGGCCTGTTGTGCCATTTTGATTGGCAGAATACTCTTGTGGGAAAATTCTAGCCCCTGAAAATACGTTCCCATGAAAAAAATCTATTTGGACAAACGGCAATTTTGTCATGTTATGAGATTTTGTCAAATTATGAGATTTAAGCAACCTCTAAACAGCTTAGGAATGCTGGCTGAAACTATGAAGTCTGCACATGTGAATCACCTGGCCTTTCCCTCACCATCTTACCATAATATGGAAGGGCAGTGACGTCTGGCCACCAAGCGCAGAACAGAGGCCATGACTACTGTCCTCTCAATGAGAAGCCACTCTCCCTCAAAACTCCTGCTCTGGAGGGACAGTTTTACTGGAGAAAGGAGGAATGGGTGGAATGAGTGAAGGCACCTTGTGTCAAACCACTGTTCTTACAGATTTGTTCAGGCCGATCAGGAAGTCTCATGACCAGAGTAACAGGGAAGTTCAAAAAGGACAGTTCAAACTCCCACACGTACTTTTCCTGACCAAAGCAAGCTGCTGCACAAAGATCAGGCAAGTACCACCAAGAAAACAACTGAATGAGAAGCTTTGGTAATTGTACTCAGGATTTTATCTTGACTCTTGGAAGAACTGTGGCTTCTTTTCAGTGAGTACTTTACTCTTTCAGTAAAGAGTACTTTACTTTCTGTACCCGGAAACCCTGAGGACAATTTTAACATATTATCCACATCTGGGGCAATCTTTACAGTCTCTGAAGGAATTTACTTCAAGTCCAGTCTTTCAGGGGCCAGATGTGTTCCAGACCATCCCCGTGAAGGTGGTTCTGCCTGCCTTATAGCTAACAAAGCAGAAAGCAAGGTGGCTGTTGACAGCATTGAGAGGCAAATTCATGGGCAAGGTGTTGGGGGTGTCAGCGTAAAATTAGTGGAGTGTAAAAATCTAATGACTCACAATGCCTTTGGGCCCTAGATAGTGTATCGAGGCTGCCATTTAGTCTTAGCTGTTGAAATGAAAGATTTTGAAAAGCTTAGATGTAAATATAACTCACTCTGGCCCTCCTGGCATAACCCACACCAAACTCAATTAAACAAGCTGTTGGCAGACCCTGCCAAACCGCGCTTTAATATCTCCTTCCTAGTTCACTAGCCAGAGCCCAAATCAGAGCATTCCCTGCTATAATTAGGGTTTTTCTCCTTAAATCGTTAGACTATAGATGTAGGCTTGCTTGCACTGCCTCTGCTCAGATAAGCACATTTTACATTCTGACTGCAAGAAGGAGCAATGCCGTAGAAGAGTCAGTAAGAACTCAAGGGAGACACAACCCCCTCACTTTCCTTTGATCTTATCTTCACACTGGAACACCATTACTCCTTTGACAGAATGAAATAATAATAATTATTATTATTATATCATAATAATTATTATAATCATAATCAACAACATAATTTTTATTATGTCTCAGAAGAGGACTACAGAGTGGAGGCACTTCTTTACAACCTTCCATTAGGTTGCTCCAAGGAAGGGAAAAGGGAATAACAAGAACCAAGATGGTCACTGTAAGTAAAGTCGCTCTGAACTCAGGGTATTGGGTTTTGGTTTGGCAGTTTTGGTTTTTGGTTTGTTTTTTATCTAGCCTTTTGTTTTCATATATGAGCAATGCCAAACCATTCAAAGTGCTGTCCTTAACCACGTGACAGTTGGTGTACAGGGAGCAGTGATCCAAGGACCCTTATTTGTGTAGGCAGAAGCCCTGAATGGTCAGAGGCATGTGTAATGGGATGAACAGGAGAACTCCTAATGACTATTTTTAGGTATCTGATCCAAACTTCCGGAACTCTGGCTCAGCTCTCAGTTTACACCCCAGAATGACACTAACCTTCTTGGCCATGAGGGCACATTGCTTGCTCCTGGTTATTTTGCTGTCCACCAGAACTTCCAGGTCCTTCTCCTCAGAGCTGCTCACCAGCAGATCAATCCCCCAGCCTGTACTGGCGCATGGGATTGTTCTAGAACTCCAGACTTGGTCTTGTTTAACGTCACAAAATTCCTCTCTACCCAGCTCTTGAGCTGGTTGAGATCCCGCTGAATGGCGGCACAGCCTTCTGGGTGTTGTGGTTTAGGCCCATCAGGGAACAAAGACCACGATTAGCCTCGAGTACCCAAGAGGCTGAGAACTGCTCAAGGGCAGGGAGAGCTTAATTGCCGCTTTAAGGTTCAGGACAAAACAGACCATACTACTCGGCTTGGGGAAGAAAACAGAAAAATAATTTAATGCAACATCAACTAAAACATACCCCCAAAATGCCAAAACATAACCAAAATGAAACAACACAGAGTAATACATCAATGAAGAGTCCAGCCAGCCTTTTTAAGAACACCTTCTTGCCACACCTTCCCTCTTCCCGGGCTCAGAGCCCTGATCCCGGTGTTTTTACCTTGTCCCCCCCCTGAACGGTTCGGGGGGGCAGGCAGTGGGGGTTTCAGTTAGTCTGTTCCCAATAGCTTCTGCCGTTTGTCCCTCCTCAGGACGGGTGAACTCCACGCCAGTCCTCCCTGCAAGTCCATGGGGTACCTCACACACACGGCAGCCCTGCACGGGCTGCTCCGATGCGCATTTATCCCAAAGGCTGCAGCTCCTCTCTGCCTCTCGTGTGGGGCTGCTCTGCGGCGTGCAGGCTCTCCAACACGGCCTGGGCCATGGCTGTCTCCCCACACAGTCCCTCGCCCGTCCGGGCTCACTCACATGGAGCTGCTGGTAACTCTCAGTCCTGCCATGGATCTCCATAGGTTGCAGGGGCACAGCTTGCATTCTCACCACAGCTTGCAGAGGAGTCTCTGGTCTATCGCTTCTCCTTCCTTCCTCCTTCTCTGGCTGAAGGGTCCGTGTGATCGCCTCCATCTTGTATCACTCTTACACCTCCCCACTTGCATTTCAAATTCCCGTCCCCTAAATAGTGATGGCAGAGGCGCCAGATTGGCCCAGCCGGGCCGCAGGTAGGTGTGAACCCAGGAGCCGGGGGAGAGTCCAAAAACTCTTTACCGGGTCTTTGCTGCAACCTGCTCCCCCTGTTACTAAGCCAAAAGCTGCTCCTTGCTAAACCAGAACACTGGGGAATCAGCCAGTCCTCCCAGTTTGGTGTCATCAGTGAACTTGCTGAGGGTACACTGTCCCCTCATCCAGGTCGTTGATGAAGATGTTGAACAAGACTGGCCCCAGAACTGACCTCTGTGGAACCACACTGGCTACAGGCTTCCAACTCAACTCGGCTTCATTGATCACCACCCTCTGGGCTCTGTCATTCAGCCAGCTCTCAATCCACCTCACTGTCCACTCATCCAATCCACACTTCCTAAATTTTCCCATGAAGGTGTTTTGGGAGACAGTGTCAAAAGCCTTGCTGAAGTCAAGGTAGATGACATCCACTGCTCTCTCCTCATCTAGCCAGCCAGTTATACCATTATAGAAGGCTATCAAGTTGGTCAAACAGGATTGCCCCTTGTTGAATTTGTGTTGAGTTCCCCTCATAACCATCTTTTAGTTTGTGTGTTTACAAATGACATTCAGGGTGAATTGTTCCATCACCTTTCCAGGGATGGAGGTGAGGCTGACTTGCCTGTAGTTTCCCGGGTCCCCTTTCCTGTGCTTTTTGAAGACTGGAATGATGTCCTTTCTCCAGTCCTAAGGCAACCTCACCTGTGCTCCATAGTCACTCAAAGATAATGGAGAGCAGCTTGAGGTGAACCTGCTTTAGCTGGCTCTGAAGGTCCACTACCATTCTGTTTCTGTGACTTTTTCACTGAGATGGCTGTTGGGACACTGGCAGGGGCTGCCCAGGGAGGTGGTGGAGTCCCCATCCCTGGAGATACTGAAAAGCCGTGTAGATGAGGTGCTGAGGGACGCGGTTTAGTGGTGGACGTGGCAGTGCCAGGTTGTCGGTTGACTGTGATGATCTTTTCCATCCGAGACCCATGTACAACGCTAAGGCGCCGCCCGGCTCGCCCCCGCGCTGGCGCCGCGCGGCCCCGCCGCCTCCCGACAGCTCGTCGGTGCGCTGCTGTGCTGGCGCGCGCAGACGCCGCGCCCGGCGATTGGCGGAGGGTGGGCGGGCCCGGGGCTCTCGCGAGGCCTCGCAGGCCATGGGCGGGCGCGGGCCGGGGCGCCGGCCGCGCGCGCTGGCGGCTGCCGCCTCTGCCCGGGGCAGTGGTTAACGGGGCGCGCGCCCGGCCGCTGCGCGCGGGGAGGAGGAGGAGGAGGAGGAGAGGAAGAGCGGGGCGGCCACGTCCCCGAACCGATCCGCCCTGAGCGATGATGTCCGCTGCGGCCGACCTGGAGTCCTCGCTGGAGCTGAGCCTGACGAGCAGCGGAACGCTCCCCGGCGGGCTGCCCCCCGCCCGCTCTCGTATCTTCAAGATCATCGTCATCGGGGACTCCAACGTGGGGAAGACGTGCCTCACCTACCGCTTCTGCGCCGGCCGCTTTCCCCAGCGCACTGAGGCCACCATCGGCGTGGACTTCCGCGAGCGCGCCGTCACCATCGACGGCGAGCGCATCAAGGTACCGCCGGCTCCGGCACGGGGCTGGGGAAAGGGGGGTGCTCGGCGCCATCTCCGCCGCCCTGCTCGGCCCTGCGAGCCCCGGGCAAGGCCATCGGCGGTCGGAGCTCTTCCCACTGCGGCCTGGTGCTGGCCTCCCTCCGTCCTGCGGACAGCGACCGCTTTGGGCCTTGCCCGATGGCAAGATCCGGGGGTACGAGGGATATGTATGTGTGCACCACCGGGCCCGACGCGGCTGCTGACTGAAGGTAGCTGCCCGAGCCAGGTATAGGGCTCCAGCATCGCAGTCGGTAACAGCAGGGAGAGTAGGAGAAGCGCGTGGAGAGCGAGATGCGGATGCTGACGGGTGACAGGCCCGGGAGCCTGACCAGTTTACCTGCGAAGGGCAGCTGGCAGGACTGTGCGTGGCTGGCCGGAGGATTGCACATCCTGGCCGTCCCTGCTGTGCTGCACGCTCGCAGGTCTGGAGCTGCACTGGGGGGTTTGTAGGTTCTTATGTCGCCCTGCTGTAACCCCAGAATTTCAATGTCCTTGTGTTGCACAGCAGATAGCCTTGGCTGCATCTGCTCTGAAGCTTTGTTTTGCCTTGCTCCTGCTGGAAATTTAATTACTATGGGAGTTTCTATGGTGATGAGAAACTCCTACCGCAGACCGAACATTTGCACAGCTTTTTGACAGATGTCAGTCAATAATTTCTCCCTTAAAATGGACTTCTAGGTGGATCTCTCAACAGTATTTTACTGTTGGCAGTGCCTGGTATCGGCACCTTGTTGCTTCACAGAAATTCTACATCTGTGTTTATCAGTGATCACACTTAACTGACAAGTCCACAGAGCTGTGCAGATGCCAGTGGTACATGCATTCTGCTTGTAAAATGTCCCGTTAAGAAGTTGAACATTGCTCATGAGTGAATCACTTTATGAGTGTTAGCAATGTGTTATAATATTTAATGCTTTGTTTAGGATTCTCTTAAGATTGCTGCATATTTAGGGAGATGTGGTACAGAGCTGGACAGTGCCAGGTTGGATGTCTGTCTCATATTTGACCATTAGTTTTTGCAGCGATTATGGGTTTAACTAAAGCTTAGTCTTGCAACATTAAATTTAGTGAAACAATGGCGTCGTTGCACTGTGAAGCAAATTTATAAAATGTATAAAATATTCCTAGCCTGCCCAGTAGATATATAAAGGCTAGTGGTGATCCTAACAGGCATTTGCCTGCTTACAAATGCAGATTGTTTACTAGGAGTAACATGATTTTAAACCAAATCCGTTTCTACTTCTCTGTTACAGTTTGTTTCCATAAGCAGAGTTCAATATTGTGTAGCAAAAGGGAGTAACACTAGTCTTGTAATGGTACTTTTGCATTTATTATCATCAGGCTTTGTAAGTACAGCTTGCAGTCACTTGGCTGAAAGCTATAGTTTTTCCTTGTTACTTACTGGTTAAAGAAATTGCAGAAGGCATGTAAATGCATTTGCTTTCCTTCTCATCTGGGGTTTTTTTTCACCTCATATCCTTGTTTTTAACTAAAAAAAAGGAAAAAAATTAAGGATCATAGTTATTCTTTTCCTTTTTTAAATCACCAACCATCACTTCTTTGGCTGATAGCTGAGATTCTGTATTCCCTGCTCGTTTCTGTGAGTGACAGAGGAGAGAACCTTCTGATGGATATCTTCCTGTCAACAGTATCTTATAGACTGGCATTTTCACGACCTCTGGATTACACCTGGCTTTTGTTGGAGGGCAGTGAAGAAGAACAGAGCCTAATCCACAGTTCTGTGATGCTTCACTTAGGTTATTGTGCTGTTTTGTTATATATGTTCTGCTGGGTTGTTTTGCTGCATGTTTGAGAGTACACCTGCTGAGTACACCAGGTTTGGCTGAGGGACACGGAAAACCTCAGGAGGGTCTTTGGAGACGTGTTGTTTTCCAGGAAGGTCTGTTTCAGCTTTAAAAGGAATAAACTTTTTTATTATGGCCAGGACTCTAACTTTTCAGAGGGATGCTGCATGGTGTCAAGTATGCCCCAGTTTTGGAGTTTTACCACTTCCTCTCACTTATCTTCACCTTCCTTGCTCGTAGCAGTGAGCTCCAGCAGTGCCTGTTGAACCAGGAAAGAGAAGCTCAGATGAACCAAATCAACTGCTGTTCTTGGTGTGCCCTGAAGGGCTTGCTGAGCAGAGGGATTTTACCTCTTGGGTTGAAGGAGGTTATGAAGTAGTGTCTTCTCTTTCCCTCATCCCCCTTCCCCCAGCCAGCTGGATGGTCAGTCGTGTGCTGCCACAGTATTGAGCTTGTCTCTCGCAGCTGGAAAAATGCTGTGTCACTGGCAGGAACACAAGTACAGTTCATCTCCCCGGGGGTCTCCCACACAGGAATTGTGTAGAATTCCAAGACATAGAGACAAATGTATTCCTTCATAGCTTGCACAGTAGGCTAACAACTTCGTATGAAACACCAGTGCCTAGATGTGATGGATAAGTTAAAATTTTCAACAAAGAAATTATTTTCAGCCAAAATCTTTTCTTCCTCAATTGATTTAAGCATTGAAAAATTGAAGAAAACAATGATGTCACTCTTTATCGACCTACATTAACAGAGCAAAGGTTGCCAATGAAATTCAAAGAAAAAAGTCCAAACATAATACTCTGTACCTTTGAGTACACTTTTCTTCACTTCTTTTGCTCCTACACCTTGTAAAAGGAGATGTGGTTTACCATTTTGTCTTTGTTAAAGGCCACTTATGTTTTTACCAGTGTGTTTGAACCATGCATGATAAAGGAGTCCTTGTTTAGAAAACAGCCTCTCTGCATCCACAAAAAGGAGTGTCAGAAAGTGGGAGGTGATAGCTGAGTCAATATATCTAAGTACCAATTGTCTTTCCTAGGGAGTGGGATCAAAAGTGATCCTGACCACAGTTTTATTGGCTGAATTGTGCTGTTAAACCACATTTTCAAACCACACATTTTGAAGGAACATTACAAAAAATGTGCTTCATTGAAGGTGAGTGGTACTGAGCTAATAATGAAACAGTGATCTTAATTCAGCAGTGCATATCTGTTAATGTGCAACAGCATTAATTAATTTGTTGAAGCAAATTACAGTAACACTTTTAGTGTTGTTTTATAGTAGAGCAACTATTTTTCATAGGCCAGAAGTGGAATAGTTTCCTCAAGTTCATCCAGTGAGAGGGATGAAGAAACTTCTAAAGTGTGAAGTTCTCTGTCCTGGGTAAGAATTTACCTCTCAGTGCAAATGATTTTGTGTGAAGAACGTGAATGTTTTTAATTTGAGATAATACCCTTCAAGCTTGAAAGCCTCGTGTAAATACAGGTTTAGAGGAACTGTAGTTTAAGGTTAGCTTGGGAGATGTGTAAACCTTTCATTTCCTTTTCTCTACGCGAGGCTGGCAGTACACTTGTGGATCTTTGCTTGACTGAAGCATGACTGGTTTCTGCTCTGTGAATGGAGTGGGTAGAGAAGTGCAGGTTCACAGCTGCCTGTGAAAATGAGCTCGGCCTTTGAATTAATTTAATATAGCATTTTTCAAGATTATCTGTCATGATTCCTTAACATGTTGTCTGAACAAAAGGATTACCGAAGTCTGCGCGTCTTTCTCCCCCTTTAATTTGTCAAATTCCAAAGTAACAAAATCTTTCCATGAGTCTCCTGACTTTATAATGTTTTATAAGTGCATAGAACTGAAAGGATCTCTTGTCTGGTTAGGTAAATGATTCTTACCCAAATTTAGGTGCCTATATTTGATCTGATTGTCCAGATTCCCTTACCAGACCATGGAGATGCAGTCAGTTGTGTTTAGAGTTTAGTACCACTGGTAAAAAGCAGGTGTTTGCTCTAAAGTGAGATGAACTGCAACTGACTACTGTTTTCTGCGATCAGAGGCCAGGGTGCCTTGCCTTGCATTTCTTAGTAATCTTAATGACCCTTTCAGTAGCAGCACATAGCTCTTTTTAAGGCTGAGGATCAGCAGCTGCAGACACTGGCCTAGACTACAGAAGCCAAGCTGCTCAGATGTTCTTGTGTAAATTCTCAGTTCCTCTGATGAAACCAGTGACTGCCATTTCCACCTGCTCCAGTCTGAGTTGTTCTGGAGGATGGGTGACCAGGATTGAAGAGAACGTTGCAGAAAAAGTCACACCGTGCTGAAACACCACTTGCTCTTTTTCCTTGACTCTGCACTAGTGATTCATAACATCCCGTGACTGACTTGTGTATCTGGATCATCATCTGTTTTAATAATAGCCAAGCTGATGAATCCTGCACTTGTAGGAAAAGTCTTTATTATTAGTCACTGTTATCAAGACTTTGCATCTGCTCCTGTTCAGTTTTACTCTATTTCTGTTGTTCTGGCTCTGAAAAAAACCCCTATTGATGTGACACTGTAAACCTGCTCTCTGTCAGTGATACATCTTAGCTTCTTGCCATCAGCAAATTTCACTGGCACTTGGGTTTCTTTTTTTTAAATACCAGAATTGCTGGTAAAATTGGTAAACAGGGCAACTTTCAAGACACTTGCAATTTCTAAATAAGCCTTACTGAAACATTTGGATGAAAGGGATGCAGAACTATGGTAATGGGAGAGTAATTTCATCAGGGGAAGATGCCGGCTGTACCTTTCATAGGAACAGATTGAATTTTAAATTTATCTTCATCGTTTACAGAACATTTAATATTCCCTGAATTCTGAGGCTGAAGAAAAACTCTCCTTTCACTCCCAGGGAGGAGACATTTCTATCTGACATTTTCTGCTCAAAGTTCAAAGCTGAAGTATTAATCAAACTGCCTCAGCCTCAGGGATCAGCTCTCCCTGACAGACAGGACCCAAAAAATACAATGTTGTCTTTCAGAGTTAACACAGTCACTAAGGTGTTTGTGACAGAGCCCCACACAAGTTTATGTCTTAGAGTGCACAGTTAATCTGGTGTTGTAGGTGAGCCGGCTCTGCCTGCTGTGTGTTGCAGTCCCACAGCTCCTGGAGAGCAAGTTTGCTCAGGTAACATGGCTGTGTCCAATAAGCGCACAAATCTGTAGCATACTCTGAGCACTCCAGGCTTCTGTTCTACCAGGTTGATTGATGCATTTAATTTTTTTTAGTTGTAGCTACATGTTTCTTTTTGGTTTGTTTTAATCTGGACCCTAGGAGTTTGAAAGCATTTCAATTCTTCTGAATGTTCTTTTGTCCCTTACACTTTCTAAGCTTCAAACAAATATGTTCTGCATATTTGAGGCAGAATGATGTGTACCTGTAGACAACAGTAGCATGTTAAACTAACAGGAGGATTCTGCTGTTTTGGTTTTTTTACTTTTATGTGTGCTTTGATACTGCAAACCACAGTAGAGTCCTAGTTCAAGCATTAAATAAGCTCAAGTTAGAGATTCGTCACAGGAGGATTTGATTCCAATAGATACGCTGCAGAGAAAGATGTCTTTGTCCTGTTGGTGGTGTTGGTGTTATTCATGTATGGCTTGATTTCTTCCTCCTTCTCCTAGTACTATAATAGACAGTTAACTTCCTGCTGAGAACAAAGCTTTGGGGAAGACAATATTATTTTTGGCTATTACAAAAATACATGTTGTTCTTTCCAAAAAAAAAAAGTGCCATTGCCAAGACTTCAGTGTTTCTTTATGTAAAAATCTTCCAAAATACTTGCTCCATTAAACTCTGAGAAATTGATATTTGCAATCAAGTCGCATCACCCTTTCTTCTTGGCTTCAGTAAGGAGCAACTGTGAAGGCAAAAGTTGTGTGAGCAATTGTGTGAAAGCAACCATTTTCTTCAGCACAAACTCTTCAGTATGATGGATTCCAAAGAGCTGATTGCTGTGGTCGTGTGGCTCCCTTAGCTGCAGGGGATTTGTGTGATTTTCCAATGTGAGTAATGAGCCATTTTTTTTCCTCTTGCTGTCACTCTCTTTTCAGATCCAGCTGTGGGATACGGCGGGCCAGGAGCGCTTCCGGAAGAGCATGGTGCAGCACTACTACAGGAACGTACACGCGGTCGTGTTCGTGTATGATATGACAAACATTGCCAGTTTTCACAGTCTGCCCTCATGGATAGAGGAGTGCAAACAGCACCTTCTTGCCAACGATATACCGCGGATTCTTGTTGGAAATAAATGTGACCTGAGGAGCGCTATTCAGGTGCCTACGGACTTGGCCCAGAAGTTTGCTGATACTCACAGTATGCCGTTATTTGAAACCTCTGCCAAAAACCCCAATGACAATGACCATGTGGAGGCCATATTTATGACGCTGGCTCACAAGCTTAAAAGTCACAAGCCTTTAATGCTTAGTCAACCCCCAGATCACAGTGAAATACATATAAAGCCTGAACCGAAACCTGCCATGACCTGCTGGTGTTAAGTCATGTGATTATCAGCTGTCACACGTTGTCTTGTTTGCAAACGCTTCAGAATTATGATCTTGGCAAAGTTTCGGGTTTTGGTAGTAACGGAAGCGAATCGCTTTGGCACTTTAATGTGGGTTATATTTTTATTGGTTTTCTGGTGTAGATGTGCCCATCTCATGTTCTTGCACTTTGTAATTGTACTTTCTGAATGACTAAAGTTTCACTATAAATACACGGGAAAGTAAACCTTACAAGTAAAGTTTTGAGAAAGCAATTCTACTTGAGCTCTTGCTGCCTGAGATTGTTCTCATCACTTGTGATAGGGTTATAAATAGTAAGGTAATTCACTAACATTTTTGGTTGCTACTTGCATCAGAGTAATGTAGGAGAAAAGTGTTTTTTGTGACAGCCAGTTAGCTTGCTTTTTGGGCCAGTGAGTGAGGAGATTTTTGGCATATGAAGGAACATTTGGTGACTGCTAGCAAATTGCTGAGCAAGTACCTTTTTATTTTCAAAACAAACCCCAGGATTGTCAGATAAAGTTTGAGCTGACAGTGTAGGTGCAAACTGCTAGCTTTTGGACTGTCATTCCACTGTAAACTTTGATTCTTCATGGCAATGGTAAGAGAATTGACAAACTTGTCCCTACCTCTAGACAATTATTTGATACTTAAAACTTAGCTAACTTTTTGTCGCTAGTATGGAAAACTAAACTCTGCATTCCTCCTCACAGAAAGTACTGTAGCACGGGATCTGAGGTAGATCTGGGGCTGTAACTGTCTATAACTTCTCTGACCTTACTAAAACTTCAATGAGGGCTTTTTTCTGAAGATGTGGTATCTGAGTTGAGGGTCCCAGGGTAAGTAAAAACACTTCAGTGAATGTAAGATTGAGTGAAGGTGGCAAAGGCATGCTGATTTTCAAAGACAGAGGTTTCAGAGGATTATAGTGGCAAGGAATGTCTTTCAAATATCTTGAAAAAAAACTTTTTATAACCAACTTAGTGACATATTTTAGGGATGGAAATGCTTAGGACAAAACATTAGGAATATGAGACTTCCTTAAAACACTTTTGAATACAAAACAAAATAGGCCATGGAATGTGGAGACAAATATGCCAAGTATGTCCTCTATTACAAATTTGTGAACTAAAACCTCTTTGTGGAGTGTCATGGCTGTGTGGGGCATCCTTGGCATTACTACTTAGTCAGTAACTTGGGTCAGGTGAAGGACATAATGACTTGTCACACACTTCTATGTTCTCATAATTGCAACTTTTATTTTAGTTCTCTCTGAAGGTCAAGCTTCGTACTGAAAATGGTGCTGTTGCAGGTATTTACATAAAGGGAAACGTTCTTACAAACTCTAGAAGTGCCCTAGTATTCATGCACATGGTTGCTGCACATTAGGGTTTTTTTGGGGTTTTTTTTGTCTCATGTCTTCATCATGATGCTATAGCTAAGAAGCATCAAAATACGTGGGGTTTTTATGTGTACTGTAATCTCCCCAAAGCAAAACTTCGCTGAGCCAATAAAGTGTCTGCGTTACTCAAGAAATGGCTCCACCCTGGTCATTTTTTCCAGCTCTCTCAACTAGAGTTTTAAAAGATGCCTTTCCAGATACAGTGAGAATGGATGACGACCCCTAATGAAAGTACTGTCTTTAATCTTATTTCATCTCTAAAATATGGTTTAATGGTTTAAAAATGAGTTACATTCTGACTTTGATGGGAGGGAGTAGCATGGGAGTCCAGACAAGACCCCGATGGTGGATTCTACCCCCTCTCAGACTTTCACACCTTCATCTGTGACTCATGGGGATTTTCCTACCTGGGATGGGAAACACGGCACGGCAGAACAAACCCATCAGTAACAGTTTTTCCCTCAAACACCACAGCTTTTCACAAAGTGACCAGTGCAATGCTTGTCTAGAGCTTTGATCGATACCAGGCCAAAAATTGCTGGTTTTTGTCTTTGAATCCCGTAACATTTGGTCTTGCACTGGGAGGGCAGCTGCTCTGTTTTTGCAGCTGGTCATGGACCCATTACCCAATGCATCCTGCGTGACACAGGAATTAGCTTGGAATTGAACCCTGCACTAATATTTTCCCCAACTGAACATTTACTAACTTGCTGCTGTTATACATTCATTGGAAATTGTGTTCCTTTTCCCTTTTTGGTGAATATTTTCATTTCCCCCTGGATATATAATTGGAATGGTCTTTTTTTTCAGTCTCCCAGAGCCCTGCTTTCAAGGCCATTGACTGATATTTTGTTACATCTCAATTGCCATAGAGAAAGCCACATACCATTTTTAAATTAATAATACTGTTACTTTTCAAGGGGGAGTCTGGCTTCCCATGCAAAGGGACACAAAAGTAACATGCAATCTTAAACCTGAACTTGTAGGTAGCATTCAAAATCAACTCTATTCTAGGACTTGCAAAAAACCACTACTTTGAGTTTGAGGGTTGGGGGTCATTTCCTGTCTGTTGGCACTGGCTGCCCAAAGGAGGCCTCAGTGGGGGCTGTGAGGCAACTCTGAGAGCCAAAGAGCTGCTGCCGGTTTCCAGTGTTGTCCTGGGAGTCGCTGGGCTCTGTACAGCTGCACAATCAGCCTCACAGAGGCTGACGCCTGTTGAAGCACTTGCTGAAGGCAGCTCCTTGTTCTGAAGGCACCTTCTTGTTCTGCAGAGCCCAAAGGCAGGCATGGGAAAGGTAAAAGCTGCTAGCCAGCCTGGGACCATCACTCGGGCTGAATCCTGCCCTGCGCAGATGTCGCTTGTATTGTTTTCTGCCTTTGCTGAATCCCCTCTGGTTAATGTGAATCTTGATGCAATACTTAGCTAATATTTCACATGAATGAAAAGCAAGTTTCCCAACAACACCAATAATCATTTCAAGAAAATCAGAGCCCTTTCCTCTTCCTGCTTTTGTCACCTCTGAAAAACAAGCTGGCATTGATGTAATGTGCCTGCGGACCAGGGATTGAGTGGTGCTCATTGACCAGACACGCCTTGTAGTTGCTACTAAGAGTGAGAATGTCAGAGCCTTAAGGTAAGCAGGCTGAGTGGAGCACAGGCTGTTTGTGTCTCTGTACCAGCAGACCCAGCCCTCTCTTCTGCTGCATTCACCTCAGTGGAAAAGGCTGCTCTGTGCCTTTAGCTAAACCAGTGGTAGCAGCTCAGAAGCAGCCCAGCAGACAGGCACATGGCATTTAACAAATGAGGTGCCCCTCCCCTTTGTTTTTCTGATTTGGTTGTTTTGATAATGATAATTATTATTTGAAATAAATGGTACCTCTTAAAGAAAAATATAAAAAAGGGAGGGGGTGCATGTTTTCGATTTCTATCTGCTTATGTCTTATTTTGAAACCTGTAGGGTGCACTTGAGTCTTAGGGTCTCTGTTTCCAGTAAGAGATGGAGTCAGAAAACAAACTTTGCTCATACATTTAAAAACAATGATGTCAGAACCTCCACCAGATCCTTCAAGTAGTTGCTTGCTTCTAGAGAATCAAGGAAAACCAAATATATTTGACAACACCCAAGAGCTCAAAGGGGCCTCTCCTTTTACCTGCTCCTATCCATCATAATCCATCTTTCTTTTGTGTCCTGCTTTAAAACAAGTAACTGCAGGACTGTGGCCTTGTCTCTGTGTTTGACTGTAAAAGCAGTACACAAAAGACAGTCAGATCTTCATTTTGTAAGATAATGGTGGGTTTTTTCCCCTCCAATAGTACTGATATTTTTCAGCAGGAAGTATACAGAGCACCGTTTTTTTTTTAAAGGGTGAGCATTGTCTCTGTAACATCTCATATGCTCCCTTTTAAACAGGCTTTCTGGTTCAGACACAGTCAACCCCCTGAAAAACAGATACAAGTTGCATAGCTACATCTGTAAGCACACAACACCAGTCACTACAACGTGGAGCCTGTGTGATTACAGCCCATACACACATGTGCAGGCACATACACAGGGGTATTAAATGAAAAGGAAGAGCCAACTGGTGCCAATGTGTGCATAGCAAAAGTGAGAGTCATAAGACCATAATCTTTGCTCGGTACTTCCTTTTTTCACTGTTTTGTTTACTGTTTGCATCACCCCTTTGAAAAGGTCACAGTCAGAAAAAGACTGTTGTGAGGCAATACAGTAAATTCCCTCTTCATTTATTTAGTTAGTTACTTTTAGAACTACCATTCTATGATTCTATGATCTCCTTCCCCCACCCCTCCCTTTTTCCCTGGGAATGGGGAATGTGGTCAGTCCCTCACAGATGGTCTCTGCCTCCTAGAGAAGAACAACTCTTCTCTTCTGGAAGATGCTGCTTAAAAAGTGATTGTTGAGGCACCGAATTGGCTCAGCCCCAAAACTGGGTCTGACTCAGAGCTGGCGAAAGATTCAAGCACCCTCTTACAGGAGCCACCATTACAGCCACTTCCCCATTACCAGAAATGGCTCCACACAAACCCATGACAATGGTGGTGATGAGATATAAATATACTTTAAATTTATTTTATATATATATATAGTCATAAAATGAAGACCATAAAATATGTACATTCATAAATAGATTCTTTTTAGACATCATAAACACACATGATTTGGCATCTTAAGCCGCATTTTTGTGAGGGGAGCTGCAGAGAATGCCAACTTTTTGTTAGGTTAGCGAGGTGACCGTGTGGTACATGACACTTGTGGGAGCTCAGCGCCAGCATCCACTGTCAAACTGCAGCTCTCGGGCTTTATGGGTAAAGGGCTGGTTCATGTAGCAAAGACTTGGGTCAATCAGGTTGCTAAGCTGACTGCACAGAGCAAAATAAAAGCCACAGAGGCAACTCCTCTGAGATAGAGTTAAGGCAAAGAGTGTGGCAAATAAGACCACCAGCTGTGATCCTAAATGAGTCTCGAGATTATTGGGAGGCAGGAGGGGGCAAGGGTTTAATAATCTTTTAGTATAGACGCTATATAGACAGAAACTAATATTGACTTAAAAAAAAGTGCTGGGTGTATTTAAAAGCACAAAGTTGGGAAAAAATGTCAGAAGATGAAGGATGAAATACAAACCAAAATAATTTGTTGTTGTAAAACTAGGATGCCGTATAAATGTCACGTCAATTAAAGAGAACACATTTTTCTGGTAGTACTCAAGCTGTAACTATAAAAAAACCCCAACAGCAGAAATTACTGCAGCAGCTCAGAAGTGCAAGTGAAACTGTGGAGTTTTATAGTGTGTGTCAGATCGACCTGAAGAGGTGCAGGACACAGAAGGTACTGTCTTTACATAAAAACTGCCTGGGAAGGCTGGGAAATACTGTTTGCTTTGATGGGCTTTACCTCCTCAAGGTAAGAGTGAAATCCAAAGGCTTTTCCCCACACTTATACGTTAGTGCTGTGGAATCATAGAAAATCACAACTGGGAGGACACCATAAGGATCAAGAAATCAAACGGGCTGACTCCAAAAGACATGTGCTGTGCTTCAATTATATTAGGCATTTTTTCTGCTGACTACAAAAAAAAAAGAAGAAAAGCACTTTCCTTTCAGCTGCAGGCAAATATCCCTGCCTGTTTTCTGAACATACCTGTATTTCAATTGATTACTACTATTCCCATCCTTTCCCAGCTGTTTTAAGACTCTCTTCTGTAGCCTACTTTTACCTAGCAGCTAGCAGGACATTTGCACGTGGTGCAGGTTGCTGGATGATAAGGAAGCAGCAGCCAGGGAGGTAGATGAAAGAAACTGCTACATGAGAGCTTCTGAGACAGAGCAAAAGCTTTGAGGAGAAGCTCTTGATTTATCATACAATCATTTGGGTTGGAAAAGACTGTTAAGATCATTGAGTCCAACCACTAACCTCACGCTGCTAAGCTCATCAGTAAACCATGTCCCTCAGCACCTCATCTACACGGCTTTTCAATATCTCCAGGGATGGGAACTCCACCACCTCCCTGGGCAGCCCCTGCCAGTGTTTAACAACCCTCTCAGTGAATCAGTTCCTCCTAATCTTCAATCTAAACCTCCACTGTCCCAACTTGAGACCATTTCCTCAGCTGTAGAGAGTGATCATGTCTCCTCTCAGCCTCCTCCTCTCTAGGCTAAACATCCCCAGCTCATCAGACTTGTGCTCCAGACCCTTCCCCAGCTTTGTCTCTGGACATGCTCCAGCACCTCCATGTCCATCTTGTAGTGAAGGGCTAGTTCTGCGCTGAACACAGCATTTGAACTGCAGCCTCACCAGCGCTGAGTACATGGGAACAATCACCTCCTTGGTCCTGCTGGCCACACTATTTCTGATACAAGCCAGGATGCCTTCGGCCTTCTTGGCCACCTGAGCACACTGCTGGCTGCCAGCTATCCTTTTCCATGGGACAACTTTCCAGTCACTATGCCTTAAGCCTGTAGCATTGCCTGGGGTTGTTGTGGCCCAAGTGCAAGACCCAGCCCTTGGCCTTGTTGAACCTCATACGCTTGGCCTCAGCCCATCTATCCAGCCTGTCCAAGTCCCTCTGAAGAGCCTTCCTACCCTCAAGCAGGTCTATGCACTCACCCAGCTTGGTGTCATCAGTAAATTTACTGCGGGTGCATCGAGCCCCTTATCCAGATCGTTGATAAAGATGTTAAACGGAACAGGCCTCAACACTGAGCCCTGAGAAACACTTTATTTATCAAGCCAGGTAATTATTCTGCTATAAACTTGTACACTTGTGTAGTAAACAGCTTATATGCTTTCTTTAATAGGCAAGCCCTATGTATTCCTGCTGTGATTCCCCACACAAAATATTTTAGGCCAGTTCATCTACCTATAGTGAAGTTTGACTTTGATTTTTCAGTACTTGGTGCCAGAACAGAGATGTCTGTGGAACATGCAGAGCTCTGATTTTTTTTTTTTTAATCCCCAACTTCTCACTGCCTTTTGCAAGCAAAGAGGAAAGGGATTTGTGCCCAGCAAAGCTGCCTGCTTCCCATTGCCCTGCCTCTGAGCACCAGCAGCCCAGCAGCACTGAGGAGCAACAGCACCAGCTGTATCTATCTGGAGCTCACCAGCTGCCTTAGGGGGTGGTGAGACTAAACGTGTCTGTTGGTAGCAAACAGCATCCAGCAAACACCATGTAGGTCCCAAACAATTTGTAGTACTCAATGGGGTTGGGGAAAAACCAAAATGCTCCTGTCAGTCAGCGAGCACAATGTAAGTGTTGGACTGCACGGCTTAAAGAAAAATCAAATTCCCAAACAAGCTAGTTGTCAAAAAACATACCTGAAATGGTTCCCTCAGCCTCACCGTGATGCACACCCCTCCTACCCCAGCACCTTCTGGCCCTTCCTGCGGGGAAAAAACGGCTTCAGCAAATACTTTGCCCTTAGTTGAACGTTAACTCACAGAACCAGCTGCCCTGACTAACCCGATTACGCCCTGTGATTAAGTGTGGCCACTGCTAATGGAGACGCTGGCAGCCTTCACTCCTGTAGCCCGGGGATTTTGTGTACCTGGTTCTGTGCCTTGAGGAACAGAGCAGCTTGAAAGAGATGGATGTTTGGCATCAAGACCTGAGTCACGTTTGCACCTATCATTTCCCTTCAAAATGCCAAGTTACTTGGGTTCCTTAGCGGTACAGCGTGGGGAGCATGTGTGTAAGGTGTGGCACCTGTGTGCACAGGCTGTTCCGCTGCAGAACAAGCGTTGGGCTCAGGGGGGACCTGTGATTTCTACTGTTCCTCCCTGGGCTTTGCCTGCATTACTGTGTGGGCACTGCCCTGAAGTGCACCCACTGCTGCACTCACAGACCATCACCCTGGCATGTGTAACTGTAGCAGCTACAGGCCTTTGCCCGCCCCAGAGGGAACCCACACACAACCCCACAATGGTCAGGCTTGGAAGGCACCTCATCTAGTTCAACTCCCTGATAAATCTTGTGGTGCTGGGAAGGAACAGGGAAGCTGGCGCAGTTCCTGGCATTTTGCCAACAAGGAAAAGCCTGTGGAGAACAAACGCTGCTGGAGGTGCCATGGAGGTGTGTTTGCACGATAAATGAAAATCCAACAGACTCCTCTCAGCGAGAGCACAAACCATGGAAAGTCTCTGGAGATAGGGGCAGGCCCTGGGAAGGCACCTCATCAAGCATGTGGAACAGGCTACTAAATATAGCCCTGGAAGCTGCAATCAGGACTGTATTTTCTGCAATGCTAACCAGTTAGAGGGAGTGACATTCAGTTGGTATTCAGTGCCACCAATTTCCATATTGCAGCTGTTTCTTTTCTAGAAACTTTCCTTTCATAGAATCATGGAATTGCTTGGTTGGAAAAGACCTTTAAGATCATTGAGTCTAGTCACCAACCTCACATTGCCAAGCCCTCCCTTAACCATGTCCCTCAGCACCTCATCTACACAGCTTTTCAATATCTCCATAGATGGGGACTCTGCCACGTCCCTGGGCAGACCCTGCCAATGTCTAACAACCCTCCCAGTGAAAAAGTTCTTCCTAATCACCAATTTCAAGCCCTCTGGGTGCAACTTGAGGCTGTTTCCTTTTGTCCTGCCATTTGTTACTTGGGAGAAGAGATCAACTTCCACCTCACTACAACCTCCTTTCAGGCAGTTGTTGAGGGTGATCAGGTCTCCTTTCAGCCTCCTCCAGGCTAAACCAACCCAGCTCCCTTAGCTGCTTCCCATAAGACTTGTTCTCCAGACCCTCCACCAGCTTCATTGCCTATCTCTGGACACAGTTCTTGTAGGAAAAGCTACTGAAATCATGTGTCTGTAGGTGATCTTTGGGGCTGGTGTTGCAATAGCAGTCCTGTCATTGCATCACTGGCAAGGCTGCAAAAGGAAATAACAGCCATGAAGGGCTTTAGAGCTGCTGCTGAGTCAATTACATCCATTTTTATTTAGAAGTAGCACAGAGCATACTTCCTTTCACATACTTCATGCTTCAGTATCTGCTGATAAGGCTTCTTCACAGCCAAAGAAGTGCCCACCACACTGAATTACACTTGATGTGTACCATCCCATACTGTAATGACTAGTTAGAGTCAGGAGAGTATTTCTGGATGGGACCATAGCTTCCACCCAGAAAATGATGCAGTGGCTGAGCAGTGTATTTTAGCAACAAACTACTTCTAGTAAGTTTCTTCTGTGAGAGGCAAAAAACTGATTTAGACTAAAGGAGAATCAAAGCCACATTGCTTTCAGCAATCACAATAGCTTCTTGGGGAGTCTCACTTTCTTTTCATGCACAAGAACAGAAATTTATGTTGATCAAGGAGAAAAGCCCCAACATTTCATTGCAGACTGTTTGGAGTTACACCAGAAGCATCTGAGGAAGGGGAAAGTAGTCAGGCTCAGTGCTTTGATGCTTGCTGATGGGCATTACACCAGAGAAGAAGGCACTGCATCAATTTTTAAAATTATACTGGTTGAATCACTTTAATACAGTCATTCAAACATTGATACCTTCAAATGGACATGTGCTGTGGCACCAATTGTGTTTTGGTTGGTGTATGCAAACACACGAAGGCATTTAGAAGCAAAGCCAGAAAGAATATGGCTACTGTGACATGTAGCCAAACTTCCAGCTGGCAGAACACGACCTGCAGCCTTGAGTGAAGCTGCTGGCGTGAGCAGAGAGGGATGGGGGCAGCCAGGCAGCAGAGAAGCGATGAGTGAGCAGTAAAGGGTTGCAGCAGGGGGCTAGCGATTAGGGCTCTCTCTTGATCCCAGTACCTTTCTTTATAATCCCAGTACCATTCTTCATAATCCCAGTACCTTTTTTCTTTATAAAGCCAGCAATTAGTACACTTAATGGCTGAAGTCAGCAATGGGGACACTCGGTAGGCACCTTCCTTACAAAGCGGTGCCAGGGTCCACGAGGACTTCCTCAATATGCAGCTTAGGGTGGTTTTTCCGTTCAAAGTTACAACAAAAGGTGCAAAACATCTTCAAGCAAGAACAATTGAATTGCCTTTGCTTTGGGGAGTGGGAAAGGCACTTCATCTGCTGCAATAAAAGATAACTGCTACCCAAGATCTTTCCTGGAGTTACATGGCCCGTGGTGGATGTGATCCCACCACTCACAGCATTTTCTCAAGATGAGAACTTACTTTGAAACCGACAGTTTCTTTAAAAATATCATTGTATTTAATATTTGAATGCCTAAGGCTAGCACTGCTAGACAAACCACACAAAGAATCCTAGTGGAATAAAATATGATGTAAGTACAAAAGCTGGAGGAAAAGATGCTCACGCTGTCCAGAGGCAATGAGGTGTTGTAACTATACAAAGTCTGAATGTCCAAAAACATCTGCAGATCTTCTTCTTTGCACTGTGGTCTTCGCTTTATGTTGGGCATTCAACAGTTTTCTCTTTCTGCTTTTCAAAAGGCCAAAGGAAAGTGCTCAACTATTTTAAAGAAGAAGAACTTCTTACATCCATCTTGCCACCTTTTCAGATCAGTAGCTGCAAAATGCTGGACCACTTTTTCAAGCCATTCTGATATATGGTGGAGGTTTGGATGCATCTTCCTCTGCATCCAGGTCCTGGGCTGGAAATCGATCTGGAAAGTTAAAAATTCTGCCCCCAGGACCTGTATGAGGAAAGAAAGAGGATAGCATTACACCTAGTGTAGACACTTGCACAAAATCCTGAGTTCATTTTGTCTCAGAATATTTTGGCGATCAGGATTTTGGCCTGGGATGTAAAGCTTAATGTAAAGCTTATTGAGGATGTTCCTTCCTGGTGAATATCCAAATACGTGGAGGGAAAGAGTTACTCACTTTCTACAGAGCAATCCATTTCCACAGCCTGATTTTGGTCCTCGCTAGGTTGCAACCATTCCTATGAATGAAACAATGCCATCAAAAAACTCGTGTATGTGTGTGTTCATTCAAGAAGGAATACCTAAACTCATTGAAAAAGTCTGTGTAGCCCACTCTTTCTAACAAGGTTTAGTTTGAATGTTTAAAGCAACCTCGCATTACACGCTTGGTATTTTCAGTCAAGAACAGCTGTCTTGCAATCTGTGCACATTAGTCCCTTACCAAACGAGATAGTCAGGTGTATGTTCGATACAGCACCAGAATTACCCTAGCAGAGAAGTAGTTGGTGTTTTTTGAACTCACTCAGCAGAGATGCACAGTGTGTGCCCCATCATTTGAGGCAGAGTCCTCATAAACTAGTAAAATGTGGTGTGTCATCTCCCCTACATGTCACACAGGGTAAAGGGGGTGTTTTTGTTGTTGGATTTGTAGTTCTGGGGACAAGGCATCTTGGTGTGTAAGTACAGCTAAGAAATGCTGCCCCTGGAGCCGTCGTTGGTTTACAGGTGAGAGATGAAGGAGTAGATTTCGAGAAGGGCAACAATTCATAGGAAGTGAGACCGTGGTAGCTTCAGCACTAATGGTTTGGAAAACAGGGATAACTTATGCCAGGTCTTCCAAAAGACTGCAAATAGGAGGGAGGTAGAAAAATAAAATATAATACAAAAAAGTATAAACCCCTTCTAAACATCCACTTAATTTCTTAGAATTAGCCTTGGAGGACCGAGGCAGAGTTAGGTTTATGGAAGAAAAACACCTCCTCTCTCCAGTTTCTCTCCCTCCAACCCACACTGAGTATGAATAAATGGGTGCCTTGGGCTCCTCACTCACCATGCCAGTTACGCTGTCGTAGCAAGAGCAGAGTGGCAGGCTCCGGCACCCCAAGTAAGCCATCACCAGCACAACACAGGCGCTGCCCACAGCTGCAGCCAGCATGGCCACACTAGCACCCTTCACTACTCTATGAAGTACGAACTTCTGCAAGTAGAAAAACAAACATGAAAGCCGTAGTCAAGAAGAGAAGCTCCCCACCAGAACAACAAACGTTCTCCCATGGCTGCAAGAACACTGCCATTGCATCGGAGCAGCTTGAGAGAGCCAGTGGTGTTTACGGCTTCTCTTCCTGTGCTCTGGAGAACAAGCCAAGAGTGAACCTCAAGCAGTAAGAGAGCAAGCAGTAAAATAAAGCACCTGATGAAATGTAAGATGCTATGCAATGGCATCAGGCTTGGAAACAGTTCTAGCAATGAATAGAAACCCAAGGAACGGCTGCTCCTCTTCACACTGAACGTGACAAATATCTTCTTGCTATGCTGCACCTTAGCAATTTGACGTTTCAATTTGTCCTGCAATAAACTAATGAACAGCTTCATCGACCTGGAATGTCTTCACCCCCACAGGCAGCCATTGCTTGCACTGGTTTTGACGATTCAAAAGGGCTAACTCATTCCATGTTTTCAGCTTTATTGTGGAGGATACACTGGAAATAATACCCAGTTCTAACCAGCTGACCTGTAACTTTATCGCCTGAGGTGCATGCTGCAAAGGATTCCAGCCTAGCAACTGCTATCTCAAACCAGGCCAGGGATTCAGCCAGCACCTAACCCTTCTCATGAGCCAGCACCATGATTTTGCCCTGGCACAACCCATCCCTTTTGTGCTCAGCAGCAGCTGACCCAAGTGCCGTGTGTTTTGGCACATAATCTGTGTGCTCCTCTCCAGGGACCAGCTGTTGCCCTCAAGCAGGCAAGCCGGCTGTTAGTTCCCATAGCCACTGGTATCAGCCATGCTGCAGCAGCAGCCAAGGGCAGGAACTAGCTACAAAATGTCAGTCTTGCCCTGTGTTGGTTTCAGTGCCTAACTTGATACTTAACTGTACATTTACTCACTTTTTTTTTAATTAAGTGCCCTGCCACACTCAATTTGCCACTTCAAATTCTAATTTAAGGACACTGGAAGTCTGGTTCTATCCCGAAGTCATACCTATTAATGTTTGCATTACTTGATGAAGACAGTCGCGTTCCTCAGCAGTAAGTGTAGTATTGGTACTTACTGTATGGATAATGTGGACTGGGACAGAGCTCGCCTCCTCCTCTTCACCATAGTTGAGTGTGAGGGAGCTATAAATTACCACAATGAGGATGGCAACACAAGAGGTTATGGAGGCAACTATCAGTACATTCACCTGGACAGAGAAATCAAAGGAGAAAAAGAAGGGTAGCAGGAATTAAATCTATCTTCTGGCAAATCAATGCAACTAATGCAGACAAACTGTACTAACAAGCATTGTAGGTACTAGCCTTTGACCTCCTGTAACACTAAAAAGGCTCCAGGAGCAACAGTTCCTTGGAAGCCACGCACAACGCAGTAAAGGTTTCTGTGACATCGAAGTGCTGAGCTACAACTGAGTTCCAAATTTTCACCACAGGTGCTATGTGGACCCAAAGACTTTGTGCTTAGAGATCTCTTACTTACAAACAATATCTTCCCTTGGCGTCTCCATGGCTGGAGACATCTATCTAGGAAATGCAAGTCAATTAACTTGTTTCCTATTTTAGTGTACACAATTCTTAATAACAGGCTAGAACACGGAAAGAAATGCATTCAAAAGAAGTGTTTTTATGCTTGTTTTCAGAGCCAGCACTCATCTGCTGTAGCAGAAAATGAGATAATGCTGCATCCTCTTTTTGCTTAGGAATACAGCAGCTTTTATGAAGATCACTCAAGGAAATAAGCTCTCAAACCTGCAAAAGGATTTCCAGTTCATTGCAAATCAAAACCATTTTCAGTTGCCCCGAAAACATTTTGCCTCCACCCTGTACACACACAATCCCCCCCTTCCCATTCTGTCCGTTCCATGCTTACGAGAACTGGATTCTTCCTCTGAGAGGAAAACAAAGCCAGAACTCCCGGGACTCCCATCACCTGCCGAGCACAAAAGGAGTTGGTAACTGGGAGACAAGTATCGGATTTGGAAGACAAACTACTACAGAGAAGATGAAAGGACTTTGATTTCAAGGCTTGGATGAGAGTAACATAGGTCAGAAGTGGAAAGAGACCTGCTGATTTTTCCTGTTTTCCTCTGTGGCATCACCCGAGGGCAGGACACTGCGTGAAATGCATCTGGCCTACTTGCTACCCGCATGGCAGCAATCCTCCAACTGGCTTTATGGTCTGGCCAAATAACAAAACTGATTAAATAAGCCCAATTAAAGTGCTAAAAATGTGCCCCAATGCTTTCCCAAGTCCTTATGCATCTTGTAGGTGGAAGAAAGGGAGAAGGGAAGGAAGGGAGACAGGTAGCCTCCAGCTGGAAGACAGCTTCAGTACAACTCCCCTGTGGTGTGGCTCACCACAGCATGAAGGGCAACGTGAGGGTACCACAGGACAGGAGTTTGGATGCCCACTGCCCGCTCCTCTTTGCAGTACAGAGAATCGGTAGCACTGTGCTGCAGGACACCAATCACCACCACCCAGATGTTCATCTACCTGAGGTGAGGATGAAGTGTTTGCCTCCTAATCTTCCACGGCCTCTCTATGGTCACTATGCCTCTGCAAAACACCCTGTCAGTTGCAACTATGCACTTTTTTTCTACATTATCCAGGAGAAAGGTATTCATTTAGCTCCTTCAGAGGGAAGTCTGCTTGCATTCTCCTGCCTATACCATGATAAGGAAACTTTTATTATCTGTGTTCAAAGCAGGAAGCCACGGAAGAGTCTCTAAGCTGAGTTTTGGCAGGTAGCAATGGCGGAACAACTGCTCCCCACAAAACAAAGTATAGAAAATACTTTACCATGCCAGCCCAAATTGGAGCTCTAGTTTTGCCCAGCTGAGACTCCATTCTGAAAATGGCATCTACGAACCCGCTGACGACGCACAGGGTGCTGAAGGCTATCTGGAATAGCCCCAGCACCACCATGCTCCTCTGGTTAAAGATGAAATATCGATAACGATCCATTCTGCTTTGATACCGACATAAACCCCCACAGATGGAGACCAGGAAGCCGTGCGGTGGCCCTCCAGCCAAGAGGGAGAACAGCTTTTCCTAGGCAGGAGAAAAAGGGGACAGGAGCATCAGCATCAACCAGGGCGAGCACCGGCCGGTGCACAGGACCTATGGTAGGGCAGGACCACAAGTTCACCAGAAGTTCAGAGTTCACCTCTTCCCGACTGGCAGCAGTGAAAGCGAGCAAAGGTGAGCGGCTGTTGGAGAATCCCCTCACGCCGCCGC
Source organism: Colius striatus (assembly GCF_028858725.1). NCBI lineage: Eukaryota > Metazoa > Chordata > Aves > Coliiformes > Coliidae > Colius > Colius striatus. Next base: position 32,194,868 of record NC_084761.1, read on the forward strand.
TGGGCGGGTGCCTGGGACACACCATTTCTGGTGTTTCTAGAGACATGTGCGGTCTCCAGCCCCCGCGAATAACCGTTTTCCTTCGGGGTTTCTGCTGCCCAGAAAGGCACAGGGTTTTGCCTAGGGTTTGTTACTTTTCGAAGACAACCTCCGCAGCTCTCGAGGAAGCAGCTGATTCCCTTTGCAGGGGGACAGGCAGGTTGCCCCCCGCCGAGCGCTGGGGCAGGCTCCTGAGGGCCGTTGGTGCCGTCTCTGCCGCTGTGTGCCCGGGTGGAGTGCGCGCGTACGGTGCGGCAGCTGACAGAACCCGGCGGAAGCGCCGAGCAGAGCGGCCCGGCTCCCGGCCCCCCCCCCGCGCCCCGAAACCGCGTCGGCTCCTTCCCCGCCAGGAAGCGCCCGCCCGCCCGCGCTGAGGCGGGAGCGCGCGCCGCCGCCGGCTCCTCACCTGCGCCGCGCGGGAACCTCCGCGGCGCCCGGCCCGCCGCGGCCCCGGCGCCACCCGACCCTGTTCCCCGGCGGTTCCGGGCGCCTCGTTCGGTGAAGCCGAGCCCAGCAGCCGGGCAGGTACGGGGAAAGCGCCGGCTCCGGCTCCGCCTCCGGGAAAAAAAAAAACCAAACCCCAACCCGTTCCGAGTGGGTGCGAAAGGAAAGCGAAGGGTTGGGAGCGCCTCTGCCCAGCCCTCAGCGCCCGCAGCGGCGCGGGGAAGCCGGTTCCCCCGCCCGCCTCCGCTTCTTTTTGCTGCATCCTCAAGTGGTGCTTCCCCGTGTACTCGGCAGCGGTGCGGGCGCGGCTCGAATGCTGTGCTCAGTTCACGGCCCCTCACTCCAAGAGAGACACTTTGGTGCTGGAGGGTGGTCAGAAACGGGCAACGAAGCTGGTGATGGGTCTGGAGAACAAGTCTAATGAGGAGCAGCTGAGTGAAGCAAGGTTATTTAGCCTGGAGGAGGCTAAAATGAGACATCATCACTCTGTACCTGAAGGGGAGGTGCAGTGAGGGCTCCTGTCCAGTAACAATAGGACACAAGGAAATGAGATCAAGCTTCAGCAGGGGAGGTTTAGATTGGACATTGGGAAGAACTTTTTCACTGAGAGGGTTATTAAGCATGGGAAGGGGCTGCCAAAGGAGGTGGTACAGTCCCCATCCCTGGAGATATTTAAAAGCTATGTACATGCGGTGCTGAGGGATATAGTGTAGTTTTGTTTTGGGCTTGGGAGTGTTAGGTTAGTTTTTTCCAACCATAATGATTCTATGATTCCCGTAACACAAACACACAATACTTTGGGGAAATTCCCTCTATAAAGGCTGCATAGGCTTGTATGATTGGCTGGTTTAGTCTGACAGACAAGGACTCCTCAGGCACATAGGTATCGTCTCGCATTTGGAAGGCAAATGCAAGAATCCCACACCCCTGGCCCTAACAAGGACTGTGCTAAAATATATCCACCTTTTAACTGTTTTAAAGACATCAATTCATAGGTTGGCTATCATTATTTTAAATAAAGCCACAGCACCTCCATGGTGTGAGCAAAGGATTGCAGCACAGGAGCAGACAAGTCAAGCCAGCCCCCTGCAGCATCCATGACCCCGGTACCATCTCTGACGTAATGCAAATATATGGCAAGTGCTCATAATTTCAGTTTTAGTACTGTGAAGGTTCAATGGGCAATGTCAAGGCCAAACAAGCCTCTTCTACACCACTGCAGAGAGGAAAAGCCTTTGCACACCTAGACTCAGCACAGGCACAGGAGGAGGCTGTCCATTACCTCAGCAATTGCAGTGATCAGAGGGAGGCAGAGCAGGCAACAAAGCACTGCCCCAAGTCCTCACCACTCACCCAGTGGGATACATAGAGTGAATTTGGAGATAGAGCAGTTTAGTACCTGCCTGAAAAGGTCTGCTGCTGCCCTGCCTTCCTCCTGTCTCAAAGTCAACAAAGGCAAGAGAAGAAAATATACCAGTGCACAGTCAGATGTTTTAAAATACAACTGTTAAAGGCACACACGGGTAGTAACTAAAGCCCATGTTATGTGCATCGAGAAGTGAGTAGCAAAGCAGCAGAGGTGCCAGAAAAAACCAAGGCGGTGGTGTCAGGAGGTACTGCTTTTTCACTATTAATGTAACAGGGCCAAGGATGTTAACTGCACCTGTGCATCAGCAGTAACTGTGGCAAGCACAGAGTACATAAGCAAGGGGAAAGACGGGATGCCCAAAACCATGACACAAATAACAGGGAGGGATGACAGTTCTGTTGAATATTTTAATATCTGCATTGCCTGATAGCGCAATTAAAGCAATCTTTAAAATTCACTTATTACAAATGTTTGTCAAGTCTGTTTTTCCCCAGAAACATTTTTTTCTTACTTCCTTGCACATACACCCAAACACACTATAAAAACCTCATTCATAACATCAAAGGAAGGGCAATCATCATTCATGTAAACATCTTTCTTAGAGTTATCCATTTTTTAAAAGTCATGAATAAACCTACAGATGTTCAGTAAGGCTCATAGTTCGAGTACAAATGTCATAAAACACCTATCAAGTACTGTATACAAGTTAAATACTCCGGGGTTAACTGTTAACACACGGATTAGCTTACCCCAAGAATTATTCTTTAGCACTTAGTTCTTCAGAACAGAGACACCCAGTAATTATGGGCTAAAGAGTATTAAAATAGCAGAAGGCTCAGCAGAAATTGTTAAATAAAACACAATTTTTGTCCAGATATTAGCTCAAGAGTTAAATTCAGTACAGTTACAGTAGGAAAAGTTTTCCAGGAGGAATTCTGCAGAAAGGAGGGATGAATCAGTTTGTACAATTTCATGAAGGGACAAGTTGAGAGGTATGTCCTGAAGGTGTGACCGGCCTTGCTATTACAGTGATTTATGATAGACGTGTGTAATGCTGCATAAATACTTTTCCAAATAGCAGAAATGACCATTTGTAATTGTAAAGATAATTTGTTGGATCTCTCCTTTAAAAAAAAATAGTATCTGCTTATTGGTAATCACACTTGCATCTTACAAAAAGACATCCTTTTAAATTTGGTTTACATCTTATTGGAACTCTTCTTTTTTTTTTTTAAATATTCATTCTACCATGAAAATATTTCATACAAACAGCATTTTACATATAAATACATTAAAACTGGTGAAGAGGGTCTTCCCACACTCCTGGTTTTATGGCTTGACACATTTAATTGCTTAGAATTTTTTGTATATATATTTCTCCTGGAAAAAAAAAACCAAACCAAAACCTGAACCCAATGTAATCGTAAAACTGGAAAGAGGGCAGGAGCTTCAATTGCCTGAAGACGGAAAAGCGCCAAGAGGAGGGTCCATTCAACAGATAGTGACCTTAGTGTTCAAAACCTTTGATCTGGGGCAAGTAAACATGCACTCAGTCTTGCACCTTTATTTGAAATGTATTTTAAAAAATATAATCCCTTATAAGACCGCTTAGAAATGCTTTGTCCAAAAATATAGTACTCATGTTTCCAGTACACAAAGCAAAAGGAACAGATTCTCCCCGAGGCGCAGGCGAGCGTGAAGCCCGCTACTTCCACCCAGAGGTGAAGCTGCCCCCACGCCTTCCTTCCTCGCCCAAATGCTCTCAGCATACGACAGCGCAGTGGAAGTGAGGAAGAGGCGTCTAATGCAGCACCCCAGCATATAAGGATACACTTCAGCAACAATGTTTTCAAAGCAATTGGGGGTTTAAGTGCTTGGAGGTGAATTCCTCAGGCACTCAGAGCTCCAGTTGTGCCAGAAGGAAACGAAGCAGCAGATAACCAGCTCTGTACAACTCGTTATCGCAACAGCAGCATTTTCCAAAAAGACTATTGAGCGGAAGGACAGAAATCACAGGGGTCTCTGGGACAGAAGCGACACAGTTCCTGGTGCAACCAAAGTGTTGAGCACTGTCTTCCACCAAAGGACAAGGGCAGACAACCGTGAGGGAAAAACAAAGTGGCATTTCCCACCATTTCTCAGTTCCTCGTGCCAGATGGGACACGCTGGCTACTCTGCTCCTCCAGTGCCTGGCAGAGGGAGAGAAATCCCTGATGATGCTCTCGCCTCCATACCAGCAACATGCTACAACAGCCCCGGCAAAGAATCTGCAGCCACCGCCAACTCTGTCTTACACTGAAGCCCTGCATCTAGAAAAGGCTGAACTAAGGAGTCTGCTACCTACTCTCTCCCGAAACACACAGCCACACGAGGCCAAGCAACCAGCCTCCCAAAGGCCTCGACACCTGCACCAGTCACCCAAGAGCTGCATGGGGGCAAAAGCATGGGCCATCCTAGCAGGTATTGCTGCAACTGGGGAAAAAGTCAAAAAGCTATCACAGCTCACACTCTGATGACTCGAGAGCCGTATCCACGTATTTCCTTTGACTTTTTCAACAGTTAAGACTTAAAGGTATTTCTGTAGGTTAAGGGTTTTTTTTTTTAATTACTCCCCCCCACACACAAAAAAGGAAAAAAGCATTTTCAGATGTGCGAAGAATATTTTAGTAGATCCCCAAAAGTAAAATTACAGCACGAGACTCAACTTGAGACACCCCCCTAGGCCTAAGCCCTTTTCCCTCTTATCCAGAGGAATGACCCAGCAGCAGGTAGCTCTCAGCTGTAACTTCTCATGCTCTCTTGTCTCCAAGATTAACTGCTCCTCCAGAAAACTAAGCTTCTGTATTCTTGGTGACAAAACACAGTGCTGCCATAGCAGGAAGATCCATTTAGGATTTTATTTTTTTTAAAACCAGACAATCAGCAGCCTCTAACACAGGCTGATACGGGCTCCTTCTCACAAGTGAGCTCAGGTAACAACTTTCCCATCCCAGAGGAGCCATGTGCAGTACTGCAGACCAAAGGCTGATGTTGGGAACTAATCAGTAACTGAAAAAAGCAGCAATTCCAGGTTTTCTCAGGCCATTCTTTATTCACAAGGGATATGCCGAGAGCCAGTTGCTCAGTGAGGCTCAGCTCTCAGGCATCTGCTCTTCCAGTTTCTGTGCCGATGGGATGGGAACTCTAAGACTCTGAGAAGTGGCTCTTCCTTACTTATTGCATATTCACCAATAGTCAGCTGCAGTCAACAGACCCAAATGGACTGCTTTGCAAAATGACTGCTTCCTAAGCTCCAAATTAAAACCAGGTTTTGGTGTGGGTCTCTACTGGCAACTAGTTTTGGTGAGCTGGTCTTGCTATCTAGTGAGCCCCAGAAGCTGAGCTGCAATACGTTGACCGAGTTAAGGCATTATTTGGAGTTCTGTAACTAAGCTATGTTTGAACCTGTGGTTGCCAACGCACACCTCTCAATAAACCTCTGAAGGACACACTGAGCCCTGAGCCCTTTTGCTACCCAGTGGTAAAACCAGCCTGACCATCTCAGTACTCTAACAGACCACAAAGAAAAAGAAAACAAAGAAGAATGAAAAGGCTTGGTCCTGAATCAAGCCAAAGCAGCTTTATAATCACAATGTTTATAGGTTGGTCACTGAAGAAAGGGTCTGTAGGAGGACCAATAGATTTTAACAGAGCAGAGAGAGAAAAAGGACAGTAGAGCTAACAGAGACATTAGCCGCAGCTGTGGCTTACTACCAGGCTACAAGCATAGGCAAGAGAATCTTCTTGACTGTCACCAAATCAGCAGCTTTTGAGAACACACAGAGGATAACTCTGTGCCCTTCTTTTCTAGAATTTTCCTATTTTAGGATGCAACCTTCAAACCCAATGTGCGAAGAGCATCTATCTTGTATTTATCTCAAGAATCGGGCAATTTGAAGGCTGACCTATTGAAACATAAGCAACTCCATGCAAAGAGGAGACAGCAGAGGAATCAGAGACTGATCAGGAATGAAGGCAAAGGAGCTTTAGAGATGAGAGCGTTTCAAGCACGATTCTCCAGTGGGCATAAGGAGGCCAGCAGTCCAAAGCAGGTTACCGAGACAGTGGAAGGAGTTACCAACCGTGCACAGTAGGGTTTAGTCACACATTTTCCCTCTCCTCTTTCTTGCACTTAAACACGAGCCTCAACTTTGCAAACTTCATGGTCCTGGCAGAATGATCCACAAGATGCACGCAACAGCTTCCTACCACACTGTCCTGCAAATGGCCAAAACACTGTCCTGCAAATGGCCAAAACACTGTCCTGCAAATGGCCAAAACACTGTCCTGCAAATGGCCAAAACACTGTCCTGCAAATGGCCAAAACAGCAATGATCTGAAATAATAACCTGTGGGCAGGCAGAGAAAGATCAAGACATGAGTTTTTCTTCTGGAGGTTCATTTGCTGAAGCTGTACTGCCAATCAGCCTTTGATAACCATTCCTCACCTGTAAGGCTCAGTTCTGTCTCTGCATGCTCTGCAGAGTCCCTGAGCTGTCACCACTGCCAGCCACCTACCTTGGATGAGAAGCAGAGCTGTGGCCTGAGTCTCCAGCATGAGGAGATGGGTTATGCAAAATCTCATGTTCAGATCGCTGCTGGAAGAGTGTCAGAAAAAAGCCCTGAGCCTACTTGCCCCCTCCAGTACATGCACAGAGTTGCTTTTGTGCAAGCTTAGATGGTGAGGTGCTGGGAAAAGTTTGCGATCAGTCACAAGGACTAAACAGAGCCCCAAGTCACAGGGGTTCTTTATTAGTAATTCCTAACTCTGTACAGGTACCAAAGCGAGGATTCTCAGACAGCAACATCATCCTTCCACTTGCAAGTACTAACCCAACGCATTCTCCATGTCTAGCTCCCAAGACAGCCAGACACCAGCAACTAAAATAGAAAGGTAGGTTCGATTTCCGAATCATTTATGTTACATATATACAAACTTTTTTTTAAACTACAAACATTTAAAGTGTTGCAAATGCGTTTGAGTTTTTCCTAAGCTGCTAAACCAAAAAAGAGAGCATCAAAGTCCAAGAAGGGCTACAGTATCCAGACCAAGGTGGTACATTATTTCTCTCTTACACAGCATTAGGCATGACCAGTACAGTATCAGAAAGAAAAACGCACAATTTCCCTACCCCTGAAAAACCCCAGAACACAGCCCTGCAGGTGAATATTCACAAGCCCCCACTGTTGGCTGCAACAAAGCTATGGGTGGACTGTTGTTTCTAAATATGAGCAGTGAGTGATGTTTTTACATTCATTGTTTGTCTTTCAAAAACAATCTTTTCACATCTTTTTTTAAAAAAGTCTTATTTTGATATCTCATACTATATGAATTGACCATGTCTTAAACCAGCACTACTACAAGACAGCTACAAGGCTATATTCTTTTGTCAACTGAACACATACAAAAGATACAGCTCTCCTTAACCAAGTACTACAGCCTGCCCTAAAATACATATGCCTCCAAGCTTCAGGAGAACTCAGTGTGAGATACAAGCATCTCATTGCTAAAATTTTTGCCTTGAGAACTGGCCACTTCAACAGTTGAAATACACAAACCAACTCACAGACACTAGTAGGAGTCATGTGCTTGCACTCCTGAAAGTCCTTCAAAAAGCAAATCCATTTTCTCTTTCAGAAAATTCTTCATGCAAAGAACAGCTTCATTTGCGTCTCAATCATAAATTAAATAATATAAGCCAGCCGTAAAGGCTAGATAAATATTAGATTTGGACACGTTGCTATACTATTTAGAGAGCCACAGAGACCAACACACAGCACTCTCACATACACACACAAGCCTTTCCGCTAGTTAGAAAGGATTTTCTCCCGCAAAAGAGGATTTGTAGAAAGAACAACGTTCAGACAAGAGGAAAGGGGAGTTAAAACCCAGCCTCCTATATGCTAATAAATACTGCTCTATTGCAAGATTCAGATCAAAGGTTTAAAAAGGCAAAATTATGCTACTATTAGAGAATATCAAAATATTACTGTTATCATCACAAGTGGCATATATGCAAAATGCAGTTGCACAATAATGCCTAGGCAGATCGAGAGCGACACTAAGTCTGCCGACTAAAAGTGAACGATATACCCAGTTTAGTTTTCCGTCTAGTCTTTTGGCATCTTTGCATACGGTGCAAAAGCAGAAGCTACCAAAGAATATCACATCTCGTATAGAATATTAAATAATTTCTCCAGATAAGACTGGTGCAACACTAGCTAATTTTAAATCTGCTATGAGTAACACAGTCAAACCTAGTTAGTATGCAAGAAACTTATCTCTTAACACAGAATGCAAAGTTATGATGCAACGCATGAACAATCCCTGGTTGTCCAGTTTTCAGTATAAAGGTAGTGCATAGATCCAAGTTTCTATTTCAGTTTGCGGAACGTAGAACAAGATCCCACTTCACTTTTGCTGAGCAGCCTGGAAAGCTTTCAGTTCCAGCTGGTACCACTCCGGTGCTTCTGGCCCGTTTTGCCCGACGGGGTTGTGGTCATATCCATAAGCCACTGTCAATTCCTCGTCTTTCTCCACGGCCCTGATGGTACGGATACACTTGATAGGCCCGAAACGAGGATGAACAAACCTAGATAAAGAACAAACACCTTTGCTAGGCTCGGCTCTCAATTCACAGACTCTGTTAGCCCCTTTTATAGCTTCAGAACACAACTCAGTCCAGAGTAGTAAAGCATAATCTGATATCAGATGTGTACATTGCTTTGAGTCAACCTTATAAAGACTTCAGTAATAAGGGCAAAAATAGCGACACATTAAAGCAGCTTCATGTAGCCCTATTATTTGACAGTCCTACAACATTGTTTTACGTATTTATCCCAAACAAGCAAAGTTAATCACTGCCACATACCTTGGGCTTGCTGAGGTAAACATCTGCGTGACAGGAAAATAGTCCTGATTATGAGAGACTGTGGAGCATGGGAAATTGCTCATCCTAATTTCCTCAGCACAGGTTACTTCCTAAGCAACTTTAACGCACTTCTGTACGTCTTCTCCCAAGGTCCCACAGCAAAGGGAACTGGCATATTTAATGAAGGGAAACTATATTCTCAACATAGATCTCCACAGGTCTGTTTGTTTATACATTGCTATGAAAATATTCATACCCTTGAGCATAATGATACATCAAAAGTTTCCTAGTGCAGAGCAAGGCACTTACTGAGTTTCAGAAATGACAGTACATTTGCTGGCACTGGTAAAGCATCTGTAGTTCAGCAAATATGGTGCAGCCATAGCAAACCCAGCATTTAGAGAGCTGTGCCTACACATTTGAGAATCAAGAGGCAGCTCCTACAGTTCCTGACAAAACTAACACAGTTGCAAACTTCAAGATACTCCATGGTGTAAGTCCCAAGAGACATCAAGCACCTGCAATGCCAGCTGGAGTGAGCGGGAACAGCTTCAAGCCCTGGACTCACCGCTCCCAGCCCCATTGGCTGCCTACCACTCAGCTGTCCAGAAGCACCCCACGAGCCCAGGCCGCCGGGCTGCAGCTTCCACTCTGAAACATGGGACGCTACTTACGGGTCGTAGATGCAGTTAGGGGTGAAAGAATGGTTGGCCTTATGCCCCAGAGAGGCACAGTACTTGGCGGCGTGGTTGTAGGGCTCTGGCACATCTATGACTGTTTCATCATCCAGGGATATTGTATTTCCATTGAGGGCCCAGTCTCTGCCATCTACCTAGTTTGCAAGGCAAAAAAACAGTGTGTGTGTGTGAAAGGGTCAGCTTTGCCAGCAGTTTGAAAGCAGACATTCAAACACACCCAACTAAAGCTTTTCCTCTGGTGTATATCATTTAACAAAGACCCAGCCACAATTTTTTCATTTTATAGATACATAGGCAATCACGCACTTCCTTACAATTAAACTCCATCACATTAAATTTTAAGGGTGGGAAGGGGGTGGGTATAAAATCCTACTACAAGAAAATTTCAAAAGGAGCAACGTAAATTCAGACTGACTTTTCTCTCCTTTACCTCCTGGTGTGTGATTCGCACTCCATTGTAAAAGGACATAACTGTGCTGGCTTCTGCTGCTATTTTTGAAAATAATCCTTCTCCAGCACTGGAAATGAGAGACACATCAACATACACCCTACAAAGAGAAAAGGGTACGGAATTAATGATTGGCTACAGTCTGCAAATACAACTCCTTCTTCCTCACTCTCCATATGTTTTAGTAAAATGGAAATTTGGTGGGAAGTGGGGGCTGGCTTAAAAAAAAAAAATCTAAACTAATAAAGTGCCAATCTATTGTTACTTCCCAGTGATGGCTTCAACCCAGGAACACCCTGAAATCCCAGAGGTCCCCACTAAGCTGAGGTTTCTGGTGTGTACATGCATGGATGAGCAAGAGTTTTCAAGGTAAAGTCCTAGATCTTTAAGCACTTGATGCAAATGAATGCCAGCATTTTACTAATCACTTCCTTAGCTACTTCAGAGGATCTGAAAAGGACTACAACTGAGGTATCTACAGAGCACGGTCTCTTAAAACTCTAGGTAAAAAGTGTTACTGTGGAAGAGCCATGGAAGAGGTATCACTGAGCGACTATGATGATACAACAGCTGAGGAATGTGTTTTGACATTACAAGGTTGTTAAAACAGTATCTCCCTTTTGTCTAGCTTGATGATTTACTCTTACCACTTTGCTACACCTGAAGGGAGAGGCAAAAACTTTGTACAATGCATGCCACCCACTGAGACACACTGCAACCTCAAGCTAGTTACACATCTAGAAAACAGAGAACGGCATACTTCTGTCTCAATGCTGTAGATGGGGGCCACTGGGCAGAGTCCAGGACTTGACTGAACATCTTTGAAATGCTAAGAAATTATTCTAGTTTAAGCTCTTAAACCATGTTCTATCTACTTGAGTGCCATTTTATCGTTTGAACCAAAGAAATTCAATCAAGTCAAACACTGACTGACACACAGTAATGAGTTCCATTTCACAAACCCTCACACTTAAAAAATTTAAATGACAAAAGATTTTCAAAATTAGGCCCTCCATATGTAATAGCAAAGAAATATGAACAGTACTGGAAAAGAATTAAAAAGAGCCTACCTCTCTGACTCATAAGGATCAGGAAGAAGAGCATTTGTAGAAATACAAGATGACGTAGATTTGTCAAAACTGTACACTGGACCTAGAAAACCACACACAGAAATCAACAAAGGAAATAAACTAGTTGGCAGTACTGAAAGCATGCAACTCTTAACTTAATCAAGACATTCCACAATTAAATTTTAAGGACTGTAAGAAATGAATGTTATGTTTCAAAAAAAAAAGACATTAAAGAGAAGTGCACCTGTAAAATGTCTTATTGAAACACTATTCCTTGATTATTTTTTTCGCTCAACACACTAGAGTAGCAGTATTATCCCAAAAACAGAATATATCATGTTCTTCAAACTATCAGCTTTTAAAGGAGGGCTGAACAGTCTTTCAAAATTGAGTCTCCAAGATTCTTTAATGAAAATCAAAAAGTAAAGCAAAATTTAAAATTATATATTCAATACCACTTTAATTAAAAAAAAATCTTGGACTATTTCAAGTATGATATGTTTTCTAGTCCAAATCCTGAAGATACTTCAGAGGATGATGTTCAGTAACCACAAAGGATATTTGCTACAGTCATCTACATCCTGTCGTTAATATAAACTCAGTGGTATAGCTCTAATATCCGTACATTCCTCTCAATCAACTGCCAAAAGACCATCTGTGAGATATGTTAAGATACAGGTGGAAATCAGATAGGAAAAAAACAAATCCCCAAACCACAATATAACACAGTTTGATAAAAGGCCATTGTCTGTGATGCCCAAGATCTGTTCTGGCTGAAGGCAGCTTCCTCCTGAGTGTAATTCAATTCTACTTACAAAGCACAACTGTATCCTCTCTTTTCAGGTACATTTTGATTTGCTGTCACAATTGAGTGATTTAAAAAAAATTTAGAAGTCACATGCATTTGCTTCTCAATGCCTTTTTACTGGGTTTTATGTTCTTATTTCACATCGAGTGAGACAGTCTCTGCTGGCAAAACAGTAAATATATTAGCATAACAGCACAGCCCCTGCCTGCAGCTTAGCCACTCACCTCCAAAACATCACCTACACCTCAGAGCAAGAAAACTACTCCAGTACTACAGGTCCACGGCACCACAATCCTAGAGGAGGGGCACTGGCTACACGGGTCAAAGGCACCACCCTGACCCCGACCATTTTATGGCCACTTTCTCTCAGGACTAGGCAGACTGAAGGGTGCTGGCGAATCAGACTGTTACACAACAACTGAATCTAGTTCACTAATTCTGATCCCTTTGTCCTTTCAGCCTCATAACGCAGATGCCAGAATATTCACTGTGCTAACGTTCACTTGCAGGAACCCAACTGACAGAGCTGCAACCAAACTGTGGCCTCCCTCTCTGCTCTTAGTTATTTTGCTAACAAATTAAAGCCTGTAACGGTGCCAGCATTAACATGATTAGGCAGGTTTTCATGCTGGCACAGATGGCAACGGGGTGTGTGACGACATGACTGCACCCATGAGCGTGCAAGGCAAGGGTTACAAAACACAGCTCAGCACCACACCCCACAGGTCCCTTTGTTCCCAGACTGCTCCACGTCCCTTTCTGTCCAACTTCATAGTTTAGGAAAAGGTCTTCTCACTGAAGACTTTATCACAGTCAGCCTTTAGAGTCTGAAATGGGGACCATTATAGAAATCACACTGTTTGCAGCAAAGAGCTGGTGGTTAGAATACAAGTTTATGTGTTAGCTGAACTTACTGCCTGGTACTACTTCAAATTGAGGTTTCCCATCCTCTATGGATGTCAGAGTTGCCAGCTTTGCTTCTATCATTTCTCCATCTATGAACCTTCCAGAATATGCAGTCTTTCCATCAGGGTACACATAGGCTATTTTCTCTCCGGTCATCTCCCCTTCCTCATTCACTTCTCCCACAAGGCTGCCTCCATCCTGAAAGCACAGGCAAGAAAGAAAAGGCAGAATATTTAGTTATACTTTACTATCTTCAGTAAAGATTTTTCTCAACTTTTTAATGAAGCAACCTAAGCTACAGTAAGTGCAGACGTGATATCACAAAAATGAGTGAGAAACAGACAGAAGAAGTTGGGTGAAGTCATCCAGTCAGGATAAAACTGACAAAAGAAATAAACAGGGCTGTCTATGTCATTTGAAATAAGCAAAAACACAAGGTCTTACTGTCTGTGTGACACAAAGACTGAATTTCAATTGGCAAAAATTGTATGTGAACAGTCTGAAAAACCAGGCTCAAAGCCACACACAAACTTTGAGTTTTCTTAGTGTGATACTGTGCTGGATACTGCTGCCTTGCTCACTGCTAATTCATGGTACATCAAAAGACTTGAGTCTATTAAAAAAAAAGATTTGCTGAATATCTGGAGAGTTTCTCTGCCCCAGCATCCCCTTATGATGTCACGTGGCACTCGATGAGAACAATTGTTTACTGAAAGCCATCATCAGCAACATTTTTCCTCTCTACAGTTAACACACTTTAGCCCTTGTCTTTGTCATCTGTGAGTTGCCTGCAACTCCAGGCAGGTCTATGTACAGAACTGCAGAATGAGATGCACAGATTAGCACAGGTCTAATGACTTCAAATGTTTATTTCAAAAAGGACAAGGAAGCATCTTCAAATAACACTTTGGAGCAAAAACAGCAGGTATGATGTGGAAACTGACTTAGATCAAGATCACTGTGTGCCGACTCTGTTTCAGAGTGACACCATTTTGTTCAACTCCAAGGATAAAAGAGCCTCAAACATACTCCAGTAAGGAATGGTGAACCTTAAGTTTGAGTGAAAATTTGTGCACATAATGTCATGCACAAACATAATGTCATGCATAAATAACTGCTTCCATGGCAAAGCTTTTTTTGAAACGCCTTGCCTCCTTTAGTCTGGCAAGATGATAATGATAAACCACCTCCAAATATCCACATTTCCAGAAGGTACAGCAGTACTTTAGCAGCTAGAAGATGAAACAGGAGACCTATCACCTGAAAGATCAGCTGTGTGTGTTTTACACATCAGTGCTGTAAAACCACTACTTGTTTGGCAGCGTACACCAGACACTTGTTGATTTTAACACATGTTAATGGCAATGGTGAAGCTCTGTAAATAAAATGAACAGCCATTGAGAAGCATTTTAAACGCATCTGCAACTAAAGTGTGTGCAACATGTAGCACAGGAATAGACTGGGTTTTGACCAGCAGCTTAATTGCATGCAGATGTTTCTTCCTCCTCAGCACAAGGTAAAGACTGAAAGGTTCAACTCCGGAATGCTGTGTGAGGCTGACTAGGAATTAAAATTTTTTAAATTTACATTGGAAACTCAAAAACCTGTACAATCATTATTGTCCTAACTAGCACGGTTATGAAAGCACATGAAACATTTCTCCAGAGTTTTCCACAGAAATATAAGAGTGTTTTCCAAGAACTAGGAAGAAAAAATTCTGGCTTGCTTAATGAGCAAAGCACTTGTCCATGCAAGGCCCAGTTTTCACACCAGTTATATCTGATTTGTCTGGCAAAGCCAGACTTCACAACATACTCCCCAGAAATGGACAGTCTTCTCTCCTAGTGAAAGGAGAGCAGCAGGTTGCAACAGCTTGCATGGCTCACATGATCCTCACCTGCAGGCAGCACGACAAAGTGCCAAAATCACCAGCCCAGCTTTCCCAAGGAGGTACACAAAAATGCACTTCCAAGGGGCTGCGTTCCCTGGAAGACAAAAATAGCAGAGGCATCTTGCAGCCTTGCTGAATCCTGTCTGACACTGACAAAAGTTTAACTGTGTGTTGTATTATCCAAAATCAGAAGGCACAGATCTTCCACAAAGATTTTTGTGTGTTGACTTTTAGGTAGCTAGGTTGTGGTGGATATTTGTTTCTTGTATCAAGACAGATACATAATGATACTACTGAGCAATAAAGAGAACAGGCGGTCAGGCTTACCGGGTAATAAATCCAACAAACTCCGTGTCGAATGTTGTCTTTATACTGCCCTTTGAATATCAGCCGCCCGTCACTGTCATACTCCTGGGCCGGTCCATTCAGCTCCCCATCCACGTACGTGCCATGAAGGACCACACCATCCTCATAAGTGTAGATTCCCTGGCCTTGCAGGGCATCATCAACATAGTACCCTTCCAGGGTGCTGGTGAAGAGAAAACAGCTGTGAAAGGCCATTCACCTCTGAGAGGTGAACCCAAAGCACAGCACAACCCTGCTCCTCTGGTCAGACCCTAGGAGGAGGCAACTGTTAATGCCTGGTTACCCTCCAGTTAACTACCTGCTGGGTACCCTCCAACCCTCTCCAAAACACACATCACCTCTGCAACAATCACAGTTTTTTCTTCCTTTGCTCATTGGTCTGACAGCCCAGGCTGCTGCAGGACAGAGCTATGTGCAGGCAGACAGAAGGGTATGCTGGAAGGCTCAGCAGCAGCTGCTGGGGCTCCCTCGCTGGGACACTGCTTCCAGCCCCACAACGGGCATCACTCTCCCCTGTATCTGAAACTCTGATGTGTTTGCAACTTACAACCAAATTTGAGGGGGACAAGAGGATGGGGAGTAGGAAAGTAAAATCAAGTTCTCTGGAAAGGCAAGATGAAAAATAAGGAACTTTTTTTTTCTACAGACCTCCAAAGGCAGAGAACAATTTCTGCTGCCCTTTCTCCAGAGCGTGCTGCATGGACACAGAACCTTTCATCTAAACTGCATTGCTGACCCTTTTTTCATAGGCTGGGGAAGCAAATTCCAGCAGTTCACAGTCAAAGTAGTTACTGCTCAAGCAGGATACTCTCGCATTACGATTTTCAACCCTTTAGGTTTGGAACTCTACTGACATGTCTCTGGAGAGATAAAAATGGAACTGCCATATGGGTGGACCACCAACTGCAGCCTTCTACCAGTCCAGTGTTCCCTCCCTAGCAACACACTCTGCAGCAATCTGTACTGGATTGGCTAAAAGCACTGTAATTTTACCTGTACTTCTATTAAAATGGAACACAGCCTGTCAAACAGAACTAGTGCTTCACTTGGCTTTGAATAAAGAGACAATTCGTTTTTATCTTGCAAAGCTTTTAGAAGGGGCACAATAATATCCTACAATCTGCTTCACTGCCTGTCTTTAAAAAAGGCTGCTGAGAAAAATCAAAGCCTAAATGTAAAAGAAGATCTACTCGTTGTTTTATCAGTTTAGAACTAGCGTAAGGACATATAAACTGTTTAGCTTTTATCCAGAATACTTAAATAACATCCAGCTGCAGTACACACACTTTCACTGCACTACTGTTTTACTGATGCAAACGTCTAAGGTATTAGCCTAGACAGCATCTGGGAGCACACAGCCCCACACGTTTTACAAAACTTTACTAAATAGATTTTTCAAGAGTTGCAGAAGGAATGTTTTCTCAGAATTAACTTTCTAAAGCTTCTAAAGTTTTCTAAAGCTTCACTCTCGTTGTTATGTAATTTTGGCAAGTTGGCTGAGATTTCCATGCAAAAATATGCTACAGTAAAAGCCTCAATGCAAACCAGATACAGAGCAGGAAAGGGCAGGAAAGCCATTTTACTTTTCAGATTGTCCAGGTTGCTTGGTCCAGGTTGCTACAGAGCTGCACAGTCAGCTATGGCAGCAGGGCACAGGGAAGGAGCAGAGCATGTAAGGGAAACACCAGAAATCTCTGCACTTACTCAACTAGAAATGACACCACTTTCTCCTCTTGTTTATCACAGATCACCAGATTTGAGTTTCATGGTAGCTGGCAACACAGAGTCCACAGGTAGCATTGCTCTTTAAAGAAGCAGCCACCCCCAGTTTATGTAATGAAGCAGATCAAAAACCTTCATATTACCTTTAATGATATTAGTTGAAGTTAACCAGCTGCTAAATTACAACCAGGTTTCAGCACTGCAAAAAAAATTATCTTCTTTTACTGTTACTCAGATCTCCACGTTTTCCTTCATTTCCTAAGCTCCAAATGACCCATCTCTTTGTACTCTCATATAATGTAAGGAAATAAAAAGACAAAAAATACCTAAAGAAAGCATTTAATGTCTTTCAACCTAGCCTAAAAAGTCAAGTTCTTTAAAACTTTCCGAGTTTACACAGTTTTTCACCACTCCCTGCTTCTCCCTCCCTCTTTTAAAGCTTTCAAAGTATAGTGTCTGCAGTCAGACAGGATAACGGCAACTAAGATCTGACCAGCATAAGAAGCAATAAAAAGTTTGTGTCTTGCATAAACAAAATCTTGTTACTACAAACTCTGATCTAGGCCACATTTCTCCAGTTTGCTTCTCAGATTATTGTATTTGTGAGGATATAAACTTTTAGTGAAGTCAAGATTTTTCAGATGTACTGTCTTCCCATTACCCACAAGGGTCTAAAGGGGATCTAACATATGCGCTACCTAAAAAATAACCCAGTGATAACAGTTGAGGGGTGGGGAATACTTCCAGGTATTAAGTTATATCAACAGACCTTGATTCATTCAACCCTCGCTCCCTGACCTCCCACCTTTCCCTTTTCACGGGAACATCAAGAACTATTGTCTCAGAAAACAATACCATGCCGTACTGTGTTCTGGGAGATGGTGGCTTACAGGAGTTTCTAGTTAAGGCAGAAGAGCAGCTGTAGCTCTGATGCTCACTTGCAGTTACTGCACAAAGTGTTTTGTAAAGTGCACTCCAGCAAGCATTAGCACCAATGAAAGCTCAAGCACACGATCCAAAACAGGGAGTGTGCCAGAGGTGAAGCTTCTCTCTCTGAAAGAATACATTGGGTATTGTTGCATTTTTGAAAGGGAAGGAAAAAAAAAAACACAACTCATGTTCATTCCAGGTTTCCACTCCCTTAAACAATCAACAGGAAGGGGGCAGCTATTCCAGTACAAGGAAAAATTTTCACTGAGGCAAACGAGGCAGCCAATCCTGTTTCCCAACACTGAAAAAAATGAGAAGGTCTACACTGGCACCAGTCCAGCAACTGACAGGACTCAGGTACTCCCCAAAACCAGACCAATAGCAGTTTGGCTGTCAGCCTTTACCTGCAGCCTGCAAGGCAAACACATCCAGGGATGCAGAAATCAGCAAACCTACTGCACTGAGGAACACAATACTGTAAGAAAAGTGTTCTGGAAAATTCTAGGTATTCATTTTTCCTCTTTATAAGCTCTCAGCCCCGCAGCACAGTTAATGGAAATGGCAAGTTCTGTTTCCTGCCAGGTCATTCTTCCTGCAACACGTCAAGATGCCTGAATCATCCAATTCACAGAGCAACTTATTCTTCCCAGCAGGGTGTAGCTAGGTAAACTGCAACATCTTTAGGAGCTAGAGTCAGTGCTCAGCTAAGATTACTTTAGCTAAATTAAAATAAACTTAGGGCAGTTTATAAAAATATCCCATTTTCCAAAGCTACATTATAGACTATTTTTGTATGTTTTTGTTCTGCTAGTTCCTGAAGTCAGACTTAGCCAACTGCTCCGGTTTTTTAAGGGCTATAAAAATTTAAAAAAGGAAAAAAAAAAAGAGTTGGCAACACTGAAGCAGTACAGAACAGCCTCGGCAGCAGCCCGAGTTTTTCCCACAGAGAACTGCCTGTACCCTGGATCACTTGGAGGAGCAGCCCTACAAACAAAGTAGTGGGTCAGTTTCTCTGTACAATCAGCAACTGCTCTGCTGAGGTCATCAACAAGCACAGAAGCATTATGTACGTGTGTCCACAGGGACACTGTCTGCCAACTTAAGAAAAAAAAAAGGCTATTTTAGAGAGGTCAGCTGCTGGGCAGTACTGATTTTCAGCTACTCATACAAGATTTAATAAGCCCATTACCAACAACAGGGGGGATTTTTCTTCACCCTTGGAGGGCTGACCAGCTTCTTTGTAACTGAATAAATATATTTCTCATGAAAAAAAAAAATACAATCTCCAGTATGAAGTAGTTGCAAAGGCAAGTACTGATAAGAAGCTAACCCACTGAGACAGCAGGAGAGGAGAGGAGAGGAGAGGAGAGGAGAGGAGAGGAGAGGAGAGGAGAGGAGAGGAGAGGAGAGGAGAGGAGAGGAGAGGAGAGGAGAGGAGAGGAGAGGAGAGGAGAGGAGAGGAGAGGAGAGGAGAGGAGAGGAGAGGAGAGGAGAGGAGAGGAGAGGAGAGGAGAGGAGAGGAGAGGAGAGGAGAGGAGAGGAGAGGAGAGGAGAGGAGAGGAGAGGAGAGGAGAGGGACTGTCAGTCTAACGGCTGCTATTCATAGTGCTACCAACAGCTGCAAAGCCATGAAGAATCGTGTCATTTTGTACATCTGCTGCCCCTTTGGAGGAAGCTCTGAGCAACTGCAGAGACAAGGGCTACAGTTGGGGGAAGATGAAGAAAGTATTCTTAATGAAGACCTGAGAAGAAAACACACGCATAGGCACAGACTAGCCCAATTTCACTGCCACAATTCCCAGTGAAGAGATGGGAAATTAGAGAGGCTTTTCTTAAATCAGGCCACAAGCAACTTGCAGAGGATTAGGCAGTTGTGAACAAAACCATACTTTACTCAGTCCTTTAACCACTACACAATTTCCAAGGCCAAGCAGAGGGTCAGTCTCTCTTTCAAGGTCTCTGTACATGAGGTCTGGCACAGGGAGCTCCCAGTCCAGCTGCAGTCTCTGTATCGGGCTATAAGGATAAACAAAGAATTCTGCCTGCAGTTATGGACCTGAACTTTGTAGTCCAAGTTATTGTCAGCATGGCTTCCAATAGCTCTGACTACCTCCTAGTTCTTATGGTCTCTAATTAGTTCATAACTTTGAAGTGCTAAAAGAGCCCACATCACTGTATTCTCCAACCAGGAAGCAACTCCAGGCATCATGTTACATACAAATCCCCCCAAGCCCAGGAAGGTATGGCGACAGCAGCTGTAGAGAAAAGCTTTCTCATTAAAAACTGTAGCTACAGAGTTATCTAGAAACTCAGCAGCACACAGTCAATGTAAATTAGTTTTGTATCAGGGCAAGTAGGAAGCAGAACATTGAAGAAAAAGCAGAGTTCGTTGACTACCTTCCATCAAAAAAGAAGAACTTGCCACGGCCATTCTTTTCTCCATGCACAAAGTTTCCCTCAAATCTGTCTGTTGATGAATAGGTGACTGTGCAGAATCCATGTGGCAACCCATCATCATCTAGATGCCCTGAAATAAAATCCAGACAAAGATAAAAGAAATATATTAAACATCATATATATAGTGGCAAACCTGTTCTGATTACATAGATGCTTGAAATGCAGCAGCTCACAGAATCACAGAATCTCAAGAGCTAGAAAGGATCTTGAAAGATCATCTAGTTCAAACCCCCTGCCAGAGCAGGACCTCCTAGAGTATGTCACAAAGGAACTTGTCCAGGTGGGTTTTGAATGTCTCCAGACAAGGAGACTCAACAACTCACCTGGGCAGCCTGTTCCAGCGCTCCATCACCCTCACAGGGAAGAAATTTTTCCTTGTGTTTCTCTGGAACCCCTTATGTTCCAGCTTATACCCATTGCCCCTTGTCCTAAAATTGGCCATCACTGAGAAGAGCAAGGCTCCACCCTCCTCACACCCACCCTTCACGTATTTGTGAACATTAATGAGATCACCCTCCAGTCTCCTCCAATCTAAAGAGCCCCAGCTCCCTCAGCCTTTCCTCATAAGGGAGATGCCCCACTCCCTTAATCATCTTTGTGCCCCTGCACTGAACTCTCTGCAGCAGCTCCCTGTCCTTCTTGAACTGAGGGGCCCAGAACTGGACACAATATTCCAGATGTGGTCTCATGGTAATCTGTATCAAAATACTTCCGTTAGGAGCAGCAATCAGAGATCAGTACGACTGAAGCCTGCACACGTGTGACACTTAAAAAAATAAAAAGGGCCAGGATGAAAGAAAAGAGATGACAAGAGAGAAAAGAATAGCAAAGACATGCATCTAAAAAACAAGTTAATCCTATTCCAACTTGAGTTAATATACATCTTCAAAAATATGACAATTCTTTATCTAAAATATGTATTTCTTGTTGAGAATAGGATAGATTTAGATTTTCAACTATTGATTAACAAAAGGGTGGTGTTTTTTGTTCTTTTTGATAAATACACATTTTACAACATTGAGAGTGTGCCATCTTGTAGCTACACTCACAGAAATTTAAAGAAATTAAAGCATCTATAATACCACACCCTTGCAATGTCAGCCAACTTGCTAGTTCATATTTTAAATGTTGCTCTCCAATGCCTTCCTGGTGTGTTCACATGCCATCTCCACATTCCATCCCCTTTCCTAGCCATATCAATTTTCCCCATTACAGCTGAAAACACACACGGGATGGGCAACACGCTTGGATCCTCATCTGCATGGGTCGGTATTTTACAAAATACAACTGGCCAACTCTGATTAAGTTAAAGCACAATAAGGCTCCTACTGCACTTCCATCTGCCTCTTCAAAGCCAAAAGTCTAGTTTACCTGTGTGAACTTGGGAGTCCTTAGCACTGCACTAGAAGAACATTGCTTCCCCTGCAGAATGATGTTCAAGCTCAGCAGGGCTGCTTTCAGCACAGCAATACCCCAGGCACAGGGGTAACAAGCTCCCATTGTGACATTTTATCGGGTATCAATTTTGCACGAAAACAGATAACTAAACAAAAGCTAGCATAAATTTGTGTTCTTTTACATTGCTAAATAAAAACTGACCTCTGATCCTCCAAGTCTCTTGCCAAGGCATACAAAGCCTGTTAGAGATGAAACACAGCTCACGCATCCACTTCTGCAAGCTTTGCCCTGACCAAATTTGCCACAAACTGAGAAGGTTCGAAACACATATAGGAAGGCAGAAACAAACTCCAATGTAAAAGGAAGCAATCACAGCCCAGGTTGATGCAGGCAACAAGATTACCATAATTACCAAACCTCAAGCCCCATAGTTAAGAGAGAAACAAAGGTATTAAGACAGAAGTGGGGTAAAGACAAATCACCCACGTGGCTTCAGGAAGGTCATCACTCATGCCCTGATTGCCACAGGTCCACAGGGTTCTGGGGAGACAAGAGTACTCAGAGAGCACACACATGTCCATGCGTTCTTCTCACATCACCGTAAGCTGCTGCTTCCATGGGATGTTTTACAGGCCCTCAAGGACATCATGGATAGGCACAGTAAAGATGTGGGGCAGCATCAGGTTAAGACGTCCTCTCTTATGAGGCACATGACCTGTCCTGGCCTTTTAATACCAGAGTGATTGACAGAAGAATGCCATGCAGCACAGGACACTTTACCAGGAAACATTTTGAAACTTTTGTCTATCTCAGAGTAAAATTTCATTAAAAAAAAAAAGATGAGAGAAACAAAGATAGAGGGAAAAAAAATGAAAGAGCTAAACAAGTGTTCCTCAAAGTAACCAAGTAAGGCAGTACAGATTTATTATCCATCTCCTGAACTTGTTACTTTAAGTATGGAAATGCACACAGAAAGAAGGTTTATGGGAGAAATAACAGCGAGATACCTGAACTTATCCAAGAGACAAAATTCACTCCTCCACCCTTCCCACGTGTCCTCTCCGTTTCTCTCACACCTGCTCTCACACTTGCCTAGTGACTTCCACTGCTTGCAGAGCATGCAGAAAATTCTTCCCTTTGTTGCTGGTTTGGGAGGGTGACCGCAGCCCACTACTGTGGCAGAGCTGGGAGCCCACCTGCCTCTCCCAAGGTAGTAACTCGCCTTCCTTCCAGTTCAGCCACCTCACAAAAATCACACCACTGTGTTCTTAAACTTTAGTTCTCAGTCCAAGCTAGATGAAAACAGTACACAATTTGAAAAGTTGCTAAAACCAATCAGACACAGCTTACTGTCCAAGCTGAAAGCAGTATCGGGGGGGAAGCTATGTCACTAAAGCTTTTTCATTAGTTTGAAGAGAAACCCTTGCTCTCTCCAAACAGACGGAAGGCACTTTTTCTCCTCCTATTCAGCCAGGACACCTCTCTTTACAGAAGGGAAAAGTTTTAGCTGTTACGACAATCCAACTAAAAGGTCAGTGAAACTTCTGATGCGGATGCCTCTTTTGGAACAAACCCAACTATGTCAACATTTGCGGTTTTAATTAAAGGCCTCAGTTTCATCATTATGTGAAGGGTATACTGGTGCAATTTAACAAATCCTAAACAATACAGTCCCAGTCTTCCCCTCACTACAGGAGCAAAGCTCTTCTAAAATATTTGAATTTAAAAAAACCCACCAAAACAAACCACTGACAGTGTTGATAAATCATACTATTCAAAAGCCACAAACAACAAACTTGCAACTTTGCCCTATGTGATTATTTGGTTTTGTAAAGATCTTGCTGGAATGCAAAGCCCAACAACACAAAAGCTGCCATGCTTATACACAGTACCCATGTCAGGGCTTTTGCACAGTAGCATAGAGGTTATCCCAGAGATTGAAATGGTCAGCTTTGACCTGGTGGCCTCTATACAGAGTCTTAATCTCAGCCATAGTACAAAGAATCCAGTTCTTCTAACATGCTAGAGGTTTTCCCCTAGTGGAAAAAAAAAATACCTCCCATTCCAATAAAACAAGAGACATTCAGTGTCTCTTAGTAAACAGGCGGAATAAAAGTGATTTCAAGTTTAGTCAGATAGATGCAACTTGTCTTATGTGGCCGAGGCCTTAGACTCTAATTCTGTTTCAAGTGAATTCAATGAAAAAAATCATCAGTGTCTGAGTGGGAGCAAAGCAGAGTGTTCCAGCACACTCCTTCATGAAAACAAATCCAAAATGTCTAAACATACTTTTAAACCACTTTAAAATCTCACTTTTGTTATTTCCTTACAGGTCTCTCAAGATCTCCTCTTAGGCTCAGACCAGGAACTTCCAAGAAAAGGAATTACAGTAATAGGTGCTAGCTCTCAATGCAGCAGCATGATGGGGCCAATTACCAGAAACACTTATGTACACAAACCAAAGATAAAAGCCCTTTACTGTCAGTATTACTATTACTTAACAGAAGATACAGTGTGCACCATCAACAAAAGATCTGTCCACAAATATCAGACAGACGTTGGAGAAATAACAACAATAAACCAATCCTATCCTCCTCCCAAATATGATTTCTGACATATTTTAATCTTCCTTTAGGTAAGTGCAGAAATATCCAGCCAGTCTACTCACCCCCAAACAACACCGTGCTCCTGTGTTACTCAGAAAACATACTTTCATATATGCTGCTGAATAATATGTCCTTTAAAAACTCATTTCATTAACCTAAGTGAATCCACAATATGGCAGAACACTATTTGTGATATGAGGATCAAAACTATGACTCTCTGTCCAAGACACAATTGTATTTTATATATTTGAGGAGGGGGGAGTAAAGGGAGAGGAAGAGACATTTATATGGGCATGTGACATGCCTCATCCATACCACTCTGTGTATGAATAATCTCACACTCCCCTCACAACCATGTTTTGGACAACAAAGCTTTTCTTTGGCTCTGTTGCCACATACCTAGACAATAAATCCAAATCCTAGCAGCAGCTGCTTAGCTTGCATCTGTTGTTCAACTAAGCTGCTGTGCTCCATGTCTTCATCGTAGAAATGTGCTGTGAGGCCTAATCCTCCCGCAACAAGATACAAAGCAGCCCACAGACCAACAACAGGAATTACCGGCATCTTGTCACAGGCAGCTCCTTACTTTGTGTCCTTGATCCCAACAGTTGGAAATGCAGGATTACTTTTTCCTGTGGGACTGTGGCCTGCAAGGGAGCAGCTGCTTTCAGGGACAGCCAGCACACTTTGTTCAAGAGCTGGAGGGGACGAACCCGTACCGCGCTCCCTCCGAGGTGTCTTGCAGGATGACAGCGTGTCATCATGGAGTTGAATCGATGTGTGCCAAGGTTTCCATCAGTAATACTTTCCAGCTTAAAACTCTCACAGGGTTAGTTCTCTGCCTCATAAAAGGCTAACATAAAAAAGGGTGTATATTGCCTGTATATGAGAGGGGCCTTCCCACTCAAATACGGATGACTCGACTCCAGCTCTGCTGCCCGTGTTTACGACCACAGCTGGATTCCTAGTTGCCATGTACTTTTCCCTTTACCATTTGTACTAATGTACTGCCTCTCGCTTCCTGAACAATTACCAAGGACAGCCACACCTTGACGCACCAACCACCTCTGAAGGAGCTAGCTAAGCTCCGGGAGAAAGGATGCCTATTCCTCTCTCACAAGTCTCGCCAGCATGCTGAAGGATAGGGCTTGCCCGGCTTGGAACAGAAGGGGCGGCACAGCCCCAGCACCGTGCCGCGGGAGAGGTGGCAGCTGCCCCTCGTACAAAGCAGGGCAACGACCAACCGTGTAAGCCCGACCGGGCACAGGCTGCACAGGGCCTGCACGGGGGACAACGCATCAACGGAAAAGGGGGTCTGATTTTGATTTGGGTTTTGTTTCTTCCTCACATGACGAGCAGAGTAAACGTCACCGTCTGGTTCAGGGGCTCAAGCCGCTCCGCCTGGGCTGGCACTGCAGATACGCCACGGCACGGGGCTGGGGCCGGCCGCAGGCTGCCCGACGCCAGAGCCGCCCTTCCAGCGCTGCCGCAGCAGCCCCGGTGCCGGCGCCAGGCCCGGCCCTGTGACACGGCGCTGCCTCCGGCAGCCCCTCCGCGCCCCACCGTTCACACACCGCCACGTGCTCGGCGGCAGCCCCGCGGCCGCCGTTGCATAAGCCCGCTGATGTCATGCGCTGCCGCCCGCCCCGGGCGCCCCTCTCGGGCCGCCGCCGGCTCGCACCTGCCTGCCTCCCACCCCGGCACCGCCCGGCGCCCGCGCGGCTCCCTCTCCGCCTGCCCGCCGGGGCCGGAGCCCCGTTCTCTTTCTCTCCGCCGCGCTTACCTTCCACGGTCTCCTCCAGCGTCTCCTCGTCGCTGTCCATGGCGGCGGCGGCGGCGGGAGCTGCGGCGGGCGGGGCGCAGCCGCGGTAAACCCGGGCGGTCGCGCGCGCGCCGCCCCGCCTCCGCCCGCCTGCGGGGGCGTGTCCGCCCCGCGCCCCGCCCGCCCCGGGGCAGGGCCACGCGGCCGCGCGCGCCTGGCCGCCTGAGGGCACGGCGGGGTCGGGGCCGAGCCGCCTGCGCCCCCGCTGCGGCCGGCGCGGATCTCCCCTCACACGCGTGCGAGTGCCACGCCCGCGGAGACGGACACGGTGGCCAAGCGAATGCGGGAGGAAATCGTTACATTTGTGCTGAAGAACGTTGAGCGCAGCCGGCAGGAAAATGCCAGCCCGCCCCGCGCTGTGGTGCCGGGCCTCGGCCTGTGCAGAGTTAGCGCAGCACCCTCGGCCCGCGGCTCCAACGTTTAGTTTGTGCAGTTCAGCTTGTAAAGCAGATGTCCTTGCTGGACCGCTAACAAGCACCGCTTCTCCCTCCCCGCACCGAGAACCACTGGCGTCTGCCGCTCTCGGCACCGAGGGCTTTAACTACCAAAACACACGGGGCTCTTGGATGTCGGGGAGGGTGACAACCCCAAAAAGGGGCTGCAATTTGGAGCTCATACCCAGGGGACGTGAGGACAGAGCTTATGCCTCAGTGTACTGCGGGGACCTCACTCTCCACCGCAGCCTGACAAATATGAAGGAAGCACCTTAAAACGAAAGTCGGAATGTTTCTAGGTCTGCCAGCCGGCCGCTTTGGGAGCGCAGGAGGCATCTCCTTCAACCTACAGGAGATGACCCAGACAGTCGGGGGCTGGAGCACGCGCTCTGCGAGGTGAGACTGAGGGAACAGGGCTTGTTCGTCCTGGAGAGGAGATGCCTTCGGGATTACTCAGCGGCACACTACCAGCGCTGACAGCTGCGCTACCAAGAAAACAAGGTCTCCAGAGGGGTAATGGGCACTACTGAAAACAGGGGAGGTTCAGAAATGACAAAAGGAGAAACTTGCTCCCCATGAAGACAGAGGAACAGCATAACAGCTGCCTTGAGAGGCTGTGCAGTCTCCCAAGTCCTTGGGAGCATTTGAAAACGGATCAGAGCAACCTGATCTGACCTCAGAGCTTGGCCTTGTGTGAGCAGCAGGTTGGAGTAAGAGACCTTTTGGGGTCCTTTCCCACCTGAAGGACTCAATGAGCCTATGCTGAGTCAGCCACATGCTGTCAGATGGTGCTACTGAAGTCAGAGGCAACATCACACCCAGAAAACAGGACACCAATGGCTTAGCAAAACTGAATAATTAGATATGTCTGCAGAAAGATAGTCTGGAGATATTTAAACAGGAGAATAACGAGGTTAGTATTTGACCTAATTGACATAAAAAATTATAAAATATTAATGTTGAGAGCTTTGGAGAGGGTTCGAGACATACAGAAAGCTCAAGCAGAACAGAAAGTCTTGCTTCTGCATCATAGGTAGTTAACTAATGGTTAGTTTTACTGTTTAGGAGAGAGGATTTGTGGTTTAAAGCCCATATACTTAAATTCTGATCTCAACCCACCAAAAGGGAAACTGAGGCATGAGAACAAGACAGGGTAATTGTTTTCCCTAGATTAGCAGGTTTACTGGCCTCATGCACAGTAATTTTTGTTCTTGAGTACAATGGGAACCCCTATGTAATGTATCTTAAGCTATTAACTGGTGAGCAGAAAGGAGAAGAGGCTTTGGGGCTGGAGCTGGAACATGGTAGGTACCATTTTCACTAAGAGATAACAAGTACTTAGGAAGTACAACAGAAAGCAAGGAAATGAGCACTGTTATGACCCACACACACAAGAAAGTGCAGATCAACAGGACCTTTAAACATGGTGGTGTGATGAGTGCTCCCTCGCAGAAGCTCATGAGGACGTGTGACAGCAGCATGCATAGTGAAAGCATACTCTCTTCCCCTGCTTTTTACCCAAAATCACACAGTAAAAGTACTAAGGTTACAGCTTCTCCAAATGTAAGAAATAAAACTGTAATGTGCTCTGCTCTATATAGAAACTATTCTCTTGCCTTAAATGCACAAGCACATACTCTTTTTCCAGAGGGCCCATACCCTGCTGTATGATGACAGTGCAGCCTTTTGTCCTATTCGTTCCACACCCAGCCTTAGGCCTTGCTTATTCTACCTTCTATCCTCTACTACATACAAGAGTAACACTTGGGAGAGCTTCTGCTCTTCTCTCTCTGTGGTACCCAGCTTCCTCACACATTCATTGACTTATTGGTGGGGCACAGCGATGGCACTAGGCATGTTATCATTTCTACAGTAGGAGAACCAAGAGACTCGGCACAAAACCTTTACAGTATCTGGTAAATATCAATTGCTGGACTGTTGTCAAGAGTTCTTAGCATTACGCAGCCTTTCCTGTGTTCAAAGCGTAATGCTGTAAGAACAGCATGGCAATGCTAAATGAAAACTTCCAATGCAGCTTTAAGAACAGCATGACAGCGCTAAATGAAAACGATGGTAAACACACGGTTCTAGTGTTTCGAGGGGAGTATTAAGAAGTGGGGGAAAATTTAACATCAAATTAGAAAAAACTCGACTCACACCAATCACACCCAGAGCCAGATTGCTCCAGGAGAGCTCAACCATCTGCTGAGCTATTCCCAAGTGTCTCTTGTGGAGCAGGAAACAAGCGGCGATCAGCTGTGAACAGTTTGGTTCACCCGATGTGCCCGCCACAGGAGCAATCCCAAGCAAACGCTGAGTAGGCTGCAGTCTTGTCAGTTTAGACTTCTTGACTTGTTTTGGCAGACTGCTGGTGTTCAGCTTGTTTAACTGTCTAAACAGACGAGCAGACATGTTGGGACTCACAGTGTATCTTCACATTGTTAAGCATTGTTCAAGCTTCTTACAGCTGCTAAGAACTGGTTGCCTCTCTTATTTTCTTCTAAGCAGGGGCCTGATGCTCCCTTATCCCCCTTAAATGTTAACTCTGCATCCAGCTGTCTAATCTTACTATTGTTTACGCAGTTCCTTGCATTACCTATTATTTCATGCCAACTTCTGAGACCAAAAAAAAAGCCTAAATCTCCTTGCCTCACTTCCTCTGACTGTGGTAAGGATCCTTTGGAAACAAACATGTCGTTGTATAATGAAGAGAGAAGCAAAGCACAGGGAGTAACATGATGAGGTTGGACAGCAATCCCTGTTCTTTTACTTTGTTTACATTTCAGTTTGCAAGAGCACTAACATTCTCTTTTAATGTAAAAGTCCATAAGACTCCTAATTAAAACAACAGAGTGTCACAGTGACTCCTAAGGTCACAGGATTAATGCAGCAGCTAGTAGAAATAGGACATTGTAGGGGGAGGAGTGACTGTTTTGCAAAGGGGCCTTGGAGATGCTTGCCGAGATCAACAAGAGGAATGCATAGATCTAGTCTCTCTGAAGAGATTTTGGAAGGAAGAGGGTTTTTGTTGATTTAAAATTTCTGCTTATTCCCCAGGGTCTGCCTTCTTGTCCCTTCCTTGCAGCTTCTCCCCTTCCTCTAGCCCTGTTCCCTTGCTTCTGTGCTGAGCCCTGCCAGCTCTCACTCAACCTGCCTGCGTGCCCTGCCCCACTGCCCTTTCTGCCTCACACAACCTCAGCAGAGCTCAGGTACAGCCTATTGCCTCCTGACAAATGGCTTTTGTCAGCTCTAAGTAGGACAAGCTGCATTAAGACTGAAAAGAGAATGATCGCTTCCTAAAACTACTCAAAATGCTAAAATAATAATAAAAATTAACCCTTTCAACACTCCAGGCTATTGCTTATTTAACCTGAACTGCTATATTTTTACAAGATACTCTGACTTTTGAAGGACTGTACCTGAAGGCTTAAATCCAGTTTCAGTGGGTCCTTCTTTGGTGATTCCTGAGCTGTGAACAATGTTTCTTCAGACATTTGATACATAGAAGTGGCTCCTCTAACACATGAAAACTTTTGCATCTCTGTAACAAAGCAGCAATATAATTTGTTAATCTAATTTACATCCAAAGCACTTTCTTCTTCTTGCAGGCGAGATAAAACAGCTGTGCCTGATATTTCTGGCCAGGGCTGTCACAGCTTAGGGATCTGCTGAGAGGCAGAAAGAAGTGCCTACATCTTGCTATATCCCAGTCATTTACCTGCCTGTAACCCTTTAAACTCAGTACTGGAAACACAGAGAAGCATTCACATAATGGAGTAAACATTGAGGAAAGTTTCCAGTGCAAAGCTGAGTTTGAAATTTTAGTCCATAAATTTTCATTATGGCTCATCAGTGGAAGTCTTGTGAAACAGAGAAGTTTTCCTTGGTGTGTGCATTTCTTGCTGTCCCCTAACTTTTGAAGTTATCTTTCATGCCTGAGATTGTAGAAGTTTATCATATTTCCCAGCCTTTTGAACATACACATTATTTAGAAGCTATTCTATTTTCTAAGTCAAATTCCATCCCGAGTGACTGAAGAGGCCAGATGACATACACAAACCACAGCATGTTGTCAGTAATGACATTCAAGTTATATTCTGTTCTCTTGTTTAATCTGGAAAACTTGTAGTACTCTTTCACATGCCACACACAAGGTTAGGCTATGTATACACACATAGAAGCTACACACATAGACTGGAGAAACCTGGTGGAGTCTTCTCTCCCCAAGGCAGGAAAAGGATGTGTCTTTCTGTCTCCATGGCATCTACTAAGTTCACCAATGGGTTTATGCATTTGATTTACATGGCAGCAAAGGGTCACATGTCTAGTCTTCTGAGAGAGGCAAAGCAAAAGGCAATGGGGGAGCACATGCACCTGGAATTTGGATAATAACCTTATTTGAATCCAGTTCCCTTATCAGCCAAATAATTAGTGGCTGGCTCCACATAGTGGTTTCTCCTGTAATTCCATTGAGTAGGGGTTTGGTATTTGGTATTTTCTCTCACAAAATAGCATTGTGTTAGTTTTCCAGTGAGGTGCCATTTGCAAGCCCCATCCTTTGCAAGCCTCTGAGCTGTAGAACAGTGAAAGGTGGCTGCAGTCTTTCTGGCCTCTGTCCATCCCATTTGTGGCTAGAGAGATTAGGGAGCAGAAGGAATGTTGTGTCCTCATGCACACCACTGAGTGTGGTATCAGGTGTCTGCAGAGATATGGATAGCATATCAGTGGCTCAGTTTGCCCTCTGTTATCTTAAGGATGCACTGAGATTGCTTAAAAAATAGCAGAGAGCTAAATGTATGAAGCTATTTTACCAGCCCAGGTCAGCGGCCAGTACTTGAAAAATAACCATGCACATCCCACAACTTTGGCTTAGAGATCTTGTGGCAGACAAGTCTTTGACACGTGGTTATGGAAAAGTACTCTGCCAGTCACAACTCTTACTTCATTTTCCCCTCTGGAGCCTTCTTACTGGTAGGAAAATTTAAAAACCTCTTTTCTGCTGAAGCTGTCATATTGTCCTCAACTCTTCGCTATTTAGCAGTGATCTGAGAAAAACTTATCCCTCATGCTCCTTCAGTCCTACAGATGTTTTTCTGTGTATTGAAGAGAGCATACACGCTGATGAGATGTAGCCACTTTTAGGTTGCTACAATGCCAAAGGTACTCCTGTGAGGTATCTTTCAGAGGCCTACCTGTCCTCTCATTCAACTCATCTTCAAAAATGAGCCATTTTTAAAGGAGACAACTAAAAGAAGGAGGAAAAGGCATATGGCCATTTTTATTGCCAACTTCCAGCTTAGCAGCTTTCCAGCTTCAGATATTCATTTTAGGTAACCCGCCCTTTAGGTATTTATAAGCATTGATATGGTCCCTCCTTAGTCTTCTCCAGGATGAACAGACCCAGGTTCAGCAGTCTTTCTTCATAAGAGAGATGTTCCACTCCCCTGGTCGTCTTTGTAGTCCTCCTAGCTGGAATCTCTCCAGAAGTTCTCTGTTCCTCTTGAGCTGGGGAGCCCAGAACTGGACACAGGACTCCAGATGAGGCCTTACCAGGGCAGAGTAGATGGGGAGCAGAACCTCCCTCGACTCACTGGACACACTCTTCTTGATGCATCTCAGGATGCCACTGGCCTTCTTGGCTGTGAGGGCACATTGCTGGCTCATGTTTAGCTTTAGTTCTGTATCACTGTGTTAAGCTATGACACCCCTCTGCTACTCAGAGGCTTTGATTTCAGTTGTGTAAGCATCTGTGTCAGCCTGAGAGGAAACCAAACCAATCCACACAAATAACGGTGGACTTGCATCCTGTAAAAAGCATGACTAAACTCTGGTCATCAGCTTTCTGATACTTGTTAACAAGATGGGTTCCCGTCTGCTTCCAATTTTGAAATGCCCTCTCTGTGTGGGATGTGTGGGGTTAATGTGTAGCTTTCCGGTAAAACATGATTCAATAATGGGTACCAGTCATTGTTTCTGGGAACTGAATGTGCTTGAGACCAGCCAGGGAGTAATGGGGACTCTAATGCTCCTTTGAAGGTTCCAGCACATGTGGCTCTAGCTGTTGAGTCATCAGCTTACAGCCCTGACAAACTGTCTTCTTGCACTGCATGTCCTGCTCTTTCTGGTAATCTTTGTCTCATGACACAGTGATCACAGGGTCCGTAGGTGCTGCAAGTAGGCCCTTCCTTGGCCCATCTCTGTATGGATCAGCTGCAAAAATAAAGAAGGTGATGTATGAATGTGTAAGAAGGCAGTGGAGGAAAGGATTGAGGAGAGAGAAAAAAGTCCTAGTTGACAGTTTGGGTCACACAGCGAGACCATGGTACGCAAACAACTGCTGCCCATGCAGGTGGCCATGGAGTTGGACCTCAGGCTCCAAGATACAGGGAATCACAGCTGCCAACGGAAAATGCAGCAAGCAGCAGAATGACAACCTGATGCCACACAGCATGGATAACTGCTGTGCTTAATGTGGACATGGGCACATGCATCTGGATACCACTCTTTTAAACTCTTACCTCTACTGCAGTGACTTTTTATAATCTGTTTTGGTTGAGAAGCAGATGGGGATGCTCAGCACTTGCACTTTCTATTGATAGAAGCAGCATGCTGTGTGTGCATGAAACAGCCCAAACATCTATTCCTACAGTAAATCAGGTTTTTGTAACCCCATCTTTTTAAAGACAGCTCATGATAAAAGTTGTACACTCAGTTCTGCCATTATTTATTTCTGTCCAAGTTTCACTGAGTTCAGGCTTGCAATCTTAAGCTATTTCTACATATGTCACTCTTTTCCCTGGTTTTCAACAGGACCACTCTTTCCAGAAACTAGTCTCAATTCAATTGCCAACAAAAGAGGAAAAGATGAGGTTCAGTATATTGTAACACTCTCTTGATCACATCCTTTCAATTAATTGAAACAGAGGCTATTCAGCTCTCAGCAAAACAAATTTCTTCCAGATATTTCTAGAGGCACACTAACATTTGGAGTAGTGTTTCCAGAAGAAGCTAAGAAGCCCTATGCTTTTCTTTACTCTTTGATCTACAAATCTATGTTAAAACAAGCAAGAAAGTCTGTAAGTACCACAATAGGTGGGTTGGCAAAATGCAGCTGTGAATCCTCACCGTCATCAGCCGCGTATGCAGAGGCCACGTGGAAAGCTGGATTTGTTCCATTCACCAGCAGGCCAGTCATGTGGGATGCCACTTTGTGGAAACTTAAGCCCTCCATGCTGGTGTTGAAAACATACCTTGGCAACACACAACTTATTTGTCATCATACATTAGTGAGGACTGGTATTGCCCTCCTATTGCTCACGCTCTGAGGCAGGCAAGATGTTTGAGACAATTACTTCACACCAACTGGTCTTGGGCAGAGTTTTACCTGGCAGTTTTCCTTCAATATATGCAGCATACAAATTCTCTGGACTGTTCTAGCATTTTGCAAACCCACAGTTAATGTCAGATCAGCTATGCCCTGTGATGGCAGAAAATGAAAGCCACTGCTATGGAACAACTGTGTGCTCTATTTGCTTTCAGACGTTGATGAAGAGCACTTGCTACTTTTCTTCTTGATAGTGATGCTTCCAAATGTATGCTGCCAATGTAGCAGTGAATGTTTTAGGCACTCATCTAATGCTGACAGAAGATCTTTGTTCCGATCAGTTTGCTTATGGAGGCACGCAATTCTGTCAGTAAAGTCACCAAAATAAGCCCTCTGTTCAGAGGGCCTGTATCTTGTTAGCAATGACATCTACACATCCACCTGCACAGAGTCAGTGCTCCAAATAACTCAAAATTTGGGTTAACTCTCAATAAAAAATGTAGATGTTGAAGCTCTTTCTTCCTCTGAAATGCCAGGTTGGCAACATCATCGAGCCTAGGGGCAGACAAAATGTGTCTTTGATGAAGGATCTATCCTTGGCTGTGTGACAGACCCCCTAGGGAGCCTACTGCAAGTCATTTCAGGCAATGCTTTCCATCATAACATTTTGCTTTGGCTCAGGTGTACGTACTGTCATTGACACCTGCTTGTGCAGGAGTAAACCACTTCTAGGTCCTTCTGAAAAGCCTGTGCTTAACCCTCCTGCAAGCCTGGCTGATTCCTTGAGTTTGGTGTGCTTCTCAGACTGCAGAGCTACTGTCCCTCTCTTTCTCTCCATACCTCACAAATGCCATAGATGTGAAGATGTGGGACCCCATCACATGCCTGTTTTGAAGCTAAATGAATGTTTGTAAAGCATTAAGGTCCTCAGTTATACAAATCTGAAGTAGCTTAGAGCTTCTTTGGCTGCAGACCTATCAAAAGAGTGCAGAAAGCTAAGGTGGGCAGAGGCACACTCAGGGAGATGCATGCCCCTGCTGAGTTTTCACCTGCTGCCTCATTTATCTTTGTCAGTCCCGTTCCATTAGTTGCCTGTTATCATGAGCTAAGCCAAGTGCTGCACTGCACCCTACCATTCCCAAAGCTTAGTGCCAGCCTTGGTAATTCCCCTGGCCAGTGCTTCAGGGAAAACTGGCAGTATAACTCATCAAATGAACTGAGTCATTCTCCTTGTACTTCCTAGAAGGATTATGACTGATCGTAATTGTTTGTAATGAACACTCACCCATCTTTTCCAAAAGATTAACTTCCATTGTGTGGGGGTGAGGTAATCTGCACAGGTTTTTATCATACTCCTGCTTATACCCAGATCATTCTTAAGATGGATCTCATTCCTAAAAAAAGCTCATAAAATACCTAGCTCTTGTCTTTATTTCTAAAGCCCCAGTGGTTCTGTTAGACAGACGTATGGCTACAGCAAAAGGTTATTTCATGTATAAAATAAAAAGGAACAAGCTTTGGATAGCCTTCAGAGTATGGCTTTGTTGGCAAGGAACAAAGGTGTTCTGGGTGATGGAGGTAAGAGTCCTGTGTACCACCAGAAAGGCCATGGCACAAATATGAGAGAAGTACAAGCCCTGACCATGCAGGAGGGATACATTAACGTGCACCCTTGCTTGTTCTGGCCAGCATCTCTCCTGAGCGCTGCCCTGATGCATGCTAAAAGACAAATGCTCTTTGATGCACTTGTCATGGGTGGGACATTCTGCTAACATACAGCAGGAAGGTCAGTGTAACTTCCAACCTCCTTATTTAGGTGATGAAAACCAGCAGCTACCACACACTCACATACTCCCTGCTGTCTCTTCTGCAGCACCCCACAGAGCAGGGGCTGGAGCACAATTTTGCAGTCCTGTGTGGCATTCACCGCTGGTTTGCTGCAGAGGAAAGGGAGGGAGCCATAAGCAAGCAGTGCTGGCTACAGGCGCTGAGAGACTGTGGATGTCATGCGTGGATGCTTGGTGCCGCTGGAGGCAGTTACTGATGGCTGCAGATCTGCATGCCCAAGGAGCTTATCAAATTATACTTGGGCCTACATCCCCCTCAGTAATCAAGGCTCTGCTGGCAGTTCCAATTACAAACCCTCTTTATCACAAGTTAATAACTAAGCTGTAAGCACTCAGTCTATGGCAGCACACAGTGACAGCGAAGTCTTGAAGAATTTTGTTCTTAAAGCCTGTGTTATTTCTATGGTTGTATATTTTTTTTTGAGAATAAAAATTGCAAATAGTAAGAGAAATAATTAAAAACCCACGGTGATGTACTCAGAAGCTCACTAGGCCCATAAAATGGAAATCTGACCTGCTTTATGAAACTTATTTCTGTATCTGCAGGGCGGTTGGACTAGATGGATCCAACCCAACCTCTAAAGGTCCCTTCCAACCCCTACCATTGTGTGATTCTCTGATTCTATGATTTATGCATTTTTAATTAAGAAATGTTGTCAGTTATTCACAAGCTGGTCGCTGTGTGTTCCAGTGTTATTACCCACATCCCTGTTACCACGATGGTCTGACAGCAAAATCCGTAGAGTCAGACTAAGAAAAAAGAAGTTGGTGGATAAACTGTTACATGTTGCCATTTCTATCCAGTCTAGTTTTGAAAACTGTCTACATTTATCAGGCAGACTAACTCTCAAATACCAAGTAAGGTGACCTATCTTGCTCCCCAGCCCCCATCTTACTTGCTGCCCATTTTGTGCCTTCACTTGCACGAGTCCCAGCAGAAGTTGAGTACCAGCATACGTGAGTGTTTGTAATTATTTCAGCAACCCGTTTTCCTAACAGTCATTTGAGGCTGCCACATTTCCATCCTGAGAGATTAAGCATGGGAAGTGACACAAGGCCAGCCTCGCAGATGGACAGACACACTCACACACACAAGCATACTCCTCTGCAGTAAGGATCAGGACTAAAGTATTTAAAGGATCAACCTAATAAGCTTTGGAGGTTCCCTAAGTTACGATGTCTCTAGAGCACACTTAGTTTTCCACTCCTAGGAAACGCTGCAGCAATTAGAGGGAGGTTTGTATTCAAACTAGTGAACACAGACTTCATTTTTTGCTAAATCTCAGTATTTACCTAAAATTTTTAATGGGAATAAAAGAGTGTTTTGCAACTGGATTCAGTAATAGCAGTGTCATCTAATTAGTTCCCGTCACCAGAGGG
The DNA here is from genome assembly GCF_028858725.1 of Colius striatus. Taxonomy (NCBI): domain Eukaryota; kingdom Metazoa; phylum Chordata; class Aves; order Coliiformes; family Coliidae; genus Colius; species Colius striatus. Next base: position 32,231,738 of record NC_084761.1, read on the forward strand.
CATTGGAGGACAAGCTGATTTTTAGAAAGCATGAGCCCCATCCCTTCAGCTCAACCAGTGAATATTAATAAAGCCACTGGGCCCAACACCTCTCTTGGTACAAAACGAGCAACTCTGGCACAAGCAAACAGGGAAGGGGCTCTGCATTTGCCTCGTGCAGAGCTGCAGGCCAAGGGGCGTCTCCTTGCTTGTTCCCTTGCAGCTGTGCATGCACCTGAGGGCAAGCTGGAGCACAAGCTAGGAATGTGACTAAATGGTGCTTCAGAGATTGCTGTGCAGCCAAGTCACAAGTGTGTCGGGATGGCTCTTGAGGTACCGACAGCTCACCAACAGAAAATACCAATACTTGGCAATCAGCCTCTTGCATCCCTGAGCACAGCATAGTGGGTTATTTCAGAAGACAAGTGCAAGAAAGGCAAAAAAAGCAGCCAGTGATCTTCCCTCTGGAAGGAGCTGAGCAAAGGGCTGGGGGGCAAATTTGAACTATCAGTCCCTGCCTCCTTGGCCCTGGCCAGTTGTCTTCTTGTAACACACTTACGATGTACATGGGGACTACAAGGCTCTTCTAGGCTCCAGCAGTTTCCTTCTAATTCCTAGTCTGATTCACAAAATTAATTTCTATGTTAAATACAGACTTAGAAGTTTACAACAGGAGAGGCTTTTCTTAGACTGTCTCACTTGAGTGAAGGGCACCTCTTCAGATTAGCAAGGGAATAAAACCAATCTGAACCTGGAAACAACATGAAAAGTATTCATTTTGCCTGGTGCCAAAGTGCCAAATATATTTCCGTTAGCAGAAAGAAATACTATCCATTAGCAACAAACAATGAGGCTTTCTATACATTATGAATGCTTTACTCTTAAATGGGAGGGAGCAGGCCAAGCAGCCCTGGTCCCTTATCACCATGAAATAGCGATGCTCCTTTATGAACTACAACTGTGGCAAATTTATGCCCCACATCAGATCCCCAAGGCTATGAGATCATTGACTTCAATTAGAGAGTGAATACTATTGTGTAACAGTCAAAGGCCTTTAAGTCTAAGGCAGGACTTCTTGTGCTTTTCAAGTAAGGTCAGCTCAACACCCTGATAATAATGTTCCAGGTTATATCAGGCAATGGTTTAATTTGGATCATATTTTATTATCTTGGTTTTCCTTTAGACATGTGGTTTTTTAATTTCAGTTCTTGCTTCACTTCATTCTTGCAACATGCTAGGCAACTACAGCGGTCCAGTAAGAGTGGGAAAGAAATGAGGTGTATTAATTTATTTGCTGCTTTAGGTCTAAAGCCTTGACAACTATATAAAATATGAGAGTCGATGTATGGACCTTCCCAACTCATCACGTATTCCAAAGGTAGCATGTATGTCTTGCCAAAAATGCCAACTCATTCATTTCTCTATAAAAGCCACGGGGTCTCCAAGAAATGAGTACTGAAAGTTGTCACACTGACATTGTAGTGGATAAAGGGAAAGAAAAGAAACTGCCTTAAAACCCTTGTAGAGAATGCTTCCAAGTTCTCTATGATATTTAAAATAAAGAGGATCTGAAATTAATTCATGACTTGCATTGATACCAGGACATGCCTCAAAACAAAAGGCATGCCATTCTCTCTCCTGTATAAATTGCCTTATTCCTCTCAAAGCTTATAATCTGGAAAGACATCATTTCTCATGAGTACTAATTCCTTATTTTTTATACATATAATCAGTAGAACAGACTCAAAATTACAAAAAGCAGGGATTAAACAGAACAATGCAGCTATTGGGATACCTGGGGTTTTTTTTGCACTGCTCTGAACATTTTCACTAGTGTGCTTTTAGCAGGAAAACTATCTCAAGAAGGGCCAAATTTTACTTTATTCTGAAACTTAATTTTTACATTTTAAACCAAGTGAAAATAAATTTCTTTTCCAAGTAGAAGTACCATTTTAATTTCAAATCTTTTTTTCCCCACTAAAGAGTTGACCTCCTTCTGCTCCCTGTGAGGAAATGAGCAATTTAAAGTGTTGGGTAAAACCAGAACCAAAATCTTAGAATAATACTAAGCAAATGCCAAAAAAGAAATTTTGATTAAGAAATAAACCCACAATAATGCCCATAGGCAGTTAAAAAGGAGTATGTTTCCAAAATGACCTAAAATGTTTTTGTTTACTTTTAAACTAGCATAAACTGTGAGTGATGCTGAAACAATACAACTTGAAGTATATTCCGATACTCCTTGCCCATGGTCATGCTATGCTTACTTCAGACTGTGAGTGTTTTCTAAGGGCACATTGCTTGTACAATTCTGCCCACCTATGGTAACACACAGAGAGCTCTTTCCACCAGGGAAAAGCAGCACAATTCCCATAGAATCATAGAATGGTAGGGGTTGGAAGGATCTTTAGAGATCATCTAGTCCAACCCCCCTGCAGACGCAGGTCCACCTAGATCAGGTCACACAGGAACACATCCAGGTGGGTTTTGAAGACCTCCAGAGAAGGAGACTCCACAACCTCCCTGGGCAGCCTGTGCCAGAGCTCCCTCACACTCACAGTGAAATATTTTTTCTTACGTTTAAATGGAGCTTTTTGTGTTCCAGCTTCATCCCATTACCCTTTGTTCTATCACTAGAGACAACAGAAAAAAGCGATGCTCCAATCTCCTGACACCCACCATTTATATGCTTATGAGTATTAATGAGATCCCCCCTCAGCCTCCTCTTCTCTAGGCTAAACAGTCCCAGTTCCCACAGCCTTTCCTCATATACTCCAGTCCCCTGATCATCTTGGTGGCCCTGTGCTGGACTCTTTCCAGAAGGTCTCTGTCCCTCTTGAGCTGAGGAGCCCAGAACTGGACACAGGACTCCAGATGAGGCCTCACCAGGGCAGAGTAGAGGGGGAACAGAATCTTTCTCAATCTGCTGGCCACACTCTTGATACATCCCAGGATGCCATTGGTCTTCTTGGCCATGAGGGTACATTGCTGGCTTATAGTTATTTTTTTGTCAACCAGAACTCCCAGGTCTCTCTCTGCAGAGCTGCTCCCCACCAGGTCAATCTCCAGCCTGTACTGGTGGATGGGGTTGTTCCTCTCCAGGTGCAGGACTCTGCACTTGTCCTCTTGATGCACTTGAAAGTACTATAGCTGAAATGCTGCTTCCCTAGCTGCAACTCCAGATTTTGGCAGGTAGGCATTCTCCTACCATTTTACTTATTGCTCTATTTTGTCCAGTCATTTGTCTTTTAGATTACTCAAGTAAGGCTTCCTAAAGGAAAGAGAACATGGATCAAAACTTGCCTTTTGGCCCTTGTCTATGGCTATGCTGCCTGCTTCCCTCAACTCCTCGGTGCTTGTGAAATGCATCTGCACCAACTCCTGTGCATTGATGCTTTTCCACAGCTTCAGCAAAGGACCTTCTTTGCTCCCTTCTCAGCTTTTGAGATGCAAGTATGGGAGACTCCAGCATTTTCCTTGCGAACGGTGAGGAAAACCTCTGTGCATTTCTGTTGCCTCCATAGACACTGCAAGAATCTGTGGAAGCAGTAGCCCAGTCTTTTGAGATGGTTCACACTACGCAGCTTGACCACTTGAGCTACTCCTGGTCAGAAAGAGCAGCAAGTGCACAAAGTGCTTGTGTGTAGCTCACCCTAACCCTCACAGGAGATATCATTTTTCTGAAAAGTGAGGCAGCCAGGATTGTAGAGGAGGATGTTATCAAAGAGGCTAGGAGGCTACAAGTCTCTTGTGGGGTTATGACAAACTTTGAGGGCAGGAAGTAAAGTTGCCATTGAGAGACCTGTGACTCTTTCTTGCTCGTTCCTTTCTATGACACATATTGACAAATAAAGCAGTGTTGCTCTGAAGTTGTCACGATGCCTGTGTCACAGTCAAGGACTCCATAGCACCAGGGAGCAAAGGAGAATGAGTGCAGGAGCAGCTTGCATGTGCTGTAATACATAAAGAAGAATTAGGCCGCTGAAATCCAAGGAAGTGAATTGCTAGACGCTGCTTAGCAATAGGCAGAAATGGGACATGTTGTATTTGATATTGATACAACACATAATGTGCAGTTTCCCACAAGTATCCTCTTCTTCCTCAGGAAAAGAAATAATGGATTTTAGAAGCTGAGGGGACTTTTTCTGTTGGACGAGAATGAGAGTGCCGTGGAATGGAAGGAAATATGATTGCCATGCGCAGCAAGTGCTATACACTCATGTCAGAGGCCCCAGATCTCAATGGAAGGTATTTATAACTCTGCCTCTGAAGAAGATGAAAGCAGTTCTTGTGCTGAGAAAAGGAACAAAAAGCGTTACCTAAAAATAAATGTCCCAAGTCGATGCCACCTATTTCTACATCCCCTGTTTCAGAGCTAAATGAACTATATCGAGAAACATTTGGGTTGCTCAAAGAGTAATAGGGCCATCCTGGAATTGGAACAGCTTTTACTCTCAAACTCTGATAATTTATCAGCAATTTTCTGTGTGCTTTGCGGTATCATCTCTCACTGAGTTGAGCAAGGCAATGCAGTCAGCATGGGGATATTAGCTGATCCAGACAATGACCAGGGTAAGGTGACCGATGAAAGCACACATTAATTGCTTTCCCACATGATTTGGTATAACTCCTGCTAGCCTCCACATGAGCATTGCCAGTTTATGCTTTGAGCTGACACTCTTTCCCCACTTCTATTTCCACCAGAAAACCTAGGAGGCTTTGCAATCCGAAGACTGAAAACTACTCCAGACCGGGCTATGCTCATTCAAGAATTTCAAAGCACTCTCCAAATGACTTTGCAGAGTTTCACAAAACTCCTCATTTGTAAGCTATTACACCCACCTGGGGTGCAGGGCCACTGCTGAGTAGGTGGAACTGGGAAACTCTCAGATCTCTCTTTGACTATGGAGCAGTCTGTGCTTAGAAGGGATGCAAAGTAAAAGAAACAAAAAAAAACCCCATAAACACTTTACTCTTCTCCTGGTCACTGTAGATTCAAGAAAGAAATGGCTGACAGTGGGTGATTACTGCAGATCACTTCTGTTTTATTTCAGAAAAATTCCTCCTGACCACTCAACTCATCTAGGCTGAGTGATCCTGATTTGGAGCTTGTTTTCCTTTCCTGAGAAACAACCGGGCCATAGCATCCTCTTTCTTAACTACTATGCAGTCCCACAGAAATGCAAGCTGCCTGTCCTTGCAGATACACCTCTCTGTTGCACTGGGCCTTCTTTTCTATAAAGGTTTTAATTTCAAGGCCTTCCAAAGGTCCTCATTCTATAAAGCCCTTTCAAAAAGGCTGTCCTTAATAATCCCTGCTGTGGGAAATGTAGATTTTAAAGTGGATTCAGAGTCTCCATGTCAGAGCTTTTAGTCCAAGGCTTTCATTTGTCTCTACTCAGCATGAAGATAAGTGAGCAGATGTAGAGCAGGCGATGTGCCTTGGGGCTGCAGGCAGAAACCAGCTCTGCGTTCAATTCCAATAGATCGGAAAGACACAAACCATAACTAAATGTACAATCTAAACTGTACAGTGGCAAAGAAGCCAGCAAACCAACCCTGTTTATGTGCATCCACTGCAAAGTCAGCTCAGTTGCTCAGCTAGAAGAAGGGCTGAATGACAGATAAATTTACAACAACGTCTTTTTACCTCTGCTGTACAATGGAGATGGCTTTTATTCCTGTTCTGGCTTAGCTCCTGTGCTGCTGCTTGTTGTGCTGGCGCTGCGTGACAATCACCTGCTGAACAAAAACACCTAGCTTGTTTTCCAGCTAGCTACATGTAGGTCCCAAAGAGGTAATTTCTTAAAGTAGGGGCTTCTGCTCAGGAAATTAAAAGGGTTCCTCTGACTGAGGGCACGCACCGGTAGTTCTGGTATATCCCAGCAGAGGGCAATGGCAGATGTAAGTAAGTGTCACTGCAAAGCACCCCTGCCGTACCAAACGAAGTTCTCCCCTGCCTGTCAGGTCTTGTCTCAAGCTAAGGAGTCAGCCGTGGTAACAAATGGAATAAAACCTACTTTAAGCTGAATTAAGGTCCATAACTAGCCAGTAGCAAAGCTTTCGAGAGCTGTCCTGAGTGACAAAAGTCTATCAAGTAAGGAAAGGCCTCAGCAGGATTTTCATTCTAAGATGAGAAAACACATGTGGTCTGGCTTTCTTTCTTGCTGTGGTCTTTTAGAGAAACAGGTAAGTGGAGCTATAATTCTTCTTTGGCACATTCACAAATGCAAACTGGAAAGACTTAAGCTGGAAGTGGTTAGTGTGGAGGAAGAAAAGGCAAGTAGGTAAGATGGAGACTCAGACATCAGGAAAAAAAAATCCTGTCTGCTTTATCTATGTTCATAGAAATGTTTTCATTTTTAAATCTTAATGTTCTTTTGACAGAGATAAAAAGTGATTCGGAGCAGAATTTGTTAAAGTTACTACATACCTAAAAAGGGCAGCCACAATTTGAGGCAGTTAAGCCAGATTCCCTTACATTGGATTTTCAGACTTCTGAGTGTAAAACCTCGGATGTCTCAATTTGCAGATGAAAAATAGAAACATCCAGAACCAGCAACCACTTAAAAAAAAGGCCCATAAGATTGTGTGTCACATGCACTGAAATGCAGTGACCGCTCATTAATTATGCAGGTGTGCCACAAAAGCATGTAAGAATATCTCTTTTGACCAAGGAAGGATGTGAAGAAACGTTTACAAATCCTTTCAGGGCAATAACCATCAATAACAAGTAAACAGCGACAGGAGCAACTGCTGCTGTAATATTGCTGTCATTTGTCGTGCGTGCATTGGCAGGCGCTGCGAGGGGAAATGACTGTCAGAGGAGAGAGACATATGTTGCCAAGCAACGTGAGACCCCGGCCAGGGGACCCCCCTCCCCTGGCTGGGCGTAGACAAAGCTTCCTGGGACTCCCAGCTTTGACATGGAATGCCTCCAAGTGCCAGGGCAGCATCCATCAGGGGAGAGTGGGCATGGGCAGAGGGAGCGAGAAGGAGCTGGGGTGAGAGCAGAGCCTCTAATGGGAGAGGAGAGCCTGCAGAGACCATGGGAACAAATGGCAGTCATGTTGGGGAGGGGTACAGAGAGGAGCTGAGGGGATAGACAGAAGATGGAGCAGCCAACCTGAGAGTGTGGCTGATCCAGCAGCTCTTGGATTAAATTCCTCTCCAGTGAGGCAAGGCTGGGCCTGACTGGAGCTAACACAGCTGTAGAGAGAGATGGAGGAGCATGGCAGAAGGGAGATACTCTCCAGGGTTTGTTTTTTTAATTTTCAAACTATGCTTGTGTATATATGGCAGTCACATTATCAGCTGCTTACATTACTTTTCTTGAAGGAGCTGGCATGCCCTGCCACCTGTCAGATGGGAAGAGGGTGCAGAATCCAGAATTAAAAGCTCAAGGGCAGCAAAGTACGCCCTCTAGTTCTCATGTCTGCCGTTAACCTCCTCTGTTGCATTGGCTAGGTCACGCAAGACTTTCAAGTGAATCCCAGGGAATGAGGCATCCCACCTGATAGAAGTTTGGAAGGAGCTGAATGCAGAAGGCACCTTGGAAAACTGTCAGTTTTTCAGCCGTGACAATGATGGGGGCTGCCCCTGGTAGTTGGGGTCAAGCAAGCATCACTCTGGTATCAAGAGCCAACATTCACCAATATATCTGTGAGAAATGGAAGATATAGGCAATAAATAATAGCAGACAGTTGTGACTGTAAGGCAAGCTGTGCTGAACTGCTGGCCAGGCTGGAGGGTCTGGCTCACCAGCTACTTGAGTGGTCACTAAGATCTGCCTTATCACCTAAAGGCACCAGGTCAGGTTGAACATAAGCACAACTTACCTCCTACTTCTGAAGTATAGCTGATTTCCACAGAGATGAACTTAAACTGCCCTCTGCATGGATGAAAAGATTCCCTTGAGCTGAAGTGGTTTGCTAATTAAAATAGCTCTTTGTCCAAGGTTAGCAAGTTAAACAACAACAAGTGCTACTCTTGTCACAAATCCGCTAGGTGTTGGGAAGGGAGACAAGAGATGTACAATCAACATGTCTTCAAATCTCTTGCTGAATCTCCATTAATCCCCTGCATTCTAGATATCAGAGCAGTCACGCTGGCCTAGGGATCTGCTTCCAGTTGGTCAATAGCATCAGGAAAACCTTTAAACCTTCTTTTGATCCAAACATAAGTCGTGCAGGATCTGCATCTCCCAGACCAGCCTTCTGTTCTCCCAAGCCTACCCGCTGCTAACCGGAGGTACCATACACAGAGACAGATGCAGGAAGCATTCTAACGTTGGGAAGCACCACTGCCTCCCAGCTCCCATCACTTATTCATGATTTGTTATTCATTGCTGAAATGCTGCCAATTTGTATTATAGAGGCAGTCAGGCAAGATGATCATATTGGTCCTCAGCAGCTCTAGCCTGTGAGCAAGGTGCACACTGATTTCCATAGGGTGAAGAATCTGTGAGAGTTGCTTCTAATCTTCAAGCATAATCACATGCACTGATAAAAGAAATGTGACTGCCTAACTCCTCAGACATGAGGCTACTGCAAGGCCTACCACATCCTGTCTCTGGGCTGGTAGCTTTTGCAGTACACATTAAACCTCTCACAAGGAAAGCCAAATGAAAGAATGGGAATTAGCTTTGTCTGCTGCATTTCCTCCTCCTCCTGCTGAGTAGGTTTGCAGAATTTTCCTCCTGTGTCAGTCTGCGCCACTTCTCTGGAAGATTTACTGCTTGTTCCAAAACCATTCAGGTCAGCAGGAGGAGAAGGAGGTCTGAGACCTGGGAGGTGAGGGATATTTTGCCTCTACCCAGTTATATATCCCAGTTTTTCCCTGCTTACCATATACACACAGTTTTTTCAAGTGGCAGGGCAGATGTGCTTGTGTGTGCACCGTTTTCCTGAATAGGTTCCGATAATCTCTCCCAAGCCCTTGCACTTCTGAGCTCCTCAGAGCTGAAGACAGGTAAAGTTATTTTAAGAAGAAACACAAGTTTTTAAAACAGAAAAGCAGTTTTGTAATAATAAAACAATCCCACGGTGTAATTACACGAAGGTACTTCTTATAATAGTCTAGATTCCTCTTTCTGCTACTAGGTTGAAAGCCTGCTATGACTACAACAGGATATTATGTGAGATTGGCACAGTTTATGTTTTCTATACATATGTAAAAATATATTCTGCTCCACTGTAGCCCCCAATTGCATCCCAGATATGTTCTTGCAATGTCCAAAGTGAAAAAATGTAATGATACCCAAAGGCCATAAGGAAATCCAAGAGGCCTGTGGGCATGCGGGCATGAGGGAATTTATGTGCACAATAGCAACTCACATTAACACTGATGGGAGTTAAAGCACATCAATCTTTTGTACACTCAGATGAGAACATCAGGAACCAATTCTTTCCTGACCTATATCCAATATTGATGGAGGTGACATGAGGCTGCAGAAGCTGTAGATGAGAGAAGAATCCAAACCGCTGGCTACTTATTTAATCCTTTTAAATCTGCTCTGCCACTGCCATAAAAAAAATCCACCAATGTCCAGAGGATGGGGATGGAAAATGAAGATCCCTTTCATCACTTGGGAACACTGCCACAAAGCAGAGGGCTCTGAACAACCAGACCTTAAAATGAATTGGATAAACCAGACTGTGCATCCTTCCTCTGAGGCCTCATGCAAAGTGTGTAACAACAGCAGACAGGGGTTACATCTGCCATTTAGCAGGTAGAAATAGGACAATTTGAAGAAATAAGCATATTTTCTTCCTCTTTCACCTGTTTCATAGTTCCGATAAACTTAAAGCCTGAGTATAACCTGATGCCACAGAGACTCATGTTCTTTGTAATATATTGTGGAAATGCAGAGTAAACTGATAAACTGCAGAGCTCACTACTTGTACTGCTGTAGCTACACTGCTTTTGATACATGAGCTAGCCTCATACATTGTAATAGTCTTGGTTTACCCCATAAATGTTTCCAATGAAATATATAAGACTTTAGATATGTTTTCCCCTCCAAATAGAGGGGCCTCTCTGTTCTTCAGAGCCTGTCTTCTAGAAGGTGTTTAAAAATAAAAGATGCTGCACTGCCACTTGTCACTGGCCTCTAAGAAGTTCCACCCCAGCATAGCCTGAACACTGCCCTTTGCAAAGCTCTTTTCAGCTCTTCCAGAGACAAAAACTGAGCAGCTTTGACAGTGTAACTCCATTTAAAAGAGCTTATTTGATCAGTCTGGTTTCACGCTTAAAATGCTTTTGGTCTCACTCCCCCAGCCATCTGCTCGCTGATGACAGCAGTTCTGCCACCCTGCTGAGGTTTACCTTCATTGCTGGCCAACTGGAGCTTCTCTGCAGACTGAAGTGACCAGCCACTTTGGGAAAGTCTGCCAGGGACATGCAGGTCAGCAAGAGGCAGGACCACTACTTTTTGCCTCAAATCCTAGGGCTACATGGACACCCAGCTCTGACATACAATTGTTATGTGAAACTAGCAGGCCCTATCCCCTCCCAATGCCTTAGTTTCCGCTGCTGTAAAATATAGTTAGAGAAACTTATTTTCCCTGTAGAGCACACATGCAAAGTATGGTGCAGCAATAAAATAGCACTGTTTCCAAATGGGAAAGGCCTAAGTCTGGTGAAGATACAACCAGCATCATTGATTCCATGTTGCATTTCTCTTCTCAGAGCCTCTGTTCTTTCTTTGGACAGCTGCAGATATCACATGCATTTACATCAGCAGAGATAAGCAAAGCACATATTAAGTATGTGCAAGTGAAGGAAATGCAAAATCAAATTACAGTCGTTGGAAGCAAGCTGAGAAATCAGTCACAGGAGAGCTGTCAAAATGTCCTGACATAACTGGAGAAATCTCTTGGTTGATCCTGGCATCTATTTGTATATTTGGGCTTATACGCATCATAAAACTCTGGGCATCTGAGGTACTGCTGTAATTCCACAACCACAAACAAATCCATCCTTGTTTTGTATATGATCCGAATTTGTGTTCTGAGTTATACAGGGAGGAAACATAATGTTGGCTGTGAACTACATATGACAAAAAGCATTGTAAATCTATAGGCAACAACCAACTCTCTGCTGTCACTGGAAAGCAAACAGAATTTCAAGCAGACTCTAGCTCAGCCATAATGGATGTGTGACATAATATTTCTGTGGATATAACCTCCTGCCCTAAATTGTATTCCTGCTTACTTTTAAGTCAATCTTTGCTGGATTTTGCACGCCCGTTGCTATTTCGAAATTCATATCCCTTAAATAAAGTCAGAAAAAAGCCCCTCGTAACTTCAATGTCAGCTTAAAATGTTTAGCCCTTGTTGTTTTAACTTTTCAAATGACCAGCTCTGTCACTTCCCTGTATCAGCAGGGTGACAATACTTTGGACTCTTCTAAGCCAGTCCCTAAAAAACAAAGAGAGACTGTGTGGCTGGGAAGCCAACCCACACTATGTCAAGAACTGCAATTAAAGTGCATAAGTCAGCAATTAAAGAGTTACTAAGGACAAACTTCCAATCACTGTTATTGAAGTATATCTACTCTTCTAATCTTTGGAAAGAATAATATACTGAATTAATACCCAAGAAGCAAGCTATTACAATTTAGCAAGGCAAAATATCTGATTTAAAGTCCTTTAATATTAGCCTTTAAAATTATCAAATTTGGGTGAAGTCAATGAACTATTCCTCTTGGACATCAGCTGGAGGCAACGTGGATCGATAATCCTGGACTCACAACAAACATTATACTGATTTTGTTCCAGTGGCCTCACAGGGTCAAAAAGGCTAATGACATTGAGCTTCCTGTTACTCAGGGCTAGCTGATAAAGAAACGTTCCTTAAGAGAATCTCTCCCAGTTTAAGAACTAGGCATAAGTTATTGGAAGCACAGTCCAGGTAGTAAAATGAGGGGAGATCTTCCTTCCTTCCTTCCTTCCTTCCTTCCTTCCTTCCTTCCTTCCTTCCTTCCTTCCTTCCTTCCTTCCTTCTTTCTTTTTCTTTCTTTCTTTCTTTCTTTCTTTCTTTCTTTCTTTCTTTCTTTCTTTCTTTCTTTCTTCCTTCCTTCCTTCCTTCCTTCCTTCCTTCCTTCCTTCCTTCCTCTTTCTTTCTTTCTCTCTTTCTTTCTCAGTTGTTTTACCTTTTGAACTATCCTGAACAATTCTTTCCTGCATGCTGCCTACATGTAAAGTGGCTGTCCTGTCACTCCTCAGAGCCAAAGCTGCGCGTGTTCAGCAAAACCCGTAAATCAGACATAGGGACGGGACAAAGCTCCGCTGCCCCCTCGCAGCTCCTGCACCTGCTGCTTTCGAGTGGTGCTGCTAGTGATGGATGCAGACCTCGCCGCACCAGACCCTCTGCAAACACAGAACAAAATGTCTTCGCCCCCAAAGAGACTGAAACTGAGAGCTAAGACATAAAAGAACAGCTGAATCCACAGAGGCAGGAAAGGCAGGTTTTGTTCTCTGCTCTTTCACGCAGGCGAGAGGCAGGCAGGGCTGGCTGACTGCGTTTGAACTTTTCCAGGAATGAAAAACGGCCGTAATTTTGCACTCTCGTTTTAAAAAGTTTGGCTGCTTTATTTCTGAGTCAGACCGTTGTTGCAATGCTGTAAAGCAGTATAATTCTCCCACCTGTTGTTTTCCCTTGTTGTTCTCTCCAGCTTTCCCCTCTACACACACGCCCTGTTCACACACGGAAGCTGCTGAGAACATGGCTGGGGATTTCATTTTGCTTGCGGCCGTCTCTCTCCTTTCCGTCTTCCAGCAATGTAAGATCCATGGGGCTGTGTGGCTGGGGCTTGGGGAGGTTTCCACTGGTTCTGAAGTACTGGAAATTGTTTTATTGTAAACTAGCTGTTCTGTAACTTGAATTTCTGAGAACTCCTAAGATTTTTCTCACTGGAGTTTACCCTCTCTGTATTCTGACAGAGAGTTGGCTCAGAGGGATAGATTACTTTTCCCTGTGGGGAAAACAAATTTGTTTTCAGTTCTGTTTGATGACTTTTTGGAATCGTACTATTCTGACAGATTGTAACTAGCTGCAAAGATACCCTCAAACCACATTGTGTCTTGGTTTCCATTCTTATTTAGGCACCTGTAAAACTGTAAACCTCAAAAGTGAGAGTAAATTTGTGAAAGCAAATACACTGGACTGAAAGCGCTTCTAAAACTGTTTCCTAAAATAGAGCTATACACTAAGTATGCAAAATTAAAGAAGAAAGGAAACCTTTACACCAGGTGGCAGTCATAAGGAGATATTCCGTATTATACCCTCATCATTACATTTCTTTAAAATCCAAATGGATTTGTTATATGCCCTGCTGATATGACTCTGAGAATCAAGGGCTAGGGAAAGAAGTGGGCAAGTCTGGGGTGCTCTTTTTGTTGTATGTCAGTCTATAACTGCTGTAGGACTTTTAATGCTTGTCATTATTTTCTTTGAAATAGGTTAGGTTGTATAGTTGTGCCTACACCAGCAAACAAGATACATTTTGAAGGCATTTGTACTATGCTACTATGAGATTAAAAGCACTGAAAATAATTACTCTGCTTTTTTTCAATTATCTATATAGTGCTGCCAATTGATCTTACAACCTAAATATGTGGCTTGCTCCTTTGTTTATTTGTTCTCAAAGCATCAACTGAAATAACAGTTAGGACCAGGCAGAAAAAAAACTTGAGAATGTGACACTTCCAGGTTCAAAAAAGCCCAACACAACAGAAGGCAAATAAAAACCACTTAAAGTCTATACCCTCTTTTTTCTGGCATTGGATCAGGTATGACATACCCTTGCAGTCTTTGCAGAATACTTCTGTCTGGTGGCAATATTTATCAACTTCTGAGAAAGTTCAACTTGCCTGCCTTTATACTGAACATAAAAGTGTGAAGGATTTAAACCAAACAAATGTTATTCAGAAAAGCACTGCAGTTTTAAACCTCAAGGAATTGTACAAGACACTGAAACTGTGAATGGAAGAGGAAAAATCCCGTGTTCTTCCTTGTAAGGGTTAATCTACATTAGTTAATCTTAGTTGAAATCAGGGAAAAGACAAGATAACTGGAGTTTTAATTTACACTGACAGTCTGACATCAAGCCCAGAGAGAAACCTGTATAAGAATGTGATCTGCTGATCTGATTTAAATCATCGCTGCTTGGCTTACTTGAACAACAAACGTTGTGAAACTGGCACCATAAGCATGTGTTACAACCAATTCATGCAAGGGAGCAGCTCAGCCTGTGTACAAAGTACGCTAAGCACACACAGTACTAGTGCTCCCTTTGCTCTTCTGTTTATTTTGCTGAGCCATTCTGACTTAGGAAGGTGCTAATGAGCAATACCACCTCCCTGAAGCAGTGCTGGAAGTCAGAGTTCACTTAGCAATCATGGGAAGTACAAGATTTAGTGTCTCAGAACCATCAGGTCAGATTAAGCTGTGCAAGAAATGCTTCAGGGTAAAAAGAAAGAGCAGAAACAACGAGGGAAGTGTTTTTCAGTCATGAATCCACTTTTAAGCAGCTAAGATTTGCTTGAGAGATTAGTGTTTTACAGACTGAAGGGAAAATGAGGGAATCCAGTGAAAGGACAGAACGAATCCAGCCGTTGATATAGAAGAGAACAGGGAGGATGGGAGTCTCACTGCTTGTCTACTTTGAGTAATTCCAGGACCCTGCAAGACATTATTAAGAAGTGTTTGGTTTTTTTTAAACTTCTTAGGCCAGGCCATGCAAATTAACATGCACCATCATAACTGTGATACAGGTATCACCTTCTCTACAGGCTTCTTAACATATATCAAGTGTTTGAGAGTAACGTTCCTTGAAAGCCTGCTTTGCCTCCTATTTTTAAAGATATTAACTCAGTAACCATAAATGTCACCTGAAGATGAAAGCAAAAAAGGAAAATGCAAACAAAGGCAAGTCAAGCGTACTTTGTAGCTACCTCAGTCATGTAATTTAGCCTGCTAGGATTGAGCAACTCGATACAGGGGGAAGAAAAGGCTATGAAAACCTTCCCTTACCCCTGCTGCAACGCTTTCTGGAGTCCTCACGACAGCACCTTCGGTGGGCGGGGCAGAAGAGCTCCCCCAGTGCTTTATTATTTACTTCAGCCCTTGTTAAGCCATAATCACAAAACTTAAATTTGGAGCTACTTTGCTACTTTCCATTCACTAGAAACAAACTAAAAGGCAAGTCCTTTGCAGTTAACAAAAAAATATAGTAATTACTCCTCTCCTGAGCTGTTTTCAAGTCCCTGGTTGGCACCTCTCTTGTTCTGCACTCTGGGCTCACCTTTTCTTTACAAGTGGCAGGCATGGCTCTAGCTTGCCCTTGACATAGTGCCACAGCTTGGTTTGCAGCAGCAGGGAAGAGCCCACTTGTCCCTAACTGAAGCCGAGTTCCCATCAATGACAGTGGAAGCCACACAAGAGTGGATTTTATAATGGCCAGCTGTACTATTGCACCACCACAACTGGTTTCTGTGCATGGTTAACCAGAGTCTGCCCTTCAGACTAGAGCCTTGCTGACCAAGCAATCCCAAGGGCAAGTCCCATTGCAGCCGAGGCCAGGGCTATATCACAGCCTCGATGATTTGCTTTGGTTAATTGTACTGAACAAACAAGAACAATTTAGCCTCTACGGTTCTTTACTCTATTTTCCCCCACCAATAAGTTTATTTTCTCCAAGATCCATTCAAGGTGGTTCTTTTTCCTCAACTGATTTGGATGCAATGAATGGCTTTGGCTTGACTTAGCTCCTCATCAGAAAAATCCTGGTCCCAGACCAGTTGTAAGTACCGAATGGCTTAGTGAAGCCAGAAAAAAGGAATGCATTGCTGGCTAAAAACACCATTGCACACAACACTATAGCTCACCTAGCTCTTTGACTGATAAGCCAGGCAGAATTTGCCAGCATGTGGCATTTGTCATAAAAAAATTAGATCACTTTGAGAGCGACAGAAATTAAAAAGCATCTTTTCAGTCAAGTTTTCCACAATATATTTTTAGGGGTAGTTGTCATGCTTCCATGAGTTTCAGTCTCCCTGAAGCATGTTCCCTAAACCCTCTCTGCTACCATTTTTCCCTTCCAAAAGGGTTGCAAGGTGTCAGATAATGGATGAATCACCAGGCATGACAAGAGATACATGGGTGGGAGTGGAGGAGGTCTCACTGGATGCACATGCAATGAAAGGTCCTGTAAATCTGCTTTACAGAGAGATGGCTGAGATGCTCTGACTAGTCTCTGGAGAGAAAGGTTAAGAGGTCACTTGAACATAGCCCATAATTACTTATATGGGGAGAAGACAGATGGGAAAATGCTCTTTTGGGAAAAGGCTTTGGCCACAAATGCTGAGATGGAAGAGGTGCACAGGGCAGCACCTCTAGTATCTCTAGACGTATTTTAATGTCACGGCTCCCAGAAGGGAGGACAGAAGGTCTGCTCTAGGCTTCCCTCTTAGACAAGGATTTTTAGAGAACTGAGGTGAGTGCCTGGTTTCTGGGTCCAGGTAAAGTTTAGGCAGAAGGTAGATAGTGAGCTTCTCCTACAGGGTGGCTATGACATGGCTAGAAAAATAACAGTCACTCTGAGAGTTTTCAAGTCAAACAAAGTGAGGCCCAACAGCTCTGATGCATACAGAAAATTGGCTCTCTGTTTATTGTCTTTATCTGCGTGAGCCTTGGTTCAGCTTTCATGGGGAGACTTGTGCAACGAGGTACACATAGACATGTCAGAAGTTGTCCTAAAAACACAGGCCAGAAGTTCAGAGATAGTGTTGGAATGGTGTGGGGTTTTTTTTTGACAAGTAACTGATACTTAGTCACTGTCCAATAAGCAATCTATCTTTTTCATGGCACTGCATCAGTTCTAAAAAGTGCTTCTTACAAGACAAGATCATCTCCAATCAGTGGAGGTGGAAACAGCGTAAGTCTTCTAGCAGATATCTCTCAGAGCTCTCTGGGAGATGAGCTGGGGAACAGGGACCAGGCTGCAGCCTCCCCAGTTGCAGCACTCTGCTCTTTCCAACATGCTGAATTTCAGTGCCGACAGATGGCAAAGCATGTCCTGTAAGATATAGGGAAATAACTCTAAGAAGGTGGCTACCAGCTTTTTGTTTCAAAAGACTGTTAACACTGCCCCATACTTCAATGCATCATAGCTCTTAGTGTCACTGAAACAAAATGACCACATGCTATTCAAACAAGTAGGGAAGTGACCTCCATCAGTGCCATTTGACTACTGAGACCCTGCTAAGGGTAACCAGGCTGCTCCCAAGCTGCTCCCAGGCCACATAGATCTAGGACTCAGATGAGGAGGAAGGATATGTAAGTCAAAGCTAGTTTAGCAAATGCAAAAAGGAAATTAATATCTTTCTGAACCAGTCATTTCTCCTCTTCCTTTTGAGAGTTGCTCTTGAAGACAAGATCTAAATTTTTGTAGGGTAAAAACTAGTTTATCTAATATTGGTCCTTTTTCTGTCAAACAAAATGGAAAGAGATAAAGAACAAAGGTCTCTATTTTAAAAACTACTGACGTGTTAGGGGCACAACCAAACTGAGGAACTGGGTAATTCATGAGCCCTTATTTTTGCTTGCAGGTCATTTTACTTGGCTGGTGGGAAAGTCAAGAATGAAGCACAAGATCATACCTCCAGCTGTCAGTGGAGCTCCTGAATTTGACAGAACTTTTCGTGCACAGTAAGTCTGGAGATCACTAGGAGGGTGGCAATGAGTAACAATTCAGTCCAGAAGAAAAAAACTAAACGTTACCTTGAAACATTAACTTCTCTTTTCATCTTTTGCTCAAAAAAAAAACCCCAAAACCCAAAAAGGACAAATAATGAACAGATTGCTTTCCAAATGACTCAACTATTGTTTTAATGACAATGAGGTAAGCTCAGGTCATGGAGAACAGTCCCTGCTCAAATTGTAATCAGATTACTCAAACCTAACTAGGGGCTGAGAGCTAACTGATTGTAACTCAGAGAATCGAGCTGTGCTGCCAGCTCGTGGTCTGGGGCTAACACCAAAACTAGGTGGAAGACTGGCATTGAAAAGCTCTGTCTTCCCAGTGGATAACAGTAGAATTGCCTGCCTAAGATGGGCATTTTCCTGAAGGGCTTCAATTTGTGATTAGCTAATGACCGTATGCAAAAGTATTTACATTTATGGGAACAATCCCATCTGGTGTAACAGTAGTTGCAGTGGATAACAATAATAACATAGAATACATTAGACACCATATTAGATAACGGAATGAGTTAGATGTAGAAGGTTGCCTAATTTGTTGACAAGAAATGAATTTGTAACAACCAAGAGAAGATATTCCAACTAAATGGTAGGTGGGAAAACTGATGGTGTCCACAAATAAAGATGTTGTGGTCCTCACCATAAGAAGGTCTACTTTGTGCTGTCTGTGTCTGATAGTACTTCGTGACGGTAGTTTAGCTCAGCAGAGCAATCCAAGCTGCCTATTCACAGCTCTGTCCTTCCTCTTGCAGTCCTGGGAATGTTGACCCACAAAACTTGCAGACCGAGTGTGGAGAAAAGTGATTAACATCACATCCACATGCTGGAATTCCTGCCTGCCTCTGCTTCACAGGAGCTCCAGTTAGGATTATTTCCACGTAGTTGGGTTCCAGATCTTTGCCTAAATTTAAATACCAGGAAACATTTTTAATAGTTTGTATTTGAAGTTACAAAGAAGGCGATTTTTAAGAGTGCCTCTTGCTGGCTTGACTGTGCTCTCACTGGATTCAATAGCATTAACTTAAGTAGGAACAAAAAGAGGTCAAACTGATTCTCCTTGAGAACGTCACCCTTAGTTCTTTTCCTTTCCAAACTAATGTTGTTTCAAATTTATCCTGCAGACAAAACTGTGTGGAGTCTTACCCCATATTCCTGACTGTCCTCTGGACTGCAGGATGGTTTTTTAATCAAGGTAAACACTTTTCCTTTGTCTTGGACTGAGAGGTTGTATGGAACTTTTTAAAACACTTCAGTTTTATTGGGAGGTAAATGAGTGTAGACATCTTTTCCTCTTCTTTTAATTGCCTTACCTTAGCATAGCCTTTCTAGAAGGAATGCTTAGTGACACTGAAATCCCCAGTTAGTCATGGAGTTTCACATAGCCCCACCAACTTTCACTCCTCTCTCCTAACCAAGGATCCAGATACATGGCACATTTATCATACATTCAAGTGGATTTGCAGGGTGAATC
This sequence comes from Colius striatus, assembly GCF_028858725.1. NCBI lineage: Eukaryota > Metazoa > Chordata > Aves > Coliiformes > Coliidae > Colius > Colius striatus. Next base: position 32,250,950 of record NC_084761.1, read on the forward strand.
ATTCAAAAGAGCAGCTCTCAGATGCCTTCCACTATTTGCACGTTACATAACAATTCTCATGGGACATCAAGCATAGCTGCTGTCCCTGGGCAGGAGGCAGCCTGAAAAGACTCAGGTCAGAGCGCTCACTCACCCCTGCGGCTGGATCTTTGTCTGATGGAGATGGAGCTGAAGCCACCAAGCCTTTGGGTTTGTACATCCTGAGTGAGTGATGCCACCACTAGGATATGGCCTGTTTGTGCTGCAACACTGCACTGGGCACTGACGTGCAGTCATAGCAGCGGCATCTCCAGCCACAGATACTGTACAGCAGGTCTGCAGCCAGCACGCTTGTTTGTAACAAATGTTCTGAACTCAGAAGCCACCGACCTTTCATAGCTCTCACTCTGTTAGATGGGGTGGACTCTTGTAGAGCTAGAACTTGTGTCAGAGCCTGATTTTTGCATTCTGCTTTGTTAACCCTTCCTCAGACAGCGTTTTAGAAGCATGCAGAAAGGACAACTACATGCTCACTACATGTCTCCTTCCTGAGCGCCTTCTCTGTTTTTTAATGTTTGCTCTAAACAAGTGATTTAGTTTCTTCCCTGTAAATCCAAAGTAGCACCACTTAAGTCAACAAATTGGGTACAAGCTATGTGTTCATAGGCAGACATTTGCCTTGAGGAAAATCACAGTTGCTAAACAGCAACACAGACACATGCTGTCATGTAAGAGAGTGAGGATTGTGTTAACCTCCCCTTTAAGTCATTTTTTCAGCTGAGCATCTCCCATAGGTATGTTTACATGAGTTAATCCAGAACACAGTAAAAGCTGTCTCTGTAATACTCACTCACATGGTTTTAAAGAACACAAATTTATCCAGCTTAGTCCTGGATAATATGACTGACCTACACACCCTGCTCCATCTATCAAATAGCAGTGACTTTATACTCTTCCCACAGGGAGGTCAGAAAGCTAACTTCACTAAGGCCTTCTCTCAAGTCCTTGGATAAAAGCTGCTATATAAATGCAAAGCAGGTTATTAACAACATAAATAAGATTCTCTTTCCAAAACAAATACTCCCCTTTATCATGAACTGCCATAACAATAGGAAATGTCTGCACTGGGTCAAGCCTCACTGCTCCAGCCCACTATCCTGTCTCAGGGATAACCAACAAACTGGGGTGGGGGGCTACAGATTCCTGTCAGTCTTCAAAAGCTGCTTTTCAGGGAATGCTTTTAAACTTGCTTTAACACAGAAGTATGCCCACCCCTACCTGTAAATCCAGATCAAGAGCCTCCTTGTAGTGAATGCTTAAGAATAAATATATCTCTTTTGAATGATTCTTTCCCAAGATAACTTCCCAGGGTATGGGTGGCTACGAAAATCCCCAGACTTATGCAACTAGAAAATACAGCTAGAGGATCTAACTGTCTGTGATCTGTTCTTCCTCAGGATTAGCTTCCTTTCTGGGTGTGTTGTACGTGTTTGCCCGCTACAAGTACTTCCATGGCTATGTACAGTCTGCGAAAGGAAGGTAAAGAGTTACCAACTGAATGCAGGTTGAAAGCTCCAGGCTGTGGTCTGTAGCTGGGCCGAGAGCCAAAGACTGGCAATGAAAGGTGACTATAATTGAATGCAACACATGTAAAGCATCAGCAAGAGGGCTGAAGCAGAAAGCCTCAGGGAAGAGGGCTGGTGTTACAGTAGAAGCCCAGGTTAAGATGTGCATGTGCTGCAGGTCATGAGATGGTTTGACACTCACTGTGTGCGTGCCTGCCGTGTGGGTATTGAGCATCTTGGCAACCAGACTTGCAGAGGTCTGAAAACAGCAGCACGGATTTGCAGCTCAGGACTGCTGTGTGGGAGGCTGCTCAGGCAAGGCTTGCACCATGCCTGCCTGTCTGCCCTTTCTCACTTTTCCTTGGTTTGTTACATTAAGACCTTTAGTCATACAAAATGTACTAAAGGAAGCAAGCAAATCTGGCCTTGTAGGCTGATGAACTCTCACTGAACAGATAAGAGAACACAGCTTCAGATAAGCATATATACATTAATGAAAAGTGCACAGCATCTCCTAACAGGAGTTCTGCTTCAACAAATGTGCATGTTGACAAAACATTCCCTGAGATAAGCAAACACACAGTTCACTTCTGGTTTCTCTGATGCCACAACACCATCTTCTGTGTCCTGACCTAAGGCTCCTTTTCCAGCACACATATCAGTCATAAAACCAAAACAAAACAATATAGGCTTATCATAAAAGAGTTAGGATGCATATTTCTAGCGGAAGACAGAGAACAATCAGGCTATTTGGGAATGAATATTCCTGCAGCAGCAAAATACTCTACTACAGGGCTATTTTCCATAGCTCACGTTATCGATGTTGCCATTCTCCTTCACTACAACCTCCACTGATCCTTTGCCCTCTTTGGAAGAGCTCTTGAATGGCAGAAGGGAGAGGCTCTGTATTCCAGCACAAATATGCAGATAATTTTGTATCTCTCAGTAACAGGTAGAATAATTCAAATGATACAATTAACACCAGCCAGAAAACTAGCACCTGTTAAGGACATTTAGGGAGCAAAACTGTGTAAATAAATGACGAAGTAGAGCATGATGGACTTTTCTTTCATCAACAAACTCAAAAGTCCTTTGTTCAAGAAAACTTTCCCATGCTTCACCTCAGTACTTTTAGCCTAATAGATTCAGCCTCTCAAGGAAGCCTGTGAACAGGGGCTGGCTTCACCGTTAGACAGAGCTTCACACTCTGCTGAGACTCTAATTTCTTTGAATGCACCAGAGAGTGCCGAGAGTCAGCCCAGCAGTCCTAGAAAATGGCTTTACTCACATAGCCTGTGCTGCTGCCCTGCCTGGGGCTTCAACACAAGTCAGGCAGGCAGAGCCTGGCACCAAAACAAATAGCAAGCCTCCAGCAGCCTGAAGATCGAGAAGGTATTTGGTCTTCATGCCAAATCTCAACTGGAATCACTGACTGCAGCCATGCTAGTTTAGAAAAACACACCTGGTCTGCCTACTCAAAGAGATGGCTACAACACACACAAGTGCACCTGACCACCTGCATTGAGCTCAGGTTGCCAAGGCTGGATGCTTTGAGAACACAACAGGAATATGCACCTTCTACATAGTTTTTGTTCTGGGAGGCCTTTGCAATGAGCTTTTACACTTCCCTCCAGCTGGCTCTGACAGATGCTTAAAATACTGAGCTAAAAACTTCTTTCATGCTCTCCTGAAACTGATGAAATCTCACACTTCACTACTTTCAAATCCATGTCTAGACATGGCATGTCCAGAAAGGCTACCTATATCAAATCTTTAGGCACCAATGAGATTCTCAGACTTCCCAAGCCCAAGCAATGAATCCCTTCAGCTTCTGTGGGTATGGGTACAGCTAGCTGTAAATGGAAGGCTGACAAGCTCCTCAGACCACTTTCCAGTGCTGACATGGTGGGATTCTCCAAAGGGACCTTTCGTTGCTCGCTTTGCTGGCAGAGGCAGACCCAGCAGCAGCTAATGCCCATCATATGCCTATCAGAGCAGAGTCTGCACTAGAACTCTTTTCAACTGGACAAGCAGTTTCACTGTAAACACACCATGTACAGCTCATAACGGCGTTTTTCTGTTTTCCATTTCTAGGATAACAGGTTTTTATTTGAATGTGATAATTCTAGCTTGCTTGATAATCCTGGGTGCAGCTGGGATTGTTAACAGCTTTCTGGATGAATACCTTGACTTCAACATCAAGAAGAAACTCCAGAAATTGTTCTGAAGACGTTGTGGGGCTTTTTTTCTTAAAAAATCCCCCCAAAACTGTAGTTGCTTTCCCTGAACACAAGAAGATGATAAGCTGCATGTGAATAAATCATCAGAGCTCTTTACTAGAAGCCCATTGCAATGATTTTCCTGAGCTGTTTATACCCTTTTCCCTACACTCGTGAAACAGAGTCAAGTAAGACAGAATGCCATGTCATGTCTCTATTTGCAATTAAACATTCTATTTTCCCATACAGTATTGTGTACCTTAAACAAATAACATAAAACTAAACTCATTAATTCACTACGCAATTTAGTTGCAACTGGCACTGTAAGCATCAGCCCATCTTACCCAAAACGTCCTTTAGCTTTGCCAATGCTTCTGTGCTCTTCCTTTGCTCCTCTCAGCTTCTCCCAGCAGCGCCATCCGTCCTGCACGAAAGTAAACACACACTTCCATGCAACACACTGCGAGGTCTCAGTTTTCCAGGTATAGCCGATCCCACTGCAGGAGGCTGCTTAAGCATATATGGAAACACTGCTTTCTTCTGTGAATGCCTTTTGATGTCATACGTGCATTTACAGTTCAACACCACGTTCAAATGCTCTTCCTGCAGAAGTGGGGCCCTCCTGTAGGCAGATTCCAGTCCACACAGAAAGCCTCTTGAACACGGGCTGTACCCACAGCACAGCATTTGTGAGAGGGAGAGCCAGCCCAGACAAAAGGAAGGCACAGATGCTCTCCTAACAATTGGGTCTACTGCATTGTCTCCCACCACGGCACAGATGGCTGGGGTGTGGGAAAGACTAGACAAACATCCCAGTTCTGGGAATCATAACATGACAAAGTGATGGTTTTCTGCTAAAAGTGGGGGGAAGTCATGGCTTGCTGCTGTGAGCTCAAAGTATGTTGATGGTCAATTTAAATTACATAAAACAGAGAAGCAAGGACGTGCCCATTTTGGTAGCTCCTGATAATTCAAATAACTTAGGCAATGCTGAATAGACTCATACTAGGGCCAGCAGGCAGAAATTTTCCTTCTCATGCCTCTGAAGACATGATTTGGTAAAAAATACTGAGTGTTTGTAATGGTGTTCAGGCCAGGTCTATATAATGAACATGCTTATGGTCTTTCTAAAAGTGTACTGAGGTTAATAACTTGGCCACAAAATAATTCTGTCTTGGATCAGGTTCCTAGTAACCTATTGCTATCAAAAAAGTGGACACAAGTGCGGAAGTTTGTGATTAAGAGACAAACTTGGTGCCTGCTGGTGGCAAAGGTTGAAATAGCATTTGAAACAATAAAATGCAACAAGTCCAAAGGTGCCAGATATGGGTCCAATAACAGATGCTGAGATGAAAAGGACAGATTGTGTTGGTGAACTGGAGCTGTGGGAAGGACAACTCTCTGGCACTTGCCTCCAGGGAAAAAGTACAACAGGGCCAGATTTAACAACCACAAAATCACTGGGAATTCTTCCACTAACTTTCCTTCTGCGGACTGAAAGAGAAAATCCACCTAACCCCCCGTCCATGATGCTTTCAAACAGCCACAGGCAGCAGGAAATGCTTCTGCCAGAATTGTAACCGAGACAAAGGTCCAAACTACACAACAGGCTTTTCATGCACATCAGAGGAGAGCCAAAGGTCGCTGTGTTCAAACAGGTCTTTGCCCCTGAAATTATTCACTTCCAAGCTTACCTGTTGTAGTGCACTGGCGTATTTATAGATAGCTTCCCATACCTCATCTCTTCTTTTCTATTCCTTTCCACAGAAAGATACAAACTGCTGTTGCACAGGGATGATTTCACATACCGAAAAATGCAAGTGTGAGGCTGCAAAGCATAACTCAGCAGCACAAAGGGTGGTGTGCAAGGGCAAAAGCATGAACCTAAGGTTTTAGGAACTGCACCAGCTAACAGAAAGCAGAAGTAGGCCTAGTAGAGCCAGGACAGAATGTCTATGATTGAAAAGTGTTAAAGACTGACTCATCTATCATTAAAAACAACACACATCTATAACAGCCAACACATACTGTCAATGTCAGTACTTAGTTTAACCTCAGAGAGAACCATGCCGTACTGTTTCTTGCCTGCTGATGGAGGAGTCAGTATCAGGCTGCACATTCAGCGTGGGCTGGGAGTCTACGCAAATATTTGTCTGTCGGTCATGATCAGAAATGACAACGGTCCCTGCTGCAGCTTCAAAGTCAGTCAGTACTTAGGGGTCCTTGCTGAAAGCATCTTTTCTCAGCAAGCCCTCTGCCAGTACACGCTGAGGAATAACTGGCAAGCTGCTCTGATCTGGGCCAATCTCTTCCTTCGTAGCCCATTATCTGCATTTAGAATGGTAAAGGACTGACATTAAGGAGAAAAGGGGAGCCTCACCTTAAAGGTTGTATGTGGAGCCAAGCCCCGTTGACATCGCAAACATCAGGCTCTGCAGACAGAGGCCCAATGGCTGATGCCCCCTGACCCTCCAGTAGGCTGGAAACACAGAGAAACCAATGTGAGCCTTCAGGTCTACATGGCATGTTTACCTTGGACAGATCATGTAAATTCAACATGTCTACATGCACTTTCCAAAAGGCTTCTTACAGCTCAGTTCTCACATAGTAGTAGTAGTAGTAGTAGTAGGTGACAGGAATCTCCTCTAAGCATGAATCTTCGTGCTTCCCCAGTTTCTCCATTTCTTCTTTTCTACATCCAACCACACATCTCCCTTCTTCCACCTTACTTTGCTTTCCCAGATCTCATCCACATGACTCCTATATCCTTGGCTCTCCATCTTGTCTTCTTCCCTGAAAGCACTTCCCTACTCCCTACACGGAATAAAAGCACAAGTTTGGAGCTGCCACTTTTAACAGGTCCAGTTGGGGACAAACTTCTCCCATAACAACCGTCTCAGCGTAGACCTCACCTCACAGCACAGGCACTTTGGGAAGCTCATCTCACTTGAGAGGGGCACCATGACCAAGGGCAAGGCAGACACCTGACGAAGCACTCCCAGTCCTGCAGCTCATTGTGGCAACCCGTGGCTCTGCTGTTCCAGGCAGAGCTGCTCAGGTGGGTCTGGTGGGTCTAACTGGGATGTTTACCAGGGATAAACTGGGGGTTAACCAGCTGCTGAACAAGCCTGGGGCGAGAGGGGCAGCCTGGTATGGGCCATGCCGTGCCTGTAAAATGCCCTGACCCCAGCTGAAACTCCACAGATGTTACGAAGCCCCCCAGAAGCCAGCTTCCCCAGCGAGGCGCAGGAGAGGGGTAAGAGATGACCCTATAAACCAGCCTTGTATATGACTCAGATAAGCATCTTTTATTTGGGGTGGGATTTTTCTTGTTTGTTTTTGTTTTGTTTTGTTTTTTTCTTTAAAAGTGGTATGTTAACATCAGGTCTTTTTCTACATTTTCAGAGCTCTGTACAGGTCTTAAAAGGAAATAAGCAATGCTTAATGTACAAAGTAAAACCAGAAAACTAGAAAAATCTGAATAAAATGGAGCAAGTTGCTGTCAGGGATACAGTACAAATTAGTAATTAGACATCATCTGAAGTGCAATACCACTGCAGCAAGGATGAGTTAAGGAATGAAATAAAAATACTCTATTTTAAACAAACAGTATATATATATATTTATATGTATATATTTTACAGATAGTAGACCCAGTGATATCTGTAGAATTGTAAAAACATATTTACAAATAACATTTTTTTTTAACATTACATATACATCAGCACCATAGTAAGAAAGAAAAAATACCAATCCCAGATCTAATAAAATCTACCTCTTTAGTACTTGGTCCCAGTACGGAGTATTTGGAGGAAGCTTTACAAAGACGACAGAGTTGGCCTCCATCATCATTTATTCCCCGCAGCCTCTGTCTCCCTGATGAACATGGATTTGCAGTTGGCTGCTGTGTGGTGGCTATGTGTTTCTAACCCCTCTGTGTTGGCAGGAGAACCCAGTCCGTCACACCGAAGAAAGGGACATGGTGCCGTCCCTCCATGCAACAGCCTCACTGCGCCCTCATGCCTTCAGAGTACCACTTCTTTCACTCTTTGCCTATCCCTTCCCTTCAGATTGGTCTCCCCAAGAACCGCTTACCTGCCAGACAGACTGAAAACTTTGCCTGGTGCTCTCTTTCACTGAATTATGGCCCATCCTGGCTCCTGCTGAAGCAGCGCACAGGCCAACTCGTATCATCTTCAGCAGGAACCGAATAGGTCCTAGTGTTGCATTTTAAAAAAGGGTTAGCTAAAAGAGATGGAACTAAAGCATTTAAAAAAAATAGCAGTCAGGGCAATGCTGGATTGATAGCTCTCCTTGACCAGCAAGTCCATGTTAAAAACACAGCTTGTCCTGCCTGTATTATAGTATTTAAAACCGCTACTTCCCCTTGTCTACGTAAGCCTTGCAAGGGGTCGCTGCACAAAAGGGAATCGTAACAAGGTGCTGAGATGGTTCCAGGCCCATTTTACTCCTACTCCTTCATGTGATGCCTATCTGTGCTGCACAAGGAAAGGCAGGGTTTGAAAATGCCAGGTGCCAAGGCTCCTAGCTCCTGTGTGTTTCAGCGGCTGAGCACCTCGTGGCACTGGGCTCAGGGAGAGCGGCACACGAGGAGGTGATGGGTAGCTGGAGGGATGGTACTTGGAGCTGAACACTAGAGATGCTTTCCCTGCAGAGCACACCTTATGGATCCCAAACTTTTTGGACCGCAGGTAACGTTAACATTTTATGTGCATCACTACATAACCTGATAAGCAGCTCTCAGCTGAAAACACTGCAAAAGGTGACAGTTTTCAGAGGACAGCTTGCCTTGGCCTCAGGCTGCAGCTTGGGAACTGCTGCTATAGACATTCAGAATGGCTGGTGGCTTGATATGGCACAAGACACGTCATGACTTCATTGTAGTGTTGCTCAGCACTGCTTCACACAGCAGAGACAGTCATACCTCGCTGTCACCTGAAAGATTCTTTGGGCTGACACCGTGTTTGTAATAACTACATCAAGCATTTAACCCTTTCATGAATGATCTTTACATTAGTTCTTCATTGATTCCTGTTCTTCAAATATTGCAGTAACTCTTATTCCAGCAAACTAGAGAGATTAGACCAAACATCTGTTTAAAACTGAAGATCACATAACATCACATTGGGAGCCCAGGCACCCCAGGGCAACACCACCTGCCAAACTTGCGCTTTTCAAGAGCAGAGGAGAAACTCACCCTCTGTGCCAAACCCTCCCTGTACATTTCCTCATGCCTGCGTTCTCCTCCCCTGCCTGTCCCTTTGTGGCACTTGTTGCTCACCTGAACAAACGTGCAGCGAGCTCGTCTTGCCTTATGCTGAAGGAGAGGAGAAGAAGGAAGTGAGCCGGAAACATACTGGGGAGGAAGAGGACTTAGGGACTCACTTAGGACCTACACTAATGTCTCTTGGCAGCTCTTAGCCCTTCAACTCCATTTGTAGCTGCTGTTCTTGCACCCCCAGGCAGCCGGCAATTGTCAAAGTGCTCTGACAGGGAAGCACTATTGCAAATGTCAAGGGGACTAAATAGCTCATTAAGTTAACCCACTCACCTAAGCCATCTCCAGAAGCAGCTCTGTAATCAAACTGTCCTCACCACACTGCCAAATTTACGCTCTCCTACACTTTTATTGGATATTTATCACTCTACAGTGAAAATGGCAACCTCCCTGTGCCTGTTTAGGTTTGTCACGTGTGTACTGTGTGTTACAATCCAGAGTCAGCCCTGCGTGCCTGCCCACGGCTCACCACGACCTGCTTGCCCCCAGGGTTAAGCCTATTTCTGACCAGGGCCTGTGCAATTGCCCATGGACATCTTTAGCCTTTGCTCACAGCTGTTTGCATCTGCTTCCCTGAAAGCTGCAATGTGTTTGCAGTTGTGTGAGGTGGGAGGTACCAGTACCACTCCTACTGCTGTGCAACGAAGCCTCATGTCAGCGGGGAAAGACCAAATTCTCCCAACCAGAGGCATCAGCTGACTTTTCCAGTTTCCCCATCCTGCCCCCCTGCCAACAGAAAGTGGGTGCTGCCACACAACAGCGATTGCTTGGTGTAAGTCTTGGGATGGCGAGATTCTTGGGATTCGACCCTTGAATCTTCCAAAGTCAGCTATGGATAAGCTCAGTTTGCACGATCAAAAACAAACAAAACCAAAAAAATCCCAAATCAAACCAATTCAAACAGAAAAACCAACAATCCAAGGATGGGGAGAACATCCAACTTTCTCCTTTTTTTCTTTCCCAAATGTAAAAACCAAAGCTCCAGACTATACAAATCCATTCACTGGGGGGTTCCAAACAACTCATCAAGTTCTTGTATCCACTCATCCCCTGGTCCGCTCTTAATAATTGAGTCCACAAGGTCTGTGCCCTCTGCTAAACTGGAGAATGACCCCCCAGCTCCTTCATTACTGTAGTTGTAAGTTATGTCCTGAGTGGGATTCCTCTCGTAGGCCTGGCCTTGGCTGCTTTGAGCAAAGCTACCACCTGGCATCTGCTGTGTCGGAGGCTGGCTGAAGCCAGGCATTGTTGGGACCCCTTGGCTTATTGCAGGCATTACCATGGGCCTGGCCTGGCTGGCTCCCTGTTGCCCAGGTAGTGGTTGCAGCAACTGTCTCCCCATTGCTGGGTTCAGGGCTCTTACTGTTCCACTCGTGTCCACAACTGTCTGATTAAGCCCCTGTGGGAAATGCTGCTTGGTCAGCCGTGGCTGCCCAGGCTGCATCGGGTACGTTGTGCCATTATTGAAGGGCGCCATTTCACTGCTAGTCCTTCCAGGTATACCTTGTAAGCCTCGCTGCTGCCAGTTCTGTGTTCCTTGAGGGACGGTCCCCATCAGGTTTTGAAGTCGCGGTGCTTGTGGCCTGGGTAAGACCTGGCCCACAGCTCCTTTCATCTGTTGCTGATGTTGGGGAAGAGCAGAGTTTACCAGCATGTTCTGACCAAAACTGCTGACCATTCCCACCGCTTGTCCAGAGGCGGGCTGCCTCGTCCCCTGGCCTGCGTTATGTGCCATGTTCATGCCACTTTGGTTTGGGTGCTGCAACATTTGGCTCATCCCCGTGCTCATACTGTACATTCCCGGCTGGCTGGAAGAGGCGTTGCTGTAAGGAGCCATGCCCAGGTCTGACTGGCCTGCGGTCGTGGGCAGCGTGCTCGGGTTCTGGGAGGGACCCATTGCCATCATGCTTGCGTTCTGGGCCATCATTCGGGACGTCCTCATGCTCTGGAGTGCTGCTTGGTTTCTCACAGCTGCTATATCCTGGGGAGAACCTACACCAAAAAGGGAGGAAGGTAAGAAAAAACCCACAACCTCGCAAATCTCAATTAACACACCTTTGCCTACAGAGAGAATCCGTACGAGCCTTCTGTATCACAGCAGGCTTTCAGATTGCTGTCCTTTCTGAGAAAAATGAATTGCTGTTTCACGTGAAAGTCAGCAGAGAGCTAGAAGCTTATCCGTCCTTGGGAGACATGCTTGCTGCTTAAGGTTAGCTGCACTTCAGAAATTCTGTGTTCTCCACCTTGCTCTGGCTGCAGCCTCTGTCCTGACTTGCAAAATCGTGTTTTGTATTCAATTTGTGAAGCAGGACACTGTTCAGCAGAGAATACCACTGATAGAGACGAGCAGCCTCATTTCCCTTAAGGCCTAAAATGAGGCTGGCAAGGTTAAAAGGCCAATGATTTACTCACTAAGTAATTCTCAATTATGACAGTTTTAGGATGTGTACCCAAAGGGATTCGTGGCTTCAGATTCTTGAAGAATCGAGGCAACACGATGGCATGTGTGAGGCATGATTACAGCCGCAGTGGCCTCCCTGATAATAACCTACTCAGGTGACCAAGCCACGCAGCCATGGGAGCTGCAGGGCTAAATAAAGTAGGCCTGCCTTTCTCTTCTTTTGCTGGGCCAGAAATTAAATTTTTAAGCAGTGACTGTGGAGTCAAAATCCCCTTCCAAAAGTAAACGTGGGTCTTTCTTTTTGTCCCTATTTTTCCCCCGTGATCAGTGACAATGGGCAGCATCCTCCATGAAAAATATTAGTCCCTAAGACTTCCACGTTACACTTGCACTGTGATTCAGCAGTGCTTCTCTTCCTCAGATAAGCCTAATTCAGCTTCCACCAAGCAAATGAGTAAGCTACCAGTGGCCTTCTTCATGGCAGCAAAGCAGCTGAACTTTGTTTTACCATTTGAAGCTTTGTTTTAAATATCTCCATTGTCTTTGAGAAGTAAAGCCTTGAAAATGGAAACGTCAGGCTGAGAAGGTCAATCAATTTTTTAATAGCTCAGGAGGCATAAATGAATGGATTTTCTATATCACTGTTACTGATTAAGTCTACGGAAAGAAGAAAAATTGTTTTTTGTGGACATTTAAAGCAGGGAGAGTGTATTAGTGAATCGATACTATAAGCACATTTTACTCCACCTTAGGCCAGTGATGGGAAACCAGAAAATCCTAACCTTGTTAAATTCCACACCGTGGCAGATAACTGAACCCTGCTTGTGCCTTCCTTTCAGGGGTGGGGGCAGCTATTGATTTCTGGGAAGCCGTTATGCTTCTCTATTCACTATCTTTATTTAAAAACAATTACCGGAGCTCTGATTATGCCATAGGTTCATTGTGGTTTTGAGTCACTACGGTACCACACTAAATACAGTACTCCGCAGGTGAAACTGAGAGCGTGAGGCACGCCATTACTCCTGCCTCAAACGTTATTCAAGGCGAGGTGTAAATACAAAATGGTTGCTTTAAGAGTTGTGAACTGAACAACAAGATCTGAATGTTCTTGAATCTGTCCCCATCTCCTGTCCCTCAGTGGCAGACAAACACAGCTGAACACTCATGGAGAATGCAGAATACTGGGCCCTGTTATTGATGTTGGCTCGGTTTCCATGAGAAAAGAGTATGAATAAAGGATGTGTCATTCCTATACAGATTTGCACGTAAGGCAGAGGATGGCTGCACTTCCTTTTTGCTGCCGCAGGATAAACTTCTGGAGAACACTTTTAGCTCCAATGTATAAGTGAAACATTTTGTAGCATGAAGAGAGACCATCTGGATCTTGCTTCAACAGGGCAAATGCAGTGGTAGCTTATGCTTTATCCATGCCATCAGACCTTTTTCTTAAAGATTGGCACAGAGGTTCCCTTGATTCTTAACTTAGATAGTTTCCTCCTTCCATGATTAGAAGCAGTCTCTTTTTACAATGACTCCAGCAAGTACATGAGACACAGAAAATGTTAGAAACTTACTTAATGCATCTTTAGCTATTTTTAACTGAAAATGGCAGTTGAAAACCTCTAAAGCAGTCACTACCAGCAAGTGCTTGACACGCTACATTGGTTAACTCCTGTGCTCAGCGTAAGAGACAGGAGATCAGACAAGGAGTAGTTAAAAGAGATGCAACAGATTTTAAGACTTTGGGCCACCTTCTGGTCTCGTTTACACATACCCTACCACACTAGATTACATTCTTATGTCTAAATGGGAAAAATGGTGAAATATTTGTATTTAAATTAACTCATTTATGAAAATTAATTCCATGCTGTGTCAGATTAGCCTAAACTCTCTTCTCTGTTTCTTTTAAATAATACATACGAAGGCAAGGTTTCAAAGAAGGATTAATGCAGAAAGATTTTACATGTGCATCTCACCATTTGGCAGTGCACACATATTCATTTTGACTTTGCAAATGAATTATTGGGGGGGAAAAAAATCATACAGAATTTACTCTGCCAAAGATGAAAATGAGAAAGCAATTAGAAAGAGCCACCTTGATAGATACCAGCAGAAGATCTGGCTGTGTGTTCTCTTCCTGGGTAGAAGAACTGCAATATGCTTGCCTCCTTTGTTTTCTGTTGCAGCTCCATGAGACTATTGTGAATATACAGTGTAAGTGCACCTTCATTTCACATCTATTTAGAATCCCTGGTTAGTGAAGATGTTCAGCAGATGCTTTGCCCCTGAAGAGCTCAGAATTAACTTCTTTTCCTAAGCCAAAATGACTGTGCTCACACCCTTCGGTTACCGGCGAGCACATCGAAAGAACATTTGCTTTTTTTTGAGAGTATTAAAAATATCTCCATTTACATTTCAGATATTTCACTGTTTCCCACACCTGACATTTGTCAGTCACTCCTCCAGATATGGTGACCTCTCTGAAACTAGATGAGGTGGGGAAAGAAGAGGGGTAAAACCAAGCTACAGTGAGAGGTACTAGCTGGAAAAAAAAAAGGTATGGCAAGAGTGGAGGCAAACAAGATAAACCCACAGAATCCAGCTGTCAAAGAGGTAAAACAAATGTCAAATAAAAAATACAGCTTTTGCTGGGGAGAGTAGAAAGGAAATGAGAAACTTAACTAAATACACAAACCTAGGCATTCCCCTTTGGTAAAATATGCGGGATGTGCAAGTGTGCAACAGTCTGTCTTCCTCTTCTGGCACACTGCTTAAACCCTGGTCTTTACAAAATGCCTGAACTTTCACGTGTCTGCTACAAGAGCATACGTTGACTCCACCATAGGAAAGAGAATTGACTTTTACCTTGGAACTGATTGACCTGTTGCACCGGGTATGGGCTCCGCTGCTGCTGCAGGTGCTGCCGAGGCAAATGCGACTGCTGCTGCAACTGTTGAAAATGAACGAGGGAAAGAAAGTAGACGAGAAAAAGATTATTAATTAGTGAGCTGAGAAAGGGGCTGGTGGCAAAAGTACTGCAGCAGAATTGCAGTATTTCTTATCTAGCAAGCTGTTCTGGAGAGACAAGCGGAGTCATTTGAAGAGTCCTCCTGAGAGCACTTGGGCTACTCAGCACACAGACTCCTTTTGCTTTGAAAAGGAACAAGCACTAAGGGTAACACCGTGTCTCCTTGCTTACAACCACTTCATCTTGACCTCTGCAAGTGTCAACTTAACTGTCTTCAGGTTGAAAGGAGAAGGAAGGATATGAAATAACTTTGCTCACCTAGGTCTCAGGGAAACTAGCCACACACCCTTTCCTTTCCCCAGCTCTACCAAGGTCTAGAGTTCCTTGTACAACACTTTCCTCCACCTCTGCACTTGAAACAGTTGCAAGGAGTACTGTATCCTGACCTGAGCACTGCGGCCTAGGACCATTCCTGACCCAAACCAGAAATGGCTACTAAGGCACATTTCTTCTTGTGCTTCAATAACTGATATCTGGGGAGCAGGTGATTGCAAAATGACTCCCTCCCTTGATCCAGCCTGCACTGCTCCTCTGTGGTTATTTTCTGTGAACATTTACGCATCTAAAACAGAATCAAGGCTGATTATAAAAACAGAGAGTATGTTTACCAGAGCTTTCAAAGATATACTCAGCTAAGCACTTAGGAAAAGGACATGTCTTGTTGCTCCATGTGCAGCTGTACAAATATTGCATCCAAAAAGACCAGGATGTGTAATGAAGGTAAGAGAATAGCAGAGGGGTAAGAAGCAAGTACTAAAGCCCACGTTCATAAATGTGTGATACAAGCTATCAAAAAGATAGAGGGAACCTTGTTAAGCACAATATGTCCAAAAGCTCAGAGCCTGAGGACTGTGACTTCATCATTTTTTATCTACTCCAGCACGCTTGGCAGCCTCAGTGGGTTTTTGACACTGTTAGGCTGTCACTGACTGACTCCTAGGTTTATGCCCTTGAATTAGCCTAATGAGGGAATGTTACTGTATCCTCACTTTTGCGCGCTTGTGCACTGCCGAACCAATTCATGCATCTTTACCCTGAATATTTCTAGCAGCATCCTTCCTGTTCATTTTCCTGTTTCTCAGGAGGCCCATGAGAAGAGAGAGAGAGACTATCAATTTTTTCTGTGGTTATACATGCACAAGTTCTAACACAAATTAAAGCAGATGCCAGGTCTTAAACTGTATTTCCCCAGCAAGAGAGATAAAGATGAGCTTAAAGCAACTACTGACCTATGAGAACATTGTCTAGGTAATGTTAGAGGACTGCAAATTTAAACTTGGGTATGTGCTTATAGAAACTGAAGAATGTGACCTTCCACTAACTTTTACTCAGGTTGCTTTTAAATTACAGCCCAATTCAACATGCGTAAGATGTTACTATTCAGACCAGACAATAGAATCTCCTTTAGCAGGGTTTTGGACTAGATATCTCTAGAGGTCCCTTCCAACCCTGACCATTCTTGATTCTGTGACTCCAGAGCCCAGGTGACAGGCTCCAATGCAGCAGTTCCACACTGCCGCTACGAGAGGTGCTTTTACTGTTCTCCCACCTCAGCCCCTGGTTTCCCTTGTGATGTTTCCCCTCCCTTAGTCTAACATAATCGCTTGTACTAGAATGTGACAAACCAGATTAAGGAATTGATCTGGGTAAATGCTTTTTTCTTTCCTAAGTTACTTTAAGCCATACCAGTTCTCTGTCTCAGATTGCTGCATGGCTGTACACAACTTTTGCAAGTACGAGACTGTAAGCAAGAGGGAGAGGAGAGTACCAGCAACTGTAACTGCAGCAGAGTCTGCTTCTGCCTGTGTAAATATACCAAGAGACACCAGGTTAAGAGCTAGCTCTTCCGGTATCTAAAATCCCACACGACTGTCAAGTGCACCACTGGAACACACGTAACATTTGCCAAGCTAATGTTAGGACTGAGACAAATGCTTATTATTTGACAACCGTTACTGAAATACCATGACAGCAGCCACAAAGAATTACCAAATATAGAAGGAAAATCTGGTGTTGCACTGCCTGTAGTGCTCATGCTCTTGTACCAGCATGTGCTGCAGTGCCTGACACAAAAAGACACAGTACCTGCTCTGCTAGGAGCTGCTGCTGCTGCTGCTGCTGCCTTTGCTCTCTTAGAAACTGTTGTTTCTGCTGCTCTATCACATGTAGCTGGGCTCTCTGCTCGATCAGCATCTGCTTCATGATGGCTGCTTGAGGTTGGTTTCCCAGGAAGGGACCCCCAGAGCTTGTGCCTGTGACCACGCTGCTGGAGCCTGGTGGGACAGAAGGCTGCAAAGGTCCCGTGGTCCGAGATAATCCCACTTGATGCTGCTCCTGTACAAAGAGAGAAGGTCTTGTTACTCTGGATGCTCCATGGGTAAAGGAAATTATGCCTCATTAACAAGAAGTACTGAGTCTTTAAGTGAAGACTGAAGCTTGAAGAAGAGTCCTTAGAAAGATGTTTATCGCCAAGGGCTGTTCCTTGCAAGGGAACAGGTGGCAGGTTCCTCTTCTCTCCTAGAGTTTAAAGCCCTCTCAGATAAAGCAAGAGAACTTTACAATTCATTAAAAACAAAATAATAAAGTTGTATCCTAGATTTACTTTCATTCGGGATACACAACTTCAGAGTCAGGTTTTTTTAAGCTTTTTCTCCCTTATCACAGAGAGCAGAAACACATTTTCTCTCCTCTCTTTCTCCATAACATCAGTTTCACAGAGCCCTCTGGGTTGAGGAGCGAGGTTTTAGGTGTACACGAGCGGTGGGAGCCAGCAGCACACATTGCCCCACTATTACATCAGAATCTCGAGATTTAACCTCATGATGTGTTTATTTAAGACCTCCGTCTCGCTGCAAGGGACCAAAAGCGTGCAGCCTAAAGGACGCAGGGTGCACGGAGCCGCAGGCACCTTTTCCCAGAACCTCCCCTCGGTCTCTTTACGTTTCTAACCCAACTTGCTGCCTTTCAGCGCTGGGAAAACGAGGCAACAGAAAGCTGGCGGTAAACCTTAACACCTCCCTCCGCCGGGGGCTGTGGGGGCCGTAGATCCCTCCCATATCGCCGTGCCGGCCCTCGGCTCCGCACCGCCGCCGCGCTCGGGAGGCTGCGGGCACCGGCGCCGCCGCCCGCCGGCAGGTGTCGCTGCCCGCCCGCGGCCCGCCCCGCCCCGCCGAGGGCCCGTCACGGCGCGGGAATGGGCGGCGGAGCGGGGCTGGCCTCAGCCCGCTGCGGGCGAGGAGCCGGGGAGGGTTCGCGGGGGCTGCCGCGGCACCCCGAGCTCGCGCCTTCCGCTGCCGCTCGCCGAGCTGCCGCGGAGCGGGCATCCCGCTGCCCCTGCCGGCGCGCCGTGGCCGCGGTATGACGCGAGGCGCTCCCGCTGCCGGCGAACGCCCCGAGCCTCCTGCCGGCACCACGGAGGTAGCCTTGCCCCAGAGCAGAAGGCCAGCTCGGCAGGGTTTTAAACCCCAACAGTCTGGGAGTTTTCTCGCAAAGCGGCAGGTGTAGGACTGTTTCCCCAGCCCTAATGCCGCCTACCCCTTGGTGTAAAATTGCATAAGGAATTTTCCCTTCTCTCCCCGCCACATGACGGTAGCTGCGCGCCCCGCCGTCCGCACGCGTTGCCCCGGGGGAAGCGGCGCTGCAGGGACGCCCTGGGCCTGGCTCGGCCACGGTGGTTCCCCGCAGCCCCAGCGCCAGGCAGCCTCTGCCCGCGCCCCCCTCCCCCGAGCACACGGGCGGCCTGCGGAGGGGACAGGAGGAACTCTGCGGTTAGCTCAGGCTGCCTTCCCGTAAGACAAATAACTGCTGCTCAGCAGGGCACGATCGCCTTTTATCAAATACTGGGAAAGCACATACCGGGCTCATGGTGATGCCAGCGCTCTTCACCTCCACCGGGCTAAAAAAGCCAGGGAAAGCACTGCAGAGTGCTGCTTACTTGGCAGGACGGCTTAACCTTTGCTTGTTAGAACCTCTCTTAATTGTTTTACTGAGACGGGTACTCACTCAAAAAATTTAACTTGATGGAAACGATCTAGATAACTTCAGGTTCCTTTGTGCAAAGCATGCCAGGACGAGGTTTAGATTCATTTGCTTCATTGATGTTTTGAGTCCAGTCAATTACTAGGTGACTGGGAATGCATAGAAATCTTTTGACACCCACCCCAACCCAGTCAATGAAAGGGTTAAAATCAAGGCTTGAGTATAGCTTGGGAAATTAGGATCAGCATTTCTGCATGAAGGTCAGGTTTTCAAGGACCTTTCTGAGGAAATAACAGGAAAATACAATTTGTCTACATCTCTGCTTTGCACAGATATTCCCTGAAGGGCACTCTGCTGAAAGGCAGCTCTCCCATAGTTAGGCTCTTTCTCTTTTTAACATCCACCTGGTTTGAAAAGATCTCTCCCCATTCCTCTTTCCCTCTCTCCCAGGGTCTGGTCTCATGCTTTACTTAGAACCTGGTCAAGCCTGGTCTCCACAGCACCGTAAGGGTAAGAGTCAAGGGCAGGGATATGCACCCACCAACCTCCTCTCAACTGCACTTGTGCCTGGCCCGTTTGACCACCCCTGTCGTTGAGCTTTGGGGGACACACAGACATCTTCTGTCTCCAGCACAGTTAACGGTAAAGGCTTTTTCCTATCACCCCCTATCCTCGGACTTCTGATGAACTCATCAAGCTACAGATTGCATAACTGATGCTCAGGACTATCTTGTGTTATACTGGGAGACAGGCCAACTGCTTCCATTTATAGACAAAAGCAATGCCACGCTGCCAAAAAATGGAGCCTTTGCTACAGTCACTACAAGGAAAAAGAAAAGGAAGGAGGGGAAATACCCTGGGGAGGCAAAGGGCATGCTGTGAAGGGACAACACACAGGAGCTTCCTCTGCTGAGCCTCAGTGCATGGCTGCCTTTGGGGCTGACAGCCCATGTCCTCACCGAATTGCCTTCAAAGTAATCTTAGTGCAGAACTACTCTCCTGGCTCTTAGGCACACATGGCTGTGGCTGAGGGACACCTTCCCCCTATGGTAACCCCGCAATAGGCACTTCACTCTGTAGCACACTGTAAGTTAATTCCAGAGCTCACAAAGGAAGAAAGCTTTGAAAGGAGCCCTGCCAGCTGACATGAGCCCCGTGCAACCTGGAGGAAACACAAAGATTGGCACAAAGGTGTTACTTCCAGTGTTGGACATTTAGTCATTTGAAAGTACAAGAGTTTACCCACTCCTAGAGAAAACTTCCTGTTTTCAGTTTTAATAACAGGTTTAAAGCCAAGCTTTTTTCATCAAGCCAGAACACCACCCTCTTGCCTGGAATATTTCTTCTCCTTTCCATTTTTTTTGGCAAAAGCTCTTCCCAACTGATGATGAAAGGACCTGCTGACATCATCTGGAACAGCCCTGGGCTGTGCATCCCAAAAATGGGAGCACAGCCCAGGCAAAAGGTCTCTGCCGAAAGGAAAATGCTCCCCACCACCTGGGAGCAGAGCTCTTTACTAAGAGCAGATCTGTAGCTCAGCACTGCTGCTGTTAACCTCTGAGGATGGATTGTAAGGCCCTGCCCAGCCCTGTCAGCAGCTTGTGGGTTGCCTCAGCTATCCAGCCATGGCTGTGCACAGCCACCCTTCTTCCGCTGTTCCCTCTGGGGCTCCAGCACAGAGATGAAACCTGGAAGTGGGGTGAGGGGTACATGTGTGTGGCTGGGAATGGATGATGAGAGAAGCAATTCTGGGCTTTGCGCGGCTGCCGCTCAACAGCCCTGCTTGCTCCAGGCCACACAAGCCAAACACTGAGTCAATCAAGGCAGGCTAACTGCAGCACTTGCAGAATTACAGAGCTTGAAACACAAGCTAATCCAAGCGTCACTGACAATGTGCTCTGTTCCTGTGCTGCCTATCGGCTCCCTCATTCTCCTATCGCACCCTGAGCCCTCCTGCCCCTCTTCCTCCTCCTCATTCCCCGTCCTTCCTACATCCTCTACCCTACCTCTTCATTTTCCTTCCGCCGCCACCTGTGACTGCTGTCTCCTCACCCTCCAGACACCTCCATCAGCACCCTGGCTAACCAGCTGCATGTCAGCTCGGCACAGGCACTTGGTGGCCCATGCCCACAGCCTGATTCACTCTGTGACTCAGCTCCAGAGGGATCCCCAGGGGATCTGCAGCAGCAAAGGGAACAACCCAGCTCCTTCCCCAGGGTCCCACTCTCCTGTGACCATGGGCACGTGCATATGGGGCACGAAAAGACTGACAGAATGTCCTGGAATGGGAAACACGTGCTGTATTACCAGCCTGTCACGTCTGGGAAGATGGTATGGCATAACTTCTGATTTTTCACTCTGGCTATTTTCAAAAACACCCAAAGCCACCACGTTGCTACTCCCAGGCTGCAAACAGCTGTCTCCTGATAGCAGCAGCTCGTGCAGAGTTCCATTGGAATGGCAAAGCTGCTGCTCCACCACCAGACCCTCACCAAGGGGCCGGCAGCATGAGGATAGACCGGTCAGCACCGAGGCCTCTTCCCCCAACTCGGCTGTGGCACAGAGGAAGCTCCAACACAGTCACTGGCCCTGGCTAAACCTCCCAGGGACTCCTCCTCTCTCTGCATCCTCAGCCACCTTCTTTTAAAACAGTGCAGGGACAGAATCGAGTGCTTGGCCCCTGGGAGCAAACGCAGGGATTGAATAAGCCAAACTGCCATTTGCAGAGCCAAAAAAGAGACACCGCTTCCAAACAGCATAACAGTTCTGCAGAGGTTTTTATAGTTACAGAGCGCCAAGTAAGACCAACTTGTGCAGGGATCTGGCTGCTTAGTTAACACCTACATGAGTTACTCCCTGTTGATACTCTGATCACTAGTTAAGCGAGAGGGGCACAAATCCTATAGTCTCCCCATGTATTTCCAGGGATTTACTGGATTGAGAGGATCCTTCACAGGAGTTCGGGGGTGATATATGTGCATATATGTACACATAGTGCACATAGGTGACTTTAAAAAGAGAAAAAAGAGGAGGGGAAAAGGTATTTTATTCTTTGTCTCAAATCTTGCATGCCTCTTCCTTACCATGCAGTGATTTATTCCTTCTGTATGTCATTCAGTCTCCCAATTACATCTGAAAGCAATCATACCATTGTCTTTCAGAACAAGCAGAACCAGCATGAGCTGATGCCCTGAGAGCTGGGCAGCAGGGTGTGGGTAAGGCAGGCAGAGATCGGCCAGGCCTACATATTGTCCCTCCATGCACAGCCCCATGATCACAGCCCTTGGGCACGGTGAGCCAGCTCGGCTCCTGCTGAAGGCAGAAGGACCACAGGGAAAAGGGGTCTATTTCAGGCACCTGCTGGCAGAAATCCACAGATGATAGATATTCCACATCTGGGAAACAAAGTGTTTCCCCAAAAGCTGAGGGAAGCAAAGACTTGAAAGCAGGATCCTAATGTGAAAAACGGACAATCAGATGTGAGCTCACTGTGCCGTTCTGTGGTAACTGAACTAATGCCATCCTTGAGGATAAAACGAAAGAGCAAAACAGGAGCCAGGAGGTGGCTTATGCTGCATACTGCAATGGAAGAAAGATACCAGAAAAATGTGTACAATCAGTTGCCTACATTTTAAAGTCAGAGCAGAAAAAGAAGACACAAAACTGATTTGAGACAGAAAGTGTCTGCCAGAGCAAGAGCTCAGTTCATTTAGCTTACCACAAGCAAAACTGAGAGATGCTTTGGCTGTGGCATATAAAAATACCTTCATGAGGGAAGAAATCCTTTAAAGAGTTCTTTTATCCAGTGAAGAAGGCAAAACCAGATACAAGTCCTAGAAGCAGGAGACAGATCCAAATCAGAAGGAAGAATCAAATTTTTACACTAAGATTTCATTACCTATCAGAGACAGCAGATCTGATGTCTTCAAAGATGACAGCTTTTCTGGATAAACACAGGGCTGTGGTGGGATGGAATAGCATGAAGTATGCAAGATACAACAGCAGTGTCTACTCTCCCCTCCCTCAGCTCCAAGCTATAGCTCTCTGGCACCCATGGTGCACCCAGCCTCCTGCTCCAGCCTGAGGCAGGCTGGCAGGAGCTGCTCCACAACCAGGGAGAACCCACCTGCGTGTATGTATGTTTATATATTAAAAAGGGGGTTTCCAACCTCTTACTGGGATCAAAAATGTTATTCCATTTCCATATAATATGTCACAGTAAAACATCATCTCTACTCAAGTGTTTTCAGAGCAGCCTGAGAGCAAGTTCCTATATTCCTTCAGAAATATTTCTATTAAATTTCTTGTAATGCTGTTACTTATTGTGTCTGGCAGGGATCTTAATCCCTCTCTAAATCAGGCTGCCCAAAGCAAAGCCACCTTTTGCAGAATGGTGCCATCTGACAGACTAAGGGAATTACAAATCCATTCATTCCAGCCTTTTTTTTTCCTTGAAAGAGCCAGCACACAGGAAGAAAGGACGGAATATTCCGGTTTACAACTCCGACTCCGGCAGCAGGCTCTGCAGAGTGGATTGCTTCACCTTTTTCCTCTGTCATCAGTCTCAGGGAGGGGCTACAAACCTCTCTTCTTTCCCCAGGCCCCCGGTTGCCATGGTCTTTCATATAGTATCTGAGCGAACAAGATCCCTCTGACGTTTGACACTAGACCTCTGCATGCAGCCAATTTGTTTTCCTTTCACCTCCCTTCGCCTGCATCTCTCCTCACGGTGTTCTTCAATATGTTTTTTTCTCTACACGGAACAAACAGGATCTGTCAGACTATGTGTTTTTGTTTATTCATCAGAGGGACTAATGTCTTCATTTCTGGTGCCGAAGCAAATAACAAAGGTTCTAAAACAAGCAACTGTTTCCCTAACACCATTTAAGAGCTAAAGACCATCAGAAGTTGACCTCAAAGGCTGTGAGGCACAAGGGGCTGACGCTTTACAGGCTGGCCCCAGAAGCTCTGCCTCCCCACACATCCACCTCTGCTTCAGCACACTGGTTTGACTTCACAAATCCTGAGCAGTACTAGCGGGATCCAGAAATGCAGAGTTTCAACAGAATGCTATTGAACTTCAACCACTGTAATTAGAACAGGCTCGTTTCCTCTTTACAAATAACAACTCTGGTGTTTTCTCCCCTCTCCCAAGAAAGAAACCTTTGCAGGGCAAATCACTCCTGCTTTTCAGTTTTGTTTATCCTCAGTTTCACCAACTAGTTCCAACGTAATGATATAATGGTTGGGTTTGTGCACCGACGAAGAACTGTTCGTTTATCTCAAATAACTAGTTTCCTTGCAATTGCAATTTTTCATCAGTCTTATTAATTTTAGCAGGAAAAAAAAGAGGACCAGCCGAAATTAAAGTCAAAACAGCCTCTTTCCATACATCTCTTAAAAAAAGGGAGAGGCAAGAGTGCAAATATAAAAATATTTGTGAAGTGTAAAATGAGGAGGAGCTCTTCTTCTGAGCGAATCACTTACAAGTCCTGGCTCAAAGCAGAGCCTCTTGCAAGATTAGAATTAACCCCTAGTACCTGCTTGGTCACCTGTGGGACGTAAACCTCACGGACAAGACCCCATATCCCCCTGTGCATGGCAGGGGCTAGTGACTGTGCTACCAGGTGGCCTGCAGGAGCTGAGACTGGAGCAGACACAGAGGCCTAGCGATTCAGGCAAGTCTGTGAGGCAGCCGGGGTAGCTTCTGATGCTCCCACCCAGCCCCACCACCATCACCCACCAACGGTGATGAATCCTTGAGCTCTGCCATCTCACCTGCTCTTGAAGCATTTGCACCGGTGTTCATGGCCCAGTGAAATGGTATGTTACGTCATTTTCTTCCCAGAGTGAACTATTTGGGTTAAGCAAGGCTTTAATTTGACCCACAAAGAGAATGGCTGCAGACAAGTTTCTGTGAGGCAAGCCTGGGTGTGGTTTTACAGCGCATTAGTTACTCAGAGGTTACTCCCACGTCCAGCTCCCCTCCTGTAGGACTATGAAACAGCTTTCCTTTCCCTGAAGAGCAGCCACCTGGCATTTGTGTCTTGGGGCAAGAGGTCTGAGGGGACCTCTGATGTGCTACCAAGCCATCCCTGAACTGGGCTCTTGGCACTGTCTCTGCAGCTGTGCTCTCCAACGCCTGCCCACAGCCACAGCACTGGCTTCTGAGCTCCGGCCCCTGAATAGGGCTGGCAGCAGGGAGGGAAGGAGGGTGAGGATTTTAAGAAACACCAAAGTGCCCAACCTTATATTTTCTGCATAGTATGAAAGCTGTAATTACTCCCCTCAAAGACTGCTGCATGCAGCTGTGCCGTCAAGGCATTTCACAGTGCACCCTTGCCATTCTGAAAGCAAGCGGCAACCTTCCTGGAGCAAAAGGCGGGAGGGGAGAGTTGAAAAGCCAGCCCACACAATAGCTTCTCCACATCCTGTCCCCCTGCTGCCTTCTACCACAGGCAGAGCTGAGTGGGGACTTTCAAAAGTACAAATCAGGCCGTTACGGAGGAGCTGCAGCTTCCCTCTCAGTGCCAGCTTGGCCTCAACTCCCTCAAATTTCCTGGGGCTTTGGAAGCTGGTCTGGGAGCTGCGCGGAGCGAGAGCTGAGCTCATGGAGGTGGCTGGACCTTGAAACCAGCGCCTGATAGAAATTCTCCTGCTAAAGGTTTTAGCTTTAATCAATGTCCCCCTTCAAGTCCATCCTGGAGCAGGAGGGAGGAAAGCTAATGTGAAATGTAAGGATAATCACAGCTAGAGAACACGCACCAAGGGGGACAGAAGAAAAATGTAAGATGAAAGCAGGCAAATGGTTTAAACAAACAGTTGCACAGGGCCAATGAAAAAGGGGAACAGAGGGAAAATGACACAATAAAAATAAATGCTGTAAGAGAAAGAAAATCGTCTAGCACACACAAGGAAAAATGTGGGGCCTGGAAAAAGCAAAAGCATGAGGAAAAGATGCTCTAATGGAGCTCTTGAGCAGCAAATACTAACCCATTACCAGGCAGCCCCTTTTCTTCTAATGGCCTGAGCCTGTACCACATTATCACCTTGTACCCCATGGAGTTCGCTGGTTGTTGAGGTATTTCACGGAATCTGGCTCTAGCTCATGCCTGGCAGAAGCTGCCTGAAGTATCCTGCAGACAACTGCAGGTTGGTTTTTTGGTTTGGGTTTTTGTTTTCTACTCTAGGTGAAATTTTGTTAAATTTCCCCTTGGTTGTTCTGTTTGAGCACAAACAAAAGGTATTTTTCACACTTAAGGGTGTTTTTCAGATCCTTTGCTCTGTAGTATGATAAACGAAATCCCTTTCATATTTAGAAATTCAAACTTGGCACTTGTGATGCTCCTCAGCAAGCAGCATGTAATTTGCCAAGCCTGAAAGAATCCTGGCTGAGAAATAAACACAGTGGGCCATATGCTCTCCTTCCCATATGCAGAAGGCATCTTACCTCAAAAATTGGGAAGAGGCTGTGTCATTGCTTCTGCCAAGGCTACTTCCATCCCCCCCCCCCCCCCCCCCCCCCCCAGAAAAATGTAGGAGAAGGTTTGGGGCTCTCACAAAGTAGCCCTCTTTCTGCATGCCTCCAGGGACCTCCCCCTGCTCTGTCACTGACTGTTGCTGGCTTCTGAGCCAGCAGAAATGTGGTGAGGGGTGAGGGAGTGTGTATGCCACGTCCCTGATGCTCGCAGTAAAGCGGCATTATCTTCAGCGGTATTTCCTGGCACAACTCGCTTTGCAAGTGAACGATCTGCAGAGCACAACTGTTCCTTTAACACTACTCTTTTCTAGCTCCTTCACATCATGCCCTCATGGGAGGAAGATCACACACCAGAAGGACTCGGGTGAAGTGAGGACTTCTTTCTGCACCATGCCCATAGGAAACACAGAAGGAGAGTGTGTCACTTACATACACTACCTTTAGTTGTCTGGTGGGCTCTGGCAGATGAAGAGTGTGACTGATAAAAGCACCAAAGCAGAGGCATTGGTGCTTATGAAGAATGGTCGTCTGTACAAATTCATGCATAAGTTCCACATGCTTCCCCTATTTGACACTGACTTCAATGAGCTTGAATAACTCCTTCAGCTTTGGTTGCAGGTGCTTGTCTGTGCAGCCTCACTGAAGGTGGTATTTCAGTCTAAAATCCAGAGCCAAATGTTTCCAAAAGGTAGCCAGCAAGACCAAGGGAACTGGTCTTCCACTCCAGCTTCCCAGCAAAGCCACCTTATCTTTGCTACCATTTCAGACAACTAGCTGCTGATAAGCTGAAGTGGCTGGGATAGCACACCAGGTCTATGACTTAGGAGCTAGTTCTTTTAACATCCCTGAACACAGGCTACCCAAATCACCTACTTCTGGTACTTGAAATGTTTTTAATTTTTCTTCCACCTTGGACATGGTCTTCATGTTCCCATTAGCCACCTGGCCTTTGTTCTGATGTTCAATCTTCTTAGCACCAGTGAAAATCGAGGCAACCTATTCTGATTTGGGTTACGCCTGGGTTGTCTTTAACCTTGACATGCTCTTCACTGCACAGGGGTTCCTACTTTCTCCCTGTGATCTCCTTCACTCATATGGCTAAAGAAAACTCCACTGTTGAATTAATTTCTTTTGCAAGACTAACTCAGCTTGGCTTTTGGCAGTATTGACTTTATCCGTAGACTTCCAGGTCTCTTAAGGCATAATTTCCTTTGCTGATTATGCCTTTTTTCACACCATCTGAGGCTTTCTGGATATCCTTGGTACCTCTTCTGATACAATTACTTATCTCTTAAGCTTTAAACTTATGTTTTGGGATGTTTTTTTTTTTACTTGCTCCACACCATGATATTTTTTTTGCCACTTCCTATCCTGCCATCTTCTTAATGCACACACTCATGTTCACCAGCTTAATTAGTCCTCATGGCTGCAATCGCAGCTGCCTTTTTGCAGCCTCTGACTCACTCCTCAAGCCCTGCCTTCTCCTGCCTTCACTGGAGACAAGGTTTTGTACAAGATTGTGTTGATCTCTCCCATGAGAGACTCAAGAAAGCAAGGCATGATCTCTCTATCCCTCCAGCTGCTTTCCTTCCCATCTTGCTCAGCTCTCCCCTCCTGACCACAGAGGCAGTGGCCTCATCAGTGGTCCTCAGCCCTTCTGCTTGTTCTGATGACCTTACTGTGTCCTGTCTTTTTGTCTCCCTTGCCCTCATCTGCCTCCTTTATATCTCATTCTCCTCTCTCTCTGTCCCCTTGCAGCACAAGCACACTTTATCTTCATGCTTTAAAAAAAATAAATTAAAACCCAAACAACCCTTGAGTACAAGTGGCTCTCCAGCTCTCACCCTCTCTCTCTTCTCTCACTGTCATCTCTAAGCTTATTGAGTGTGCTGCCTATGATTTATAAGATTTAGTCTGAATTCAGTCTCCATTTTCAACACAGATTCCTTTCCAAACAGGCTTTTACTTCTCGCCTGTCACAAGAACCAGTATCACAGAGTGTCTAATACCCTTTGTCTGGCTGCAGTTCTGCACTGTTGCTCCAGGCCCACTGCCATAGCCTGTCAGCTCCTTCCAGAGCCGCTGACCAGACTCCACTGGAATTCTGGTCTTCCCTTTCCCAGTGCTCTCACTTGACTCCAGCACCTTCAGATGTTTGCTCAGTGTTACTCAGACTAGTTTCTCACTACTCACTCTCCCACCTGCTGCTGTTCTGCGGGTCTGCGTCCTCCTCCCTCATCTCCTTTCCTTCTCTCTGGTATCTCTTAGTGAGCTCACTCTCTGTACACATTCAAGGACCTTCTCTACACCAGTAACTGACAGACCTACTTCTCTGTCCCCAGCCTGTTCTGACTAAATTCGTGTCCTGCCTCTGGGATCATCTTGTGGATATCTGTCAAGCTCAAGCTTGAAGTAGGCTCTCATCCTACTCCCTAGGTCTTCTCTTCTTCCTGTTTCTTCAGTCCCCATGGACAACACCATCACTTGCCTGTCACTCAGCCCATAAGCTGGTTGTCATCTTTGCCTCAAACCTCCCTGAAGAGTTGCACAGCCAGGCTCTCATCACCTCACACCCTGATGGGTGCAATCTTACCCTGCCTGCAGACAGCCAGAGTATCACTAAACAGGTCGCTTCTGCCACCTGTCATCCTGATTCTGCTCCCATCTCTCTCTGCGCAACCCTCTCTTGGCTTCTCCTTCTTTTGGATTTCAGCCTCCTCCCTTGCTCTTAAATCCAGCTGCAGCATATGTCACCTCACGCATCATCTCTCAGTCACTCCTGAGACTTTCTGTCACCCCATCACAGTCCGCTCTTTTCCACGTTACATTTTAGCTAGAAGTGCCTTCACGCTTTCCTCTCTGTTGGACTTAATTTTTGGGAGGGGATTCTCAAAATCATACAAATCTGACCCTGAGATCTGCCCCCATTATAGTCACATTTGTAGAAATTCCTATCTCCATGATGTCCAGTAGACTCTTCTGTTTCCTTGTACTCCTTGGTCTGTTTGTCTCCCTGCATTATTTCTTATCTTACACTTAGGTTGGAAGTATTCTAGAGGAAGGAAATGTATTCACATCCCGCATCTGCAGGGAGCCTGGCACAATGGAACCCCTAAACTGTGACTATGGCTCAGAGGTGCTACCTGCCATAGAGCAAGCAGTTACAACTACAACTTAAATCTGCGTACAGCTAGAGATGCTGTTTTATATTCTGTAGATGTGAAAACACCAACCTTTCAATGTGCCCTTGCTCCACTCCTTCTTCTTCTAAAGGACATAATATTAGGATGAGATATTGTATGCTGAAAAAGTCAGGAAATACTAAGTTACAGTTTCCACAGCAATTGTAACTGAGCCTCATAAGGTAAGGCACAAAGGTTATCACCATGTACAATAACAGAGGATGAACACATGCAAAGTGATGAAATTACTGTTTTGGCAGACCACCAGGTCTTTGAACTTCTGAGCAGGTAAAATCTTGGATATTTACTGAGCTTTTAGCATTTCATCCGGAAACGTGAAGTCCAACACCCTATAAATAAAAGTCCAAACTATGTTGTGTAGCAAGTAACTGGTCCCAGCAGCAGCTTGTAGCCCTCTTTGCAGAAACACCGCTAATGGCAACACGAAAGATTTCCATTACTTCATGAGCTCTGGTAGCTGTCAACTGAGAGAGGGATCTGCCGATCAGAGAAATCTGGGAAGACATCAGTGTGTCAGAACAAGTAAAAAGACTTGACACGGAGGGCACATTTTTGTTGAGCAATTTGCATTAGCACTTCTGGACAAATTCTACATTTCACATGCAATTCACAAACCAACAGCAGCACTGCTAATTGGTGCAGTTGCCACTCAACTGCAGTGCCTCGTTTGAGCTATCACTAGTGTGAATGAAGACTACAGGCTTCTTTTTTTGAATGCAGCAATTATTTTGCAGGCTTTGAGTTGGGTTCCCCCTGCCCCCACTTTCATCCTTATAATTTCATTATCTCAATAACTTAAAGAGGACCTAGAAGAGAAAAACGCAAACCTCAGAAGAGTCCTGTTGAAGTTATTAAGGGAAATAAACCCCAACCCTGTTTGTAAAGAATTATGCCTTTTATTAATGTAACTGTTTGTCCTACCATCACTGTGAATTTGACTGGTTCCAGAGTGCCAATGCAAAGCTACACGTCTACCTGAAAAAAATAGCAGTAGGTGGCAGAGTACCGGTGACTGTCAAAATCCCAGCCACCAAATCGAGGCTGTGCTCTGCACGTATCTAAAATGCTGATGGGATGACAGAATCTCTCTGCCTCCTCTTAGGTGGTATTAGAAGTTATTTAACTGAAAACGGGGCAGATCTCTCATCCATCATTCTTTATCCTTTGTAAAATCAAGTCTCCCGAGAAAAGGAAAGAGCTTCCATGCCGCAGCTTTCTATTAGCACCACTGAAAATGCTCAGGCAGCTGCAGCTCAGCTGAAGGAAGGTTTGGCTGACTTCTTTTCAGAAAGTTGGGCAGCTATTTTTAGGCCATATTTCCTTTAGGCCCCTACGGTGCGAAATCCAAAGGAGCTAATGGGATTGGCAGGTGCATAGATTATTGGTGACCTCCTCTAGCCCAGTGTTCACATCGCCTTACTGCATTTTTCTCCTAATGTACAGTGAAAAAGGGAGCAATCTACAATTAAAGATCCTCCTAGCCTTCCTCAATGCCTTTTATATTCAAATGCTCAATGAGAAACTGATAGCAAAAGATGGAACAGCACAAGAAAAACTATGAATCTAGATATAAATGAATCTAAATCTGAAGAATTCAGTTTTTAATGGAATATTTTAGTTTCATCTCTGCAGACAAGCAGGTATCTGTACTGCACTTTCACTTTGGCCCTGATCTTTCTGCAGCTGCAAGAATCCCATCCCCTTTCTTGTTTCCCCTGAGAACTCCTTGGCCCCATTACTGGTGTAGAAGTCACTAGCAAAAGCCACATCTTATTGATGGCTCCTGGCTGTACTCTCCTTGGAAAGGACAACAGGAACTACAGCTAAGCTAGTGTAACTCCCAATCCTGATCACGAATGGGTCTGAATCCTGGATATGGATGTCATTTTGTTTTCTGCAATGAAGCACAAACCAGACTGTTGGGCAAACTCACCTAATAGATCTTTGTGGTGCAAATAACTCAGCTTGGGCTTCTTTATGCCACACCCTAGGTTACAGGCACAGCAGTCACATTGCAGTGACTAAAGCCTCATTTGCAGGCCCAAATATTTGAGTACAACTGCACAATCTTCTTGGACGTTGGTGCTCAGTAACACCCTGCTCCCCACACCAATGCAGCGGTGTCCAGGAAAGCAGGGGCTGGCTGGGGTCTCTGTGTGTGCACAGGGTTCCCAGCACCACCTCTGCAGGACTGCTCCAGAGGGCACTTCAGCCCAGCGAGCTCTCCTTTTCCAGCCCTTCTCTGAGCATCGTGCCAGTATCCACCTGGCGAGGCATGAAAACAGAGAGCCCTTGAAATCCCCTGGGATATAGGTTGCCTCCTTTCCAGCTACTTTATCCTTCACCTGTATTCAAAATACTTTGTCCAGAGAGATGATACCTTGAACCTTTCACAAAGAAAAGCAAATGGTGCCTGTGTGAAACCACAGGCTGTACTTCCCAACAGTAGAGCGGGGCTCCAAGGTACCAACACATGGCATGGCCGTCAGCTGCGATTCTACAAAAACTGCAGAAGATATCTTTGGACCTCTTAATATCTTATTTCTGACATATGGAGGGACTGGGGAGTTTGCAGCTTCCCACCTGCTTAAATATAATCCACCACAAAACATCAAACAGATGCATTCAGCCCTTTGTAGACATATCATTACCTTATGTTTTCACATAAGGCACATCTGTAGTGCATTGGCAGTACACCTAGTTAATGTGTGGGAGACTCCTAGGTTCAAAGCTTTCAGTGTTTCTTTTGTTCTCTAATGAATCCTTCTTTTGTTTAGTTCCCCCTCCCCTTTGGTTGTAGCTGTAAGTCTGTCATTAGCATCTTAAGAATCTTTTCCTCCAGAACTACCTACAACACTGCAATAAGCTGGGAACATACTAGGAAGCATCTAAATGAATCATAACCCTTACTCTTAAGACAGGTTTAACAGGTCTGGGTCACTGTTTTCAGCAGCACTGCTGCTTAGTTAACAAACTCTGTAATCAAATATTCCCCTAAAAACCAGGTGAGGTGAGATTCCTGTGCCATATTCTAGCTGGTAAGCTAGGTTCATAATGTTTCAAATAAAAGATGCATTCATGACTACTAGGAATGTCACAATTTTAGTCTGTACACCCGCATCTGCTTCTCAGCATCCAAAAATCAAAGCATTCAGTCACCTCCACGGCAGCCCACTGAAAATGCTGAGCTGCGTCTCTTGTATGGGAACATCCTGCAGAATTTTCACTGGATTTCAACCTAATGACCTCAAACCTGGTTTTCTGGCTATCATGCATGCAAACATACATGTAACACTGAGATAACATCTGCAACACAGACTGGCAATTGTGGTATCCAGCAGATTCACTGTCCCTCCCAGTCCCCATGTCTTCTTAGGCTTTACCAAAAGGGACCAATAATTTGGGGAAACAGGTAGCAGAAGAAGCTGATAAGGAAATGTTATCACTGACAGGCACCAAGACTTTACTCGTGTTCTGACAGCTATTTTTCTGTGAATGAAATGCAGTGGAAGTTTTGCCAAGCTAATATTCACGGAGCTACTGTGCTCTTAGGGCGCTGACTCCAGTTTCTTCCAAGACAGCTTACGGACTGCCAGAGACAGCCAGAGGTCAGGGTGTGATCTGGGGAATTTCCTCTGTGAGAAACCCAGCGAGGCAAGGCAGGAAGGCCACAACACCGGCAGAAAACATCAGGGCTTCTGAGTCCTGTGCTGCTTACACCTCACTGACACCGCCAGCAACCTAACCGCACAGCTGACGCTTCCTTGTAAGACAATTTGGCCTTCCAAAAAGGTTTGCGATTCTTAGCCAGCATGGTGATACGTGCCTTACTTTGGCAGACAATTCCAAATTGTAACGGAATGGGTAGATTTCAGCATTCAGTTCGGCACTGAAAAAAACTCACGTCCTTAAGAAGCACAACAAATTTGCAATGTGTATTGTTGCCCCATACTCATCAATTAGTGTTATTATCTTTATTTAACTTTCAGTGGCACGTTTTCTTTGCTGGCTTCCTTCCAAAATCATCTGTTTCTCTGAGCTGAGGTAGTAATATATGTTCTCACTACTTATGATAAGACATTTGTCTCTTAAAAAACATAAATACACCACCATCTGAAGAATGGTACAGTGACAATGCCCAAGAAAAAGACAAGCATAAATAAATCCCATTCTTCCTGACTTTTCAGAAACAAGCCTGCAGCAAACTCCATCTCCTCTGGTTAGCCACTAAAATCAGCAAAAATACAAGCCAAGGCAGAACCCCAAGCCTTCAAAAGCTGCTGGGAGAAGTGCTATAGGGAGCTCCTGGAGTGTCACTGCTTTCCTCTTGGTTCTTTTTCATAGCTCTCCACAGTGACTCTAAGTGCAGCGACAGCCTTAGTTAAAGCTCTCTTGGTAACCTCCCTTCTGAAAACCAAACAACACCATGCTCGCACGCATCAACAGCAAAATGCAGCTGCAGCTGAGGAAACCTGCTGCATCTGCTGCAGATGCTGGAGATGGACACATCTGCTTACAAGAGGAAGTGAACAGAGATTTACAATGGCAAAATCAAGGTATACAATGGAAGACTAATTAGCTTTTTCCTTCCTCTCAAAACATTTTCTTATGGTCTAAAATTAGATGTCTTATATAAAATGAAGAGAAGCACATTGACTGTTAACAGTCACATGATAATAAAATCACCTCTAAAAATTCAGAATGCAAAGATATTCCTTTTTGCAAGCTTGTGCTTGGAAGAGTCAGTTTCGAGTGTGTGGCACTAGTTTGGCACTGGTGCTGGGAAGAGAAACAAGCCATTGTTGTCTGTCTCATTTATATGTTTTTGTTTTCCCTCACCAGTCTTAGAGTGCTTCAAAATTAATATTCTCTTATTTCTCAAAGGCCGTGGCCATGCTGACTAGTACACACAAAAAGCTACAACGTTTTTCTGAAGCCAAAGTCACTGCCTACATTATGAAAATCCACTACAGACTCGGTAGTCAAAGCTGAGTGCAGAGTGCAGGCCTGCAACGTAGGTCACACAGTCTTTTTTACTGGAACACAAACAACACTAGCACAGAAAGAGGTCCAAAGATTATTTGAATGCCAAAACAAACTTAATTGCCTAATTAATTGAACTGGGCCCCACCTCCTGCAGAATAACTTGACCTGTTTAGAACTGGAAAAAACTCATGTTGACACTGCCCTTGTTTGTTTGGCTGCATGTCAGCCCAAGAGGGTATATTTAGCTTTAGCGCGCTTGCAGGACTGCATCTTGCAGCTCAACAGGAAGTCTCTGGAGTGAAAGCTAAAGATATCACTGTACACTCGGAAATTTACAGCCAGCTGTAAAAGTGGAGCTGTGGTGGTCAGAGTGCTCAACAGCCTTCTTTTAAATGAGCGGGGAGGTTGAATTAAACACTTCACTGTACTGAGTTCATGGCAGGCAGGGTGCACCCACCCAGCTAAAAATAGCAATAGAGGAGGCTCTTCTCTTGCTAGGATAATACTGAATTGACGTATCCCAGTCCCAAGCTTGTGCTAACAAGTAGGTGGGAGAGAAATCTGAGGAGGGAGAGCCACAGACTGCATGCACGTGAAGGGTTGCTGAAGGAGCACAGAGATCTCCTCCTCTGAAGCTTTCAGAAATTTGTTTAGCAGTGGTCAGGTCCGACAAAGAATCCTTTTATTTCGGTCTTGCCTTTCCTTCATGTTTTTAAGTACCATTTTGC
Organism: Colius striatus; assembly: GCF_028858725.1. NCBI lineage: Eukaryota > Metazoa > Chordata > Aves > Coliiformes > Coliidae > Colius > Colius striatus. The sequence goes on from NC_084761.1 coordinate 32,285,816, forward strand.
CTGATGCTGTCATGGCTCAGTCGCAGATAAGTATGTTACTAAGTGGAAGAATTTACCGAGGTGGCTCTTGTGCTAGAAGTTGCAATGGTTAAAAAATTAATCTGAGTATGGAAACTCAGACCTCTAAGGTGTCTCCACAAAGTCAGCGGTGATATCCCAGTGGGTGGCCTGCAGCTTCAGCAGGCCAGGGCAGCACATGAAGGGATCTGTGGTGCTGTGAGATGATGACAGCCGTGTGCTTGAACAAATCATGCCACCTTGCTTGGTTCAGACACCCAGCAGGTGAAAAAAACAGCAACCACCACCATAGAAACACAAGGAAGACGAGGCCTCGGAGCAAACTGTCTCGTTAGGAGCTGTTCTGCAAGTGTCTCCTTTATATGGTCTGAAATGTGCCTTGTGGTATTTTGTAAAGCGATGGACTGTATTAACTCAGCGAAGCTCTGGGGTAGACTGAAGGATTAGGCCCTTCTACTTCACCACAGTTATAGAATGAACGTGACCCAGGACATTCTCTATTGAGACAAAGAAAAGGCAGGATGTAAAAACAGCTCTTGTTTTCAGTTAATAAGTGCTTTCTTACTCTATCTTATCTTTTTCTCTGGAGTGATGGCTAGCTGACTGTTTGCATTTTGCCTTAGCTTTGGGAATGTTTTGTACGGTCCAAGTGACCCGAGTAAGTCAGAGCACACCTCTCTTTACTCAGGGACAGGATAGCTATGTATGTTTATGAAGCAAAATAAAAAAGGAGTAAATGTAAACAAGCCGCCCCTCTTTGAAGAGCTCCTCGGGAGACAAAGTGTTCTGTCAATAGCTGTGTAAGGAAGTACTGTGGCCTTAGAGTCTTGCATGCTGTTGATACCAAAAAAAGCAACTTTGATAATTTAAATAAGATTAACCCATTTCCTTTCAAGCAAAAAGCCACTGGTGCCACTCTGACTAGTCTTACAGGAACAAACTAATTTCTTTACCGATAGACAGGAGTAAGTAAGCATATGTAATCTTAGAAAGTGTGCAGAATTTGTTTTTATTAACTCTACAGAAGTGAAGACTAGTTTTAAGGCTGGGGTTTGGCAGCCTGATGCATTCACAATCCAGATTTTGGCTAAATTGCTCCCCTGCCTCATGCCTCACCATCCCCACTCACATGGCCAGAACAATGACAGTTCCCCTGATTTTGTCAGACTGCCCACGCCCCAGTGAGGCAGCCGGGATGCAAGGAGCTGCAGTGTCAGCATGCTCTAGTGACACCCTCAGAGGATACGTTTTCTCAAAAGAAGCCCAGAATCATATTTCTTGTCTGCATGCACTTGAACAAATCAACAGGCAAAAATCTTACTCAGAATAGAATCATGAATGAAAGAAATTTCCCTATCCTATTTGATTCCCGCTTCATCTGAGCAACATTACTAAAAACATAGGTTAAGGAGCAGACAGGAGGAGAGCAGGCTTCTTGACTAAAAATGAGGGATTTGCTGTGGCCCAGACAGTGCTAGCTTTTCTGGATCCTGAGAGAAGCCTCTTCTTATTTCCAGAGCTGGGCAAGATGGAGCAGCAGAGTCCTGTGAATCTGTCACAGCTGTTGGGAGCTGAGAGCTGTGTGCTCCCCCTTCAGCAAGCTGCTTCCTTTTTGTCAGGTGTAATTTGAGTGCTACACACTACCAAGAACACATTCGGTCCCTCATTCCAGGCACCTTTGCAGTGCCAGAGTGAGGCTTGGTTGCCATCAGAAGATTTAAAGGCCAACGCTGGCAGTGACTGGCTGCTCCCGTGGCAGATTGCGCCGGTGTCTTGCACTACCAGCACTAGCTTATTGCTGAATCCACTACAGGAGGCAAAGTTCAGCAGTAAGCAGGACATCCCTCAGCAGAGAGAAACCCTGGAGATTTCCCACAAATGTAAGAACTCGAGAAGGTGTGGAGGCCGCCTGTGCCGAGGCACCGGTCCAGCCGCCTGAGTGCATGCCAGGGTAAAAGGCTGTTCAAGCAGCCCGCTCTCTTGGGATGGCTCTTCAGGATGCTGACAGCTCTGTGGACCAACGCGCTGCCATCCCAAAAACTTGCTGTGCCAAGTCATGACCTGCCTGGCAGATGATGGGAGTCAAGCCACAGTCCCTTGAGTACGCACCAGATGCTTAGGCCACAAAACTGCTGCTTTAGTTAAGCTGTCTACGCTTTCTATTATGTGATGTACTTTGAGCTAAAAAGGCTCTCCTTGTATAATCCCAGCCTTTTAGAGCTTTACTGCCAGGAGTGCTCTCTAAGGGCACTGTTTAGAGAAGTGTCACGTACAAACGACAGAATCACAGAAGGCAGAGATGGAGAAGATCACCTAGGCCATCTCACAGCCTGCACAGGGTTGCTCCCATGAGGACTTTTTAGTCCAACACACAGGAATTACTGTAACGAGAGAATCTCACAGCACATCAGTGCTCCTTCACAAACAATAAAAAGCCTGGGAAGAGGAGGTGATCAAGAACTTTGTGATATATGCCCGTTAGCAGACAGGTCCTCCTAGAAACGGCCTGAAGAGTGTTCTTGTTAAAAGCCAATTGGATGAGTGACATTAAAAAAAAAAAAAAACAAACCCATGTGTCACTTTTCCCCAGCTTCCCCCTGGCTCAGTTCAGACAATTACAGCTTAACTACCAGGGTTAAGTTGAAGCTTTCCACAATGTCAGATTGTAAGATAGAGAGGGACACTGTCAACTTCTTCAGGTATTGAAATCTCATTTATGAGAAGGGAAGGCATTCTCTGCCAGTTCCTTTCACATCTGAAAAAAGTAAGTCAATGTAGTCACAAAGGAAAAACGTGGTGGGTGTTTTTCCCTGTAGCCTTTACCTGTGGTCTTTCATTTGCATACCTGCTGCAAGAGGAAGCTACTCAGAGGCTCGCTGGGGTAAAACTGTTTTGCCTTTTGTCAAAGGAGGCATGGTGCCTTCCCCACAAGCCTCCCACTGATGAGCTCCATCAAAAGTCTCCCAGGTAAGTTTCCAGTGGAGCCATCACCACACCACTCACAAGCCCACTGGCTACAAGCCTGAGATAAAACATATGCCCAGATGGAACTGGCAGTGTTGCCCCCCTCAAAATCACATCCCTGCATGTGCAGTGAGGTGCTGTTTTACCATCTTCCATTGATGCACTCCCTGAAGCTGACACCTGAAACTAAGAGAATGGAACAGGGAGCTTCTACTACAGGAATAGGGAGCTTCTACGTCTTCTCTGCCTAGTCACAGGCAAGAGATGCCTATAAGTTGCATTCAGCTCTCAAGTGCTGTTGAGGCATGGCAAACACCCCTCAATGGGAAGGCAAAAGATACGTAATAAAAGGGTCTGAAAGCTGCAGCAGCCTGGGAGTGAAATGCCCTTCTCACACGATTGAAGAAGCTAAGAAAGTAGTCAGGCTTCTAATAACTTGTAACGTACCAACCAACACCACTTGAAGATATAGCACCTTAACTGTCACTGCTTCTGGAGGAACTCATAAAACGACAGGGTGCTCCTGGTTTCTGGAGTGCTGCTAATATCAGTGCTGCAGCTCTCTCATGTTTAAAAATCAGGAGCTGGTCTCTCCTTCCTCCAGCAGACAGTTAAGGAGACAAAATAATACACCTGCAGTTGGTTCTGTGCCAGACTTAAAACTTTACATCAGTGGAGTACAGAAGCTTGCTTAAAAATACAACATCCACTTTCAAAAAACAGGTTTTGGCTCCCTAAGGGGAAAGTTTTGTTGTTGTTTGGTTTTCAGCAAAGGACTCTCTCCAAGGGCACAGGGAACCACCCTTCTGAAAAACAGCAAATGACAAGTGTTTCCCTCAACCACACACGCGCTCTGTGGAAACTATGGAGGATTCATTTGGGAAAGCAGGGAGGGGCTGCACCAAGCTCCGGGAGGAAAGTTTAATTATTTTTCTCATGTTTCTCATTGTTAAATGATCTGCTTCTCTAGGCCACAGTAGATAAAGCATAACCTTAGAGACAATTGCTGTCCATATGCTTCTCTGCTTGTGAGGTTCACCTGGCTACCTCATTTCACAAAGCAAACCCCAGACTTCTCAGGCTGGTATGGGATTCTGTGGGATGTGGCAGCAAGCAGTAATCCTCCACAAAGAAATGATGCTTATGGGAAATTTTATTGCTGTGTCCATCTCTGATGCAAAAAAATGGAAGGGACAGCTGAAGGAAGGGAGAAGAACAAATTTATACCTACTGAGGCAGCAAAGCCACAGTAATCTTCTCTTCAAATCTTCTACAAGATATGTCTTTATACTGACTACTTTCCACTCACACTCAACAGCTCTCTGTTTTAAAGCAGAGTCCATCCTTGCCTTCTCCTACTCTCCAAGATGAGCCTGCAGCAGCACATAAATTGCTCCAGAATTCTCAGCTGCAATACATTTTTTTCCTTTTTTAAAAATCTCTTTTCCCCTTTCCTTTCCTTTCCTTTCCTTTCCTTTCCTTTCCTTTCCTTTCCTTCCCTTCCCTTCCCTTCCCTTCCCTTCCCTTCCCTTCCCTTCCCTTCCCTTCCCTTCCCTTCCCTTCCCTTCCCTTTCCCCCAGCAGAAATATCTGTTTTCAGGGGCTTAACATGCAGGCATGCACATGGCCCTCTCCTTGACACTGGTTCTGCATTGGCATCTTGCCCATGCACCCAAATGACCCAAATGAAATTTGTACTGTACAAACCAGTCCAGACAAAAGTCAACAATTTAGACACCAGAGACCTCTACCAGAATGAAGGTTGCAAATGAGCCAATAATATTATTGCTGTCACCAGAAAGTTTCCACTTTTACCAAAACTGCCTCTCACAAAACCTCAACCCATGTCATTTTGATACACTATGAAAATTGCTTGAGTAGGTTTCTGATCCTCAGCGTTTTTACATCTTCTATACCAATGACTAACACCTTTTTCTGTAGAAAATATGGCTTCTCAGCAGAGGCCATTTCAGAATTTGGTATGCCAAGAGGGACAGGACAGCTCAAAGGCCCATTGCAGTACTGGGGTCCACTCTGACCTGCCTGTTTTGAAATTAAAATCTCACTCCTTACTCAGATTTGCAGACATCCCTAATCACTGGGTGCAGTGTTAAAGCCTTTAAATAAGTAACATATGTCAGAAGGTAGACCTGTGCAGTACTGTGGTCAGGCCGAGGTTACTGAAAGGTTCAACGGTCAGAGTGGTTGTGAAAAACAACCACCAGCCTTTACTTACACTTTATTTTCATCCACAGTGGGATCTTCCATCTATATAGCCTATATCTTTAATATATTTTTTTTATATATATATATATATATATATATATATAATCTGTAACTTTATTTGGGAGGACAGTCTTCAAAATCATCTGTTACCAAATGTCATGCCCCTGAGTATATTTCAATTACTGCTCCTTCACTGTGCTAAAATAATGAATAATAAATAATGGTGGCAGCAGCAGCAATAGCAGCAGCTGCAGAGAGACTTCCAAACCAAATCCATACTACAAAAGGAAACAAGTCATATCTATTTCTTTCCTTCCTCTTTAATTTCTTTTCCCATTTTTTACCATGGATTCTGCTGTCATTATTGCCCTCTTTATCTTTTGCTTTCCCTGCTTCTTTCTACCAAGGATTGTGGTGGTTTCTAAGAGGTCAGAGGACCTCACATCAGCCCTCCACTTATTTTGGGTACTGACTGTTACTGGAACACACAATTAAATCCTAACAATTGGGTAAGAAAGTCGTGCCCCTACCAGTCTTTGCTTTTACTTTTCTGTAGAGCTTATGTTTTTGAGCCCATCCTGGATAGGGATGACAAATATCTATTCAGATAAATGTTAGTCAGCATACCTACCCCACTGGACACCAGTTTAGTTTATTATTCTTCCTTCTATCACCTCAGCTGCTGCTGAACTGGAAAGCCCAAGTAAAACAGTGCCTGAAGGACAAACACACGTGATGCCATTGGATTCTGCCTCCAGTGCATGCTGGGTCTGTTCTCCAAAGTGCCCGCTCTGCTGACAAGTCACTTTTCCTTGGCTAGTCACACAGGAGAACATCAAGGTTGCACCGTGGTTTCTTCTGGCTGACTTATCCCTCACACTATGGACTGAAAGGCTCATACCAAGCTAATAAAAACCCCTGTGTACATCCAATGTTAGAGCTATAAGAGAGAATTACAGCCTGTGGGGCAAGACAAAAAACTTAATAGGTCTGAAAACGTTGGTGAAAGAGCAAAGTAAAGCATAAGAAAGATGTATCTGTCTCTGATCAGCGGCTGCACCAGCCCTGATAAAAAGCCATCTGTCTGCTTGCCCCCTCTTCAAATTTGACTTTAAAAAGTGAGTTTCAAGAGAATGGCTCAGTGGAGGCTTTTAGTGACTGAAATACTAAATCTGTAACTCTCATACAAGCTGCAGGAACAGTCCTATGTGATCTGTATGCCAGGCTGATTACTGGATCTTTTACTCCTTACAACAGCCAGGGTAAGGCGTGCTACGAAGCCTCACATCTTGGAGGGGCTGGTTCACTCTGACCACTGAATGGACACTGCCTGTGCCGCTAAAAAGGCAACGCGCAATCTTGTTGTCTGGGAAAACAGTGATGTTATTTCTAAACCGTGGCCTCACAAAGTGCTTTCACAGATGGGCAAAACTTGAACACAGAGTTTTACTTAAATACTGGGACTAAGTAAAAAGTTTCTTCTGAGATTTCTTTTCCTTGGAAAATTACTGTTTCAACTGCATAACATTCATCACAACAAGTTCCTGTTTTCAGGGGAAAAATTAATAAGTTTTGCCAAACAGTGGGGAAAAAAGTGCTTAGAAAACAGAACACTTCAGACAAATCTTCCAATTTTCAGCATGACACTTTCACATTTTTCAAAAAGAGTAACTAGTTTCTACAGAAGAAAAAAACCTGCACTCTATCCAGTAGTACTCAATGCCAGTTTTGTCCAGTGACGCTCCCTTAAAGGCAACCTTCTGACCAGAGTTAGTGAGACGGCTTTGTTGATGGCTTAGCATTTAAATTGATAGGTCACTGTACACAAAACCAACCAAACAAAATACCCCCTATGCAAGCTAAACAGCACGTGCTGACCACTTCTAGAAGGCACAGTTTCTTTGCGAGAGCTGATTCATTTTGTGACAGAAGTGTGGTTGTTCTGTAACAATTTATGAATACTATAATTTGACCTGGTTATTTTCATGCTTATTATATAAATGTACTAATTTCATTTCATTAAAGACTACAAAAAAAAAAAGCAACCAAGAAGGAAACAAGTAGTCTTGACAAGCCATCTGTTAGTAATCACGAGTCTGCTGAGAGACAAAACTTGCACTATTAGCACTGAAGATCTTACTGCCTGCCTCTAGCCAGCTAACAAATGGTTTGGGAAAGGACTTCACACAAATCAGGAGAAAATAAGAACAAAAGCTAGAAAGTAACTGCAGAAAGAGGCTCTATGAAAAAGGATTTGCTGAAGAGGGAAGAAGACACGAAAGGGCACCTGCTGGGCCATCTCTCTACTGCTAAAGAAAACTTTATTTGCCACTGGCCCTGTACTCCTGCAAGGAAGAACCAGCTTTGTCCAAACCCAGTCCAGTCAACCACAAAACAGCATATAGCCTACAGCTCAGTGTGAGAGTAGGAGGGTGTCAGATAGGAGTCTTAAGAAAGATAGAAGCTTGATGCTCGAGCCTTGCAAGACGGACTTGCGGGAGTCCAGGAAGGGGATAGAGGAATTACTAGCTCTGTTACCGTACCAAGTTTCACTTGAGATTTGGAGGCTTCAAAAAGTTGAATTTCATGACAGTCTTCCACTTAATAAACATACATAATTAGTCTGAAGGACCTGGAGGAAGGCAAACACCAGTTGCCTTCTGCCGCACAAGAGGTGACCAGTGTCCTACCTTTGTCATTGTGTGTGGCTTTCTTTGCACATTAGGAAGGCTCATAGAGATAGTTCCTTTCCCAGGTAAAAAATTGTATTATTTGTAAACTGGAATTTTTACAATGGCAGTAGTATGGAATCAAATTACAGTACTGATAATTTACCTTTTGAAGCAAATCAGTGCAGAACACGCACATTACATGCTGTCCCTTGCTCTCCAACAAGTACTTTTCTCTATAGACACACAAGCGTGTGTGAAAATAAAGCAAGAAAAATGCTCTTAAATGTGAATTTTTAGCCATCAAGCTAAGGGACTTTGTCCAAAGGCACTCTTTTTTCAGATCCAGATTCTGGATGGGAAAATGCTGCAGCTCTTTGGTTTTCATGCTAATAACAAAAGGAAAAAAGTAAGATGCTCATGTAGTAGAAATTATAGAGTCCTTCAGAGCAGACAGCGAGACACCTGGCAGTTGTCTTTGGCTGTGTAGCTCTGTGTGACTAATACAACCAAACATCAACACATGCTCCCCTAAACCTTTGCCTGGACTAATCTAGCAGTAACTGTCCCTGGTGACAGAGAGTTTCTTAAATCAAAGGTCCAAGCAGCAACTTGATGGATGTGCTGCTCTAAGCGGTGTGGAGCGTGGCCACGCTGGGTGAGCTGAGCTGATAAACAGCCCCATGGCACTGATTAGATCTACCTGCTCCTCTCCCTCTCAGAACGCAGTGTCGCATTCGAGGTTCACAGCCCAGGAACATGTTGCAGTCCTTAAGCCCCTAGCGGCACTGACTTCCTCCTGCCTTAAGCGGAGGGCTGTACAAAGCACTTTGCCTCTTCATTTGCAGTCAGGCTCTGCTTTCCACTGCTGAACACCTCCACCCCTGCCTCCTGGCTTTCCACGATGGGACATCCAAAATTGACAGGCATCTCTGCAAGCGGCACAGAGGGGAGCAGCTCTCAGCTGCCACTAGCCACAATAGCCAGGGAGTGTTTGTCAGGGTGGCTGGTGGCAGACCTCTATATAACTGGAAGTGAATAGGGCTTCTGTGTGCCTTTCATTCCATTGTGTACAACTGAAGTGCAGGACAATGAAAATGGAAACATTTTGCCTGTTGTTGACATCTAACTGCCTCCTGGAGGATACAGTCTCCACCAGACAGATGGCTAATTTCTTTACCCTAACCTCCTTCTACTGCACTCCAGTGTTAGTATGATGTTCTACCCCTGGAGTGAAGCCCTAATTGCTGTCAAACGTTCAGAGACAAAAGTGGTGTCTACATATCATTCATGCAAGTGTTGTTACCAGGGTGTGAATTAAACAGCAGAAGCCACTTGTCAATTGACTCCAACGTGAGCCGTTTTGCTCAAACGCTGGCTTGCATTTTAAAGGATCAAGGTTGACAATTTTTATTTCAGTGCAGGCAGGGACTGTGTGCACCAGAAGATGCAGCATCTTTCACTGAAGGACTCTCAGCCGCTCTGCTTCCATTAAGCTTACAAAGGATGTGAGGTGCTCTCTCTCCTGATCATTCAGAAATCCTCCCACTGAAGAAAAATGTACATTTTCCTTTGTCCTTGCCAGCTAAAGCCAAGTGGCTGTTCAGCGTGAAATGGGCGCTGAGCACAAAGCCAAGACATAGAGTTCCTCATTTGTCTCATTCACACGAGACGTATTTTGGGACCGACGAACTTCTTGCTTTCTGGAGACGCGGCTGCCATTGAACAGACAGGTAATACTAATGTCCAGACGGTGACAGTCAGCTATTGGTAGGCTGATTGGATGCACATTCATCTTCAAATTATGTTGTGTGACAGCACAGGCTGCTGAACACCATTTTAACATGCAGGGTAACTCCTCAGGAGGCTCTTCATTATGCATTCAGTGGGCTATTTTCAGACTAAACAGCATGTCAGTGGCTGTGTTTATCCCTTTCCACCTGGGCAGAGGAAACAGTTCAATGTCCCTCTGGGGAATTAATATATATTACAACCCACACGTCGATTCTCCTCAACAGACAGAAATGGCCAGACATATTACATGCTTCCTGAAAATATTGAAGTCCTGACAATGAGGGATTGCTAGGAGAAAAAAAAAAAAAGCATCTGAGCAGAGATCCTCAGCTAAAGAGATGCCAGATTCCCCAGGATCAGCATGAAATGCTCCCTGCTCTCCCTCCGCATGGGTGGAGGTGTGCGTGCACGAACATGCACACAGCCACGTGCGGGCAGTCTCTCGCACAACTGCTTCTGACAGCGTCTTGAGAGGGGCACGCTTCCCCTGGGTCTAAAATGGTGCCAGGAGACACAACACCTCAATTCTCTGTAGCCCTGCCAGTTGTCCTGGCAAGCTGCGGGACAAACCGCATCAGTATCTGCCCCAGGATGCTGCCGATCGCTCCTGGGCTGAGCAGGCAGCATCTGCAATGAGACACAGGGGGGCCTTCCCTCTCTCTCTGTCTCCTCCCCAGCATGATTTACTTCCACCTGCTGCAAATACTTCATCTCGTGCCCTTTAACAAATTCTGCTGGTGGCTTCCTGGGAATGGATTCATGTCCATGCCCGTAGCTCCACAGCAGTGACTGAAGAATATAAAAAAATCACTATTCTTCCTCATTTTTTTCTCACCTTAACCCACATAGCTTTGACAAAAAGTGGCACCTGTAACAAACTACTCTTCCCTGAGCCTCAGGTAAACCCTGCAACTTTTCCTGGACCTAGCAAGACCAACAAAACACAACAAAATGTAACGAGGATGCCTGTGGTTTTCTTGCTAACAGAGCAAAGGTAGGGGCACCTAGCTGGAGATGGTGAGGTGGGTGTCAGAGATGGCAGGGAGAAGGGTAAGGAGGTTGGCAGTGAGAGTTTTGGGCAGGAGAGAGGTACCAGAGGCAGGACCCCTCCTTTGAGAGCTTGTGGAGGTACTATGAGCTTTGAAGATGCAGAGAAGATGCAGAGAGTTACCCAAATCCCGAAGGCAAGACCTCAGATCTCAGACCATCTCAGTTCGATCACATCAGGCTTCTAGTAGGGATTCAAGCCAAGACACTCTGTCATTTATTTCTTTCCAGATTTTGAAGTGGCTGCACTACAGTACTTATCCTCAACAAGTTTGGCACAGTCCAGGCTCAGAGCAGTGTGTGATCCGAACAGAGCTACTGCTAATTAAACACCTTTAATTAAACAGAGACACATGACTGGTGGTTCTGGAAGTCCCTGAGCCTCAGACTGCTGAAAGCTCAGAGGGTCTCGATGGAAAGGTCCACAAACCTCTCTTGCCCTCACACTCCTCCTGAGGCATCGGCTCACACCCACCATCCAGGATGGGACACCAGACCTGTGGACTCAGGCTGGTCAACATCCAGTCCTTGCCATGTGTCCCTCCACATTTCCAGCAGCGCGTGGGAGGGCGGCACGGGAGGAAGTTACATGTGTTCACTGAGCAGCCCTGACATGGGAGATCACAAGGTCAGCAGTCCCCCTCTCTCCATTAGTAAAACCTAAACTGAATGTGAAATGGAAGCCTGTTTATTAAAATTGACATTTCTATGGTGCCTGCCCAGCTGATTAGAAGTAACAGCTGTGAAGCCGGCAGTGAAGGGGCCTGATATCCCAGAAGCTGCAAAAGCACTTTATATACTGCTTCATTACTGATTTAACAGCCACAGGAAAAGATTTAGAGCCAAGTTTCTGCAGCCTGTGAGGGCTGTGCTGCTCTGCATAACCACCTGCAGTGCCAGCTGCCCAGCCCCGCCAAGGGCAGCTTTGTCACCGGTGTCCCTAGGGCAGATGCAGGGATGCTCACGAGAGCACCCACGTGTGTGGGGTCTGGCAAGGGGCCGCTGGCAGCTGCACAAGGTGGAGGGGACTCCGCCTGCCCTGAGCTGGGAAGGATGGAGGTGCTGCAGGGCCACTCCTCCTAGCAGTGACGGTAAAGAGCATTCGGGAAGGCTTTCTGTGGCAGAGGAATTTTGAATTCATTATACTGCAGGGAAAAACTGAGAGGTTAAAATAAAATGGCAGCAGGTGCATCTAATAAGATTACAAGGTCCCCCCGGGGTGTACTGGGAGAGCAGTTTCACTGTGTATTTTAAACCAGACTATACTGTTGAAATCAACAGGATTTTAGTTGCAAAAGGCAAGCTAATTGAGAATTCAATTCATGATTATTCAGGTATATGGCACAACACAGCCAGAGATATGCTCAAATAAAATCTGCTTGATCTAAGCTAGGAAGAACAAAGTGGGTGTACTTCATGAGTACAAATGTACGAGACCCGAGTATGGAGATACAGGTGAAAGTGTACCTTACAAAGATCTCTGTACTGTCATTAAAAAGACATTCCAATGAAAACAGAAATAAATATATTGTGCTAAAGTACCATTTAGATTCTGAAGCTTTATGATTTTAATACCTTACACAGCCTTGGAGATGCGGCTAGAGGTGCCACTATATCACCCTGAACTAACCAAGCTGTTCTCAGATCTGTAGCATATAGATGACCTTATACAATGAACTGAAACAAACCTTAAACAGATCTGTGAAAAAATTAGAGACAGACTGTAATTCTGCCATGTTGCATCTAAACAGTACCTGTACAACGGCCTTTCAGACATGCTCATAAGGCAGAACTGACAGCCTGAATGGAGGAGATGCTCTGGAGAAACTACATGACCCTTCAAATAAATCTCTGAATTCCTATTTGAGCCAATCAATCCGGTTCTCCAAGTGTCAGCTGGTAACACACATATCTGTCAACATCCAAATGCTGCAGTCACAGGGTAAGCTGTATTCACAGCTGGAAACTTAGCAATTGCTTACATCGAAGTAAAAGATAACACTGGATTATGCATTTCACACAGCAGAGGTTAAAAATGAGACGGGTTTAGGTTAATGCCAGTACAACGTTTCTGTCCGACCCTGAGCACTTACCAGGTTGCCTTTAGTAGTGTTTCATCTCAGTTCCACCTTCTGTGCTGTCCAGGAAAAATAAGGGAGGGCTCCCACTGCCACTGAGACTCACCTGCACAGCTTGTAGATCCAACAGGAGTCAGATTTTACTATTAAAAATCCTATCCTATTCTCTGTGGGCAGCTTCCAGCTTCAACCTGGGAGTATAGGCTTGCTTACCCTTACATTAGCTTGCATGTTGACAGCTGCTATCAATGTATGCACAAGTATCTAGGCACCCTATGGAATCCTACCAGAGAATCTTTACCTCTAGGGCGGAGGAATAGAAAGCATCTCTACATGCTTCACCTGAAAAGATAGCAGAAAGGTGGACATTTCAGCTATCTAACCAGAAATAAATGTGTTTCTCAAACAAGCTCCAGCTGAGCCATCCCAAACGGCCTGCAACATCAACAGTTGACTGGTCACAGACCTCTTACAGGTAATGGGTAAGGAAAGCTGTTCTCAACATACTGAAGACCAACTTCCCAGAGGGCTTAGAGACATATCCATTTCTGGTCTGGCCCTAGAGATGTGCAAGGAGCTGCTGAAACACTACTGGTACTGGTGCACATTTTGGTCACCTCTGCCCTCTCCTCTCACTTAGCAATCAGACATTTTCCTCCAAATCCAGCTGCTCTCCCAGTCATGTCTATGCTGTTTGCCATTGCCTTCTAATGAGAAATAACAACTTGCTGAAATCATCCAGTGCAGAAACCTAAGTGTTTTCTACTCCACTGCAGTCCAAATGAAAGGGGCTAAATAGTACAAACGGCAAGTCTTTCCTACCCTGCTCCTTTTAGCTGGAATAAGGTCAGGAAATATTCACAAAGGCAGTGGCACCGGCACACTTGAGGAGAGGAACAATGAACTCTTCTAGTAACTGCAGTATGGTCCTTGGCAGCCTGAGCTCCTGTCTGCACCTTTTCTCAAAGCAGCAGGCTTCCAGTAAACCAAACCATCTGAACCTTGATGTCCGGTTATAATGTGTAAGAAAGAGAGCTTAGTTTAATTTTATGTCTTGGGTAGAATAAGAGGAGTCTTTTTTTTTTTTTAAATTTAGAAAAGTATATTTCTAATAGTCTGAAGCATATTTGACAGAGAAGGGACACTTCCACCACCTTCTACTCTGAGTTACTTTCTCAAGAAAAGAGCAGCATTCGAAAGCCTGCGAGGCTACCCCTAGACTACACGTGCTCCTGGAAAGCGATCAATCCCTGCTTCTCCGTCCCAAAGGAAACAAAAGCAGAAAGGGAATGATTTCTGGTGCCTCAGAAGTGTCGCTGCTCACACGAGACTGGCTGTTCTAAGTGATGTGTGTACAGCACTGCATTGACCCTTTCAGTGCCATCCATCTATCACACTTGCAGTGCCGCTGCTATTAACGTTTCCCAGAAATCTCTCTACCTGTATATTTCCTCTGCATCGCTCACAAAGGTGTTTATATGTGAACTAGAGTCCTAGTAAATTCTACAGGAAGATATGAAGAAGACTATTCTAGAATCAAGCAATTAATGAAACAACTCTACCATGAGATTTGGAAGTGCTTCAAGGGGCCACAATGAATCAGAAAGATGACCACATATTTGACTGTGAAAAAAGAAAAAAAAAGATGCAGATCCTCTACACTTTTCAACCAAGGTTTCCCAGAGCTGCATTCGTAAAGGACTACTTGTTTAGCTGTCTGGGATGCACCAAAAACACTGACTTCAGCAACCAGGGTCTCATGGGGAAATCTCATCCAATTTTCTGGTCAGCCACCCTCCAAAGCAGCATCCCTGCATTCAGCAGATGTAACAGACAAAAAAAGAAACACCTGGCAGCTGGTCATGGGTGCTGTTGGAACTGCCAGGAGGGAGAGCTGGGCCCTTTCTCCAGGCCAGCAGTGACAGCTAACCTTCCCCCTTCTTGCTTGGGAACTGCTTGCCCGTGCCAGCCCACAAGATCAATGAACCACTTTGCAGTGTGGGAGTGCAGCTCTTGAGATGACAGTCCTCACTGAACGATGCAAGGGCTTCATCACCTCCTCTGGCAAGTGCTTCAGTGCAGGAAATCATCCCTCCTCTATCACTCCACATGGAAACTGCCATTTTTTTCCACCAAGTCAGCAGCTTCCTTAGAACTGAGACCTGCCATGTGATAGGGTGAGGACACAGATACTTTACTTCCATTTCATGATTCT
This sequence comes from Colius striatus, assembly GCF_028858725.1. Taxonomy (NCBI): domain Eukaryota; kingdom Metazoa; phylum Chordata; class Aves; order Coliiformes; family Coliidae; genus Colius; species Colius striatus. The sequence goes on from NC_084761.1 coordinate 32,300,826, forward strand.
TAACATCTTCACCTCAAAGGCAAGGTGCTTTTAAACTCTCTTTCATTTTTAAACAGCAGGAAATGTAGTTAAATATGTTTTTCTGAAGTGGTGAGAACAGAAAGGGAAAAATATAGGCAATTGGGAGAACAAATGGAACAGGAAGCTGAATGTTGTATCTGCAAAACAGTATGTACTTTTCACACAGAGCTGATTAGCATGAACCAAAGGGTTTAAGAAGGCTAGAAGCACAGTACCAGAGAGAGCAGGATGCTATTGCTAATGCAAAGGTCTTTATTCCTAACACTCCCCATCCCTTCTTCCTGACCCTTGGCCCTTTATTTCTTTGTGTCCCAGTTTTTCTAAAAAGGAAGTCACAACTGCTTCCTTCCTAATAATTAGGAGGACAAGTGCTGTAACTAACTGGTGCTGTTGGAACACCCAACACTGGCCACAGTGGGGGATCTGGGCCAGGAGGTCTCCCCTAGCTTTGCCCTACAGCATAGGAAGCATGCTGAAGCCTCTGTGCTTCCCTGCAGCAGGCGTGCTCATGCAGCCTCAGTGTGACAGCTCTCAAGTGCCGACAGATGAAGCTGGGGCTGTGTCCACCCCCCTACACTCCCACAACCCAGCTACCTGTGTGGTAGGGAGAGCTTTGCTGCTGGAAAGCCTTTCTTGCACGGCTGCAGTCCATTAAGGCAAACTGCAATCTGTGCCAGCTCACCTTAATGTGCTGGGCTGTGAGCTATGGCAGTTCAGGAGCTGATTCAAAAATGATTAAGTGCTCTTGCTGCAAGGGGAGCTACTTCAGGACCGGGGTGGATGACAGCTGGGCACAGCAACCTCCTCCATTGCCGCACATTAACACACAAAAATCTGCGGGCCAAAGATCTGAGAAGGAAGGAGGGTCACCCAGAGATGCCATGGGCCCCAGTCTGTTTTAATACAAGGTTAACACATGAGTGTGGCACAAACATGTGTATGGCCATGTGCCATGTCTTTGCACCTTTGCTGCCATACATCTTATCCCATTCCCACCCATATACAAGGTTTGTAGCCCGTAAGCTATTTTTTCCTCACTGTTGCAAACACTTGTGCATTCCTTGCAAATTCCTATAGAAAGGGAGGAGTGCTTATAGAGCATGGAAAGGGCAATCCAAAGAGGGAAGGATACTTCTGGCTCGCAGTGCCATGTCCAGAACCTTGCACTTTGGCACCTGGGTAGCCAGCATCAGGAGGATGTATGGTGGGCACACATTTATCCTCTCTTCTCAGCACAGAGATTCTGCTGGAAACAGCGCAAGTAAATTGTCCGGGAGACTCCATCTGCCAGTCAGCCATAATGCCTGCAGTCCTCTGTTTCTCAAGTCTTTCCCTTAGGGCCCTGCACAGAACGGGGCTCAAGCCTGTGCCCAGCAGATGGGCTCCATGTCCACAATCTCAAAATCATAGAATCTTGAGGGTTGGAAGGGACCTCGAAAGATCATCTAGTCCAACCCCCTGCCAGAGCAGGACTACCTAGAGTAAAAGAAAGATTGGAAGGAAATGTCTAAAATAATAGCAGAGCAGCTTGTTTGCAGTAAGGAAAAGAGGCAATGTCAGCTCTGGTGCTGCACTGCAAGTGGAATCAGGCTTCCCCTGTGAACACCAGCAGAATGAGTGAGTTTTACCAGTAGTCCTCACTACTGAACGGCCCTTAACAGCAACACACGATTTGCCAGCAAGGCAGCAAGCACATGCTCACACAGGCACCAGCAGCACCCACGCTGAGAGCCAGCACGCGGCTGGGTACCACAGCAGTAGCTCTCATGCCACCACACAGCTCTGCCACCCGGTGCGCTTATTCCCCGTGTACAAAGCCCAGGTGGCAGAGGCTGCTCCAGCCAGATGGTGGGCTCAGGAAAGAGGAGTCTGCCCCACTGTCGCCCAGTGACACAGAAGGAACACAGGCAGACAGATCTCAAGGTTCCCACTCTCGTATGTACTCATCTTACTTTCTGTATAGTTTACATATTCATTCTCAGTTGCAACTATGGCCCCAAAATTACTCAGACCACTGGGGTTCATTCAATGAACAGTTAAGAAAAGATCATTTTGATAGCAGCAGTTACAGATACATATTAAATACAATAACAATTACACCCCACTGCTCCTATTGTCAAAGTGGAGGGGTGACTTAAGAAGCCCTCTCTTTATATGGTTTGTGGCTGGTGGCTGTTCATGTAGTACTGCTTTGGAGCCCTGTTATTTTATTATCACCATTTTTATGAGTACCCAGGGAAAGAGCAATTGCAGCTTTGTGGCTTCCTGGAGCAGCTGTCCTCCTGCACTGCTGCAGCCGGCAAGCTGACACCAGACCCCAGTGCTATGCTTTTTATGGCCATTCCACTTCTAATCGGTACAACGAGGAGCATGCAGAGTCATGCACCAACCCAAAGAGATATTAGCTAATTGAAATTGTGCCACCAGTGCACTAAATGCGAGTCACTTAAATCAATCTCTCACTTCTTCCCCTCACCTCCATCTCATTCTCTCCGCCTTCCACCCACCTTCATCTTTCCCTCCCCCTCTCCTCCTCAGCGTCCACCTCTCCCTTTTTTCCAAAATCCCCCCCCCCCCCCCCCCCATGACTCCTAATCCCTCCAGGGCAATTTAAGCAGGACCAACAACAAAGAGAAAGTGACAGGAAACCCTATTATTTATCCTCTGCAGCACATTCTCCCCCTGGGCTTGCAGCACCCACCCCTTGGTGCAGGTATCTGGGTACAGGCCTGGGGGCAGTGGTCCCCGCCTGCTGGGGTACCTGGGGTGCTGGGCAGCTGCAGCAGGCGCCTGCCCCCCTCCCTGCACCTCAGAGGCACTCGTCTTTCTCAGAGCAATTACCAAGAATGATTTATGTGGCCAGTCAAGAGGGCCTGCCAGGGTTCTTATTTCATCTCTGAAAAAAGGAACTCTGCTGGAATTTTATCAGGGAGCTCGGATTAAATTGACAGCTGCCTTTTGTTTTGTTTTTAAAGACTTTCCCTTTGGACCACAGCATTCTGCCTGGATCTGCGGGGAAAACCCAACACTATGCAAAGAGTATGAGCCCCTCCTGTAAGAGAAAAATCCATTTTCTTTCTCTCCATATACATTTTAAGTGAGGCTGTTTTTAAGGAACTGACATCTGAAAATGATCCCCACTCCCACTGACTCAAACCAGCATTTCATTTCACTTCACTGAAGCCACCAAGGCAACAGCTTTTCCTGCCTGGTACAAATGTCTTTTAGGCTGACAAGAGGGAAATGATGCAGTGTCCATCTCAACAAGAGCACAGTCACTGACTTCAGGTTAAAAGGCTGCCAACCCTGCCACACACAAAGCCTCCCCCGCGGCCCCGCGTGCAAACACAGCAGGGCACGCAGATGCATGGGGAGAGACACAAACATTGCAAGTCAGGATTGTGCAAGGAGGCAGATGCTGGCACGTTGGGTGGCTCGGAGAGGCCCTCACAGCCAGCATGACACAGGCAGACATGCTAAGACACAGCGGAGCAGAGCCCCTCCGCAGCATACCAGGCAAGCACACGCTGAGGAGTAGCACACAAGCGAGAAGCACTCCAATAGGCATGAGGCTACAGGCAAAGCTGCACAGCACTAAAACGTGTTGACAAAAGCACATGCAAATGCAGAAGGTAGACACAGACAGACAGAGCTGATTAAAACTTCAGGCTCTGCCAAACAGGATGAGGTATTAGCGAGTAATTAACAAAGTCAGCTGCCTCTTGCCTTGCTTCACTTAGTGGCTGGTCCTTGCACACCCTTTGAACACATTTGAAAGTATCTGTTCCCTAGATAACATAGTTTGGGCTTTGTATGTATATTTGTGAAGTAAAGTCTAACACAAGGACATAAAATGACTGCAGATGCCAGCAGAGGTTACAGCATCAACATTGAGAGTCTGGATCTGCATGTATTGCCTCAAAAACAATTCTGGTTTTGATACAAAGCAGCAGTCTTTCTCTGTGCCGCAGGGTGGGAGGGGGCAGGAGAAGAGTATGTTAGTTTTGTATAAAAGAAAGTGAAAAAGATTACAAAATAGAGATGAGCAGTCCAATAACAACATTAAAGAGGTGACAGAAAGAGGATGCAGGGCGGTATAGTTCACACAAAGGAGAGGCGTGTCTCACTGCAAAGGACTCTGTCAACCTGAAATCCAGGCATCTCCCTGATAGAAGTTTCAAGCATTTTCAACAAATTCACCTACCCGGGTGCCTGCTCAAGCTTCTGTTTTTTCTACTGACATTTTCATATTTTGAGATGATTCTCTGCCTGCCATCACTTCACAGAAGAGCTAAACATGCATTTGGGGGAACAAATCAACTACACAGAAAATGCACAGACTCCAACTACACATGTGCTGCTAAGTGCACCAAAATATTTGACAGGAGAAAAAAACCCCACTCTTTTCCCTCATTTTCCCTCAGGAAGAGGGCATTTCCGTCTTCCTGACATCTTGGGTTTTGCCATCAACAACAATATCCCTAAACAATTTCAGAAGGAAAGAAATTTTAAAGCTTTTCCACCCTTTGAGCTGGAAAATCTTACAGATCCATTTGTTTCTTCCTACTCTGCGCATCTAAACTGCTGTATCATCCTGGCATAGGCATCAGAAGTGTGACCCAGCTAGATAGAGCCAGATTGGTCCAAAATCATCCTTCCTTTCAGAGACCTTTTTTCCTCTTCAGCTTCTACCAGAGACCACCAGACTGCTAAAGCCACGCACTGCAATGCAAACTGCCTTGCTTGGACTGCTTGCCTGGGCTCTTGCCTATTTAGGGACACTCAGGAATACCCAGGCATAACTCATTCTGTGTTTCAATGCTCATACAGCAAAGCACGTTAAAACCCCAGCAAAGTTCCTTATGTGCAAAGAAAGTGGCCATGCATCAGAAATACTCCATGGTGGGCCCAGGATGAATCACAGCACTCAACACTGAATCAGAAAAAAGCTGCACTTTAATTTCACCTCTGCATCTATCACAAAATGGCCACATTCTTTTAGCCCTTCCTGCCTCCCATCACTACTTATCCCCTAAGTGAGCATGTTTACAGAAGCTTAAGAGTTTCCAGCTTTTGTGCCCTGGCTTCACTCTCCCAGCTGTTGGCTTTCTATCTGTCCCTGGGCAAATCTGGCTCTGGAGAAGCAATAGGGGAAAAGAATGGAGAAAGCAAAAAAGAGTAGAGCCTCTCTGCAAACCGTCAACGTGCCTTTGTCAAGTCCCTGACTCAGCTGTGCTGGCTTCTCTAGCTTCCCAACAGTATGGTAACGAACGGTGCAGCCACAGCTGTACAGCACACTGGATGACATGCAGATGCATCTTTCTTCGGCTGTTGCTGGGGGAAATAAAAGCTGACACAGGCAGGATGTTCTTTGCACTTGTAGAGGGAAGAAGAAAAAAAAATCAATACAAGAAGTCGGTGTAAGTCGACTGCTGTGGGTCTGTCCCTTATTGCACCCTCAGTACATACACTGGCCACATCAGGCCTTTGGGCTGTGTGAGATGCTGGGAACACCTATATCTTGGTCAAAGCAGCACGCTCAGCAGCACTCGAATCCTAGCCCTGCTCCCAAAACTAATACAAGAGCAGTCACGTCTTGGAGCCTGTAATTAAGCACCCGAGGAAAAGTGGTGAATTTTTCTGAGCTCTGAGCGTCTCTGCCTGATAAAGATATTGCTGCTCCCAGGACTCATATCACTGACAAATCAGGCTGCTTATATATAGGCAGCTATCTAACACTGGAGACCTGTGGTTGAAAACTTGAGCATCAGTCATCTGCTGCAGAAAGGCTGCCACCTCAGCATGCAGCTGGCAGGGGCACTCTCTTCTCCTCTTGCAGTCAGGGGTGAATGCTTTAGCATTCAAAGACCAAGGTAGCATCTTCACCATCCATCTCTTAAAGATCTCACCAAGACCAGTCACTCCTCCCTATCTCTGGTCACATCACTTGGATAAAGGAGGAGAGATGGATACTGTCTGTTAAACAAAGAGGGTGAGGTTAATTTTATGCTAATTAGATGCATCCATACAACCCTGCTGTAGAATTACTTCTCTCTGCCCAGGCCCTCCCTATGCCAGAGGAAGGATGACAGGGGGAGGTGACAAGGGGGGCACAGCAAGGATGAAAAGTACAACATAGTGAGTACAGGATCACCAAGAGAAAGAACAAACCACTGTTACCTTTAGTGGGCTTTGCTCCATTTGTGGCTCAGTCCCCTCCCAGTGCAACCCTTTGCAAGGCTGCCAAGCTCTCAGCCCCAGAAATAGCATGTCACGCAGCAGAAAAACCAGAGGGGAGGGAGAGATGCAGATAAAAATAGAGAGAAATGTTGATTGCATTGTTACTGCTTCAATTAAGCTCAGACACTTCAGCCTGATGAGTCAACAGCAATGACAAGAGGGCACAGAAAACATGAGCGACTGCAATGCAAAACCAGTTTACCAGTCCCATTAATGTGGAAGGCACTAAACTCCCCAAATAGTCACTTTGATAGGGAAAGGAAGAACAGCTCTGACATTGTCCCCTCTGCACAAGCCTGACAACAGCAGCAAGAACAACAAAAAGGCACCGAGTTAATAATGCCAGAGCAGTGAGAGCCGCCGGCTCTGTGAAAGAGCGGCCCTTCACAGCCCAGCGTGCAGCAGCGGGGCGGCAAAAGCGGGGCAGGAGGGGCCAGCTCGGTTTGTTCAAATGAAGCCATTGTATTCTCCAGGGGCTTAAATCACACTTGTGATGCTTTGTGCGTTTCTTCACGGCGGAGGAGACAGGGAAGTAACAGATGGGTATAATTACAGAGACCAAGGCACAGTCCTCTCTCCACCACCCTGCATGATACAGGTTTTCTCTTCAGGAATAGACTGTTCTGTACCCCCCGAGGAACGCGGGTGATCCTGATCCCTCCCTGCACCATTGCCACTCCTGGGGAGCTGACAGAGCAGCGGCTCTGGTGGAAGGAGAGGCACAAATACAACAGGTGCTGAGAGAGGAGGAGAGGTTTCCTAGGGAGGGCACTGTGGTTGGGTGGGAGCAGCCACCAGCTGCCTCCATTGACTGGTCCTTCTCTGCAGCTCAGAGTGGCAGATAACAGGCATGGGGCTGGGGCAGGAAACAGCGGGGTGGAAGGCAGGCAAAACCTCTCAAATAACCTTTGGACTAAGAAATTACTGTTGTGGTTGTCTGCGTTGCCCATTCCAGAAAGTCATCTCCGAAAAGAAAGGAAAAGAAGCAGCTGGTCACAACTTCAAACACTCTTTCTCTCAGTCTTGCCACACCACACCCTGGGAAATGTTCACCTCTCTCTGTGAAGTGGTTTACAACACATATAACATCAGCATTTATTGCACTGTCTGCCAGAGCTCCTCCTTTGACCATCCCCATCAAAGGGATGCTGAGGAAGTCACGTATGAGACTGCTTACGACCAGCAGCAGTTCCATAAAGCCCTGCTCCTCAGTCTGGGCTGCCCAGCTTATCCCATCACATCCTGACAGGACCCACTCTTGTCCTGTCAGTCTAATTAAATGATCTTACATATAAAGATTTTCTTAGTCCTGTATCCTGCCTCTGACAGTAGCCAGTCAGGAATGCTTAGGGAAAGCATAAAAGGAACAAGGACGAATATACAGTGAGCCTTCCCCTGGGATCCCTCCAAGCTCCCAGCAATCAGAGGATTAAGAGCATCCTGTGCTGGACATTCATGTTCTCAACTGCAAGCCTCTCCTTTGTGCATTCATCCTATTCCTTTTACATGCAGTCTTTGCAACAGCATGCATCAGGGAATTCTGCACATTAAGTAGATCTTGTGCAGAAGGCAAAGCAAAACAATAGCATCCTTTTGCTTTAAACCTGCTCCCCACTCCTGTGCTGCTGGAGTGCTCCAGAGACACTACAGATCTCATGCTCTTTTTCCTTGATAGTGGGGAGACCTCATGTTTGGGGCAGTTCCCTGGGTACTCGTCTGCTTCCTGAAGTTCCACCCGTGTCTCCTTTGCTGAACAGCTTTTCAAGTGATTCCCAGATGTCCGTACCTGATTAGTTAGCCATCAGTTGTGGCAGGGATATACGCTTTTAAGATGATGCTATGCTTAGGTTAAAAAGGTCCCTTTTGAGCTCATTAATTTACATGGTTCAGGCTTGCTGTGCCCAGCTGTTTGAGAAGACAAAGTGGCAAGCAGCACCTCTAGCTGCCCTTTGGCTCTTTTACTCAGATGAGGAGGTGCTCAGTCAACATGGGGTTGATTGGGGTGGCATTTGACAGGTGTCTGGAAAGGGGCTCTCCAGCTTAGCATGGCACAGCCTGTCCACTACCAGCCACCTGAAGCACAAGCAGAGCATGCCAGTCTCAACAGCTGAAACACTGACAGTTTATCCGTGGACTTGGCTGTGCTGGGCTAGGTGCTGGTGCAGGAGGAAGGAAATGCCAATCTGCTGTGAGCCTGGGCATTCTGCAAGTGCATCTGGAAACTGCACTTTACTTTCTCAACTGGGGCAGTATCTGAGTGAAAGGAGAGTGAAAGGCTACTAAAAGGAAAATTAGTACACCTGGAAACCGGCGATAGCACATTGACTGAAAAACTGCATACCCTGCGGCACAGTGGGGATACAGTTATCCACTTCCGAGCCAGGAACCTGCCAGAGAGGAAAAGGCCTGGCACAGGATTAGAGGGAATAATGTTCGAAAGTCCTTAGATCCTGTGTTTGCACATGCATGGGGCGGGATCCAATGTTCAGAGTCTTTCTGGTAGCTATTCATCAAAACATTTGCATGGCAATTTGGACAACATTCGTTACAATCTATGTTTAGTTTGCAAGCCTCATGCCAGACTGTCCAAATAAATGACCCCACCAAATTAATCTCTTTTCCTAATGTTATCTCCCAATATTTAGGATGACTTCATGCCAGACACCCTGCTAAAGAGATGAGAGTTGAGTTGGGGGAGGAGCGGAGAGGGGAAGAGGGGGGAGAGCCCAGACAATATTCATTCTGTTTCACTCCCTTGTGAGTCCCTTTCCATCACACTACTGAACACAACACAATTAGTGAAAAGGGCCCATTTTTCCTCCAGGAGCCAAGGTCCCAAAAAGGTACAGCTTCAACATCATTAGCAGTTCATCTTCTTAAACCTCCGGGCAGCCCCTAGGCAGATCCCCTCATGCAAACCCCACACCACTCCCCCTTTTTGGTGTCTGCTTATCAAACTAATGAAGCACATCTAGACTGAAAGGTCTTGGGGTAGAAGACAGCAGCTTAACCATGATTCAGTACATGTCCTTTCCCCTCCTCCTCTTTATCAAATAAAGCGAGCAGAATTTCCTACACTTAAATGGAAGGGAGGAGGAAGGAAGGAGGGTAAGGGGAGGGAGACGTTTGTCTAGTAATTCCCTGCAGAAGGAGATGTCTGTTTACTTTCTTTGACTGAGCACTTGCATATTAAAAAGGCTCTGCTCCTTAGCGGACGGGATTTATCAGTGCCACATTTTCTACTTGGTAGGGCAGAGCTGGTGATGCCTGCTCCAGGTAGCTGGAGAATAAAACAACTTCTTGTGACCTTCCCCTTGCCCTTCTCCAAGTCCATTTCATGCTAGGGAGCCAGCAGAGGACACAGAGGGAGCTGAAAGGCGAGAGCTGTGTGGTGGGGAAGGGTGCTTTGCGTGTCATAGTCCTAAAACAAGAACACTACTGCAAAAGCAATGAAAGCACAACAAGGCTCCATTAGCTTTTTTTCCTTTCAGTGATATCCGGAAAGGCAATTTCCAGCTTTAGGTAAAAACACATAAACATCTTTCATCATGTCACTGACCTAAATATAGATGATTACTTCAAGGCAAGTAAAAAGGGGAAAAAAAAAAAAAAAGAGGAGGAAAAAAGAGCCCTATTCTTATACCTTCAAAAGCCATGAAGCCCTACAAGCAGACTGCAGTAAAGAGGAGCAATAGATAACCAGTCAGATGTGAAGAAAGAGAGAAATGTGTGTTCTGGAATGATTGTCCTGCTGGACCATTATCCTGTGCCTGGCATTCATCTGCCAGGCTGACACAGGCCCCCTCTGTGCCTCCCCGCCCGCTCGGCTGGCTCCTGGGCTGCCTCCCCCTGGCACCAACATCCTTCTCCCTCCTGCCAGCCCAGCCCAGCGCAGCAAGTGGGGCCTTTGCCTTGATATGAGGCCTCTGGAGTTCATATTCACATTAACTCCATCTTAGCCAGGTGACTCTGCTGCCCAAAAGGGTCAGGCCATGTTTTTCAAAGTGACATAAAGCTGCCCTCAGACCCAGGGGCAGGCTTTTAAACACATCAAAGCTACACGTGCCAGCTTTCAGTAGCACTTGAGCACCAACCTAAGAGCACTTGAACACGTTTTCTCCTGGGTCACCCTCATGCCAAAGTAAGGTTGCACTCCTCTTGTCAAGCGTAAGTGGTTTTGCTGTCAGTACCTGTGCTAGTTTGCAGCAGCAGACCCTGACACCACAATGCCAGGGACTCCTCCACTAACAAGCTAGAGGGTCCCTGTGTATAAACACACTGGCAGCTTGGCAGCCTAGGGACGCGCAGGCAAGCTCTTCACAACACAACTCAAGTACTAAACGTCGGTGAAGAGTCACGATCCTTCACATTTAACACGCTTTTTGCCACTCAGAACCACACAGTCACACTTTATGACTCTCACAGAATTAGGTATCCAATTGCCCCTGGCCTCAGTTTCCCTCTATACATAAATGGTGTATAGAGAAAAGCTAGTATCCTGGGACTGTGCAAACAAAAGTGTTTCCAAAGACATCCGTGCACGTTGGTTATAACTTGCTATTGTATACACAGTAAAAAAATAATTCTTGTCAAATAAACCAAATATTCTGTTAAAAAGACTTTAGGACAGATACCTCATTGTCATAAGCACTTGCTGCTGTCTACCTTCCCAAGTGTTCTGCAATCACCTGCTGCTGAGGCTCTGACAAGCCACTTTGAGTTTAGGCTGCCAGAGCCTGCCTGCCTTTTAGACCCAAACAGGAACTCCTTCTTGCTCCCTAACACTAGACCATTTTGCATTTGCAGCACTATATTTGGTTCTTCTGAGATAAGGCAAAGGAGAAGGCTCAATCGATCTACTGTATCTCCTTTGAAATCTTACTATACTGAAAAGACTTAACAAGCCCTAAGTTTTGTCTCTCGAAAGGTAGAGACCAGATGAAACCAGCCAAAAATACCACACACGTATCAACCTCACTACAGACCAACCATGCAGACTGTAATGTTGACTGAAACCCAAAGAACCCACAGCATCTTTTTTTTTAAACAAGTTTGAAAAATTCTAACAACAGGTTTTTTTCTCCCATTAATGTAGGTTAAAAGTAATTTCCATTAATGCATGCAAGGTAAACGTGGATTTTAGTGTCAAAAGGAAAAAAACCAATCCCCTCAAAATAAGTTGGAAGCAGATGGCTTTCACTTCAGTGAAGTCCTCCATAGCACACATTGAGGTTTGCAGGGGACCAGCTCCAACACTACCTAACAGAAATCTGCCTGCAGACATCAATGGCTCTGCTGGCAAGTGACATCCATACACTCAATTCTGTTTGCAGATCTCCAGGTCAGTTGCCTTAGCAAGGTCACAGAGGCCTGGGCTGCACTCTTGTGCCTTCCTCTCTTGACTATTTGCTGTATAGAAATAAGCAGTGACCAAAGACGGCAGCACAACAAAACCAACATGGTGTCACACAGCAAGTCACACGTGGTAACTGCACAAATTGTTCTCCTTGGGAGACTGGTTCAAATGTGGGTTGTGCCACAAATTAAATTGAAGTCAGTATCTTATTCTGATGTTTTTTCTTTATCTAAAAGACCCCAGGACTAGTCCTGTCTGGGACTGGCATCCTTTTTGAGGGCCCCTGGCTATACACAGATATAGGTCTCTCCTGCTGGTCCCACAAGGTTTGTTGAGACCCCAGTGCTGGCAAGAAAGAGAGCAATAGTGGCTTGCAGTTTAGTTGCTCAGAGCCATTCTTGCCCAGCACTTTCCTAAGCACTGTATACAAGAATAGAAACATATTAAATGGTTTTGTGGAACTTTACCATATCATTACAGATGCAAAAATACTCTCCATTGCAAGTATTGGGAGGTCCCGGGAGTCACTGGCCCTTTTCCATGGAGGACTCATATTTTGTGAAGTCGCACAGCTACCATTTCTCTTTCTGATGCCACTTTCAACCACCATTTCCATTGAGAGACAAAAGATGCTACAAAGAGCACTGAAACTCCACATTCCTTGTCTTTTAAAATACTTACAGCTTAAACTGTCGGATGAAACAAAAAGCCAAAGTCTCAACTCCATAACAAAATTTCCTTTGATTTTTTTTTTCCCTTGGAAATGCACAGATATTCCTGCAGTATAAGCTACTTCTCATACATCATAATGTGGTCTTTGACACAGAGGAATCCACACAGTACCCTGTTTGTAAAATTTGCTTCAGGCCTGATTCAGAAGACTTCTCTGACGTTTTCAATCCTGTGCATGTACCCACCTGATCTGAATGTAAAGACCACTAAAAAAGCTCTGGTGCCTTCCATGATGAGTGCTTGCAGGACTGGTAGGTTCTCTGTGCTTCTTGACTTTCAAGGCAGCTTTGGAGTTCCTCGGGGTGTGTGTCCATGGAACTGAAAAGAGTTTTACAAGCATGTGGTAGGCTAAAGAAACCCACTGCATGAGGGATTTGCTTCTGGCACCAACTATTACTATATTGCTCTTTTTATTGCTCTTTCTCTGTCATGTTTTGCTATGGCTCTTCTAAGAAGTACATGTGAAGCTGCAGAGCAACCTGAAATGTTTGTGTCCTTCAAAATCTTTAATCAATCACTCCATGGGTTGAAGAGAAGAGCTGAGGCAGCACCAGGTCAATGCATTCTCCACAGTATTAAACATTGTAGAGGATTATTATGAGTTATGATACTGTTCTATGAGGTTTAACATATCCAGCATATTTACACTGCTCTCCATTATCTCCATGCTGCTTAGTCGCTCTCATTTTAGCTTGAGATAAAAACTTATTCCTCCCAAAACAAAAGACATTCAATAATGATGGTAAAAAGTGGGTATCTTACTACTGTTAACATTCAAAAGATGTGCAATCCAAAGTTAAGCTTGCTGGGTCAAAACCAGGGGAACTAATGAGAAACCTTGTCATCAAAACTACCTTGAGGAAACAATGCAGTTCTTCAGAAAATCTGTGTGAAAATAAACCATGAATGCACACAAGTGTACAAACACACTGACACAGAGACTGCACACACAATTTGACTGTGAGTGCCCTGACACACAAACTTATTTGTACAATGAAAACACCCAGAGGCACTTAGAGTCTTGTCTTTAAACATCCTCCCTGTTTGTGCCACCATTAACCTTCTGCCACTAGTAGCTGGTCCCTGATAATGGGGCTTAACACCTCTATCACCTGGCTGGGCTGTGAGCAAAGCCAAATTTGGTGCTGGAGGCCAAGAGCCAGCCTGCCCCAGCAGCTGCTTTTGCTCCCACCCGTGGTGCAAGGCACTGGCAGGAAACCCTCAGGAGGGGCAGCTAAAGCAGCACAGCTGGAGAGCTGCAAGTGATAAGATGGATGGGGTTCAGGAGCTGCATGGAACTAAAGGAATGTAAAACCTGCATAGATATAGCCTGAAAACATGTCTCCAGAAAATCAAGGGCAGTGGGGGTGGAAATTCCATGAATTTGAGAGTTATCCAGTTTCTGTACCCAATGGAGGCAAGCTTGCTCTAAAAAATGAGAATCTGGAAGTCAAGTTCCGTTTTTGCCTCTTTTAAGTTTGGATTGGTGCTTGGATTGCAGTTCCTAGCTGAATCAGGCAGACATCTTTCCGAGAGCGGCACATTTGTTGTTAGCTTGTGTGCATTATCACACTGTAATCAGTCTAACATCCCATCTCTTATCTAAAATGTAAATACTAATTTGAGGGCCCAGGGAGAACAGCTATTTTATTTTCAGTTAACAGGAAAAAAAAAAAGGAGAGGAGAGGAGAGGAGAGGAGAGGAGAGGAGAGGAGAGGAGAGGAGAGGAGAGGAGAGGAGAGGAGAGGAGAGGAGAGGAGGAGGCCTGACATCATAACAGTAATTTATGATTTTACTGGTGTATTATCATCGGGTAATAAGAGCAACTCGAAACTGCCAATTATCTCATAAGAGGGGTATCACCTTTTCTATTCTGAATGACTCCATCGATAAGTGCAGGTTCTGCTAGCTAACACTCCCTCACATAATCAGTGGCCTTACAGCAGGAGAGGCGAGCACATGAGAAAGAGAGAAAAACAAACCAGCAAACACACAAACACTTGATGTGAGCTAAGCCCTTGGCTCAGCAACAGAGAGAGGGGAGGGGGCTGAGGGGGCTGGGAGGAATAGCCCGGAGCAGTCGGCAGGTCACACACACAGAGTGTGCAACAGCAAACTCAGTTTACAAAGAGACATCTGTTCCATTACTTCGATGCATTGTGGCTAATTACATCCTGGCCCGTCTGTGAAATGACAGCCACTTATTCTCCAGTGAACCGTAAAATCTGTACATGTTCTATGTGGGCAGTGGGGAGTAAGAGGAGAGTAGGGGAGGGGTGAGGATGGAGAGGGGAGAATGGGAGAACAGCACAAGCAAAGCACCAAGTACCACATCTCCCCTGCCAGTTTAGTGTCAGTCGGGAAAGAGCAAGAGACAGGAAGCCACCTGGAAGGAAGGCCCTAACAAAGCACTGCCATCTTGATGCAGGGCTGCAATGCCTGCTCTAACCCAAAGGTCCTCACACCCCATCTTTGCCTTCACAAGGGAAGCAAGGCAGTGCCAGCAGCAGAAATTACACTAGACCTGCATCCCCTGTGCTTTGCAGATTCCTGTGGCATTTCAGCCGTTGCTGTTTATCTTCTCCTTACCTGCTGGTCTTACAGCTTTGTTAGAAGCTATTCTGTACACCAACTTAATTTTCGACTTAGATAAATTAAAACCAAGGCCTTCTCATCTCCTGCCACCTCCTACAGATTTTTAGAAATCTGAAGGAAGCTGCAAGAAAATGAATTTCGCCTCAACTTTTCTATATAACAAAATAGGCCTTGCATTCAAGCATGACTGCAAGCCACTGAGTCAGATAACACAGGGCAAATCATATTTCCAGACCTAGAGTATATAAGTCAAGGTACGGCATTCAGCATGGTACCAGCTAAAAAAGGTTAAATCCTGATCCTAGTAGGTCTTTCAGTAAAGATGGGTTAAACATCAAACGAGCCAAAGGCTGCAAAGGTTTGCAAGTAACTTTTGTTAGGGGACTGGTGGCTTTGCTTGATGCTTAGCACAGAGCTCTCCTGGCAGTGGCTCTACCAGCAGCTATCGGCTGGTGGGTTCTGCTGCCATGGCCAGCCACAATCTCTGCTGCATACACTTCTGCAAAACTTCATGTTTTGGTGGCTGTGGTGAACAAAGAGCTGGGGTGGTGTAAGTGTTGGTCAGACTGTTCAGATGGCAATTGCAACCAGCTATTCGGTTACGGGGGGAGGGCACAGACTAGAAACAAAGGCTGTCTGCTCAATGCCAACTGACCAGTTCAGTAACCTGGGGCACTGCTTTTGTTCCAGGATTTCTGACTGAAAGCATTGCTTTTCCATTAACAAAATCATACTTTGTGGATTTGGGCAGAATTTGCTCAGTGTGATAAACTACTCACTTCCAAAGTACAAGCAAAACTAAGTGTGCAAGGAAGGAGAGTAAGGAGGATTGCTCACATCATCTACAAGCCAAAGCTGCAGAAATCTGAGAAGTTTAAAAACAGTATTGCAACAGCCAAACTAAAGAAAGCTAGGATGCTTTGGGATGGGATGTCTTCTTGCAGTTGGCTATGGGCTAAAATGACATATTAATCCATCTGAATCCCTGACTGTACCATATCCTGCAGGTGTTATGGCCCAGTCAGATAGTCAGATCCAGAGGGGAAGAAAAATACAATTAATCTAGGTTCACTTACATAATACACAAACAGATGCGGAAAAAGGGAAGCACTGTAGGCAGCTGGTTTGTGTTCATAGCTTAAAGCAAAACCACCTGAGGCGAAGCATCAGGAAAAGTAGTGTGAGCATGATGTTTTCACTCCAGCTTTAAAACTGGTCTCTGCAGCTGTTGGCAAATCAGTGTAACAGGGGAAAAAAGGACAGGGACGTAGTGTTCCTGCCAGGCTGGGAGTAAAATAACTGGAAAAAATAATAGATTTTTCATTGAAATGTTCCTCCAACTTTTGGTCTGCATTCTGTGGCTTCTGCTTTAATCCTTCTTTCCTGACAAAGTCTTTGACACTTCTTAAGGCTGGAATTAACATTTATAGTCACCTCACTTGTGAAACATGGGTCACACACCCTTTGGGAATAACCTATGAACAAAGCTGGTAATGCCCAGTTGGGGTCAAGCAGGGTTCCTCCAGTGCAACCTTGCAGAAAGCCCTGTGCTCTATGTGGGGCAGCTCCATTTGTAGGCCTTCTGCTGGGACATGAGGATACTGGAAGAGCAGTGTCTCCAGGCCTATCTACCTCTCCCTGCATGAAGGTGTCAGCAGCACTTTACCTCTGTGTGAAGTAGAGGGATGTCTTTGTAACAGCCAGGGTAACCAGCCAGGGTTTTGAAGGGTTTCCCCATGGATAGATGCAGAAAGTCCTACACATTTGAGCTCTGCTACTGGTTGGCACATACCGAAGTCTGCAAAAGTCAGAGGTAAAGAACAGCTCTTCCAAAGCACCTGCTTTGACTGACATTTAAATCAAGGGGCTCAGAATAACTGTACTTGACAAAACCTGAAAAGCTATTGAAAGGCATCTGGGCAACTAAATGGTGTCAGTCTAACTCAGAATGGATGATACATCCATTTTTCCCACTTCACTGCACAATGGGCAATTGGAGAAGGCAAACCAAGGGGAAGGAGAGGGTTGAGTGAGCTGAATTCAATCTTGCAGTGGGTTCCTCTGCTGGAACAGCTGGTGCTTAGTCTATGGATAAATACAAGATTTCATTTTCCACGGACATCAGGCTGTCTTTCCTCACCAGCACTAAACTCAGCCTCACAAAAGAAAAGATTAACAGAAAAAGAAGTTCACAGTGTGTATACTCTACAAAGAGCTTACAGGAAGGATTTGTAGTAAATTAATATCACCAGCAACCACATAGTTCACAGAAACTCAAAACCTTTTGGTGTAAACTGTGTTTTAGTTGGATAACACATTAGGTGTAAGATCCAGCAACCCCAATTATGCTCTTCATTCCCTGCCTGTGCAGAGGGACTTCCTCCCCACGCTGCCTTAATGATGAACTTGGTTTCAGCCATGTTTTTGTTGTACGTATCGACCCATCACTTCTGATCATTCATCTGGGCGTGATGGTCTGCACAGCATCTTAGCCTGCTCTTCTGTCTGAAGCCTAAATGTTTTACAGTAGGTTATCACAAGTTCAACTTAATGAGAATCAAGAAAGCATATCAAGTATGGGGTTGATCCTGAGTTCATTCTGATCTGAAAAGATTAAAAGATATATTCCCCCTCCTCTATTTTATTTTTCACTTGCTTTTCACACTGTATACGGACACCCAAGGTGAGTTTCTTCTCTCTTCTCCAGCAAAAGCTATGACAACTGGAGAAGAGCAAATGGGTGACATCACAGGAGTCAGAAGTGAAAAACGAAGCAAGGGGAGAAGGGAGGGTTTTTCATAATTCAATTTGAAATACTGCTTCCCCTGAGTTTGTGTGGTGTGAATTCTTGCTCATGTCTATTTCAATATGGAATGAAAAATTTGTAACAAAGGACATCTGGTCTGTAAATGCAAAGCTTCCAGCTCTTCAATAAAGATGAAAAAAAACCCATGTCTTTGAGACTTTCAGGAGTTTCTCTTGTCAGAAAGCAGAGCTATCCTTGAGGCCCAAATGGCAAAGTGAAATCTACCTGCTGTCTTTCAGAATCTATCCCTTCTCCCCCTGCTGTTGCCTAATGTGAAAGCCTTTATAAGTCGTTTTCCCTAACTGTAAAATAAAGGTGAACAGCACAGGGTTTCAAACACATGGTTCTATGCCTCCTCTTAGGTAAATTCTTCAAAGGCAAGGGAGGTATGACTTTGCAAAAGCTGCAGGCATTCACAACCAGCAGCTGGAAAGAACAAAGTGCTAAATTCCTCCCCTGAGAACCTTCCCTGTTCACAGAGAGATACCACAAGCCTTCCTGGTTATATTCCCTCTCCAGACTTCCTGAGCTGATGACACTTATCCCTAAAGTAGGGCAGATGCATGCACTGATTTTTTCTTATGGGAGAAGACAGCAAGCCAACTGCTACCGATTCCCCCATTACCTGGTCATAGTCTTGCTACCAAGGTGATTAGACAGCAGTGCATTAAGAAAACAGATGAAAAGAACAAAACAATCGTTTTACCTTAACAGAAAAGACTGGAGGGAGATATTTGTCTCTAAATTTAAAGGTTGACAAAAGCAGTGCTTGAACTAACTTTTAAATATTAACCCCTTGTGTGTCAGAATTACACTGGTAGAGAACTGGTAAGCTTGGGCCTTTGAAAGGCCAGGGTAAAAGAGATAGAGAAGAAAACTTTGGGAATCTCCCCAACATGGGAAAAGTTTTAGGTAAATGAATGCCATGCTAACTAAGAAAAACAAAACCTGGAAGAGGCATAAAGAATATGTGTGCATATACACAAAATATACAGCGCTGCTACGTGCATAACTGCTTGGATCTCTGCAACTAAATGCTAGGTCTTCTGTGGACAAATGCTGCCTTGTAAGCCAACCGGAATAGGAGCTGCTTTTGAAAATACAGAGCAGGGTGAATGACGTGTACTTTACAGATGCATGCAAAAGTGACAAAAGTTCCAGATACTTCAGCAAAAGAAAAGCCATCTCAGGAAACAAATGAAGGGCAGACATAAGCCATAGCAGAAACATCACTTCACATGTGAACTCACGTGTCCTGAGCAGGGGAAGAGGAGACAAGTAGAGGGGCTATATTTTGATAGGGCAGGCTCAGAGTTCCTTTTCGTAAGTACCCATAACTCAAATTGCAAATATAACACGGCATGCATGTCTGACTTCTGCCTGCAACCGTGTGGCACGAAGCAATGCCCCGCACTCCTATGTACTTGGCCAGCAGCAGGGCAGAGCAGGGGTGCTAAGTGGTCTAATGGGAAGGGCTTACCTATTGGGAATGTCAATCTTTATAAAGCATATTTCAAGGAATTCAGAATGTTTGGTGTTAGTCAAATAAACACAGTGGGACTGTGATAGCTTGGAGGAAAGGGATGTGTTCATTTCTGACATGCACATCAGGAAGCAGTGGCACAGTTGGGCTGTCCCTGTGGGACGCCTGAAGCGGCACTGGGAGGAAGAGACTGGAGCTCTGCCTCCCAGTCCTTGGCCACTGACCTTGGCGCTTAGGCTTCCAGAGCGTAACACTCAATTACTGAAATGGTCATCAGCAGAATAAAAATCATGAGTTTAAGTCGCTCAGTGAGGCTGGTTCACAGTAACTGCAAGTGCCGCTTCCTGGAGAGGGAGGAAACATGCAGCTGGACGCCGAGCATGCCAGGGCCGCCCGCAGCCTCGTTCCTTTGGTGGGTGCATTGGTGGTCCCAGCACACCAGCCCTTCCAGTCGGTCACAATTAGCAAGGCTTGCTTGCCAGAGACCCGAGTCATTAGCTGGTAGATAAAGTTAATCACCTGTCCGCCATTACAAAAGGGATGGTCCCTTCAGGAGAAAGGTCGGTGGCTGGAACCACTCAGGGGACAATGTCTGTTCTCTAAATGGTGCCCTATGAATAAATCAATGTCCAAATCCCAGGGCTTCTAAACCTCTACAAACACAAACACTCACAAAGTATATACATTAAAAAATGACTGGGAATAAAAACGTCTCCCCCTGAGCCATAGCTTTCGAATGCCATTTCTCTGGTTAACCCCTCCCTGCCCAGGCTATCCTGCCTGCCTCACAGAGTGTGTTCTGTTGTTCCCACAGTACATTATTTGTTGAAATAAATATGGAAATCAGGCTGAGCAAGACAGCCAAGACAGTCAGACTGAAATAAATTCATCACTCACGGGCTCTCAAGGGAAGAAAACCGCGCATTTTTTCTAAATGATTATTTCTGAAGCACTGAAGGAATGGCTATATCACTAATGAGGCCAGTGCTCCATGACTGCTGATTATAAATGACCTAAAAAGAGACAAGGGGATGGTGCATGTGTGTATAGGGGGATGGGGAATGAGATGAATTGTTCTTCCTTAGGATCTGGAATTGTCTCCCCAGGCTCCTCAAAAGTCTGAGAGCATTTGTGGTTCACCACAAAGGCAGGGCCTGGCATATTTACAGCCATGCGAGGAAGTTTGGGCTGCAGTCTTGGGATGTTCTAACAAGTAGGCATGCAATCCCTCTCCTCACTTGATAGGTCACCATCTATTCACTGCAATAATAATTAAAAAGGAAAATGAGCTCTCTCAGTTGCTGCTGGATCTAAATTGTCAATCCTGCAGTTTGATACAGCCAGACTCAAAGCAGGAGGAGGCTAAAGCAAGGAATAAGATTCACTTATGTCTTCTCTCCCTCACTAATTCCCATGGAAACAAGCAACTCACGACAAAGGACTCAAATACGCTTGCAAAAAATCTTACTCATATGTTTTGCTGGCTACCTTCCCCCACACTTTCAGGTTGAGTGATTACAGATGCATTACACACAGAGCAATCCTAGAGCAGGGCTGATTGTGGAACAGGACAGTACAGCCACATGTAAAGGTGGGCAGGATGCGAGCCACAAGCAGCAAAATCAGTCATGTGAATTCAGGGTGTAATATAGCAATTTGGCCATAAAAAGAAGCCTTCCGATTCCTAGCAGTATTATTTATATCACATGATATGAAGAAGGGACAGCATCCAGAAGAAAGAAAAATCTAAGGGACAGCCCCTAACACATAGTTTTGTTACCCAAAACTAAGAGTACTGAGAAGATGTGATTTACTTATTTGTTTGGTTGGTTTACACACAAAAATTACCCAGGCCACTTAGAAGAGCAGAGATCTGAAAATGAGCTCCTGCAGAAGCTCAGACAAAGGAGCCATGACAGATACTAGATGGATTATAGTCATGCACCACTACATGTTTCCTAACACTTTCTGAAGACTGCCCTTTTTTGCATGCAGCAATGCCTTCTTGCAAAAGCTGTTTGAGAAATGCAGCTTTCTTCTATCAAAACCATTCCAACTTGAGTGTGGACTTACGGCAGCAATTGAACCCATTCTCAGCACAGAGGCCAGGGCTCCTACTATTGCCTGGAGTGTCTCTTTCATCTGACTGGGGTGGCTCGTCACACATGAGTTACGGCAGTCTCAAGTGGGGAACTCCAGAAGATCTTCCCTGCTTTGAGGGAGAAGTCCTTTCCTCAGAGCATGGGATCACTGACCGATCTCCTTACAAGTACCCATCTTTACCAAGTCCAAGAGCACACCCAGACTTAGCACAGCTGCTGAATCCAGGGGTGAGAGCAGAGAAGAAAAGTTTAAGTGAGCTTCCCTCCTTCTCCCAGGTCATTTGTCACAACTCTTTATAGCTAATAACCTCTCTGTAAAATTTATAAGTCAAGTTAGAGAATTACAGAATAGGGAAATAATTCACTAATAGTCTATATAAGGTGGTTTAGAAATCTTGTAGAAGAGAACTCCAATATATTAAATGCCTGAGGTTTTAGAAGTGAATGCTGTAGTTGCCTCTCTTTTTAACCCTATCAAGTTCAGCATGCCTAGGTCTTATGCAAGATCTATTTGAACCTGGCCATTGCCACAACTCTTTTCTCAGGAATGTCCCTGCTGAGAGCTAGGGCCACCAGTCAGCTGCCCACAACCATATTGGAGTCTGCTTCCTTCTCTTCCCTCAGGGGTGACCTATGAGGTTTCCCTTCCCTCTCCTTATGTAAACACACCTACAGACAAATGAAGTACTCATTTGCTTTTCCAAAAGCCCTGAACTACTTCCCCTCAGATCAAAAATCTGACAAGCAAGTGAAGACTGTCCACTGGGTTACATTGACTCTCCCCCTTGTTTGGAGCAGAGAGCATAAAGAAATCAGGCCAGATGCTGCATGGGTATCATTTCTGAAGTACCCTAATGAATCTGACCCCAGGCTAAAGCTTTAAAAGTGTAGTGGTGTGTCAATGTACACAGCTAAAACTAGTGTCATGTCAAGTGGTAACAAGGCCACTGCTGTTTTTACAAGCATTGTGCACTTAGCAGATAAAAATGAGCATCCTATCAAAGCCCGCCACGAGTCACTCTTATCGCCAGCCAGAAGAAACAATGCCCCCACACGACTGCTGTTACTCTGTGCCACTGATAGCAAGTCCAATTTCTTACAAGCTGTCCATTAGTATGATGAAGAGACTAATAACCACCACACATGGGTTTTTATCTTTTATTTTTCTTGGTGTTGGTCCACTGGCAACTGCTAATAGGTTTCCGGGGCTCCTTTAAATAAACAGAACTAATTACTCTGCACAATGACACCGTGGCTTACAGACAACTAATTATGTCATGGAGAGGTTTCTTAGCATGCACATTTATTTGCAGAGGGCCACGTCTAACATGAAGCAAATTTATTCAGCCTTTATGCTATCAGCTGGTACCAAAATAACACTGAATACACAGCAGATCCAGATTGCAGAACTTTAGCAGGCAAGCTCTCCCAGGAGGCTGAAAAACACCACATGGAGTGCGCATATTACAGAACATGTGTAGCGGCGTCGCTGCTATAGCCTCCTGCGCGTTTAATGCAGTGCCATGGCACAGACTGAAACTGTTGTGTAAATAAAGCTCTGCTTTTCTTCCCTCGCATTTGCTATATGTTGAATGGGCAATCACCACTTGCTATGCCTTATGCCCTGACTACATGCCTTGTTGGAGGAATAATGGAAATCCTCATCCAAAAAAAGCACAGAACTGAACAGATGGGCAGCATAAAAGACAAGATACACTGGGAAACTGTTCTACCAGTAAGAAAAGAAGAAAGAGAAAAGTTGAGTGACTCAGTTTATGTCATGCGGCCAGCTGCGTAAAAGGTTGGAAACACACTTAGGGTTTCCTGACACCTTTTCCCTTTTTAGACAAGAGACGGCATCAAACCAAAACTATTTTTTTAAAATTGGCTTTGCAGACAGATATCTACCAGGCAAGACAGGGCTCATACCTAATTATCCAATGTAGATGTGACCGAGTGCCTTTTTGAGCTCCTGCAAATCTAAAAGGACTTTGTTCTTTAAAGTGAGATACTAGGTGATAGAATTTTTTAAGGCGTGCAGCCCCCCTTGTCCTCCCCCCTGCATAAAAAGAAAATTAAAGCATTTGATTTGCAAGCATTTCTGGACAGCTGTGTCATACAAACAGTAACTCCTTCTCCTCAGAGACAATATCCCAAAAGGATGTAGGCAAGGACACCTCTCCACACACACTCATAACGACCCTTAGCATTAACAAGAGTTATATGCATAAAAAGCAGCATATATCTTGCTAACGATGTCTGAGTGGCAGATGAATTGATATAAGAGGGCAGAGTATCTTATTTGGACCTATTCACTGATTGTCTGGTCAAGATACCTGTGTAGAAATGTATGCCCAATTACACATGTATTCAGCTCTCATTCACATATCAAGACCACCTGTATCTCTACAAATAAGAACTGATTCTTAACTTGCTGTTTAAAGCATCTGAGTCAACGGGTTTTCACAAGAAAATGGTAGCCTTTACCATTTACAAAGGGGTTTCAAAAATCTCACTGAAGATGTGAGCCATTGCTTTCTGTAATTCTCTAACTTCCCTCCCTAAACAAGAGGATGTTTTGTACAGAGCGAACTCATGGTAAAACTGTATCAGAGGAGACAGGCAGTTTTCCTGGGGACCAGACTGACCTTGACAGGCAACATAAAGATAAAACCTGCAGCACTCAGTCTCCCACTATGACTTTGCAGAGGTGGGTCACATCAGTTACGTTCCTCCCTGTAGAAACAGACAGCCCTAGCACAGATGACATACGCTCCTTGGGCTCTCCTCCTTCACAAAAGGAACCAATAGAAGATGACAAGGTATGCACAGAAAACTCTGACGTGGAAGTTGAGGAAAAATATGTCATGAATGAGACAAAGAACAAGGGTGCATCGTGTTCTGGATCCCTCAGCAGGTCCTTGCAGGGCAGTGCCATGGAGAAGGGACCTCTCAACACGGCTTATGTGAGGAAAGCAGAAGCCATGGGAGCAACAACTGCAGCAAATCTTGTATTTATTGGTCAAACAAATCTGTTGAGAACTGTGTAATGTTAGGCATAAAGAGTTCACGTAAGGTCCTCATGAAGGGTATCATTACTCACCTTGACTTCGTACTGCCCAACTTTGGGTTAGTGCAAGGTGACAACAAAGAAGGAACGAACGGTTCATTTCTCTTAAAAACGAGCAAACAACTCGTCTTAAAGGAAGGAAAAACAATAATCCTGAAAAGGAGTTTCTGCTCAGAACCATCTTGTCTTCCTTTATGCCTCTGATTTTCAGATCAATTTAAAAGAAACTACATGTACCTCCACAGCAAGCATACCCATGACCTAGTTATCATTTCCCAGGGGAAATCTCTTACACCATTTTTCTTACTCTTACACTAGAGAGACTAAAAATGTCAGAGAGCAGTCAACTCTGAATGTTTAAAAGACAGGAACCCAAAAACCATGGCACTGGCCTTCATAGTTCTTCCTACTATCATTAAGTTTTGTGGTTTTCAACATTGTTGCAGGTACCAGGTTAAAGCTTTCCTTTCCTACATGATGTTTTTTTTCAAAACACAAAAAACTAAGACAGTCACATAAGCCTCAGCTCCAAGATCTGAAGTCTTCCAAAGACACCAGGTATAAACTTCATGCTAAAATGTAAACTGGAAAACATGGATTGTCCCCTGTAGCTCAATGCAAGATGCTCACCCATCAATTCTTCTGAGCTTTGGGAACAGGGAGAAGTCACGTGAGAGTTTTGCACCTCAGGTGCCCCTGAGTGGATGCAGAGATCCATGCCCTGATCACAAGGCAGCACTGAAGGATCTCAAAACTGCTAAAGAACCCCATGTCTGCAGGCAAGCAGTGATTTCCCTCTGCCTTTAAGACTTGTATGTTCAAATTGTAGTGTCAGGTAGGCAACACACCAACATACCCCTCCAGGAGGAGGAAAGCATTTGTTCCAATAGCCTGACTATGTCTGAACCACAGGTTATGCCCTGTGTCCAGCTGCAGCAGAGAAAACAATTTCCACATAGGAGGCACTACCACATGAGTGATTGACATACATGGTGACTACTGACAGGCAGCTTCAAACTTTGGTATTTGTTTCCACATTTTCATTCCTCAAAATTCAGTACTGTGGGATTCAGATCTTGGAAGTGATGAGTTCTGAGGACAGTGTTCAGTTTACAGCAGGGCTCTGCACCTTTCCTCTCCTTTGCCCCTTCTCTGCTATGCATTTATACAGGATTTCCCCCCCTATATTCCTTCTGCTTGCAATTGATACAGGACAAAGTAGAGGTCACAGGAAGACTAAAGACACATAATCTAATTTTCATTTTCTCCATTAATCATGTGTGATTTCAGCCAGGCATTTAACAAGGTGGAATTCTAACGCAATCTTTCCACTGACAGGGGAAAATTCACTCTAGTCCACAATGCTGCTTCACTCTCCTATTCAGGCTGCACAGAGCAGCCTCTTCTCCTCACACAAGCAAATGGAATCCACATGTCCAGGAAAACGTACATGCTCCTGAAAGTTTTCTTAAAAGTTTTTGCTAACTTTAAAAGTGTCCAGCTGAAGTTGCTGGGGCTTTGTTTGTGGGTGGCTATTTTTGAGGGTTGTGGGGATCAATGGAAGCCCAATAGGAAGCTCTGTATTTTAATACATTTTGAACATTATCCTAGCTCACAAATAGAAAGAAGTTCCCTGGGTCTGTACTCCTTATACACTCTGCTATTTGTCAGTTTCTCAGCTAGTCATGACCAGGTTTGCTCTTTCCTAAAGTGGGACAATTCTGAAAGTGAAAAAGATGTGCTTTCATCATAGCTAAGGTCAAGGAGACTGGAGGCATCAGGCCTTGAACATCCACAGTTGAGGTAAGAGAAGGCATCCTTTTTCTCAGCTGGGGTTTAATGAGTGCTGCAATATTCACTACCTTGGAAGATGATGTCTGGTCCTTATCTCATTTATCTATCTCATCTTTGTTTAAATTTCCTACTGTGTGGAGGGGAACAAACCTCTCTGTGGATTAAGATTGGTCCTTAAGCAGCTGTCTTACGAGCTGAGGAATCCAAGAGGAACTGTAGCAAAGCATACTTCTCAGTGATCATTCATTTGCTCAACAAGGAGGAAACTGACTCCCAGCTCCAGTGTGAGAACTGTAACCCAGTAACTCCATATTCAAGGAAGCTTCAATATTTCATAAGGTTTCTATGTCAGCTGTGAACACCTCAGTCTTCCCTCCATTCACTGTGCTTTGTCAGACAGAGGAACAGAGCAAAGGCTTTTCCTGAGGGGATGAGAGGCAACAGGCCCAAGGACATTCATATCTCCCTGACTAACCCAGCAGAGAACAAAAGGGCCTTCTGAACCAAAAAGGCAATATGCCTGAGAATTGTTGTTAGTGTGTCTGTCTCACAAGATGCTCAAGGGCATCATTCAGCAGAAAGTAACATTTAGTAGCAGATTCCTTCACCCTTTCAAGGTTTCAAAGAAGCAGTGGGATGTTCAAAGAAAGTGGAGTAAAGATGCACTGAAGTAGGGTAAGATTTGAGTGTGTCAGACTGAGTTGCTGACAAACACTTGACCTGTGAAACCAGGAGGTAGCAGGGATTATATTTATCTGTCAGAGTTTCTGATGACATCAACCAACTCTGGGAAGATGTATTGGCACTCTTATCTAGTCAGAACAAAACAATAAAGATGCAGAGAGAAACTTTTAAAAGAAGAGATGAGAATTAGAGATCCAACCTGCACCTGCTTTTTGTGTGATTTGGGGTCATCACTGCCTTTTTGAAAACTTCCCTTTGTGTACAAAGACCACAGTCATAGGAATTGACACGTTGCACCTGCAGTCAAGAGCGTGGACCAAGAATAGACATACTGGCTCAATTGTTATGATTCTATTAAGGCTATTTTGGCACTCCAAGCAGAAATATCATACAGTCAGGGAAGATCTTCTTTCACACGAATGCAGATAAACAATTACATAAAATAATTAGAAGAGTTTTCACAGTGACATTACGAAGAAAGCCATTTGTATTACAAAGGACTTTATCAGGTGCTGAGCCAAACCATATTCCACCAGGCAAAAATCTCACTAGAGACCATAGTTGGAAGGTGAGTATTACATAGTGTTTTCTCTGCACGCGGTTGATCGGAAAGTAGCAGCGCAGAGCTGAAATCTTGGCTGTTGGGTCTGATTTTTGCTACACGTGTGTATTTAGTAAATTACATATTGCAAGCAACCCCTGGGTGTACATCTCTGCTAATAGACTTTTTTTATTCTGACAGGGATGCTCAATGGCATGAAATAATCCTCTTCAAATTATAAAAGAAGTTCCGCATCTCTTGAGTTTTAAACTATTAGTGATCCGTTACTTGCTTGCAACAAAACCCAATGTAGCTACTCTGTTAACATACTGGATTTTAAGTATTCACAGCAGCTCTTTGCCTGTGTGTGCAAAAATGACTAACTCTATGCTCTGGCTTCCAGGGACACTGTCAAGAACAAGAGGGGATTGTATAAGTGGACTGTTTCCTGGCTAAGTGTTTTAATAAGTTTCATCTTTTCGCCTATCATGCATTATTCTAAGTGAGAAAAAGTAACTCTGCTTGCAGGGGGAAAAACAAAGCAGATGATGTGACAAGAAAGCAGAGACAGACATGCACAGAAACCAATTAAAAAAAAAAAGTGTTGTTTAAATAACACCACTGTTTGATTGCAAGATGCAAGAAGAAACAACAATAAATGGCCAAGCTTGTTTCTATGAGAAGGAATAAGCCCCAAATTACTTAAAAAGGCTCTGATTAAAAAAAACCCAAAACAAAACAATTTGATGTGTGTCTTTTAAATAGATAAAGAAGTTCAACTCAGGAGTGACTAAGATACTTGAACTTTGTCATAATTTTAATTTTGTACTTGGATCCAAATACTATGACAAGAAGATCATTAGAAATAATTTGATGTGAAACAAGGAAAAAAAAAATAAGATCTCCATTCCTGATCAATAATGATCTAATATAAAATATGTGCATACACAAGAAAAACAAATTCTTTAAATCCTATGTTATGCAACTGAGCTGGAAGGTTTCCTTCCAAATTAAACCTGAAAACTTAAAAAAACAAACCAAAACAAAACAAAGCCAACATATGCTGCTTTTAGACCAAGATTTATGCTTTTCTCCTGTACCCAGAATTCTTCCTTTGTGGAAAAATGAAAGGAAATACAAAAAGAAATGTAATGAGTCTGGTCAAAATGTTTCAGTGCCAATGATATTTTTTTTGTTCACACTGTCTGTAACAGGGATCATTTTGCCATTTTAAGAATCAAGTCTAAGAGAATGCTGCTAAGACAGCCAGAATTGCATCAAAAATTACAGTCGTACTCTACTAATTCCCATTTCTGCTTTTCCAAGAATTGCTATGGATATCGTGCATTGGAAGACATGACCTACTTTCTCTCAGAAAAGGAAGATATCATTGCTAAATACATTTAAAAACCAGAAGAAAGAGGGAGAAGTCACAAGCAGTAGGGCAGAGAGGCAAGCTTAGGTGAGGTTGAAGCAGTTTGCTAGAGAAGGCAAAAATTCTTGGTTTCCATTACTGTTTGACCACAATTTTTGGTTTTTTTTAAAACAAGAGCACAGCATTCATGTAACAAGGGATCCGCTCATTTGATGCCAAGCCATGCCTGTGGAATACTGGGAAGTGAAACAATGACACTGAGTATACTCTTCTTTCTCTCTGGAACTAAAACATACACTTTGCAAAGCATTTGACCAGTCAAAATGGCCCCCTAAAGCTCACAGGCGTGAGCGGTGGTAGCGTGGGTGCCAGGAGTGCAAGTGCCTGTGCTGCCATGCGCAGAGCTACGGCACCACTGACACTGCTGGGACTCAGGCACCTTCAGTAAAGGACATTCATCTCCCACATGTGAAAGTGCCTATTGTACAACTCTGAAGCTTAGTTTGCTGGAGGTTACCTCCTGGAGTCCTCAAGCAAAAAACAGCCCCAAAAACCAAAAAAACCATTTGGTACCATTTGGGTACCAAATGCTGCAACTTCCACCTCAGTCATTTATTGTGCTCTGCACTGAGTATCAGCACTTATTCCCCAACTTGCCTATGGCCAAGCAGATTATGACCTGTTTCTGCAGTAACAACTATTATTTTTTCTGAAGTAATAATCAAAAAGAGTACACATCTCCATGAACTCATCTAAACATTGAAGCTGTACTAAACATATGCTGTTCCCTGGTCAGACTACGTGGGTCTGATTTTCCTGCACAGGATGAGGTAGAGTCTTGCTGCTACCAAGGCTGCAACCCCAAATGCAATATGACTAAGAACTGAACAGCTCTGTTTCCAGACGTAACGCAAGCTCCCCATGCTAATTCTTTTCTAAGCCAAAGCATGGGGCTTTGATTTCCTAACCTCGGGATGTTATCTGGCTCCAGTATAAGATTACCATTAGCTCTGTACGTCTGTCCTTACAGCAGGGTCACTGTCATGCCATATGCCACTTGGACAACCTTTATTCTTTCTAGACTTTTTTTTTTTTAAAAATCACAGTGTTCATCTGGAAGAGCCTGGATTCCCTTGGCTTTCAAAACCTGCTTTGCATTGCTAATGCATGGGGCTGTAGGCAAAGTTGCATTAGAGAGACAGACAGAGAGAGAGAGACTTAAAAACCTGTTAAGATACAAAATGTCTTCAGGGTGCTCTTCTCGTAAATATTAACAAAAAAAAAAAAAAACAACCAAAACAGAGCAGGTTTACTCAATTTCCATTTACTAAACAAAAGAGACAGTTCTTTTCTAAGATGACTTCTACATAGCTTTATTAACTACAGCAAATATTCCTTACACCAGTGTAACTAGAGAAAGTCTGACCTAGAGAGAGAGTTCATGCTCTGTGTGGAAGTCATAGCAGAGTGGGGAGTCACAGCATCAGTACACACAACATACCCATATCATTTGATACAGCAGGCGAAACCTCCCACAAAATTCATGGACAAATAATTTTCCAGTGGTAAGAGAAGGGGTCATCAGTCTCTAGACTGTCACACTCTCAGTAGAACAACAAAAGAAAGAAATCAGAGAATCTGGAGGGAGAATTAAAATGCTGTTCCAAGATCAATAGCCAGTCTTCTGGGACATTAAGAGGATTTTATACTCGTATAGCACCTTTCATCCCAAAGGAACTCAAACACCTTTCTAAACGATACACTGATCTCACATGAAGACTCCATCCATAGAAAGGAAGCAGAGAAAACCACATCCACGCAGGAGAGCAAGGGGCAGCCACAGTGCTTCAAGGAGCACAGAAGAGCACCTTTGACAGATTCGGGTCTCTGACCCAGGGTAACAAGCCTGGACCTAACTGTGTAAGCACAGACTTGTGAATCCTAGGAGAAGAGAGATGTGACTTCTCATCACTGTGGGATTGTTGAAGCAGTCATTGAAGACTGATAGTGTTCCTCCCCATGACTGAACAAGCAATATGACCCAAGCAGCATATCAGAGGCTGCTCAACACCCATGTTGACAGCACACCACTAGAATCTGAAGCAGAACAGCATCTCCAGTGCTCCTCCCTGTATTCCCATTTCCGCCTTCAGTGGACATCACGCCGAGAGTGCACTATGCTTTATAGGGAGAGGTGAATGAAGAAAAAGAGTCTTTTTGTCTGACAAAAAGGAAAAAAGTGTGAAGACAAGAGTGAAAGGAGAATGGACAAAGATTACAAGGGTGTGCAGGAAGGAAGGAGTTGACAAAAACATAGCAAAGCCACCAGAAAAGCAAAAAGAAAGTTGTGGCTTGCTTCAGTGGGAAAGAACATCAAGTCAAAACACAGTTATGAGAAGCAAATGGAAACACTCCATAGCCATTCAGAAACATTACGTAACAACAGCAGAATGGTATTGAAGCTGCAAGGGAGATACAAGGCAAATTCCTGTTGTAGGTGAAGACAAAAGGATTCTTTCTACCAGCTTAAGAACAATCAAGTAACAGTAGAATTTGGACTCCAGATGATGACACCAAATAAACCCAGGTATCTCAGTGAAAATCACCATAGTTCCCTGTCTCACTTCCATGCTTCATCTTCCACTGGTTTTCCAATGAAAAAGTTCATCAAGGACTGCAGATAAAAGTGCAGCATCACCTGCATTGGTGTATCCAGTAGAATAAAGGTACTCTTGCAGCCCTGACTCAAACTGGTCACCTGAAAAGTGTCACTGGAGACCTTGTGCAAACACAAGTTTTCAAGCAAATTCAGAAACACTCAGAGGTAAATCTACAGCAAGTATAATCTGGTGGTGTTCCACCTAGGGTAAATTGCTACATAAACATCAGATGCTTAAACCCAGTCTTAGCTGCTTGTCTGCCCGTGTCTTCTGTGTTTCCCTATCCCCTTCCCAGTCTAGGGCAGCTGAATATGGCTGTTAACTTGTCCAGGCTGGGACAGTAAGACACAAATGACAGAGGAAGATACTGTAGGTTGACCTCATTGTCAGATAAAATCCATTATGCATGATTAAAACTTAACAAAATGCAATCACATTAAAAATGACTATCATGAAGTGCACTATGATTTACTGACTAAATGAATGAGAAATTTATCTGAATAAAATAGTCCTAGCCCTACTGCATTGGCAATGCATGATAAATTGCTGATTGTGAGAAGATCATTGCTTGCTGTTGGATGACATACATACATTGATTTTTTTTCCCCAACAACACTAATTAGCATAACAGCATCTCCACATACATTACATAAAGTTTCCTCTTAGCAAGCAAAAATTATTTCAGGCCTTTAGGTCCCAAACTGCAAAGAATAAAGATGAGAAGGAAGGATTTAAAATCTGCCTCCATGTCCTTTATTATGCAGATCAAAGGTCCAACCCACTGGATCTTACTTAATCTTTAAGAGATGAGAACAATATTCAAGAAAGCATAGGCATTGTGCAACTAAGCTGTGATCACAGTGGGTTGTTTTTTGCATAGTGGTGATCTAATTTTGAGATGCCAAAAAAAGCCTTTGAGAAAAAAGAATCTAATCCTAAAGAACTAGAAAAAAACCCCCTCAACCATTTCTCCAATTTCATTAAGATGCACAAGGGGCAGACTGTGCAATCCTTACGTAAGTGCTCCCATTGACTAGGGCTGTGTAGGTGAGAAAGCGCTAAGTTGAAAAAGGCAAAACAGTCTATTAATAGGAAAATAAAAGTGGTGGAATAAGCAAGGAAAATGGAAGAGAAAGAGACCATGTGATTCTCAATTAATTGGAAATCAATCACAATAACCACATTTTTCTCTCGTTTTAAAATATGAGAGGTGATAAAAGAACACCTTAAAACAAAGCAGTGCCGTGCAGTTTAGTATCTTCTGCAGCACACGGATTTCAGACTTACTCATGAGGATCTTCCAAAGGTCCATGTTTTTTTCCAGAGCAACATGCTTCTCAAGAACATGCATAAAACAGCTCATTTACCTGCATTAGTGTTTTGGTGTTTTTGACAGAGTACACTTTACCTAGAGCAGAGGAGCAGACACCTAAGCTGCCTTTGGTGAAAGCAGCAATGCTGGCGTGCACCCAGGGGGGCACCACTCTGTGCTGGCCACCGCACAGCTGCTATTCATACAGTAGTCCCAATGCTGGGAGCTCTGCTGAGGTTACAGTCCTCACATTCCCACACTGCTTTGACTTGTGTTGCCCAGAGCCAAAGAGTACATGAAGGTTTGCAGGGTGTCTCAGAGGGAGAGCTGGTAAGCAAAATACCTCGAGATAGGTACGTGGATAATAAGCCATAAGAGGTTTGGGTTCTGATGGTCTTTACTCATCTTCCCCTGCTGAGATGTGGTGGGAAACATCCCGCTCACAGCAATGCACAGACATGTACACATGGTCCCACATACACAGTGACAGGCATGGAAGAGAGGCAGGAGGTGCAAGCAGTGCAGCTTTTACTGTAAGGCAGCAGAGCTTAGGGGCCCCACTCTTTCCACAAGCTGCTTTCTCCTGAAGGGCTGCACTGTAACCTTGTTTTTACTTCTCCCTGACCCCTAGGCAATTGCCACTGCTGTACAGTGACTAACTGGAGCTTTTTTCACTGCTTCATTAGCATTAAAATGCTATGCTGGCATCCCACGTGGTGGGCTGGCCAGCCCCAGCCAAACCAGCCTCCTTCAAGCTTCCAGTGCATTTGCAGGTGACATCCGTGTCCCTTTCAGCAGGGCCCTTAGAAATCAGCCCTCTCTTTATGTAACCAGAGTCAAGGATTTACTTTTTTTGTAGCAGTTTTTGCTCTTATCTGTGGCCTGGAAAGACTGGGGATGTAATCCCTGCACTGTCTGCAGACCAGGTGCAGAAGCTGGTAGAGTGCAAACAGAAAATTCTGCAGCAAGTGCAGTCGATGACTTCTTGAGACATGGTGCAAAATCTTCGACATCTCCAACTGAAACTCAGACCTTCATCTGTTTCAGATACACAGAATATGCAGGAGCTTGGCAAAGCCAATGGTACCTCCCAAAACCACAGAAACATTTCTTCTTGATTGTGGAGTATCAACCCCCACGTGGTAACACGAATGAAGTAAATACTGCCTCAGTGACCACATATAATTTTTACTACACATTCACATGCATTGTGTAGTTTGTGATACATGTGTTAACTATTCCAGAAGTGTCTTTAAATATTTTTGTTCTATGCATCTCTGTGAGAACAGTGAAGCTGTCTTCAAACCATGAGACCAGTTTTATACAACATGAAAGGCAAGAGAAGGTATAATTAATACAAGTTAAAAGCTCCCTTCCCCAATCACTTCAAATTGCTTTTCCATCTGTAAGAATGCAAAGGTTTGTAAGAGTAATTTACCACTGAATACTGCGAGAGATAAATCCTCAAGGTGTGGGAAACATTGCCATGTCACATGCAATTTAACAATAGGAAGCTCCTAGTTTGTTTTTGTTTTGTTTTAGCCATCTGTGATAAGAGTACACTGCGAACAGTCTTGATCTAGTGAAACTTCTTCATGGTTCAGAACATTAAACTCCTGGTTGAGATGGATTAGTGGTCAGACTGAAGGTGGACTAGCCAAATTTATCACATGGATGGTGCCATTACATTAGTGAGATTATAGCTAAGATCCCCCAATCCTCCAGTCCTTCATCTGTCACATGACTGGTTAAAAAAGCCATTTAATATGACAACAAATATTTCATACTGTTTTCATCTGTCAGAAGTATACAGATCACAGACAGCTGTGGTGTCTACAGTGATTTCCTGCACACTGTGACAGCACCAAAAACCAGTCCTGTGCTATTAAACAGATAAGAAAGGGAGTCAGAGGAAGTTGGATGAGGGTAAACTTGATCGGGGAGCTTAGAGAGAGAGAGAAGGAAAAATGGCTCATGGAGTAGCAGGGGAGAGAAAAGAAACAGGCAAACAATATAGGACAGACTTTTTTAAAGACAGAAAACCTGACCTGCTGGACTCAGAAGGAAAGAAGTGCAAACTGAAAAAGCAACTCACTGGAAAGTGCATGTTGGGCAACCTGAGTAGCTTTGCTTTCTCTAGGCAATACTATGTACAAAAATTAATTTAAAATGCAGAATTTTTTTGAGAATGGTACCTCTCAAGTCTGTAAGCAACAGTATGGCAGAAAAGGAGAAGTCATCTTCTCAGGGCAGGTCTTAAACTATTCTTTCTAGGCTGACTCTTTCAAAGTTGTTTTTGTTTTTTTTTTCCTGTTTATGGAAGATATTGTCTTTCCCTAGTTTCTCCAAATAGCATAAGGAAACAAAAGATGGCTAACGGGTATACTTGTGTTTTTTAAAAATGGAGATTTTAGCTAGCAGCAAAGAACCTGGCAAAACAGATTTTACAGAAGGATGCTAGCGTGAGCAGCCAAAGACTGAGCTTCTATAGTAAGAAACAGACTTCAATATTGCACCAGTGTGAAACAGAAGTGAAAAATAGACAGAAAAAATATTAAAACATGATTTTGTGACAGTGCTGCTGGACTTGGCTTGCTTTCTTATGAGATACTTGACCTTGTCTAGACAGCCCCCACTCTTATTGTAGAGCAAGAACTGCTAACAAGCTCCCACTGGGTGTAAATGAGGAAGCCATGTGTTTGGAAGATGTGTTGACACAGAATGAGTGGTTTCCTCCCAGTCTGTAAGATATGCTTGCAGGCTAACATGTGCAAAACGTTCCTCACACAAAAGAAGGGGCTATGCATGTACTACATGAGAGTGAAGAATGTAGGGACCAACAGACTGGTTTCTCTCCTTAGTAACTAAGTTGGCTGTCTCAGACTTAATACTAAGCTGGTGAACAATAACATAGAGAGGGCAAGTTTCCCACTGCCCATGAGGAATGAAAACTTTGCTGAGAGAGCAGAAGCCACATTCTTTAGCAAATTAGATGCACCAGCTGGATTTGGCAGAACCTCCTGAATGCAGGCCTCCAAATCCACACTTAACCACTTACTGGGACAGTCTTTCAAGCTGTATTAAGTGTTCTTACTATGGACACATACACATCACAGATATTAGGAAATCTTTCTGGGGGGAACACACGTGCAGATAACATAATTCCTCTAGGTAACACTGAGCTTGAATATCCAGCAACACTGTGAAGACCATCAGAATAAGGATCTATGTAGATAAAAGAATTCGGAAGTGCAAGGTTGAGCTGAAACATCATAGCCAACTGGGTAGCATAGATTGCTCATCAAAGAGCACTCCTTCACGCAGACACAGATAGACAGAGCCACAGAGAGCAGGTTGAGCTGGTGGCTTTGAATGAGTCGACACCGGGACCGGCACTGCAGGCTGCTCTGGGATCCAGTGACCAATCTCTCTGCCAGTGGCTCAGAAGCAGGCTGTAAGTCACACTGCTTTAGAGAAGGGATAGCAAAAGTCGTGGCAATAATGTGTCCAAAATATATGATAGCCAAAAAGGAGTAGGTACATTCGAATTTAAGAACTGTTGAGCCCCACATGTAACTCCACAAAATGCAGTGACTGCTCACAAGTTCAGAATACTCCTGAGCTAAAAGCCATGAACTGCAGTAAGAGGTGACTGAAAATATGACTCTTACTTGGTTCTAAGTTCCTGTTTGGAAAACTTATGAGTACTTACTGATGTTCTCCTTGAGCAAAAGCACTGAGCTGTATTCATGCTCCTGGGACAAACAAGCAGCCTTTTTCACTGAAATGCTACTGAGTGGGTGAAGACATTTAAGGCACACAGAGATTTGAACAGTGCAGGGGATTTTCTCTTTCTGGCAGTGCTCACTCTCCCATAAAAGATTTGTACGCTTTAGCTTCTCTCTCTGTGTCCTTCTGCCATTTTCGCACCTTGCAGAGTATCACAGTGAGACAGCTACAACTGGGGCATTTCTGATTGTTTGAGCTCTTCCTAGTGCTATCCAAAATGAACCGGTCACCATGTGTAATCTTTAATTAGCTGCAAGATCTCTGAGGTGGACACTATCTCTTCTGACATGTGGCTCCCACACCTTGCACAAAGGCAGAAATACCAAAATTTTTCTTCTCATGCAATATGTTTTTCATCAGCTTGATCAGATAGACATGATTGCATTCAGGAGCAGTTGGAAAAGACTACCACTTTATTCTCCCATCTCCCCTCCCACTCACAAAGCAACCCATTTCCCAATTACACTGGTAACTGGAAATGGGCACAGTGAGATTGGTCAGCCTCAGAAATGCAGCCTTTCTGGCCTGCTCCCTCCAAAAGCCAGTGCCTTTCCCAGTTAGCCTGCAAACAGGAAAGAGCAGCTGATGGAGGAAGCAACAAAGGAGGATGTGTGTAGCATGGGGTGCTGCCCACTCTCCTGCCCTCCAGCAAACAGCCCTCTGGAGGGAAGGCCCTCCCCCCCCCCCCCCCCCCCCCCCCCCCCCCCCCCCCCCGGCCTCCCTGTCCCTTTTCCCCACTGATGGCATCTCTTCTTCTGTTTGCCTGAGTATAGAGCCATGGGCAGGGCAAGAGTCACCTACAAGTCACAGGAAAAAAAGGAAGAATGGAGGAAAGAAAAGAGAAGCAGCTTGCTTTTAAATAGCCACAAACTATTAATAGTTAAAAATAGGCTTTTTAATTACAGGATACCCTATAACCTTTACCCCTATCAATTGATTATTTGATAAGAAACTTTGATTTCTGCAAGCTCCTTAACAGAAAGAAATCAGAGCAGAGGGAGAATGCGGGGAAAGAAATTAGGTCCTTGACAAAGCAAGCTGGGTGATCACCATAGAGAAGAAACTGTACAAACATACCTAAATGAGTTCAGCAGTAGTCATTCCATCCATCCTGCAGTAATGGGAGCACAGGGGGATGGTACTGCTTATACAAGAATAATTCTTGTTGCAAGAATATTTCTATGTGTAAAATGAATCTTTTCTTCAAATACTAATAAAAAAAAATTACAGGTTTGCTTGGAATGAAATCTTAGTTTGTCTAAGTCCCTGTTATGGGAAGGAGATGGAAAAAGACATGGAAAGTGAGTTAATTTCCAATTCAATCTCCAGTTTTCTTTACAAAGGTTGGGAAAGACAATGAGACTACACTTAAATTAGAGAATAAACTCCCAGACTACCTGGAAGATTGATTCTTCCTTCTTGCTAGGAAGAGGCTTTCCTAGCAACAGGATTTGCTAATAGTTTCTTCCCCACAGAACAGAATAGTCAAAAGACAATTTTAAATCTAATGTCAGCAAAGATGCACGAAATGACACTCAAGCTTAGAAGCACTCCTGAGGGTGGAAATGCAGCCTGAAAGGAGGCAGTCTGGTTCATCTCTTACAGTCAGAACAGCAAGTGGTAAGATCCCAGTTATCATTAATCCGAAGTGCATTGTTATATGCCTGATGAAGGATAATCATTCATTTATTTACAAATCTTCTGTTGAAATGTAGTAGGTCCAAGTACCTTCAGATCCAAAACACAACAGTAAGCTCTAGCAGAAGGCCACTGCGACATGTCCCTTGCTCACAGCAGAGGCACGTGCTGAACAACGCCATGTCTGCTGTTTCTTATGGTTGGCTGACTTGGCAGGTGTCCCCTGCAGGACTGACTGCAGTGCAGGAAATGGGTGGGCAGCTGCTTTCCCAGCAAAGTCTCCCCTCTTCCAAAATTAGTTGCAAGGCTTACTTGACTCTCCTTAGCAGCAAGACAAAGCTGACCACTGACCTTAGTGTGGGTTAGTGTGAGACCTGGAAGGTCAGGAGAAGGAAGAAGAGATCTTCCTTGTGCTTCCAAAACAGAGGCCTTCATAGCCCTAGATCTGTACTGTTCAAGCTAGTCAGGAGCTGCTGCTGATTTTGTTACTGCTGTTACCTGCAAAGTCTGGTAAATCCACGGCACACAGAAAATGCACGTGCAGCCTCCTTGTTGGCAGCAAATGAAGCGACTTCAGTATATACTGGGCAATTAATTCACTCATGTCCTCATTGGAAACAATGTCATTTGGTTTTGTCCGGTCTATTTTGTAAAGAAAATGACCACCTGACAGGTTAGAAATACAAATACAACCAGAGAGAAGCTCTCATGAAAGAGGTTGGGAGTTACACCATAAAATTAATCATCCAAATGGGCAGGAAAATAAAAGATTACACTAGAATGAGGGTAAGAAAATCCCTAGTATTACATTATCTTGCAATGCTATTGTAGGATTTATAATTTGACATGTTTTCCCTGCACTTTCATATTCTGCAGTCAAACGAGTAAGGAAGAATCAAAAGGCTTTACTTGAATAAGTAAACCTCTGTCCCAGACAGGTAAATAATAGCTGTAAACCAAGAATCTTAACAGTTTAGAAATCAGGAAGATAACTACCACCATGCCCAACATATATTATTTTTACGAGCTCATGATTTTAAAGCAATTTTGGAATTTCTGAATATTTACGACCAACAGCGTTAAGGGCTTGAGTTGACTTTTTTGAGACATTCAGACTTATATATTCATGAAATTAAATATGGAATATAGAATCGTCTAAAATTATCATCTAATTAACATTTCTGAGATACTGAGAGACAAACTGGCAAACTTGGGAATTATAGAAGGAAAACGAAAATACAAGGGCAAGTAGAGCTCTAAATGTTTATACTCCATAAAAAGGTAAAATTAAGGACAGTCATGGTCTTAGAGAAATTACGCAAGGACACATTTAAAACTCAAAAATATTTTTAAGTGCAAGCCGTGATTGAATGTGTAAGGAGATCAGATGTAGTCGTGCCAAAACACTCAAGACAAATGCTTTGTGAACTCCGGCAGCCAGCTCTGAGGCACTGAATGGTAAAGAGACAAAGCAAGGATGGAAACCTTACCCTTATAGTCTTTGCATTAAGTCTTCTCCCAAAATAAAACCAGCGAACAACAGAACCCAAGTTGTGAGCTTGAACTCACTCTGTCTGCACCAAAACATGACAGGTACCATTTTGCAATAGATGCTTTTCTGGATCCACAAAGAGTAAAAGTGACAGTGGATGACTGAGTTTACCCCTGTAGCTCCCTCATGGAGAATAAGTTGATTCGCAGAGGCGACTGCCTGGGTAGAGGAAGCAGGACTGGAAGGAGGGCTTTTCATTTTCCAGAGAACACTAGAGCACTGTTATATGAAGAAAAGGCTACGTGAATGTTCCAGTCACTATCTAGCACTGAAAGTATCAGCCTTTTCGTGCTAAATTAGTCACACTGATGCTCAGGAGGCATCTAACTAGCCCATGGAAGAGCACAGCATTGAAGTGAGCATGATATGAACATCCCAGTACATTCTGCAGTGTTATGTCACCAACTTATGATAGATCTGGTCATAAAAGCAAGTAGAAAGAACACAGTTTTACACCACCTGTATATTCATATTAAGAGACGTACAATAAAGAAGAAGAGTTAGAGATGCTCATGAGCAATAAGAAATTGATTACGGCTGGTACTGCTAAAAGCAGATGGAATGGGTCATGGGCCCGGAAAACTAAAATTGATGATGATAACTTGGATTTGGAAAAAAACACCCAAGAAAGGGTAGGACTTTATGTAAAAATATCCTGCTAAAGGCTATAGACATTTAAAAATCACAGTGCTTCATGATTGCAGTCGTAACTAATAAAACCAAAGGAGAGCTAGTTGGCAGATTATATCATCCAACTATCACGCCTCGCTAAGCACGAGGGCAAACTGCTCTTTACTTTGCAATTTAGATCATGTACGAAGAAAAGGTATGCTATCAGAGTGACTTCAAAAGAGGGAGCCTTTAATACACACTTTGTGCAGTCAGTAGTACAAACTTTCTGCTTTTAATAATAATGTAGGACAATTCCTTTAAGAAACTACTAATTTCTTCAAGAAACTACACAAGAAACAAATTGCACAACAATGTATTTTAATAACTCTTGGACAAGTGAAGTTTCTAAGAGCCACAAATATATCACTACAACCGTGATATTTAAGAAGAAAAGACTGGTTATTCTGACACACTCTCTGGCAAAGCGATGGTTTCAGTTCTCTACCAGTTATGAATCAAAGGATAAACCAGGAATACTGGACAGCATGGTTTCAAGAAAGTGGGTTTCAAAAACATCTATGATTTTCTTACGAGAAGATGATTGGTTCAGTCGAGGCATGAGAGCATGTTCATGCTCATGCTTATACTTTGATCTTGTAAGGCTTAGACTAGCAAAAAACCCTCAGTATTGCAGAAAAACATTTACCCTATGGAATGAACAAAGCATGCATGAACTTACAAATTACACACCCACAGATCACAAAAGGAGGAAATACCAGGAAACCAAAATTTGGGGTTTTGGATTATGCCATGGAGATCCGATCTTCGTCAAGTGCTCTCCAATATTTGTTTTTTGTGATTTATGTTAACATGACCTCTTTTCCAACACAATGGGCAGATGATAGAAGGGATGGTAAGAAGGCCAGGCTACTATTTACAAATTGGTTAATTGGTCAGAATCCATCGGAGCACATTTTGATCACCCATTTGTCCTTAAGAATCGGTAGCAGGCTGCTTTTGAGGGAGCAAATTTCAGATTTGTAAAAGGCAGGCACTGCATCTGTACTTCAGGGCAAACCTTTTGTGGAAAACAAGTGGTTACAAGTCAACCATAGCACAGATGGGCATTCACTACATCCCTATAGGCTGTTCAGCAAGCGATCTTTACACGCTCAGTCATTGTTTCCATTCCAGCTTATCTCCCCTAAAATCCAGTAAGAGATGTGTTTCTGACACGCTTTCACGTAGTGCATACGAATGTGCAGACTTTCTTCTTCACTTTCAGGTAGGCTTTTAGAAAAGGCCAAATCCCAGAACATCAACAATCTCTTTTTCTTGCTGTCCCAAAGATAACCTTCAAAAAGGTATAAGATCTCTTACAATTCCACTGAGAAACACACCTTTTCACTGAGAAAGGACAAAGACAATTACATTTTGGAAATGTTCTCTGGACTTAGATCTCCCTTTATCCTTCACATGCAAAACCAGACTGAGTAGATAACACATCTTGAATTTATAAGATTAAAACAAAGGACAGAAAACAGAATTTGAAGATATTCTTCTTATGGTGTCATTTCTCCTCTTCATTCATATCCCTCCAATTTCAAACAATGTAACTACTGGTTTCAATAGGAACTCTAATTGCAGCATCCTCACAATCCCATGCAGGCAAAGAGCTGCAGTCTAGTTTTATTTTTCTTACACCCACAGAGAATTCTGTTTTGTTTCGACCTCTCATTACTCTCCTTCACTCACTTGGCTCCAAACATCAAATTCTGTCTCAGCCATTCAACATCTATTCTGTTGGACTGCTTTTTTTTCTCTTACCATTACGCATACATATCGAACAGCTGGAACCAAGAAAAGGCACAATTAAGGATTCTGAAATTTTTCAAAGAAAATGTTTTCACTTTTCCCCAATTTGAATAACTTTTTGGTTTAAAGACACACACACACAAAAGTGCCTACAACAAAACCTTACACACACCTCTAAACTTAAATGGAACATTTTAGGTTAAACAAAGCTATAATTTTTCAGAGAAGAGGTTGGTTTAGACTTGCTTGCTTTTATTTCTTAAACACATAAAAATCCTAAGCAAAGCCTCTGTTGCATCATGGTGTGAAACCAATTTCTTTTATTATTACATGGGAACCAGAATAGCAGAGGAACCCTACCCCTCAACTACCTAAGAAGTTGCCAACCCTAATGAAGATCTGTACTTGATGTTTTAGCCTATGGACACAAGTAAGCAAGAATGAAAGAACCACCCAGGAAAAGCAAGATGCTGAAGGGTGATACCTGGCACATACTCACTGGTGTTAGTGCCAATCAGACTGTGTGGGACCAGTCAAAGAGTGGACCTTTCTAAATACAAGTCTGACCGAGTGGAGAAGAGTCAGGCATGAGGGAAACTCTAGTAGCAGGACAGAACCTTGCTGAAGGCAGATGGGTCAGGATCTGACCATGGTTTTAACAGTCAGTTCCACAAATGTAGTCTGAATTACCTTCAAGGGAACCTCGAACAAAACCCGACTCCAAAATCCAAACCAGTATCTGCTTTGTGGAAAAACAGACAAATACCCCATTCAGTGCTCCTTTGAAGAGAACAAGCTATATTATAAAAGAGAGGACAAGAGTACGCAGTGATGCTTTGCAAACCCAGGACATGAACCCAGAGCACCAGCACTGACACGTTAAAAAGACAATTGTCCTCCAGAAAACATTTGCAAGGTTCCAGATAGATTGAAAATATTATGTACGTCTCTAGAAAAATTCTGCTTATTAACAGCAGAAGGTCTTTAGGCCCAAACAGGCATGGGTTTAATTAGTGTACATAGTGCAGGTATGCACACATGCACACAACTAGCCACACTTGAATTTTATAGCAGTACATAGAAAATAAGACAAGGCATTTGTTTACTTGTCTGATGTTCCTCAAATCATCTTGTAGTTCTCAAATATGCACTTGTAGTAAGACACCTGACAGAAATACATGATCAGTGCTAACCATGAGATGCAATTGCTTGGGGTTCTTTTTCCCCTTAAATGCTATTTGCTAAATTCTCATGATTATTTCACACACACATACACTTTTACAATTCTGTATTGAAACACAAAATTACACAAAAAGTAGAAACTGTAAACTGACAGAAAGATACATTCACTTCACGTTCAGAAATATGTTTCGAACTTAAGAGTGAAATCTCCTTATTTTCCAAATATGATCTGGCAAGTCTGATCGTCCACACCCTGCAATAAGTAGTAGAATCAGATAATCTGAATCAGTCTGGATTTAACTCAACAACACCAACATATCGTTTCTGCCACCTTAGCAAAAACAATCCAATTCCACCAAACATGTCTCACAATACTAAGTTTTCCAATTTTCCACAGAAAAATACTTTTCAGGAAAGTAGAAAGGGAAAGAATGAGGAAATACATTACAGTTAGAAATCTATTATTTCAACCTTCTTCACAAAACCAAATCCCTTCAGTGTAGGCAAGTGGGTTTCATAAGCAGTAAAGGGACCTTTCTACATCTATACACAAGCAAGAAGTTCCTTATCCTGGCTAGGTCAATAAATGTGAATTGCACATATTAGATAAAGTATGGCTTTGTCTTAAGATTGTTCCTTATATGACATAGTAATGACTTAATATCTGGACTTGGTTGTGGAAGAAGCTCTAGTTGTATCCAAATAGCTAGTTTCCCTATGTTAAAAAAAAAAAAAAGGAACTGAGAGAGATTAGATATGTGAAACCTTGGCTTCCTGTTCACACTGCAGAGCTGCAGTGAGACACTAACATGAATTTCTCAGATTATGAAATAGAGGAGATGACATTAACTCTTTCACATAGGCAGTTCGTCCTTTCAACTGTTTGATGGGTCTTTCAGTTCAACAGATTTAACAAAAACAAAGAAAAGAAATTATAA
Source organism: Colius striatus (assembly GCF_028858725.1). NCBI lineage: Eukaryota > Metazoa > Chordata > Aves > Coliiformes > Coliidae > Colius > Colius striatus. The sequence continues at coordinate 32,345,123 of NC_084761.1, forward strand.
AGCATTAAGACAGTGTTAGCAATTATAAGGCATTAAGACAGAGAGAGAGTCTGCCTCTCTAGTTACAGCCTGACAAATCTGTTGCTCAGATTACAGTATGAGTTTTATGTCATTATCGCAGAATTTATCTAGATAAGTCTCCCTCAAAAAAGGGGCTTTAGACTAGCTATTTCTAATGCAATAGGCAAGCAGAATTAAAATGAAGATACAAACCTTTGAGTTGTCACCATACATCCTGAACCAAAACGAGGAGGCAGATGAACATTTCTTTTTGTTTTGCAATTAATTTTAAATAACATGGTGGGCTCTGACCTGGTAAAGCTCATACTCCTCCTATTGGTAGGTCTCCAAACTCCACAAACTGAAGAAACGTCAAATTTTGCTGTATTTCTATGTGCATTACAGTGTGAGTCACAGTTAAACCATGCTCAGAAGGAAGTACTCCTTGTAGGTGGCGTGGAAACAGCTAATTTGGTAAAAAGCTGTTACGCTAAAACTATCAACCAACAGTTCTATTAGTGTACTTCTGTATCAGAATTTCTGACATGTTTTGGTGGCACACAACTTCCGTAAAGGCATCACCGACTTTGTGAACTGATTATTAACTTTAATTCTTTAATTCTTTTTAAAAGCTTTAAAACAGCATTCAGTAAATTTATTCTTGAGCCTTTCCATGATACCAGCGTGCAGGTCTTCACAGGAACTGTGCAACTGACAGTACTCAGCTGACCTAGGAGGTGACAGGTCACTATAACCATTATTCAAATTGGTTAATTCATCCCAAAGCATTCCTCAAGCCTGGCAGCTGCCGCTCCAGAGGTTAGCATGAAATGCATGTGAGGCAGTGATGCCAAGTCACTCAAGCCAGCATGGCTTTAACTTCTTGCTGAAAGGCTCTACAGATTTACAATAAAAATACTTGAGGTTGCTGCTTGACTGCTTGAAAGTCTCAAAATAAACTGTCTCATTTCATGTATGGTACAAGCACCGCTAAAAGCATTCAGTTGTGCTTACTTCTTCCAGTGGAAACCAAAGGCCTTCAGTACAAAGAAAAAGTCCTTCCTTTGTTCTCTGAGCCAAGATGACAAATAAGTTATTTAAAGGTAGCTCAATCTCTGCCCAAAGAAGAAGGGGCCAACCACTCCATCTTTTTGTTACAATGCTAACTACACATGAAAACTAAGCCATGCAGTAGGTTTGGGATCCAAACCCATCAACTTTTACGTTATGGAAAGGAAAAAGGAAACAAATCATCCAAGGATTTGACTTCCAACCCAAAACTTCTCAGAGTGGCATTCATCAGCAGAAGCACAGGGAAAGAGCACTAGTTCAGAAAAACCAGTCATTTGACAACATTTCTAAAGCATAACAAAACATAATTTCAGTAATTTCTTAAAATAATCAAGCTCTGATACCACAGGATAAATCCAAGAAGTGTCTGCAATGACACTGCATACTCTCCGAGAAAGAGGGAAGAGGAGACCATACAAAGAGATACTAAGCCTTCATTTCAGCTTCTTTTTGGTTGTCCATGTATGGTGCACTCATGCTTACCTGACTAAGGGAAGGAAGTGTTGCATACGCCATGGGCTGATTCATCATTCCTTTCTGCTTCATGATGAGCATGCGTTTCTGTTCCTCACTCAGGTGCGCCATCTGAGCTTGCATCTGTGGCTGCTGGGACTGCTGCTGCTGGATGTATGGCATCATGGGGTTCTTGCTGGGATTTGCCATTGGTGGTGTCATCCTCTGACTCAGCTCAGCATTGAAGTGGGTCAGAGGTTTGGTGTTGCCATAAGAAAGCATATTGGGCTGTTTGCTTAAGGAGTTTGTGCCCAGGTTATTTGGCTGCTGACTGATCATATTCATGTGATTTTGAGGGAGGTAGTTATTAATTGTGGTCTTCTGTGGGTTGTTTGCCATAGGAGGCACTATTGGGTTTTGGTTGTTAAAGGCTTGGGGATACATCATTGGGCTATTTGGTTTGTCTGCACTAAAAGGTCCTCCATATGGGCTAGATGGAGGGCCCACAGGTGACCAGCTTGAGGGTTGATTTGGATGCTGCTGCTGCTGCTTCTGCTGCATGAGCTTAGCTCTTTGCTGCTGCTGGGCTGCCATTTGCTTGAGCTGTTCAGCTGGAGACAAGTCAGCGCTTGGCATATTCACAGGCCCAGGCCCTGATCCTGCCACAGTTGCTGCTGCTGGATTTATAAGATAGCCATTTCCAGACCGTGTCTGCGTCTGGCCCGGAGTGTGGGCCTGGTTGGGAGTTTGAGGTGATTGAACGACACAGTTTGCTGGTGAGCCAGCTGGGATCGGGGCTGGTGGGGCACTGGACACAGAAGCTATGCTAGAAGCTGTGGAGACATTTGAAAACGGAGGACCGGAAGAAGAAGGCCTCACCTGGGGAGACCCTAATGGGACGTGAGCAAATGGAGAATGAGACGGATCACTTTTCACACTTGCACTCTCTTGAGTCTCTGCAGCAGGCCTGGGGAATTCTGGCTCCTTCTTCTCTTCAAAGTCTTCGTTGAACAAATCTTGTATATCATCTTCTGGAACAGTGTTTGCTAGTTCATCTATTAGCTCCTGCCACTCTTGGTCATTCAGGTTAATGTCTGAGAAGAGTTTGTTCTGATTTGAAAGAGATGTTTCAGAAGTGTCTATGCAGCTGGGATCGTCCAAAGGCTCTTGCTTTAGCTCCTTGTTCTGCAAGATGTTAAAACTATCATCTAGCTCATTGCAACCATTAATGGGGAGCTTGATCTCAGAAAGCCCGCCATTTTTACCCAAGTCTTCTAGACCACTACTGTGAGTTCCACTGTTTTGCAATGGCAGGGAAGCTTTCATGTCAAGCTGATGAAGAGGAGAAACAGCAGGCAAGGGCAAATTATTGGGCAAGTTGTTGATTGCCTCGATGCCTGGTACATCCTTCCGTATGCGCTTGCTGGTTGGAGAAAAGTTCCCATCACAAACTCCATTCTGCTGTTCTCCATTGAGAGGTGAACGTGCACCTTCCAACTTCCTTTTGACTGTCTCTTGAAGCTTAAACAAAAACAAGAGAAAAATAAATTAACCAGCTGCAAACGAACAAACAAAAAAGTGCTGGTGAACTTTGTGACAGATCCTACTCATCACGCTTGTTAGTGACAATAAGTTTTATAAACTTCATAGGAAGTTTCTTTTATTTCACTCTTATTCTTTGATGAATTTGAGAAGATGGTCTAACACAAAAAAAAGTTAACACCCATAAACCTCAAACCAAACCTGCTCCTAAATAGGAGAGCAGAACTGTAAAGAATGGCTGAGCTCTCCAAACTACCAGAATTTTATACAGCAAGTTAACTAATTCAACTTTTTGGTGCCTAACAGAGTGGTCAGACATAAACAGAACCTAACACGGTAAGGAGTCTTAAATTGGACCCAAAGAATAAAAAACCTAAAATTTACTATTTACTCTGAAAATTTGTTGAAAGTTCTTGAAAAACACCTGCAATACAACTGATGACCACCTGTACTGAAACATGTGTTGTTGATACTAGATTTGTTTTGAGAAAATTAATTAACAATTTCATATGATTAGCGCTCTGTTCTTAGCTACAAAACATATTGAGAATCCGTTTTAAGTGAGGGGGAAAAAAAACCCTACCCTAAAAAACAGAAAGCCCTTTGCGTTATGTTAATCAAATAATAAAAAAGGAAATACTTGTGTGCTAAGAGTGAATGTACAAGATAAATAACTAACAGAAGACAGCAAGACAAATCTCCAGAAAAGCAATTAAATTAGAATGTAAAAAAAATAATTTAAAAATAGCGTATTAATACAAGCTTTAACTTAGCTTAAAAGCATAGCAAAGCATTGTAACAACCTACAGTGTTTGGCATGGCAGGAGAGCACTAAGTCCTCTGCTTATGTACCAGGCTAAAAAAAGCATCCCTCTTCAGCTAAGGCAAAAAACAATAGTGGGGAGGGGAGGAAGCAAAGAGGTCACAGCTCCAGCAAATGCCTTCAGGACACACTTGCATCCTTGATACTAAAACAATAGAAGACAAAATACTGAAAGATTTTATCAATTTTTTAAGTATTTTTACTGGTATGAAAGTCCCGGGCACACAGCTCCCACCCCTTCCCTAACCTAAAGGTCCTCAACCTTCTTTCTTCCCACAATCCAGATACCATTTATTTCTCCCATCCCAGAGAGCTTTCAGTTCCCCTTTCATTGCATGTGTAAGACAGGCAAGCAAATCCATATCTCATCCCCCTTTCAGAGGGAGGGGTTCTGAGAAGGCTGTGCCCTTCACTTGCCCTTCATGCCTGCATGGCCGAGGCACAAGTTACTGCAGTCCCAGCTGAATGTGCCTGGGACACTAAGCTCTGCAGATATGTGACCTATGAATCCTTATGCAGACCAAGTCCTTGACTTGTACTGGATCAGAAGAGCGTTTTTTTTGTCAGAGAAAATGATTAACATGTGGCTAAGAGTCACCAGTGGGTCCCGGTTGGCATATGTCCCCAAGACTTTGCTGCCTGTTCTGCCTGCAGAAAGCCAGCACATGCCAAGCCTCCCACGGGCTGAAATTCCTTCTCAGCTTCTGTGGCAATGCACAGAGATCGACTGCTCTGTGACCACAGCCTCTGCCACACTGACCACACTGGGCTCCTCCTCTAGTGCAAGATGCCTGTGCAGCTCCCCAGAACCTATCCTTATGCTGAGTCTTTCCATATCTCTTGTTTCTGAGGGTCAGGAAGCAGCAAAGTCAGTGGTTTGCACAGAGAAGTTCCTCTCCCTGTGCTGTAGGCTGCAATGGGGGACACACCTAAGGTAATGGATGTGGCCTGGAAGGCTGTGAGCATGTTTTTGGCTTCCTCCCTGTGTGTGTGGAGTCTTCATCACTGGGCTCCCACTCCTCTCCCCTTGCCCGACCATTGCAGCTCTTGCTCCATGATCTCTGCAGATGCCCAAGGATGGGGTCCTGCAGACACAGGCAGAAGCACACACTGCACCAACACTCTCTCAACTAAAGTCCAGCACAGTCAGGTTAAATCACCCATGGGCACACCAGGCTGCGAGCATGAAGCCCCACACCAAAGGCATCACCTTTCCACCTCTCTGTGCTGCATCTCTGTACCTCTAGGGAGAGGTGCTTGCCTAGGGGTGGTAATTGCCTCATATGTGCCAGTTAACCATGATGTGGAAGGTAAATCAACATCCAGCACTGGTGTGAATAAAAAAAATCGATACCACAAGGAGGTTTATAACATGATGCTTGCTTCCACTGCTTCCTCCCCCTAAAAACCTACATTAGGCTGAATACTACAGTATGGCATTACAGCTCCCTGCTGATTTTTGAGCAGTGTAACTGGCACGTGGAAGAAGACTGCAGCTGAGCCACTGAGGTTGTATCACTGATCTTTATATAACCCGGAGATGAGGAAAGGACGGTCATAGAATAGAATAGTAGGGGTTGGAAGGGACCTTTAGAGATCATCTAGTCCAACCCCCTGCCAAAGCAGGTCCACCTAGATCAGGTCATACAGGAAGGCGTCCAGGCAAGTTTTGAAGACCTCCAGAGAAGGAGAATCCACGTCCTCTCTGATCAGCCTGTGCCAGGGCTCTGTCACCTGAACCATCAAATAGTTTTTCCTTATGTTTAAATGGAACATTTTGTGTTCCACCTTCATCCCATTACCCCTTCTCCTGTCACTAGATAAAACAGAAAAAAAGTGATGCCCCAGCCTCCTCCTGACATACACCCATTTAGATATTTGTAAATATTAATGAGATCCCCCCACGGTCTCCTCTTCTCTATACTAAACAGCCCCAGTTCCTGCAGCCTTTCCTCGTAAGAAAGATGTTCCAGTCCTCTGATTATCTTGGTGGCCCTATGCTGGACTCTCTCCAGAGGTTCCCTATCTCTCTTGAGTTTTGGAGCCCAAAAATGGACACAGGACTCCAGATGAAGCCTCACCAGGGCAGAGTAGACGGGGAGCAGAACCTCCCTTGACCTGCTGGCCACACTCTTCTTGATGCATCAGAGAATGTCATTGGCCTTCTTGGCCATGAGGGGACATTGCTGGCTCATATTTGTTCATTCATGGAAGTGTCCTGCCTCCTTTTCCTGCTTTTGTACATCGAATTGGCTGTGGTAATGGCACCACTTCACAAGTATGACAGCACAGTTGCTTCCTTTCTAAAGAGTAATGAAAGAAAGTGTGTGATCTGGCCTCAGGTGCAGGTAGTCAGTGACACAGTTGATATAATGCCTTAAAATAGCATATTTAAATGTTGTCCCTAATGGGCCATGCACACAATTTACAGCTGAAATCACCCATTTCAGCTCCAAAACTATCTCAATACAAAGTCATCCTTCCTCTTTGTCTTCCACATAAGCACAACAGTCACCACATGGCAAGTGACTCAAGACCATGCTCAATGGGCGCTCATGCTCAAAAAAAGGTCCAAAACTTGTGATGGCTTTTTGCAGCACGTTTGTTTTGGCCAAATACTGGGCTAAAGTAAGAACAATCATACCAAAGGACTTTGGCAATAGGCTCCTGGTTGTGAAGAAAAGTTCATATAAGGAAGAGATGAGAAAAAACCATAATTTATCTTAACGACAAGTCAGGGATTAGTGATAGCAATTGTCTCCCAAGAAATACAACAGAACTGACTCTGTACATTTCACAACAGTTTGAAGGTACTCCTTATCAGTACAAGTGATACACTTTCACATAATTTACTATTTTTTTTCCTGAATCCATCACCTTATTTGTACATGAATGTTTACCAAAAGAATCAAAACTATCAAGTAGCAAATAACCAGCCCCCAAAATATCAGATCTTGAAGATTTCATCGTGTGCTAAAACTTGGATGTTCCCCTGTACAAATATACAGTGACTTTAGTGAAAGTAAAAGCAGGCCTAGTATATAAATATGAATAATCACGTTTATCATGCATAACAACAAAAAGCAGCTTTAACATGGAAACTACGTATCCTCAAATATCAAACATTTAGAAATCAAGCCTTCTTGCAAATGAAAACAAAATTAAGCCTACTTTAAGTTTGAAGCTCCACATTATTCTCCTTCAGAAATTTCAGGATTTGAGGGGTTAACAGGCACTAGAAAAAAACCCAAATCTTTTTATTTTCTTTCTTTGCTCAGTGAACAACTGTAGGTAGACAGAAACATAACACGAAAGGTATATTTGAAGGCAACATGCTGGATATAACCTTTGCAGAAGGGGAAGCATTTTGGAGAGGTCTGGACCTGTAACAATAGATGCGTCTCTTCTTGTTGGGGTGCAACACAGAAATATTAATATAAAATTATTTCACTGCAATTGTTCATTTGCATGTCTTGATTTCATTCCCAATCATCATGTCAACTATTGGATGACTTGAATATCATACACTGACTCTGTATTGGCAGGATTTCCACCCTCATAGTGAAGCTCAGGCAGTGCGGGTTGGATGAGTGGACAGTGAGGTGGATCGAGAGCTGGCTGAATGACAGAGCCCAGAGGCTGGTGATCAATGGCATGAGTTGGAGGCCTGTAGCCAGTGGAGTTCCACAGGGACCGGTTCTAGGGCCAGTCTTGTTCAATATCTTCATCAACAACCTGGATGAGGGGACAGAGTGTACCCTCAGCAAGTTTCTAGAAAAGAGAAGACTATGGGGGAATCTTGTTAATATTTACAAGTATTTTAAAGTTGTCTATCAAGAGGATGGGGCAGCACATTTTTCTGTAGTGACCAATATCAGGACAAGGGGTAATGGGATGAATGTGGAACACAAAATGTTCCATTTAAACATAAGGAAAAACTATTTAACTGTTCAGGTGATGGAGCTCTGGCACAGGCTGACCAGGCAGGGTGTGCAGTCTCCTTCTCTGGAGGTTTTCAAAACCCACGTGGACACGTTCTTGTGTGACGTGATTGAGGTAGACCCACTTTGGCAGAATGATTGGACTAGATGATCTCTAGAGGTCCCTTTCAATCCCTTCCATTCTATTATTCTATGATTCTTAGACTAAAATCCCAGCACTCTCCTCCTCTCTGCAAAAACAATATCTGAAGTAAAATATCCTCATGTAAAGTATCTTTCCTCTCTTTCTAAGAAGTTGTACATCACTTGTGCATGTGATTTACAGTATGCATCACGAAGATATTAGCAGCAGCTTAGAGATTTATGTCTAGGAGCAGAAGAGTTGTGATGTATAAAATGAGAAATTAAAATATTTAAATAAAAGAAAATACTAAAATAAAATAAAACTCTTGTAATTTTTAAAAGCTCATATGCGCATACAATATTTCACTGATGGACCTGCATTTTATAGTGGGTTTCTACCCCAAAGCAGAAGAGAGTGAAGCAGGAATTGCTATGCTTTATATGCCTTTGAAGAAACTCTAGTTTCAGAGCAAGAAAAGGTCAAACTTTGTCAGTCTGACTTTTTAAATGAATCTTGATTGGGGAAGAGGCGGGGAAGACAGAGGCTGTGCACACAAACACACAGATACATGTGAATTCAAATGGTCTAACCCAATCTGTTCTGAAATTTTCATCAGAGCTGCTCAGATGTGCCACGACAAACTCAATACATAAACAAGAAAGCGTTGAGGCTGTCAGCAGGGCTTTCATCTGCGGGCTGAAGCCGCTCTGCTTCATCCCACCAGCAGCAATTCATTTTTCAAAAGAAATGAGACCGAGGTGCTGTTGTTATAGCAACAGTCAAGACACTTGCCAGCCCATCCTCCACCATTCCACTGCTTTCGGTGGGCGGCTGTTCCAGTCACCCACGGGGAATGCCCAGGGCTGTGGTGGCAGCTTTACTCTTGTCACTGCTCTTTAGAAAAAAAATAAAGGGGAGGGAGGAGGAGGTAGCTGAGCAAAAATCAAAAGTCTAGCATAGATCCACTTCCACTCAGTGGCCAGGTGATCTGTAAGCCCACAGCTAAGGAGGCTGGAGTCCCTTTCACAGGTGCTTTCATGTACCAGTTAAATAGTGGACATATTGCCTCTAACTTTCCTCTTGCTAAGGCAGCTCCAGACACTTTGATAGGAAGCAAGGGAGACAACTGCAAGAGGTCTGGCATGCTTGTTGCCCAGCTGTCCTGGGGTGCACCTGGGTTCTTAGCTGTATCTGCTGCCTTTTGGGAAAGCAGAGAAATCAGCCAAAGCCCAAAGTCCATCTTCCTTGGAGAAGATGCACGTTTACACCAAACAAGGGTTATCATATTCTCCACGCGGCTCTTCTGTGACTCTTAAAAATAAAAAATCTTTTCTATTCCTCACATTGAATCACTGTCTGGCCCACCAGCCATCCATGCTCAAATCTGTTTCAGTTCAGTTGAACTTCCTCACACTGATGAAAACATGGCACCAACTCCCAGTAACCCACATAGCAAATTGATTTTGGATCACAATTGCTCACTTAAAGCACGTGCTGCTCTTCCATGTTGGGCCTGCCTGCCCAGTTCTTGTTGGCCTGGGCAATGTTTCAAATACAGGAAATTCACATTGTAAAATCTGTTTAAAGTTGGCAAAATCTCTATCTGCCAAGCCAGACAGTAACCTGTTCAATTCTGCAGGCTCGCAGGGTAACCTCTGCCTCATAAAGGAGGTCAAACCTTTTGCCTGTTGCCCATTTTACTAAGGGTTGCTGCTGAGGACTTGCTTTTGCAGTCATTCATCAGAAGAACAAACCATCTCTCATTAGCAATAAGTAGTAAAAGGTGCTGTGAGCACCAGTTAAACCTGAAAGAGCTGAGAGTGAGGAAAACAGTCCAATTCCTTGCATTTTAGCCAGGCCAGTCAGTTGGGAATGGTTGCTCTCTCAAGCAGCGAGAGAGTACCAGTTGTCTGGATGAAAAGTGGGCCCTCACCAGAGCAGAGCTGCCTTCCCTGGCCAACTGCCATGTTCCCAGCCACCAGCAGGAACTAGATCACACTGGGAGGTCAAAGCAGAGGACAGGGAATAAGGATAAGAAAAAAGGCACTGTATTAGAGCAAAATGGCAATAGCACTGGCAAAGTCAAATCAGGCAAACACTGCAACTTTACCTGCCATCGGTCAGACGGGTAAGGATACTGATGTGCATTACAACAGCTTGAGAAAAGCAAGAACTGGCATGAGCTTTCATCAGAGCTTTGAAAGACAAATGAGTAAGAGAACAGAAGGAGATTCATTTCAGTAGAAAGTGAGGTTGCTTCTCCTATGCCTCAACTCTGCCAGATCACATGTATTTTCATCACAGACTGAAGAAGTTTACTACTCGCATTGCTCAGGTCACGTGATAAGAGGACTTCCAGCTTCGTGTGTGTTCATCAAAATAGAAGAAATAAGCATGTATATATTTACTATTTATTACACTCTTTTAAACTACTCCATTACATTGCTGCCAGAGAGACACTTTTCTACTGTAGAAATGAACACTATGGAGAATGCCTGGCTAGTGAGGGACGCAGGGGTGAAGAGCTCTCTACAAAAATTCGTGGAGAAATATGTTTAAAAAATACTAACTACGCTGCTCAAAGTGTATGCATCTAGAACAGGCTGGGGGAAAAAAGTGTGATCCTTCTAAAGCATAAATGTTTCAATTCCAGTTTGCCTTTAAAATATTTATCTTTCATAATTTCTCTCTCCCTCTATACAACCCCTACTTAAATTTTAATAAAAACTGAAAGACGTGCTTCTGAGGAGACCTGGTGTGCAGGGTCCCTGGGGAAGCTGTTAAGTAAAACACAGGCAATGGATGCAATTAATTTTCTTGTGACAAAGTTATTTGCAAGTTTAACTGGACTTTAGAGCACAAATTATTTCATGGATGAAAATGCTATCATCTTTGTCAAACAGCCTTCCCAAGTGTATGATCTTTATGGCTTTCTGCTCTTCAGATCCATCCAATTCCAACCTGCTTTAGCCCAACAGGGTCAATGCTGGCAATACAGTAACCTGATCACTTAGGGAGTGCCAGCCTTGCTCTGTGCAGAAGTTCTTAATGAAGACCTAAGAGTGCTAAGAGCCTGAGAGTTAACCTACCTAGAGTTAGCAGTGCCCACTCCTGTCTCTCACACCAGCTATGCTCCCCACAACTGTCTTCACAGACAGCAGGAACAACATTTTCAAAGTGCGTTATGAAGACTTAGTCAGGCAGCCTCTAATTGACTTGTCTGGGAGTTGTGCTGATAAATCTTGACCCTTTGAAAACATTCCCAATCTGCTTTGTATCTGGACAGGAGAGAAGCTAATGATGAAAAGCAGACACTGCAGATGATTAAAGTTGTATCTCCTGAAGAACTCAGGAAATCAAGGTAGAAAAGAAATGCAAGAACCTCTTGAGTTTTAAACTAAGCAGCAGTAAAGCAACTTATCCAGTGCTGTTGCATGTGAATCGTAGCTGCTCATTCACTACTCACTGGCTTTTTAAACTGCACATGCTACACTAGAAATGGTCTCCTGCAGAAAATCTTGTCCTAATTAATCCTTGGATGTTCACAAATCATAACAAGCTAGCGAAGTGTGCTGGTGGCATCCTGCCTATCTAGTTGAAGGGGCATTTGAGACAGGAAGGCATTCTTGTGCTCTGTAAAAGAGAATCAGCTCTCTGACACGGCCTCTGCTTCTCTTCATCATTAAGTCACCGGTGTGATATGAGCTCTGTTTACAACTTCAGAACCAACAGACTCCAATCTTGTCTAACAGCTCTAAGGGATGAAGCCCTTCTTTTGCTCAGAGCAGACAAATTCCCTCCCAGTTGCATGCAAAGTAATACCATTGTGTAATCTATGTGCATAATAAAATACTCCAGAATATTCCTGAAGAAACTCTGAAAGAGGAGTTGGAAGAGATGAGAGATGGCAGAGGCATGATGGTACTCTCCTAATGACACTGTTTCCATGGACTATGAGCTTCTATTCAAAGCCTAGCTGGATGAGTTCCTGTGTGACCTACTCTGGGAGGGAGGTTGGACTAGATGATCTTTCAAGGTCCCTTACAGCCTTTAACATTCTGTGATTCAACCATTTTTATTGCCAAAGCCTATCTAGTGTATGATCTATAGAAGATTGATAGCAGGCTGAGCTCTGAAATGGTACAGTTGTCTCCCATTCATTTCACATTCAACTCCAAATAAACACCACTTCATATTAACATGGCTACTTGTTCCACAGTTGTGTGAAGCATCATCGTTCAGTTCCACAAATCAATGTGGGGTATGTAATTTCAGGGATTCTTCCCCATGACTTAAGTTCATAATTTTTGAAGCAAAATTGTTGATAAAAATCAGAAAAGGAAAGAAATGAGGGTCAGATAGTCTATACATCATACCTGTTCAAGCCCACACATATTAGTCACCCTCTTGGAGTGACATTATCATAAATGAAATTTCCATTTGGAAATAATTTTAAGATGAGAATTAACAGATTTTCACAACTAACACATAAAGGAAGAAAAATCTTGTGAATCAACAACAAGGACAAGTTACACTGTGCTGCAAAAAAACTGTATCCCAGAGCTTGTCTCCATATACCTGCCACATCTTCCCCAGCTGGCCACTCTGCGGCTTGTCTGAGGATGTAGGTGATTTGAAGATTTCTTTGCAAGGACAAATGCTTTTAAAGAAGTGTACATTATCTAAGCAGATGTTAAACAATTACCAGTACAGTATGCCTTGCAAAGAAGACTCAAGGATAGGGGCAGAAGTGAGAGAAAAATCAATCCTTTGCATGCTAATGAATTAATACTTGTATTTTTTTTTAAAGTCATAGTTCTCATTATGCTCCTGAACCATGTCTTCTACAGAAAGGAAAAAAATAATAAACATGGGAGAGATGAGTTTGGGAGTAGAATTGTACTAGGCTATAGACCATAAAAAAAAATCCCAAACTACTAACTGAAAATTCCAAATTAGCAAAGATGTCAGAAACTTCCAAAATGGATCTGGCTTTTTCCTTCATCCAGATAGTTCTCTGATCAGCACAATCAGCTTGATCCATCTCTCGGAAAGAAGATCAATGCTAGAACTGCTTTGTTTGCCTTGCCTTTGCATATCTATTTAGAAGAATGTATGCAGCAGCAGTTCTTTAAGACTCCTGTAGAAAACCCATGGCCCAATCGTGAGAGGTGCTCATGCTCAGCACCCCATTAAGCTCACTAGGAGTTATGGGTACACTGATAATTCTTCTGCATTAAAATTTCTTCAGAGATGGACACTGAAACTGGTATAACAACTCTCTTCACATTCTTTTTTTTTTTTTTTTGCTTTCAATACAAGTTATAGCCAGCACTGTAAATCACTGAAGATCTGTGAAGACTCAAAGAGCCAAAGGATTGTAAAGGATGCCCTGGATATGTTCTGAATTATTTCAAACACGGTTTGAGAGCTATTTGCTATGGGCTAAAGATCACAGAGCATTGAATAGCAGCATTACCCTAAATATGAACAAGCAAACCATACGAACTTTATTACTTTGTTGCCTGAGTACCTTTACCTCCAGCTGACCTTGGGTCCCATAAAAGTATGCAACAACAACCGATTAAAAAGTACTGATGCAAAATAACTGATTAAAAGACCTGTCTGGTCTCTCAGATTCCAGCAATTGTCAGAATCACAAAGTCCCAAGGCTGGACCTGCTGTGTGGTGTGAACTGCAAATGTACCACTTAAGTCTACTGATGGAGTATAAAGAAGAAAAGAGATTTTAAGCAAATCAAGGTCCTGATTTAGCACGATATTTAAGCACATACTTCACCACAGCAACTTAAAATACAAAGAATGGTTCATACAGTGAATAACATCATCATACCTTCGCTCAGGTGTTACCTTCCTTATTGCATCTACAGCAGCTGTCTCCAACCCAGGATAAATCTTTCCCTTTCTCTCTTCGCTAATCTGAATATACATGCACCTTGCAGCTGAATTGCACATGTATACTGCTTCCCTAAAGGACAGATCCCCAAAAGGATGCACTTTGTTGCAATCTGGTGAATCTCTTCACTAGAAACTTGCCCAAGCAATTCATACTGTTAGCTCCTGTCTTTCATGCTCTTCCAGTGGGCAGCATGGACCGCTTCTCACAGTGTCCCCAGTAGCTCCCTCAACAGTGCAAATGCACGTTTGCTTTTTACCTTATAATGATGGTCAATGTGAGCATGAATGTAGTATGTGTCCAGTGCTGAGGAATGGGCTGTGAGACACCCAGAAAAGATGGTTGCCAGGAGCAAATGACAGCAGTAACTGCAAAATCATCTGGCCTTCCTTCTACTGATGTCTGAGTGACAAATTAAAAAAGGCATCCATGCTCAGTCTAAATGAACTATACTGACAAGTTGGTAAGGGCACACCTCAGCAGTGACCAGAGTCGTGAGAATAGATGCTCCACTGCTCTGCCCTTCTTCTAAAGCTCTTACATGAAGTTCACAGGTACTTTATCACCAGAGTATCTTACCATTGGAAAAGTGTTAGCTATTGTTAGGGAGAAACCACATCTATACTTTCTCAAGCAACTTGCTTCTAAACACACTCAGTTCTACTCAGAGCTTGTCTAAAGCAACACAGTGTCCTAGAGTGTGGCAACAGCAGCCACTCCGCAGCCAAACTCCCCACGCTGCTAGCTGCTGGAGTGGTTGAACTTGTTGCAGCAATGGCAGGAAAAGTTTTCCAAAATCCCAGAGGTATAAGGCTTTGAGATGTGTAAGGCTTCAAGGTGTATCCACACAAACTGAAAAGATGACCAGGTAGTCAGTGGTCTGCCAAATAGGTCAAAGTCACGTTTAGTTATGGCCACTTACCAGAATACTATCAAGCACTTTGTGTATTGTGAAAACAGCCCTCGAAGAGAAGGAACTGCAACTCATAATGCTACATATGTCTGTACATGCTTGCTGTGCTCACCACAGGTGGGTTGGGTTGGTTTTTTAAATTTTTCTTTTTGCTAGCAAAAAACCCACATCCCTGCACTTTCCGCATATGTGCAAATGTAGATACTTACCTGGGTTTTCATCTCAGCAATCTATGCATACTAAGCACATATTAGCAGCTAATCCAAATTAAATTTAGACTTTCAAGTCCCATTCACCAGTGAGAGTTTTTGCCTTTAACAGTGTCAAATAAACACAAGACCACAAAAAAGCACTTGCTATTGTTAGATGCCATAGGTAAGACCAAGTTCTCGGAGAACACTACAGTTCTTTCCTAAAACCCTTGGAGGTATGAAGCACAAGACATTATAGTTTGCTGATAGATAAGCCATAGAAATGCACCATAAGCCAGCTGTGCATTCATATAATGGGCTTCCACTAATCTTATTTTCCTTCTTTAAAGACTTCTCATTCCCACCTTTTCTACTTTTCTAGAAGTGATGAGCCACCTAGTACTAAGGCACTTTACATTTGTTAGTCTGGAGTTAATGTACTCTTGGGCTACTAACAGAATTAGGTGGATTTTGGTCTCAGATTAAAAACAGAGATGGGTGGAATCTAAATAGCAAAACAACCCCTATTTGTGTGTCCAAAAAATAAAAAAAGACAAACCATCACCTAATATTTAAACAGTGTTTGTCATTCAGATGCAAACATATATTACATCTCTGCATTCCACTTAAGAAAACAGAGAAGGAAGTTTCCCTAAAGCTGTATATGAAGTCAGTGGCGTGGTTAGAGTTGGACTCAAATCTCCCAAATCCTGTGCACCCTGCCAACTGGAATATAAAATACCTTCCATCTTTTCAGATCAATAGATGCTTTTGCTTCTCTTTCTTTTCTTTCTCAGGAAAAAGTAAGAGGAGTGGAGAAGCTATGATCAGGACAGAAACAGCCTGGGAACTCCTGTAGGCACCTTAAGAAAGTCGCAGGCAAGAAAAGTCTATCCATTCCAGTTTTAAGGATGCAATTCTTATGTCCCCTATACCGGGCTGAGATAAGACTGAGATAAATCATGCTCTAGGTGTGTCTTTTTCTCTTCACTGACCTTAAAGGCATCCTTGGTAACTAGCTCAAAGGCAGGCATCCACAACAGATGCCTGCATTGAGACCCTCCCAGAAGCCACCAACATTGTTTGCCCAGTCACAATTAGGGCACTAATTACATGCTACTGGTGTTGACATCTGCATCTAATAAAGATTTCTGTCTGCATAGATCAGGTTCTTTCCCCTAGTCTCATTTCCAGAGGCTTCAGTTTTGTTCCACTAAACTTTAAGAAAGAAGCTTGAAATCTTCATAGTTTGGCCTATCATTATTATATTACATTTGCTCTTGGAAAGAGTCTTACTTTCTTGTAGTGCCAAGGGAAAGGAGCTTATTCACCTCCAAGTTCTTGCTTAGTTCTTTCTTACATGCTTAATCACCTCTGGATTATTCAAAAGAGGCAATGATAAGGGGAGAAGTAGCAGGAGGGGCTATGAGTTTAAATTCCAGATAAATAGTACTGTTATAACCCTGAAGGTCTAATCAAAGCTTATAGAGACAAAGGAAAACTATTTTTAATTAGATGCATAGATAGCAGGGAAATATAGACAAGCTTTGGGGTAAGCAAGCAATTCCTTCTTAACTGCAGTAACCTTTTGTAACAACTTCAACAATGAGCAAACATGGTTAAGAAATTATGGAAATCATGCAGATACCTGGCATATAGGATTGTGTGCAAATTTGCTGCATGACAAAGCTTCCTACAGTATGAAAGTTTGTCTTTAAAGGAAATTACATGGGCAGCAGGATGAGGTTTTTCCTAGGGCTATTTACAGCACTCCTTTCTTCTAAGCTTTTCAAAACTGTCAAATGAAAACAAAAGCCTGGCAATTAGCATATTTCAGAATTACATTAAGGGCCCAGCTTTAAATTGAACAGCTGCCCAAGACTGACTTTTTTCAATGCCAGGTAGAAGACACGAGGCCAAGAACCAGTCTTGAATCTTGTGAGTCCTGGTGGCTATAGGATTTGCAGGAGACTGCAGTCTCAGTCTGTCTGAGGACAGAAGTCACTGTAATTCTTTTTATTTTGCCAAGCCCAAAGCTGTCCGTTATAACTAAACTTCAAATTCAGACCCACGGCAGTTGTATTAAAAGCATTTGACACTGCAAACATAGAGGATTTTCCTGACTCATCAGTAAAGTGCTGCCAGCCTTTTCCTCTCCCTGCTAATGAGAAAAGACTGCAATGACCGAAAGTAGAGCAGATATTTTTCCCCTCAAGTGTTCCTTGTGTCTCTGTACAGCAGCATAAATTACCTAGGGATGTTCTCTCTGTACAGGGCCTGGAAATGTTGCCAGACAGTGAGCTACTAACTGTACTGGGTGAAAGGCTTCCTTTGCTGTGGGAGGAACACAGCAGGTCACAGCACCCTTCTTGGGAACACTGTCTCTCCACATGGCCACTGTCTAGCAGAGGTGCAAACCACAAAGATTCAGACTAAACCACAGAATCACAGTGACTTGGTCTGCAGACAGCCTGTGTGCTCTAGCATTCCCAGCTTATGCTCCAACATCTGTTAGTAACACTATGCAGGCAAGAGTCATAGAATCTTATGGGTTGGAAGGGACCTTGAAAGATCATCTAGTCCAACCCCCCTGCCAGAGCAGGATCACCCAGAGTAGGTCACACAGGAACTCATCCAGGTGGGTTTTGAATGTCCCCAGAGAAGGAGACTCCGCAACTCATCTGGGCAGCCTGTTCCAGTGCTCCATCACTCTCACAGGGAAGAAATTCTTCCTTGTATTTCTTTGGAACCTCTTATGTTCCAGCTTATACCCATTGCCCCTTGTCCTTTCATTGGCCACCATCCTCACACCCACCCTTTACATATTTGTAAACATTAATGAGCTCACACCTCAGTCTCCTCCAAGCTGAAGAGCTCCAGCTCCCTCAGCCTTTCATCATAAGGGAGATGGTCCACTCCTTTCATCATCTTGGTGGCCCTGCGTTGGACTCTCTTCAGAAATTCTCTGTCCTTCTTGAACTGAGGGGCCCAGAACTGGACACAATATTCCAAATGTGGTCAGACAAGGGTAGAGTAGAGGTGGAGAAGAACCTCTCTCGACCTACTGCCCACAGCCCTTCTAATACACCCCAGAATGCCATTAGCCTTCTTAGCCACAAGGGCATATTGCTGGCTTGTGGTCATCTTGCTGTAAACCAGGTCCCTTTCCCCTACACTACTCTCTAACAGTTCATTCCCCAACCTGTACCGGTACATGGGGTTATTCTTTCCCAAATGCAAGACTACACTTGCCTTTGTTGAACATCATTGGATTTCTCCCTGCCCAACTCTCCAGCCTGTCCAAGGTCTCATTAAATGGCAGCACAGCCTTCTGGTGTGTCAGCCACTCCCCCCATCTTCGTATCATCAGCAAACTTGCTGACAGTACCCTCTGTTCCCTCATCAAGGTCATTAATGAATATATTGAACAGCACGGATCCCAGCACCAACCCCTGAGGGACTCCACTAGATACAGGTATCCAACTAGAGTCAAAGCTGCTCTCCTGCTGCTGTCCCATGAGGGGACCCCTGAAGTTCTCATATGGGTGGCAGCAGCCATCAGAGATGGCTATGACAAACAAGGGACAAGGCAGCAACAGTGGCAGCAGCTCTGTGCAGCAGTGGGAAGCTTCAGGGAGCTGTGTATGAAATGCACATCAGGCAGGTGGGAAACATTTCCATCCCACTTGTGAAGTCCCATCTATTTTGCTCTCCTGTCACTATTTCTCACATTTTTACAACTCAGATCTCACAGCCTCACACATAAGTTATGTGGCTGCAGAAGGCAAATCTAGAGCATCACCCTTCCTTCTGACAGTTACAAGGCCTCTTCTTGCTCCCGTCCTCTGTGCATATTCATCTTCTGCCATCAGCCTTTCCCCATCTATCTGTCTGCTTTTTCCCAGCTCTGCTGGTGTTTACAGGTCTTGGAAAAAGCCATGTGCAAAATTGACCTCATTAGCAGTTTCCACAAAAAGTCCGTTGGAGCTGGGTGTCCATCTCCTCCAGCAATTCTCAAACTCACAAAAAACATGAAAGGAAATGATACTTCAGGTTGCTCCAGGAATCCCAGATACTGCTGATGAGAGGTATTTGCATAACTTGCCCCTATCTGCAGTGCATGCAAGAAGTTTCTACTGCAACTGTTTCTTGGCTTTTTTTTTCACCCCACCCTTCCAGAACAAGAAGGAACCTTCTTCACTTACGTAGGGGGCTGAACTGCTTACACAGAGTCTCAGCAAGTGTTTCCTGCACCTCTGATGGCTGGAAAATTGGTAGATATGCCAGGAAAGGCTGGCTCTGTACCTGCTCTGCTTATTGACTTCTTTCTCAGAGAGAACACTGGGCTAAACACACCCCTTTCAAATGATCCAGTACAATTGTTCTTACACCCATAGTGCAGAAGAAGAGCTACTTAGAAGCTTTTCACTAAAATAAAAGAGTGCTCCCTCTACCAGTTTTTGAGAGTTCTATTTCTAAAGCATTTTGATGATTATGATTTTTTACAAAGCTGCAGCTATACAATGCAAACTCATTTCCAGTGACCCCTAAATAAAGGGGAGTCAGTGCAGCAATAACAAACTCAACCACTTGCTTAACTGCTTTTTGAACATGATTGTCAGACTGCTGTCATCCAATTAAAAGATAAATAATCATTCTTTCTCTTTTTCCCCGGTCATCCCCCACCCGCTCCTAAGAGTCCCAGCTCCAACTTAACTGTGACCTACCTATCTGATTTTGTCTTTCTAAAGATTATTGTAGCAGTTAGATATCTAAAAGGAAGAACTAGGATAACTGTCACACCAAATATGAGGAGGCACAAGCAAGCAATTTTAGCTGTTAGCTTTTCTAGAGGATCTCAATATCCTTTATAAGGAGAACTCTTCTTACTAATACCCAGGGCATACAATATAAATAAAAGACATCGTTTCATATACAGAGTGGGTATCACAGCGAAAGGCCATAGAAAGTCAAAGGCACTAAGAGCAGGAGACAAGGGAGCCTTGAGGCTGAAATCTTCAACCTGCTGAGGCTCCTGATATGAATGACAATGTCATGTACAAAAATTGGGCTTTGCTAGAGAACAGACCAGCCACATCATAGATAAAAAGTCACAGCTCTGACAGAGTCACTTAAGGAAATAGGAAATGTCATGATACTCAAAATGTATTTTCTCTGCTTCATATGCACAACAGGATCCTCTCAGAAAATGTAATCTAATTGAACTATTTAAACAATCAACTCATTAAAATCTCAAAAATAGAGAAGAATAAGTATATGATGATCCTAGATATGCAAAGAGACTAATTATGATTTTTCCCAGCTTTCCTTATTTTTCACATACGATGCTGCAACTCAAACTCCACATAAATTCTGAACAGAAGCTCACCAAATTAAGGGAAAAAAACCCAATCAACCTCCTTGATAGAACTTGGACTCCATTCTTCAGAATGATTAGTTTGGCCACTGGAGGGCTCCAATATTGTTCATAAAAGCAAAAGAAAGTTTACTAGGAAGGATAAACACATAATAAATAGCCTGGGCAATGAAGTTCTAACATTATACGCAGTCTGAACCAAGATCTACAGGCTTGCAAGCATTTAGTAAGAGTCAGAGTTAATTTAACCATTGTTTTGCTCTTGTCGCAGTTCAAGAAGAATTATTTTCTTACAGATTGGTTTATAGGTATCTCCTCAAATACAGCACCTATTAAAGTTGTTTTTGCATGCAATAGTAGAATGACTAGGTGCCCACAGAAAAGGAAAGCCCATAAGTTTCATTGGCACACATCAGTAAACATGGAAGCCCAGTAGTGCAGAGCATGAAAGTACACTCTCCGTCCCTCTCGTGACTCCAGTCTTCCCAATAAATCACGCAGCTCAGCAACCAGGGGGGAGAGTCTACTACATAAAGTCCTTGATTGTTTCTTCTTTCTTGGATAAGCCATTGTTGGGAGTTTCTTTTATTTTCTAAGAGGATTTATATATTCAGGTATAGAAAGTTGAGGAATAACTGACCCTAAAAACTAAGAGGCATTTTCCCAGTAACATGGCAGCCAACGTTTTATCAGAAAAATGTATATGGTCCTGCAGAAGCCAGTCAGGGCATTGATGGCAGCTGATAAGCTAATAATTGCAGCTTATCAGCTGTTAAGCTAATGACTGCAATGCTCCAGTAAGGGATAAAACAAAAGCTATTTCAGTATAGGGGGATGAGAAAAAGTATTCCAGACATCATTCTATCTACAAATTTACAGAAGAGAGCAAAATGCTGAAGTACACTCCACACCTCCACATCCCATGTGTCTGGTTGGGGGTGGAGCAAATTAATCCTGGGCTGAGATCCTGAATGTTGGAAGTTTCACACTGAGCCAAATTTTACAGCTGAGTTAAGCACTCCTGAAAATAAAAGAGGTTTATTAGAAATACTGAAAGATGCTGGTGGGTACTATGATAAGCCCAACTGAGCACTGTTCTTGTTTGATGAAGTGTACAGTATTGGACTACTGCACAAAACATCGTGGTTTGCTGGCACCTTGCCCTACACACTCTATTTTTTCCACTTCTTCAATGTAAAGGAAAAAAGAAAAAAACCTCAACTTGCTTAAAATATCCATGCTGCTCTCCTGTAGCCCCTTCCTCCAGCACATCACACGTTAATGCCAATCTGCTGGGAGACTGCACTTCTAACATAATGAGATATTAATGAGCTTTGCACATTTCCCCAGTCGCAAGTTCCCCCCCTACTCCCAGCTCATTTCTCACAAACCTACAGAGATGCTTTGCTTGTTTTCCTGACACTGCATTTGTGTCTCTCTCATCCTGCCCACCCTCCCCCAGAGCGAGCCCTGCTGCACCGTGCTGTTCCCCTTAAGCTGCCAGCTCTAAAGAGCACCAAATGGGCTGGCACCGTCTTGTTTCCTGGCCTAATGGATGCTTGTTTAAACACTGGAGCTGTTTGCATTGCTGCGGCTCACTGCATGTTAAACACAGTCCTCTGAAACCCTACGCCAATCCAATAAAGGTATCAGCAGTTCAGCATGGGGAGGCAATTACTATAAAGTCCCAAGTGTGCCTTCTAAGCTCAAGGAAGGAAAATTTGATCGAACAACAAAAAGCAAAATCTGATTCGGTTCAGCATCAGGTAGAGGACACAAGGTTTAACTGCAGCCAGGCCTATGGAGGGCAAGAGGAAATCAATGGAGGAGCTGGGGAGAGCAGCTACATATTGTAAAGAGGGCTTTAAGGTGGCCTGTTAGCAATGCTCCTTCCTGCCTTCACACAGCTGCCTCCCTCCTTCTTCCTTTATATACCAAGGTGTGCCGTCTCTCTCGTTTTTCTTTTTTAAGTGATATGCTGCCAATTTCTTTTCACTCTTCATCAATTCTTGAAACAATTCTTCTGGTAAAGGTCCTTCCCCTGTATAAGTCATTGTCATATCAAAAGGGAAGCGTTACATAGGAATAGCTATGACAGACCCTTGATGGCAACTGAAAAAAGATCTGGGTTTCATTGAGAGATGAAAAAAGTCCAAATCTCAGGCTAATGATAGTCAATATTTCAATGGATCAGCTCTCTACCTGGCCAAGGGCAGACAATAAAAGGTGGGAAAAGCTCTATTGCAGTTCATTTAAATCCATAGAAACAAAGCAGCTTTAAAATGTTCTACTTCCTTTACTTTTAAGTGAAAGATAAGGAGATGGGGGAGTGAGGGAATGTTTCTACTTTAATTTTTTTTAATTTTAAAAAAATTCAGTTTTCCAAGCACTTGCCATGGCCACAGCTACCCTCAGGAAGCTAGGGAAAGGGGATTTGCCACACAAGATCAGGCCAGCAAGCCAGCAGGTTTGGCATCATGCCCCTAGTCCCTAGGTGTTGGACACCTCTGGCTGCTGAGCGGGCTAAAACCTTCCTTCTCCCCTGCACACTGCAGGGAAGGGATCGTGCATATGGCTGAGAATCAGGGGATATATCTTTGAGGGGGAGCTTGGCATCCTCAGAGCCAAGTCCCCAGTCCTGTGAGTCAGGTTTGTCCTGTGGAAGGATAAAGCTGTCAGTGTACAACCAGCACTCGCCCATGCCCAGAGCTACCCATCATCGCCCCAGCCAGGGCTGGCATCTGGCTAATAGGCTTAAGGATCAAGCTGTCCCTTCAAAGCAAAGTTCTCACATGTCAGAAATCCAGTGTGATCCTAAGAAGTGCAGGCTGAAAGATAGAGGGCTGTGCCAATTAACTGATTAACGAAGGATGAATGTCATTGGGCTGCCATCACTTCTGTCTGGAGACACTGCCGTTTGCAACACTGAAACGAGGAGGAGGGCAGGAAAGCACTATCCAGTTGTAAAAAAGGGCTGTCTGGGGATGGAGATTGTTTCCTTATTTGTTTTTTACAATTTAAGAGTACAACTTGGAGGAGAGAGTAGAGTTCATCCAAATAACTCACTCTCCTGCTCACAAGTTACTCTGGGAGCTGCAAAACCCCTGTGGACTCAAAACTTGGGAGTGAATGCCTGATTGGTGCTCTGGCAGAAACTAGGGGCCTCCAACCAAGAGGGACAAACTGTTGGGAAACATCTGTTTTGTTACCAAAAAAAAAAAAAAAAACCAAAAGAGCACATTAACTTTGCTATTTTCAATTCTGTAGCAGAATACAAACAGCACTTGTTTTTGCTGCCATTCCTTGCCAGGACTGGGGGGTGGGGTGAGGATGAGCTGGAGACATTATGTCTACGTAAAGGGGGAATACTGCCATACACTGCTCTTTAGTTTCAGCTTTGAATCTGGAGATTTAATTTTCTCACCTTACAACAAGGATCTCTGCTAAGAAGACCGGGCAAAGAGTATAGTCCTCATAGGTGGAGCAATGCAACAGCCACAGCTAACTGATACCAAAACAAACAAAAACCAGGCAGTCCTGAAAACATAAGACTCAGGGATTCCTGAGAGACTCTTGTCACATTACAATTCCTTCCCCCTCTTGAAGCTGAGAAGAGCTTCTGTGAGGGCTCAAGAAACCCACTCACCTACTCACCAGTGGTAGGTGGAATGATTTCCTGAGGAGACTGGGAAAAGATGTAGCTCTCAAAATCATCAGCTGCTGCAGAATCTAGCCTTTAATTTCAACAAAGCCAAATAACAATAGCAACAACTCCCAGCCCCTGCAACTACTCAGAGAACTTTCCAAATACGACCCACTGCCATGCTGTGTTTCTGAATCTACAGACAGGGTTCTCCTGATGTTCCCAAGAAGCTGCACAATGAAATCAATAGGACTCATTAACAATAACCAGTACCCTATAAGCAGCAGCAAAATTGGGAGGAATCCTGCCAATTTTGTCCTTCTGCTGTGACTTGGGGAAGCTCTGATTGACAGAAAAGGTACATTTCCCACTTGCTTGCATTCAGTAGTGAGAGGAAGTTGCAGGCAGAGTCCTGTGGGAAGGTCCAGTCACAGCACCCCACAAGGACTATCAGCATTTGCTCTAGTCAGAGAAGGACTTGGCACTCTCAGTCACAAGAAATGGGGCTCATTTCTTTCTTCTGTCATCCTGATACACTGTTCACCCCTGAAGACCACAACAGGCATTCCTGCTTCCCGACCCCACCAACTGGTGAGCCCATGAGCTTCAAAACAAACAAGAGTTGTGCCCCCAGCTTTGAGATGCACATCGTGAAAGACAGACTAGGCTTTTAAATAACACAAAGTGTCCTGGATCTTATTTTTACTCTCCTAACACAGCAACTAGAGGATCTGCTACCCATTGTCTTCCCAAATATTGCTGGTGAACCACTAAGGAGGTATTCTGAGACTCAATGAGGGACCCAATAGTCACTTCAGCTTCTTCAAGGTCTGCCTACCCTTCAGCTCTCCTCCCACTTCAGGGATTTCCACTTGTTGCTTGTTCCTTTCAGATCAGAATCTCCTTGGACATGAAGACAGCCTTGGACCTCATCACACATGCTCTCTGACATGGACCAGCATATGCGACAAAATAGCTGTGTTGACATGGGCATTGAAGACAAACTCCCACAGAGATTTTTACTTCAGGATGAAATTATTACCAGTTTTTAAAATTCAGTTACTCGATGACATACATTACACACTTATTACTTGTTTAAAACATATTTTGCTATTTGATTTTAAATGGTACCTGTGAAGGGACTGATTGGTTTCCATCTTTGAGATCTGACTCCAGGAGACACACAAAATCCACAGAAAGGTTTAAAGCAGCAAGAATTTCCTCCTTCCCATCTGCTTTGAATAAAATGTGCTGTGATAGCATAGCTATACATTTACAGTGGAGTGGATCATTCCCAAGAATAAAACAGCCTTTTCCAGAACCCAGGCCTACACAATGAAGATAGTTTCCTATTAATCGATATAGTGGAAGAAAGAGTAATACATTGATGTCTGTAGGTCCAACATTTGTAACCTGCATAGATAAAAAATCCTGAATGTTCTTATAATTCACACTTTCAAGGGAAATAAACGGAAAAACTGACAGAGCCTACATTTGTCAGGTGAAAAAACTAGGGGGGAGGGGGAAATCCCCCAAGTGTTTCTCAAGTATAATATCATCTCATCAGATGATGCACAGGGTGACACTGAGGTAAAGGAAATGGAGAAAATGCCATTTCCTGCTTCATTTCCTCCAGGGAGGATCTGGAGCAAGGTTTCATCAGATTAGAAATCCAAACAACCACATGTAGACTAAATTATTTGTTTGCAATTTTCCAGGCCTCCAAGGGAAGTACCTGTGTATGAGCGTCAGTGGGTTAGCCCTGCTTCCGTGAAGGAACAGCAAAAAGTGGAAGAGGAGCAAGAGAAACTCGTGACGTTAAGAGTAAGGAGTGGTGGTCGTCACCTTCAATCTTGGTTTCTAGGCTCTGAGTAGGGCAAGTACAGTCTCCACTACAGAAGATGAGGTTACCGGCCTAGGAGGGGCATTGCAGGTTGTCAGTTACAGAAATAGAAAAACCCAAAACCCAACCATCCATCTTTTCCAAACCAGCTCAAATATTAAGGACCCTTCAATTACACATATAAAGGAGTCAGGTTTTGATAAACACCACGTAACTGATCTCTAAACATCAGATCATTGCACATACAGGAAATGGAAAAATGGAAAGACATTTTTGGAAATGTTTTCTGTTCCTGCCAGTTCACATCAATAATCACTGCCTTGAAATTGGCGATGTTAGACTGGCATTTACCATCACCAACCACACAAATCTACCACACTAAACACTGCGCAAAAATGGCAAAACAATCATCAGTTGCACTTAATTTCAAACAAGGTATCTAATAGGAATGTTGTTATATGCCCAAACATTAATAAACTTACATGAGAAGCTGCTGACTACATTTGTCTTGGTTAGGCTCTTTAATCAGTCAGAAGGATGCAGGCAAATCAGATGCTGCTCATATTGGAAAGCATTTCGCAGAGCACTCCCATAGGGGTGGCCCAGAGGACAGAATTTGGAAAGTGCACAAATGACTGAGGGGCTTCTGTGTCAATACAAGGGAGGCTAGGTCATTTTCTAACAGCTGAAAATATCCCCATTATTGGTTGCCATGTCCCATACTGGAACCTTTTGTGCTGCACCTTAACCATCTCCGAAGATCCTCACGACTTACAGTACAGTGTTTAACACAAACTGAAAACTGCGCTAAGTTTACTTTAAAATTCCTCATTGAATTCTTACTGAAGTTAGCCTTGTCAGTCAGGCCCTTAAGTATCAGGTGCCTCTGGGACAGCTTTGTCAGCTGTTTCAAACCAAGAGGCCTTTGCTTCTCTAGCAGTTATCAGCCTCATTTCCAAATAGGATCCTGGTACTTCCCCAAATAAAAGTGTGGATGTCAGAGCCAAAGAGTTTCACTTGCAGTGATAGTAAGGCCAGTCTGCGGCATTAGTATTGGATCTGGCCTGGAAGGTGGTTTTTCTTGGTGCCTACATCAGCAGGGCAAACAAATTACAGTTTTCAGCATATTCCTGGCATCTTGAGCACTGACAGTTGACTGAAAGGAGTGAAAATTATGAAAAGAATTGTGGTTGATCAGAGCACCAGGCATTCTTCTACCACTAAATGGAACAATTGTCTTCTTTAACCTCAGACACCAGGATTTTTCAATCCTACAATGTAGATTTAAGGTCATCTAGCAGCACATATTTTCTCTTTTCTCTATGGCATGTTTAGATAACCAAAGAAATGGTTATTAATGTTGAACATGGTATCCATAGTACTAAACTGCTTGGACTAAGCAATTCCGCTAACTAGCAATAGTAATTTCTGAGGGATCAAAACTCAGATGCCAACCTGGAACTCAGACCTCAAAGAAAGTTTTCAGGGGCCATGCTATTCACAGATTACTAACATTGATGTCTCACAGGAAACAACCTGCTCCCCATTGTTGCCCAGAGAACTTCAGCTTGTTCTTCCTCAGACACACCTCCCAGGGTGCTCTTTTTATATAGAAAACACAATCACATACCTCTTTGCTCATAACAGCCTCTTCCCTCCCTCTGTGCACAGTGAAACACATGGATCTCTGAGAAAGTTCACTACAAATTTCAGATTTCTGCTAGTTATTCAATTTGCACCTGTGCAGCTTTACTTTTGCCTTCCATCTGTTCTGCACAAGGAAATATTGTTGAAAGCTTCAAGAAAACAAACAAACAGAATAATCCAGACAAATTTAATGCTCATCTCGGCACTCCTGTATTAGTAACCAGGTTGATAGTTCTGCCTAAGGAAGTGACAAGTTTTGTATTGTATGTATGTGTTGGCTGTCATTCTCCTTCGGAAGCAAGCACACAGATTCTAGCAGCAGCAGTGCTGTACAGATTGAAAGCAATGGTATAAATCTGTTCAAGGCCTTCCCTGGAAGCTCTTCCAATAAAAGTCGAGGGATTATTTCTTTTGCAATTTGAACAAGTGATCGCTCTGAACCAGAACTCTCCAAATTGAAATATTTCTGTGCTGAATATAATTCTAGATTCTGATCTATGCTTCACATAAATCCTCTACCTTGGTAACAGCTGCAAATCAAACCAAGACAGACATCATGGGTAGGCCAAGCAGGCGGCCTTTTGGGCTGCTTGATTTTGTCAATTAATTCCTACGGCAGCTCCTGCCTATTCATTCCTTGCTGGCTAGAGCAGCCTCAGGAAGTTGGCAGATTTTGCAAATATCACGCAGTGGTGAAGACTCGGATCCATCAGGAGCCAGTTGTCTTGTGTCAGCTGTGACCACAACCCAGCTGTGAATGCCACAAAATTAGAGAAAACTTGAGTTGTACTTTGTAGATAGCACCCTGCCCCCATTTTGATTACTTGGTCTTCTGGGACTTTGTCTTCATTCTGGTTTACAAAGCATCCCCAGCTGGTGGGCTGACACAAAGAGAGCCAGCAGCAAAGGAGCCTGCTATTGTCTTAGTCACAAAAGTCTCCTCAGAAGAGTAAGTGACAGGAGGGAAGAGGAAATCCCATGCAGCAAAAGTACACAAAGACTGTGCTGGTGCTAGCTCTCCTTCTCTAGCTCCTATTGATGTTCATTTCTGAAATGTGTCAGAAATAACAGAAGCATCACCCAGCACTGATTTTCAGAAGAGAGGAAAAGGGGAATGCCCTTTCCTACTCTCCTCCATTTAGCTGGCGAGGCCAGTCCCCAGACAGCCCCTTGCATGCTGGTTCTTCTGCAGCTGAGGCTCTGCTGCGGAGGCAGTGTCTGGGATCAGAAGAGTCAATATTCTACACTGCTGTGATTATGTTTGTTGGGCCTTTGGTCAGCTACTGGTGGTTTGCCCGGTCATCTGTCCTACCCTCCTTGATGTTTACAGGCTGGGCAGACTGTGCCTGCTAAATACTCATCTGAACTAGTAGGCTCAATCAAACTTTGGGTCTGATAAACATATTATAGTAAAAGGCAGTTCTCGACCTTTCATATCTCTCTGCTTACTGAGGTCCATCCTGGGTGTGCTGTGAAACCAGAGCCTTCCTGTTAGTAGATAAGGGTCTAGGGAGAGAAGGCTATAGAACTGACTTGCAACTGTCAAGATTTTGGTCTCTGAGGGAAAGACTTATACCCTAAATGGACTGAAGTTTCCAACACTATCACTGACAGGAGGAAGGATGCAGACAGAATATCATTCACCCTAGTGCTTTCCCTCTCCTTCTTTCCACTCATTTACACTTCTCCAGGCAGCCAGAGGACAGAAGGTCTGAAGGTAGCTATTTTCTACTTGGCCATTCCTGTCACACTAGCCTCTGAGGTGCTAGCAGTAACCTTGCAATGAAGTAGCAATACATTCAAGAGACAATGAATACCATCAATGTAGCTTTCCCTGAAGCAACATACTGGCACCAGGACTAGGAGCATTCTAGGAGTTGTTTCTTTCAGGAAAAAAAATAAAACAAAAAAACCCCAAGACAAACAAACAAACAAAAACCACAACAACAAAATTACAGCATTCTCACTTAAAACTACCATTTATGCAAAGATGCTACAGAAACATTTAAAGAAGGGTACATGAAAAGGGATGGAGAGAGATCAACAGTAGACAAAAATGTTCTGTTTATGAAACCCTCTGTCTGCTCAGTCTGCCTCAAAAAGTCACTATATCTGAGCATCAACCAGCCCAGTTCATAAAGAAAGTGCCTTCATTCAAATAGAACAATGTTTAGCAAAGAAATTCTCTGCTTTGCCATTTACTTAATGTCCTGGGCAAGGTATCAGTCAAAATATTTGCTCTAGGAAGGTATAGGAAATCATCCATTTCAGTCCCTTCTCTTCCAGAAGCTTTGGTCCTCTGTGAAGAGCTTTTTCTCTACACAGCACGCAGAAAGACAAGACACTCAGTCACCTTATTTCCTATCCAAATATTCTACTAATCCTTACTAGTTTATTATTTTGACTCATAACAATCAGATTGTTATGTAATTCTTAATTGCAGCAAGAATTGTCTAGAGACTAATGCTTAGATGTCACTGACAGAAAAGAGTTCTTTTAATGTCTTAGATTATGTTTAAAGAAAGATAAATACACTGTTCTAGGCAAAATATTCATTATACTTTCCCAGATGATGCCACTTTTGTTCTGGCATATTGTCAATAAAGCAAAAACAAGATTATAAAGGTCTTTGCTATGTTTTTACATTGTCTTAGAATAGGTAAATGCAGAATTAGAACATCAATATTTGGACCATAATTAATAACATTCAGTTCAACAAATTCTTTCCTTCACTGTGAGAAGTACTCTTTTAGCCAACAGTTCAAGATCCCTGGGAAAGCAGGGACAAGTGAGGTTTATTTGTTCAACTTTCAAATAGCAATGCTACTCAAGCAAGTTTCTGGAAACAGAGGGACCTGCAGTGTTTCAGAAAATGAGGGAGCTTTTCATCCTTTATATAAGAAATGAGCACCCTTCTCAGGGGAGGGCTGCCATGGTACTGTTAAAGCCAAGAAACACAGCACATAAGCAAAATACCACTTCATGTCTTGCGTTACTTTACCCACCCCCAGTCATCAGGGTTATTTATTATTCTAGCAGTAATTTTCTAGTAGGATGCTGGAATGTCTTTGAACATGGTCCTGTCTAAATTAAAAAGGTTTTCAATTATTATTATTTCCAACTAGAGTCTCTCTCTGTTGGGATTTTGCAAATGCCACTTGTGTACATTTCTGCTCATAAGGTGAGCAGTCTCAATAGAATCCTTGCACCATGCTAACAGGAAAAATTTGTGAGAGTCCCGTGGGGGTAGGAAAACAGTTTACCTTAGATACATGAATTTATATTGTTACATTATAAAAGCTTTGCAGAAAAGAGAATTTCTACCAGGTGTCAGGCTATGGTACTGCATAATCTATCATCAAATCTCAAAGACATCTGGCCAATTATTTTATTTCCCTTTTAAAAACCAAGAGTGGGGAAATAAAAGCAAATGTAACATTTACATTACTGTTTGTGAAACTGAAAATAACGTTTCTTCCAGCATACAGTGTCATATTTACTTTTTAGTGTAACATGTTGATAAATTAAATATTTTGCAGAAAACTTCTCCACTGCCATTAAAAAATGTTGGGTTTTTTCTCCTCCACTTTATGACAGCCTCAATCAATATATACATATTAAAAAAAAGAGTGCAGACGCTGCTCATTTTGAATTATTTTATTTCTTCAAGGAACCTTTGCGTAGGTGCAGATTGAATGTGGACTCTCAAGTTCTTTTGTTTGACCAGCTAACAAAGCATACCTTAGCTCTGCTTTACTTCCCCCATCCAGCACAGATGTGCACCTTTGCACAGCAAAGCACGCTGGCTGCTGGCCCAGCGCTCTCTGCCGCAGTACACTCCAGAGCACCACTTGGGAATTGCCCCCTTACTGTCTCAAATGCCACCCCAGCATGCTCACAGAAGAAACTTGTGCACTTCTATTCTTTAGTTTCAAAGAAAACCCTCTGAAATCTGACCTTCCATGCATGGCCACATGCCTCCCCACATTGCTGATTCTACAGGGTTCATGTGCTTGGCTTCTGCATGTCTTGCTGCTTCAGTATGAAATGACCCTTGAAATCAAGTGAGATGCTTTCAGGAGGTAACGCTCCTCTCTATATAGGTGCTTGAGGACTTCACAGACAGCTAACTACATAGAGATACCAAGGGCTCAGATTTTCAAGACTTTAAGACCAAGAGAAGCACCCAACATCTGATTGGTGCAAAAAACTGAAACCCTCCCCTGCAGCAGAGTGTCTACAGCAATTCATGTTTCTCAGAGTAACTTTAATAGGAACTCAGTCCTGCACTACATTTGAGAACTTTCTGAAAGGTGCCAGTTGTCCTTCATAGCTATGAATGTAATTTAGGCTGTAATGCTCACCCTCAACAACATTCAGGATACATAAGTTGCACCACCTGAATAAGAAACATGTGTCTTCCACCCCAGCACTGTTTTGGGAGAGGTCAAGCTTTTACACAGCTTAAACTAAAACTCCACACTAGTGATTCCCATAACAATTTACGTCTGTACTGGTTTTTCCTGGGCCAGGTTTTTTTGGTAGTGGGCAGGGCTACAGGGGTGGCTTCTTTAAACAAAGCTCTAACAGAAGCTTCCCTTGTAGCTCACAGGGTTAAGGCCTGTCAATTCTAGGATGGACCCCGCACCTGATCCAGGCCTGGCCAAAAAACACTGGAGGTAATGCCTCTGTGAGTAAAGTATTTGAGAAGAAGTTGCTGCACAGTTGCTAAACTGCAGCAGCAACAGGGAGTAAGAATGTGAAAACATCTCTACAGACACCAAGGTCAGTGGAGAAGGAGAGGGAGGAGGGTGCTTAGGCCCTCGAAGAAGGACTCCCCTGTGATCTGTGGTGAGGACCATGGTGAAGCGAGTTGTCCCCCTGCAGTCCATGGAGGACCACCAGAAAGCAGAGATACACTCGCAGCCCATGGAGGATGCCATGCTGGAGCAGATGGATGCCTGAAGGAGGCTGTGACTCTGTGAGAAGCTCACACTTGAGCAAGTTCCTGGTAGGACCTGGTAGCCCATGGTGAGAGAGGAGCCCACACCAGGACAGGTTTGCTATCAGGACTTGGAATCCTGTGAGGGACTAAGGCTGGAGCAGTCAGTACCTGAGGGCATGTTCTGGTGAATGACCCACGTTGGGGCAGGGTGTGAGGAGCTGCCCCCATAGGAGGCCCCATGCTGGAGCAGTTTATGAGGAACTGCAGCCCATGGGAAGGCCCCATGCTGGAAACATTCATGAGGGACTGTGTCCCATGGGAGGGACTCCACAGTGTATCAGTGGGAAGTGTGAGGAAGCCTCCCCCTAAGAAGCAGCAGCGGCAAAGTCCATCTGTAATGAACTGATCACAACCCCCATCCCCTTCACCACTGGGGGGAAAGGAAGGAGAGTCCTGGGAAGAGGGAGGGGTGGGGGGGAGATGTTTTAAGATTCAGTTTTATTTCTCATCTCCCTGTTCTTATTGTTCCTTTAATAAATCAAACCTTTTTCTACCCAAGTTGAGTCTGTTTTGCCCATGACACTAATTGCTGAGTCATCTCTCCATCCTTATCTCAACTCACAAAACACTTGTTATATTTCTCTCTCTCTCCTGTTCAGTTTATGAAGGGAAGTGATATGATGATGTGGTGGACACCTGGCTAAACCACCACAACATTATATGCACACAGAGTGCAAGGGGATGGACAACAGCTCTGCTCCATGAGAGAAAGAGGCTTTAAGAAAAACACACACACACATCCCACTCAGCCCTCACTCCTCGCAAGTTTTCCATGTTTCCTGATTTCTAAACATTTCAGCCTTAAGATGCTTTGCTGTTCAGGTACAATGCACACACATCACAAACTCTCTATGACCACACCTCAGGTGCAACAGCTCTGCTATGCTCTGGAGCAGAGTGTGCCAGCCTCTGCAAACCACATCCCGGTTGAACAATACAGACACAAATCTCCTTCCATCTTGGCAATTATTGTAAAGAGCTAGCAATTACCTCTTAAGGCAAGAAGGCTGAATCACATGTACTTTTTCATTGTTGTTTGGATGTAAAACTTGCTAACTTACCTGTTCTACTTTTCTATTGCAATCCTCTAGAAGTTACCCAATCATAAACACAGCAGCAAAACAGGTTCTATATTAAAATCTTAACAGATAATTTGGGATGTGATAGAAAAGTGAATTGCAAGTTACAGGAAGAAAAAAAAAAAATCCAACAGAACAGCAACCAGCTATTCCTTCCTCCTGACATTGATTCATTTCAGCTGGTGAGAAGTTATGAGCTGGGAACTGCACAACTACTATCACTGGTTTTGTCAGAGAATCCTTCTCAAGTTTCACCGAACCCGTTTCAACTCCTGCTGCTGTTACAAAAGCATCATAAAAATAGCAGCAAAACTGTGCTTTTTGAAGCAAGCAGCGCAGAAAAATATTCTTCACAAGAGCAAAGTTTGCAGCATGCTGTAATTAAGCTCACATCCTGACAGCGGGAGCATGAAGTTTTATTCTAAATATAGCAGAAGTCTCTCCAATGTACAACCCTCTTTTTAACGCAAGATTTACAAAATTAGTCATTATATGCCAGCACCCTCCTAGGAATTCTTTAAAAAATATTTTGGGTTTTAATGCAGGGATCTTTACAGCAGGGATTCAGTATAATCTCTAGTGTCAAATAATTTTGGTTTGTTTACTTATTGCCTACACAGTCCCTGGAGTAGGGCAGGCACTATGCACAGGCAGGAAGATGCAGCCTCTGCCAGGCCTCACGGCTGGAGCAGGCAGCAGCACATACAGAACACAAAGGGTAGACAAATCCCTTGACTTTTCCCCTAATATCGATCTTTTTTTCCCCGCTTCCAGCACCTGTTTCTCATGGCATTTTACCTTGAGCTGGCAAGGCAATAAAGACTCCATTAGCTTTGGGTCGTCTTTGTTTAATTCAGTCTAAAGTGGAGATTTAAGCCAGCTCGGGCTAGCTCATACTAAAACTGCAGCTTGGCCAGCTCTCATGAATGAGACCACACTGAGTTTAAACTGAGTTTAGAACCCATGTTCTTGAATAGATGTTCTTAAAGTAGGTCAGGTCCAAATCCTTATCGCAACTGCATCAGCTGAAGGCAGGATTATTAATAACTTTCATCAAGAAACTGTTCTGTAACTCCAGAGAAATGAGATTCTGGCCTGTGTTTTATCTTTGTGTTTCTGGTTCCAGTTGTAGGCTTTATCTGCATATGCACCACCTTTGCAATGGAAAAGGAAGAGAATGGAAGGCCTTGGGGTCACCTTCCATGGCAGTGCCCACGTTGTGGGAGCTTCTCTTGGGTGGGTAAGTGGGCTGGCTCCTGGAAAGAGCCTCTGGAGAGGTGGACTTGGCCCTGAGGTAGCATTATCATCAGGCAGGACAAGCATTTCTGAAAAGGTGTGCACTACAAATGCTTCAATAGCTCCAAAGCATCTGGCTAAACTCCTATAAATGTAGCAACAGGCTCCCAGCAAAATCCATTTTTGATTGAGTTCAGCCTACTCCCTCCCCACACTCTGTACACTGAGCCCAGCTGCTGGCAACATGTGGCTCAAAGCTGGGCTCTAGGGGTTGTATCCCGTTTCACTAACTGCTGCTGCAGCACAGAGGCGAATTTAGTAGAAGCAGAATCCAGCTCCTCAGCTCCACGTCTGCCACGCAACCAACAGGAAAGCGGCAAGAACATGGGGATACCCTGGTGATAAGAGCAAGTACCAATACATGTGGGTACTCAAAAGAGAAGCCTTGTTCCCCAGTCTACACTGCCCTGGATGAGTCCGACACTGTACCTTTTTCTGCCCTCTCCTGCCCAGCTTCCAATCTGTGTAAAATGCAAGCCTGCTGCAGTGCATGGTATTTAATACCAATCAGCACACAGCGCAGTTTCTATATCATTCATCTTTCTGAAGGTGAGCGTGGCAATAATGACACAGAAGAACAGACCTCTGAGGCCCCCTTTGATCCTCAGGCTGTCTCAGGCACAATGAAATTATCTGACTAAAAACCCGGGATCCTGCATGCCTATGGCTGCTGTTCTGCTTGGAAGTCTTGATATTTCTCCTGTTTTGAACAGTATATTTGACACAGAACAAACCTCTCTCCTACTGCACACACCAAAGCTCACACAGAAAAAGCAAGCAATGTCATAGCCTGTCTCAATTCCCTTTAAAGAAGAAAATTCCAACCTCTGTATTTTGTAAGAGGCTCCAGACTATATCTGGAAGTTGTGAACATGTAACAGTGAGCAAATCCACCATTTACCCAAGGCTGTTTTCCTTGTGGTTTTTTTTCAGTAGCATACATGCATGCCTTCAGTGTTTACTGTCAGCAATTTTCAACATGCTGACACAGCTAAAAGTGACCACAAAGCCAATACAAGCAGGCAATGAGAAGAAATAGGAGTAGAAATGTCAGGAGATGCAGGCTCAAACTTTGCACTTTCGCAGCAGTAACTACCAAGGTAACCCGCTATCACAGGAAAGAACGTGATTAGCACAACCTGTAGCAGCCTCACCTTTTTCCTCCTCTTTCATTAGCCAATAGAGCTTTGTTCCCAATGTTGCTATTTTTGTGGCTGACGCACACAAAGAGCGAAGGAGAGCGCCTTTAACACTACACGTGTTGTATTTCTTTCCCTGCTATTGGCTCGTTCAGGGTGGCTGGGTTGTCTTTCCAGCAGCTTAATGGACTTCTCCCAAGTTTAACTCAAAGAGCAATTTTTTGTTTGTATTTGCTCATTTCTGAGCAGCAGCTGAATTTGATGGACAATACAGTGCCCGAGAACACCCTGGGAATGCGTAATAGAGACTTTAGAAACATCACCACAAAGTTTATGTCCCCAACTTGTCATGCCTTTAAGGTGCAGGAATGTAAACTCATACATGCAGATTTAAAACAACTATATCTGAATTCTAAAACACTCGATGCAAAAGCAAAAATATTAATAAACCAGGATGAGCATAAAAACCACCTCAACCTGAGATTACCTAATAACAACTCACTCCTAGTTTTACAAGCAAAACTTGTCAAGCCTTCCCCTCCGGGTTGCCCTTCTGTCTAGAATAAGCAGCTGGAACAAGCAGAACAAAGCCACGCAGGCCGTTGTTTCCTGTAGTTCACAAGCTGATGCAGAGCCATATTTTTAGAAAATGCAAAGAACCAAATAAAGATTTTCTTAGTACTCCACTGAAAAAAGCCCATCTCTGTGCAAAAGCTTTACTATAACAGTTAACTATGACTATAAGTTGCAACAACACACATGGAAAGCTGCCCATGTAGCAGAACTTACATTTCTCCTTCAGTTTAATATTTCTTCATTTTTACATTTCAGTTACAATACAGGTGACAGATGCTAAGAACTACAAATTCAGAGAAAACCTACAAACCAAGGTGTTGACTATACTTCAAAACCTTGCTCAGAATTAAATAAACTTCCCTGATTTTCCTTATTCGAGTAGTATTTCCAATGCTAATAGGCGTATCTACATCAGGGAAAAAAGTCCTGGGGTCACCATACCTAAGATTTATGTACATATCACATAGTGTTCAAATAACAAGCACTGAAAAAAGCATTGGCACCTGAACCTGTCTCTAAAGAGATAAAACCAATTACAGATTTCATCTATAAATAATGGCAACAAATGCCTAAGTGTCAGCATTTTTGCAAGACAGATCCAGCCCTTGCAGAAGAAAGAAAGTAAGGAAGAGGACAAGAGCAGCACATTCCTGTCTACAGTGGTGCCCTCACAGAGAGTACTCAGTCTCTCCTGTGTTTATTGACTGGGTTCTCCTCATCCAAAGCTCACTACTGTGTGCTTCCCTGCAAAGAGAGAGGAATAACATTTTCAGCTATGATGAAGCATTTGATGTCACAGAGCTGCTGGATGCCTGTATCGTGATGGTCATAACTTGCACAAGTAAGGAAAGAGCACAACAGTATAGATCATACCACCTCCCTGTCGTGCGAGGCTGTTTGTCAAGAATCAATAGCTTCCCCAGCCAGGGTCCAATGTCCCTGCCTACTGGATCAATTCAGAGGCATGATTTGATAGTTATGCTGTTGTGAACCTGCAAATCTCAGCAGTGATTTAAGAGCTGTGCTAAGAGCAGAGCTGTGAACTATCCTGACTGGAGGAAAGATCTGACTCTCTGGAGTGACATTCAGCCCAAGTCTTTTCCTGGGCTGTGCACAAATCACCACCACTCAGCTTACAAACACACCAGACTCAGAGTGAAACAAGGAAAGTGTGACCACCCCATGTAAACTGGACTCACACAGCCAGGCTGCATAAGCACTCACCCCATTCCAGTCCAGTTTTGGGCTGCTTCTCAGCAGGGACAGTGTGCCTGGGTAGCACACCCGTCTGCACTGGCAACACTGCTCTTTCCAGCTCTCTCTGGATCAGCTTGTGGCCTCCTTGCAGGCATTGAGTGCTCATTCATACATACAGCTTTGGGTGAAACAATGCAAACTAATTCTAGCACAGATAAAGGTAAAAAAGGGAGGCTTTTAAAATGTACCTGGGACCTGATAAAATAGACAGCAAGAAAAATGTTTGGAGGGAGAAAAAAATCAAGTTTTTTTATAGGCACTTTTCTCTTTGTAACTCAAATAAGATCCCCACCACCCTCCACAACGATTTTCTGATTTCTTAATAATTTCCTGAGATGTGCAGTTAAAAATACTAACAAGAAGCATTTTTTAGTCCAATGCAGAGGCATTTGTCAGGGCCCAATGGACAGTAATGCTCTTTAACGGCCCTGACCAGCCCCATCTGGGCCCCATGGCCCAGGATCCCATGTTAGTCCCCTGGGACCACCAACCTTTGCTAAGAAATGCCACAGCAGGGCCGGTCTCCAGCTCCTCAAAGCCCCAACTGGCCACAAGTCTATGTCCTGCATCAGCCTCAGGCCATGCCCGGGGATATATCTGATGCAAGTACATATCCACAGCTGAAAATCATGATTTTTATTAATGTTCTCTGCAATTAAGGCAGCTAGAATTATTTATGTAGCAAAATGTACCCACAAGTCCTAAAAAAAATACATTGTGAATCTTTTACTTTGCCATGAATGCAGACATTTTCTAAAGACAGAGAAAGATGAGAAATTACAGCTTTGTGGTGAGTTCCCAACACCACTTTAGGCACTGGTGTGGCAAGATATAATGAATATAGCTGCCTGTATTGCAGGTAGGGATAGGCGAGCTCTCCAGAGTACTACTTGGCTCCTGCGCCAAACGTGTCCCTGGAGAAACCAGTCCCTCTTACCTTTGACACCTGAGGCACAGTGCAACTATCCCCCTTGCCTTACAGAATCCAGAATTTGCCTCTGCCCAACAGGAGAGGCTTACACTGGTCATCTTCATGGGAACAGAGTTCACTCACCAAGAAGAAAACAAGCTTGTGAAGCTCTAGCACAGGAACAGGGACAACCCAACACTTACTTGCTTGACACAGCTCCCAGCACTAGTTAGTGCAGATGTGTCATGTGTAAAACATGGCACATTCCCTGTAACCAGGTGGACATTTTTGTCTAGTCTGTCAAAAGTGGCTCGTAGTGCTAAACCTGAGGTCCTTTCACTAGGGATCTAGGGGAGACAAGGTTGTTTTCCTTTGCACATCTGCCAGTGGCACATGTAAAATCAACCAGGATCTACTTGGTTTTGATTGATCAGCATAGCTAGAAAACCCATTTATGTTCTTTACTGCTGCCATTCCCATTCCAAATTCTAAAACTAAAAGCATGACCTAAATACCACATCAGGTGCAGCAGCGAGACGTTAACTAACTGTGGGGATTTTTGTTGCTCAGTCTCTTATCCTTTCCTAAACTGCAGTAAAAACATTCCCCCAGCCTGAAGCCAGACGGGGCAGCACAGTTATTATAACAGTCGCAAAATATAATCATTTGCATATCTGTGACTGACACCGAAGATCATTAATTAGGCATTCTGAGTATAAGTATATATGTATAAATTAGCATCTATTCATCATTTAAACTGTAATAGTTTTTTTATCTCTGAATATTAACTATGTAGGAAAATTACAAAGTTTTCTATGGAAGGGCATCCAACAAGAAATTTTATCAGGGAAAAATCTAAAGATAATTACAAAAATAATCAATATACTAGAGTGAACAGTGAAGATTGACCTCAGTAGCACCTATCACTGTTCTGTTCCATATCACTTGTTACAAGCTCTCTGCTACCTCTCAACACCAATCCACACATCTCCAACAATTCTTTATGGTAAGAGCATTTCAGGAGTATTATCTTTGAATTTAAAAAGCCATGTAAAAATCTCCAGGCTTTCACAGATCACACATACAAGCAATCTCTACATCTAGATCTTCTACGTTAAAGACAGTATAGACTGAGAGCAGAACTTTTAACTACACCTCTAACTAACTTTAGTAGAGTTCCTAAAGACACACACCTTGCACCTGTTCTTACTGAGGTAAACAGAAGGAAACGGAGAGTTCTAGATTATTTTTTTCTTTAAAGCTAGATGTAACCTTTTTGCCAGGAAGTATGAGGCACTTTGAAGACTTTACTTTTGCAAATGAAAGAAGTCTGGTGACTTTGTGCGATGACAATTTGGAAAATTACCAAAGCTCACAGCCCTTGAACAGAAGTAAACAAGGTGGGAATGCTGGAAAAATGATAGGCAAGACAGAAACTAATGAAGATATAATTGCCAATAACGATATTAGCAAAGTTTGCTTGGAGCTACAAAATGCACAAAGGGTAGATAAAAAAAGATGAAAAGGAGGTCCTCAGGTAGTGTAAGTGGAAGCAGCTGCTTTGCTATGCTGATTTACCCTTTCCAAGCATCTGGCCTGTAGTTTTAAATAATACACCCATGCCTACAGTCAGCCAGTGAAATGGAGACCCAACAGAAACAGCGTCCTCCAAAGGGCAGATATTTATCTAGTAGAGAATGCAGATGAACTTTTTAACACAGAATTTCTTAACTGGCTACCTATATGTGACAAAACTAGTAAGACACGGAAAATGAAAAGCACTGTAGTAAAAGAGCAAAGTGTAAACCCTCTGTTTTCTTATGTTACTTTTCCCCCTCAAGAAACAGGGAATACTGGATGTTTCCTGGAAATCAAAGCTGTTGCTTTTATGTGCAATGGCTTGGCAGCTGCTGTCCCAGCATCTTCTGCACTGGTAGAGATGCAAAGTCCATAACCACACTATACAATTTATATCCCTGTGATATCACCGAAAATGATACAACTGTGTGACTAATACCTAAGTTATTCCAGTTGGATAGTAAAATCAAGTATCTGGGAAAGAAAGAAAAAAAAAAAGAAAGTCTAATTAAAAAAAAAAAAGTGTAGGTTTTCTGTGACTCAAGTTTTCTGAATTTAGATTATGGGGTAGCAAGCACAAGGAGTGTACCCTCACAAGCCCTCCTCATCCCTCTCAGTCTTTGGCTTCATCAACATGCAAGCCCAGTGACCTTGCCCAGCACCTCTGCCTTACTCTATTATTACAATATCAGCTTTTCTGTATCTTTAAAATATCCACACATAGAATCTTTTAAAAAACTGAAAACTCATTGAAACATGTACACACACACACACACATCCAAAAGAAGCAAAACTGAGTGTTTTTTGGTCTAGATTTCTCCTCTTCCCTTAAAAAAATCCCAAACCAAAAACCAGAAAAAATTGTCTTAATTTTCTGCCTGTCTCTAAATCTGTCTATCGTACATCATCTCTGCATTGTGGGGTTGTTTTTAGCTCTCAGATTCCAGGTCTGATCTAGAGAGCTGTAGAGCACTGACAGCTCCCACTGAACACACGCACAATTGACTCCAGCTTTGCCAAAACTAAGCAGGGGGTGGGTACAACTTTCTGAAGGTCCTTCAGAACAAACAGAACTTGCAATTTCCTGCATGCCAGCTTTCAAACTCATACCTGCTTAGCAGGACCCCTAAAATTACAGGGCTCATGAGGGCAGGGAGAAGATAGGTCATAGCTACACTGCACAGTGTGTGGACAAAGCTCAAAGAGGAACA
Source organism: Colius striatus (assembly GCF_028858725.1). NCBI lineage: Eukaryota > Metazoa > Chordata > Aves > Coliiformes > Coliidae > Colius > Colius striatus. The sequence goes on from NC_084761.1 coordinate 32,386,658, forward strand.
TAGGTAAGATAACACACAGATAGGCATAGGTCACTTCTCCTGGTGTCAAGGCAAGAATTTTATCCAGCACAACTAAGAAGATCCATTACGGTAAGAGAGTCCTTTAGTGCCAAGAAGATCCAGTCACCAATCCAGACTAATGCCTGCCATGCAACAAGTCAAAGGAACCACATAACAAAACAGAAAATTCGGATAGTAGCTAAATGAAAACTGATGAGGTAAATAAGCATAACTTGGTACAGGTGGGTCTTTTCAAATGTCATGATTAAATATGAACTGGACAGGGAAGGGCAGTCTACAGGATTCAGTGCTCAAAGCAGCCTCAGATGAGGGTATGATTCCCATTTCAGTGGTTAATGAAAGAGCAAAGGCAAGTCCGTGTCAAGGCCTTGCAGATTTTATCACAAGGATCTGTTCTTCTGTGCCTAAGAAGCTGCTAATGATCTGGTTAAATGGGCGTGAATCTCTGAAGGAAGGATCCTTCAAAGAGAGAGCACAAATCTTTGATTGAGGCTTTGATGTAAATAAAGTGGCTTCAGATAGTTTGGGACAAATTCAGCTCTCAAAGCAGAACATAATTCACGCATTCATCCCAAGCTCTTATAACATCCACTGGCTATAGAAAGGGACTGATTTCTTGAAAAAGACTCTTCTGGCAAGAGGATGAGGGACAAAAGGAAAAAAAAAAGCAAAGCTCTGTCATTTACATGGAAGAAAGAGACCACCTTTGGTGTGCTAGGCCACAGCTTTTCTGATGGAAGACAATTAGACTGCCTTGGGCTTCATGCTGCTGCAGTGAGCTTCCTTCTGGAGCTTGGGACAGACATTCCTCTGGGATAAAGTAGTTGTCTCAGTGGCACACCACAGTCCAGGCCTCACTGACACCTTGTGCCTGAGGTGGACTGGTAGGAAGGGTTCACAGTAGAAAGCCTACAGTGTATCTACTGGAGAACATCATCCTGAGAAAGAAATCAGACTGAAATAAATTAAGAGGAAATCACCTACAAAGGTCCACTTTGTAGAAGAGTTACTCCAAGTCTGCAAAAAAAAAAAATTAAAATCAAACCCAAACCCCATCCAGCTTTCAAGTTTGCTTGCTAGCTTATACCAATAAGTATCCTTCCGTGAGCTGCAAAAATCTGAATTTATCATAACTCTGCTCTAGCTAAAGCAACACTAGTTATACAACTTGATCTTAATTGAAATATTTGGTGCCTGCTGATATGTTCAAACAAATTCACCAGATCTTGATTATGCGCCAGCAATTAAAGCCATTAAGTCAGTAGACAGACAGCAGGTTATTTCATTGCTATTTGACAAAGCCAGCCGTCGTTCTTTCCTCCTGTCTATGTGACAGCACTGTAATTAGCAGTAATCAAATACTATTTGTGCTAGGTGTTGTGAGTTTGCTTCCCTAGCTAGCAAGATACCTCTGCCAATTGCAGAACACAGAAATCTACCTCTGGTCAGACAATACAGAAGATACAAAGAGGAGAAGAAAACAATGAAACATGAGGAACGAAGGATGATTTCTTATTTCAGGCTGAAAGTTTGTTCTTGAAAACAAGGTTCACAATTAAGAATGTATTTTTTTTTAATATATAACTTGCAGAAATAAAAATTAAGCTAAATTACAAAAGCCCAATCAAGTAATATCGTGAAATATAATAATAATTACAATTGCATTTAGCATTTATGTATTCCCTGCTTGAGAAACACACACAACCTCTATTAGCATTAATGGGTGCTCTATTCATGCATCAAGCAGAGACTAGAGCCTAATAGTGCATTACATCTTCAAAGTGCTGTACAAACATTAACTAATTAATCCTCATAACCACCCTGTGTGGTAGGTAAGCTATATGGGAAATGTATATCTGAGCAAGCCCAAGAGCAAGACAGCACCACTCTGTGCCCTTAGACACACACCAGAAATTCATCACATTTATACTGCTACCAAATTCAAATGTATTTTACAAGAGCAAGAGAGGGAGGACCCATGGTGAGCCAAGTTCACTGAAGCTAGCAAGAAAAGAAGTAAATTACAACGCCCTTTCTCCTCCCCCCTCCCTGGGCTGTGGTGGGCTGCTCTCATTTTGAAGAGCAGGAAGTATTAATGCCCACTGCTTCTCTTTTGGATTTCTTTCACTGGGGGGAGAGAGCGCTTGAATCCTGGGAAGGAGAAAGGAAAAAATCCATGGGAGCCTCATCACTGCAGACGTCTCCTCTGTCAGTACCATCCCCTTTGATATCTTGATCTTCCTCTCTTTCTGCTACTATTCTTCCTGGCAGGCTTTCTGCCTTCAAAACCTTTCGACAAAGTCTGTATATCAAAGTTGCAACAGGACCCCAGGAAGAAGAACTCAGTCCACGATTTGGGTATTCCAATTACAGCATCTGAGTGATTTCTCTTTAAATAGTAATCTAGCAATGAATATGTTTTGTCTCTCTCTGATGAAAACGTATTGCATTCTGAACATCCATTTTGCAACAGGCCATGGGCAGGAATCTTGATGGTGTAACTTTATAAGCAGTCAACTGTTTTAATACCATGCAGAGAGGTCCTTGGGCATAGATGCTCAGATTGCATTTTAGAAAATTAAGAAGACAATATGATAGTACATCATGGGGGGGGGGGGGGGGGGGGTGCACTTGCAAAAGAAAAGGAGGGAAGAGGAGAAATATTAAATCAGAAGGGAAACATTATACTGCACCATTTCCATTGCTACTCTTGCTTTCCAAAGCTCACTCAGCCCAGTAGATGTCACAGTGAAATGGTTAAGTAGCAGGTGCTCTGGTAAACACACACAAAGATATGTGAGGTTTCCCTCCAAAGCCTCAGAAGCTGTGTCAGAGTCAAGGCCACAGCTGAAATCTCTGGTCTCTGACAAGGTGGAGTACTCCATGGGGAGAAGCCCAACTTAACCTTCCTCTGCACATGTAGTCCTAATGTCACCAGCACTTTTTCATGGCTGCTACTTGCCTGAGAAGTGACATGTGCCGTTTCTAAGCCCTAGAGCAGATGGGTGTGCAGGGAGAAGCAAGAGTAAGAACAAAACCGCACATTCAAGAAAGATGCTTTTCAAATTCTGCTTTACTACCTTCTGGTGTCATATCAAACACAAGAACAGCCGATATGAAACCAGAGACCTTTTCTTTGAAGAATGCTTAGAGTTTTGCTTAAAAGTAGCCCACATAACATAAATTATATTTCATATGCCAAATCTTCAGCTAAAGGTGGTACTCAAAACCGGTTCACCCCGATTACTTTAGCATGCAGAGTTCAGGCCTTGGATGGCGACAGGGCTCAGCTGGTGTGCTTGGTCTTTAAAGACAGAAACATACTTGAAACATTCTGTTTTCATTTGCCACAGGCTGCCTAGAAAGTTTACAGACACATATCTTAAATACATATGTACTTACTTAAATCCACAATATCAATGAAGTTGCAGCAAGGCTGTACATAAATCTTAGAAAATTAACTTTAACGTGCCCTAGACTTTCCTAATCAGTATTTCAACAAAATGTACCATGGTATGGATAGGAAACATTTGAATTTTGGCTAGAAAAAATTAAAAATGGAATTCAGCTTTCTAGGTACTGCTTTCCTGCTCATAAAAAAAAAAAATCAAGCTAAGACTTTAAAAAATCAGGTGTCGTCAGCTAGAGGCAACCAAACAAAATGAGGGTTACGGTTCTCCTTCTCTTTATTTAATGGGATTCAAAAAGTCCACAGTGGTAGCAAATGCAGCCTTTCCCCTGGATGGGTGCCCCTGCACTGACCATTTTTATATCGAGTGACAGAGCAGTGCATCTCTTAACATAAGGCAAGCACATGTCTGCAGGAGGAAACATTTTTTTGTTTTGTTTTGCATTGGAACTAACAAATTGTGTATTATTTTTATCTGGTTTTTTTTTTTCAAGGAAGAGAAAGTTTTCCCAAAATCTTATCTAGTGAAATATCAATCCATAAGCATGAAGCAGTCTCCTAGCTCTGGAAGCTTTCTTGCACACTGAAAACCCTGCTCTGAACTCTGCCCTTGCAGGTCTCAGTTTCTGTGGAAAGCACATGCCACCAGCTCTCCACTTCCCTACCCCATCCCTGACCAGGTGCCAGGACCTATCTTCCCTTTCCTGAGCAAATGGAAGCCCTGAAATAGTCCCCACATACAGCTCCTGCAACACCAACTTCACATCGCCCTGTCTTCCCAAAATGAAGGGAACTAAAGGAAATTTCTGTCATGCCTTCTCTAATCCTGTTGCTGGATATCTGTGAGAGAGAGAGAGAGAGAACAGCACAGAGAAATGCGATTGTGAGAAACCGGTCTCATTTCAAAGGAGCCCTCCCTCTCTGCTAGTAAATATTCAGCGAATGTTGTGACCATTTAATTTCTATCCTCTCTCTCCCCCTCAGTCAATAACTATATAATTTCCAGAGATGTTGAGGAAATATTCCCTGATCAGCTGAAATTTAGTGTAGACAAATGCAAGGTAATGCACATAAAAAGCAGCAGTTTCCTTATACCCACTTATGGATGTTATCTTAACTCCAACTGCTCGGGAAAATTCTTCAGCATCACTGTAGGCAGTTGAGTAAAAACACCTGCTCTGTACAGAAGGACAAAAAAGTGGCAAAAAAACAAGACAAACAGGGTAGAAGAACATGTTAACACAAAGAAAGAAAAAAAAAAGGAAAGCCATATGTAAAGCCTTTGTGCACACTCAAGCTCAATTCCTTGCTATCTCATTTCAAAAAGGATATAGGAAAACAAAAGTTACTACAGTAATGGAGAAGTTCTCATCTGAGGAAGGATTTAAAAGATTATAAATATTAAGTTTAGAGGGAAGTCAAGTCAGGACTGACATGATAAAAAGTATGTCAAATAATACAAGCTTTAAGGAAGGTCCCAGAAATGTATCTATCTCCCCTTTTTTTAAACTTTAAACAGAAGAAAACAAGGTCACAGTCATTTAATGCAAAATATATTTAAGGGGCAGTATGTTTAAAAATAATGCTTAGTGCCTTCTTGAGACAAAAATCTCATTTTTTTTCCAAAAATATATGTGTATAGATAAAATATATTTGCAGTTTTGCTACAGTTTTGGATGGGCTATCAGCCCTCCTGTTTCAACCAAAAGATAACTCTAATATCCAGGCAGGAGAAAAAATTCCTTCTTGGAGGCCTCACTATATCATCTCTCAGAACTTCCAAAGCACCTATGGAAGCTGAACAACTGGCTCCTGAAGTCTGTGGGAGTTCGGTACCCAAATCCCAGAGCGCTGTTGATCATTCTTTCATCCCTCCAAAGACACAAACACAGATCTTTGGACATCTAAAGCTACATCTTTGTGAGGCAACAGGGAAGCAATGCCTGAGCCCAGTGGGACCACACTAGCTATGGAAGTAGGAGAGCCCAGCTCAGCATAGGCTGTGTGGGCAGTGATGCTGGCTGGCAGGGCCTGCAGGGTTGGTGCCTTGGTGCAGTGTGGTGGCAGGGCAGGGGGACAAGCCTCTGCCCTGAGCCACCGTATAGCACAGGCTGTGCTCGATCACTTCAGAAAATCCTGAGCCCTTGTAAGAAACTATGAATTAAGGTATTGTTTATTGAGATTTATGTTAAGCTCAATGTAAAAGGTCAGACAACAAAAGACAGGAAAATTGCATATGCAAACAGCTGCCAGACATCACTTGTGTGTAGCTGCCTTTACATACCAATACCACCTATGCAAGCAAAAGAGATACTGCTCAAAGATAACTACAGGATGTTCTGAGGAACAAAAGAGGAAGACTCCTCAATCAACAACCACAGGAAGGCAGAAAACGACCCCCTTCACAGCAACTAAAGAATGCGCAGAGTACCTACAGTGCTTCACGGCCACGGACTAAAATGTATAAAAAAGGGACTGTTTGAACTGATCAGTACGGCAGTTGGCGGAGCGCAGACTCCCCTGTCGTCCAGCGCTGTCTTTGCTCATATTCTACTTGCTACAATTAATAAAATTATAATTGGATTATGATCCGTTGTGGTCTCAATTTATGACAATTTCTTGGTGCCGTGACTCGGATAAGGAACGGTGAGCTTCAGTCCTCCGGGGAGGCGCCCCGCGGCAATCCGCGGCCCCGCGACTGACAGCCTACCTCAACCTTACCGACGAACCTAAATTCTAGAATAATGAGCAAAGGGGAAACCGGTAAAATCCCATAAAAATTCTGTGCACGGGAGTCCGGACGAAGACGCAGGGACGCGTAAGTATATTGCGAAAATTGGTTCGCGGGTTATCCGTTCGGGCGGGATTGGGTATCCTGGATTATAACGAATGAGAGGTTCGATATACTGAACCAAGCGAGTGTGGACCTTTAAGTACTGCGTTTCCCATCTCCCGCGAGGGACTGGGCCAGGAACAAGGGGAGTGAGTGAGTGTGTGTTTGTGGATAATCCAGAAGATGGGGGCGAAGGGCAGCAAGCCTTCGACACCCATGGGAAGGGTACCTGCTGTACCTAAGAATACCTCTCTGGCATATATCTTAGATAATTGGAGATATTTCCCTGGAACCTTAGGGAAAGATAAGCAAAAAAATGATAGAATACTGTACTAAGATATGGGGAGGGAAGAAGATTTCTGAAAATGCCTTTTGGCTAGTCTGCGGGCCAGAAGAAGATTGGATAAGACAACAATTAAATCTCTGGGTTAATAATAAAAAACCCCTTAACCCGGAAGAAAGTCAATATGCGGAAGTGTGGCTAAAAAGACCGGGAGCTAGACTTTACCTCCTGCTCCCACAGCCCCTCCAAAGGTCCTCAGGGTGTCCACTCCCCCACTGGAGCTGGCAACATGCCCAGGGACCTAAAGCAAATATTAAATGGCCACTCCAAGGCCAGAATATCAATAAAGCATTTAATGAAATGCAAAAGAAAAATGAGAGCCCTACTGAGTGGTTAGAACAACTGAGGAAAGCCCTTCAGCTGTATTCCAGGGTAAATCCTGACGAAGGGCAAGCACTCCTCAAAACTCAGTTTGCAGCAAAATCATGGGAAGATATCAGAAAGAAGATTGAAAAGTTAGAAGACTGGCAAGTGAGAGGGTTGGATGAATTATTGAGGGAAGCCCAGAAAGTCTATGTAAGGCGAGAGGAGGAGAGCAGCAAGCGGCAAGTGAAAATGATGGTAGCAGCGGTCAGAGAGGATCGTAAAAGACAAACTGCTGCTGGAACGAAACAAAGGAATGTAGTAGTAAAGAAGGAACAGAGATGTTGTTTTTATTGTGGAAAGAAGGGACATATAAAGAGGAATTGCAGAGAAAGGATTAGGGATGAGGAAATATCGAAAGCGGAATAGGAGAGTCAGGGGCTCTATATTTTAGGGGACCAGAGTCATCATGAGCCCTTGATAAAATTAAAAATAGGTCCCCATAAACAAGAGTTCACCTTTTTAGTAGACACTGGGGCTGAGAAATCGACTATTAGACAAATACCTGAGGGATGTAAAGTTTCCCCTGAAAAAGTACAAGTAATTGGGGCAAAAGGAGAACCCTTTAAAGTAAGTAAAATAAAAAAAAAAATGTGGTATTCGAAACTGAAAATAAATTTGGAATGGGTGAACTCTTACTCGTCCCTGAAGCAGAATTTAATCTGCTAGGACGAGATTTAATTGTTGAATTGCAATTAGAAATTAAAGTAAAAAATCAAGAGCTAACAGTGTCTGCTTATCCTTTGACCATGGATGATCAAAAACAAATTAACCCCGATGTCTGGTACTCTCCGGACACAATTAGTAGATTGGAAATCCCACCGATTAAAATCCAAATTTCTGAACCCCACATACCTGTGAGGGTAAAACAATATCCCATATCCCTAGAAGGACGGAGAGGATTAAAACCAGAAATTGATCGATTATTAGCACAAGGAATCTTAGAGCCTTGTATGTCACCCTTTAACACCCCCATTCTGCCTGTAAAGAAACCTAATGGGAAATATCGGCTCTTACATGATTTAAGGGAAATAAACAAAAGAACTATCACCCGGTTCCCTGTAGTAGCAAATCCATATACATTGCTAAGCAAGCTAGGACCCCATAACTCCTGGTATAGTGTGGTTGATTCAAAGGATGCCTTTTGGGCCTGTCCACTGGCAGAAGAATGCCGTGATTATTTTGCCTTCGAATGGGAAGACATAGAAACAGGCCGTAGACAGCAATTGAGATGGACCGTGCTCCTCCAAGGGTTCACTGAGTCTCCTAATCTGTTTGGACAGGCCCTGGAAGAGCTCTTAAAGGAATACCAGGTAAAAAACAGGAAACGTGCTGTTACAATATGTAGATGATCTGCTCATAGCAGGGAATAATAAGGAAGATGTAAGAAAAGAAAGCATTCGACTCCTAAACTTTCTTGCACAAAAGGGACTACGGGTATCACGAGAAAAGTTACAATTTGTGGAGGAAAAAGTGAAATATTTGGGACATTATTTGTTTAACGGAAAAAAGATACTGGATCCAGAGCGCATTAAAGGAATTCTGGAATTACCTATGCCTGTTACTAAGAGACAAATTCAACAGGCATTAGGGCTATTTGGGTATTGTAGGCAATGGATAGAGAACTATAGCTTTAAAGTTAAATTCTTATATGAACAACTGTCTAAAGACAGAATACCTAAATGGACCCCTCAGGATCAAGAGCAGTTTGCCAGCCTCAAAAGGGAGCTAAGTCAAGCACCGGTTTTAAGCCTACCAGATTTAAAGCGGCCGTTCCATTTATTTGTTAACATACATGAAGGAACAGCATTCGGAGTATTAACTCAGGAATGGGCCGGACAAAAGAAACCGGTGGCATACCTATCAAAGCTGTTAGACCCTGTGAGCAGGGGTTGGCCGAGCTGCTTACAAATCATTGTTGCTGCTGCCTTATTACTTGAGGAAACAAATCGCATTACCTTTAATGGAGAAGTTGTCCTATATGCGCCTCATAACATCAGGGGAGTGTTACAACAAAAAGCAGAGAAATGGCTTACAGATAGCCGATTATTAAAGTATGAGGGGATACTTATAGAATCCCCTAAACTATCTTTGAAAACTATTGGAGTGGTTAACCCTGTGGAATTTTTGTACCCAGGAGAAGGTAATGAACTATTGCACAATTGTTTTCAAACAATTGAACAGCAAACACGCATTAGGCCAGACTTAGAAGATGAAGAACTACAATATGGAGAAGTATTATTTATAGATGGGTCATCACGAATAGTGGAAGGTAAACGATTGTCCGGATATGCCATCGTTAAGTTGGAAAAAGGAGAATTTAAGACAATAGAATCAGGCCCCCTGAGTGCCAGCTGGTCGGCTCAAGCCTGTGAGCTGTATGCATTGTGGAAAGCGTTAGTGTCACTGAAGGAAAAGGATGGAACTATATATACAGACTCACGCTATGCGTTCAGAGTAGTACACACTTTTGGAAAAATATGGGAGGAAAGAGGATTTGTTAACTCACAGGGAAAAGAATTGATACACCCGGAATTGATTCGGCAAGTTCTGGGGGCATTGAAAATGCCAAATAAAATAGCAGTTGTACATATAAAGGGACACCAGCGAGATACAAATTATCAGGTTAGGGGAAATAATGCAGCTGATACAGAAGCAAAATGAGTGGCAGGCAATTATAATACGATTTTGACTATGCAACAAGTACTTGTTAGTAAAAATTTGAGTTTTGAACCTGTAGAAAAGGAAAAACTAGAACAAATGGGAGCTAAGGAACAGGATGGCAAGTATATATTGCCAGATGGGAGAGAAGTCTTGCCAAAGGGCATAGCACTTGAAATATTTTCAAAAATACACAATAAAACACACTGGGGAACCCAGGCATTAGTTGATCATTTCAATCGGCAATTTGCATGTATAGGTGTATATAACATAGCAAAAACGGTCACAGAAGCCTGCGAGATCTGTCAAAGGGTTAATCGAAACAACATGAGACGAAAACCTCTTGGAGGACGTTCCCCAACATATAGACCCTTCTCACATATACAAGTGGATTTTACTGAACTACCTAGGGTAGGGCGTTATAAATATTTATTAGTAATGGTGGATCATTTAACACATTATGTTGAGGCTTTTCCTACCTCCAAGGCAACTGCTAACCAAGTTACTAAGATATTACTTGAACACATTACACCTCGATATGGAGTACCTGATGTAATTGATTCGGATAGAGGAACACACTTCGTGTCAAAAATTGTTAGGGATCTAACAGAAAACTTGGGTATTAAGTGGGAATACCATACACCATGGCATCCACAAAGTTCGGGAAAGGTTGAAAGGATGAACGGAGAAATCAAAACTACCTTGACTAAAATTAATGATAGAAACCAAATTATCATGGATTAAGTGCCTACCTATGGCACTATTAATTCTCAGAACTAGGCCCCGAGCAGATATAGGAATATCAGCGTTTGAAATGGTGTATGGAATGTCCTATAGGATTGAAAGTCCACAAACAAATGTTTTAATTCGAGATCGTGTGATTAATGAATATGTTTCACAATTAGCAGAGCATCGTAACAAGCTTTGGGAACGTGGACTGATTGTACAGCGACCCCCGTTGGATTTAAAAATTCACAATGTTAAACCTGGAGATTGGATATTGATTAAAGTGTGGAAGGAAGAAACTCTAAAGCCCAGTTGGGAGGGACCTTATCTTGTTTTGCTTACAACAGAAACAGCTGTCCGGACTGCTGAGCGTGGATGGACTCATGCCAGTCATATTAAAGGCCCGGTAACAAGACCCCACTGGAAAGTAATCAGTACTCCAGGTGACACCAAGATAACCCTGAAAAGATAACGTAATGACAGAGACTTTATTTGATTATTTTGTTGTGTTACCTTTTGGTATAAAGTGTGTATTGTTGTTTACATTTGCAATAATTATTTCTTTGTTTATCTATTATATATGGAAGCGTACAAAGTGTGCTGAAGTAAATTACTAAACTTATGCAACTATAAAATATTGAATATAGAGGATATACTGATGTAAATAATATATTCACTCAGAGTATATGAATTGGGCTTAATGATTTGAATTATAATCTTTGAACTGTAATCGTTATCCATTTACTTGTTTTAGGAGTAAGGTATGCCAGGATAAATGGTGGACCCACTGTGAATGTGAACACCCTCCAATAGGAGTTTGTACACAGTGTTAATGAATCCAAAGAACTCTCACTGAGTGGAAATTAAAACAATTAGAGTCTAAACAAGAAATTACTCAAAAATCCCATGAGTGGTGGGAAATCTTTGCCACTCTCAATATTATTGTTACCATTTCAACGAATCAGTCCCCTTTGTAGCTGAAATCCTAGCTATAAAGTGCAGAAGGGAAGTGCTAACTGTGTCTTGCTTTGTCCCATTAGTTAAAGCTGCGAAGTGGGAAGCCTATGTAAACAGGCAGAAAGCCCAAAACAGCTGTTCTCCTGAAGAGTTCCCTTGCTGCCGAGAAGATGGTACACCCCGTGGCTCGAAGCAACCGAGTCGACGGGCGAGGCAGAGGAGGAACAAACTGTGGAGAAAAGAACCAGAACAGTGGGACGCAAAAGCAGCAATGGTCAAACTTCCCCAGGACTGGTAAAAACATACTTAAATTAGCAAAATTGATAAATACCCTTTATCTTGGTATACCGTTAGTGTTGTTCTTAGTAATAATCCAAGTAAATGGAAACCCTCATGAACCGATGCTCTGGAAAATATATAATCTGGAAGAGAGTAAGATCATACAAAATCTAAGCGCTTTGGGAGGAAAATTGGAATTTTACTGTACATTTATTTTCACTAATACCTTTTGAAATGGGTTGTCGAGGGACTATATGTGACACCCCTGATAGACAAATAGCTAGAAAACAAGCACAATGCAAGGCATGGTACGTATGCCCAGCATCAAACCCTGGAAAAAGTTATTGTAACTACCCTGGGCATTATTACTGTGGTTATTGGGGATGTGAAACCATAGCTTCAGACTGGGAAACCGGCTCAGATAAGAATTTAGAAATCACTTGGGGACCCCCTGGATGTAATAAACCTAAACATGAATATAACGGAGGAGTATACGGGGATTGTGGACCCCCGAAAACGTGTTGGAGACTAGAAATAAAAGTTAAAGATCCCCAAGATGACACATGGTTAACTGGCCGTATCTGGGGAATTAGATATTGGGAACCAGGAACAGATGGGGGAAGTTTCTTTAGGATAACCAAAGAAAAGCTTCCTCATGACCCTTTGCCAGTAGGACCAAATCTGGCCCTGAATCCACTCACTTTCTCTGAAGAAAAGGTTGCCCCCATAAGAGTTGCAACCACTTCTCTAAACTCTTTTTTGGAAACAACTATGACACGGTGACTGAATTTTCCTTATCCAGGGATGCAGGGTTGTCAGAATCCAAGGACCCCTTATGGGACCTAATGGAAGCCTCTTATCGTGCCCTTAATGAAAGCAAACCAAATTTAACTAAGGAATGTTGGTTATGTTATAATGTCAGACCACCGTATTTTGAAGCAATTGGAAAACCAGGTAGGATTCAATGGTCTAATGGTTCAAACCCACGAGAATGTCCATGGGATGACCAGAGGAACCATACGCAAGGGATTACTATTCAATTCATAACAGGTCAAGGAAAATGTATAGGTACAGTGCCCGAAAAGTATCAGCCTCTGTGCAACCAAACAGTCACTAACACCAATATAGAGAGACACAAGGATCAAAATGACAAATGGGCTATCCCAACACCAGGAGCTAAATGGGTTTGTTCAGACATCGGAGTAACGCCTTGTCTATCCCTAAATGTGTTTAATCAATCTCAGTTTTGTGTACAGGTGATTATAGTTCCTCGTCTGATCTATCACACTTCTGAGGAGGTGCTACGCCACTTTGAAGGAGACCTGAACAGACAAAAACGAGAGCCAATTGCAGTAGTAACCTTAGCTACACTGCTGATAGCTGGCGGAGTTGGAGCAGGTACAGGTATAGCTTCCCTAGTAAAAGGTCAGGAATTACAAAGTTTGCAAATGGCTGTAGATGAGGATTTAGCAAAAATAGAACAATCTATTCAAAGTTTAGCCACCTCAGTAAAGTCTTTATCAGAAGTAGTGTTGCAAAACAGAAGAGGATTAGACCTATTGTTCTTAAAGGAAGGAGGGTTATGTGTAGCTCTCAATGAAGAATGCTGTTCTTTTGCTGACCATACGGGAGTCGTCCAAGACACAATGTCTGAACTTCGGAAAAGGTTAGATCAACGTAAAAAAGATCGTGAGGCGGGCAGATCATGGTATGAAAACTGGTTTAACGTTTCACCTTGGCTAACCACTTTGTTGTCTGCTTTAGCAGGACCGTTTATTATGTTGATCCTGGGGCTTATATTTGGACCATGCATATTATGCTATATTTTACATTTTGTTAAGGAGTGGTTTGACATAGCTAAACTACTCATTCTAACTACGAGAGCTGAGACAAATTATATACTAATGAAGATGAAGATGACGAGAATTACTGTGAATGTGATATGCCACGTGAAAACTATGATTGTAACTGTAAGGGATTGTATTGCGAGTGTTATGATAAGTGTCGAAATTGTGAAAAAAGGTTTACCTGCAGTGCCGAAAATGAAAATAGCGTCTAATAAACAATAATAGGATAAAAGAAAAAGGGGGGATTGTAAGAAACTATGAATTAAGGTATTGTTTATTGAGATTTATGTTAAGCTCAATGTAAAAGGTCAGACAACAAAAGACAGGAAAATTGCATATGCAAACAGCTGCCAGACATCACTTGTGTGTAGCTGCCTTTACATACCAATACCACCTATGCAAGCAAAAGAGATACTGCTCAAAGATAACTACAGGATGTTCTGAGGAACAAAAGAGGAAGACTCCTCAATCAACAACCACAGGAAGGCAGAAAACGACCCCCTTCACAGCAACTAAAGAATGCGCAGAGTACCTACAGTGCTTCACGGCCACGGACTAAAATGTATAAAAAAGGGACTGTTTGAACTGATCAGTACGGCAGTTGGCGGAGCGCAGACTCCCCTGTCGTCCAGCGCTGTCTTTGCTCATATTCTACTTGCTACAATTAATAAAATTATAATTGGATTATGATCCGTTGTGGTCTCAATTTATGACAGCCCTGGTTCCAGCCACTGCCGTATGACTGGGGAATCAGAAGCCTCAGTCCAACACTGAGGACAACCGTCTCCTGCAGTATGTCACACAGCTATTGTTCAAGATGATCCTGAAGCATCCATGTCTCCAGGTTCACAAGCAACATGACAAGCTTTCTATTCAAAGCTGAGACTGAGTTGCATCAGATATGTTTCTGGTGTGATTTTCAAACAAGCCTAATTCTGCACTCACTTTGACTTTTTCGCTAATGCAAATGAATTAACTCCAGCTATATGCTAATGTAGCTAAGAATACAATTCAGAAATTACAGAAGGCTATTTTAAGGATTTTCTTTTATTCCATGAAAGACCCTTAACTCTCCTAGTCTTTCAAAGTAAGCCAAAGCATTCAGATGTTGCTCGTACAAACTGCATCACACAAGACAGAAATAAAGAGTAAAACAAGTGCCATAATTTAACATTCAGGCAAGGCAGCTCAGCACTGCAAAGACCCTGCGTATTGTTGCAAAGGAACAAAAGTTTAGAATTGACTCCTCTTTCCAGAGAAGTAAAAGAACTCCCCCCTGCTGGCTCTTTGTTTTGGTTTTGTTTTTTAAATTACAGTCTCGTGGTTTATGTAATTACAAGAAGAATGTATAAATGGAGCTGCTTGGCCTAAGGAATTTCTCGTACCACAAAGCAATCCAAAACACTATGATACTTGCTTGTTTGTTTGCTTTTAATGTTACTGATTGCTTCCCACCACAAATCCTATCTTTTTTTGTCCAGTTTCTCATTGCCATATTTTATCAGTTCCCCTCTGCCTGACTTCGGCACTTTCAAGCCCAAGTTGATCAAAGTAACACAGGAGGTTCTCATCCTGCAAAGTCAGAATCTGGGCTTCACTGCAGCCATTCTCCAAGAGTCATGGCTGCTATGGCCAAGCCAAGCACATTGCAAGCCTGTCCTCCTGGCTGGCATTACAGAAAGACACAGTCGAAATGCAAATCTCTGTGGAAAGAAGCCAACTTATCTTCTCTGTCGGTAGAAAGGCAACTAGCCCTGTAAAAAGGATAACAAACTTGGGCTCTCCGCTTTGAGTGCCCGAGGATGTCCAAGGAAGGAAAACTGATCTCCTATCCCTTTGTGTCACATTTGCCCCATCACAAGCACCCAAGCTGCCTGGAGCATAGCCCTCTCCATGCATGCTGAGGTAGAGTAAGGTTATAGTTATAGTCCAAAGGGACATCTGAAATTATTTGTGCAGGTTCTCTAAAGAGGAGTGGTGATGCTGCTAACCAGTGCATCCTAAACTCTGTTTGAAACTCAAGACTGTGCTGTGGGGATAGAAGCTTCTGTTACTCTGGGCACAGGTGGTGGCAGGAAGCACAGGCTCCACTCCTCTAGCTTCACAGTATTCTGCCCTGTGTGACTGCAGTCACTGTATTTGTCTCCCCTTTGTGCTGGGAATGACTGAAACCGTAGCGTTCATTGTTCCAGGTATTTACACACTGGAGAGAAAAAGAAAACTAATCATGTGTGCCCTCCTGCCATCATCTCTATCTATTGCATGCATACACAGAGAGAGTAGCCATCCCCTCCTTTACATTTATTCCCGGCGGTCGCAGCAAGCTCCAGGAGCACATCTGTACTGCCAGCCCCACCTGCTCATTGCACTTGAATCCAGTGTGACTCACAGCAAGCAACGGTGCAGTTCGAGGGGTGGGAAGTGAAGAGATGCGTGAAAAATATCTGGCAAAGTAATGGGATTAACACAAGCAATACTATGTAAATCATGATATTGCAGGTGTCCTTCTGATACTCACACCAGCTCAAAGCAATAAACTAAAGCATAAACCAGACACCTCCCCCCAGCAGAAGTTACTTTAAGACAGGAACTGACTGATGCCGGGGCTGTGGCAGCAATTGCATTACTTTAATGCAGAGTTGCAAAATTTGACTCATCCACTCAAGGCAAGTCATATGTTGACGGATGAGAGAAATAAATAGACTTTTCATTATCGGTGTCCTACTAAAAGGCCGACAAATAAATCTTCCCGCAGTGGTATTATCTTCTGTAGTAGTTTTGATGTTCTAAATGCCGATCAGGTATTTAAATACGTTTGTTCATATTAATACAGGATTTTCTTTTTGCATAACAATGAAAGTTCAAGTTTGTGTCTCAGCCATACCGGTGTAAATCCCAACTAGAATCTACTGATGTCTTCCATTTAGGAAGAGCAAGCTTATTCCAAGGACATGTAGTGGGACAGGATCAGTCGGCCTACTAATATTTCTCAGTATGCCCTGATTTTATCTGCTCTTCTGCTGGAAACGAAATGAAAAAAAAGAAAAAAGGAAACCACTATCAAAGCAAACTAAGAGGCTATGTTTTCACTTCTCTATTTTCTGGGTGCATTTGTAATTCATGGGGATCACTGTACAACACTTCAACAGGAATTTTAAAAGGTGAGCTCACAATTTACGTATATGAATGTAATTTTCAGCCAAATCTGTCCTAATGGTAGAATTTCTTTCCTGGTCATGCTAAAGAACAAAAATATTTCTGAAAGGTTCCTCAGCTTTCATTGTCTTCCTGTTTATAGATAGATAAAACTCTTTCAGGGCTAAAGCACAGTAAATTACTGCTTCAGAGACCCATGACTTTCCTCTGCTCCCAGTTATGCACATTAGTATCAACTATAACCCAGGTGTAGTCAAATTCCAAAGGCCTCCATGCTTGCAGCATCTGAAACACAGTTTTTAATTTGAAAAAGAAAATCCATCTGTTCAATTTAGGGATTTCTATGCTCCTGCCATCCGAGTACCTATCCTGCTACCTAAACAGAATTAGACAAAATAAAAACCTGCTTCAGTGGTTAACTACCATCAAAAGATTGTTTTATCCATCTTCTTCAGAGAATAAAGAATATAAAGAGGATTTAAGCACAAAACAAGCATAGTCCAGTGGCACAGAAAAGAAAATGCAGACAGCGAAGCTGCCACCTAAATACGGTGTGTAATAGATTCTCTGTAACCAGATCTGCATTCACACAAAGCATCTGCCAGCAGAGCCAGCCAAGGACTATTTTAAAAGCGCAGCTTATGGAGCATTTCCTCAAACCAAGACGCAAACCCCGGAAAAGGACTTCCTGGCTGGCACAGCTACAAGCACACGCTGGTTTTAACAGCATCGCCCCAGCAACACCCCAGACTGAAGGGACAAGCCAGGAGGAGAGTGACCCATGTCTCTGTGAGGCTGCCATTTCAGCTGGCCACCACCCTGCAGGTAGCCTCACCAGGGGTCCTGCTGCCACCTTCCACCCCTAAGTGCTGCCCGGTGAAGAGGGCCTGGCTGTATGTCAAGGAGCCCTTTGCACTCCAGCTGTACGTGCTGCCAGTTTACTTGGCCAGGCTATGCCGCCAAATTTAACCTATTTCCACTGCATGCTTCTAAAGGGAACAAAGATAAAGCAGGATTGTGCTATTGTGCTGCGCCCATTTCGAGAGCATAGTGTCAGACACTGAAGTTCAGAAAAACTCCTCTGGGACTGTCCAGATTAGGGAAGAAAATGCTGTTTCCAGTGAACTGCCTTAACGCAACTGATTATCCCATTTTAGTGCCAATGTGATGCATTTTAGCCCTTCTCACACAATACTAGCAAGCCAAGTAAATGTTACAGACTGACATGCCATTGCCAACGTGGCTTTGCTACATGGACCTTGACTGTGATCAAGATAAAAGGAGCTTTATTTTGTTACTAGGCTCAAGATGAAAGCTATTTGTAGGCATAAAAAGTGTCTTTAATGTCACCATTTATTGCTCATTTGCATGTATCATATGAACATCCAGCCTCTTATGTGACTGTTAAGATACAAATTTCAATGCTTAACTGCAGGTATGCTAAAAACATGTTAAAAATGTCCTTCCCTTTCCTGTCCCATCCTCTCTTGGTTTGAAAGAAGGTGGTGATTGCCAGAATCCAGACACGAGCCGTTAAATCATGTTAGTTTGAATTACATACCAAGACATTCTATGCAAAACTCTGCATCGCTTTAATTTCTTACAGCTTTAACTGTAAGTACTTTGGACAAAAAGAAGCCAACATCTTCTCTATTATCAAACTTTCGCTCTTTTTTTCTTGGAAGACCCCTGGTTTATATGATGAACCCAGATACCTGCCAACAGACAACTTTAGAATCACAGAATCACTGAATGGTAGGGGTTGGAAGGGACCTTTAGAGATCATCTAGTCCAACCTCCCTGCAGAAACAGGTTCATCTAGATCAGGTCACATAGGAACATGTCCAGGCAGGTCTTGAAGACCTCCAAGGAAGGAGATCCATCTGGACAGCCTGTGCCACTGCTCCGTCACCCTCACAGGAAATCGTTTTTTCTTATGTTTAAGTGGAGCTTTTTGTGTTCCAGCTTCATCCTATTACTGAACTGGTGTTACTTCTGGGAAGGAAATCCCAATTAAAATACAAATGCAAAAAAGTTTTCAAAGCTACAGAGGTGGTTAGACATGGCTGAAGCATGTAGGTTGGAGACAAACCTAACCAGTGCAGCCAGCCCAGTTAAGGCAGGTACACAACCCAGGAGGCTGGAGGAGAAAATGCAGGGAACAGGAGAAGCCAGGTCATGCTGGGGATGCTAAAGAGGGCTAGCAGACCTGGAAGCCTCACGGCCAAGTATATGCAAGGCTGCATGAGGCTGTCTGTGAGCCCACAGAGGTTGTTTACACTAACAATGAGGCTCTAGGACATTTCCATGGCCACTTCTAGCCACCTGCCCTGGCAGAGAATGAAGCTTGCTGAGCAGATAAATGACTAATGATCTGTATTACCATTTCTTCTCTCTCCCCCTCCTGCATACAGGGTAATGCTGGTTGCACTGCTCCCTTTTGAGACAGCATTCACACAACCACACCACTGCAAGAAATGAAAACACTGTGTTTTAAAGGTGCTCCCTGCACTAGTTTGCTCTGCCCCTCTGATCTATGTTCTTGAGAACAGGTGCAATATAAAATATAAGATTTACCTGTTCCACAGGATTATTGTGCCAGGGTTGACAGTAAATAAATCAAAAGAGAGGTCAGAAGAATAAAGAAAGGCCTTTTTTTTTGCCTCAGAGCCCTGCAGCTGAAGCAACTCAAGAAAAACTGCTTACGGCTCCTTTCTTCCTCCTCTCTCCTAACATCTACCTTCCTTTCTCCACAATTCACAAGACGTGATGTTCATGTTCCAGTAACAAAGGTCACAGGCATGCCTACACAGCAAGTGCTGGAATTGGTATGAACTTGAGTGTTGGGCACCCACAAGAGCCTTTTGAGTGATGAGCTGGTTTCTTATGAAAAATTTCAACCAGTGAGGAAGTCAGCACTGCTGGATCTATACTTGTGTAGTCTCAAGACACTACTGCTGCAAAATCTAAAGCTGAGGGCATGGAAGGATTACATAGAAGCAATCCCATCCAAAGGATGTTAAATTGCTATTGGCACTCTTGCAGTACATTGGTATTAGGGTCTCTGAACCCTAATTAAATGTAATGATACAGAAGATTGAAAGAACTCTGGAAAATTTATTCAAAAGATCTAGAAGACTGACACAGAAGATCTAAAAGATTGACTCAATGGCCACATCAAGTCACTGACACTGGGCAAAATCCAGGATGTTACAGTGTCAAGTGTCATTTAAAGTAGCTGGTAGTTTTATTAAGTTCAGGAAATGCAGAAAAATTGTAGGCTCCTGCAAAACTTCTTGTGACTTAAAGAGTATTCTGCACCTCTACTATATATTGATTGATAATATATGTAATGCTTGTGCATCTGAAATGTTTCAGAGAGACTTCACAGAAAGTTGCCTAGTATTGTTTGTTGAACAAAAAGCTCAGCTTTCCACAGAAGCCAGAAATTATTTATTGAAACACTTCTACAGTGGAAAACTTCATTGCTGATAGAAATTTTTCTCAGACAACTGCTCTCTCTCAAGCATAAATACCCATGTGTCCACACATGAACACACTAGATCTATTTCTCAGATGAGGGTTACCTGACCACTGCACATATGCTCTCCCCACTTCCTTTCTGCATGTCACACAGAATCACAGAATGATAGGAGTTGGAATGGTAGGGATTGAAAGGAACCTCTAGATATCATTTAGTCCAACCTCCATGCTAAAGCAGGTCCACCTAGGCCAGGTCACACAGGAACATGTTCAGGCATGTTTTGAAAACCTCCAGAGAAGGAGACTCCACACCCTCCCTGGGCAGCTTGTGCCAGGGCTTCATCACCTGAACAGTAAAGAAGTTTTTCCTTATGTTTAAGTGGAACTTTTTGTGTTCCAGCTTCATCCCATTACCTCTTGTCCTGTTTCTAGATACAACAGAAAAAAATCATGCCCTAACCTCCTGACATCCACCATTTAGATACTTATAAATATTAATGAGCTCCCCCCTCAGTCTCCTCCAGACTAAACAGCCCCAGTTCCCACAGCATTTCCTCACAAGGAAGATGCTCCAGTCCCCTGATCATCTTGGTGGCCCTGCACTGGACTCTCTCCAGAAGTTCCCTTGTCCTTCTTGAGCTGGGGAGCCCAGAACTGGACACAGCATCATCAGTAACATTCATATAGTTGCACAATGGACTACACCAGACTGCTCCCCAATTTGAACTCGCTTTCCACCAAAACAGGGAAGTTTCCAGCTGAACTTCTCCTCAGCCAGTTCTCAAACACGCATGATAAGCAGGGATAATGTGGAGAGAAGGGTGAGAGACATGTAGAGCCATCTGTCTTGCTTCACTAAAGTTTCATGCTGGGCATGAGTGACTGGAATAACTTTGACCTTAGGCTATGCTTTGCCCTAGTACTTTAAGTATTAAACACAATTAATTTCCACCATTAGCTTTATTTAGAAACCACACTGCTCACTGTTGAAAGAGGAACTTATCCTCATGCCCACACTGAGCTGTGTTCTGTGGTATTATTTAAAGGCAAAATGTATGAACTGGTAGCTCAGCTGTATGTCAAATGACAAAACTGGGTTCCTGAACTCTTCCCTCCCCTCCACCTCCCCCCTCAAAAAAAATCTGCAGAGCCTTCCTGAGTGCACTGAAATGCATCCAAGCACCTCACCAACCAGGACTAGTTTCTCTTCTCACCTTCTTTCTGCAAGCAGTCTCAGTGGTGTCAGTGGAATCATTTGTTCAATGGCAGGGAACACCCTTTGCTAACAAATGTGTCCTTCAGCATCAAAAAAATCCTCAACCCAAACCAAGCCCAAACTAAAATGCACAACCTGAAGGGCTGGTAGGAAACATTCTCCTTACAAGGCTCTGTCACATGGCAGAAACAGAGTTGACATGTAGATGTCTACCCCTGATTTGAGAGTCATTTTCCAAGGCTAACACTACTCCGATTCTGACATGGATTAGAATAATTCCTGACTGAGGTTCCAGTTCAGGACCATCAGGTTCTTTCCTACTCAGAAGAGCAAATTCACCACACAGTTAAACCCATGCACAGAGGCAGAGTAGTGACTGGATTATAGCAAAAGAGTTAGTATATGCTCTCTAAGAAATGACCTTGATCAAGGTCAACAATATTTGAAACAGAGAAAAAAAAATGGACTGCCAACAGCCCTGCAGGTGCCAGTTCTGTGAATAAAGGGCTCAAGTGTTCATGGCTGTCATTTTTGTAGCATTCATAATGCAGAAAAACCCAACTTACAAATAAAAAGTCTGAAGATGCCGTAAGAAGCCTCAAGTCTCCAAATAGTCCCAACAATTAAATACTAGTCTAACTTTAAAGGCCATAATTGGCAACTGGCTATTTAAAACTAATCTTTAAGCACTGCTTTAACAAAAATGGCTTTTCCTGTGGAAAAAATAAATAAATCAAGAACTCCAGAGTCAAATACTTGTTAAAAGATCTTGCCATCTTCCACTACAGTGCTGAAAAAAACGCATTAGTAGAGATATAGGTTGGCTTCCTCCCCCTTTTCTGCTCATTACCATCAGTTTTGAGAACTGATTAGCTGTGGTTGTTATTCATTAGTCACATCTCTAAAATCTGAATTATAAACACCTCTGTGAGGTCTTATTCTAATCAACCTATTTTGAGTCTTGCAATTAATACTAACACCAGAAAAATAATTGAACAGTGTACATTTAAAGACCACCCCCCTCTTCCCACAAAAAAATCCAGGCTTAGATTTGCATGAAAAGGAAGACTAAAATAAGATCTACAATATCTGCCATCCCTGCTGATACATCCTTCTCCCATGTACACTGCAGCCAGTTCAGGTGGTTAATACAGGTGATATAATGGGTACACAGTAAATACAAAGCAGCCATCAATGATTCTCCTGATGGGGTCAGATGCTACACAGCTGATAGATCTCGAGATGAACAAGAACATGCAGGCATGACAGATTAAGTGACTGCCATTGGCTGTGTGCTTGCTCTGAATCCTCAGCTATGGACAATAATCAATTACTTGGGGCTGCTAATGATACTGATCAAATGCCCTAAGCACTATCCTGACACTTGGAAAATACACAAGCTACCCACAGGCAAGATGAAATAAGAGGCTGGTACCAGCAAAATCCTCAAAGTCAACAAGAAAAACAGCTTGTTCCTTTCTTTGCCTCCCTGCCTGAAATTATAGAAAAAACTATTTGCTTAGGAGTAAGCACAGTCTTTCCCGTAAGACAACACATTTTCTAGATGCAGTGACCACCTGTGAAAGGTTGGGGCTGTCAGTTCACACAGAGGGATCCCACCACTGCTGGAAGAATGACTTGTTATGGGGAAAAAAAAGAAGTTTATTATCAGAATACATATCGGCTTCCAGAAGTTTGTGTAACTGGCTGACTGGCTCCTGACGTTACTTCCCAGGCTTGACCTATGATCCAGGGTGATTTAGCTTCCTCCTCATTATCCTCAGCTCAAGATGTTCATCTCTTCCCAGCTTTTACAACCAGGTGAAGTAAAAAATTTTGCCACGGTTTCAAAGAGTGCAAGATCAGGGCAAGCATTTCTTAGTTTGTCTCGGGCATCCTACACCACAAGTCCATCTTTTAAGGGTTAGGATGGGAATAAAGGTTTGGGGTTTTGTGATGTTGTGGTTTTTTAATAACTAAGGCCTTATTCATGCAAAAAATTTATACTGTTTTAACAGCACAGGTTATTTATTCCCTAGTACTATCCAGAAAAAAAAGTATTAATTGCACAGTGATTTAAGGACTATAAGGCAGTGTTACACATATGTGAAATTCTACTCTTCATTTTAGGGGATTATGCCCTTCCTTTAAGGGTTTAAAAAAAAAAAAAAGTAGTACTCCAACTGACAAAGGAAATCACTTCTGTAATTGGTAATAAAAGCAGTCAGACCTAATATCCTGACTGGTTCTTTGCTCTCAGCTCCCAGAAAAAGGATTCTGAGCATCTGAAACCAACTTTTCATCCCTTGGGAATCGCCCTTGCTTCAGCTGTGGCTGTGGGGCAGACAGTCCTATAGCAACACTTTAACTGACCACAGGGATCAGTCTGCAAGAAGGAACACACTCAAAAATGCCTTTACAAGTACACTGCATTTAATCACCAGAAGAAAAACAAATTTTGGAGAAATTACCAAACTGAATTGTCTGAGGAGAATTCATAACAGTCCTACAGATAACTCTATGTTCCCTGGCAGACTTTCCTCTGAATGCAGGAAATTAATGGCAGAAAATATCTTACTTTTGAAATAATAATAAACCAGCAAGTGAACATAGTGCAGATCTGTACCACCAAGTTTTTTGCTGTACGCCAAGATCACTGCTCATCTGTCCTGGGGTTACCTTATCAGCAAGCATCAGCCTAGGACATGAGGCAATGTATACCATATCTGCTTAACAGCAGGGGGGAGTTTAACTGGCAGAATGCAGTAGCTATTTGGATTTTTAGGTAAAATTTGCTCATTGTGTAGAATGAAAAGAAGAATCCTCACCATAATGCACAGTGAGGATTCATTAAACTCTTAAGAAAGAAGCTTGGGCTAAAGAGCTCTGCTTAGTTAGTAATCATTCATTACTGAAAGTGCTAGCTCTAAGTATGCCAGCAATGATGGTTAATCCCTTCTTGCCCTCCCTTGTTCCTGCAGGAAGTGCCACAGGAATCCTTCACAACTGCCATTTTTCAAAAGCTCAGTTCTGGGTCTCAAGATAACCTCAGAATGACAGCAGCTTTCCCTACCTCCAGATGTACCAGACTTCTAGTAACTGCTGACTGTGATTGACAAGTTCATGACATAAAGCAAAGCTTTGGGGACAAATACAACTTGGTCTGCACAAAATGACCTTATGCAGCATCAGGTCCAATAAGGGTACCTGCAACACAAACAATTACATCCTCCTTCCCTGTTACTGTCTACAATAATGACAGCATATGTAGTCCATTAAGCCCTAAAAATGGCAGACAACAGGGAAGCTTTCTTAGTGTCTTCAGTGAATGGGAAGGTGCAGCTAGTTTCTTAGTGGACCACGTAGTGCTAGACAGAAGGGCAAGACATGAAGTTCACAGCAAATTGAAAATACGTACCAGGAAAAAGATTTTCAACGTGAGTGGAGTCAAACACTGAAGGAGGCTGCCCAGAGAAACTGTGGGTTCTCCATTCTTGGAGATATTCCAAGCCCAACTGAGCACAGTCCTCAGTGACCTGATGCAGCTGACCCTGCTTTGAGTGAGGGCTGGGCTGGATGGCCTCCAGAGCTCCAACTATATTATCCCAATTCCACAATGCCAGGAGAAGTAATTTGCTTTAGGATAAAAACCTACATAGCCCTGGGGATTTCTTCTCCCCTCTTGCTGTTTAGCTCTGGAATACAGCAGAATAGAAGATGACAGGAAAGTGAGAACAGACAAACGGGCACTCTTATTATTGATGTTCAACTGGTTAATTCAGTTGGGAGTACTGAAGGCACAAAGGTATCTTTTTTTCTGTTGTTGCTGTGCTGCCCAGGTACGGATAGCTTCAGCTGTTACAGTAGGTCCTCATACATGAGTAGGGCTTGCAAACACTTCCACAACAACCAGGAGCTTGTTGCCAGCTTGAAGGACATTAGTCAGTTGTTTTTTACTAGCATGGAATGCCCTGCAACATACTATGTCAAACACACACATTCAAGAAAAAAAAGCAAAACAAAACAACCAACACACCCCTCAAAAACCAAACAACCCTCTGTTAAATTAAAGTAGATTAAAAGGCAGGAACTAGGGAAGTGAATCCTATCCTCCTTGTGAGCAGACATTAAACCAATGAGTTTTGTATTCTGCAAGCTGGAATGATTGCCCAGTAAGCCTGTTGGCCACTAACTTCTGAGAACATACTAGAGAGATGGCTACTTTAACTAAACTTGTTAATGCATTGAATTATTCTTGTTCTTACATCTGTTCCATGTAAGGACTGCTTTGAGGCAGTTACTAGTAACTTGTTAGTGCATTCCAGCATACAGTTCAACCCTTAAAAATGCAATAAACTAATTCTTTCCTGTAACACACTCAGGCTACTCATTCTCCTGGCTATTCCACATATACAGCTAAAACACAGTATCAGAAACATCAGCGTTTGCTCCACAGCATTAGGCATTATATACTTAGGATGCATACATAAGTGCTTGAAATGCCACAAAGCGATTATCCTTGATAAACTGCTATTTTGAGCAAACATTTCAGAAATAAAAGAATTCCTATCATTTAAGTCCTCCAGAATCTTTAATTCACCGTGTCATTCCAATTTTTCCTCCCTTCATTCATCTGAATGCTCAAATGCTGCTCTCAGACATGTGCCCCTCTTACCTTTCTCTGGGACTTGAAAACTAGTTTTGCATATTGAATCATTATTTATTTCCATGGATGTCTCTGGGTTCCTTTGACAGCTTTATCTTACTGATGAGGATAAATGTTCTTTCAAAAGCTGCTGCCAGACTGTCCTCATTCTCAGATGTCAAAAAGATGCAGTCGGCAGAATCTGTCAAAAATATCTCACATGGTCTGAGGGACCTGAAAATTACAATTGATAGTTTTGAAAATAAAATTGATACATGGGTAGGTCCACTTCACCACTAGCACCAATCCTTTCTTGCTTTTTCATTTCTCCTGGTCTCCATGGGAATTATACATTTGAAAAACAAATTAGAAAGAAGTAGTGACATGATTCCAGTATTTCTGTAAAATGACATTGCTTTTTCTCTTCAGATTCTGCAGGTACTCATATCTAGGAATCCTGGAAGCATAAAGGAAACAAACAAACAAAAGTTCATTTAAACTTCAACCACAATCCTGTAGTGATTTGGGGCTTCTATAGTGACTGCTTTTGATGGCATCCAAATCTGACTCTGGAAGCTGGTGTTCATTTTTCAAAGCTAAATGCAGGATGTACCAGCTGGGAAGCATTAGCAACTAGATTGAACCCACAAGTGGCAACAGGTACAACATGCGTCCCCTGAAGGCACAGAAAAGGCTGTCTTGTCTTCCCTTCCCTCTGGCTACTCTACAGAGAGACAGTGACAGAGATCAGCCCTCTCCTCTCCATCAGCAGCTGCACCAGTTAATTCACTTTCACTTTCATTGCCAGAGAAGTGGTATCAGGAAGCTTTCAGAGCAGCACCTTGGCTTCAGACTTGCCTCTTCTGGGCTCCCAAATAGGACAGAAGGGAGTGGAGAAGATAACTGCCTCCAGACAATGATGGGGCATCATGTTTTAAATTCAAAAGGGCTCTTAGAGAAAGGAAGATGATTCTTCTCAACCCAGGCTACTAAAAGTATCTGAGAAAAATAGTACAGCTTGATAGTAAGCTCTCTAGAAAGTAATTTCTTCACTAATACTTCACACATGAAGCATACTGACATTCACAGTTTAGTGCTAGGCTTTCAGCTGGGTGGCATGGGCTGATAATGGTCAAGGAATGCAGTGGTATGTAGCATACGGTACTTGGGTGTGCTGCCCAGGTTAAACACCTTCTGGTAAAATCATAAGCCAATTTCTTTAAAATCTTTACATCCATAAAAGGATGATAGTACTTTGGGTCAGAGCTTATAAAGAATAGTACAAGGTGTTTAGCTCTTACCAGCCACCAAACCCTATGTGTATGCACATGCACACACACACACTGCAGCGTAGCTAAGCCTTGCTATGACATTTTAACTTCACAAGTGAGAAGATCAAGTGGCTAGGACACTTGAGAATTACCCAGTGCCTCCTTTCCAGTGAAGATAAATACAGTGCTCATATCAAACCTGAGCCATTGTGAACTGCATACTGATTTGGCTTATGTGTTCCCCAAGACACTGTCCCACCAATGTTTTAAAGGAATTAAAGAAAATTATTCAAAATACGTATTCTTAGCCTTTTTGTAAGAACTGCCCCATTCTACTAGATATGTCCACTTAGCCTGGTATCCTTTCTTCGACAGTGCCCAGCAATGGGTGATTAAAGACTGCAAGCAGCAAGGCAAACACAGAGGATATCTTCCTCTTGTAAACTACTCAGCAGTTCAGACACCCTTGGGCCCAAAAAGGGTATTCAGACCATGATAGCTGACATGGTCCTCTCTTTCAAGAATTTATCCAACTTTTCTTTTGATGTGATTTAGATCTTGACCCATTATTGCAGGCTATGGTGAAGTGTCACAGCTTCTCTCGTTCGTGCTGACAGCCTAGGATTCCTGCAGTTTTTTACCTTCGGTACCCATTTGTGATTTTAGCACAGCTCTCACACCTTTTCAGCCTACTCTTACCCGGGCTAAACAGCGCTCAGTTATTCACCATCAGGTGAAAAATCTTCAGGCAGCATTATTGCCACCTACAAGGCCCACAGCTTACATTTTAATTGTGACTTTACTGTATATTTGTACGGAGAGTAAAAGTGTTCAACGTGAACACTTGTGAGCTGTTGTACCTGCAGTTTTGGCATAACTGGGCGGCATTTCTGAAGGTGAAAACTTCCTTTGTTTAAAACTTGCAGCCTTTGCTTAGGTTCACGTCAAACAGAGTAGTATGCTACCTGCAGTGATGTACACTCTGCCAGAATACACAGCCATCTCTCATTCCCAACACGCAGAAATGCCAAAACAATCAAAAAACAAAATTAAGAAGCTATTTCTCTTCTTACATGGCCAGGAGCACTTTGAAGTATATTTTAGATAAGGCCAGTATTCCTGAACTACACGTTGACTTGCTCAGTCTCTGACTGGTCTCCAGCTGCTCCAAGACTGGGATGCCCCACAGTAGCTAAGGCACTCCGTCCTGTGCTGCCCAAATCTGTGCAGGTGGCCAAAACGGCCAGTTCATCAAACAAGGTCTGCATGTGTCATAAATAAGATGGGACTGGCCAACGTCCAAGATAGTTCTAGGCTTGGTTCCTCTGAAGTCCCTCTGATCTAGGTGAAGCTGCTTCTGCAGGTGGGTTGGACTAGATGATCCCTTCCAATCCCTACCATTCTATGATTCTAAGTGCTGCTCAAGCCACAGGTCTGACTGGATGTTTTGTCCACCTCACTGCAGTAGTTCTATAGCTAAGAGAGGCCAGGCAGCACACATACATGCCTATCTGCATTTCCCAAGAAACCTGTTAGGGAAATACTAAGCTGTCCTTGCAAATGACCAGTTACTGTTTGCTACCCATGACACCTCAAGACCATTGTCTGCAGCAGGTTACCTGGCATGGCTGCAACTTAACAGGTATTATTCAAGAGGTCAGTTGGAATACAGCCAGATTTTTACAAGGTCTTGTTTAAACCCCAAATTTAGTACTTTTGGGACTGAAGGAAATGAAACTTGTGGCTAAGTAGTGCCTGCTCACATCTTTTTTTTCTTTATGACATCTCTTAATCTGCTAAATAAAAATTGCACAACTCTTTGCGATCAAGAATGCAAATCATAAAACCAGCTTCTTGATAAGGCAGCAAGCATAAGGCTGGCGAGCTTAAAGGACTGCTAGTCCTTTAAGGATCTAGTTTCTGCTGTGCTTAGTGGATCTGGACTGGTGTATTTAAACGAGCTAGAATCCATAGCAATTTTTAAAACAAAACTAGGAAAAAAATGAGCAGCTGCTTAAATACTAGACAGAGAGAACATTTTGTCCACAGACAGCACTAGGATCCTTTAGAATGATAAAAGAAAGGGGGGTGGGGGAAGAAAAGAGGGAAGAAAGCCCCTCCTGCCTTACATACTTCTGAAAATTCATCCCTTTAACTACATATAAATACATTCAGTGGAGACCAGCTCTTCACGCATAGGGTTTATAGTGCAGATACTATATATGCCAAGTCAGTTGCATGAACAGTCAAAGCCCTGAAAACTAAGGCTTGTAAGAAATCAGAACACATCTGGCCTCAACTCAGGTTTGCCATCAACCACAGTTCAAACATTAATGCAAAGAGTAAAAATTACTTCTTAATTCCTAAATTCGAAGTAATATGAATTTTAACTCCCAATTTAAAATCCCTCGTGTCCCTCCAATGAAAAGGAGTGGGGAATGAAAACTAAATCTGCAGCAGACTCTTGTGTAGAAAAAACTGGAAATGGCTGCTGTACAAACACAAATTATATTACTAATGTGATCTGGCAGTTTTACTTGAGTCCCATAGCTGCAGCTTAATCATATCTTTGACACAGCTAAATTGCTAGGATACAATGGGACCTGTAGCTAATAACATTGCTTCAAAAATAAACAAACTCCTATTTTTCTAAAGTGATTACAGAGAACTCCCATATATTTTACATGAACTGCATCTGCTGAACCATACTGTTCTGAGGCGACATCGCAAAGAACTGGCCTGTTTTGTGTCATTATGGTGGGAAAGGGATCAGACAGTATTTTGCAACAGCGTTCTCGCTGCTCACTCTCAAATGCTCTCTCTTGGTTTATGCTGACATTTAATGCGTAAGCGATGGAGAGTGGGAAGGTTTTGTTCTTAACAAGAGAAAACATGATAGCATAGATAGCAAAATCACAACTGATAGTGATGACACAAGGCAGATAAAAAGATGTAGTTTTAACCAGTGTGCCTAGCTTCCAAATTGATGTGATAGCACATACTCTCAGCCTCCAACTTCACCACTCAGTCCTGGAAAACATGGCATCCAAGCACGGTTGGGCTCAGCATGATACCAGTTGGCTGGCATCCCCTCTGGCACTACCAGATCTGAAAACTACCCCTTTTTCAGTCAAAGCCAGTTGCGCTTAGTAAATCCCAAACACTTCACTCAGTTAACTAAAGCCAGCTGATTTTTGACTGAAGTAGATGCAGAAGCACTCACATGAGCAGTGCCAACACACATTGGCAGGGGCACTCACCTCCTGCAAGGGGCAGTGAGAACTGTAGGTTGATTACAGCTCTCTGAAGATCCTGCCCCTGCCTTGAGCTTGGAAATACTGACTCTGATATGGCTCAGAATTTCTTGTGTTTGCAAAGGCTGGAAGGATAACTCAATCTGCTATCACATGGATTGGAAAGTGTTTGGAATGAGACACTTTGGATAAAACATGAACCATAGGCCAATCCTCTTCCTCTTTACCATTCCCAAATTTATGCTAGAGACAGCTAGAACTGAGTGTATGAAAAAGGAAACAGTACAGAAAGAGCCTGCTTGGTCCATCTCAGCGTATTGCATACCCAGGGTATAAGACAAGAGAGTCCTGGGTGTTTGGCTATTTCTTCTGGAAATTCTGAAAAGTTCTTTTTCAAGTCTTTTCTGATCCTTTACTCTTACAACAACCTTGCCTCCACCACAAAAGGTTATCCAATACACCTGAAGTTGCAAGCACTATTTTAGTTTTCCTAGAAGTCTCACTTCATCTTATTCACTTCTGAGTGGCACACAGATAGAAGGACCTTTTCTGACTACCCATCCTGCAAAATCATGGTATATGCTGAGGATGAACAACTCTTGGCATTAATGACATCAAACTAGTCTCACAGCTACCTTAGGTGGGATCAGAGTTTTACCCCCAAGTTTCATCAGTTTTATTCTTTCATCTTAAATTGTGACCTGTCCTGAATGACTTATATCAAACTGGCATTTTGGTTGCATCTATTATAGTGACAATTCCTCATAATTTTAGATCACAGTTTTCTGTTTGTGAATTTTTAATTAAAAATACTTTCTTAAAGGGAGTCAACCTGATCCAATTGAGGTCAGCATAAGCCCAGAACCTCCTCCCCATTTTTAGTGTCTATTCAAACAGACATCAGACTTCACATGTGCATCGAAAAGAGCTCATTTCAATGCATTTCAGACAACACAGGTACTTCACAATGGGTTTATGGTTATGTTCTTTTCTTTATTAACCATAGCACATAAAGTAAAAGCACAAAGGCAATTCTCAGAGAAAAATCCCATGATGCTTGGGGGGGGAAATCTAAACAAGTATTCTGCTGTTCTCTAATGTGTTACTAAAGACACCATCATCCCTCATCCCTCCAGAAGTGTTCTTGATTAAATAAGAATCTATTAAAAAATACAGTGCCCGTCAGCGTAAACTCACACCCCCACCCTTCTCTTTCAATTTTAAAAGTGATCTATCTTGCCTTCTCCCTGCTTAGGAGCTCATTAGAAACAGCCCCTTCTGCACATATGCATCACCTAACACAGATTTGGAAGGAGACAGACAGAAGAAAGGGAGAGGAAGAAATTAGAAAGTGAATGAAAATAGTAGGCCTGCAAGACAAGAAAGCAACTGCAGACAAAGAACAGCCGGTACTCACAAGGGAACAATGAAGGCTGAGAGACGGATGCTGGTACCATGGGATTCAAACACAAGCTACTGCTTAACTTTGCAGCAGAGATGCAGTGTTGCTCTAACTACATTCAATTATCAGCAATAGCCGAGGCAAATCGGACCAGATCTATCACCTCACTTTCTCTGGGTGGCAAAAGGTTGCCAGTAAACGTGGCTTAAACTTCAGAGTCCCAGAATCATCTAGGTTGGAAAAGATTTTTAAGACTGAGCCCAACCATTAACCCAGCACTGCTGTGTCCACCACAAAGCCCTGTACCTCAGCAAACAGAAGCACCGAGCACAGGCAGTGTTCTTGTCCCATGCACAGCCGCTACCTGCCGATGGCTACGTAAAGCCCAAAGGATCATTCCCTGCTGCTCTCTTTCCTCAGCACCCACTTCCAGATACTGCTCACCTAACCTGTTGTCTGAAAAGTCTAAACTGGTCAAACCAAAAAGAAAAATGACAAATAGTCATCTCCAAGAGCCACAGAGGTGACAAAAACAGCACAACTCGGGAGTGGCCACTTTTTCCATCCATCTTCTGAAACAGAGCTCTACTCAGGGAATTAACTCCCAACAGTTTATCTTAAAATGACTTTTCCATCATGCTAGAACTTTTCCCACCTTAAGCCAGATACTCCAAGGAGCAGCACGGCACTTGTTGATGGCAAGGGACTCCAAACAAGAAGTTCCCTTTGAGCTTTATCCCATGACAGGGTAAACAATAAAGTGATGATTATTTCCTCAACCTCTCTGACACCAGAAAGGACAAATGAACAAGCATCACAAGAGTCCTGGGATGGAGTTAAATTTGAAATGCAGTAAATCTGCCTATCAATTCTAGGAGCGGCTATTCACACACCTAAACTTCAGCCATTGCTTAAAACTCTTAAACCTGCAAAGAACAATTTGAACTCCAGGCTTAACCTGGGACTTATACAAAACTCCCCAGACACTCTAGGATATCCTCCGCTTGTCCTGCGCTGATCTCTGAACACAAACCTGCACCTCCTGATACTTGAGCTGTACAATTACACAAGCCACGTGCCTTTATTGCATTTTTTAAAAATAAAAAGATGTTTCTGCAATGGATTTTAAGTAACTTCATACAGGTGCCTGGCAGTCCCTTCAATACTGTGGTGGGAAGATCCTTCAATCTCTGACCCTTGGAAAGCTGTGCTAGAAGGGATGAGGAGTTCCAAAATGAGGCCTATAACTAAGCATGCCTTTGGGGTTATTTGTTTTGGAATGTTTTACTAG
The DNA here is from genome assembly GCF_028858725.1 of Colius striatus. Taxonomy (NCBI): domain Eukaryota; kingdom Metazoa; phylum Chordata; class Aves; order Coliiformes; family Coliidae; genus Colius; species Colius striatus. Next base: position 32,419,815 of record NC_084761.1, read on the forward strand.
GTTTCCTCCTCCACACGATGGATCTGTCCTTCACCTAAACTACAACGGAATTTGCTCCAACCTCAGTTTTAATTAAATAAATACCAGTCATCCCTCTCCAAGGCCAGTGCTTTCAGAATATGTTGCAGTGTTTCATTCAGGAGACTCCTAGGAATTTCTTTGCTTGTGTAAGTAGAAACAAAGGGATGCAGTCTGACAAAATATCTTACTGATATGAGAGAAGAGTATCCAGAAAAGTCTTCCCCCCTAAACATAAATCAGATGCGGTCACTTTGTCCTTTTTTCTGAAGTTGCAGAGTCACCACCTTGCTGAAACTCCAGGGCATTTTCATCTGATGGCTTTTTTCCAGTCCTATCTCCTGTGACAGTTTTGTTCTTTATGATTGCTAAGCTCACAGTTGTGAGGGAGGATAGACAGCAAAAGCTGTAAAACAGACTGAAGTAACTGCAGCCACACTGTGTAGCAAGCTTGATTAGATTTTTAATAATGCCAACATATTAAGCAGAACTGTGACAAGAAGAACAGACTTGAAGTCACAAAGGTAGCTACAGTTTTAATAAATCCTTTGCCAGTCTGGAAAGGGGGAGGGTGAGAGAGCACTGATCTCTCAGCATGTAAAACTGACGGAGCAGCTTGGAAATCAGACCTGGTATATTAGTGGACTGCTGCTGGGAAACTACATGGAAAGACATAGCTTCATATTCTAAAATTTAAGTAGTCAGCTCTTAGTTTCTAATGCCTCTTCCTGAAAAATATTTAAAAGAATAATAGTTAAAAAAAAAATCAGTATCTCAGATAATTTTAGGAAGCAACCCCAAACTTTGCCTTTAGATGTACAGGCTCTAAGACTATAGAATACCCCAAGTTTTGCCATGCACACAGCTGTTTCAAAACAAAGGTTATACACCAGAAACTTACTTTCAGTCTTTTAGTCTGTGACAGGCTGCACTAAGATCACGGCATTGCTGGCAGCTATCAGCTTACAAAAAATCATCTTGGCAGATGCTGTGCCCAAGTGCTTGGCTCAGCTGGGTATCAAAGGGAAAGGGGTTGCCTCGTTCATGCTGCAGTGGCACTCCAGATGCACTCTCTATTGCCTGTCCCTGGCCATCTCCTCTGAAGGAACTTCCTGGCTTCCTGGCACTTGGAAGTAACATCAAATAATTCCTTGACTTATGCTTTTGCTTGGTCTCTGAGCATGCCTCCACCTGAATCTGGGGACTGATGCACCTTTTGATTTCTCCAGTTCTTAATCTTGGCCCACACAACTTCTTGCTTTTTGTTCTGTTCGAGGCTCAAATGGATCTAAGTGAAGCAAACTTATTCATGATTAACTAATGCAACCCTGTGCCAGGCAGCTACAGAGTAAGCCTCCTTGCAAAAGAAAAACCACAAGATCAGAAGATCTGTCAGCAAAGCATGATAGTTTCTTCAGCCCTTAGTAATGAGGAAGCATGAGGAAAAGGTAAAAAAAATGTCAGAAGTATTAAGAGTCGTTAAAAGCAACTAATGTGTACAGGTTTGTCAGTGCCCACTTCTAGCTCACAAAAAATACCATTTTATTTATCAGCAGCTTAAAATAAACCCCATTTCCAATTTTACCATTTGATGAATTTTACCATTGTCTTCATCACAAAGAAAAAAAAGGGGGGAGGGGGAGAAAGGGAAAAAAAAAGCCTTCAAAGACAAGTTTTGCCCTTTAATATGCAGACCTGTACTGCAATGATGGAAACCTGAGCTGAACAACACTTGGGGGTATGAACTGAATCAGGACCTTCAGGTCTCAAGTACCAAGTACCAGAGTCTGAGTAAGAGATGCTGTTCATACTGTCTTTCACGCATATAAACCTTGCCTTTCATATGAAGACAGGCATGTAACAGTTATTTCAGTAATTGCAATCCAATTAATGCCCCAGGACAGAACTGCTCCTTCTGAGAAATACATCTGGGTATTTGCATATATTTCAGAATTAAAATAGCAGAAAGCACCTTGGTCCAGGTACAGAACAATCCTGCTTTTAGTCTACCTGGTTTGTTAATGAACGTAAGCAGCGACATCCTCCCCCAGACATCTAAGGAGTGCTTTGTGGTTACTGCTTGGAGCTGCAGGAAAGGAAAAAGACAATGGCAGTACTGGGTCTTCATGTACCCAGGCTCCTGCTTGAAGACTTAAGCACTGTCTGGGTGTGCACTAAGTTGAATATTAATGTACATGATAGTTACTGGAACCTTTACTATTTAAATTACTTGTTTTTATGTTATGGTGAAGGCCAACTGACAGAAATAAAACATTGCTTCTCCTGGTACTCTCTGCTTAAATTGCAGCAGTAAATATTTTTAAGAGTAGTGTTGTCAAATCTCAAGTACAAGTTCATCCCTCCAGATTGTACATCATGCTAGCTTGTTATCTACCATTTCATTATGAGCTTCCATAAATAAACTGAGAACTACCTCTCTCCTGGGCTGGCTATTTCCAGAATTTGTTTCAGTAAAAATTCCTGTCTTTCTGATCTTCCCACACAAGAAACAACTGCTTCATTTCTGCTGAAAGCTAACTAGTTCTATATACCTGGCCTACCTGCCTGTGAGGATCTGTTCAGTAGCCATTCAGCTGTCTTGCATTTCACAACTTTAAACAAAACATAAACATTGTTTCCCACACACTTAGAGAAACATGAGTCTTTTCACAACCTACCTTTCAAATAAACTCCTAGTGTCTTTCTCCAGGAGAGAAACAAAAGTAATGATAGAGCAAAACAACAAATTTCTAATTTCCTGATCAAAAGAGAATGAAAGCAAACTGATTTCCAATCAAGTTTGAGAAAAGGTGAAAGAACAAGAACTGAAAAACATGCTTTCCCTGACGTGCTAAGGCTATGTTACTTAAAACAATTTCCCTTTCAAAACTCTCCATTCCTGTGAGTCACAAATGTCTTGGATAGTGGTTTGCTGACAGTCTCCCATATGCTGGTTGTCTCAAAAATGCACACAGCTTGTCCAGTGAAGTGCTAAACCTCAGCATTTTGCAACCTCCCAAGTTTATCTAGCAATTACATTTGCTAAAAAAAAAAAAGGGGAAAAAAAAAATAGGCTGCTGTTTGTTGAAACACATTTATAGTAATTTCAGCTATTTCTGAGAGCCCATACAGAAACAGAATGCCCTAGCATATACAGTAACTAAAAGAGAGGGACAGCTCTATTTTGTGGTTGCTACATGTGCTGCTGACAAAGGAGATGTGGTTTGGTAACTAAATATATAAAAGATTGATATTGGCCTTTATTTCTGATATCTGTTTAACTTTTGTTTCAGAACGTTACTGCTTTGGCTTACATACTTTGTCTTCCAGTAAATCACAGCATGCACTTACAAATACAGAGGGAGTCTCCAGCTTTTCCCAAGCACTCAGTGATTAGAAAATCATCCTGTATCATAAACTGCAGGTCTGAACCTGATGAGAAATACACAGCCTGTAGAAGGAAGGCAGCTGAGGGTGACAAAGGCAACTATTGCAGACAGTGCAGATAGATTTATTGTCTACTTAATTACTTTTTGTGGTTTGTCCTGGCAGAAGAGACTTTAACTGAAAATATTAAAGGTTTTAAGTATGCAGGACTCCATAAACACAGAAATGTCAAAGCAGTGACACAAGCTTCAGTCGCATCGCAGGGACTGACTTGTTTGTGAAGTTTTCCTTTACACATTGACTGCTCACAGCACAAGTATACAGAACTGCATGGATGCTGACCTGACAGTGCTGCAGAGCCCTTCAGCTCCATACACCTCTGCTTCAGTGACGGGGGACAAAAATAGGTGCAAGTTTTACAACTTGCAAATGCCAGCTCCTCAATTCTTTTCTTCCAAACTTCTTCCTACACCTTTGGATCTTTCTAAGATGTTTACCCATCTCCCCCACCCCCAAAGACCTTGCCTGCAGCATAGCAGTATATGAATTTGCCTGGCAACCTGACATAAATATCCAGCCAACCAGCAAATAAAGCCTGGCACGCTCTTAGCTACAACGTTTCTGTGCATAGCTTTACAACAAATCAGAGCTGTCCACCAGACAAGGAACTAACTCATTTTCTTTTAGCTCAATTTATAATCTACAGTTTGAGAGGAGAGGTGGACATTTGTCTGCCTTTATTTTACTTTGCTGTATGTAACACTCAGAGCTCTGCTATGGATGTCTCTCTCCATCTTTGTTCAGAAAATACAAAGCATTGTATCTTTTCCAATCTTTTTTTTTTTTTTTCTTTTTAACTGATTAGATCAATAACTCTACTGGGATGAGGTGAGATAAAGTGGAAAAAAAATGTGGGGTGTGAGTGGAGATGCATGGAAAACACACAGAAATGAACTATGACTGATTCAGTCTGAGATCCTGCAGGTGACTGGCACCTAGCTCTCCTCACCAAGACCCAAGCTGTGCCCAGTGCCGAGTGTACCTCCCAAAGAATGGGGCAGAGCTCTGGCACTCAACGGGATCATTTCAGACGCAGCACATGACAAAAGCAATTGGTTTGGGGCAGGAACCTATGCAAAACATCACAGACAACCTCTTCAAGATTTGGGCTAATGTCAGTCTTCATGGAGCCTTGAGCTGCCCCTGGGGAGAGAGGACTACCTGCCCTCAGTGGCTCCCTGTCTCTGAGCTAGTAACCAGTGGCCTTTCACAGCAGTTCCAGAAAATAGTGGGAGCTACACCTGGTGCAAAGAGCAGTGCTGCATCCCAGTGCTGTCAGCTTTGTCCATCCATTCTCTGAAGACATGAGTGTTTCAGAGGTCAGCATGTCCTCTGGACTTCAAAGCAGCAAACTCAAGATAAATACACAGCAAGAAATCACCATCTCATTTCTTTCAGCTTATAAAAGTTGAAAAAAACACAAATGAAACCTGTATCTTACATCAACTATGAGCAGAGTTGAAGAGAAGTTAAGACAGTTCGATATTAACAGTTTCATTGTGATTCAACTTTTACATTCCATCTTGCCCCACAAAACTGATTGCTTGAGACTGGAAAATAAAACACAGGATCAAGTCATGTCAGAAGCAAGTTTTCAGTCCATCCTTATTTGCCATTGTGACTGCACTGGATTGTACAAAGGTCTGAGTCACTGTTGAGCATGCGGGAATTCATCCCACTGCTACTGCTGCCCTTTATGCATGCAATAAAGAACTCAAGTAAGAGCTTCCCTCTAAAAGAAGCAGACAAGGAAGGCTGACATGAAGTGTCATGCTTTGACACATCATAGAAGTCTTTTTTACCCTTTAAGATAAAGCTTTGCTAACACAAATAATTTTCAGTAATAATACTGTGCGATAATACTAGGACCTAGTTTGTGTGGGATGGAGGCAAATTTACATGACATGCCTTGTAAAAAGAGCAAATGGAGATTAGCAGCCAACAGCTTGTTCCACACAAGCTGTTCTGCATAGTGGCATGGCTGGAGTCAGAAGTGAACAGAAACGTGCTGGTTTTTTTCTCCTGTCTGTGTGCCCACTACTTAGCTAGTGAGCAAAAGAGTAAGGTTAAGAGAGGAGGGGGATAAAACCAAAAATATTTGTTACTGCTGAGACTAATGCAGATATTACAGACTTGGAAAACCAAAACACAAAGGGAGATTTGCCTTTCCCTCACTACTTGGCTTTGACTTGACACACACACACACAAAATCCTGCTCTGGGCTGCGTGGCACACACTATGCTGGCTCTGCTGCTGCAGGCAGGGCCCAGGCTTCACAGGCAAGGAGTGAGACCTTTCTCTTTCCAAGTCCTTGGATTACTTGACAGAGCTTGCTGGCTTACACAGAGGACACGAGACAGAACTAGGCACACTAAGGTATCACTAATATCACTCTCTACCTTCCCCAGAGCACAGGGCAAGGGAAAGCAAAGGCTTTCTTCTTGCAGGCTTCTACCTAGCTAAAAGTTTGGTCTGTCATGCACAGAGCATCACTTCCTTCCTTGGTTTGTTTTTTGGGGCTTGTTTTGTTTTAAATTTATTTTTCCATGTCAGTTCAACTTCCCAGAGAAAAATCGTCTTGATTCTGAATACTCCTTAAACTGACAGTACACTCCTTGGGTAAGGCTCTCAGATACTCAGCTTCACCTCTCTGAAAAAACAAAAAAGAGAATAAGCTTATTGGCTACATCAAATGCCTTTATGCTTTGTCTTTTCCCACAAGAAACAATGGGAACAGAATCAAGCTTCAGAAGAGCTGGTGAAGCTTTGACAAAGTAAAGGTAAGCAAAAGCAGAGATTCATCCACCACCCCCATGTTTAGAGGTGGATGAACATAAACAGATGACAACTTTCACAGTAAGCCATCTTTCTCTGGATGCAAAAGCTTCCTTTTATACAGTACAGTGTTGTATACAACATGACTTCTACTAATTGTGAAGACACATGCTGAATATTTGGGGGAAAAAAACCCAAAGATCAGCATACCGACTGACATTTAGATTCTTATTTCCATAATCACAGTAACATAAACTTTCTTTCCCGCTTTTATTTTACTTTCTAAACCAAAAGCTTACATTGAGAAAGATCCTAAAACACTTGGGAAGAAGGCTAGTGACACAAAACAGTTCCGAGGTACAAAAAAGAAGTAGCTTTATTTATTCTTCTAATAAAAAAATAGGACAAGCTAATCCAAACAAACCATACACATTTGCCTCGTTGGTCAGGTACAGAGAAATCACGTCAAACACCTGAATTATACAGCATGAAACCTAAAAAACACAAGCTAGTTTGCCTGAATACGCTCAGTTTTACAGCTTCACTGGATAAACTAAAGAAATTAATGCTTTGGGCAGTTTCCCAACAATGATAATTGCCAAGAATCCCATAATTAAAATCACATTGTGAAAGTAGATAAAAGAAAGCCCTATTTTCATCAGACCGCATATAAATGTAACTCTCACAACCAGCCTGCAGTCACGCACTATGCCCGGGCTCAGGGCTTTTCTTTATCACTGCCTGTTCCTCTGAATCAAGACACAGCACTATCCTGAGCATGGGCACCATACAGAAAACAACATGTAACATCTCAGCTGAGGATCTGAATGGGAACACATGACACAGATAAAACGAGTGAAACTAATGAGTTTTAATCCAGATGTCTACATAGCTATTTCAAAATGTGTTTTAAAATTTTCAAATAACAGTAAAATGTTCATTACACCATGACAAAGAGAAGCACATGAATTTCATTCTGCCAACTGCAGGAACCCTCTCACCCTCCAGTCAAAGTTTCCTAGTCCAAATACCTCAAGAACACATCCTTGTTGAAGCTGTTTGCATTATGGCAGGTACTGCTCAGTGTTACCTCAGCTACTACTGCAAGGATATATATCTGTATTTTTTAATGTATATGCTTGATCTTTTCGCCCAGAGATAAACAGAAGAAGTGACACATTTAAAGCATATGCGTGAAACACAACATTTTTGAAGTGGCAATGTGACAGTAGCAGCAGCACTGACAGCAGATTAGCATTTGGCTAATTGAGCCACTGGAAATAAATTAATTTCTTTAACATCATAAGCATTGAGAGCTTGCTCATCCAGGTTTCCAGAAGAATTCTATTTGTGTCAAAGAGGAGTGATAAAGACACACATCAGGGACTGAAACAAGCCATTCCACACCCTCACAGTCCCCCCAAGAAAGCAGGACTCTCCCAGACACCGCTTATTTGAGATGCCAAACTGGAACGCCAAAACAAGACCCTTACTGATAGCAAATTGTGCCGAGTCTCCAGCTCCTTCCTTCCAGTGGAATAATTAACAATGCTGGCAAGTACATTATCATAAACTTCAATATTAACCCCCCCACTGCAAAGAACAAAGGCAGTTCACATCTCTCCCTGAGCTCCTGCTGCAGACTGGGTGCCGATTCTGACAAGTTGCTCTGTTCCAATTTAGATTCCATTCACATTTGGAAGATTATGCTCATAACCACAAGCTGGAGAACACTTTTTAAATGATGCTAGGAAGCACAGAAAACAGCTCTCTGAAAATCTGCATCCAGCCCAGATCACCTCCTGATTACACTGTTGATTTAGCTCTATTTATGCAGAACTCAAACAAATAATTTATAACAATCATGCACAGCATCCTTTATCTCAAAGGATCCTGAAGTGCTTGCTAGACAGAAGCTGGATCTTGAACACTTATTGCCCTCTCCCTTGACAGGCCTACAAGTTGGAAGAAGTCAGACACCTGCAGAAGCAGGTCCTAAACACACGAATTTTTTTTCCACCTCCGATACGTAGCAAGCATCTGACAATATACAGCAATGTTTCAGCACTGGACAAAACTTAAGTCCTGAAGAAAGTGAGGTGGTTGATATCTACTCTGCACTAGATAGAGGTGATCTGGAGGAGTAGTTATGTGCAGCCTGTGTTAGCTAACTGGAGCCTGCTCATCACTTCACTTGTTAGTAAATCTACAACTTGAAAAATCTAGTGAGGATCTGAGTTGTTTTGGAGGCTTATTTTGACACATAAGCAACAAGGGCACTTCCTTACTCATGTCTGACGGCTATACAGCTTTCATTTGGATACATCATCGATATAATCCACCTCGAGGCCATTTTGAGATTGATGAAACACACTCAAGCAAGACATAACCTACACTACAGTCAAGACTGCAAGTGCTATGAGGTGCTGCAGCTCAGAAAAGGATACACAAGTGGAGTGTCTGGTATTTCTGAGCTATGGTGACAGCAGATCTCTGGTTAACACACTTGTTTCAATTTATAAACTTCAACTGATCTGAGAGCCACCCTAACACAAGCATCATACCTTGACACACATCAACTTCTACTCTATGAAGGTGGACATTTACAACAGCGGAATAATTTCAGTAAGAGGCCTTGGGAGTAGGACTCTGTTGGTTTTTCTCCCACTGGTCTGCCCCATAGTCTGGACAAAGTCCCTGGTTGTGGGGTTGGTGCTTACTTTCTTTCAGGATAGTTAGGTATGGAAGAAGGAACAGTTGTTTTGTATTTTTAATGAATTCTACTGAATGAGATTGGATTTCTAATGGAAAGTCACGATCCGTGCAGCACTAGAGAGGTATATTTTTCAACATGTTGAAACAAGCAATAACAAAACCGAATCCAAGGTGCTTCACTACAGATTCTTTAAGTTCCTGTGGCTGTTAATTTATTCTGCAAAGTTCTCTTTCAAGCAGTTGTCACAAACTCTGCAAGTGTGACAACAAAAGCTGACATTTCTAGGAGGCAAGTGATGTCAAAGTGCACCAACCTTATCCAAGTGGTAACAAAACAAGGGAGAAGATTATCATGCACTGGGAAAATAGGTGACCCATAAAGATGCAACTGCATTGTAAAAATAAACCAAACTATTTTGATCAAATCAAACCAGGCCATCTCACTGCCTCTTCTGCCCCTTCCAAATACCTCTGGTTGCCAGCCTCCACAATGAACTGTGGCACCAGGGGTTCTCACTTTGCCCAGTAATTAGTACATACATCCTCTCTGTTAGGCAGTATGCTCTGTTTAGACAAAGATAACCCTCAAGAATTTGTGAATTTACTATTTCTTTGCTTTTTTTTTTTCTGTAAAACACACAAAAAGGAAAAATGCCTCTCAGAGATAGCAGACCTGTTTTTTCATCTAACCTTTGTCAGCTAGGGATGCTGCACTTACTTTGGACATAAGTAGTAACAATGGATATGACCTGCCTTGTTTAGTCAATGTTAAGTATTAACAAGGCCTGTGCTAATCTCAGCCACGGCCACATTTCACTGGGCAAGATCTGCCTGCATAAGCGGCTTTATACAAACATTGGCCCAACCTCTGGGAAGGATAGAACACCCCAGAAACATGGAAGAGAGGATGAAAGTATTTTCCTGCTGCTTAGAAGAATCAAGCAGTAAGACAGAGAGGAGGGCTGAGGAGGTGGTATCCGTGTGAAATCTGTGTTTGTAGAAAAAACTCAGCTGTTTGTCAATCACAGAATGCTTATTTCCATCTTCAAGAAATAAAGATGATTTCACCTTTGGAGGCAACTTCTGGATTTCTCTCACAGATAAATAACTACTTCTCAGTAGACAAAGAAAGTCCTCACATGCTAGTCTGTTGGGATTCATCTTTTTGGTTTCTTATACACAGTGGAAATGTAAATTTTGTTATCTGCTGCTGTGGAGAGAGAAAGATGGTGAAAGTTTATTGCAGCACATTCTCAGGATTCTAAACATACCATATCACATACACACTGTAATGAGTTTTTATTTTAACTGCTTTTGGAGATTGCTTTAGTGGACACTGAAATTGAATAACCAGCTCTGCTCACAGAATAAAATAAACTATAACAGTATACAAAAGAGGTCAGTCGTCATTTTACAGGCGGCCTTGCACATAACCCATGCAGGAGGATGCAATGGACAGCTAGTCTCCTTCTTTGGTTGTTTAAAAACAAACCAAAACAAACCCCAAAACAAACCAATCCTAAACCCCCACATCATGGACCCATCATTTTCATGCATACACACTTCATCAGGGGTATACAAAAGTGCCATGGTTACAAGCTGGCAAATCACACAGCAGTGCTAAGGTGGCTTCCCCTGACAACACTGCAATATCCTTATGGGCAGATGTCCACCTCTGGAATTTACATTTTCAGTTTCCTCCTATTTTAAATGCTCCGATTTACCATCCTTTCCTGCCTATAACCTTTCATTGATAATTTTGGTTTGGGGAACTGATGCATTAGGAAAACCATATTTCCTACACTTAGTGTACTTGATTACTTGGATGTCTAATGTTCAGCTGTCTCCCAGTTTTATTTGTTCCACTGCACATAAATGAGTTATCTATCCCTTAAGAAAATCTATAGTGACCCCTTTTTCCACAATCTCTTTTTTGACACTCCTTTCCAAGGGCAGTGCAATTTCAATCACACTTTCAGTGAGTCCACTGGAAATTTTCTTTGCCATTTACTTTAGTAGGAGCAGAAAGGGCTTGCTCCAGAAGCCTGATCCTGGCTTGTCTACATACATACAGAGTCACTAAGCAATAAAAACCTACAGGTGAAGCCAACACCAAAAAAAGGATATCACAGAAAAGAATAGGTTTTTCTTAGCAATTTTGTAATTAAGAAGCGTATTTTAAAATTTTCTTTTTCCTCCTCCATAAGATCTACTGCACATGAAATGCTGTTTACTGACTGCCCTGAGCCTGCCTTGTTTTCTATGTTAGTCCATGTTAAATATTTCACTGACAGATGTCTAAGCTAGTGCTTGACATTGGCAGGTCCAAGAGGTTACTAGTTTCGCATGTCAAAACAGAGCATCTAGGACCCAGCCAATACTTGAAAACATTCCCCACCAATGACAGTGAAAGAGCAAAAGTCACATTAACAAATGCTTTCAACATCAAGAAAAGGAAATGCATTGCTGTTATGTCACTTGTACTTTGTCCTTAGTTCTGAATAAGATTTTTCATCTTCTTTACAGACATAATAGGAGAAGCCATTGCTACTGAGTGTATTGTCACATGGCAGATTCCACCTGCAACCATTTTGCTACTAACAGATGAAGAAAAGTATTAGTTTCCAGGCATTATAAGCTTGTTTAGCTCCCCTCTATTGTTCAGTTTAATATTTGTAAATGTAAACCCTGTTTACATTTGTTCAGTTACAACCAAATAAGAACAACTCAGACCTTAGTCTGCCTAAGCACAAGAAAACAAAATGAAAGATGCCGAGGAGGGGGCAAGTTTCTGTAAGATGAATGGTAACACACTCCTCTATCAGAATTTTATGAGAGCAAAAGAAACAGTTTTTTGAACAGAAGTCTCTACAAATTTTTCAAGGCCTGTCCATGCAGTATCAATACTACAGGCTATGGCCACCTGACAACTGGTTATTGCCTGACAGATGTTAAAAAAACCAGGAAGTTAGAAGCTGCAAGCTTCCTTAGTACATCTCCAAGCAGATTTTAAAAAAGACATCAGTTACCCTTAAACCACCAGGAAAACACTAGCAAAATCCTCAGATGTTATCCTCTAGGCAATGCTGCAGACAACCTACAGAACAGTCTTTTCCAGCAGCACCCCAGCTCGAATTGTGCCTTCTTCCCTAAGCGGGCCTCAGCTTACTCTTTCGGTACATAGAGCTGGCAAGCCTGGATTGACCTACCCTTCCTTTTCAAGTGCAAAAACTAATGAACTTGGAGGTTTCTAATTTCTAAGGAAATATGAGTGGCAGAACTTATACATGGAAAGTCATCTGTCTGAAGAGGTTTTTTTTGCAGATGCGTATAGCACCACTATACCCAGTTTCTCATTCCTAGTTCCTCCTCCTTCCCTGGACTTCTTTAGTACCTAAGCATACATGATGCACATTTATTCCTCCTCTTCTGTACCATTTCTCACTACTCGCTTCACTATCAACACCTGCTACACTGACTTTACTAATTCAATACACACTGCATTGTCTCCTCATCATCCTTTCTCCACAGCCTTCATCCCCTCCTGCTGATTCCCCATCAGTGAGGAGCCCTTCACCTAGCTGCACATACTTCCACCCACCCACTTGCCAGGCAGCCAGCGCGCATCCGTGGACAGTCTTCCCTAGCCTGTTACAACTCTGTATTGTTTTGGTACATCTGCTCCATTTAGCCTCTACACTCTCATGACACCCACCCAGCAACAAGCGACAGTACTGCCAGGGCATCAAACACTTAAAAGTGTAGTAGAGCATGCCCTGGGAATGCTCTTGGTCAACAGCAGGAAAGGGAAAAAGAGGGGAAAAAAAACCCCACCACTTCAGAAGCCAAAACATGTAGGAAAAGGAAAAACTATGGAAAGAGAATGAGAGAACTGCTCATTATTACATTAGCAAACCTCAACTATTTATAAGCACTACATCTGTCTATCTATCACTTCAATTACATGTTTCTAAATGAGGCTGAAGCAAGATATCCGTAATTATTACTGAAATGCAGTTTTTACACTAGCCCAACAGTTGGGCACATTCTTCACAAAATGCAATAAGCAAACCACCAATTTATTATTTTCTGTAAATTACAGATAAATCAATCTAAATATCTCTCTTGCAACAGACTTGATTTTTAACCCAGAATTCTTGTTTTTATTGAACAGTACAAGCAGCGGAAAACACTCAGTTCCCTTCCATCGCCTCTTTTAGGGAAGGCTTTTTCCTCTCCATTCTGTTCAGTCTAAGGAAGCTCAGAGGGAAAAGTGATGTAAAAAAGGCTTGTTTAACTCGCTTGATAAGGCTGTGTTTTAGCCCTTTTCCTCCCTTTTCTTCCGTTTGGCCTTTTGTGGAGCTCTTTCTTACAGGCCCTTGAATGCTATCTGCTCCACTCTCCTCTTTTCTGTCATATTGCCCTTTGCCTCTTGCTTCTTTAGCTGTGAGAAACAGGGGAGGTGACATTTGCAGCCCAGGGACTCACTTCCTTTGTCTGTAGAGAGCAGGAGCAGAGGCTGGCCAGCCCCTGCACCTCACCAGCCCCAGAGTTGAACCTGTCTGTTCCGTGTATTTGCAGCTCACCCTAAGGCAGTGTGGGCCGTGCTCTGGGGACTCTCCATTTTGTAACTCTTCTGTGTCCCTTATGCCCAGGCATTTGCTATCCTCTTTGTTCTTTCCCTCCCTTCTTGCTTTCTTTCCAGACCTTTTCTATCTCATCACTGCTAGAAATACTTTCCCATTCCCATAAAAGCACCAGGGAGCTTTACAAACCCTGGACTTTGTCTGAAGACTTCATGAAGAAATAAATGGAAGCACGAAGAGATGAGACAATTTTCCTAAAGCCTAGTAGATGATGTCAAGCAGGCCTGATCTTTAGAGGTACTGGTTTGCTACTGTATATTTGAGTTTGGCAGAGACATAGGCATGGTCTAAATATTCTCTCCCACCACATATAATTTCCTCATCTGTACTTTTCAAGGTTTAAGCCTCATGCAAAATATAATCTATTCTACGGCAACCTTTTTTTTCTCCCAATACAGAAACAAAAGTCTTTTGAAATAGTGGTGCAGAAGCCCTCACAGACACTCCCGGCTGGCAAACACTTTTTTCCATTACCCTCTGCACAAAGAGCAGCAACAAATCCCTATATCAGATGATTACTTTTTACCAAAAACTGTATTAAAACTAATTACTAAATTTGATGAAATTTTAATTAGAAAAAAATAAAGACTAAAATATGTTTATGAGCTGCCACAGCACTGTGATTCACTTGTTCAATACACAGCACCAACTTAAGTGACAGAGAAGTGAAGAAAAAAATGCATACCTATCTCTTGGGAAGGCTACTGCAACACAACTTTCACCACTGCCCATAGTCTACCAGTGACCCAGCAGCCTATAGCTGGTTGCCAGCCTGCTAGCTTACCCTGCTCTTATGCTGGAAGTGTGTTATCTAGAGCCAAGAAAACAACAATCAGCCTTCAGATTGGCTCCTCTCTCACAGCTTACCACAACACTCTCCAAAAAGTCACAAGAACAAAGCAGTGAGCCCAAGATGTTTTTTAGTAAGCACAGAGGAGATGTGCTGTCCTCCTCACAGCTGCTTCTCCTGCCTTCCCCCTCAGATCAGTTGGGAGCCTCAGCTCCTCCATACCCCTTTACAACATTCTCAGTCTCACAAGGTGTGTCCCAGCCACCACCTCTGCTTTCTATTCTGTTTTGGTGCTTTAGGCACAGCAAAGCAGAGGCAAGGAGAGAGGAGTCCCACACTCACGGCATCCTCCTTCTCAGCTAGCCAGACTGCTGGCAGCAGCCTCCTGCTCAAATATCCCTCTGAGAGTATTTGGGCTCTCATTTAGCAATCACCAAACAATATTTAATTCTTAATGACACTCTTAAACCACTTCCTTATCCTGGAATTCCTCTGGGAGGGATGCACCCTGATAACCAAACGTGGGTGACATTCGACATAGAGTAGCTAGGTATTGAGAACTAAACATCTGAACACCAAAGGGAGAACCCTTCCACATCTGCCCAGAACAGGAGCTGTCTTCTACTGAAATATTATAATTTAACCCATCAAATAATAAATACTCTAACTTCCCACTCCACAAAGTTGTATATTTGGTTACAACTGAAGTCCTGACTTTTTACCTCCATCTTTTCCATTCTACTTCTTAAATAGTTGAAGAGATCTACTTGTATTTTCTGTCTATTGCCAAGATCGTGTTCAAATCCCTCTTACCTTGGCACGACCTTTAGGACCTTGTCTGGATTCTAAGCTTTGTTCCACTGCAACCACAAATATACTTTGACTATCCCTCTTGCATCTACTTTGAGCTGTGAGAGTTGCTTTAACTGTTACTGAGCTACCAGGCTGCATTACTAGAGAGGTGCCTGTCCTACAACGGTATCCAAATTTTCTGTTTAGCTACTGCCATTTCTGCGGCTCTTCAACAGAACACCCTTCTTCAACTTATGACAGCACAACATTTCACTTAGTGTCTTTTGACTGGCTGCACTTTCCTTGCTTTTGAAGCCACACTAATATTCTGCTTTCTTGATTAGTTTTCCATAGTTATCCATTTTCATCTCATCTCTTGCCTACAAGGAAATAGCTACTACAACTCGAGGTATCATTAAAATTAAAGAGAAAGCAAAATAAGAATGTCCTGTGTTTACACAAGTGTTATCTACGTATTTGCGTGGTCTCTGACTATATCCAATTACTTGCGCTTTTTGACTGACTTTCTAACTCAGATTGACAGCTTTCTGAGGAAGGGAACTTCCTATCTGGGGTTTACTTCGAGAATGAGATGCCAACCCTTGAACTACTGTTACGTTTTTAAAAGCAGAGACTGGGACATAGATACAGATCTACATTTTCCCAGTGTACAGGTACCATTATACAATCACTTTAACCCATTATCAGACCATGTTGTTACAAGTATGGCAAAAGTCTGGATTTTATCAGTTTACTTTCTGCTGGATCAGCCCAACCAGCAGTTTCTTAAGTGGCTGTAGGAAACTTGTGGCTAGCATAAGATCGTAGCAAGAACAAGAGCCGAAAAAGTGTGACCTCTGCTATTGGCAGCAGTGCAGATTTGTACAAGATGAAACAGCAATGCAGCCAAAACCCCAAGGAACTTGCCTTGCAGTCAAGGACACTGTTGTAAATTTGTACTGAAGAAAAGGACAGCAAAATCTGACAGCAAACATGAAAGGAGGATAATGTAATTCTTAAATAAATATTTTGAAAGAGAGACAATTATTTTGAAGTCATTTTCACTACTAATATGTTCTAGCTCTCCACATGTCTGCTTCTCCTGGGTCTTTTGTCACCCGATTTGACTAAATAATCATGGACAATATTTGCTCATTCCGAGATTACTGGAGACATGAGCTGTGCATCCCAAGGACAGGCATTATTCCAGGAATGTTCAGTGCTTGGCACAGGTGCTGAGAGCACAGAACCCCATCCTATGGCACTGGCATATCCTATAGGCATTCAGTTTGTTAACTACAATAAAATAAATTCCAGCCATCAACAAACCTATTTGAAAATCAAAACTCGATAAAGTACAAGCTGGAACAGTGAACTAAATGGTAGAGTTCGTAGGTCTGAATCAGAGTCCAAACATTTCAAAAGAGAACACAATTATCTGGTCCAATAATTCCAATTTTTAATTGTGTGAGAAAATACACATAATTAACAATTATAAGACAAAAAAGCCACCCTGTTCTATTCTCATTTGGACAAACTGAGAGTATGTGGCAAAAGCTAACTCAGCCTTAGCAATACTTCTCTGAACTGCACCTTAGTAACTGTCAGGCAGCAGCTTCCTCTGCGCCTGGCAGAGGAGACGCTGCAGCAGCAATCTGCAGCTGCCTCACGAGCCAGAGCTGCAGCGCTGCACTGGGGCTGGAGACACATGTCATTTTGTCTTTGTTTGAAGGGAGGGAGCATCACACTGACACTGGCACTTCAAGATCTCCCAGAAGATTTATGTCATGTAATCTCGGAATGATTCTTCACATGCAGCTTAATTCTATCTACAGTGAAGGGCTACACATGGTAGAACCAAGGCAGGCTGGAGAGAAACTTGCACTGAAACTTTGAAAATCAAGTTCAAAATAAAGAAAAAGGTTGGGGTGGCTCACACAGAACAACGAGAAGCAAATGTTCACACCAAACAAAGCCCCATTTGGGCTGGCTATGGATGGGGCGGGGGGGGGGGGGGGGAGTAAAAAAAAAATTAAATCACACCTTAAGAGCAGATAAAAGAAGGAAACAGAAACTTCATTGCTGACTGTAATTTCAGCCTTGGCCCAAACCATCCTTTACCTTAGCCAGAAGTGCAATTATTGCATCTTGGTTTGCATCTCTTAATAAAATATAGCTTTTAACAGACAGCTCATTTCTTTACCTTTAGGGAATGCCTGGGAAATCTTTCCATTAAAATGCTAATAGAACAATAAAGTTTAACACAGAGTTTCCCCCATTTGAGTTGGAAAGCAAAGGCTTTGGTCCAATTCCGATCAGAAGACTGTCTAATTTTTTTCATTTAAGTTTTATTCTCATGTATTTATTGAGAAGTCTATGAGGAGCTGCATTATATTCAAGAATGAACTGAAATGAACTTTGAAGCAAGAAACAAAGCCTGTCTATGCAAGGGAGCAAACTGCATGAGGAATTAAGAGATGAAGCTTACTGCATTTCTAAGTGGTTTGTCACTGTAATATAGCAGTATTTTGTTGTTCTTGGGGCTACTAACTACACTTACCCCTTTGGTCTGCTTTCTTTGGTGTGTTCATTAAATAACAAAGCATCAACACTTAGCATGCAAACTCGTGATGTTTCCTAGACCAGCTCTCGATTAATCTACGTACTAATTCAAGAGGACACATTCTGCAATACAAACAATCCCTGTGTCACGTTGAGTTACATGTTTTCTGGCTTTTCCCAGCGTGTGGGAGGGTGCAGACTCTCTACAAAGCTACTGCTACCCAAAAAACGGGGTGAGAATGCTTCCAGCTTCCACCGTCCTTGTCAGTCAATAAGAACTGAGGATGAAAGAAATGCTTATCTTAAAACTTGTCTTTCTCAAAATAGCTGTAGATCAGCAGTGCCCAGTGCTTCTTTTACTTCACAACTGCAGTGGCCCAAAGACATAATTTATGGGCCAGCCATGCAGAGCCAAAGTACATGATGAGATTTAAAGAAGATCCAATGCTCCAATACATTTTCCCTTAGCTATAATCAGCCTTCTTGGAGTGCTGTTTAAGAGCATTGGGTTATACACTCTCAATAACTAAACACTTAAAGAAACCACAGTCCATGCACCTGCAATGCACACAGTAGCCACGTGACTTTGTCATGGTAACCCTCTCTTTCTTTTCCTCTGCTTTTCTCCCAATCATTCACAGATTACAGGCTCGGGGGGACAGAGCCCAAACTATTTGACATCCTCTGCAGTCACTCCTATGAAGGAGGAAGAACATACAATAAAGAGAAAAAAGGGAATACAGCATGCATGTGCTTTCCATTTTATGAAAAGGAATCCACATCCTCATGTGTCATCTGCCTTTATTTGAGACATTTCTTTTCTTCTGGCTCTCATGATTATTTTAATGAAGCAATGAAAGCTTATTTTAAATCATTCTGCTACAAATGAGCTGACTTAAATAAACAGTAGAATGTTACTAGAGGTGGGCTTCCTAGCCAACTCTCTATGAGAGTGGGCTTTTGCTTTGTTTTGTTTTTCCAGAATCCATGGAGAGAGACCACAGTACCAGGGAGGCAGATCTCTGCTTCCAGGGAACACTTGAGCATCACAGAGAGCCTAACAGGACTGTCTTGCTTCTCTTGCATTAGAGAAAGAGGAGGACAGCTCTGCACCATGCCATGCTGAAGGCTGCAGGGCTGGGCAAACAGTGCCAGGGCAGGAGAGGACATGATGAGAAGAAGAGATAAGTAGAAACCGGTTTAGTTTCTTGTTGGAAAAGAGCCTCCACTTGAGTGAAGTGGACAGTCATTTGTTGGCTGAACAAGTGAACAAGAGTTGAAACTAAGTGATAACACAGAGATTAAAAATACAACAGAGAAGTGCAACAGGCTGATAGATTTGGATGATATATGCAAACAACAGTATCACAGCATCAGCATTAACCTGAGGTGCTTAAACCAGAACCTGAAACACTATGACCAACCCAGAGACAAAACTGGGAGGAGCACAGCAGTGGGAGCAACCCTACACAGTGGCATTGGCCCTCCTGGCATCTTCTGTCATCATCATTGATTCTTATCAGTTCTCATGTTCTCTTTGTCATTCTTCATCAAAATTCCTACAGAAGTGGCCAAATCTCTCCTTTCTTTTACCAGTTCAGGACATGGTCATGAACACAAGGATTCCCAGAGGAAGAGCTGTGCAGCTCCCAGCATGGCTCCATCTGCAGCAGGGCCACGCTCTGCTTGGTGAGGCAGCAGCAGAGGCAGTGCTGTGCCACAGGCTCTGCATGCTGAGGAGCAAGGGCTGCACACGGGGCAGAGACCATGCTCCAAAGCCCACACTGGCTTTCTGGGCAGAGACAAGGAATTGTAGCTTTGTCAACTAGGACTGTGAGGTTTGTACAACATGCTCTTCCCTTTCTCCAGAAAACTGTTTCACTTCAAGCAAAGATTTCAAAAATTAAAGCCCTAACTACAATAGGGAAAAAAAAAAAACCAAACCAACAACCAAACACACCAAAAAAACCCCAATTTTCCATCTCAATTACTGCACAAACATTCCTTCAAAGCTGTTAGAGCTACACAAAAAGAAAATAAGCACAAAAAGAATTTGAATAATGCACGTGTCTAAGGGTTACTACCTAAATAACACATACCCCAGCTCAATCACAAGGCTCAATCAAGTATAAATCTCTCCAGTATACTATCTGTTAACACCTGAGGACGCCTCAGTTTGTTTTTAACCCTCCACACCCACTTAAGGTCACTTAATGTCAAAGCACTACCACCACAACCCAAAATTAGAACAGGGGTTGCCTGACATACACAAGTTTCAAGATGTTCTCAATTGTGATTTTACAAAAAAAAACCAAAAAAACAAAAAAACCACCAAAACAACCAACCCCATCCCACACCATCAAAAAATCAAGCCCAAAATCATGTAATAGTTTAACAAAATCTCAGCTGGCACTGACTAGACATAATCTTATAAGGGTCTTTTGTCTCTGCCTGAACTCTTCGGGTATATAGCACTCTTTGCTGTGATAATTGGTTTGGCTGTCCATTCCACCCATCAGGTGATAGAAAACTATCAATCAGACTAAATGCAATGTGAGAGAAGTCTCTTTAGCCAATTAGTTGCTAATGAGAACATTAGCCACAGTATCCTCTGCAGAGGGCACCTTAGCAATTCCAGCAGAGCCCACAAAGATGACAGTTCTATCTGTATGATTAATAGCAAGCATATGACACTATAGGAATTCTACACAGTTGTGTAAAATCAGGCAGGAATGATCCACTTCATGCTGTTAAATATTTTAAGAGCCACAGATTATTTTATATTACATTCTAATACATACACTTATTTTGTGCCTTGAAATTAACTCTCCCACACCAAGAATAGTTTTTAGACCATTTGGACTTCTCTAGACAAGAGGAATTGTATAAATTCAAGCAATCGGCAGCAGCAGTTACAGAATGACAGATTCTTCTTTATACAGCATGGGTTTGAACACTAGCAGGGCAAAACTAAGTCAGCCTGTTTCACCACTTACTTGACTCTATAGAGCTTAACTTCCAAGCCAGCAGGGTCAGAAACAACCACCTGTGTAACTTGCAAGGTAAGGGGTAGTCAATATTTGTTTTTCCCAGAATGATTTTTGGGACAGAGAGTACTTTCTCTGTGAACACACGTGTACACATGCGAATGTGCTCTGATCTCAATGGGATTAAACCCCAAAGCTCTTCATATCAACCATAAGGCAAGGGGTACCCTGAGCTGGACTGTGGCATCAGGGAGGAGGGGATTTGAGGACCATCGCACTCAGGGCTGTACTACCAGACACAGGAACCACCGAGTTGTCTTTCAGACACTGGGAGGGCTCTGCCAAATGCCAACAGCCTGAACTGATGGACCAAACAATCTGATGCCCTAAACTGCAAACCACATGTCTCTGTTGCTGGATTGCACAACAGCTTATTTATGCTACAAGAAAGAAAGAGAAAAAAACCACCAACTATACAGGCACCTGAACTGATTTAGTTACACCACCAGAAAACACACACACACACAAAAGAGAAATCTTTAAATTGGCACATTGTAAGGCTATATTCTAGATTAGCCTAATTGGAGTTAATTGCCAAACCAACTTACACAATTTGAGCTTCCTGTTGTGCCAGAAGGGTGCTTGTAAGAAAAGTCTACAATGAGGTAGCTATTGATACATCAATTTATTTACACTGCAGACTTGCCTAACACAAACAAAGCCTGAGTGAGCCGTGCTGGGGCAGAAAAAAAGGGGAAGGCAGAAGAGATTAGCAAATGGTGCAGTTATGGGAGGTGACAGGGCAATCGATAAACTCCAGGTTCAGAGAGTAAACTGAACTGACAAAAGTTGGCCTTAGTTTGCATATCAAAATTTCATTTGTAGAAATCCTTTGTGGAGAAGGAAGGAGTAATGTAACCAACTCGGATGTTCTGAACCTATTTTTCTTCTTTTAACTACTCTCTTTTCATCTCTAACTGCCCTTCCTCTTACTGAAGCTTTGTTAAGGTTGAAACACGCGGCAAATTTCAGATGGAATATATTAAAAAGTGCTTAGATACCATGGTGATAGGCACATTGGGAACACCACACAACATGACAGCTGAGATATACAAATGGGTTTGCACACAGTGAATTTTGTTAAATAGAATTAAAACAGATCTGCAAAAGGCTGGGGGGGGGGGGGGGGGGGAGGGGGGAAGTCTTTATGGGAGTAAGGCAGCAAAACATAACAGGGCTACCATGCCAACTCACACCTTTAGTGAGTGAACAAACCAGAGCAGAAAGAAATACTCTCATGCAGCATTATACAGACATCTCAGCAACTTACAGCAAAGAAAAAAAAACACCTTTCAGAAGCGCATGTACTTTCCTGTGCCAGCCCCACCTGTATACTGATGGTTGGTCTGAGGTAGAGGAATAGTGAGGGACCGTGACCAAGTTCCACCCAGAAAAGAGACAGGTGCCAAGCACCTGCTCTGCACCAGCCTGCCTAGCAGCTGCCCTGCAGGGCCAGCAAGCAATGGAAGCACATGGCTGCAGATAACCCAGGCTCAGAAGAGCCCAGTGCCCACAGCCTTTGCTGCCAAGCTCCGTGAGGGGAAGGAACCCATCCGTAGAAAAAGACTCCTGCAGCTGTGGCCTACAGGATCAGGTACCTGTTACACCCTTCACCATTTGTTGAGCCTTTTCATGTGGAAAGACACTTCAGAGAGCAGAGCTACAAACAAGACATCACCCCGAGTTGTTCTGTTTGTTTTCCTGAAGCCGATCAGAACTATATTTTTATCAAGTACTCTTCTGTGCTTTTATGAGAATCTTTTTTTCATGTAAGGCCAGTTAATCTGGTAATATTGCAAAGGGAGTTGTTCAAAACTGGAAACTAAAACTGGATTGACAATTGTGGATTGACAACGTGTCATTTGTTAATTAAAGGTGACAGCTGTAACATTGTATTTCGTTGTACAATGTGAAATTATTGACTGTGGCAAGCTCTTCAAAGTTTTATCACTCCTTTACAGCAGCCAATAGGGTTAAAGAGCCAAGTGTGGTATTAGTTCTGCAAACCACTAAACAAATTTGCCAGATACTTACTAACAGATGGTTTCTATTGGCCTGAAAGGGCCAGTGTCCTGTCCCTGCTCAGCAGCAGCTGTGACACGTCAAGGCAAAAGACATGAGTGATTCACATGGTACCTGACTGTAAGCAGAGCAACCTTTGGTTTAAAGCAACACTCCACAAAGCACTCCTGACCCTATGTTAAACTATTGCATCACATGGATTCAGTCAAATTTCAGGCTTCAGACAGGAGAACAGTCTTCACCCCTAAATCCTTGCCTTGACATAGACGTCCTTACCACACACCACTGCAGGCAGAGATGCTAAAGCAGATCCACTCCAGCACCACAGGGACATGTTAATTCTCCTTTGGTCCAATCTGCATGTTTTATTACATTACCTACAGCCTGTAGGTTATGTTATGCACTGTTATCCGCTGTGGACTTCACTGTTTGCTCAGTCTTCTGGTGGTAGCTGAAGAAAGGAGAGGTCTACGCTGATCTTTTTAGGTTATAAGGAAAGCCTTCAGTGCTACTGCTCAGACCTGTTAACCTGTCAACTGTTAACAATCATTATGTGGCTTAAGTGGATCAATTGTCATTTATGGCTAGAATCCTTGTGAAAAGATCTTATTTCTCAATGTTATATTTTGAGTTTCACAGACTTTAGTCTGCTCATCAGGTCCAACTACCAGTTCTGAGGGGCAATTCACTCGACTACTGTGCCTCCACAGATACCATTTACTTAGCCACCTTTTTTCTTGATTTGCAGCTGTGGAAACTTGGTGGCTGTGGTATCCAAAGAATGGTTGCTAAAAATGCTCCTTTCTTTTACACTTAACAAGAAATTATGTCATTTCCTTCAAGATCCAGAACTGCAATTATCCTCATAGCTGCAGAGAGGTGAGTGCTATATTCCCCACATACAAGAACAGACTCAAGCCAGCCATTGGACAAACACAAGTACTTCACACTGTCACTTTGTCAAAGGCACTAATGCTTTACAGAAAAAAAATATTCACTTCTTTTTTTATGCTTAAAAAACTTTGATCAAGACACAAACATATTTAAACAGGGAGAACTTCAAATACAAGGAAAAAAACCTAGGAAGACTTCACAGTTGGTTAATGCCAAGCTACCACGAACATGCTTTAGCTTATCACTTGAATTGCAAAAGAATCCTGTACTCAATTTGTGTGAAGGGAGACAGAACCTATTTCTTTTTAAAAAACTGTGACTACAAGATGGCTAATTCCTATAGTTGTTGATTGCCTGCCTGTTTGCTTCTTCGAATGGCAACAATCACGCAAGTGCCTGCAGGCTGCTGAGCAACCTCACCCTCCCCAAATACTCATGAAGGAGAGCGGGAAGCAATAGTTGTAACGTGATAATTAATGAGGAGAAGACTGAAGCCTTCCTGAAGTGTTTCTCTGATTGAAAGATGAGCCTCACAATACATTCCAGTATCAGTGATTAGTAGAAGATTAACAGCCATTAAGACCACAGTAAAATAAAGTCACTATGTTAATTCATTTCCTAATCACAGCTTGGAGCTCACAGCACAAGGAAACATATTTTTGCCTCTGTGTGCATATAAATACAAAGGAGCATCATATTGTCTTTCCTCCCAGTATTGCTGTGTTTATCTCCAGAACATGAATGGCTATTATGAGTTATCTTCACCATCCTGTGTTCTCCCTTTCCCCTCCCCACTTCCCTGTGAAAGGGAAGAGTGGGAGGAGAGCAAAGAAAAGACAGCACCGTTGGATTCCTTTTCTTCAGCTTTTACCAGCCTTTGGAGGTCAGGATGCTATTGGCTCTGCACTGTGTGTGAGCTAGAGCTGTTCACTTAGCAACAGAAAGCAGAAGCGGCAGACAGCAAAACTAGCTACGTGTGTGTGCGCCTGTGTGAGAGAGAAGGGGAGAGACAGAGAGAGAAAGAAGGGTTTAGACGAGGTACTGTGCTGCTGCTGCGTGCAGAGGGTCCCCTCTGCAGAAGTGCAATGCACCCTCAGGGATGGCAGCCAACAGGTGCCAGTACTCTGAACCCCACTGGCTCCCACCCACAGAAAGCAGCTCGAGTGCTCGGCATATTGTGGTTTTTAATATAAGAGCTTAATTAGAGCCTACTAACAACGACAACAGGCAGTCTCAATAAAGCCTGTATTTAATGCAAGTCATAAAGAGCATCTTCTGTGCCTGAAACAATAAGCATATAAAATGCAATGTGTTAGAAGGAAAAAGATGAGAAAGGAATGAAGCTAGAGCTAAGGTTATGCAGAAAGGACATACCAGTTTTTATTTCTATCTACCTTTTCTCCCACTGTCTGTTAACAAATACTCCTCCTCACCCCCCCCCAACTTAACAAACTTTACTAAGACGCTGTCTGTAACGTTCTTCAGTCACCAGAAGACAAGCTTATATCACAGCTATTTCTAAACTGCAGTTTCTTACTGAGAAGGGAAAGAAATAGCAGAGGAAGGTGTAGACAGGAGAAACAGCTATTTTGCAGATCTTAGTTCCTTTATGAAACACAAGAGACTTGTGTTGAGAGATTAGTAGGTAGAGAGATTATTTCATGCTGCCGTTCAGAGTGACGTAAGAGATTTCATGTACGTCATTCCACAGGGAATACAAAATCTGCAACCCTTCCATGCGACTGCCATCAGGTATTTTCCTGCCCGTCACTGTTGTGGCTGTATCCCTGAGCAAACAGCAGGGAAAGAATAATTTTCTTATATGTAAGCATATGTCACTCCTCCCCACCCCATTCTCAAGTAAATTAATTTTGAAGTCAATGTAACTGACCCTATTGGGGTTTTTTTCCCCAACCGCTCTACATTTCCATCCAGGTTTAAAACTAAATTTAACTTCCTCTACATGTGGAGCATATCACTTCTAGGCTTTCCAACTTTGGACACCTAACCTCTGAAATCAAACTCACTTTGCAAACTGCCAAAGCCTACTGCCCTGCAGTAGCTGAACAACTGCTTCAGTTCCTCGCAGATGAAACAGATGGGGTCAAAAAAACCATCCAGGACCCTCTTGCTATTTAGAATGGGGGGCTTGAAAGTGACCAAGTATGTTGTTTTATCCTTTCCACCTCTTTTGTGTGACAAGTCTATTATGTTTTCCTTATATTCAACAATACAATGGATATATAATAAAAGGAAAGGAAATGGTACTTCCCTAGATTCAATATATCCAAAATGTATATGCATTTGTTAAAGAGGAACCTATGTTTTTCAAGGAGCAGAACTACAGCACAAGTTGCAGGTCTAGTTTGCCAATTATTTCTTCCATAGAAGGATTTCAGCTTGCCAACAAAACTTGCAGCTTACTGCAACTGGGTAGAGGTGGAAAAAGTTGGCTATTGAGAGTAGCCCATTGGTACTATGAGAAGCAGCCTGGTGTAAAGAAATTTTTTTAAAAAAAGGAAAAAGTAAAAAGACTGAGAGGTTTACCTGCCTGGGCAGGTAAACAATACATAACCCTCCATGGCTGTGCTCCAGTCATGGCAGCTGTCCCACCACATCTCTGTGATTGCAATGAGGTCGTAGCCCCGCATCTGCACCCACATCTCCAGTTTCCCCTGCTTATTTCCCAGGCTGCGTGTATTGGTGTAGAGGCAGCGCAGGGGCTTACTCAAACACACAGGTTTCCCTGGATTCCTGCAGTAATTATGAGTTTTAACCTTTAGTAGTTTTTGAATCATTGCTAATATACACAAATAAATTAAAGGCCCTGTGGGAAGAGGTATGAACATTTATCCTGAAAATGTAAACATCCGTGACCCTCCACTTTGCTTCTTGTTGTTCCTAAAATGTATACATTTGCTAACATTGGGCCAGTCCTCCTTTTCACAGCTCCAAGACTGAAAGAGCCTAACAGAAGTGAAGCCCTGGCATCATCACCTTTCCTGTGCCTCAGTCAAACTCTTACCAAAGCCTGTGTGCATGTGAAAATTACTGAAAATTGCTTCACTTTCTTACCTGAAGAAATACCCATCCTCTTTACCGGTAATATGAAAGGCATAATGGAAGTCACATTGACGCTAACCTTAGACCTAGATGAAATACAGAAAAATACACAACACATTGACAAGCATTGCTTGGATATTAACCCAAAGTTGTTGTGTGCATCTAAAATTTATATTCTGTTGGTCTGCCATCACGTGAATGTGATTACTCACATCACGGGACACCAAGAAGCGTATTCCAATTCCTCAGACTCTCCTGGGACTCAGTTCTACAACATCACCTACAACTCAGACTGCAGCCTGATATCTTCTTGCCAACCAGAGTGGTAGTTATGGATATCCTCAGGGGTTTTCCTGGCTTGCCTTCTGCAGAGCTGTTCTGGGAATGCATTAATGTGTGGCATCATGGGCAAAAATGCCTAATTACAGGAAAAGGAGCAGGGATTTGAGGACTGCAGAAAAGTCTACTTGTGATTAACTTTTCAGAAGGTGCCTTTCAACATTTTTTTGCAAGGAGGTTACATGAAGTGTTTGAATTTGACGTTGTCTTCTACTAGTGACTAAAGAATTGATTGAAAATGTAAACTTAGGCATTAGGTGGCTTTAAGGATTCCCAATGGGATACATTCATAACTTTAAATGAAGTCATGGACATTGTTATAATCTCATGAATGGGAAATCTGTTTGCAATATCAATGCAGTTAGCCAAGATAAAAGCCCAGACCCAGTAATATATTTAGACTTTTGACATCCCATTTTCATCGGTCTGCACATAATGCTTTAAGTGGAGAACAAAAAGAGCTGCTATATTGGGGCTCCAAACCTGGAGGCCCTGGGACCCTCTGCCTATCAGTACATCTGAGGCTTTTTCCTCATCTATCATTTCTTCGCAGCAGCAAGGAGTTGGAAGTAACCACTGCTGTCAGAGATACAGTGCCTGCTTTACACAGAGTATGGGAGTCCTGGGAGCCAACAGCAATAGGCTTGCAAAAGGCAAGGACTTACTTCTGCTGAAGGCATCCTCTCATTTATTGCTAAGCTCTGAACTCAGGAAAAGCCCAGAGCCAAGAGTAGTATCCTGCCTTGCAAGATGTAGCATCTCTCAAGGCAGCCTGCTCCACAGTGCTTGCAGAAATGATGGTACTGAATGTATTTCAAGCATAGCAGGTCATTACTCCTCACTGGTCTCTAGCCCCTTTCTCATCTCCTGACAGCATCAGTGCCCCTTTTTTTTTTTTTTTTTTTTTAAAAAAAAAGGTGCCCTAGTATATTAGGGTAAATCACTGCATACTGAGGTAATCTGGTTTACCCCTTGAGTTGCTTTTCTTTGCCAAGAGCCTTGTGCCCACAGGCCAAGCAATGCCAGAAGGACTATACTATAGCATTCATCCATCTTGCTCATACCATGAGGAGTGGTTTCCTTTGACACCTATCGTGAGCAGCATGATCATAATCCTTCCTGTATTCCAACAACCCTGATCACAGCGAGACAGTCTGGCTGAACAACCTGCAGACTTTACCCTCGTTCCCGCCCCCAAACTGATTGAAGTCACACAGCTGCCCTCAGAGAGCCACTGAGGCCCCAGGAGACGCAGAGCCCATTTGCCGAACCTCGGGATGGCAACAGCATAGCAGACACTGTTCCAAACAGGGATGCAGCAAGCGTGCTCTCACCTACCCAGAAAGGATGCTGCCGAGTCACCAAGCATTATCAAACAGTGTATCCACAGGCTCAGGATGTCCCATGATTTCCACGTTACACATACACAATTTAAAAGCTCGCACCTTCAGGATTGAGTTGCATGCTAAACTCCGAATTGGCATGACCTGAGGAAGAGCTGTGTCTGCTAACAGCCCATCATTTAATTTGTACTTTAAGTTACCAGAATACGCAGAGGGAAAGGGAGTCATTAAGCCATTTTAATTTTTTTAAAAAAAAACACCACAAA
The DNA here is from genome assembly GCF_028858725.1 of Colius striatus. Classification (NCBI taxonomy): domain Eukaryota; kingdom Metazoa; phylum Chordata; class Aves; order Coliiformes; family Coliidae; genus Colius; species Colius striatus. The sequence continues at coordinate 32,448,534 of NC_084761.1, forward strand.
CATCACATTTCCTATATGCTTCAGCAATTTCACTGTAGGAGATAAATCAATACACTTATCTTTGCAGTTAAAGATTCTTATTTGGCAGGGAGAATAGGGGATTTGCCTTAGCAAAAACAATATATATTCCTTTAAAAAGAAAAAAAAAACCACGACACCACCTTCCTTTAATCTAGTTTCCAGTTTTGTTGATAAAAACTAAGCACACTAGAGGGAAGGGGTTTTCTTTACAGACAAGATTTTCATAAAGTTTGCTCCTTTCAATACATCGAATAAAAAGCAGAAATGTATGCTGCGAACAAGAAAAAGCCTAAAGGGCAAAACTATTTTAGAAACAGCCTGGATCTGTCTCTCAAAACTCAGCTACATTCTGTCCTTCCTTAGCAGCCATGGAGGAACAGCTCAAGCCAACAGGACAAAACAATAAGACAACTGAAGTACATATTCTCGCTCTCTGTGCATGGGATTCAATTTCAGTTGTGTTTTGGGAGGGGTTTTTTTGGGAGGTGGTGGTAGTAAGGATATTGTGGTTTACCCAATCCCTAGTCCTGCTCATGTCCATACCATGTTGCTAACACAATCTTTCTGCCTGTGACAATCATGATGGCTAGCTCTAAGCTCCCACCTTTCCATCGACTCAGTTTAGTACAACTTGTTTTTGTAAACTAACCAGAAAAGTTTACTTAGCAAAAATAATCTTGAATTCCTAGCAGACAAAGGGATTCCTTGCTGCTTCTAAAACTGAGGTTTCATGATGTTTTTTATTGGTTTTCTTTAAGCAACAGCTTGCTTTTAAAATGCCCATCATAGTTTTGATAACAGAAATTAAACAAATACACATAGAACAGTAGCTTTTTGCAGACAGACAGACAGCTGGAAGGCAAAACATCATGTGATCTTGCTAACTGGCACTCTGTATCACTGAGGACTTCTTAGTAAACATGACCCGGTGCTAAACCACTGGCTTTTTGCTTTTTTTAACAGACTTTCTTACTTCATCAGCAGAGGCCTTTCCTCTGCCTCATTTTAACAAAGCAACTCTAGACATTTCAGTGTGGGTCAAACCCTTCCTTCACAGGGTAGATCACCAGACCCTATACAGTCCACACCATTTTACTGTTTGACAAACTCTGGCAGCACGTTTGCAGCACAAGGGGAAAGGATATTCCCTTTTCTCTAGAAGTGAGAAATGAGACAGCTAATGTCACATATTTTCTGATTTAGTGGAGTTACTAGCAGCATATCAACAGAAAGCTCAACTAGTCAACTCCTGGCCTTAAACTCATTCTGATTAGATCATTAATTACCTCTTTAACATTTTTTTAAAGTCTTGTAAAATCATCATATATATATTCCACATGGACGTTGTATTTTCTGAGGGAGGGGGATTCCAAGCAATCGTGAGCCATTTGGTGAAACTGCTGCTTCATGTCACTCGCATCACAAGTAACAGAACACCAGCTGAGAATCTCGCTGCTGGTGTCAAGTGGTTGCACCAAAACCCAGACTTCTTTTTTCAAAGACTCAGTGGAATGATGGCTCTTATCATGGAAAGAGAATTTCACAAAGCAGAAGAATAATGGCAAAATGCTCTGTGACTGGCAGGGTGAAATTCAGTCCCACAGACAGTCGGGAAGGCAGAAGCAGTAGGTGGTTATCAAGACAGTTTCATCAGACAGTCGTAGGCCATGCAAAGCTTTATAAATCAGTATGAAGAGTTTACAACTGACACAGTACTGAAGAGAGAACACTAAAGACTTCTCCTGTTCTGAAAAGCTGATTTTTTCTGGCATCAGCCTTCCTGCAGCTTTTCGACTTTGCTTACAAGAGTTAAAGACTGAAACCAGATAAAATCAAATAACCCAGTCTCAAACTCAAGAAAGCATGAATTAAAATCTCTCTCTATGACTGAGGGAAATTATCTGTTGCCGATAATATTCCTCAGATAATAAAAGTCAGGATGTGAAACAGTCTAAGTACTGCAGGGGAACCAAAACAATAAATCAGGGCACTAGACTAGTGTGACATCCTTTACCACCCAAAAGTGTTTTGTCCACCTGAGGTTGAGCCTCACAGCCAGGGTCTAACCCACCGGTGAAAAAAGGAGGGGGAAGATCTGGCCACAGGTACAGGTACCCCAGACAGCCCTGCTTGGGATTCTGACACCCACAACAGCATGCAAACCAAAGGATGCACCCTTGAAATCAACTTCAAATGGAGCAAAATCACACCTGCAAACAGTAACTAAAAAAAATGTAACTCTTGTAAGGACTCACACATGGTATCTTTCTGAAAGCCTGATAGGTGATTCTAGTAAAGTACCAACAATTCAACAACCTTTCAAGTTTGTAAAGGCAAAAACTAACAAGAGCAACCAAATAGAATTTACAATTACACATTTCACTAGTGTAACACTCCTGAGAAGTAATTGAAACTGTAAAATCTAAACCAATAGATAGATGGCAAAGTATGCAGGAACAGCTATATTCTATGCTACAACAACAACAAAAGAACTTTAATCACTCTGCCCTCCACTACCTAACAATATCATAGTCACTGAAGAAGAAAACTTCCTCTCACCATTTACTATCAAATGGAGGTAATACGGAGGCACAAACAAGAAACTCACACCAACTATGGACACAGGAACTAGTAATGGGCTCAAAGACCTCACAGTGTTCATCATTAGCTGAAAACTACCCTAGGTAATAAGCAGGAAGGACTTCACTTTCCAGCAGAAATACAATGCAACAAGAGGGCTAGTCATCCATGTAACACTCATCTATTTTAACTATACAGGTAAAAGATACTGTTAATAAACCCAAAAGAGAATTTCACGTAGTATTTTTTACCTGTAATTCAAAAAATTATTCCTCTAATTCAAATAATGTAGCTGATTTTTTCATGCCCTGTGCAGTATTTTTTTTCTAGGGAAAAAAAAAAAAAACCAAACTCAAAATGAGAGACAGTCAGTTCTCATTTTAATAACCTGATTCTTGGAATGACTGATCCTCCAGAGAAGATAATTAGCAGCAAGGCCAGTAATTCTCTTTAGCCACACAAGCACAGCTGTTAACCCTTTCTCTAGACAGGGATAAACCAGTGATATATAAAGGATACACACAACTGCAGTGCTGATCTTGTGTATGACATTTCAAGAGCTCAACATTTTCTTATCAAGCTTGACTGGTCCCAGGAACCTTCTGCATCAAACAGATGACATGATGTAACAGTTTGAGATGTCATCTACATGCAAAGAAAGTTCAAATGAAAAAAAAAAAAATAATGTGGCTATTGAGGAAAAAAGCCCATAAAATAAATAGAAGAAAGCTTGTAAGATGATTGAAAGACAGAATAATAAAAAGCTCCCTGCATAACAAATCCTTTTGAAGCAAATCACAACAGATATCTACCTTAATGTTCTAATCACATGATGCCAAGAAACAGAGACATTGCAGTAGCAAATCTATGATTGAATCATGAAGAAACCAAAAGAAAACCTGAAATAGGACCCAGAGTGCAATAAACGGCCAAAATTAAAACAGGATTTATGGTGTCATGAGAAACAGTAATGTGTTCAAGAGAATTATTGTGAACAGAGTGCCAAATGGAACAATTTCAAGAACAGAGAGACATAACACAAGTGTTACCATTGTACCTAAGCAGCAGGGATTTATGGGCAGCACAGACATCAGTGTTCTGTTTTGGCTATTATAAATCAGTACCTCTTTACCATTTTGGCTATCATAAATCAGCACCACTTCACCAAAGCATTTCAGATTTCACAGGGATCTGAAACGCTCTTAGGGCCAGAAGGACCTATGCTTATCTACATCTCTGAGGATAATAGCGTACGACACTGATGAAGTGAGAGCAGTTTATGCCAGCACAGGGCATGCTCCAGTGACTTTGGAGGAGCCCTGTTAAGTCTAGATCACTTGAGGGGCTCCCTCCTCTCTCCACCTTCTCCACTCAGTTTGCAGGTTTGGACTCCAGGACTTCCCTGAACAGTAAGCAGCTCAGTGTCCAGAATGAGGCCATACAGACAGACTAAGTCCTGGAAGAAGAAAAGTCAACAAAGTATTTTTTTCATACTCAAATTGATCCTCACTCCCCTTGCTTTGGTGGTCCAAATTTCATCCAGCAAAACAAACATGGGCTTGTAGCAAGAAAAATAATTCCCACTAGACTTGAAAGAGACAACTTGTAAAATACACCAGCTAAAGTAGCCAGAACACAGTGACACACAGTCTTGCACAATTTAAGCAAAAGAATAGACAAGAAATGCTCCACAGCATACAGGATGTCCCCCTCCTCAGAGCATACTTTTGTATCCACACCCAAACTTTTGACCACTGCACTGACCGTAAGTTATTCAGACAGTAGCAACATTTCAGTTGTACTGTTACTGACATAAGTTCATAGAGTCATAGTGTCATTAAACTTGGAAAAGACCTTTAAGATCATCAAGTTCAACCACTAACCTCATACTGCCAAGCTCATTGCTAAACTAGACCATATCCCTCAGCACCTCATCTACTTATCTTTTCAGTACCTGTAGGGATGGTGACTCCACCATCTCCCTGGGCAGCCCATTCCAATGCTTGATGAAAGTGAAAAAGTTCCTCCTAATGTCCAATCTAAACCTCCTCTGGTGCAACTTGAACCCATTTTCTCATGTTCTATCATTCATTACTGGAGAGAAGAGATCAACCCCCACCGCACTATAATTCCCCTGCAGGTTGTAGAGAGTGATCATATCTCCTCTCAGCCTCCTCTTCTCTAGGCTAAGCATCCCCAGCTTCCTCAGCCACTCCTCCTAAGACCTATTCTCTAGACCCTTCACCAGCTTTGTTGCCCGTCTCTAGACACGCTCCAGTATCTCCATGTCCTTCTTGTAGTGAAGAACCCAGAACTGGACACAGTATTTGAGGTGTGGCCTCACCAGTGCCACATAAAGGGGGACAATCAACTCCTTGGCCCTGCTCGTCACACTGTATAAAAAAATACAGGCCAGGATGCCATTGGCTTTCTTGGCTACCCGGGCACACTGCTGGCTCCTATTCAGCCACCTGTCAATTCTGCAAGTTTGAGTTATGCAGCAGCTCTCATTAATTACTAGATGGTGGAACCATTTGTTACTAAGTGGCTACTTTAGACCCTGGCACTTGGTTAAACCTTACTGGCACTAATCTGAACTCATTTCACACAGGGAGTTTTGTGGTTCAGTAACAAACCTTTTTATTTGAATGCCTTTGACAGTACATCCCTCCTAATGCTGTTTTGCTAGCAAAGCACATCTTGTCTAAATTGCTGGATCAAATCCAGAAAAAAATGCATAGTAACCGAAAGCCATTACCATCTGGTGACTGTTCAACATCCTATGTGGACACTAGCCTGAGTCCAGCATTGGGTGAACAGGTGTCCACATAATACCAGCCATCACAGTTGTCACTGGTTTGTAATCCCATTTGCAGACTTGACACTCAGGCAGAATAGTGAAAGCCTGTCATCCTTCAGCCGATCCCCTCGGCATGCTTGTGAGGAAACTTCCCTACTGCTCCTCTGCCTCATGCTTTCGAGTGGCTGTTGGTGAATTCTGTGCTGGATTTCATTCACTAATACTTCCATTGAAAACAATGAGCAAACAGCACTAACAAAAAAAGAAACGCTCCTGGAAATCCAGTGTTGTGCAAATACACAGGGACTAAGACCTCTGTCTTTGCCATTCAGACTCCAGAAATGGAGGACAAAATGGGACTCCATGTAAGCAGTTGTCTAACCAGCTATTATTTATGCTCAGTAGAAAATGCATTTACAAGTTGTAACTTTAGAGAAAAAGAGAAATAACAGAATCCTCCCGAGTTCTGCAAGTACCTAAAAAAAAAATTGAAAATGGCTGGCCCAACTGTGACTAAAACCCATACATTTTATTAACAAACAGATGTCATATCAGTTAAAAATGTTTTTTAAAGTCTTTTAAAATGCACTGAATCAGATATGCTTACAAGCATATATGCTTATAAGTTCACAAGCATAACAGATTACCAGGAATCAGATGAGCTACAGTAAGTAATTGTTTGTGCACTCCAAGATCATAGCAAATATGAGGTAAAGGTGCATTAACTTAGAACTTTCCCACTGAGGTATAAACTAACACATTTTACCTGGTACTTTCTAAGAGCTCGCACATAGTAATTTAACTCTTCGTCTCAGGCTGGGTGGCTTGCAAAGCCATGAATTTCCCTCAAGCACAGGACCCCTGAGCTAAGTGCTAATAATCAACCCCATGTTCACATGCAAAAGCCTCCTCCATTTGGAAAATCCCTTGCTGGCAGCCACTGCTGTGCAGTGTAGCATAAGAGCAGAGCCTGCCCGCACAGCTCTGTGCCAGCCAGCACTGTTATGGGCATTTTAATACCCCGGTTCCACCTAACTCTGAACCTCTGACAGCCAAGTTGGCTGGAGCAGTCTGGAACAGAGACTGAGTTAACACGGGAGGTGGTTGATCTCCAACAATTTTGGAGAGGTGAATGTCCAGTTTCTAGCTGGTTTAATTTGCCTCCCTCACAGTCTGCAGAAAACATGAGCAGTAAAGCTACACTCCAAAACCAACGTGTTGACCTTTTTATAACCAGACCTAAAGAACTACAGGTACCACAGTCTCCTATGGATTTATATCCTTACCCTGCTCCACAACTAGAAAATCAGGACTATTTCTGTCAAGTTAACAGAGCCTCATTTGAAGAAAGGATTGTCATCCCAGATTCATACTCTTTTTGGCAAGTGATCCATACCATCTAAATATTTGCTGGCTACCATGCCAATAACTCCTTCTTGCTCCTCAAGGCTAGCTACTTCTTCTATGATGAACTTGAGGAACATTTCCATGTCCAGTAAAGGATTGCCACTCTATAGAATGATTGAAGCAATGCTTTCTAATTAATTTTAAAAAGCACTGTGAAGTTTGCTGCAAAGATAAAAAACAACCACTTTTTAAACACCAAGAGGAAACCAGCTTCAGAAATGCTTTAGCAAGGTTTATAAAGGGAGATTCTTACAAGTGGACCTGGAATGACCAAACTTAGTAATTGCATATTTTACCACAGAATCACAGAACGTTAAGGGTTGGAAGGGACCTTGAAAGGTCTCATCTAGTCCAACCCCCCTGCCAGAGCAGGACCACCTAGAGTAGGTCACACAGGAATTCATCCAGGTGGGTTTTGAATGTCTCCAGAGGAGACTCCACAGCCTACTTGGGCAGCTGTTTGAAATCTTAGTCTGTGTGTGCAAACAGATAGAGCTTTGCCATTCTGTTGCTCCAGTCTTATAACAGAACTATTCCCATTACATCATGCAAGTTAATTACATCAACACCCAGTTACAGATATGAAAGAGAGAATTTGGATCTTTTTTTGTTGTTCTATACCTGACTATATATTAATATAGGTCTGTATGCACACATCTGCATGAACATGTTTTATCTCAGTGTAACGTGCATGAACAGAACAGCGAGGCTTTTGTCATCTTTAATACAGTCCTGTTATATATAACCTTGCAGTTTAAATATAAACTTAAACGTGAATCTCTCACACGCATCAAGTTATACACTTATTTATAGCTACAGCAATAGGGAGGCCGCTGAGAAAAGTAGAACATCTTTGGAAAAAGTGGGTGGTGATAATGCAAAACAGAATCCGCTTTTCAGCTTCACTAGCATCTCTGGTCTATGAAAGCTGTGAACTTGAATCCCCTTTTTCTGCCCAGTGGTATTCTTGGCATCATCTAACATAACCCTATCTTCAGGATTTCTTACCTGCCTTGTCCCCTCAATTGCACTTCAAGAGTTTGGCTGTGTTCTGGCCACCAGAAAATTGCAGGAGATGGAATGGAAATGGACTCCTTGACACATGGCATTCTCAGACAGGCAAAAGAGCAACAGAAAGCAGTCAATGCTGAGCACGAAGATAAGCTGAGTTCAGAAGTTACCATCCCTCACACTGAGTGCAGGCCTCTGAACTCTCCTATGACTGCTAGAAATACTGGGACACTTGTCTCAGAGCTGTGCCCAGCCTCCCTCACTGTTTAGTATCTGTGGCATTAGTATTGCTCTCATTTCATTATTCAGGGGAAGGGAATAAGTTCACTATTGGGAAAGTCACTCACTTGAAAGATTAGTGACTGAAACTTATTACTCACTGAAAGGGAAGTAAATGCTTTGAGAAGAGACCATGTACTGTTGGGCTGTACCCAGGTGTGCTGTGTCATGTGTACCAGCACAGCAGTCTCAGGTAGAGCACAGGACATGGTCTGTCTGCAATAAAAGTACACTCAACTGGACTTGTGTAAAGCTAGATGGCAAATGCATTGTGGTTTGTGGCTTATCTACTTTCATCTTTTTTTTCCCCCCTTTCTTTCTTCTTCTAGCCTTTCACCTGCAAGGGTCTCCAGTGAAAATTTGTGTTTTGTGTTATAATCTTTAGCTAAGAGTAATTCATTTGTTCTACAGAGTTATATAGTTTCTCATAGCTAGTACCCATCATATGTTGCAGTTTAACATGTAAATCGTGTATCTGCCATGGGTGTTTTGCATGTTACATGTAACTGCACAGACTACTTAGAAGCCCTTTTCATTTATCTTCAGCTCTCTGCTCTTCTCACCCCCTGGTAACCACAAGAAAAATAAAGCCACATCTGTCTCCTCACAATGACAGTGATGGGAAATAGGAAAAAGAAATGGGAAAGTCAGTCCAGGCCTGACTCTCAACTTGCTAAACACTGCAGGTAAAGTTGCATTTCACTGCAATCACCACAAGGCCCACCCACTTTCTTCAGTAGTGCCAGAATTTCACCTATGCTCATGTTGCTTGGCTTTATCCAGGCACTTTCATCATACCAGCCATGCTGGTTTTAACTACAGCTTTAAAATACTGCAAGCTAATTTCAGTATTTAGCACTACTTTCAAAAGGCTCAGTGAATGTTACAAACGTGGAACAGGCCTCCTGTGCCTGCCTTGTGTAGGCAGAGACTGTGTTAAGGCAGCTTATACCTAGGCAGTCAGTGTAAACTGTTCAGCTGTTAAGAAATTTTGCTGACCTCTTGTTTAAGTTAACCGCAGACTTAGAGGGAGATTTGTAAAACATCACTGCTTCTTATATGTTCGGTTTATAATCGAATAACTTGTTCATGGCTTACCCAAATCGGTGAGGCATGAAATGTTCTCTGTGGATAAGGCAGATAAAACAGTTGTATCCTCTCCTGTTCCCTGACCTTAGTTGGGCTGCTGGGATTTTGCATGTTGAGTCAGGCAGAGAGAGCACTTGAAGAATGGGGTTAAAACTAAGTCAGCCGTTCTGTTCTCTCTCAATGATTTTCGATCGATTCCAACCTCTGCTATTGTCAGCTCAGCACAGATCCACTGTACAGTTTGCTTTTCTCTGCCTCATACATTACAGCCACTACCAAGGACTCTGCAGCATTAGAACCACCTGACAATTTTATTCAGGCAAAAGAGGCCCAACATTGCTGCTCCACTGATACAGCAATGCTAACAGGAGTAAAATATTGGTTGTCATTGAAATTAATAGTTGGGACTTGCTGGATATGCTGGGAAAAGATCTGCCGAAACAAAGGGAATTGACCAGGTGACTTCACCTTGGGGGCATCTGATTCCAGTCTGGAAACCTTGCATGTTGTACTGAAGCTCTGATATACTCATCTGTGGGGTCATGCCCACATAAATGAGAATAAAAAGATCCTTTAAACATCAAGATAGCACCATAAACGTTGGCTTTTAAGACAGAAAATACGGGAGGAGGTGTTCCCACACGTTTTGGAAGAAGTGGGAGGTCACACAGAATCACGCTATGGGTCTCGTGCAACATGCAGATCAGCAGCTGAAACGTTTCGTGTACGGTGGCAGACTGGCAGCATGACATATTATGTTATCATGACTGTGGTGATAAAAATATATCTGGGGGATATATGAGTTATGTCCTACTGTCTGAAATCTCTGCAGGCCCAGTAACCAAGCAACCTCTAAACCTTTGCATTCCTCATTAGAGTAATGCAAGCCCATTAACTTCACTTAGACTGATAAGGGTCAGAATTTAAGCCAGTATTTCCGAGTTGGCTTTCTTTTTCCAGTGCTGCCAAAAGTCACACATGATTATCCCACAAGGTACCAAGTGACAGCCAAGTGAACACCCAAAGAAACCTGATATTAAATGAGAGACAGCTTTTCGTGCCTCTCTTCTAGAGAAGAACTAACATAGTTGTGATCTTTACTTTGTATGTAAAAAAGAAGCTAGGAAATTATGGTTTTCATTCACATCTCTGCCGTTCCCATACAGAATGTCTCTGGGTATGCCACCTATATCACTCTTGCTTCCTCTGTCTTCCCTATGCCACAGGTGCCACATATCTGCATGCCTCCCTCCAACGCTGTCCAACCCACCAGACAACAATGGAATCCATTAAAACAAAGCAGAAAATGAAGCAGCAAAATACTTACCAGGTATCATCAGGTGTTTCACTAATACACAATATACCTTACCTTCAGTTTTTCTATTTCAGCCCCATCCAACAAAGCATCCTTATTAGGATACAATCCAAACAACTATTTAAACGGTGTCATTAATACAGATGATTTAAATACTTTGCTGAGTGAAACCCTTTAAGCAGTTCAGGACAGAAAGAATGCTTTAGTTTTGTTTGGCTTACACAGAATTGAAAAATCAGACAGAGAACGCTCTTCATAGCTGCATCAGTGGCTTGCTGACATACACACATACACAAACAACAAGGAAGTATCTTCTTGCTTCCTCTCAACTTTGTGCTTTGGACTTTTAAAAAAGAGCAGACAAAAGAAAACACATACAAATCTCATCAGACAGACCACTAAGCATTTGCTCAGAGAAAGTCCATGGAGCTGTCATTTCTGGAATGGAATTACAATCATTCAACATCAGAGTCTTCACTTGCACAACAGGAAAAGTACTGCTTGATCCATCCCAAGATACATTAATAGGATTTGTTGCTTTCCCAGTGCTTTAAGATACAGAGCCCTCTTTATGCCAGTACTACAATTACCCAAACCTCTTTCTTTTTTTTTTTCCTCTTCTGAATCTCCAAGTGTTGTTCATGGCCTCTGACTGTGGGTGGACTACCTCCTCCTGACAACAGCTGAGTGCAACTTCCACCAGTGCCTGTGAGCAACACTCCTACAGAAGGCAAAGGTGCCACCAGAAAGCAACCACAGACGATCCAGAAGGACTTCATGGACCCTGCAGCAGTCATGAGACTTGCTATCTTTAAAAGGGAATGTGCTCGAATCAGCATTTTCCCCTCTTTTTCCTTTCATTCATTTAATTAAATCTTTGTTAAAACAATAACAAACAACAAACACCCCCATCCTCCCTTTCCATGGCAGAAAGTACAGCACATGTTTTGATTAGATGTCTCCCTCCCAGCTGTGAACAGAGCAAACTGAATTTCATGAATGCAGCAAGGCCACCAAGAGCGTGCACATATCATACAGTCTTAAGCACACGCAAGACTCTTGAACACGGAGGCATATTTCGTGTCATTTTAATGACGCACAACCCTGCGAGCTTTCCCTCCCTCTAAAGCTTTATGTAGGAGGCATAATTATGTAATAAAATTCCTGTTTCTGCAGCATTCGCCCCGTACCAACACAGAAATGCAGGCTTTATTATTCTGCCCAGCTGGTAGGCACTGAATTACTAGTGTTTTAACCCTCTTTGTACAAAACCCTCAGTTTGATTTGAGACTTGTGACAGCAGGAGAAACAGCCACTGATGATTTCTGTCCTCCCCACTTGTGAGGTTGATTCTTGGCCTTTGAGATCATTTTTATCAGCTCATAAAACACCTGCTTGTTAAGCATCCAATCTATTTCCTGGGGAAACTTTCAGTCACTGTGGCTGAGTTGCTTCCAGCACTGGTATGCCTCAGCCTCAGGACAGAACTGTTTGACTCGGTTTTATGCTGGGACTGCTGAGAAGGATGGCACATGCACTGCAAAAGGGCAAAGGTACAACTGAGTGGTATGTTAAGCTGCTCTGATGACTACAAGGCCTGTGTAAAGGTGAGACCCTAGGTATGAGACTGATACTGAAAGGGTAACTTCCTTTGACATCTTGGTTTTATTCCGTGAAAGAGCAGGGGCTGTGGTCTCCCACGACATCTTCCCTTGCTGTGAGGAGCCTGGTTGCTAAGCAGTCTTTGTTTTGTAATAGCAGGGCATGAGTTTGCTTTTCAATACCCTGCTTACTGTTACTCAGGGGTGCTGTCAATTTGGAAGAGCTGTTAAGCAAAATGTGGACTGCCATCTCACAGAGATAGCAGCTAATGGCCAACACACCTTATTGGTCTTTTTGACCAAATGGAGTACCCTCTCTATCGTAGAGGGGGAATCCAGACCCAGATAGTAAGATGGAGGATCACCCAGAAAGAGAAGGTCTCTTAACATTCCTAGACCTGTGCTCTTTCAGCCAAAATGTTGAAGATGCTTTATAAGGAAGGTTTCTGAGCCAGATGCTGCCAAGCTTATGTCTGAATGGGCAAGCACTTACAGTTAATTACCAAATAACCCTTCTTGTTGTACTGGAACTCTCGTGGATGATTTGGAAAGGTATCAGGTACCTGGGAACGTGCATGCTACTGGAGCAGCCTCAAGCAAGATCGTGTCTTGACATCTCCCTCTAGTGCCTAGCACCACAGACCAGAGCTTGCCCCAGGACAGCTGGGCAAGGAGGCGTAGGAGGGCTCATACAGCTCCCCTCCCTTTGTCACAGAGCCGAGCCTGTTCCAGCCCCAATAACGCTGTGCTAAAGCCTAAATTCTTCCATGCCTGAGAGGGTGAACTGATAGCTGAGCTGTATATCACATCTGACCCTGTACTTCCAACTCCCTACAGTGCAGCAACTCCCAGAGCCTTCTCTCTACCTCCTCATTGCAGTGATTCTGCCAGATCAGCGAGCAAGAGGGGACAGGATTTGGCCCCTCGATGAGGTACTTGTTATTAGAGAAAATTAGCCACTTGCAGGAGCATGCTCAGGAGCAGAACCTGAATTCTGACTGCTTCAGAACGGGATTATGCCCCAGAATTGTGCATCTGTATACCATTTCTACAATTACCATTCACAGCAGCTTACTCACTAGACAACATGGCTGTCACCACTTTAACAATACTCGTTCATCAACCCAGACTGACCTTCATTCGCAATCTCCCTGAACAAGTATTTCCTGCTACCTGCCTGTGGTTGACTTGAAACACCCAGCAGCCTAATTCTGGGATACAGACACCTCTCTAACCAAGTTTTCACATGGAGTGTGAACATGATACATAATCTTCCCAATAATCTGCACCAAGTAAGGCCTGCTGAGTCACTACCTTAATTTTTCTGTCGGCATAAATTTTCACAACCCACCATGAGTATGGCATAAGCAGTTGCACAGCAGCATAGACCAGAAGAATAACTTTAACATGAAGGACGGAGAGGTGCTTCCCTTGAATGAACAATGAGGAGCTGAGGACAAGATTGTCTTTCCCCAGCTCTGCTTCCTGACTAATCTGGTCAGCTTTACTTCTTCCAGCAGCACTCCCTCCAGAAGGGTTAACAGGGAAGATGATCCCCTGTTGGTTACTGACATCCCAGGCCATTTGTGCTGCTTGTTAATAGTGCTGTCATTTGTTTAGCCTGGATCAGGTGCTATAAATACACTTTGCCTTCATCAGCAACCTCAGTTGAAGTTCCCCACAGCACAGAGCTCTACAGAAATTCTAGGATTCTTAAATGAAGTTACAGAGTTGTAAAATCTTCAGCTTACCTCTCCTTCCATTCCTGTGACTATTTGTTTTTGTTATGTAAACATGTTTAACTGGGGGAGCATGGAGAGGAAAAGAACCTTTTAAAAACTAGGAAGACAAATTCTGCCCTTTCCCATTCCACAGCTTCCCCTATAAACACACTTAAATAAAAGTGTTGTGTTGTTGGGTTTTTTTTTCCTTTCTTGAGCTGTGCCACAAGAGATAGTGTGACTGAGGAACAAGCAACAGAAAAGATGATCTGACCTTTGCCTGTAAACAGATTGGGAGGGGTGAGGGAGAGCTCAAGAAGGTTTTTTCCTTCCCATGAAGCTTCAGGCAGCCACAGGAATGTATCTCTAGGAACAGGCTGGCTGCCTAAACTGGATAGAACAAGTTCAGAGCAGTGTTGCAGCTTGCTCTGATGCCGTGTCAGAGGGGGAGAGGAAAGGGAGGGAGAGTTTCAGCTACAGAGGCAAGCAGCTGCTGGGGGCCATTGCTTGCACCCTCAGCAAGAGTCAGGCACAGTGCAAATGCTGGTGTGGAGCCCGCAGTAGAAAGGAGCGACAGCTGCAGAGAGCAGGATGGCTGGCTGCTTGTTGCTGCCGCATCAACAATCGTGCAAGGGGCCGTGCTTGTTGCCAAGGCTTGGCTGTGGTCATGAAGAACCTTGGGTAGGGCTGGGATCAGGCTGAGACATGAAGCTGTGTCCCTCAATAAGCAGGGCTGGGATAGCAGCATTTCCACTTTCTAATGATAAGTCTTGTGAACTCCGTATTACAGGAAGATCGGTGTGTGGGTGTATTTATGTTGAAATTAACTGAAGTTTAATCACATACAGCAAAGAGCTGCTTTTCTGTCTACTTTAAAAGAGTTTGTTTCCTCCAACTAAAGGACTAGCCTGAACTTGAATGTTAATTCAGATTAAGGTAGGACACGAAACTAAAGCACAACTGTTGATCCTGAAGAACTGTAATTGTGGTTATTCCCCTGTGGAACAAGAATATCTTGATTCAGTTCGGTTTAGCTTAGCTAAACTGGATGCCAGTGTAAGTCACGCTTCTGAGAGGTCCCCAAAACCATCAGTTCCTTGCATGGCTAAATTCATATTAATAGATGTATGCTTTTTTCTTTTTTTTTTTTTTAAGTGGTAAAGATTTTACTACTCAAACATTTTAACAGTCAAAGTCCAGATTTACTTGTTGGCAGGTTTTGGTGTATGTGGTAGGGGCTGTTTCAGCTGAAAAACTGCCCATGCTTGTGAGTGTAGTTTAACCTGCTAAGAGGCCACAGCAGTTGTTGAGCTTGTGAAGGCTAGGACCACTATGCAAGGAGAGCATCTGACATCCACAGCTCTGTTTTGGGATGTCCAACTTCAATACTAGTTAATCAGGCCAAAGTGAACATAGATACTGCCAATAAGCAGCACTCTATGGCATAGACATCCTTTTATAAGACCAGTTTTATACTGCTGTTACTTGACTAACTTCCACAGAGGTAACACTTATAAAATAGAGACAATGGAAAGCAAATCAAATCCTCCAGTTCTTAGCTGGAGCCCAGCGGAAAGGTTTTTCCTCTGTCATGCTAGGGAAACTCTGGAACATTCCTGTACAACAAGCCCCTGCTGATATGGGCTTACAGTGACACTAATGACTTTCAGCTTGGTCCAGATGTTTAAAACATCCTCCAGGAAGATAAATGTATATTCATTCTACAGATCCCAGTGATGATACAACCTGATGCACCAAGAATCTAAATGACATGCCCAAACTCATAAAAGCCAGTGGAAGAAAGGTAAGCAATACCAAGTCTCTTGCAGAAGAGGAGTTATCTGAACTCCCTACACTGTCAGTTCTATGCATATTCTATATAAAAAAAGCCAAATTAACCCACCATATTATTTATATTGTTTTAGTTCTTCCTCATTTGGAAAGCCAACTTAGTAATTACAATGCTTTTTTTTTCTTTCAATTTACAAATGCTAAAGATCTGATTTAGTAGTATATATCTGTAGTTATCAGCAATGATTAGGTTTGTCTTTTAACAGGCCTATAAGTTTTTATATCATAAGTATATTTGTGTGAAAATACGTTTCTCCTGCAATAGTTATTTTGCAGGAAAGCAGGGAATATATATAATTAGCAGAAGTATAATCAGAGTAAAATGATTGGAAGTGAAGACAGTGTCTTAGAAAGGCTGTTAGTAATGGTGTGCTCCTGATAAAAGGTTTTTTCCATGCTTCCCTTCCAGGTTAGACTGGGTCTTCTCTCAATAAGTTTAGAAAGCCTGGACCAAATTCTTTGTTGGTGTAATTCTACTTGGATTGATTATATCAAGGATGAATTTCACGTAGTGCTGCAAAACCGTGTTTAATTTCTCTCCCAGGTAAATCTTGTTTTACAAGTTACTTAGCTCTGCTCTTTTTTTCTGGCTTGAATCAGACTAAATTCCAATAAAAATTGCACCCAATTAGAGGTAGGAGTTTTCTTCCCTTTTGAAGGCCTACATTACTCGTTTCTTTTTTCTGTTTCACACTTGCTATTCTTACAGTTATAACATTATGTTAATGTTTATAAGCACTGTAATGGAAATAGATTATACATTTTAAACAAATAAACAAACCAACCACCTTTTTCAGAAAGCCTTTGTGGCTGTTTGTGAATTGCCAGCTTCACTGTAGTACTACAGTTAACTTCCACTAGAACTGCACTCATGGCAGAGAAACAGCCAGCTATAACATAGTGACACTGGGGGTTACAAGACACCAACTGTCAGGCAAGTGCTGTCTCCAAAACAACTTCTACTACTACTTAGTACTCATTCAAAATATATTTCACAAGATTTCATGTCTATTATGTCCCCCATAGTAGTCAGCTTGTTTCTCTTCTCCTTTTGTCTTATTTTTTCACATGCTCTGGCTTCACTTTTTCTGTAACGATCACTTACATCACCAGAGTTTACTATGTTACCGGAAGTGCAAAAATTTAAACAGGCTTTGAGAATTAAAACTTAACTTTATTCCCAGTTGTGTGAGGATATCCTAGTAACAGGCATGTGGTGGTGTTTTGTTTTGTTTTTTTAGAAAAACAAAACAACAAATCGACAAAAACCAACACATCAACAAATCCAAAACAACAAACAACCCAAAACCACTCATTAAAAAATATTTAGAGACTTCAAAAGAACTGTTCGCTTGAGAATCAAAAGGTGCCCCACTACCACTTTTGGAAAAAAAAAAACAAAGAAACATCTGGCTGATGTAAAGTCAGATGATTAACAAAGTTGAAATACTTAAGATAGCCATTAAGTTTTTAAGATGGCCTTAAGCTTTAAGGAACAATAGTGAAATTAAAAAAAAGAAAAAGCTCCTTCTGAAACCTTTTTTTCCACGTCATTGAAGTTTTCTTGCCGTGCTATGGAATATTTTTCCCTTCTACTGTGAAAAAAAAAATATACACGTGTACAAACTCACAGTGAAAAATATAGGAGTCAAGATGACAACTGAGACCGTAGGAGGTGAGGCAGTAACACAGAGTACAGCAGAGAAATCTACTGGGCTAATGTTTGCCCTCTGCTGCAGTCCAAATGGGCAGCTCCTCACTTTGAGTCCATATTTAGTTCTTTGGGCCGAAGGGGATAAAGCCACATGCATATGCAAACTTCTGCTACTACTGCCAGGGGTGTCAGGGAGGGCTCCACTCCAGCACACATTCCCTGAAAAGGTAAAGCCACAGGGGCACAGAGAAGAGGATTAAAGTCCATAATGCTTCTCCTTGATAGAAATACATATCAAATTCTGGCAGATCAGATTTCATCACTGCTCTAGTAAACAGGGCCTATATTTACCATTTCACTTACACAGAAGCCTAAAATACAGAAATTATATGCAGCAGTCCCAGAGATGGATAGCCTGTGCCCTACCCACTTTATTAAACAGGGTATATCATCATCAAAGGCCCTTGTGGAACGGGACTGAAGTTGTTTAAACTATTGCTCCTTCTATCAGATTTACATTTCCCACACTAACCCTCACCTAATTTATTGCCAGGTGTCTTTTGCAGAATAGGAACTTTTGCTTTGAAGGCCTACTCTAAGAAATCTAGAGGTGTAGTAAAGTTAAAGCAGAAGCCATGGCAACAAAGGGATAAACTGAAGTGACTGCTCCCATAGGAAAAAAATAAAAAAATAGCCTGAGAGTAGCTGTCCAATGAGGTCTGCCGCATGAGCCTAAGGAATGGGCTGGGAAGCTGCAGAATATAAAGCATTCCTGCTGTGTTCCCCCAATGTGTCTCCTTTATATTCAAGAGTGTTCACTAAAACACTCTTTTAGTCTTTAGTTTCTGAATGCATTAGCTTCTCACATCTGGAGATGTGGATACAATCATGCATTAGCCTACACATCTCCATGTCTTCTCCCCCCACCCCGTCCTGAAGAAAAGAAAAAAAAAAAGGTATCCATAGATGACCAAGTATGCAGTGGAAACCCACATCAACAGTCAGGGAAAATAAAGCACCTTAACTTCCAAACAGACAGAATCTTACTACAGGCTTTCAATATCTCATGTTTTCCTGTGAACCCCATAGGAGCTCTAAAAATCTTATACTTTTTGGAAGAACTCTTTTGAAAGTGAGAACGTACAACCATAGAGAAGTACAGAGAAACATTTGAGAGACTTAAAGTCACACTTAAGGCATTAATCTCCTCATCAGCTCACAGCTACTTAAAAGACAAGCTCTCACATTTTCTTGCTATCTCCTGTGTCAGTCTTCTCCTAGACATAGCTCATGAAGCTTACTCTGTGTTGCACTGATTCTTGTTGTCCTTGCCAATGAGCCATTTTAACTTGTTAACAGGATAGAAAGCTAAGAGCAGGAAAGCTACATAGAGTTCCAATGGTTTAGAGAGAGTTAAAGAAAAGTCTCCTGAGATGGCCTAACAATTGACAAAAAAGTGAGGAAACAGATCAAATGAAGATGAAAACTGAGGAGAGAAACTATTTCTTTTTGTGCCAGGTCTTTCAGCAAGCCATGTTTGAGCCTTTCAGAAAATGTTTGAGATCCCTAGGGAAAAAATAAGAAGTTGGCTGCTGCACAGCTGTAGAAAACTGAGCAATTGTGGGTGCAGACCAAAACTAGGGATTAAAATAAGTTAATAGACTGTAGATCCATTGATTGTTTCTAAGCAAGGTCTTTGGTTGAGGAAATCCTTTGATCAGTGATTATCAGAAACTGGAAAGACATAAGACAGGATATAAGGAGGATGCTTGGGATCTGCTAACAGACACTACTAAAAACTGGAAGGCCAAGCTAGAAGACAGCAATTTTAACTAGCTGTGCCCCACCCAGAAAGGCCAGTAGACCTGCATTAGCTAGCAGAAGCTGTTTCCAGAACAAGGCTATTCTCCCAGCGTAGATCAGAGCTAGATGTAACCACTGCTGATTTTTTCCATGCAAAGGTGACTGTTTCACCATTGAGCCTCTTGAAAAGGCTTTCACACGACTACGCCACAAATACTTGAACATATTGTCAAATATTTATTATATGCCAGGTTTTGCTTTATTTTTGGGCACTACATCAAAGCCCCTACACTTCAGTGGATGTTTCCCCACACTGAGAGTTCAGCCAGACTAAGTGCTTTGGAAACTCCTCTTGGAAGCTTTCCCAGTCCTTCTATACAGGCTTGATTGACAAAACCAATGTATCTTTTTTAAGGTTTGGTAAATCAGGCTGCTTAGCCCCTCTTCCAGATCATTAGTGCTCTTATTGTTCCGTACAGTAGTATGACCCCCAAGCTGCTCTGCTGTTAAGGCTTTCCCAGGGTGAAAACCAGCCCTTTTCCCCTGGTAAGAATTGGCAATGTTTGCTTCCTATCTAAAACAGTTTTTAAACCTGTACTACAAGACTCACCCTATGATTATCAGCTTTCCTTTCTGAGAAACTTCAACAAAAACCTTTTCAGAGCATAAGCTACACTGCATCTGACACTTCTCCAATTTTTCACTATTTTAACTTCTTCAAAGAATTCTAATATATTGAGAGTTTACAGTTACAGAAAGCTGTGCTGGTTTGCGCCTCAGGTACTTTATAATGACATCTGTAATGATTTTCTCAACAATTTTCTGAGGTACTTAAATGAGGGTCATGAGTTTATAATTCCCTAGATCACCCTTACCATCTTTCCCACCTTAATAAGAATAATATTGGCAATCTTCCAGATTCTTATTATAGCTGCAATGATAAATTAAATCACATTTATTTTTGGGGCTGTTTTTTTCCTGGGAGGTAATTCAGCTGCTACTAAAGAAATTAACTACTAACTTCATAGATTAATGTAGTCCAAATATTAAAAATGTTAATACTCTCTACATTTACATATCTGTCAAAATGCTTTAAAAATAAAGGAAATATCTTTATCTCCATTTTGAAGATAAGGAAAATGAAGCATAGACTAGGGCATTATGGGGCAAAGCCACAAGCAGCGTCCAAGTCTCATACTTGTGTCATTGTCTGCTAAATCATGTGATTCAGTGAGGTCACATTAACAATAGAAATATCTCTACTCCTGACAACTCTTTAGCAAAAGTAATGCTAGGCTCAAGAAGTATCCCTCTGTATGGAAGACCAACGTAAAAAAAATTGTACATTCTAATTTTCTCCTCTTAATTGTCCCTTGAGTTTCCTGAGCTATTCAGGCCCATCAGCTCTTCAGTGGATTTTTAATATAATTCTGGAAGAAATTACTCTCCCTTTTTATTGGATACATTTGTCCTTTAAACTTCCACTCATCCATCTCAGTCTCTAGCTTTCCTACAAAAGCATATACTACACTCTACTTGCATGACTCGTGTTGAGCTTATTTCCCCCCTTGCCAAGCTATTCCTCTAGCCTGCATAAATATTTGTCCCTTATCCTTTAAGTATACTTTTAAATTTTCTCTCGTTCTGCTCCTTTCTCTTGCATTTCAGTCTAAAGATAAGTGTCAACATTCTGTGTGATGCACATTTAATCACATTTAGTAGTACCAAGCTGATAAATGCAGAGATACTCTGCATATCTTAACTAGAGACGGTCAGAGCAGTCAAAGACCAAGAGAGACGGTGGTCGTCTTCATATTAAATCAATGGACTACTTTGCCCTTTTTTTTCAGGCTTTTTTCAATTTAGTTTCCTCAGTCTCTTCTGTTAATGGAACCTGATATTCTTTCATTTCCCTTTCCTGAAAAAAGCCTTGATGCTAGGCATCACATTAACATTAATAACTTCAGTGTACACAGCATCTTTTATCTAGAAGGATCCCAAAGAGCTTTGGAAACTCTACACAGCCTAATTCACTCAAGTGACTCATCCATGAACAGGAGGAGGATATACAGCAGCTGTTTATCAGCACATGGCAACATGGTGTGCAATACAACGGGAGTTGCGAATTAATGATGGAGTGAAAAGTCAGGTGAACAAAGTCTAATTATCGCACCTGGAGCTGGGTAGGACAGGACTGTTAATGCTCTTTTTCTACAAACAATTTCATGACATAGCTACCCCTTATAAGATTTTTCAAATTCTTGAATAAGCATTTAATCCAAAATAGACAAGGTGATGATTTCAGCTCTCACTCCAGTGCTTGTGTACCAGGGGAAAAGGGAAGAGAACCTCTCCTGCATAAAAGCTCCTATGATGCGGCAGCAGTAAAAGCCATCTCTACAGCTCACTTCGTGGTCCTCCTTGGAAGAGTTTTCAAGCTGTGATATGAAACAAGTATCCCAAGAAAGACATTTCAAGTGGGCTCCTACCATATAGGATTGCAGCACAGATAGTGCTGTGGCCCTGTGGCCAACACAAAGGATCCCAGGGCACATATCCACTCCTCAGCATATGGTGGCTTCAGTGGGACAGCTGATCAAGTTATTTGCTTCACTGATAGCTATATGTCTTGTAGCCAATTCTGACGTGTAATAACAACCCTATTTTTAGTTAGGTAGATACCAGATTCAGGCTGTAATGCCTAAAACATCTGGTTGTAAACCACAGGTTCAAAAGCTACCCTGAGCAGCTCTGCCACTTGTACAGCAGAAGTGCAGCAAATAGCTCTGGGTGATATCTTGGCCGGTTATCCTAATAGCAGTGGACTCTACTTATATGTCAGACCACTAGGCTGTGGAAATAAAAACAAAGTTGCTTCAAGCTGCAAATCAGCCAAAGACCAGGAGCATGCAATAGGAGTTCTAAACTGCTCCATCCCATACCTTTCTTAAAAACAGACATTCCAGGTAAGCTACCCTTCTTCTTTGCTCTTCATCGTGCAATACCTGGCCACAGACTCAAGGCACCTAAGCTGTAGGTACCCGAGAGTTATGCTTGGTCATGTTTTTCAGTAAAATTATCGCTTTTCCCATTCTCCCTACTATTAGTCATACTAGTATCTCTTACTAAGTAGTGACCTGTCCAGCCTAACAATTTAAGGATGAGACAGCATTTCACAGCACAGTGTAATCACATCCTTTTCTTAAGATCGCTCCTGGAAGACATAAAACGAACCATCAAAACGGGCCAGCCATATTTACTTCTGGAATGAAATCTTGCATTAAAACTCAAGAAGTCTTTCTCTTGAATGCTTCAGAAAACTAAAACCATCTCCATTCCAAAAGGTTATTGCTTGCAGTCCTGACAGATTCCTCACCCACTCCCACAAGCTATGTCCTGTATTGTTTACAGCCTGTTTACATTAGTAGGCAGATGGAGAACCATTATTGCCCTTCTGGCTGATTTTGCCAGCTCTTTAAACTCTTCTTGAGATGCTGCACTTGCTATCACTGCTTTGATACAGAGACTGACAGCACACTACTTACTGCTGCAGCTTTACTGTCTGTCCTGGAATTTTTATCCATGCTATTTCTCTACTTTATAGTCCTTCACATGGAAACAATCCTGCCAAGGAGCTGCTGGAATCTTATTCAATACGTTACTTTTCCACGGGTGAAAACAAGCTGTGTTTTCTACAGTTTGTTATGTGGCAGTATTAAAGTACTCATTGGCCACACTGTGTCTCTGACTTGTCAGTCCAGTCTGTTCTGCGATAGCATCAGTCTCTTGCTCCCAGATTCTCTTCTACACAGTCTTTGAAGTCTAGTAAAATAAGGAAGCTTTGGTTGTCACTTATGACCATTAGTGAACAATCTGTTTTCAATTGTTTATACTTGCAAGGCAGGATAGAAACACACTGAAAAATAAACTACTTGGTAAAATAAATGTGTATCTTCTGTCCATTTAAGTTACTGCTGACAGAGTTTTTCTTCAGATGTGAAGGAAATATATCATCCCTTAAACTGGTCAGTGTGAAATGTACATTTAATTTGTAAGCCTCAATATCTACTGCTTATCAGGAATATCAAAGCCTACTTGAAATTTGCAGATAATACTACATCTACCTTATATTATTTCTCTCCTAATAGCTCCTACCTTAAAAAAAAAAAAAGGCAGCTAGTCAATCTTTGGAGCCGACATGACAAATGACACATTTCAAAAGGATTTAACAATAAACAGCCACCTCAACAAAGAGAAGCCTTCCCCCACCTCCCCACTAAAGCAGAATCAGACAAGAAACTAAGTGAGACACATTAAGAGAGAAGCACTCCAATTAACATGTTACAGCTCCTTTAAAGCAGAGACCAAAGGGGGCTGCTGCTTGGGATGCTGGAGGATGCAGAGCAGTAATTGTCACTTAGGCACTTCACTCCCAAACGCCCTGCTCCCTCCCAGCCAGGTTTATCTCTCACCAATTACTGCTGTCATTTGCATTTCAATGTGTACCATCAGAAGCCAGGGCAGAGGCATCAGCCACAGGAAACATCGAAAAGCCAAGCGTTTCTTACTGCACTGCTGATGCGAGGCCATGTAATTTGGGTATGGGACCTCCTGGCAGTATGCTTGGCCTGAATGTGGGCTCAGGGGACTGGCAGAGCCGTTGCTGTCCTGTGCCCGACCTGGGGATAAGAAGGCCACCTCAGTGAAAGCCCAGAGCCTGCAAGAGGCTGCAGAGAAAGTTTCCAGGAGTTCCCACAGGAAAGACATGCTGGGTACACACTGGACAAGTCTTGTTTCTGATGCATCTCCAGATGGTGGGTTTTCTTTACATTTTCTACTCAAAATGAAGTGGGAACTGCAAAGCTGTGTGACAGCAGGATGCATTGTACTTCACTGCTGGTGCTCCTTAGCACTGTATGTCTGTAGTGCCTTACAAGCACTGGCTGCACATTAAGGCCCCTGCTGCTAGGCACTGTGTCCAACAGAACAGCAGTAGCCTGTGTCACATACCCTCTGTATAGGAATGCAGGGGTACCACAGGTTAGAATCAAGAAGCGTTCTCCAAAAAGAAGTGAGACTGGTTTGAAAGAGATCCACCTTGGACAATGGCAACAAAAGGTTCTTGCTTGAAAATATAGCAAATGAGAAACTGCCTGCACTATGGGTCCAGCAGATGCAGGAGACAATCTTTAAGCGAATTGACAAGAAGGACAAGACCAAGAAAAAGCTGAGCCATAAAAGCAGATATTTCATGCCCGATGCAAACAGCAAAGGGAGCACCTAGTGATGGTATTCAAATATCATAGATCAAAAAAAAAAAAAGATGAAATTTTATGTGTGAAATTTTATGAAAATTTATAGATTTTATCTATATCTATCTGTCTCCCTGCTGCTGCATTCCACATGAGAAGAGGCAAAGGGAGAAGAGGCAGGGGAAAGTATGTCACAGTAATTTACAAGTGACACTATGAGAATTTCAAGAAGATCTTGTTGAGATGTCCGGAAACAAAACTAGTGTCTTCATCATGATCAAAGGTATATCAGCTCACTTCTCTTAGAGAAGTACAGGATATGGCTAAGCCTTTTCCATGAAAGATGCCAGAATTAAATGCCAACACTTCAACTTGTGTTGAAAGAAAAGGAGGTAACATGAAGGCCCTGTGCTATGGAAAGTTCCTCAGATTTTTTTTTTTCTTGCATGTGTGGTTGCCTTGAGGTATGAAGTATAGAGATAAAGGATATCTGCACAGAAAGCTGGAGTAGAATAAAGAGGTTTCTCTAAAGCATAAATTTAAAAAACCCAACAACAACAAAAACACAATCACAGACAGAGGAAGAACAAGCAGTAGACAGAGTAATGGGAGACAAAAGAATCCCTACCAGGAAAGGAAAGCACACTTAAGCAGGTTGAAGGTACTAGACTGCTCAATGAGGAACAAGGATGGAGCAAGGGTTCTCAGCTTCCCATCTAGGGCAAGGTCATCATACACATTGGTGGTGTGCTATTACTTGACTGCACAGATCTAGGAGTGGATGGGAGATTGCCTAGGACAAGAGCTGGGGAGGCTGAAAATCTACAGGGCAACTGCTGACTGCATGTAAGTTCCTCAATACTTAATGGATTCCCTTCCTTAAAAGTTGAAGCCTGTCTATTTGCAAAGTATCACAACTGAAATTTACCACTCAGATTTAGAGGGGTTTCAGCTCTTTAAACAATCCATGTACTTAACAGTATTTGGAGCTCAGGGATCAGTCTTTCCAGCTGTCAGGAAAGCTAGCAGTGCCTCCATTTGTCAGCCCACACCGTGGCATCTCATCACTGCACAAGGTGCAACAGATTCCTGAGGAAAGGGATGACCTGCTCTGGCTAGATCTAATTCAACATGGCCTCTATAACTGAAATAGGATTTCTTCTGAGTTCTGAAGCCAGAAAGAATCAGATGTATAGAACCATCGGTTTTATTTGCTGGCAAGCTGCACTTCCACGGGTTTTCCCATGAGGGGGGAAATTAAAAAAAAATTCTGTGGGCAACTCAGACTAGCCACCCACTACACAAATGGAGTGGGATACAAATAGCCAGCAAGTGTAGAACAAATGCTACCTCCTGCTTGAGAGTTTGTTAAGGAAAGGTTGGTTGTTGCTGATTAGCTGCCATCATAGGCCTATAAAACTATCCATAGCATATCTGAGAAGCATTTTGCTCCATGATAACTGAAGAAAATCAGAAAGAAAACAAAAAATACACTGCAGGTTTTTCTCCTGAGCTTGCCAACAGAAAAAGCAATGGAAGACTAAGAGTTGATGTGACACCTAGATTGCTGCTCCCAATTAAGAAAAGCACATGTCTGTAAAGCTTTTACAGAGCTTATTTTCCCTCACCATCAAGACCTCTCTCCTTGGACAAAAAGGAAAGGATATGTAAATAAATAAGCAGCTTCTAAAACGTAAGTAGCCAGAGTGTGAACTATGGTTAATTGAAGGTCAACGCAACAGTAATTTGGCCTTTCTTTAGTTTCTTTTTAGTGTTTTTAAATGCCTTTTTTTGAGAGGCTCACTGTGTGTTTGAAACACACAGTGTATTAATAAGCTGATCAGTTACTGGCTCTCTATCCGCTAAACTGAGCCAACAAACTGCTCTTTTCTCTTTTGTCTCCATGCCAAAAAGAAACTTTTATGGGGAATAAGTTCTCTCCCTTCCCCTGCACCAAGTCACAACACAATGGCAATTTGGAAACCTTCCATTTATCACCAGGAACAAAAAATGCTAAGCCAGACAGCAAATCAGTGTTTGAAACAGGGTCTCTGAAACAAAAACTCCCACCATCACCATCTGAACAACTCCTGACTCAGGCATTCTGCCTCTGAACACCACTACTGCACAGATAGTGCTGTCTCTTGGTTTCACTTCATATCAGCTTGGGTGACCTTGGGTTCTCCTACAATTCTGCATTATTAAAACATGGGTTTTTTCTGTAAAGCAGCCTTTAGCATCTTCAGTTGACTAATCTCTTTCTGCCTAACTCAATATCTGCATCTGCAAAGCACACATTTTCCCTGTACTTTGGGAAGTGGGACAGTGATCTGACCCACGCAACAAATCTGTTAGGTAGACAAGAAGTTCCACAGAGGGAATTTCTTATAACAAGCTGAACGACAGCTGGGGAAGAACAGTGCTACAATAATCTAGGATGAGTTCACTGACTGCCACTGCTTCTCAAAGTAACACAGCAAGACAGTCTGGACACTAGCAGCAGAACAGCAAAATTACTGCACATTTGTGGTAGCCTCTATCACATCTTATGGAGCGTTGACCAAAACCTGCTGCTGCTCCCCAACTTGATGTATGTGCACCCATCCTACCCAGAGATTACTGCTCCCTTAAGAACACCCAGTATCTACCCTCCATGTACCACCAAGTATGAAACACTCCCCATGGGTAGTTTTCTACAAGAACATTAGATCCTCTCTAAATCAGCCTAATACATAGTTTTAGCATCCATCATCACCATCTTCACATGCACAATACTCTTTCATAGCAAAATTCAGAGAATTCAGTGTCTGAACATCAGACAGCATGAACAATGGTCTGGTTAGGTTATGAGAGCCTATATTGGGCCCTCCCAACAGAGATAGGCTATGGCCTTGGCTGAGTGGCAGTAATTATTTGAATGTTAAAGTACAAAAAGCAAGACGAATACCACTGAAATCCTGAACCACTTTGAAGTAGGATGCACCATACAGCCAGTTTCCTTTCTGCCTGTCTGTTTCACATCCCCAAACAAACAAGTCAGTACAAAAAAAATCCAGCACTCAGATTAATAAGGCATACACTCTTAGTTCTAAAAGTCTGTAATAACAAATAGCTACATATTTATGTCCTCGTGGGACGAAACTCCGTTCTTTTGGGATTGTGACTTAGGCAGAGATCTTACAAGAGTACCTACATGTGCACATATCATCTGAAACAGCTGAGAACACATACATTTCAGTTTCCTTCCCGCTGATCAGTCAATTTAATACAGCAGACAGAAGTAACCTGACTTATAATTCACATCCTGACAGTAAACAATCAGCCCGAATTCCAGAGACAGACAGCACTCCCCCGTCTTGGAACTTAATCACAGTTTGTGCACTTGGCACCCTCTGGGTTACAATTCAATGCTACATTTCGCCTGTTCTCCAGGATTCTCCTCCACCTCAACCCATCAGTGTCTTATTTTGTGGGTCAGCAGCAGCTTCTTTTTCTTGAAGTTCCCCCCTACATCTACAGCTCATTTCCCCATTCCTACATCTACCGTCAAAACCCTTACAGCTTGTCTATAACACTGCATGGTTGATGTATAACTCTAGCTTAAGTGTTGCCTTTAGCCAGAGTACCAGGAACAAAGTTGCTGGTTAAAGCGTGTCTGTTACAAATACTGACTGAACATGCAATGAAAGAGCTAGCTATTTAGCACTATGACTCTATACACTTCAATCCACAAACAATATTTTTCAATGTAGCACTGGCAAGAAGTAGGCCACCCTTGGAAGAGTTAGCAACTGGGAGTATAGGTATCATAACCTCCACTGCAGCAAAGACTCAGTCTCTGTTAAACCCTTCTTTCACATGTACAGAAACAGGGTTATATGAAGGTGAAAGATGTTGATGCTTATGGAGCATATCAGCAGTGTGAAGGCAAAAAGAGATATTGAAACCAGTTCAAGCAACACTTATTCTACATAATAGATTAAATACTTCTTCAGATCCCAATAGTTAATGCATACTCATAAATGAAGAACTGCCTTAACTCCAAATCCTATAAAGCACTGTACATGACAAACTATTAAAAAAAAGTTAAAGATGTAGAATCAAACCCTAGGAAATGCTGGAAAATGTAATTTTTCACCTGCATATGCAATACTTGGCTACTAAATCTGTGAAATAGCAAGTGCATTAAGTATACATCTTTTAAAAGCATTTGTGTTTTTCTTCTCCCATCCCAAATGTACAGTCCAGCAGACAATGCTTCTGCTTTTCATCATCTAGTTCTCCGTCTCAAGGGAATTCAACACTTTTTTTTTTCCCTAGCAAACAGAAGTCTATAAGAATTTCCAAATCAACGACATATGGCACACCAACTTGCTTTTATTATGGAATAACTATTCCAGCATTAACATCCTACTGTAAAATTCAGTAGTTTTCAAACCTGAGTGCCTGAAATTAGGCTTCCAGAAGTGTACTTAGGCATTTAAACAGAAGTATTTGTCTGTAAAAAGTATTCTCCACTTTTTGAGCAGAAGAGGCAACTAAGTGCAGTGTTATTGTCTTGCTTTGACATACAGTGTAGCCTTACTACATCCATCCCAAATATATTGCAAAGAGGTTGTATTGGGTTCTATGTTGGTTTCTTTACCACATCACAGATCATGTTCTCTTCTCTACTTCTCACATTCAAGGCTCTTCATCAACTACCTCTTCCTCTCAAATCACATTTAGACTTTCACTTCTGGCAGATGCTGACCCCTCTGCACTTGTTAAACTATCAAGCAAATCTCTTCAAGCTCTTTCATGCATTCCCCTTCATGCATGTCAAAGTCTCTCCATAAGCTCTCATAATTCTTCAAATTCTTCCAATGCTGTGATGGAGAATGTACTGAGACTGTTGATATCACGTTGTTCAATATCTTGTTGCTGCCACTTTGCTTTCTACCTGCTATCCATCTCTTATCTCTTTTCACACCTGCAACACAACTGTTTTTTTGTATAGCAGAGGAAAGCCTTGGACTTTGGCTAAGTTCTTTATACTCTGGTAGTAAAAGAAAGTTAAGAGCAGCAGTAACAAGGAAACTGCAGAAAGGTTTAATAGATTTGACCACTTAGGGCACTAACCTCTGGAAGCACGTATTAGTCCCATTACCTATGCTGGCCTTCATCAAAAAGAGTTGCACAAATGCTTCAGAAGTCACCACAATTGCTTCCTCTACCACTTGGGCAGTGGCCTTTTTACCTTTCTTCCATTACTGCTAGAAGGAACAGATAAACTTCTGCTGCTGGAATGTTTTACCCTGGTCCCTGAGGGCAGGTGTGTTCTCCTCTTCTTCAGCATACTTACTATTTCCTCTACAGTGTAAGAGCATTTCCAAACAGATAGAAAGGAAGAGTTGCTCTCCCTAGCAGATGATAACCCAAAGGCATACAGAGGCCAGTCCACTAAAGCCCATGAGCAGAAATTCTCAAGAGACACAGAACATCTGTCAGTCCTGGGAATGGACTATATAACTACTCCATTTTCATTGCAAGTTTGACACACGCTAGCTATATTAAAACCAAGATAAATAATGCTACCCTGTACCACAAACTGCAGCTTCTTTCTTAACACGTAAATAGTTTTGGCTTTCCTCTGGCTGGTCCAGGGCACATGTTGATCAGTAGGATCATGCATACGTAAAGCACATGCTCTGATCCCCTTTGTTTTGTGCCACAGCTGCACTCCCACTGACAGCATGTCAGTGTTGGCATCACTGGCAGAACAAAGAAGACAAAGGCTGACACAGAAAAGGGAGACTTTGTTGGGCTCCTGAAGCAGCAATGTTAATACAACAATTTTTTAACCCCCCCATACTTTAGGAAAGAATGCAGCTGGACCAGGAGTAATTTTTAAAGGAGATGGCCTTGCTCACCCTAGCGCCTGTGAAACTGAGGGCTCGCCATTCATAAAACCAAGTCCTTCCTTAAACTTTGGCACAAGAATGCAAGGATTTGGTGACCAGAGACAGATCTGATGGCTCATTTCCTATGGCACTAAAGCCTTAACAATTCGGGTATTGCCTTATCTCTTTGTAAATAAGCTAAACCAGGCTGGGCTAAGTGCACAGGAAAGTACACTAACCATGAGTGGATTTAAGGCTCTTGGCACTAGACACAGTCACTTGGTTTAAGTGGCACGTGTCTTAGTACTAAGGCTCACGCTAAGCAGCTGCAAATGGATGTGGCAGACACACTACCCTCAGCACTGAGTTCAGTGCAAGAATTTGCGTATTCTCTAATAGAGCAATGTACTAAATGATCTCAGAGGCTAAAAATGCATATTGGGGAATTAAATCTCTGATCCTCTTTTCCCCATCCCCAACTCAAGAGCACTCAGAATGGCCTTTGTATAGCCTCATCTTCAAACATAACCTGACCTGCACTTATTTCCAGTACTATCTGACATGCAAGGGGCATTTCCAGGGAGACAAAAGGCTGTATCTCCATTCTGAGCAGCTCACAAACTAAGGATACTAATGTGTCACTTTAGTCTCTCCTTTTGCACAGCAGAGCCAAAGCTTACTTTGATCCATCCAATTAAAAGAAGTATACTGCTGCATATATTTGGATGTTAGTACATCTAGAGACATCTTCATTAGCTGCACTGAAGCTATGCAAGTGACTTTTGCAAATTCCATTGTTCTTAGACATAGGATTTCATTACACAAAGCCCGCTCATTGAGAAAGGCCACACACACACATGACAGGAAGGAGGGGGAGAGAGAAAAAAGGAGGGAGACTTTAAACAGAGGAGGGAAAAGAAATCCTCAGAGATCCAAAATAAATGATTCTTGGTTCACAGGGAGGCAGGAAATATAGCTCACACCCAAACAGAGACACTCCTCCATGGCAGACAAGCATCCTGATGGTTGTTGGCTTTGTTGTTACAGCAGGAAGCTCCCCCACCCCGCTCCGCAGCACTGGACCGTCTCAGGCGGCCACGGGTATTTTTCTTTTCCAATTCCCTCACAGGAGCTCTCGGCTAATAGTTGCTGGAACGTGCAGCACAGCAGTTGAAACACCTCGGAGACGAGGTAGCTTTCAACTCACTCAACAAATACCTGCTTTAATTCAAAGGGCTGACAGTGAACAAGATATTACCAAAAACTATTTCCCGTGGGTTAACAAACCAAACGGTATAGTACAAGATTTACAATCCACCACTCTATGGCTTCTGCATTTTCACTAATCAAGTAAAACAACATCTACAGTTGTAACGGCAACAGCCACAATGCTGGCACTGCTTGTTTGTGCTGGGATTAATGATAAAGTGGTTACTTATTAATTATTTAGATCTACCATTGTATAAAAAAAGCCACCTGAGGATGGAATAATAACATTTCTTTTTGACAGAGTATGATTAAAATGTTTGAGAG
This sequence comes from Colius striatus, assembly GCF_028858725.1. NCBI lineage: Eukaryota > Metazoa > Chordata > Aves > Coliiformes > Coliidae > Colius > Colius striatus. The sequence continues at coordinate 32,480,333 of NC_084761.1, forward strand.
TCAGAAGTTCAATTTTTCAGAAAAAAAAAAGAGGATATGAAAACACTGCTTCCTTCAAAACAGAAAACAAAAAATTGCTGTCAACCCAATAAAATACCTTATCAAAAGGCATGGGTTTATACCAAGCAATAGCTGCAGTCAGTAGTCTGAGCTGAAAAGGTGAGACAGAACCAGAGAGATGTTCCATGCTTGTAAAGAACTGCAAACTTAATCAGGATCTATATCAGTTTGAATTATGAAATCTGAATTGTCCATTTCCCTCCTCGTCTCTGCATGCCCACAGATGGTCAAAATCTTAAAGCTAACCCAGAGGAATGGATAATGAGGTAATAACTCTGACCAGCCCTCAGCCTCTGTGGTTACTTCCAAATTAACATCCAAACTGCATTATCAGATTCACAATACCAGAAACAAGAGTCTAGTTCACCAGCCAGACCATCTTATTAGTCAGGAAATGGTTATAGCAGCTACATTTCTGAACCTGTTTTTGCTCTTTAAAGTTGTGTACAGCTACTGTAAACATACACATCAATCCCTCTCTATGTTCTAGCTTCAAGAGAAAGAGAACAACAACAAAAAAAAAAGAAAAAAACCACAAAAACACCCCTCTCCTATCCAGACTTTTCCAGAATACTAATGCTAAAACTATTACAAATGCTAATTTAGTACCAACAACCTATGATTAAAAAAACAATGAAGCACCTCAAGCACATGAATTAAGGCATCATCTTAAAACATGCTCTTTTCATCTTAAACTAGAAAACCCTTACATATACACACATCTGGGCCTTCTTCTGCTCTTGGTGATCTCAAAGCTATATTAAAGATATAAGTCTTTATGTAAGATAATCTAATACATTTTGGGTCTGAAAGAAAACTAAATACACCACAGTACTTTTGAAGAGAACCATGGATGAAACCAAAATCTCAGTTAAGATGGTTTTTGTTCCTGTCAATAAACACAGGCTGAAGGCAATCTCATGGATTACTAGGATGCCTACTGAGTTTCTAAAGTACTACCACCTAACATTCAGCACTTGGTAAAGAACATCACTACTTTACATATGCTTTCAGTCCATAAAGCAGTTGCAGCGATATGCTTTCACAACACTTCTGAGGCAAGATCTCCAAGTTTTAGTAACACTAATTCATCTTCACAGTTCTCATTTTATTTCTGTTTTAAATGAAGCCAAAACTCTGCCCTGTGCTGATCACTAATAGCAAAGCTTCTTGTTGTGTACAACATTTAACTTACCTAATGTCTTCCATCAGTAGATTGAAAAAGTAGGAAAAACTCCAAAGTTCTTGCAAACATCCTGGCCATTAGAGATACGGAAGAACAGATTGCTTGCCTAGAGCCAACTGTTAGGCTGCAGGACCTCCCTTTCCCACCCCATCCTTTGGTTCTGTCTAAAACCCTGAAACATTTAGAACATGGGCAAAGACCTAACCTTGGTCAAGTGTATAGTGAAAAAAAAAGTTACTAAAAAAAGGAAAGAGCCCATGTCCTCAATTCTCACCAAGATCAGAACTTTATACAGTGTGTCTTTGCCAGATTTTGGATTGATTTTTGCAAATTCATTATAAATATTAACTCCCTATATCAACTGAATCCTTGATAGATCTGCAAGTCAGTATTTGATTTTGGTTAAACCCTCCCATAGGGACCTTTGGTGAAAAGTAAAAGCTCTTCCTCTGATTGCTATAAACATCTAAAAACCTAGAAATACTTCAAACCAAAACATGCAATACTGGGTTCTGGAGTATGGAGAAGCCAAATATCAGGTCAGAAAGGGCAAAGTGAGGAAGTTAAAAATGGTTTGGGTTTTTTTCCCCTCATTTGAAAAATGTAGCTACATCAGATTGATCATTATTATCAACCGATATAACATTTACATTGCTTGACTGATGTTTTCCAGTTCACAATGCCATGTAACTGACAAGTCCAAGCAATTCCACCATCACTGTTGACTGCTAGGCCTAAGCTAAAACATTGTTCTTGATTATGCTTCAGTTTCAGTGCTCTTCTGTTTATAGTCTTGAAAAAGGCACCCTCATTCCAAAGGTGCTGACAAAAAAACTCACAGTGCCTAGCCAAGTGTGAGATTAGAAGTATTTTTTCAAATGTCTGCCTTACTTTCAACTCTATTTTTCTAGCAGTTTTAGTCTTCAATACTCACAGTATCAGAGACATTAGGGTTTTTTTTTCCTTGTAAATGCTTCCCATGCCTGTCTCTGCACTTGAAATAACAAGATCTGCCTTGCTGAGGCAGAGTAAGTGTGAGGCTTGTCAAACGTTAGCTACCCCTGTGAGTTGAAGTCACTTTCCCTCTCACTGTGTTACACTGACTAGTAGTCTAACAGAGCAAATGAAAGGTAGAATGTCAAGTTGGAAACCAAACTATTGTGTGTGCACTCTGAAGCAGTGTTTATGTTTCTATGTAGTTTCACCAAAAGAACAGGGAAAACATGACTTTGTGCTTTTGACAGACCATGAATGACATATCTGAACTAACAGCATATTTCAAACAAACAATAGAACGAGGTAAGAAAGTCTTCCATAGCATCTCCCATAACTAGACAAAGCAGTATTTCCACTTGAGATCAGAGTAAACAAGACCAAAAATCACTGTAAAGCCACCCAAGTAAATTCCCATAGACAAAATATTGCAGGAAACAAATACTTAATATTCAACTAGAACAAAAGTTTGTGGGTTTTTTGCAAAAAGAATAATGAAAGTGATGGTAAAGAGTTTGTCTGTGTTGGAGAATGAAGTTAGGTCAACAGCTAGTACAAGGCAGCAGTACTTAGCAAAATTATACAAATTAACTAATTTTAGTGTCAGGAACTACTGTAAGTCTCAGCAGTTTGAAAGGTGCTGTCAGCTGGAAAGGGAAGGGAATGAGAGTCAGAATCTATTTGGAACTTCATGGAATATAGACTACAAACCCATTAGAAAGATAACTGTTCTGAAAAAGAAATTGCTTTTCAGCAAGTCTAATGGACATTTTCTATAAGATATCTTGACTTTAAGATGCTATTTCACAGTTTAAGTTTTTATATTCATTTAGCATCTCTACATTCAGTCAACTTTCTATTCCAGGAACACAGCTGTGAATACATCATCTTTTCTTCAGTTAATATTGAGGTTCTAGGGTCTGCTCTAGCTGTCAGCTAGAGGTATCTTCCTTTCTTCCCATTTCTTTTCCATCTCAGCCTAACACCATCATCATCTTGACTTTGAGAAAGTGGCAAAGATATAATAAAGATGTATATTTGTATATCTTTTCCCCTTTAAAACTGTTTTTGTTCATATGAAGGCATAAACATTCTAAAGAATCATCCCTGAGCCCTCTATAGCTTTCACAAAAAGCTGCTTTTAAAGCTGTCTGTCTCTCTTCCACCTGATCCTATAAACACTGCTGGCAATTTTTCCCCCATGCCTCTAACATATTTTCACTTAGCACCAGTTTGATGTATAAGATCTGACAGCCAGGCAGTTATAGGCCACCTGCATCACTGTTGCCATGACAACAGTGAAAGACAATCCATGATCCCATGCCCTGGTCACACGTTTCAATACAGCTTATCTGTCCAAAGCCACTGAGTCTAATGGAAGAGAGTAATTACAATCTTCCACTCATTGTCAAAATTCTCACCATATAACACTCTTCGAAATTATTTTATTCCTCTCACATGGCTGCTTTGCAAAAAAAAGAAAAAACACAAACAAAAAAACCTCAACCCAAACCAAACCACAAAACAACCCTGAAAGAAACCTTAAGTGGGTTTGAGAGGAAGAGAAAGAGAGAAAAGCAAGGCTGTGACTGATACAAAATTGTGAGCTAACTAGTTGTCTGTTTGCAGCGTTAAAAGACTAATCAGAAGCAGGGGAATATACCAACTACTAAGAGGGATAAATGAAAATTTCTATTTGTAGAGCATCACTTAAGATCCCTTCGGCTTTGCACTGAAGGTGAAGAGAGGATATTAGCTGCCCTCTTTTCCCCTCCCCGGAAAACTTCTTCCTATCAAAATGAACAAGCACTATACTGCACTGTGTGGCAGCAACAGCTTCACCTAGCAGCATGGCTCTTCAAGTGATTGTGTCACTGTAAACAGAGAGAACTCTGTGCCCAAGACAGCTGAGTAGCAGATCTTCCTCACTATTTCACACTCTTTAAAAAAGTTGTAGACTATCCATTTGCTTTTCATTTTGAGAGCTGAGGTGCAGAGAACAGCTTCAGAATTGTATCCTCCCTGATCACCATCCCTAAGAGATCACTGTGTTCTCTCTCTTTCTGGCAGAAAATGCCAAAATGTTATTCCTTTGCCTATGGCCACTACTATAATGAGAATGGACTATTTGGGTGCTTCACACCAGCATAAGAGGTCAAAGAGAAATTAGACTCCGTTTGCACCTGTAAAATGGGGACATGACAACCCTGCTTTCTAGGGAACTGGGAGGATAGCCACAATAAAGAGTTGAATACAACAAAGACTAGAAAGCATCTATTTTGAACTATAGCAAATGTTGGACAGCAAGTGTCCTGGACCCTCATCCTGCCAGCAACTTCTGGCATAGAATTTATTACTGGAGGATCAGGTCACAGCCATAACCAATGAGAAGGTTTGTTTTTTCCTTAATACTCCCAGCCCTAAGCCTTCCCTCTCCTCCAAGCATCTTAATGCAAATTGGTCAGAATGTCAAAGCTTCAATTAATTAGGCATGCAATACCTCTTGAATTAGTAAAATATGACAAATCGGAAACAGACAGACAAAACAGGAATTTATCAGAATGTTTCATCCACCCTTGTCCAAACCATACTAGGAAATAAAAATGTCAGATGACTGCCCATTTTAGAGACATATTTTTAGTTGGATGCTTTAGGCCATGGTGTCAGCACCAGGAACTGAATGCTTCATTCACAGCATATTACTTGCATTTGCCATACACTGTTACTGTGGATCAGCTGACACACAGTAACTTGACTGTACACTTGGGCCCCAGAGTCCTAACTCTCAACTCCCAAACCACAAGGTAAATAAAAAGTCTGTCTTTTTTGGTCTGTACTTACAGGAACACAAATAGGTTTGAGGACCTTCAGCCCTAGTGTAGGTCAAGCATACATCTGAATACTTGCATTGCCTCCAACATCCACAGCAATATTACTTTAAAGAGAAGCAACACTATGATTTAACAATTATCTTTTCTACATATTACCAATGAAGGTAATAGCATCTTTAAGCTTGTGCAGAGCTGCACCTCCCTCCCAAAGCCTGATACAATCTTAGTACCTGTGCACACGACACTGCCCGCCACAGAGACACAGCCATCTCTGTGGCTGAGCACCAGAGACATCCAAGGCTGCCTAGTGAAGCCGTAGGGATGCTTTCAGAGGGGCAGCAGGCCTGGACTGGCACAGGGCTCAGCACAGACAGCAGATCCCATAGAGGATGAGCTGTGGAATCTCTACTGATGACAAGTAGGCAAAGCTCCGCTTTGGTGCTCAGTGTTTCAGAACGTTTTTCAGCTGGTGTAAATCAGACAAGGCCTGTGCAAGTTTGTGGCCTACAAGCAGCTGGTGCAGAGCTCCTGGGGCTGTATGCCCCCTCCCCATTCTGCTGGCATGGGTTCAGCCCCATCTCAAAGGGAAGGGTGCCACCTACAGCACTGCAAACAACTCTTCCAGCACCATGGCTGCACTTGGACCTCTCCCAAGCAGGAGTTCGGCATGTACAGCTACCTTGCATGGAAGCTTGGTGATTCTTCCATGGCAGAGGCAGGCAACATCCTCAAATGAGTTCTTTGACTTTACAAATGCAGAGGTACAGTCTCTCAAATAGATGCCTTGCCTTTATTTCCTTGGGCTCTTACTGTTGCAGTCCAAGCATTTCCTCTTCGACTGTACTTGCGTGACAGTACTATTAAAATCACTGCACTATCTTAAAAAAAGAGGTATAAATTATCTTGGTGTCAAACATGCTTTACTTCCAAACTTCTTCAAAGTCCCTTCCCCTCACATTTATGCTCTTCTTTTCTCTCTCCTTCCCATAGGAAAGATCAATCCGAGTAACATTTTCCCCTTTTTCCACATCTTTTGGAGTTCCTGTCTGTGCAACATCTGGCCTCTGAAAAGGTATTAGAGGTGAGGTGCCACTTCCTGCCTGTAATTGTACTAAACCACTATTAATTCATTTAGGCCATGTATAACCAATAGATTGAGCCTGAAACCCAATCCTCATGCTCTTAGGGGGGCATACTGGCTCTATCCATCAATGCTCACCTGAGATAAACATCTCTGTGCCGAAGACATGACACACATACTGACCAGAAGGAAGAAAAAGAAGTTGAGTTCATCTGACAGACCCCACCTGCCATTGTTGATGAAGCAGTCTGCAAATGAACAGGCATCCATAGCCACTGCAAAAGCTAAAAGCACAATCTCCATTAAAGCAGAAAACAGCATAGCTAAATCTAAGGATTAGGTTCTCCTCTTTTCTTCATGCTCCATTTTTTATCATGCAATAATTTTTCTAATTATTACAAAAAGTAAACTCTGGTCACTGTGATGAGAATCTACAGAGTTGGAAAATAGGAAAAATCAGAATTAATAACAGTTTAATAGCTCTAAAGGATACACTGTGTCATTCACAACTGCCCAAGTGCTCTCTCTGCTTGGTGTGACTTTACAAATGACCCCAGTTAAGACAAGAACCACAAGACCACGCTTCACTAAAGCTTGATGTGGTCAGAAAGCATCGCCTAGCAAATTCTGGGTACCATGAGGTGAAATCCACTGCTGATGGATCAGACAGCTCACCTCCATGTCAAGAGGCCTGGGCTTGGGGACAGCTAGGAAGCAGTCACATGGGAATACCCACAGACAATCACCATGCAGGATCTTTGCCAGCACCCTGTATAACTAAGTCTGGAGTGAAAAAAATCACACTGGAAATAGGCCAGGGAAAGGTTATCATTACACTAATGTAGACATTTTGGTGCTTTGTGTGCCTGGTGCAATTCAGCTACTGGGAAGAACAGCAGCTAGAATGCTCCTTCAACAGCTTCCCCGTCTTCAACACACCCACTGTCCAAACTGGGCTTCTATATGGGTGATGTGTCTTTTGCTCCCCAAGCCTCACTCACATCTACAGTTGCTGCATGGACCTAACTCCCTATCAAGTGTGACAGCAGGACATTCTGATGGGATTTTTGCTGGAATTTCACATAGGCATGGGATCGCTGAAGACTTTACACCGTAGTTTATCAGCAATAAGCCAGCTGGAAAGGACAGATGGAAAAACAAGTCTGGTGGCTTGACAGCAGAACACCATGCAGAAACATGAGGGCAGAAAAACAATTGCCCAATTTTAGAACTCTGCTGTTCTGCTACTCTCATGCGGTTCCAAGGGATTTCATCTGTTAATATTCTTAATCAAAAACTCTAAACGTATGTGGAAATTACTACAATCTAATGTCTTCATCCTTCAGAAAAGCAAAAATCTACTAAAAGTCCACAGAAAAATCTTACATAAGATTTAACCTATCTGGATTTAGATAAATTTGTATTTATATCTAAGGAAAGAATACTGGAAGCCAAAATGTGAGGAGCCTAGCAAGCAGGAGAACAAAAACCAGAAACATTAATCACACTCAAAAGTGAGAGGAAGCATCAGAGAAACACCACAAACAGTGACCAGAGGTATCTGTATACCTATGCATTGTCTACTTTGCATATATCATGGGTCTCCCCCATTAAGTACAGGTGTCTCCAATGAGCAGTGCAAAGCAGCTGAAGCTGCAGGCCAGTGCTATACCTGGCAGCATGCTGAAGAGGAGAGGTAAAATGCTTAATACCTGGCTTTGCCTAATTAGGTGTTTGCAGACAGACATACCAGATATGGACATATCTGCATATCTGGTACTTGCAGAGAGTGACCGCTTCTGTATCATGAGCCACCATGTTCATAAACAGTAAGTCATATATTCATTTGGATATTCATTTTCAACTGGACACGTCAGACACTTTCAGGTCATTGTCACTGTACATGTTAATAAGTAGCTAACTGCATTATTTTTTTCTTGCATTTACTTATTTATCCTCTCAGGTTTAATGTATTCAGATTCATTTTCATACAGATGCAGTACCCTGTGCTCATAACACTTTATGTCAATGCAAGGACATAAGTAACTTGTGTTGTCTAAGAACTACTGTTAAAAAAAAAGAAAAAAATACCCTAACTAATTTTAAACTTATCCTGTAGGTTCCTGTGTGCTTCAAAAAATCTCACCTGAAGCCCAAGGATGATGTGGGCTTGCCAGTTGGAGGCAGTATGTCGAACAGAAGCTTTACAGCAGTTGGGACTAATCCCACTAATACTTTTCTAGTTTATTTTGCAACAAGCATGTGCTTATGTGCTTTTCACAGTGCTGACCTGCTGCTGAAACCAAGAAACTTAGTTACTTGAATGAGAATTATTGTAATATGGCTTAATTTGTAGCTGATTAGTGGCTATGGACTTAGAAGAGTGAAATCCTCTTTTACTGCTTTTCTCAAATGTGCAAGAAGGATGGCTTTGCTAACAGTAAAATTAAAAAAAAAAAAAGGAGGCATTCATTAAACTACTGTTTTGTAAAACTAGTACTTGTGTACAGTCTGGTGAACATCCAACCCACAGACCTTTGAATTAGTGTTCGGTCTTTCCTCAGGAACAAACACAAGAAATCCCCTAACAGATCTTCACCTTCCTGAAAGGCAAGCCACAGCATTCCTTCCCGAGCGTTATTTCCCTATCTCCCTACAGCAGACATCAGACTAAAGAATATACGCAGCACAGAAAGTTTAATAAAAAGCATTTACTTTTCTAAGACACAACAATTAACAGCTTCACCATGTGAAAACAGAAACTATGGCACGATGAAAAATTCTCAGCAGTGACCATTCCTGTATGTCAACAAGTAAATTAATACCAGTTGTAAAGAAAGCCACAAATCACAATCAGCTGTCTTCCAAAGAAAAGCCTGACTGAAGGGAAACACCTACAATATGAACCTGGAAGCCTGTGCTAATGAGTAATGAGAGATACTAAATTACAGCCTGCCAGACACCTCCCCTGAAAAAGCCCAGCTTTTAGAGAAAGTAGAGGCTTACGCAACAAACTACTAACCATCAAGAAGCCAACAGAACCCTATCACTCAGTAACACGACAAGCTCATCCAGAAATATGTGCTGTAGTTTTACTCTTTCTTATCAAGCCACAACTTGTAAAGCTATGACCATAAATTTTCATAAACAAATCTATTTCATTTCTTTCCATCCTAGCTTAATGAACAGTTATACACTATTGACATTGGAACCATTACCACCTTCTCCTTCCCTTAGCATAATGGATTGCCCTCTTAGAGAGTTTTCACATTTCTCATTAACATTTATTAAATTAAACCCTATATCCACCTACAGGTGTGAGTACTGAATCTAATCTCTGTCTGGAATGCACTGTAGCCACCCGTACAGTCTGTTCCAGACCCTTGCTGGATCAAGTTCCCAGACCAGAACTGAGGAGTTACTCTGTGTACCAGTATCTAGAGAAAATGTGACGTTTAACTGAAGTTTCAAACTGCAGTAATAGTGTTTTCTAGCAAATGTTGCAGCAATTTCTCACCAGGGTGGGGGATAGAGGCTTTTTTCCAGGACTGTTCATCAGTTGCAGAAATTGAGGAAAAATAATTAAGACTAGAGCATAGATATTTATTCCAGCCTAAAGAGGGGGCAGGCAGAATCTGTTGTGAATTTCATAGAAAAATAGGATCTTTTCACCAACTGTGAACACCAGTCAAATTTTAGGCCAAACATTTCAGATATTATTAAATGCAGAACTAAACTCTACAGGTATATATTTATTAACAACTCTGATGCATGGCAGGCCATTTCTACTCTTGTGCTACTCCATTAGGTACCCATTTTTATTTCTACAAAAGAATCAATGATGACTCATTTTTCAAGACTCCATTATATACAGAAGTTTTGTGCCAGGTGAGTCTGCAAAGGAATGGCCTAGATGTATCTGTCCACATTCTAAGACAAATGTAAATGGGAAAAAAAAGATCAAGCTACATAAACGGTTCTACATTAATCTGTTGCATATCACCATTTTCCCATTTCTCTCAGAGTCCAATTTTAGAAATTCTATTTTTAGTCTATCAGAATTTGATCTTTTTCCATGGTCAGAAAGGAAAGGTTGGTTACAGCTGCGATTTGGTAATGCTTTCCTAATTACAGAATCTGGGGAGGAAAAAAAAAAAAGTAGGCAAATATATTTTATTACTCTGTACTCAATATCTAACTCCAAAGAGCAAAAGAGAAAAAAAGAGATCTCTCTTACATACATATCTACAGATTTTAAATTATCATGATATTCAAGCAATCTCCTCCGAAGCACTTTCCAATATGGTCCACCAGGTTACAGTTAAACTACACCTACACTATTCCCTAGATACAAAGGTTGTCTTTTTCTACAGAAAGTAGCATTTACTGAATTTGCTAGAAGATCTGTGACTGCTAAATTGGCAACAGTATCAATTAGATTTTCATCAGGTACACATAGACTTACATTAACATTTTTGGCAAAACCACACATCTTAAAAACAAAAAAAAAGCAGAGTCTTTAACTATTTCAGTTACTTCTAATAATTGCAGCCTCAAATATTGTTTCTTGTCTTTGTGCATCTCCATGCACCGTGATGAAGCAAAACCACAGTGAACCATACTTCTTATTCACTCTGTTAAATCTTGTCACAGGTGTGCAGGGTACTTCCCAAACCTAGTCAGACTCCTTGTTACAAGAATTACTAGGAAAGGTTAAAACTTCGTAACTTCTTTGCTTCCTACTGCAGCAAGATCTCTGCAATCAGAAAGTAAAACATCTATAAAACTATTTATTTATTTTAACCCCACATATGCCCATTTCCTCAGGAATTTTACTATCAAGCACCCTCATATTTCCCATCCTTCTAAGGATGAAGAGCTATCAGAGTCAGGTCTCCAGCAAAACCAACACAGGCTTGGAACTCACTGGTGATAGAAATGTGTTTCAACCTGTACCAATTTCATTGTAATATATCCAACTAAATAATGAGGAGGAGGAGACTAGATAAAAAGATGCATGTCAATGAGACAGGTTAACAAATATTGAACAATATAGCTTGGAAACCTAAACACATCTCTACTAGTACTTTAAACTTTCTTGATTACATTTGATTTTTTTCCCCCTTTAAGAACATGAAAACTAGCCATTTAGCAGCCTAGGTACTGACACTAAGACTCTGGAGATGCCATTAGCATTTCAGAACCCCCAAACCCACCTGCTAATTAACTCTACACTAAACATTGTGGAATGAAATCTGGATCATTATTCTTGAATTTAAGCACAAATATTTCTTTTGTCACAATGTCTGCACTCTAGTTATTCAACAGGGTGGGGGAGGGGGCAAACTGCTTTTCAGAATCCCACACCAAAGCAACTTTGCATTTCTGAGACCTACTAAAATAGTAGACCATCAGTTTACAAATCAATTTCTACAAAAAAAACCCAACTGTTTTTTACTTAAATATTTTTTCTTTCTTCATTGTTTTTGACACTTAAAAAGAGGGATTCTAAAATTGCAGTTGTCAAGTAAGAAAAGTTCCCATGATGATATCTCGTAAACCACAGTTAACTTATGTAAATAGAAGCAATCAATTTACCATAGATAGCAGCACAGTGCATTTATCAGGTCTGCTCACTCAGAAGACCAAAACACACACCTTCACCACCTGGCAGCTGAGCAAGGACAAAGTCCATTTGATCTGGAGGCTGAAGTAGAAAAAGCCTCATTTTCTCCTATGATTTCAAGTTAAAGGAGAAGCCACAGGGAGGGCCAGAGCTTGACATCCTTCATTATGAAAAACATCTCATCAAGGTCACACTGAATTTTTGCCCAGTAAAAGAGGAACAAACACAACTGAAAACATAAAAAAACTTAAATTAACTGTATTATAAACAAATTTCATTGCAATACAAAATATTTACTGGTCATGAACAACATCTGTGGAAATTACACACTTGTGTTGCATTATCATTTAAATTATACTGTTAAAGTACTAAACTCCTTCCTTATTCTGATACAAGATTCATGTTAAAAGAACACAAAGGAAACTGTTTGAACGATGAGCAGAGCAAAGGAAGTGCAGATAGGTATCAAACTGTGTAAGTGACTTAAAATAGGAGAATGGAATAAGTGTAGTGCTAAGTGGTAGAGTCTAGGGCCCCAGCCTGTTCCTACTTAGTTTGAAGGTAGAACGACTGATATAAATCAAAGTAATTTAAATTGCTGATTTAAACCCGGATTTAAATTACCAGGCAGGAAACCCTGATCTGAGTAAATCGGTTTTGGGCCATTTTTTGGTTTTGCAAATGCTTTTCTAGGAAAGAGTCAATTCTTACTGGTTGGTAGCTTAAAATATGTTACTTTGCAACTCCGTATGTCCTTTGCATTAAATCTGATACTTTTTCTTGATATGTGGAAGGACTATACTGTTGGACAAAAGTTGCATCTCTTGCAAGACAGTTTCTTTATCTTTTAAACGTTGTGATTGCTAGAAAGCCATATTTGGATTTAAAGTGAAATTCTAATAAAGCACAGCAAACCACTATTTTTTAATAATGATTTTTTAAAATACCTTCAGAGTACCTGTTATGTAAGAATAAAAGTTTATCCAATTAGGTTTTCCTTGTATGTAAAAAGACATAAAAATTAGTAGATACCTTGTCTTTTGCCCTATGGGAACCAGAAATCTTCTGCTCTCTCAACTCAGTCAGCTTTTGGCCTTAAATGAACTAACTGAACTGTGAAAAGAGCGAAGACACCATGCCAAGTATCAGAACAGAAGGGTCTTATTGTCTTGGTTAGAGTTTTAGGACCCCTTTGTTCCAGATTATTTCCTAAACGTCAACCTTTGCTGGTTCATTTTCCTTTAAAACTTCAGTATGAATATGACTCAGTTGCTTTTTTATGGTTGAATTATTTTAGCATGTGACAATAAGTTTTGGCATAAACTATGCTACTTTCACATCTTAATTGTGTTTCAAACAGTAATTTTAAGTTTACTGATTGTGAATACATCTGAATTACACAGAACTGGTCGAAATAAGTGTTTCAAGTTACTTTTATCCACCTTTGAGTGTATTAAGAAAAAATTTTTTAAAAACAAACAAAAAAACCCCACACACCAAACAAGGGCCTGAGCAGAGAAATGAAAATGAACCTTTATAACAAAAAAAGTCACAAAACAGTAACTGCAGCTGGCACATGAAATAAATCCTTCTCATTCATCTGTTACTTCAGGTCAGTTTTGAACTATCTTTTTGGAATGTAGACTGCCAGAAGGACAACAGCACAACCTCAAAAACTGGGAGAGGAAGAATGCCTTACAGACCTTAGGAAAGAGAGTGTCAAGATATTTCTAGTCTTAAGATCTTCTTTAAAAATGTCTTGTCTTACTATTCCAGTTCTTCCTCAGTAGGTGGGCTCTACAAAAATCCAGATAGAAAGTGCATGCAAGGGGTAGTGATGTTGTTATTGGTGTTTCTTCACTATGACAGGGACTATGCAACTGGGAATGTGAAAGAAACTCTTCAGACAACTCTGTAGTGACCAACACTTAATTTTAGTCTCCCTGTATCCCTCCTCAGCTTGCAAGGAACAGGATCACTCATGTCTGCAGAAAAAATGTTGGCAGATTTTTCCTTCATCTAATCTAATCTAATCTAATCTAATCTAATCTAATCTAATCTAATCTAATCTAATCTATTTTACTACCTGTGGTAGCAGTTCTTGAGAAAAAGAGACAGGGTAAATGCCACTATTACCAGCATAATCCACCCTGCATTTCTTCATCTTAATGAATTCTTCATTTGCTACCTCTGTCTGCTTTCTGGGGCAGAAGCTGAGTGAACAGGGCATAAAAGTCAGGCAGCAATACATGCCTGTAAGAGTGATCGAATGCTAAAGTATAGTACTGTGAGTCTGCAAGCCACTCTCTCTAACCTACCAGCCCATGCCAAAACAGGAAAAACAAATGCAGAAACGCTCTATTATGTTTGGTTTATGTTGTCAAATCTTTCTCCTACTGCACAAGGTGAGCGTGACTGTGCAAAGTGCACTGAAAGAAACCCCTAAAGAAAGTTAGTAGATGAAAACATAAAATCAGGATATGCCAGGTGGAATATGAAAGGGATACACATTTTGCACAGTATCTTTTTAAGAGCATTTGCTCCTCTGCCACAAAACATTTCACTAAACAGTTAAATTTTAGCCCCAGAAAGAAGCACTAGTACTTTGGCCATTACTTTGACTTAATAAATTACATTTTAACACCTGGAACAGATCTCAGTTGCACAGTTGCCAACAGCATGTATTACTTTATGAAATAATTTTTTAAAAGGAGGCATTTCGAACATTAACCCCCAGTTTAAAAAAGTTACCAACCACCCTAGAAAGGCAATTTGAATTAAAATCATGACTCAGCATGAAGGTAAAATCAGAAGCAGTTTCAGGGCTGAGTGGCAGCCCCACTCTGCAATGCCCGACATGGGACAAGCAGCAGCTCTTGCACACCCTGCACTGGGCTGCAGCTGGACTCTCCTCGACATTGGCTTCCTGTACACAACTGCTGCAGTAGCAGCAACGAGACGCCAAGGGAAACAGTCCAGCCTAAAGCCAAACACTTCTGCTCAGTGGCCACCCGAACAGGCACGTACATGACTGCACACACTCCAGCAGCTTCACGGGACTCCCCACAAGATGGGAGGGAGCCAAAAGGACCTCTCAGATAGTCTTCCTTTCCTTCAGCTGTCAGAGAAATTTGTAGTTTTTCTCTTGTCTGACTCAAATTCCAGCACTGGGTAAAGATTAAATAAATATTCAGGTTAAAGAAAAAAAAGAGGTAATAGAAAATCTTCCTTCAAATTTAAATGACTTCCTCTTATGTAAAACCCATCTCTTGCTTACAGGCCACTGACCAGCTGAGCAAGCAATGAATAACAAAGAGTGCACATCTCCTGCTTCCTAAGCCTCCTCACAACCCTGCCATAGCCTGGCCAGCTAGCTATTTTTATGTCCAGGATGGCGTGTGAGCTCAGGGCTTATTACCAAGGTTTTGCCCTGCCCAGAGTGGTAATCCCAAGGATCTTTTTTATTTTTTAATGGTGGGGATTGGCTTCAGATTTTGTACAACTGTAGCATCTTACACTTTGAGAGAGATTTAAGTAACTTATTTACTTGCCTTGACTTGTATTTTTTTAAAGACTAGACTTAGTTTCAGCATTTATAATAGTTTTGGCTAATTTTTTAAGTATCTGATGTACTTGCTTATATGAATGTATTGAACTAGTAAGTGCTTTTAATATTAAATACGGAAGAAAATAGCTTTCTGATGCTCTTATTTGTCTTCCAGAAAAAAGCCACAAAACCCTGAAATCACACAAGTGAGTGGATCAACCTAGATCACAGCATATGCTGAGCAGGGAACAGTAGGATTCTGCCTCTCTACATTATCCTTCTCTAGCTTGACCAGCAAACTGGGGTGCTAAGATGGATCTGACAGGACAACAGGAAATAACAAACCAACACCACAACTTTCTTATTCTTTTTTTACCTCATGCTGTGAAGGTGCAGACTAATGCCCTTTTCACAGTGCTTCCTCATTTGCTGGCCTAAGACAGGTATTAGTGCTCAAAAAATATTGAGCTGGCATCACTTTGAGAAAAGGCAGTCAAACGAAAAAGCCCACTATTTTTGCCCATCAGGATCTCCACACCACGGACAGGCTGTGCAGATCAGCCTTCCCAAAATCAGCAGCTATTTGGTACAAAAATTCAAGATGCTGGGCTTTTTTTGGGTGTCCTAAAGAAAACCCGCAGCCTTCACTACTGTGTGCATCAGAATGTTATTTCTCCTAATATGACACCAAATGAAAATAGCTTCACATACCACCACTGGGAAAGAGATTGCCACTTCACTGTTCCCACATATTCTGCTCAATGAGATGACTAGATTACAATCTGATTCTCACAAAAGCAAGGGTTTACCTCACAGAAGTTATATATAGCCAGAAATATAAAGCCAACACAAACCAAATTTTTAAATTATGCATAGTTGTGAGGCTTCATCTCCCATATGTGACTGAGCCACTGTTCAGACAAATCCTTATGTCAGTAATACAAGGTGCTGAATTGAAGCAGCCAGTAAAAACCCTGTTGCGGAGTGTTGTGTTGTGAGCTGCTCTTCCCCCCCTTCACTTCCTTTGGAGGAATTAAACTTAGTAGTGCTAGGATGAAAGGTCTCTGCAGAAAAATGATTTTGGAGGAAATGAAGACTTTTTCCAATCACATAATTTTCTTGAAGTGTCAGAGCCCTCCAATTCTTCAGCCTTCCACCTTGCAAACGGAAATTAAAAGCATAGTCTCAGTTGTCAAAACACACATTTACCATAAATAAATCCATTAGTCACTGCAAGGTTGTCTCTATAAGAATTATACTGTCTTATGAGCAATTCTGGCACCAGGCTACTGAGCTCCAAAGATTAGCTGTAGGTCTCTTCCCAAAACGTAAAACACTAATGGAACAAAGGTCCTCTGCTACAAAGAATGACAGCCTTAGAGCAACATGACTTTTTTTTTTTTTTTTAATTATAAAGCAATCAGTAAAGTATGTTTTCTGAAAAAAAAAAAGTGAGCCATCGGTGGACATCATTGATGTGAATCATGTCTGAATGAAACCAGTCCTATAAGGACTGTACATAAATACACACAGACGTATATATGGAATGTACATACAGGTTTAGGGTGAGGAGTTAGAAATATAGTATTTATGTGGCTGTATGTCAGTTATATTGTCCAGAAAACTAACATCCACACACAGAC
This sequence comes from Colius striatus, assembly GCF_028858725.1. Lineage (NCBI taxonomy): Eukaryota > Metazoa > Chordata > Aves > Coliiformes > Coliidae > Colius > Colius striatus. The sequence continues at coordinate 32,497,300 of NC_084761.1, forward strand.
ATTGAGAATTCCAAAGACTGGGTCTCTTCCTCTTGAAGAGCAGACACAGACCCCTGCCACTGGAAGTAAAAGAAGTGGCCTGATTTGCACTCATAAATCCTTTATCCTCTTTCTTTCAGTCAGGGCCCAGACCACACACCCCAATAACCATTTGAATCTAATCTCATCTCTCCTAAACTTGCAAAAATATACTGCTTTTAATGTCTGCATTAGTTCTTAAAAACTTATAGTTTGTCAATCCTTAGCCTTCAGGGAGAGGTTTCCCATCAGGGATGCGGCTAACTTTCAGAAATCTTCCGTACACAAATTGTTTTTCTTAACTGCTATTCACAGAGTATTGCATGATCTCACAAGTCTGCAGACTATGTGTGAGAAATGACAGCTCAGGATTTCTAAATTCTGGAGTTCAGAAATAAAAACTATATGTAGGGAGTACTGGAAAACAGAGACAGGAAATGTTTACATTTGACAAAAAAATTAAAAATATATTCATAAAATCACCTTTATAACTGTCTCAAAAGCAAATGAGTCTGGGGCTTCTTTTGGTTCATTTTGCCAAAATTAGCACAGTTCTTTCTGTGAGCAATGGGTTCTGCCTGGCAGTAGTAACCTTCAAAGATATTCCCCCAAATTTGTTCTAAATATTACCACAAAGCTTCAACTTCCATCTCCACATACACAGAGGTGTTACTCCATTTCTTTTCTTACATGTTGTCTCAAAGTTGAACTACATAAATGAAGTAAAATGACCCCTTTAAAGAACCTCTTCACAACATAACGAAGAGCAAGGGATTGATTTATATTGATATTTTCAGAACAAGAGGGACAGAAGCAATACATAAAACCACAGCTGTCAATTACACAAGGAAAATAAGCACAGTGTTACTTAATATTACCAAAATACATGAGAACTTCCATTCAGTTCTACAGTCCTAGGAGAAAAAAAATAGAGTCTTTCTCATGGTCTGGTGCATCCTACATCCTAGATGTGAAACTTGATGGATTTTCACATCCTCTTGCAACACTATGTGTCTGTATTGTTCTTTGTCTTTACCTCAAGGCCAAACTCAAAATTCTTGTGATGAAGATGAGTCAAATTATCTAAACTGAATACAGATACCTCTTGGACAGGTAAAATATTGTGCTGAAAATACACAGTCAGCAACTATGTCCTTCTGCCACTCCCCTCAGATGAAAGCTGTGACAAATCAGTCAGTGAAATTTCAGTATTATGAATGTTTAATAATTGAGGAAAGTTGCCATCTTAGTATCATCAGCAAAACACGAAATACTGCAGATAAAAGTTCTGACAACTACCTAAATAATTAAAGTCTGCAAAACGCACACTTTGGGATCATAGAAATCCCACAACAGAGCACTTTAAGACATTCTTGTGGGAAAACTGCCTGAGACAGTAATGGTCCAAGTTGTGCAGTAGGTCTGATAAAACACAGTGCTAATCTTCAAGCTCACCTGTTCAGCAGTATGCATCTCAATTAACCACCCCAACAATCTGAAGTGCCAACTACCCACTTTACATGCTAAGGCACAGACAGGACTGCTCAGCCAATATGAGGACATGATTATAACTATAGCTTATTGCATTATCAGGTCTATAAATCTTCTGAAAACCCCAGCTGTTTGGTAGTGTATGTAGTTTGACCTCAGAGACAGAAGCTCATTCCCTCCCTTCCAAAAACATGAGACCCAAGGAAAAGGAAATCTTTCAGAGCCAATTAAACAAAGTCAAATCATCAGGAGAAAAACCCACCCACCACTTCACCAACTTTAGAAACATGTAAATAGGATTTGGACATAAATGACTCAAAATACACACATCTGTCTGTGTAAAGGGTCACTTGGGCAATGGCTTTCATATGAACTGCTGCAGTCTGCTAGTGACTTTCAAGGAATATGCAACAGGCAACTAAGAAAAGCAAGCCTGCTGTCTGCAGGCTTATATTTGCTGAATAACTGTCATGTAAATTAATTATTTGTGCCACTGGAAAGCGTTTCAAATTCCTCAAATCTGAAAAAAAATCCAAAAAAAATCAAACATGTCCCCACCAAATTTAACAGAAACAATGCAGAAATTCACATAGCTCAACATATCGTAACATTTTGATGAATGGAAGATCTGGAAAAGCAAGGAAACCCAATTCAAAACCAACTGATTTTCCTTCTATTTCTGGACAACCAAGTCGGGCCCTGTTAAAAGTCAGACTTTTTAAATAAAGCTCTGGCTACTCAAGGTAGCAACAGCCAAGTTCCTTACAAGTACCTGTGCTCTCACTAACCAGCTGTGGACACCGCTTGGTGAAAGCTCAAGTATATAGGCAGAAGCAAAACTTTGCTCTCCAGTCTGGTTCAACAAGTCCAATGTGCTCTCATGGATTTCTGTCCTGCCTGACAATGTCTGCTTTGTCCCACTCTGCCTACACCAGTCTGAGTTCTCTCCATCTCTGGACCCACATTTTCTTCCTGTCCTCTCTTCTACTTCCTCAGGTCTCCACATTTCCGATGCAGCACCCTTTTTTTTTTTCACCTTCCAAACTGGAAGGAGCCAACAGTGCAGAGAAGGCTAATTTTCTTCTCTACTACTCCTAGGATGAAGGGGATAGCAGTCCTTGAAAGCTGGGAGGAGGCATCTGGGAAAAGATCTACCAAGTTCCTGCTAGTGTAGGCAGGAATGTGCTCTGGGCCCACATGGGCACCTTCCAGTCAGCCTCTCAGGACTACAATGAGGCAGACAAAATCTTCGACACTTTAGCAAGCCAATACTAAGGACATCAAAGGTGTATTTTGTTTTCCCTCCACAGATAATAAGGCAGCTAATCTCCCCCTCCTCCCTACCCCCACTGCTGCTAGAAGGACCACAAATGGCAAACCACTACGTACAAATCAGATGTACTACAGTTTCTCACTGTAATTGTTTCAAGAACTTTCCAAAAGAGCAGGGAAAACAGCATATTTTCTCCTAATCTGATTCTCAGATTGAACAAGGAAACCACTTCTCCCTAAACTTCCAATTAAGAAAAAAACAGCTTTGAAAATATAAACAACAAAAAAAATTCTTTTTTAAAAAAAATATAACTACATAGCCTTAAGAAGGAAACTTTATCATGATCTTCACATGAGTGCAACTGCTGCTACACACAATCTTTAAAGGAAGTATTCAGATAGTTACAAAACTCTGTGATAAACTGCAATAACGTATGCATTAGACTCTCACCTGCACTCATGCTGCTAATCCATCTCCACTAGGCCAATTGTGAAGACAACTACACTTGGCATTCTACCTTTTTAAGCAGAAACAGGCAAAACCAATCACCACCACCAATAAAACAGCAGCAGAAAAAAAAAAAAAAGCCAAAACCAAATCACCTCACCCCACAAAACCCCCAACCAATTACACCAAGAGGAAAGGTAAGAAAAGGATTTTACCCCAAGTGAACTATTGAAAAAAATCTGTCAATGTGCACTGTAAAATAGCATGTGGATCTTGTCCAGTAAAAAAAAAGAAAAAGAATAAACTTTGCACTGATGGAAGTTTTACACAACTGTAGGCAGTTAGTTTCCTCCCTTCCCAACAGGAAAAACATTTAATTCTCAGCTTAAATACTGAATCTTGAAACACATAAGAGCTGCATATTTGTTAAAAAACAAAAAAAATCTCTGAATAATAGGAAATGTTTTATATGAGTTGTCAATGTAACGTTCCTCTACAGCATCCTGTGTATATGACTTAATCATTCCTTTTCACTTACTGGCCTCAGTTATCTTCCTACATTTGCAAATGTGTAAGTCTGTAGATGGAGAGCTCAGAAAACCTTCTCTTACCTTAAAAAAGAAAAAAAAACCCCACACTCTAAAAATAGGGGAAAAATATTAAGTACTTAGATTAAAATATATGTTACACATTCTATTGTTATTTGAAATTACTTGCACAATTCACTCTTATCATTATCTTTATGGGCAAACTAGCCAGTGCAAATCTGTTCTGATAAACTCTTTATGTGACTTTATGACAGATGTTCACCATGTGTTCAGCGTCCACAACAGATAAGTCACAGCTTTCAGAAGTAAATAATTTTGAATCCAGAAACAACATCTCCTCAAGTAACCACCAGTGAAACCTGACATATGGAACACACTGTGTTAGACATAGCAATATTGCTAATGCAGTTGTTTACCTGTGGTGCTAACAGGTTGGATTCTAACAAGTGAGCTAATTCTGAGATAAAACATCTGAGAAAGGAAAAAATAAACAAACAAAAAGTCCAAACAAACCCCACTGAACTTCCTCATCACTAGCTTATTTTAAAATTAAGTCACCTACAATAATCAGCATTCAAATTACAATTTCATGCAATGTCCACTGAGATAATTATAATTTACATTATCCTTACTAATTCTTACATTATAAAACAAAGTTGGTAGCAGTTGCTCCATCTGTGGGGTTCTTTTTTTGGACTACTTGAATAAAAATTTTTATATTGCCCAGAGTTGAATTCAGATAGAAAGAAAATAAAGCTACATGCAAGCATCTACCTTGGACATAGCATCTGACTTGAGTATCACCTCAAGTCCCATCAGTAAGTTAAGGTATCACATTTTGTGAATGGCAATACCTTTCACATGGGCCTTTCAAGATTGTTTTACCTAGTTTATTAGTCTATGTGGAATTAAAATGAGCAGAAACACATCTGTGTAGCCTGGGAAGAAAATCTACGATTACAGTACCGTAAAGATCAAGCAAAATCACTATTTTTTCCTCCTCCTTTTAGACATAAAGTTAATGAGATTTCATAAGGATAATAGGAAACAAAAGAAATACAAACACAAGCACTTATTTTTTTGCCCCCTTCTCACAGGAAGGACAGTGTCACATACCTGATACAAGTCCACACTGTGGCCAGGATTGCACTGGGGTGAAAAGATCTTCTCCTCAGACACCCTACACTTTGGATCATCACCTCATTGGTGATCACATAACCACATCAGTACTCCCTAAGACACTTCCAATAACACTCTGTCTGATGTTCCATAAACTGCTGACGTATTTCACTCCTAAATTAACTACAGCAATGCACCACAACTACCAGGCTTTCAACCCAGAGCTGACCAGAGAACTGGCAGAGGGCCAGAGCAGAGTCACAAAGGACAGGCAGAGCTTATTTCACAGCTTTGCTGACATGGTACCTTCTGCCTCCCCTTTCCTTTATTTCCTCTTCCCCAATACCCTACTGGGCAGTTTCACCTTCTACCAAAAAAATAAACACCATTTATCTCCAAAACAGGTAAGGTTCATGCTGGCTTAGTACCACAGACAGGTCATCAGGACAGCAGAACTACAGGACTGCAGCACAGAAGGAAGAGGAGGAGACCATCCCATTTAATGGCAGCAAACTGTTAACTTGCTTCAGCTGCCTCATCTAACTTATATAGCATGTGAAGAGATCATGAAGAGGTTAACTAGGTAGGTTTTCCAGAGGCTGCAATATTTTCAGGACCTGCATAATAAAGTTCTTGTATTGTATGCACTGTGCCATAAAAAGGTGTTTCTTTCAGATTAACTACTTAAAATACAGGTAAACATAACGTGTTCTTACCACTGACTTTAGCTAGCATGACAAATTATAGTAAAAAGAGTTAAGAAACAAGTTTGCCATTCCTGAGGAATCACTTTTTAATATACTTGGAATTTTGACACACAAAAAAAGAGAAAGACAAAACACCATGTTTCTTGTATTCAAATATCCAACCATAGCAACTACAAAGAAAGATGGTCTATGCCTACTTCCCAGAACCCCTCTCTGGCTGCAACTATACTAACATACACTTTTCCAACAGTAAAAGGTGAGGGAGAGGTGAAGTTTTATTTTGACTAGTGGTGTTAAAATTTCGGTTTTGCTATTCTACATTCACAAGTCTCCATTATCCCTACTCACTGCTGGCATTTGCCACAACAAAAACATTACTGAGAAGTGCAGTAAACCCCTGTGTGAACATATTCTTTTGTTTGTTTTGTTGTAAATTAAATGGAAAAGAGAAAATATTTGGACGTTTTGTTTTGCATGATGTAGAATAAATATTAAAATGGGTTTGAAAAACTAAGCCCAAGTCAACAGCACTGGGCTGAAAAATCCAGCAATCCAGCCTTTAAATATTTTTTTTCTCTCTACAAACTAGTTAGCACAAACTAGAAAAAAAGACAGCACTGCAACCTCAGCATAGTATCTCCACTTTTCCTGGAACACAAAGACTGCAAGCTCAGCCCAGAAATGCACTGTAATAGAAGGACCTACAGATTATTTTGAACTGTTACTTCACATCCAGCTATGGATGATATGCCAGAATACTTTAGCCAGTCTGGAGCTCTAACAATGTGGTCACCGTCCAGTTACAGAAGTTTACAGTCTTCTGTACACATCCACTAGAGTTTTCAAAGCTACAGTACCTGCTTCAATGACAACTAACAACATGTATAATGAATAGACATACTACTTGCCAAAAATATCATTAAAAATTAGTTATTTAATGTCAGTAACAGTTCTCCCTACACTGCCTCAGTTACACACTGAAATGCAACCCAGAGAAATCAAAACAGCAGCCATGAGTTTCAGAGACAAAAACCTAACAGCAGCAAAAAAATCACAGCTGAACCAAAACACTCTTTTTAGCAGCCTAAAGACAGCTACTACCAGCTAAGGCAGTTGTATTTTAAAGTAATTTTCCTCAAATACTAGAGAGTTTGTAACCACAATACTCTTCATAAGCAGAAACAGCAGGAAATGCTACAATTTCTCTTTTGAGTGAGTGCTGGTCTGTCCTCCTTTATTTAAGGAAATATCTTAAACAGTTATAAAACTCCAGTACTTTCCAGAACTCTTACAGCATCTCCTCTGCCCTAACCACCTCCCTTCCTCCTTCAGATTAAACATAATGAAGAAGTGCCAATACATCACAGTGGATTAGATATGAGGTAAAGGAAAGAGAAAAAGATTGAAAATGTAGGAAAACAGGTGCCTAGGAGTGGTTCTTAAACTTACTGGAAAAGTAACATCGCCTTTCACCATCAAAACTGGTCACTCAACATAAATCTTTACACTTAAGTCTTGTGGGGCAGTTTAAAAAGCAGTGCATATGCACACATACTGGTTTATATAAACACATAAATAGGCACATTGCTTTCTTGTTGTGATAACACTCAGGGTCAGAGTAAAGACCAATTCTCTGCTCTTTACCTAGGTACACAATATCCAAGGCCTTTCTGAACACACCTGGAATTTTCCTAAACACAAAGAAAAGCTACTCCTTTACTGCAGCACTTAACAGCTGGTCTGATGATTCTAATGGCCTGAGGAAACTGAAGTTAAATTGTTCTATTAAACCTGAAATATTCTTGTATGGCACATAGTTAAACCAAGGAGAAAGGAGAAGAATTAAGTGTGAAGAAGGGAGGAGGAGAAGAGGCACAATCCAGCAGCCCCACCTTCAACCAGTTAAAGTGTACCTCCACCAAGATTTAATTGCTGACAATCTTAACGAACACTATAGAGCCCTACATGAAAACCTTACAGAAAATGGCCTTGATAAAAAGTAAATATGGGAGAAAAAAATATTTCTTGAGCTCTTGGTCTTCCTGTGTATTAGCCTAGTTACTCCAAAAGTCATAGATTCAAATCTCTTTTCTAGTCCATATACGCTGTGGTTGTGCAGAACTAACAGCAAGCAGCAAGAGATAATTTATGCCACCAACAGCACTGCAGCATTAGCCTCAGGAGTTACACAAATGTACAGAAAATGCAAAGTTCCTATGGGCAAATACTCTTCTCTCTTCTCAGAGGTCAATTAAAGATTAAATTATTCTTATCTCCTTGCCAATTTTAATGGTATGTAGTGGCAACAAAATCAATATAAAAGAGGGAAGTCTTGAAAGAAGGCAGCTCAACCCCTCCCTGCAAGCACAAAATTTCAGCAGCTGTTATCTTAAGAACTACTGTAAGTTTAAAAAGACATTTTCTCTTAGCCCAAATGAAACTGGGTTTCAAGTATTCAAAAAGCAAACAGGAACAGACTGATGACTTTTGAGCTACAAACATTGTGAAACTGAAGCTGGGGGGGGGGGGGGGGGGGGGCAAAAGAGTAATCAAAGTTATATGGTCTTGTGATTCACCATCTTAGACAAACTAGGAAAACAAACACTTGAGATTGCTAAAACTCCCAAATTCCCACTGAATGTACAAGCACATTGCTTATCGGAACAGCCTGTGAGATCCCAGGCTGGAAAAACAATTACAGGTTCATAACCAACCAGAGATCATACCTCACTTTCAATTCACAATACAACACACTTAAAGGATTCCAGTCAGCAGTTCCTGGCTGTCAGACCTGTCGTTAAACTGTTGCTAATTCAAGCATCTCTCTCACATGAATGATACATATGAGAGTGGTATGCAACCAAATATCATAGAGATGCAAGTGTTTAAGTAAAAATGAACTCTGCCACCTTTCCTACTTACAGCCTTTCCCATTTCAGCACCTGCATCCAGAAAAAGAACATGCCCTGACAGCAGGTGTTACATAGCTGGGGTAAAATGCATGCTACCAGGTGAGCATGTTTTAAATAATAGGTCCCAGATGTTTATTCTGGGATAAGGGTGAAATTTCATGAGAGAAGTAAGGTGTTGTAAGAGTTGGGGAGAGACGGTCAGTCAAATCATGGATCTGATCCATATGAAAAGCAAACCGGAAAAAAAGGAATAAATGTGTCTGTCCCCTTTACCTGTTTGCTGAACCAGCTGAAAGTGGAGGTACTGAGCAAAGGGAGGACAGCAAGAATATATGATAACTGATAAGAGCGTGAAAGACAAGACTTCGTCAGTGGCAGTAGCTCAGGTTTACATCAGTTTAAGCTACCTGTGAAGCCTTAAGCTTTAGGCCAAGTTAGTGTAAATCTAGGTTAATCTAGATGCAACCAATTGTCCTAATACAACCATGTCAGTATTTTTTTGGCTCTGCATTAACAGAATGAGTTTTGGACATGTTTCAAAAAAGTTCTTCCTGAACTTGACAATGCCTAAAACTTCACTGCAGACCTTCAACATGTGCTATTTGGTCAATCTGAAGCTTAGATTTCACTATGATTTGCTACCATTTGTCAAAATACAATGCCCTGCAACAGCTATGGCTCATAATAACCTAACCCACTATCTTTTAAAGGGACACACTTTCTATCAGAGCATATAAAGGTCATTAGAGGCTAGCAGTGCTTGAAATGAAGAGTCTCTCCATTCCTTTCAGTTTGCTAAACTGAAACCTATTGTGCTGAATAGCTGCAAAAGGAGGTCAACACAAAAACTCCTTGTCCTAAAGGACAGTAATCACAGAGGAGCACCAAGAGTGAGATGGTATGAAAAGGAAACAAAAAAAAAAAAAGGGAGAGGGTCTGGAATAAGAAAGAGATCCACCCTTACAGGAAGAGCAAAATAAAAAGGGTTACACGATGAATCCTTCTATGATGCACATGAAAGGGGAGCAGTGCTGGCCTGGGATTAAATTCTGGTGTCATTCCAGTTTTGCTACCAACTTTACCCCAGCGTGAGCAAGATCAGACATAGCTTATTAACTGAAGAGATGCTTAATCCTACTTAGTCATCAGGCATGAGTAAGGGCTACACTATTTGTCCTCTTGTGGAAAATAAAAAGAAACATCTGAAAAATCATCTTTCTCATCTCTAGATGCTAGAGAAAGAAACTTTTCCATTCGTGTAACTGATGAACTCCTAAGCACCTGTGAAGTAAGTTACACAAGAAGGAATACAAGAAATGGGTACAGGTTTATGTACACACACAGGTACATATTAAGTACAGCAGGTGTAAGCTTTAAAAAAACTACTCACAAGACTGACAGCATTCTTTGGCACTCAGTCTCATTGATTATCCATGAATCACTAAGACCAGTTAAGAAGTTACACCTTTCACTCTAGATACCTTTTTCAACAAAAAAGAAGATACTAGGAGGGGCAAGGGAACTACTTTTCTGTGGTGGAATATCTGAAGAGAGAGATATAACCAGATTTATGTCATTCTGAACATGTCATTCTGTCCCCACGCAAAGCAAGCTGAAAGGACTGACCTGTCCATCTCCTTTCTCTCAGGTAGAAGGGCAATGTGACCATTCACTTCCATGGGGCAGTGCATTAGCTCAGAATGGGTAAAATGCAGTATTGGAAAATTCTGTACTTGCCAGACGTGTTTTCTCTAACTTTAAACTAATTCTGAATTGACATAGTGTGCTTTGGCAGGGGAACAGAAAAAATTACCTAATAGGTCATTTGACTTCCATCACTAATTTCTGTGATCTAAATAACATTTTATGTTTAAGTTGTTTAAAACCCAGTTTCCTAAGGACTGGTTTTTGTGTTAGAAATGGTCAGCATGACAGTAGCTGTCAAACCCATAGGGATGATAAATAAGAAAAGTCTTCAAGAGCTTTTGAATAGTAGCTCCAGTCCCTTTATACTTCACAGTAGGGCTCAGATGCAAATAAATGTGCATTAGAAGGTTGATATGGTAATTACAGATGTAGCGTTTAATTCAATTAAAAAGAGTAAGACAAAAAATGCACAATAAGAAAAGTAGCATCACTGATGAGGTGATATAGCTTGCAATGTTTAATATCTGACTATTATATACTTGATTATTCATGATATACTTGGGTTTCAATTATATACTTGACATACATTATAAATGCTGCATGTAGTGTATACATACACAAAATCTCTGAACCCCACACAGTTACATGGATGCAGAGGCAGAAGACGCTTGCACTTAAAGGAGGAAACAAGAAGCAGATTAGTTCATGAAGAACCAAAGAACTGAAACAATGTGTTGATAATTCCTGGAACCAGTATGAAGATGAGCAGCAGAGTTTTGGATGAGCTGCAAATTTTCCCAATGCTTCCACTGAAAACCAAGCTGGTAGAGCACTCTAATAATCCAGCCCAAAGGCATGGAAAACAACTTTGGACCTTTCTAAACAATTCTATTTTTTGTGCACGTCTCAATCGATGCCCATATGGAAGCAAACCAGTTCTGAAACTCACTGTTCTCCTCAAATAGAAGAGGCTAAATCCAGACATTTCAAAATTCACCAAGTGAAAACTTGGTCTGTAATATGACACAAGTTCAGAGCAGACCAGCAATTCATGAAATATAGCCAAGCCTATGCTCCTAGATCTCTTTTTTCAAAAAGGCTCCCACTGATAACAGCTTGTCAGTCAACACACAGTCCTAAACAGTGGAAACTGCATAATCCCTTTCATGAACTCTTGGAGTGAGGGCGTAAACTACAGGGGTGGCAACAAGGAGCACTGTACAGACTGGACAGTTTGTACTCCATCAAATGAAGAAAATCAGAGCATGTGTCTTTAATTATCTTCCTGGTTTTGGTGAGGGGTTTTTTTTGCCCAGCTTGGTGAAGAGCACCTCAGCACATGTATCACCACCAGCTTCTGGGACAGTTTGTTGTGTGATCTGCTGCCTGGACCAGGACACACCTCCCTTTCCTTCTCAGCATCTCACACACACAGACACACTGACAATGCTTTCCTTTGATTTGCCCTGATTAAAAAAAAAAAAATAGAATCAGTATTTCTTCCTATCCTCATTGTATTTGTTGTCATTTAATCCTGACTGCCTCTTTTCTAAATTGTGCAGTTTAATAATCTGAGAGAAGAAATTAATAACTATTTTGTGGGAAGAGTAAAGCAGTAGCTTTACTATTGTAAACCTCTCAGCTGGAGTTTATTAGAGAATAAAGAAAGATAGAAAACCCAAAAATGTAGTTTACTGTTTTCTCATGCCAGAAGAAAATATTAAATAAAGTTGAATTGTTTTGGTAAATAAAAATCACTACGCACATACACAATGAAACTTACCAAACTGTTATGACTGCAAGAAATTAAGAAGTTTGGGGATTGTTGTGTGCCATAAAAAGCACAAATGTCTCAAAGAAAATACTCTCCAATTGCTTTAAAGGGGGCAATTTTTCAGCTTTTAAGCATTACGTTCACAGATCCATGAATGTTTCTTAACATTTTTAGACATTGGAAGAAAATCCTAGTCAACATCCTACAAGTGAAACGAAGCAGATAATGTTTCCAAATTTTTGGCAACATTTGAGTACCTTCTCTTAAAAAAGTTGATGAAATGGATCATTTTTTCAGAAAGTATTAAATTTCTTTTTTTAAGATGAAAATCGTAATGCAGAGTAGATTAAAATAGCATGCAGACTGCAGCACACACACACAAAAAAGTCAGAATGAATTCCACAGCTTTTAATAAGGCTGCTCTCAGGTCTTCAAGCGTTCCAAGCCGACACAAATTAATAATAGTGAGAGCTGCAACTGCACTTCCTCCTTTTGTTACTTTGTTTGCACAACTTTAACATTATAGCATGGCTTTCTGTATCTGTCCTAGACCTTCCAAGGAAGGCCAACAAACGGGCTACTCGACTAAAAGTCCTGCCCTTTAACGCTGTGGGTCAAAGACAAGCTACCACTAGCAAGGGCCTAGAAGCAGAGGAGCTGGTCTGGAGCTGGATATCTACACAGCACATCACAGTGCTCCCCTGAATGAGGCAATTCTCAGGTCCCCCGAGCCTTCGGCCCCTGTCCTCTATCTTGTGGAAACAACACGGGATGTGTGAAGTGATTCGAGGACAGTTTGGCTGACGAAAGATGTTGTCTGCTTATGGAGTTGGACGAGTGACTCGGTCACTGCCCTGGCAGCAGCTGTAAGCCAAGGGAAATCGCCGCTGGTAGCACCAGCGTGTCTTTAAAAGCCTCGGTCTTGCGAAAAGGCGCGAGGAGGAAGAGAAACATGGTTGTGCCTTCCTGGTTTCCTGGTACCGGGAAGGCAACAAGATGTCAGTGAGGTTTTCGTGCTTCCTGTTTGGGATGCAACACACACAATTCCCCGCTTCCCCCCGCCACTTTGTGTGGCTCCTGCCGGCGTTCCCCCCCCCACTCATGCCCGCTGGCCCCGCTCCTTCCCCTCCCGGCGGGCTTCTCCTGCCCAGGAGATGAGCCGGGCTGCCGCGGCCGCTCTCCGGCGAAGAGGAGGCGTGTGCCGCGCTCCTCGGCAGCGGGGCGGGAGGCGAGGGCTGCGCTCAGCGCTAAGCTTTTGTTTGCCGCGGCGAAGGCGCTTCCCCACCTCCTCGCCCTCCGTGACAAAGCGGGGCCGGGGGGAGGCCCAGACAAAGCGCCCGGTATGATGGTGGGGGGCAGAGGGGAAGGGTGCTGTCCGCCGGAGTGCGCGGCGTCGCGCAGGGGAGGAGCCGGCAGCGCGGCCAGGGGAGGACAGGCTCTGTGCAGCCCAAGATAAACATACTGCTCCCTCCTTTCACATACGGGGGCCGAGGGGAAGAGCCACCGAGGGACGGTCGCCTCCCCTCCGCTTTGTCACGGAGACGCCCCCTCCCCCCCTGCGGGGGCCCACAGCAGCTGCCGCCCCGCCGGACTCTCCCGCACAGCCGCGCCACCCCACGCAGCAGGGGAGGGCGAGAGGGAGGGACGTGCGAGGCTTGTAAACCACATGCTGCTATCGCACCTCCCCTCCCTCCTCCTCCTCCTCGCCGCCCTCCACCGCCCATTGTGCGCCCGGCAGAGCGTAGACCCAGCTTGCCCTGTACCTGTGTCGTCCCCCCCCCTCCGTTCCGAGCGCCAGGCAACCCCGCCTCGGTGGGACACGTCAGGACACCCAAGCCTTTCACCAGCAGCGGAGTCGCCCGCTTTGCCCCCACCGGACGAGAACGAACGCGCCGACCGAGCTGCCCCGCCGCCGCCGTCGCCACCCCACCGGAACGACTGGCGGCCGCGACTCGCTATAAATAAGGCTCAGAGGGAGCGCGGGGCCCGGGTCTCCCCGCACCTCCTTTTATTATTCATCATCGGTGAAGCCTGGGAGTGAGAAACTCCGCTTCTTACTTGCCGCTACGCTCCTACCTTCTCAGCTCCCGCCCCCTTCTCCCCCCGCGCCTCTCTAAGCTCCTTAAAACCCAAGGAAAGTTTAGGAAGCGATTCAGCTCGCGTGGGGAGCCAGGCTCCTACACGCCGGGGCAGCGCGGCCGAGAAACCGGCCCAACTTTTCCTCCCAGCCTGCGGGGCCAACTTCCACCTTCCTCCGCGGCGGGATTTAAAAAGGCAGCTCAGCCGAGGCACACAGACGTGTAGCCTCTTCCCCCCTGCACATGCCCCTCTCAAGGAAAAGCCGTCGCGAACCACGCATGCACACACATAAAACCCTCCTTAGGATTTCAGCAGCCCACGGCGAACGGCCGGCATCGCTCCTTCCCAGTTCCCTCGGGGCAGCAATTCCCTTCTGAGAGAGACGGGGGAAAAGTTTGCCAGTTTCCCCTCCACTTCGTCTGTGCCCGTGAGAAGTTGCGAAGCCAGATGGCAGGCGCACCCCTCCCCCCCCCCCCGCGCTCGCCTACCCACCATCAAAGTTGAGCTGAGCCCCGTGTACCCGAGCCCCGGAAAACAACGGGGGCGACCTCCAGCTCACCCCGGCGGGAGCCTCGGAGCGGCCAGCATCCCCTTACCATGATCAGAGTGTGGTTCCTCTGCTCCGCCGCGGCAGGCTCGGCATCTTGCTGCTGTTTGCTCGGATGCTGCTGCTTGTTGCCGCCGGTGCCGGTTTTCTTGGCCCTCTGCTCCAGGGTCCGCTGGTAGAGGCTCACAGTGTCCCTGCGCTCCAGCTCCAGCTGCTCCGCCTGGGCTTGCTGGTACCTGCTCTCGCAGTTGACATGGTGCCGCCGGCAGCCTTCGATGCGCTGCCTCAGCCGCTCCACCACCGTGCTGTGCTTGGGAATGCCGCCGCTGTTCGCGTTATTGTTACCGGGAGCGGCGGCAGAAAGACCGTGGGGAGTGCTGTTAGCCCCGATACCGGCCCCGCCGGCCCCGCTGAGGCTGCTGTTCAGGTTATTGTTGATGCAGAGGCTGCTGCCATTCGCGGCGGCAGCGGGGGCTGCAAAATCCCCCATCCTCTTCCCCGTGCACACTATTTTGGAAGAACTTTTTTATCCTACCCTTCACACACACACAGTCTCCTCCGGGGTCCTGATGGGATACTTTCTAGAGAACCGAGGGGGGGGAGGGGGCACCACCATGTATCAGGGAAACGGCAATCCCAAGCAAATGTTTCTCTTTCCCCCTAGCCAATCCCTCTCGAGAAGCTCCAAAACATTAAAAAGAGAGAGGGAGGGGGATAAAGAGAGAAGGTGCTAAAAGGTTATCACCAGCATCACAACCAGCAAACACACACACACACTCACACACAAAAAAGCAGCACAACAAACTAAGCAGCAGCAATTCGGGTAGCAAACTCCAGGAGATATCAGACCAGTTCCTTTCCTCCTTTTTCTTTTTTATAATCCATTAATTCAAAATAGATTACATGAGATTTCCGGAGATTTTCCCAAAATCCTTCTCTCCCCATGGAGAAACACACTCTCCTCTCCACATGTACACACGCAGACACACGCAGCCGTTCACACGCACGTTCGCACACCCACATCCACACAGAGGCACACGCTGGGCACACACGGCACACTCACTCACACTCCCCGGCATCAAAAGACAGGCCAAGCCGCTTTCTGATTGTATTTTCCTTCTAGAAAAAAGTTTGGGTGTTTATGCCGCACCGTGTTCGCAAAGTACTTTGGCTGCTCGGCTGCATTTCAACAGGAACCTAAATAGCAAATCCTCGGGCTGGGGGAAGTAAACACATGAACAATCCGGGCTGAGCTGGAGGAGAAAAAAAAAAAAGAAAGAAAAAAGAAAAGAAAAAGAAAAAGTAGAGCTCTGAAGTCTTTGCAAAACGCCGAGCTGATACAGCCTAACGCTTTGCTCTGCTTTGCTTGCTGCTGCTCCTCCTGCCACCATCACAATGATCAAATGCTCTCCTCCTCCACCTCCTCCTCCTCCATGCCAGCGGAGTGATATCAGGACAGGAGCGCTCAGTAAACACCGCAGCAGCAGCAGCGGCAGCAGCAGCAGCGGCGGCAGCTCCTCCAGGCCGTGAGGCAGACCCGGGGACAAGGTGCAAAACCCGGCACGGACGCCGCCCAGCAGGAGCGGACATGGCGCTTCCCCCCCCCGCCCGGCGCCCGCCGCTGCGCTCACGCCCGGCAGCGGCGCGGAGTGCCCGCGGGCACGGCGGGGCGGAGATTGGGCCGCCCCCCGGGGCTCCCCGCGCCGCGCCGCCCTCTGCGCGGGGGCAGCCGGCTGCCTCAGCCGGACGGCGGAGAGAGCGGCCGCGGCGGCGGGCCCGACGGCTGCTGCGCGCTGCGGCGGGGCGCGGCGGGCGCTCGGGGTCGGGGGGGAAGGCGGGCGGGAGGCGGGGGGAGAGCAGCGGCCGTCCTGAGCGCCGGCTCCTGCGCGAGGAGCGGCGGAAGGCAGCGCCGGGAGCGAGCGGGCGGCCGGGGCGCCGCGAGGCTGCACCGTGCGCCGCGTTCCCCTTCGGTGTCAACTGTTGCATAATGAATGCAAAGGCAGCGCGGAGCCCTGCGCCTCCCAGACACGGGGCTGAACTTTCTATTTTAAACAAGAGCAGAAACATGACACGTTGGGCAGGAACATTTTTCCAAGCGAGCAGTGGCTGCCTCCATAGCCAGCGCGAGTGATTAATGGATCAAGCACAACATCTCGGGAACCGAGTTTTAAACCATTTTGCAGACAAAGCTGTTGCCCACACAATTTTAATTGTTATTTTCTAACTAGGACCACAAGCTATTGCACTCTAATTTATTTATTTATTTATTTATTTTCAATATACCTATATAACCCAGAATTATCTCGGAGAGACACCCTTGTTCTCTAGCATGCAGCTAGAAATAAAGAAAATTGGGAACTCATACATTAGTCATGAGATCTGATTTAAACCATCTTCATTTCTGCCACTGCAGATTAGCATAGGATACTATTTCTAAGCTACTCACAGTGGTAAAGAGCTGCCTTTGTCTTCTTTAAGTACTCATCAATACGAAATTTGGGCTTAATTTCATTCCTATTCCAACTGCTCGTGACTAGGTTGACATGGAAAAGAATAGGAGACAAATAGAATTAGTACTTACTTCTTTCCCTGCATTGGGACTAAACTTACGAGCTTGTCTCTCCCATTCCCCTTAAAAGTTTTGTATCATTTTTGAGAACTGAAGTACAGCTACTTATTGTTCTTCAAGATCACAAAATGAGCAGGGAAAAATTAGAGCTCTGCTCAGAAGCAGCCTAAGAGCAAGAGGAAACTTTAAATCCTGCCTCATTTACAAAAATCAGTATATCTCTTAATTTGGAGCCAGGTGACAAGTCTTAAGTTCTCTAGTAACTGTTTATCTGATGTCACAAGACAACAGTATTATTTGTCTCTATGAGAATATATACAAAAAAGTTGAATGTAAGAACTGGGGGGAAGGGGGGGAAAGAAGATGGGGGTTTCTTGTTAAATGAGAGGGAGTGTTTTGTTGGTTGGTTTTTAATTGAACTGGAAAGTGTCATCAGGCCAGAAGCAGAGACAGATGTGAATTAGGTTTAACTTTGAAAAAGTACTTTTTTGGGTTCCCGTGCAGTGCCCCTGGCAGCCTGGCCCCTGCCAGTCATGCTCCACAGCACATGCAGATCCACAGAGCACTCAAGTCCACAACAAGATAGAAAGGGAATAAAAAACACATGTGAAAGCAGTGGTTTGGTTTTCTACCAACTGCTTTTTGGTGCATTTTACAGCAGTTGTCGTCTTCTCCTATGGCTAGGATAAATACCATTTTTCAAACTTTATGGAGTCACACAAGCATATTTTAACATATCACTTATGCAGCACACGTGCTTTTTTTAAAGTGCATGCTGGATTGGTAGAGAATTAAATTCCAGCCTATTAAAAATTTAGGAATTTTTCATCCCTCAGCTACGTACACCTTGGTTCTGACAGGCTGCACAGCCCAGGGATGGTGATTTGAGTAACAAAGTTTTGTAGTTAGAACTTTTGCAAACTAGTGACTAGTTTTCTGGAAAAAAAACCCCACCTGAATATATTCTAAAGATGGTTGTTTCTGATCAAAATATATTTTTAATAGGCTGAGGTTAATACAAAGCTGATATACGTATCCACCCATTTCCCCACTCATTTTAGCAGCAACAGTGGTGATACTTGCATTATTCTATAATACAAGCTTTTACAAGATAAAGCACTATCCCTTGTACCTAAGAACGATCAATAGAATCAGCATTTCATAAAAACTGTTATTTTCCAGCTGTCATCCAGCACCTAGGAGCTAACTAAAAATTTTCACCTGATGGGAGAGTTTTCTTTTACAGCCAAGTATTGAATGGCAATTGAAAAATAACCTAATAGAGGTAAGATTTCACAGTTCATTTTTGTGTCATTTTTATTTTAAGGATACTTACACAAAGAGTTACCAGCTCCTGAAAAACTAAGGCCAAAACGATCTATTTTGGGAATTTGTTTTGTTTTGAGTGTTGGTTTTTTTGTTTTTTTTTTTTTTTTGTGAAGGACAACACTTCTACTAAGCCACTCAGTCTGAGTAAATAAAACTGGGGAAGACCCCATCATTATAGCCTGGGCAATGCAAGAAATAGAGAAATCTCAGCATTGCTCTGCTACTGGTTGTTGTCATTAAAACAGATGTTCTTCACACCCTTGACTAAACAACTCTGTTCTGTGATCAGACTCACTCCAGACAGATGTGTGCACTTACACATATGGCAATGGCATTAACGCACGCTCACCTCTCACATAATAATTTACTTTGCATGCACAAGTGTGTATATTTGCGCTATACCCTTTTTGTTACACTGCTGTGTGTGTGTGCCTCCCTCCCCACCAGGCTCACGCACAACTATCTTTACAACTGGAATTTCCAAAGAATCAAATATATCAGAATTCTAAGTGATGTAAGATGAACTTGCTGATGCCAGCAGTTGAACACTAATGCCTACCGGTATCAGCTGACAGGACGCTAATTACTAGTTCCAGGAGATGATTGCTTGGTAAAGGATCTATTCAGTGAGTTACGATTTTGAAAAATTATAAAGTACAGGCCCTATCTGTGAAAAGATACACAGTATGAAAATACAGCATACGTTCTCAAGATGATTACCATGACAGAGATCTGTCTAATTAGGAAGAATCTATTTTAACGCTAAGATATGAAAGAGCCCAGCTGGGAGAGGAATTTAGAGGAAGACACAGAAACATGACTGTTAAGCTGACAGCAAGTGCAGCCTAAGCATGTTCCAATGACAGCTTCTAAAAAAAACATTTCATCTCAGCATTTAATCAATAGTGGTTTCAGAACAAGTACAGCCTTACAGATAATCTAGCTAGTCATATTAGTGGGAGGAGCTCCATAAATAATATAGAAAATATGTCTTTGCAGAGCAACATACTGAAACCACTTTCCTTTTGTCTGCAGAGCTAGGGGGTTAGCCAGTAGATAGGCAACGTTAAGAATGTCACCATGAGGATAAACATGAATCCCACTCCATTAGAAACACCACTCTTGTTCCCGGCACTGCGTCAGGTTGGAAACTGCAATCGTTGTGGCAGCAAGTTTCAAACCATCTTGGGCAACAGATTAGCCTTCAGAGTGGCTGCCTGGGTAGAAACCTTTCTGAAAGCTCCTACTGTAATTAAGTCATTTACGTCTAAATTGATGGATGAAATTGTTACACAGACATGGGAGGTGAACCTAGAGTCAACTACACAGTGTGTTCACTGAAGATAACTTTGAAAACCAGCTAAACACATGCTTTTTGGGTCTGTAAGAAGCATCTTTCTTACACAGTGAAAAGGAATTCAGAAGTTTTCTGCTGAAGGTTCTCTTGGACAGAGTGCTAACTGAGCAAATCAGATGGACTGCAGTTACTACTACTGGCTATTTAAGTGCATGTTGCCCAAAACATTTGTCGTCAAAAAAGAATAATGATGTCATCTGGAGAGCAGCTAAAATAAAGCCATATAGTTGCGGGTTGGCTGAAACCAAAAAAAGCCTCACAACCTGCATCTATGTGTCTGTGAAATCCAACTACAGCACAGCAAAAATTCTCACGACAGCTGGGGTGGCCACAAGCGATGGTGATCACAGCATCCAGAGCTGTAAAAATTCTTCAAGGGATGAGCTGAGGCTGGAGCAAACAAAGTTGCTCTGGATAAGGAAAAAGTCACAAAGGCTTCAAAAGAGCAGAAAAACAAACCAATGGAGATAGGAATGGAAAGCAACAAAATCAGTGAGTTACGATTGCAAAAATCAGAGCTACAGGATTTCCAGCCTACACATTTCAAGTTGGAGAACATGGGGAATCCAAGTCAGACTTTTTCCAAAACCTTCCCAGTTCCGAACAACACTGAAGGCTCCCATTCAGCAAGGTATTATACAGCAGGACAGGCACATGGATTGAGACACACTCTCCCCTTATTACTCTGCTGAATCAGGGGTGCAAAAATATGGGAAAGGAATACAAAATTACAGATAGGTCACATCAAGAACATTAAAAAATAAGTGAATGCCATGAATTGGCCTTGTAACCCATGCACCATCCTGGCAGATGAATGGTACTGAAATGTATCCTAGTTTAGGAAGCAAAACTAAGATAATTAATCCTGATATATTGCAGTATGTCTTTCTGTTATTTTGGTTCTGGAGCTAACAGCTGTAGGAGATATCCATGGAGTGAAGTAGTAGAGAGCCTGAAGGGGGAAAAGGAAAATTGTAGTTCAGGCACAGGTCCTATCTAAGTCTTTGATCAGTCACACTGTTCTCAAGAGAATAAGAAGGTTGTATTGGAGGAGCCAGGGAGGCGGAGGCGGCAGGGAGAGAGACAGAAGAAAGGACAGTAGGAAAAATCCCAGAGATGCTTTGGGGGGGATTCCTTGCAGCTTACACTAGAAATATACAGGAAGGAACTTAAGTTTCTTTAGCCATTCTTATACTGAGTAGCCCACTGCTTCTCAGTAAAAACTGCCCCATTTCCATTCAGCATTAATTTAAAGGGCAACAAACAAAAAAATCCTTCATCAGTAAAAACAAATGCCAGCTTCTGTGATGAAGAAGCAGCTGGAGGAATTTTCTTTCTTTTTTTTTTTTCCAATTGCTGTTTCGGTGTCAGCCATTTGTAAGATGTTCAGAGTGAACATGATCACTTTGAATTTTCTGAGCCAGAAGAGACTTTGAACCTATTGAAAACTATCATTCATCCTATTTCATATGGGAGACTGAAGACTGTTCTGAAATCCTTAGCATAAACAATCAAGTTTAACATTCAAAAAAGTGCCATTTTCATAAGTTTTTAACTTACAGGGAAACAAATAAAGGGTCATTTTCCACAGTGCTGATTTTTTTTGTAAGATATTTAAAAGTTCAGTCTTCAAGTCAGAGAAACACTGCATTTTCCTCCTTGCACCAATGTGCTGACTGACACCACCACTGTTTCACTGAAACTGCTATAGTTTATAATCTACAAATATACAGGTATATAGCATACATTTAAAAACCTATATTTAAAGTACATCACTAAGGTTGCAGTCAACTTTAAAACCACCAAAATCAAAGTGCTTGTGCAATCTCTGTTTGGCTTCCTTGTGCAATCCATAGTATGATGAAGTCTTCAAATACACTCTTACACACTATTTTTCCTCAGGACTTTTGCTTCAGTCTGTACACAGACTTGTCAGTGATCACCAGTGAACAGCTATTCAATTATTTTTTTCTTCCTTTTCATTCTACATTTCACCTCATGTCTACTGACTAATTGAAACCCTGTTCACAGACATTCCTTTCCTCAGAATGGCCACCACTACTGCTCCTGTGTGTTTCACATGTACCAATAAACTGATTTTCACAGTTCAATGCAAGTGAGAGTACAGTGCTCTTACTCATGTTAGAGACTGGAAACTGAAGCAAAGAAATTAAGCTTAAAAGGTTTTGTTAAAATGCCTCATTTGAGCTGCGTTTTATAAGAGCAGCGCACATACACTTCAGTTGAATCTGTAGGTACTTAGCATTTCTGCTAGGCAGAACACTCTTCTCAAGTCAGGTACCTGGAAAACGAGGAATGCAATTAATGATCATCTGCAAGAAGTGGAGTTTATGTGAACTGGGTATCATCACTTAAGACAGCTCAAACATTTAATCTCAAATATATATAGTTCAATAAATTACTGGCAAACTGAGAAATTAGACCTTATAGGAAAGAAAACAGCACACATTGTTTTTCAGTTTGTCCCACTTTTGCTGTAGACACACCTTTCAAATAGCCTTTGCTAATGTAAAGTCAAAACACGATAGGCTAAGAAAGATAGGCTCGGGGCAAGTTTACCTGAAGCCAGAAAACACTCAAGAGATAAGATATAAAACAACATGAAAATCCCTAAAAAGCAAACAAAAAAATCCATGTTCATGCTTGGTCATATTAACCAAAATACAAAAAACAGTAACTACTAGCTACATGAAAAAACAAGTGTGCATTCAGGCTGTTGTCAGAGTCACTGAAGTTACTAGACAACATTCATCAGAACTCTAGGATGTCTCTCACCTTAACTCAGGCTTACAGTTAACTAATGGTTTACTGCAAACAACAGTTGATTAGATTCCAGTTAGATAGTGGGTAAAAAAATCCTTCTCATAATATGAATAGTGAGCCTTTAAATAGATATGGAGGTTGTTGATTCTCCAACATTGAAAGCTTTAGGAACAGGTTGGACAAATTTGTCAGTAAGGACACAAATGTAATTGATTTTGCCACGGAACAAGGCAACGGATTAGGTGACTTCTTAAGGCTCCTTCTGGTCCTAACTTTTCATAACATTACTGTTATTTAGGGAGCTTGAAAGCTATAGATGTATTGAAGTTGTTAATACCTTCATTTATGTAATTCTGACTTTAGTGTACAATGAGAAGGTTACGTATGAACTGATACGTTGGTTCAGACCACACATCCACCTAGCACAGAGCTCTATCTCCTACAGTAACCATGGAAGTGGAAACTGGACACCCAGGAAAAATGAGAACAGGGTAAGCATACTTTGCCTCCCAGCCTTCAAATGTTTTCCAGTTAGGAGACTCTATAGTATCTCTTCCAAGGTTTTTTTTCCAGTCTCTTCTTGCATGTCTATAAACTCCTTGATCCAGAAAGTCATCTGAGAAGTACCACAGCTCTACACAGGCTGCATGAAGAACTGGTTCCTCTGGTTTGTTCTGAATGAAGCTCTTACTACCTTCTTCTGATAACCCTTATGTTTATATTAGAAGAGACAGTGAAAAGCCAATCCCACCCCACTTCTCTCCAGATCTCTGTTCTGCAGACCTCTTCTTACATTTCTCCTATGTAATGTTTTTCCAAAAGAAGATCCTTCACTAGATGGAATTCTTTGCATGTTGCAATAGAAGCCACACTATACCTCTGATCATCCTTGTAATTTCTGAATACTTATCCGTTCTAGTATGTCTTGTCCAAGATAAATGGACAAGAACTGCAGGACATATTCAAGTGTGTAAATCTTGGGGTTTTTTACAGTAGCATATGGACTTGAACAGTAAACATAATGATACTTTCTGGATTTTTTTCTTCAACTACTGCTAAGTGATATTTTTATGGAATTCTCTACCATAATTCAAAGGTCTTGTTCTTGAGAAGTTGCTCGAAAGTCTCCCCAGCTCTGAGCCAGACCCACTTCTGGGGCTGAGCTAATCAGACATCTCCACAATCACTTTTAAAGAAGCCGGAAGAGGAGGCTTCTTCCTGTTTCTTTTTTTTCTGCCCTTCCTTCTTTTCCGGCTAGTGGTGGTGCAAGGAGTGGGAAGAGAAACAACCATGTGGACTCCAAGGTCAGTGAGGGAAGAAAGGAGGAGGTGTGCTGTAGCAGAGACTCCCCTGCATCTTGTGGAGAGGACTGGTGAAGCAGCAATATGTTTGCACTTCGTTAAAGGCCCTGCATCAGGGGCAGTGACTCATTTTGTTACAGACTCCGCATCAGGAGCAGTGATGATGGCCAGAGGAGGCTGTGTCACTTGTGAGGGACCCCATATTCACAGAAACAGTAGCTGTGGGGAAGAACCCACACCAAAGAAGTTTGTTAAAATTATGCCCAGAGGAGGCTGTGTCCCATGGGAGTGACCCTGTATCTGCAGAAGCTGCAACTGTGGGGAAGAACCCATGCAAGAGAAGTTTGTTAAAGACTATCCCCCATTTGAAGGACCCTGTATTGGAAGAAGCCACAGATGCTGGGAACAACCCACACCAAAGAAGTTCGTTAAGGACTGTGGAGGAGGAACCCCATGTTGGAGCAGGGGAAGAATGCCAGGAGTCATCCTCATCTGAGAAGACAAAAGTGGCAGAGCCCATCTGTGAGAGACTGACCACATCCCCCATTCCCTGCCCCCCTGAGCCGTTGAGGTGGAGGAGGTAGAGATACTGGGAGCAGTGAGCTGAGCCTGGGAAGAAAGGAGGGATCAGGGAGGGAGATCTTAAAAGTGCTGATTGTAATTTTCTCATCATCCTGCTCTCTTTTTCCTTTTGTTCTGTTCTGTTTCTTCTAGGTAGTAGAAGAAACTGTTCTTACTTTCCACTCTGAGTACTGGAGTCTGTTTTGCCTGGAACCATAACTGGCAGTGAGCCCTCCCTGCCCTTGTCTCAATCCATAACAACCTTGGTTATCTTTTTTCCTCCCATTTTGCTGGGGCCTCTGCCATCCTAATGAGGGTGGAGGTGAACGGGGAGCACCGAGAAAGAGACTGTTGTGGTGCTTCATTGCTGGCTGGGCAAAACCAGGACAATGTATCACTTAACAACTATCTACACCAAATTGCACCTGTTGTTTGATTTTCCAGTCAAACCTTCTGCAAGCTATGCAGTCTCCCTTATCCTTACTACTTTCCATAACCTTCTATCATCAGCAAAACTTTGTCACTTTGCTGATCACTTTCCTTCTCCAGCTCATTTGAACATATATTGAATAGTACAGGTGCCAAGATAGACACTATATGGAATTTCACTAGTGATCTCCTTCTCATGCAAGAACCGACCATTTACTTCCATCCAGTGACAGTCTACCTTCTGTTCATGTCTTTTAAATCTCATCCATTTTAACACCTTCCTTCTGATGCAAATGACATTCTTGTGTTGCTTGGTTTTCCTAAAACACTTGATAAAAAGTCCTGTCTTTTTGAAATCCAAGTTGACTGTATTAGTCAGATGACCCTCACCCACATATTACTGACCTCTTCAAAGAACTTAGAGCTTTGTTAACTCGCTGATTGAATAATATTTATCAGGTAGACATAATTCTCTCTTATTACAATATGTACTAATTCACCTAGAACAGATGTCAAATTTTAGCTTGCTAGATACTCTTAGAACCTTTCTTAATGACTGTGTCGTGGTTCAGGCCCAGTCAGCAACAAAGCAACATGCAGATTCTTGCTCACCCCCCTATCCACTCCCACTCTCCTTAGGACAGTGGAGGCCCCAGTGAGATGGATGGCAAAAAGATCACCAAGGGCCTTGTGGATCAAGACAAGGGCAGGGAGGGCTCACTGCCAATTCCAGGCAAAACAGACTTGAGTACTCAACTTAGAGAGGAAAGTAAGAACAGTTTCTTCTGCTACCTACTAGAAGCAGAACAGACAAAAAGCAAAACCAGAGCAGGATGATGATAAAAATCAAACAGCACTTTAAGATCTCCCTCCCCCATCCCTCCTTTCTTCCTGGGCTCAGCTCACTGCTCCTGATATCTCTACCTCCTCCCCCCTCAACAGCTTGGGGGGGGCAGGGAATGGGGGATGTGGTCAGTCTCTCACAGATGGGCTCTGCCATTTCTTTCTCCCCCACAGAGGAAGACAACTCCTCAGATTCTTCTCCTGCTCCAAAGTAGGGTCAATCCCACCGGATACAGTCCTTAACAAACTTCTCCATTGTGAATCCTTCCCAAGGGCTGCAGCTTCTTCTCACAAACTCCTCCAGCGTGGAACTCCTCCACAGCAGCAGTATTCCAGGTACCTTCTGCTGCAATGCTGCCCTCACACAAATTCACGGCCCCTCCAGGCGCAGCCACCACCCCTAGCTTGGGGTCCTTCATAAACTGCCAGCAGATCTCAACTTCACCACTCCTTTCCATGGGTTACTGGGGGACAGCCTGCCATCTCCCCACAGGATGCAGGGGAGCCTCTGCTCCAGAACACCTCTTGTCTCACTGACCTTGGGGTCTGCATGGTCACTTCTCTATCTTCCAACTCCTTCCACCACCACCCAGAAAGAAGGAAGAGACCTCCTCTTTGGGCTTCTTCTTCTTAAAAAATGACTACAGAGAGGCCCAATTGGCTCAGACCCAGAGATGGGTCTGACTCAGAGCCAGGAAAAATTTTGAGCAACTTCTTACAGAAGCCACCATTATAGCCTCTTCCCCATTACCAGAATTGGCCCCACACAAACGCATGACAGACTGACATCACGGCTGACATCTGATTTTCATGCCCTGAAGAATATTGAAGAGACAAGTACATGCTGCTATTAGTAGATATTAAATCCCCAAACTCCCTTAGACTTCTTGGGTGAATCCTTCAGATCCTGGAGATTCACTTGTGTGTATCTGCCTTCTGCACCATTACCTCTTCCAAGTACTTCAATTTCAGAGACATTCTCTGCCAAGTTCCCTGAATGCCCTAAAAGGGCTCTGGAAGGAGCCTTCTCTGATTTCTTCTACAGTGAACAAAGATGCAATGGTTCAGTTTCTCTCCAGTGACTTTGTCCTCCCTGAGAATTCATTTTATACCTTTGACATATTCAGACTCATTGGCAATGTTTTTTTTTTTCCCTCCTGATGTGCTGGAAGAAGCATATTGAACTACTTTTGACTCTCTTAGCCAGTTAGTCCTCAGGTCTTTGGTCTCCCTAACAGTAATTTTAATCGTATATCTGTCAGTGTTCTTGATACTTTGGGGTTTTTTTTCATTTGGATGTGTCTTTAGGTTTTGGAAGGACCCCATCTTCTTTCTAACAGCCTCTCTCTGCTGTTTGGACATGGCCACTTTTTACTTTCTCAGCTATGTCCAGTAAATTGCATACACTGGCATCATGCCTCCTTTTTGGTGTTCTGCAGTTTTCAAGACCCTCATGAATGTAATTGCCTTGGGTACCACTGTTTGTTTATTCTTGGCAAACTTTCTCATTTTTACATTGTTTCCTGTGTTGAAATGAATGCATTAGCAGTGGGAATTTGGGCCTCTTGGATTCAATAACTTTGGAAAGCAATAGAGTGTTAAGGCTGCTCTTTAAGAATAACATAATGTTCAGCAAGATATATAGGCATATATGGATATAAGTACATGTACATATGTACGTGCATGTGTGTATATATGTATACATCATATATAACTGTGTGAATTGCAATATAGTGAAGATGTGGCTGGTAAACTGGGAAGCAACTGTGAAAAGACATCTGGTTCTTTCCAGGTATAAGCAGACATGAGTAAGGGTTCATTTGGATCTGATCTCATTTCTGAGTTTACCCAAAATATTCACTGATAATAATTAGCATTTATTGCATGTAGCTCTCAAACTCTTTTAAGCATCATTATTCCTCTTTGCAAAGCAATTATGAGCCACAGAACAGAATCTATGATGCCTCATTTCACTCTGCTACTTGTATTGGCATCTCCTGTATTTACCAGTAACCACTAACTTTGCAAAGTGTCAAGAGCATTGCTTTCAGATTGTGTTATTATAGTTTATTTTATGTGGTAAGAGTACTCAGATGAGGTGTTTACGTCCTTGTTTTCAGTCCCTTTTTTGCCTACATGTAACAAATATCTGTGTTGTAACAATATAATGTAGCATGATTTTCACACAAACCCTACTTTAA
This sequence comes from Colius striatus, assembly GCF_028858725.1. NCBI lineage: Eukaryota > Metazoa > Chordata > Aves > Coliiformes > Coliidae > Colius > Colius striatus. The sequence continues at coordinate 32,525,236 of NC_084761.1, forward strand.
AGTAACTTGTTAGTTTCTTAAGCTCGTTTTGCATTTCATAGATGAACAAGGAATTCTGACTGAATGAGGTACAGACACAAAGCCTGTGTTGTTGGGGTGTTGAGCACTTGGCTGTTCCCACAAGTCATGTAGTACATATTCCAGAGAAATTTAGCACTACAGACTAAGATTACTAAACCATCATCTTTACCTAAGTACACAATCTATGAACAATAGGAAATATATAACAGCATTTCTAACTTTTCAACCATGTAGCATTGAAACCTATGCATATAGATTTGTTTTGCCTAATTCTTATCCAGCGAGAAGTACAGTTGTTCCTCTTCCGCTTCACATTTTTGACTCCCATTCCTTCTATTAATCTATGTCACTCATTCAGAAGTCAGTAAAAAGAGACAGTTTTGCCTGTCTCTTTCACAGGGTGATAACTTGTCAGCACAATCATTTTGTATATTGGTCTATCCTGATCCAAGGTCTTCACCATTTTTACACAGTAATTTGCATATTGGTATTTGAAGCTCTAAGCCAATATATGGACTGCAGTTTGATTTTGGACGTAGACTTACTTGCTTCATTAGCCAAACAATTTGTCTCATCATGACCTACAAATGTTAGAATATAGGAAGGCAGTACTTTTTCATTGCAGGTTTGGTAGGGGTTTTTTGAATCTCTCATTTCCTTTCTGGACAGGCCATCTCAGCTAGTATGACACCAGAAGCTTGACGCTTTTTCCTCTAAATTGGCTATCAGCCATTGTTAATTATCAGCTAAAGCAGAGTCACAGACATTACTGCCATAGTAAACAAAAAGGTGATCATATGTGACTCAGTAGTATTTAACAGCCCTTCTAGTACTCACATACTAGTTGCAGTTTTATTTAGTAATGCTTTGATGCTAAGTCAAGTTCCGTGTCAATCATCTTGAGTTGGAATACCCAGAAATCATTACTGTAACCCCATCTTACCAGTTTTGTCCCAAGTGTAACTCTGCACGTTGACAGCTGCAAAATAAACCCAAAAAAGTCTTTCTTTGGCAAGGTTTCTTTGGTGTTCATAGCATGTAACAGCATGTAACAGCGTGCTGTTTCTTCAATTTCTGTATCAGCGTCACATCATTCTGTTGCTGTATGGATTGGGTACCTTTATGTGCATAAGGGCATTTCATGATCCCTGAAAATTAATCAAGTTGAATATTATATTTATGAAAGCATCTAACTTGGTGCAGAAGGGAAAAAGAAACACAGAAAAAGACCTGAAGAGTATACAGTATCATTCCGTAAGTAGCAAACATACTGAACTATCAGAGTTCATTACCTTTCATCTGTCCAAGTCATTTTGTTATTCCACCAGAGTGTATACTAGGTCTATAGACTTATTTATTTGTACATAGTTACTTGATATGATTTTATAGCAGTGACACTGAGAAGCCAAAAACTTTAACACACAGTTTCTCCATTTTTCTGTCTTGTGGCTCAGAAAGACTGTAATTTCTCTCACATTACCTAGTACAGTAAAACTTGATTGGAATTTCATCTCCGAGACACAATAACAACTGAAGTTTGGTACTCTACCAATAGTTAAAGTTTCCTTATGGTCATTGCTAATTTACTGATAACTTCACTCTGTTTAATCAGCATCACTGAAAGCAACATCTCCCCTTCATCACTGACAGAAAGCACTGCCTCTGCAAGGGCAGAGCCAACACAGAAGAGATTAAGGTAGACTGACTGACTGACTGAGATTAAGGTAGCTGTATTAACTCCTATACAATCACTTAAAAATTATCTAAAATCACTAACCTTTGCACTTCTGTAGCATGAGGTTCAATTCTGTATTTAGTCATGCACGAAAATGAGTTCAGCAATCTTGGTTCAGCCTCCACAGAATCATTCATGCAATTTTCCATGATTGGCAGATTTTGCTGTGGAAAAAGAGTGAGCATGAATTAGAAAATAACAGTGAGGTTTTGTTAGGTTGAAAAATCAAACATCAATAAATCTGAATGACAGAATCACAGAGAGCAAATTTAAGATCTGAAAGCTTGGACCTTCATGCACCTCTCACATGGATAGAATAAAAAATGGAATAGAAGGCAGGATCTACTGTAAGCACAATGGAGCAGTCATCATTGTACCAATGGTGCAGACACTGAAAAAGTACTCTGTGTAGGACAATTGCACCCTAATGGACTACTCCTCAAAATGCGTGGTGTCTTCTTGTGCACAGGAGGTGCTCTCAGCACTGGCTGCTCCAGTATAGTGGGTAGCTTTGTGTCTCACATCTGCCCTCTGTTTTGTGAAGGCCACAGCCCTGCTTCACCCGTCACCATGAATTCCAAGGTGCTGCTTAGAACCAAAACGTTAACGGTATTTCTAGACAGTGAGGAAGAACACGAGTCCCTCTTTTCCAGGACAGAGTGTCTCCTGAACAATAAAGAAATACAAGTGAAAACCTATAAATACACATGAAAGAAAAATAATTAGAAAAAGATAAGAATATGAGTGAGAGAGAAGTGAAGAATGGCAGCCTCTCATCTGTCATAATCTTCTTACTTGATTTAGATGACTAACATATCCAAATCCAGGCCTCCCATACAAAATGATCCCAGGCAACAACTACTGAACAACATCAGTAAGGACAGCGGACAAGCTTTTGACTCAGGCTGTACTGCTCTGTGATAAACTTTTTCTCTTTATATACATTTTTTTCCCCCCTCTTTGACAAATACTAAACTTTGCATAGTTAGAGTTATTTGAAAGTAACCATACAATCATGCACTTCCGAGTTTAAATGGAATTGAAAAAATGACGGTATCTACTCTCTTGTGACACAAACCAGGACACATGCCTAATGCAGATGGTTGTTACATTATACACATTTCCGAGAAGAAAGAACATCCTTATATTTGTTTACACAACATCTGCCTCAAAGGACATGGATTCTGACTTGATCCCTGTGCACTACTGCTGTATAAATACTGTAAAACTCACCTATACCTTTCACTCACTGCTCTGTCTAAAAAGCCAGTCAAGGTGAAAAAAAGAGAAACAGAAGAGGTTGATTGGTTTCATATAAATATTACCTACAACTCTTTCTGTAAGATTTAATTGGTTTACATTAATAAAAGCAGTAACAGCATGTGTACAGTAGACATTAACCAAGGGGATGTCTAAAGCACCCACCACCTCTGTAGCTCTTCAGATTACATTTAGCCCTCCACAGACAGCATGTTATTGGGGGAACCTTGCAAATAGAACTCTAGCAAATATAACTATCTTTATTATTCAGTAAAGAAACTGTTTCTGCTTCCATCCAAAATCTTGTAAGAAATCCTTTCAGACTCACAGAGTAATTCAACCTGTTGTATACTAATTTTAATGTTCAAGAACTTTCTGCCTTGCACAATGGTACTTCATATTTAAATCTCTAATAAAGATACTCTGAGCTGGGATTGGTTGCAGAAAACTTTTCAGTTGTAGAAGTTTTTTAGGATCAATTTTTTTCCCCCTCCTCTTGGATGTGTCTTCTGCATCCAAGACAATGCCCTGTCATACACCCATACTGTAACATAAAGACAGTCTTTTAGCCCTCATAGTATCTCAATTTCTCAATACTACTTCAAGAACTATCACTTAACAACAAAAAGTAAACAAAGCAGAAGAATGACAGTAAAATCTAATTTAACCATCCTTTGGCTAAATACACCAGGCACATTAGAACCTAATCCACCATAGTCTTATTTTAAAATGAGTGGCTGTAAGGTGCCATAGGATTTATAAAAAGAAAACAGATTGTCTCAGAGGCTGATGCCAAATAACTCATTGCCTGAGTTATCACTCTTCAATCAAAAAAGTATACGAAGAAACTACATAAGTCACTTAGACAGCAATCACCATGGAGTTATGCTGGCCCCTCATGTTAATGATGAAACAACCAAATTCCCTGACAGTGGTGAGTTAATCCTTTTATCACTGACAGAGCTGCCAAAAGAATCATCAAGGCTACAGTCATGGAAAACATAAGGCGTCTCCAAATTCAAGTGATGAAAAAATACAACATGTTTTATTACTGTAATCTTTATAATTAAAGTTAAAAAAAAAATCGATGTCAACTATAATTAGGCAATAAAGTGGTTAATTTCATCCAAGATTAATTTCACCTCAGATTTTTCCAGACCATGATCTTTGGGATTCTGTTCCCCACCTCGCTCTGCCCCCCAGTCTCTCTTATAACTAAACACATGTCTTTCAGCCCTGACAAAGCCAGTATAAAGTATTGGGTGTTTTACTACAAATTGTAATTCTGTCACTTTGGAGGTGGATTTTCTTTCTCTAGTTATAGTAATGTCTTAGCATAGGAAGTTACTAAGTTTTTGTTGCACTTAGCAATGTTAGAGAGGTCACATAATGTACATGAGAGTAGAGAAATATTTCTCTGTCTAGCCTGATTGCCTAAAGAAAATTAAAAAATACAGTAATTTGCTCATACAGTTTAAAATACTTGTTTTAAAAACCCAGCATGTACTGAAGAAAAGCAAGTCTTGTGGGCCTGATTTCAATTTGAGCAGAATTTCAGTGAATAACACTGCAGACATAAACCCTCTTTTAACAGTCCATAATATCAAACTGAAGACAGGATTGCCAAAGAACTTTGTTATTTTTGCTCCCTATTAAATCAGTATTGCAGACTTTCAGCAGGTGTCTCTAATAAATGTTGTTATTTTAAAAAGTATTATACAAAATAAATTCAGACCATTTCTTCAGTATTCCTTATTCCCACCATTCAGAGCAGAATTTCTCCTGTATCTTCAAATGATTACATTAATGCCTAATGCAAAAAAACAAAACCTCATCTCCAGAAACTATAAACCTCTGTCAGCATCCACACTTTATTTAAAAACCTGTCACTACTTCCATTTACAGTCATCTCCTATTCTTGCAGGTTTAAAAGCTAGCCTTGGGAATGCTTTCTAGTTGAAAAGTTTCAGCCCATAAGCTTTTTTTGTTGGGTTTTTTTCTTTCCCCAAGATGGGAAAAGCATTTATATTTTTTTTTAAGCTCCTGAGTGCCAAAGAGGTTTTGTAGTGTCAGATATTTTTTTGAGTTTTCATAACTTGAAACAACAGTTTTGAGTTAATTTCTCACAACGTATCAGCTAATAAATACAGAACTTTGCATTTTTACTGTTTGGGAAATGTTATTAAATGGATTTTTTCTTTTTTCATGGCAAAAAACCCACCATAGGTGATGTCTTTGGGTCAAATTGTCCATAACACTACATGTCTGAGATGTAGATGAGATGTACTCTCATGCCTGAGAGTACATGGAGCCACATTTAATGCTTCTACCATAAAACAAGCATTGTTGCTCCGATGTGAACATAATTATCTCCAACAGTGAGACTACTTATTCACATAAGTAAATACTGATTTATGAGCTACAGATGTCCTCTCTTTCCCTTTCATCTGTACAGGTGACTGGCTGCAAACTAGGAGATATCTAAGTACTCCTGAGTTCCTAGGTCTTGATCAAATCTTGTCTTCGTATTGATATCAGCCTTCACCCTCTACAGCCGCATGTCCACAGAAACATAAAACATGATCTGATGGGAACAGTGGCAATTTCTTCAGTAGGAGACAGGATCCAAGACAACCTTAAGAAACACCTGGATACATAATCAGCTTTAGAGTTAGGATTCTCTGGAGTAATTCTACTGAAAGCACTGAAGTTATATTTACGTATTTTAAATATGTATTTACAAACTAAGTAAATTTGACCTTGGTTCATCAGCAGTACATACACTCTTAGATACACATATGAGTGAGAGAAAGAAACAATGGCATATTAGCTAGGCATTACTTACTTAAATCCACTTCCCCATCACAGATCCCTAAATGCTCAGCTCATAACTTTACACTTGTCTTAACAAGAGACCTACCTATAAGGCTAATTGCATTAAGCACTGAGGTATGCAATGACTTTGAACGAGGAACACCATGGGAGCATTATTTTCTGTATTTCCTTGATGCTGGAATATAAAGATGCCTGAAAGCACATCCAGAAATTTAGTACTTTGCCTTAAAGATTCGAAGGCACTCTAGCTTTGAAAAGAGTCATGGTGTTTTAAAAGGTTGCTCAGTGTTTGCTGTGGAAAACGTTACAGAGATGTTCACAATACGTTCAGTGCACAACTTTTTCCAGCAGTGGGCTCTTTTACATCCATTGAAAAGAACAGTTTCCTTAAGGGTTGTAGGATTAAACTGCAGAAATTAAGTTTGTTTTATAGAATAGACTATTTTGGTTGGAAGTGGCATACAACCATCACGTAGTCCAACGGTCTGACTGTTTCAGGGCTGATCAAAAGGTAAAGCATGTTACTAAGGGCATTGTCCAAATAGCTTTTAAACACTGACAGGCTTGGGGAATCAACCCAAGAAGCCTCTAAGAAGCCTGTACAGTTACATGTATTTCCACACAAGCAGTACCTTCGAAGGGTCACCAGCTCACAGTCGTAACTATACCCCAGTCATTGGTTTTAGTCAAGTCACTACCATTTTCAAGCTTCAGAAAAATAGCCTTCATTCAACAGTAATCATTATTTATGTGAACATTTCAAGCTCTTTAAAAATTGGTAAGAAATTTTAAAGCAAATGAAAGCGTTTTTCTTCATCCTCCTAATTTTGCTTGAGGAAAATATCAGTGAGAATTTGTAAGTAAATAAAAGCTACCCAAAAGCTATGATTGCCACTGAGGCACACTCTAGTTCATGTGATGAATTCTGGTACTCTTTCATGCTGTCAGATGCTGTTGAATGAGAAACCTCATCTTTTAAACAAGAAAGTGCATCTGAGAAGCTTGTCCAAAACATCATAGTTTTAATATCCTCTACTGGTAGTAAAGCAGCCATAATAACGCTGAGTTGTCCCCGAGACTCAAGTCAGCTGCTGCTGCCTAGCTACAGATAATAGCCACACATAGCACTAAAGCATGAGGTATGAAGCACAGAAATTGTTTGAAAGAATTGCTGATGTGATTAGGAAACACCTGAATTCATCAGACACTGCATGACATAAGATAACTCATCTGGATGGCCCAAAGAAGTGTCTACATCTGAGAAAAAGAGTAAAAGAAAAAAATCCCTACACCCAAGTCACATTTCTGCTCTACCCCCAAATATAATCTGGCACAGCAGATAATCTTGGCCATTTTTACATCTTTTTTCTACTATGTACCCTGGCTGCTTCATCTGCATCACGGTTGCCTGGAGGGGCCAAATTTTAGAAGGATGCAACCACAGACCAGGAAGTTGATGACTGACTCTGACATCCGAGAAGAGCTCTGAGTAAGCTACCACTTTTCTATCAGGAGTGGGATAATTTTTTTCCCTTCTAGGTATACACATTTCATAGCAACACATTCTGTTGCTATTTAGGATTCACTGGCCAGTTCCATTACCAATGTTATTTTCCTGAGATTTATAACCAGAGCTTTTGTTACAACAACCAGTGCCAGACAAAACTTGCCTCATTTGGGGTTTCATTGCAAAACCAGGACTATAGCCACTATTCCCAGAAATTTTCGCAATTCTTTTGGTGAGCTTGAGTCAATTACTAGGTGATGGTAGAACAACGCACAGTTTAAGGTCAGGAGTCAGCAAAAGCTCTTGAACTCCAAATTGATTTGTCTGTTTAAAAATCAAAAGTAAGGAATTCTCTGCATTCAAAGCAGAACCAGCATTGAGTGGAAGGGTGAATCCAGTGATTGAAACCAAAGAAAATGTTTGTGTGAACCCCAGGAAGAATTAAAATAGCTGTATTTTGCACAGCTCTATTTATAACTCTGTAATTTTAAATGGTAAGACCAAAAATAGTCATTGCAATATGTCAGTTCAATGTAATTTTTCTTTCCAAGACACGTAAATCAGTCTATTTTTTTCATAGAGAGTAGTAAAATTAATCATAAATAGCTTTCCAGATAGTTTTAGAAGGATTTTTGTTACTAAAGCTTTAGTCCTTTGTGGCAGGAGTTCCTGGCATCTAAATATGGCCTTTCCCTCCTCTGACTTCATTTAGGATATACATCTATCAAGGGACTTTCAGAAATATGTAATGATTTAACAAACCAGCTAGTTCAAGTGGGGGATAATGAGGCTTTTGCCTTTCCTTTCACTCTGTGCCACTGCTTTTACTCTCTCCATCTGCATTGTACCCTTAAAAGCAGCGGATCTGCAGCCAAGCACTGCACACTCCCCACAGCCAGCGGCTTCCCCTGAAGCTGCAGTAAGTAATTACAACCAGCTGCTAAGGGCATCCAGAGCATGACAAGCAGCATCTTCTTGCCCAAACAGTAACCCCTGGGCTTTGCTAGATGGACAGCCTCAAGGAGGCTCCCACATTCTCCTCATAAAGTTAAGAGGGAGCAAAAATTACCCCCTGCCCTTTCCCTGGATCAACAGAGATCCTAAAAGGACAGGGTATTTCAGCCTCTCTCCTCTTTTGTTCCTTCCCTTAAATCATTTGTTTAAGGAGAAGGAGGCCTCCTTCTGCAGCCCCTGCTGCTGCCAGTGCTCCGGGACTGTGCTGCTCGGAAGCTGTGCACTGTTCTTCCCCTCTGACTGACAGGCAGCATGGCACACAGCTGTGTTAGGAAGCTGTGGAACCCATGGTGAAAGCAAATGGACTTAAGGCTCTTTTTTAATTGTAATTGCTAGCTCTCATGAGCTTCACCTGCAGCACAGGACTTAATCTTATAGAATGCAGAATCCCTTTGCCATTCATGAAAGTTTGTGGTAAACCTAAGTGGTATCTCGAGGTGTTTGAGACTTGGAGACATCAGGTATACAGAGACGATGCAAATTCACTAAACAATGTCTTGTAGCTACATAGCACTAAGATCACATCACAATGTGCTGATGAACTCTCTCTTGTCTAAAAAAAGCAATACCAGACACATTGAACATTTTGCTCAAAACAACAGAAAAAATCTGATGGAGTGTGGGACAACAAAACTTGTGTTCTTACCCTTACATGGTGTCAGGATTACAGACATACAGCACTGAGAGAGTAAAACTGTATTATATATGGAACTGTAGACTCAACCGGTACAGAAAACCTGTACAACAAAGTAGATCCAGCTCATGTGAAAGAATTGTATGACAAATAAAACCACCCTGGTTTTCCTCTTACAAGATGGTGAGCTTCAGAGTGGTAGGGGAAGGAGCCCTCATGAGGCCTCACAAACAGAAACTTCTGCAAAAGTAGGAAAATACAAAGTGCCCCACAAACTCATGGCATATACAGTCAGGGCTCTTGAGTAGAGCATCAGTACCAACTGCATCCACATGCAATGGCTAATAACAGTAAACAAAAACATGAGAAGTGCCCAAGTGATTTAGGGAGCACAGCACATTATCAGAATGTATTTTACACTCTAAGCATATAAAAATTTGATAATAGGGTGTGGTATTTATAGTTCTTTTTCTTTCTCTTTTTTTCCTTCCTTCCTGAGTGGAGGAGCACAATCAGAAGAGATAATGAAATTGTCACTGCAAAGTCATGACACTTTTTTGTGCCATGATAAGCAGCTGTATGGGAATCCCGTTAGCCTCAGTTTGCACTTTCCCCATAGGTGTAAACGTGGCACAAACACTCCAGTTTTCACACTGTACTTGTCTTCTGCACTAGCATTACCTGCACAGCACACACACTGACACTTCTCTGCCTCTTTCCACACCACCAGTGAGGCATTACTTTCTCCTCACTTCTCAGGCTATAGTTTTGCATTATATTTACTTTGGCACTAAAACAGGCTTAAGAAATTGCCCTCAGTTGTTTGCCTTGCCCACTCTGTTTATCCTGACTCATTTCACTGATCCCATTCAAGCTGATCCCATTAACGCTGGCAAAATAGGGAAGCAAGGGGTGGTAAATTGTGGTAAAAAGGAAGATAAATGAGAAATATGCAGAGATGGATAAAGAAGATCTAGTGGGAGATGTCCCTGCCTATAGCAGGAGGGTTCAAACTAGATGATCTTTAATGTCCCTTCCAACACAAATTATTCTATGAAAGTGGTAAACATTAAACCATCTTTCCTGTTGAAGAATGTATGAGAAAAAATGTTCTCAAAGTGCTTGGTTATTGGTAAATCAACTTTAGTCCTTTGAATGCTTCTCTCTATTACACATATTCCACTTTGCATGGTTTCCAAGTGGCAAGCTGAACACTTGGGGTGGGATCTCAGAGCCTCAGACTACATGAGTTTCACTTTAAGCTAAGGCAACTGTGAGAGGGAAGAAGAATGGAGGCGTGAAAAATGCACACTCCAGTAGAGCACAAGGAATAGGAAGAGTGCACCCAGCAATTGAAAAAAAAAACCACAAACCCAAGTTCTCAAGGAACACCAAGAAACATACTTGGAAGAGAACTGGAGAAAGATACATTCTGCTCAGGAGCCCAATTCTGACTGCCATGAAGGTGGCTGTAATTTATGAAAGTTGCACAGGTAGCACCAGCAAAAGTGCATACACGAGGAATGCCACTTCAATAGCATTTTGCACTCATGTCCTGATTAGTAAGCAAAGTGGTGAAGTAGCAAGAGAGGCCATATAGGCATAAACATACACAGGGGAGTGCCTACTTCTTTTCTCTGCCTCTTCAATTTCTGATAACCTTTTCAAACTCTTTAATCCAAATTTCCATTTTTTTCTACCTTCAAGAATGGACTCACACATCTCAAATAAAACTCTAACCTTCAATATTTTTTGAGCAACAGTGAGCTCAGCTGACCTTTTCATTTTTGGGCAATTTGACTTAGGTATAAGATTTGCTAATGAAAAATTCTTAGGGTCCCAACTATGAACAAGCTTAATATATGAACAAAAACATTTAGGCTCTCCTACGCCTGACATTATAAAGCAATAACAATTGAGCATGCAAACTCAGAGGACATTGTCACATAATTACCACTCTGTCAGTGCCTGATCAGTACTTTTGCAATCAAATCACAAGATAGTTGAGGTCAGGAGATACACCTGGAGATTGCCCACTCCAAGCCCCCTGCACCAAGCCAGGGGCTCAGAGCTGTGTTCTGTTGGGTTTTGAGTATCTCCAAGGATGGAGACTTCACAGCCTCTCTGGGCAGCCTGCGCCTGTGCTTTGTGATTCTCACAGTGAAAAAGCTTATTTTTATGTTTAAATGGAATTTCTTGTATTTCAATCTGCACCCGCTGCCTCTTGTTCTGTCACTGGATACTACTGACAAGAGTCTGGCTCAATCTTCTTTAACATCCTTCCATTTAGGTAATTTATGTAGGAGAAACCATGGTGTGGGTAAAGGTCTATAAGCATAAAACACAAAAGGCCTTCACTGCAGCCTTAACACATAAAAATGTGCCCCACTCACATTTGGCTATCTATACTCTGCTTCAGCAAGGGTTCTGTTTATCTGCTTTACTTACATATTTTCTATGTTCCCCTGCTTGCTCAGTAATCACTGGGATTACTTGACAGCAACCAAGTTATTAAACATTCACAAACATTAACAACTCAGTTCCAGATAAGAACTTCTCCTGTTTTATTTGTGTGTGTGAAACAAGAGTCCAACCCTGACTAAAGACAAGCTGCAAAACTGTAGTCAGTCAGCAACTTACCAATCAGCAAACCACATTTTCAGTACTTGGTGAAAGCAACAAAATCCTTTAATCTTATTTTTTTTTCAAGTGTGGTACAAACCAGGGAGTTTCTCCTTTTTAGCAAAGGAACAAAAGGTAAATGTCTATCAAGATTTCTACATGTCTTTCCAGATAGTCTACAAAAAACCGTCAATGGTGTTGTCAGACTTCAGAAAAATAATATCTTACTTCAACAAATGTGATTTGATCACTGAATCAAAACTTCATAACAGAGAAATGCAGTTGCAGGTTTGGGGCCTCTTACCCTTTCTCCCAAAAAACTTGACAGTTAAAATATTGTAAAAGCAGATAGAGTTTTAAAATCAAAAGAGTACAAATTTCAAAACACCCCTCATCTCTGATACTCCCATGTACCCTTCCCCCAAGTAGAGAAAATGTCCCAGTGGTGACCATGGCAAGGACTTCTTAAAAGCATGAGTTTCTTTAGTAACTTTAAATTCCACAGAACTATTCACCATAAGCTCACTGAAAACTTGGTCTTGGCTAACTATTTTCCTCCCTTAGGTTTTGCTCTTAGCAAAGTAAAACAATTACTGCAGTTTTGGCACAGTAAAGTATGATCTTTAATTTTTTTTAAACTCCATTTGTACCATGAGCAGTTATTAACTTGCCCTGAAATTACAACGTATTAGTGTGGTGTAGGAGACAGTTTCTTGCTAAATTTGCAGGCCTGGCAATTAGAGATAATATTTTATTTCTATCTGTACATCTGTGAAAGATAATAACCATAGTGCCCAATGACAGCATTTTTACCATTTTGCTTCAGCAAAAAACTGCAATTTAAGGCAAATGAAAAAGTCGCTCTCATAAAAGTCAGTCTCAAGAAAATGAACACAAGATGTAAGTGCAACAACTACAGCAAAAATATTTATTATTTTACAGGCTGAGGTAGAGATGGAGTAAAACTGTAAAGACACAGGCTAGGCAAGGATAGGTGTTCTGATTAAGGGACAAAGCATTAAGAAAGAACACAGCTTGTTAGACATGTCAATATCAAAGAGTGACTGGAATTACTTAGAATGGTTCAAGGTAATAAATCTTCAGCAAATGGAACGTAATTAAGAAAGGAGAAATTTAGGTCAAAACTCAGGGAAAGATTTCTAACGGTGAAGTAGAGAAGGTTATGGAATATTTGCCTAAAGGAAGAGACACAAGGCATATCCCTTGAGACTTTTAAAATTGCACTGGAAAAAGCAGTGAATATCTGGTACACAATAATTCAACACCAGGAAGGAGAAAGGCTAGATGATCTAACTGGGCTTTTTCATCTCTGCTTTCTGGGATTCTGTGGTAATTCCACTTGCTAGTTGTGGTTTCAAATACAAAAATACAATATCAACTGTAAGCTTGTCCTGTAGAATGCAAATGCTGTAGAATAATTTACCCCAGTACAGAATATGAATGTTCTTCAGAAATGAAAACAGATTCCATGTTTCAAGTTATTTTTATTTGAATATGTCTACATTGTGATGAGAAGAAAACACATTAAATATGTGAACAGTCATTGTGTTTGTACTTATAAGAAGCGATCAGACATGTTCAACCTGGATACTGACATTAAGATTCCCAAATTTTGAATGGAAATTGTACAGACACTGCTTAATTGAGGTAGATTCTGTAGGTACTGTTATAATGTTGCTCAGTGTGAGGAAGAGGATAGAATAAGATTCTGTGAACTTTCAAAGGCAGATGTACACCTTTCTTACTTTCTGCTCTTTTTTTGAGCTTACATTGAAGGAATAAAATAAGAAGAGGTGGTAGTTTTTAAAGAGTCCTCTGAAAATCTTACTCTTTTCACTTAAAATAACCACTACCTGGTCTTGATCTCAGGTTTGGAAAAAGCTGCAGTTATCTGCCCTTCTAAAATCCAAATGGACACATGCCGTTCTCCCACAGTTCTCTATCACAGTTGATCACAGATGAGTAGCAAGGATTGGGCCAGCAGTCCCTCTAAACTTCATGGAATGCGTGAATTACTTAAATGGTACCAAACGTGAATAAGAGTTGTAGGACTGGATGAAGACGTATTAACAAAAATCATACAGCAGTGCACAGTGTTATCATTTCAGTTTCTATGACTGTGCTTTTGAAGAGATCTCTCCATCTTGTTTCATCCTGTCTGGTTCATGCCATGGAGCATTTCAAAGCTGAACTACTTTCAAATTAAGCTAAACTGGAAGATGTGTTCCGGCCATTACTGGAGATTCGAATCCATTGCTGCAGACCAGTGTTAGTAAAAAGCAATGCATCCTGAAAGGCATAAGAGCATGGTCCTCAGCATTAGCTATATTTGCTGTACAGATCCATTCCCACTGCATAAGACTAATACTCACTAATGCAGCCTTTAACAGCCCCCTTCCCAAAAGCAATGGTCTGGCTAATAAGTCTGTTAATAGAGAACCTGAAGCAACACCATGCACACCAGAAGTGTGGCTCATGACAGACTCATTTTATATCTCCTTCCTAAATCGGGTTCTTTTTTAGCACTTGCAATAACTCAAGTCACAATCCTGTTAGAAGGGTTTACACCCAGCACACTGTAAACTCAGTGCACTGGGGAAAGGAACACAGACCCTGCCAGCCTTTTCACCCCTAGATCACCAGCGTTGGCCCATCTCCGAAAACACCGTTTCCACGCGGCACCGTGACTCGCACTGGTCCCCACTGGTGCTCCAGCCAGCTCCGCGCTCCATCCTGCCGCTGACCGCAGGGCCACGGCGGGACAGACGGCCGACCCGCTTCCCGGGGCCGAGCCCCGCGCTAAGAGCCGCCGCGCCGCAGCTAGCAGGCTGCGAACGGCGGCTGCGGGGCCAGCGCCGCTCTCCTCCCCGCTCCCCGGCCCCAGCCACCGCCAGCAGAGCATCCCGCGGCCCGCCGCCGCGGCAGCGGTCTGTGCTGCCGCCCCAAAGCCAGGCGCCCATCAAGCACATCGCGTGCCACCGGCCCAGCAGAAGGCCCCGCACGGTGCCCTGAGCCGCCTCCCCGACCGCACGGAGAAATCAAACTTGGGCGACGAGGCGCACGCCAAGTGCCATAACTAATCTGAGGAGCGGATCCTGCGGGACCGGAGCGGATCCTGCGGGACCGGGGCGCGCTCCGCACCAGCACCGAGTCTGCCCGCTCCAGGCAAGGACAATCGCTTCTTCGTCCCTTAGCAAACAGTGCCATCGGCCTACAGCCGCGGTGGGGTATTTAAGAGGAAGGTGCCTGTATTTCACATTCCAGCTGTGGCAATTTGCAAGTTTACGCTTGGACCGGTCAACTCCAATGCGCTGAGCTACAGCTACCGCCTCCTCGCTACACGCTCCGGGGCAAAACTCTCCTCCTAGAGCGAGCTTCCGAGATGTGCTGCTGCTGCGTTAAAGACAAGATCCCAGAACAAGATGCAGAGCACCGATGATGCCAGGAAATGTCTGTGTCACGGACTATATTTTCTTCATGGGGCAAGGCCAGGCCTGGGAACTCAAGTACCAGATCTGGACCATCAGCGCCTCAAGTTTCCTGCGGCTTCAGCCTGCCAGGGAGTCACAGCACTTGAAACTGTGGCCCGTGTAAGAGGGGAAAAATGTTCTTCCAGTTCCAGTCCCCATCAAACCTCTGCCCCCAGCCCCAGCAACCGAAGGTTTTTTGCCCTCCACTCCCAGATCCCTGCCCCGCTTCCCGGACCCTTAGCGACAGCGCGGGCTCCAAACAGCGCTCGCCCCCTTCACTCCCCACTCCCCATCCCCGCTTAGCGCTGCTCGCCGCCTCCCTGCATAGAGCTGCAGCTACCCCGGTGCCCTCGCCCTGCGCCCGCTTCCGGCACCGACCGCCAGCCGCCGCAGCAGCGGGAGGAGGAACAAGAGCGGGGCAGGCTCCTCCCGCGCGGCCGGCGGCGGCTGGCAGCGGCGGGGCAGGGCTGTGCCCGGGCCTGCGCGCAGGGCTCCCGCGAGGCGCTGGCCCGACCGCCTCCTCCCTCCGCGGCCGCCCTCGCACCGCCTCTCGCGCGCCGCGGCCTGCTGCAGGCCCGCCACCTAGGGGCCGGCGGCGGCACTGCGCCGAGCCCGCCGCGGGAAGAGGCCCGGCCCCGGGCCCTGGGGCTGGGGCGACGGGCGCACGGGCAGGGCGGCAGCGCGGGGCGACGGACAGAATGGAGCCCCCGGCCGGAGGACTGGGCCGGCAGCAAGGGCTGGAGAGAACGGCTCTCGCTGAGGCTGCTCCGGCAAGACGAAACATCATATACCAGGTGTCAGAAGAGGATTAGCTCTCATTTGACTGAAGCTTGATAAAAAATGCTTTCCAGAGAGCAACTGAAAACGATGAATAGAAAATCAGGTAAAATGCAACACCTGTTTATCACCTGCTAGATGCTGCAGATTGTCCTTTTTCTTTCAGTCACCCCAATGCAAGAAAACAGAAGTTAAGCACAGAGTGCTGCCAAAATGACCCTGACAGTCTCAGCACTCATCACGTGAAAGAAGACTTACAGGCTCCAGAAATCGAGGATGGGGGCTGCTTTGCACAGGCAGCAACATCTGCTGTCAAAACAAGTGGATACAGTTACACTGGACATGAGAGTAAATATCTGCCCAGTGGCGACTGAGGTCCTGGCACAATCTTTCATTCAACACAGCATAAACAAGAAGGACAATTTACATTTGAAGAATTTATATGTTAGTTACTTCATGGTGTTGGCTTGGGTAGCCTCTCAGTTTATGTTCCTGTTACCTCGATATATCCAGTCTAAAAAAGGTCAAGACAGCCCCATTCCAAAACAGCAAACCAATTATCTTTTGAGCGATCTCCACTAATGAAAAGGCACAATGCAAAACCAAGCTGGGCACACAGAGACCAGGCTGCAGCCTGAGTGGTAGAGTCACCTTTCTGCAGAAAAACAAGATTTCCAGCACAGGAAAAGCAATATGGATCAACAGTGGTATTCTATGGGGAAAAGACGAATTTATTTGGCGTGTAACGGAAAATTGCTTTGTGGGACAAGTGAAGTAATCCTTCTGCTTTATTCCACACTATTAGGGCATTGACCATGAGTGCAGCACCTTCTTTTTGGCACTATGTTTCAAGAATGATGTCAATAACTGGAGAGAGAAGCAGAGAGCAATGAGAGCAGTCAGAAGGTTAGAAATGACCTACAATGAAAGACTGGAAGAACTGCAGTTGTTTAGTCTCCAGATGGGAAGACCAAGGACAAGAATGGTCAGTTTTCAAAGAAAAGGAGTTATCTGTTCTCCATGTCCATCACAAACAAGAAGTAATAGATTTAAATTGAAGCAAATTTTTTAGTGATAAGCACAGTAAGAGGTTGACACATAATGCCCAGAGAGGTCGTGGTAGATGTGTCACTAGAGAACAAGTTAAACAAATGTATTTCAAGACTGACATGAACAGAGTAGAACTCTTACTGGAGATGAAGTTTACCACTGCCAGAGATCCCTTCTATGTTTCACTATTCTGAAGGAAAAAAAAATTGCTTCAAACACAATTAGGATTCAAAAAAGGAAGATACCATTTGCCTTTTTTTTCACTGGCTTACTGCATGAAGTGAGAAACTACAAGTACTTTTGTATCTCAGCTCCCCATCAATAAAACGGAGGTAGTAATACACAATTTATGAGGACACTGTGAGTCTGCGATGCATTAATGTGACATTGTGGATACTGGGAAAGGAGGTGGTACACAAATGTAAAATATTTCCACACTCTCCATTTCTTCTTCATACTTGCACCACTTTAAATACTCTAATCTGTTTTTTCCTTTCAGGACAAAGAGTTTGTACATTAAGTGCACTATGATGTCTACTAGTAGCAGAAGTACCTCTCTTCCTAAAGGCGAAAAACATCAGAGTTCATATAATTAATAGAACATTGAAGTTGAGAAATGCTTCTAGGTTAAAAACCCTACAAACTCTAACCCTTACATTTCATACTAATACAAGTTTCTCTTAACATCTAAATTTCACCAGATGAAATTTGTCATTCAGAATCAGTGATCCTTTCTGCTCACTTATGCATGTTGAAAGGTCTTCTAAAAAAACATTCCACCTCCCCAAAACAATTTATGAATTTCTACAGCCAACAGTAGCTGTGAATGTTTAGAAGACCTGTCCAACTAAAGCAGAGCCAAAGTACTTCTTCATTAATTCCTTCCAAAATGCAACAATGGTTACACTCACTAGAACTCAAAAAAAATCTTTGCTGTTTGTAAAGTTTATATTTAATGAAACACAATTCAGGTAAATATGGCATACTGCATAATCCAGAGAGGTATAACTGCAGTTCAGATCCGCTACAAAACATTGATCCCAAATCAAAACAATTTTTGAAAGCCTTATTCAGACTTTTCTTTCGTATTACAAACACTTCCTTTCTGCAGATTTCTGCAGCAATATCCAAAATAAAGCCTGCCTCTTCTCACCATGTCAATGTCCTGTTCTCCTCTTAGCGTGGCTGACCTTCCTCTCAGTAAAACCAATACAGACTCCTAGAGCCCAATCTCTCTGTGGTACCGGCATGGTGGTGGCTACAATGGTGTAGTGTCAGTTTCCAGGATGGAAACTGCACACGGGGAAAGCAAGAGGGACAGTGCTGGAGATGGAAATATGGCTGTGGTACACATCAGTGCAGGGCCTATCACTGGAAAGCCCTCCTCAGTCACTGAATCACTGAATCTTAAGGGTCGGAAGAGATCTCAAGAGATCATCTAGTCCAACCCCCCTGCCAGAGCAGGACCACCTAGAGTAGGTCACACAGGAACTCATCCAGGTGGGTTAATCCTCACTCCTGTTTGCACCATAAGACGACATTTTCAAGTCCACTTCTGACAAACATTTTACCTTGAGCATGTGTTTAGAGGTATCACTTACTAAAGTGACTGGGATTTTTTGTACACACCTTGTTCCTCACGTATGCACCTACATTTAAATATTTAAGAACACTATCCTGGAAAAGTAATTTGAAAAAATTATTTCCTTGAAATAGTTGATGGGAGACAAACATATTATAAACATTTATAAATATCTAAAGGGTGGGTGTCAGGAGTTTGGGGCATCCCTTTTTTCTATAGTAGCTAGCAACAGGACAAGGGGTAATGGAATGAAGCTGGAACACAAAAAATTCCACTTAAATATAAGAAAAAACTATTTCACTGTGAGGGTGAGGGAGCCCTGGCACAGGCTGCCCAGAGGGGTTGTGGAGTCTCCTTCCTTGGAGGTCTTCAAGACCCACCTGGACATGTTCCTATGCGACCTGATCTAGGTGAACCTGCTTCTGCAGGGGGGTTGGACTCGATAATCTCTAAAGGTACCTTCCAATCCCTAGTATTCTATGATATTATTAATGGGGCTGCTCGATATTTAATACTAAACAGTATTTTCAATCTTTATTTTCTGCAACTCTCTAAGATTTCACGTGGTAGCACTATGATTGCCATCTCTCCTCTATACCTGGGGAAACACTTCAACCTTCTTAAAAACCTTTAGGGAGAAAAATTGTGAGAGCTTGTTCTCCTTGACTGCTGTCAATTTACTGTTCAATAATAATCTTTTGATGTGCAAAGACATATGCATCAACAGTTCTTCACTGGTCACAATCAGACATAGTGAGACTTTCTGGCTAGTTGACACTAATGACAATTCAACGACAAAGCAAATTTTTAAGTATGACAAAAACTTGTGAGTTGTACCCAGTCGAGGTCCTCAACTTACAGACATTACAGAAATCTTTGAATCGTCTGCAGAGAGGTCAGGAGTAAGGCAAGAATGATTGCAGTTTTGAAAAAAGTCCTTGGTCTGGGGGTAGAGTCAGTCTGAAAACTGGAGTAGGGAAGGAAACAGACAAAAACTATCCTCGACAAGCAGTATAGGAGTACAAATGAAAGAGAAACATTAAAGATGAGAAAGAAACTGATTCATTATGGCAATTTCAGTAGACGAAGAAACAGTGGCCCTGCAAACCAGAGGGCATGATGAGATACTAGTATATACATGAGAGCTAGTTTGATGTACTAGGACCAAGAACTGACAGAAGAGGAGGGTGGAACCAAAGTTGTACATCATGTCTACAGAAAGGAGATGGCATCCAAGAACCGTAGTTATCAGGAAGTGGGCAAAAGGTGTGCATAGAATCAGTCACTGCAAAAAAGGCCAGAGAAGTGAGAAGACAGGAAGATGGGAACTAGTACTGATCAGGCAAGGACTGGAAAAGGGTGCCTGGAGGGCATGGAATGAGGGCAGAGAAGAAAAGAAGGGATTGGAGAAGGACACATTGGGGAAGACAAGTTATAAAGGGTCACAGCTGTCCTTTTAACAGAAGCTATCCTTGCAAAGCCTGGAGCAGCTCCTGTCATGCCTGAGTCCCAACTGCCTGTGGAACCCACTGCTAAAGTCCTATTGCAGTGTATGAGGAAAATATGCATCATAACAAATTCTAGTCTTTGCAAGAGCTCTAAAGTTACAAAAGTGCAGATGGCATGTATAGGTGCCAGTATGTCACTGACAAATGCAGAAAAGCATCTCCCAAAGACAACAGGAAGTTTTGCCGAACTAAATACTCAAATATTAGCGAGTGCTAGAACCATTCAGCCTGCTTGTGGATGTGTTATGACACTAATTATATGACCACGTGCTAATTATTCCACAATGACCTTACTTAAATAGAGCAGCCCTGATGTTGAACAGGTTGTACAGCACAAAAAGCTACTCTCCATTAAAACTGAGAAAGTGTGGGCTGGATGATCAGGTAGTGAGGTGGATTGTTAACTGGTTGAAAGAAAGTAAGCAGAGAGTTGTGATCAATGGGGCAGGGTCTAGCTGGATACCTGTATCTAGTGGTGTCCCTCAGGGGTCAGTGCTGGGACTGGTACTGTTCAATATATTCATTAATGACCTTGATGAGGGAACAGAGGGCACTGTCAGCAAGTTTGCTGATGACACTAAACTGGGGGGAGTTGCTGACACACCAGAAGGCTGTGCTGCCATTCAACGAGACCTGGACAGGCTGGAGAGTTGGGCAGGGAGAAATGTAATGAAATTCAACAAGGGCAAGTGTAGAGTCTTGCATCTGGGAAAGAAGAACCCCATGTACCAGTAAGGGCTGGGGAATGAACTGTTAGAGAGTAGCGTAGGGCAAAGGGACTTGGGGGTCTTGGTGGACAGCAGTATGACCATGAGCCAGCAATGTGCCCTTGTGGCCAAGAAGGCCAATGGCATCCTGGGGTGGATGTGGTTGGTAGGTCAAGAGAGGTTCTCCTTCCCCTCTACTCTGCCCTTGGGAGACCACATCTGAAATATTGTGTCCAGTTCAGGGCTCCTCAGTTCAAGAAGGACAAGGAGCTGCTGGAAAGAGTTCAGAGCAAGGCCACAAAGATGATGAAGGGAGAGGAACATCTCTCTTAAGATGAAAGGGGCAATGGGTACAAGCTAGAACGTAAGAGGTTCCAAAGAAACACAAGGAAGAATTTCTTCACTGTGAGGTTAATGGAGCACTGGAACAGGCTGCCCAGGTGTGTTGTGGAGTCTCCTTCTCTGGAGACATTCAAAACCCACCTGGACAATTTCCTGTGTGACCTACTCTAGGAGGTCCTGTTTTGGCAGGGGAGTTGGGCTAGATGATATTTTGAGGTCCCTTCCAATCCTTAAAGATTCTGTCATTTATTGCTGGAAATGCATAATAGTAAGTGAAGCAGAGATTTTCAGGAAGAGAAAGGAATATGTCATAGTTAAGACATCTGAAGAATACTATGGTAAAATTTATGCTACATTTAATCCTGCCCCAATCCCACATAATTCTAGATCCAGTTGCCTTTGATGAATTTTGCAGACACATTCCATAGTCACAGTTTTGGTGCAGCCAGTGAGACTTGTGCACTGAACTTACAAGTGTTATATATGTGCTCCAAAAATTCATCTCTTACGTGCATCAAATCAGATGCTTGTAATTAATTGTTACTTCTAATATCTTTGCATCTGATTTTGTCCTCCTTTTGTTCACACATGGGAACCCTGCACAGCAACCATGCCTGACAAGCAACCTAACATTTTATAATAGCAACTCCTACGCTTATGAAACACTCAGGCATGTTATGGATCCACATCTGTAAGGAAGGCCTCAGGACACACATTGAATACATAAACTAGTAAAACATTTGGAAAAAAAATCCCCAAATGACCACCTCAATAAGTCTTTATAGCAAAAGGCACATGTGGCTGTATGACAAATAAGCACCTCCATAACCTTGATGTATAGGTTAAATGCCATGGAAATGTATCACAGGGTTCAGTGCTATACTGGACTAATCCTCTGGGGAGGCTGGGCACATGTTTAAGTCATGCTATATCAAAACTGGACTATCACTGTCAGTGTCACCAGTACCTTCCAGGTTACAGGCTTGTATTTTGATGCAGAGACTTATTTCCATTTAACATCATCCACACTAGACACTGAGACAGACAAATAGGAAAAAACCCATCCCAAAGCGACAGAATACAATGATATTCAAATTGTATGCCACAATGGAAAATACAATACAGAAAAAATGAAATAGGTTAAAAGTAAGGTGTTGTTTATGACACTTCTTAATTTTGAACACTTCACTTTGCAGACATAATAGCACTATTCCAAAATATATGCATGTGTATATACATATGCTGTATGCGGGTAGAGTATGGACAGATATATCCATAAAATTACTCTTATAAATGAGTGTCAATAGAAACAGTATGCTCAATTTAATGATTGTAAAGAATATTTTAAAACAAGAAATTAATTTGTCAGTGTCCTTACATCTTTATATTTTAACATCTAAATGTTTTGATTTATTAATGCTAACTATTTACTAAATACTCATCATTCTCAAAGCTGGAAAAATATTCCAAAGCACCTGATTGTTTTATTTGTCAGCTACACATATTAGGGCAACACCATCCTCCTTAAAATGGGTTCTTAATCCTCATTAAGTTGAAGAGCTGTCAGTAAATATCATGTGAAAGACAAGGCTATTGATATTAGAATATGTAACACAGGTTCAAATTCTATTGTCCCAACCTTAGTCACAAGAGAAGATATTCTGTCCAATTAGTGAAAGATGAAGATGTCTGGAAGCACAAGGATGTAACAATACAAGCACATTTTAAAACAGGGTCCCAGATTCTAAGTGAGACTGTGGGATTTCAGCCAAGCTACACGTGTATCAATCCTGATTTAACTGAATTCCTCTTTTAGAAACGCTATCACATACAATGCCACAAATGTTCAGATCCAATGAAGTTAAACAGAACTGATAGAAACTTCAGGATACCTAATGGAATAACAGAAGCCGTTGTTCTAGTAGATCAAGATATCATAATTTAAGAATCCAGTCACTTTTATGTGAATGCTAACCTTCCTCTCATATTTCCTGAAGAATACAGCGTGATAATGCAAAACAAATTGTGTGTAGTTTCACGCCAGACTTCAAGATTAGCTGTGATGCAGAACAGACAAACTTTGGAAGCAGGATTAGACAAACTGCTCGAGTCCAGATTATTTACGAAGGCTACTGGGGTTGCTTAAAACAGTAAACAATTCTGCAATAGTAGAACTACACATGTACAGTGTCAAGTCAATGCTAGAATTAGATAGAAAGGTGAAAAAAAAATCTCTCTCTTATGATAAACAGAAAAATCCATCCAGAATTAGTAAATTATGATTAATTTCCACAAAAGAAAGAAAGGTAAATAACTCTGGCTAGAAAGCATATTTAAAAAAATAGAAAAACCAGCTCGCTCACTTCTGTGGAAGCTCCAATGTAAATACAATGGCTGTAATCCCTACTGCCCATCCCAAGACAAATTACTGGCTTTAAATGAGACAAGGAAGTTTTCAGGATGCATGATTCTATAATGTCTGTGCAAAACCAGAAATGAAAATTATAGTTCCTTTTTAATAAATCAAGGCTATTGCCTACATCATGTAGTAGCACAGCCTGATGGGAACATACTTATCAAATGAAAGATTTAGCTCTAAGAATCTGACAGCTACCTTGTATGCATTTCAGAGCAGTTTGACTTTGTAGTAGCTATTCTTTTGTTTATACCTTAAAACAGCTGGGTTTTTAAAGTCATTTGCTGTCGAGTCTTTCTTACTGAGATCCAGGAAGAATCTTGCACAGTCTTTCTTCTCTCTCTCCCTGGCCAGCGCAGAGCACAAGTTCTGGTCAATTCTATAGACTGAAAACATCCATTAGTGTTTGGAGTATATTAAAACACAGTCTCAGTGCCCAACTGATGTAATTTCAGCCAAGAGGAAGTCAGTTTGTAAACTCAGAGCAATTCACAATTTTCACAAAAATCCCAGCAAGTGAGGAATCATTGCATTCATGTTCCAACCAACACAAATGTAAATGTACCCCTAATGTAAGATTACAATGGAAGAAGACTGTGTTTTATGTAGAAGTACTGTGGACTAAGTTCTGAGGAAGAAATAGAAAATAAGATAGAGAACAGACGAACAAAAGGAAAAAGGGGCTTAATCTGTTGAAGGACATGTTTCAAGATTAGGTGAGGTAGTTCGTAACGAAACCCTGAAAGGAAGTAAATGTACAGTAACTAACAACTAGAAACTAACTTTCCCAAAGAACACCAGTTGTTTTGTGTAAGAGGTGTATTACAAAAACTGTAGGACAAATTCAGTTTTAACTTAAAACAGCATATAGTCATATACACATGCAGCTTCTCTGCAAATTTGTCTCTTCAGTATTCTCCAGGTAATTTTCTACAAGAGAAGTCAGGTCATAAAATTTCTGCTGCTTCTAGCTGCTGAACATTTTGAGCACAGAATATTCTTCTCTTAGTAATTAAAAAAAATTGTATGAATCCCATTGTTGTGGAATCTACATTTCAGTTTGAATTTTAGATTAAGTTAAAGACAGTATATCATTCTAAGTTAAAGAACAGCATGACACTACTCCACTACTCCAGACATTTCAAGCCCTACTACTGCAGGTAAGGTTTGGTGCTCTGAAGCAGATGGCATGAGCTCCAAGAATGAATGCTTTTGAACTGGGAGACACATACCAGTTTTTTTATTGAATTAACTTAATTTGCTTGCTTGTCTACAAACAGCAATGTGTTGTCACAGCTCAGGGCTCCAAACTGTTGACGCTGAAAAACAGAGGGGATACCACATTATTTAATCTGTAGAATCTGTAATGTAAGTAGTTCAGAGGATGGACCACATAGACTTCAATTGCCTGTAGTATGATATATCCAAAACAGGAGTCACTTCTAATCATAGTACTGTTCCTAGTAAATGTCTGAAGTTACTTTCCTGATAGGCGCAGAAGGACTCTCTCTTCAGAAAGGAAGTGTGTGGCCATAGGTAGCTCTGGAGGCAAAAAGGAGTGGGGAAGATGCTAGGAAGATAACAACAGTGTAATCTTTCAGACAAGAATAAAGTATCTTTTTGTGGAAAAAATCCTTGTTAAGTAGCTGTAATCCACTCTGTATGACAATCAAATTGAAGCAATGACGATTCCTCCTACAAGATGAAGCTAGATTTAGGTAAATGACTTTATGGGTGTGTAGTTAGGTAGAACAGTAACAAAGGCCACAAGAACTGCCACTAAAATAATTTCTATCTACTCAATCATAACCCAAATGTTTTCTTCCTTTAAATATTTGCAGTCTTGAAAGAAATGTGAAAAAGATGGAAGTGGAATAATTGACAACTAGAAACTCGCTTTTCGTATACACATATTCTTGAAGGGTAATAAAACTGTAAAATATATATCTGTATTTTAGCACAATAAATTCTTTAAAGATAACATATGAGAAATTTATCAGTATGTTCTTGAAGGGAGATGTCCCATCTGGTTTTAACTTTGTATCTTGATCAAGGAGTTAAGTGGCTGGAATATGGACAGCGCACTGAAAATTCTTCATTATAGAATAAATTGTTAGGGTTTCAGTTATTTCTCAAGAGTGAAATGCCTGGAGAGCCCCCCTTTTCACCCAGGAATTTTACAGATTGTCATCAAAGTAAACTGATGTATAGACAGAAAAGAAGAAAGAAGGAAAAGACAAACTTTATTGCTAGTTCTTTGTTGTGGTTTTGCCCAGCCAGCAATGAAGCACCATGACAGTCTCCTGCTCATCCAACCCCACCCTCATTAGGACGGCAGAGGTCCCAGCAAAATCAGAGGAAAAAGATAATCAAGGTTGTTGTGGACTGAGACAAGGTCAGGGAGGGCTCACTGCCAATTACGGTTCTGGGCAAAACAGACTCTAGTATTCAGAGAGGAAAGTAGGAAAGTTTATTCTGCTACCTACTAGAAATAGAACAGACAGAAAGCAAAAAGGGAGTAGGATGGTTGAGTAAAATACAACCAGCCCTTCAAGGTCTCCCTCCCCCATCCCTCCTTTCTTCCAAGGTCCAGCTCACTGCTCCCAGTATCTCTACCTCCTTCCCCCTCAACGGCTCAGGGGGGCAGGGAGTGGGGGATGTGGCCAGTTTCTCACAAATGGTCTCTGCTGCTTCTCTTTTCTCAGAGGAGGATGACTCCTCATATTCTTCCCCTGCTCAAATATGGGGTCCCTCCCTCGAGACACAGTCCTTACCAAACTTCTCTGGTGTGGGTTCTTCCCAGCACCTATGGCTTCTGTCAATACAGGGTCCCTCACACAGGACATGGCCTCTTCTGGGCATAATTTTAATGAAATTCTTTGGTGTGGGTTCTTCCCCACAGCTACAGCTCCTGTGCATATGGGGTCCCTCACATGGGACACCACCACCACTAGCCGGAAAAGAAGAAGGGATAGAAGAAGGAACAGGAATAACCTTCCTCTTCCATCTTCTTTTAAAAAAACGATTATGGAGGCACCTAATTGGCTCAACTCCAGAAGTGGGTCTGGCCCGGAGCTGCAGAGAGTTTCAAGCAACTTGTTTCAGGAGCTATCTTTCCAGTCCCTTCCTCATTACCAGAAATGGCTTCATGTCAAACCATGACAATGTTTTAGCAATTCTGGGATATATCCTGAAAATATTCACTCTCCAAGCTTATACCAGGATGCACTTGTTAAGTGATGGTATTAGGAAAACCAATTCAAGATTACTGTAAACTCAGAAAAATTAACCAGAGCAAGCTGGTTATGATTAAGCACATTGCTGCCCCTTTGCCCTGGGCCAAACTGCAATACACTGCCATGTTCATAAACATGGCAAGAGCAACATGATGACTCAGGTTGAATATTTGTTTCACAAGATGGATTTCTTGGCTATAAACATACACACACACACACACACACACACATACATATATATATAAAAAATTTGGATTCTCTGAATGTACTAGGAACAAAAGGCAGTTGTTCAGAAATCCTAGCCTGCCTTTTAATCAATCCTGTGCTCTAATGAGCTGTCTCTCTTGTCTCTCAAATAACCCACACTTCATTGGTTTTCTCACTTTCTGCTTCTGAAATACAGTCACTCGCATCTCGAGTTCAATGCCTTAGACCCTACATTAGCAATCAGCAACATGGAAATCTCTCACATCCTGTGTTGGCTTTTCCACAGCTCTTCACCATGAAGACCATGCTACCATAGGTAACAGCTTCTAGTGTTTCACTTCTCTTACAGCTAAAACGAACTCATTCCATAAGGCCCAAGCAAAACATGGGTTTGCATGCCCAATAATTTCATCTATGACTGGCCAAGATATCAGTCTTGCTCCTCAGCTGGGTCCCAAAAGTCAGCTCTGAGTGTGACTTAGCCCAATAACCAAAAAATTAAGGAATTCAACAACTGATTTAAAGAACAATTCACTGAAATTTTATCAGAACAATTTCATGACACAAATCCAAATTTTCATCTTGTCCCAGTCACTTTAGAGTTGTTTTTTTTTCTTTCCCAATTTTCTCTTAGCAGATCAGGAGAGGGTGGTTCTAGTTCATCCTTGATGTGGAACAGCTGGACTACAATTAAACAAGTTTGTTCTAATTCTTTACTAGAAACTAAAATTGCAAATTATCTATTAGTCTAGTATCACAGAAGCTTTTAATTGCACTAGAGACTAATTCTGGTCTCCATGTTCCTCTTTCCAGGGGACTAGGATATTTTCATTTCTTAAGAGCAAGGAGTACAAATGGCAACCATACTTTATGAGCAGCCACATTTTTCACCAAACAGCTACTTCTCTGCTCTCCTGCATGGAAAGATAACAAACCAATAGCAACATTGTCAACAGACACCAAGAGTATTATTTTGCCTATTCCTAGACTTAAGCACAGCAGCATCACAACACTATTTTTTCCAGTCACATGATGGCTCCTAAATGGTCACATTTAGAGCTCCTAAATCCAAAGTTCCTATCACAGTGATCCACTTCATCTCATGTCTACAAACTTATTTTCACACTGATACTGGTTGAAAAATTCTGTAGGTCTATTCACTGCTGTAAATTTCAGATAGTGCAAGTAATTTCTCCATGGAGACTTTAGATCACTCCTGCAGCAAGCTAGCCACATCATTTGTGTGCTGTGTCAGCTGGTAACTTCTAAAAGTGGAGTCCAACATCAAAAGGACTTTGAAACACACATGAGCTGAAAGAGCCACAAACTCCCTTTTCAGTTCTGAAAAAAAGTTAAATCATGCTGTTGACTCCTGGAAGGGTTTTCTTTTTTCATCCAGCTCATGCAGCAGTTTTGAACTACGGGTAAGCTTGCAGATAAACCTTCTGTAATGGGACTGGGGCCCTTTAAAAATCCGTAGACCTGTGAATTTTGGGGGAATTAGACTGTTCTGCAGAATTTCCACTCTCCTGATGCCCCTTCCTCTAAGCAAGTTCTTGTTTCACTGGTTATGCCTAAGGTAGTTTCTGTCTTTACAGGACAACTGCAATTTCTTTTGCTTTAATTATAGATTGCCAGCCTTTGGGTAACTCTCACTGAGAGTATTGATTCCTCTTCAGAGCTGTGGTAAGCACCAAAACATCTTCTAGGTGTAAAAAGACTCTTACTGAGCCTCTCTGAAACTCTGAAGCATGTCCCAAGAAAAAAAAGCCAAACCCTATTCATACTGCCACAGGCCATATCCTGCTGTGAAAGAATCAATTTCCTCATCTTTTAAAATGATTTGATTTTCAAATAGTCCACAGAGAATCTAAGGCTGATTATTTTTCCCAAGTATTTGCAAGACTCAAGAAAAGGCCAACAGTGCAGTTAGATTATTCTGACAGGTTTCCCCAGTGATCTCAAAAGCTTCTGCCCTCTTTGAAACTGCTAAGTTAGACAGCCCCTACTCCACACACCCATTTGGTGCAGGACCAGTACAATTGCATTTGTGTCTCTGTTATTTTGGGGAAAACCATTGATTCCTAAGCAGGTCTCAGACCACTCTATTCCACCTTATTTGAACACAGATTGTCTCCCAATGAGCATTTTTCCATCAACTGGTACTACTAATTCTGCTAGTTCACACTTAGTCAAGTCATTCATCACAGTTATTTCTTGCAGGGCAGGAATATTCAGCAACTGAACATGACCACATGGTTGTTCAGACACACATAAACTTCAGCAGGTACAATCCTTTCAGGATTTTTCTTTTAAAATGAATCTTTATGAAGTTAGTGTAACTTCTGAGCTTTGAGCTTTTACCCATCAGATCAGGTAAAAGCCTCTCACAGTAGCAATCAAAACATCTGCATGTTTTGTAGACACATGGGCAGCCTTGTGTATTTAAGAATTCTCTTTTCTTGCTCCATCCTCCAATTACCAACATTTTTTTCTGTTTAACTGCATTTTTTTTACATTACTTCAATTTCTCATTTTAAAGAAAATATTTCCCTATCTGCATGATTTTTGGAAATGCTGAGAGATCACAACTTGCTTCCATCTTTCCCCACGACTGAATTTATAGTGGCTGTGCCAGTGTAATTCCACCTCCCAGGGCAGCAGCTCCTGTCTCAGTTGTTTCCAGTCTATGGTGAACTTGCCAGCCCTTGCTCAGCAAAGGATACTCCCACTCCTCTAAGTATGAGAAGATAAGCACTGAAGGAGATAGACTGGGTTTGGGCCTGATCCTAGGAGACACAAAGCTGATCTTACAAACGCGTAGAGCCAAGGACACCCTCTGCACTTTGCTAATTTGGATCCAGAGTAGTGAAACATTTCATTCCAAGTGCATTTTCATACAGAGATATGTGCTGCATCCCTCAGCCTTCTTAGAGATTTCTCTAATACTGTGTTTTGGCTCCTATGTTCTTAAATACACTTTCCCTTAATTTCTGTATAAAGATGTTGAGAATCCCTTTTCTGGCTTTAGAGGTGGCATTAAACATTTTTTTTCAATTTAAAGAAGTACACCGTTCAGTAAATTTAGCTCTTCAAATTCCAAAATTACAAGGATAAGTGAAGTTACATCATGTGAATTATGAAGTGATAATGTCTTTAGTTCTGCCCCAATCAGAAGTGTAACTGTTTAAGGCTTGTAATAATCATGTTGAAACATATTCAGATTATAATTACTTTTCTTCTGATAATGATAGCCCGTCTGATTGGATGATTACCTATTTGACTTTGATAAGTCTCTAAGGTCACAGAAGATAATTACAGACATCTGTTTTCTAAGAAAAATAAACTCTTTGTAAATAATATTTAAAGTGACATCTGCAAATAACTGTTTTAGAAGCATGCTGCTCATGAAAGGCACAGGCAAGCAAATAACAAAAGCAAATTGTAAAGTTAGCAAGGTATCACAAATTTATAAATGTGAAAGTTTTCTTGTTACTTACATAAATAATAAATAACTTCAGTCAGATCAGAATGCATTTGAGTAGACGTTAAGAATAAAAACAAATGAAAATAATGCATTTTCCGTACATGTTTAAACTACTCACAGACATAATTAGTTTAAAAAACAAAATATTTCACAAAAAAACCCAGTCATTACTTCAAAGAAGAGGAATGTTATTCAGAGAAAATAAGTCAAAGCATTTCAGTGTGTTTAAAGTATTTCCTAGCATACAGTGATCAGGATGAACTCATTTCTTTGATCTCAGCTGTCATGCTCTCCAGTGGCCAAAAGTGCACCACTCAACAGTTAGTACCAAGGCAATGGACTACTGAAGCATTACTAATTGGTAAACAAATCTAGAGCAAAAGACTTTTGTCTCCAGAAGAACAGGAAGCAGGAAAAGAGCCACAAGATCTAAGACAAGTTATTCCATAATGCAAATGTTCTTCACTCAGATGCTTTTGCTTTGCCTCATACACTCTGCAGCAGATTTCTCTTTGGCAAGTGAGCACAAAAAAGCTGTCAAACCAAAATTCTCTGTTCAAGCTAACAATAACTTCTTCATTCCCAATCTTCACCCATTTTGTCTGTATCAACAAAATACTGTAGTTTACACAGCTTTTCTCTCCAGCAGGCGCTCGAAACAGACACTTTAACAGAAATTTCTGCACCACTTTCCTTGCTCATCTGCCTCTACAGAATGCACATTTTCATTTTCTTTACTTTTTTAAAAAAAAATGTAAACAATTATACTTCAGAACTTTCTGGATGCTCCCCAGTGATGAAAACCTAATTTATGTAGTTTAACAAAAAAACAGAAGTCATCATAATCTCCTGAAGCCAACAGCTGACAAGAGATGCATTCCCCTCCCATTCTTTGAATACCAAGCCGTAATAAGATCAGCTTCAAAATAATTACTTTAAATATTGTGTTAGATTGGTACACATAATCACCCATTTGTGTTCATGTTTAACCTTTCCAGTTGTGTAAAAACTTCACCTTGAGGTAAAATTTCTGTATTCTTCTGCTTAGAATATGACATAGTGGAAAACATGGGAGTTGGGATTTTTTTCTACATTTATTGAAAATCTGAAGATCTGAAAATTCTGACAGTCACACATTAAAGGATAGATCCTTTTCAGGTAAAGTCTGATTGTCAGTATTGTGTTACAGCCCTCAAAATTATAACAGACACCTGTTTTTTAAAACAAAGCCTTTTATCTACTGTCAAGGAAATGAAATGCTGAAGAAAAGTGTGCAAAAATTTAGATATTCTACTGAAAATTTGAAGATTTTTTTTTAAACAAATGCAATTGAGTATTTTATAAGTACCAAAACAGGAAAAGCAACCAAACATTAAATGAGAACAGAGATGAGTAATAGGATAGATTAACCTCAGCTAAAATGAGTATTGTACAAATATACAAGCAGTTCTCCAGAGAAGAACTAACAGTCTAAACAGATGAGACAGATGATAGAAGATATTGCAAAAATAGAGAAAAGAGCACAAACCACATTCACGACTGCACAAACTTACACTATAGGTTTATCAGTGATACAATTTGAAACTTTGTATTCTGATTTCTTAGTCTGTCAATCTCTAGGATTCCTCTCTTCCTGTTTCCACAGGAACCTTTTCTACCATAACTCTAATACAGCAAGTTAACATCAGTAATGCAGTCAGCCCTAAACTAACACTACAGTTTACACCAGCAGAAGTACTGCTTTTAAAACAGATACCAAACATCTTTGCATGGAGCAGTACTTCTCATTCTACCTGCCCATTTTCTGATCTCACCAAATTTGATCTACCTAGACCATGACTTTGAGGTGGGTTTAAAAGAGCAGCCAAGGGGCTGGCAGACCACAGACTGAGGGGAAAAAAATCTGACAGGGTGGAGATGGGGAGAAGCAGAAACTACTCTTCTCATTTGATACTGAATCGCAATCAGACTAAAAAACAACTGCTTGTGCTTTGAACAGCTTGACAGCAAAGGAAATAATGCTGAGGCTTCATGGTGTATTCTGTATTTTCTGGCATAACTAGTGCCCCTAAGTCAAGTGATATACAATTGAAAGGAAAGAGGAGAAGAACTGATTCCTCTGGGAATTCACCAGCACTGTCAGTCTGTCCTACAATCAGTACTGGAGAAAACAAAACAGTACAATAACTGATGTATCTCTTTATTTTTTTTAATCAATACTGACCACTTAAAAAAATAAAAAATTCAATGGGTTAAATGTCATTCAGTACAAGAGATTGTTCATCTCTGGAAACAGACTTTGAGCTGGCCTGTCTGAGAGAAGAAAGGAGTTATTTTGTGAGCAAACTGTATTTCTTGAGCATAGACCAGACAATGGAAGGGAAACTCCTGAACCTGCTTTGACACTTCTTGACAAAAGAAACAAATACTATAGACATGAGAAAGAATAAGTAAGTTCAAAGTGCATTTTCAAAAGTATTCAACATTGGTCCAACCTATGTTTTGACACACAGACCTTACTATACAGTTAGTAACAACAATCACAGTTCTGTACTTTTTATATATATATATCTTTCCATAGGCAAATAATTATGCTGCAGCAATATACACCATGTATTTTAACTGGCAATAAAAAAACACCTGTACTTACAACATATGTGTGGAAAAGGGTTTGAATTTTTTTAGGCAAAAAAGGAACAGTCCTCTGATAATTAATAACAAATGACAAATCCTTCTTCCTGAGGTAGATGCCTGTTGCAGTAACTTCACAAAAGAGGAAGCTGTAGTTCAAGTGTATTTGTAATCACTATTCCTACTGAAAGTTTTATTGAAATGAGACCCAGGTATGAAGTGATCCCAAGATAATATAAGAGTTAAATATTATTCAAGTCTCCCAAGTAATGTTGGAACTATGGGTGTAATTAATGTGCAATGCATTACATTAACCAAACATCTTTTATTTCACCTGATGAATGTTTATTTTTTTTTCTTTCATAAGCTACCTAGGCAAAGTACAGGGTCCTGAGATGCTTCAAGGTAATTCAGAACAGCACATTTTTCTGCTGCAACACAATTGACAGAAAAAGAAATGTAATTTCTCTAATGATTGCAGAAGACCTCATCTGCCTCCTTGGATTGTGAAATCTTAACCAGATAGTGTCAACAGAAAAGAAGTATCATGTCATCTATAACCTTGCATGGCAGGTTAGATGATTTTTGAGCATCCTAAAGAGAGAAAAAAATATTCCAATTTTCTAAAACTTTATAAAATTTATAAAGCAGGACACCACACTGTTGCAACATCTATGAATTTTGAAAACCAGGAAGAGTTCTGCAGAGTGACTGAGTAGGCCATCCATGGCTGAGTCTTTCCTCACTTTAAACCAACATGGGTTATGGCTTTCCCCTGACTGGCATGAAGAACAGAAAAATTAATGTGATGCAAAAGGCTGTTTGTCCCTAAAGCTATGAGAACAAGGGAATGAAATACCATTGTTTTACTCCATTTAGTGGGCCTGAATGACTCCCATCTATCTCCTTTGAAAATAATCCATCTTCATTTGGGAAGCAGTGTGTATATACAGGATTTCTCATGAAAACTAACTCTGCTGTGCTGCCTTTAAGACCTGAACTCTTTAATTCCCCAAGAAAATTTGTTTTAGCAATAGATGCTAGAAATTATAATATACAGATAAATTAAATATGTCCTGGGAAAATTAGAAACTTCCTATAAATGACACAGGCCAAGTAGTCTCAGTGATAGGTCCCGTTGCCAACCTGTTTTCTGGAAAAAACAACTGTAAGATGCCAGACACGATATCAGCATGCCATGGAAGTTAGACAGTGGGTATCCTACTGTTAGGAAAACATTGTAGCTGAAAGAATTTGCTGAAATGAGTGACCCCCACAACTAACTCAGAGCAGAACAGAACTGACATCAACTAGCTCCTTCATATCTCACCATGCAGCGCTCTCTATATTCCTTCCTTCTCCTTACATTCCCTAGTGCTCTTGAGGAACAGGAGCCACACATTTACTCAGAACTGTAAGTCTTGCTTCCTTGTGTAACAAGTCTGCTGTTTTGGGGTTTTTTTGTTGGGTTTTTTTTTTAAGTAGCTAAGTCACTCTACTCAACAGTTTCCCAGGTGTCAGCATTATTCTCTTGTATTTCTAGCCTCATTACATGCAACTGCAGCTTTGGTGAATTAAGGACTTATTCTCAGCACCTAACCAAGTAAAAAGAGTAGTGATCAAAACATCATTTTGTTTGATGCAGCCAGCATCCACCCCTCACATTAACTTTCAATAAGATTTCATGGGGAAGTACTCCAAGAAAGTTCTCAAGCTAGCTTTCACATGAACATTTTGTTACATAGAAAAGACTGTTTGGAGAACAGATGAGAAAGATTCCTAGTAACAGAACATGCTAATGACTCAGCAAGTATTTAATTTTTTTATCTGTGAAGTGTAATACCAAGACAGAATTATTCACTTTTTTAACCACAGAAATTAATTTACAACAAAGCTTTATTCCAGGGATTGAACAGATCCCTGAAGAAGTCTAAAAAGAACAGATGAGAAGATGAAAAGGTCTAAATATAACCTGTAGATTTTCCAGAGAGTAGCAAAACCTGTGGTTACTTGTTTGCCAGGTTCCATCTGTATGCTTAATTCCAACAAACTGGTTCATTTGTACACGAACTGGGAGAAAACTATGAACTTGTTGCTGCAGCCAATGGTATCTTTCAGTAAATAATTAAAGACCTGTAAGTTTCTCTAAAGTAAGGAAGGAGAGGAAGGAGAATCAAGTCAAACTTGAGTAGTAAGTGGTTACTGTCAGTGCAACACAAGGCTGGTGGAAATCCATAAATCAGTAAACAGGGCTTGGTTAATAATATAAGCTCAGTCAGATGCTCTGCTGGTGTTTGAGACTAGTATATTTATTGAGTCCTACAGGCCCTTATGTTTCAATTTAGCTTATAAGAATCATCTCCTGGTTAGGGCAGACACACAATACTTACGCAAGGTTATAGTACCAAGGCTGCTGATTTGAGAAACACTGAAGAGGAAGACCAGCTTTGACCTTATAACTAGATTTATGCAGACAGACTCTGGCTGCAGTATGCTTCCAGATGAAAGCAGTGCTTTGAAAAACCTTGGTCAAGTTTCCTGTAACATTCATCTGTCTTTTTACTCTTTCTCCCACTTCACCTGAAATGAACAGCTGGATAACTGTTTTAATAACCACCTGCTTGAGACAGATGACCTGTACTTTCCATTAGAAGTTAATTTGTTCAGCACAAACAGACTACCTGTGTATCTTGCACATTCTTGATGTACAATGTATCTAAGTCACGATTTTTCTTACCCATTCACACAGCTGAAACTCTGATTCTCATCTTGGTTACCACAACATCCTTCTCTTTGGCCTTGACAGATGCCATCTTGTCAGCTTTATTTCATTCAAAATACTACTGCAGAGATGATTTCTCTTAGCTCATTCTTTTGACCAGGACATTTCTCTCCTGTAGTTTTCAAATTGCAGCTGCTTCTCTACTATAAACTCAACTCACTCATTTTGATTCCTAAGACTTCCCAATTCTCTTCCTCTCTCATCATCTTGTACCTTACTGAGATGCCCCAGTCTGATCACACTGCAATGCCAGCTTGCATGCGTAATTGTTACATTCCTGAGCTTTCTGCCGTGTTTCCCCTGGTGATTAGGAGATCCCTAATGATAGTTGCAAGGCACTGGCAATATTGCCCTATTATCTTTCTCCACGGTTCCCTTCAGAACCTTCTTTTCCTTGATGTCCTAAAGAAAAGTCTTGACAATAGTCAGACTGTCAATGTGCTGAAAATACTGCCTGGCAGACTGCCAACATCATCCCACAGTTTCCTCATGTTTTCTCCTCTTTTTACTTTGTCTTAATTGCAACCTCTTTGGAGCAGTGATCTTTTTGTTCCGTATTTGTACAACATAAAACACAATGAAATCCTTATTTGTGGCTAAGGATCAGGTATACAATATAAATATAAACATTAATGAAGCTAAAGTGATTCACAGTTTCTTTGAGAAAATACTGCAGGGCAGAGCTTGAGGAGCTACCAGTAAGCTCGAGTCACATTTGTAAGGAGGACTGCATTTATGTAAGGTATGCTGGCACACTTTCTTCCTTCTAAAGGACATCATAATATTTCTAGGAAGCTTTTCTGGCAAAATATTATTTAAAAATAAATTTTGGCAGAAACAATAAATACTTTAGAGTTAAAAACTTTGGAAAAAGCATTTAATCGGGGCTGTTGGCACAGTCATAAGCAAGAACCTCACAAATCAGTACACTCTAAATTAAATCTAGAGGTAAGTTTTACTATGAAGGCAACTATGGTACAGGAAAACTCAGCATTACAAACCTTTTTCTCTCATGTCTCATGAGCTCAAGTATTTGAAATAAGCATCTCATCTGTCCCTCTGCAGAGCATTTCTTTACTCCTTGTTCCACCTAAATGAATTTAATACACACAGTTACATAACTCAAAACCACTTCTCCTATCATTTATCCAGCCTGGTTCTCAGAGTTTCTGGTGATCGAGCAGGTTTGCACACTTGTTGTAACCTGTCTACAGTTGTTCTGAATCAAAAAGAGCCTTATCTGGTTTAAATGTTATCCCTTTAAATTTCATCCCTTTACTTCTAGCATATCATTCCATATAACTCTCCCTCATCCTTGCTACTTACTTAGTTCAAATATCCAGAAGCACGTGGCTTTGCTAAGGTGAAGTCTTAAAAATCCTCTAACATTTCTTCTAAGGATATGTTTTGTAATGGATTTAATACTGCCTAGGACATGGGAAAGTGACAGTGAGTTCACAGTTCTGCTGCCAGACTTCAATCTAAGGAGGCATGCTCTGTATTTCTTTCTGTTAAACGTGGATCAGAGGATTGGCCTCTTTTGTAAAGTACCTTGTACAAAATAATGAAATATGAATAAAACTGATAGAGTTTGAGGTATGAGAGATTATCAGTGATATTAATATAGTATCTCTTTTTTTTTTTTTGTGATTTTTAACTAATTAAAATTAGATATTTAGAAAAATATCAAAATAAAGATATAGGTTAAATGTCCAAACTTGTTTTCAAACATTCACACTGAATCTGCTTCTCATTATTATTTCCACAATTACATTCAAAAGCTCACTCTGGAAAGAGCTCTATTGTAGAAAGGTAATTAATGACTGCCTCTTGACTGTTTATATTCAAAAGAAAGCATGCTGAATGCCTACACCTTCTGCCATGTTTCCAATGGTCTTTAAAGTTTATGTAACTTTTCAGCATTGCCAGTGTTCTTGATTCATCATTTTTATCTTTTACTACAGGAAGAAACCAGCTAACTACTAAGCATATTCCTTTGTCCATGACTTCACATCTTATCTACAAAGGTGTATTAATTCAGAAATCAATTCAAAGTCAACTGAAACATTTCCCAATAAACTTTGGAAGACCTAAATCAAATGTCTCCCATTACAGAAATGGTTTCCAAGTTCTGCAAATCCACAGGTGTTCTTTTCAAATAAATCCCTTGCTAACTTCATCATTATTCTTTCTTTTCTTATATGAAATGCTACATGGCTTTCAAGGACACATGGTGACTGTTTTCCCCACTGCTCACTAGTCTTCCCTTGCCATTGCCTATTTTCATGAGACAAAAAAACCCAAAAGTACCCAGGTACTCTTCAGCATGTCTTTCTCTTACTGAGCTACTCTGTTGATTTAGAAAGGGTGGTGGTTCTCTTAATACAATCAGTCAGTTTACTCAGCTCTGTTCTAAATACACTCTTTATCAGAGACATTAGCTTCATCATACTACTGCTTTTCCAGAAAAGGAAGATAACTGTAACAAGCATCCTTTTAATTTACATTGTCTAAAATGACCTGACACTGTCAAGACTCCAAATATCAGTAAAACCGTTTTTAAAAGATAAGTCCCACTGCCACATGGTAACAATACCTAGCTACTGAATTTCAAATACAGTGTATACCTGCATGCCCTCCTAAAAGGGGTTATAGGAAAACTAAGTTAAAATGATGGCATTTAAGATATTTGTACATTATTTATCTTCATCTTTAACAAATGGCCACGTGCTTGAGTTACTTGAAAATAACTGCAAGATCATCTCAAGCCTGCATCATGGTGAGAGTTCTGCATGTAGCAATCTGGTACAACAGTGATGAACTATGTGAAACTGTAACCATACGGATATAAAGACATAAGTTCTTGGATGCTGAATGCTTTGCCTCAATATACACACTGAGACAGAAGGACAGAGTGAGCATGTGCAACTTCACTAAATTATCTCTTGTGAGTAATTCACGCTTTCAGTGTGGCTCAGTGACATTAGTGCACTACAGCAAGTAAATGATCATGGCTTTACACAAAAACTCAGCTTTCTGTGTCCCACCATCAATACAGAAACACCTTCTTAGTTGCTATGCTTACTGCTTAGCCACCAGAAAAGCTTGAATTCCTATTATTTATTCATCTATCCCAGGGCCTAACTTTTCAGATCTGTGTGCAGACGACAATCACATTGCTTACTTGAGCCTCATCACACAAAACTCTTTTGAATTAGGGATATGTGCTGTGTATACTAGATTCACAGCACAAAAGTGCTCAAATTAAGGGTAAGCAATGACAAAAAGCAGAATTAGGAATGCTCAAGTTTCAGTACCTTAGTATGCATATGCAAAAATTAATTGCTGAGCTTTATTACTCTGGCACTCCTGAAATCAAGACATCATTCCCTCTAAAACCAGGAGCTTTTATAGATTTCTTTAGTACCACTTTCTATTCTACTCAGAAATACATTATGTTAAAAACAAAACCTTATTAAAAGTTACATAAGTAATGGGTATATTTCACAAAATTAAATGCAACTGAACTACTATTGGACTTTCCAAACTAGTCTGTAGTAACTAATGATAGATGCATTCCTAGTATGTCACAACTACTGAAGGAATGAAGGAAGGAGTGCTGCTAAACGAGTGTATACTGTAAAACATAAACCAATAGTTATTGTATTAACCACCTGTTTTTTAGTTTTACAAACATCACATGCATTGCTAAGGGTCATCTCACTATGAAAGAGGAATCAGATCATGAAGGGTCATTTGGTGAACACTATGAGGAAGATGAAGAAAGACCACTAGATGAAGTAAATGACCACTTAGGTGAAAATCGGGGATGTTAAATGGATGGTGAATGGCGGCAGGGCACTATGAAAGTGGCAATCTGAAGAAACTAAAATCACTGAAATTATGATGTGATTTGTGACTGTTGGGGAGGGAATGTGATAATCGCTTTTGTAATTGTGTAACTTTTGCAGAATAAATATGGAGTTGTTGTTTAACTTAGTTATGCATGTTTGGTGGAGCTATCTCCCAATCATCCAGCACTGCAATAAAGAAAAGCTGCTTGATAACAACTCTGTTGTTACTGCTACTCCAGGAGCCTTACCCAGCTGCACTTAACCTCCTGCTTTTAATGAGGAGAGTTAGAAAGCGAGAGGGTTTGGAAGCTCCAGCTTTGAATCACTACACTGCAGAATGTGTCAGTTTAACCCACTTTTATGAACCACTCTGTGAGCACATGAAAGTACTCATTGCCTCAACTATAATTTTAAATCAATGATACTGTATCAGGGCAATGATCTAGTAAAATGTATTTGGCCATTAGCTGCTAGTAATTGGAAGCTGACCATGCTCTCTGCTGACCCAAACAACAACTATCACAGCAACCTCAAAAAAACAAAGTTGCGAAGTCTCTCAATCAGACTTCTTTTTCAAACAAACTGAAATAAATGCTTCCCTTTTAAGAAGAAGAAAACACTGCCCTCCTTTGGATCAGATATCAATGCTCTTCAGTTTAGAATACAGCAAGAAAATCTCCTCTGGAGTGAAGTCTGGTATCACATCCTTTAGCTGATTCCTGAGTAAGGTCTATCTTGGAAGAGACCTTGCAAACCACGGCCCACATTTTGTTCTAAAATACAAGACTACAGCTGTACCATAGTTAAAGCAAAAGGTGAGAGAGCTTGCTAGTTTGCTTTTGTAAAAGACTGAGAGTCATTTTAATAAATTTTTAAAACTAGTAGATATACCTGAGGAGAAAAGTAAGTGGCACAGAAAAACAGAATTTTTGCCTGCTATTTCTAGATGTAAATAAACACATCTTATGTAAGGCCATTAAAACTTGAGTGAAAGATGGAAGCTAGATAAACCATAATTACTCAAATTAGAAATCAGAGCAACTATCTGTGATTAAAATTTAGCAAAGAAAAAGTGGTTTGAAATTTTATGGAAAAGATGCCTCCCTGAAAACCCACACATCTCATGCCATGTTTGCCATGGATCTGCAGATGAGAATATTTAATACATTTAACACTTTACGCAGTAGTCCCTGGAGCCAATCCTAAACTGAATTACAATGGGCACACATATTTAGAGACATTACCAAATGGCTTGGCAATATCTTTCCTACTTTCAGTAAATAGGATAATTTGCATAAAAGCAAATTTTAGGAAACATGTAGGTACCACTCTCAGCTAATCAAACAAAATAACAGTAGAGGTCTGGTTTCCATGCACAAGCAAAGTACACAAGACACAGAGCATGAATAACTAGCATTAATGAATGTCAAACTCATCACTGATGACTGGCTGTTGATTCAGAACACTGCTGAAGTGTGGAACTACCACTCCACTGGGAACTGATGCAAGGAAAGGGACTGAAGCGTATTGGGAAAGTCAAAGATGAAGGGGACCTTCTGCAAAAAGAGGATTAAGAAAAAACATTGGTTTTTTTCCCCGTGTAAGGCAAGTATACTCTCTGACAGTTTCATCTGACTAATGAGAAGAGTAATGTTAAGTCACATCCTGACAGGTTGATTAGGTTTTAGGGGACTTTTTCTTGACTGGTTGGTTTTGGTTTAGTAGTTTGTGGATTTTTAACCACAATTCTTCCTCAGAATTTGTCAAAGAAAAAAAAATGAGTAGGCATCTTAGGATGGGGATCTTCAAACACTAGCTGGTTGTAGAGAACTAACAGGCCTTTTTATACTAAGAATCCATGGGGCTTGGGAAAGCTGTTTAACCATTAATATCTTGTACAGGGAGACTCAATCTTTGCTTAGTCTGAAATAGTTCCATTGGACACCACCTCTGAAGTTACTGCATTTCATTCCCAAAGGTCAAACTCATAATAACACAATTAGAAAGTGTTTCTTAA
This sequence comes from Colius striatus, assembly GCF_028858725.1. Taxonomy (NCBI): domain Eukaryota; kingdom Metazoa; phylum Chordata; class Aves; order Coliiformes; family Coliidae; genus Colius; species Colius striatus. The sequence continues at coordinate 32,566,951 of NC_084761.1, forward strand.
TTTCCCACTATGAAGGCATCACTTCACGTTAAGTTGTTCAGTGCAATTTTCCTAAAAACAAGGTCAGATTTTTCCACCTATTCCTCCTCCCACCCAGCTCAAGCAGGTATTAGACTCTTGCCTTGTATTTCCGATCAAGAAGTGGAGAGCTGTGAACCACAGCACAGAGGTGAGACATTGCCCATCAAATAGTAATAATTTGCCCCTGGGGGAGACAGCTTACTATATTGGGCCTGCCAGAACTCAGCAGGGGTCAGGACTTGCACTAAGTGACTTAACACAGAAACAGGGTCAAGTAAAGGGTAATGGGATGAAGCTGGAACACAAAAAGTTCCATTTAAATATAAGAAAAAACTATTATACTGTTCAGGTGAAGGAGCCCTGACACAGGCTGCCCAGAGGGGTTGTGGAGTTTCCTTCCTTGGAAGTCTTCAAGACCCTCCTGGACATGTTCCTATTCAACCTGATCTAGGTGAACCTGCTTCTGTGGGGGCGGGGGGTGGATTAGATGATCTCTAAAGGTCCCTTCCAACTCTACCATTCTATGATTCTATTATGAAAGAGGGCTGAGAAGGCAAGAAAAAGTAAAGCTACTCTGAAAAAGGGAGTGAGCAGAAGCATGGCTGGGGAGGAAGTGAAAAGTTGGGATAGAGAGGAGGAAAGTGTGCAGTAGAATGAGGCAAGGAAGGGAGAAAAATGAGATGTCACAGCTTTGCTTTAGTCTATAGAAATATTCTACCCTAAGACACATAAAACTAAGGGTGTTCAGGGCTGTCTTGTATTTGGGTACGTAGAAAGCTCTTCTATGATTAATCCTGTGAAACTGCATTAGAGGTGAGATTCCCAGCAGTAACTAAAACTGCAGCTCCTCAACAGAAACAGAGTAGACACGACACCATGGGAAACTAACAGATGTACCACTGCCACTGTCTCTGGCTTTTTGCCACAGGAGAACAGCTTTCAGTTCCATCTCATGTTACACAAACTTCAAGTGGGGCATGAACAGAGGAAGACTTCTTGCTGCTGCTTCACCTGGTCTGGTTTTTTGGCTCATGCCAGATAATTGTATCCCTAGACTTGCAACGTGCAAGAGCAACTTTTCTGTTTCTTGGCTTTTGGTGAATTTTTTTTATAACAGACATTCACATACAATATGTACTGTTACTGTTGCATGGGCCTTGCAGCTGCTTTGCACCAATTGAGATATCATTACAACTCTTGCAATTCTATCCTGGACTATGTGTTAACATAATACTGCATTTCTTCCAGTCTCAACTCTTGAACTGATATACTTTCATCCTATCTTAGCTTTGACGATCTATGACCAAAAAAAAATTTGCCTGAGCCTGAAGAGATGTTAGAAACATTAGTGCTCATGGCTAAAGAATGCAAAGGCTAATGAAACAATCCCAATATTTATTATTTTTTGAGGCTGAACCATTTACAAGAATAGCATTTTTGAACCTTTGAGTTTGGCATTACTGTCACAGTTTCATTCTTTCCTTCTTAAATAGTTTACTTGGCTTGGAAATTTAGTTTGTTCATGACAGACTTACTGTTTTCTCTTTTTCCCTTCTACTTTCATCTTTCCCAAATTGAAACTGGAAACCTTCACTCCTCTGTGACACAACTCCCACCCAGAAAAACTGACAAGAGAAGCCACTCAAACACAAATCTAAGAGGTAATACCATATAACAACCTATTCTAGAGTCCCAATTTTTAAAAAAGATCCTAAAGAAAAACCTCCCACCTTGATAAAACATTTTAATAAGGCAAGTTACAGGAACAAAATGCATGCTCAACAATTTAAGTGTCATGACTCAAGGAATTACATTTGAAGTAATATAATTTTTCCTTCATATATTTGGATAATTCACATTTGTGTTCAGCTTCTGACAAGGTTCACAGGTTCATTTCTTAACAAAAGGAACTCAAAAACTAACAATAATAAAAAAAATATTCTCACATACTTTCAGATTATTTTTAAGGAAACACCAAGCATTGAAAGACTCAAGATATAACACCAAGATCTGGGCACAATTTTTTTAAAGTCACTGAGAAATAGTCCACTTTGTATTTTGTTTTGCAAAAATGTGCTCAAAGATCCCCTGCTCTGCCACACAGCAGGTCTCTCTCAATTGAGATTTCTCAGTTATTGTATTGCTATAAGCATTATTGATCAACAAGTCCATTAAAAGCATTAGTCACCTTAAATAATTAATCTTTCCAGAGTAGTTTCAGCCACTGATGCCATCAGCAATAACTTTCCAGGAGACTTGTAGTAAAGAAAAGCCAGGATAGTTGTAGCTTAAATAGGCAACTCCAAGAATAAGCAAGACACAAATGATTGAGCAAACTCACATCAAATCATTGCATTCTGCTGGGGATGTCTCATTGTTACAGAAAGCAAGTATATGACAAATAAGGAAAAACTATTTTACTGAGGAAGCCCTAGCACAGGCTGCCCAAGGAGGCTGTGGAGTCTCCTTCTCTAAAGGCCCTGATCTAAGTGGACCTGTTTTATCAAGGGAGTTGGACTAGATGGTGTCTAAAGGTCCCTTCCAACCCTACCATTCTATGATTCTATGAACAGGAAATGCAAGATCTTCAAATGGGACATCCTTATACAAATGTCAATAATTATAGAATCATAGAACGGTAGGGGCTGGAAGGGATCTTTAGAGATCATCTAGTACATCTCCCCTGCAGAAGCAGGTCCACCTAGATCAGGTCGCATAGGAACATGTCCAGGAGGGTCCTAAAGACATTTAAGGAAGGAGACTCCACAACCCCTCTGGGCAGCCTGTGCCAGGGCTCCATCACCCTCACAGTAAAATAGTTTTTCCTTATGTTTAAATGGAACTTTTTGTGTTCCAGCTTCATCCCATTACCCCTTGTCCTGTTGCTAGCTACTATAGAAAAAAGGGATGTCCCAACCTCCTGACACCCACCCTTTAGATATTTGTAAATATTAATAAGATTTCCCCTCAGTCTCCTCTTCTCTAGACTAAACAGCCCCAGTTCCCACAGACTTTCCTCGTATGAAAGATGTTCCAGTCCCCTGATTGTCTTGGTGGTCCTGTGCTGGACTCTCTCCAGCACTTCTCTGTCCCTCTTGAGCTGAGGAGCCCAGAACTGGACGCAGGACACCAGATGAGGCCTCACCAGGGCAGAATAGAGGGGGAGTGGAACCTCCCTTGACCTACTGGCCACACTCGTCTTAATGCATCCCAGGATGCCATTGGCCTTCTTGGCCACAAGGGCACATTGCTGGCTCATGTTTAGTTTATTATCAATCAGGACTCCCAAGTCTCTCCCTGCAGAGCTGCTCTCCAGCAGGTCAACTCCCAGGCTGTACTGGTGCATGGGGTTGTTCCTCCCCAGGTGCAGGACTCTGCACTTGTCCTTGTTGAACCTCATTGTTGGGGCCTGGGCTATAATGAACTTTATGGAGTCAGACAAAGACAGAGAAAGTTAGCAGTTCATCTTTGAATCACCTTCAACAGCAGAAAAAGAAAAGAAAAGAATGCCTACGTGACAGCAAGCTTGAGAAGGGAGGATACCGAAACTACAGACTGTAACAGAGACAAGGTCAAAGCAAGAAGATCGAGTAGAGCATACAAGTAAGCATTGTGTGATCGCATGTATGTGACTAACAAATTGTAACATATGTAACTAACAGTAGTAAAAAGTAAAATGTAAGGTAAGCATAACCGTAGTCTAGTGTGAGAGAAAACTAACTGAAGGCCAAATAGATGGGGTGATATTCTAAGTGCAACAAGGATAGTGTTTTAACACAATGAGGTCAGTGTCTAAGTTGTTACAAAAATGAAACTTTGAGGCCTTATGCATAGCACGTGATCTTAGGATTAACAATTGTCATGAACTGTAGCACATATACAGCATTTGGAAAAAGTATGTAAGTGATGATTATGTGACAATAAATTTGGAGTCAATGCACATCATATTGGTGTCTGGTCACTCCTGTCTCGCATAATGAGGAGGAACTCCTGCACCTCATGAGGTTCCTCTCTGCCCAACTCTCAAGCTGCTCGTGCTCTTGCTGAATGGTAGCACAGTCTTCTGGTGAATCAGCCAGTCCTCCTAGTTTGGTGTCAGACATTAACATTTATTAAAGTATGGGACTTGGAAAAAATAGAGACATGCATCTAAACTTTATCCTCCTCATTGTCAGTCTTTTTTTAGTATCTGAGTGCTGAACGACACTTTATCCTACAGATTGTCCCACTGTCTGCTCTGCAGGTGAAGTCCAGGAGCCTGTTCCTGTGCTTTGGTGAGTATTTCAGATCTGTGACAGACTGAGGGAAGCAGTAGCAGAGAAAGTGACAAATGCCAAATTTGTTCGAGCTAATAAATTGTCATGGTTTTGGAATTCTGCCTGATACTCGGGGCTCAGTCCTCTTTACCAGTTGCACATTACAGAGCTATGACTAAGTCAAAATATCCTGTAACGAAAAACTCCTTTGGTGTACAAAGTATGCAAGACTGGCATATGCAGTTGTGTGTGATCCTCTCTTTCAAAGACCCTCTGCAGCAAAGCAGGCATCTCAGTCAAGAGGATTTGCAATGAAGCTGATCAAGCCTAAGGCAGGTAGAATTCAGGCCACAAAGAGATCACATTTAACTTTAAAAAAAAAGCATTTGCAATGGCAAAATAACATGCCCATTTTTTTTCCTGTTAAAATCTAAGACTCAGAGAGAAGATACAGAAGAGCCAGTGGGCTGACAAGCTGATGGCCTGCATACCAGCGTCTACCTTGCCATTGCAGCACAGGGCTCATAAAAGCCAACTTACTCTGCTCCTAAAGCTAGCAGTAGCTCTGAAGCCAGCACTGAAATCTGTGTTGCTGGAGCTAGACTGCTAGCTCTCAGCACCTGAACTGCCCTGCAGGAAGTTTCTATGGCTGCACTGAGGTCCACTCACTTTAGCAATCTTCTTACTCAACATACTTGGATTAGATGAAATCTCCCCCATCCAGTTAATAGTGACAATTCTATGACTACACATTTAAACTCTGTAGTATTTTGCACTTAACTGTACTGTGGAACAGAAGAAACATACAGGTTAGCGGGTTACAGACCTGGTGGGCTCTTGGAAAGATCAAGAAGAAGGAAAAATTTCTGTGTTCTACCTGGTCACAGTCACTTTAGAAAGCTGCTAGTGGCCAGATACATTAGAGAACACTGCATAAGGAACCCTGGGAGAGGGTGAGCACTGATGAAATCTCTGCATGTCTGTATTACAACAAGGTGGAGGAAACAGTATGACTATAGAATGATAAAAGAAAAATCAGTGCCTTATCAATTTCTACACCAATACTCTCCAGTGAGCTAACCAATAATTTCCTACTATCTTCCACGAACACAGTGAAAAATTATTAGAGATGTAGAAATTACTCAAGCCAACACTGTTCCTGAATTACTGCCATCTCTAGAGTTATAGATCAATGGAGTGAAGCAGAACGTGCTTTCATTCAAAAGGAAAATCAGATTCATCATTCCAAAGCCCAGTGAAGAGTCCTGTTGTGCTGTACATGCTGAGTTACCTAGTTAAGAATTATGAGAAGATGTATCAGAGGTGAGAAAAAGGAGTGGGAAACAGAAGAGGACATACCAGTAAACTATAGATAGGCTTACCATTGCTCAGTCATTGTCTAGTTGTACAGGAATCACAACAGAATTAAAGTTTAAGGAGTATCTGAAGTAGTCTGAAGCAGCAGATACCTTTTTCCTTTTTTATTTTTGTTATTTAGCAGGCAAATGTTCTCCAGGTCTAGGCAGATACATGACTGGGAATCTGAGAGTAAAATGGACAAGTGTGAAGGAAAGCGGGTCTATTTTAAGACATATATACCAGACATTACAAACAAGTCACTCATTCTCAGGCAGCAGAGGTTTAGATCCAAAGTTTGCTAAAAATTACTCACGTGGAAAAGAACAACATCTATTCAATTTATCAAAATTAGATGTAGTAAGTGAGTGAATATGAATGAAAGTGGGTAGTTGTTGTGGATTGTTCCCAGGTGGACAAGTTTGGGTGTAACTTCAGAAGCAACGTTTGCAAATACTGATGTCTATTTACATAACATGCCCTCAAAGTGTATCTCAAACTTTGCAAGACTATCTCATCCATAACATCGTCTGCAAGTTTCTAAATTATAAGTAGTCATTGAGGAGGGAACCAAATATCCACCTGGGAGACTTACTGACACGTATAAATATACCTCAGTTTACAGGTTACATCTGTGAACGACACATTTAATATACTTCTGTCACTACTTTAGTAAACTGTTGTTCTGCCAGTAGGCTACTGTCATACAGTATCAGTCAGACAAGCTTTGAACATGCTGTGAATTTACTAGGACTATTACTGCTTTATTAGCATGCACTGAACACATGCCACAGTTCCCTTCTGTCAAAGTTCATTAAAGCAGAAATGCACTGGCAGCTGTCATTTCCTGACAAGGTGCATATTTTTAAAATGCTGTGGTTTATATATACGGTGTGAAACTGATCAATTGGATGCATTTTTATCATGTTTTGAGTAAGAAAAATAATTCCAAACACTTTATTGTATGATAGAAAGTACCAGCAAATTTATACAAGTTTATATTATGCAACTGTACAGTCAGAGCTGAATTCTACTCTTTACTCGGAGCTGTCTTGAAAAAAATACAAGTCAAAAGGAGTATTATGGGGTTTGTTTTTAAATGTGCTGACTAAGAGCAGGATACAGGATCTCCTAAGAATGCAAAACATAGCTCTCCCTTAGTGTCTTAGTATACTGCACTGCTTACATCAAATACATCCACATTTGTAAAACTTGTCTTCAAACTGGACTCTTGATAATATCACTGCAAAACAAAAGCAGCTTAATGCATTAAGACTGTACAACGCGACCTGATGGAAGATCAGCCATTACATATGTGTTGCATCAAGGGTCTAACCTACCTAGTGTACTCTGATTCTGTCCCAGTATTCTCTGAAATCAATGGAAACCTTCTCTTACTTGGGTGTTTTATGGACTTAAAAATCAATCCGTTCTGTTATTAATAAATACTTAGAAAGTTTCTGAGTAACAGTTGGCATCTCTACACAATTACACCTTTAGAAAGTGAGCTTTTGCTGACTGGTGCAGACAGCAAAAGTGTCTCTCGGCTGACTAACCTCCTGTCTCTGACCCCACTCTTCCCTCTTCTCTTTCCAAGTTAGAACAATATTTGAAATAGAGCCAACGAAAGTGCTTCCAAAAAGTACCACCATTGTGGATTCCCAGTGATAACAAATAAGCACTGTAACTGGAAACAAGGGAAGCAGGTGAAAAGGGCCAGTGAATGCTCTGACATTGTAGCTCAGTTTATATGTGCGAGGCTGAACCCTGAAAAAAATGAGTTGAAGTCTGCCTCAGACACACAATAATCACCATTACACCGTCAGTATCAATAGGTGTCACAGCACATACTGTGGTTTAGCCAAAGTGTTCCATATGCTGTACTTAGCTCTGAGCCAACTTTTGTTTCAGGTCACAATTAAATAATTTTAATTAGGAAACAGTTACATGGTACTTACAGTAATAAAAACATGAACCTACTATCAGGCAGGTTTAGCTAGGGTGCTTTCAATCTAAGTACATAAACCCTCTTGTAATTGTGTTCTTGACACTAAGTTGCCTGATCAACTACAAATTCTGGAGCTTGAAGAATCATTTCAGCACCAAACCTGAAGACCTGAGTATTTAGCCACTGGGTATTTATTTATATCCTGGGTATTTAACCACTGCTTTCATGGCTATCATATCCAGACAGCAGTCTGCTAACATGCTTGTTATCAATACTTGTCAAAACTGGGCTAGCACTTGGCTACAGCAACCCATGCTACTGCTGTAACGTCAAACAAAATACTCACAGGAGTGGCTGTAGGAGAGGCTGTCCCCTTACTTCCTCCACCCTCAACCTCTGACAGTTGAAGCCACCTATTTGAAAAGGGAGACAGGCAGCTGCTAGGTGCTCCACAACCTCTGTTCAACTTAGTAATGAAACCTCCAGACAGATGAGCTGATATTTTATAAGTAAGTTAACTTTTACATTAATGTTCATTACTCCAGTGAAAATAATTCACACATGGAAACAGCTAAGCTCATTTTGCTCTAACAGTTAACTCTATTATACAGCTTTCTTGTAAGCTGGCCAGAGTTCCTCTGCTGCTGCTCCTTTCAAAATGTTTTTCCTTATAAAACACACATGATTACAGCAAGAAATTGATACTTCTACTTTACATTTGGCATCTCTTATCCAAAGATTTTATTTCACTAATAAAATATCAGGCCATCACCAAAGAAAATGTTTCTTGTCACAGCACTCACAAAATCAAACAAGCTAGAGATACAATTCTACAGTGCCTTTATAGAACAGATATGTATATTTATATACACATATATGCATATATATAAAAAACCTGCTTGGAGAGATCTCATGGGACAGGATCCTAGATGGCAGAAGTGCCCAAAAGAGCCGGTTGATCTTCAAGTACCACTTCCTCCAAGCCCAGGATCAGTGTGTCCTCGCAAGTAGAAAAGCAGAAAAAGGAGGTAGGAGGCCTCCATGGATGAACAAAGAGCTGCTGGGACAACTCAGGGAGAATGCAGCCGTCTATGAGAGGTGGAAAAAGGCTCTGGTTTCTTGGGAAGAGTACAGGAACATTGACAGAGCATGCAGGGGTGTAACCAGGAAGGCCAAAGCCCTTTTGGAATTAAACCTGGCCAGGAAAGTAAAAGAAAATAAGAAGGGATTTTTCTGGTGTATAAGCAGTAAAAAGAAGATGAGGGGGAATGTGGGCTGGCTGCTGAACACAGAGGGAGCCCTGCTGACTGAGGATGCAGAGAAGGCCGAAGTATTGAATGCCTTTTTTGCTTTGGTCTGTATGGCCAAGGTCGGCCCTTGGGAAGCCCAGTCCAGCAAGGACAGTGGGATGGCCTGGACAGCAGAGGACTTGCCCTGGGTGGATGATGTTAAAGACTTGTTGGTCAAGCTTAACGCTCATAAGTCAATGGGTGCTGATGGGATGCATACAAGAATGCTGAGGGAACTGGCTGATGTGATTGCTAAGCCTCTCTCCATCATTTTTGAACAATCATGGAGGACAGGTGAGGTGCCTGAGGACTGCAGAAAGGCCAATGTCACGCCAGTCTTCAAAAAGGGCAGGAAGGACGACCCAGGAAACTACAGGCTAGTCAGCCTCACCTCCATCCCTGGAAAAGCGATGGAACAACTCATCCTGAATGTTATCACTAAACATATGAAGGATAAGATGGTTATCAGGGGGAGTCAACATGGATTCACCAAGGGGAAATCCTGTTGGACCAACCTGATAGCCTTCTACAAAGGCATAACTGGCTGGCTAGATGAGGGGAGAGTAGTGGATGTGTCATGGTTTGACATGAAGCAATTTCTAGTAAGGGGGAAGGGGCTGTAAAGACGGCTCCTGTAAGAAGTTGCTCAAAACTCTCCCCAGCTCTAAGCCAGACTCAGTTCTGGGGCTGAGCCAGTTAGGCACCTCCACAATCACTTTTTAAGAAGAAGCTGGAAGAGAAGGCTTATTCCTTTTCCTTCTTGTTCTGCCCTTCTTTCTTTTATGACTAGTGGTGGTGCAAGGAGTAGGAACAGTGAGAGAAACAACCATGCAGACTCCAAAGTCAGTGATGAAAGAGAGGAGGAGGTGTGCTGGAGCAGAGACTCCTCTGCATTCTACAGAGAGGACTGGTGAAGCAGTGATTGATTGTTTGCATTTCATTAGAGACTTGACATCAGGGGCAGCAACTATGCCCAGAGGAGCCTGTGCTGCTTCTGAGGGACCCCATATTCACAGCAGCTGTAGCTGTGGGGAAGAATCTATGCCAAAGAAGTTCATTAAAACTATGTCCAGAGGAGGCTGTGTCCCATGTGAGGGACCCTGTATTGACAGAAGCCATAGGTGCTGGGAAGAATCCACACCAGGGAAGTTCATTAAGGACTGTGTCGCGTGGGAGGGACCCCGTATTGGAGCAGAAGAAGGATGCCAGGAGTCATCCTCACCTGAGAAGAGCCCATCTGTGAGAGACTGACCACATCCCCCATTCCCTCCCCCCTCCAAACAGTTGAACAGAGGAGGAGGAAGAGATATCAGGAGCAGTGAGCTGGGCCCGGGAAGAAAGGAGGGATGGGGGGGTGAGATCTTAAAGTGCTGGTTGTAATTTTCTCATCATCCTACTCCCTTTTTGCTTTTTGTTCTGTCCTGTTTCTTGCAGGTAATAGAAGTGAGCAAGACACTGTTGTGATGCTTCATTGCTGGCTGGGCAAAACCACAACAGGGTGTCATCTACCTTGACTTCAGCAAGGCTTTTGGCACTGTCTCCCACAACATCCTCATCAGAAAGCTCAGGCAGCGTGGCTTGGATGAGTGGACAGTGAGGTGAATCAAGAGCTGGCTGAATGACAGAGCCCAGAGGCTGGTGATCAATGGCACAGAATTGAGTTGGAGGCCTGTGGCCAGTGGAGTTCCACAGGGATCGGTTCTGGGGCCAGTCTTGTTCAACATCATCATCCAATGACCTGGATGAGGGGACAGAGTGTACCCTCAGCAAGTTCCCTGATGACACCAAACTGGGATGACTGGCTGATTCCCCAGAAGGCTGTGCTGCCATTCAGCAGGATCTCAACTGGCTGAGAGTTGGGCAGAGAGGAACATCATGAGGTTCAACAAGGACAAGTGCAGAGTCCTGCGCCTGGAGTGGAGCAACCCCATGCACCAGTACAGACTGGGGACTGACCTGCTGGAGAGCAGCTCTGCAGAGAGAGACCTGGGAGTCCTGGTTGACAATAAACTAAACATGAGCCAGCAATATGCCCTGGTGGCCAAGAAGGCCAATGGCATCCTGGGATGCATTAAGACGAGTGTGGCCAGCAGGTCAAGGGAGGTTCTCCTCCCCCTCTACTCTGTCCTGGTGAGGCCTCATCTGGAGTCCTGTGTCCAGTTCTGGGCTCCTCAGCTCAAGAGGGACAGGAAAGTGCTGGAGAGAGGCCAGCACAGGGCCACCAAGATGATCGGGGGAATGGAACATCTTTCATCTCAGGAAAGGCTGCAGGAACTGGGACTGTTTAGTCTGGAGAAGAGGAGATTGAGGGGTGATCTTATTAACATTTATAAATATCTAAAGGGTGGGTGTCAGGAGGCTGGGACACCTCTCTTTTCTGTAATAGCTTGCAACAGGACAAGGAGTAATGGGATGAAGCTGGAATATGAGAAGTTCCATTTAAATTTTAGAAAAAACTATTTTACTGTAAGGGTGACAGAGCAGTGGCACAGGCTGCCCAGGGAGGGTGTGGAGTCTCCTTCCTTGAAGGTCTTCAAGACCCACCTGGACATGTTCCTATGCGACCTGATCTACGTGGACCTGCTTCTGCAGGGGGGTTGCACTAGATGATCTCTAAAGATCCCTTCCAACCCCCACCATTCTATGATTCTATGATTTAAGCATGAAAAATCTTTTGGGCAAGAAAGAAACAAAATTCTGTCCATAGAGTCTTCTTGTTTAAACCCATCTCTCTCTCTATTGGTAAATCAGTCTCCGTTTCCATGAGCAACCTGTAATAGATCTCCCACGAAGTTAACTGATACCCAGATCTTCACGACAGGCAAAAGCCTTCTGTGAAGCACTGCAGCTCTGGAGTGCCACGTTGGTCTTTCTTTATACACATATGCTTACAACCAGCTACATGCACCAAAACGCAGGTAGCTTTACTTTTCACTCTCTCCTCCTTCCAAGGTAAAGGCAGTGATTCAGGAAACAAAGCAAGCAGTCTGTCCAGAGGCCTTTTTTTCAAAAGGAACTTTAAGGAGCTCTAAAGCACTTGCAGCACAGCCTTCTTTTTAAGCCTTGGAGTCTTAATTCTGTAGGGCAGGACAAATAACTCTTCAGGCTCTCTGGTGCCACATGGAGGGAAATGCACCTTTCACAAAGGCAAGATCCTGGCTCCATATGTTGCAGGGATTGGTACACATCAATTTTGGCAGCCAAACTCTTCCCTGCTTCTTCACCTTGACGAGTCTTTCTTACTGGCTCTTATTAAAATACAGCTTTTACTCTGCATCACTTTTACTAATGGCTTTGATCTAGAAATGAATAACAACTGCCTAACATTCACATTCACTCTGCTACTGTGAGAGTTTGCCTAAAACCAGATAATAATTTACATGGAAATTGTATCTACCAGAGGGAACCCATATGGGCAATAATATTGATACTGATAAGAAAAGTTAATTAAACCTTTTAGATGAGGGATACATAGTTCAGACAAGATAAAGCCCTTGGTTCCACAGTATGATTTTACAAAATTCAGAGGTAATAGATTCTATAATTGCATAGTTTTTTTAAGATCTGCCCTTCCAAACTGAGTTGTTGAAATGCTTCTATTGTTCATAACATGTCTGAGAACAATCAACAGCATAATAAAGACAAAAGATCAAAATGTTTTCTAGCTTTACTATTATCACCATGAGAGCTTTGATGCATGCTGTTGCCTCACTGAAAGAATTAAAAAAAACCCACATCCAAACTGATCCAGACTTCCCCTGTGATACTGAAATATTTGGAATGAGACCCATAGGTCTCTTTACACAGAATACTCAAGACCAATGAATGTAAATTTAGAACTGGTTCTGATCAAAATGAGTAACTCTCAAACTATTCTGAAAATGCAAGATATGCTTGGTTTTCAGTAATCTCTGAAGCAGCTGACAGTAACTTCACTGAAACCAACAGAAAAGCTTAAATAAAACTATACAGGATCAGAAGAAAAAAGTAAATAGCAGCATTACATTTATTATTTCTGTAAAGCTGAACCAATTTCAATGCTTAGTGTCTTTGGCCCTTTGTCCTGCAAAGTTAAAAGCATTTACCTTTGGACACTGTCTCGGGAGCCTGGCTCAAGACTGTGTATAAAAGTGTGAAAGGCAAATGGTTAATTCTGAGAACTCTCTCATTCTATAGTCAGACAGTGCTTCACAAAACTAAGATTCCATTTTAGTAAGACTTCAGAGAGGCTCCTAATTACAATTAAGAAAAAAAGTCAACATTCTAAACTTCTAGCCTTTTACTGAGTACAGATTAAAAAGGTAGAGTCTGAACATGAAATGCCATGAAATGAATGCCATGAAAACAAAATGGTTTCACTATTCACTATGCTGTCTTTAATCAAGACCAGGGAGTATTTATACTTGCAAAGTAATTGCAAGGAAACTTTCTATTCCAGGAATACAAAATTTCTAAAGACGTAAGTAGTTTGAGGTGAATTTCTAGTTTATATGTTCAAACTATGTCAAATTTTCTGTAAGAATCAAATCAAGAAGCGGGGTTCTCTTCCTTCCTCCCTTGTACTATCATAGAGCATCACACACTCACTGATACAGCTTCACTTGTTCACATCACCCCATTGGTTTTGATGCAACTGCTCACATCAGTAAAATTATTTGCGTTCCTAACTATCTGAAGATTACATTTTAAATTTGCCACTCCCAAATCTGTCCATTGTGTTTGATGGGATCATAAGTAACTTTTTTAAAATACTTTCATTTACTTTCCCACTTTATCAAAAAACCTCCAACAGAGACTCACACACAGTCTTAGAGAAAATCAAGAGCAAGAAGCAGCAGCCTGCTAGGGTAAATACACAGTTCTTTCAAAAAAAGAGCCTGCAATAACAATGTTTGCTCTGCACATATCTGCTGAAGCAGTTAGAAACCTTCTAGCTTAACAATTTCCGGAAAAGAGATCAAGGTTCAGATGTTATACCACACAGAGTATGTGTGTAGCTGCCAACAGTATGTAACAACACCTGTGTGTCTGACTCATTAAAGATTTAACCAGAGAAGTCATGTGCACACTGAGAAATGGCTGACGACTGCCATACTTCATGCCCGTCTCAAAAACTTTGAGAAAAGGAAGCAAAATGGAGTTACCTTTGGATGAGGAGGATGGCACCTTCACCAATATCTCTTTGGCAGATGATTCAGGTAAGAAATTACAGAAATCTACTGATGCAATACAAATTTCATGGGGTGAATAATAGTACTGAGTGAGCACACAAAGCCGTAGTCCTAATTACTTGGTACAACATATTTTTAGCAAATACCCTCAGGTAAACTTTCCTAGTTATGTAGTTGAGTAAACTTGGTTGTTAGTTAAGAATTGAGATTTTAGGGGTATGGAGGCTATCGTGGTTTTCACATATTAGTATATGGCAATATCCAGTCGTCATATCTGTGCCCATGTAGCCTTTCACTGTTTAGAAAGAAAAAAGTTACATAAATGTCAAAGAAAATATAGATAATGCTGGCCTTGTCTCCTGAATATGGAATGATAATCTCTTTTACATACTCTAATGAGAGCTCACAAGAAGTGATGCAAACTAATTGGTAATGGAAGCAAGCTGATCTATTTAAATCCTCGCTATTAAGCCCTTAATTGTTCTAAAAGAAAGTACAAAAGCAAAGACTGTCTCCCCTTCCTCGGCCATCCTTCTAGCTTATGGAAGAAAAATTACTTGGAGTGGGAAGTAAGATAGTTCTACATACTGGAAAAAAGAAGTGAGTTAATATGAATTGATAATAAATTATTTAGAAAGCTGTGGCCAGAGTATCAACTTGATCATGTCAGGAGGACTGCCATAGAGCTGTGCTAATTTACACCAGTTAGGAACCTCGATTGCTTATTAATGAATAATACAAGTCCTATTACACACCCTCCCCTTTTAGTGTAAATAATGTTATCATACTTGCTGTCTTTATCTCCTATTTAAAAAGAACAACCCAACATGGAGTTGACCTTATTTTCAGAACACAATTTCCTAGCAATTTCATATTAGTGTAATGGTGCCAAATTGGATGTTTGAATGCACTTTGATTTTACAGCATATAAGCCTAATGACATCAAGATGTGGATGACCCAAACTGTTCACAAGACAAATTGGCAGACCTTGGTCTGTCAATAAATTGGTCCAAGTTGTGCAGTAATGAAAGGGTCTCCTGACAGTGAATGTCACTCTTTCACTGTTTCTCCTTTTGCAGAACAGTAAGGAAAAGGTCTCATATGAATGTGTTTCATGACTTGCTGCACAGCTGAGAAGGTGGCAAGAACAGATGAAGGGCAGTGTACAGTGGCAAGATTGTCTAGGCTTTGCAAAACATCCAGAAGTAGCTGAGTTAGAGGTGACTCAGTAATACTGGATGGGTTTGAATCTGCCTTGTCTCACAGATGTGTGTTTTTGCTGTATTGCTTACCTAGTCCTTCAGTAGATGTCAAGTCACTCTCTTTAGAAGGCAAACACACACTAGACTACTACTCTAACCTGAGCACCTTTGCAGCTTGGAAAATGTTAATACACAAGAGAAAACAGAGGCACAAATTTAAAAACTCTCTTTCGAGCACCAACTGACACTGGATATCCAAATCAACCCAGGCATTCACGGCTGGATACTCACCAATGCCAAGCCCTGACAGATGTCACTGCTGTACAAGCAGCTGCTCAGCAACAGTGCAAATAAGAATCTACTGCACCTCAGAAACTGAGCACTTCAAGTTTAGTAGATTCTCAACTACATTAATATACCCACGGTCAGAGAAAGCTCATGTTCACAACTCAAAGACCATAAACAAGGCTTCTTTATGCAAGAACTTCTACCAATAACAGAGCTTTTCCCCTAGCGGTAAAGAGGTAGGGACAGTCACTCAAAAGTAGAGAGATAAATTCAGAGTTGCCACTGAATGCCACTGGAAATAAGTGGTGTTTTCAGGCAAGGTTTTAGCTAGAAGGCATAGAGAGAGAATACAGTAAGACTCATGGTGAACAATTATAACCCTGGTTCACTTCTTCTGTCAGAGGGCAACACCTGGAAGCAAGAGAGAAAGGTGTAAGAAAATTCCTAACCTGTAATAGGAAGACACTATCACATAGATTGTAGGAAACAGTCTTCCCTATCTTTTCCAGTTGAAGTTATGACTAATTACAGTAACACTGGAGCACAGAAGCTAACAAACAGAATAGGCTGTAACTGTAAGGCTGGAGAAGAACATCAATTCCATAAAAGCAGGGAAGATAAAGACAGAGAAAAACATTCCTTAGGACGGCAAACAGCAAGTTCAAGTGCAGAATAAAGAAGCTAGATTTGGAATATGCAGATCATAAGCGGAGCTGGCTTGAGAATGACCTGATGTTTTAGAAGAAAGTGTTCCATAATTAAATTTTAAGTAGGAACACAAAGATTCACTGGTTTTAATGAACATTAATATGTTTGCATAGGGTTTTCCCCTCATTTCTTAAAATGTACTTGGAAAGATACTAAGCAGACAAAGTAGAACAACATGCTATGTGTGTACAATCTGAAGCATAATCAGAATACAGCCTTCCTATCAAAGTTTCTTTCATACAGTGAAAAGCTACTGTGGCAAAGCAACAGGGGTTACTGAGACTGATTAACTGAGAGCAATGCATGAATATTTAATAGCTATTGCTCTTTCAAAACAGCAGCATTTCTCTATTTGTTACATACACAGGCATTAAAAATAAATCACTTCCATGTAAATCAAGACAAATACAAAATGGCAGCAAGATAGAAACTTCTTAATAGTAATATCAAAAGCATACGAAATCAAGGAAAGCAAGGAAATAACAGAATTATTTTACCTTTAAGAAAAGATACCTTTTCATTTAGAAACTGATAGCACTGGATAAAGTTCCCTCAAAAACTGACCTACTCAAAAGTACAGAGGAAAGGAAATCACAAATAAAACAGTGAGAGTATGCTCAACAGCTGCTGTTTTCTACAGCTTTCTTTTTGTAGACTTTCTAAAGAGTCTACTTTTATTTCCCACAACTGTATGCTCACAGGTTACATCATCTGATGAGATGCTATTCTCATCCGGGCCTTAAGGCACTACCGAAACATAGAATCATAGAAGGGTAGGGGTTGGAAGGGATCTTTAGAGATCATCTAGTCCAACCCCCCCTGATGAAGCAGGTCTACCTAGATTAGGTTACACATAAGGACACAGACAACAGTTAGACCAGCATAAGCCAAAATAACTGCTCATTTGTACAAATTGATTTGGTGGGAGAAAGTGCAAACCAAAACCTACTCAAATTCTCTATCTGACAGAAGTCTGTAACTGTACATCCACGCACGGATGTGCACAAGGCTACAAAAATCTTTTGAAGTTTCTCAGAAAGAGCAACAACTGCAAAGATGTCTGTCATAAAGCAACTTGAAAAAAAAACTTCTTAGGGTCTGTCATTTCCACAGAAAAAACAAATGATGAAGATTTGATGCAAAGGGTCTTGCAAGTTAGTATCGCAAGGAAAAGGAATGAAGCCATTTGTGTTCCCTTTTGTCTTTCTTTGTGGCAATAATTAATTAAAGGAGAAAGCAGTACAGTTCAAATGGCAAACTCATTTCAGAAATACACACAATACCTTCTTCTGTTAATGAAAAGGAGAACACATTTCTATTCTAGTGGTGAACAGTGAAGCCTCTGTCATCAGTCAGCTTACGCAGGCGCCTCTGGTGCCTGTAACCATGCCAAAAAGGAAGTGAGAGGCTTGTTGGTTTGCACTGTGTAGCAGGGAAAAAACAGGATGTACACTACAGTTTTAGAAACAAAACATCTGAACACATTTGTCATTAGCAGCAATAACTTAGAATCCGAATCTAGAGCAATAACATTCTCTCCTGCAGTTTTGTAACTGTACACATACATGCATTTAGGTAAACCATTAACAGTGCTTTATAGCCTAGGGAGATGGTTGCATTTTAAATCAAAAATAGTCTTTCAGTGAAACTTCATATATTAATTCCTTTCTCCAGTAACATCAGCCAGTTTTAGGGAAGCTTAACTGGAACTTAGGATAGATAATTGCAGTAAGTAGAGATAACTGCATTTGTAAAGTGAAAACTTGTTGCACCTATAAATTTAATATAGATGCCCATATTATGAACACCTTCTCTGCTTTAACCAAATACCTTAAAAATATCAAATTAATTAGAATGAAAGAAAGGGACTAGCACCTGTTCTTAGTTGCATCCATTAGTCTGTTCTTACTTCAGTGGCTCTGACACCCTGCTAAAAATTACAAGCTCCCTTTATAACTCCTAAGTTAGAAAATCCACTCACCTGAAGTGAATGATCTACTGTATAATACAAAACCAGCTTAATAAACCAGTGGAACAATTACTTAGGGCAGTGTTCAAATATTTCCAGCAATAAAGAGAATCCTCTTAATTCCTTTTCCAAACTGCAGAGTGGCTGTCAGTATGTTAAGTTGCCCCACAGAAGAAAACTATTTCCAGCATTTGTGATTTTTTTTTAAAATAAAATGTACATTTTTAAAGTAGCACTAAGTTTGTGCCCAGTCTCTCAGCTTTGTGCTGCATATTCCAAAGACACACAGTAAACAGCCACACAGCAAAGCTGAGTGATTCGCTCACAGTGGCATGTAATTACTATTTACCCCATTACTTTTACTCCTCCCAGTGAATGGGGAAACTGCAGAGTAGCAAGTGCTGCCAGACCCCTGTCAACAGAAGCCAGCCTTGAGAAGGACTGTTTCAGGTTCTCCTGGGAATACTCCCCAAACAAGACTTGCCACAGTAACAACTTACAGAACAAAGAAGTGACACTTTCTTACATGAGAGTTAACAAAATAACACAGGCTGATAAAAGAAAGAATTGTAATACACGAGCCTGAATTGGCGGCCTCCAGTCAAAGAGAACACCAAGCACATCCCTCTACTCTAGACATATGCACAAGCATGTCTTCCCTGGGACACAGTCTACATTCTAAAAACAATCTTATTGTTTGGGATATGCTCTAAATCCCTAAAGCTTCACATTTAAAGTGAACAACAAATTTCATTGATAATATGTAATCCAATTAAAGATAGGTGAGGTAAGGAAATCGAAAAACAAATAGGTAAGTCATGTGATATGCTAAACTTCTGTTGTTTTTGTTGATCTCTCATTAAAAAAATACTTTGGGCTGAGGGGTTTTTTTTCTGTGGTGTGATGCGTTTGGTTCCTTGATTGTTTAAATCTGCTAGTACATCAGGTATCTAAAACCCTGGAGCTGACTTCTTTGCTCTGGAAAGTAGAGGGAGAATTATCAAGACATATCTTTTTAAGCGAAAACAAGATGAGCTAGGCATTCCCTCTGAAATTTGCACCCAGTAGCATCAATACAACAGCCTTAGTCTCTGGGCTGTGCAGATCAGGGCTGTGCTCAGCACTTTCCTTGGAAATCGGAAAAGGGCAGGGAAAGAAAAAAATTAACATGCACTGATCTTGCCATTATACAGAGTTGGGACATAGCCAGGTCACACAGAAACAGTTTCTAAATGCTGGGGCCCAGGGGCATAGGCACAATCTCAGATACTAGGCTAAAAGGATATTAAGCACTCACAGTATAAAAATGGACTGTGTAACATCCAGCATGTCTGTGGATACGCAGTACAAACTTAAGGAAGCATCTGTGCAACTGTTTAACCTAGTAACACACAGCACTACGTAGACTAAAAGACACCATCTGTTCTCTGCTGACAGCCCTTCTGCAATGCTAACAGTGCAGGCTCAGATTCTCAAAAGGAAAACCAAAAACCTCTCACAGGTTAACTTTCGAAAAGCAGTTTCAGCCTGCTCAAATTGCGCTCAAGCCCAAAGATCAGAGTTAAGAATCAAAAGAAAATACTACAGTCAGAAACCACAACCATGTGAAGTAGAATGAACCCTCAACAGTATGCTTACCAAAACAGAAACAGAAGGTAAACCCACAACTCAGAATTACTACTCTGTTTTGCCTATGACAGCATGGAAGCCAACATGTCTGGTTTCCATTCTGTCCCATAATTTTATGTCAAGGATTTTACCACTTTGCTCATTTTCAGACAGTTTAGACAATCAACTGTAAATGTAATCCAGAGAGCGAAGTAGAATTCCTGCAGCAGAGACGTGCATTTCCCCAATAAATCTGCAGCCTTTTTTTTTTTTATCCCTCTGTTATAGTATAAAACACAGCAAGTTCTTCACCAGGTCAGCAAGCTCTCCATCCACCTGCAGAATCTGGCTATATTTTTTCACCATGTCATTCAAAGTACTGGAGATCGTATTGCTAGAAAGAATTTTGAGAACCTGTTGATTGCCAGGCTTGCCACGTAGCAAGTGCAGCAAGCAAGATCCTAACAGAGCGAGAAGCACCCTGTCAATTGAAGGGAGTTTCTAACAAGTTCAAAACCCCAGCTATCACCCCAGAGGACTGCTTGCAAGGTTTGTAGAGGAGGTGATATACTTTTAAGTAGACTAGCAAATGGAATTGAAACTGATAAGACTCATTTCCCTGTGCAGACTGTAGGGCTTAAATTAAAACATATTTTCAAACTTTAAGAGCATTCAGTCTAATCTGAATTAGACTATCTGATTGTGAGGTTAAAAAAGATAGCAACACAGCACTAAAAACAGCATGGAGGCACCCAGAAGACGTAGATATTAAAAATACACACTTTCTGAAGTGTATTAAAAAACCATACAGAAGAGTCACACTTTCCAAATGCCTTTATCTTCCCGAGTGTCTACCCAGCATCATATTATTTATTTATAACTGGATATATTCCTGTAACACATGAATATGTTTCACTGCAGCACATGGTTCAAGATACATGGTACCGATAATATACTACAGGTTATGCAGTGCAGACGCTTCAGTGAAGCTACTAAAATTAACTGGCATCCTGCATGTTGTCTTTACTGTGACTCTTAGCCCGTTCTGTGTGTTCCAAAGGGAGCACCTTCTGCAGCATGCTCTGAAAGGGTTATTTCCACCAGGGAAAGAACACAGAAACAGAGGTGTTGGTTAGGAGCCACTGACCTACGAGATGAGAGTAATCATGTGAAGTTACTTAGGTCTCTGTGTGACATGATCTCTAAGGCTGTAAGGTCCAGAAGGAAGGAGCTAATTTTTTTGTTTGGTTGTTTTTTGCGGTTTTTTGTAATCCGGATGCTGTTCTCCAGAAGGTTTATTGATCTGCCAGACTGGACACAGTTTGATCAGGTTTACGGCACTAAATCATAGAATGGTAGAGGTTGGAAGGGATCTTTAGAGATCATCTAGTACAATCACCCTGCAGAAGCAGGTTCACCTAGATCAGGTCTCACAAGAACGTGTTCAGGTGGGTTTTGAAGACCTCCAAGGAAGCAGACTCCACAAACTCCCTGGGCAGCCTGTGCCAGGGCTCTCTCACCTGAACAGTAAAATAGATTTTCCTTATGTTTAAATGGAACTTTTTGTGTTCCAGTTTCATCCC
This sequence comes from Colius striatus, assembly GCF_028858725.1. Lineage (NCBI taxonomy): Eukaryota > Metazoa > Chordata > Aves > Coliiformes > Coliidae > Colius > Colius striatus. Next base: position 32,588,351 of record NC_084761.1, read on the forward strand.
ATTACCTTGTCCTGTTGCTAGATACAATAAAAGGATGCCCCAACCTCCTGACACCCATCATTTAGATATTTGTAGATATTAATAAGATCTCCCCTCAGTCTCCTCTTCTCTAGATTAAACAGCCCCAGCTTCTGCAGCCTTTCTTCGTATGAAAGATGTTCCAGTCCCCTGATCATCTTGGTGGCCCTGCACTGGACTCTCTCCAGAAGTTCTCTGTCCCTCTTGAGCTAGGGAGCCCAGAACCAGACACAGGACCTCAGATGAAGCCTCATTAGGGCAGTGTAGAGGGGGAGGAGAACCTCCCTTGACCTCCTGGACACAGTGAACCACAAGTAAACCCTCGTGGACTCTGAGAGCCTCCTCCCTTCAAGAGCTCCAAGTACAAGAAGCTGAGAGTATCACACACATACTCCATCTTCTCTAACACTCCTTGGGCTTTGCCAACCTACCCACATTTGAAGGTATCACACACGGGGGAACATCTGCTCTTTCTTAACTACTGACCACAGCTGAGGGCGCCCAGCTCCCAGCTGAGGATCACCACTCTGAGCACCTCACTAGTTTGTGTTCACAAACCAATCTATCAGAAAAACACTGATACTAATTTAATCACGTACTTACTGCTTACTTGCGTTATTTTGTCTGTAATTCAGTGACACGTAACAGAAAAGGGCTGCCTGTGCCCAAAATGTAACCCTGAAGAAGCGGAAGGCCCTACACAGCTCTAGGGCGCGACGGCTCCGTCGCCCCTCAGTCCCGCCAGGCCTGCGCACTCGCTGCTGGGCGGAACGAGGAGTCCCAGCTGCCGTAGGGGTTTCTGGCAGCCACAGTATGTAGGCCGAGCAGGCGGCCGCGCAAGCCCGGGCGGTCAGGGATGGAAGGAGGCCGGGAAGGCGGCGGCCCTCGCCGCAGCCGCCGGGACACGCGCCCCGCACGCGGCGCGGGGCAGCGGGTGACGCTCCTCCCGCCTCCCGGCGTGGGGCCGCGGCCGCACCCCGCCGGTCCCGCCCCGCCGCGCCCATTGGCTGGCGCGGGCGCAGGCGTGTGCGTGCGCGCAGGCCCGCTGCCGGGGAGGCGGCGCAGGCGCAGCGGGGGAGGGGGCGCAGAGCTGCGGCCGGGCCGGGGCCGGGGCGCAGCCCGCAGCGAGGCGGCGGCGGCAGGTGAGCGGCGGGGCGGCGCGGCCGGGCCTCGGCGGCTGTGTAAAGAGTGTTCAGTGCCGCGGCGCGGGCCCGGCCGCGGGCTGGCTACGCGGGCAGGGCCGCGGGCGGCCACCGTGTCCCAGCGGGAGCCCTCTGCAGTGCTGTCGCCCCCGCCCGCCCCGCGCCGGCGCTTCTCGGGTGGGGTGTGGGGAAATGGCTGTCAGGTACAAGGCCCAGGAAGCAAAGGCGCACGTCCCTACGCCCTCCAGGCCCGTGACAGCAACGAGAGGGGGTGACAGAGACTGGAGCCGCTCAGTTTCTGCGTTTTTTTAGCAGCCGATTCCAGAACGATCAGTGCAATTGCATCATAGAAACACAGGGATGGTTTATCTGGACCGGTTATAACTGAAGCGTATGTAGGTGAAGAACCGTATTTACATATCACATAAGGCTCTAGGAGAGAAAGAAAGCGTATTTAAAAATGGTTCTGGTTTAAGCTTAAGTGGTGGCTTTACAGCAGTAATAGAAATACGTATCTAAAATGGAAACAGAAAAGCAGTTATAGGGACAGTTGCCTCACTGGTCTCTTTTTTTTTTTTCTTTAACCAGAGTATCTCTCACACCTCTCTTCAAAAGCAGAAGAAGCCCCTTCGACAATGATGAACGCCGATATGGATGGTATAAGTTGTTAATATTCTTGTTATTTTTTCTACTTTATATATATAATTTCCAGCTGTTGCCAAGGTTGCATTAAAACTCTCATGATTTATTGCAGCTGTTGAGGCTGAGAATCAGGTGGAATTAGAAGAGAAAACACGGCTTATTAATCAAGTTTTGGAACTGCAGCACACACTTGAAGGTTAGCAGTTTGGCACAGATTTTTGACAAGCACACAGTAATAAGCAAAACAAAAGAACCTTATTATTCTGTCCGACCTTAGTCAGAGCGTCCAGAAAGTGTCACTTATGCAATTGAAAGGTCTCAGACCTGTTTTTTTTCCCTCTTTATGTACACATCAAGCAGGAAGAGGAATACAGTTAACTGTCCCAGGCTCACTAGCTGACACACACACATCTTTGAGTCTGTCCATCATTGAACTTTTGTTTTCAAGTAGTTTAGCTTGTAATAGCTTAATTCAAAACTTAAAGAGAAGAATAAAGACACAGACGCACAGTAAGGTTGTGTAACGAGCTTGTCAGGACATTGTACTACAATATACTGTAAGAAAATTGTCTTTGGATAAAACTTGAGTAGCACAGTGTTTTACAAGAAAATACCATATGTCAGTATTTGCCACATTAAAAGTGTGAGTAGTTTGATTTAGGCACATAAAACATTAATTATTGCATGCAATAGTGTCTAATATTTTTCTTATAATATCACCTTCGCAGATCTCTCAGCACGAGTAGATGCTGTTAAGGAAGAAAACTTGAAACTGAAATCAGAAAACCAAGTTCTTGGACAGTATATAGAAAATCTGATGTCAGCGTCTAGTGTTTTCCAAACAACTGACACAAAAAGCAAAAGGAAATAAGGGTTGACTCACAGATGTCATGGTATTGCTGCTGTCTTTTTTTTGTTGTCGTTTTAATTGGCATAGGCTACATGAGCTAAAATACCTTAGTTTGTGGCTTTATTGGATACCTGAAGATTATAAACTTCAGTGATAAACAGAGTTAAGCACATTATGACAGGAGACGTAAGTTTGTGTATTGTTACGAATAAGCAATGTGCAAATGTAGTGTAGAGACTTACTAAACATTTACATTTGTTTTAAAAATAAGCATATCTCGTTAAAAATGGGATTTAGTTTATCAGGTTAAAAAAAGTCTGCTGGTGCTCTTTGAGGTCCTAGGGTAGTGTTCTAGACTAGAAAATAATACAGTTATTGTGCTGAAAAGTCTTTTGGATAAGAAGTCTAATGCATCACCTTTCTCACCTGAGATATATTTAGATTACAGTATAGTACTGTCTGTAGTTCTGCAAAGCAAATATAAACAAAACCCTGTAAACTAGTTAGGAATTTCTATGTAGTATTAACAGTATGATGTTATTTGCAGGGCTTGCATACAGAAAAACACTTGAATTTTTTTGAGAAGGGAGAGGGTAATGGAGGAGGAACAAGGTCAAACAACTTAGATCAAGGAATTACCAAATTGATGCACTATCAGTGTTTGTAGCTTGTAAGACATACACTTCAAACCATTTTCACTTTCCTGTTTCCTCAAAGAATGATCAGGCACAGCATCAGGATGTATGGTCTTCCTGAAGTAGTTCAGTTGTGAGAAATAAAAAGCGGAGTCATAAGCTTTACAGGCACAGGTCAACAATGTTCCTCCTGCTGCTTGTGAACAATCTGCAGTGAGGAACTGAGAACAGGTCTTACACCTTGCCACCTTTTACTTCCTTCCCCAAGTGCCAAACTTGTTTGCTTCAGGCCTTACAGCAATTATTTTCCTGCCCTAGAGTTTGAGCTGGTGAAGTATAAGCTGAGGCACCGGACAAAAATATTTAAAGCAGAGGACTGCAGTGGAACAAAGGTGGCTTTTGCCTCACAAATCTGTGCTGTTATGAGCAATGCCTAGTGTGAAGATGCCCTGTTTTTTACCGTCTTCGCTGTTTGGTAGCAGATTTTGAGAAGCTCAGTCCAGATTATGGGTCTGAGCACTGCCTGTAGAGGAGCATGTCTAGTGTAATCATTGTTAAGAAAGAGAAGAAGCTGAATTGCAAACAATGATGTAAATTATAGCAGTGCTCAGTTGCACCTGTTTCACCTTGCCATACATTGCAGACTTATTTGTGGCTATTACCTAGAACTGAGGTCTGTCTCTTCAGTAATGAGGCCATTGTACTTCAGCTTTTAACAAAAACAAACCACCAGTTCAAGGCCTTGCTGTAATTCTAGAAAATAAACCTAAGTGGATATAAGAATAGAACAAATCGCCCTCAATCTCCAGGTTTCTTGACAGCCAACTACTGCTGTTTCTCAAGTGTAAGTTTGACATTGTGAGGTGCCTCCCCATCCCCAAAGGGAGGTCTCCCATTTCACCGCATTTAGGGTGACTCTCCTGTATTCACTGGAGGATCAGCAGTCATATGATGGCAAACAAAGCACTAATAGTTTTGTCTTGAGGGCTGTTTGCAAGTCTGAGTCAAGAAACTTGATGAAACAGTTTTACCCACTGATGGCTGATAGCACTGTGTCATGGGGTCCTGTAAATGTACAACATGATTTTTAATCTTGTATGGACTAATTTCCCACTGCCTATCTCGTACTCTAAATTCATCCCAAGAATTGCTAGCAGGTAGTGTGGATCACATGGTTAGTCCAGGGTTTGTGCATGAAAGAAAGAAAACCACACCAAGCACTTGACTTCTGAAGATGGCACTGCATTACAGCTACCCTAGCTTTAAAGCCATGTCACTGCACATCCCCATCTGCACTGTAGGAGATCAAGCGGTAACAAAGCATGCGCTTGTTAGACTTCAGCAATTTCCCAAGATAAGTAATCTTAAAGTCATGGGTTTGTATTGTAAGATTGGATAGTGATATTTTATCCATCAGTGTGTAAATAGTCACTTCATTTTTCATCCCACTACTGTGGCCTTTGTTTAACTTATGAACATTTTAAAGATGTTGTATTTCTGACTTTACACTAAATAAAAAATTTGATTTGTCTCCATTCATTTGCTTTAACATTTGTAAACCCCAAAACTCCTAATAAATACCTGTAGTCAAAAGGTGGAAAAGTAGCAGGGTTTGGCATCATCTTAGTTGTTTCTACATAGCCAAAGTGTCTAGAATACTAGCTGTAGTTAGTATTAAGATTAAACCTGGATTAATCTACTTTAATAATCTACTGGATTATTAATAATCTAATAATTAATCTACTGGAAGCTTCCAGTTCTTGGCTCACTTGGTATTTTCACCCATGAATCTTCGATTACTATACACTTTTCTCTTCTGGCTGAAAATAAAAATAAACCAACCAACCAAAAACCCCTTGGTAGACTGCATCCAGTGTTGTCAAAGCTACAAGCTTCACCTGTCCATGTGGGACAACTTTCCTATACAAGTTAATGAGCTCAGCATTAGACAGAAACCAAAATTACTATTGTCATACCTCCATGAAGGTGGAGTAGCTTTAGTCGTAATTAAATGAAAAGGCCTCAGTCCTACTTAGCCTTCTCTCTGTATAGAAAATAGTCTGGGATTTGGCAAACCAAGTAGGGCTGCTTCTATTAAACTGTGCTGTAGGTGGTAGGAGTTCAAGCTGAGTGGTCCGATGCTACTCCAGGATTTCCAATAGTTTTAATAGCAAGACATTCTGGAACTGAATTTTCATTAGTCTCTTTATTTCAAGCAGCCATGACAAGCAGAGAAGGTATTTTTCTCAAAATACCTGTTTGGAAATAAACAGACTACGCTCAGGAACTGAGGACAAAATCTTTATGTTACAAGTTTCAATGGAATGGGGATTCTTTTGCCTGGCTTTCTAGATCTAGAGTCTCATATCCCCAAAGCTCTGATATTTCTACCTTAATTACAACATAAGACTAGATCAAAGTAAGCTGATGTGCAGAGGGATGTCTTCTAATTCCAAGTTAACAAAGTCATTAAATCAATATTAGAGGGAGATAGGCTTTACAAAGTCAGGCTTATTGCCAACAATAGCCTTGAATGTAGCCTAACAAGACTATTATTCTCATAATAAATGGCTCCTTATTTAATGAAACGAGGTACGAAGATCATGAGGCATTAATCAAGACTTTAAGGGAGCCTTAAGATCAAAACCTTAAGGGAAGACTAGCACCTCCTATGGAGTGTCCAACTCACAAGTCCAACCACAAAACCACACCAAAATGCTTTAACAATTCCAAGAGGCTTTCACCAGGATCGGGCAAGATTCATTCACTAGGAGGGCCAAATGCTCCCTGACATAATAGCTCTTGCTAGTACTGGCAACAACTTTTATCTATTACTAGAGTCATAGAGAAGAGGGGTAAGAGTCTGGAGTCGTCACTTCTTACTCTTTGCATGTAGACCCTAAACAACGAGAAGAGCACTTGCATTCAATTTAAAAAAAACAGTCCAAAAACCAAGTGAAAAAACAGAGGCCTTTCCATATAGTTCACACAAAACAGAGTCCAATATAATGAACTTTTGAACATGTCAACACGAGCACTTGAAGACACTAGCTTCTTCATTAGTTCATTAAGCGTTCATTTGTTAGAGACTTCCATGGAATCTCTGCTGACTCAATTTGCGGTGAAAATATTTAAATTAACTATCTTCTTGCCAGGCACAAGAAAGACTGTTCAGTTCCTTCCAAATGAATGTGTTTCTACTTGTTTTTGTGACCGCTTTTGCTACCGTTTTACATCTTGCTAATAGTATAGGCAGCTGGCAAGCAGCAAGAGGTTTCTGGTGACTGGAGTTTTATTGTTTAATATACAGCTGAACTTTAACACACCAGATTTTTACAATATGCACTTTATTTAAAGTATATTATGAGAATGCCCAGTTACTCACATCTGTAAAAAACTTAGTCCATCAAAAATCCTTATGTTAATAAATTTCATATTAAGCAAGAATTATTAAATATTTTTAGAAGGCAATGTACACTTAGCAAGTATTCTATAAACACAGGTTATACAACTGGCTCAAAACAAGTGAACTATAAAAGTTTGAAAAGTCATCTGTATATCACTTTTGCAGATTCAGTATCTGCATTCAGAAGTAAAACAAGTCACATCAATACCACTTATTTGAAAATAGAGTACTCATAGAACACCTCAAAAATAAATTACTGTAACAAATGTCTAAAGTGAACAGGTAACAACTCATATAGCAAGATCAACTAAAATAATTTACAATAAAAATTGTTACTAACACTAAATCATCATACAAAACAAATTATTGCATTTAGCTCTGCACAAAAAATACCTTCTCATAGCAATGTGAACTGCTATAGATGCTACATCTATACTATCATCCTCTTTTAGCTGAAAAGTGTAAACAGCTAATTTTGTGCTAGAGCTGCAAAATTACTATAATTTATCAATTTAAAAAAATATTTAGAGGAAGTTTATCTCCAACTAATACCAATATCTACGAATCTTCAAATCTTAAGAATCTTCACTTAAAAATCAGTTGGCCAACTTCTAATTTCATTTCTATTCCAAATCTGAAACATCAGCTAACTCCTCGCAGATAGTATTTCTCCCTAAAAAGAGGGAATCAAGAGAGTTTTGGAAGGTTAAAAGATATTAAGAGAATTAAGATAAGTAACAGTGAGTCCCCCTTTTTCCTTGAAGTCCTAGAAACCTGAACGCTGTCAGACCCACTGAAGTGCCCTATCAGAAGTTACTATTATCTAAACTGCAAATACTATCTGAAAGTCAGTCCTTTCGTACTCTTCTTTTGCGCACTGATTTCAGTGAACCATCTCCAGAGCCTGTGCTTTCATCAGCTTCTTTCATCTGAAAAGGAAAAAAAAAGAAGCATTACAATTTTAAACCAATTTTAATTACTGAAACTGGCATGCTACTTTATTTCTCTTCCCACTCCCCCCATCACATTATCACTAAACGCAACACTTAAGTGATAGGATTTTTTCCCCCCCAAAATATTAATGTAATGATAAATAAATGGGTAGAAGACTTTCTGTTCTGTATTTAGAAGGAAGAGAATAGTACCTCTATAAATTGATGTCAGAAATTTGGTTTTGCCCATTTACTCACTGGTTTAAATGCAGCGACTTTTTAATGAATTTCAGTTTCCCTGAAGTGTATCTTATACTAATTTTAATTTCCACTTATTAAGCAAAAAGCTTTTAAAAACATTCCAACTGTCAGCTTTGGAGCGCTAAAAATAGAACAAACTGTTCTGAAATCAAGGGTGTTCTTCTCAGTATAAAAGCTGTTAGCTTTCAGAAAAGCCCTTCCGACGTTAACTCCATTCTCAGACAATGTGTTGCTTCCTCAGCTGTTTCAGAGGGAACAGCTCATAGAATGTGGCAGAACCAGAGTGAGAACATGCGTGCCTGACATCTTCCAAGTATCTCACTGTCTAACTTATGACAAACTTGCACACCCTGAGAACACCCAGAGAAGAGCAAGCCATAACCTCATTGTGGTAACTCTGTAAGGGCACATACAGATTCCAATCTTGTTATTACTTTCACAGAGTCACACGTGTCTTAATGGAGTTCATCAGATACTGTATGCCTAGGGAAAAGCATAAGGGAAAAACAATTTCTTACAGGAACAACAGAAAGCACTGAATAAGGGGTAATTAACAAAGAACTGCAGTGCTGAAAATGCAACCTCATACATGTACAGTTTCCTAGAGGAGTTATATGAAGAAAGGTTAACATTACATTGAACAAGTCCCCTAATCTGGGAAGGGACTCATTTAGGGAGTGACAAGTACAAGCCTCTCAACAGAAATACTATGGGCTGATCTAAAGCCTTTCAGACATACCATACTTTCTATGTGAAAGGATGAGTAGTTGGTGAGCAAGGAAAGCATACACTAATTCCATTCTACAGTGTTATTCTCTGGAAAGCCTTTTAGAGATTAATTAATGACTAGATTAATCTGCACAAGAAAAATGAAGCTGCAGATGCAGAATTCAAAACCAGTATCCTCAGTTTGCTGAAAACCTTATTTTGGAATTAAAAAAAAGCCAAAACCCAAATCTAAACCTGAAAGCTTAACATTTTCTTGGTCTCACTGAAAGGCTTTTTCATTAGAAGGCTATTTGGTTAGAAGCACACGTTTCATCAACTAATGATAAAAAGAGATTGACAACTACTGCAGCACACACATTTTCAAGACTTGCAATTCATTTACATGATGAAATAATACTCCAGTTTCATATTTATAGACCTGCATGATTACTTCTGTATCATACCTGTATTTTACAATAAATATAACCTCCTAGCCAAAATTATACAGAAAGAGGTGTTTCACAAACCTATACAGAGCATTTGAGGTGCCAAACTCAGAACACAGCATGATTTGGTTTATGTCTCAACAGAAGAAAAACTTTTGTTGTAGGTAGCTGAGCTTAATTAGAAGTGCAATGTTGGACAATGGCAAGAAGAAAATAGAGAAACAGAAATAGAAAATTACCTCATCTTCTGAACCAGATTTATTTGACTTATCACCACCTTCTTGATTTTCATCTGCAACTTCATTTTCTTCTTCATCATCATCAATATCTTCAGCACCTTCATCTTCTGCAGAAGAAATTAGTTGTATTTTGTAAACAGAACTGTATTAAAAATGCACTATTTCCAGACATAGTAGTAAGGAAAAGCAGCCCATATTTGCACATGTTGTGATCGGCACCTAGGGTAACCAGCTCTGAATTTCCTGTGTTATTTTGTGAAGGAAGCCATGCATCCAGCTATTTTGATTTCCACTCTGGGCTTCAGTGCTTGGAAGCTAGCACTCCTATGCCTGCCTTTTAGGTATGGAGGAACTAAACCTCAGCAACCACAGCATGAATCAAAGAAAAGTTACTGAGGTTTGACAAGTCTCTTCCTTTACTTTAAACTGAGGTCTTGAAGTGAGACCTCCTGGAAGCTCAGTACCTTTTGCAATACTTTTAAGAGTAAACAAGAAATCTTATCCATCCAAATTAACTGACTTAATAGAAGAGTAATGGAATGCCAGTATCTCAGGCAGCCTTGCAACAGTAACATATTAGGTACTAAACCTATCTATGATCTGCATCAAGACTGGGTAAAAGAAAACAGATTCTGTAATTCAGGAGCAAAGAGCAGGTGAACTAGAAGATGAAAGGAGAATGTAAGATACAAAGATGAAATGCTGTAACTACAATTAAAGCTAACGAAAAAATAAATGTAGCATAACTAAAATAATCAGATGCCTAGGCAAGACTCTTGAATAGTAAGGCAGATGGATCAAGTTTGGTGTGACAAGTATCGTGCCAACAATACTTGTCCATTCTGTAAATATTGGCATGGGAACATCTGATGCTGAGGAAACTTGAGGAAATCACACAGGAAGAACCATAGAATGATTTTGTTTGGAAAAGACCTTAAAGATCATCAAGTCCAACTACTAACCTAACATTGCAAAGCCCAACAGTAAACCATATCCCTTCTAAGTTATCACCATATATGCAACATATGCAAAGACAGATAGAACCCATAAAGTTTCAGTCAGTAAGACAAAGTGATGTCAGTACTAACAAAAAAAGAAACAAAACATGAGTATCTGCTAGGTTTCTAACTTTCCCAGCCAGTCAACTCATCACTTTCCTTGTTCCTACCAGGGAAGAGTGAAGTACAAGGCCAAATCTCGCAGAGGTCTGAGGCTAAGGATTTTCTTACGGAAGTCAAGATAACATATTAGAAGTTAGGTGACTGGTTTCATTACTCTAGACTTAGAGAAATGCTAACAGGACAAAGCCATAGTTGAACAGCACCAGTAATCTTTAATACAGTAACAAAAGATGATTTTATCCTTACAAGCCAACGTACAGCCCAACCTAACATCATTGATTTCGCCCCTGGGGCAGCAGGACAGATCTCTGCACTTGTGAAATGCACTGCTAGGATGCAATACAGAGGAAGCAACATACTTCAGTATTTCAAGTCTACTGTATTTGCAAGCTTTTTTCAAGAGTTACTAAAATAAGTGACCGACAATAGTTCAAGCTACAACTCTCCCACAGAGGAGTATGCAAAAAGACTTATGTTAGACAGGTAAAGATATTCCAGACACATTTTAATGACAACAGTGTGACTTTAACCACTTCAGGTACATATAACTGAGGCATTGAAATGTGTTCAATACAGGATATATTTAGAAGGGAGAAAATATGCATCACTATGTACAAACATAAAAAGACTGTCAGAAGGATGTTCATTTCTTGTACATGAAAAAATACTGAGGAGAGTCCTTACTTTCTGCTTGTATTTATCAAAGAGCTATTACCCATGGAATGCTACATGCTGGAGGTTGTCAAAGACAAAATTTGACTCAGGACAAAGCAGATTTTGCATATCCCAAGATGACTGGTTGAAATGATTGTCATTGTAATCCACGAACTAGTTCTATTCATATCTTTATATTTAATCAAGTGCTTGCTCATCTTACCATCTTCAGCAGTATCTTCGTTTTCTTTTTCCTCTTCTACATCTATGTCATCATCCTCTAACTCATCTCTCTCCTGTATTAATTCTTCCTTTGTAATTGGCTTAGATATACGAGATTTTTTGAAGTCAATATCTTCATCTGTTTTCTATAACAAATTAGAAATCAACTGACATTTAAACTCAAGACACAAATCAAACACAACTGCCACTAGAAGCCAAGTAATCTCAACAGCACATAAAAAGTGCATATTCTTGCACAAAGACTAAGCGTTTCCAAATAAAGTATTAAGAATAAAACCAAAAATATAGTAAATGTCTCTAACCTTTGCTGGCCAGCAGAACAACAGACCTAGACCAACAGGGAGAGCTAAAGTCAAGATGTAAAGAACCCATAGCCATGGGTGGTCCTCTGCAGCAGTCACCAGTTGACTAAACATACCAGGCTGTATTAAAAACAATTATAAAAATGAAAATTTAGTATTTGCATCTCCCTCAACACTTCACTAAGTTTACAAAATGGACTGTGACTATTTTAAGCTTTATGTTGCCCTTCATTTTTTAAATCCTTCTTTGCCTTTGTTTTTGAAAGACTAAACCAATATTGGATTTCAACACTAGTAAAGTAACAACTTGAAAGGCTGCAAACAAATAGCATGTGTTAAGTAAGAAGGAACAACCTGGTACTCCAACCATACTAGGCTAGCCACTACTCAATTTCGTAAAGTGACATTTGGAGTCTTGGCAACCTCCTGCTCTACACCTTTTCCAGCCTCTCTGTTTTCCCCTCCCCCCACACACACTGTGCTAACTAAAGTGAAAGCTCCTAAAGCATCAAGAACCTCAGAGCAGCAGCCAGCCTCCTAAAGAGCAATGTCTTGCTCCATTTGTACTACCACATTCTCTCCTTTGACAGCCAGTTATTCAGTGGGTAAACTGTCCTCTCAGTCCAGTTCTGACTTACACAGTAGACAGAGGTAAACAACTGCCTAGTCCACTAGTACCTCTGAAAAGGAGATATCAGCAACTAAGGTAGTAAGTTTGAGAGGCACAGTGGGGTGATGGAATTTGAGGCAATATTTTTTGCTATTCTGCATACAGGTATAGATGCAGGTTCAGACAAACTAAAACATTTCAGAAAACACAAAGGAGATGGCTTTCCTAATTGCAGGGGCAGAAATGCTGTTGCTACTCGCTCATCCTGTGGCAAACAACACCTGTTAAGAGCTGGTCACATTTGCCACAAACCCATAATTTCACAACTGCAGGCTTGCCTTTGGCACCCAAAGAAAATATGGGACTGTTAGAAAGAATCTGTAGTCAGTGACAGCAGCCACTAGAGGGGCTCACGATCCCATATGTTAGAACAAGCTCATCCTACAGTGTGGAAAAGAGACCTAGAAAAAACTGTGGCAGCCGGCCAAGTGCAGTATACAAACAAAATGTGGCTGCACACACAGAAACAGAAGAACAGATGGGGCTCCATAAACTCAGCTTCCATTTGCTGACAGGAACTGAACTTCTAAGTATCACCACCAAGAGTAGAAGACTCATTAACTATAACGAAGCCTATTTCTCACTAGGTGTTTAAGTAAAATGTTGTACCCTTTTCATTTCAAGAGGATATTAATCCAAGAAAGTAAAAAAGCCAAATTACAAGGAAGAAAACTTATCATAGTTACTGAGCAAGATCATTAACTGCAGACAAATTAATATTCTGTCAGCACTAACTGGCAGAAAATTCTTCCAACAGCACACCCTCCTCACTACTTTTGCCTATCAAGAACATAGTAAATTTGTACCTCATTAGCACTTGCTACTAACTTCTTCAAGCCCCAGCCATCTGCTGCCCAACGATCTGCTACTTCTTTTTCTGAACATATAATGAAGTTATCAAAGTAGATATCAGATGTTATAGACCAGAGCTCTAAACCAATAGCACTGACAGTGGTCATCTTGAAAGGATGAAGATCTTCAAAATAGTAGGGGTTTGGTATTTTCCGAGGACTCCAGATTCCCTTTTAACAAGAAAAAAAAAAAGTAATCACATTTCCTATACCTCACCAAAAAAGAAACCCATGAAACAAATTTTAAATTAATTAGAACTTCGCAACTATTTTAAATGCATTAAGACAAACAGTAGAGTTTAATCTACGTAAAACCAGCATTGGAAATAGTCTATAGGATTTTGGCAGATGAGTCTCAACTTGCTGGCTTAGGGCAGAGCTCTCAAAATTATTCCTTTTGGCTGTTCAGGATTACAGTAATTAACTGACTGTACAAAGTATCTCTGTTCTTTCTGGTAGTGAAGATTCCAAGCACAGTCTTTGTAAGCTTCCTAGAGTAAGTCTAGGAAAAAAATTTCCTAATAATGCAGGAAAATCAGACACTGGTATTACTTCTTCCTCTAGTCTCTCGTCACGTAACAGTTTTGGCTTTTGTTCATCAATATAACATATACTTTTAAGGGCACTGATCAATATCTTTTGGCCAGTGATGGCACCTTTTGAGGTAAGCATCTATTGTCTGGTAGTCAAAGACTGCAGGACAGCTACATCCATAATCAACACAATCCCTTCCTGTGTGCATGTGTATATATATATAAAAAACACCAACAGCTACTGTAACCAGAGGCATTAAGGAACACTTTAGGGAAGCAAAGATCAAAAATTATAGCCAAATTTTGTTTACAAACGTGTTTAGGACCTTGAACTCAGATTCAATTACTTCCCAGCCATAATTGCTAAAAAGTAACTAATTTTAACATCCAACTGATTACCTCATGTCTGGAGTGGAAGCGAGGAATTTAAATGTCCAAAATTGATGCTTCCGCTAAAATTGACCCAGTAAGTCAATCTGCTTACTGAAAAATTTAATCTTTAATAAAAAAATTGTTCATTTAAACAACCTGTATTTAGAACCCCAACAAAGAAGAGAAATATTTCATTAAATAAGTCAGAATACAGCTCTACAGAGCTTATTTAATAAGCAGTACCAGTGCAAATCATTGCAAAAGCAATTTTTAATAGAGAAACGGTTTTAATACAGGAGGCATTTTTATTTTCTAGTATACTTAAAGGAACAAAAGCAAATAAAATTTTAAAACCTCAATTTAGTGACTGTATTCAGACTCATTCTAAAAATATTAATACACTGTTAAAAAGCCTGTATGAATATACTACTTCAACTTGCCTGCTTCGTTGAAGTCTGTACCTTTTAACAACAATCTGCAATATTGCAGTTACCTGGTAGTTAGGATTATCTATCATAGGTGCTTTCCATTTTCCTTTATAGTTTGGGTTATTCTTCATGGGACGCACCCAGTCTCCACAACCAGGTGCAGCCTCACACTTTGGATTAAGGATCTGAGGGGCTTCCCACTCCCCATCCATTTCTTCATCCCTACACAAAACAAAAGAGATATATAAATAACTGATTTAAGAGCAGACTGGTCAGAACAGTAGTAGTCAGTCTGAAGTTTGAGTCCATACACATTTTGCGACAACCACCTTAGATTTTTAATCAGCTCACAGAACTTTACTCAACAGTATGTACATCCTTTTGGGTTTTTTAAAGGAGTGCTACAACATGGGAGGTTTTGTTTTGGTTTTATTTTAAAGTTCACCTTTTCATAACTACCAGAGCATGATTGAATGAAACTGTATTCCTGCATTTGTAGACAACTTGAAACTTCTTCAGAAGATTCTTGGAAGATTCCCCGAGGCTATTCTATGATGACTTCAAGTTCTCAAATGCTTTCATGGTTTAACATTGTGGCAAATTCTTTCAAAGGGGTCCTTCATTTGGTTTAGTTTATATATCTTCAGAAAACAAAGAGCTATTGACATTTTCATGTTTTTCTAAAAGGAGCTCCCAAAACGACAAACATTTGGCCATACCTTAACACATTGTAATTTATTGCCTCAAAAGACAATGATATTTGGATTTACATCTGATCCACAACCCACGATTTGCCACAGAGAATAGGGGGGCTTATCTACAATACACAACAACTTGCACTCATTGATCAAGTTCTTACCAGTCCTTTGGTTTTCTTGCATTAGGGTCTGGAACATACTGTGGTTCATCATCAAGCCAACCCTCAGGCTTAACAGCATCAGGATCTTCTATTTTGGAAGGCTCATTTTCATCCCTTCAATTACAGACTTATGTTAGAAAACATAGCAGCCTGACGTTGAACAAGTGCTCTGTTCAGAGGACTGAAACCAGCATGAAAAGGATGATTTTCAAAGGCACAACATAATTAGACACATTGATCATCCGAATTACACATCCAATTATCTGTTTATAAATACCTGAATTATATTTACGTTGTTTCAAAGTACCACTTAGCCCAGAATTTTCTGCCATCAACTGGCAGGTGTCAGTCAGATTTTCCCATTAAGTTTTACCCTCCTTTTCCTAAGTTGCCATACAAATAGTAGTTCACACAGAAGGAAACAGAAATCATTGAATGTAAAGCAAGACTATACGGTGAAAAAAATCCCTCTTCCTAATATTTTGGGTAATCTTAGTTATTAATTGCAATTGTGGAGGGTACAAATCACCAAAAAGCACAATTCTTTCCTTAGAAGATTACCAGATTCTTGTACCCAGTCAATTTTGTTTCCAAACTTTAGTGTTTTTAGCAGTGACACATATCCCAATTGTCATTAGCAAAACGACAAATTAAAACCAGTCAAATCTTTCAAATGAATTACCTGCACATAAAACATATTGTACAGATAAAATTGTTCTCCTTACCAGTCATCTGGTTTGACAGCATTTGGATCAGGTATTCTTGGTCTCTCATCCCAGTCCTCAGGTTTCTTATCACTAGGATCCTCTATTTCTTTAGGAGGGTTTACAGGAGGAACCATATCCTCAAGAAGACTTCCTTTACTTACAACCACTTGGTCAATTAACATTTCAAATGTATCATCTGGTTTTAGCACTAAATTAAAGAAATTTATATCACACACACACAAAAGGGAAAGCATTCTTTTACAAATATCTGTAACCAAAACCTATATCATAAACTCAGACTGAGACAAATAATGGCCAATAGGATCCTTGCTAGCAGAGCAAGAGAGACTCCCCATCCAGGTACTGGATCTGGACAGAAAACATTTAAGTTGCTATTGTGGGGATATATGACCAGTATGAGGGCCCCGAATTCAATTGCTGAAACACATCCAAGCACACTCTACAAGATTTTTCAAAAACCTACCACTTGGCCAAAATTCTGCATGATTTATTTTAAAACGGAAACAATGAAAGACAAACCTCTTGCCCTAAAAGGCATCTCTGATACCAAATTACAATTTCACACATGAAAGCATGGAAAATACAAGAACTGTGTCAGGATCAACAACACAACATTTTCCCTCAAGTTCATGGCTGACAGCCATTTCCTTCAAATGTCAGACTATGAATATAGAAAACTTTTCAAACATTGAAATATTTTAGCATGTGTGAGTAACTGAGAAGCCAGGATCATTGAACTAAGCAGTGTCACATTCAGTAAGAGCCACTGTATCCAGGTCCACTTCTAATATCCAGTAAGCACATTTGTAAGTGTTCAACAAGCATATTCAAATGTCCATTCAACACAAAGATTATGAATTCAAAGTAAGTACTATTCCACTTGTACAGCAGCTTTTTGTGGTGATTAAAACTACTGTAACAGTCTTATAATGACAATTCTTTCAGCCTAAAAGTTTTCAATGTAATTAGAATATCCACAAGTGCAAAAATTAAAACCTCATAACACACTGTGGATAAAATAAAAACAATTTACTTTTTAATTTCTTATCAGTCATGTAATTTATTAGAATCTTGCAGCTCTATGGAATCTATTTGAAAAATTACAACAGAACAAATGCTATCCAAGTTTAACTATCTTTAATAATTATCTCTAATGAAAAGACCAAATCGAGAAACACCTGCATTTCTTGACCACAAAAACTGTGTTTTGTTTCACTTATTCCTATTATCTAAAAGTGAACATTTGCTATGGCATACTACTGTAATCTATTTTAAAGAACAGTCAGATCTCCCATGGCACAAAGCTGAACACCACTGTGTTCAAAGCCTTCCATTATTATTCAATGGTAGTTCAAAAGTGCAGTCAGTTTTGCTGAATTTGCAGTATGTCACAGATTAGCCTATTCCTCTGATAGTTTCCTCCGAAGTTGGAAAAAGTGGGGAAAAAAAGAACTAAGAAATTAAACTTTCATCTTTGCTACCCTGATCTTGGTATAAAAAGAGATGTCACATGAACTAAAACCAGCCCATATTCACTCATCTCCAGAGAATGCGGTAACAAACCTGTTCATGCACACTGATGCAGATACAGGTGTAAGTGAGAATTCTTAACACACACAGGAGAGAGGTGTGCAGCAGATTGAACTACGTTCCTATGAACTCTGATGCCTTCCTGGAACATTGATGGGTTTAGGGTTTTTAATATCTATCTTAAAAAATATTTTGTCATGGTAAGCACTGGAAGTATTAATCAGTTCTTCACACTAGAGGCTGGCCAGGGCTGATGTGTTTTTTCCTGTAATTGAATATTAAACAGTAGCATTTGAAAGCCACTTTTATGTCCTGTAGTTAAGCTCAGTCATGAAATCATTCAAGCCCAAATTGTTAAGTAACAACTCCTCATAAATAACAGCCTAAAAGAAACAAAAAAACAGATTCAAGTACAAAGCTTCAGTGAACAGAAATACATCTTTTTTTCCCTCCTTTCTGATTTAAACTTCTAAGAATTGAACAATACCGAGAGTGTACAGATGCGTCTTCTTGTCCAAATAGAATTTTTTTAGGTCTACATCAGGACGTTTTGCATGTTTTTCTTCATATTCTCCAGTTTTAGGATTCTTATGTCTGAAGATAAAGTGTAGTTTGTAATCTTCTCCACATTTATCTGGTCCAAACATAATAGTATAAGGTGTTTTGTCAAAAAAGTATTCCTGCAGAAGTAAGAAAGCTGAGCATGTGTTATAATGTACATTTCATGAAGTCACTTTGGGTACTATCTTTCCTTGGTGCTGTTGCATATGGTATAGTTACCTTTTTCTGAAAGATAACTGAAAGCTGAGAGGGTAAACATGAAAGGAATTGAACTGTTCTCTTGAGCTGCTGAGTGCCCTCTGTTCTCAGTGAATGGACTAACCATAGAGATCATTTAAGCCTCTTCAAGGAAGATCAATATATTTGTTTACATCTTACTTTTTAAGTACAAATGTCTATCACAAATCAAAAAACCCCAACGTCTATATCCTTCTACAAATATTACACTAAAAGATGGAAGGGAACCACTTACTGTTCTTCATGATTTTATTTTTCAATAAAGATAAAAACCAATCCAGCATTTTATCAGTCTTCTTGCTCCACATTAAATGATGACAACAATAAAAAACCATGAAAATATCAAGTATAGTTATTCACTTTCAGAGTATGTTGCATTAAGCTGTTAGGTCTGTGAGTATTTTTCAGCAGTTTCTATGATTTTTGTATTTAGAATACACAGTAATGTAGTGCCTTATATTTTAAAGCAATTGTTTGAATGAATAAGAGCCCTTGGTTCCTGGAAGTGTTCTTCTTGAAAGATATATTCTGACACAAATGTATTATTTAAAATGAGTCTGTATTTTAATTTTTTTTTTTTAATGCAAAATAAAACATCTTCACTTTATGCACTACAGAAATGCATGTATTTTGAGTTCAGTCCCTTTTACAACATTGAGTCTCAGGAGAATGTCACTAATAAGTATTAACAGTAATTAACTGATAACTCTAATAGCAATAAACTATTAAAACTATTAAAATATTAAATATTTAATATTAAAATACAGCATTTAAATATGTCCTCCTTCCAAGGTAAAAAAATCCACAAACACAAAATAAGAAAGAAAGAACGCTAACACTTTTAAGTTACCTCATGAAACTGCCAGGGAAATTAAAAAAGTACAGGATTAATTGTTAGCCAGGCAATAAAGAGCCAAATTTTGCATTTGCTCTCTTCCGGTTTAGCCTCTAGTAAGATGAGAGATACTGGAGAATTACAGTTTCATCAGTAATTGAACTGAGTATCTTGGTCTCACTCCTTCTTTTAATATGTAAAACTTCACAGTTTTACTGTCATTTACACATCTTCCCATTAGGAAGTACATCATGCCTGTACTTGCTTTTCTATAGTCTGTATTTTTATCTATTAGTACTCAAGTTACTAGAGCATAAAACATATACTGGCACACAAATTTTAGGAAAACAGAAGAGGGCTCAGAAGTTGCATTAAAACTTTCAGTATTACATCTCAGAAATGCTTAAAAGCAATTTCTTATGCGTGTCACCATCTCCTAGATTCTTGCAGAGGTACATATTATCCCTTTTATCTCATGAAGTGTCCCACTGTTAAGTGGCTCCTCCTGACTGCTAGTTTGCAGGTCAGGTCAAGCAATGTCTTAAGTAATCTCCTCTTCATTTTGCACATATACAAGGCATCACACTTCACTGTTGTTCTCCTCAATATTTGAAAGTCAAAGTTATAGCCTCATGGGTGAAGGCAACAGGTGGCATAGATGTCTCAGGGATAAAAGCATAGATGAAAAAATATCCTAACTAGGAAGGAAATGATGAATACTGCCCACATTCCTGTTACACGGTTTTTTAAGACCATTCCCTACTGTTTTTCCCACAAGCTTGCCTTCCTTAGCTTATTGGTAAGCAAATGGTATTGCCTGATGCATCTCAAACCCAACAGATTCTATAGTCTATATGGATTGTAACTGTGATTGCCCCACACACTTCTGCTACTACACTACTGAACGTTGTCTCAACACAATCAAGTAGCAATTGAACACAATCAATCCTGTAGCAGTTAGGGTAGTCAGCTACAGCAACCTGCTTCAGAACTGGAAACACCCTTATCAGTGATACAGCAAGTTCGTCCTGGCTCAGGGTGTAACATTGAATCCACACTGGTCCTTCCAATTCTGTCCAAATGCATAATCCTACTTCGTAACTGTTGCTATGTAACAAAAGCACCAGTTCCCATCAAAGCAGCTGCAGTAAATGTTGTACAGAACAGCCATCCCCACTCTGCCATCACAACATTTGTGTTGCACAAGCTCCTAGGTCAGAAGTCACTGTTGGTTCCAAACAGCTTATATCTGCACCCCAATGCAGTGGCAGAAATAATCAGTTTGCATGTGCCTGAACTGAGACTTGGCTAGAACAAATTTGGAAAGGGCAGGCAAGTTCACATCAATATAGTGAAACAGTCTAGAAAATACTCCAACATACTCATGCACTTAATTTTTCACACCTGATCATGCAGAACTTCTCCTGGAAATAGAGATTCTCCATCACTTTCAGTTTCTAAATCTAAGTTGTGGCCCTTTCTAAGCTGCTGTGTTGCGTGCCATGCAGTAAAAAAAAAAAAAGTTTCACAAGTTAGGAGCCAAGATTACAGATGCAAAACTCTTTTGCCTTGGGTTGAGACATCACTCATGCAGAATTAATATGAGTATATTAATCACAGTAAACGCTTTGTTCTAATCTTCTGAAAATCACTTTTTGGGATTATTTGTGTGAATGTAATATGTTGGTTATCAGGGAGAGCCAACATAGATTCACCAAGGGAAAGTCCTGTCTGACCAACCTCATAGACTTCTACATGGGCATAACTGGCTGGCTAGATGAGGATAGGGCAGCAGATGTCATCTACCTTGACTTCAGCAAGGCTTTCAACACTGTTTCCCACAACATCCTCATTAGAAAGTTCAAGCAATGTGGCTTGGATGAGTGGACAGTGAGGTGGATCAAGAGCTGGCTGAAGGACAGAGCCCAGAGGCTGATGATCAATGGCACAGAATTGAGTTGGAAGCCGGTGGCCAGTGGAGTTCCACAGGGATTGGTTCTGGGGCCAGTCTTGTTCAACATCATCATCCAATGACCTGGATGAGGGGACAGAGTATACCCTCAGCAAGTTCCCTAATGACACCAAACTGGGTGGACTGGCTGATTCCCCAGAAGGCTGCCTTCATCAGGGTCTCAACCAGCTTCAGAGTTGCGCAGAGAGGAACCTCATGAGGTTCAAAAAGGACAAGTGCGGAGTCCTGCACCTGGGGAGGAACAACCCCATGCACCAGTACAGGCTGGGGACTGACCTGCTGGAGAGCAGCTCTGCAGAGAGAAACCTGGGAGTCCTGGTTGACAATAAACTAAACATGAATCAGCAATGTGCCCTGGTGGCCAAGAAGGCCAATGACATCCTGGGATGCATTAAGAAGAGTGCAGCCAGTAGGCCAAGGGAGGTTCTCCTCCCCCTCTACTCTGTCCTGGTGAGGCCTCATCTGGAGTCCTGTGTCCAGTTCTGGGCTCCCCAGCTCAAGAGGGACAGAGAACCTCTGGAGAGAGTCCAGTGCAGAGCCACCAAGATGATCAGTGGTCTGGAGCATCTTCCTTATGGGGCTATTTAGTTTAGAGAAGAGGAGACTGAGGGGGCATCTCATTAATATTTACAAGGTCGCTGTGAGGGTGAAGGAGCACAGGCACAGGCTGCCCATGGAGGTTGTGGAGTCTCCTTCCTTGAAGGACTTCAAGACCTGCCTGGATGTGTTTCCATTCTACCTGATTTAGGTGGACCTTCTTTTGCAGGGGAGTTGTACTACATAATCTCTAAAGCTCCCTTCCAACCCCTGCCACTCTATGATTCTATTAATATAGCTCTTAATAGCTTTATGTTTTAAACTACTTGTAAGTTTCATTAAAATGTAAATTCTAATAGGAATAACACCAAATACTGTGTCAGTAAAAAATGCACAGCTCCAAATGGTTTGTGTATATGTAATCAATTATACGGAGACTATTGTTTAAGCAGACAATTGGGCAAAATATTTAGGAAGCTTTCAAGAATTTCGCATGCATTAGGAATTACTTTCTTATTGAGATTTCACAAGAACAATTATGCATTCCTTAAATGAACAACTAACAGCAAATGTTAAGAGGACATACCAGATTCAAGTCATCGCTACTGGAGAGCAGTTTAATATATGCACCACCACAGTCAATGCCTTCTTGAAAATTCACTTCGTATCTGGCAAAGAGCAATTTTTTTAAAAAACATGCCAAGTATCAGACAAATACCAATTAAATTCTAATCCACAGCTCTAATTATGAATATATTAAGATCGCATATTAGTCACTCCTGTCAAAACACTACTATATGATCAAAAGGTTTTAATTGCCACACAAGCCAATACAGCAGTGATGAAAGTCCAAAAACACCATGGTAGCAATTGCTACAGTTGGCATCACCGGTAAGAAGAGTTTCAGGATGGTACCAACACGAAAAAAACAAAGTGAAGTAGAAATGGGCAAGAGTTCTATTAAGTTTTTGCCACCTTTGAATCTGCCCATATGACACACTGGATTTAGACAAAGGAGTTACCTGGATATGTCTATCAGACTTAGTTTGTTGTACAATAGTCAAAAAAGTAATGCTTACCATCATTAATTACATTAACATGTTGAAGATCTGAGTTGCTTTTAAAGAGCTACGTAAAAGCATTCCAGAAACGGAAAAACTATTAGAGCATTTTCAGCAATCTTGTAAAATACTAGATTTCTGTCCAAAAACAATATAAAAGAGTTAAATGCAACTTCTTAACACTTGTAATACAAGTGGTTGATTGTTAAATCATTCATACTTAAGAGTTCTGATAGCTTTGGACATGATAGGTCAATGATACATGGAAATCAGTATTTCTATAGGGATTCATATTACTTTCTTGACTTAAAGATTTTAATACTAATAAATATTAAGGAAAAAACCTAAGTGACTACTTACTGAACAATCAAAGGCTTATTATCAAAAATAAATGCTTTTGTTAGCATAGCTGATATTGCATGATGCTTAGCCACTGATTTTAACACTAATCCTCTGTCTCCAGACATTGTGTTTTCCTTCAGCTCTTCTACTTCCCATCTTCCTAAAACACAAACACAAGAGTCATTGAAAAAACATAGACTGAGGTAAAGAAATCATAGTCTTGTTGAAAGCAAAGCGTTAACAAAAGTTAAGTAAAAACTGAAGTAAAGTTTTTACTTAACTTTTTTAAGAAAGTAAAGACTAGATGTCAAAGTAGGGAAGAAATCTTGACATCAAAGAAATCAAACAATAACACATTACTTGAGTTCAGCTTACATTTCTCCAAACTAACTCCACTACACCACTCAAATATTAAAAAACAAGTACATAAATTTGGTGCTCACATCTTTCTATAAAATCAGTGACCATGTTTTAACGAGTAATCTTCAAGAACCAGAAACCACTAGAATTCCAGCTCCATGGTTAGATAATAAAATAAAAACTGTATCATGTCAAAGATCCATCTAACCCAACATTCTGTCTCAGACAACAAGGAAGAATAAAATCTTAGGGAAAAAGAGTGCTAGTAGTTGTAAAAACATGAAGTGACAAGAAGCCATTTTGACAGTAGTAGAAGTCCCAGTTTTGTAACTGTTAAAGGTAAAACAAAGAAAATTACAGCATCTCAGATTTATATGTAAAACAATCTTCCAACTAAAAAGGAAAAAGAGCTATCCATAGTCTTCAAAGTAGCAAAGAATCCCATCCTTACCATAATCCACCATAAACTAATGAAATTTACTAGAAAAAGATACATGTTTAACATAAAATGATTTAAAATTACAAAATTTAATGAATTTTCTTGCAGAAGCCTGTGGCATATCCACTGAATTTTTGTTCAGTTGCAATACTATGTGAAAGAATCATTACATTTTCAATATGCCATTTCATTCAAGCCTAATGGTTGCATTGCTAATATAGAGACTGTTTCAAAGCCCTGGTTCAGATTCAACAAGTTATATTATAAAAATCTATTTCAGCCTTAAGAAACTGGCTGATAACTGAAGAGATGCCAACACTTTGGGTATGCATAACTCTGCACAGAAAAGTCCACTTTCCCATTTCACCAAAAAGGTGTTAGTCTTAGCCAAATGAGACAATGATAGCTTTCAATATATTAAAGATGTCGCATATGTAAAGCACAAGTTATTTCTTGCTCTTCTCAGATTTACAGAAATCTAGGAAAAAACTTTAATATCATGGATCTGTATCTTTAGACTGTGGTATCCCACAATGCCTAGAGGAACACAAACCATTTCTCCACATTTTAGATTTATTCATACCATCGTCACAAAAAGCTTTAGTCACAAGGCATTGTGTAAGCCAGATACCTGCATGGTTCTTGCCCTCCTGCTTACATGGAATTAGAATCTTTCAGGTAAAATCTAATCACATGGGAGATGAAGCTCCATTCCCCTGTCCCCCTCTCCCCAGTCTTTTCCAAGAATTATCAGGTTTGATCTGAGAAAAAAACCCCTCACAAGTTTACATCTTTAAAAATAAAAGATTACATTAATTACAAATTCTCCAAGTTGGGGAAAAATACAGCTGATGACACACACATGCAATATACAAAGAACAAGATTTCTAAAGAGACATTTTTCTTTTTCTCAGACATTAGTAGATAAGATTCACTGGGTTGGGTATTTTTTCCAGGAATGAACAGATACAAGAGAAATACTACTTTTACAATTCACTGTAATCTTGAAAAAAGTTGGTGTCAACAAGAACAAAAGGAGGAATACATAATGAGTTCCTCACCATAGTTTGAGAAGATTCATAAACTGTGAAATCTGAACAAAACAGCAATTTAGTTTTTACTTTTATTCAACTCAACCGTGATTTGCACAAGATCATTAAGGAAGGGAAGATAGGTATGTCAACAACAAATCCCTACTTTCTTCTAGTCTGCTAAACAGAAGGGATGAAAATTCCCTTCTCTTCAACTGTGTTCCTTCCTGGAAACTAAGACCAAGAAATAATGACAGGGAAAACAAGACAAAAATAAAATATTTTGGAAAATAGTTCAAAAAGCTCTTTTCACTACAGACTTTGTTAATGTTCAATTGTTTTGGTGACTTTAAAGACAATTTTGATCTAGTATCAAGCCAAGTAATCAGAGCAATGTCAGTTCTTATAAGCGTCTCATTTTTATGGATATCTCCTCTGCGGTTTCTTTATTTTTACCAGTTATCTCTGCTAAACCTAAAAACATCTGATCTGTACTGGTTTGCATGCTAAAGTCATACAAGTTACTTTTGCTTAACACTTTATTAATGTTAATTGATTTCATTTGACATAAGAGCAGTAGCAAATACTTTTGCAGCAGAAACTTTTCCTATTCTCCCCACCGTCTCTTTAATGAAAGAAATTCAGGTTGCAAAACTATTGCCACAGACTGCACATCTGTCAAATAGTTTTAAATTACATTCAAGTAGGCAATTCCAATAAGTGTACACTCCAATGATAAAACCAAATTATTCATTACTTCCAAATTCATTTTTGACTACTGTAAGAGTAAAGTATACAAGGACAACAGACATTATATAAACAAATGTTTTTGACCTACATCATCTAGGTTTTCAAACATAAGTTCAACATAAGGGGTAGTTATTTCCCAAAGAGCAAAAGAACATCAAACAATACAGTAGAAGTAAACAATAAAACTACTCACCATCATATTTAGCAATGTTATCATCTGTGTCTTCTTTCTTAGTCTTAGACAACACCCATCTAACAACAAAAAACATGCTAGTCACTGAACTATCAATGCAAAGCTGTACTATTTAACAAGCATGGGAAAACCAGCTTTTGCTTCTAGGTTGTGAACATGATTTTGACAGTTGTCATCATAGATCTTTGTGTAGTTCAAAGAACATGAAAAGAAAAATTCAAATAGATTAGTCTAATACAGCATTTCAAAGTACTTGCAAAAAAAAAAGGAAATGAGTATACAATCTAATTCTAAAGTAATTCAATTATTCAGAATAAACTTTAGTATTATACACCATCTGAGTTTGGCAGAATGTAATAATATTTTCTAAGAATATAATGTCAAAAATACATGGAAAACGGTAAGGTTCAGGCATAAAACCTTCAGTGTGGTAACGGAAAAAACAAAACAAAACACTGACAAGACCTTAATACTGTCTGACTGCAATTCTATGCATGCATAGCAGAGGACAAAAGGAAGAGGAAAAGTGTCCAAATTACAAATGCATCTATGCATCAAACAGGTTACAAATGTATTGCACACATGGGATCCTGACAGCACAAACTCCTGATCTCCTTTGATGCTACAAACAAGGCAAACTTGGCTTATCAAATCAAAGGTCACCAAAAGGACATGCACAAATACCCCGCACACAAAGTGTTAATTTGGAGGTGGGTATGACCCTCATCTGGTCGTACAGTGGTTCTGTCTTGAGCCAAGCACAGGAATATCTTAAGCCAACAGTGTTGCTGAACTCTTCTTTGTATCAACTACAATACTATATTCTCATGACAGCAAAGAACTATTTTCGTTCATTCTGAACTGTCCTCTGCATGGAGTATTTCAGGGACGAATACTTTATCTTTTCTGCTTCAATCTCAGTCAGATTTCTTCACTGTTAACAAATTCTGGGAAAGCCTCACCCTCTGGTGAAATAGCAAACTAGATCCTTGGTCTACCAAGGAAGACCAATGTAGAAATGACGTGTCTTTACAAGTCATGCCCACGATTTTCAAGGGCCATTCTCAAAAAAGCTACCATATTCCACTGATTTACCTAGTCAATTTCTATGCACTCTTTTCCCCAATTTTAGGGAATAAAGGCAACGTATTGCTCACTTATCTCCATACATGTTATTCTGATGGAGATTATGTACAGCTAGAAGAAGAAGTCCCAAGTATTGCAGCAAAAGCTTTGAATATTAAATTTAGTAGGAAAACAAACTAATCTTTGAACAGATATTGCAAAGTTAAAATTTGGGATGAACTAAAACAGCTAAGTTTTTGCATTTGTTAGTCAAGGTTTTCAGTTATTTGAGGTTTTTTAACAACAATTATCACCTCTTCTATATAATAATTTTTCCTGTCATCATTTGTACTGCTTTTGTATTGCATTTCTTAACATTTACAAGTGATGTATCATTAAAGCAAGTGATATGCTGAAGACAAGAGCTTGCTAGCCTATTTTCTTTCTACATTAGGTCAAAATATGTAACAAGAATAAGAAAATACAAAAGAACATAACATTAGTAATGACAAGTGTTCAGCAGCCTGAAGTTCCCTGTGAATCTACAGAAGAGAACAGTTTAGAAACGATTGGAAAAAGGGAGTAACATTCAATCTCTCAGATGTTACTAGTGCCTGCTACCATGTTATTTTCTTTACAGTTTAAATCATGTATCCTCAATGGACACACAAGTCTTATGATGGTATAACCTTACTCCTACAGTAAGGAAGTAGAAAGTAGACAGCTTTAACTTCTACACTAATGAATGCATCTCCT
The DNA here is from genome assembly GCF_028858725.1 of Colius striatus. Lineage (NCBI taxonomy): Eukaryota > Metazoa > Chordata > Aves > Coliiformes > Coliidae > Colius > Colius striatus. The sequence goes on from NC_084761.1 coordinate 32,616,060, forward strand.
GTCACCTGGCTCTTCAAAGATGAGCTAAATTTTTGTTTCATCAATTTTAGTAACTTACGAAAACACATTTTTGCATGATGCTTCACAAATCAAGAGATACGTCTTTTTGTTCAACAAAAAAAGCGTTCATCAAAGCGTACAGGGGAAAAAAAAACAAGATCAAATTTGTCATTAAAAAAGAGACTTCCTTTCACATTTTAAAAGGTTCTCATAGCAAGAAAGCACTCTAACAACTCATCACATTAACTCTTAATAAAGAGATTCCTACTGCATTCGCAGATTCTACCTGGATGAGCCAGGGATGGTAAGCTAACCTAGCTTGATTCAACAAAGAAAAGGCAATGATCATGCAGACAACATCGTACTCGTTTTGGTTTTCCTTGATCTTCTACACCCTTTATAGCTGAACAAGAAAGAGGACTGAAAGTTATTTTCCAATTAGAAGTAGTAAGTCTATTACAGAAATAGAAAGTAACCTATTATATTCTTACTCTTGACAGTGCATTGGTGGAAAGTGACTACAGCTTACAATGCTCAGCTTTTCATTGAACAACACAAGTCTCCCAGCAGCAGCTACACTTTACATTGCCATACTGTTGGAAGGAAAACTTACAAGATATTGACAGGACATAAATTTCTGGCTTAAGAATTGTTGAGATAAACCTGAAGATTTCTCTAGAATTTCAAGGTGGTAAAATCCAACTTCAGTAGACTCATAAATACCTAATTTGTATTGAGTATGGAGAAGCAGTACAATAAATTAATAAAAAAGAAAAATCTGCCAAAAAGAGTCTTCCCCAATAGAGGTTTTATCAATAATGCTGAAGGCATTGCTTTCTTAGACATACTTAAATGCATGTGAAGAGGAAGAGCGTTTGCCACTGCACTGGAATGGCTATGCATATCACCTTGTAGCTAAATTCAACTGGCTAAATCTTTAAATTATATTACTTAATGTCCATAAACGCAGAGTTTAGTAAAAGTTTCCTTATAACACAAAAAATAGCAACATACCTGAAATATTAACTATCTGGCTTAACATTACGATGTACTTGGAGCAAGCATTACCAGTCTTCCTAATTCTAACACCTGTAAAAATTCACTTTCATAGAGATACTAGCAAAAAAAATGAACACAAATAAGCCCTGTCACTGTAAGTTAAACTACTAAAAGTAAAAGCTTATCATTTTAAGGCATAAACATACCCAGCCAATACTCCATCGAAGGTTTCTGTAAAATACACTTCCCCAGTTGGCTTTGGAGTCTGGTATACAACCTAAAAGATATGTACAGATATATACTCTAACAGAACAACTTTTCATTTGAAACACACTATCATACCATTCAGAGAGACCACCAGATTTTGTTGCTTGGAAACATTTAGCAGCATAAAATGCCTTTTGCTGACCCCCCACATCCCTAATTTCTGCAGTTTTGGCACATCTTTCTATCAGTGTGCCATTTCACATCTGTGAATTTCAGAAATTGCTTCCCATGTTCAGAACTCATAACTAAAGTACTGTCATACATCTTATGTCTAACAAAACCCCAGAAAAATTACAGAACTTGCACCAGTTCTCTGCGTCTTTCCTATTTCGTTCTATGGATGTTTCCTGTTCTTTTGTTTTCCCATCTACTTGACACATGACAGTTGGATTACACAGTTTAGGTTGGAAAAGACCTTTAAGATCATTAAGTTCAACGGCTAACCCAGCACTGCCACCACCACCACTAAATCATGTCCCTAACTGCCACAGCTACATATTTTCTTTATTTCATTACACAGGCATTGACTAAAGGCTTCTGTAATCTTACCTCTAAGAAAGATTCATCTCTGTCAACATCAGCTTCTTGAGACTGCTTGTCAAAATCCTCAACTTCAACATCTGCATTCAGAGTTTCTTCATTTTCAATTTCTGCAGTCACTGAGCTAATTATCAGGATACCCAAACACAGCCAGTCCCATTGGAAGTGCATCCTGGTTATCTGAAGAACTGAAAGTTTCAAATTTCAAATATCATCGCAAGGATATTATCAACACTATTCAATTTCACCCCAGACCTCCCTACAAGAGAAGAAATACATTAAAAGAATAAAGATCAAGAAGGATTGTCACTATAACATTATAATGCTATATCTTAATTTGAAAAATTACTTACTATATGGTCCTGACTCAGATTTTTTTTTCTTCCTACTGTCCCTACAGAAGTGCTGTTCCTTTATCTTGCCAGGCTACAAATATAGCAATTTGATTGCAGTACAGATGCAGTTTTAAGAACTAAAGACTGCTTTTATTGTTTTCAATCCTTAACAATCTGAAAAAGTAATCATATTGAATCAGTCTCTACAGCATAGTGAAAAGTAATATCCTCTTTATGAGGGAACATAAAATTGATAGATTTAGGATGTATTGTTATCCACTGACAGAATTACTCCTTTATTTGGCTTTTCTACTGTTTACATTTAAATGAATGCAGAGTTTATAGAAACTCCAGCTGTAACTGTCAAAGAAAGTCTAACCATGTTTCAGGAAATATTGTCTCTTCCAATATTATCCAGTAAGTGCAAAAGTTTAAGCTTAAATACAAGTCTCTTTCTAATTTCAAGGAGACCTGAAGATCTTTAATCCATATAAGTATGAATGTCAATAGCAAATAATTACTGCAGCCTCTCAGTCTAATCGGTGGCCCAGTATCTTTTGCTTCACAACATATAACACATACAAAACTAGGTTTATATTAGAGTATCCAGTGGTTTGAAGTAGTGTAGTATCAAGCATATACCTGTGCAAGTTCCTTCAATGGTCCTGGCAAAAATGCTTCTTTGTTTTTGTATCAATTTGGAAATAGAAGGAAGAAATATTCTACACACCACTGTACAAGTATTTATCTTTTGGTTTTTATTAATTTCCATCCACAGTAAGTTTAAAAAGAAAGATAAATACTGATATTTAGTTTGTTACTCTAAGACATTTTCAAACCTTGCCTTACTTTTAGTCACTACTAGTGATACCAAATATTCTGCTACTGAAGTGGTTTCAGTGCCTGAGAAAGCAGTCACCCTTCTGATTGCATTATTACTCTTTAGGGATTCAATTGTTTACCACTACAACCCTAAATATTCCAGCAATTCAAAACACCATCTTCTTCTGTTGCAAGTGATTCTTTCTTCCTGGCTTTATCAGATTTGCTAAGCAACAGAAACATTAGAACTGCACCAATAATTATTTATCATTCAATTTATAACATTTCCAAGTTCTGTCAGTCAACAAGTAGAGATCAGACACTATCAGGGCTAAAAAAACCCACATCCCAGTAAGACATTTGTACTACAGTCAACTAACAAAACTATTTTTTCCATATTCTTTTTAAGATCTATTATTTTAATATTGACTGCACTAATTATACTTAGAGCCAAAACACAGATAACTTCATGAACAAACGAAATGTTTCACACACTAGTAATATGTCAATATTAGGGGGAAAAAAAAAAAAAAAGAGCCTTCCTTCTTGGGACAAACACCGATTTCCACAAAACTACACTGATTAGGTAACCATTCTTTTTTTCTCTCCCAACATAACCCACATCCATGCCACTCTGCAGGACTTTTCACCCTGCTGTGTATTTCACTCAACGATGGTAAGTTTATGGTTCCCTCTTTGCTCAGTTATTAATACAGTGATACATCCCCCAAAAAATCTGCAAATTGTACTTTTTTGTTGTTGTTTTGTTCTTTTAAATAACTTCAGTTAAAAGCTACAAACACTGTTAATTCATACACCTCCTTAGTCAATTCTAGAAGTTAAAATAATCTTGCCTTGAAGATTTAAAGCCATTCAGTTTAACATGCATGAACACACAATCTTACAGTGTAACTCTGAAGGCAGCTGTCTGGAAGCTATCACACTTTGTTTTAGCAGCCTCATTTTCTTGTTCTTAATCATCATATTAGGGACAAATAGTTGAAGAGTTTCATGTCAATACCCTCCTTAGCAACTAGCTAAAGTGGCATATATTAACAAGGTATTAGACTTGCTCTTTTAGCATAAAAGTTGCCTACCTTACTTTAGCTAGTCTATCATGCAGGTGGTCACCTCCTCTTCTCCTACAGAAGAAGAGATATATCTTTATTTTTAAGTACATTTCAGGTGTATTTTGTGTACGAACAAAAAATGCCTTTCACTTACAGAGCCTTAATTTTACTGTAGTTAGCCCCAGACACCTTTTTTCCACAGAAAAGTATTTTCCACAGACAAGTATTCACCTTCCCACATAGTTCTCTTTCAAAACTCCTGATGCTCTCTCCCTTCACGGAAATAAAATCACTACTCCCTGATCCTAGCCTAGGGCTACCTTCAATTCTATTCAGTCTTCAATTCTGTCTCTTACTTTTCCCCTCAAGAAGAGAAAAGACACACTTTTTTTGACATTTTGACACTTACTTTAAAATAATCCCAGAAGTACTGAAATATGTTATCAAGAACAATTACAGTTATTGCCCCATTGCCAGGCTATGATGGTTTTAAGTAAGACCATTGTATCTTGTACTTTTGTGAACTCTGTCAGCACTGCACAGTTTTAGAACATAAAACAAATCTTTCAACTAAGCCAAAGAGTTTCTAGTCCCAAAACAGAACTTCACACCATATATTCAGTTGTCTTTAAAACCTACTAGACTTTCCTAACTAATGCATGAAGAACTATGAAAAACTTATCTTATTCTTTCCTCAAGGTGACCATAAAAGCCAGACAAAAGTTATTCCAGTCAATGGCACTCATGTAACCACTGAACACATTTACTAGCAGTCTAGGCCTAAATCCCAAAGACCAATGACTTCCAAATCATGTTTCAGGGATTACAGAAAACAGGCAATTGCAAAGCCATACATCTCTATAGTAGTCTGAGTTTGGAAGGGGATCTAGCTATAGTATCACCTATAAGAGAACTAGATAGATGTTGTTCAGTTTGAAAAGCTATAATCGTGGACATCAAGTGGCAGAAATTTGTCCAGTAATCATACTTCTAAAATGGGCTTCCCAATCATTCCTTTTGTGATGGGTAGTCTATGTTCACCTTTCTCTAGATTCTGTCACTATATATTTGTTCAGATCTATACTGTTAAACTTCATATTTGCATAGCTTGATCACTCTTTACAATGGAACATGGCCAAGTACAGCACATCTACACACCAGTAGAGACACTGGAACCAGCAGTACGATTGCGAAGCGTGCTCTTGGGACCAGCAACAGTGCTGCAATGTCAACAGAATCTTGCAACTAAGTAATGAGCCACTGTTTCCAAGACACCCATAAGTATTTAGGAAAGACATCAGGCACACACTGAAAGAATATTCTAACTCCATATTATAATTTTTTCCCAGGTGAGAGCTGAGAAGCAGTAGTATAGGCTGCCTGGTCTCAGCCCTTGGGGTTTTCCAAGATCAATCGCATTGAGCTCTGAGCAACCTCATCTCAATGCTAATCCTACTGTGAGCATCTGTTTGCAGTGGAAATCTCCTGGGATCTCTTCCCACCTGGATGAACTGGTTTCTACAGAGGGCTGCACAGTGCAAGCATGCCAATCTTCAGACCTCTGCACTTCAGGGTTTTTTTTGCATTGTTGACATGCCGTTAGATTAATGGTATTTTTATTCCACTTGATGCAGAAGTAAATAGAGGCCAGGATCTTTTAAAATTATTACTAAATTTTCCTTGGACTTGGATCACGCCTTTTTCATTGAGCTCTGACATTCTCAAGCAGAAAGGGAACAAGACTGCCATTAACTGCCTTTCTCCCTCAACAGGCTAAAGCTCCTGCACTCAGTACTAGCACATTTGCTCTTCCTGGGACCAAACATCCACTCTACCCAGGGCAACAGAAAGTGGTAGTTTTCCTCCATCTTTTTTTCCATCCTTCACCACATGCTGCCTCATTGCTCCCCCATGTAACTGCCTCTGCATCAACCCTGATGAATGACAGGGCAGCTGAAACTGCCCCATGAAAAGCACCCGGCAGTTCTCGCACAACTGCTTATTTTTCCCTTCATTTTTGGTGCAAATTAACTTTGTTCTCTCTTGCAGAAGGGTTAAAAATGTGGTGCTGAAATGAACGCTAAAGGTGTAGTTTAGCAGTTACTCAAGCCGCAAGGTTCTCCTCGTGCGCAGAGGGTCCGTTCAGGCTCTCTTCCTGCTACACCTTGCTTGAGTAAAACCTCCGAGAGCAGGTTATTCTCCCATTAAAAGACAAGAAGCTTGCGCCCGCCTGCCGCTCGGTGCTGGGCAGCACCCAACGCGAACTCGCTCTCTCGCACCTCACGAGGGGCCGCTTTTCAGGGGCCGGCGAAGTGAGGCGGCCCCGGCGAGTGGTCCCGCGTGGCGGCTCCCTCGCGCCCCAAACCCACCGCCGGGGTCCCGCCGGCGCCCGTGAGGGACCCGTGCGCCGGGGGCGCCGCAACCCGGGCTCGCGACCCTGCTAACGGCCGACGCGCGAGGGGCCCTCACGAGAGGGGCGGGGTGAGGGGTGTCAGGAGAGCCACTAACACCTCCCCCGCCCCACTCGGCACGCCGGCGCCGACCGGCCCTCGCACCTACCGAATGGCAGAGAAGGCGGGGGCTGCAGGGGCCGACACGCGCCCTCCCGCTGCCGCCGGCCCAGGCGGCTGCCGTCCCTTCCACCCCCGTTATCAAACACTGCACGGCGGAGAGGACCCACCCGGCGCCGACGGGCAGCCCCCGCCAGAGGCCCACCAACCCCGTTCCCCGCGGCGCACGGATTACCGGCGGCCAGCTCGCCTCCGCTGCCCGCGCACGGCCGCTTTTCCCAGGGCATCCCCGACCGCGCATGCGCAGCGACTCCCCCCAGCGCTCCCCGGGATGCCGGCGCCATGGAGCAGGTGTTGCCGCTCCGCCCAGGCCAATCAAGGCGCAGCAGGCGCGGCGCTGCCCAATCCGCGCACGAAGCGTGAGCCGCCGCGCAGCGCTGCATGGGCCACGGCGGCGGGCAGGTAGCCCTCGCCAGTCGGGGGCGCCCTCCGTGCGGCGTGCTCCCTGCACGTGGTGCCCGAGCCAGTCACCCGGCAGCGCTTTCTCAGGCTGCCGCCGCGCCTGTCAACGTGCGAGCCCGCACGACCAGAGCCTGGTGCTTTCTAAGCCCTTGCGCCAAACGCGCAGCCTGCCCCGAAGAACAGTTACTGGCTGAGACAGCACATTCGAGTGCTCTACATCAGTGTGTGCTCCAGGGGAGATGGGTTTAAATGCACTTGGCCATGGTGGCTGTGGGCAGTGGAGGGACCTTACCTTTTCACATGTTGGTAGCATCATACTTCACATGAAGTATGTGGCCAGGGATCGGGCCAGAGAAAGGGCTTTTTCTCCATCACTAACAGGAGCGGTCTAACAATTAGACCTTTTTGATTCAATTAAGAAACTCGGCCTAGTGCCGTGTTAATTCCTGACTGATTTCTCAGAAGCCTCACCCGAGCTACCTGAGCACAGCAAGGATGGAGTTACCGCCCTGTGGAGCTGTCTGGCTTTACATGTACCATTTATGAGCATTTCAAATGTTATCCACAGCTTTGATCCTTGAAGTGTGCAGGAAAGGGCTGACAAGTGAGACGAGCATCCTTGAGGCATGAGGACCATGAAAGTTGTTCTAGCAGCCCCGCAGCTGACGGACCAGGTCAGGGTTTTTTGTTTGCATGTGAGACTGTCACTTGACAACTCACATCATCAAAGCCTTCCTCCTAGCCAAAGGCAGTAGGGATTACTGTCCTCGTTTCAAGCTCAACATTCATTCTGGACACCGACTATCATGCCAAAATTTGTGAGATGAGCTAGTGCCTTTCATTCTTACTGTTGAATCTTTTTGAGGAGCTTATCTGTGACTCTTCACTGAAGACTGCTTTTGAACAGTACATTCCTTGGTAGTCAAGGGCATGTGTCATTACAGTATCAACTGTCCCTTCAAATGCAAGCAGATTTCACTGCCCAAAAAGTTCTCATTAAGGCACATATGCAGAGCTTTTCTTTCTACTGCCTATGAATCTGTGGGTCTGGGAAAGAAAAGGAGGGACTAGATGGTTTTTTGAGGTCCCTTCCAACGCTTGAGATTCGCTGATTCTGTGAAGGAAATAGCAGAAATGTTGAGGAAAGTGTCTATTGGATGTAACAATTACGGCCTTTACACTATTAAGCTAAGTTTCTCCCCTCCTGAAATAGCTGAACTTTCAGATTAATTATACAGATTTCTCCCATTTAATTTATGTCTACCACATATTAGTTTGTTGACTCACACCTGTTTGGAGTTACCATTACAATGTGTAATATGAATTGTAAAGCCAAATGCTCATGTTTATTTTTGTGATATTTTGCCTTTCAAGAATTATTAGGTCATTGTAAACTAATGCACAAGCTTAAAATCTAAACTAATATAATATGTATATATTATATAATATATATAATAAGATTGCCATATTATTACAATGACAGGCTCCAAAGAACACTGTAAACTTCCCAACCTAAATGCAGTGCATATTTATGTCATAGAAAAGTGGCACAATTTCTGCTCTTGTTAAGGCTTAGCTAAAGATGTCACAGGACTGAAGTTGCTGTAGGGTTATAGTACCACTTCTCAATCATACAATTCTATGATTCTAATGCTGATCAGAAAGATCTGTTAATGCCTTAATTCAAGTCCTTATTTAATGTACTTTTGAGAAATGGTACCTTATCTACAGAAACTTCAATCTTTAGATATCTCCAGCTAAAAAAATAAATAATGTTCTTGAGCAAGCCATCTTGAAATCAAGGCAGATGAAAACTATCCTTACAGCTTGAAATACATGTATATCCTTTTAGAAGTGACTGCAGAATCAAGGATTTCTGCTTACTGCAGGATTGTTAGTATTCCTACAGATCATTGTAGGGCATCTGGGAAAGATTTATCAGGAATCTTACATTTATGCAAATAAAAAATAGTTTAAGAAAAGACAACTCAACCCAAAACATTCTCAGACAAGACAATTAGTTTGTGCAACCAGTAATACAGCCAACAAATGTGTGACAGGATGTCGTGATTTAGGCCCATCAGGGAACAAAAGACCATGATTAGGCTCAAGCACCAAAGACCTGAGGATTGCCAAAGGGCAGGGAGAGCTTAATTGCCACTAAAGGTCCAGGGCAAAACAGACCAGGCTACTGGCTTGGGGAAGAAAACAGAAAATAATTTAATCCAACACCAACTAAAGTATAACCTTAAAACCCTAAAACATAACCAAAATAAAACAACACAGAGTGGTACAACAATGAAGAGCACAACCAGCCCTTTAATACCATCTTCTCCCCATCATGTCTTTTTCTCCTCCCTCACTGAACAGCTCAGGGGGGCTGGGAGTGCCGGGTTTCAGTCAGTCTATTCCTGATAGCTTCTGCTTTGGTTTGTCCCTCTTCAGGGCAGGTGGGCTCTGCACCCATCCTCCCTGCAAGTCCATGGGGTACCTCACACACACGGCAGACCTGAACGGGCTGCTCTGACGTGTGTTCACCTAAAGGCTGCAGCTCCTCTCTGCCTCTAGTGTGGGTCTGCTCTGCAGCGCACAGGCTCTCCAGCACGGCCTGTGCTATGGGCGCCTCCTCACACAGTCCCTCACCCGTCTGGATGCACTCACACGGAGTTGCTGGTGGCCCTCAGTGCTGCCATTGCCCTGCATGGGTTGCAGGGGTACAGCCTGCGTTCTCGCCACAGGTTGCGGAGGGGTCTCTGGTCTGGTGCTCCTCCTTCCTTCCTCCTTCTCTGACTGTGGGGTCTGCATGATCACCACATCTTGTACCACTCCTACATATCCTCCCAAGCACTTCAAATTCCTGTCCTTAAATAGTGATCGCAGAGGTGTCAGATTGGCCCAGCCGGGCCAGAACCCAAGAGCCAGGGGGAGAGTCTGAGAACTTTTTACTGTGTCTTCACTGCAACCCCTTCCCCCTATTACCAAGCAAAAGCTGCTCCTTGCTAAACCATGACATAGGAGTAACAGAAAAAGTGAATGTTGGGGAAAATTGGGCTCCCTGTGTACAAACACGAGAGAAGATTTTCAATTCAACAAGCAAATAGAACTTCAACTTTGGATTAAATATCTGCTAATGAATTTTAATAGATATTCCTATAGGAATCTAGTCCCTTGTCAGTGTACATTTAGCATCCATTAGCATTTACAGTAGATGGTGTGCTTGTATTAAGCTGTGCTAAACAACATAGTGACAATGATGAGATCAGGGGCCACGTAATTAACAGAAATAAAAACATTCTAAAAAAATCTGTAAAGCCTTTTTGTATTGAAATGTTAGCATTTGCCTTTCAAAAGTCCCTCAAAAGATTTAAGGCAAGAGTGGAGACATACTATTCAGAGAAATGAATAACTGCGCTCCAGTGAAAATCAAAATGGGTCGAATAAACCACTATTAATATTGAATTAGCCTGAAAAGTGTGCTTTCTTCCCACACAGGCATTTAACCTGATAAAGTACATGTACAATCATCGAGAGGTAGTCAATATTTTCAAGACTATGTTTTAACCACATGAAAGTACTGAAGTAAAATTTCCTGCTAAAGGAGCTTGGTGATCCAGTATGGAATCTGAAACTCCTTTCATTGTTGTTTTTTGACTTAGGCTTACTGCCTTTGTTTTTCTGAGTTACAATCACAATGCCTACACAGCAAATAACAGCTACCTGTAAAGTTAAGAGGATGTTCTATATCACCAGGATTCCTTACCTGAACTGAAGCTATCCATGAGGCCTCTCTGTAGCCTTTCAGGTGCTACCTTGTGCACAGGTGTGAGCAGGTTCAGTGCACAGGATTATTAAATGGAAAACCACAGGTAGGAGCTTGATTGCAAGGTGAAAAGGAAGCTGCATGTGCTCAGTAACTGCCCTTTGCATAAAGCAGACCGTTTTGAACAAATTCACTCACCAATGATGGTTGTTGCTATTAACATGCAAAAGTACTTAAGTGTACTTCTTATACGCTCCCTTGTCTTAAACTTCCTGAGGCTGTAACACTTGCTATTGTTATCATTTCTTCAGGGAAAATCCAGGTTCCTTGGGATTTATAGTGGAGCCATATTTCTGCAAACTATGCAAAAAAACCTATGTGCTTCACAAAGCACAGGGAAGAATCAGGATGAAGCAAAACTGTACTTTAACAGTGCACATGCAAGTGTTCATTTTTCACTATGTCAACATTTAAAACCTCATTTAAGTCAAAGCCATGAGAAGCATACTTTGTGATTGCAATGGTTGTGTAAAATATAAGGAAACAGAAACAGAAGAGTGAAGCATAAAACTGAAGTACAAAATGATATTTACAAAATATTTCCAAACAGTCCAGTCAGTTCGTAATATAATTTCAGATATTCTGATCGGCTTTTTGAAATTATGCTTCAAGAGTTGAGTGAAATCTCCTTTCACTGAGAAAGTAAGACATCTTAATAACAAAATCTATGACCTTAGTACTTGCTGTGTTTCCACTGATTAATAATCGCTCTGAAATGTCCTCCTTACACTGACACTTCCGTGTAATGAGTGACTGTAAGGCAGCCTGAATGCAGACACCGCTCCCAGCTCGTGACCCTGTTGCAGTGACACCAATGGCGAAAGAGCATCTTAGGGTTTTACAAGATCATGTACTTAATCAGTGAAATGTTCTGCAAGAAATGCTCCTTCTACTTTGGTTTCTATTTTGATTTCTACTTCTTTCATCTTTTGGTGGCAAGTGGAACAGGCCTTATAAGAGGGTGATTCAGACTCAAGAGTTACAAGAACTTGCCATTGTGAAGTGCTTGACAAGATCCTGAAGATGGAAGATAATGTCCATGACATGTGACTTCAATGAGAGTACTAGGAGGTATGGTATGCTAAGAACTGAACAAAGGCTTAAAGACAAGACCTATACTTTAATGCTTTTCATACCCATACAAGTTTCTAAAGCTCTGCAGGAAAAAGAAAACCCAAAAAAAACCCAGTGTCCTGTAAGTTATCTACTATTTAGCCTTTTGGATAGAGGGCTGTGTTCAATTTGTTTTTCCCCAAAGATGCTAAAGCACTTCAGGTTGAGAAAATTACTTCAGAGAACTCAATTTTGTCTTCTCTTGATGTAAGTTGTGTTTTATTCCTTTGTACAAATTCTCATGACTAAACATCTCAGACTCCTGTATCAGCAGCAAAAAAGGTAACCTGAAAGGTGATTCAAAGTAGGGTCTGAGGGAGACAGCTCTGCACTTCTCATCCCAGGTACCTGGATGCAGAGACACTTTATTTTCCTTCTTTCCCTGGTTTGCAGTTTTAGCTACTGCTTTTTAATGATCCACAGATCTCAGTTTCGCTCAGCCCTTCTCTTTACCGTAAGTGCTGATGGATAAAGGTGTCCCTCTGGGTATCTCTAAGCACTCTGCCATACTGCATTAATTCTTAACCTGCATTCAACTCTTAACCTAATAAAAGCTGCAGTATTTGGTCCAAGAAATAACATGCATACATATGTATGTACATATATCTACATGCACATATCTATAGCACCAAAGTATATAAACAATACCATAAATTATCAAAATATGGTTAGAGGTGGTCTTTAAAAAACCACCCTTCTGTTTTAACATAGTAAAATTAATTTCATCTTATTCTAAACAAAAATTGCCTTGCATTAAGAATACAGTTCTACACCAGTTTAACCCATTTAATGCAAATCCATGCAAAGCTGTACAGTGCAGCTGTCTGCTGTTAGGATGCAACACGTGCAGAAGAATGAGGGCGCAGTCATACTTCGAGTGCTAAGGAAGTGACGCAAGAATTCTGCACGTTAACAGGTCCAACGTGGATTACTCACTTCCAAAAAACATTTCAAGTGAGACTAGTGTGGTTTACCTTTTATTTGCAAATTTACATTAAGTTTTGCCTTGTGATGAGGACTGAAGTATCAGTACATACCACTCGTCAAATTATAGGATCCAAAACTTTATTTAAATAGATTTTATTTATACAAAAATACAATAACACATAATAACGTTATTATTTCCTGTGCTTAATGCACAATTCACTGAAAAGTTATACAATCCTCTGAACAACAGCTGTTTAAGTTTCAAGTTATTCAAATGGTATCTTGTAGGCACTTCCATTTAAAAAAAAACAAAACCAACATTACACATAACTCATGCTATGTTAAGGCTGAAACACACTTCCTCTGTTGTGTCTGAGATTCATTTACATATTGTTAAGTTGTTCTACTTTCCCTCCAGAATTCACCAGTGTTCTTGGTGGCACTGAAAACTGTATCCTTAGTATTTTTTTAAAATATCCATAATTTTACTTCTGGAGAAACTTAGACTTTAATGCTTTCATCCCTGAGACAGTCGTAATGCCTTATCAGTTGTTTATAATAATATATATTGAATGCTGCCAAGCTCAGGTGAGATTTTTATATATGCCACCTTACTCAAGAACATTTATAGCAATTACTATCAGGTTCTTTGTAGCCTTTAATATTCCTTGTATAAAGACTTCATAGTTACCTCAACTCTTTCCTAATACACAGTATTAAGAATTAAATGGGCTTGGATTTGTCCTTTTTACCCAGTCAGTTTTTTGTTGCCGCTAGCCTAGTTTTCAAACAATCTGTAACACGTCAAAAATGGGGCTTTTTTTCAGTTTTCAGATGTCTTGATATGTACCTGAAAAAACCAAACAAATAAAATTCTAAAATGTGTTAAAGCATTGCCTAACACATTGGTTTTTCCTTCCTGACAACTATGGCTATAGTTTAAGGCTGTAGGAATTATTTTCAGTGACTTTTGTTAAGTTTGTTCTACTTACAGGTTCACACACATTAAGACATTTGGGAGAAACTTGAAAAAAAAATCTGAATATGTTTATATGTCATTATTAATATCCAAGATAGTGACTGAAAAAAAGCTAGAAAAGCCTTCCTGCCTCCTTTGATCAGTTTATCATGATCCAAATTCTAGCAGCTGTACTTAGAGCACTGTAACACTGGAGTATCACTCCATTTGAACATTTCCAGCACTTTTTCTATGAAGTAAATTCAACTGATTAATTGGTAGAGTTCTGAACTTGTATGCATTTTACCACACAAAATTCCATTCAAATTAAAAATAAATGATTATCAATACTATATGGTAGTAAGAACTGAAAATCAGTTAATAGAGCTTTAATTAAAATGGTTTTGTGAAGGTGCTTACCTCACTAAGAATTGCCCATACAGGAGAATCAGAATTGACCAATAAACGAATAGCCTTTATTTTTCCTATTGATGGGTTGATACTGCCTTCTGCAATTCCATTTTCAAAAGCCCCTAAATAAAAATTAAAACAAGACTCAAACAAACATATATTAGAATGAAATATACTTCCAAGTAAACTTATGCTCTAAATTATAAATGAACTCCAGAAATAGAAGACTAGGGGGAAAAAAATCTCTTGGAAAATGTCAAACAGTAACAACTGAAAGATAAAGCTATAAACAGGAAGAAAGATTTGTTCCTTCAGTTACAGCAACTAGGAGCTGGAGAAGAACACAAGAAAATAAAGAACTTACAGCTACAGATGTTAAAAATAAATTTAAATATGTTAGTGGTGACCATATAGATATAGCACATATGGGCACGTTAAATAGTCTAAAAGAGCTTTTCTGAGAAGTATGATTAGTTTTTAAAAGCTATTTTAGGAATCGTGGACCAATTCTGATATATTTCTTCACCAGTTCAATGATTTTTAACTAGCCTTGCTAAACCTGGCATAAAATCACTGCAGACAACTGAAAAATGCTCATCTCATGAATGATACTCATTTCCTATCAATGTGCATGTGTAACTGTGAGTTGGCAGCATTTGTGTTTGGATCTCTCATTAGAGCAAAACAGCCTTGAGGAGGTGGGAGAGAGGTGCAAAACAAAGCAAACAAGAAGCATTGGTGAAGGAAAAGTGGTTCATTTGGAGAAAAGAGCAATTATGTGGTAGAAGAGACAGAAGAATGTAGCAAATAAAGCACATCTCCCAGTAATCCATTTTTGTTCACATAGTGGCATTTCAGTATAGGTAGCAGTAGAAACTAGGCCTTGGGAAGCATGTAGAGAACCTGCAGATCATTTTAAGAGAAGTCACACATCACCCTGAGGAAGGAAGAAGAGGAAGCAGGGGTGGTTGAAAAAAGGAGGAAGGTGCATTGCCTTATGCTTCATCTTCATTTCAGGTTGGAGCACAACAATGCTGTAGTAATCATAAGAAATCCTGTCTTCAGCTAAGGCTGCAAAATCCAAACCAGAATCAATTATCAAATTAAAACTTTGCAGAGACTACAATTAGTTTTTCTTCTAATTTGATGCCGTGGCTTTTGCCTCTGTTGGTAGGGTTCCTCGTTACTTAAAACAAAATTGGTCAAACAACATGTACTATAACATGCAGTAGTGCAAAAGGTTTCTTTTCCTTACTGGAAAAGAATATCACCTTGGAAAGAATGTTCACCTTGGAACATTGTATTTATTACAGTGTTAACAAAAATCTCAAATGAGGACGCATTTTATATGCAAGAACAAAATTTCTGGTTTTAAACTGCCAATAAACAATTTACCTATTTTTAAATATCCATCTTTGGTTGCTGGGTGGTTAAATTTACTTCCATTGTCAATCAGTTCTTTTCTAAGCATTTCCTGTAAAAAATAAAACATAGAAGTATTCTTCTAGGGCATGAGATTTTAAGCTGATCATAATTCTTAAAATGAGAAGCATTTGTGTGTAACAGTTGGAAATGAGAGACTTACATCAGCTGGCAACACTTCTACAGTAGTGTTGAACAGTTTATCACCAGGGTGCTCCACGTTTCCACTTCTGAAGAAGTACCTGATGATAAAGATATATTATTTCCAGGTATTTTATACTTCAGAAAAGTTCTAGGGAAGTAATTATTTCCAATTTTGATGGAAAGTTTCAAATACATTTTATGTAATTAGCTGTGGGCTACAGAGAACAGAAATAGGTACTGAAACTTTCCAACATGTGACCCAACCATACTAGAGGCTTTTTATTTTAAACAGAACTGGTGTTAAAACCATCTTTCTCTGGAACCACAATTGCAAGTTTTCCCCCTTTTCAGTGCTCAAGTTCCAAATAAACTTCACGGGTTTAAATGGCTAAGGAAGATCTGCCTTCTGATCTGTTCCTACTATCCTAAGGCCAAGGTGAGATGGGCTTCGGGAATGCAGTGGCAGCAAAAGTCCCTATTTCTGCAGGACTATAGTTACATGCCTTTTTTATCAATACCAATCAATTCAAGTGCTTCTACATAATCTCCTTTATAGCCAATGAGCATCAGCAGTGTTAAGGCGAGAATCCAAGCAAAAACACCTATGAGATCTAAAAAAATAATCCCTGTTAAGTTTTAAATTTCTGACAGTAGAGTTCTTAGGGTTTTAGATCTAAAAAGAGTTAAGGGAATTTGAAACATCAACCTACTTCCCTGGTATCAGACCATCAAGACATAAGAAGCCCATCAAATACTGTAGTACTAACTATCCATTTTCACAGGTTAGCAATGTGGTGGGGCTGGGAGCACCCCTTAGGCAATATCATGTTTAAGTCACTTTCATCCAGTACAGCTGCCACTAACAGGAAAATGCAACATTAAAGGCCAACCAAGTTTCTAAAAACACAAACCAGATAAGTAATAGTGTTGATCACAGAATACCAGTGTTTGTTATTGCAACTGTCATTTAGTGCAGCTCACTAGATGGAGACATAGACTTGCTTTCTTAGATTTTTCTCTTTTGTTTACATAAATGAGAAATCTACAATCTTCACAGCAACAGAAGTCTCTCAGCTTTTCAACCAGTTTTGGGAGGGAGTGCAGTTACACTGAAGGAGTTTTTTCTCTGAATTTCATTACAGAGACGTAGTAATTCATTTGTGCCAGAGACACTCTCAGAATCCTATTTGTTGCTAAGTTAGTTTTAACTCAGATCTGTTCCCCAGTCTGACATGGAGAAAAGAAGAAACCATTAAACCAGGCAGGACTGCTTCTTTGGGTTCCAGCCTCAATCTGTATTGTTCATAGAGTAGGTCCTTCTGAAAAACACTTCTCTATCTTAAGCTTCAGGTGTCTGCATTTAAAAAACAAATTCATTTGAGAATTATTGTACCAGTGTAAAATACTCAAGTGAAGAAATAAAAGAAAAAAATTAAGAAGCCCTCTAATTATGAAGGAAGATATGTATTTCAGGAGGGGAATTCAGGAAGGTAAATAGCAAATCATGGACTTTTTTGTCAGTAACAAGGCTATCTACCAGCACTCTTGGCTCACAGGGGAGGTCCCAGATGACTGAAGGATGGCAAATGTGACCCTCACCTATAAGGGGTTGAAAGGATGATCCTAGGAACTACAGGCCTGTCAGCCTGACTTGAGTGCTGGGAAAGGTTATGGAACGGATTATCCTGAGCACCATCATGAGGCCATCCAGGATAACCAAGCGTTCAGGCCCAGCCAACATGGCTTTATGAAGGGCAGATCCTGCTTGACCAATCTCATCTTCTATGACAAGATGACCTGCTTAGTGGATGAGGGAAAGGCTGTGGATGTGATCTTCCTGGACTTTCAGTAAGGCCTTTGGCACAGTCTCTCACAGCATCCTCCTGGAGAAACTGGCTGCCTATGGCTTGGATGGACCTACTCTGAGATGGTTGGAAAACTGGCTGGATGGCTAGGACCAGAGAAACTTAGTGAATGGATTTAAATCCAGTTGGCAGCCAATCACCAGGCATGTTACCCAGGGCTTGGCACTGGGGCCTGTTTGGTTTAACATCTTTATCAATGATCTGGATGATGGGATTGAGTGCACCCTCAGTAAATTTGCAGATGACATGAAGCTGGGTGAGTGCATAGACCTGCTTGAGGGTAGGAAGGCTCTTCAGAGGGACCTGGAAAGGCTGGAGTGATGGGCTGAGGCATGAAGTTCAACAAGGCCAAGTGTCCTGCACTTGGGCCACAACAACCCCAGGCAAAGCTACAGGTTTGGGGCAGAGTGGCTTGAGAGCTGTCCTGCAGAAAAGGACCTGGGGGTATTAATCGACAGCCATGAACATGAGCCAGCAGCGTGCCCAGGTGGCCAAGAAGGCCAATGGCATCCTGGCTTATATCAGAAATAGTGTGGCCAGCAGGGCCAAGGAGGTGATTGTCCCCCTGTACTTGGTGCTGGTGAGGCTTTACCTCAAACACTGTGACCAGTTCTGGGCCTCTCACTAGAAGAGGGACGCTGAGGTGCTGAAGCATGTCCAGAGACAGGCAACAAAGCCGGTGGAGGGTCTAGAGAACAAGGAGGAGCAGCTGAGGGAGCTGGGGACATTTAGCCTAGAGGAGGCTGTGAGGAGACATGATCACTTTACAACTACCTGAAGGGGAGTTGCAGTGAAGTGGGGGTCGATCTCTTCTCTCCAGTAATGAATGACAGAACATGAGGAAATGGGTTCAAGTTGCACTGGGGAGGTTTAGATTGGACATCAGGAAGAACTTTTTCACCAAGAGGGTTATTAAGCATTGGAACAGGCTGCCCAGGGAGGTGGTGGAGTCACCATCCCTGGAGATATTAAAAAAAACACATAAATGACGTACTGAGGGATATGGTTTAATATAGTGATGGGCTTGGCAGTGTTTGGTTAGTGGTTGGACTTAATGATCTTAAAGGTCTTTTTCAGGTGTAAGAATTCTATGATTCTATGGTTTGTGTGAGTAGTTGAGCACTGGTAACTTTTTTTTTGCCCAGGGAGGTGGCGGAGTCCCCATCCCTGGAGATATTGAAAAGGCACATAGATGAGGTGCTGAGGAAGATGGTTTAGTTTAGTGATGAGCTTGGCAGTGTGAGGTGAGTGGTTGGACTCGATGATCTTCAAGGTCTTTTCCAACCAAAATGATTCTATGATTCTATGGTTTTGAAGATACTTGGTCATTTCCAAACAAAATATATGCAAGGCTTCCATATTCCATATCATGTAATACTTACTTTTCAACTTTTAGTGGATTTAAAAAGGTGAAGCTGATGTAGTCCCCTGCCATGGGAGATGATGCCCAAAAGCAGTTTTCTCCTTTATAAACTTTTTCCAAAGTATATTGCTGGTATATTCTTAGGCTTGTATTCACTTTTGCAGGTGGATTATTATGTGCTTTATGCAGCACATTTTTGCCAAAATCTTTATCCTGTTGGATATTAAAAAAGCATTTTCACTCACACAATGAAGAAAACGTGCTCCAATGTGCTGAATTACTACAGGAAACTATTCCAGAAAATAATTACTTCAGTGTGGAAAAAAAGGCAATTTATTTCTAATTGAAATAGAATATTTGTTTCAGTATAATCACTGAGACTCAATAGTACAGGTTGTAGACAGAGCTGTACCGATTATTTCTCACTTGCCCAGATTTAAAAATAAACTTCTCCACAGTAGGCTATTTCATAGTTGTCTACTATGCCTTCTGCCAGAGCACCTGACATTGGTCTCTGATAAAGGCTACGTGAGCCTTCAGTCTGATCCAATACAGCAATTTGAATCATCTCAGGACTAGTCTAAATGGTGTCACCAAGACATCCCCAAAGTCAGGTGCTTCATTGCTCTTGTCTTTATCAGATATGTGGTCAATCCACTGTTTGTCTTCCAAATTCTCCCTGAAAATCTATGGCTGTCATGACAGCCACACCCTTGTCCTACCAATATATCTTTTTCTTAATAGTCCCTCATAATGAGATTGTAGACTATTCAGCCAAAACATCATAGCCATTTGTGTGGTGCAGAGCATATGAAACCTTGTGCTGTGAAGAGGATTCTGACATGCCACAAAATGCTACTATGACTGCTACAGGTGTTCAGATTAGAGATTCAAAGATGTGCAGAAGCAGTGTGTCCCTCCTGCAGCTGAGATACCAGATCAATATTCTCCCCCAAATCTGTACATCAACATTCATGAATATGGAAATGCCATCTAATACCAAAGATGAAATGTTTCTCAAATCAGTCTCAAGCAAGCCACATTACAAACCCATAATTTAGAAATATGGCATTAATTCATTATCCTTACTTTCAAATTCTGTATCTTCCCAGGCAATGATGAATAGGTTCCCACATGCTGAAAGAGAGATGGTTTAGCACGGATACGTAATGTTGCCTTTTCCTTTTCACAGTGTATCTGGAAAGAAAATATAAGGGAGTGAAGTTTTATTTAAATAAAGGAGACAAAAGCTAAGTTCCATAAGGAAACTTAATTATGTAATTGAGGATAAGGGTCCATGTTTTTTATCCATATTTAGATAAGTAATACCTACAGTCACTTGTATTTCAAACACACTGTTTCCAGACCTAAACTCGGAATTACACTTGTGGTGCTATGCAGATTTGAAGGCTCAACCACTGCTAATTTAGGGATTTCTGCACTGCATACCATCAGCCACACCCGCGAGTGACAAAAATGGACCTCAAATCTGAAACTGATTTTGTTAACAGTTTCTGGCAAATTTCATTTCAACTCCTGGCCTTGACACATCATTCTAATTAAACTATTTTGACCAAAACTGACTTTCCTGAGATAGATTCTGGTTACATTTTAGTCTTTATCGTTTTGTTTCTTTCTGCTATGTTTGAGAGGCTTATAATGTACTATACTAGAAGGTATGTATCTTTATCTTATAATTACATAAAGCCCTTAGATTCAGTATGACAATCCTGATTTTCCAATTTAGTATACTTTGTGACATGACATATACCAGGGAATCAAATAACTGTAATTGGTACTGATTTCTGAGTTTCTTGACTTTTGAATGAGAGCAAATTACTTTTTTAAATGTAATTTTTGTTCTATATCTATATAAAGTGTTACAGTTTGCCACATATGAAGCAAACATGCTACAAGAATTAATGAGAGATAATGAAGCACAATGGCATAGAATAGAGCACGAGTTAAAATGAGACTCCCTGGGTTCTGCTCTCAGTTCTGTCACAGAATTATTGTGTGAATTTGGAAAATTATTTAACTCCTCTGTATCCCAGGTCTCACATCTTCAGATTTGAGAGGATAATGTGTTTACCTCTTCAATCAAGTGCTTTCAGTTCTATAAAAGAAAAATGTCACATGAACTGCATCAATGCTTTCTAAATCTAGACGTGACAAAATCTTCACTAGGCTGGCTTAAACAAACTCAAACTGGTGGGTTTTCACATAAGTACTAATTAGAAATTCAAAACCACCTGGAAGGCTATAAAAAGAACAAAGTATTTTTATGTTTGTCCATAGCAGATGTTCAGCAAAACAATGTAAAAACACAATACATGCAAATTGATTTATTGACAGCTGTTTCTTTGATAGGGTTTGCAGTTCATCCCTTATAATAATGTAGCTTCCAGCACGTCTCCTTTTATGCTATAGCAGCATTTCCAAAACAGTGACTTATGGTAGCAGTTGAAAACAATCAGTAGCACAGGGCTAGTGTGGTTATTTGTGCAGAAACTGAGATAAGACTCTTTGTTGAGTCAGGGCTCTGATATTTGCAGCCTGATCGTCTCCGCTACACTTGATAATACACACCAGAGCGTGTAGAACGGTACCACAGAACGGTAGAATGGTTTGGGTTGGAAGGGACCTTTAAAGATCATCCAGTTCCAACCCCCCTGCCACAGGTAGGGGCACCTTCCACTAGACCAGGTTGCTTAAAGCCCCATCCAGTCTGACCTTGAAAGATTTCAGGGATGGGGCAACTCATTCCAGTGCC
Organism: Colius striatus; assembly: GCF_028858725.1. Classification (NCBI taxonomy): domain Eukaryota; kingdom Metazoa; phylum Chordata; class Aves; order Coliiformes; family Coliidae; genus Colius; species Colius striatus. Next base: position 32,637,861 of record NC_084761.1, read on the forward strand.
TCACCATCCCCATAATGAAGAACTTCTTCCGTATGTACAATCTGAATCTACCCTCTCTCAATTTATGATTGTTGCCTCTTATCCTGTCATGGCAGGCTCTGGTAAAAAGCCTTTATCTATCTTACAAGCCCTCTTTAAATACTGAAAGGCTGCAGTATGATCTTCCCAGAGTCTTCGCTTCTCCAGGCTGAACAAGCCCAACTCAGCCTTTCTTCATAGGAGAGATGTTCTGTCTCTCTGATGGAACCTCCTCTGCACCCGCTCTAACAACTCCATGTCTTTTTTGTACTGGGGACCCTAGTTCATGAAACATGACATTTCTGAACCACACAGAGATCTGATGGCTCTCTGATGATCACAAACTGTCTTTTTCAGTTCAGTGAGCAGATGTAACTGAATCTTAGTATGTTAATTCTCAGCTCAGACTGAAAACACATGCCAAACACCAGTCACCCCAGGATGACAGATAAAAGCCACAAACAGGTGCCCTGTTGCCCTTCCATGAAGCATACATAGTGTATGATTGTTTAGTGACACTCATTGTGGTTCGGAAAGGGAAAAGTGTCAGGATTTCTGTCAGCTTGCCTTCTCTGTCGCCCGTAGGAGAGTTCATTGCTTTCATCTGTTAAGCAGAGAAGCAGCAGCATCTGGGATCTCTGTCCTTCCTCCTGTGTCCATTTTCTCCATTCTTGTGAACAGTCCCAGCATGCCCTGCCACTGGTCATTCTCACCCAGGGGCAGAACACAGCTGACTTATCTCAATAGGTTTTTGCTATCCACAGCAATTGAAAATGCAATTGCAGAAGTGAAACTCAGAAGAAACTTGCGGATCCCACTGCTTTGGCCTGGCCAGAGCAGACTCACACAAACTGCCTGCCCGCATTTCAGGAACACAGCTTGCTTCTAGGTATGAATCACATCTTCGATGCTAGAACACTCATTAAAAAAATAACAGTAAAATGTTCCATCTCTCAGATGGAAGTTGGCACGTTAGACAGTGGCACAGGCTGCCCAGAGGGGTTGTGGAGTCTCCTTCCTTGGAGGTCTTCAAGACCCAACTGGATATGTTCCTGTGTGAGCTGATCTAGGTGAACCTGCTTCTGCAGAGGGGTTGCACTAGATGATCTCTAAAGGTCTCTTCCAACCCTACCATTCTGTGATTCTATGACCTCAAAGCTTACTCCTATCCATATGAAGTGGGACTAGAGATTCCTCAGTCGCATTACTAAGTGTAACACCAGGCACCTTCTGCCACCCCCAGAAGTTACCTCTGGTACACAGTAAAACTTCAAGCTTGTTTATTCCTCTCCCCTTAATTTCCTCCTCTGAGCAACTCCTATGTATCTGTTCTTCCTTTGTTATCAAACACAAAAGTAACATGTGCAAACACCTGGAGTGGGGACTGGCTCCACCAATCCAATAAAACTCTTGAACCTTAAAAACTGAGGAGCAGATACTCCATGGCACAGTCTGTTTTACCAAGAGAGTGAGTACTGAAAGGCCTCAAAGACTGGTGAGAGAAAGAACACAAAAGGACATAAAGAAATACTTATCATTGGGCTCACCTCTAGTGTTAGAAATGATGTATTTTGTAATTCAACAAAATTGTCTCTTTCATTTTTAGTTAAAAGAATAATTTAGTTCTTTCAATTTACACGTTTCCCTGCGGTTTTTTTTAGGCAAACAGTAAATTTTTTTCCCCAGGTAATAAAAGATTTAAAGCAAAACTCTTAAGTTCTGCTTCCTGAAAGGAATTGGTATGCAAAATTCAGAACAGGTGACTGTAAAATTGCATGCTTTGCTAACTTTCATATTAGAAAGTCAGCAGAAGGGTATGAGAAGTGATAGTCTACATAGGTTTACACAATCGAAATTTTCTTTGCAGCTGCAGGGTTGCCTATGTGACCAGCTGCAGGCAAATGTAAGCTTGTGCTGTCCATGTTCAGAGCTGACAGGCAAAAGAGATCTGGTGCATAAATCTGAATTTCTCCGAGACAGGCCTCTCCATGTGCCGTAATGGGCTCACACACTGCACCCCAGTATGCAGATCTGCACACAAAATTCCCCACAAATTCCAAAGTCAGTCAGGTTTAAGAGGTTTCTATTCCATTTTTTAAAAATAAATTATTTTGTCACTGAGACTGTTTGAGTACTACTTATGTTCAGAAATTCATAGACATACTTACTGCATCCTTTTCTGGATTGCACACTTTAACCCAGAGCAGGTGGTCTATAAGCCAGTCTATGGGCTTATCTTTATAGAACATGAGAAAAAATTCCACTATGAGTGGCAAGTCTTCTGATTTAAACAATTTTCCTGAAAGCAAGACAAGAAGTTGCATATTCATATATTTTCTATTGCTGTGCAAAAATCACCAGCTTTTTGTTTACTCCCACTTTAAAACACAGGGATGTAATTCTGATGAATGAAAATTTCACACAAGACTGCAGCTTTGGAGAATTGCTTATCCTCCAGCATGTTGGGTTTTTGAAAAGATTTCCATCCCATGCCTAGAGATATTCTCACTTAGTCAACCAGTTGACTAATAAAATGTGCAGTTATATCCTAGTTCCAAACACAAATATGCCAGTCACCTGTGTGTCAGATGAAACAAAGTCTGAATAATTTGTCCAAATGCAATTTCACTGGCAGTACTATATGGAATGTCTTCAAATTAAGACCTAGATATGAAAAATTGTGCTTTTTAAGTACTATCACCATTCATTTAGTTCTCTTGCTATTTGTATTAGCAGATTTTGTTCCGTTTCTTTAACACTTATAAGGTGTTATCACAAGTAAATTGCATTAGAACCATAGAAAAATACAAAAACCAATACTAAAAATACTAAAACCCCTTCCCTATGATATGGAAAGGATGTTCTGCTCCACAAAGGAAAGGAAGCAGATTATTGTATGGATTGTTCAAATTCCACTCTTGGAAACTACACACTTAGAGGGACACACAGCACTCAAAGGTGGACCAACTTGCTTCTTGTGGGAACCCAATAACCAGATCCTACGCTTGAGGACACTCTGCATTAAAAAGACAGTTTCAGTGGAAGCTTTCCTGACGTACCAGGGAAGTTTTGATATGCAGGTCCTTCCATGCTTTGAAATATAATTTTGAGTGAGACTTACTCAACCTACACACCTCCAAATGCAATTGACTCTGTTGAGGTCTCAATACTTACCAATAAATCCAAGCTGGGAGAACTCAAGGATCATCCACTCTTGGGACTGTTTAGCAGCAAAGTTTTTTATACTTTGAATATAATCAGATTTGGCTATAATATCATCTTCCAGCTGTGGAGGAAAAAAAACAGAAGTCAACAAAAAAGAGAAGGCAAGTGGTGGTTTTATTGCTTGTTGAAGAGGTGGTACTGTCACACAGAAGTGACAACTGTGTTGTATTTGACTGCTATACATTGTATACTGAAGCTGTGCCATACTACAATGGATTGCTATTTATCTTCTGCATGTTTCAGTATCATTCATTAAATATTTAATTACAGGAGTGACCTGAATACCATGAGTGCTTCTCACTTTTTTGAGAATGGGCTCCACCCTAACTTAAAGAGATCTCACTTAAAAGAAAATGTTAAGCAAAAAGACAGAGGTTAAGGAAAAAGGCAGTAGACAATTTGTAGTGAAGCTGTATAAGCACAGACAAGCAGCAACGGGAGTAAGTTGTTTGAAAAGAGGAGTGTCTAAAGCAGATGGTTAAAAGCTCTGTAGAGTAGCCTGGGCAGACTTTGTCGCACCTAAAATGTGATTGTGAAAAACTGTGGATGATTGTTGAGGTGCTAGTACAAAGCAAGTTGTTTCAGCGAATCCTAGTCATGAAAGAAGGAACGTGCTGTGAATTGCACTGAAGAACAGGAATACAAGGAGGTTTCCAGGCATTGTAAAGGCCGACACTGAATACAGCAGTAAAGCCAGTTACAGGATACTTGGAAAAGAAGACTAACACCTCTGAAGGAAATGGTAAAGGCCTTGGCTGCATTTTTGCATGGCTTTCAAAGGAGAATAGGGGAAGAAGCCATTCCAGTTACTAAAGCTGAGGATAAGGAGTCCAAACAAAAAGTTTACAGGCAATGACACAAAGGAAATAAATAAATTCCAGAAATAATTAAGGAGCAGGTAATTCAGGGTTTGAATTTGGTGTGGGCATGTAAAACACAGGAAGAGGAAGTTAAGCCTTCAAGAAAATGCTGGGGTGCAGTGTAATGATACAGTTAATTTGGTCTAACTGCTGTAGTTCATCCACCCCAGTGCTCTGGTGGTGCTGGAATCTGGTTCGGAAAGCTAAATAGGCTGAAAAATAATGCCGTGAGAAAAAAAAAGCTCACATGGTTTCCTGCTGGTTTTGCATCTTCAACTGACTCAGCTCAGAGTCAGCAAGAAAAGCTTGAGAGAGCAGGCTCATAGCTTTTAGCAGAATTTAGCCATTATTACAAGTGTAGGGCTAGCAGGAGAGAAATGCATTGTCAACAATGAACCCAGGAGGAAGCAGAATGAAGTCTGAACAACAAAATTAGGAGATCTGTTTTGACTCTGTCGGCTACTGCTGGTGGTAAGATAAAAAAAAATAGATAGATGGGATGAACTATTAAGATCAAGGCTTGTTAACAGATTCTGAGATACAGTGGGTGAGTTGACAGTTGTGCAGAAGAGGACAACAAAAACACCTCCAAAACACCAACTTACAAGAAGTTTTGCATAAAATTAAATGAGCTAAGAGGATTATCCAGTAACTGGATGTAAAAACAGAAAAAAAAGGAATCAAGACAGTTTCAGAGAATCCTTAAAGAGAAATCGAGGGACACTCAAAAAAGGATGTAAAGCACAGAGAGGAGAATCTCAAAAAAATAGTGAGACCACCATAGTCGAGAAACAGTAGAAGAAAGTGCACAAAAGTGGTAAAGGTGAAAAATACAGAGGCTGTGATGCTAAGTGAGTGTGAATGTGGTTATGAACTGAAAGTAGTTTGGCATAGCAAGAAGTCGGAAACAGTCTTTGCTGAGCCTGACAGCTAAAAGAGAATACTGAAGAATGTATTTTTATATCATATGTAGCACAGGCCATTAAAAGTTGGTTTTTTTAACCCCACATCAAGTCCCATAATTTCTGTTCAGCTAAAGCACTTCTTCTTGAAGAGCATCTGCCACTGCTTCGAGATTTCAGCATCAGTCATTTATCAGTAAGCTATACTATGCATAATTATCCCAAATGTTTAGTACCTGGTACTCTAGCTCTAATTTGAATTATTCTGGTTTCAGCTTACAGCCACTTGTTTTTCATATGCTCTTATCTATCAAAAATTATGCAGTGGTTGTATAGAGGCGGATCAGAAAGTACAAGATATGAACTATTTGCCTCACTGCCATGAGAAAACCAGCAGAACATGATTGCAGCTAATTTCCCTTAACTCATTATTTTTAAATGAAAAAAGAAATGCGCACAACAGCAAGGTTATTTAAATTTCCTAAGTGATACACAATAAATAGGTTTCAACTAGTTTTTCTTATGTAGGCTAAGAGAAGAAAAAATGAAGAAGCAATTTAAAAAAAATGGCAGCATATAATGGAAATGTAATCACCAGGCAAGAAAGTATCTTCCTTTCTAAATTATATTAGGGTAGTTTTGTATTTTTAATAACTTTTCAATAAATATGTGAAGACTAAGCTGAAAAATCTTCTCTCATTTTCCACAGAAAACAAACTTCCAGCAGTTTATTCCATAAAGATTCCTTTCTCTTTTTTTCAGGATAAGTGTAAAAAAAAAATCGGCTAAAAATGCACTTTTATCAATACAAAGACTCCTAATGACTTCACTGAGCTATTGCTCAGGCCTTAAAATCATTACAGGAATACACTTGATAAATTATAATAATGATATTATATTATAGATAGGTGTTGCTGACAATATTGATTACATATATATACATATATGACATATATAAAGCTTCCCCAGCCTCCAAAAGGAACAAAATCATGAGGTGAAAAAAGCATAATAGTAGTTCATTTAACTAAGTTTGAAGTTGCTAAAGATTTGAAGTTGCTGAAGATACTAAAAGATTTAATGTTTTACTTTTGGTTCACCTGAGTGCTAATGGAAAACTCTTCCCACTTCTGGGCAGACCATCATCTGCCCTACAGAAGCAGCTGTAAACTGGATGCACAAATGAATAAGTGGATATGCTAAGTAATGGTAGAAGGAAAGCACAGTTTCTAAGAAAATTCTCCATGCAGCCGTGACTATCACCAGACCATTGCAATCCGAGCTTTGATCTGAATAATATAGTTCAGTCCTTATATCTCAGAGGAGAAAACATGTACTCTCAAATTTCTTTAAAAATACAAATACATAAGTAAGACATTTCCATGCAAACATCAATACTTGGAGAACCTCATAATTGAAAGGGAAATTGTCTGGCAGCAGCTTAACGCTTCTCTTCATTGTGTTTCCCATGCCTTAATGGCCTAGGGCACTTGGTAAATATGGGTGCCATTCTTAATATATGAAAGTCATAGGGAAATACTTAGTTTTCTAGTAAACCTCAACTGTTCAATAGACAACATTTTTCTTTACCCTTCTGTCTTCTGAGTGTCTATGCCAAATTTGAGAACAGAGCATAGACTCTTGAGCCCAGCTCAAATGTGTTAGTGTTAAATGCTGACAAGAGATACCTGCTCCTGCAGGCTTATTTTCTGCTTATGAGAATCTTGTGATTGATGTCATTACATGATACAGAGTCTGTTCAAACCAGAAGGCCCAGGAAAACTAAGAACTAAGCAAAATGTTGTTCTGAGCTTTTTAAAATGCCATTGACAATCAATAGCTACATGAAACTTTATGGATCTGTTCCAGTACTGAACAGCCATGATAAATTGTGGAATCTCTGGTGGTGATTATTGTCTTTATGTGTGCAGATTAGCACAAATCTAGATAGCTAAACCTGAATGCATGGGGATCTTCTTAACTCTAAATCTTCTGGAGAATGTAGAATCTGTACCAACTTGCAGTTTAACCTTGTCTCCAGTAACACTATACTGTTATGCTTCCCTTTTTGAATGAATTTATTGGTTCACTGTGATCTGGGCTATAATCTGGGCCTACCACCACTAAACTGTCTTGCTGCACCAAGTGAAAACACATTCAATTTTGACTTTCTTAACCTAATCTCATAAAGGTTTCATGCTTCAGTTACCTTGTTATTCAACCTCACAAATGACAGGAAGGAACAGATGGATTTAATCAAATAGTACCTGGCTGCAAGATGTATATTAACACAGAAATATGTGGATGCTTGTAAAGAGCACAGGTAAAATAGACAGAAAATTACAATAGATTGCTATTTTTTAATTGAGGCCTTTGAAACAAATTGAAGTTGCCAAAGCTAATAATCAGTACAGATGTATTGCAGCTACTTAGCGATAATATGAACATACCTGTAAATAAAATGTTCCCTTAGGTTGGGCATATAGCATTAAAAAGCTATAATCCAAATTCTGTTTAGTTCTCCACCTAAACATAAGCAGCAAATTCTGATAAGCTTTTTTGGGGGAGTTGCAAGTTATTTCTATAATAAAAGCACTTCTAATGCTCTGCAGTTTTTTTTCTACAGTAAAATTGTATGGTTGTGTTCTACCTCATTGCTAAGGGACCAAAAGTTCCACTATAATCAGTGTAAACATTTGTAAATTATTTCACTTTTCTAGAAAAGTTAATGTTAAAGAAGCCAAAAATTTTTATCTGTATCAATGCAGCCTGAAACAAAATTTCTAACAAGTACATTAATGTCAAATGACTTCAAAGATTCTACTCATTGTATTATAAACAGTTGAGATCATCCCACAGTGATTATTTAAAGATCAAACATTAAGTGCTTTTACTGATGAACAGCACAGAAGCAGGTTGATAAACTTCATTTTCAGGTTTAAACGTAAACATGGATTTTCCTCTACAGATAATCAATACTAAAAGACTAGAGTAATTTACCACTATTTAATTGACATAAAATTGTATCTGACTCAAATCTAATCATTCCTGAAACTTGAGTTTCATGTTTATGCTCTGACAGATCTAAGGTTTATCTATAAATTCTATATACTTGTATATATGCATTTGCTGATTTCCTCCAACCTAAACTCGGTACTGTGGTTCCCTTGCTGCACTGTTGGCATACCTTCTGATAAATCAGCAGTTGCTGATCAGAAGAAAACTATTTTTCTTCAGTAAATCAGTTTTGTCAGGTTATAATCTCTGTTTTAGTGAATTTGAGGCACAAGAGCAAATGAAATCACCAGCTAACATATATTACTAACTACTATAAAAAGTCCATCATCACCAAAAGTTAAGGTCATGAATTAAATCCATGTTGCAGTTAGCTGATGAGCCACATGAGGTTTCCTTTGTGTGTTCACAGACCCTCTCCCTTGTCTGTCACATAAAAGATTTTCCTTTTTCTTCCTTTATGACCAGACCATCCAGCCTGTTGCCTCTTACCCTTATCTATCTGGTTTAAAACCTGTGAGATTCCAAGAGAGAAGAACCAGAGGAGAAGCCTTGGCTCTCACCCTGAACTTGAAGCTGATGTGCAGCGTAACTTCTCTCAAGATTCCCTTATGCAATATTTTTATTTTTAAAGTACACTTAAGGTCCATTAGCTCTGAAATACACAAACATTATTAGCCCAAATAACACTGACTTCTGCAGAATTTCGTATTTTATATGCTTAGCAAAAGTTCTTAGGTTTTATACAGCGATCTTACCTTACTCTCTCCTCTGAATCCCCAAACTGTTTTTTCAACTTGGAAAGATCTGGATAATACGAAGTAGGAGGAGAAATAACCTCCAGGACTCCAGAACGGACTTCTCTGGGGAAGCTGTGAAGAGAAGCTTAGTGATAGCACATTCCTCAAAAAGAATTTGAGGGCAACCACAGGCAGCAGCTCCCCAGAGTTAGGTCTGCTCCTCCATAAGTGGAATTCACAACTCTAGCAAAGAAACTCAGTCACACAGATTATAAGTTAGAAACTAAGAAGGGCTCTTTGACACCCATCAGAACAGGCATGACAGTAACTCATCAGTCTCAGAGAACACTTGAACAAAAGTCTGCCTCAGAAAATCTGCCCCTCATGCATCTACAGATGCTCACGCATAATCCCGAGATGGTTGCCAAAATGCAGCAGTAATTCACTATCAAATCCACTATCTAGAACTACACACAACCATTCCCCCTTGCATGAGAGCTCCTAGCTTCCTTACACTGTCTCTAATTCTACATTCTAACCAGAACGATGCTGTCCTGGAGTGGGTGTTTGGTATGGGGAGTCTGGGTCTAGGCTCTGCTCGAGGTATTAAATTTTCCATTTAAAAAGTCATTGAAAATATGCATCACCAACTTTGGAAGCCAAACCTGGAAGTCAAAACTCCCCCTTCCTCCAGAATATGTCAAAATAATTTACAAATAATTTAAATCTTCAGTTTTTTATACGTGTAGTATCACTGAAATAGGAAGTTTTCATAACTGAGTTCTCACAGTCTTGCTGTGTCATACTGACAAAGCATCTACTCTGCTGTAATTTTTTTAAAACCATAAAGAAATAATAAAATGATCTGAGTGCTTAAGTTGCTGTATGTGTTGTACCTCACCTCCTCTTCATCTTGTCATAGCTGCAATACTCCCAGCTGAGCTGAACTACCTGCAGGCAGGAAGGTATTGCTATTACTTAGATAGCAAGCTCAGCCTGGGGAAACTTCTAGGGAAAACCTGAACTAGAGGGTCTGGGAAACCTTTGAGTGGAATGGAACATGCAGAAAAGTCTCAAAAGTGAGGGGAAAAAGACATCATCTCCGGGGCAGCTGTGGGGGTTTTTTTGGGGGGATGGGGTGGGTGGGTTACTTTTCCCAAGTAACAAGTGATAAGACAAGAGGTCATGGCCTCAAGTTTTACCAGGAGGAGCAACTTGGGGAGGTTTAGATTGAAGGTCAGGGCTTTTTTTTTTTTTCACAGAAAGGGTTGTCAAGCATCAGAACAGGCTGCCCAGGGAAGTAGTGGAGTCACCATCCCTAGAGGTATTTATTTAAAAGAGGTGTAAACGTGGCACTTAGGCAGGTCAGTTAGTGGTGGATGTAGCACCTTTTGTGGACTCCATGATCTTAAAGGTTTTTTCCAACCTAAATGATTCTATAGTTCCAGTAAAACACTGATACAAAGATTGAGAGTTCTCTTGTAGTCATTTTAAAAAAGGAGAAAGGGAAAGGCTGTTTTACTTCAAACACTGGCCAAACAGAGCTTCTGTCAGGATAACCAATTCACAAAAAAGCTCACTCTTAGACAGTAGTATAGGGGAAAGGGACCTGGGGTTCCTGTGGACAGCAGGATGAGCATGAGCCAGCCATGTGCCCTCGTGGCCAAGAAGGCCAATGGCATCCTGGGGTGTATTAGAAGGGCTGTGGCCATAGGTTGAGAGAGGTTCTCCTCCCTCTCTACTCTGCCCTCATGAGACCACATCTGGAATACTGTGTCCAGTTCTGGGCCCCTCAGTTCAAGAAGGACAGGGAGCTGCTGGAGGGAGTTCAGCACAGGGCCACCAAGATGATGAGGGGAGTGGAGCATCTCCCTTATGATATGGCTGAGGGAGCTGGGGCTCTTTAGCTTGGAGGAGACTGAGGGGTGATCTCGTTAATGTTTACAAATATGTAAAGGGTGGGTGTGAGGAGGGTGGAGCCAGGCTCTTCTCAGTGATGGCCAATGATAGGACAAGGGGCAATGGGTATAAGCTGGAACATAAGAGGTTCCAAAGAAATACAAGGAAGAATTTCTTCCCTGTGAGAGTGATGGAGCACTGGAACAGGCTGCCCAGATGGGCTGTGGAGTCTCCTTCTCTGGAGACATTCAAACCCCTCCTGGATGAGTTCCTGTGTGACCTACTCTAGGAGGTCCTGCTCTGGGAGGGGAGTTGGACTGGATGATCTTTGAAAGTCCCTTCCAATCCTTAAGATTCTGTGATTTTGTGTGAAAGCATCAAAGAGGCCAGAGACACCAGTACTACAGCACTGCTTAGAATTCATCTCTTGTGTCTTTAAGTCAGCTGCACTTCAGCGCCTTTAGTGTTCTCTGTTTTGTGACTGTTAGCTACATTACATAATATCTTAGAAAGTGGCTTTTGTAAGGCAAAATAGATCTACCAATGGCTCTGGTTTTTGTTTGCACTAACATTTTTATTTAGTAGCTGTTCCTCTCAAGCTGCTCTAAGGTTTTTAACATGCATATGATGCTGTAAATATCTATGGGAAAGAAAGATAGGAGCAAGCAAAACTGCAGTGGGAATCAAGACTTGATTTGGTAGCTCCTACATTAATTTAGCACAACAAAGAATGCCCATCTCGTGTTACCCATCATATAACAGTATTCAACATTATAAATAGAATCTCGTTGCTGTCCAAAGTCCATTGCCTTCATGAAAAGGAGGCAAATGAGGAAACAGACACCTAGAAAACAGCCTCAGGTGCCTTGAATTGCATCATTAATTTCATGAGGAAAAGACTTGGGTTCAAGTAAATAAATATTTATCAGAGGCTTAAGCTGACACCTTGATTGATTAGTTGCAGCACATATATGAAACAAGAAAAGGAGAATAAACTGTCATATATCCCTCTGTTCTAAATGTCACAGTTTGTTAACAATAAACATACTAAGAGCGCACCTTTGCCTTATTTCTTAGCAGTTCCATTTCATTACAACAGAGTTCTAATTTACTGCTGAAATGATCCAATTCTTTCCATAAATGCTCGAAATGTATTTAACAGCTGTTCAGTGTTACACTCTATGGGACTTACCTGGTTTTAATGCTTTCTGCAACACTGTTAACATATTCTGCATTCACCTAAAGAAAAAAAAAAGAAGGGGGGTTTCTTTTCAAGTCATTCAATCTGTATTAAGCAACATTTTGTAGGGAATATTTGTGTGCATACACTTCATTTATATTGCCTAATTATTTTAATTCCAAACAATGGCAGTATGTTGTAGCAGCATGTCTGCTAATGTATGGACAGTGTAGAGCTTTCAAGCCAACTGAACTTTCAACACAACTAACAGTAGAACTGCACTATCTCCAAGTATGCTTTCTGTATTTTGTTTTTTCACTACTTCTGCAGGGGACCAAGCCAGTTCCTGCATAAAATTCTGTTCTACAGCTTTCAGTTATGCCAGAAAAGCACGGTCATAAAACTGTCAGGAAAAAGACCCATTTCAGGTTAATCATCCAAAAATAATAGAAGAGGCCCAGGGCTGTTGAGAAAAGCCACCTAGGCTAGCAAGACTTAATTTTTTTTTTATTTAGAGTTTCTTCTTAATATAACAAAGTTATGTCTGGAATCTTTGAGGACATATTTATTCATTGGTGCTGTTTCATAAGACTAATAGTTTTTAGTGTGCAAAACACATCTGTTAACTATATTAAAGAGTGCAAAGTTTATGGATGCCATTTCCAAAGCAATATAATACCTATTGTAGCAGTTCAGATGTTTTTTTCTTTAAATACACAACTAATCATTACCAGTAAGATATTACATTTATAATGAGTAAAACCAATTTGAAGTGGTAAGAAAAGAACTGTGACAAAAAAACCAAACCAATAACTCTTGAAATTCACTTTCAGTCAATAAGTTACTCTGACCTAACCTACAATGTAAACATTTAACTTGATCTTCGAAACTTCCTGGGAAAAAAGAAGGTGTGGACTCATTATCAGTGAACATACCTGTCCCCTTCTCATAATTAAATGTTCTTACCACCTCTCATATCAGCACAATCAACCCACTTTAATTTACTGCATGGCTGAAAAATATAACCTGTAAGAACGTGACTTTGCGGATGGGAAAAAGGGGAGACACTGATTGTTACAACTTAGTTTAATCCTGAATTGCCTGAAATAGGTTATTACTACAACAAAGCTACTGTTTGTTAGAAGGGTTACGTTAGCAGTGTCCACTGTGGGAAACTGTATTATTCGGAAGTCAAACCTTAAAAATCCAAAGGAGTCTCTGAGGCCCTGTATTAGGAAGTTCATCTGAATGGAAGCTAGGCAAAGTTCATCACTGCCAAGGCTCTTCCTTGTTCAGCTTAGCAGTAAAGTAAGTTCAGCTCCTGAACATTGTACTGAAGAGGAACTAGAGCCAGTAAAATTGGGTCTATCTACTTATCATTATGATCCAAACAGAACAGTGGAAGTCAAGACTCAGTGAAGTGAACTATGCTCTGTTTGACGGTATTACAGCTCCAAAAGATGCTCTAAGCAATGACTGAAGTAAAAATAGCCATCTTTTAACTCTCAATGAATACAGGTATGAAGTTCAACGTTTTTTATGGCAGGACAAAGAAATATGAAGAATAAATATGAAGTCTGAATAACAGCATAGTCTTTTAACCGATCACTAGCTAATTCCTTTCTGCATTTTTTTTTTCTAATATGGTGGTGACATTTTGGAATGAAAAAAAAAAGTAATTTACCCTAATATTTTACCTTGAGCACAGTTTATTTCCCCAAACATGGAACCGTTCAAGTCTCTGAATAGTTCTTCCTAAGAAATCCAAATATGCATGCAGAAGGCAAGGCTCCAGCATGTCAAGGTACTTTGCAAGTTATATGATATCAAAACAGAAGATCTGAACTTTTGTTAGCGCAAGTTTACTTTTTTCAGGTTCTATAGAATTTTTCCATGGAGAATTTACATTTCAATCTTGAAGTAGAATACTTTTATTTCAGAAAGAAATAACCACTTTGTATGTATTTATTTGAAAGTTTGTAAATGAAATATGACTTTTTATCTTTCAATCATCTGACTTTTTCTCACATATGAACACTGAGGCACTAACTGCTCACTGTCTCCTCCAGCCTCCCAAAGACCTAGCTAACAAAATTTTGCCACCTCTCCTACATTGCTATATTAAATCAACATACTGTCTTTCTATCAACATATTTCATCTTTCCATGCAAACTTACCTCTGCTACAAAGACAATTATTACACAGTCATTCTTTTGCTCTTCAGAAAGTTCGTAGAGTAGGGAATGCAGTGTATTAACCAAATAATGCTGTTTTTCCCTTTTCACAGTAGGAATACCCATTACCAGAGAAACTGCAAAGAAAGAAAGAAGTCCACAAGCCATGCAATTTTAAGTCAGATAAAAAGAAACTGAACTTACATTTTAATTTTTATTTGACGTGATCATGAGACTTGGTGGCAGTTAATATTCCTACAGCACTGTGACAGCACTTGCTTTTCTACCTAGGAGACATACCTGCAGCTAAGTTTAGGTTAAAGACACTTGTGTCCATGGTATAAGCACTCAAGTCTACCCTGTGTAGACTGTCAACATTTGAGAACTTGGCAATTTTACTACCTCTGGCATATACATAGGTATCTGCTATTGAGTTTCTAAAGGGGGTATTGTGAAATAAGAGCCAGCCTTGGTATGGAGATCTGAGTGGTAAGAGTTAAACTAACACTGCTTTAGTGAGCAAGTTCACACAGGAGGTGAGTACTGTGTATCTTAGAAAGGAATCCAAAAAATTGAGAAGACAACTTCATCATTTGTACCAGCTCAACAATGCAAAGTTCCAATGTTCCTTCTCAGCACATAACCTGCTAAACCACTGGGATTTTGTTTGGTTTTGTCCACTGAAGGTCAGCCTGTACTTGTTAAAGTGTGGTCTTGCTATTGTGATTGTACAAATGAATGAAAATTAAACATGCAGCAAACGCAGCATTCTTTTATTACTTTTTTGTTTGCTTGTTTGGCTTGCTCCTTGCTTGTGAACGTATTTGATTTTCTGAGGTATTTTTAAAAATTATTTTGCTGATCACCTATGGTCTTCTGCATACTCACACAGATCTATGGTATGGGCTAATAGATTACCTCCAGTGAGGTGATCCTGTGAGAACCACAGTACTGCTCCAGTAGGATCACTAGCCCATGTCATGGGCACAGACAAGTTGTTTTTTTAGTTAAATGAAAAGGGCTGTCAACATTTCTTTGTATAAAATCATCCTATAGAAAAGTCAAAATTAAAAAAAAATGCAAAACTAAGCAAAATAGTTGACTAGTTCCTTGTTTGCTTATTGCTTTTGAATGTTCTTTTTATCTACAACATGACAATTAGGAGAAGGTGTAATGATAATTTGTATTACAGTTCACTGGAATTCATAATGATCTGTGCAGGGTCCACTGATTTCTCATGGGGATGAAAAAGTTACACTTATTTATTATTATTCTTCAAATGATCACATCACCTTTCCATCTGCTTCTAGCTTCAGTAAACTCTCCCTGTCTGCCTTACTCATACTAATTTTGTGGGAATAAAAGGACGGGTAGTCCAATTTTGCCATATGAATCCATGACTAAGAAATAAACTAATATTGCTTTTCAGTTATGACTATTTTTTGTGATATTTGAAAATGTTTATCAGAATATTTTAGGGAGGACTTGAAATTGGGATGGGAGGAGTAGAAGTGCTTTTGCCATCTCCATTAAATTTTATTCAGTTTGGCAACATTATAAAGTTTAAGTAGAAAATCCTCTTCAAACCTTGAGTACACTTCATTGCTAGAATTTAAGATAAGATATAAACATATAAAAAATATATGACAAACTTCATTTCCTACCTCCAGTTCTCTGTTGCCCAAAAATCACATTTGGGAAAAGGGCATCTTCAGATTCTCGAAGGTGAGGTAGATAGTAGTACATGTTTGTAAGATGCACGGGTAGTTTTCTGGTGAGGTTTAACACGTTCCACTTCACATCATCTTAAAGAAACAAAAAAGTCCACGTACGCACATAATAAAAAGCCAGCAGTAAATCCTATTATTTCAACCATTTTCCTTAATTGAATACTAGTAGGTAACCACACACAAAGTTATTCTATCAGAACTATTCTTTGGAAGTCATTATATGTCATACATACTCTCCTCCTGTGGTAATAAACTGTGAGTTGGCCAGTACAGCCCCTGCCACTCAGGCAACGGTGAAGACCTGCAAAGCTGAACATGCCAGGAACTCTGCCTGCGGTTCCCTGTGCCTAAACAGCCACAGGACTGAGACACCTCACAACACAATAAGTTATTATTTTTAAAGCAGCACGAAGACAGAAAGTTTTTCTTTTCTTCCACAGTTGGCAGGCAAATTTTGAAATAAAAAGAAACACAGATTCCGATTAACAACTTCCTTCCTTAACAAACTAAAATGTTCTCGCCTGGATGTCATACACGGTGGTTTTCAGGGCTCAAACAGAAGTTTTCATGTTCTAACAAGTCCTATGGCAAAAAAGGACAACGATTCAGACCTTTAGAAACTACTCGAGAAACAAGACTGTGGTAAGTTAAGAGAAAAGTAGAGATTTTTGTTTCTTTACTAGATTAAAATAAAGGTTAAAATAATTGAATATTTATTCATGTTGAAATAACTCATGTGACATTATAAAAATAATCTTATTTTTTAAAAAATAAACCATATAAGAACCAGATACCATTAATCTACCTGTTTGTCTTCCTTGACATGAACACTCCTGAATGTTCCAGTGGTGGTAAAAATTCTTTAAAATAAATTTAATACAAACTTGATCAATTTAATTCTAAAATCATTATAAAGTCAAATACAAGCTTTCAAAAAAAAAGTGCTTACAGTAAGATACCCATGGGGGCCCAGATGATACACACCATGCAATTTTTAAAAAGGCAATTGAATGAATTAAAATAAAGACCATATTAATGAAGAATTGCAAATGCTCTTTTGAATATTTAAGAAAACTGCTTGGAAACAAAACAGTTCACTCTAGATTGTATTTACTAGTTGCCTAAAGGCTAAAATCTTGCTTTCCTGACACAGGCAGCATATGGCTGTCACATTAAAATTTTATCTGTCATTCTCTGTTGCTGAATTTTTCTGTACTATACTAGCTACCTGGAATTGTATGGGTTTTTTACCTTGAAAGAAAAATAAAGCTCTTATGAATTTATATAAGGTAATTCATACTTCAGTGGCTGCCTCCTCCATACACTTTATCAGTTGTGCAAGGCACTTCATGATATCAGAACATCACTTCAAATAGTTTCAGCCAACAAAATCATGTTAAGAGCCTTCAAAGCCACAGAAAACTTGAAAATTCACAGTTTCACAGTCAGAAAAGCAACAGGAGGGTTATTAACTTAGATGCAATTCTTAGGAAAAATAAATTTCCATCTAAGATAACTCCCAACATTTACCATACCTCAAAGTTACTTAAGAGAAATCTTACAAATGACTGTCATCAGTTCAATTCACTTAGCTTAGATCAGTGAAGACAGACGCTTACTGAATGGGCAATATTTGTCTGAAGTTTTTCAACTTCCTAAAGATATTCCTACTGAAAATTAGGACTGGACATACAGAAGGCATTTAAAAAAGCAAACCCAAACCAAAAACCCCAAACCCCAACATATATATTTATGTCCAGACATTGTGTATGAAAGAGAGTCTCAACTCCTCGCACTCTGCTTTGCCATTAAATATACCAGAATTTTGCTGCATATAAACTTTCTTTTTTAAAAACCATCTTTGTAACACTTCAAGGATTTTCCATTTTTATTTGGAAGGAGTACCTGTCAAGGGTTGGGCAAACTTTAATTTTGTTGTGGAAAATAAACCTTCATATTTTTGTTGTACAATAGAACTTGGCTCGAATGGGAAGCAGAAGAGTAAGTAAAGATAAAACTGTTCAGTAATTTTAAGAAATGTCTGCTTTGAATCCTGTGAATTGACAGATTTAATATTTTCTGATATTGAGCTGGCTCCAGTAAGAAGTAAGAGCAGAAGGAAAGGGGACTTGTCCTTGCCTGTACTGCCATTACGTGCTTTAGGCAATAATTCTTCATCCACAGTATGTGGGGCTACTGATGGCTGACAATACAGTCTCCTTACTGAAGCTTGTAAGGCCATTACCCTGCCAACACTTAAGCATTTGTTTATATGCATCTGAACAGTCCCACTGAATTAATATTGAATATACATGACAAAAGAGGCAGGGAAGAACAGGATAAGAAATGAAGCTGACTACACAAAGCAGGAAAACACTTTCTTCCTTCTTCACCTGTAATAGTCCTGGTTAATTCCCTGTTCTAATCTGAAACCAGCCCACTGTACTGAATGTAAATATGGATTTTTAAAAAGTTTTTAATAGCATCCAGACTCATCTTGAAGTCAGAGTGTGTTGTGGAATGCTTCTGGTGCAGAGAAGCCTCACCTAGTTTTCCTTCTCTCCACAGGAAAGTAGCTCTTCCAATCTGCACAGGGAGGAAGCCAGGTCCTGCATTACTATATGACTTCTTTTAGGGGACAGAATCAGACTAACTTGTTGTATGCAACTACAGTGTGCAGATAGATGGGGTTGTACAACAGCCTGTAAGCAAGGATCTCAGATAATTAAGAAATTTAATTAAACAATGGGAAGAAGATAGATCACTAGAGTAAACTTAATTGCACATTGGTGTCTCTGAAAAATAGAAAAAAATGAAACAGAGAATCCTCTCCCAAAAGTTTTCTTTTAGTTGGCATCACTTACAAGCATTCACATTTCCTTCAGATTACCAACAAACTACTTGCAAGATAAAAATAAATTTTAGAAGGAACACTCTCAGGCTGTATCCAGCCAGCAAGACCTTATGGGGCTTCTCGGCTCCTAGGTTCAGGCAAGCACCCAGCTGTATGTGCTCTGCTTGCCAATATGAGGCTGCGTACCTACCACATGCACCCCCTATGCCTCAGGTGCATTGGCAGGATGGCAGAGTACTAATGGCCAAAGAGTTCCCCCAGAAAGTTACTCCTGGACAAGAGGGGATCAGGACTGTGGAACATCTAAGAAGATGTACCTGCCTTCCAGTTTAGACAGCCCTAGTATTTATCAGTGTGTAGTGGTACAGTAAAAGCTAGTAAAAATAGCTTATTCAGCACTCTGTAGTTGACAGCAAGAGAGGAGGAAGCACTGTTAAGAAACTTGATTAGAAATATGTACAGCTTTGCCACTATGACACCACTGCAGTCTACTGTGTCCCTTTTTTTCCCCTCCCTTATTTATTTCTTTTCTAACCGATCCTATGTAAAGAGGGCCTACAGATTACTTCCCCACCCTTTCTAAAAAGTATTATAATGAAATTAATGATTTTTCTCCCCACATCAGAAACATGAGCACGCAGACATTTGACTGATTAACAGTACACTTTTATACATACAAACCTGTCAGGTTAATTCTTTTTGCAACTATACGTTTAATTTCATCCAGGGCAGTGCTCAGTTCCTGTGATCTTTTTCTGTGCTCCTCTTCAGCATACAACAGCTGCTGCCGAAGTTCCAGAAGCTGGCTTTGGTGCATGTCTAAGTCATCTCCTGCAATGAGAACATAATTTCTTTTCAGAGTGGTGAATAATACAATCGAATAAAGAGAGTGTTTAAGAATGGGAGACAGTCCAGAAGAAGACATCACTAGAAGTGCATAAAAAACAACTGACGTTGCTCAAAGTTTATTCATGAAATGAAGAAGCCTAAAGGAGTATTAAGAAGCAGAGTTTTAGGGAGCACAGCTGGGTAAAGGCTTGCCATTGACACAGACAAGAATGAAGACAATGAAGACAAGACATCCATAATAAGGAAAAGGTCAGTGAAAGACTATGAGCGGCCTTGAAGGTGCTATCCAATAAATCCAACAGTTTTTCATTAAGTGACAAATCTTGGCGATTCTTGTAACATTGAAGAGTGTAATTATGGAATGGCTTGTCACATAATTTTAGTTTAATTTGTGTTCTTACAGGTGAGCCTACCAAAATATCAGAAATGCCTCCAGCAAATAGGTGGTCAACATTCAGCTATCATTGAGAGCATCGAAAGAAGCTGGCATTTGTAATTGGCCTTATCTATTTCTTTAGGCTGGAAGAAGGAAACCACATTTTTGAGTCTGTCAGAAGTGAAACTTCTGTTTGGTTAGTAGAACAAGACTTTTAGCAATAACTTGTCTCATTTGATTTTGACAGCTGGAGAAGCAAGGGCTTGATAAAAGCAACGTGGTATTCACCTTTAGCAATGAATGAGTTTGTTATTATAAACATATATATAATTCAAAATAGAACATGAAACATTCTAAGCATCATTGGAGTGTGTGGAAATGAGCACTAGTAACTGTTAGTAAACCTTTGGGAAAAAATGTGCATTTGGAAAGCAGTACTGAACTTTTTGTGTTTTGCTGTGCAATATTGTACTGTCATGGACAGTATTTATTACTGAAATAAATGTAGCAAGTTAATAAGCTAAAATTTGAAGTATTATGAAGCCCCAAAAATATTTAAGTGGTCATTAAGTTTACATGGATGTGCGCGCTTGTGTGTGTGTAAAGTGTAGCTTTTTTAAGTAACAATCGTTTGCGATAACTTGCTTGGAAAGAAGCAGAGAAGGTGTTTTCACAAATACAGCTCACTCTTGTTCAGGAAAGCCAAGAGAAAGGGGCTCAACCACGGTACACTGGCTATCCCCTGTGATGGCCTGACTTAGCAACACCTCATCTACCAGTGGTTCTATCAGCAATGGGGAGTGTCAGGCATTAAAACTGGAAAATAGTGCAATGAGGATCCATGGCAAAACTACAAAAAGTAAATGAAGCAATGTTTTTTTTTTCTCTGTGGTGAGTTGGAGATGAATCACTCCATTGAGCTATGGAAACCCTGCTAGGACATTTCAATGGGCTACAAGCCAGGGAAGAGGTAAAAAACTCAACCCAGCAACCACCCAGATGCAGTGACAGCCCTCACAGCTTTTGCAACAAATTTTCAGCTCTATTACAGTATTTCCTCTGGCTGTTTACTACATATTGTCATATATACTTATGCCTACTGTAATTCTAAGATAACAATACTTACATTGGTTTTAAATGTAAACTTATGTTCTTTCCTTGTAGATACATGTAACTTTCTACAGTAGAATCTGAAACTGTTTAGAAACAATACTAATCTCTAAAGCAAACACTCATTCTGAAAGTCAGCTGATGATTTCACATGGCTCCATGCATGCATACTTCCTTTTACCATAAATGCTTCCAGTTTTAATACCAATTGATTTCTGGAAATATGTAAGAGCTGTGGAACAATTCATCTCTATCTTCTAGCATTCAAAGAAAATAAAAGTCGGGAGTGGTAGAAAGGAGGAAGAAAACATCCCAAAGTCTAGCACTGAGTCTCATTCCTATTTCTTGATCACACTAGCTACAATGTTTATCGTGACACTTTATTTTAGAAACTGAATTTTGGTTAATGCCTTCCTTAAAAGAAAGCACGCTATGATCACACTAGCCGCAAAACACCTTGTCATACTCCGTGCTTGGAAGTGCTGCTCACAGTTCAGGCTAACGAACCATATTAAACTACTGAGGCATGCATTGCACTAAAAACTGTGGCCATTTGTTATCTTCCGATAACTGATCTAAAATAGAGAGACCTTTCCAAATCTTGTTATACGCTCTGCAAGCTTGAGTTTTGTTCTCACAGAGTAAGAAGGAAAAAAAAGAAAAATCCCCTAAACGTGGCCTCTGTCTTTGTTCAGCACAGTCAGTTTTTAAGCAAAAACTTGGATTCAATAATGTGCTAAAGTCTAAAGGCATTTGAGCACCTTTACAGATAAGGATACCGCCTAAATTTTATCTTTAACTATTTTGTTTACAATGTAACACCACAGAATTATTGGTGTCTCCCAACAGGTTAGATAGCCAAGAAAAAACTACTATAAAAATCAGAAGGCGCTTCACCTATTATCTTTCACTTTTGTCAGAACTGAGGTAGCTTCGATGGTTGAGCTTTAAGCATAGGGACACAATGTGTCTTAATGCATAGCTTAAATCTTCAGAAGCCTCTGAAGTCAGTTAGTGCTGAGGTTGGTTCATTTTACACGGTTGAAAGGGGAAGGTTAAGGGAGCTGGTTAAGAAGCTTCTATTTGTTTCCACTCATCTGTCCCATCCATGATCTGCTGGAAACTGAGCTGCAGGGCCTATTGTTATAGCAGATGGTGGAGGCTGAAAGTAGGAGGAGAAAGGTTAATTGCAGCAAGGCACAACCCTCAGCTGGCTGGCTGAAACCTTTGCCCAGTTGTGATGCAGCAATATAAAATATGCAGGCCTGGTAAGCCAAAGCATGGGGCTTAACATCCAGCGAGGACTCTCTCACCATGTTTTTATAGCTCTCTGTGTAGGCGTCTAAGCAAGAGGAGCAACTGGGCAGCAGCATGTCCTGCCAGTGCACCTGCTTGTCTTTGACACTGTCTACATCAGGAGCTTCCAGACAGTGGAGGCCAGTGGAGGGACAGTACATTAACCCAGTGACATCAAAGAAAAGTAGTGTGCCAGCAAATTGTGGATGAAGTTGAGTTCCTCCGTGCCAATACGGAGGATAAACTAGAAGGAGAATTAGAATAACTTTTCCAATATTAAAATGAAAAAACAAACACCTTACAAAGTTAAAGGCAGATCAAAGTCGGTAACTGAATTTTAAGACCACATTCAATTGTATAATGAACATAGACTTGCTGTTGGGTTTAGTATAAAATACTTTGTACTGAACCATTTGCATACTACAGACTAAGTGAAAATAGATAAGCAAACTTTTTTCAAAGAAAATACAACTTAAGCTCTAATACTATCCTCATCAAGGATAATTATTTATCCTAATTAATATATTATTATAATATATCCTAATTATCCAAATTATTATAGTAATCCTTATTTTAGACCTGAGTCTTTTCCTGTGTTAGAATGGACTGAAATATGATCTTAAAACATTCAGTCAGAACATCACTTATAGGAAAGCAATAGTACTAAAATAAGTGGAAAAATACATAAATTGATGGAGTATCACACAGTGTTTGCACATAATTGGTCTGCTTTAGTTTTAACATACTAATGTTAGTGCACTGTACAGGCTTTTAACAGCAGTGGAAAATCCTGATTTCAATATGGCCTTTATCAGACAAATAAAAAGTACTCATTCACTTCAAGCAATAGTTATTGCCACATTTTTAATATCTTTACTGTTCTGCTTGATGCAGTAACACTCATTTATATACACATTTAATTAAATGCCTAGCCACTAACTAAAGTACTTCTGGATAAAAATGTGTTCCTCAAGACTCACTGGGCAACATTAGGAAAGTGTGAAGGTCACGTGTTTACACTTGTTTAAGTATAGGCTGGGATGAGACACTGCAAGGTAAACAAAGGAAGGTCTGAAATGTTCCCTGTCCCTTTGTCTATGAAAGCTAACAGTAACTAGTTGCTTTTCATGTCTGAACCTTTTTAAGATTTATAAATCAGTTCTGCTACTTTTGAAGACAAGGCAACCACTATTCCCTCTGAACTAACTGCAAGAAGCAGTAGACTCTTAGTTCAGTAAAGTTCACATTTAGAACCCAGCAAAACTATACAACTTTTGTAAGCCTCGGATATGATTTTTTATGTAAAATTTGGGATCAGTAAACACTTAGTCCTAAGTCCCATCTGAGGCTGTCATATGGGGATTTTTTTAATACCTAAATGCAGAACTATGCAAAGAAACTGAGTAAGCAAGCAGTGGAGCGGAGAAACTCTTCTATTACTACACCGTGCCTTTCAGCTGCACCCAAATGAGCATCCACATGCTCATGGGGGCAAGAACTGGATGCTCAGTAACATCTGTGTGCTCTCAGTTCCACTGGAAGGAAACACATGCATGAAGGCAAGGCAGGAAGAGGCAGCCTACCTATCACCTAGGTCAACTAGGGGACATGGTGGTTAAACACAGCCTAAAAGGCTATAGGAGACAGTAAAATTGGCTTCTGTGTGTTCACAAATCTGGCTAAGCTGCCTTGGCTGAAATGAGAACAGTGCAATTCAATACTCTTTATGAAATCTGTCAATTTGCCACTATTCCTTTGAAGCTTTGAGCCAGAGCATGCCAGTTGGGTCTGGCTAGGAAACCAGCAAAGAACTCCGTCACAAATGACATAAACTCCTGGGGACCTACGCTTGGGTGCACAGCAGGAGCAGGACTAGGTCAGCTGAAGCAAAGCATCACACTGTGGGCTGATTATTGGAAATACAAGAAATGTGTAATCAGCTGTTTGGGCTAGTATGTACATTACTATATTTCAACTGCAATCAAAAGACTTTCATCAGAAATACCTTTCTTAACCTTTTGTACCTCTTTTCCCAATCAAAAGTTTTGTGAAATAATGAAAAATTTACTATGTTAAACAATTTGATACACCTTAAGAATACTTCTGTGAATGCAATTTAGCGTGAACAGTTTCTCTCTTCTTCATCCCACCTCAAAGGAATAACTAAAGAAATTCAGGTTTCACAATGTTTGAGTGAATATGTATACATTAACATGCCTGCATCCTTGTGACGTATTTTAGCATCACTTTCTCCTAACTTCCAGATGAAGCTTTGCTTTAATTTACTTGGATAAAGCATCCCACAAATTTAGGTGAAGAGGTCAGCAATATGTTACAAATCAATTCAAAGAGATCTAATCTTGTAACCCTTAAGAGCATCATGAAGAAATGCTGCCACGTGGGATGAACCGATTTACGTCATTGCTATGACTTCTAAACCAGTCATTGTTAGGCAGCCAAGACACCTTTTTTTTTTTTTTTTAATTCAGGAACAGTCTTTCCTCTGAAGAAACTTTATGTAAGTTCATGATAAGTTTATAATGCACTCTTGCCATTTTCTTTACTGTTTTTTAAGTAAGGAATTAAAAAAAAAAATTGCTACCTCCTTACATTTACTGTCATTTTTTGTGTACCTGTGATATTTCTTGTCGATTAATATTCACACGAAAAACAGCAGTTAAAACTGTCTGAGAAAATCCCTGTGTATATTTTAAGTTTCCATCATCTTGAATCTATATGAAGAGTATTTATAGGCAAGCAAATGCATCTGGTCAGGTGAATTAACCAGTGGATTGTAATTCAGTTTCACAACAGTAGGAACATCTGCATCATCCTGACAATTGCCATTTCTCTCCTCAGATGCAAACTGTTTGCTTCAGACAGGTTTTTCTTGGGGCCTAGGGAGTGACCAAAAAGCTAACAACAAAACCGCGCAGGACACTGAACAGGTATTGCTGCAGCAGTCCCCCTGGTGACTTGCTAATAGCAGCGTGTGTTTGCAAGCACTCTAGAGGATGCATGTTTAGACAGACAATGTCAGACTTTGCTAAAGATACGCTGACTACGAATTGCCTCCGTAATTACGTCCATCTCTTTTTTTCCTTGGCCACAAAATATCAGCCTATTTAAAATAGAATATCTGCTTACATTTATAAAGCATAATGGAAAATGTGACTATCAAAACATCGTGTAAGGATAGTTAAAATGTATTTGCTATTAGCTGAATAGCTGAAGCACAATAGCTGAAGTCTAGTGAATTTGGTCGATTCTGAGCTTTCATTTTTAAGTGCATGAGTGGTGCAGGAGTCTCTTCCCTGTCACACCAGTTCAAGTTACCTGTACTGGAATTAAGTCTCACAACTGAAAGTCAGCACTCAGGATGCACTGAGTGGATAGAAGCAGTACCAAAAATCTGATAATTTGCTGCTATCATTGACTGCAAATACATTTCAACTGAAACCTCTCAAGCTGGGAAATCTTTTAGTATAAGGCATCTAAAGTTTGCTGGCTTAAGCTATTGATTTTTATTTATACAGAAACTGGGATAGAGCCAATAGCTGATTTACACTTCAAGCCAATATTCAGGGGCTAAAAGGCTCTGAGACTGTAAACAAACTGAACAATATTTTACAGGGCTATTATATACTTCTCATATTATGGAAATACTTAAGACCACTAGTTGTGAGCTAGGATGCCCTGTCCTACTTATACAACACACAAAAAAGATTATTTGCTACCCCAACATCACCACAAGTCAAGAAATAGTAACTGGGTAGAAACCAGAGGTAATACTACTGACTAGGGCTGCTTAGTGTGATACGCTGTAGTCAAAGATCAAGAGCAGCCTAAATGTTTTAAGGGGCAAAGCAGAGAATGAAACTGAAGTAAGGAGATTTAACAAATATTCAGAAGAAAATGAGCCAGTAAAGAACATTATGACATGGTAGCTAACAAGCTGAGACAGTGCTTGCCCTCTCAGTAACAGGTGAGATAGGTGAAAAGGACATTAGAAAAGAAAACAAACATCCCAGTTTGAGATGATGGGAACTCTTGTAATGTTCTAGGCCTGTTGGCAGGGAAGCAAGTTCATCAGCATGGAACAGATGAAGACTTTTAACAGTATCTAAGCAAAGGTATCTGCCTCTTTTCAGAGAAAAATATTAACCATCTTCTCAAATAGATACTCCATGACAACATCAGAGCACTGGTTGGTTTGCTCCCAATGCTTCTCTGTGGAAAAAAGGTAATGACACGGGGCTGTTCCTGGGGATTTTTGGACTTCTTTCTTCTCACACCGCTCAGGAGTAAAGACTGTCTTTCCAGCAAAACAATACAATCATTCACCATGTGCCATTACCTCCTCCTTTAGTTACTACTGTCCACTGCTTTATTTACACGAGAGACTTACAAAGCTTAAGAGAAAATTTGTCTCTGAACACTACATATTGACATTTGTAATGGTTTCGTTAAGGAAACAGGTGTTAATAATAATAATTAAGAAAATGACACCATCTGAGAGGAATTAGTTACTGTTTACTGTGGAGGGGGGGACAACTGGGAAAGAGAAAAGTTAAAACAACACATATACATAGATGCCAAAATAAATTACCTCTCCATCCCCTAAAACCCCCAACAAAACAAACCCAAACCCAAACAGTGCAGAACCAAATACCAGCCAAAAACAAAGTGGAATGAAAACGGAATATCAGCATAAGGGTCACAAGATAATATAGTGATGGGGTGGTAACTGTGGATAGGACAAACACTTTCATATTATATCTTTTGGATCTTAGTTTCTTAAGACACACCCTGCTTCTACTTCTATTTCTCCTTCTCAGCTCCATGAAGGATTGCCACTGAGAAAAGTGTCAACTGTTGCAAGATAACTGTATAGTTGGCAAAAGACGATAAAGACTGGAGGATCAGCACTGTCTTGACTCTGTGCAATATTGTGGGGCCAAGATCTCTACTGCCACTTCTCTTTGTTAAAAAAACACAGTGGGTTAGAGTTCTGCATTCATCCCAGAAGTTACTAGTTGTCTTCTTCTAATCCTTCAGCATCTCTTAAAAACAGAACTTTTCTAAAAAAGGAAGGAATTAAAAATCCACTCTCTTTCACTCCAACAAAGTCCCAGAACAAGCCAGGTCTGCCGGCCTCAGAGGTACTATTTGGAGAGGTCTTCTAATTTATTTTTGGAAAATAGCATCAGTTTCATCTTTTCTGTGTAGACTGAGAGAACCTCAGACATGGCTTTCTGTAGAATTATCCATGTGTCACCTACATACACCATTAAAAAGATACTATGTCATTAAATGAAAATACAAAAACTCAGGTTATTTTTTTCTCTGGATTGAACATTCTGTTCTGGTGCTGGAAACGTAGATGGAAATGTGACTGTAGAGGACCACAAATACAGCTGCAGAACAGGTAACTTTGTCCTCCCTGACTAATATTTTTTAAAAAATTAAACAAAACTTTTAAAAAGTGGCAGCCATGGCAATCACTTTCCGAATTGTACTTTACATCCTTGTTACTAACTTAGAGTATTTTAAATTAAATTTGGAGGTTTGGTTTGTTGGGGTTTTTTTTTCACTCAGATAGGTGTGACCCAAGGATCCAGCCCTGTAAGCGCTTACGCAAGCTTGCAACTCGGTGCGAAGCACAACGTCGGGAGAGAGACAAGTAACGCACCCTTCCCCTCCCGCCGGCCCGAGCCTTCTCGCCGCGGGTCCTCTGTGTCCCGGCACAGCCGCCGCCGTCGGGGCTGCCAGAGGCGCAGGGGGAGCGCGCTGCGGGGCAGTGGGGCACGGACAGCGGGCGGCGCAGCCGCTACCGGCCCTCCTTCCGCGGGGGAACCGAGCTGCGGGAGGGGACGGGGCCGCGCGACGTCCCCCCGGCCTCCCCCGCCCCAGCCCTGACGGCGCCGCCGCGCCTCGCGCCGCCGCGGCTCCCCGCCGTCAGGCGGCCGATACGGGCGGACGGACCCCGCCGCCTGGCGCAGCCGTGCGAAGGCAACCTAGCGCCCCGGCGGCCCCGACGGACGGGCCAGAGGGAGGCGACAGGTGCCGCCGGGCCGCCCGCCCTTCGCGCCCTTCGCCTCGTCCGCCCCGGTCGGTGCCGGCTCTCACCTCGGCTCCCCCGCCACGCCGCGTACCACAGGAGGTGGAAGGCGGTGCCGAGGCACAGGGCTGTCAGGAGCGGACCGCACCGCAGCCGCATCTCCTGACGGGGCTCTGCCCGCACAGCCCCCCGCGGCGACTTCTCGCCCAGACTCGGCTCTGCCACCGCCCGCCGCAACTGCCGGCGGGCGCGCCCGCCCCGTGCTAACCTGCCCGCCCCCGCCGCCGAAGGGCACGGGCCATGCCCTCCCCCTCTGCCCCGGCTCCGCACCCTGCTTCTCCGGGAGACAGAGCCGCTCCCGTCCCTCCCGACGGGCTCTCCCAAGGGAGCCATTAGTCCCGCTCACGCCGATCCCTGTTGCGAGACTCTGGGCAGAGCCCTCCCCTGACATAGGCGCTCTCGATGCCGGGACCCAAAGTGAAGAAGCTCTTGACTGTGTCACGTACAGATGTATTTCTACAGGGGGAAAAAACCCCCTCCAAACAACAAACAATCTCGGCACTCTGGCAGATGCTGGTTAGCCCAAGTCACATTATCCTAATGGTTATCAGCATTTTGTTCATTTAAAGCCAATGGTGCATTTGTTTGCATGCCACTTATCAGACTGCATCAGAAAGCTAAGCTGTAGTGTACAGTTAATACATGTGTTCAGCATAGGTAACGTAAAAAAAAACTTTTCGGTTCATCTGTAAAGAAAAAGTAGGGAAAGCAGCTGCAAAATCAAAACGGATGAAAATCTTAGGTACGCTGGTAAAGGTATTTTACTTTGACCACAGTGCCCTGCTTCACACAAATGCCTTCTCACTATGGCACACACCCCTCTTTTCATTTTTAGGTCCTCAGCAGTACAGAAGAAAATAAATGAGTCACTGTTTAGAATACATCTTCTATAACCTACTTTATAAGGGGAAGGGATATCTTCTTTACCGAGCCTCCCAGAACCTGTTACAGAGACCCAGTTCTAACAGAATCATCTATGTTTTTTAAGACAAAATGGCCCTCATTTTTATACCCAGTCAGTGAGTATATTTAACTTTCATGTGTTCTCTACCTGCTCACAAACCTACCCCCGGTTCCACAGCTGCAACAAAGAAAACGTGTTTTCCTGTTCTGTGGTGCAAAGATCTAAAGGACAACTTAAGAAATTGTACTAGACGTGGCCAGCTGATAACAGCAGTAAGCTGTTTGCTATCTAATCAATTTCCTTATTACTAGCATCTATAATTTATTACCTTATGTAACCAAATTATATAGTATTTTATATCATTTGATTTAGGAAAAGATATATTTTGAATAATCATGGAGGACAGGCTAGGTGCCTGAGGACTGGAGAAAGGCCAATGTCACACCAGTCTTCAAAAAGGGCAGAAAGGATAACCCAGGAAACCACAGGCCAGTCAGCCTCACCTCCATCCCTGGAAAAGTGATGGAACATCTCATCCTCGGTGTTGTCACTAAACATAAAAGTGGTTATCAGGGGAAGTCAGCAGGGCTTCACCAAGGGGAAATCCTGTTGGACCAACATGATAGCTTTCTACAAGGGCATAACTAGCTGGCTAGATGAGGAGAGAGCAGTGGATGTCATCTACCTTGACGTCAGCAAGGCTTTTGACACTGTCTCCCGTAACATCCTCATCAGAAAGCTCAATCAGTGTGGACTGGATGAGTGGACGAGAGGTGAGGTGGATCGAGAGCTGGCGGAATGACAGAGCCCAGAGGGTGGTGATCAATGGAGCCGAGTTGAGTTGGAGGCCTGTGGCCAGTGGAGTTCTATCTGTTCTGGGGCCAGTGTTGTTCAACATCTTCATCAACAACCTGGATGAGAGGACAGAGTGTGCCCTCAGCAAGTTCACTGATGACACCAAACTGGGAGGACTAGCTGATTCCCCAGAAGGCTGTGCTGCCATTCAGCAGGATCTCGACCGGCTTGAGAGTTGGGCAGAGAGGAACCTCATGAGGTTCAACAAGGGCAAGTGCAGAGTCCTGCATCTGGGAAGGAACAACCCCACGTAGCAGTACAGGCTGGGGAATGACCTGCTGGAGAGCAGCTCTGCAGAGAGAGACCTGGGAGTCCTGGTTGATCATAAACTGACCAAGAGCCAAAAATGTCCCCTCGTGGCCAAGAAGTCCAATGACATCCTGGGATGCATCAAGAGGAGTGTGGCCAGCAGGTCAAGAGAGGTTCTTCTCCCACTCTACTCTGCCCTGATGAGGCTTCATCTGGAGTACTTTGTCCAGTACATTCAAATGGAGAATGAAAAATCTGAGCATGGCTCCATGAATCAGCATGAAACCCTGAGTTAGACCACACTGTCCCCAATCTGTACTCATCCACTCTGAACTTCTCTCCCTTTTCTGTTTCTGACTGTATCTTTGATATTTCTACTGACAATTCTTCTTTAAGCTATACTTGGAGTCTGTATTTGTTTGTATCAAGCAATGTCATATGACTCAGTCCTCTCAAGATATTGCCTCCCTGCTACCATTGCCCTTTCCAAGTTAACAGACCAAAAGCTCAAGGCACTACTTTGAGGGAAATCAATGTAGATTTCAGCAGATTTGCAGTAAAACAGAGATTATAACTAAGAGGAACAAATAAAGACTAAATATGTCACATGTAATGAATCAAATGCCTTTAATTGACTGGCTGGTGTTTTATCTCTTACAAAGCCAAAGTGAACATGTAAATGATGTGGTCAAGAGGGAGGGCTACTGAAGATAAGAATAACAGAAATCTAACACACATACTTAATTTTAGATTCTTTTCAGAGCCAGTAAGGAAAAAAACAACCCATCACACACTTCCCGAAACTAATAACAAGCCTACACACCAGTCAGGGAACATCTGTGGAAACTGCTGCTGATGCGGTGTTTTTTATTAAGGCTTACTCTAAAGCTGATGCAGTTAATACTGACTTCTTAGACCAGCATTTTAATTTTCAGCAAGGTAGTGTGTTAACTGTCCCTCTAAAATACCCCAAAATACCACATCACTGAAAATGTCACAAACTTCTACTGCCTTGGGACCTACTACTTACAAATAGGCCCTCTTACTTGCTTCACACTTTCCTAGTATCACTCCCAGTGCTCTCTTCATGTGTTATTTCACATGCTCAAGAACTACATACAACTGGAACGAGATGCACAGGGTTTTTTAGGGGAAGGATAAATGTTTTGGTCCAGTTTCACCTACCAGCAGCAGGCTTTCTGCATTTTTGGCAACCTGATCATCTTTAAAAATACTGTCTGGAACATGTTGCTTGAGTAACCTCTAATACTTAGGCTAAGCAAGTCATGCAATGAACTAGTTCCACTGAGGCAACTTACCTGCAAGGAAGACTTCCTAGGCTTGCCCTTGTGCTTTATACTGAGTGACTTTTCTTGCTAAGGTGACTGCCTCTCATTTTTTATACCATTTTCACACATCTGTGTGTAAGCAAAAGTAGAGATAAGAAAGATTAAAAGAAATCTTTGCCAAACTATAGCCTCATAGGTTAAACAAGTACTGGATTATTTTGCATGTGAGTTGCAGCTGTCCTTCATCTACAAGGGTATGTGAACAAATAACCACCTCTAAGCAGAGTCACTGCCATGGAAAGTTTTCTGACTGAGATCCAAATGATATTGCTGCCTAAAACCCCTTTTTATTTGCCCTGCTGGCACCTAAGAAATGCAACTTAAAAGGTAAACAGTAGGTCATTATCTTTCCTCCAACCAAGGTCTCAGGGAAGGTAATACTGGAAGGCAACCACTGAACATAGAAAGAGGAAACTACAACTTTCTTTTTTCTTAAGCTTACTGCTTTATATTTTTGACTGTCCTAATAAAATTTATGAATTGGCTGAACACGATGATACAGAAGCAACTTGCCTCTTGCACAATTCAAGTACTAATAGCTATGTTAACTCAAACATACGTGCTACTGGATCACTTGGTTCTGTAAAGAATTCAATGAAGCTTTAAGTGTTTACATTTGTGTGTTATACATGGAAAAATGTTTGGAATGTCAGGTTTGGAACCTAAAGGGAAATTAACGCACCTGAAATGATCGAGTTTCGTATAATCACCTTTATCTTCTGCCTTATTTACAGTAAACAAGCTCTATATCTTTGTACTAATAAACTACAAATAAGCTGTGAAAATAATCTGTCAAAAATTAATGAATATTTTAAAATAAATGTAACTGCAGATTTTACTTTAAAATACAGATTTAAGTAAACATTGTATAAGTGAAAAAAAAAAGAGTATAGGCTAGATTTAAACATCTTCTTAAACTTTTAAAACATGACCTTAAAAATTTTCAAGCTTACCTCAAAAAGTGTAATTGTAACACAGAGAAGTATGGTGCAATGTATTGTCAACACCAGATACTCCACACATCAGTCCTGAAGACTGGAAACAAAGAGAACTGACTGAGGAAAAAACGATCGCGTACTGTATTTATTGTCAAGGGAAAGTTTAAGACTGTCATAAACCAAAATAGGAACTGGAATAAATTTCAAAACCTGTAGCAGAAGAAAAAAAAAAGTTGTTTTGGTTCTTACTAATACATACGAAAAGGAATTTCTATTGAAGTATAAATAACATTGTAAAATATCATATTGGTATGAAGTCGTTTAATCGATTCAAAGATGCAATGGAAAGAGACTCTTGAAGCAGGAGGAAGGTTTTATTTTGGTATACATCAGCAAAAGTCTCATCAGCTACAGATTTCTCCCAGAGTTGTTAGCACTCACCCACACTTTATGGGTGCAGCTGCTGAGCTTTCTAAGTAATTTCAGTAGCTCATGCTCCTAATGAACTATCTCAGAGCAATCCATGCATGGGCATGAAGACTGACAACATGATCACCCTTCCATTTCTTCATCTTGTTGCAACACTTCCTAGTGCTGAACTCTTAACACTTTTTCAGGATGCTTTAGCTATCTCGGACCAAATTATACGTAGGTAATATGGTAAAGCTATCACACTACCCCGTCACCAAGTAACAATACTTTTTAATAGAGAGAAGTATGCTTTAATTGATTTTCATCCAGTAGCACTTCAATGCTTTAAAAGTCAGAGTACTCACTCAAGAAGTTACAATGAAAAAAATTACCAACTTTTGCCCGTTAACGTGCACCATCTCTCATCAGAGTTTTTAAAGTCGGAATCAGATTTGGAAACATTTGTTCATGTATCAGTAATTCCCCCACAGGAAACTCTGCGCCATGACGGTAAAAATACAGGGGGCAGATGTTGCATGTGTTAGTCCGCCTTCTGAAATCCTCTGTGGGACATAGGCCACCAGACTTGCTGTGTGGCTTTTGATTCTGTGTAAAATACTCTTCAATTTCCTCACAAAAATTTTATCAGAATGTGGTGAAACAAGTCGTGTCAGCTCCCTTTCAACCTTTCAAATTCTGCGTATGATTTGGAGGAACAGGGATTCCTTCCACTGTCCTCAAAGAAGTTACTCAACCCAAGTTGACTGAAATAATCATTAATCGCAATACAATGGAAGTACTGACTAGAACTAAATGAAATGTTAGGCTGAACCTCCATCCAGCAAAGCAGGACCCATGGCAAAGCACTCCTCCTTAAAAAGCATCTAAGCCAGTAGATTTGTAACATCTTTCTGATTAGTGTTGCCCTCGGCTATAGTAGAGGCAACAAACAGGTCTTAGTGCACCATTTTAAAAACACACACAAGTGACCTCCAACTGTTTTGTGAGTGATCACGAACAAGCTGAAGGTGCTGAAAGCCAGTACAGTGCTTATTGGGCCATGTATGAGGAGGGCTGCCTGTGCCAATGCCCCGGTTAGTGCTGGGGTCAGCCCTGAAGCAAGAGCAGGCTGTCCTGGCCAGCAGACCCACACAGGCCAGAGGTGGCGGGCTAAGGCGTGTGGCAAGGGCCTCTGTGCAGTCACCATCTCGGGAGCCACGCTTATCACTGCGGCCTGCACCTCCCACGCCGGACTAGCAGCCCAAGCATCTGGGCTCTTGAGGCAGGAGGCAGCCTTCTCGCTCGTCCTGGGAACAAGCCAGCCAAAGCAGCAGCCGACCACCTGCTGCACTATCGGCCTTAGCTCGGGGCCATGCCGCTTGCCCGGGGCTCCCTCCGCCTCTCAGCCGAGAGGGGAGCACGACAGCTCCCGAGCCTCAGCCGCCACGGCGGGAGACGGAGCCGGACACCGACATCTCCCCATCGCAGTCACCGCCACCGGGGCGCGCCGGGCGCTTCCGCTCTCCGCCCCGCGATCACTTCCAGGTCGGGGAAGGAGGGCGGCGGCTTCCGGCGGGAGGATGCGGGGGGCGGCCGGGCGCCGCTAGGTTGCCGTCGGGTCGCCGTCACGGTGGGCGCAGGGCGGGCGCTGCCCGGGCGCGAGCCGAGGCCGGGGCCCGCTGCCCGCGACCGGCGGGGCGCGCGCCCCCGCGGCTGCCCGGTCTCACGGCGGGCGCCGGCCGTTAACGGCTCCGGAGCGCGGCGCGAGGCTGAGGGGGAGCCGCGCGGGGCGGGCGGGGATGGTGCCGGGGCAGGGCGCGCGGGAGCCGTCCTCCCTCCTGCTAACGCGCGGCTTTCTTCCCTCTAAGATGTTGGTGTACTTCTGGGGATTCCTGTACAGCAACTACTTTCGGTTCTGGCTGAAGTGGCTCTTGAGGCTGCTGACTCGGAAATGCGAATTGCAGCGGGTCTTTGAGGGCCTGAAGGCAGGTGCACAGCGGACCCTGAGCATAGGTAATGAGGGATACCCAACCAAGGGACAGCTTCAGCGCTTTAGAAATGTCGTGAAAAGCAAGAGTTGGAAAAACCAGTACCTGTCTGAGTGCAGCGAGCATCCCCATAATCACGTTTTCACTCTTCCTGGATATTCTATGCGAATGTTAAACCAGAATGCCAGCTCTAGTTTTCGTGCCTGCATGCAAAGGTTATTCCAGTTACCTTCAAAAAGTGTATCACAGATCTTATTCCTCAGAGTTCTCCCATCCCTTGGTGTCTGTTTTTAGACCTTTCTGTTACTAAAAAAAAACATGAAGAATGGACACGGATGCTTTTTGGGGGGTAGGAAGGAGGAGGACTGATTAAATGCACAATTGTGCTTGATGCAGAATTTTAATCTGAAAGTAATTTAAGTACTATGTGCAGTTTTTGCCACTTTAACAATAGCTTGAGGAAGTGACCTTGTTTCCTTATTCTTCAATAGTAAAAACATTTCTAAGAATAAAAAAAAATGAAGACATGGTTTTGTTCACCCTACTTCAAATTTGTTTTTGTACACGTAGTTGATAAATGTTCTAAAAAATCCAAGTCTTTTTTCAACATTGTACTTGAGAGTTGTACAAAAAATACTATCTATGTAAATTAAGACTGGTTAACGGATACCTATTGATTTTAAGACTGTGTAATTTTTGGTTAATTACATATATAAAAGGGGTGCAAAGTGTTCTGATACTTAAATGCCAGGAGAATATCTATTGCCAATTAGTTAAACATTTCACTTCAGTTTAACTGTCACATTTACTTTTTTTTTCTATTGCAGAACACTCATTGGAATCATCAAAGAATAAGGTAAAAATACCAGAGATTAAACTGTAATAAAAGTGGTTTGGTTTTTTTTTTCAGAGGCAGATCCCAGAAGAGAATATGTATATTTACGTTTTGAGGGTGGAGGAAAGTAGAGGAATAAAAAAGCAGAGAGAACAACATTTTGGGTTCCGTAGGCTAGGACTAGTCATGGTTTCTCAAAAATAACTGCATGCCCTTCAACTATTTGTTTCCATCTCTCTGAAAGATTACCTGCTCTTTAGCAGCAAGTCAGACAAGTTGTACACAGAGCTGTTCTTGAGGGTTGGCTCTCTGAGTCACAACAATCTCTTTTACTGGGTTTTTTTTTTGTGATATAGATAAAAATGCAGTGTTATACAATAGCATCTTGAGTTGTTGAAAAAAAAGGAATGCAAGTTTGCAGACGGACATTTAAGCTCGTTCCAGTTGTTCTGTAGCAATTACACATAAGCTAACACTTTAAACCCTCACATTTGTATCTCTTGAACAAAACTTTTCTGACAGCGAGGTGACTGCATCCTCCCTTTTTCTAGTTGATAACTGCAATGCGATGCGGAGAGAGAATTAGTAACTGCCACAAGTGTCTTTGTTGCAGTACAGCACAGTGTGGGTGGGTCTTTTAAGCACCTTTTAATTAAGTGATTATATCAAATATATTAATGTTCAGTTTTGAAACAGTTAACCTTTAGCATTACTGAAATGAAGCTGCTTTGCAGTTAGTATGACTTGTATTGAAGAATTGCATTACGACCATAAAAAGTTTGGGAGATGAAGTTAAATTGCTGTGAAGTAATTTTAGGTGGGCAGTCTGTAGTCATCATTACTAATATTTGCCTGTTGCTCTAGAAGAGTGCAGCATAGCAATATCTTAAGGTCTTGTCTTTTACCCCAACATTGAAAGCTCAACTTCGTTAGGTTACTATCTCCTTATCCTGAAGCGTTAGTTCTTTACTGAAGTTTTGTCACTTTTTTTTCTCTTCATTTGTTTCAATGGTGTTAGGAAGAACGTTTCAATTCAGTATTGGAAAGCAAAGGACAACCCAGACTATGCAACTCTCAGGCTTATTTATTCTTTATGGGATTGTGTAAATGTTCTTGTTTAGGGTCTGAGAAATTTATAAATTAAACTTTTAGGTAACTATTGTAGATTTTTTGTATGTGATTTGAACCCATGTATTGTAAATGTTTGCAATAAATTGAGGATTCTCCCTTTATGGTAAAGAATCCATACATAGCAGGCATACAGAAACTGAGAAGCATGAATAAAGGAGATGAGAGATTTCTGCATTCCTCATGAAGTCTTTTACTGTGTTGACCTCCTAGGTTCTAAGAAATGCTGTTCATGTTGAGGAAACTGAGGTGGAGAAGTGTGTTAGAGATGTCATGAAAGAAAAGAAAATTGAGCAGAAGGATACAGGGTATGTTTGGAACCCGAACATAAGTTCTTCATGGCAGATATTGCTGACTTTTTGGTGTGTTTTTGCAGTTGTTTAGCCTGATACAATACTGGGGCCATTCAGCACAAAGCTTTGGAATGAAGTTACAAGATAAAACATAGTTATGTCCTTTTCAGGTCTAGAAAGTAACTTGCAAAGTTTTAATTGACATGCATTTGGGATAACCGTATCTCAGTCTTGGTAGTCCCTTCTGTTATTTCTTATTTCTGAATAATGATTATTGCAGAAGTTGATTACATGAACTATGTAATTGCATTTGAGAGAGTATAATGATGCCTGATTAACATATGTTCCTCTGCATAAGTAATTATGAGTGATTGAATGGGAAAATTGTCAATAGCTGAATTTTAAAGTTTAATGAAATGCGGTTTTGAAGCTGTTAAGTATTTCTGTCAGAATTTCACTCTAAGACTTAGAAAAAGTTTGGAGGTAGGTAAAGGCACAAGGTAGAAGATGATACATGGACTTCACTTGTGTCATCACAGATTTAAGCCAAGTTAGGGTTTTTTTTCTTCCATAATTTAAATGAGTAGGACTAGACTGCACAGCACTGGAGTCAGGTTTTTTTTAAGTAGAAGCAAGATCCATATAGCAGTATACTTTACCAATATGCTGTAGATTGAGAGATAAACATCAAGCACTTGCTGGTTCTAGTATTTCTGTTCCTAACATAAGAAAGGTCTTATCGTGTAGTTCAAACAGGAATTTATGGCTAACTGGGTCTTTAATAGCTTCTGTGTGGTGCTTTGTTACTGTTTCAGGTTTAAGACAAATCTGCGTGTATCCTTACTGCAGATATCGGGTTATAAAAAACTTTATTTGAATGTGGAAAATCTGAGGAAGGTCCCATATGATTCGGATAATGAAGAACATGAGGAACGGTTAATTGAGGTGAAAATAATCTTTTAAGTACAAAAGCTGTTTGTTTGGGTTTTCCTTCCAAGTCCAGTAGCTTGAATGAACCTGATTTTTGGTAGTAGTCTTACCAGCTGGCCTATTTAAAGCTCATTTCTGTTTGTGAACTGCTAAGCCATTGTGGAAGTGACACATTAAAATACAGCATCAAAGCAAAACAAATGAGTAAACTCGAGTTACCTGCACTGGCATTATTTTGTGTGAAATCAGAGGTAAAAACAATGCTTAAGGAGCAGCAAAGTAATTTTGTAACAAGTCACTGAAGGTTCATAACTAAAAAGATATTTAACTTCACACACGTGTCTGTAAACCAATAATTAGTAAATAAGACACATGAGTGTTTTCTTATTAGTGCATCCCAGACAATGTCAGAGAGGATCATGTGATGCTGGAACATAAAAACTATCAGTAA
The DNA here is from genome assembly GCF_028858725.1 of Colius striatus. NCBI lineage: Eukaryota > Metazoa > Chordata > Aves > Coliiformes > Coliidae > Colius > Colius striatus. The sequence continues at coordinate 32,676,538 of NC_084761.1, forward strand.
TGTATCATAGGTAACAGTGAATAGTAGCAAGCAAATAGTATAACACTACTCGAGGCTCTTTAAAATAGCTTCTACCATGCAAATATATTAGCATGCCATCTTCTTAGCATTTCATAATTACTTCAACTTGCTATGCAATAACATCAACATACTGAGCAAGCATTCATTGAGAATGTGTCTTTCAGTTTACAGCTGTTTTATCAGAAAATGATGCATAAATTATTTTCTGAAGTGAAACAAGTCTTTGTTTCTTTAGCATTGACACAGTGGCTTTGTCCATGAAGTGAAATTAGCACATTGAATTTTAAATGTCATCATTTTCATAATTGCTGAAGTGAGCCATTGTGGCATGACTCCAGATTGCTGCTAACTGAAAAGAGCAGCGTGGAGATCGGTAGATTGTATCCTAGTCTGAGGTGAATGGTTTGTAGCCTTCAGTAGCAAGTGTTCTATGTGACTTGGAATACTTTAGCAGCTATGCATAACATGGAAGCATATTTGTGCAGCTTTGGAATTTGCTGATGCCTCATGAGAGTCTGAAGGCCAGAATCACCAAGCAGTGGTGTGACATTGGCTTCCAAGGTGATGATCCCAAGACAGACTTCAGAGGAATGGGCCTGCTGGGGTTAGTGAATCTGGTGTAAGTGAAAAGAAGTATTTAATTTCTGTTGTAAATAATTTTCAGTATCTATATTTTCTATACTTAGTGCTATTTCAAACCCAGTGTTTTCTAATTGAGTCCACATTTCTAGTGGCTGCACATCTATAAGCTTGTGGTTGGGTAGCAGCCAACAAAGGGAGGAACAGAAAGTTACCTGAGACACTTCAATTTTTATATTGTCATGATAGATTTGATAGGTTGTAATGTAGAAATTAACCTGTCAAAAGTTTTAAAAATTCCTGAATTCATTACTGTAATGAAAAATAAACAGGTTTGCGTAACTTGCTAAGCTCAATCGTGGGCTTGGGCGAACGTCATATTTGATGTTCAGATTGCACTGGTTTTTCTTACTGTGTTAGGTCGTGCTGAATGTAATTTAATTTGCTACCTTTTCCTTGGTTTTCGTTTTGTGCTTTTTTCAGCTTTAGCCACACATTCTGATGTTGAACACTTTTTTTTATAATGTGAATTTTGAAATAATGGAAGATCTCATTTCACACTGACAGATATTTTAGTAAGCATTACACCAATGAAGCTCGTCAGATCCTTTCTCGTTCAAATCACCCAAAGCTGGGGTAAGTCACTACATGACTTTTTCTGCCTTGTTCTTTGTAAGAGCTCATGTGAAGACTGCCAAGTATGTGTCCTGAAAATAAAAGAGCAAAATAGTTGTGGATTTTTCCATTAAAAGATGAAAAAGGGCCAAAGTAGAAAGGCATGAGAAACCAAACACAGAAATCAAATTCACACTGGGAACTATGTACAGCTTTTTTTTTTTCCTTTTTCTTTTTTCCCCAGGATAGACTTGTTGGAACAAAAATGTTGCAAAATACTGACTTTGGTTAACAGAGTGAACACCCTTAAAATCACAGTTAGCTTAATCTGTAATAAGCTTACATTAGATTAGAAATGAAAACTTATTTTCCTCCTTCTTTACTGATCCTGTGTTGGGATGACATAGGTTCTCTCTCAAGGTCCCTTTTTTGGCTAGGTTTCTGTTCTGCAATAAGTGTACAAATGGAGATGTTGTTCAACTTTAACTTCATTTTGAAAACTTTGCATATTAAAACATTTAGCTCATTTTACAGGGAAATATACTCTAAAACCAGTCAGATAGAGAGCTGGTAAACCTGCATGTATCACCTGATACGGCTACTCCCTAGTTAATCACCTACCAAGAAAGGGAGGTTTGCATGACTTCAGTTGTAAATAATACTACCTTGTGCAAGTAGGTCATGAGTAGGATGTCTGAGGCATTTAGTTCAATTAAATACCCATATGGTTGACACAAATGAATCCTTTTTTCTTTTTCCTTCCCCCACAAACACTTGCTTTAACAGTTTCTGCTGTCATACTTTCTATACCATGACAGAGAAACCCTATTTTAACCCCCAGCGTGAAGAAGAGGTTGAGCTGCCCATCCCATTTATACCATGTATGTGTTTTATCTCTGATTTTTAGTATTCCAGTAGATTTAATGACTTCAAATGAGCAGGTTGAGGTCAATGTTGATTACCCTTATCATCTCATTATTGCCTTATGGAGGCATTTGCCATACTATTGTATAGGAAACTAGCCTTTTTAACTAACTTTTACATGGTCAGATGCACCAAGTCATGGGCAGAGCGGTCTGTAGGCCAGAGTCAACAAGTATCATAGGAAAAATTGACCTATGCAGTTACCCTTATGCAGATTGTTTCAGGGAAACTTTTCAGTCCTTTGATCCATAAGGTAAAATGTGACCTACGATTGCCATTACAGATACTCTTATGCAATAGTTGGAATCAATCTGACCGAAATGGCATACAGCTTACTTAAGAATGGTGCTTTAAAGTCCCATCTGTACAACGTGGTCGCTGGATTGCCGCAGATGGAGCACTTCCATCAGTTTTACTGTAAGTAGCTGTAGCTGTACAGACTATGGAGGGAGGCCTGCAACCCAGAGTTTAGGTTTTTTTGGAGTGCATTTCCACTGTTTTCTCCTTAGCCAGAGCAAACTGTTTATTTTCTGAATCAAGTGTTGGAAGTCACGTATGCTTAAACACTGTGCTACAGGAAAGTACATTTAAGGGGTAAATCTGGGTGGCTTTCTACATATTGTAGTCTGCAGTCTGAAAACTGGATATTTCCAGATATTTCTTTTTTTAAATTCATTATTACAGTGACCAGAAGCTGGCCGTTGGCCATGATGGGACAGTCCCTATTTTAAGGGATTGAACAGAATCTAAAGGAACATTCTGGGTCTAGCTAGATCAAGGCAGGCAATCGTGGAGGTATTCTGTATGTGTATTTTATTTTCTTCACAGGTTATTTGGTTTATGAGTTTGACAAGTTCTGGTTTGAAGAAGAACCAGAAAGCATTATGCACTTCAACCAGTACAGAGAGAAATTCCATGAAAAAATTAAGGGACTTCTACTGGATTGTGATGTGATGCTAACCTTACAAAATACAAAGAAACTTTGAATCCTCTGCAGTCTCTGAGGTTCTGCATCAAGAGCAGATTGATGCGTTTGGACGGGAGGTTTGCACGTTTCACCAGAAACTGTTTAACAATAGAACATTTTTTTTTTACTTTTTAAAAAAATAGTCAAAATTCAGTTGAGAAAGCTTGGACAATCAACCTCTGTTTGCAGGTCTTTATAAGCTATTCCCCAAAGGACAGCTTTTTTAAAAAAACAACCAACAAAAAAAGCAACCAACAAACCACCACAACAATCATCCCACAAATCTCGAGCCTCTGGATCACTTCCTTTCACCATTTCTTTTCTATTTCTTGGTGCAGGAACACGATGCAGGTATTTATGCTGCATCACGTTTTCCTTGAGTATGTTTGACTGTTGTCTTTTAAAAATGTTAGTTGAAACTACTCTGGTTTTGGATTTTTTGTGTTCTTGTTCTGTACGTGTAGTTGATGGTACACTCAATGTTACGTTTCTCTGTAATGAAGTGGTCCACAAAGGGGATGTTTGAGTCGCTTATAATTTTGAAGAGGCTTAAGCCATCAACATCTGACATAAGTACAGAAATTACTTCTGGCTAAGGAAGGTGGGTTTTATTGTGTCAGTTTTTACCAGCAAATTCCTATGCTTGGAAAAAAGCTTAGTTTGCAAACGAAGAACCCCAAATCATCAGTGTGGGGATCAGATCCCTAAAAATATTCCTACTGTAAGAATTTTCAACTCTTTCTGACTCCATCTGCTCAGGCTGCTGGACTTTGTGTGTGTTCTCAGCCCTTTTAGCAGCTAATGGGGTGCTCTCAGTGGGAAGTACAAGAGTAAGTGTAGTCCTTTTATAAAGTTCAGTTATTAAAAATCTTATTTGCAGCTGCAATCCCTATTTTGTGAAAATAACTTCACACCTGAGTACAAGTCTCTAACAAAGCTCAATTTTCCATGGAAGGGATGCCACTGCTATGTGTTCTGTAATCTTGGCATCCTCAGACAATCTAGTCAATAGGACTTCATGTCTATATTGCGACTAATGATTGCTCAAAGCAACTTTAAACAGAGTGGTATGACCATCGCTTCACTTTCTAAGACCTACTGTTAAATAAGTGCCTTCTGCTTTATTCAATCAGTGGTTTATTTTGATTCTGTAGCTGGAACGTAGCCTTAGAAGCTCAAGCTGTTTGGGAAAGACTCTCTCAGTACATACCTAAATAGCACACAGTGGCACAAAATTTGTATGCTAATAGAAGCTTTCATGTCTTTTATTTTTAAAATCACCTCAGGTAAATTAGTTAAATTCTCATCAATAACTAATCATGAAGATATTCCTGAAGAATACAAATACTGAACACAAGAAGACAACCCCCTTTCTGAGTGATGTTACACTACATAAGTATTAAATGTATTATTATAACATATAATACTGCATCTCCTTGGAGATAACAAAACCCACTGGACACCAACTGCTTTAGGTGACCCTGCTTTGGGCAGGAGCTTAGACTAGGTGATCACCTCTGTAATTCTGTGAGTCTAGATCACATAACTAGTGACTTTGTACACTGCATCCGCCCAGTTGCTCTCAATCCCTTAAATGTTGGTGATCTTTCTTTTGTGGGAAAGCTCCTGATCAGAGTTGACAAAATACATGTAGGAGGTAACGTTTAGTTTTCTTGTTATGATACCTTACATATAGATGAGAGTGAAACAATTGTCAAGTTTCACACGTGCAGAGTGGAGAAGGGTTCATCTCATCTCTGTTGGGTTGATGCTCTTCTATGAAAAAAAGAGGTCTGAAGATCCTTGCAGGGTGAGTATTTCTGGTTATGCCATGGCTTGTAATGGCTAAACTAACTAGATTTGATACAAAACTGAGCACAGAAAGCCCAGTTGTTTTGCTGCTCCGAGGTACTTGGGAGCTGTAATTCTCAGCACTGAAAAGCTGAGATGCTGTGGGAGCGTACTGAGATTTGAGGCCCATGGTGGCACTCTGTTTCCCTGGCCCTTGTAGGTACTGGGCAGCCCTAGAGCCTGAGGGAGGAAGTGGAAAGCAAACTCTTTCCCAGTGCTCAGGAGGTTGTTGGTTACATTCTAGCCCCAGTTTCAGTCACGTTTGTTTCCATTAATATTTTTTTGCTATAGCTTGTTGGTCTCCTTTGCCAGGGGAACTTCTTGCACTTCTTAAGTGTTTCCAGCATATTTAGCAGCAGGAAAGGAGATCCATTCCTTCATTTTCACTTAGTGTTTGCTAGCAAGTAACAAAATTGCTTGAGCCAGCTCTAAAACACTCTCCTGTGCTAGAGGCTGGCAACCTTTTTTTTTTTAACTCCTGTTTTGGCAACAGTTGCAAAAGTCATCAGTACCCTCATCCTTCCAGCCTTGGAACTTTCACTTGTCTCCTTGTTTGCTAGGAGACTGAGGTTTAACTGCTGCCGGGGCTCTTAAAGCCCAGCCATCAGGCTTCAGATGTCCTGCTGCACACCTGAGGCATTTTAGAGTAGAACATAGACTGAGCCCAATGTGAAGTGCATCTTCAAAGGCTGAGCAGTCATCATCAAATGAGTGGGATCTCTGGCAATGTGTTAACTTGCAGGTAGTAATTAAGGGGAGTTTTGATGTTGGGTTCCCTTCCACCTTCCCAGTAAACAGGTAGAATTTGCATGTTGTTCTGTACACTCAAGTAGCCCAGTTCTTCTGTCTGGGAGTCACTCCCTACTTGTAGACTAGTCCTGGGTGGCCCCCTTGGGCACCAGTGGTAAGCTAATTGTATTATGGTGGTAGCTAGGAAATATATGGGAAAAGGTAAAATTGTGTTTAAAGGGAAGAAAAATGTTTTACCAGTCTGCTGTATTTTATACTAATACTGCTGTAGGGTGACAGTCCTAAGTTATGCAAGATTCAAAATGGAGGTAGGCCACCTGTCTGCAAGTTGGTTTGACCAGTTTAACATCAGAACATCTTAAAATCTTGGTACCTTCTCTTGTTACTTACTAATTGTCATGTGTTAAAAGTCTGTGTTACCTTATCAGAATTTGCAAGTACTGTTTGTTTTCTAACTTGCTGCCTCTTTAAAGCATTCACCATGTGAAAGCTTATATGCAATAGTAATCTAAAACTCAAGACAACAAGGTGTTTCTCTAAATGTGGTGTTGTTCCTGTAGCAACTGTTAACAAACTACCTCCACTTTTGCTGTTTAGTGTATGCCTGAAACACGGTGCCTCTCCATGAACAGATTAATCTGAAGACAAGTAGAAGTTTACAGCAAGCAAAAGTAAACTCTGGTCTTTCAATAAGTAAACACACTGTTTCATAAGTAACCAACCTGAGTGGAAGGTGGTTTGAAGATGGTGCTATTTAGGAACAAAGGAAGTGAGCATTATTTTAAGTTGGTTGTTCTTCTGTCATCAGACAGAGCAGGGTGAAGAACAGGGCATTTTGTCCTAAATGACAACATGAAAAGGGGCCAATATAAGCACCTTGAGAAATGGTTTTGGATTTTCATTTTACAAAAAAACCCCAATGGTTAGTCTTGTTTTAAGAGTTACTGTGGTGAAAAAGCCTGTACGTTGTAGGTGTGAGTTCAGCAGTCTGTATTCTTGAAAATACAGCTAGTGAACACGTGAAGATGTAACCTGTTATTTCTTTCCATCATATTTGTTTTGTGTCACTGTAGTACAGTGGTGTTGGTCTTTGGACAGGTGTTTCTTGTGACAGTCTATATATTGTCTTTCTCTAGGGAAAAGGGAAAAAACCAAACCAGCCCAAGACAGCTTGTGGGCAGTTTCTTCTTAGCGCACTGTGCTTAGGTAGCTGCATACTTATAGAAATTTCTGTTTACCACAGTATAAAAGCAATAATGTAAACTGTGATGTCTGTGTAATAGAAAGATGTTTACAATGGTAGTGAATAAAGAACAAATTATCCCAAAATACTGCAAACAAGTGTTATGGCCTGCCACAAAACCTAATAATTTCCCATTAGCCATGTGCTTGGGTCATGAATGTACACTATGGTATGACTTTCATTTTTCTTTTTACCTCCAGCTCTGAGAACTTTTTCAGATGGCATCACTAGGAAGTAAGGCTGCAGCACAAGCTGTTGAAAGGGTAGGCAGGAGAAATCTGTGTGCATGGAAGCTGAACTGGAAAACACAACAGCAGCTGGACCAAAGGCTACCTGGCTCACATATATTTGCCAGCTTTTAAGTCATCATCCAAGATATGCACCTCAGATCAAATGCCAGAAGAAAGGAATAAGATTTAAATCTGTGAGATCTATGCAAAAACTGTTTTCAACTCTTAAGATTAATCTGATATCAGAAAAATAAGCTTATGTGCAAGTCCACTTGAAATCTTACACCTGCTCTAACAGGGAATTGTGCAGTGGGACAGCCCAAGTTCCACTTGTTATGAATTTGTGAGTTATGGCCTTTAACACTCCCTCACTCTCCTAACCTTCATCAGCCTGTTACTCCTAACTGAAGTCACCATGCATTGCACAGCCCAAAGGCATTAATGCCAGGTGAGAGGAATAGCTTCCTCCTCTGCTGGCCGAGGGCCTTCTGCAGCTAGGCCTGGCTTTGTTCCACACCTGACCTGAAGGATGGCAGCATCCCTTTTCTCACATTCTTTTGTTCCCTACCACAGACAGCAGACCTCACTTTCTTGATCTACAACATCTGCTAGAAGCACACAGGAAGGAGGCAGGGAGTAGCTTTGCCAATTTTCTTCTGCTTGAGCGCTACATTGCTGTCTCCAGTGAGGAATCAGAGTTTTGAAGATAGAACACAAGAGAGTATTACACAGGTAGGCTTGCCCTACTCTGCTGGAAGTGGTAGAGTTTTATTACTGCATTATTTCTCTTGTTCCTAAAATCCTCACTTTACAGGAAGCTCCATTTTACACTTTTAAGACGAACCCAACCCACTACACCAAACACCACAAAAACCTCACCAAACCCTCCCAAAACCTCAAAAGGCATTTGGTTTGAAGGACCTCAGAGTTACGTCCTGAAGTTAACTCATTTTGTTCTGAAGAGCAAAACTCTAGGAATAAAATTCAGTTTTAACCCAGACAATACTTTTCTCTCTATACCGTCATACCAGCTGTGTTCAGTAACTTATTCAGTTTTTCAGTTCCATTGTACTTGTCAGGTAGCCTTTGTTTCTGCTCTTGAATTCTGAAGGCAAAACGCTTCTATTTATGTACGAAAATGCCACCCCATAAGAAGTGCTACAGGCAAGATCTTGTAGTTCTCATTTCTTCAAAAGCCTAGCACAGGCCCTTTGTTACAGAAACATCCCACTCCTCCAAACCCCAATCAGTTGCTTATGCAAATGCCAGCTATTTTAGAAAATGAGATGAGGAAGCAGCTATTCAGGAAATTTAAATTGAGATACTGAAAAGAGTCAGAATTAAATTATCTTCTGAGGTGACAGGCTTTGAGACTATCTGCCACCATTTACTGGCCATTAAGACCAACTTCTGTCTTTCATCCCTTTGTATTCCCAGTGCCAAAACAGAGCACTGGCTGCTACCATCGAGTGTCACACATTTCCATTATTACTTACTTGTGTTCTACAGTTCTGTCCTAATTATTTGCTGTCAGGCTAATCTATATTTTCACTATTGAATAAATCAGCATTTAAAGGAAGCATTAAAACTCACAATTGCTGCTCAAAGTACACAACATTGGATGAAGGCTATCTTCTAGTGGAAAGAAGTAACAAAAGGAATGTTTACTTCCTACTAGGATAAGGCTCAGTTACAGAGGCGACTGCTTCACTTTCATTCCTGCTATAAGGCTCCCCCTCCCGGGTGTGTGAGCTGAGGAGCTGGAGGCACAGCCCCGGGGCTGATGCCAGGGCTCACAGGCAGACTGGGCGCTGCAACCTCCTGCTCTGGCTCAGCAGAAGGCCAGGACAATGAGGCACACTGTACCATCATCACCTGAGCTAACCTATCAACTCATTCCCCGGGATTTCATTTTTTTCCAGATCTTTTACTCTAAAGCCAACTGGTCAGTTTCTTACAAAACTGGATCCAACAGCATCAAGTATTTTTTACAATTAATATTTAATTACCGATAAAAGGCATCTTCTAGCTACAGCATACCTCATTATTGCTGAATCACCAAGAACTGCAAGAGACGGAGATTATGGTTAAATCACTCACAGAGATACCAGGAGTTGGGAGAATACCAGCACTGGAACTCATCAAGGTGCCTGGGGTGGGGAACACACACACAGCCAACTGTGCCCCCTACCCATAGCACATTGGGATGGCCACAAGCACCTTTCCTGACCCATCACTGCTCCATTTAGCCAGGCTGTAGACTTAGGGTGCTTATGCACCAGTTTCATTTTGTTGCTCTAAGTATCTTAGTGGAATTAAAACTTTTCCCAAGTGTCTTGTTGGTTTCTGTATCACATCCACTGTTGAGAGACCTAAGCACCACAGTTTCAAAATGCTGCTGCAAGAAACTAAGACAGATTGGAAGAAAACTTGAGAAGGACCTTCATGTTTTGGTTTTTTTTTTACATAAAGCTCTATGAATTACCTCCCACTCCTCCATCATTAGAGTCTGTTCCTGAGCAGGCAGCACCCCATTGCCACCAGGTTCCTAGTAAACTGGAAAAGCAGCATGTATGTCCAGTCAGACTTCAGCTCTAAAGAAGAAAAACATTTTTTTTTCCTTTTCCCCTAGCTGTGAGACAAACAGCCCTAACTAAGCTACAGAACACAGACTAAAGAGATTCTTTCTCAAAGCACAGGACAAAGGCACTGAAAAGCCATACCAACTTGCTAGTGTAACATGCCTACACACAGGTAAGAGTTTAAAAGCACTCACATTTTCTTGAAGGTGTCACGTCACTGTACACTGGTCAGTTGAGCTCTTCTGTTGTTTTCTTCTCATTGACTCACACCCAGCTACTAAAGAGCAAGTCAAAACAGATCTTGTCATCAAATAGGCAATTGCCAAGTGACCATGTGTTGTGGTCCTAATCAGGTGAGCAGCCTTACCTTCCAAAAACCTAAGGAAATTTGGGTCACCTGGCTGCTACCTACAGGTGATTATGGCTTCAAATGAATATCATTATTTGATACTCAATATAATGAGCTGACCAACTACACTGCTTTTTCACAGTTACATGTTGTCTACCTGTGGCTAAATTATAAAGGAGAGAACTTTACTCCCTACAAAAGAATCAACGGTAAACTGAGACAAGGGAAATGTGAGCAGTGCTCACAAATTAACAGTGCCTTTTTGCACATTAACTTTATTTACACACATATGGATGGTAAGTTTCAAAACCAGAATTCAATGAAGAGGGAACACCCCATGTCTCTTCCGTCACTGCCATAGTTTTCAGGCTGACATCTCAGCTTACTGGTACCCTGTAAAAAACATTCTGATATTTAAAGCCTTAAAAGCATGCCCAGTGAGCTACAGCAAAAGCATAAATGGGTCCTAAAATATTTGGGGGTCTTAAAAAGCAGTAATGACTCTTGTCACCAAACGTGAGCATAGCAGGGAAAATGCTTTAAGGAAGCTTAGTAGTGTGAGAGAAGCTTGCCTGGGCTGCTTCTTGGATATGGAATGAAATGTATTCAAATGTTAAAGCCAGGCATGGAAACAACAAATGTTTTGTGTAAGATCCAATGTCATTTGTTTGTGTAATAAAGCACAATCACCTACTTTTCCCTCTAGCATAACTTTAATAGTTAAAAATCAAACCTGTGCAGAGTGTACTTTATTTGTTCACATTACCTATTCGTGGTTAAAAACCACTTCATCTGACAGCTTAAAAGCATTTTTTTTAAACAAAAGAAGTAAACATAGCTTCTGCTAAAAAATCTGCAAGTTACATGGATGCAATATACAGGAGTATAAAAAAAATAGTCAACAGTATTGTACAGAAAATCTTCTCAAAACAGCAAATAAAGATTAGGCATGTAGGCATGGTCCTGAACTAAACAGGTATGAATTAAAAACCAGCTAACGAATTAACAAAAAATCCCAAATATCTGTATAAAAGAAGCAAGGATTCAAAGTGCAGGTGCTCCAATTCTCATTTACCATGTTGTTCAGGAAGTTTATACAGGATACTATTCATTTTATATAAAGTGACAGTGTTCTCAGTAACACTTAAACATTCAGTTACGTTATGTTGCAGAGTTTTTTTCATTACTGCTACTTTACACTGCTGTAAATGAAGACTTAGGCAATACAGGATTTATTTTCTTAAGCTAACAAGGATATAATAAGTTGGTGGTAAAGGTTAGTTTTAAGAGCTAAGGTATATATGCTGTCAAATCAGCCTTAGAAGTGTATATTATATAGATATATTTTAAACTTTTAAAAACAGCTTTCAGTTTTTAAAAAGTGACTCCTACCAATCTGTTCTGTGACCTGCATATGCTTGTTTTGGAGCCCACCAGTCCACTGGTTAGGCACCAGCTCCAGGCAAGGTCCTGCTGGAGATGTCTGTGGTGGCCATAGCGGGGAACAGGCACTCACCCCACTGGCTGTGGTGCAGCCAGAGGCCGCTGAGGCCAGGAGAAGGCAAATGGGCTCTGTCTTCTGTCGGAGCAGAGATCATCCCAGGGAACCACATCTGCCTGATGTGTCAGCTAGGCTTGGGATGGACTCTTCACTTTTGTCAAAGCATATCAGTCTCAAGCAGAGGAAGTTAGGTGCCAGGCAGGTGTCACTAAAGCATCTCTGATATATTAAAAAAAGCCAAACTTGAAGCATACATTAGTTAAAACCCATTATTCTTGTTGAAAAGAAAAAAAACCTGTATGAAATAAAATTATCCTCCTGGGATGTCGCCCAGAATTTCATTTTACCTGAGGTCCTGTTCAGGTTGACACTATCCCTTTAAATTTTAGGTACTTGCCATTTAGTTCATTTTTTTCCCCCGGAGATTCAGATGTTAATGTATGTCTATTTTAAAAATGCACATAAATATCAGCATTAAGTTTCTATTTAGAAATGAAGAACTAATCTTTACCATTTTATATTGACAGCAAGGTTAATAACACACACACTTCACTGACGACTTATTTTTTCCTGTATTCCGAATAAAATTTGCATCTGTGTAACATTTTCCACAGAAAGAGTGATTATACTTCAAGATAGGTAAGCTTGCACCCCAACATTTTCACATTAGTGAAAACAATCATGTTTTGAAAATACCAAGGCCTGTGCCAGGTACTAATAAATACAGAATAAAAAATAAATAAATAACTCCCCCGACTGCCTTTTATCCCGACATAGTAGAGATTTCGTAGTCGCTGGCCGAGGTGATCGGTTTACCCATCATCCTTATGTTTTTAGCATTAGTGATCCTAGCCATCATGGACACAGGCTTGTCAAAGTACCTCACCAGTGCCGGCTCAGTCAAGAGAGAGGCTAAAAATTGTTCAAAGGTAATGGCCCAGTCTCTATCAATGCTAGTGCTTCTACGAAGAGAAGTGGCGTGGTTGCTCCGTACCAAAACGGTGTCTTCACCGATGTCCTCACAGTGCAGCTTTTCTTCTTCATGGGAACCTGCACTTAGTACCGAGTAGGAGGACATGGAACTGTCATCTTTTGTATCGTCATCAGAAATGAGCATGGCAGAACAGGCTCCGTTGTCTCTGGGAGAAGAGTCTTCCAGCTTAATGTCTTCCATCTGCATGCCCAGGGTGCCGTCAGTGCCAACAGCCTCCTCGTCATTGGCGACGAGGCTGCTTTGGAAGGGCTTGTGCTGCTCGAGGGGGTACCGCTGGTGCTCCTTCTTCTGAAAGAGCTCACTGGGAAGCGGTTTGCTGCAGTTGTTACTGCTGCCATCTGTCTCTTTGGTGGGCTGCACATTGAAGAGCTTACCGACCTCACCTATCTCCAAAAGCAAGCTCGTCACAGCAGCCGTAGCATGGTACAGATCCTGTTCGTTGGGGTCTTCACTGAACATATTGTACATTGTCTTGCACAGTTCAATGAACTGTCCCTAAGCACAGGGAGAGGAAACATTAACGCCAGAGCAGGAAACAAGTCAGGCTCCATGTAAGAAAGCAGTTTAAAAAGTCTGGAATGGAGGTATGACGCAACAGATTACACGGTTAAACTGAAATCAGAAATAATCTAGGCACAGTTTAGAAAGCATTTTCTATGACTGGGCAGCCAGATGTGTCACCCACATAACGCTAGTTAGACTAAACTACTGGATGGTTCTTCCAAAACATGACAAATTTATTTCTCTGCAGCCACAGGAGGGCAACAGTGGGTGAGCAGGGAGACACTCGGTGTTCGTCTTGGTGGATTCGCTTGTAGGAATGATGATTATTACAGGAGTCTGATAAAACTCATGAGAAATAATGAAAATTAAGTAAGAGACTCTCAGCAGTCTCACATCTGACAGTGGTAACTTAGTGGGATGGAAGCTTTTTGGAATTTGAAACTCAAGAATTAAATAGGAAGGAGATCTGCTTAGGGCTGCCTTAATTAAGAAGCATTGTTCTACAGGGAATAAACCTTCCCTGTATGCTCTGGAGGAAACAGCTGTCCCAGTGGGTCTCCTCCTCCTTAGAAGCTATGGATCTAAGGGAAATGAGACTGACACTATAAATTAGGACCCAGAAAATGCTTCTTTCACTTTAATGTGTATCAGCTATTACAAATATGATATCACAGGTTGTATCAAGCTTTGTCTAGAGATCAAAACAATAGGTTATCATTCCGGTATGTGTGTATTTCAATTTTAAGATGTTTTGGGAGATGAATGCCAGTTTCAGTATGTTGAGAACAACTAACTTCTGTAACCAGCTGACTGCTGCTCTGGTAAAGAAGGTTATCCGTCTTGAAAGAAACCCTTTAATTTGGTGTTAATGTACTGAATGTGAAGAAAGTTTCAAGTCAACAAAATATAACCAAGTGTCAGCCAACGTACCTGGTTCAGTTTGGGCAAGTCCTTCGTGTTTTTTGCTTTGGATTTGTTCTCTTGGCTCCACATTCTCAGATAATTGCGATTCTCTTGTGAGCTCTTCTTACCTATTGTCAACAAATTACCGAGAGATGTAAGGTAAGTCCATAAAGAAACCTGAAATTAATTTCTTTTCCATTTTCAAAAGGACCATCTTTACAAGAAATCAAAGATGTAATTCAAACAGAGACACTACACATACCTTTGTCTGTTTTCAGACTCACTGTAACAAATCCATCATCTACTCCTTGTTTGTTCCTGCTGTCTAGGCCAACAACTAGGAAGTAGAGGGGCGGGGGAGAGAGAGAGAGCAGAGTGGTTTTAGATACAGATGTACCTTATACAGTGCAAAATAAAATATTTACCCTGCAGGAAACAGAGTAAAAGCAGTAGGACTAAATGACAATTGCTGCTTATTTTTAAATCTGCTGACAAATTTCATATCATTAATAATATGAAGACTAAAGGACTATCTTAGGGTTTATTTGTGTAGTACGATGATTAGCCTGTGTTCCCACAACACAAACCATTTCTAGCATGACACATGTTTGGTAATTATACGACTTGTCATGGTTTAGCAAGGAGCAGCTTTTGCTTGGTAACAGGGGGAGTGGGTTGCAGTGAAGACCTGGTAAAGAGTTTGTGGACTCTCCCCCAGCTCCTGGGTTGAGACCCACCTCCGGCCTGGCTGGGCCAATCTGGCGCCTCTGCCATCACTATTTAGGGACGGGAATTTGAAGTGCTGGCAGGAGGTGTAAGAGTGATACAAGATGGAGGCGACCACGTGGACCCCACAGTCAGAGAAGGAGGAAAGACGGAGGAGCACCAGACCAGAGACCCCTCTGCAAGCCATAGTGAGAATGCAAGCTGTGCCCCTGCAACCCATGCAGGGCAATGGCAGGACTGAGAGCCACCAGCAGCTCTGTGTGAGTGAGCCTGGACAGGCAAGGGAATGTGTGGGGAGACAGCCGTGGCCCAGGCCATGTTGGAGAGCCTGCGCACCGCAGAGCGGCCCCACACGAGAGGCAGAGAGGAGCTGCAGCCTTTGGGATAAGTGCGTGTCGGAGCAGCCCGTGCAGGGCTGCCGTGTGTGTGAGGTACCCCATGGACTTGCAGGGAGGACGGGTGCAGAGCGCACCTGTCCTGAGGAGGGACAAACGGCAGAAGCCATCGGGAATAGACTGACTGAAACCCCCACTCCCTGCCCCCCTGGGCCGTTCAAGGGGGAGGAGGTAAAAACACCGGGATCAGGGCTCTGAGCCTGGGAAGAGGGGAGGTGTGGCAAGAAGGTGGTCTTAAAGGGCTGGTTGGACTCTTCATTGTTGTACCACTGTTGTTTAATTTTGGTTCTGTTTTGGGGTTTTAAGGTTATGTTTTAGTTGATGTTGCATTAAGTTATTTTCTGTTTTTTTTCCCCAAGCCGAGTAGCCTGGTCTGTTTTGGCCTGGACCTTAAGCTCTCCCTGCCCTTTGGTAATCCTCAGGTCTTCAGACTTGAGGCTAATTGTGGTCTTTTGTTCCCTGATGGGTCTAAACCACCACCATCTTCTTTTGTCTATTAGGACTTAACACCTTTTGTCTATTAATTCTTATCCATATTTTCAAACAATCTTCTTTCCCCCTGTAATCTGAAAGATGGGGAATATTCATCCTGAATCAGAGAGAAACTTAACATCAAATGTCTCAAGAAAGAGAATGTCATTTAAGACAACATTGATGAGACCCATGTCCTCCTTGGAGCACAGTAAGATTTTAAACTGCTGAATTACATTTAGATCCATCTTTTATCTTCAGGGTTTTTTAGAATATTTTAAGTTCGGATCCAAATATACCTTGAAAGCCAATATACTTGATGGAGACATCAAGGCATATACGCTGCACTTGTCACAAAATGACTTCTGTTGCAACACATCAATGATATCATTGAGAGCACTTCTGCAATGCCCAATTCAGGGTGCAGGCACGTGCAGTGTACACACCACCTGCACGTCCTAAGATATTAAAATATAAACAAAGACCTCATACTTCTTTTTACAGAGAATACTTCACTTAAAAAGTTTAATCCGATACGGAAGTTGCTACCTGAAATGCGTTAATCCTTTCACACTCGAGATAAAAGAGGCCTACCGTGTGTACATTCTGGTGTGATGTCTTCAAAGAAGTACTGAGTAGCTTCAAAAGCTGAGTCTGGCTCTTCTTGCTCAGGGGATGGATCTAAGCAGTAAAATGAAATGAAATTATTTCATTAAAAATTCTACCCTTTAATTAAGAACGAGAACATATTTGTCAGTTTCTAGACGGAAAAGCATGAGGATGTGAAGGGTTAGGAATCATCTCTTCAGCTCACAAGAGAAAAGCAACTGGATTGTTTCCTCCTCAATATCCAGTACTGTCTGACTAACAAGTAGCTGTTTGCTGCAGAGGCTGGCCTTGCCCACCTGCCCATGCCTGCTTCCATTACTTTCTTCTGTGTAACCCAGTGTGTCCTGAACAGGGTGTGAACCCTTTCCTAGCTGGAAAAGCAAAAGCTTACCAATCCCCAAATACCAGAAGCTGCATTCTTAAAAACTGATCTCTTCTATTCAGTGCAATTCTACATTTTTCCACTTAAATCAGTGAATCAAGCCTCCCTCCAGCTGGGAGCAGTCAGGGACACAAGCTTAAAGCACATGGAGGTGAATGTCTTCATAAAGCTTTTAGATACCTTTACTAAAGGACGTAAATGTGCACAAATATTAAATGACCCAAACAGCTGTGACATTTTAAAATTGCAGATTCAGTGAAGAGAGCACTAGCTTCTTTATGGCACACGTGTGACAAGCCAGAGTGGATATAGTTGCAGGACATCATTTTCTTCAAGGGCAAAACTGTCCTGAGCTGTTTGCATCCCCTCTCCACCCTAAACTGCCTTTCTCACTTAGATGAGTCCAACAGTTTGTACAGGTCTCTGGAAAACACATCTATGAAATGATCTGGTGCTTCCTTCTGCCAACAGTCCTACAAGCCCATGGAGAAAGCCTGGAGACAGAAACAAGTAGCTAAGGCATGCAGGACCACTTTAAGCTAGCTTCACTGTTAAATAAGGTGCTGTTAAATAACATCTGCTGAAGAACCCTGTATTTGTTATGCATGGGGAAATGGCTAACCCCAGCTGAACAGACAAGAGACACATATAAACAGCCTGTTTGCGGCTGGAGCAATAGAAGGCTGCCTGGGTGCTTTCAGACTTTCCAAATCCATGTCTGATTATGGTATAAGCTCTCTTATCTTAATGCTGCAGAAATAGCTGCAGAAATTCCCACAAATTAATTTTTTATTGGAAAAGCTAGTCACAAACAACCCTGCTCCAAATCTCTGTTTTCAACAAGATGAAAGCTATTTTAGTATCATTTACTTACCAGGCAAAACATGCATTTTATACAGTAGCTTCAACTTCTCTGTAAGATCTCCATGGCATGCTGCACCTAAACAGCATTACAGACAGTATGTTAATGCTCTGCATTCAATGCCATTCTATTGACGATAGAACTTACTATTTATTGATACAATATTTACTATTTAAATCTACTATTTATTGCTATAATACTTCATTTTAGAAGTTGCTACATTCACTCTGAGAAGCACTGTACTCCATTTACAGCCTGGGATCATAAGGCAGTCACTTGACTTCTCAGATCATACGGTCTGCAGTAGAAATAGCAAGTAGACACAGACCACTGTATCCTCAATTATGTACTTAACCTTGAGTCCTTCATTAGATCTCATTTTGTAACATTCAAAAATAATCTATGATCATCACATTACCACTCAGTTAAGAGCAACTGTGGACGGACTTCAGACTTTCTGAGAATCCAATAATAACATCGCATGATTTAGAATGATATTTACCAAAAAAAAAAGAGATATTCAAAAAAGAGACAGCATTAAAAAAGAGACAGCATTTATCACAGCTTAGCCACGGGCTAAACCGGTGTTCAGGCAATACTTTCTGGTGCTTTATCCACCTCAACCCTTATTCCTTTTTGGTTTACACTACAATTAGTTGTATGAAATCTAAACAGTTTATTGTACTCCCTCCTTCAAATTAATTAAATGGGTATTAGTTAATTTTAAAGTACTGAAATAACCAATGATTAGACTCCTTAATAAATCTTATAATTCACAAACAAACAAATGAATCTTCATTAATTAGGCTATGCAGAGATTTATTTTACCTTACAGGTTACGAGGCCAACGTACCTCTGCTATGCAAACTAAGACTTGTGGTTTAATGGTGTGTGTGACTTGGCAAATACTAACAATCGGTCTACTGTAAAGCTTCAGACCATAATAAACGCAGATGTTAGGTCAAACACCTGAGTACAACTTCTACATTAGCCATTTTGCTTTCAACTTGCTCCTTTCTAAGCACAAATCTCCTTATGTTCCTATCTGGTGTATCACACAGTGCAGATAATGCCTTCTCTTCTGGTGAAAGGTTATGCACCGAGGTATCACTCGAAGTAAAGTGCCCCTCTGCTAAAGGTGACATGAAATAACCGAAGTATAGAATGTGCTGCAGTTCTGCATCCTCCAAGAATGGCTAGGGATGCATTTACCCAACAGGAATGATTCAGGGCACAGGATATCTACTGACACACATAGGCTTGATCTTCTCCCTGTCCCCAGATCTCAACTGTTCAACTGCTAATGCTTTTTGCCTGAGATAAATCTGCGTGTGCTTCCTAATGCCAGGCCCCTTTTCCCCTCAAACTGTATGTGAATGAAGACAATGCAATACAGAACAAGCCTACCAAAGCTGTTATCTTGACTCTGTCAGACAGCCCTCTGGGCTTCCCCTAGGAGAGATCAGAAGGTTTTACATAAGGAAGATCCCACTGCAGGTTGCAGGAACTGCCCCACAGTTACCTGCATTGGGCTACCCAAGATCTGAGGACTCACACTGTATTAAACAATAAAAACCCAATAGGCTACGTTTAGAAAGACAACAGGAATGGACCTCTTGGAGATGTGCTCCTGTTATGGAGAACTGGAAGAGACCTTCATAATCACAGAACACCTCAGCTCAGACCACCACTTAGACCTGCATGCTGCAGGACAGGATTATTTCATACTAGAACCCAGAGAACTGCATGGCCCCTACATTCCTGAACAGCAAAGCAGATAACCCTGCTGAGCACTTGTGAACAGTGCTGGGAAGACGGCAAGACCATTCTCAGTCTCCACCAGAAACACTTCCTTCCTGGCACTCTGGAGTCACAGGCCTTAAAAACCTTCAACAACTTCCAACAAGTCTTGTCTTTTTGCAGTACAAGTCTCAGAAGATGCTTTGCCAGTTTTTACCCAGAACTTTTACATTTATTTTGAGGTGACAGAAGAAACTGTGCTTAGAAGAGAGTATGACAATACCATTTCAATCTTTCTACCTGAAACAACAGCAGTGAAAAAGCTATCCCCATCTTACTGCAACCCATGTCCTCACACATACCTGCTCTTACCTCTCCAAATGCTTGGCCAGCACACCCCTTTACACAGCACGACTAAGAACTACCTTCACTGAGCCTCCTTTCTGACTTTTCTCCTTCTGACAATGCTATAAAGGTGTCTTTTCTGGGCATAATGTCATATGTGCAGTTTTCTCCCCTGTCTTTTTTGAGGCCATTTAAAAAGTAATTCAACAGGTTAGAACTTTATCCTGTTAATATAAAACTTAGTAGCAACACAAAAGTGTTGGCTTTAGCTGCCCCTCTTTTGAGCACAGTTAGAGGGGTGTGGAGTGTTTGTACAGTATTTAGCTCCCTGAATGGATCAGAGGAATGGTGTGATTAACACTTTGCTTTCTGAACATCCTCCCGAAATCTGTGCTTGGAGAAAAGCTCTTTTCAGAAAAACATCCAAACAAAGAAACCATCAAACCAGAACACTCAGGTACTCCTTCAGAGATAGTTTTGATGGTGCCGACTTTTGCATGTGGCTGTGACATGTGCTGCAGTCACAGATATTCACTGGAGAGCTGGAAGAGCTGCACGCTCCAAAGACAGTATGGCAAAAATATGCTAGGAAGCAGGTGGCCACTGGGGAGTCTGTGTGCAGATTTCCACATAGAAATTGGAAATTTCCACATCTCTCTAGCTCCAAAGTTTCGTGAGTCAGTAACTAACATGCTATAATCCAGTGTGGTATGGGGATGAAGGTGAGCTTCTTCCTGAGTGCCAAACAGCTCATAACCAAGGCTGACAACTTTTTATGAGCAGCACAACTACTTGAGAAAACTAATCCAGATCCCTCCTCTATCTGGATGTGCAGTAACACAACACAAAGTACATGTACAGAATATGCCAGGTTGTTCCATCTTTGCCCAGCTGGGGCTCTGGAGGCACTTGAAGTAGGAGGTTCTTGAGCTATTTGCTGCAGGGGCTATGAAAAGGAAATGGAGATTTCCAGTTGTAATTACAGCACTCATATCCCAAGAATTTCATGCTGACACAGAAGAGAGGGTCATGAGATCATGCTGGGACACACAGCAGCATTCCTTTTTACCTTCTCTTCACATTGGTCCTAAAAGTAGTCGGTGGCATCAAAGAGAGGCTTTGAGAGAGCAAATCCTTACTGGCTGCATGGAACGAGGCTATTGAAAGAAAGAGTAATGAAATAGAAGTGCTTCAGGTGCCATGGCTGCTTCTGCTGTCAACAAGCATCTCCTGAGATGGGCTATGCCTAGGGGTTACTTGAATAGGATGCTTCCTTTAGGAAAGCTAGATTTCAGTCACCAGTCCATACTGCTGTTCGGACCCTCTAAGAAAACAGAGAGTGGTGCACCCACAGGTCATCTCCAGAACGCCCATCTTCTGACCATGGTTTCCAGGATAGCCACAAGTAAAAGGTGACACAGTCTCCCCTGTTGAGCAGATGACGTGTCTCGCTCCAAGAGAAGCTATTCCTCAGGTAAGAGATTTTCCTAGGCAACACACATTGGCTTGGTGAGGCAAAATGAAGCATCTGGTGCTTGCAGAATTTGTCTAAGTCCTGGAGTATGGTAAAATATGCTCAAACAAATCCCATGTTGTTTTGTTGACTGTGTTGTCCTTGTTACCATTTATGTGCTTCCCGAACAAAAAAGGGGTTGGGGGTTTGTCTAGGGGTTTTTTGTCTTTCTTTTTAAAGTTTTCAAGCCATGCCCCACTGGGCTTAGTTTCTGAAAAAATGTGGTTTTGCAGAATGAGCACTTTTCGTTGTTTAGCCCATTGAAGATTTAGTTCAGTCATGTTGGCTTACAGCCACATTTGCAAATTTTACATTCATTTCCATTTGCAGTGCTCAGTGCTGTTCCTTGTTCTTATTACTCATCACTGGTTCTAAAAACTGTCTCAACCTAAAACTGGTTGATTGTTATTAACAGCATACTGTAAGCAGCAAGAGCAGTTAATCCATGGGTCATGTCTCAACAGGTCATTAAATACTACCTGGCAAATAGTCTCTCAAACACAATTCAGAACTGCGCAGTAGGAGGCACTGGTTTCTTGGGTGGTAAGAAGTCAGTTTTACTGTCATAGATACTTTGTGCCTGTGAAAGAACAAGTGCTACAAGTGCCCTACACAGGTTTTAATGCCAGGCTATATTTGGAGCCCTAATGCTTAAATACAGTGTTACAAAGAATTGCTTAAAGGTGGATAGGGAAACCTTTTTCTCTCTCAAAAAGGATCAAAAGGTAGAGCTGGAGGAAACATCAGGTTGCGATGAAATAGCACATGGTAGATGGTGAAATCTTGGTCACTCACTGGGAATAAGTTCTGGTATATTCAAAACAGGAGCATCCAGCTCCTGCCTAATCTTTGTTTCTCCATGTTAATCTTTATGCTTGCATGTTCCCTTTGTTGCAATACTGACCTTCACATCTTGAAACTTTCAGTCTTCAAGACTTGCACAGGCCATAATCTCCATTAACAACATTCAGCCTCTCTGTCTGACCTGCACCTCCACTTTTTCCTTCTCTGGTGACTTCCAGTCTCCTCTTTTCCTGCAGTCATTCAGAAGTAATATAGGCAGTATCTCGCACTGTGTATACTGTGAGGTGTGATATCTTCCCATCACCCAGGGACATGTGTAGGTGGGTTGTCAGCAGACTTGTGAAGAGAAGCATTTTTATTCAGGGACAAACAAAACTAGCATCCTCACTCTATTCTTCCCCACGCTCCTTTGTATGTGCACCTAAATTTCTTAGAAGTCTCCTTCCTGAACAACCAAGGAAGCAAATACTGCCTCACTCTTCTTTCCAGAGTTGGCAGCACTGACAAAAGATAATTCCAAAAAAAAAATTTCCAAGCTTTCAGGAAAAGTTTAAGAAGTGGGCAACAAAGTGCCTTGTCACTGACGGAGGAACACCACAGAACACACAAAAGACTTTTTGCAAAGGAGATACTTTGAAGTAATCACACCCTTAAGCACCCAAGTTGCAGGTCATTTTAGTGTAGACAGTTAGTGGTCAGGGAAGTCTCCAGACCCTAGTGGAGGTGTAGTTTGTGTGTGGTCCTTCTCCTGGTGTGATACACTGCTGGCCAATGTAGATGAAACTCCCGAGAGCTGCCTAAACCCCAGTGGGAACCACTGGCACAGGTGTGATAAAGTGAACTGAATGATAGCATAGACAGCTCTGAAAACAAAGGTGACTAACGCAAATTGGCATATATCAAACCCAGACTCATTATCTGCTAAGCTAACCTAACTTCTGTGTTTCTGAAGGACTGTATCCCCTGTTCTGGTCAGATTATTTTGAGAGTGCTAGGAATTCTCCTTACTTAGCCCAGAGACGAATTCGCGGAAGTTGATGAGCAAGTCTCCGTTCTCATCGAGAAGCCTGAATAAGCGCGCAGCTAAAACGTCTGAGTGAGTCCCACACGCCCAAGGAAAGAGAAGAGCAAACATCCCCTTGAACTGCTCAAAGTCAATACGGTACTGTTCCAGGTAAGGCAGGCTGGGATCGTGCCGGTCAATAGCATTGCTGTTTCCTCCCCAGTAACAGCTAGTCAGATGTTCTGCCTGAACAGGAAGCAAATGCTGTGAGATAGTCATCACATCTGTGAACAACTCATTGCTATCAGTGATTATAAAAACTCCAGACAACTCGTACACACACATTCTTAACACAAGACTATCAGATCTATTTCCACCTACCTGGCCCTTGCATTTCTGTAAGAGGTTTCTCCTCTAATCAGTACAAAAAGATATCTCTCTACCAAAAAGCAAAAGATAAAGCAAAACTTTTTCTGCCTCCCAGGCAGATGAAACATAAAATACTTGAACAGAGCAGTAAGCAGCTGTGACTTGCATATATACACAGGCTTGTTGTACTTAGTTACCTCCTTCAGCCTCACCAGACAGTCAAGTCAGAAAAGGGACTCTCAGGAAATCTTTATTTCAGAGCATATGAAAATAGCTGTGTTTGAAATAATTTTTTGTTGAACTATATAGTCTCAAAAATACTGTATAAAGTCCTATTCTTTCAGTCTTACTGATGTCAGTGGAAGTTCTGGAGCTGCTTTTGGTGGGATCTAGTTTGAAATGATTCATAAGCCTATAGAAAAAGCTCCTAGCATTGCAAGGTGATCAATTGGGGTGAACTATCTGATTTGGTCTCACTGATTCCATGGAAGACTGAAGGCACTGCAAGATTTAGACATTAGAGATGGGAAACTGAAAAGCAAGAAATTCTTCACAGTATACCTAAAAAAATTCTGTTATAACAAAACAGAGGAAGAAAGTATTATGCGTCAGGTATTGTGCGTGAAGGTGAAGATAAAGCATCTTAACTGTTCACCTTTAAATTTGTGGATCTAATGGTACTGCTGCACAACCAGCTTGCAAAGACTCATCACTTTGTGATGCCAGATTTCCATGTAATATATTATACATTAAAGCATCAACAACAGTGAAAAAAATCAGCTACTGTGGTATGGCAGTATTGACTGTCTGACATAATAGAATAAACGTATTTCTGTGCTAAACTCAAAAACTTGGGTCAGGTAGAGAGACACGCAAGTTTCTGAAGTCTGATCAAAGGCTCTATCAATTTTTAAACTGTAATAATTTCTACAAGGATATTCTTTGTTTTCATGGACAAATCATTTAGTGAATGAGTTATTTTGTGAGCTTTTAAAAACCAGTTGGTTTTTTTTTTATATTCAATAACACGGCAGCTAATTTAAGTTTGTTTTAAGATACCTGATAGAAAGTAACTCACAGACTCAACCTGGTCTTCATATTAAAAATAAACATTTGCATTTCCTGCAGCCACATGATGTTATCTTCACTCAGCTTTACCTTGAAAAGCGCATACAGTTCCTCCAGCTCATCGATAGTAAAAGAAGTCTCTGTCACAATAGTTCGTACCTTTTGAAACATAACATTAACAGTTATGGAACTGAAATCCATATCTCATTGAAAAGCCAATTTACACTTCAGAAACTGACTGACCTTAATCTTAGCAAAGGATATTACTTCAGCACTTACCACGTTACGCTTTGTAGTATCTTCAAGGGTTTGGATAACTTTCAGCCTTTGTTTGAATCTCATTTGTTCAATTAAATCTGCTCGAATACTTCCGAATTTCTTAAAAGAGAAAAAGTAGTACAGGATAGTATTAAGATTTGGAATATTTAGCTTGCCTTGCATGTATTTGAGAAACTAATTTAATTATATGACATATCCCAAACAGTGTATTTTAAAAACCTGTTGTTAAGGCATTTTTCTACCACCTGACAAAGTGACAAAGACTTTATAAATACACCACTACATTTTATTTTTTCTAATAACTTAGAAAAAATTCATTTCATTTCATTTAACTTGAAAGTTCTTTATTAAGTTACAAACCCTCACATTTCAAACCACAATCTCAGCAGTCAAAAATTCCTTGCTTGACAAATCTCTATTCATGATGGTTTCATCACTCCTTCTGTAAGGTTTTATTTCAGCTTGTCCACGAGTTTCTCTTAATTGCAACAGGGAAAGAAAATATCTAAGACCAGTAACCTCTAATGGCTGAGTCAGTATAGCAATCTTCTTGCTCTTAAGAATCTGAAACTCAACATCAAGAATGCAACTTCCATTACACAGATGATTTTCTGAAGTCTCTGAGTCTTATTTCCCGAATTTGTCGTATGGTATTTTCTTTCTTTCACAACGCACATAAGTCTTGGGGAGCTCCTGCTTATCCTACAGAAGCATCCTAGTGAAAAACCTACTAGGAATAATATTCCATATTTTTGTATGTAGAGGAATGTCTAATCTCTAAGATGTATTTTTATGAACTACAAGTAGAAGACTTTTGCCATGAAGAAAATTCTTGTATCATACTTAGAAATGCACAGATGATGAGCAGGAATGATAATGCCAGATATCAAGTATGTCACACCTAAAATTAAAAGAGGGTGGCAAGATGAGCTTTCAAACATTGTACATTTCCAGTGCAAGTGTACCTATGTAAACAGATCCATTTGATAATACAGTCTCATGTGATCAAATTAAGTCTGCAGCTTTGTCTATCTGTAAAGCTGTGCACTTTTATCATGTACCTCCAGAGTAAAAAGTGTTTCATACATCTGTGGTATTTTATAGATCAAGACGTTTTATGGAAAAAAGGAATCTAGATAAACATTCATTAACTTCAAGTATCACAGAAGCTACAAAACTTTGAAAACAGAGATCTTCTGTGGCTCTGGGGCTGCATCTACTCCAGTAATCAGGGTTCAGAGGCCAAACGAGATGGCCTGTTCATGTCGGTACAAGTAAAAGTCACGCAGCCTACAGAAAAGGAAGGTTGCATGCAATTGCCTTCTGGGCATGGACCCTTGCCCACGTTAATTTTCAAATCCTACAAGGAACTGTTGGATGCATATCACTTGTTCCAGGTGAAAACTGTACCAAACCTTTCAAAAGCAAAGACCTTCAAGTGTCAGTGACCTATCTCTCAACTACATAAGCCTTTGAGTGTCAGTTGCTTAGCTACAATGGCCAAGATGCAGATACTACTGCACACGTAGCTAATTTGCAAAAAAAAAAAAAGGCTTTAATCATGCTAACACACAAATCCACAAATCAAAGAAGTTACGCATCTAACAGAGCTGAATATCTGATTTGTTGTTCCATTGAGCCACGCACAGGCTTTTAGAGCTATAATGATAAGTATTACTTCAGACACTTTATTGTAATTACTGTAACGCTGGGATACATGGCTTCCAAATTACTTGCAAAATTGAATGAAAAGACAAGCGATTTCTTACTGAAAAGTATCTTCAGCAAATGAAAAAATTACTAGCAGAGTATAATAGTTATGCATATTCTCTTGTTTCAAGAATGTTTCTCTTAAAAGTAGAAACTCAATTCAATATCATCAGAGAGAGGGGTGCTCATTCCTTAATTACAAAAAAAACTCCTCTGCATAATTTCTGATTTCACTGGAGACTTCTCATGTGTTTGATATTACTAAGAGATGGACAGCATCAGAACATGATGGAAAGTAGCTCTTCGTAAAATAAATACTGTGCTTTTGCCAACTCTGAGTCTTCACCAAGTTCTCAGATTGAACATGCTCCCATGATAAATATCACAGGACAGTCTGCAAGGAACAAGGCTTCTCCCCCTTGGGGGTGAGGGATGTGTGTGTGTGTGTGTGTGTGTGTGTGTGTGTGTGTATGTTTGTGTGTTTGCGGAAGGGCAAAGGGCTCCAAGAAAAAGCATTTTTTCCCAGCCGTAGGTCTTCCAATTTTCTTTTGTAAACAATAACTGTCTAGAGGATTCAGGAGAGATGGCTACCCAAAAAGTATCTTTAAGAGCTTAAATTCTAAAAATAGCAAAAGTATGAATCATAGAACTGTTTGGTTGGAAAAGACCTTTAAGATCACGGAGTCCAACCTAACACTGATAAGACCTCCACTAAACCATATCACTCAGCACCTCATCTTTTCAGTAACTCCAGGGATAGGGATGCCACCACCTCCCTGGGTAGCCTGTTACAGTGTCTAATAACCCTCTCAGAGAAGAAGTTCTTCCTAATATCCAATCTAAACCTCCTCTGTCACAACTACAGGCTATTTCCTCTTGATTTGTCACTTGTTATTTGGGAGACCAATATCCACCTCACTAAAACCTCCTTTCAGGCAGTTGTAGAGAGCAATCATGAGCCTCCTCCAGGCTAAGCATTCCCAGCTCCTTCAGCTGCTCCTCATCACACTTGTTCTCCAGATCCTTCACCATCTTTGTTGTCTGTCCCTAGATATGCTCCAGCACCATCGTGTCCTTCTTGCAGTGAGGGGCCAGTTCTGAACTGGATACACCATTTGAACTGCGGCCTCACCAGCACTGAGTACATGGGGACAATCACCTCCTTGGCTCTGCTGGTCATACTGTTTCTGATACAAGCCAGGATGCCATCAGCCTTCTTGGCCACTTGGGCACACTGCTGGCTCATGTTCCTGCCTATCAATCAACATCCCTCTGTCCTTTTCCATGGGACAGCTTTCCATCTACTCTGCCCCAAGCCTGTAGCACTGCATGGAGTTGTTGCTGAACCTCATGCAACTGGCCTCAGCCCATCACTCCAGCCTGTCCAGGTCCCTGTGAAGAGCCCTCCTGCCCTCAAGCAAGTCTACGCATTCACCCAGCTTCATGTCATCAGCAAATTTACTGAGGCTGCACTCAATCCATTCATCCAGATCACTGATAAAGATGTTAAACAAAACAGACCTCAGCACCAAGCTCTGGGGAACACAAGTGGTGACCGGCCACTAACTGGATCTAACTCCATTCATTAAGTCTCCCTGGTCCCAGCCATTCAGCCAGCTTTTCACCCATCACAGAGCAGGTCCATCCAAGGCATGGGCAGCCAGTTTCTCCAGGAGGATGCTGTGGGAGACTATGCCAAAGGCTTTACCGAAGTCCAGGTAGACCATATCCACAGCCTTTCTTTAATTCATTATGTGGTTCACCTTGTAGTAGAGGGGGATCAAGTTAGTCAAGCAGGATCTGCCCTTCATAAAGCCATGTTGGCTGGGCCTGAACCCTTGGCTGTCCTGTATTTGCCTCATGATGGTGCTCAGGATGAGCTGCTCCATTACCTTCCCCAGTTCCCTGATGGAACTTGCTCACTTACTTGGTATTTCGTTCTTTGTAGCTACAACAAAGCCAGCAGTGAATTCCCAGCCCTGATTGCACACAACTAATTGAGGAACATGACACCTGTTGGGTAACAGATGCCTTGAAATTTTTTTTTTTAATCTTGATAATTTACTATTTTTATGTTGTTTTTTTGTTTTGATAGTTTACTACTGAATTGTTAGTTTTTTTATTAATAAACAACCAACGATGACTCTCCTGAAACTAATTCTCTTTTCGCAACCAATTCCTGCTTTTCTCTCAGTTCTTCACTCTCCACACTATTTGTTTTGCCTCAGTTTATACAGATGGTTATTTATCTAGAAGCAGTTACAAGCTTATCCTGCACAAGCCCTAGAAAGACAGACTAGTACTGCATGGAAGCAGGTTATTCCTTTAAAAGTAGTTTTCATGATGAGAAAATCAGAAAAAAACCCACAAGAGCAATTCATGTAAACGTCCTTCTCCCCACTCAAACATTGTGTGAAGAAGAACTATACATTTAACTTGATTCAGTTTGCCCTTCAACATGGAATACACTAAGGACTACTTACTTCCTTGTTCAATAGATATCACGTTACTAAAGCAAGGAGGTTTTGGGGACATAGGAAGTGCCTGTGAAACAGCTGTGATAATGCAAAAAGTGAACCTGTATCTCAGACTAAAAATACTAATTTACCCTGCATGTCAATGAAAGGAAATAGCAAATTAAGGAGAAAAGCTCTTTAAAGCTATTCTTTAATCTTTGCAAAACCTGATCCATAGGTGCAATCATGAGGGGTACTTTAACTGATGGCTTATTTTTAAAATTTAAGGGCAATTAGTCTGGTTTGTAAATTTTAGAGTTTTTGCAGGCTCTGTCCTGTGCTTTACGGATATTAGTTATTACCAGCTCCTTTTGCTTGGTACTTTTGTGGCTTTGATGATAACACAGAAGCTAGTGGTTTATGGTCATAATGAGCTCTTGCTGAAAAAACATGGTAAAAGAAACAACATTCCACCAATGATAGAAAGTGCTTCTGAAATCATACAGACTTCACTAATATTTCAGTTTGGAGAAGTATGAAAAAGCTGAAGTGAAAATTAGCTTTTTTTGATTCACAAATTCTTTTTTTTTGTTTATAAGTAGTTTTTTTTTGGTTGTGGGCTGCTCTCCTGTGACGCTGCAGGCTTCTATACAAAACAGCTCCAATTAAAACTTTTGGCTACAAGAAAAAGAAAGACTAATCCCTTTCCCCTGCTCCATTCAGACTTCTAAGATAAGTCTGTATTTCTTTTTTGTTCCAAGCAAAGCCAAATGAGAGTATCTCTGTAAAGCAGAACCAGTGTGGGTTGGCAAGTTGCCTTTAAGAAACTCTATCCTACCTCATAGGAAGACCTGATTAGTCTGAAGATATCCACCTCAGGATAAGGCTCCACATCATCACTGAGCAGTGAGTGAAGATGAGGAATGGGTGGAAGAGTGCTGTCCTTATTGGTTACACTGTCCAAATATCTGGTGAGGGGGGAAAAAAAAAAGAGACATGAGAAACTCCAAATTCATTTGTACCCACCTCCCTTCTGAGGGTTAACAGAATAATTCACTATCCTTATCAAGGAATAGCTCAAATACACGTGAGTGGCTTACTGACAGATTTGTTGATTCTGGTTGTTTAAATATGCTAAGGGAATTAAGCCACCATGGGAACAAGGGGTAGTGTTCTTCAGCCTATATATGCCCCTGTCTTACTACTGTTCAATCTGGCCACAGGGGACTGTAAGGGTTCATTCCTCCCATCAATGCAGCTGCTATAGATCATCTGTCTTTTATCCTACAGACACAGGACACTCAAATCTTCAACTGGCGCTGGGACTTACTTCAGAGAAAACATCACCAGTCTTCTTTAGTCTCAAAGAAATTAAACCCAGGCTCATATAGTAAGGCTAAATGAATAAAACTTACTAGGAAAAAAAAGTTTCAGCAGCATCTTGGAAGCACTACTACCAAATACAAGGGAACCAGAAGTTATGCTCAGCGGTATTAGTCTGTGTTGTATTACTTAATCCAGTCTCTTTACCAGCCTCCTATTTCACTGAAATCTATTAATTCAAGGTCCTACCTAATTTTTCTGAGTTCTGATGAGTCCATTCCCAAAAGAATTTCCCTGAAGATGAAGATGTTTTCTTAGCAGCATTTAAAAGGTAGCAGGCAAGAGGTGAAGTAACAAAAAACATGTAATCCACTAAAATAATCAACTAAAATAACTTTCTACAACCAAGACTGGAATGTTTATTTGAATGTCTTGAAAGATGAATTTATGTCTTTTTGTATTCACTTAAAATAATGTTAAGTGACCAATAAGATATAACTTCATCTTATATGTAGGTACTTTATACAGGTGAAAGGTGACAATAAGCATGTCAGAGATTTACATGCATTGTACAGTTTAAATTGAGCATTTCCACACAGAAGAACACAAATCAGCAAAGTAAGCAATGAGAGAAATGAAATGAAGACATTTTGTTTTCTGTAATAAATACCTTCCCAAGACCGTCATGGCTTCTCCATCATCTTTACAGTTAAGCAGCTTGTCTACGTTAGCATCAAGGACAGCGAGCGCTAATTGAAATATCACCTTTATTCCTTCACAGAAGAAACAATCCACAACCACGACTGCACTTTCGAACGGCATTACACTGAGGAAAAGAGTGAGGAACCAGGACAGGGAAATGGTGGATATTACACCCAAGTCCTGCATGCAGTCATAAAGCTGTGGAACATAGTCACGAGCCAACTCTTCGAAGACACCCTGATCCACCAACGCTCCTGTTGAAAATAAATAAGGTTGGTTTGTCCATTAATTTGGAATCAACTGACCACATCACCATTTAGGGGAGAAAAAAATATACACACACACACACATCTATCTCAAAACAAAACTTAAGACTATTCTACATGATGCTTACACACATTTTTTCACTTTCAGATAAATAATGTATTCTATTCCACTACTGAGCTGCACATAAAAGTTGAATTGCAGTAAGGTTTAATTATACATTTCATAAGAGCTGACAAAGGGTTAGTTTGGGCTAGCACCCATGGAAGTTATATGATGGCTTAGAACTCATCATTAGTAATTAGAATATGAGTTCCCAGCATCACCTGCTGGAGGAGGCCAGAGTGACTGTCTGTGAGGGTTTGGATGTATTTCAAGAGAACTCTTGTCTTATACACATCTATGCCATAACACCAGTGTCTTAAGTAGGCCGGGAAGAATTTTTAAGGCTGAATGAGTATCTCAAGCATTTGTGAGCTCCAGTAAAGACAGTTTCCTTGATAAACTGAAGAGCCATTCACTTTCACACAGAGAAGGAAACTGTCATCTAACAAGGACAGCTTTCAGATACTTGTGCCCTCTCAAATCAGAGGTTAACAGGCACAATGACTTCTACTGCTCCTTTTTCCACTTTGCCTTAATTAGATAACTGGATGATCTAAAATTGAAGTTTTAGCCTCCAATCTCTCTTTCATTTGTTTAAGCCCACTTCAAGATGCCATCTAAACCTAAGTAAGTGAAAAACTATTAACCATGACAGTATCTGTTCAGGGAACTGCTTTGACACTCCCGAGCAAGCTGCCTTGCCACTAGCATTCACAGTTGTATCTAGGACACACATACATCTGCACATCTGTTTCAGTACAAATAATACAAATTAATTTGGATAATTTTTGCACTGTCATTTTAGAAAACTTGCCCATAACATACCAACAACTCTTGTATTGTAGTAGTCAGGTAGCATACGTTCACACAGAGCCACCAGCAGCCAGAAAGCTTCCTCTTCTTTTGCGTAAAGGAGGAGTACTGAAGTGACAATATTCATAGCCTAAAAGAAAGAGAACTATAAATTGCTAGACACATTTACTCAACATCTAGCACAGTAACTGGGCAGATAACTTGTTAATGTGGTGAAGAAATTAGCTACATCTCCCCCTGCTGACCTCGAAATATTCAAGTATTTTCCTGTAAAAACAAGTCAGTGTTTTCCCAGTGCTCAAAGGAAGGCATACGAAAGCCCCAAATGAAACACAACAAGCTGTCAGGTTTTTGGTGTGGGTTTAAGGAAAAAAAAAATAAAATCAAAATTTCTTTTAATAATCAAGGGCCCACTTAGGTCTGCAAGCATCCAGCTACACTGCTATTGATATTCTGCCAAACGCTGCCCTCGGGGAATCCAGGGCTGATGCAGACAGCACTAATGATGGCTGCTGCTGTACCACTCCTTGCTGAGGCAGTCTGCACTCCCTGTGCTTTCTGCTCCTTTGAAAAGTTCAAGACAGCATCTGTGAGCTGAGGCAAAGGATGGTAATAGTGTCAGTTGTGAAAAACTAGAGTATAGTGAAACCAAAGTCCTCTGCTGTTGCTCACTCTCCATGTTTGACATGGCCTGTTCGCTCCACTTCAAATGCCACAGCCTTATACAATGACGTCTGAATTGTTAGCTTACAGCTTTTGACTAGATCTCTGTTAGTCTGAAGTAATGAATTATTTCAGTATAATTTTCTCCTCAGCTTGCTTCCTAAGGAATTAGCTGCTCATATCAGATCCTGTAACAGTTTAAAATTCCAGCTTGATCGTCACCTGTTTGAAACAGCAACTGAGGTTTCAAATGAAACCGAGAACAACTTTACAGCTTCGTCAAAGTCTCTATTATTCCTTTTTATCTCGCATACCACATATGAAATACTTCAGTGCCTGAATTCTCACTGTAACTACAAATCAGCATTCTGAATGCCATAGACCACATCTCCAGACTACTAACAATTACTGTGACAGCTTTAGGAACAGGACTGTTTAACAACCTTTACAAAAAGTTACTGAGCTGTTACCTAGTATTATATTTGTTATTCAATAATTTATGGTGGTATCTGTTAGAACAGCTTGCACTTTCATTTACTTGTGTTGTACCTTAACAGTCAGACACCAACCAGGCTTCTTGATACTCACAAATTCAAGTTTCCTTTTTTTGCAAAAAATAGGTAGGAAGGTGAAATAGGAAGGCAAAAAAAAAGAGCTCAGATGGTATGGCAAAGTTACATAGCAAGAAAGAATGGTTTGGGACCAGAAATTAAAGTGACCTGAATAACAGGCATAAGAACTCCAAGACCATGCACTGGTCAGCATTAACTCTGATTGTGTGGTGTAATATCAGATATCTTCTAGAATGCTTTTTTGTGGTTGGCTTTGGTTGGAGTTTTTTTAATGAGTGAATGACATCATGAAAGGAGGTTCTGGAGGGTTATTACAATGAATATACTGAATAACTACTGAACAATTAAACTGAAAAATTAAGGTTGGTGGGCTTTTTTTCCCCCCTCTTAAAAGAAAATAACTTTTGTTTAGGGTCAATTTCTGCAGATGCTGTTCAGGACAGTTTTGTTATCCTCTATCCAGTCTCTAGATTTATGGGCAGAGAATATGCTTACAAAAAAACTATATACATCTCTTGGCAGGAGGTGCTAATACTTCTGTTAAAATAGGTCCTTGTGTCAAATCCCTCTGACTTTAGTATTACTGTAATTCTGCAGCACTGAGGCTTTACCTTACAGCATTATGCGTATGTTGGTGTACTTGACATAGCCAAACATTTGGGTGTATGACTGAAGAAACAGGACTGTAAGGAAAGAACTGGAATTCCAGAAATTGAAGGAATGACAAAGCATTTCAATTACCTGACAATATCCTATGTTTGGATTTCTAAAAGCGTAAGCTGTCAGGACCCTCCTTAGAGCAGCAATACCCATTTCATTCTGGAATGCAGGGTGTTCTGGAAGTGAGCGGTGCAGATCCCTCTCTATCTCTTCTGTAGCAAGATTATACTTTCCCATTGATTTCTCCACTAGGTCCTCATAATAGCCAGGATGAGTGGCCATTTCATTAATGGCTCCTGGGAGTGAGAGAAGAATATTAAAACCATGAGGAAAAAGCAAGGATTAGCAGATACAGTATCCCAGCATTATGATATTCTGGTACCCTTTCATCTTGAATGTCACCAACCAGCACTTTGAAAGCAAATATGAAATGTTACTTTTGTAAAGGGGATTTAAAAAAAATAAAATTAAAAAGTGATGTGCTTAGGTGATTGAGCTATCATCCCTGTTTGTCATTTCCTCTGGAGGCACTTCATAATGAGGTTAAAAAAAAAAACAGAAGGAAGGAGATAAAGACTCTCTCTTTCATCCAGAAAGAAACTGGAGGCATGAAGAATAAACCAGCTGTGCAGTCACATGGCATCACGAGCTGTCTCTGCAGCTGGCTGTGGGTTTGAGTAACCTAAATAACTTAGAACATACCTCTGAGAAAGCTACTTGCCCTGAAGAAGGAGTAGATTAATGTTTGGTTGCAGAAAATATGCTTGCTTTCTCAGCCAAAAGCAAGAGACAGGACCTCCTGAGCTCTATTTCTGCTTCTGAAAATTACTCAGTCACATCTCTGGAAATGAAAATCTCAGTAGCAAAGGAAATTGTCAGTTGCACAAAATAATGCACGTGGAAAATACTAATTATACACCATGAAAATTGGTGCAGCCTAGCTACTAATAAGAAACAATACAGATCTGCCCATTCTTGCGTATATTTCCTGTAAACATATGTTTAAAGCCCAGCTGCAAAGAGAAGATGTACAAGATTAAAGCACTATTATGGCAGAAATAGAAAAACAAACCAGAAAGCATTATTAGGCCATCATATAAAGTCCCTGGTGTGCAAATATTATAAATGGTGTGGCTAGTTACGATAACTACCTTGGGGAGGGGCAGAGCTAGAGAAGGCATACAGTAAGTGAAAGGTTATCAAGAAAGCCTAAGGTATGGACTGACTTCCATATAACTAGTAAAAGAAATTGATAAAATTCTTCAACTTTGAAAAAAGCCTAATAGGCCATAGATCTAGAGCATCCTTGATGGCACAGATGATGGACATAATTATTTTCTCACCATTTTTCACACACTAGGAGCACCTAATCAAATAATAAGTTATTTAAAAATTATTTTTAAAAATTGATAGTGGTTCCATGTAACATGCCTGAACTCTGGAATTCCTTGCAACAACTTGCTGTGAAGGCCAAAAGCTTAACTGGATTCAGAAATGATTAAACAAATGGGAAGTAGGCCTGCTGGTGGTTGCTGAACATCCAGAAGCCCTTAGACTACCAGCTTCCAGTAACAGAGTGTGCATCCTGCCTTTTTTTTTTTTTTTGTATTCTTCCCTAATTATTTGAACTTGTTTGAGAAAGGGTATTTACTAGTCTAAATAGAAGTCTTGTCTAAACCAGTCTGGTGCTTGCTAATAATCACAGCTTTATTTGCTCAAAATATTTTTAGATATTTATTATCTGCATCTTTATCTTCCTTCATGCTTTTGCTTACATCCCACAGTCACTGTCAAATGAGTGCTGACCTGAAAACAGTAGCCAAAGTTCTCCTCTCATGCCTTCTGGAATGCCCTTCAGCACAAGGTCTCTGGTTTTCTCCGTACGATACATACAGACTCCTTGGCCGTATTCAGCAAAGTGTATCTTCCAGGCCTGTTCCTTCAAAAACTCTTTAGCCTAAAAGCAAAGAAAGGCAGGCATAAAGACATAGTTTCTCTTTCTAATGTTGCCCCACTGAAATACTAAGTGCTAAAAAGCCTGCAATGTCCTAACTTCCCCAGTGAGCAAGAAACAACTTGTCTCCAGTACAGTTCTCCTAATGGGCTGCCTCCTCCCATTTCCTAGTCTCTGTCCCAGTAGACCTCACTGTTTGAAGAATATTGTTGAAGCAGTTGTATTTAAGAGCAGGCATACAACCTCTCCTTGACTTACATCCAACTTTGCTTATTTTATGCAGTGAAGTTGTCTGTGTTTATAAAACAACAGCACGTTCAATGCTTAATTTCTGTGAAAAATACTGCCTCTTAACTGTCTGTGGCAGAATGAAAGTCTTCTGGGTCAGAAACATGGATTTTAAAGAAAACATGATTTAACAACTATTTCAGTCAAGTACAGTACTCCAACATGTATTTTACCAGTTTGGGGTTGAACTCCTCAGGGGATCTCCGCCGATACATTGTCATTAGAGCTTGAGTTGCTGTTGGAATGCCATTGTCGTTTAGATTGAACTGTCGCTCTCCCTCAGACTCAGAGCTGAGGCTTTTATGAGGGCTGGCAGAAATTAAACTACTTGATCTTGTAAATACCTGTAAAAAGCAGTCACAAGCAATATAGAAATGGGGCTGAGTCACAGTCTGGACCTTTTTTTTTTTTTTTACTTTGTTTTACTTAAAACATTACACAAACAGCTAACAAAACCTGAGAAAATCAAATCAGGTACATGCACAGGCTGAGCATATGACAGCAAAAATTAGACCAGCATAGAATAATGAAACTGTTTCAAATTTCTCAATAGCTCACTCCCCAGCTCACCACACCAAGAAGTAATCAATTAGAAGTGCTAAGGTAGTGTTAAGAAACCCATGGAAATTAAACCATTTCCCTTGGTTGCATGACAACATCACAGGACTGTTGAATTCTTTTGTTCCCTTCAAAAAGTGGTTTACAGAAAATTCAACAGTCAGGTTGTGATTTGGAAGAAAAATATTTTGAAGAAAAAATATTTTCTGACTTCTCAAATAGCTTTGAAAATTTATCACTGTAAGTTTTCATACAGCAGTCCACACCAAACACCTGAAACTGAAATTAGTAGCCATGTATGTCTACATATGTAGCCATGTTACTGAATGCAATACTAACGCTTGCACTTACTATTTTGTGTTTATAATTCAAAAGGTAAATAGGTAGATCTATTTCATAGAATCATAGAATGGTAGGGGTTGGAAGGGATCTTTAGAGATCATCTAGTCCAACCCTCCTACAGAAGCAGGTTCATCCAGATCAGGTCGCAAATTTAGGGCAAAAGACAAGACAGAGTTTCAGCAGTACACATATATGCATGTGCTCTCTGGTGTACAACGGCAACAGCACACTAGTCATATCTCACTACCAACGCAGCAAGTAAAAAACTGACTTTTAAGATTTACATGGCAAACATAAACCAAAAAGAGTATGGCTGCTCAGTGCAATGCTGAAGTATAGCTTAGTACAGACCTGGAATGTGAGAACTACCTACATAAAATTAAAATGATACACCGCAAAGCCTTTTCTGCTTTGAGATATGAAGTGCTAAACTTTGCTAGGTTTAACAGACCTGATCTTGTTATATGAAACATTAAACTTCATACATGAAATCTAGAAATTTGGCAGAGCCTTCAATATTCAACGTGCCTTAGAAAAGTTTATCTGCTCATGTCTTTTAAGAACCATTTACTTTGCATAGGTAAATAGGTTGTTCAGAATAGGGTCATCTATCCTGGACATAGGATGTCCAGGATAGGGATGGCTTTTTTAGTTTCTTAGTGCAGAAGTTCACTATCAGTGCACATGGGATCTTGCTCAGCTCAGGCATCACTTTCCGAAGAATCAAAGGATAAGATTTATCAGCGAAAGTCTTGAATAAAAAGAGATTCATAACAATTGATAATTTCTTCCAATTATTAAAATTCCACAATTACATTTTGACTTGGACAAGTCAATAAATATTAAACAATACTATTCAATTAAACAGTTAGTTAACTATGACACTTTCCAATAAGATACACTGTAATTGCAGAACATGGCAGCAGGAGTTACAGAGCTGCTCTTCAACAGCAACAGTGACCTCTTAGGTCTAATATGAAAGAATTATGTTATAATTGTAACAGACTGTTCAGCTTAGGGAAAGCAAAGGCATTAACCAAGAGGTCATGTTCCTGTGTACAAAGGTTTAGCTTTATAAAATCGTAAAGGTTTTTCCTGCCTTCTCTCTCCCCAGACCAGTTAAAATTCCCCTTCTTCTAGTAAAGAATTCATGTTCCTCCACATACCTCATCATCTGAGCTGATACAGCTTCCAGAACTGGTTTTTTCCAAGTATATTTTTGAAGTGGTTTGTTGCAGAAAATCTGAGATCCTCTGTACAAGAAAGTCTCTGTCTTTCAAGTTGGCAAAGAGGAATGTCATTCTGTTTTTCGTGCTGATTGATAATGGGCTGGGCAACACACTGGAGCTGTCTGCTTTTTCCACTATTGTCACCTAAAGAGAAAGAGCAGCTACTTTAAGATCTTTAATTAATCAAGTTGCTTGGTCTAAGAAACCATCTTAATACATTAAAGTCCTGTCCCTTCCCCCCTCATATAAAGTCACAGTGGACATCCCTCCACAGGAAAGTAGGATTTCGATACATGGACTTAAAAGTCTGAAACATGAAGACTGTAATCCCTTTAAACAACTGGCTTCAATACAACCACCAGCACAACTCCTTTGCATTGCTTAGTTTATTTTCCTCAGGCTTTACTTCAAAAGAATCAAAAAAATAAAGTTCCTTCTAGGGGACACAGATCTATAGGCTTTTTTGTAGAGCCTCTGAATCCCTCTCCTGCTCCTCAACACCAGTAAAAGTTGAATCAACAAATACTTTTCCTTACTTTTTATTGACAATATACGCAAATAAGCTGGTTTTGGGATAACACTCTTTTTCTACTATATTATAGTTGCATACTGTGATAACTGTTATTGCAACTGTATTTTCATGGTACACAGAAGCCTGCAACAAAGGGAAACTAGCCCCACGTCTTTCCTTACAGAGGAAAACAACTAACCCTTTAAGGTGGAGGTTTCTATTTGGCCTTCAATCGTTAGTGAAATAGTCACAAATTCAACAGAATTCCAACATTATCAATTATTATCCCTGAAACCAAATAAATAAAGTTTGTGTAGTTCACACATTGAACAAAATAGAAGCTACAATTGTATGTACTTTTGACTGCTGCTTTTGTGACTTTAATCAATTTCTTAGGTATTCTTAGATGCCTTTAGAATAGAAAAGGCACATTTCCTATTACTAGGACCTTCACTTTTGCTTCTATTAACCCTTTTAAACACAGATTGATGGTGAAACATGAATGCTATAATATCAATATCTCTAAAAGGATAAGAACCATTTTTTCACACAACATTTCCTTGAAAGATGTATTTAAAGACTGCAACACACAGCTCAGGTGTTGTACCACTTGTCTAACTTTCCATCTTTCTTTTATTTTTCCATTAACTTGGAATCCACTAGTTATTCATTACATTAAAGGACCTTCACTAATAGCATATTGAAATTAGCTAAATAGTGATTCTGTGTCATTTTCCTGTTCCACTTAAAAACCGTTTGAGCATAATCGGCATAAAACACAGGCAAGTTCTAGTGGTGCAGGACAGACATTACAGCAGGCATGCTCTGCTGTGAGAGCCCCTATCCACCTATTTCCTATTCAAGTAGGGACACACACATCTGAGTACTGATCCTGGAGACTGCATCTACTGGGTGCAGTGAGCAGTGCAGTCAGACATTGAAAATGATCTTTCCTGACCATTTCTAAATCAATGTTGTTACTATCTCATCTGTCAAAACATTTCTAGGATATCATAGAATATTGGAATTAGGATAGGGTCTGACCCAAAGCTTTAATTAAATGGAAAGCTTCCCTTGAATTAAGAGTACCAATCAGCTGTTCTGAGGATTGGCACTGCCCAGGATGTTCCTGTTCTCCTTACTAGTGCCGAGACTTAACCCTGTTCACACAAAAGCACTTATTCCTTCAGGTACTTCTTTCTCTTAAAGCCTTAAGAGTTGCTTTGAATGCCATGTTGCTGCTGCAGTTATCAAAAACAGTTGCTGAATCTGCATCCAGGAAAAAAGGTCCTGTTAAATGCAGACTTTGTTCATCTTCACCACTTTATCAAGAGGACTGTTGTTCCCTTGGAGTTACAGACAAACAGTGAAACCATAATTGAATGTCCCTTCTCAAATAACCAAGTTCATTGCAACACATAGTGGAGAAGCTGTACTTCAAAGTTTCCAAACAAATATGATTTGGTTTTACTCTTAAGGATTTGTGAGGGAAAATAGTGCATTGGAATATTCCACAGTTCTTCAGTCATGCCTAACTGTCCTTGGCTCCATCTGCTTTGGTAATATTTCCAAGACTTAACCCACAGATTTGTCAATCATAAAAAACTCCCTATTTTTTTTTAATTGTGTCAAACAAATGTTTTTACTGAATATGTGCTTTAAGTACCCAGCTTTAAAAAGGGAAGCCCACCAATCTGTAAAATGCTGACCAATATTTTCCATATACAGGAACAGTGATTGCAAATCTGTGTGAAGACAAAATTAAAATCTTTAGGATTGTGTAACTGTTTATATCTGACAACAGCAAATCTTATTTGACAGATTAATAGAAGTTCCACTCATCAATATAGGATGTTTTAGCATTCATCCTTCCCTGTGAAGCACAAAAAAAAAAATGTACCATGGGGCTGTAAATTGGAATATAAATTATGACAGAAGATTCATAAGGATTGTAAAAAACTGCCGGAGAAAATTCCCTGTGAATTTTACTAGTACAAACTTTGAACTGAAAGATACAGTCATTAAATACTACTTGGAACATATCAGAATTCTATGGTCATTAGACATTAAAAGGACAAAGAGATTGTCTCCAATAATGAAGAAACCATCAAAGCTAGGATGCAATTTCCAATAGGATATTGCTTTTCTATTTGTATTTGTAAATTTATAGGACAAATATTTACCTCTCGAAGAGGGATAATAAGGCTGCACAAGTTTTCTTCTTTACTAGTGAAGCAAATGTAGTTTGTAGAAACAAACATCTGACCCAAAATATGCATTTTGTTGAATGGAGTCCAGAGAGTACAGTCTGTGTGTCCATCTAATTTCTCATCCTTAGGGAGTCGGAACAATGCACGGTATCTCTCACTCTTTGCTCTGGCATCAAGATCCCTAAAAAATAAATCCCACAGAAAGCTTTTCTTGTTTTAAAAATACAAAATAAATTTTAAGATACATTTGAGACAAATCATTGCCAATTTACTTGTAACATACAATTCAGTTAAGCAGTGAGCATACAGCATAGCAGTGAAAATAGTTTGCATATAGGGGATGTATAGTCTATGCTGATGGAAGACTCTAAAATCATATGCAAAAACCACTTCCGCCATGAATGACTTAGCTACATTGATCCTGACTTCACAGAGCGGATAGGTTGGGTGATCCCTTCAAGTTCAGCCCTACCTTCTGTGAATATAAACAGTGAATCAATTTATCTTTAAATAACACATGACCCCATGTAACACGAAACCTCAAAGAAGCATTTTGGGTGTATTCATTAATACGATTAAATCCTTAGGGCTAGAACTAGTAAACAATTTCAAGATCTAGTCTTGATAATGCATTCAGTTCAAAACACTGAATAGTATCACCCAAGTGATAGAATGCATACCAGATGTCACTAAGTAATGAGAAATATAAATGAACACTGGTAACAATACTTAGGGTTCACTAAAATAATCAACATATAAAATAATAATAGTTTCTTGCTATTTTATAAAATTGCAACCTGGGATCTATAAAAGAGGCAGAAATATTTTCCCGATATTTTTTCATCCCTTAGAATTTTGTCTCTATCTCTGTTACCTAAAATAAGTTCTACATAAAATTCATCATCTAGAATAAATTCTCAGTCCCAGTTATGGGACATAGTACGACGGTTAGGCACATGTTTTACTCAGTAACACTTAAATCATTTTATTTCCTTCCCCTAGTAACATTAACAGGCCTTACAACAGATGTTGAGAGAAATGTCATAGAGCTTCCAAATAAGCAAGAATTTGGCCCAAATATGTTTCTTTTACTTTTGCAACATGTTCCTACTCAAATGTTTGCCATTTCCTCTTTCAACAGGAGTCCAAGCAATTATATCTAAATAATTATCCCCATCTTACCACTGCTGGAATCAGTAATTCCTTTTGGAGAACCGTAAATGGCAGGAACATATGAAAACTAATGCTGTAAGTAAAAGGACTGAGGAGAAACCAATGACTAAGAGCCAGTGCTACCTACCGTTTTAGTGCAGATACTTTTTTGGGGGATTTCTTTTTCAGTTTGGGTAATGACCTGTCTTGTTCAAATCCTTCATTGTCCAAAAGCTGTCGCATAGCTATATTGGCAAGTTGTTCCATTAGTTTAAATGTCTCACTGATATTGAGGAACACTGAGAAGAAATGTTGACTTGACCTTGTGCTCACTTTGATCATATCAGGGAAGAGCAGTGTAGCATTCTTCTCAAGTTGAGTGATATCAACCCAACGGATAACTAACTTTGCTGAACAGAAGCAAACAAAAAAGGACTCAGTACAAAAATTAGCATATTCAAGAGCATTTATCATCCTCTTCCTATAAAATGGCTTCAACTGAAATTTTCTTGCATCTTGAAAAGTTAGGAGGACAGCATAAATATTTTGTTTGTACAAGCTGAGTCTATCATCACCTGACAAACAGCAAATAGAAGAATTTAAACATCATTTACTTCTGTATAGAACACCATACAAAGGCATTGCGAAGCTAGATGGGGTAACTTATCATTGCCACAACACTTGCTCAGTCTCCAATGTCCTCTTTTCTTACAGAAACAAAGAAATGTAGTCTAAACACATCAGACAGGTTTGTGCTATTTTTATAAATTAAAAAGTTCCAAATACTACTGTATGGACAGATCCACAGCTTTTCTTCCAATTGTCACTACAGGTCAGGATATTGTCTTTAAGAGGGATTAAATCCACAATTATTTTTGTCCAAAAAGAAAAAATCTCCAGTCATTCACTAGAGTATGTTTATGCAGCTAAATGGAAAGATCTGGGAGTGACCTATTGCCCATAACCAAGTACAGCAGACTTGCACACATCCAGAGTGCTTAGAATTAACTCCCTCTTAGAGCAGAATAGCTGTATCCACACTATGTAGTTTTTGATCTTGGGTCTCCTTTGAGCCCTTTCTGATACTCTGGTGTTGTACAACAGTAAATGTGTCATTTGAGGTTGCAAAGTCTGACAGACTAGTATCAGAGGATTGTATAAGAGCAAAAGGAGCTAAAACTGGTGGGATCTCAACCCTATTCCCTTTTGAGCACAGTTCCTGAGTGACCCATGCCTCCCAACAATGATCAGGTATTGTTTTATAGAGAACTACTTTGAGAACTACTTTGAGAAATACAAAACAAAACGAGAACAAGTGCAACAACCAGGGAATTACTCCCTGCTCCTCTGTCCTTCAGCAGCGTCCTTGCACCCCCAGCAGCTCAGCGGGTGAACAGTAGCAAGGTACAGAAGACTTCCTAAAAATCCTTAGATGCACAGACCACTGTTCCACTGTAAAACGTACCTTCCCTTCCCATGAGGAAAGAGTAAAAGCAAAGGTGATTAATGCTGAGATACACCCAGCCCTGACGGGGAACCTTCCCCTTCCAGTAACTGCAGGAATAGTAGTTCACTAATTTCTCTTCTTCTGGCATCCCAAATAGCTTGTGAAACTTTACTATGGCTTCCTTAAATTTTTCTGTGTCATCATCCTCCTTGATGCCATTGATTTTGTTGTACTCAGCAATGATGCCCTAGGAGGGAGTGAAAGAAGTGCATAGCACATTAGTTGCCATGGGGTATCAGACATCCATATTACAATTGCTGCCTGGGTCAGAGGCCACATGGTGCTAAAATGTCAAAAATGTCTTTTGTTTCTCTCTCATACTTTTGCTTATATAGTTATTCACTCTATTCAAGTCTTTCTGATGACTTTGCTACCTACCACGGCTACATATGTCAAAGGCAACCAAACACCAACTGCTTTCCAGTACCTTGTCTTAATTTAAACTATCTCAAATACTACTAACAACAATAATAATAACACAACAACACAATTAACAGCTATGATTCGTATTATTTTCCCCTTCTGTGTAAATATGCTCCCTGGGGAGACAGGGTTAGGATTTCATCAGAAAATTTTCTTCTAAAAGAAAGGAAAAACATAAGAGGAAAAAGGATCTGTTATTCATTGGGGTAAAATGTCAAACAACTTTTATGACCCCTTTTAGCAGGCCTTGAGCAAAAGAAAAGAGCAAGAGGAAAAAAAGATCAGTATCTCCTGTTAGATCAGCTGGCAGGATGGAAAAATTACTCACACTCCCAGGCGTAGAAGACACTGGACAGTGTGAGACAGCAAATCATCATTCATATTGAATAACAGAATCAGAGAATGGTAGGGGTTAGAACGGATCTCTAAAGATCCACCTCT
Organism: Colius striatus; assembly: GCF_028858725.1. Lineage (NCBI taxonomy): Eukaryota > Metazoa > Chordata > Aves > Coliiformes > Coliidae > Colius > Colius striatus. The sequence continues at coordinate 32,721,000 of NC_084761.1, forward strand.
GAAAAATAAGTTTCCTGAAAGGATTATATTTCAGAAGACAGATGTCATCTTGCATAAAGTGTTTCCATGATCACCTATACCACTTATACCTGATTCACTAGTAAAACACAAACTAGGGGACTTCTTAAGGCATTCTTACTATATGAAATGTTAAAAGAGAAAGGAGACAAAGCTAATGCTGAGAATACACACCAAGCAAGTACATTAAATTTTGCTAACAACCAATCTTTTAACAAAATATTTTTCAATAATTCTTAGTGTGGATAAAGTACTTTTTACCAGTATAGCTACTATCTTTCCTGTAAGAAGAAAAAAAAATTCTAAAACTAAGAATTCTAAAATTCCAAAACTCCCAAATAAACAAACAAGACAACCAACCAGCAACCTCTAACACCTATATGAAGTATAAATGCTAACACTACAGGATTTAACTACACCAAAATGGGTACGGAGGCATTATAGGATGAGTGCATGAAAAGAAAAAGCAGTTACCCAAAATCTATCAAAGTTTAAGACACAAACATAGTGCATTTAATTTTAGAAAATATGTCTGAAGCTCTGCCTATATATATAGATAGATATTTAATCATACTGCTCTAGTTATGTACATTCATTCCAGCTTCTCTAATTTTTATACACATGTTGCTACTTGTTGCTTCCCTTCAAAAAGGTGGAACAGCCTCAGGACCATCAGGTCAAATTTGTTTACAATTCATGTCAGTTTTACTTCCGCCATCATATTTATCATTAACATCATTTATAATAATATGGTTAGCTACCTGTATTTTTCCTCTGACAAATGTATTTATGTCATTCTCATTTTCAAAGATTGAAAGAGTTTGCAACAAATTCTGTTCAAGCCATTCCCAGTGTTCGGTGATTTCTTTCCTTGAGCAACCTGTATAGAAAAAAAAAAAACAAACACAAAACCCACAAAAGTCATGAAAGAAATTATTTACCAAGGGCAATATCCTCTCAATCATAAACAAAAGACAGGAATAAAACTCGCCAGCAAGTGGAGATGCAGTATTTCAGAAGATGCTGTGTCCCTATAAATTCCAAAATTATCTCTCATACTCTTTAACCTCGTACTAAATAAGTAGCATTCTTCAAGATTATTCTCTGAGAAACACAAACTGTTTATATCAGTATCATATGCAAAAAATTCCTACATTTAGAATTCTAAGTACAGCAACAACACCAAGCTGCCCAATGTTACATTAAGGAGTTAGCAAACATATTACCTGCATCTGTTAGGAAGTGACAAAAAACCCAGCAGTTGTATATCCTACCATTGGATTCTAATTCTCCACATTAAATACATCTAAAAATTACAAAATAAAGGTAAAATTTCCAGAGTAGAAGTTGAAATGGATCATTTTCCAACAAGTCTATTGCAATGTCTCTTCCTCAAATGAGGAGTGCTGAAAGACCTCTAAGCAAGCTGTATCTTTTCAGGAGATGGTTGTCAGAGGTGGTTTACTTTTAATGAAGAAAGAATAAACTAAGCCTTGACCCTAGCTTGCTTAGGAGATCAAAAGGGGTCAACTGAGGTATTTCTGATACCAAGGAATCGACATACATAGTCTGTAAAGTACCCCAAGAGAGATGAAAAAGCTTTTTATATGAACTAGATGTATATGCACAGTTTTGCTTTATTTTATTTGAGATAGATTGTAATAAATATAACCTTCATTTTGACCCCATCAGCAACATCTCACATAATAACATTGTTGATGCTCTTCAAGATCTGTGTCCACTCTCAAGGAAGAATAAATACACAAAAAAATTGTTACCCCAAAAAAGACATTGAGGGAATTATGTCAAAAGTAGGACTTTTAAGCTTTGTCACAAAACAAACGTTACACATTGACATAGGAACATCTGTGACTGAACTTAGATTAAAAGTACCTCAGTCCAGCACCAATACTACATCATGTTTTTGTTCAAATCACAGATTTGGCTCGTTTTACTCAGATCTAGCAAGTAAGTGTACCTGCCCAACAAAGCCCAACAACGTGAAGCGGGCTCATGTGAAGCAACCATTATAAAGAGGTTAAAGTTCAGCAAGCTGTTGCTAGTAACTTCAGCCTCACTATAGGCACAAATTGTCACAGGTCTGTGCATAAGTGTTTCTACGGTTTGTGGAAGAACCCAATGTGACTGCCCTGAACACACACCAAAAATAATTTTCCTTGTGGTTCAGCAATAAATTACAGGGGAAAATATTATTTCTGTGGTATACAATCAGAGCTATACACAATTCCAATGAAAGCAACAGAACACAACATTCTGTGAAACTTTCAGTAGAATTTCACAGTTCTACTCATACTATGGATAAATAAATCACGTTGCACAAGAGCCTGAATATGTAACCAATATTTCAGAACCACAAGCGATTGCCACTGCTGCTTCTCTTTTAAACTACTGGATGCAATCAGACCTTTCTGGAACTCAGCAGGTGGCCTGAAGACTAATTTATTTCCTCTTGGCTTTTACACTGCTGTAAAAAGTAATGAATAAACACATGAGCTATGTATATAAAGCTACACTGTCATCATTCATCTCTTGAAGAGCAGTGACAAGCAGTGCAGACACACTATCATGATGAACTATTTCTTATAGCTGTTGATTTCTTGTTTGCGGTTCATCAATTATTTTTCATCACTTCTTATGAAATAGCTTTGGTTGATGAGTCTCAATCTCTAACAACCCATCTCTTCATTGCTATTGCTTTTTATCTACACTATTTTACTGTTTTTCTTACCAGTTTCATCTATGGCAGATCACGCAATCAGTTTGCATCAATTTACCATCACTGTCTAGATCAGTCTCTTTGCTTTGTTTACTCAGGATCAAAAATCACTTTTGCTGCAATGCCTAAAAATACAAGTCTATTTAAACTCTGCTACTGGCAAGTCTTTGGCAATCTTAACATACTAGAAGCATTCACCATTTTGCCACCATTGGCCTTTTAGGTAAATTAATCAGCGTAACTCTTGGGGAAGAGAAAAAAGCGTTTAACAGAATGATAATTTCTGTTTGAAATACAGAACCCTCAAGACTGGCAGGAAATAAATGGTAAAATAGCTACAATGCATACAAGCTACTAACCACTTCTCCTCTGAATGGCACCCCTCAGATTATGGTGTGCTCCATGGCTGAAGTGGTGCAACGTTCACCAGCACTGAGCTACTCTCCTCCATCTTCAGGGAGGAAACCAACAGCGTGTTAAACAGAAGCTGGAGATCTAAAAGAGGTCTAGACCAGAAGAGCTGGATGAAAGATACATGGTACTGGAAAGAGGATGAGAAAGGGCAATTACCTGGTACATGGGGTGGAGTAACAACATGAGCAACATGGGAACATCTCTGGGTCTCTGGATTTGGTTTCTAAGGTAAGAGGTGAAGGTATAGAGGGAATGTGACCGAGATCAGAACTGAGAAGAAAATTAACAAACCATATAAGCATGCCTTCAAACACTCAGAAGTATAATCTCAGTATTGCTTCAGCTGGTGACTGAAGAATAGGAATGGCTTGAGACAGCTAATGAGGCTGTCAATGTCTGCTCTTCTCTTCCACGTAGATATTTATCTGAGATGCTTATTAGATGCTTATTATTGAACTGCTGATATTAACAGAATGCACTGCAAGAGAACCCATAACATTTCAGGAAGACTAAAATTGTTCTTGCCAGCAATGGCAGACTTAAGCAGTGGACTGGCAAAACCTCAATTTGTGCACAGAAGGAGAAAACAGCTATGGCTGGTAAACTCGATAATAGCATTCTAACTAAAACTTGTAACTTCGTGCAGCAAAGCACACAGGCTTTTCTGAAAAACTTTTCCATGGTATGTCATCAAATTTTAAGGTTGGTGCTTTAAACAACCTGTAATTCAATTTTTTCACATGTGAAATACAGGATTAGAAACATCTACGGAAATGCAAGTAATTACTGTTATCACAAAAAAACCCTGCAGCAATGGTTCTGAAAGACACACAAAACCAAGTAAGAATGGTTGTTTTATAGGTGGAGAAGAATCTAGAAAAAGGTGTTCATTTCCAAACAGAATTTATATATATATATATATGGTAATTTTTCCCCATAAATTGAGTACTAGCAGATTGGGAAAGAACACTGATACAGGACACAGAAGGGCTGTTACTGGTCACATGGAACGGTCTAGAAATCAAAAATGTTGCAAAATTAACATGCTTAAAACTTTTCCTGAAAAGTTGCCAACAACATAGTTCAGGATAGTTCAATAGACAGAACTCTAACCTATCACATCTTCAGGACAACATTGCACTGGAGAAAGTCTGAGATCTGACAGCCAGCATTTTCATACAGTCTAGAGCAGTATAGCTAATAACAAAAAAAAAATCCCATCCAAAATAAATTATACACAAATTTGGGTTCTAAACATAACTTAAATAGTTATTTAGAGCAAACAAAACCCCTTGGATTATTTTTAACCCTTGGATTAGCCTTTTACAGATGAAGACCAAATGCCACACAACATGAATGAACCAGGAAACAATCCATTTCTTCCAGTCACTCTGTATGGCTACTTACTGAAGATGGAGACTATTGCTTTATGGAAAGCAGAGAAGAACATGAAGAATTTCTGTTAAAAATAGGACATTACAAGTCCCAAATGACCAGCGGCCTACCCCTGGAGAACAAGAAGGGACAGCTGTAAAATGCAGGACAAACCAGAGTTGCATACTTAAATGCAGCCAAATCCCTTAGTAACTAGTATAATACTAAAAACCCTTGATGAGTTCAGAAGGAATTGCTTTAGTTGCAAATTCATAAAATAACCACAGCATAGAGCCTTGGGCTGTTAACATCAGTCTGCTCAGCTTAAAGGTTGCATAAATAATTTGCTCTCTGTAAAATTTTATCTCCCTATAAGAGCCACACTATTTCCCTCAGGTGATGAGACTGCTAGTGCAGTCTTATAATTTAATCAAAATAACTACATCAATCAACCAGATAAACATTAGGAGACTAAAAATTCGAGAAACATTCCATACAATGGAAGCACAGACAAATACATTAACTACTTCAGCAACTTCATTTAGGGCTAAGATTTGTAATTGAAGAGCATGGTTATTAACATTAGATCAATGTAAACAGAGTACCATATTTCTCCATAAAATCTTCAGTATCTGCCACATAAGGGAAAAACCCAGACAGTTCAGCAGCATAAATTTCTATGCATATGGTACATTTGTATATTCTGGGGCCCTACCTCATCTGCCTTCAATTTTTTGCCCCTGGTTATTTGAGGACACATACTGTAGCTATGAAATTACAGTAATTATCTATAGGTGTCTTGCAAAAAAAAGAGGCAAATGCACTTAAGGAAAAGTCACACGGCCTATTTTCAGAGTCTTAACAATTGATTTCTAAATATGTGCACAGTATAAGCATCTTGGAAGAAACACTGTTTTATTGAGAGCTTAGTGATATGTTATTTTATTTGGAAGAGAGTCTCCAAACAGCACAAAAATTTGTGCCCTTGCTTGCTCCCTTTCAAGCTTATGGGACAGAGAAGCTTACAAACATTCTTCTCACGACCGAGTTCTGTCAAAAGCTGACATGCAAGGTCCTGTTCTGGTTTAGCAAGGAGCAGCTTTTGGCTTAGTAACAGGGGGAGCAGGTTGCAGTGAAGACCCGGTAAAGAGTTTGCGGACTCTCCCCCGGTTCCTGGGTTCACACCCACCTCCGGCCCGGCTGGGCCAATCTGGCGCCTCTGCAATCACTATTTAGGGGATGGGAATTCGGAATGCAAGGGAGGAGGTGTAAGAGTGATACAAGATGGAGGCGACCACGCTGACCCTTCAGCCAGAGAAGGAGGAAGGAAGGAGAAGCAATAGACCAGAGACTCCTCTGCAAGCCGTGGCGAGAATGCAAGCTGTGCCCCTGCAACCTATGGAGGTCCGTGGCAGGACCGAGAGTTACCAGCAGCTCCATGTGAGTGAGCCCGGACGGGCGAGGGACTGTGTGGGGACACGGCCATGGCCCAGGCCGTGCTGGAGAGCCTGCACGTCGCAGAGCAGCCCCACACAAGAGGCAGAGAGGAGCTGCAGCCTTTGGGATAAATGCGTGTCGGAGCAGCCTGTGCAGGGCTGCCGTGTGTGTGAGGTACCCCACGGACTTGCAGGGAGGACTGGTGTGGAGCTCACCCGTCCTGAGGAGGGACAAACGGCAGAAGCCATCGGGAACAGACTGACTGAAACCCCCACTGCCTGCCCCCCTGAACCGTTCGGGGGGGGCAAGGTAAAACCACCGGGATCAGGGCTCTGAGCCCGGGAAGAGGGGAGGTGTGGCAAGAAGGTGTTCTTAAAAAGGCTGGTTGGACTCTTCATTGATGTATTACTCTGTGTTGTTTCATTTTGGTTATGGTTTGGGTTTTTGGGGGTATGTTTTAGTTGATGTTGCATTAAATTGGTTTTTTTTTCTGTTTTCTTCCCCAAGCCGAGTAGCCTGGTCTGTTTTGTCCTGAACCTTAAGCGGCAATTAAGCTCTCCCTGCCCTTGAGCAATTCTCAGCCACTTCGGTACTTTGTTCCCTGATGGGCCTAAACCACGACAGGTCCCATTACATAAAGTCACAGCAGAGCAGCCAATGGTACAAAGCAAGCAGTTCAATGAGGATTTGGAAATGATTTTCATAATATTGACAATTTCCTTATTACGTGGTGTCATGGTTTGACATGACAGCCTTTTCTGGTATGGGGGAAGGGGCTGCAAAGATGGCTCCTGCAAGAAGTTGCTCACAACTCTCCCCAGCTCAGAAAAGGCTCACTTCTGGGGCTGAGCCAATTAGACGCCTCCACGATCACTTTTTAAGAAGAAGCTGGAAGGGGAGGTGTCTTCCTCCATCTTCTTTCCTTCTTCTGCCCCTTCTTCTCTTCTTCTGGCTGGTGGTGGTGCAAGGAGTAGGAACGGTGAGAGAAACAACCATGCGGACTCCAAGGTCAGTGATGAAAGGGAGGAGGTGTACTGTAGCAGAGACTCCTCTGCATTCTATAGAGAGAACTGGTGAAGCTGAGATTTATTTTCATTTCTTTAAAGACCCCACATCAGCGGGAGAGACTCATTTTGATAATGAGCCCGCATCAGGAGCAAAGACTCATTTTGCTAAAGCTGACCCCGGACCAGGGGCAGCGATTCACTTCATTAAAGGCCCTGAGCCAGGGACAGTGATTTTGGCCGGAGGAGGCCTTGTCCCGAAGGAGAGGCCCTTTATCACTATGGCCGGAGCAGGCCCTGTCCCGAGGAAGGGACCCAATATCCACAGCTGCAACTGTGGGGAGGAACCCACGACAAAGCAGCTCATTAAACTTATGCCTAGAAGAGGCCTTGTCCCGAGAGAGGGACCTTGCAACTGCAGAAACTGCAACCGCGGTGAAGAATCCACGTCAGAGATATTCACCAAGGACTGTGTCCCGTGTGAGGGAACCTGTATCGGCAGAAGCCACAGCTGTTGGGAACAACCCACACCAGAGAAGTTTGTTAAGGACTGTGTTCCGGGGGAGGAACCCCGTGTTGGAGCAGGGGAAGAATGCCAGGAGTCATCCTCATCTGAGAAGACAGAAGCGGCAAAGCCCATCTGTGAGAGACTGACCACATCCCCCATTCCCTGCCCCCCTAAGCTGTTGCGGGGGGAGGAGGTAGAGATATCGGGAGCAGTGAGCTGGGCCCGGGAAGAAAGGAGGGATGGGGGAGGGAGATCTTAAAGTGCTGGTTGTAATTTTCTCATCATCCTACTCCCTTTTTGCTTTTATTCTGTTCTGTTTCTTGTAGAATAAACTTTCCTACTTTCCTCTCTAAGTCGAGTACTAGAGTCTGTTTTGCCCAGAACCATAATTGGCAGCGAGCCCTCCCTGCCCTTGTCTCAATCCACAACAATCTTGCTTATCTTTTTACTCCCATTTCGCTGGGTCCTCCCCCATCTTAACGAGGGTAGGGGTGAATGGGGGCATCGAGCGAGAAACTGTCGTGGTGCTGTTGTGCTAGCTGGGCCAAACCACGACACGTGGTTTTAGTATTAGCTGTCACTAAAGGCAAATTATGCTATGTGAATTTTAAAATCACAGAATTGCAGACTGGTAGGAGTGGGAAGGGATCTTTAGAGATCATCTAGTCCGACCCCACTGCTAAAGCAGCTTCACCTAGATCAGGTCAGGTAGGAATATGTCCAGGCAGATTTTGAAAACCTCCAGAGAAGGAGATTCCACACCCTCCCTGGGCAGCCTGTGCCAGGGCTCCCTCACCCTCATAGTAAGGAAGTTGTTCCTTAAATGGAACTTTTTGTGTCCCAGCTTTCGTCCCATTATTCCTAGTCCTATCACTGAACATGACAGAAAAAGGTGTTTCCCCATCATCTTGACATACACCTTTCAAATACTTGCAAGTATTCATGAGGTCCTCCCTCAGTCTCCTCTTACCCAGGCTGAACAGCCCCAGATCCCGCAGCCTTTCCCCATAAGAAAGATGTTTCAGTCCCCTGATCATCTTGGTAGCCCTGCTCTGGACTCTCCTCAGATATTCCCTGTCCCGCTTGAACTGGGGAGTCCAGAACTGGACACAGGACTACAGACGAGGCCTCACTAGAGTAGAGTAGAGTAGAGTAGAACCTCCCTTGACTGCTGCCCACATTCTTTTTGGTGTATCCCAGGATGCCATTGGCCTTCTTGGCCACAAGGACACATTGCTGGCTCATGGTTAGTTTATTGTCAACCAGGACTCCCAGGTCTCACTCTGCAGAGCTGCTCTTCAGTAGGTCAACCACCAGCCTGTACTGGTGCATGGAGTTGCTCTTCCCAGGTGCAGGACTCTGCACTTGCCCTTGTTGAACCTCATGAGGTTCCTCTCTGTCCAACTCTCAAGCCACTCAAGATCCTGCTGAATGGCAGCACAGCCTTCTGGGGAATCAGCCAGTCCTCTGCTGAGGGTACACTCTTTCCCCTCATCCAGGTTGTTGATGAAGATATTGAACAAGACTGGTCCCAGAACAGATTCCCGTGGAACTCCACTGGCCACAGGCCTCCAACTCGATTCTGTGCCATTGATCACCAGCCTCTGGGCTCTGTCATTCAGCCAGCTCTTGATCCACCTCACTGTCCACTCATCCAAGCCACACTGCCTGAGCTTTCTGATGAGGATGTTGTGGGAGACAGTGTTGAAAGCCTTGCTGAAGTCAAGGTAGATGATATCCGCTGCTCTGCCCTCATTTAGCCAGACAGTTATGCCCTTGTAGAAGGCTATCAGGTTGGTCAAACAGGATTTCCCCTTGGTGAATCCATGTCGAGTCCAGGAGGGTTAGACTAGATGATCTTTTGATGTCCCTTCCAACCCTTAAGAATCTGTGCTTCTCTGATAATCATATCTTCCTTCATGTGTTTAGGGATGGCATCCAGGATGAGCTGTTCCATCATCTTTCTAGGGATGGAGGTTAGGTTGACTGGCCTGTACTTTCTTAGGCTTTTCTTCTTGCCTTTTTTGAAGTCTGGAATGACACTGGCCTTTCTCCAGTCCTCAGGCACCTCACCTGTGCTCCATGATCATTCAAAAATGATGGAGAGCAGCTTAGCAATAACATCAGCCATTTCCCTCACCCCTCATGTATGCATCCCATCAGGTCTCATAGATTTATGGATTTACAAGTGTCCAGTTTGCCTAATGGGTCTCTAACCCCATCCTTGACAACCGAGAGAAAATCTTCTGTTCTCCAGACTATCCTACTCTCCTCCAGGGACTGGGCTTCTCAAGGGCCGACCTTGGCAGTGAAGACTGAGAGGCATTCAGTAGCTCTGCCTTCTCTGCCACCAGGGCACCCTCCTTGTTCATCAGCACGTTCACATTCTCCCTAATCTTCCTTTTGCTGCTGATGTATTTGAAAAAGCCCTTCTTGTTTTCCTTCACTTCCTTTGGCAGGTTTAATTCCAAAAGAGCGTTAGCCTTCCTGGTTTGAACCCTGGTTTGCATACTTTGATGATGTTCCAATACTCCTCCCAGGAACCAGCCCCTTTTTCTACCTTATACAGATTTCTTTCTTCTCCTTGAATGGATCATCCAATAGCTCTTTTTTTTCATCCATGTAGGCCTCCTGCCTCCTTTTCCTGATTTTCTGCTTTTGAGGACACACTGATCTTGGGCTTGGAGAAAGTGGCACTTGAAGATCGATCAGCTCTCTTGGGCACTCCTACCACCCAGAATCCTATTCTTCCTATCAGGTCTTTGAAGAGGCCAAAGTCATCTCACCTGAAGTCCAGTGTCACAACCCTGCTTGGTGTCCTGCTTATTTCACAAGAGGATCTTGAACTCTTACCTTCTCATGGTCACTGCAGCCAAGGTTGCCTCCAACCTTCACATCCCCAACTAGACCTTATTTGTCAGCACAAGGACCAGCAGCACACCTCTCCCTGTTGGTTCCTCAACCACTCGTGACAGGAAGTTGTCATCAGCATTCTGTAGGAACTTCCTGGATCTGTGTGCACTTGGCTGAGTGGCTTTGCCAGCAATTATCAGGGTGGTTGAATATCAGGGTCCCCATGAGGATCAGGAATTGTGGCTGTGAGGCAGCTCTCAGCTGTTTGTAGAAGGCCTCATCCACTTCCTCTTCCTGACCAGGTGGTCTGTAGCAAACTCCCACACCTGTATCACCCACACTACCTTGCCCCTTAATTCTCATCCACAAGCACTCAACATTTCCCTCATTCCTGCCCAGGCAGAGTTCAGTGTACTCTAATTGCTCTCTCACATAGGGAGCAACTCCACCCCCTCTGTCTCCTCCTGTCTTTCCTAAATAGCGCACAGCCATTCAGGACTGTGCTCTGGTCATGTCTGTGTAATTGCAATGAGGTCATGGCCCTGCATCCACATCCACATCTACAGTTCCTCCTGCTTCAGTGGAGGCTGGTGCCTGTTTTTGGAACCATCTGTCAATCTCTAATTCTGCTCCTCCAATAGTTTTGAGCCTACTAATAGTTTCTTGCAGCTCCTTTACCTGATGCTGCAGCTTCTGTACTTGATGACACCTATCACACATACTTTGCAGGAGATGTATCTAGACAGCCCGTGCAGCACGTCTGCAGCAAAGCATCCTTGCTACCCAGCTCTGTCTGGCTGGATGCATCAATTTCTGCAGGGCATTCTTTCTCTGAGCCCTGGCTTTAGCTTGCAGGCAAGCGTTCACCATCTTGCCAGCTTGAGATCGAGCACTCGCCAGGGTTGTGGCTCTCTGTGTGTGTAACAGGTTGTTCCCTGCTCGCACAGCCTGTGCCAACTGCCGCGCTGCACCCTGTTCACTGTGCTCCAAAAATCTTCAGTAAGTTAGTACTAACAGCTGTAGAGGGAAAAAGTGGCTAAATTGATGCCTTCTTTCAGGTCTGATACCATCAAAGGTAGCAAGAAATACTTGTGCTAAAACAAGCTATTAAAAAACATCCTATTGGATTCAGAAAATGACACAGCTTTGATATCATCTTTGTCAGATGCACAAATTATATGCTGATAAGAACAGTGCCTGCTCTGAACTGCTAAAATTATTGGATACATGGTGAACCTTCACCCCTTAGTCCTCCCCTTCCTCAGAGGGAGGATTTGTCTGGAGGAAAAGTCATCCAAATAATTTAAATGGCAAACTTCATTGGGAGAATGGGCTCAGATGAGAGGCCACTGTTAGACCAGAACATGGGGGTGCTGGAAGTTACCAGTCTATTAAAGAGATGACAGGCATGTATGCACTTCTTATTTGTCCTCTTTCTCAACTCTGTTTCCAATTAATAGAATGCTGGTTGCTGCCTAAAACAATGTTTGAAAGTTTAGAGCTAGAGAAGTTGCATTCAAAAGTTTCCATGTGCTGAGATTGAAAAGAATGCTCTCAAACTGCGGATCTGCCATTTCAAGCTTGGCCAGTCAAAACTAGTTAACCCCAACCTTCCACACTCAGCTTCAGACCCTATTTTCAGTACCAGCAAACAGAATCAGAGACTAAGTATTCCTTAATGCTAATTTCAATAGATTTCAGTATTTCAGTATTTACAGGACCTGATGCATGCAAAAATCTTATTTAATGTACCAAAATATCACCTTTGTTTATTTCAGCAACTACTATAATGACAGAAAAAAAAGATTTACAGCTGTATCCATCCAAGTTTGAGCCTTAAAGACTAAAACTCTTAAGAGCTGTTGCATCCATCCACTTCTGTATTTAACTCTAACCCAGCTACCATCTTGCTGAATTTCTAAGTATGTCATATTTAGAAGGACAACACAGTGTCTGAAACAAATATTCAGGAGGTGGGCATCTCTGGGATCTAGATGGTATTTATCCTGAAGAAGTCTGAGCTCACTATCCAGGAAATGCCATACCTATAATCAGTACTCAAGTGACAGATGGGATTGCATTAGCTCCCCAGTTTTCATTTCCTGGGAAGCCAAGTGCCCTGTCCAGGTAATTTGGGGGCTATAACCCATGTACTCCTCCTACCATACTCTTTAGAGATATTCCATCACCCAGGAATGTTGGACTTTAGAAGTGCTGTAGGAGTGAGCTATGGGCATGGAGAAGAATATGCAAGGAAGAGAGATGGACACTAGACTGCTTGTCTGAGAAGATCTGTGGGAGATGAAGGGTGGGAAATAATGGGGCTTCTGTTCCTGCTGCATGGCTATTTCTGGTTATACTTGCTTGTTTTCCATCACACACACAGATACACACACAGACACATAGAGGCTAGCATTCAAGTTCTAAATATTAGAAGCTCTGAATCGTCTTCATTTAATCACTAGAGCAGGTTTTCATCCCGACCCATTTATTTGTCCTGAAATGACTGTGCTCAGCAGGCAGGATGCTATTAGTTATGTGGTACAGTATCCAGAAAGAATAAAAATCCACATGTTAATATGTTTGTCCTTACCACAGGCAATAGTCCAATAGACCAAGGAGTCTGGTGCTTGGTAGAGGATTCGATACGGTGCCACTCTGGCACTGGAGTCCAACACGACATCGAGGGTACCCACAAGGAGACCTACGGAATAGGAAATTCTGATGAAAATACAGTGATGGACCATCTGAGATCCCACAGGTGGGGGCTCCACAGTCCCTACCCCTTTCCATTTCACCCTCCACAGCAAAATGCATCTAGACCTATGTATTAAAACCCACACTTGCTGCCTCAAATTGTAAAGAGGGAAAGTGACTCAAGAACAAGAAAATTTCTGTTTCAACATTTTAACTCTTAAATATACATAGATTCAAGCATAAAGGCAGACAAACTCAAGCAAAGCATAAGGTAGTTGTTTTATAGAATCATCGAATGGTAGGGATTGGAATGGACCTTTAGAGATCATCTAGTTCAACCCCTCTGCAGAAGCAGGTCTCCCTAGATCAGGTCACACAGGAACGTGTCCAGGTAGGTCTTGAAGATCTCCAAGGAAGGAGACTCCACACTCTCCCTGGCAGCCTATGCAAGGGCTCCCTCACTTGAAGAGTGAAATATTTTTTTCTTATGTTTAAATGGAACTTCTAATGTTCCAGCTTCATCCCATTACCCCTTGTCCTGTTGCTAGATACAACAGCCCTAACCTCCTGACATCCACCATTTAGATACTTATAAATATTAATGAGATCCCCCCTCAGTCTCCTCTTCTCTAGAATAAACAGCCCCAGTTCCCACAGCCTTTCCTCTCAAGGAAGATGCTCCAGTCATCATCTTGGCAGCCCTGCAATGGACTTTCTCCAGCCAGAACCCAGCTCCTTCCTCCACCACACAGTGCACTGTAGCCCCACTCAGACTCAGGGCACACATGAAAAGCACCTGGAGATGTCATGTCTTTTTGTTTTTCATATACTTTTGGAGCCCTGGATGGTGAAAAGAAACCAAAACACAACAAAACAGCCCCCACCAGAACACCAACAAAACCCCAAGCAATACACCCTAGCAGAGTTCAAAATCCAACATTAGCTAGGGAAAACTAAGAGTTCTAGCAAAAATAATTATGCCGCTTAATGGTCTGATTCTTCACAGCAGAGAGGATCAAAATGACTAACAGTCAAGCTGGTTTTTAGCTGAAATGATTCTTAGTGACAAAAGACAAAGCCGTACTCTTTTCCCAAGGTAGCTTTGAAAATTCTTTAATACTGAAGAGGCCATCAACAGTTGCATACCAAATGCTACCAATAATTCCTAACTACCTTTCCACAAATTCTAGATCCTATTTCTAATAAGAAATTCAACACAAAACCTTAAGTCCCCAAACCCTTTCCTAAAAAAAAGACTTGTTTATTTATTTAAAGATGTGAAAGCTTTCCCGCTTTTCACCTCCACAAAGAATTTTCATCTCCCTTGCAGAAATGTCAGATTGAAATTCTCACATTGAAGTTTTCAGCAATTTCACACATTGAAAATAGGTAAATGAACTTTATAAACTTTCTCTCTTTTTTTCTGCAAATATTTACTGGGGTAGAAGAGGTTTTAAACAGCTAAAATAAACTGCATGCACAACAACAACAAAAATATCTAAAACACTTCTGTTACAATGCTCTCATTTTACTGTCAGTTTTGTTAGTTCCTCATTCTGCAAGGTCATAACTGCTACAGAAGACTGCTTCCCCCACTGTTCTTCTTTCAGATTTGCTCTGTGCATCACAAAGACATAAAAGCCCTCCCCATTTTCCATCTTAGCAGATCCTCTAAATCTGAACTGAAACTGGTATTTGGAAATACCCCACATATCAGTGATTTTGTATTTCCCCATTCTATGGTTTTTATTTGTGTTTTGTTTTACACAAATCTTCACAGGCTGGACTAAACATAATCTTTTCCCACCCAAGGCATTAATATCCACCACTTTTTAATCCAAGAAGTCTTATAACACATGAGAAACAAGTCTGAACATAACACCAGGTCATCAGAAAGTACCATTGAGAGCCATCTGATGATTACAGGATATTAACTCAAAATATTAATATAAAATATCCCACTGTTCATTAGTCTATTTAGTTGTATCTATTGACATCTAAAGCCTTCACCTCCAATGCATTTTGACTATTCATGCACACTGACAAGCAGCCTCTAACCAATCCTCCACCAGCCCTCCTGGATACACCTTGAATCCTTTTGAACTCAGAAGACTGAAGTAAGTTATAATGCTCCTTATAAATCTATTTTTCTGTTAAATATATTCTCATTCTAGCTTTACAAAACCAAGACGGCCCTGGTCCAGATAACACATGCTTCACCATTGGCAAAAAAACCTCAAATGCTTAAAGCTGCTAGTAAGCTGAATAATATTGGTTAACTGCAGTACAAGCCAGACGCTACACTGTGTTAATTATTTGGGTTTGCTGCAAATGTGTAGCAGGGCTTATACCAAAGATTCTTCATGCTTTGCAGTTTCACATGTCTACTGATAATATTAAACATGCAATAGGCATAATGTAATATCTAAATAAAGTTGTATGCTGGCCAAATATAATCTTTCCTGAGATAACAGATTCTCTGTTAAGTCCCTGTAATCTTCAAAAATATGCCCATTTCTTTCCTGCTGCTGTATTTCCAAATCTGTGGTGTCTGGGTGATTCTGCCAACCAATTCTGCCACCAGCTCTAGGAGGGCACTACAGCTGTAAAAACTCAGACACAAAGGTAAAGTTAGGGAGACAGAATAAACCTACTGACTTGCGTAGCAACTCCTAGCTAAGAGAAGCTTCCCATCCTACCTTCTTCTCCCTGAGAACTGGGAGATAGTAGAAAAATATCCCCCTGTCCCACCAGACAAAATTGATCTAAGATAGAGCAGTATATTTAAGAAATGGGAAAAGTGCTATAAAAAAATCCTCCAAAACCAAAACAGACTAGTCATCACTAAAACAACAGACACGAGGCAGGTAAGGGAAAAAAAAAGAAACAATGTTTTGCACTGGTGCAGTAAGTAGGCGTTGCCCAGTACCTTTTCAGCAATGGAAATAGGTGGCAGAAACATCCACGAAGTGAAGGAAGAAAATCCACGTAACTTCAAAAGACCTCATGGAAATTCAAAGTCTAACTCACCAAGATAATTGCAACAGAAAGCTTGAGAGTAAAAGTTTACTAACATCATGGAATAGCTGTTTTCATAGATGATACGTGGGATATTTAAAAAATATTTTTGGGGTTTGTGTACACATTAAAGCCAATCTCTCACACTCATGCAACGATCCGGCCACTGTCCTTCAGGAACTGTCCCATTTTGAATCGCAGGTCAGTATTGTTTTAGATTTGGGTGTTGGTTTGTTTGCTTTTTTGTAATGCAGACGTGATGCAACCAGAATGAAATCACAACAGTTCAAACTGATAATCTCTCTGAGGACTTTCTATTTGAAATTATCATTATAAAGTAAAAAAAACAAAACCAAACACAAAAAACTTGTTCATTAATCGTTGACATAGCAAGTAGCTTTCTATAGAAACAGAATATCCAGCAAAGAATCACATTCCTTAGATTGGACTGGTCATTAGGCAAGAGCCAGTCAATTACCCAGGCCTCAAATCATGGGACTACACCACTTGCAAATTTTTCCCCATTATTTCATCAGGCTTCTGACTACATAGTTAAATAAGGAAAAAGAATTCCCCATGTAAGAATACTAAATCTGCAAGTCCTTGTCCAAGTGAGCAGTTTTTCATGAGCAGAGGTTTAAAGCATGTGTTAAAGTTTGTGGGATAAGCATCTGGCTAACTGGTGACAGTCCCAATCCTCAAAGCATTCAAGCACAAGTAACCTTATATCGAGGAACAGTCCCATCAGACATACATACCAAGCTTCTAGAGCAGTCATACCTACACAGGGGAGGCAGGAGAGGAAAAAAGGGGGTGGGGGGGGAATCATGCCTTCAGTTTATGTGATACAATTTTTTGGATAATCATAGAATGGTAGGGTTGGAAGGGATCTTTATAGATCATCTAGTCCAATCCCCCTGCAGAAGCAGGTCCACCTAGATAGGTCACACAGGAACGTGTCCAGATGGGTCTTGAAGACCTCCAGGGAAGAACACTCCACAACCTCCCTGGGCAGCCTGTGCCAGGGCTCCCTCATCCTCACAGTGAAATAGTTTTTTCTTATGTTTAAGTGGAACTTTTTGTGTTCCAGATTCATCCCATTACCCCTTGTCCTGTTGCTAGATACAATAAAAGGATGTCCCAACCTCCTGACACCCACCATTTAGATATTTGTAAATGTTAATAAGATCTCCCCTCAGTCTCCTCCAGACTAAACAGCCCCAGTTCCCGCAGCCTTTCCTCATAAGAAAGATGTTCCAGTTCCCTGATCATCTTGGTGGCTCTGCACTGGACTCTCTCCAGAAGTTCTCTGTCCCTCTGGAGCTGGGGAGCCCAGAACTGGACACAGGACTCCAGATGAGGCCTCACCAGGGAGATAATGTTAGATTCCTCTTTTGTGAATATAAATTCTGAAGCAAAGGTCCAGAAAACTGTTACATATTTTCTTTTTTTTCTGTATCTATGTACTAGCAGAGGAAAAGCACTGAAATGCAAGATCTGAAACCACGGAATACAAAACCACATCTGGTCAACGGGCCTAGGCAATTGCTCTTGCATCATGTTACGGGAAGGACATAAAATACACTAGAGGGTATTACTGGAAAGGGGCTCAGTTACCTTATGCAATTTATGCTGAAGGAAGAAATCATAGTACATTTTACTTGTCTGACTACTGGGCCTTGTATTTAGTCATAAACAGAAGGGAAAGCTTATAGCCATGGCACAAAGCATATGGGCTAGTAGATCTGTATTCACAAATAAAATCATGATGTATTTATTGTACTTGTATCCCTACCTTAACAATTTTCAAGATGGGGGTTTTTTTGCTAGGAGGGATTACAACCACATGAAGCCCAACCCGCTGGGTAACACAGACTCCTTTAAGCCAGAAGATTTCTATCTGACCAAAAGATACTTTGTAGAAAGGTAGATCATCTTGATTTGAATAAGACAATTGGTTTAGCCAGTTAAGACTGTTCCAAACACCACTGCACTGTCTGCTCTTTGGGGAGCAGCATTCCAAATGGTTTACAGTCATGACTGATTACGGATTGCCCACAAACAGTAATGAAATCAAGGCATGACGTGCAGCAGAAGCTACTTGGTACACTGTAGTTACCACCAGTGAGAACACATTACACTTCATATTACATGGATTCAAATACCTCTAATAAGTCACAATGTTTTCAGCTCTTTGGATATCTCTGCCACAGATCTTTGCTGCAAGAATATTTCTCCTTCTTTCTTTTCAAATATAAGTAGTGATGTTTTAAAAAAAAATCTTTCATAAGAATTTGCAAGTTTGTTTGCAAAACACCATTTACTGCTGTTCTTAAAGGAAATGCATGTTTATGAGCCTTACACACAAACAATCTTGTATTACAAAAGCATTTTCCTACTGAGAAAGAGTAACTTTCTTTCACAAAAAGCCACATTTTTATTTAAATAAAATACACTCAAAGATCAAGTAGCCTTACCACCTTTCTAGAGCCACTCCCCACCCCCTCCCAGTAATCTTACAATTCATCAGTGTTTTACCTGTTAAAACTCACGGGGTTCTCCAGAGAAATTGAATTACATTCTCAAGAACAAAGATCTGGATTATGTATTACCTCTAAGCGCACCTTATTAAAACATCAAAGCCAATTTATTTACTGGTTTATGAATGACAAGAAATAATGACACCAAACCTTAATTACCAGCAGCCATGTCTTTTTTTTTGCACAGCAAACACTATAAAAAGCTCAGGACAATATCAAGAGCGACACTTCCATTCAGTTTTAGCCAAGTCCTCAGATTTGAGATGCTTTCAGTACACATCAGTGACCTGGGAAACATCCATTCCTCAGTGTTACAGGCTACCTGCATCAAAGTTTGCCTAGAGCTGAAAGGAGATTACTCCACTGTTGGTGCCACTGTTCTGCCAGGGACATCTTTCCCTCCCGCTTACCAGAGGAGAATCATGTGTTATTCAGCTGGCTCCTGACAGCCAAACCCTGCTGTGACACATCCTTCTTCCAGATCTACCTTATTATAATCTACAGGCTGACAGTCTCTCAACACACCTTCTGTGTTAAAAAATCCTAAACAAACAGCACGTATCTTTTTAGCATGTAGAGCAAACACAGAGGTATACACTTCAAAAGAACAAAGATTTAGTAAAGGTCAGACTGTGAACCTTGGAGTCATGCTCATGAGCTCTCACTCAGTTTCCTGGATGCCAGCAGCTTATTTTTGTATGAGCTCAACAACGCAACTAGGAAAACTTACAATGTCACATGTGCCATTAGTAAGAATTTTTCAAAACAAACACTGTGACATTCCAGCACTCAATGAAATACACACTGTTTAAACTGTTGCCAATATTCCAAGTGTGTTGATGCCCACTTCTCCTTCCACTCATGTAAGATAGACACATGAGTTCCAATCATAAACCTGAAACATGCAAGAGATCTATTTGGACTGTAGATGTCAGTTGATCCCTTAGAAAGCCTCAATCAATAAGGTTGCCTTAGGTTGTATTTGCATCCTGGGCATTCAGTTTTTTATTGATGTCAAGGGCAATGAGTAATCTTGTCCCAAAGATAAATTCCTGGACTACAAAAGCAATAATTTATAACAACACATCGGTAAGAGGTACAGTACAAACTATTGTTTTTCCTAGTAACTATAATGAATCACTACTCTTCCACTCTTTCTCAAGGCAGTTCATGTGTGTATGTGATTAGCTCTCTCATTTGTTATTACAGGATGAGGTCATCTAACTACTTGTCTGTCAAAACTCAACAGAGAGCAACAATCTGAATTCCATGGATAATATTATGGATAAATCCCTTTCAAGGAGAGAGTCAAATCTATTTGATTCATTTCATTGGAGAGTCTAAAGGAATAGTAAATATTATACACCACTCAAAACCAATTACAATGCTAAAACTTCCATTCCTGGTAACAGAATCCTCAAAAATGAAAATAATCTCTTTGTTGCAAACACTAAACTTGGAATTTTATGAAGGGTTATACAGTTTTTGTTTATAGATTCATTCATATAAACAAAAGTAAAATAACCTCTAAATATTTATATTTATCTTTCCATGTGGGTTATACAGCATTGGCTTATATGGACATGAAATGTGGTATCAAAAGAAACAAATTCTTCCTCTGAAATTAAGGCCTAAAATCTGTAAAGTCTTCCCCAATGCCTGCCTTTGTTGCTTTCTCTACCAACGCAGTTTCACAGAGCACTGATTTACCCAGCCACCCCTTCCGTTGCACGTAGAGTTTTCAAACATCTTCAGTGAATCTTTGAGGAAGCACTGTCACTTTACCAACATTTAGCAAGACAAGCAGCAAAAACAGTACTTGCTTTTTCTTGTCTTCAAGTTGACGAACAGAAATGAGAAAAGACTGAAAATCTAACCACCAGTCTTTAAAAAAACCTCAGAAAGGGTCAATCTCTCTTGACTACCACAATATGAAGTAGTAACAATGGATAAAGCTTTTATCCATCCTTCAAGTTTAACAAATGTGATTGAATTAGATTATCTTCCAAATATGTTAATTTAAAAGCAATCAGCAATTGAATGCCTATCACAGTACTTGTCAAGCTTCATAAACTATTCAAGACAATTCCTGTAAAAATTTGTATCTTAAATTGAAATCTGACTGGGTTTAGATTTCCAGCTTTTAGAACTTTTTTTAACTTCATCTACTAAGCTGAAGGGCCTTAGCAACCACAAAGAATCATAGCATTAGTTAGGTTGGAAAAGACCTTTAACATCAAGTCCAATCAGCACTGCCATGTCCTCCACTAAACTCTGTCCTTAAGTGCCACATCTACTGAGCAACATTCCAAATATTTTATGGTTTTAAGACTTTGCTATTTTCAACAGAGAGGAAACTAGAATGTGCACTACAACCTGTATGTATCACTACGTATAGATACATACGCAACAACAGAATTGCCTTTCTACTGGAGCTCAGCCTGCAGATGCTAAAATGTCCAGGCACAGAAGCTCACACAGTAATACTTCCAAACAACAAGTTCCCTGAACCAAACCTACTAGACTTGACCTGAAACAAAAACCTCATGGAAGTAGGAAAAGGCTGAGTAGACAGTTGAGCACTGTCAGGACAGCCAGTTACAGGTATGTGAAGGCTCACAACACAGAAAGAAATTGGTATTTGGACAAAAATCCAAACAATCTCACACACTTGAAGCAAATAAAATTTATACTACATGTCAATCACTATATTGACTATATGAATTGATGGATAAACAGTAAAAAGATATAGATGGAGTTAACAAATGCTTCTGAGATATGATATACACATTTACTCCTAAGTTTGTAAAGATGCCCCACACCCTTAGGAGAAGCATGGTCAAGTGCCACTGAACAACACAGCAGAAAAGTCATTGAATTTCACTCAAAGTAAATTCTTTTTAAGTATCCCAGCCTCTCAGAGTAGCATAAGCAATTTAAGCAGACTTCATCCAAGAACAAAATTTAAATTAACTACACCTGCACCAACATAAGATTCAGATAAACTATATCAAATTAAAGAACAAATCAAGTAAGTGTAAGCAACTGAAAACAAAAAAAATCAACAAACTGACAAATCCCAAAAAACAAGCACCACCCACCACTAAACTAGGAAAAACAATTTGGAACTGAATCTAGCCAACAAAATCAATGGTATAAATTGAGAACTGAAGAGTGCACAGTAAATTCAGCTTGAACTAAATAAAAGTTAAATCTGGAGAGAAGCAGTAGTTCAGAAAAAACGCTAACTGTTCTGACTGAATACCTGCAGATGGCTCAGTTTTCAACAAGCTATCAGAGGAAGCACTTTACCACTGAAAAGAAAGATGCTGAACAGAAAATCCCAAGAACTTTGGCTAACAAAATACTGGAAAATGCAGACGGGAAGCACAGGACAGGACTGTGAAGAAGTAACAAAACCACATCAAGAACTTACTAGTTGAATCTGACTACTGCTGTAGTAGGAATTCACACATCCTTATCTAGAAACTTAAGGAAGAGATAAAAAAAAATGAACAATCAGAAATCAGGCCTGGAAAACACTTCCAATCTTTCTTTTGGAAATAAAACAAATTGAAAGGTTTTGAACAAGTCTTCCAGAATCTAAGGCTCCCTAGCACCAGATTTAAAGGCAAAATCCAAATGTAGATTACTGAATATCAACATTGATCAGATATCAGAAGTATGATTAGCAATCAAAGAGTTAAAGAATTTACACTCAAGAGTCAAAGATTAGAAAACAGCAAGGAAACTCTTTGATGAAGCAGCACTACAGTAGAGAAACCAGAGCCACATCAAGTAGTATCTCAGGCACTGTATCTGTGCAAACAGCCCACTCCAGGCATGTGACAACTGGAGATCAAGAGAAGCATTAGGCAGGAAATGAGACATCTTCCGATTAAGCACCTGTGAAAGCATCTGGAAATTCAACAGAAAGAATGGTGAGGCAATCTGGAAAAACAAACAGTAGATATCCTAGATATCTGCATATCCTCTTGAAGTGGAAATCTAGTAGTGTGAAGAAGGAACACCCACAGCAGATCCTAACAAGCTCAGCTTCAGTCAGTGATGACAGAAAGTGTCAAGTTGGTTAAAATATGTACCATCATCAGGCAGATGATAAAGTGGCCAAAAGCTTTTCTAGATCTTAGGTATAAAGAGATTTTCAAGCAACCTCTTCCTCAACCCTCTAAACTGAGAGGTCAACAGCAAGACAGGAATTTACCTTCAAATATGAGCTACTAATTGTGTTGCCCAACAAGGCTGCAGAACTGTGTTCTGAGTTACAATGTTGTCACAATATTAAAAATTATATTAGATTTGACAGCGAAGGCATGAAGCAGCCAGCCAAGCTCAGAACTTTTCCTTTCTGCATTTCCACTGTGGAGCTTACATGATAACCCCTTCTGTGGAAACATCTAGGGGGAAAGACAGCACTTTGCTTTCTTTGATTTCTGGTGATAAAAAAAATTGACAAATATCCATCTGCTCTCTTCTGCTTAAGTATTTGAATAATCTTTGGCAACATCTCATGGACTTGCGAACTTGTATTGAGTCTCTCACATATTAACTGCTCCTGCTGTAAGCATAAATACCTTATCTGCAAAATAATTAACTCCTAAAAACAGTTCTTGCAAACTAAGAACAATTTATTTGCTTTGGCATCAAAAGAGATCTTACACCACCATTTTAAACAAAATTATGTAGGATTTAATCTCCACACACAAATGTACATAGGCAAAAGGAGCACAGGAGTCACCAGCTAACTGTAGCACACCCTCAGTCTCTCTGCCTGTTCTGCCCTCAACCATTAGTAGCACTAATTGCTTGCATTATTGTTTCCAAATATAAAAGAGTTTGGCAAGCACTAACCACAGTAGAGAAGAAAGCAGTTAGAAATATTCTTTAACCTATATGTTGAATCAGAATGCAAGATATATTTAATAATACAAAACCATGAGCCTTTTATTATTTATTTATAAACTTTATGACATGTTCAGGATCCTCATACTCATGGAAGTAATACAGTCATACAGGGCACAGTGCCCAAAGGACGGGACAGGTCTGGGCTCACCTCCTCTCCAAATGCCACTGCTTCAGCTGATGCAGGTTGTCATGTGACATGCCAGATCCCTCTGCAGAAAGAAAGATTTCATACAGGCCAAACTACCAGGCTGCCTGGGGCTGGAAGCGGGAATCAAAATAGGTATGAAGGACAGTGGGATAAAAACATCTAGCATCTTTGAAAAAACTAAGAGGAGGAGGAAAAGACTTTTTCACCTCTTGGTGAACAACAGGGAGATGAAACTCTTGAGTGGGGGTCACACAGAAGCAGCACACACACATGAAAAAAATGTCATTATGGAGAAAGCTCATCTACCATCAAATACTTTTAAAGCAGAAAATAACATTTTTTGGCCTTGTCCTGGAAGATTAATGCAGTGATGCAAGACAACATGAGTTTGCAGAATAGCTATGAAAATCCAACTTAAAATCCAATTTACAAGTCTTTCCCATTTTTGTTTTGTTAAACAGGAAAACAATACCCAAACAGCTCTACACAATTAAGGCACCCTTAAAACAGAAAGTTGCATTGATGTGACTAGTATTAACATAGACACAACCGTTTATAAGAGTCCAGGACTTAATTCAGTACCAAAATGGATCCAAGCTGCTTAGTAGAAAAGCTGCATGTCTGAAGTTAACTATTAAGTACATACATTTTGTTAGCAGAGCTGACTTCTAGGGACTCACCATTTAGGCCCTGCCCATTCACCCATGAGAAGATGATGATCATACATCTAACTTGTTACAATTCAACATACAAATAAGTGTAGAAAATGTCTCCAATGTCCACATGGGGATTTAAATAAGGTTTTCCCTGTTCAACTAAGTTACATAAATTGAGACCAAGAAGAGAGAATCAGTGCAGAAAGGACTTATTTTTTCAGCTCTTCTCCCAAAGTGACTGATACTCCTTTTTTCCTGCCAAGTGTTGCTGCTCAGAGAGTGCATCTAGGACAACAGGTAACACAAGTACTGCTCTTCTGTTTCAACATAAGGCCACTGAGAATTACTTTCACTCACCCCCAGGCTATATAAACTGCTTTTTAGATTGACTGTCAAAGGACCTTAAAGATCTGGTCTTCTGAACTATGCTCTGTTGATGGATGCTAGGAAGTGATGGAGGACAAGTAACACAGAGAACCTGGCAGCCACTCCAAGGGTGAGCATCAGCCTTCAACCACATTTTCACAGTCACAGAATCGAGTCACAGTGCAGTCTGAAGAAATCCGTCCCCAGTCTTCCCTCCTCGTTCCCATTCACTCATGGGAAAGCACTCTCTACATTCAGCCACGCAAACATAACCACATTACAGTGAAGCCCCAAATAAAGTTCTTTGAAGTTTGACATGTTCGCAGATGGAGAGAAGGGCATGACACTTAACCCTCATCAGTTTGCTGACTGATGTGCTGCACAGCAAACCTAGATTGTAGGACAATGTCAGAGAATCAATGCTTCTCCTTGTCCAACCACCGCTTAAATTACATAGTGAAGCCATCTCATGTCATCAAGCCTACAGTCCAATCAATTTGAAAGTCAATTGTTATTCTGCAATTTAAGATAAATGACTTCAAGAGTCAATAATGAGGGAGTACAAGTCAGTAGAAGTTAGATCACAAAAAGTGACAGCTGTATTTACATCCTCCTTTGCATATATAAATTCAGACCACTCCCACCACAATGAAAAATCACGCATACAATATTTCTAGTCAGCTTCAAGGACACATAATCTGGTTTCCTGGAGAGCAAGCAGCCCAAATGTTACATCATATTCATGGGCAGGTAACTTTTAAAATTATATCTGAGCAAATTTCTGCATTCTATCATTACAGAAAGGGCAATTAGGGGGAAAAAACCTCCAAACCACACCAAAAAAACAACACAAAAACCATAGAAGTTTCTTTTTATCTGTTTCTTTACTTTCAACCACATATTCTCCACTTCTATCCTGATTCTATTGCATCATTATCATCTGAAGAACTCCTACAGGCTCATCCTAAATGCTGTCATTATTGTAAATCATATACCCTGTTGACCATTTCAGCAGATTTCTTTATTCTGAACCCTCAGCATCAGCTAGGTCTTCCAAGACCTTGCTTTTAACTAGTCTTACCTATGAAGAACAATCCATTGGTTTCCTTGGCCTGTCTTGCTCCTCAGTAGACAGACCACAGCTGTTAGAACCCCCAGTGTAAAACTCCAGTATTGCCAGAGAAAACAAATAATCCTTAATTCCACTGATCACTGTGCCTACCAAATGGGGAGTGGCCTGGACACTCTACCTCCCCCTCTTTCTTCTGCCACCTTTTGTTGACTACCGCTTCAAGAACCCACGTGCTAAAAGGGCATGGTCTGACGAGATCTGATACAGCCCTTCAAATAGTGCCAGCACGGGTGATACCTTTCTGCATGCCAGTAATGGCTGATTGTTAGCTATGGTTCTGGTAATATATGGGAAAAAGCTCCAACTTTTTTCCAACGCTTCCCCATAAAAACAAACCAATCCTTCAGAAACTGTGTAACTACTTGTTGTTGCTGCCTTAATGCTATCACAGCTGCAATTCCAGGCAAGGCACAAAGCTAAGAAAAGCTTCACAGAAAGCAGCTTTCAAAATATGCACATATTCACGAAACAGACTGCATTAACATCCTAAAATAATGGTTACACTGCACAAAAATTTAAATTTCATAGTGAAAAAAACCTCAACAGAAACAAAGACCCAACTATTTCTGTATTCTGAACTCCCATCAAATACTGCTGGCTTATCTGATCTTCACAAAAAGAGTGCACACTTACAAATCCTACTCATACTCAAGGACTAAATCTTCAAAAGCGATCTCTCCTACTGTGGTATCAACAGTCAGACTACTATATGTACCACTGCTTTAAGGTTTAAATATACAGGCACTGTGCAAACATGTTGAAGAGAAAACCGCAAATTCTCAAAACATTTCCCCAATAACAGAGGAATGTTTGGAAAATTGACTGGGTGTCTCAAACGATCTCTAATTCAAAGATCATAAAGTCAGAAAGAAAGATGTATGGCTGTCTTATCAGATCACCTTCAGTAAGGCAGAGGAAGAAAACCTGAGGAGGCCAGGGGATAATCCGTCAAAGGCGAGTCTGTAAAGAATTTATCAGTAAATACAGACAGCAACGGTGAACTTTTGAGGCAAGACCTCAAAAGACCTTTTTATGGATTTGCCAACACTGTCCATAATTAAAATTATTTTTAAAAAAATGTTTAAAATGTACAGCCAATGCAGAGTGGCTGCGGGTCACTTTCCACACAAGGATGAAGTGGTTTATCACCAGACAACGCTGAAGAAGACCAAAGATCTCAAGAGTCTACATGAAAACACACTTAACAGTGGTATGTTAGTTTAGATTATAACTTGTTTACAAGTCCATAGAGCATCCACTTAATCTCTTGGTAAAGAGGCACAGGACCTTGAATCAAACATAGATATAAGTCCATATGTTTATTCTGATGAGCCTGAAGAACTAGTTGCAATGCAAGTGGGTAAGGAAGAAAGTACAGCTTTCCACGGTACAAGTTTTACTATCTTCTGCCAGTTCAAGAAAAATGGGTGGTAACATCACCGGGTTCTGTATGTCCAGTTTCATAAAAATGCATATACGTGGCCTAAAAAGAATGAAAGGTCTCAACAAATATATATGCACAGTATTATAGAGACCAAGATGCGCATGACCAAAACATCTGCAGAAGTGTCTCCAGCCGCCAGCATCTGGAAACAAAGCATTCAGGGAACACACTTCACAAGGACATCCCGAAGAATATGGTGAAATGAAATACAAAGCTGTTTTCATAGGACACCTCTATGAATTCCAACTTGGTTTTATTTGAAACAATACGCGTTAGAGATTGAAAAAGAAATCCTCCGAGAACCAGGACAAGTCACACCTCGATGCATGGTAGCATCAGACACCCGTCATCACCGGCACAAAGCTTCATCCTGAGAGAAACCTGAGCGTCCCCTACACAGTCCAGGCACTCAGGACACCAACCAGGAGCTCCAGGTCACCCCCGCCTCACAGCGCTGTGAGGGCCGCCGGTGGCCGCCCCCTGCCGCGGCAGGGCCGCTGAGATCCTCCCCCAGGACGGCGCGGGGCGCCCCACCGCCCGGGGAGGCGGGGAGGAGCGGGAAGGGTCTCGGCAGCCCCGCAGCAATCGCGCGGACGCCGCTGCCGTAGGGCTGTTATCCTCCCCTGCCGGCGGGGACCCACTGCCACCTCGGGGTGCCGCTGCGAAACGCGGCCCCGCCCTGCACTCCCCGGGACCCCGGCCGCCGCCGCCCTTACCCGCCAGTCCCCCGCCGCCGCTGCCATCGCCTCCGTGCCCCTTCCTCCTCTGGAGAATGAAGTAGGGGTTGGCCCGCTCCGTCACCCACAGCGCGTTCGCCAGCAGCACCTCCTCGGGGTTCACCCACATGCTCTCAGCGCAGACAAAGGCCGGCCCGACCGGCTGGCAGGCTGCGGGGCGCGGTGACTCACGCACGCACCGCCCGCATCAGACGCCACCATGCCCGGCCGCCGCGGCGGACGGCGCAGCCCCGCGGGCACCGGTGGGCTCAGGGCGGAGGGGCGGCAGCCGCATCGCCCCCGTGGCTCCCCGCCGCCTACCTGCTCACTGCCGGGCGCGGGGGGGCGGCCGCAGCGGCCAGAGGCGGCGGCGACGGCCCGGACACCACCCGCCGCAGCACCGAGGGCAACAGTGACATCAGCGCCCGGTCCGACCCAGCCCGGCCCCGCCGCGCGCCCGCCTGCCCGCACAAAGCCGGCGGCAGCCGCCGGGCACCCGCGCCGCGCGCGCGCCGCCGCTCGCCCCGCCCGCCGGCTGAACGGAGGGTGGGCGCGCGCGCTCCGCGCCCCCCGCACCTGCGCGCGCGGTGAGGCGGGAGCGCCGCGCGCCGGGAAGGAGGCGGGGCTGCGGCGAGGAGGCCGGTACCTGGCGGCGGGCGCTGTGGCCTTATCTCGGCCGTGGCCGCGGCCACCCCGGAGAGGCCTTGCCCTTTCAGCAGCCATCGCTGCCTGGCGATCTGTTTTTCTATCGTTTGTCTTTATGGGCACTGAGGAGGAGAGCGTTACATCCTCTTATTAACCGCTTCCCTGGGAAGATTTGGGTTTCTCATCCTGTGGCTCAGAGAAGTTTGTAAAATGAGGTGTTTAAAGAAGAGTGGGCACTCCACTCGACTGCAGGGGAAGCTGCCAACAGAGGTGGTACTTCTTTTACTACCGCCTCTCTGCAATGTCCACTGTCATGTTTGAAGTTCATCTCTGCTGCTGAAGACCCTGCCATGCCTGCTGCCTGCGGCTGGAGGGAATTTTTGAGGGCTTGAAGAGCTCGAAAATGAAATGCTACGTTTGGCAAATATGCCATTCATGCTCAGAGAGTATAGTAATATATATGGATAACATGGTTTTGCACCCTTGGAGCTCTGAGCGCTAGTTGATTGCCAAGTTGTCAAGAAAAGACTAATTTTGCTGGCCAGCCTTGGTCATAAAATTAATATTCCAATCAGCTACTTATTTTCAGTTTATTAAAGGTGTTGAAAAGACTGAAGTAAACCTCAAAGAAAAAATTAAAACCGTGTTCCAAGCTCAAACATTTCATATGCAGGCCATAGCTTTGCAGCAGTGTTTAGTCTTTCATCATCTGGTGCTGGCATAGAGCTATTTCCCTGTGCTCGTCATGCAGAGAGATGGACACATGGTCATGGGAGACATGACTCTTTGTCTGAGGTGACAGTCATGTGGGTGTTACTGTGTAGGTAAAAAGTTCAGGAGAGGGAAATGACTGTCTCTGATGAACGCTGAAAAACTGAGGATGCTGCTCTCAGTCCTACCTACTGTGGGGAACATTCGTCGTTGTCACCAAGGTGGATGACTGCAAACTGAATGGGAATGCAGAAGACCCTCTTCACACTGTTTGAATTTATCAGAGGATCAGATTATTTTGAATTTTAATAATGTTGAAATGACCTCACCCTTTTAACTGGAAGAGGGGTTTTTAGGGGTAGTATTTTTAAAGAAAAATTCTGAATGGCATGTTTCTGAGAGTTTTAAGAAGAAATTTGAGGATTTTCTTTTTAAACCATCTCTAGTTAGAACCCTTCATGCCAAGTCACTTGAAAATTGAATTCTAGCCTGGCTAAAGTTAGTGTCAGATTTTCCTAGTAAAAAATTTCCTTCAGTAAAGGCAGGATGTCACACACACAAAGCTCACCAATGCTCCTGTGTTTTCATAGGAGTACCAATGGCATTGCATACTAGTGATGTAATCACTGCCAACAACCTGTAGTTAAACACTAAAGCCACACTGACGTTTTAGGAAAGAATAACCAGTGTACACTGCTGCAGTCAGAGTCTGTGATGAAGTTCATGTTCTTTGTGAACAGTGCAGCTGACCTCAAGAAGGAAAAAAGCATTGTCGGAGGCTGGAACTCCTTCTACTTCCCATTCCTAACTTGCATTTCAACAGCAGGCACAGGTAGATTTGCATGCAAAACTTTAAACACTCAAAACTGCTGCCAGGCTTTCTTAGTACCAACTAGTTGGTTTGAGATGCAAGTAGGGTGACATATATTACTGCCATAAAGAACATCAAACATATTTTTTAACATCCTTCCTATTTACTTTTCATTAATTGTTCAAGAACATTTGAATAAAACTGCAAAGAAATAAAACATCATCACTCCAGTAAATGGCATTTAAAACAAGGTTATGTTGTATCTTTTTAGTGCTATGTTGCATAGTACATCAAGACATTTTTAAATAGAAACCTGATCATGGCTTTGACAGTAATGAAAAATAAGCGGTGCGCTATCATGGATGACTTTTTTGTTGAAGCCAATGCAAATTTTATCTCCTGCATACCCATCACATTTTTATGCCTCTTGTAAACTGCTTGTCTATGTGTAAGTCTTTTGGATCTTGATGCTCTTCTATAAAGTTTCAAAAGTTTCTTTTTCATATTGTAGTTTGTGAACAAAATACAGAACTTTTGGCCAGTGCTGTGAATTGTGATAGGAATTCAAAATGATCTGAAATGGAAATAAAGGAATAATTACCCCAGTTTTTATTGTATTTGTAGTATTTTGTAGCATTTTGTTGAAAAACCTCTATCAGGTTGGAACCTCAGTATGCTTTAACACTGAATGGCACTGCTTAAAGATCTCTATGCTATTAGATTTTAAATGTCAACATATCCAGTTTTGAAAAGCAAAATAAAGAAATCAGAAGCAGGTATGAATACAAACTAAAGAGCTATTTATTGTAACACTATATTGTAGACCTCTCGGGGAAGAAAATAAACACGGTTGTAGAAGGACAACCATTCTGTGCAATGCCATCAGACTTACAGACAATAACAGTATTCAAGCATGATAAAGATTAAATAAAGCAGACATTTTATAATTTATTCCCTTTAAGACCTTCTTACAATAGACCTGTTTTTTAGATGCAGCCAACTAGGATTTGCTAGTGGTTCAGCACAGCCATTCGACTGTCTGGGAACAAAGATGAAATACTGGGATGTTAAGAGCTATCTGAGAAACACAGACATTGTTCAGACTGGAACAATAGCCATATAGGTCCTTCATGAGGACTATCAGTGTGGAGAAGCACCTAGCTATCATTACCTACAAGCTTAGAGCCTTCAGCTGCTAGCAATGCCTTATTTGTGCATGGAGAAGTGGGTGTCTAGATTTTTGAGAAGCATTTTCTTTTATAAACAATACTAAAGCTTTAAAAGGCTGTAGTGTATTGCTTTAGGTGTGGTGTGGGATAAAACAGAAAATAGGGGGGGGGAAAGTTAAACAGATTTTTTTAGTGTGTGGTCAAGTGCCACAAACACTCAAAGAATTCAAAAGTAGCGTCACTTTTATCATGTTCCTGCAAGTACGTATTATGTGCACTTTTACAGATGAGCAAACTGAATCATACAAAGTAATTTGTGCTTTGGGTCATCCAGCAAGTCTGCAAGTAAAAGTAACCAGCTCATAGCATCCACTACCTGCAGTTCCCCACTTCCCAGCTATGATCCCAGTGTCCTTCAAACGCAAGACCAGGGTTGGTCACTTTCAAGCCTTTTATCATCCCAGAGTAATTTTATACTCCTTGGGTCTAGTCTCGAAAGCCATTAATGGATCGATTGCAGGAGTCCCATTTGAGTCAAGTGCCTGCTCCAAGATGTACATTTTGTAGGAAGCACAAGATTCCATGTGTGTCAAGTCTTCAGTCCAAATTGGAACACGACTTGACTGTTAGGTAAGAGTCACTATCTGTAGGATTGAGGCCTATTCAGAACAAGGCCACCAGAAATATCATTTACGATCCCAAGAAGACAATGTCAGAATGTCTCCCAAGGCAATCTGGAAACAAAATATTTCAAGGTCAAGGAGTGAGAAGGAATCTGAAAGAATCCCAAACAAGCCAAAGGAGTTTGCAACAAGAAACGGGGGCACATTTGCCAGTAGGAAAGCAGTTTGGGAGAGCAAAACGCGCACTAGTTGCATAGGCTAGATAAGCATCTGTGCCTCATTAAAAGAGTGCTGACAGAAGATTTTTGGGTTTGCTGTGTTGCAGAAGAACATATCTCTTTTTTTTTACAATTTTTCTTTCTGTAACTTTTCTTACATGCTGTAAATGAAGATATTTATAGGCTTCTGTGTTAATTGAGCTTGAGTGAAAGGTGATTTCAAAATAACAGGCCAGCAGCAAGGCATTCTGTTCGTCTCCACATGGTGATTGTTAGAAGGGAAATGTCTGGTGTTTCTTCCAGGTACCTACAGAGCAGCAGGTTGGATCTTCACTGAGCTCTTGGGGCTTGGCATGCCAAAGGTGGAACACAAGAGGAGTGTTGGAATGGTGTCAGGCATGCAGCAAACAAAGCTGACAATCAAAAACCTGATAATAAAACCAACATCTCTTTGAATATGCCTTAGGAGGCTACACAAGGCTGAACTAATGTTACTAACACAAGTAGAAAGCCAAGAAACATTTTATGGTGGCTGGTATTTTAAAAGCAACATTGCCCTGAGAAAGGAACTGTTATTGTACTTCAGAGAGATGCTAGAAAAAAAAGGAGGCAGACATCTTGGTAACAGCACCATCTGCCCCTTTCCTCTCAGATTCAGCAATTCAACTTCACCTCACAGCCTCCTGTTAGCACCTTCAGGAGCCACCAGCAGTCAAATAGACGAGAAGTCACTGAATAGTTCAGCAAGTAGCTTCATCTGTACTGCCTCTTTGGAATGATAGTGAGAAAGTTTGAAGAAAAACACTGGAAAGGAATGAGGTTTCTTTTTCAAGATTTTGATGCTTTCAATACGTGCTCATGTAATTTGTAACGTGAACCAGTTGGAGATGATAGATTTCTTGAGGAATAACGTAAGTTATGTTGGACAACAAAGAAATGCTGGACTTCACAGAATGACAGAATCTTAAGGGTTGGAAGGGACTTTGAAAGATCATCTAGTCCAACCCCCCTGCCAGAGCAGGACAACCTAGAGTAGGTCACACAGAAGCTTGTCCAGGTGGGTTTTGAATGTCTCTGGAGGAGACTCCACAACTCACCTGGGAAGCCTGTTCCAGTGCTCCATCATCCACACAGTGAAGAAATTCTTCCTTGTATTTCTTTGGAATTTTTGTGTTAAGCTTATACCCATTCCCTCTCGTCCTATCATTGGCCATCATTGAGAAGAGCCTGGCTCCATCCTCCTCACACTCACCCTTTGCATATTTGTAAACATTAATGAGATCAGCCCTCAGTCTCCTCCAAGCTAAAGAGCCCCAGCTCCCTCAGCCTTTCATCATAAGGGAGATGCTCCACTCCCTTAATCATCACTTGTGGGCTTTAAGACTGATAATATTCAGTAATTAACCCACAACCTCTGCATTAATTACTTATGCTAAGTATCTGAATTTAAATACTTTGTTATGTGTCGTAAGGCTCAATTTACTTTGCCCATTCATAAACTGGTTAGGGTTGTTTCACTTTAAATTCAGAATAGGTTTTGTTTACCCCTTGATAACGTTCCTTGCTTTTCTGTGCATTGTTTTTGTTATGGTGTTATTCTAAAATAGAGTGCATAACTGATTTAAAATTATTTAGAGAAGCAACAGCAGCAAACCTACATTGGACCTGTGGAAACATGGGGAAAAGACAGGGTGCTGGTCTATCCCTTTAAACATTTTCATATTGATTGATTTACAGAGTTAACTTAATTTGCAGTTTCTTTACTCTGGTGCTTTCCTCACCTTTAGCCTGGGGTCTCCAGGAACATTTCTGGTTACTAAAACTAGTAACCTGAAAACTGGCTCAGAAATCTCCAAAGCATACCTGGGCTGGGAGACATCATGAAGCAGAATACAGAATTTCCCCTCCTGTTTTGGCTTCCAAACTCTGGATTCTACTAATGTGTCATTTATTGCACAGGCTTTTCACAGAAAGCCAATCATCTTTGATACTTACCTCTGAGGCAGTGGCACATATAGTCTTCTGAACATAGGTCAAACTCCTTAATGATCTTATCAGGGCCCTTTCTGAAAAAAAAAAACAAGGTGGGGCAAATAGAGCATAGTTTAATAATCACTGTCTTAAGTAGTCCACAAATTATTGTGCAGAGTATTTTTGTTTCATTTTACCTTTTCATTGTTTATCTTTCTTTTTAAAGACATGTCTTCCTGTTGCTTGCAAAATATAAGAATGTGTGGCACACATCAAACAAATTCCTAATACGATTCCAGTGCAATCAGTGAAGATACGTTAAGAAGGAATCTTGCTTTGTGTGACTAAATGCTGATGTCTGAATTGGTACTTCAAAATTTCTGTTATATGTTCTTAAGGGAACTAAATGGTTTCTAAAGTACTGATAAAGTACACTTGATTTGACATCTAAATGATGGGTAATAAACTGTTTACTATTTACTTGCCTGATTATTGAAACTAAAACAGATAACACCAAGCTGAGTTAAAATACTGAAATCTGAAGAGCTGAATTTCTTTGAAAACATCATGTCAGTTGAACACACTAAAATCCCTCATAAATAATGTCATTGTACCTGGTGTAAACCCAGGAGGCCAAGTTTGCCATAGTAGTTGATCCACATAGCCTCACAAAACCAAATACATGGATTGGTTTGTGCTAATTTCCTGAATTAACCATGTAAAGAAACACCGATCTGGGTAATGTTGAGTATTTCAGTTTCTTGGAGCACCGTTGCCTGCACGTAACCATGGGCTAACATGACTACATTTTGCTTTTAGTTCTCTGCAACCTACAAAAAGAAAGCACACAAGTTTTTAATTTGTACACACACACACAAAAAAAGAATATACACATTTCAGTGTTCACTAAAAAGATGTGGCCAAAGAAGGCTTTGAAATGCATGCCTCATCTTTGGGATGAGGTAGGTGCCACTAATGTTGGGATGAGGTACTTGATGTAAGGCAAAGTGATACCAACTGGACTCCTAATAAATCTTTCCGT
Source organism: Colius striatus (assembly GCF_028858725.1). Classification (NCBI taxonomy): domain Eukaryota; kingdom Metazoa; phylum Chordata; class Aves; order Coliiformes; family Coliidae; genus Colius; species Colius striatus. Next base: position 32,756,178 of record NC_084761.1, read on the forward strand.
TTGTATGAAGTTTGGAAGAGACTGTTTAAGTACAGGTAGATAAAAAGTCTTTGATTACCACAGGAAGAGAAAAGGTATGAAATAGCTTTATGAAGAAGGATGGAAGGCCTGCTCTGATACCTGTCAAAACAAACAAATCAAACTAGCTGCCCCTCTTCATTCAAGGACTGATTTCACCTTGCTTCCATCCAAGGCAGTAGCTGAAGGGAAATGAGTTTAAATATACCTGGACGTAGGCATGTTGCTTCATCACATTAGCACTAGTGGCTGTCTCCTAAGCTGTCTAAAGTTGCAGGAGTCACTACAAGAGGTTGTAATTGTATTTTGGTGAATATTAGGAAGGAGACCCAGTCTAAACTTGCTCCTCAGCCTTTTTCTTTAATCTAATTATTCCCGCCTCTTAATACCAGCCTCTAAATTTTGGTGTTTCTTCATTAGGATACTCTTTGCTTTCTTCCACGCACCTCTAGGCAGTAGAGAGTGGCAGTTTATTTCGGTATTGCAATACACCGATAGCAAACAGCTCAAAGAAAGGTGTCTGCTGAAATGGATGTAGAAACCAACACAGTTAGAGCGATTCCTTCACAGCTCACTGCTGGCCAAGGAATGTATTATCAGCAGGCACGATTCATTGTGCAAGTTGAGGAAAAACACAGAAGCTGATTGTCTGAAAATAAAACTGCAAAACTAGTCATATATTGCAGAGCAAAACAACTCCCAACTTCCCTCCTCTCTGGAAGATATCGCTGTTTTGGGCTGGGAGATGACTTCATGTGTTTGCTTGTGATTATGCCTTGTGCTGCTGTCTCTTGTGGACCTGCTCTGTACTCCCTGTGCTGGAGCTGGGTGGGAAGAATTGGGACTGAGGAAATAAATAGGTGCTGGTCAGAATATGATGCCCCTCAGAAATACTTGAAAGTGGTTCTTCAGTCATTTATAATATTTTCCCTTCCAACCTACTGCCTAGGAAAAAACTACAGTAAATCAAATGTTGCACTTGACTACCTGTATTAGCGGGAGCTTTGTGTAGAAAAGTACAGTTTGAATCATTTCCAGGTGAATATTCGCAGTGCTGTAGACTCCCAAAACCAGTGGAATTTCTTCAAATTTTCCTTTTTAGCTTGTAAACAGCCACTGAGAGCAGTTGTGGAAAATATCAGCTGTAAAATAAATCTGTTGAGAAGGTCATATGTGACAAGACATGAATATGCAGAGCTGCGGCAATTGGATTACAACCTGAACTACAACTGGACTATGCCAAGAGTTTTCAGTACAATTCCTGTTTTATTTTGCAGTTTTCAGTACAATTCCTGTTTTATTTTGCAGTTTATTTGCAATTCATCTGGACTGTTATGTCCAAGATGGTCTTGACAGTAGCATTTGTAATTGTTTGTGTAGCTTTGTTACATGTGCTATAGTAATTTTGAACACTTTTACTCTTCTCTGCTCACACTATGTAGCAGAAAGGATGTATAAAAGTTGATCTGTATCAGAAATTAATCTTGTCTGTTAAACATGTCAGAAGTTTAAAAATTGTTCCAAAAACTGAGTCCATGTTTAGTGTAGTTTGGAGAGTGACATATCAGAGAGCTGTCAGAAATCACCATTCAGAAAGAAGTATCACTGGATGAAGAGCCTTACTTCTACCTTTCTTTAGAGGTGGAAATTTGGGTGTGTTAGAGTAATAATATTTTTTCTAGAAAAGGCCAGTAGGACATCACAGAAATTATATCTTCCTGCAGCAGAGAGGATCATGCTGGTCCTTTCTACCACACATACCCAAATCTGGTTTTAATCCTTTCCAAAGTAAAGTATTGATGGTAGGTACTTAGCTGAATTACCACTCTGTTTACCACTGCAAGTTAAGCTATATCTGTAGAACCTTACACACAGATTTAAACTTCTATTTTTACATATTACACTCCAAAGTGGTACCAGCCCTGTTTGTTGTAAGTATTTTGGGCTCATGAATGTTGCAATAACTTTTGTGACGGGAAAAAAAATCAACACAAATAATGTGAACATTTGTAAATATATATACATTTTATTAATTTATACACACATGTTTATATATGATGTATAAGATGCATTTGCCAACAATAAAAACAAATAGGAAGGTCAAAGTTCAGATGTAAGAAAGAACACTTCCTAGCCATGTATGCACTGATGTACCTCCAAGGTAACAAATTAAAGCTCTCATTTTAAGATAATATCCAATTAAAAGGCTAATATCTGTCCTCTTGTTCTCCTTGTCACCAGCACTGCTGCTACCCCACGGAAAAAACATTCCCACTATGGTTTCTGATGATGGAGAAAGCCTGCTGATGCAGCCCAGCTGCTGCGTGATGAAAACTACAAGGAGCTTGTCTTCATCTCAGTTTCTTTGTTAATTAAGTCACAGTAAATCACACACAATTTTAGCACTGCAGACAAAAACAGCTCTTTGACAGGTTCCTGACTGCTGCTCTCCTTCCATTCCCCTTCTCCTGGCTGCCCACCAAGCAGCTACTGAGAATCTGGGATCAGGATTTCTGTCTCCACACAAAACGGCTGCTTTTACTAGCTGCAGTGCTAGCCCGGGCGCTCAGCCAGCTTCTCCACCAGCTTCCTTACCATCATGCAGCCAGCCTCTGGTACAAGAGGTATTTTGAGCTAGAGCTAGCCTAGCCTAAGCAGCTGTAAGCTGCATAGGCTCCAGGTTAATTCAGCTCAGTACTTGCCTGCTTTCCAGGCACCTATAATGGTCCTAATGCCTTCCCACAGTTGCCCTCAAGGCAAAAACCAGACTACCCTTTATTTGTTGCTCTGGATCAAAACATATCACTGTAGACCACAAAGGCACCTATACTCCCGTACACATGTGCAGAACAGAAAAAGTGCTGTTAAACCCAGGAGAAATGTGCTTCATGGAGGCTCATACAAGTATGATGCAAGTATGTAAAATATTTTCTATCACTGGTGATGCCCTCATAAATCATTGCTTGATAACATCAGAGTTCAGGGCAAAACTGTACTTTTGAGCCATTCCAGTAATCTCTTGCAAGGGCTAAGAGAGGCAGATGCATCATTCTTCAACCCATTCTTAGCTATTGTCAAAGTGAAAGAAATGGATGAGAAGAAATGGAAGGAGAACACAGAAGTGAACAGTTTCATTCTGAAGGAAAATGAAGCAAAAATGAGATGTAACTTTAAAAATAAAAAGCAGAGAGAGAAAAGCAACTAATGGAGGAGTATGGAAGAAGGGGTGGAGAAGAACTGAAAAACAAAAAGGAAGAAATAAAAGGCCTGAGGTAACATGTCAACTATCATAGTGTTACAACATAGGTGAATTACTTCAATGCCTTGGTACCTGCTTTCTTGCATCATGGGACAATTCAGCCACCAAAAACATCAAGGCAATTCACACCCATGTGTATGCAAAGCCAGCTCTGCTAAATTCTGGCAAGTGGTACCAGAGCAATGTGCCCTGTGCTTTGCATTGCCAGTACCTCACGTTCGGCTCAAACTACCTCCTGTTTTAGTTCATCTAGGCAACTCCATTTTGTCAGGGGTGGTTTTTCTCTCTGGTTGTGGCTTTCAACCTCAGATGAGGGCAAATCTCTTAGTATTATGGCTAGTAGTTGCATAGACCCACAGCATCCTAGGAGTGCCACTATCTTCTTTATGACAGCATTATTTTCCACCTGCTCCATTGTGACTGGATGCCTACACATATGAACAGAAACAAAAAGGAACTAAAGCTCTTCACTTATTAACTTGCTTTTTAGTTTGCAACGCATCTATCACCTAGCCCTCTAATGAAGGCACAGAAGCAAACCAGGTCCCCATAACGTCTCAAACAACATTTCCACACACAACATTAGACATGCAAATGAAGAGATTTTCTCAGTTCTGGGACAACTCACTCTTGTTCTCACATCAGCATGCACCGCATAGCCTGACCTTGCTTTGCCTTTCCGTACAACTAGAAGATGTTGAAACAATATGTAGGAGTGTCAAAAATCCCCTGCCCTGTTCAGGAGCTCTTTCTCCACATGGCAGACTCTGGAGCTGTTTGCAGGCATGTTCCGTGTGTAACATTCTTACCTGCAGGGTGAAGTCTGCAATCAACACGAGCCTGACCCAGGAGTTGCAAATCCAAGATCTGAAATCCAGGTCCAGTGCTACCAGCCCACCCAGCAGTATCAGTCTGATCCATGCAGGAGCATAGTGCCATCAGAATTAGTGTAAGGTGATGGCCTTAAAGGACATAAATATTTGATTCTGCCCCAAGCCTGTCACAGTTAATCCTTCACAGGTTTTAGTCAAGATTTGAAGATTCAGATTTTCTGGAAGACCTGATACAGTTACAAGTACTATATTGTTGAACCATGTCCCCAAATACAGCATTTACTTGTGGTTATTTTAGGTGATGAATGGGGATTCTGAAAATACCTATGGAGATACAGGTGCAAAAAAACCTTCACCTGTACATCACCTTTTCATACAGGATCTGGAGGTCATGTCAAAAGGAATGTTACGTAATATGAAAGGTGGCAATTTATCATAGAAAAATCATAAAGCCATGTGTTTGTTCTCAGACAAAGGTTACTGTTGATGTCAATACAGCTGTCATCACCCAACTTTGTTTTGTGCCAGTACAAGCCATATACCAGTATTAGGTAAATATGAGGGCTGAATTATCTAGATTTATACCAGCAAGGTATCAAAATGCAGTATGATTCCAGGAGCAACACTGAACTCAAGGGAACAGCCTCTAAAATAAGCTGACTGCTCAGCTGCACGTTAAGCAGGGTCAGGCTCACTCTGCCCCAGCAGAATTAAATTGCCTACTTTCAGCTCACAAGTGCAAGGCAGAAAACAAACCCCAAGACCACCAACCAAAAACCCCCAAACAGCTTCTGATGAGAACTCACTTCACATGACAAAAGCCTTAATCCTGCTGCTTAGCATGAGCCCAATTTGAGCATAATCACTCGCCCATTAGAGAGAAAAGGATAAGACATGCTACTAGCTAAGGGATAAACAGAACAACCCACCAGGAATGGTAAAACCAATGTGGTTTGAAGAACATCAATAATTCAGAAGTCAAAGGAATAATTTGATTAAAGTAGGAAGGGAAAACAGGTTGGTTGAAGGTTTAAATATGACTGAATGTGGTGTGGAGGCAAGAGAAGAACAAAGAATTAAAGGAACCAGTGCAGAAAGGGACAGACCAAAGATGATAACAATCATGAAAATGGAAGGGAATAAAATACACTGGTAGCTAAGATGGGCAGTGGAAGAGTTTACTTAACAGACCCACAGACAAGAGTCATTAATTCATAGCTAGTGAGTATGTCAATCTGCACACAGTGGCTGTCTTACTGAAATTAATTGTTCTTGAAATTTCTATCTCATCATGTGAATTAAAACAGAAAGTAAAAAGAGGGATGTATTGAATGAATCTTTCACAATATTTTGTCTAGGAATACACATTTAATGTAGTATTATATGCTCCATTGAAACACAAGAAACACTGTTACTGTGACCTTTTTTTCTGTGCAGCATCCCGGAAGCAGAGTTGTTGGTGGCACAGAACCACAACAGGAAACCACTTTCACCACTTCCATTAATTTTTCTAGGTATGACTAAGCATGACATTGTTTCACAACAGGTAGAGCACCAGAGCATATCTGAGGACTAAGTGTATTTTTGAAAATATAACATCTTTTTGGAGACACTATCCCATAAAATATCAGCTATGAATTTTACAGAGCATTCTATAAAACATACTAACAAACATAAAGAAAAAACTCCTTGTACTTGAAATAAGTTTAGGTACAAAACAGTAAAATTTTCTAACAGCAGTCTGCAGCCTTAAAAGTTAAAACAAGTGAGCATTTTTACTAGTTAGAAGATGTAATCTGGAGAAGAGGAGATTGAGAGGAGATCTTATTAAAATTTATAAATATCTAAAGGGTGGGTGTCAGGAGGTTGGGACATCCCTTTTTTCTATAGTAGATAGTAACAGGACAAGGGGTAATGGGATGAAGCTGGAACACAAAAAGTTCCACTTAAACATAAGAAAAAACTATTTCACTGTGAGGGTGAGGGAGCCCTGGCACAGGCTGCCCAGAGGGGTTGTGGAGTCTCCTTCCTTGGAGGTCATCAAGACCTGCCTGGACATGTTCCTATGCGACCTGATCTAGATGAACCTGCTTCTGCAGGGGGGTTGGACTAGATGATCTCTAAGGGTCCCTTCCAACCCCTACCATTCTATGATTCTATGATCTGAAAAAACTTTCTACACTATTCTAGACATCTTCCACTGATAAACTCCATTAGTTTCTCTGTAGAATTAATTTATGATATATTATGTATATTGCATGCACATGCATTATTAACAGCTTTGTAAACCTGTGACAAGACTCTGGCATTGTTCCCTTCTGGAAGTTGCCAAACACCAATGAAATACCTGATGACCTGGGAATTACTTTTTCTCCCTGCAAAGGCCCTATGCAATCCATCAACTGGAGGATAAGCTGGAGGAGCTCCTGTCCCTGTCTCCCAAATGCTGGGCATGAAAGGGCTGATAGTGTCACCAGAAGGGATGAGACACTACCAGCGCTGCACACCGATGATCACCAGAGCCCGTGGCAGGGCCAGGAGGCCGCAGCACACTGTCCTTTGCATGCTTGTGCATAGGAATGGAAGGCTGGCCTCTGCACCCTCGACTGTTGAGACTTGTGTGGCTGGCTCAGTCTGTTCCTCTGTGATTAAAACACAGATGCATGTTTAAAAAAAAAAAATTAAAAATCACTAGTATGACTCATGTACCACTCCTTCGTTCAATTGTGTTTCTAATCCATCTTTACCTTGTCTGTGACTCTGACACTCAGAGGTGCTGGTGCTACTGCTTATCTCAGTCTGGTGTTTCTGTGGGCAGGAAAATAGGCACCACCTCTCTTCTCCAATCAGGACCATCCGCACATAGCTGCTGCCTTAAAACTCCACGACTCATAGTTCTTTACAAAACAGTAGCTGCAGGCAACAGAAAATTAGAGTTGAAAATAGTGACCAGAAATACTGTAATTTCCACCCCCCCACCTCCCCATGGAAGGATACACAGATGGCTTCTAAATAAACACTAAAGTCTATGTCATTGTATATATCAGTTTTGTGGTATGTGATGGAGGCTTGAGCATTCCATTTCCAAAACTGTACAAGTAATTTAGGAGAAATAACTATTTTATATCGCAGAAGTCAGGGTGGGTTTTTTTTAATCTATGCATAGAATTAAAACTTCTGTAGTCATAAAAAAACTTGTTATGGGACATCAAGGTAGTTAGACAACTTTACCTTTAATGCTTTTCAATGCAATGTGGCACAACAACTTCAGAAAATAAAAGATTGTTTCAATTTTACATAAAATAATCATTGAAGTAGTTACAGTACTGACATATTTCAAAATGCACATATAATGGAGAAATCTCAGCAGTTAGTTGAAATCTGAGAGAAGCAGCCAGTGTCATGACTTATTTTATCTGTGGTTTGCTCTGAAAAGATGAAGAGTATTTGCTCTCAAGGCAAGAACAGACATGGAGTTTTACAGAGACTGGAAAGTCAAAAGTGTTTTGATCAGACTGATTTTTGTTTTCTTCCATATAAAAGCAGGGAAAAAAAAATCAGCAAACTTATGAGACAGAAGGAGCTTTCTATATGAACTCTTAGAGAGCAGTGTAGGGAAAAAGGAGCTGGAGGTCTTGGTGGACAGCAGGATGACCATGAGCCAGCAATATGCCCTCATGGCCAAGAAGGCCAATGGCATCCTGGGGTGTATTAGAAGGCCTATGGTTAGCAGGTTGAGAGAGGTTCTTCTCCCCCCTCTACTCTGCCCTCATGAGACCACATCTGGAATATTGTGTCAAGTTCTGGGCCCCTCAGTTCAAGAAGGACAAGGAGCTGCTGGAGAGAGTTCAGCACAGGGCCACCAAGATGACTAGGGGAGTGGAGCATCTCCCTTCTGATGAAAGGCTGAGGAAGCTGGGGCTTTTTAGCTTGGAGAAGAGGAGACTAAGGGGTGACCTCATTAATGTTTACAAATATGTAAAGGGTGAGCGTCAGGAGGATGGAGCCAGGGTCTTCTCAATGATATCCAATGATAGGACAAGGGGCAATGGGTATAAGCTGGAACACAAAGAAGAATTTCTTCACTGTGAGGGTGAGGGAGCACTGGAACAGGCTGCCCAGATGGGCTGTGGAGTCTCCTTCTCCAGAGACATTCAAAACCCTCCTGGATGAGTTCCTGTGTGACCTACTCTAGATGGTTCTTCTCTGGCAAGGGGGGGTTGGACTAGATGGTCTTTTGAAGTCCCTTCCAACGCTTAAGATTCTGTGATTCTGCTATAGAAGATGAAGGCAGGCTCACACAAACACAGATTTTTGTGTAACTGAAGGTCCCGTTATTGCATACACATTTCATCAAAGCAGTCACAGGCTTTCTTGTCCATCTACCTTCTTTCTTCTCATTCTGATAGTTTTTATAAAAACTGTTGATGTAGTTGGAAATACAAGCCAAGCCACCAGGTTTCAAGAGTTGAGCTGTCTATAACACTAAATGCTTTCTGTTGAACATGATCTTGCTGATTACTTTAGATCCTGAGCCTGTAATTGTGCCTGCAAAAATATCTGACACCCTAGGTTCAAATCTGTGAGAGCATTAAATGTCCCCAGAAATATAAAGGGAACTTCTCACATCTTCAGACATCAAACACAAACTGAGCCAAGAAGAGCACTGAAGGGAACTGTGAATTACCACCACCCTTGATGGTCATTTGGTGATCATCAACAAGGAAAGTTGTGTTCAAACTTAGAGTTGTCTCTTGCTTTGTTCAGAAAATGCAGAAATGTGCCATCCTAATGCCAAAGAACCTCAAGAGTGCCCTTCTGTGCATGCCTTAATCAGGATAATGAGAGTGTGACATAGTCCACCACATTTAATCTATACCAGAAACAGAAGGTCCAGTCAGTGGTGGGGAACACACAAAATAGTTGTCCAACTGTTTAATCTACCTTTCCTGTAAAAAACCCCAACCCTAAACCAAGCTAGTTTGTAGCAAGGCATTTACCAGATAGCCCAGATTACAGAGCATCAGTACTAGTTTCAAAAAGCAGAAAAATTGCCCCCAAATGGTGCTAAAGAAAAATTTCTCTGGTCTGGTGTAGTAACTGAATATCAAAGCAATTGAAGAAGGAGAAAAATAGGTAGAGGAAAAAAGCTTACAACTCAGTGGAATCTGGATAATCTGTTCAAAGAACAAAATTCCAGTGTAATGAATATCGTGTGTAATAATTCCAAAATAATTCCATGTTCAGATACATCTCTTTAAGAATAATTTTACGCTCAAACATAAATCTGAAAGTGGATTATACTGATCTGGATTAAATAATTCCTTCTCCTCCTCCCCTCCCCATAAGATCATGCTCCAAGGAATCATCCAGATGCAAAATATCACAATATAAATCCATAACCTATCTTAATTTTCATGTGTAGATCTGTGCTTTGTGGAAGGACAAAATTAAAAATGGCTGCTATTATAAATCTTGCCAAACAATACTTTAGTGACTACATCTTAGTTAATAAACATGGCAGCATGAAGGCTTGGGGATTTTCCATCAATTGCCAATCATTGTTTAGTTCAACAGATCCAGAACAGGGTGAAACTGGAGTGACACCATGACAGAGAAAACAGCAGCTTTTACCTGGTCAAAATCAATGCAGGCTTACACCAATGTATTTCAAATGTGTCTCTGAACTCTTGGGACCTATATTTTAGGATTTAGTATTTTGTTTCCACACATCAATTTGACTTTACAATGATTTTTTGGTTACTGAGAAGGGAGAGGCCTTTGCTAGCACAGACAAACATATCCTGTTACCTGCTGTGCCACTGTTGTCCTCAGTGCAAGAGGAAGGACTGCCAGATCAGGAAAACATTGCTAATTTGCATTTATTCAGCTTACAAAAATACACTTACTAAAGCTCAGAGATCATGGAATAATACCTGGCAGAATTATTTTCTTTTCCATAGCATACATTTCAGTGGTAAGCAGCATCAGTGAAAGATTTAAACCTCTTCCCAAGAATTACATGAGTTTAAATACTAGCCAGGTCACTTCCACAGGCTTTCCTGTACAGCTTGATCCATATGCCCAGCCTTGTCCTTGCTCCAACAGATCTGGGTTTCAGAGTGCATCAAGAAATCTATCCACCCCCGTCTTCGGATTCTTTGTCAAGCATAGAGATGCTCTCTCACCTCTGATCCCCAGTAGCAGCTAGATCTGGATAGGAGCTGGAAAAGGTGGAAGGCACTCTACTTATCATGAAAATATACCTTACTGTGGCACTGTCAACAAGAGGTACAGACTTATGACCTGAGAACAATGCCAAACAAGCTCTACCACCTTCCCTCACTGAGGCACACAAGGCTTTTTGCAGCACATTGGAAAAGAGGTGCTTTTGGGGAGGAGTCAGGCTTCCTCTTCAGGAAATCTTAGAATCATAGAATCATAGAATGTTAGGGGTTGGAAAGGACCTTTAGAGATCATCTAGCTCAACCCCCCTGCAGAAGCAGGGTCACCTAGATCAGGTTGCATAGGAACATGTCCAGGTGGGTCTTGAAGATCTCCAAGGAAGGAGACTCCACACCCTCTCTGGGCAGCCAGGGCTCTGTCACCTGAACAGTGAAATAGCTTTTTCTTATATTTAAATGGAACTGTCGTGGTTTGGCCCAGCTAGCACAACAGCACCACGACAGTTTCTCGCTCGATGCCCCCATTCACCCCCACCCTCGTTAAGATGGTGGAGGACCCAGTGAAATGGGAGTAAAAAGATAAGCAAGATTGTTGTGGATTGAGACAAGGGCAGGGAGGGCTCACTGCCAATTATGGTTCTGGGCAAAACAGACTCCAGTACTCGACTTAGAGAGGAAAGTAGGAAAGTTTATTCTACAAGAAACAGAACGGAATAAAAGCAAAAAGGGAGTAGGATGATGAGAAAATTACAACCAGCACTTTAAGATCTCCCTCCCCCATCCCTCCTTTCTTCCCGGGCCCAGCTCACTGCTCCCGATATCTCTACCTCCTCCCCCCACAACGGCTCAGGGGGGCAGGGAGTGGGGGATGTGGTCAGTCTCTCACAGATGGGCTCTGCCGCTTCTGTCTTCTCAGATGAGGATGACTCCTGGCATTCTTCCCCTGCTCCAACACGGGGTTCCTCCCCCGGAACACAGTCCTTAACAAACTTCTCTGGTGTGGGTTGTTCCCAACAGCTGTGGCTTCTGCCGATACAGGGTCCCTTCCTCGGGACACAGTCCTTGGTGAATATCTCTGACGTGGATTCTTCACCGCGGTTGCAGGGTCCCTCTCTCGGGACAAGGCCTCTTCTGGGCATAAGTTTAATGAGCTGCTTTGTCGTGGGTTCCTCCCCACAGTTGCAGCTGTGGATATTGGGTCCCTTCCTCGGGACAGGGCCTGCTCCGGCCATAGTGATAAAGGGCCCCTCCTTCGGGACAAGGCCTCCTCCGGCCAAAATCACTGTCCCTGGCTCGGGGCCTTTAATGAAGTGAATCGCTGCCCCTGATCCGGGGTCAGCTTTAGCAAAATGAGTTTCTGCCCCTGATGCGGGCTCATTATCAGAATGAGTCTGTACCGCTGATGCGGGGTCTTTAAAGAAATGAAAATAAATCTCAGCTTCACCAGTTCTCTCCATAGAATGCAGGGGAGTCTCTGCTACAGTACACCTCCTCCCTTTCATCACTGACCTTGGAGTCCGCATGGTTGTTTCTCTCACCGTTCCTACTCCTTGCACCACCACCAGCCAGAAGAAGAGAAGAAGGGGCAGAAGAAGGAAAGAAGATGGAGGAAGACACCTCCCCTTCCGGCTTCTTCTTAAAAAGTGATCGTGGAGGCGTCTAATTGGCTCAGCCCCAGAAGTGAGCCTTTTCTGAGCTGGGGAGAGTTGTGAGCAACTTCTTGCAGGAGCCATCTTTGCAGCCCCTTCCCCCATACCAGAAAAGGCTGTCATGTCAAACCATGACAGGAACTTTTTGTGTTCCAGCTTCATCCCATTACTCCTTGTCCTGTTGCTAGATATAATAGAAAAAAGGGATGCCTCAGCCTCCTGAAACCTTTACCTGGCAACGCAGGGACGCAGGAGAGGTAGTTGCACATACTCACTGTTTCATGTGCCAGGCAGCTGAACACCAGCCTTGGTATGTCCTTGAGTCTCAGCAAGCTGATTCCTCCATGTGTCAGTGACCTGAAATTTTAAAGGAGTGAGGTAGGGAGCTCAGGAGGAACAAGAAGCTCCTGTGATGAGGGCAAAGAATGCCCCTGCTGATCCATCAGCTCAAAGGGTGGACTGGCACTTGTAGCCTTACCAGGACACCCCTGCAGCACCATGGGATGACAAATGTGACCCCCTCCCTGACATATGCAGCCCAGCCCTCCCATCCACTGGCTCAAACAGGCAGTGCCATGGATTCATTTTTAAAGGGAAAGCACTGGGAGTGATGCCAGGGGTGCCAGCAGCTCTCCCACCAGCATCTGCTTGGATAGATGCAGAGGCACAACCACACCAGGGAGGATCCAGGGCTTCTCACAGGGACACTCCACTCCAGCACTGTTTCTTTTATGTGGTTTTACCTTCACTGGCCCACCAGAGCCATAATGTGCAACAGAAAGGTGACGACTTCTGAGGTGGAAAAGCTATTTGCAGTGTATGCCTGCAGAGAGCATCCTGCTGCACCACATCCAGTGTAATGAGTCTGGCAGGGAGTCACATCTCCTTCCTCTTCTGAAGGAAATATCCTCAAAAATACCAGCTTAAAAGCTTCCCCCCTCCCTTCTTTGCCATTAATTGCAACTTTGTTTAGCTATTCACCCTAGGTAGCCATTTTTTCATGTAACTTAATGGCCTCTCTCACTGAAAATAAGCTGTAGAAAAGCTCATTGACTTCAGGACTGTATGCAGGGGCAGCATGCCCATTCATACTTGTGTTGTTATGGCCTTGACTCCCAGTATAACTAGCCTGGGTACTGTACTGATGACAAACTCACAGGGGAGAAGTAATGGGTCCACCAAAGCTGCATTAAAATAACATTCTCTCCCTGGCACACAAAGCAGACTGGTTACTGGACAAGGCATCAGCGTCACCACCCTTGTCCTTGTTATTTCTGACAGCCTGGCTACATCTGAGCATCTCTGCTCTTCTCCCCTTGATTGTGTCAGCAGCAGCCTTTGGTTGAGCCCTTGTGTAAGAGATCAGCAACCAGGAGCAAAGACTTTTGAATAATTAATACAGGAACAGGTAACTCAGCCAGCAAAGCTCTCACTATCTGGCAGTAGCTGCCAAGCAGCAGTGCCCAATCTGTTTGCTGTCAATTCATTCCCTTGTTCTCTGGTTGAGGTATTTCATCTCCTTTTCCCAAGGCCTCTGTCTGTACCACATTTGGACTGTGAGCCATTCAGTGTGTCTGGCCCAAGGGATACGTAGCTGTCACATGGCACTGCAGCAACATTGCAGTCCCTGCACTGCCACCACATTAGCTTTTAGAGCTATTAGTTTCATCTTATTTATTTTCCAAGGCTGTTGAAGGAGATGTTGCCAGATGCATTTGCAGGTATGCCTTCAGCCCTTGCAGCTGACAGACGTTTCTGGCTCTGGGGTGCTGTCTCCTGCATCCATCAGCACCTCTGGCCAAGCTCCTGTGTCTAACCACAGCTCAGAGACCAGGAGCATGCCCACAGGCATCACAATGACACTACACACTGGAGCACTGGAGGGGGACTTAAACTGGATTGGTCTTTGTAAAGCAGACCTACCCTCTTGGGCAAGTCCAGCTCCTCCTGACAAGGGGGCTTGGCACCTGCCTGTGCCTGGCCAGCTCACAGGGCTAGGGCTGAGCACCATGGCTGCTCCTCCATGATGTCTTAGAGCCTGGCTTCTACTTGGCCACAGACTGTCTCACACCATCTCCAGCACCCATGGAACATCACAGCCACAGGATTCCATTGTCTCCAAGGACCAAAGATTTTCTTTTTATCGTTCTTCTTACTATAACGGACATGATGCACTTCCAGGCAGACAGTTCCTCTAGCCCTTCACTACCTAATCAATGCTTTAATCACATACTTTCCTGATGAGGACAGGGACAGCTGTTACCTCCAAACATAAAGAAAAAAAAAAAAAAAGTTACTGTCTCTACCCTTTTATTTTTTAAGCTCAGGTATTGTTAAGATCAGAAGTATATCTCAAAGTGGCTGGAATCATGAAACTTCATTGTTAATCAGCTGCTGACTTTGGCTAGGCTGACATTTTCCTGGCTATTTTTAGGGTATGAGTCAGACACTGCACTACCAAGCCTGCAAAATCCCTGTGGGCTGATACCAGAGCCTCATTCAAAGCTGTGCTGAAGGAAAAGGAAGGCAAAGCATGCAAAGGCTTTTGTTCACCTGCCTTTGGGGCTAACTTCAGAAAAAGCAAGGAAACACAGGGAATGAGGTGTTACAGCAACACAGTGGGATAACGAACTGAAAGGGAAATCCTCTTACCTGGCTCTCACAGGATCAGTTCCATCACACATTATTGGGCTGGTGGAAACAAAACTGAAACACTGTGAGTACCCACTCCCAGACACACTGCTGAAAACCCAGAAAAGAAATTTCAAGGTTTTTTTTTCTAGAGCCAGTTCTATGGGTAATTGAAGCTCCTACTTCCCTACCTGTATGAAAGTCCATTGCTCGAGTCTCAGCTCTCACCTGGTCTCTCTAGGAGTTGTTAGGAAAAGAAGACCCAAAGAGTGGCTCTGATGGGGTCCAAGGATACAGGAGCTATTGGGGCAGAGGGGTAGGATGGCATCAGTCTTTGTGAACTGCTTTGTTCTGATGCATAACTTGTTATGCATCACTTCAGAACGAGCTGATGAAAGTATCCTTGAATGCTATTTTTCCCACGTTTAAATCTCTCTGTGGTCTCCAAGAACTGCCTGTTGAAGCAGCATGTGATTGGAGAAGCTATTCCTGCAGGCTGGGTTTCACTTTTGAAGGATGATGCAATCTGAGCCTCCATTGTTCAGATTTAAGGCAAGCCAAAAGTAGTTAAAAACTTCCCAAGAATCAAATCCATGGTTCCTGCAGTACCTCAGGTTTTTGCGGCTTTTTTTTCCCCTTTCTGATAGCAAAAAGACTATTTGGCCTGAAGTGCAATATAAACTTTGGCTGGGTACTGAAAAAAAGTCATCTAAGCAGTAACATATTGCTTGGCACAAATACCCTCAAGTACATACCTTGCTTCCTGCTTGCACTCAGGTCACTTCCATATCCAGGAAGCTCCTCAAGGGCTGTGAGACCAGAATCACATCACCCAGCTCCTGAAGAGCTTGACTCTCTCTGTACACTGGAAAAGGAAGAAAGAGAAGCTATTGTAGCAGTGCCAACAGTGCTAAGCATTATAACGTACAGAAGTGGTTCTTAGTGAAAGGTTGAGCTGTCTCCTCCCTATTGACCATTGCCCAGCTCTCAGGCTCGCTTGGCCTGCTAATATCTGTCATCTGGGGAAATGAAGAAATAGGCTTACAAGTACAGGCCTAACATAAGGAAATTAACCATTTATTTCATGCCACGGTGCTACTTCTTACCCCCAACTGCACACAGGTGTCACCTGTACAGGTCCACGCAACTGCTAAGCCCTTGCAGCCACCCTGCCCCATTGAGAGTAGAGGCACTATTAAAAATGTAATCCTTCCTGCTGCCTTCCAGCTTGCACAGCCACAAACTGCACCTACCTCAACACCTTCTGCCACCTAAGCCCCTAGGTGCCTGCTCCTCTGCTTGCTTTTTTTCCTAGCAGAAGAGTTTTCTTCTGTTTCTTGCCTTGTTTCTTGGACATCTGATTTTACTGCATGCATAAGATCCTGCTAGTGCTGGGCTGGTAGGGAGCTGGCTGAGACCATGGCAAGGACAGCCTGCCTCTAAAGGCAGCAGCACTGTATTGATTTTTATCAGGCAAGAGCCTGGCACTCAACCTTCTCAAGGAGATGTTACGAGCAACTCTGGAGCGAGACATAGTACATTCATAGCATGTGTAACTGGACACTGCAGTAACATGCATGGGTGGCAGAAAGCTTTTCTTTTGGACCTTCCCAGCCAACAAGTGACCAGTAGAAAGCTTTAAGCCCACAGAGCTGGTGTTTTGATTTATTTCCATTCTATAATTATTTTAATTCTACTTAGTGCAACTACCAACGTTACCCATGGCAGCAGCACATCCCACAGATCAATAGGACAATGCATTATGGTATTTCCTTTCATTGCTTTTAGGTTTCATGTCTTTCATGCTTTTATCTCAGGCAGGAGTAACTAACTACACAATTGTTTTCTGCAGTGGTATTTTACACATCCCTTAAGCTTCCTGTACAAAGCAAGTAACACACATCTCTAATGGGGGTAGAAAGTGCTTTGTATCCTACAAAATTTATGATTCTCTGGGTGCTTCTTACTGCAAATATCAGTTTTCTGAGGACTAAGTGGCCACAGCACTGCAGACATGTGACTGAACATCAGCTAACAGAAACCCACGTGATTTCCAGCCCCAAAAGCAGCCAGCTCAGCAGACAGCTGTGGCTCCTCTGCCCATGGCAGCTGCAGAAGACAGGCTCCAAGGGGCATAGCCCTTGGTATACAGAAAGCAACTTCCCTTGCCAACATGTATTGCCAACACAGATTTTGTATTGCGTTCCTGTAGGACAAACTTGCCCATCTTCATATTGCCCTGTAACCTGGGCTTGTGACGCTCTGAAGGTGGATGATAACCATCACTGCCAAGAGGCAGGTGGCTGCTGGCCCTGAATTTCTATGTATGTACAGGCTGCAGGAAGATTATTTACTGCCCATAGCCAAGGGGCAAAGCTTTGCTGTGGGGGGGAGAAAAAAAAAAAACAAACCCAAACCAAACAAAACCCATCATACTTAAAGTTCATTCACATACATCCCAAACACAAAGAACTGTCTTTTGTGTAATGAGCAAAAATCAGTCCAGAGTTGCATAAGCACAGCTGACACAAAGGTGTTGCTGCAGGAAAATAGCTCCCCCTGTGTGACTAGAACATGAACAGTTGAAAAACTGCACTACTGAAGGGTAGAAGAGAAGGAAAATGCACTGCAAAGCACACAAAAGCAACCATACTGCCTTCTACCATCAGTTTGCTGGTAGTTCCTGGCCCAAGGAACTATCAGAGGGACATCAGAGAGAGGGCTCCTGTCCTCTCCCTTCATGGACTGCCTAAAATGCTTTTGAGAGATTGCTCTCTGCAAAAGGACTTGGGAGGCATTTACAGGGTCTGATGTGTCCTGTTGGACTGGTGCTCATGTTTCTCTGGTTTCCCACATGTGGGCATCAGCAGCAGAAGTCTTAGCTGACAGGGGACATAGGGAGGAAGACAAACCCTTCCACATGGCAGCCCCAGGCTTTGAGCACCCCCAAGGGTCAGGAAGCAATCTACAGGAGCTCTTCAGGGCTCAGCCCTGACCACCAGCTAGGGCATATTCCCTGCTGCAATGCTTGTGCACACATAAATATTGCTGGGGTGTACAGAAACAAGGAGGATGGGTCATCTGGTGTGTCCAGGATCTGCACAGAAGTTCTCCCTTTCCAGCTTCAGTGGGTGCACAGGTATGTACAGATGCTGAAGCAGCATTGTTGTCCTAAAAGTGGGACCATTTACCCACCATGTGAGACACCAATACACACACTGAGAACAGAGATATTTTATTGCATGTTTGCATAGATATAGGTGCTAGATGGTAAACCACAAAGCTAGTACATCCCAATAATACCTCCCATGCTGTATTTAGACTCAAAACATTAATATATTCTACATTCTAATTCATATATTATTGGCTGGTAGTCTTTCATCTGGCATGTAATGAGTTCATATGCCCAGTTCACTCTCCCCACTCTCTTCTTTTGGGCCTGGGTGAGTGGGCTGTGAATCCGTGGTCATGACCTCCCCCTGCTATAGTTATCTTACCCACAGTTATTGTAGATTTTTTCTAATTTTGTGCTAATTTGGCAGCCATCCAGACCTTCTGAAGCAGCAGGTTCCTTCCTTATCAGTCTCTCATGCCTCTTGAAGGACACAGAGTAGCCAGGTTCACACAATGAAGCTCTTGGTCCCTGGTCATTCCAACCTAAACAGAGTTACTGTAGACTGGGCATTAAGCCCTTCTTCTAACTGCCAGAGTCTATTTCTCATGATACTCATCTCCCTGTCCTTGCTGAAAGAAAAATTCCATTTTATAATGTGTATCACCAGCAGAGACCAAGGAAGCTTGCCTTTGTGTGCCCCATCCCTGAGGGCCAGCATCTGCTACGTGTCCCAGGTGATGCCACTGGGCACTTTCATAAGAGCTCTCTTTCACAGTCTCTTTGCTCCATGGTACATACAAAAAAGGGTTTGCCTTCCTTCAGTACTGCAAAGAGTCAGTGATACCCAGGGACATCTCCAGGGCTGAGCCTTCCAGCTTTCATGGCCATTGCTCCCAAGCACTGAGTTCTTCCTCCGCACCAACTCCAGCCCCTGAGTTAGGCTGGAGCACAGTCCTCCCATGCTAGTTCCAAGGCCCAGAGTTGCACCATAGGGAAGCAGCCAGACAGCTTCCTGGGATGCAGCACTCGTTAATGCAGGTACCATAAAGCTGTGGCTGTTCAGGTACATTTTCCCAGCTCCTTTCCTCATCTTCTTCTCATAACCGTCCCATGAACACATGCACCCAGAAACACTCAAGAGTCCCTTGCATACATGAAGCCTAACACTTTCATGAGATGAGCACATGGTTCTGCTATTGCCGTGGGCTTGACTCACGCTCACCTATGCTTTCTGCATCAATCCCTCATCCAAATCGTTGCCCTGATGTATAACTCTGCAGCCTCTTTTCCCTCCCCAGATACTTCACACACAACAGTAACACCTCTCCACCATTTGCACATCCCATTGCCTTCTTTCCTCCTTATTTCTTCTGCTTTTTCAAGCTGGACTACATCAGAAAAGGCAGTGCATATATCAAGTTTTTAAAACATCCTACTCCATGGTAGCTATTTTTAAGAGTATTTTATTGAAGACATAACTGATTTGCAGCTGTTTCCATGGGGTGATTTGTTGCCACATGACAAGCTCAAAGTCAGGTCAACACAGAGAATTACAGAAGTAATGGAGAAAAAGCAGCAGAGGAAATGCTCTTCTGCAGAAGTGATAAAGGAAATACAAGCATAACCTGAGGAACTGGAGTCAGGAATAACCAAAACTAATGATCTGAATGGGAGTCAGGGATAAAGTTATCAGTGCCTGTGGGGTTTTAACAGCTGAGTCAGACCAAGAGACTCCAGTCTGAAAAAAAAAATAATTCAAACAAGGGAAAATTTAGAGGACTTCATCTATTGTTGTGTCTTCAATGTGTAGGAAACCAAGGCACCCAAGCAGGTTGCAAGTAGCTTGTAGGTCTGGGTCCTGCTGTCTGCTCCTCCATCAAACTCAAAATATCCCATTCCATGGTTCTCTCCCACCAAGACAGTGCCCTAGCCTGAGCTAATGATCTTCCCCATCAGCTACCAGCATCCTTCCAACAAGAAAGTCCCAAACAGCAGCTCCCACACAGCCCTGCTGAGCTTGTGCTCTCATAGCTCACTCTGCTGGTCCAAGATAAAGGGGCTGGGTTTTTTCCTCAGTCCTTTGTTTGGCTTTTGTTTGTTTGTGGTTTCTTTTGTTTTATTTTAAAGGAGGGTCAGCCATGTCACCTCCTTCTGAGGAGCAGAAAATGAAAGCATGGATGCTGTTGAGCTTGAAACACCTCACTACAAGATCTCAATCAGGTCCTTGGAATAACTCTACACATTCTGCTCTGTGTCAGAAGACCAGAGTCCTTTAAAAGAAGGCAATAGAGCTAGTGAGAAATGAGCAATAAGGATGACACCATTTACCATAAAGCATTTAGAATAAGAGTAAAGTATTTGACTCCTTGGCTATCAGCAAGCATTACATAAACCAAAACACAGGAGTAATCTTTATTTCAGTCCAAATCAGAGAATAATCAAGATGGATAGTGTTTTCTAAACCAGTAAGAGAAATGGTATTTAGAAGGTTTGTGATGTTACAATCAAGGGCAAACCAAAGCCAGCTGACACTCTTCTGCTAGAATGTCAAAACCATATTTACACTCCACATGCAGTTTGTATTTAATGTGCTGCACATGTGGAGCCAGACTTCATGTTAGAGACAGAGGAATGCATTTCTGAATTGCTTCATTTAACATCTCAGATGTCTGAGAAGCGAGATTCAGTAGCAAGGATTCGCTCCTTCACTGGCAAGGCTTCATCTCAGGGGAGATGATCTCACTGCTGCGCAAGATTATCAGCTTCAATACAGGAGATCGGGAAAAACTCTGACCATGAGAGTGAAGCTGCTTTGATCTTGATGGAGTCTGGCTGCCAACAAAACACATATATGGCACTCAAGCAATAACTATTCCCTACCCCCAGCTGTCTGCTGCTTCTGTGCCCTTTACCCAGAGACACACTCCATTGTTTCACTCATGCTCCGAAAACCATATGTCTCCAAATTAAGCCCACACTATGCAAAGATTGTCAGAGATCCCATAGATCCTAAATTGAGATGAGCTTGTGGTCCTTGGGGCCTTTTCACCAGTCTGCCTGTGACAAGCAATACTGTGGCTCTCCCTCCTGCCCACACAGTCCTACCACATCACTCACCTGTAGCAGGAGTGTGACTCCCAAGGGCATTTGGGACATGATTGCTCCCGAGTGGACAGTTCCACTGCAGACTGCATCAGCCCAACCACCTTCCAGTGATAGACACTTGCCTCTTAGTGAGCAGGAGGGCTTGGAGCAATCATCAGGCTTAGAAGAAGCAGGACTGAAACCCATCTGTCTCCTTACTGCCTATTCACTCCCCAGAGCTCTTCACAAGGGGATGTAGAGAGGCACAGCTCAGCTCTGCATCTGGCCCAGGAGAGCTATGCTCCCAAGAAAGACCCCAGCTCAGACTAATGCAGCCTCCTCACCCTGATAAGAAGCCAGCCATCAGGGAACACCTCACCTCAAGTTATTTTGGGAAAAAATATTTGGCCTTTTAATTAGGGGCACACAAAAAGCCAAAGAAAAGGGGAGAGACCCAGATAGGAATGCCCTTAAGGAGCATTTTAGACCATGATCTAGGCTGACCCCACCAGCAAGGGACAATCAGCTTCAGTTGTAAAATACCCTCAAAAAACAAACCTTCATTTTCCTATCAGTCAAAGCACAGGCAAGTCCTTTCTTCACCCCCTACAGAGCAGCTCCCCAGTGTTGCTCTGATCCCTTTCCTTCCACCAAAAAAAAACCCACCAAAAAACCCACAAAGAAAGGCACAGCAAGCCAAGGGACACCAAACAAACAGCACTTACCTTTCCTAGGCTAGGTGGGTTTGTTTTATACTACCAGCCCCCACAGGCACTGCAATTGCCTTCCCAGCCTGCTAGGCATCCCCTGGCTCAGCAGGAGTGACCTAAGCTGGTCATTGCTAACGGGTCATCACATGCATCTGGGGAATTTTGGCAGCTGCTTGTATTTAGGACTTCACTGAGCATTAGTAAATAGAGAAATTTTTTTGTTCCTTGGCCCTAATGATCTCTTTCACATTAGATCAACTGTCCACAAGAAAATTCCCTTCTCTATTGTTCTTTAGGACAATTATTTTAAAAACATCACCCTCATCAAAATAGAACTGTAAGAAACACACCTTTGTGTGATTCTCCTCATACTCTTTGGTATTTTCTCACTCTCACACTCAAGCCAGGCTAAAATCAAAACTCATCTCCTGCCTCCTGAAAGCTCCTCCAGGGCTGCCTGGGTGTTAACAACCTACCTCGTGGGCAGTCCTGCTGGGACCAGTGAGCTGCTGCCAAGCATCACTCTGCAGGTTAATATGTGCCGGGGTTGGGGAGATGAAGTAATTCACACCCTGAAGCTATACTGCCAGCCTGTGTCATACCTCACTAGTACGAAATTCAGCTTGGATAGGTGAGGATGTTGGCTGAGGTGATGAACAGTACTGAAGCAGATCTGGATTTCAGTGGAACCGTGTCTAGTTAAAGGTGTCTGTGTACAAATGGGAGTTTCCTGGGGGTTCGGCTGGAACAGGAGGTGAGATCCAGCACCCTACAATAGACATCATGCTCCAATTTGGGATTCACCCCCCCACCCCCAAGTCCCACTCCCATTCGAGTGCAACTCCCCATGCAGGCTGACTATGGTAATTCATGTCTGGGCCTGTTCCTCCACAGACCGATCCATAGCCAAAGCTCTGCCAAAAATTGCCCACTTGGTATAAGTGCACGTACAAAGAGAAGTTGAACTGAGTGGCTTAAAAACCACTCCTTTGGCTAAAGTGCGGCTAAAACATACCATTTCCTTCACCCAGGGTGCCGGGCTCTGTTGGAGGCTGCAGTGCCAGTCTCCAACCCTGCTTGTGTCTTTGTCCTGTTGCTAAATCCACCGACTGCACATGTCCTTGCTGTGTTTTCTTCATTTTTTGTGTCTATGATCTGGGGTAGCAGGCCTGCTCTACTTCACCAAATCTGCTGGCTACGGGCCAGACAGATGTGCCAGCAACCGCCAACCCAGTTGCTTTTATAGCTCTCCTGGGCTTTTTTCACAAATACAACCCAGGTGATTGGGGCACCTTTCTGCATGCTCAATCAAGAGCTAATGGCAGCCCTTTAGTTAAGAGACCTCTGTCCCTTGGTGACCATCCTACCAATTTCTGTGCTGCTCTAGTATGCACCAGAGTGGGCTCATTCAGGGAGGATCTCCTATGCTTCCTCACCCCCGCTCAGATGGACACCAAGCTTTTTTTCTGCTATATGCGGGCACACTTCCCTCAAATAGCGAGTGATAGGACAAAAGGAAATGGTCTCAAGTTTTGCCTGGGGAGGTTTAGATTGGAGATTTGGAAAAATTTCTTTGCTGTGAGGGCTGGTTGTTAGACATTGGCACAAGCTGCCTGGGGAGGTGTTGGAGTCCCCATCCCTGGAGATATTGAAAAGCCATGTAGATGAGGTGCTGAGAGACGTGGCTCAGTGGTTAGACTCGATGGTCTTTTCCAACCAACCGATTATATGATTCTATAACCATTTGGGACAGACGGCGGGGAGCCCAGGGCTGTGTGCAAGGGGGAACGCTCAAGGCAGAGCAAAAGGACATTTCCCAGGGGTGCTGTGTATTTAACGCAGTAAATATCCGCGCTGTAAGAACCACAGCCCGTGTGGCGGCCGGGCCCGTGCCGGGGGCAGCCCAGCGGCGCCGGGGAGCGGAGGCCGCGGCGGCCTGGCTGCGCTCGCGCGTCTGCGGCGCGGGGGCGCCCCCTGCTGGACACGCGCGGGAGGCGCGGCAGGATGGCGGCTTCCTCCGCATTCACCCCCCCTGCCCCCGCCTCGCTCCCTGGCTGCCCGGGCCTGACAAACTCCCTTTATCACTCCTTTTTTTGGAACGTCTGCTTCTCAGCCACCTAGGCTGCAGCCCTGCCTCCCCTCTACCCCTCGATCCTTTTGCCTCCAGAAGCTGAGGCTTGGCAAAACCCACCGAAATCGCACACCTATATCAGAGTGCGTGGCCTGTGACGCCTGGGCACCCCCGGCATGGGAGGAAGGCCCAGGGCACCAGGCTGGGGTGCACCACTCGTGCCCTTGGGTCAGTGCGTGCACATAAAGCAGGTATCGAGGCGATGAGGCAAGTCTATTTTCTGTAGTGCCCAGTGATAAGGGATAACAGGCACAAGCTGGAGCACAGCATGTTCCTCTTGAGGAAAAGCGTCTTCAGCTGTGAAGGTGAGGGAGCAGTGAACAGGTTGTGGAGCCTCCTTCTCTGGAGGTTTTCAAACTTGCCTGGACACTTTCCTGTGCAAGCTGGTCTAGGTGGATCTGCTTTAGCAGAGGGTTGGACTAGACGATTTCTAGAGGTCTCTTCCAACACTGGCCATCCTGTGATTTTGTGAAAACCCATGGGAGCTGGGAGTGTTTCCTGTCATGGAGCTGGTTGACACCTTGGCTATGTCCCCATCTCCATCCTCTCTTCCTGTCGTTGCATTCTGGCTGGGACCCCTCACACCCCAGAGCAGTGGGGTCTGGAGAGAGGCAGTGAGGCCACACAGAGGCAGGGAGCAGTGTCCCACAAAACATGGCTGGGTGAGCTTAGCCCCTGCAGCAGGGAAGCACTGGCACTTCAGGAGTCTATTAGACCTCTGCAAAGCCAGGAGCAACGTGAAGGGGGAGAAACTGACCTGGTGTTATTCCTCTGTGAATGTCTGCTCCTGGCCTCGGTTGAGTCAGACACAGGTGAGGCAGCCTGCTGGCCTGAGCCAGTGAGGCTGCCCCAAACAGGGATGGAGGAACAATTACATCTGAGAGATGGGCTCTGATGGATGAGCTCTGGGACTCTGTCAACACATCTAAGGCGTTACTGGTCCCAGATGGCTGCTCTGTCCTTCTGTCAGGAGCTACCATGCTTCCTAGCTGGAGCAGGAGGAGGGACAGGAGGGACATCTGCCTGAGCTTCAGCCAGCATGAGTTGCTGCCGGGCTCCCTGTGCAAGTCTTTTCTTTGCTCTCAGGTGAGAAGATGAACCATAAAGCCAAGCTGCTGAGATGCAGATGTCCAGGAGGATGTCCAGAGGTGCACTGTGGTAGCCTGCAGCAGAAGGTGGTCCAGGCACATGAGGGTGGTGGCACTTTTCCCTCTTCTGCCACTCGCATTGCTTGCTGGCAGCTTGTCTGCACAAGAATCAAAGGCTGAGGAACTAGCTTGTGGCAGAATTACACCCTCACTTACCGATCTCTGATTTCCTATGGCTTAAACACACCAACCCGTTAGATTTCATTTGGGCCATGAAATCCTCTTACTCTCTCTGGAGTGCCTGATGTCTCCATGTTACACAACTGCCTTCTCAGAGTGGTTTTTCCAGAGTGGCTCCCCAAGAGCCATCACAGACTGGGCCTCACTTTTGGGCACCCTCAAGCCTGTGGCACAAAGCCTGCAGTCCTTCCTAGCACAGTTTGGGTAACACAGGACAGAAGGGATCCTTGCCTGTACAAGTCATTATATGGCACAAATCTGGACAAACTCCCTTTGAATCCTGAGTCATCTCCATTGACTGTGGCCAGTCTGAAGGTCACCTCATTGAATCACATGAGTACTATTTGCTTTATTCCTTCTAGAGAGAAAAAAAAGCAACAGCAGAGAGTAGAGCGGCACAGCTCTACTTGCATATTTTGACCAGAAATGAATCCCACATACAGTAGAGACTGATGTAACTCAAGCCCTAAGCATGTGCTTGCATCCTGGAATTAATTGCCTTACGCCCCTTGTTATTTATAGCCCTGCTGCCATTCTCAGCAGCTCCACGCTGCGTTCCTTCTGCCGCGCAACTCGACTGGAGTGCGCTGCCTCCTGCCAGGCCCGCGGCACCGGCGGCAGCTGTGTTGTGTGTGCAGATCACATAGCAACTGCGCAAAGCTGCCTGCCAAGGAAAACCCGCCCCGCTCCCTCGCCCCCCTGGCCAGTTATTAAATGAAGGCAGAGAACAAAGCAGCAGACAGGGAAGGAGAGGCGTGGGGAAGAGAGAGACCAGATTCCTTGGCTAGTGATACCTAAAATCTCCCTCCAAAGGCAGCCCGGGTTTTTTTCCAGCGCCAAGGGCTTCTGCCCTTGGAGCAGGGCTGGTGGGACTGGCTGACGCAGCTTGGGAGGGGAAAAATTATTCCCGGCATTGCTGATAAAGCCACATATTAAATCACACGCAGTTTTCCAGCTCTGAGACAGCTTGCTGCACCTCTGTCATCAACAGCAAGAGCGAAGCCCGGCAGGAGGGTGGGCACGTGGGAGCAAGGAGGCACAGGGGTCTGGGGGACCTGGTTGTGATCTAGTCCATGGCTGCTGCCTGTCTTCTTCTCTCCTGGGTGAAATCTGTGTTAGGGTCCCAAACAATCTGGCACGTTGATGCCCTGGATGCACTGCTGCAGCTGGGACAGAGGCATCTGCACCGGCCAACAAGCACAAGCTGTGGGCTGGGATGGGGGCAGGCTGGGCTTCTGCTGCACGGCTGCGGCCAAGCTGGGATTTGGCCTTCCTTCAAGGATTTCTATCTGCCGCCTTTTGCATATTCTGAAGAACTTTCCTCTAAGTCCTTAGATTTCTTTTAGGTAGGACTTTTACCATGCCTCGAACCTCTTGTAAGCAGCACACCTCTGCTGGCTGACACCACAAACCCTGGGGTTCTCCCACTGACCCCCTGCTCGCAGGAATGCGGAGCGGCAGCCCAGCAGGTGAGGGAAGAGCCGCCAGATGAGCCCTCACACTGACAGGGCAATTCCCACCTAGGCATGGTAGAGCCATCACCTTTTACAGCTGTTTTTATGCATCACACTGAGTGGCTCTCCTTTAGAGAAGTGTAGACGTTTACCTTCCACACAGTCGCTGCTTTCTGATCAAAAGAAGCTGAAGGGGGACCTGAGCAGTGATTGGGGCTGGAGCGGTGGCATGTGGGCCAGGATGCCACTTAGGTCCCTTCCAGCTGCAGCTTCTGCCTCCTGTGAATGCCAAAGCCTGCAGGAGCCAGACCTCAGGAAGAAACAATCCACAAGTTTCACACATCAGGAAATGCCAGTTTTACACAGTCTGTTAGAAAATATTTATGACACAGTAATCAGATTCGTTTTATTAAAAAACTTGCAATAAAATTCCTTGGAATTCGCCATCTTAACTTTGAGAGTTGCAATATTTTACTAGTACATAATAACACAGTCTCACTTATTTACATTATAATCCTCTATATAACAAAAATAGCCGTGTTGTACTACTGAATAATGCTTCCAAATATTAGCCTCAATATGTCTGTACTTTCCCCAGCTGGGTCACTGTCCATGCTCTTTAGCATTTACAGTACATAACAAAGCAAGAAGGAAAACAAAATAAAAAGCATGTGCCTCATGGTTTCAGGCAAATCCCTTTAAGATGGTAGTTCTCCGACTCCCACATTTTTCAAGAGAGATAAAGTGCATTGGAGGGGGAGATGTACACGTTACAAAACGTCAGCAAAGAGTTATATTTGCAATATTGTACAGAAAGTAATGCTAGAAAAAAAAGGCTCGCTTCACAAACTGCTACTGCATGGTTTTGGCAGCAAGTCACAGGTAGCAGGAGAGAAAAAATAAGCTAACTACAAGAAAAAGAACCACCTATGCAAATGCCACTGTGTGATTTTGCCATGGTCTTGCATTAGGTGTTTCAGAATCCAAAGTGCAGCTGTCTGGAGAAAGGAACTTTTAATTGGGTTTTTTTTTAATGTGGAGATGGGTCATTTCCACAGTCAAAAGAAACACAGCGTGGCCAGCCTGCAGCAAGTGACTGCCTTACCAACAAAGCAACTCCAGTCCAAGCCACGCCCCAGACATGAGAGGGCCATAGCACAACCAGATGCGCAGCGCCTGAGTGTGACAACCGTGTCACCTCCCAGCTTGCTGGGGCTTGGCAGGAGCTGGGCTGAAGGCCTCCAGTAAATCCTCTCCTGCTGTCCACAGCAGGGCTGATTATCTTAAGAGAATTTCACTGCGACAGCCCATTGTCTCCTAACTGGAAGTTAGTTTGGTAAGCTGTGCATTGATCCATATGGTATTTATTTTGTTTGGGATTTTTATTCCCTTTTTAACATTGGCATTTGCTGGTATGGCTCAGAAGCATGTGAGGAAAGATGTGGCTGGAAAAAGCTTTGGAGCCATCACTGAAAACCAGGATCCTTCTGCTCTGTTCGTGAACTGCGAACAAATGGGACACCACCTCTTTTTGGTTTGCTTATAAACTACTCTAAATAAAAATAATTCTCTTCTGGAAATGGATGGAATGTATATTTTGACAAGTACAAAATCATTTAAAATGTTCACTAAATACAAGGAACATCTTGCTATAAAAATAACAGGCCCTCCCACCCACTGTCCCCTCTTTACATTTCTAATTATAAAATGGTACAGTCATTTCAGTTTCCTAACATGAAACAAGAAGTAAGGATGGTATTACGTACACACGGAGAACACTTAGACAATTTGACATCTGAAATAACTGTATACATTCAGAGCAAACAAGCATTTTGATCTTGCTATTGTTTTTAACGCTACATGGGACTGAAGAATCAAGAAAGAAACAAGAAAGGGAAAATGCTATTTCTTCTTTTTTCCTCTCCTTTTTCTTCCCTTTTTTGTTCTTTTTCTTTTTTTTTTTTTTTTTGCATTCATGCCAGAAATAACTAACTTCCACTTACTCACAATTACAACAGTTGAGAGAGACAAGATTAATTTCAGATGGAAAATTAATCTGTTGGCTTTTCATTCAAAATCCACATTCATCGTTCTTCTCTGTTCCTCTCTTTGAACCATAGCTCCTGATCCGAAGGTGGGATTTTGTTTCTTGAAAGAGAAGTGCCAAAGAAGAGCAAGGGAGCCGAGTGGGTTTCCAGCCCTGCAGGGGAAGCTGTGTGGCAGAGGGCAGCCTTCTCCCTCACTTGCTGTCCCAGACTGCAGCTGCCATCTGCTACACAGAAAAATCCAGACCAAAAAGTCCATCTGGCATTCCTCTTTCAAATCCAGAACTATCAATTAGTTCAGGTAACAGCTTGGTAAAATAAAAGCAGGGCGTGTGTTGGATCAATTGTCCCTATTTAAAAAGTTTGTGAAAACAGCACCTCCAGCCTCATTTTCCCTCGCCCCTAAAATATTTCATGGCATTGTTTTGCAGTGCTTGTTTTAACCAAGTCAATTAATTTCTGTCACACTCACATGTTTTACATCTACCTATGCAACAAACAAGTCAATGCTGAAGTGTTCTTCAATGAAGCAGCAAGCCCGGTCAGCACTGCTTGTGAAGAAGCTCGGCTGTCCTGAACTTGCCAAAACCCTTGGGCCTATCTTTCATTAAGCCCTTAATCTGAACTTTGGCTGGCTCCTTTCCCTGCCATGCTGAATCAGTCTAACCTGCTACAAAGAGATATAAGCAGCACAGAATCCAAGAGAGGAAGCGTGAGTTTGATCCCATGATCTCCTTTACCTGCAACAAAGGTTCACATTACAGCAAATGCCTGTGAGAGAAGTTGGGAAGGCATAGGCCGGATTTCTCTGTCATTTCAGTCCTATGAAATGGATGCATCGCAACAGCAAATGAAACTTGCCTTCTCCTGTTTAGAGTGTCACAGAATCACAGAATGGTAGGGGTTGGAAGGGACCTTTAGAGATCATCTAGTCCAATTCCCCTTCTAAAGCAGGGCTGCCTAGATCAGGTCACACAGGAACGCATCCAGGTGGGCTCTGAAAACCTCCAGAGAAGGAGACTCTGCACCCCCCCTGGGCAGCTTGTGCCAAGGCTTCGTCACCCTCACAGTAAAATAGTTTTTTGTTATGTTTAAATGGAACTTTTTGTGTTCCAGCTTCTGGATCCTATTCCCAATAGACCAGTAACTTTGGCCCTACAACAGGGATCTACTAGAACAATAAATGGTTAAAAAAGTCAACTATTGCTAATGAATAGAAATCAATGAGTGACTGTTGGTTTTCTTGGTTTGCACAGCCTATAAATTCCTGTTCCTGGCTTATTTAAAACTATATGCTTAGTTGAGAGCTTCTCTACAGAGAAGTAAAGTGAAGGGATGAGCCTCTTGGAAAGAAAGCCTGGGAGATTCCCAGCTGTCCATCTGAAAGGCATTTCCTGCTGTTATGCAGAACCTCTATTGTCATTTCAAGCCCCGATCAGTTGTCACAAGGATTTGTAATCCAGAGATTTATAAATAAAGATTTATACCCTGATCTTGGTCTTTTTATCACAGAATCTGCTCAAAGGGCTGTGGCATGTGTGAAAAAGTTTGTAAGGCAAAAGGCTGGAAGATCTACATGATGACTACACTACAGGTTTAACATGGATGGCAAATTCTGCTTTATGAAACTGTGTTGCACTGATGAATAAAACACACAGAAGCATTAAGTGATCTGCAGATACTTGCCAGGGCAACCTGCCCGTATGCAAATGTCTTCTGAGCTAAACATTTTTCAAATTTGACAAGCACTTCTTTTTATTCAGCAAGGGGGAAAGGAGAGTGAGTTAACAGGCTTAGCAACAAAACTGCAGATCACAAAACAGATATTCTTTGAGAAGGATTAAGTTCAGGGCTGGATCTGCCTCTGGCGCTTGAGTTCATTTTGTTAACAAAATAAGAATGTACCCCAAACAAGTAATTCAACAAGAGAATGAAGTGCTGCCTTTCTTGCAGTGACTTCCTGTGGATCTGATCAAGGGGCTCATTAAAGTACTGAGATCCGAGGGACCTCTTATCAGGTGTGATTTCAATGATCTTTTCTTTTTTTTCAACCTACATCTATAAAGTCTTTTTCTTTAGCGCCACAATGTCTGTCATTAAAAAAATCTACAAATGGCAGCTGCCTGTGGTTTCATTACAATACAGCTTCCATAGTCATATCGAGGTACTTTTATATGCATACATGGTAATTTAATTCTATAGAATGCTCAAAGACTGAACTACAGTGCTATGGTTGTTCTGATCCTGGTTTTGAGGCTCTAAAGTAGTCAGTATGTTAAAAAAACCCAAACCCTCCATAAGTGCTAGGTCTGTATCCTCACCAGAATGGGAAGAGATTTGGTACTGCTGCCTTACCACCTCTGCATGCACACATTATGTCATTGGTGAGTGCAAAATCCTGCCCATATAACTTTTTGTGTTCTCTACCTACTGAAGAGACTTTTGGGAAGGGAGTTTAGTGAAACCCATGAAAATCAAAGGATACTCAGAGCGCAGACTGTCCAAGTTTCATCCTGCAACCCAGTCTGAGTGAAGATCAGCCTTGCTAAGGCAAACACTTCTACCTGCTACCAGCTCATGGAAAAGATGATAAGAGAGCCTCAGATGCCAGGGAAGAAGAGCTCGGAGAGACGCAAGATCAGCTAAATTACAAGATTGCCTTTCTCAGAGAGCTGCCTCATCCTCCGGTCTGTGGCCCTGCGCAGGATGTGCCCCTCTGCCCTGCTTCCAGTGCCACGGGTGGGCAGTCACGGTGTGAGCCTGCAGGATTCTGTGCACAAGCACTTGTTCGTCAGAGGGCACCAGAGGATTTGGTTTTTTTTTTCCTGTCTGCATGCTGAAGGCTGCTTTCCCTTCTGAACAGCCTGTGCCATGTCCTCAGCAACTGAATCCCACATATTTAATGCCATAGTGGGCAGCAGTGCCGAGGACTCACACAATGCTCGGGATGGGACTTAATCTTCCCCAAAGCTGCAAATCGGGAGGGTTTAATTTTACCCTGTGAGGAATCTCAGTGGACAGACTAATGTTAGAAAAATGTGGATCTGCAGATTTAAGGCTTTCATTACAAACATACATCTGGAGGGGGGTGTGTCCTAATACTTATGAAGCACCTCAAATTCCCAAGGCATTTCACAGGTTATGTATACAAACAATATTATTAGCCAGGTCCTGCTTCAGGAAAACACTGCCCTTTGACACGAGGGGCTTAATTATGCTCACAGAAGGCCCTTTGAAAATAATGTGATTTTGGTACAAGTACAAAATTAGTCATAAGTGCTTTTCTGAAGAAGGACAGAATAAAACATTTACTTAAGTGCTTCCCTAAGTTCTGGCTTCAGTGATGTGTAACCTCACTTTGCACTTCTTACTGCTTATCAGTGCTCAGAGCTGCACAAAACCTGAACACAGGGCTGGAAAAACATCTTCCCTGAGTGAAACTCCAGGTAGAACTGGGAAAACAATAGCAGAAAGACTCTGTGCCCAAATTTGCTAGGACACCTCTTTTGACAGACCACGTTTTGGTGGTATCTAAAAAGGTTTCACCCTTCCTCTGCCAGTGGCCACCATGCACCACAACTAGTACAGGGTACTTCAGAAAAGAGTGTGGACAGTGCAAGCTTCTCTTCACTACTAGAAATACGGGTAGGATGTCAGTTACTCTATGTGATACCCCTTTGAGCACACCTCCCTTTAATGGTTTTGCTGGCCTACAGACCAACTTCAGTCTGCTGGGAGTTTCTCCTCCTGCCTTGCTCTGCTGTGCTGTGGGCCACTCTGCTATGGCAACAGATAACTGGTCCATCTATCCTTTGAGATTAACTTAATGAAGTTTGTGAAATAAAACAAAGACTTGGTGACAAAACTTGGTGACTCTGAAACCCAAACAGTTTGGCCAGGAGTATTTTTGTCTGTGTGCTGGGCCACAGTGGGCAGGTGTGAAAGGATCACAGACAACTCAGACATTGTGTTTGTGATGTTCCTGTGACATACAGCACCCAGGCTCCAGCACTAGAGAATAAACTGTAGTAGCCTGTGTACTTTCCATAGGGAGACCTGACTGTGTGTAACCAGCTTTACTCTTTCCTCTGCAGTCATTTGCGATGAATTCCATTTGTGTGTGAAGGGCCAGTATTTGGTGTGAGCACCACTTAAACTCCATTTCAGCATTATTTCCAGAGCTTAAGTGAAGCTGATGTGGTATGTTGTGCAAACACTTGTTCAGGAGTGAATTTCAGCATCAGTTCTCCTGATACTGCTGTGAGCCTTTCCCACAGTAACAAGGAATAGAGAAGACATTAAAGACATTCCTTAAAGACATTAAGGAAAATATAACTACTGAAATACAAATATTGGCAAGACTGACCAAGCTGCACCCTCTGGAATGATCTCTAACTTTCTTTTTTTAAACCAAGCAGATTTCCAGCTGCCTGTATCTCTTTAATTAAAGAGAGATGTCCTTTCAAACGGCTTACAAGAATGTAACGGCACATTTCCAGATCATGGTTTTGAAGGATGATTAGGCTGTGTGCCTTTGCCTCAAAGTTACCCTGCAATTTATGGACTAAGAACATCAAAAAAATTAAGCTATAAAATGAACTGAGTTCTAACTGGACCGAAAAGCACGGAGTATAATTTTTCCTTCCTCCTGTACTGAAGCAGCAAGTCGGCCAAAATTTAAGGGATAGTTATAAAGACATTTGTTCCTGAATAAGGTCTGACAACTCCAGTTTTGGCTGTGAGTTGGTTTCCACATGTAGCAAGTAAATCCACAAGGAGATTAAATTCTGCAGGAACCCTAACAGTTGCATTTTGAGATGCTACCATGACACTGTCAAGGCAAAATATTTCGCCTCTCCATGAAATGCCAATCTAAGATGAACTGTTGGTTCTTCGGACTTACTCAGGAGTCAGTAATGTGATTCAAATCATCTGACTGTCAACAGAAACCACTTACTCTTCTGTAACAGTAAACTAAAAGTGCTTCTTCACAGCTGAGTATCTTGACTGAAAGACAAAATTGTACACTGAACAAATAACACAAACTTCTACTTGGAAAGCAGAGCTCAGGATGAACTAAATAATCATCACATTATTATTTAGGTGTTTCGATTACATTAGTTCTGTTTAGTTTAAATTCCCTCCTCTCTACTCAAAATATTTTGGCATATGGATCTATATACAAATTGCAAGTATTCCATTATGCTTGTGACAAAGTTGACAAGGACTCTGGAGGGCACCTAACCACCTGAACTCTTGTCTTCCATAAGGAGCAGGCAAAAACTGCCATCAAAACATAGGAAGTGAAATACACTAAGTAAAAAACCCCAAATAAACCAGGAAGCATTTCAGCCAGCTGCCCTCTGTTTCATTAGCAGTTTCTAACACCGGTATCAGCATCTCCAGACCTTTTCTAAGAAAATTCTTGTCCTATGTGTAATGCACAGCTGTTAACAAGCAGCTCTGGAAACCTCTCAGACACACCTTTAACCTACCGGTCAGGTTTTGGTCTGTAAAACTGAGAAAAGATATGATATTATACCTCATCTTCTTTTCCGGCTACTGAATTGTGACTTGAAGGAAGGCCATTAATGTGCTGACAACTGCTAATAGCATAAAATATAGCAAAGGACTACAAGGACAAAGTGAAGCTTTAAGCTTTTCTTTCCTTCACACTGCGTGATACTTGTCTAGAACAGAGCTCTAGGTGAAAGTCGACATAATGCAGTTTTAGCCCAAATCTCAGCAATCTCTGTTAATTCAGAGTTCTCTTACCAATAAAGGCCTTCAGAATACACTGTTTCCAAGGCTTCCACTTAATGAAAGGAGGCTTCACATTAATGCAGGGTGCTGGTGCACCATCCTTCTGAAGCCATGTGTACTTCAAGCAGAAACAACAAGGCAATGATAAATCCTGGAGTCAGATCACGAAGTGACCAGTGAACAGGAGTTCAGATTTCTGGACTGAACTCTTGAAAAAGTTGGGGTCAGTCAACAAAAACAGCGTCCACCCATAACAAGCTATAAACAAACAAACATACATAACAAACATATGTCTTTAAAAAAAGCAACCCAAAAACCAAGCCCAAAGAAACATAAACCCAATCAAACAGGTGTAGAAAACACTCAAGCTGTCATTTCAGTTACGCATTTATGAGCCACTGAGGAGTGACATGACTGCTCTCAAGCATGTGGGTAAACTGGAAGCGTTCATCTCCCATCTTTTGTGAACAAAATGAACGTATGCAGATGATGAAACCACATCCAGGCAGACACAACTGTTGCTATTGCTTTTCGTGACCGTCTCAATGAAGTGTGCAGGAGTGACAGTGCTCTTGGAGGCATGTGCATGACTGGTCCAAATCCTAGAAAGCTGACTCGGTCCCTTTCTGTGACCCTCCCCTGTAGTGTTGGATCTCTGGTTTTCAAGACTTCACCTCTTCACAGTCTTGATCAGTGGAAAGCTCCACATCGGACAGTCCAACCTCCATTGCCATAATCAATGAAATATCCGAATCACTGCTGACTGCTGGCTCCTGTTCATCTGTGAAGGGAGAAAAGACAGGAAAAGAGCATTAGGGTCATGTCTTTCTGCAAATGGGATCCAGAGGTTTCTCCACCACTGAGATAGTGCTTAGGTTCCAAACTTTGCTCTTATTGAATGCCTGTCTAAAGCATTTTGAAAATATCAGAAAGTTCAAGCTATCAGTAATGAAAAACATGATGACAAGGATCCTAGATGGGGCTCTCCAGCCAGGCTCTTCATCTCCATGAACTTCCTCCCTCCCTGTCCTTTTCCTCAACCTGGCATCATGCTACTCTCCTGGCAAAGCCAACCAGTTAAGGACAAAGTCACAGGCACCCGGTGGAGGGGCTAGCCATCAGGAAAACATTGCTAACAGAAAAAAAATCTGCCCAAATCCTCATTGGGTGACAGAACCTGTGTTAGCAGAGACTTTTAATAGGGCACAGGGCTAATGTCTAGAAGGAGCAACATGTGTGCCGTTTGTTCTGCCCCAGGACTCTGGACCAGGCTGCCTGCTTTCTCAGGTGCCTTCTCCAGTCTCTTTTCACACATTCCTCTGATTTGAAGATACCTCTCAGGTTCTTGGTTCAGGCCAAAAGGATCTACCTTAATCCAGCATGATCCCAAATCCAGTAAGAGTCAGACTATTGACTTTTGGCAAACTGCAAATCCCATCAAAACCACAAGCACGGATGGAGTCGCGTTTTGATTCCACAGCACTTACTACATGTGTATTTAGCAGTAGATAAAGCCAACAGATTTGAAAGGGCTAAAAGCTAATTTTATTTCAAGAACAATCAGGAGAAGCAAAGCACACGGGATCTCTGGGGAGATTTTTCAAAGGCACAAAAATCCCACAGGTGGCTTAGTCTTGGAGAAAAAGTTGATGGTTTGTATTTTAAAATGGTTTCATTACATTGACATTTATACTGTAATAAAACAATGTGTTTAAATCTGTGGCAGTTTTTCCTTTAAACATTTTATTTTTCAGACTATAGATGCAGAGCTTGACTGATGCTAATCTAAAAGTTGCAGATCTAAGAATTAATAAGTAAGAAACATTAAGGAGGAGCCAGGAAAAGAACAACTCCTCACAGTTTAATTATTCACATGAAGCTAAGTAGGCACAATTAGTTTTCTTTCAAGAGCTGCAGGATTTAAAAATCTGGTTTAGAGAAGAAACATGGATTCAACTTGTTCAGGGATTAGACCTGATGTTCTGCAGAGAAAGCTTGAATGAGGTCTGTGTTATTCAAACTGAAAGAGCCAGTGCTTTCCTTTACAAACTTTCGCAGTTTTCAGTCTTTATACTTTCTTGATTGCAAGATAAATAACTAATGCACACAACCTCTTTATAACTGTATCCTTTTTTTCTTATCAATATGGCAGTAGTAAAACTTCAAGGCTTTGCTTCTGACTTGAGGCAGAGGAAGTGCTTTGGACCTGAATTCTATCTCCTGTAAACTTTGGTGAGCTTCAGTGATATGGAACCATTAGGTGAACTAATAGGATTCTTAAAAACAAGGAAAATGATGTTTCAAATGTTGATTGAAGAGCAAGTTTCTATTTGCATGACAGAGCTCCCAAGGCTTAGCCTTGCTAAACAGCCCCTTGAAGCACTCTTGAGAGAAAGGTGATTGTCATCTGAACTAGCAGTGCAAGAAAGGAGGACTGGCTGAATGGTGACAGCCACATGCGGGCTGAAGAGGCGGGATGAGCTGTCAACACCAAATGTCTGAGCATAAAATCAGAAGTGTTTACGCTGCTGAAATGTTATTTCAAGAACTTTTGTTTCTTCTAGGGTTGCACAGCAGAAAAAGATCTCAACTGAGTTTGAGACAGGCAGATAGAATGGAAGCAGATTTGCAGCTCACCTACCAACTGTCTAACCTATGTACAGGAGCATCCGCTTCCCAAACCAGCAAACTTGAGTTTTACATTAAAAATCCTACAGTTATTCAAATTCTTGGATCTTAGTTCTTCCAAAGTGTGGGCTTTGTAGTTTGTCTTCTTTGGGACTGAAGTGCAAATCAATAGGAACAATGAACAAAGGATCCTAAAAATGCCCATACCTATGCCCTAACATTGCTTATTTCAGTGCTGTGAAAGTGCTTAGGAACATGAATGCTCCACCTGCCTTGCTTACTAACAATGCAGCAGCTCAAAATCCTAAAGTGGTCCTTAAAATCAGCACAGTGGGGAGAAAAACTCAAACATCACCATCCCTTATACCTTTCCTCTCAGGGAAGGCATCAGCACTGCTATTCCTTTGGAAGACATAGATGACACAAGTAGATTAATGCACCCCTCAAAATTACTCTTCTGAACAGAAATCTTGCTACTGATCCGAACGTGCAAAGGATGAAACTCTTGGAGGTTGCAGAAGTTACACCATATACCGATTGGCTGTAGGTAGGTGGCTGCAAGGTCTACAATCTGCCTCACCAAGGCTTTTCCACACAACACAGACTTTCTAGACTGTAGTGGGGCTTTGGCTCTTATTTTTTTGGCCATCTGCTCAATAACATGAACCAGCAGAGTTAGTGATATTTGTTATAAAGGTAAGCAAGCCTCAACTAAACTGCAAGTGCCAGAAGCTTAGCCTGCATTTTGCATCTCTGGTTTCTAGATCTTGTTTACAATGACAAGGCTTATACAATCACAGAGTTTCTACAGAAGATGTCTGATTCACTGTTAAGAACTTTTATGACCTTTTGGCAAGATTTTTTAATTTTGGTGCTTTTTCTTAAAGCCCTGAAGTCAGGTGAGGATCTCAACTTTCAGTGAAGGTCTCAACTTTCACTTAAAAATAAGTGAATCTTAAAGAGTAAAAAGAGAATAAGAGTTTAAAAACACATTTCTAGATCAGAATATCTGATTTAGGATTTGAGATGTTTGAGATTGGCAATCCTATGTATATTTAACAACATACACTACAACACTTCCATTGTGTTTTACAGCACTTCATGCCATCGGCATAAAGCCTTTTGCTTAATGAAGCAAAAGGCACATCTCAAGCTGCTTTTTAGCCTGAGTGCTAGTGCCTGCAGCAGGCAACTGAAGCCCTCACTGCCACATTTCTCTCACGTCAGCGAAACACAATACACTACAGTATGCTGCCTACTTCCAGACAGACTTTTTCCACTCACTCCCTGACACACATTTGTTTGAGAGGTGCAGTCAAAACGACTCCTTCTCTAGCCAATATTACTTTAATCATGCTAACGCAGGAAGAATATCACCACCTAGATAGCCCTACACAGCAGTGGTACAGCCCTTATTTGTTGCAAATTTCATTAAGTTATGTTTATATTTGAGTATAGTTGCAATCAAATAAGGATGAAAATAGCTAATTATTCTGGTGCATTAAAAACAGTAAGACTGCACACTACTAATAGTTATCTACTGCTGCTGCTACTCCTAACACTTGGAGTAAGTCTGTAGCTGTTGCATGCTAATAAATACTCCAAAAGAAAAAGGTCAGATGATGGGTTTCTAAGAATTTGATACTGTTTGCAAGAGTCTTGGCAGGGATCTAAGCATTCAACAGTGAGCAAAAAGTGCTTTTGCAAAAACATTCACCTGCCATGTGTAGGTAAGCATACAGGTATGGGCACAAATTGAGATGTACTTGTGATGACCTACTCGAGAATGAGGAACAACCTGATGTAACCGTTGTGGGTTTTGCACAGGCCTCAGTTCTGCTCACTACTGGGCTCCTCCCAAGGAGGCCATGTTCTAACACTGTTCTGATGTCCCCAGGCCATGGGCAGTGCCACGGGGCTCTCCTAAAATTGCTCCCGCTTGTCCCACAGGCTGAGATCTCTCCCAGGCTCATGGAGCTGGAAAAGCTGCAGAACTCCATGACTGGGATAAAAGCAATTTGCATGCAGGAAATCATCCAAAAAATAAGAGTACGCTAAAATGTTACACAGCAAAAGCTTCTCAGCATTGAATGCATATAAGGCCTGTATAAGACGACAGACTGTCTAAGATGATAGCCTTTCCTCCTCTGGACCTTCAGGAAGTTCTCTGCTATTACACTCATTTGTGTGTAGGTGGACAATCATCAGTTATTACATTTCAAATGAGAGCTGTGTAATTCATCTACTCAAAGTGTAACTAAAGTCAGCAATCTCCTATTCTTGTGGATTAAAAACAAGGGCCATTGCAATAAACAATTCATTTGGGAATCACTCTCCCTTCCCTCATTTATTATCAGCTCTCCATGAACTAATTCAGCATACTCAGTCCTGCTCCACACACAATTAAACCCTTGCACAGGGCTGTGCAGCTGCTAATGATTTTCTTCATCTCACGACAGTCAGAGGAATCAGAGGGTAAGAAAAACCTGCTATTGTGCAACTGACTGAGGTGTAACCTATTTCCCTAGCTATAAAGTTGAGCATTTAGCACAAGAAACAAGTCTTTGTGGTAGATGGCCAGCTTTGAGGAGACATGAGTAATTATTGATTTCTTAATCTAATGAAATGCTGTAAAAAATGTATCAGTTATAATCCTATCCTTAGCTGGCAGAAATTGTACAGCAGACAATGGGATTTTGTCTAAAACCTCATATTAACAATAAACATACAGCAAAATATGACCTGATTTCACTATTCATTTCACATTCTTACTACCGTGAAATATACCTTATTTCAGAACTCTTCATTTTCTGAAGATAGAACTAAGCCAAAACATGAAATCCCCGGTGACAGGTATGCTCTCAGATCTGGACAAGTACCTAAATTTATGTATTAGCGTGAACCTTATTTCAGTCCAGGGCTCACTTCTACTAAAAAAACATTATCCTGAGTCAGACATGTCTAGAAGCATTTTGCTCCAGAAGAAACCAGAAATGTGACCATCTGCTGGAGCTCTGAGGACCTGAGAAGCAAATATATCCAGAGTCATTAGAGGCATTCATATGGGAGCTTCATCAAAACGGATTCTGTTCAGCATTAAGCCACAATGAGCTGCCAATTTCAATCAGTCTTACTCAGATTTTGTTTCCAGTATCAAAACCACCAGAACACTATTAATCATATTTGATTTATGACAGGGGGAGAGAGAGAGAGAGAGAGAGAGAGAGAGAGAGAAAGACAGACGTTCCTGGAGCCCTTTATTTTCCTTTGTCTGCCTAAGAATGCACTTTACCATTATAGAATTTATTGCTCCCTTGTACTGCAGCCTTGCCACAGCACCGTTTTGCTGCTTACAATCTAAGAGGAGGAGCGTGGTCCTATGAAGTTAATATCTCCAATGGCAACTCCTTCCACGACAGTACCAATCAAGTTTCCTTTATTGCTAAGACCCTCTTCTTTAAAAACACAACTGCTCTTAACATTATTCTCAAATTAATCATCCAACACTTCTTCTGGGATCATTTTATAAGCAAGTCTCAAATTGCTTCCATATCATCTTGATAATCGTAATGCTTTAGAACAAGCTGTAACTGCACTAACAAAACAACTAAAATACAACACATGGAAAAAAAAGTGCCTATCAAAATTTCTAATGCAAAAGAAGCAGTGGGAATAAGTTTGAGGAGAACGGGTTATAAAAAACCTATTACTAACGTGGTCCTTTTGTACACAGAGGCTAATAAAATGGATGAAGAAGTCTGTCTGGCTACAGCAGAGAACAAAATACTGGGGAAATATTTTATTGCTGTTCCCTAGCATCAGGGAGAGACTTATCTGAGCAACAAGGGGAAAAAGTACTTGAGCATGGTAACTACTTTTGGAAGAAAAGGTTAGAGTCTTTTCCATAAATAACAAGCCAGACCTCTGTGAATGTACTAATGGCAACAGGGCTTCATCCAGGGGATAAAGCAGATGACGTCTGAAACACAGTGCAAAGATTACCCAAATATCAGCACAACAGGAAGAACCAAATGCCGTGACCTAGCAAGATTCATTTACGACAACATTTCAAAAATGTGTTAAACTGGATCAAACCCCGAAGCAGTTGAGAGCCTTTTATACAATACAAACCATTAGTGTCTCTCCTAAAGCAAACATGTTTATTTTTCTAAGTGAAAAGGCAACAAACTTTATTCCCTTAATCTTTCTCTAGGATATATGTTTTGGTGGAATGTACAGGATCTCTTAATGGAAAACAGTCAAAGACACACAGTCCATTGTCTTCAAACATCCTGCAGTATGAAGGGGTAACATCATCATCATTCTAGACATGACCTACTGAGATGGAGACTCACGACTCTTCAAGGTCTTCACTGATTCTGGGTGCCTAGTTCGGATACCATAAACCTGATTTTTCAGTTAGGGCATTAACTTGTGTGTTGCATGCACCAAGCTTACCTCTACTAACTTCAGCCACAGTGCCAGTACTTGGCACTTCTGAAAATTGTATCTCAAGTCAAGCATCAAAAAACAAAGGGGAAATTATTAGTAATACAACCAATTTTCTGATGCCAAATTGCGGAACATGTTGTACTTAAGCAATAAACTTTAACACCAGTTATCTGAGAAGACATTTTTTGTTTTGACAAGACCAATAAAGCCATTCTCATAAATGGTGCAGAAGGTATTAGCACCCAGATGCTCTCTACAAAAAAAAAGGGGGGAAAATCCATTTGTCTCAATGAAGACATTATGATACAAAACACGAGGCAGATAGCAAACACATTTGCAGAAAGCTGAGCAAAGGGGGAAGAACACAAAATAGATGCTATTGCATGGAGACAGCTGGACCTGACTGGCTGGAAAAGCAAAACATTTTTTTCAATTTATATGTATATCTATCTTTAATGAGCACATACTAGCTCCTTCGAATTTTGTCCATGAATCAGAACACAAGGCTTTTGAAATTCACAGCACTTACTAACATTATTATAAGAGTCAACACTTTAGAGATATGTCTTCTCTCTATGAGAGGCTGGCTGACATTTTGGGAGCTCTTGATCAGCTCTGTCTTAGTGGGGAGCTGCCAATCCTCTCTGCAATACAATGAATGCCTCTGCCAAGAACAACACCAGAAACCCTAGCATTTTCGCTTTCAGTATACTTTCCTCATTCTCCCTACTCTTATGGATCATGCACATCATATTCCTGTCCTGGGACCACTAGGGAAACTTCCTCTGTGACTTAGATACTGCAAAATCATTTTATCTTCCTATTGGAAACTCATTCAAAATATGATCAGAAAGATTACTTGAACAGTCAACAGAGTCACCACACTAAGGTCTTGCACGGACCTCTATGCTCTCCTATCAGCTAATCCCCATATTCAAGGTCCTTCACAGTTTATCTGCACATCTTATTCACTACAAAGTATTTACTTCTGCCTTTGACTGACCCCACTCTTCAGTCCCACACTCTCCCCTTGTTTGACTAGCAGACAAGAATCACCCTACTCCCTTCACAACAGGGCATTCAGCCTCTAAACCTTTGCAAAGCTGCTTTTCCCTTCTCCCTCCAAGCCATCCCACTGGGATGGGAGGGAAGATGGGATGGGATGTCTGGGAGGGAAGAGTGACAGTGGGATGTCACTGGACACCCTCCTTACTGTTCCCCATCAGCCATCCTCAGTGCCCAAATATTGCAGCAGAGGCACCTCTGGTTAGGACTGCATGTTATTCTCATGCCCACAGTATGTTTCAGAAAGAAATCTGAATACATTTTCTTCAATGTACAGCCCATTAAAAACGATTATTATTTACAACATGCAAAATTATTCATGTATTTGATTGAAAATCAGAAAATGACATCTCCCCATAAAACAGGAAGATTCAAAAACTCTGAACATGGGGGTACAACAACAACAACTTGATTCTCAAGTACCTGAGCTACCTTTGGTAATATATTACATAGTCAAGGATCTTTAATTCTAAAAGAATTTAGCTACTTCTGGTAACATCTTGCCATTTCCTAGATCACTGTAAGTATCCTAAGAAACATTAAGTTTTCAATTTCACGTTAAAGAACAAGTTTAATTCAATTCTTCACCAAATTCACACACAAAAACACCTCTCTTAGGCCCAGATGGAACTAAAACTACTACCATCATGCAGTTCCAAACACTGCTACAAACAGTTCTTGTCCAGGTATTATTCTCTAATAATTTCTTATTATTCTTCCATTTAACTCTCTGTATCCAGACCAAGTTTCTGACTCAGATGAAGTATAGTTCTGTGCACCGGCAGCATAACAGAGTCAAGAAGTGGAAGTCCAACTCCCCAGCCCTAGCTCACTTTCCTGCCACCTATCCTGAGTCAGCTCTGCTATTCCTTTGTTTGCCCATGGGGTTGACTTAATTTAAAAAAATGTCTGCAAACTACCTTGGAAACCCTTTTTGCTAGGCTTGCAGCTGAACAGGCTGGCTCAGGCACAAGGTGAGTACTGCAGCCAACTTCTAGAAAGAACTATACAGAGAGAAGCAAAGGGACTCCCCCTTGCACGCAACATCTGCAAGCTGTCCCAGTGGCACTACAATGTTATACATCAAAAATGTCAGATGTGTGGCAGGGAGACTACTTTTTTACTTGTTTTTTTTAGCAGCTGATAAATGCCCAGAGCTCCTTGGTGTTGATGCAAAACAAATAGCATTAAGCGATGAAGGTAAACATAATCATGCTTCGTCATGTTAGCAGTGTGTAAGGGATACTACAAGAATTCTTCCAGTAGCCAAGGTGAAAAAGTGTGGCAAGACACATATCCTTTGAGAGGTGAGCAAACACCTTTAATACCACTTCCAGCCTTTTAAAAATCTGAAAAGATAGCAGGTATGTGACCAAAGCAGAGGCAAATGCTGTGCATACTAGCATCTGTTACAGGTGACATAGCCTGTTGGCAGGCTGCCGTAGTAAAGACACTTTTACAGTCAAGAACTATAATCACACAATTTAATTGTGTGTATCTTGGTTTCCATGGGCTATACTGGTGACTGCTATTGTGACCAAAGCTTCTTATTTATATTTCAAAATACCCGTGGTCAGCAGTGTGCTCTGTTTCCTGCAAGCCTGAAAGGAGAAGGAAATTACAGCCTGACTCAGACACATAATGTGCTGGACTGAATGAGCGAGACAGTAATGCTAAGAGAAACTTCTGTTCTGTTCTTAGGGAACATAAGGAAGAAATATCCTTTCGGGGATCTCCTTTTAGAGATGTACTGGACAAGACCACACAAATCCCCCAGAGCAGTCACACTGGAGAGGTATTGCAATACTCCCAGAGGTATCGCAATATCCCCAAGCAGGACATAATATTAAACCAGAAGACACAACCTAAGCTAGTGATATCCCAGACTTATTGCTTTGGTCTGATCATGCTGCAGAGCTGTGACCTCACATTGGTGGACTCCACAGCAGAGGAAGCTGTCACAAAGCCACCTGAGATTGCTCTTTCTCGGGACTACAGATCCCTGCTGATCCCACCTGCACAGCAGCTCTGCTTTGCACTCTGCTCTTGGCAAAGAGGAAGAAGAAAAAGGATGCTCAGCCCACAGGCACTCTTCCTCCTGCTGCAGCAACCCAAGAGTCTGTCCCAGAGCAGTTGTGGCTGGGTGGTGGTGGAGGCTCAGCAAGGTCTGCTGGCCCACAGCAGGGCCTGGGGGAATTTGCAACTGTCGCCATGATCTCTGCCTAACAGCTTCAGCACTATTGCTGAAGGCACTCAGGACCACAGGCCTCCTGAGAAGTGGGAATGCCACCTCTA
This sequence comes from Colius striatus, assembly GCF_028858725.1. Classification (NCBI taxonomy): domain Eukaryota; kingdom Metazoa; phylum Chordata; class Aves; order Coliiformes; family Coliidae; genus Colius; species Colius striatus. The sequence goes on from NC_084761.1 coordinate 32,800,823, forward strand.
GTGCTCAGTGGTGCTTGGAAGAGCAACCCACCAAGGATACTTGACGAGACTAGGACATGAAAGTGGACCTACAGAGCAAGGCTGTTGTGATCTCAGATTGCTGCAGCTTTTCTTCAAGCTTCTCACTTCAGCTCATGTATGAGGTGACTACCAGCCAGCGAAAATCTGCATGGGGGCAATTAATTCTGAGAACTTGATGTGAAATGTAGGCTTCTGTCACAAGCAGAAAAAAACCCCACACTTTTGTTCAATCACTATGAACTGCTTCCTCAATTACAAGTATGCACACAGCTGTAACAAAAAACAACGGCTTGCTTTAAAGACAACTACTGTTAAATTTTGAATGAGAGGGTTGTGAAAGCTCATGTTGGTCTGGCCGGCTTTGTCATGGCAGTATCATGGCACGATTTTCAAATCTGTCTCTTTAAGTACCTTTTTTCTGCAGGAGCTCTCAAAACACCTAGGTCACTAGCACTAGCAAAGCACAGTACTGAGGAATCATAGACTGAACTTTCAAGAGCAGTTACAATGAACATCTTTGTGCAAAGACATCACAAAAATGCCTATGCAAATATTAAGAGGATTTAATGAGAAAACACACAGGGAGGTGGCTGAAAAGCTCAACAGTGTTGGAGTTACTTGAATACAGTGCATGTGTATCTTCTCTCTCTCACATATAGTCCTGCCTTCCTTTCCAATGCTGCTTACACTGGGATCCACCTGAGATCCCCATTGCATTTCCAGGATAAAGGGGTAAGATCAGCCAGCATCTCCTGGGTTCTTGAACTTTGTGCATGTTAGTAGGAGCCCCTTCCTCACCATGCATGTTGGTGATGGTGATGCTTGCCTGAAATTTAATTTAATTTAATAAAAATTTCACCCAGGGATACTTCCTCATTAGATATTAAAAAACTGCACACAGTAATGAAGCCAAAAGAGAGAAATCCTACAGCGGTGGTGGGGGAACCTGTGTATTGGATATGTCATTTTTACTGCTGCCACTAGCAAAATGCAACTTCTAACTGTGTAACTTCTACCTTAAGGGGAAAAGTCTTCCATTTTGTTCAGTGTAGGGAAATGACACGCCTGAGAATGTGTCTGGCTCTGTTGCAGCAACAACGCCTCAAGCAGGGCACAGCTGTGGGGTCACCAGGCCTGGAAAGTCTGGGCATATTAGTATGGCATTCAGTGGCTGTCCATCCACACAACTTCAGCATCCTCTGCAGTACCCAAGAGCTGCCCACAAACAACAGACACGCAGACCGTAACATTGTGTGTCAAATGCTTTTGGTTTTTTTCCTCTGACAGCTCGCAGCACAATCAGTGTCTTGCCTCCCACCAGCCGCACGTGGGCTTGCAGGATTTGAACATTTCTAGTCTACTGTCACATGCTTACACTCCTGTAGACTGTCAGGTACATGCCTGCAGAAAACTAGGAGACATTTCACCAATGTACACTGTTTAGGCTAAAGATCAGTTGTCACAAGTCCATGAAACCAGAAAATATGGGACAGAAACAGCACAACCACACAGAGAAAATATGTTCTTGAGCTTTATGGAACTGTCTAAGCTGATTTGACTAGGACAACTTAATTATATATTTTATCATAGGCCATGGCTTATCTACTTGCTGTAATTCAAAAGATAAAGACTGATTTAAGTAAAATTCAGATGTAGAAAAATGTAACAACAGCAAAAAGCAGAATCATGGAGCCTCAACTGTACAGCGTCTCAGTGACTCTGTAAGACAATACTCATTTAGAAGCAAAGCACATACTTTTCATCTCACAAACCCTACTAGGTACTGGAAGATGCCCTTGTTGATGGGTGGCATCAGCAACAATACAATATTCTCCAGATTCGTCTGATACATGCATAGCAACAAATTAAGAACTTGATCAGCTGATGACAGCCATACCCTACAGCTATTTCATTTCTGCTATGCTAAGATGAGCACCTGGTAAATAGACATCTTTCTGAAAACATGGAGGGGGGCAGTTCAATTGGTTAGCCAGGCATTTTTTATGTCTATGCAAAACATTTAAGAATGAATAGAATGATCAATCGAATAAGAACATCCAGTTTTCCACACAGAAGAAACAATTTCAGCCAATTTATATGTGCATTAGCAATGAAGAAAAACAACGTGACAAGTTGAAGTGTCAACCCTTAATTTCATTAGAATTGCTGTAGTTTTTTTAAAATAAATTCTAGATGTTTTCAAAGTAACATATTCTACCAATTTCAATCTCCTTCCTACAGGCTTCTTACAGCATTCATACACTTATCTTTTCAGGCCTCTAAGATAATTTTAAAATTCTGCAAGGAAGCTTTTTTTAAAATCCAGTTTTGCAGAATCTTTACATAAGGAAATTTTATCCCATTTGAAAACAGTGTAGACTTCATTTTTAGTGCCTTGTGTTCAGATGCGCTCTTGGCAGGTACTTGAATCTGACCTTCCCTCATAAACCACACAGAAAGGACAGCCCTGACCTTCAGTGAGCACTGGCAAACACTTAAGATGAGTCACTACCAACTGCTGGAGCTATACCATAAATGTCTCCTTTAAAATAAGTAACCTAAATGCTTTACTGTTTTCAGATTTTTTTATCTTCTCACCAGTCTAAGTGACAACGTTGTTTTAAAACAATAGCAAGAAAGGGCAGACAGTACAGAAATCAGGCTTCAAAGTAGCTTCAGTAGAACCAATTCTTTAACACCTGGAGTATTTCTCTTTACTTAAAGGGGAAGCCTTAGGAGACTTGCACTGGAAGGGATGTCCTGGGTAGTCGAGTCTATTCTCTGTTGTAGTGGCTGCAGTATATAATCCCTTTCAGATTTGCTAGCAATTAGCATCATTCACTGTACAAGCTCCCCAGCTACTTAGTTCATCTCTTTGTCAGTGCAGAACCACAGACGGATGTCAGTTAAAAGCTGTAATATCTGGTTTTCAAAAGAACCCTTCATGTAACACCAACCCACAGAGATTAATTTTTTTTTTACATTCTGCAATGACAGATGAGTTCAGCTGCTAATGCTTCTTTCTCTTAAATCTCACAAGCCTATCAACCTTGCAACATGTTTTACATTTTGGTGTAATTATGCGGTTTTTTAACAGGAATTATTCTAGCTATGATCTTTCCTGCAGCCTACTCAACAGTTGACCAATCAGTAACATCTTCTACCTATGGCTTTGGCCAGTTCTCTGACTGAGAAGTGAATCTCACCATGGCTCCAACCAGAAAAAAATCCCAAGCAAAATGTGAACTTTAGTACTTCCTAAACTTCTTAAAATGAAAGCTTTCCAATATTTGGATGGTCTCTGTACCAGGAAGGTCCGTGTGTGCTACTGGGCAGTTGTAAGCAGAACGTGCCCTGTGCCAAGCTGTAGGTACACAATGACTCAACTGACTGCTGACATTTACGGATTGGCAGGTGGGATATGACATTGTCAGTGCTGGTATAATCTATAAATCTTGTGTAACTGTGATGAGTACTAGCAGGAAGAGTAAAGTAGATCTGTGCAGCCAGAAATAGACCGTAGTTTCCAGCAGGAACATTTCCCAGGACTTCCTGCAAACTTAAGCAAAAATAACAGATTTAATCTGTCTATGCATAGTTGTTTTTATGAGAAACATGTCTCTTTCCATTAGCATAGGAATCAGAAAAAACCCCACCCCAAACAAAGACAGTATCAAAATCTTTTCTTTTGGGAGAAGTAAAACCTCTTAAATGTTGTTTTGGATCTCCTTTAGGTGGCTTTTACAGTTTGCTTAAAGGGTTCAGAAATATTTTTTATGTAGCCAAAAGCATTCTGTAGTAGAGAAAAATAAGCACATGAAACTAGGGTTAATATATGAGTAGGAGATATACAAAACCACATGGAACAAGAATGTCTAAAATGTTAATGTTTCTTGCGGCAGGGCTTGTGCACCACATAAAAATCTAACAAGCTAGGCTGTGTATATTAGGCATATTCACAGAAAAACACATGAGAATAGAACAACAATTGAAGAAAGCATTCGTAAGGAAAAAGGTCAACAGTTTATCTCTTGTTATGTTCATTTAAGAAATTTTACATCAGTTGATGTCAATCTCCTTTTAATTGGAACATTTCTTTGACAATGCTTCAATAGCTCAACATGTTTGTTTTTTTCCCCATTAAAAAATACCTCTTTGATCTGCCCGGCCAGGCCAGTTACATTCAAAACTTGTCTGAAAATACATTTGTAAAAATGATTTATGTAAAGAAAAAAAAATCCAAGTCTTTACAAAAACTGAAACCCATCTAACAAGCATTTTGAGTTAAAGATTTTAAATTAATGTGAGTCTCCCTCCAATCCCCTGTCTCCTTCCTGCCTTTCTGCCCAGAATGAGCCTCTATGAAAAATAACATAGCAGTTTTACTTGACCCGACTCCTTGACCTGAGGTGTGAAACTAACAATTTTGTCTCACCAGACTAAATCAAGAGTGCAAGCAAGTTCCCTTCTTATTTAATTATCTCCTTTCACTTTTCTTGCTTGTGGTTCACCAAAGAAACATCTCAAAAAGATAAGCTCCACTTACTTGCTTACACAATGCTAGATGTGACCATTAAAACCCAGAGAGGGGAAACCAGGACAGTAAGCAGCAAGGCTAACAATAAAGAGGGAACTCAGTCTCACCTAAAGGCAACTAAATGTGCCTAAAGAGCACCTCAGCTCTAGCATCCAGAATTAATTTCTCACTGGCCAAGTGTCCTTGAAGGCCTGGGTCTGTCTGGTAGGAAAGCCAGTTAGAACATTAATAGGAATTAGACTTAGGTTATGTAAATCTAGGGCCATTTAGCATCTCCTTTCGAATAAACTTGCAGTCACAATCTGGTTTCAAATGAACAACTTCCGGCATCAGAAAATGCCCCCCAAAGCACTGTTTTTATCACGGACTGTAGCTGAAATGCTTACGAGAACATGAGAACAGCCAAGACCGAGACATCCATTTTCGGAGTTTCTTCTCCGAAGAGTGGAGAGGAAAGGTCAATTTAAGTTTCAACAAATTGCAGCTGGAATTTTATCAGAAAGTATGTTCACTAGGTCACTCAGACACCACCACTACCATCAAGATCCTCGATAGCACACTACAAGTGAAACTCAAATCGGAACAGAGTAATTTTTATCACTGTTTCTTTGCATTAAAACATTTTGTCTCCGTTTCAGTCTTTTCAATGACTATATAATAATCCTGCTAGACCTTCTTTTTAGCTTTCTTCAGAGAGGCAGAATAAAGAGCTATTACCCTGTGCACCAATATGTGCCTGGAAAAGTAAAAATAACAAAAACTCTCTAAAAATCTGGAAACCAGTCATATAATTTCAAAATACGTAAATGTCTTTGCTCGTTATTATTTCCCTTGGAAACACCACTATAAAGTTAGAGTTAAAAGTTTGTGACATTAAGTTTGGTTTTAATCCCTTCTCCCTTTCCTGTTCCATTCAAGTTCTTCACTTTCAACTCTTCTTGTTGGAAAGTAGTAGTTTCTAGAAGGTTCCCATAATGTTCCCAAAGAAAATTTAGACCTCAGGAGCTTACAGAAAAAAAAGTAAGGTTTTAAATATTGTTACATTATTTATATAGTTTGGAAAGAAGGTTTTTGGAAGCTGAATATAAATTGCCAGTAAATTTTTGTTTTTTACAAGGGAAGTAGACTTGCACCTTTCAGTCATAATCAAGCAAAAACTGATGGATTTGGTTTTTGTGTTTGTTTTTTTTTTAAAAAAAAAAAAGAGACTGAGGAATGAATAACTGCAAACAAATGTAATTATAGAATATGCAGCCACTACAGTAGTTTAACCAAGCACTTCTGAGGGCAAACAACTGAAAACATAATCTTTCTGTCATAGCTTTCCATCAAAACTCTTTCCTTTGAAGTGTATGTTTAGGCTGCAGGTTACTCAGCAGCTGGGAGCTCCCAGAGCAGGTTGACAGAGGGTCATTTTTCTAAAATCTCCTACTCTGAGACTATTTTGGTCTTACAGACCGACAGCTTTTCATGCAAGGAAAGAATATTTTGCTGGTGCCACTACTTTTTCAAAAAAGCAATTATAAAGAAGCAATAAAGTTTAGTAACATCTCAGCTGAATCCAATATTCCATGCACATGGGGGCAAAATCTGAAGCAAGGTTTGTCATATGTACCTCACATACTGGATTTGGAAGCTGTCTCCCAAAGAAATGGTAGCAGCTGGAAACACTGTGGTATTTTACTACCTGCACAGGAAACTGGCAGATTTTAAACCTCCTTTGTGGGATATTTTTCCCTCTCTCCACTGAGATGCTATGATTTAATGAAGCTATTTTAGCTAAGTGCTTTTCATATCCTAACTTTGCCAGTCGTATCTGTGTTCTGCGGATTTTCTATGCATTTCTTTTTCCAGTAGGAGTATGGTTTTCCATTGTCTTACAGCACTATGCTACCTAGACAGTGGCAAATAGGACAGAAATTCTCCTCAGAGATCTCCAGGTAAGTTATTTTGCACATTAATATGTGTATTACCATAAGGTTTAATTATTGTCACAACAGTAATTAACACGTTCTTGCCTACTCTCTGAGTGCCTCAGATACGAGTTAACATGAGTTAAAATGAAAAGTACAGTCAAAGATATTGGCCCTTGCAAAAGATAGTCACAATAAAGACCAAATTGGGTAGATATTCCATCAGACATCTCCTGGGTGCTCTGGAAGCACATATATTCATTAAAGCAACTCTGATGCCACTGTGCTGTGTAATACCTGAGTATATTCCTCAGGATGTTGGCCTTGTCACAGGAATGGCAAAGATGGCATCCACTTGGGCTTGAATATAACCATGTGGGTCCTATTTTTAGCATCTCTAAATGTGAGAGCTTACCCTCCTCTCTTGTCCCCTTTGGACTCTGAGGCAGGAGAAAATCCTTTCCTAACACTTGTGCCAGTAGTTGGATATTTCCTTTTGCATGTCAGGCTTGATCTGTTACCTACTTCTGATCATTCATGTCTTCTATAAATACTTATAAGCCAGTTTCTCCATCTGGCCTATCAGTTTCAAAGCATTGGTTTCAGGTACTGTCTTCACTTTAAATTGCCCACATTCAGAACAATACAGATGTAAGTTCAATTAATAAAGATTTAGTGAGAACTCCTCCTTTCAGGTGAAGTGACCTGGTTACTGTGGTAACTCTAAATGATCTCTGAAGCACCCTCATTTCTGCTGGAGTTGGAGGCAAGTAACGAAAGAGCTGGTTCACAACCTCACTAGGACTTCACTGGTATTTTATGAGCAGTTGTTTTTCTTTTTTTTTTTTTTTTTCCAGGCTGAAAACCCAAGTACTAGAAACTGTATGTGGAAATCTGAATTATATTCTTGTAGGAGATGTTTGGCTTGCAAGAAGCACCCCAACTGCGCTGCTTTAAGTTTTCTCCAGATTCCTGTAAAGCCAACAGCTCAGATTTCCAACATCACAAAGGTACACAGACACACACTTCTTTCACTTAATCTGTTTCTAAATGCAATGCTCTCATGCTTTTTGGGAAATCAAAACTGCTGGTTACAACAGAAGAAGTACAGGTGTAAACATGCACATGATCCTTTAAATGCTTCTAAGAAATCAGACAGGTTCCACGTAAAAATTTATTCTCTTGCATATTCCCAAAGTCTAGACAAATAAGGGGAAAAATGTGTAAAGAAAAAATGTACTCTGGAAAGAGTACATTGGTAGAGATTTTGCCTGGCTTACTTTTATTTGAGTTACCTCCAAAGTGTTCATGACATCAGGGGAGCACTAAGGCAAAGGTACACTCCATTATGAAGCAACAAAACTGGAAAAAAATACAAGCAAGCAGAATCAGGGGTGACTACTGCAGAAATGACACTGCTTTATTTGAGTGTCTCCTGTATAGCAGCCTCATGTTTTCACTCTGTCATAGACACATCTGCCTTTTCACTGTCTTTCTGTTCTTACTAAATTTATTAGATTTGTTTGCTTGCTATAATCTGCTCGTACCAGTGAATTTTTCAGAAGTGAGTCCATCTGTAACTGTCTGTGTATATAATGACTGGTAGAGCAGAGACTGACCCTAGCAGGGGTCTCTGGAGTCTACATGGTACAGGTGAGCATTAATTTCTGCATTGCTTTTCTGTTTGAAACAATGGCAGCAACTAGCAGCACTGACCCTGGAATCCTGCCTTTCCTCTGCCTGTCTGGCTAGAGAGCTATTGCTCAGTCTTACTCCTTCATTCTTACTTTCAGGTGCAGATCCAAGCTGGATCCCTGTGCCTCTCATTTGTCTTTGGTCTGAATTGGTCAGAAGGGGATTCAGAACCACAGTAGTGCGCTGTACCCTCAACGGCACTTCCTGACATTTTTTGCTGGAGGCTTTTGCGTAAAAACTGTTCAACACAAAGACTCCACAGACATCAGAGATGTGAGAATGAATCCTAAATAATCAAGCAGATTTTATACAAGATGCTGAACATCTCTTGCAAGGCAAGGCTTTCATTGTCAAGCATAAATAAAAAAGATCAGATAGTATTAAGTCATCTGGTGTCTCTGCAGTTCTGATTTCTGTTTTACTCTATATTATTTGTCTATTTTGCTTTAAAAGCTTTCTTGTTCAATCTGTTTTCTATCTGTCTGCTTAAGACAATGACGTATAAAGGAAGGTAGAATATATGTTATGACTGATCTCAGTCCTCAGATCCCCTTTTCCCCGCATGCATGCAATGCTCATTCAGAGCAATTGGGAATGATATAGCTAAGGACACATTTGTGTGCTATCATCGTTTTTACAAAGGCACTTTTCCTTACTGAGTTCCATGACAATAGATAATAAATCCTTTATGTCTTTCATACTCACTGACCATTAAAAAAATGCCTGTTTAATCAGATATGAGCATTCAAGTGAGATCTGAAACGTCATGTTTACTTTGTCTGTTTGCTTATCCTGATTTCTGGGTAAAACAGACAGCAGTGTAGGGTCTAGTTGTGCTTGAGATAGTGTCCTTGCTTTTGGCAACAGCGTTGTGAAAGCTGCCTTATATGTCCCTTTCTTCTCTGATGTTGCACATTTCTTTCCTACTGTTGTACTGGCACAACTACTTCTGGATGAGGGAACTGATCCAAATGAAAAGAAACCCCACAAAACAGGAAGAAATGGATTGGTTTCTGGATTGGGCTCACAAGGCAGTTGCTCAATAGAAGGACAACATTGAGGTAGGATCTAGTAATCTGTTAGAGAGGCAAGCTGGTAACTGCTACAGCATTTGTACATAGAGACAGACTTCTAAATGGAGCTTCCACTACCGAAGGAGAACATTTTCTTCTAAATTGCTTCCTGGAGTCAATTATTAAGCAAGTTTCTTATGATCTGCAGCCTTTTTGGCACCCTAAGTTAGGTGAGACTACTGTGTGTGCCTACTGTGCACCCCGATTGGGCCATAGACACAGTTCAGTGTGTCTGCAGGGAAGATGGGACAGCTGGGCACTGACGGTTTCATTCTTGCTCTGTACACAATGCCAATGTACAAAGCAGATGTGAAACAGAAAGCAAAGAAACAAAAAATTAGTCTTTAAATTTGTTTCTCGCTTCACAGCATTTTTGTACATCACTCTTTGCAATTTGCTGTACAGAAACACTTTGTCTGTATTTCACATCTTAACATATGGAAAGGAAGAGTGGTTTTATAACAGGAAGACTTCACTGTCCATTCACAGAGCCTGGCAGGAGTCTTGTAGGTGTGTATAATAATCCAGAGCATGTTTTTAGGGCCAGTTGAGTATCATGTGGTGAGCCTTTTAAACCACTGATACTATCCTGGCACTGGTGTGAGTCTCAAAGTGAATCTAGGACCTCAGTTCCTTGGAATTTTGAGTCCATGATAACTAGTTAGTGCAACATCCACACAGGCTTTTAATAGAGCCACTAGGACTTACGTCATCCTCCAGGCACATGGGACCCAATCTGCTCAAACTTTAACTAGGTCCCATCAGCATTATGTCTCCAGGACAGTGTTAGGTGCTAATGCAAGTGTTAATAACTTATCCTATTAACTACTGTCTAGGGAGTTTTTCCACCTTTCCCCTCCCCTCTATATTCTGCCTAAAAAAAGCCCTATTAACAGCAAAAAGGAACAGTCAAGTGGATGCAAGTAACATTGGATTAGATTCTTATAATACACTTTCATCCACTTCCAAAGGCTGATTATTCTTCACAAAGACATACACAGATCAAAACAATTACTTAGGAAGTTATATTAATAGATTTAATGAAAAGATATCAAAGAGACTTGAAAGTGTCCCAACAGTTACAATGAGCTATACATTGGCAGCACTTAATGGAAAGAACAAAATGAGAGGCAGAAAGGGAACTGCCAGTATTCTCTAGATTGTCCATATTGCTGTACAGCCTGCCAAAGTCAGAGGACTTTGCAGGTGATATGACACCTTGGGGGAGAGTTTGTGGCTTTTCAAACTAAAACTCCTGACCATATTTGCAGTAGAATTATTTATGAGTCTTCTTCCAACCACTGAGACAGCACTGGAGGGATTTCAGAGGCCTTATCCAGTGTGCGAAACATCCCGCTGAAGAGAATATAAAAGCCTTAGAAACTGAAAAAACTAGAGGTAATTACCGACTCAAAGCAAAGGCTCAGGCAGTGCACATTATCTACTGCAGAAATGAGCAAGTGCAACGTGGGTCAAGGGAGATGAATGACCATGAATACTACAGAAGATCAAAAAAATTCCTAACTACTTTTCCCCCTGCAACTGTCACCATACAGACTTCAAAGCACCTAGTTGTTACTTTCCCTGTGAACTAAGATTTTTAACCGTATCATTCAATTCCAGCTGAGCCCGACCCAAGGAATATCACAATGTGCTCTTCAAATCTCAAATCCACCTTCCTCTCCTCCAAAGCTGGTGTAGATCAGAGAGCTTCTTCAAGGTCAGATCTTAGCCAAGTCCAGCTCACACTCATCATCTGTTGAGCAGTAAATTTCACCTGCACTGAAATTTCCAAAGGTGTTAGCATTTTGCATAACTCACTGCTAAAAACTGGGCAACATAGATTGCTATGACGCATCTATTGTGAAAACAGACCCTCAGCTTATATTTCATACTCTCTGGATTACTGAAAAGTAAAGGGGTTAAAGCAGGAAACTCAGCTGAGGTGAACTGGTTTGTATTTCACATACACCCCCACCTTCCTTTTTTTCCCAGCTCCCAATTTTTAAATTTTTCCATCCATCCATTTTCAGCAACTGATTACAGAAAGACTACATTACAAGGTATTACCCCAGAATCTAGAACAAAATCCCACCACAGAGAGCAAACAGTCACTAAACACTGAACAGACTTTGGGTTGTAGATATGCCCAAGGGACTTGATGCAGGCTTGGATCTCGGCAGAAGCCAGCTGAGAGAAACTGCTGGTCCATTTTTAAGTGCTAAGTGCTACCACGCAGGAGATGCTTGGTTTAGCAAGAAACCCTAGAGATGGGGCTCCAAATGAAGTCCTATCCAGATGTTCATAGTACACTACGTCGCCCAGGGTCCCGTGGAAGACATTATCTATTCAGGAACATGGGGAGACAAAGGGAAGGAAGAGGAAATGTCTGCTGAGTACACACAGAGAAATAAAGAGAAAAGCACTGGCTGAATTCCAGCAGTGAAAATCTGGCCCCACTGAAGTAGGTGGGAGCTTTGCCACCAGATTTCAATGGAGACAGAATTTCACCCAATGTGAACAGTACTCTGGAAGAATCCTCCCTCCAGACACACTGTGGGAGCTCTTCTGGCTCTGAATACTCACTGGAAAGACAGAGAGGGAAATTAAACCCAAAACAAAGTAACAATACCAGAATGATTAATCGACAAACAAAAAGGATGCAACAACAATTAAGCAAAAAGTATTGCAGAAGTGGGTGGAAAGAAGGCGGCAAGTCCTTTACCTCCCAGATCACTGAACTTTGTCAGGAGTAAGGAGGGATGGGTACAGGGTGCCCCGTTAAGGCTGCACTGGAGTCAGTCTGCCCAGATCCAATAACAAGAGGAGGAAAAGCTTCTAGCACAGATTCAGCCTTGGAGTATGCTGTCATCACTAATGCTATATAAAGAGGCCAGAGCCTAGCAACTTCAGCAAAGATTCCTAGGAGCAATCAGCGCCATAGCTTACAAATTCCCAGGCAGACTAGTTCACAGAAAAGGCATACTCAGCAGGCTCTGCACTTGTGTAACTAGGAGGATTCTGGAAATGAGAAATACAATGCCTGAATACAATAAACAGATACAATGCCTATAAAGCTTCATCTATAAGACAACCATGACCCAGTTATTTAGCCTACAGTTGCCCTGGTTTAGTTAGCATTTGGTTTCACGTGACAACTATACAGCGGTTCTGGGTGTCCGCCTTTCACTGGCTTAAGTGTCCAGGCTGCCTAAGATGCCTTCTACCTTTCAGAGCGCCTGAACACCTCAAATCCACATAAAGCAGCCAGATGGATGAACTCCCGTCACTACTGGAACTCAGCCCCTAGCTCCCAAACAAAGACCTCTTCTTTGCTGCATCCCTGCTGCAAAAAGGGACCAAATGGTTCTGTTTCTGAGAACTACCACAAAGTGCACTTTGGATGTGGTGGTGACAGCATGTAAACTTGCACACCTACTAATGGCTCATATTCAAGCACTGCATTCAATTTTGAGATGAGAAATTCAGATGAAGACTCAGGTCTACATATGACAGGGTGAGGTTCCTGAGTGATTGTGTGTGACAGGCACACATCAGGGTTTGGAAGCTCCCAAGCTGCTTTGAGCTTTTCTGAGGACTCCACTTTCCTCACAAAACAACTGGAAAGGTCTGTTCTCAGCAGTGAGGCTTACAACCTTCACAGAGCTTAGGCCATCTGCTGGTTTCCTCTCTCTGCTTTATTCTCCCTCTCTCTCTCAAATAAGCCTTTTCACAGTCCCTCTCCAGACAACATGGCCAACCTCTTCAGTTGATGGAGATCTCCTGAAGTGCCATGCTTTGTTGCCTAGACTCTTGGTGCCAGCTCCTTGTCCATAGGCTCTGCTGTCAGCTCTTGGGATTGCCCAGTATTGAAGTGTCTATTGCCCAATGTTATTAAAGGTAAGGGGAAAAAAAGAGGGCCTCAAAGCAAAATAAAGCATCTCTGCAGGTCCTGCAGTGCTCTGCTGGCTCAGAGCAAGTTTTTCACACAGTTACTTAGCTGGCAACTTGGAAAATGAAGAACAAATGTGTTCAGATGATACAGATCCTTCCATGGAATCTGGAAACAAAACTGGAGGGGAAGAGAGTTACTGAACTGCCTTAACATTATTGTTACCCTGATAACAAACCAGAACTGCTCCTCTGTGTGCCAAGAACCTGGGATGAAAAGCATGGAGTAACCCTAGTGCTTTCTTTCTTGAGAAAGATGTTTGCTTGCTGCTCACTCCTTGCTGGATCCAGCACTTTGACCATAAAAGGACCAAACCTGAAATCAGTATCTAATCCACAAAGAACTTAAAAATCCACTTCTGGGTCACATGTGGCTAAGGTCGCAAGTCCAGGGTTTCCAGAAGTTATTTTCACTGCCAATCCACTGGCTGCAACGTGAGGGAAAGTGTGATTATCAAGGCTCTCCATGGAGTGAGGAGACTAATGTAAAATCATTTCAGCCTAATTCCCTCATCTTTCTCCTACAATTTATACATCATACTATTACTTGCCTTCCTTTTCATATCCAGGCCCACAGTAGTACCTAGAAATGTTTGAAAATGTACAATTTTTTCCAGGACCTTCGCTGACTCCATACATAAACCTATATTTTATCACATTTGTCTACCTCCCTTCAAGTACATCTGATGATTTTCTACAATAGTCTTGTCAATACTAATTCACTAACAGGTATAAAACAGATATGTATCTTCTACTGATCTACTATTTTACCTAAAAATAAGAATTTTAGACTAGTAAAATCCTCACTCAAAACAGCTGACACTATTCCTTTTAAACTGTCAGAAGCAGATTTTCAACAAAGAACATTTTTAGCAACAGAGACACGCAGACACTTTGAGAGTTACTGGTTCAAATGGTACCCCTTAAGCAAGTGAAACATAGTGGGTTTTTGTGGTGAATGGATTGTTTACTATAAACAATATCCGAAGATGACCACAAGCTTATATTGCTTAGTGTTGACTGAAATAGCTTGTTCTGTCCATGCAGGGAACCAATTAAAAGTCCCAATCACAGTTTGCTATTAGACATACTAATTTGCATACAGGCTAAAAGTGTTTGCAGTACATTAGAACAACATAATCTTGTTGTTCTTTAAGTGCACTTACCCTGTAGACTTCTGCTGAGCCTAGAGTAGGGCCATTCCTCCAATAAAAAGCCCTCAAAGGCTGTTTTTCCCCCGCACTAGAGATCAGTTTGTGATTTGGGTTTCTAAACATTAATTTCTGTGCAAATTCTGCCAGAAAGAGGAACTTACTGCTTGTTGTGAAGTTGCCCTCCCCAACCTGGGGAAAGGAGTCTACATCTTGGACGACTTGTAGCACTCCCACAGTCCGCACTGGGGGATCCAGGGCTACAGAGCTCTCGTTCACTGTTATATCGCTGGCTCCCGTTATCTGGTTGGTTGGTGGGCCTCCTATGGATACTTCCAAGTCTGGAGGTATGTCATCCATGCAATCTGCATTAGGCTAATGGGAAGAAAGAGAAGAAAAATTAACTTTTACCCCACAAAAAGACTCAGTTTATCTCTTCCCACTTCTTTGGGGTTTTTCATTTTCAGTACTAAAAATGGCAACATGTGATGAATAACTTGGTATAGCTGAATGTGCCTTTATCTCAGTTGTGACGAGCTGTTGCAACAGACTCAAAGCAAGCATCTAGTTCAATATTAAACTGCGTTACCTACAGTCTCAAATATTCTTATTTATACTTTTTTTTTAATTTAGACTTTTTAAAAGGTTTGAGAGAACACACATTAAAAAAGTAACCCATTTATATGATTTACTGAACACAGGCAGATTGCTGAGTCAGATTACAATGTAAACATAGGCGGTAGCTGAAGGGGAATGATTATCTTTTCCCTAAATGTACATTTTATAGAGCCCATATCAGAGCTTTCAGGAATAGGAATTTGAGGGAACTGCCTGTGGGTGCATCTACAAGGGAAGTGCAAAAACAGAAGCTAAAGCTGTTTATAGGACAAACTTAATGTCAAAATATATTTTCCTTTGCTAATGCTACATTTCCTTCAAAATACAATTATGAGAAAATAAACGAACAAGCAATAATGGCTATTTGAAGAGTATTGTTCGATTCATAGTCTGTCTTACTTGCTGATTCAGAGGCACTAAGGACTGAACATAGTTCTGTGGAATTTAGACACTTCTCTCTGACAGTTACATAATGAATACAACAATACCTCCAGAACAAGCCAAGCTCTTCAGATTAAGTGTCCGCCTTTCCACGGACCTTACAGGGTAGCAATGAGGGGTTTTGGTGCCCACTTTTTGCAGTTTCCTTAGCATTGAGCATCTGTTCACAAAGAGCACTGAGACTTCAAGTGGACACCAGGCAGCAGAGGATCATTTGTCCAGAGATACTATAGCCAGGACTAGTTTCTCCCCTTGATTTCTCTGGTCCTGTTATAAGCCTGATGCTCCCATTCATACAGCAGTGATTTCTATGGAGCTCTCCATAAACATTAGTGACAAATACATGACAAAAAGAAGCTTTCTCCTCTAAGAGGAAACAGATTCTTGCACCCATAGAACCAGATCTAGTTCTCCCCAAGGCATGGAGAAAAATTGTTTGCACAACTATTTCAAGAACTGGGTTTTGGAGTTTTACAAAAAGAAGGCTAACTCAAAAAGAAGGAAGCTGTGAGTCAGGGTGCAAAACTTCCAAAATGAAAGAGAGACATAGCAAGGTTGAGCTGCAATTACACAGACAACTTGTTAAGTTAGGAAACAAAGATAAGTTGTTCCCATCTATCTTTCTTGTCCAGGAGGTCGGACAGCTAATTTGGATTAGTCACTAGGATTCCTCTAACTTCAATAGTTTGAGACAACTTTGCTATATGGTTCATCCTACTCCGAGTTAAGTGGCATGAATTGCCCCCTCTGCCTTCCAACTGCTTGGCACTAAGCAGACACGGGGCTTAAGCTGCTAGACTGAACATCCAATGAATGGCTAAAGTCAGAGAAGATGTACTTTGCTCTGTGGATCTGATTTTTGTCATGTTTGCTAAGGTATTTTTGAAAATCTCACTGTTTACCTCCAATAGCAGGCACCTAGAAACTAAGCAAAATACGATACAGCAAAGACTTAAACAGAGGCTTAGCTTCAAGCACAAGTGTAATCCCTATGAACTCAGGCATGGAAGGTTACAACATGCTTCCATCTTTTTTTCAGAATGAGGAACTTAGCCTGTATTCTCTTTTCCTGCGTATTCCCTGTCTGATTGTTGCAACCCTATAAATATTTTTTTCACAAATGTTACTAATGAAAAAGGCAGGCATTTTAAACAATCCTCAGGGGACTTCTATTCTCAAACTGAAGTTTGGTATAAAAATTAGAATTGTTGTTGTCTGGCTCCAGTCTAATCCAGAAACAGCAACAGGTCATCACAACTGAGATAACGACACATTCAGCTATACCAAGTTTTCATGTAAGTCATTGAACCTGTACTTTTTAAAGTGAAATACCAATAATTTATCTCTAAGACTTGGATCCAAAATGATTTCTTAGATTTATCACTCTTTCCATTACTCTTAGCTGTTACAACAAAGGCTTTCAGAATTTCAGGTAAATTTGGCTTTGATGGTAGTGTATCTTAGAAGAAAGAAAAAAAGGCCTGTTTTTTTCTTTTCTACTCTGCAAAAAACTATTGTTTTTTCCAAGGGATCGCTTGTCTGTCCTCTGCTTGATTCCAGTTATTCCTAGAATGGGGTTTTATCACTAGATTTTAAACCTTTAAAAACGGGGGATTAAAATTGAAAGCCAAGCCAAACCAAACATTAAAGATTCAAAAATAGCACTGTCCAATATAATGAATCTCTTTACTCCTGAATCATTTTACTTGGAAAAAATATCCCCAACTATACAGCATACTATAAAACTAATGATAAGAAATACTGATTGAAAGAAACACATTATGGCTTTTGCTGGCAGAGTGACCCAGATACATTTGCTAAGTTTAATTATATTGGTTTCAGTCATTCTCTGCATGTAAGTGCTTCGAGGGCACAATTCCACTAAAGTCAAGGGAAGGCTTTGTATTGACTTCTGAGGGCTTGGCTAAAGCTCTTAGTGAATAGCTCCAAGTCATCCAATCTGCTGCCAAAAATGCATCTGTCTGCATATCCAGCAGATATTTGCAGAAAAGGGAGAGAAGCAGAGGCAAACTATTGTATGTGATACGATCATCCCAATAACAATGTAGTGCTCTGAGAGTGAAGGACAGTTTCACTGATAATTCACTTCAAATATTACAGCCAAAAGAGGTATGGTCTGAGCTGAGATCACCAGCAAAAAGACAGTGGAAAAGGTTATGCCAACCATTTGCTGACAGATAGTTACTAATCCCCTGGAGCCACAGAATGCTGTGGGTGAAAAGTGGAGATGCTGGGGGTGCTCAGCTACCGTGAAAACAAGTGCAGTTATTTTGGTGCCTCACGGCAGTCTGGGGAATCTGCTTTTAGAGATGATAATATTTGAAGTCTCTATTACAAAGCAAAGGGAGAGTTTAGACGTGAACTGAATTGAAGCATTTAGATATTTGGGTTTTAACCAATGATTTCCTGGAAAATCCTGAGTCTTGCCGCTAAATGGAGCTCAATATATCCACAGTCAAACAAGCTTTTTAATAACTACCATAGAACAAACATGCAGCTGGCAGGAAAAAAAAACACATTAGGCCTGCTATGGTAAGATTTCCTCATTTCCCCCTATTGTAAAAGCCTGCAAAAGGACTTGGGCAAATTTGAGCTCAAGTCTCCCACAAAAGACTGCTGCCTGCCTAAGCCTGCTTTTCTGTGTGTGGAAATTTCAGCTAAGATGGCTCAGCAGGACACAGGAATGTGATTAGGGAATGGCATTCTGCTTTATCCACTCTACAGAAGTGTTTGCCACCTCTCACTGAGAAGCCCTAGAGCTTTCAGCTTCTTCCAGGAAAACGTCTTTTCCCACAACAGTTCACTGACATCTGGATAAGTTACGAGGCTCTGAAAAGATTGGTTCATGTGTGCTGATAGAGAGTGGTGGCTTGTTCAGCACCAATGCTCTCCAAAGACAAGATGACTTTGCATGGTACCTGCAAGCTCATAGTGACACAAGAAAGCACCCCAGAGGACTGATGCCCACCCCCAAGCTGCCCTCAGCTGGTGCTGGGCAGGGAGAAGGGTGAGAATGCAAACAATTTCTGTGTGAGTGGAGAACAGGACTAGGCTTGGGCAGGAAGGATTATGCAGAGGATAAGTGGGAAAGGGCGTGAGGTAAGAGAGGGAGAAGCAAGAGCTGAAGCAATATTTTAGAAAGAGAAGACAGAGAAAACAGAGGAAGGGGAGCAACTGATAGCTGCATAGAAATTTTTAACCCTCAAGCTACCAGATGCTCTTAGACTTCCACTTTCTTTGCAGTCAGCCAGAGGAAACCCCTGACACAAAGGCTACCATCTGCTCCCAGTTCCCATGGGAACTAGGATTTACAGTAGGAGCTCTCCACAGCTCCTATGGTAAGTCACCTCAAGGGGTAAAGCTCTAGCACACAGCTCTCTCTTCATGACCCTAACTGATTAACCCTGCAGGTGGGAGCCAGTTTGCTTCCTCTATGGACTGGGCTGTTTCCAGTTTGTTGTCTTTGAACAAGCTAGGGCACTTTTTACAGAAATTGCTACAATAAAATCCACTAAAGAAACTTTGTGAGTCAAACATTAACACCTAAGCGCCTGATTTTTAGTGCTAAGACAGACCAGCACTAAGGCTGATTCTGAAATCTCAATTTGACCCAGTTGTTATGTTGGTTACAGCAGTAATTACAAGCCCAGTACAATTATTTCCACAGAAGCTCCATGTGGAGAGTGCACAGTGAGGGAAACAAGATAGACCCCCCCTTCTGCTACATGTTCCAGACAGAACAAAGGCAAGGAGCTATGAGCAGAGAAACGCTGGCTGAGGAAATGGAACGGTGCTTTTAATTCTTTCTTCCTGGCAATTAGGTTCCTATACCTGCCACTACAGTGCATATATAGTGAAAGCTGGTCATAAACCAAAACCTTTATACATGGCCTCTGGGCATGTTTTTGCTTCTCCTCGATGAACCCAGCCTCAGATAGCCTGCAGACACAGCCTTCAGCATCCGTCAGTGAACTCAGCAACAGCCATATTCTGGATATACATACTACCGATATGAAATGTTCTGAAAAGACCTTAACATCTCACCACAGGTCATCAGAAAGTGGAGGTCTCATCTGTTTATATCCCCTGATTATGAAGCTGGATGAAAAGCATGTCAGTGAAAAGCTTGGGCAAAAACTTGAATGGACTAGTGTGAAAGCAGAAGTCACATGGTCCTGCACTGTGCTGAAAAATGTCATGGAAAAATATCGTGACAGAGGTGTCAAAATCTTGGCTAACTGCTCCTTGGCAGGCCTGTGAACTGGGACACAGAGGCTGGGGAAAAATTTCCATGTTTAGCCTGGGTGCAGAGATGCTGAATGGAAGAGTCAGCCTTCATTCTGACCTTTCCTGACATCTCAAATACTGATTTCACAGTTGTATTATTCTTCAATATTCTAAAGATAATACACATGCCTAGTAGAAAATAGTAGCCCAACCATCATGACATTACCCTAACTACAATGCTCTACTTCATTGTTTCCACTGCATATTTTTTTAGCTTGGGTTATATTAGGTTGATAACGTACTTTCCTACTTTAGTAAAAAACATACCTCACAACTCGCTGTGGAACATTTTCTGCATCAACCTGCTTGTCCACAAAAACAAACCCTTGAGGGAAGGTACCAGCTGTACCTGTACCTGGCTGTACCAGCTCCCTCAATGTAACTGGGCAGAGTATTTACAGCACCTGTTAACACATCAACTGGTGGTGTTTCAGTATTGAACTTCAGCATCACGTGGCAAAGCCTCACACAGTGTGAGACAGTGACTCACTTGTTTCTGGTGAAGCCCCTGATCTCTGTGATAGCTCTGGTTAGAAGACTGTATGGCAGCCAGGACATGCACTATCTGAATGTAAACATGCAACCTAAAAAGATCAATTGCTTTGGCAGCTTCTAACTGTATCTGAATATTCCAAATAACAAAGAGCTTAACAATTTCTTTTATGTCATGTGGGCTGCAACATGCTTAGTTTACCAGGAGAAATGCTTTCTATTTGTAACTGGGAATACTGAGATTGCTACAGATAGGCTTTAGGAGAAATCTGACAGAAAAAAAAAAAGGCTCCTCAGAATGATCAATTAGTTGTCCTTGACAAGTACAGCAGGGAAAATTTTATTTCCAGACCTTCTGTTTTGAGATTTGAACAGAGAGCATGATTAAAAAAATAAATTCAGTGCTGATTTAAAACACAAACAAAAGCTATGTGAAAGAATCCCTAAATCCACCAAAACACCAGCAAACAATCCTCTGCTCCACACGGTATGCAATCACAGACAAACATACCCTAACACCAATCAACCCCTGTACACACACTCTTCCTCACTAAAAGCAAGGTGCAGGAGAGAGGTATAGTCAGACATTTCAGCTTGTACTCCCCTTAATAAATCAATTAATAAATCAATAACATGGCAAAAAGTAGGATGGGAACAGACAGGCAAGTAGCTGGTGTTTCCCATCTGCCTCGACTGGCTGCTCTGCGATGTGCTTACCGGGATCCCTAGAGCTTTTAGAATATTCATTTTACACATCGGGCAGGTACGATGATCTAGTAGCCAGGGGTCTACACAGGACTTGTGGAAAAGATGCCTGCAATGAAAACAGGATATTTTAATTCAAATCCACCAAAGCACAATTTACCAGTCAGTAGAAGAGGCTTTTTCTGAATTCAGTAAAGTGAGAGTAATTTAAATGGTGTGGTTTGTGACCTCTGTAAGGACTGTAAAACAATATCCTATATGCATGAAACTAAAATGATTTCTGTAGCATTTCAAGCACATGTGCACTGTGTTGCTCAACTAAACTAAGTTTGGAGAAGAAGATCTGTATATAAATAGAGAATTAGGAAAAACAGACAAATTGCATCAGCAAAACCTGTATTCTTTAAATTTTGAAGGCTGTCCATAAAAAAAACCTGCTTGCTGGTAAAGATAAAAATCACCTTAGTACATCATGATGGTTCTACAGACAAACTCAATTACACATAATATAAAGTCATTGGGGGTCTGGTATTTTTTAGGATGCCAGCACTCAGGTTTCCATCCCTGGAAAGGTGATGGAACAACTCATCCTGAATGTTATCACTAAACATATGAAGGAAAAGATGGGTATCGGGGGAGTCAACATGGATTCACCAAGAGGAAATCCTGTTGGACCAACCTGATAGCCTTATACCAAGGGCATAACTGGCTGGCTAGATGAGGGGAGAGCAGCGGATGTCATCTACCTTGACTTCAGCAAGGCTTTTGACACTGTCTCCCATAACATCCTCATCAGAAAGCTCAGGCAGCGTGGATCGGATGAGTGGACAGTGAGGTAGATCGAGAGCTGCCTCAATGACAGAGCCCAGAGGGTGGTGACCAATGGCACAGAATCGAGTTGGAGGCCTGTGGCCAGTGGAGTTCCACAGGGATTGGTTCTGGGGCCAGTCTTGTTCAACATCTTCATCAATGACCTGGATGAGGGGACAGAGTGTACCCTCAGCAAGTTCCCTGATGACAACAAACTTGGAGGACTGGCTGATTCCCCAGAAGGCTGTGCTGCCATTCAGCAGGATCTCGACCAGCTTGAGAGTTGGGCAGAGAGGAACCTCATGAGGTTCAACAAGGGCAAGTGCAGAGTCCTGCATCTGGGAAGGATTAACCCCATGCACCAGTATAGGCTGGGGATTGACCTGCTGAAGAGCAGCTGTGCAGAGAGAGACCAGGGAGTCCTGGTTGACAATAAACTAACCATGAGCCAGCAATGTGTCCTTGTGGCCAAGAAGGCCAATGGCATCCTGGGATGCATCAAGAAGAGTGTGGCCAGCAGGTCAAGGGAGGTTCTCCTCCCTCTCTACTCTACCCTGGTGAGGCCTCATCTGGAGTCCCGTGTCCAGTTCTGGGCTCCTCAGCTCAAGAGGGACAGGGAACTTCTGGAGAGAGGCCAGCACAGAGCCACCACAATGATCAGGAGACTGGAGCATCTTCCTTATGAAGAAAGACTGCAGGAACTGGGCTGTTTAGTCTGGAGAAGAGGAGACTGAGGGGGGATCTCATTAATACTTACAAATATCTAAAGGGTGTCAGGAGGTTGGGACATCTCTTTTTTCTATAGTAGCTAGCAACAGGACAAAGGGTAATGGGATGAAGCTGGAACACAAAAAGTTCCATTTAAACATAAGAAAAAACCTATTTCACTGTGAGGGTGATGGAGCCCTGGCACAGGCTGCCCTGGGAGGGTGTGGAGTCTCCTTTCTTGGAGGTCTTCAAGACCCGCCTGGACATGTTCCTGTGTGACCTGATCTAGGTGACCCTGCTTCTGCAGGGGGGTTGGACTAGATGATCTCTAAGGGTCCCTTCCAACCCCTACCATTCTATGATTCTATGAAATAAAGTGAATAATAATTTTTTAAAAGCTACTTTGCATTTAAATAGAAAAAACAGAATGATGGCCTTTAAAACATTCTCCCTGATCTTCCTGCTCTGTAGAAGTTGCCCACCAGAATGAGCTCCTAAACGACTCCAGTTCTGAAGAGGTAGTTGCTAATCCTGTGCTTAGTTTGAAGTGACCAACTAAGCAACTACCTCAGCCCTGTGGCTGCTGGGGGCTACTTTTTTTAGGCATTATCCAAATGGAGGAACTGAAAGCTATTTTCTTGTCTATATTTGCCTGACACAAACTTGAGATTGGGTATTGAGGTATTTAGTACGTGTATTTGACTGACAAATTTTATTTTCTCTTGTGGGCATATTCTTTACCCTGTGGTTATAGAGAATAAACTTTATAGAATGCTGGAATGTGGGGCTTGGGATTTAAGAAACACTATTGAATAAGTAGAGCGGAGGAGTCAGGGCTTAGCCCAAGGCAGCAAAATTTGTTCAGTCAGTCCTACTCTTTTTGAAGAAAAGGAAGAAGGCTTCCTACCACACACATAGCCTCAGAAATTACACTGGCATATAGGAAATGGAAAATTGCCTTTCTTTCCCAAAAAACTTTAAAAATCAAGTAATTGAATGGAATAATTCAGTTGGAAGGGACTTTAGCCTGATTGCCTAATATAACTTAATAATAAGGGAAATTGAGTGAGGGTATTTTATTCTGAAATATGACCTTCGATATACACACGGTCTTGTTCCAAAAGGTGCAAACTTGAGATTGATTTGCTTGTGTTTAAACATCATATTGATCAGGTCCATGTTTTCTTTATAAGGCTTGGAACAAGTGCCCCACATTTTACTTGGCAGAGACTGAAAGTCACGTTTCAGTCTGCTTGAACTTTGACATTTGAGCAGTCCCCACCCTGTGCTTCCCTATGCTGTCACTGGCCCACGTGCATCGCTTGTACGGCTGCACAGACCCAGCACATAACCACAGCTGGATGCTCTGCCTGGAGCACATACCGGTCTGCTCCACAAGGAAATGCAGTCTCTGAGAAAGCTAGAATCACTGAATGCACCAAAAGAATTTTAAATATTTAAGTGCTAAGTATTCAGCTGAACGGATCGGCTGCTGTACTGTGCTGCAGCCTCTATTGCACAAGACATACATGGCCTTTCAACTTGATGGAAGATATTGAGGTGCGCTTTCACCAATATCAATTTGCAATCCTGGCTCTTACTACATGATATAGGCCCACATACTAGCTGGCTGGCTGACTAGCTGGCTTCAGTCCTAAATAACACTAGAAAATCAAAGTCAAATCTATGTGAAATCTTGGAATCTTATTATATTCACTGTGGTGTTTTTCCTCACTACTTCTAGAAGAAACAGGTCCTTTGTGAAACAAGGCTACATGGTAAATTATTGCGTTGCTGTACGGGGTCTGACTTCACACAACTATGGGAAAGGGCAAATCTGTTTTTGGAAGTTCGACCTAGTATAATTATATCAGTTGGCTGCACTACCAAACTTTGTCAAACCTCATCTGATCCTGTATGTCAACAGGATTAATACAAATGGTGATATCTGAAGTTTAAACCACTGCTTTACTAAAGTCTCTAAAGTTCACAACCCTCCTTACAAATGGAACTTGTTTTACTAGGTAAAAACACAATGAACCAAACTTTGGTCTCTGTCCTGCATAATTCTTCGTTTTACCTCAGGAGGGATGTTTTCAGCACAGCACCAGGCAAGCATGCCAAAGAAGTGAAAGCACAAAGATCCAGTTATCAGGGACCTGTAGTTTTACATTTAGAAGTCTAACCAACAGAAATCCTTGGGTGTGTTAAAATTCGCAGAAGGTTCTGAAAGTCAATGTCTCGCGTCTCAGCTATTTGAAGCAACTATGAGATTCCTCACAGTGATTGGTTTTCTTTAATTATATATTTGAATTCATAAACAAGTGTATTTAACTGCAAACATCTGAAGCACGTTTGTGCCAAACGATTCAGTAAATTCAGAAAATCTGAGATATTTACTATTCTCTCAAAAAACCCCAGATTTCTCAAATCTGTTTTAGATAGAAAATATGTAACTACCATTGAGCCATTTAACCACAGACAAGAAAGTCTCCTTTTGTTTTCAAGTTCAAGCTTTGCAAACTTCAGTCAAGCTGTGGTTCATATTGCAGCATTTCATAACATTTGTTAATCATCAAAGGCTTGGAACTTTTTTAAAAATTGAAGTCAAAGATTCCTAAAGTTGGCTTCAAAATACAACATTGTAAAAGAAAACCTACCAATGTCGAGCAATTTAAATACATGACAGATGATATCACTTTGCACTTCTTAGTGCTAAATTAGCAGTGTATTGTGGCTCTATTAATTTCACATTTAAAATGTACAACAGAAGAAACTTGGTTAAAGAAATCCACAGAAAAATTGAATGTTATTGAAAATCAGATAAAGATTTGAAGTTTTAAATTTCTGTACCACATTATATAATTAGAGAGCTCACAATATTTTTAACACATAGACATTTGTGCAAGAAGTGAGGTGTTACACTTTGAAGATTTAGATTGACAAGCTTATTTTATTCGTTATTAGCTACAGCCCTATATACATGCTTCAGGCTTTCAACAAATTCTGAACTGTTTGATGTGCCGATAAACTTACCATCCAAATTCAGGTAAATTAAGGCTCAGCACAAAGTAAGATGAGAGAGAAACTGCAATATACCACTGTTACATGGTAAGACAAAGATGTAAAAAAGATCAACTGCAAAAAATCCCTCTTCCTCTGTAGTTCTGACTGATTTGAGTTTTAAAAGGAAGGAGAAGGCAGAGGCATCATGGATGAGTTCAGAAGTGATGACCTGCGCAGAGAGACCATTTCAAGCACAGCTCTGGGCACGGCTTTGACAATCAAAGTCAGAGCTAGAAAAAAAATAATGTGTGCAACCACATGCACTACAAAACTATGTTGATTTGGACGCGTTGAAAAGTTTCTCAGAAGAACTGTAATTAATTAGTTGAGAGAGAAGAAGGCAAGAGGAGAGAACAGGAGAGGATATGTCGTAACAATCCTCACACAAAACAAAGGCTCCCATAAGGAGAAAGGAAACAACTGTTTTTCACCTCTCCTAGGGATAAGAGACACAATGATGTGTTTCAACTGTGGCAAGTGAGATCCAGGCTATATAACAGGAAAAGCTTCATCACAGTCAGGGTAGCAAAGCACTGCAATAAATTATCAGGGGAAATTGCAGTCTTCATCTCAGGAGATTTCAGAGTGTGTTGCAAAAAACTCGTAAGAATGAGAGGCACACGGCCAGTGTCCCTGTGCTGTTCCAGAGGTGGTGGCCCCCTGAGAGCCCTCCTGCACTCCTCTGTGATTGCACGTGGCTGTGTAAGGCTCACAGACCACAAAGAAAGGAAAAAACCCTCAAAATCCCCAAGCATTTAATTTACTAGTATCTAAATAGCACTTCATGTTTTTTAACTGAAGGTTCCTTCTGTTTGAAATGTATTTACATCTTCTTTAAAGCTGCAATTTTAATCATACAAAAAAAAAATTAGTTTCAGGCTCAGACCCAAATTATCTTGATAATTTGATTGTTAACTTGCCAACAATTTTGAGAAGCATTTTTTCCAGGTTAAGGGAAACTGTTCTTTTCCCACCTTCTACTGCAAGTTCCAGCTTTCCAAATTGCATGCAAACAAACCTAGCAGTCACCTAATTTTTCTCGGGAGAAAAAGTGTGAGCTAAGAGAAAAGGAGACAAAAGCAGAAAGAGAGGTATATCCCTAGGGACCCTGAGGAAGAGCATCAGTTTCGTGGATTAGACATAAGGCTGGAACAGAGGATCGAGGAGGATTTTGGTGAGAGATTGAGCAGCACTGTGGTCTCCAATAAGAAGGTTTGGGGTGCATGTACAGTATTATTTGTTTGTTTTTGAGGAAGAAGGAAGGACAAAAGAAGATGATGATGATGAAGGTGGGTGAGAGGAAGGAATCAAAGGGAAGAATGTATGTGATGAAACAATTTTTACTCATAAGAAACTAATGAAAAGAGAAAGGAGTGAAGCAGTCTAATCATAGTTGCTCATGGATTGAAGGCTCAGAGGAAGGGAACAAGCAGGAAAAGGGTCAGAAAGTGCATTTATTGGTGACAAAGATAACACAATCTAAAAAAGAGCTTATGAAGAACTCAGTAGAGACGAGCTTGAAAGAACTGTCTTGCCTCTCTGTAAAAGTTTAATAAAGTTAGTAAAAGTTTAGTAGAAGGAACACAGTGGGAGCAGCAGCACCAGTTACTTCTCCAAAGCCAGAGCAGAAAAGACAAAGGCATTTAAAAGCTAGAGATGGAGGACAAGCAGAAGGAATTAGGTCTGTGACAAGAGATGTCACTCTGGGAACAATGAACTTGGTTACATCTGATGCTGTGTCAGTGCCCTCAAAGCTAACTTCAGTGATGTTTACTACTATTAAAACCAGCTGCAAGTTAATACTTTTTTTTTTTTTTTAAATCAAGTTTCAGCCTTTATTTATTTAATACATTCTGTAGAGTGAGGTTTATTAATACAGTCAGTTGTGGGAGCTGGCTAAAGAGGACAGAAGGACAGAAGAACAAAAGAAGCACAAGTTAACAGGAGTTCTCCCTCTAGCTCTCCAGAGTGGGATGTATAACAGGCTATCCTAGTGCCACCTCTCTGTCAGCAGAAAGGAGAGAACATTTGAGGGAACAGCTAAGTATTAGTAAATACATATCAGTAGGACTTCAGAGCTCAGCCACTGCAATATTGGCTGGTGGATTTTTGATACCAATTTCTTAGGAGAGTCAGGCTCCACCAGCTCTAAAAACAAGCCTCAAGATATACAGGGCTTCATATGGAATGTGCCTGCTAGCAGCGGTTTTCCCAGTACTGCCTGCAGTACAAAGCATCCCCTTCCATGTGCACCTCTTGTGGCATATTTGGCTTTGCAGGTAAAAAGTTCCACATCTCGAGCATCTCCTGGATAGAAACACTAAGGTCAGCCAGCACTGGTGTCATATGGTGCTGGCTTCCGTAAGGCTTGGAGAAATGCCAGACTCTTTATTAAACAGCAGTCTAATGAGGTTCTCCTGCCATAAAATGCATACAGTTTAACTGAGCGTGCTGGAGGAAGAAACCTACAGAGTCTGTAGGTATTTTTCAAGATACAGCACCTTCTCACTTGGAGACAGAAATGAATCCTTTTTTTTTGGGGGGGTGGATAAGGAGAAGAGGCTGCCAACAGCAGAAAGAACCATGATACCATTTCCCGTTTTGGATGCATAAAATACTGCCCTCACAATTTGTGTAGCAGTAAAGACAGGGTTTCCCAAGTAGCTGCTTAAGAAAGACCTCTGAGTTTTTATAATTCAAAACTGCTAAGTATCAAACTGTGAGTATTTTACAAGACAGTTCTGCTGCTGCTACCCTTTTAGCATGAGTCATTTTCTAGGCGACCTTTTAAGTCAGCCAAGAATTGAACATCACCTGTTAACTATGTGTTTCCTATTGACTCGGCTTGACTCAACACTGCGGATGACAAAGTCTGACTGGAGCCTCATTGAATTATGAGGCGAGACACAAGTGAAAGCTAGAGCTTGGACATATTTTTTTGCTGTTGTGTTGTGCTCCAAAATCTGCCTGTCTCTATAATGCAAAATTTCCAAGTTTATTCTGCTTCTATGAAAACAGGCTTGATGTCAAACCAAGGTTCACATTTTCTGGTAATTTCTCATTTTTTCTGTATTCCTGCTTCATGGAGGGATGGGTTTGTGTCTGTAGAAAAAAAAATGAGTTCACATGCAATTTGTCATTGTGAGGGATGTACAGTAGGTTGAATTTATGATTAATCTGTTGCTTTTTTGTTTGCCATTTAGTGATGGCAGTAAACAGATTTAATGAGTCACACAGATGAACAAAAATGGACAATTTGTAATATTCAAATATCTACTAGAGAACCACATAGGAAGAAAAGAAACAAATATTTCAGTTTCTCAAGCCAGTGAACATGTCTGCAGGAGAGGAAAGAAAGTCTGTTAAAAGAAATTAATCTCTGTTCTGTATGTACAGCACTTCCCATTTCTAGGGAAATCTAACACTTACTCTTGCTCTCCTAGGGGAACCACTGTTCCTAGGAAATTTCCTGAGAAACAGATTCCCTTCCAGAAGGCTTTCATTAGCTAACACTTCACAGATGACAGTACAATGGCACAGAGAGACGAATGCAGCTGTTTTGAGTGGCAAGAGGCTGGGCTCCTGTGTCACATCACTGCAAGCGTATGTGCTGCATGGGGCACATTCACATGAGGGGGAGACAAAGAACCTGCCCAAAAGCTCTTCTTATCACCTTTGGCCCCCACATGCCTGAGAATATTTTCATGCCAGGAATAGATAATGTGCTCTTTGTCACATTCCTTTTTTGCTTTACTATTCCTACTCAGCATATATCTCTCTATGGCTGGGTGGCTTTTTAAAATTTCTTTTCTCAGTACCTGAACACAGCCCAGGACAGCAAAAGAAGTACTTCCATGGGAAGTAGGAGCCTACTCTATCCCTGGCTGCACTGCTGTGTCCTGGGCTTGCCTTGAAGTCAGGGGAAAATTCTTCTGAGCCACTTATTTTGGACTGATATAAAACCAGTGAGGAAAACAGAGGAATCAAAATCTTTAGTTTAAAAATTCTACTGAAGCCTTTGCGATAAGTCCAGATTAGACAAAATTTCTGACTCCCATGCTAAACTCAGGTTCTTATCACTATTAATACTACTTTCAAGTTGAATAAAGAGGCATTTCAGATATCTTTACCAGTACATTTTGAATAAATCAAAATGGTGAACTCACCCTTCCTTCCCCAAGCTCTAAGTTAAAATCTCATCAGCGTAGTACTGTGAGAACAGGCCCCATCTTGAAGTAGAGAGACTATCAGAGCTAAAAGCAGCTTCAACTTACCTGCAAGGCAAAATTCTGACAACATCATTGGGCTTGTAACCTTCAATACAAACAGCACAGTTATCAAAGTCTGGCTCAGTTTCCTACAGGAAAGAGAAAATTAATATTTTTCATTTTTTGGATTTTGTCAGCTAATCTCTTCATACAAGAGCCTATGTGACAAAGTAAAATGGCCATTGATGCACGCTACAGAACAGATAATGCATTTCAAGATAAGTAAATTAGATTTTCCATCAGGTTTCCAGTTGGAAACTCGTCCTGGGAAGCTCACAGACTTAGAATGCTTTAACTTTCAGGATTTTCTGCATCTTCGCAGAATCACCTTCTTTTCTCTGCTCCATTCCATCTGTAAATTGCTTACCAGTACTCCTCCCTCACTTAAGTACACAGAATAGCTAAATAAGCAATTGCCTTTTCTGTTCTGCTTCATTGTCCCCCGTGGTCTGAAGGAATTCTCAACACAGAGTTTCATTTGGTAATGAGCAATTAAAAAAATTACCTTATCACCTTTCCTGATTGTTCTGACTTGCAGCTTGCTGATTGCTTTCTTTGCAGCATCTCCAAGCCGGCGCTGTAACACAAAAGTTGTCCTTAAGCAGAGTATCTCTTCATGCAGAAATCATCACCTTTTCTCCCTAAGCTTATTAATAATCTGAAGTGACTGTTCATGAAACAGGACAGTGCTGTATCAATATAAACAGATGAGGTCAGTCATGCTGTTATTCACAATAAAGGCACAGTGGGTATTCTAGGCTGGCTGGTAGCCCACAGCTGATGAGGCAAAGCTACTCTAATGGACTGCCAGGCAGACCACATGTGAGCCCATAGTGGTGCTACACCATAACACCTTTACTATGCCAGTGAGTAGCAATATATGTAATGTGTCTGCTATTTGGGTATCCCTCTCTTTTTTTTAGTGACACTTGGGAAAACTACATTATCACACTGGGGCCTGGGGTAATAAGCAGAGTAAACATTGGACTTGAAATTCAGAAGTTCTTATTCTCACATTGTTGCAGAACCAGTTCATGATCTTCAGCAAGATGCGAGTGCTGTAAGTGAGCTGCTCTTTTATTAACCATGAAAAATATTAATAACCTTTTCTGTCATTCTCTTTTCCTGCAATACAGTCGCACAGGACCAACAGCAGGTATAAAAACGATGTGAAAGCTTCCCCAGTTTCAGGTAAAGCACTAATTCTGACTGTTCTCCCATACTTCCAAAACACTGTTACTGTGCTGGCAGGGTCACAGCCAAGCAGGATTAAGTTATGTAATAACAGTCTGATGCAAAACACCCTATTCTCAAATGCTGAAGATGGAGATGCCTGCCTCTTCCAAGAGGCTGAGGACATTATGTGGCAGTTCATACAATTACTGTTCAGCAGAGCTACTTCTGCACTCTGTGCTATTGAGCTTGTGCCTGTATCAGTGCTCCAAGGACTTGGCTGCTCACTTGTGCTAACCCAAAGAGGCAATCTGGAGAGAGACTCAGGATGGAAAGGTCTTGGAGAGTTCACATACTCCCACTCCCTGCTCAAGGCTAGGTCAACTTCAAAGCCAGAGCTGTGTCCAGTCAAGTTTTGAATATCTCCAGGAAGGGAGATTTCTCAACCACTGTGTATAATCTGTTCCAGTGCTTAGACACTCTCACAGTCTGGGGTTTTTTTGTTTAACAAACAAATGGAATTTCCCTTGTAATTTGTGACTGTTACCCTTGTGCTTTCTCAGTGTATGTCCAGGAAAAGTCTGACTATGCCTTCTCTCCAACCACTCTTTATGCAGCTGGAGGCTGCAAGTACAGCCTTTCCTCCTCCTCTGCTCTTTCCACCTCTCCTCAGATGCCATGTGCTCTTGTCCCCACACCAAACTCTGAGCTCTCTCCATTTTTTTATGCTTTTCTTGTACAGTTTAATGCAGCAACAACTACTTCGATGTTTTCCTATGAGTTTTGTAACAGCTCATAGTACAGGGCATCTCAATTTGCCACCAATAAATAGCTTAAACTCTTCACCTCCCCTCCCCAGCCATGTTTCCACTCATGTGTTGTTAGATAGGAGAAAGACTTTGGAGCTTTGCTGACTCAGAAGACATTCAACTTTTTGGGCTGAGAACACCGCCTGTGCTGGAGTTCAGAGGGGGCTGTCAGCAGGAAGATTTTCCAGATGGAGGGGGTGAGACCATTAAGCCAAAAAATGGAAGGAAGCTGGATGTAGTTTGTAAGCTGAGACCTAATCAGTATACAGATACAATTAATAAACTACCACTTTGTTTTTCAGATTCAATTAAAACCACTGAATTAAATTTAGGGAGTAATCTTATTGGATTGGATTGGAAAGACACGGAAGACTGACAAAATGCATGCAATACTGAAAGCAGACAGCAGTTTCAAGTCTGGCTAAAGAAGTGAAAACAATCTTGGCTATCATACAAGATTTACTTATGAGCTTTCCAGCATAACTAATTATTACATGTAAGGATGTATCTTCTAGTTAGACAACATCCTTTCTGTGGTACATCTTTCTCACAGCCTCCCTTAGATGAGAGTTGGAAACATTTCTTGTTGGATATTTGTTTCTTTTATGTAAATCAAAGACAGACAGATAACATACAGCAAGACAAGAGCCATTATGTTCTGCTTCAGGGATGGCTTGTGATTCCTTTTTATCATTATTGCTACTTAAACTAATGAAATGTTTCAGTTCTTTTTTTGCACATTCTTCAAGGGGAAAGGACAAGATTAATGACTCATGTACATCTTTGATCTGCTTGTTTTCATGTTTGCTTTCTCTTATCTATCTTAAATAGACACGTTCATGACTTACAAGCAAACGAGAATAATTTAGTTTTTGAAAGACCAGAAATATCTTGAAGTAAAGTCATACTTTCAAAGGATACTTCAATTTTAATGAAAGGCATGCTATTACCAACTAATGATTTCCTCAAAAAGACAAGAGGTATTACAATATTTTAGGGGTTTCATGTGAGGCTTAGAGATTTACTATCATAAATCTCATCACCTCATTACCAAGGTTTGAACAGTCCAGGGCTGGACCAGCAGGAGTTAAGCATACCAGATGCAGTGGTCTCATGGAGATGGTGACACTAGCTAAAAATAAAAGACAGTAACATGGAAGGCATTGCTTGTTTGTTCCTGAGGAAGTAAATGACTGCAGGTGCTGTAAGCCCCTTACTATAAGCTCTTGTCTCTTAATGGTCTTACTAAACTATCACCTTTGCCAGGAAGAGACCACCTTGTGCCTTGCACAGAATGAAACATACCATCAGGAGGAGGTATCAGACATCTCCTGTACCACAGATAAAGTCTGTGGACTCTGTCATGGGAAGCATCTTCCCAGGACTGCCTCAAAGATCGATGTCTCTTTTCAATAGCCCAAAAACTCTCACTCAAAGCCACAGCCAGTAGTCTTCCTTCTCAGATAACTGCCTGCCTCACCGTATGCTGCCAGTCACATACTAAAGGTTAATCTCACTGGAGATAAACCCAGGCCACACAGCCTCAGTGTGATCACTGCCAGTTGTGGCCTTCACTATCTTGCAAGATTAATAAAGCACACCTGGTTTCAAAATGACTTCACAGAAAACATCATCTTAACAAGAAAACAGTGGGAAGAAATTACATGAAAGAAATATGGTCAACAGTTCTGGCACTTAAACATCACCTCCTTGTCACCTTCCCATGTCAGGTCTTAGGTGGCAAAAAGAGAACTCTACTATATTGATGAATTATGAAATCTGACACACTGACAGTTTTGGTTTCGAGTTTTGGTTTTTTTTAAGCCTATGTTCTGGCTGTTACAGGGAGACATGTAACATTTTGCTGAATTATCTCCAGGACTTAGCTTGTCATGTAATTCCAAACTGCTTTCAATTAGCTCTGCAACCTGATGTCTCTTGATGCAAACAATTCCCACAGTCTTTCACAGAGAAACTCTCTCCAGGAACAAGCCACTGAGGAGGCAGATTGCCTATGCTTTCCTTACACAGATTTGTCGTCTTCATATCAAACGGATACAACGTCAGGGCAGCTACCTACTTCTTGAACATCTTGTTAGGTAGGAAAAAGACAGCCTTGGAATTTCATCCACGTAAATATCAGTACCTATCTTGTATTTCCACATGAACTGTACAGTCTTCTGTGCTAGAGATACTCCTAAAAATTAAATGTATTACAATAACATTTGAAATCTAACCATATTTGTAGCTGACACTCTGCCTGCAGGTT
The DNA here is from genome assembly GCF_028858725.1 of Colius striatus. Taxonomy (NCBI): domain Eukaryota; kingdom Metazoa; phylum Chordata; class Aves; order Coliiformes; family Coliidae; genus Colius; species Colius striatus. The sequence continues at coordinate 32,834,831 of NC_084761.1, forward strand.
CACAAGTCCATAATGGAAGACAGTTTTGCACTCCACTGCATTAATTTCCAGTGAAGCTGTGACAAATAGGCCTGTGCACTCAGCAAGAAACCTTGAAGCTCTCATTCTTCACTCACCATAATCAGGCACCTAACTGAAATGAGCTGTGTCTTCCTTCTGGCACACGAACCTGGCTTTGCCCACACGGTGAGGAAGCACGGTGACTGAAGATATGTTCAGGTCTCATCTTACTGGAGAGTCACAGGAAATAATTCCAAGAGATTTTTCAGTTTTCAGTTTTCTTTCAGCTGCCTCACTCACTAGCTGTGTTTGTTACTTTCTTGAGGGACAATTAAACCAGTTTATTTTGGGTTTACTGCTTGATCAGCAACATACTGTGTGCAGGAAGGGAAGTGGACCTGGAAAGGATGGTTGCCATATAAAGGAGGATAAAGTGGTTATGTGGCGTGACAAAAGGACACATGATGTTTCCACAAAAGGAAGACATAATTGCAACGGATCACCTTAGAGGAGGCAAAATGGAAGATGACTCTGGAAATCTTGCTTTCACGTAACAGTGCAATACCCCTCCTGCTTGGAGATAACAGCTTTTCCTGTCAAAAGTATTTTGCAGTCAGCCACATTGTCCCATTCCCTCCGCACAGTGCTCAGACTACCAGTCCAGAAGAGGCTGAACTGCTCTTGGTAGCAACTCCAGTATCAGCAAAAAGTAGGAAGGGCAGGCATGACAGAAGTTAACAAAGAGGTCATCACAGGTTCTTAGCTCTCACAAACTCTTGTTTTAAAACTGTAGAGATAAAATAAGTTTTAAAAGTGGTTTTGGTTTTTTGTTTCTTTGCTTTGTTTTTTACATTTGAACTGAAGTCTACTAAACTGATCTCAGGTTTTTTGCACTTTCAGAACAGGACAGTCAGTCTGCAGAGTTAGATTTTATCCCATTGCAGGGTAAGGAACTGATAGCACAATTTTCTCTGAGTAGCCCTTCATTTCATGCTCTGTTTATCCAAATATTTCAGACCTTGGACAAGCTTTAGCCTGAGTACCTCAAATACAAATAGAAATAAGCATCTTTCCTGAAGCTGGCCAGCAATACAGATACTTACAACACATGCAAGGCTTTCCAACAAGAAAGCACAATACCTTCACACAAACACACACATGCAAGTTCTAATGGCAAAAGCTTTTGAGCCCAATGACAAAAAATCTTGCTCCAGCAAAGCAACACAGCTTTTCTGGTGTATATCTGAATGTCCAAGGTATTAACATAGACCTTTGTACTCCTTGTGCTATAAGTAAATATATCTAAGGAAAACAAAACCGAAAACCAAAGCAAACTTTAGAGGAAATAGAGGGGAAACCTGATGGAAACAGGTAGAGCAAATGAGCTCTTCTAAACTACCTACATCATTATATTCCTCAGCCAGGACTGAAAGAAAAAAAATCAAACCACAGCAACTCATTAACACAAATGGTTGAGCTTTGTCTATATATTGCTACCATTTTTCATATGAAAAGAGCTCATAAAGTTATTAGAGGAGATGTCAGGAAACTGGATGAAGAAAGTAGATGGAAAAATTCTACTTGCCCCATATAATTATTACAGCTTTGTAAAAAAATTAATAATGACTAATTGCTTAGGAGGTGTGCTTACTTATTCTCCTAAAGAACTGAACTAGTATAACAAAGTTACTAAAACCTTTGCACAGGACAACTGTTTGAACACATATTCCTCTTGTTCAAACTTTGGAGAGAAAATCCTGAAATTTGTTTGAACACATAAACCTGTCAGCTCCAAACTATAGCTTATTACCCGAATGAGCTTCTTATCTTGCTGGGTTTCATCTTTATGTGTATATATATATATATTTACACTGTTAATCTGTCTGTATAATTACTTGATTGAAAGCACACTTACGGTACTCACATAAGTTAGGCACACATGTGCTTTTGCAGCCAAAGCATCTAAAAACTATCACAGCCCTCACAGTCACAGAGAATCTGCTGCCAGTGATGTTCAAATTCCAGCTGGGATAGTCTCATTCTTGCTATCCAAAATTTCATACTGTATATTTAAAGGAAAATATATTCTTTCTGTCTGTAAATACAGAGCAGCTGCTCTCTATCTCAGTGGATGCCTGAATTTCAAAGGGGGAAGGCCGGGGATCTCTATAAGTTAGGTATAAGTGTGTGGCACTACTTTTCCCTACAAGGTGATTATTAATACTCTCAGTCTTACCTTTTCTGCAGAACAAGCAAGACAACCCTTCCTCTGCCCTGACAGTGATTTATTAAGGATCCAGAAACATCTCTGAATTTCAGCACATTTGTTTTTTCCCAGCAATAAGAGTTATCTCCTCAGATTTCATATATTGATGATATTTTCTAGTGTACTATTAGACTGAAATGTAGAAGCCTCAGCTTCACAGTTCTGCTGATGCTGAGATAGTTGCATCCAGACAAGAAAAGATTAAATTTATTATTATCATTGCTATTATTATTCATTGCTGAACTACCATAAAGATGCACACTGCTTTATAAATCCAGAGCGATCTCAGGACCTAGGGCTCATTCTCACTGCTGTTGACTTCTCTACAGCTCTATAGGTTTTGGATGGCTTTCATGGGGTTTGGACAAGATGCCAAAACCAAAAGCAATGGTTTAATAATATTTGTGGCTACTACTACAGCACTGACATGTTCAGTGATCATCATCAAATAAACAGGGACATGTTTGCCTTTCAAGCTCAAGACCCTTCTTCAGAAATTTTAAAATGAAAACACTTTGTGTTTGTTTTTCTCTTTCTTCACTTCTTGCAAACCCTCTTTTCACATACAGACATTCACATACCTCACTGTATTTTAGTCATCCTTTTGATCTCAAGAGTCATTAGTTACATACATTTCCATGTCACCTGGATTTATGTACACAGGCAGCCTTTTCACTAATAAAAACTATCCACCTTCTGTTTATTTCTGGCAATACTTTTGCACGGGAGAAAACTCCCATAATACACATATACTGTAATTACAAATTCCCTTTTTTCCCCAAATACCATCTATATTGATAGAAGTATTGGCTTTTCCTAAATACAAGCATTTGTGGCACACAGTCACTCTGGCATCGCTCACCTGATTTCTGTCCCTGGCATTTGCGTAGCGGAACCGCTGAATGTAATAGAAGACCAGCCACGCCAGTGAGATGATCATCAGTACAATGAAGGAGATAGAGACGAACACCACAGAGGTCCGGCTGACATACTTCTGCAAGTTGCGTGTCCCAATGGTTATGTACATCATCACAGTAATGTTCCTCTCCAGGAGGCTCACTATCTCTTTTCCTTTGGGTTCAGGAATCATTATTGCTACAACATCTTCAAGGCCTGTCAGACAGAAAAGAGGGCAAACAAACATGAAGTAAAACAAGTGATCGCCAGAAGGCAAAACAGTAAGAAAAAAGCTCTCCTTTCTTCTGTTCTTCTCTCCTGCTTACCAAAAGCTAAGTCAGATGGATCTGCTGAAGGTTTCAACTAGAATCAGTTACACAGTATGCTTCTACAAATGAATCTTGTTGAGATACATAAAATGCGTTCTGTAGTTTGACATAAACACGGGTTTCCAGCACTACTGAGGTGTATCTAGCCAATACTGCTGTAAGCGCTGCAGAAAGGGAGACGTGCTGCAATCCTTTCATCCAGCACTCCATATACATTTACCACAGCCCATTTTGCAGGGTCATGAATCTGTTAGGGAAGCCCCTCCAGAGTCTTTATTCAGGTCAGAAATACTTTCCATCATAGATCCCTGCATGGCTCCACAATCTGAATGTGCCAAAGAATCGCTGCCCTTGCTGGGGTTGGCAACAGCCAGAAGAGAAGCCTGCAGGGACAAGAGCAGCTCGACAGGTTCTCAGCTCACCCACTGCCTCGTGCCACTGGAGGCTCCCCACAGCCCGAGCCCACGCAGCTGTTTGGCAGACCCTGCTGGGAGCTGGACTTGCCAGCTGATGCAAGTTTTGAGTCAAGAGCACTATTTTATTCCACAAAAAACATGTTACTGCAGCTCAGATGAGCCTCTGATGCAGTTTGCGGCATGGCCCCACAAGGGCCTGAGTTAACACAGCCGAGGTGGCAAAGGGGTGTCAACTAATGGGATGGAGCAGGGACTTTCTATAGTCCTGTCAGTCTCTCTGAAGCCACAACCCTGTGAAATGGGCCCTCCACTGATCTATCAAGCACCAACTATGCATCAACTTTCCTTTCTGTACAGTTCTGTTTCATTTTACCGGCATCACAAGCTGCTGAAAAATTTCCTTTCTTAATTTTACATCCCCTGTGTACACGATAAATATTGTCTGAAGTTATTTGGGATTGGGCAGCTTGTTAAATGCCTTTTCTGGCTTTATAAACAAATTCCCTACCTATGGTGTAGTATTAGGAATACTCTTCCTACCACTTCACAAAACAAGCATGTAGGCAACTTTTACAGCTAAGTTGTTTTGCATAGTCAAATCCTGAATTGTACTAAGTGGCTAAGGACAAACAATATGTATTTTAATGTAGACACATGCTAGAAACAGCAGCATATGAAATGATCACAAACTGGTATTTAGAAAGGAAGGTACAAACTGGAGGTCTCTGAAGTCAAGAGATGCTGAAATCCTGGAAAATCATCTGGTATATCATTAACTCTGTATTTTGATTGTGGCAAGAGGACAAAGTGCCTCAGCACAAAGTGTCTTCCTCAGGACATGTGTGGAAGTGGGTAACAATGGCTTCACCATGAATGGGGACACAAGAGGGCAACTTACATTTCCAACAGCAACCCCCTCTAAGCTGATATCCAATATGAGCTTCACTGGTACAGCACTGTGCCTTGGTCCTCACAATCCAGCTCAGAGATTTCTCCACCGAAAATCCATGGGAGATATAGACCAGGCTTTCAAAAGTAGATGCTAAGGACCGAGAGGTGACCAGCAGGATTTTGGACATACTAAAGCAGGCAGGTGAGTAGCATTCAATGGAAAATGCTAACTGTGGTGGAACCTTTATCAAATTCCTCTGAGTACCTGGATCAATTGGAGGTACTGAAATTGCTGTGACAGACTGTTCCTACTCACAGGCAAAATACGCTGCAAAGCTCAAAACTGAACCCTTCTCTCTTGTCTTGGAGTAAAAGTGCAAACACCACCACTCTTCTTCTCATGAGACTTTGCATCACCACACTTTCCTGACTGTGAACAGGCCAATGAATATGGGGAAATCAATAGCTTGGCTGAGTCAAAAGTTTTAGATATCCAAGACAGAAACCTTTACCTTTTTGATGATACTCTTCCATAAAGCATTAACACTTTTCAGCTACTTTGTCTAGTAAGAGTCCACCTTCAGTAGCCAAGATAAATCTGCCTTGCAACCCTTCTGATACCTGTTTACTACAAAAGGCTAATGCAAACATTACCCTAACAGCCTAGGGAGAATTTGCCAAGTCTCAAAGTGGCTGAGAAGGGCACTGGTACTATGCCAGTAATTTTCCTGCAGTCAGTAAGACAAATTGTCTGGAGAAGAGGTGCTCAGTTGTCCACATTCCTTCCTCTGTTCTCTTTCTTTAAAGCAAATACAAATTTTAAAATCACTCTACATGAAAACCAAAGCAACTAGCTCACACGTAGCCAAAAAGAACCCACAGTGAAAAATCCCATAGCCAAAAATACTGAAACCAATTTCATCTACTCCTCTTAAAAAACACCATTCTGGCCCTTCTCAGTTATCCAGTATGGGCCTCCAACATCATCTGCAGTAGAATCTGAGAGACTGCATCAATGATGTTACCTGAAAGCCTATAAAAATGGGAGATACAGACATATACATTTTCAGTAGAAAATATAAGTTGTATATTAACTGTTTAATTACCTTGAATCTTAAATTTCTTTAAAAACTTTAACAATGTGTTTCATTTATGTTTAATTCAACTGAATATAGCTTAGTATATTCCTGGAGAAGTGTAACTAATGGGCACTAGTCAGATACAACATGTTGCAAGTAAAGAATCACATTCCATTATTCTGAGATTCATATTTTTGTAATAATAAAACAAGCACCCCACAGTAATATCCTATCTTTCTTTAATAGCAAAGTAATGAAAAGGAGGGAGAAAAAAATTGTAATCTCCTCTGTAAATCAAATCTCATTCCTGTTTTTCATCACCTGCCCTTTCTGATTAAGCAGTACAGTTTTCTGGCTTTGGTTCACAGTGGAAATGTAACTGGTTTTGAAGAGGAGTGCAGCCACACATTTCTGCCAGGATGGTTTACTGCCACTTTGGCCCTAGGGCCTTTTAAGATATTTTAAAAACCAGAAGATACTAAGTAAGTTGCTACAGGTATATGCTCAGTAAGATTGTGTTTAGAAATGCAGAAGAGAAGACACAGCTACTGCAAGAGGAAAGTAGTTGCTTTTATTTATTCAAAATCCAAACAGATTCAAATTTCAAGCTATCTGGTTATTTTCCTGGAAAACATCGCCATTTGTAATGAAGCATTCTTTGAAAAAAATAACCAAATCAGCAACAAATAATCATCAGGACTCAAAAAAACCCATTTTATTGAGTTTATGATACTTTCTCTAAAGCACTATAGAGAATGCTATTTGATCAATCAAGTAATTAAGCAAAGTTTTTAATCTCAAATATCCTCAACACTGGGAAGAAAATTAAGAAGACAAAAAAAACCCCAAACACCAAGAACCCGTGAAGTAATGTATTTCCCCTTCCCCCCTTACACAAGAAAATATGTTACCTGAGTTACAGTATCTAATGACACAGGAGAAGCTCCAACAGTATACACACTGAAGAAGGGAAATAATGTAGCAAGACATTAAGGTCCAAATTCACACTTGTTCAAGGGATGTCAGAAAAGAGAAAGTATCTGGTAATATGTATTGATGCTTCTCTGGGGAGTGAAACGCTAAGTATGCCTTTCATTAAGCACACCCACAACAGTAACTGCATTTTGTGGCACGCTTGTTACCAAACACATTTCTTTTTCTGGCCAAGATTAAAGAAGAGTTTGACATGTATTTTTAAGTAGATGTCAGGATGAATCAGAGATTTATAAATCGAAGGTATTCAGGCTGCAGAGAATGATTTTTTTTTCTTTAATTTTTTGGCTTAGGAAACATTTAACATACCAGTGCTCTCTCCTCATAAGCCAATAGTAAAACAAGTAAGGTAGAACTTAGAGGCATTTGGAATGATTTAAGCCACTTTTAACTCACTGAAGCGTATTCGCCTAATCAAATATTTCCGAGTGGAGAAAATGTGCTGCTGGTCTTCAGGCAGCTATTCTGCTCCTGGGCTCTGCATCCCCCAGTGTCATGCAGGAGGGCCATTGACACAGTTATTAGTGGGTGTTGGGCACTGCTGGCTCCAGAGGGCCCATGCTGTAGAGCCATGGACAGGCTCAGCTTGTTTCTCAGTTGCTGGGAGGAACAAGTAGCCCTGTGGCAAATCCATCGATGGCACAACAGCTGCACCAAGATGCAACTACTTTGTTCATTTACAAAGAGTTGCTGTGGAACAAATAGTTCTTTGTATACTGAATCCCCCAAGCATCTCACTTTCTCCTATGTGAGTAGTCATCCTGGGCTCTTCCTTGCCTCGGCCTGCAGAGGAAGGAGTTCCATCTCCTAAGAACTGCTAACAGCAGGAGGAACTGCAGATTAAGAGAAAGTGAGTCTGCAGCAGACACCAGCTGCCCTCCAACACCTACACATGACAGTGGCTGACAAGAGTTGTGAAGCCACGATGAAGTCAAGAGTTTTCAACGACAAGATGTGCACTTTAGAAAAAGACCTGAAGACCTTCTTTGAACCTTTCTCCTCCACACAGTACTTGATTATGGAAATACATTTAATCTGGGATGCTTTTATGCAAAATTGCAAACTTTTTCAAGCGTAATGATCTAGTCACTGGTGACAAAGGAAAAGAAAGACTTCAGTTCTGTAACAATAGCTTTTGTAGAAGAAACAAACAGATTTTATGACCAGAAGATATATGTAAATTCTCCACCTTGGCTACAGGCTGTGCTGACAAACCTGTGATATTTCTTGATTTTGCTCTGGAAGCTTCAAGGGTGATACTGAAAATGGTCCTCTGCTCTTCTATCTCCTAATTAACAGTCAGGCCCAGCAATGACAAGCTGCTGCTTTAATGCTTTGATGGAGGCTCTTAAAAGTGTTATGTTTCCGACACATCTTAGAAGAGACCATTCAATTCTTCAAGCTTGGCAATTGCTAGAAGTCAGTCAGAGAAATAACTATTTGAATAGAATTCCAATTTGCGAGGCTTATAGAGTCTTCTCCAACATATCCTATCAAGATGTAAATAAGGATTTCTCTTACGTTGTACATAAAAGTTAAGTACTAAAGTGTTTCCTTTTACAGATTTTGTAACTGAAAATTCAAACACTATTCTAGAGTTCAGAAAATGCCCTGGTAAAACAGTGTTCAGTCCTGCTTACAGTATAGGAACTGAAACCTCACAAGAGGATGCAAGAACCTAAGCAACTCATCAACTTACAAAGAAATAATTTCATTTTTAGGTGTCAATTTCAGTAACTAGCAGCTACTGAAAAACATCAAAACAAGCTCAGATCTAAACAGTTAGACAGCCCACCTTGCTTGTGCCCAGCTCTGCAGCACCCTCCCTGGGCTCAGCTTGTGGCCTGTGGGTCCCATCAGCCATCACAGTGTGAGCCAATTTGGCCTTGGTGCTTCCTTCTTCTTCAGCAGCACACAGGGACTTACTGTACTGCCAACCATGTGACCATTCTCCTGCGCAGCTCTGGCGTCTGTGTGAATGGCTTTTATTTTATGAAGTGTAACATTTTAAAGCAAATTTGGAGCAAAGTACAGAAACAATTTTTTTTAAGAATACTTTTTTTTTCTTTTTTCCTCCAGAACAGCAGCTCAGCTGAAAAATGAGCACTGAACATAATGACTTTAAAGGGATCCATGGTCATGGTGGTGTAGTTGTGATTGTCTAAGCCATAAACAAGAATAGTCTGTTGAGCTATTAGAAGATACTACCTTTTTGCTACAGACCCTGTTCTCTTTAAAAAATACTTATGCTTGGTAATTGTGTTTATCTTCTTCACAGTGAAATCACATGGGAAATACATAGGTTAATCAGACAGAATTTTAACTGAATGCCGTTGGGGCCTGCGCTATAATGAACGTTGTGGAGTTAGACAAAGACGGAGAAAGTTAGCAGTTCATCTTTGAATTGCCTTCAACAGTAGAAAAAGAAAATAAAAGAATGCCTATGTGACAGCAAGCTTGAGCAGGGAAGAAACTGAAATGATAGACTGTAACAGAGACAAGGTCAAAATAAGAAGACAGGATAGAGCATTCAATTAAGCATTGTGTAATCGCATGTACGTGACTAACAACTTGCAATATATGTAACTAACAATAATATAAAGTTAAGTAAAATGTAAGGTAAGCATACCCATAGTCTAGTGTGAGATAAAACTAACTGAAGGCCAAATAAATGGGGTGATATTTTAAGCACAATAACGTTGATGTTTTAAGTACAATAAGGATAGTGTTTTAACACAATGAGGTCGGTGTCTAAGTTGTTACAAAAATGAAACTTTGAGGCCTTATGCATAGCACATGATCCTTAGGATTAACAATTGTCATGAACTGTAGCACATATACAGCATTTGGAAAAAGTATGATAAGTGATGATTATGTGACAATCAATTTGCAGTCGATGCACATCATATTGGTGTCTGGTCGCTCCTGTGTCGCATAATGAAGAAGAACTCCTGCAGAATGTCATGTAAATTGTTCTAATATTTTCATAGTTGTAACAAAGGTTCCAAGTCTCCAAGATCATTCAGTGAGAGTTCAGTCTCAGTTCTTCTGTTCTGTATGGTGCAATTATAAATTGGCCAGAATATCAGCTGTTACCTGTTTTTCTCCTTTAAAAATAAACATAGGCTTAGATTACCCTCTGGTGAAATGAAAAATTACTTTTGGAAACCAAAGCAATGTTTTAGAAAAGCTGATTTCTGAGCTTCATCTATTTCAGGGAAGCAGCATTGTAATATTGTTTAAACAATGTCCTAGACTCTTACATAGGTCAACTGGGGAGCACTACCTGTAAAAAACCAAACAGGGTAAAAGGACTGTTCTGTGCAGGAACTCTCCTTTATAAGGTATTCAAGGCATAGGCCTTAAATTGAAGTATCAATAAATCAATCTGTAGAAAAAAATGGCATAGACCAATATATCATAAGTAACAGTAATACATAGTTAATAGGTGAAACAACTGAAAACTGTAATCTATAATGTCTTGCATAAACACTCCTAGTACCAGAGGACTATAAAGGACACGAATTTCTAATGGAGTTTCATAACAGACATGGGCAACTACAGATCAGGTCATCCAGTTATTCAGTGACATTCTTCACCAGACTTTTAAGCAAAAAAGGTACCTCAGAATAAAATAGGAAGGGGATCACATGAGGAAGTAAGGGGTTAAAAAGACAGGATCTTGGTGTTGAAAACGTCGGAGAGCCACCAAACAGAAAGACATCCAGAGACCACAAACTGCTGGAGACTGGGAAAGCATTTCTTGGGAGGCAGGACTAATCATTCACCCCAGCTGCTGTTTGCCATTATGAGAAAAACAATGCCAGGACAGATGGACCTTTGGTCTCAAACCATAGACTTGCTTTTAAGTTAACTGGGAACTGAAAGTTGCATTTCCCCTAGAGAGTAGAAAAAATCAGTCAAGTCATGACAGTGAAACAACAGGGCCAAAGTCAGAAGTCTGATTACACCAAAAAAATCCCTCTGTGAGCTGGAGTTGGGAAACCATACCTGTTTCTGTGACTGGTGATGAATAAGAAAGGACGGGGGGCTGAGACAGCAGGTGCCTCTTGCTTCTCAAAGCCCTGGTTAGGGCTTTGCCTAAGATAGAAAGGTGTGTTTCTGATGTGAAGGCAAGAGGGTGAGCTGGTGGCTCAGAGCTGTGCACCACATATATGAGTATATATGAGCATTTATGGGCCTCCCTGCAGAGTGGAGGAGCAGAGCTGGCAGACAGGAAAAGAAAGCAGAAATGTGGCCGTTTTCTGTCCCCACTCCTAAAACTGAGACACATCAAGTAGGCAGAGCTAACTCCCTCCTAGGGTGCTCAGCCTGAGGGGAAAAAAATGCAAAGGAAGGCCAGAAGCAAAGACAGCATAGCAGCACATAGCCCTGTTTTTGTGCATATCAATCTACTCAGGCTATCAGACCATGAGTTTTCAGCATATAATCTTTTTTTCTTTTTTACTCTAGAGCCCTTGCATTGCAATGAGGTAGGTGCTTTCATCTCCCTCCACCCACATTTCCAATTTGTTTTCCTTCTCTCTTTAAAAGCAGAGAAATATTTCCTTCGACTTATCCTCTCCCCCATTTCCCGCTTCTCCTTGGCACTGTTAGCATTCGCCTTGGTCCCTTGCCCATCTTCCAAAACATTTCACTGTAAATCAGGTTTCCTTAAAAGGCAAATGCAGCAACCACAGAGAGAGGAGCAACACCTCTTCCTTACAGCACTTCTCCCATTTGTAAAAGGAGGAAGCTCTTATGCAAACTATTTGTTTTTAGACAACTTTATTGTCACAAAACACTTTTCAATGCAGAAACACAAATAATCTAGTAGGATAATTAAATGACCTGTGAAGAAGAAAGACCTACTGATGGCTACAATATTTAAGTAACGGATACAAAAGTTTTCTGTTGGGTCCTGAAGTGAACAACAATAACCTCCAGCAGAGCTCTTCTCAGTTCATTTCTTTCGATGCTAAAACCAGGAGAGGTAAGATGGTTCTGGCTGTGATCTCTCCCCTGAAAAGCAGTCTCAGCCAATGTTTATTACTGTTCAGGGACAAAGAAATTTCTGTTCATGTTTTTGTAATCAATGCTGATCTTGCCAAGGCTGCTAGAGCTCAGAATACATTGACTTCCTCTGATTTTATGCAGAAACTGCAGCAAAGGCAAATGTAGTAAAAAGCTACAAACCTCACAAAATCAAATTCAATATGACAGCAGCATTTTTCCTGAGCTTGATTCCCACAGTTTCAGTTCAGTCTGCTGAACTAACCAATGCTAATGAACCAACCTGATGTACTTATTCACACTTAATTACAGAAAATGGGTAGTTCTCTGAGACGTTTCCTGAAACCTTGACCAAAGCAATGGCACAAATATTTAAGATTCTGTGATCTTAACCCGGATATTACTTCATTATAACTGCTAATCATTTGTACTGAAGACTTCTCTAGAAATCTCCCTTTGGTTTCTAAACAATATATACTGTCAATAGCATATGCCACTTGTAAGTTCTCTGCTTGGAATTTGCACTGCAGTGCTTTATGACTATTTTTTTTCACGTACCAGGTGGGCAGGCTCGCTCCTTCATGCAGGCCTTACAGCTAGGATATGTCTCAACGTATAAGAAAATACGCTACAGCGAGAACTTATTAGTAAAATACAACCTTTTCAGAGTTGTGGCAAAACACACCCACTGCCTAAAGCAGAAGCTGCTTTGCTATCTTCAGTGGAATTCTGCCAAAAGAAAATATGCCTTAAATAGCATCTTACGTAGTCAGTGTAGAGTGCAACGCAAATACAATCTACTTACTGTGCCTGGCGCTCTTAGAACAGGTATATAAATATATTTTCATTTACCAATAGGGAAAATAGAGCAAGTGTGTTGAACGACTTGATGAAGGTTTTTAAAGATAAGGGCAGAGCATTTAAATACCAGCCTCAATCCCAACAGGAAGGTAGCCATGATACTCCTGCAAAAAAGGATGAATAAGCAGAATGGCTTGTACTGCTAACATCTTCCCTCTGCTAGGAGCGCAATTTGGCAAGAGCTGGTAGATGCCCTTGTCATCCACTGCCTGCATGGAGATGTGCATGCCAAGTTTGTCGCCGTACCCCTGCGTTAAACCCTCATCCCTCCAAACTACGGATCCCCTTGGTAAGCTCATATTTTGGTGAATCAGGACACTTGCACAGAATATGGCATAAAACCAGTCAGCTAATCATATTCAAACGGTTTAGGAAGGCAGTACCCCGTGCTATGACTGCTCCCACAACACGCTGCACAGAAAAGTGCTGGCAGCCAAGAAGGGTGCGAGTTGGTGAAGCCTGGCAAGAAGCACAGCTTTCTGCTGCAAACACCAGCCCAGCTACCTGCACCACAGCTAACTGCACCAGAGACCTGCTGTCCTCCTTCCAAACTTTAATCCCATACCTTGGCAGTACATTAACACATTTGGTAGAGATACAATTTACAGGTGTGCAAAGATGCATGGAATACTCAAAGATAAAACAAGAGAAACAAATCAACAACACTGAAAGTAACCGAAGCTGTTGTTTGCACAATTAAATAACTCACATGGAACTGTGTCCAGCTAATAAGAGAATTCTGTGCTGTTTGTGTTTTGCAAACGTCCTGAACAAAGAATACTAAAAACACACAGAAAATTAGAAAGTAAGCATGTGACTATCAATAGAAAAAGATTAGCTATTTATTATGTAGATTAACAACAGCTTTTAATCTAAATTTAGATACAGAATCGGTGATTTTTTTGATGTAGTGAGAAATCCTGCTCTTTACTCACAATGTCAGATAAAGTGTTAAAAAATATTCGTTCCATATGAAAAATAAACAACACTTGATCCTGGAGAGTAAAGCATCATTAAGAACTTTCTAAGCTATTAGAAAACAAAAGAAGAAAAAGAGAGAAAGACATATAGGCAAAAAATATCTCATTTCAACTGAAATACCTGAGTTCTAAAACAGTGTTTCAAACATTTTTAACACAGATGAAAATACTTCTTAAATTCATGAGGTTTCATCTACATCTCTGGCCGAAAACTATTTATTAAAGGAAAAGGATGGGGACTGGATGAGGGCTTCTTAATTACTTGCTATCATCATCTGTCCCTATGACTGGAACTACCTCAGTTCCAGGTGCAAGTACAAGCAGCTTCAAAGGCTCTGCAGCACCTGCAGCTGGTGCACCAGGCACTGCAGAGCTCTTGCCACCCTGCTCCTCTTACTCTTTATTTCTCCTGCTTCCAGGTACACTTCCCAGGTACAGGAGGTCACCCCATTAGTTAGCAGAGCTCCCACTGAAAGTCTTCCACCTTGGCACCTGAATTATTTCACAGGGCCAGCTCAAGGCTGCTTAAGCTTCCTCACAACCCACTCCCTTCCCAGCTTTCACACTGATTCCAGGACTGGGCACCAGAGGTTGCAAGCTGAAGGAAAGGGGACATGGCGACACCATCTGCTGCTTGGAGAGGCACAACTGTGCAAGTCCACCCTTTGCACCATCAAACGTGCTAGTCAGAGCAGACTTAGAGGGCGCTTGTTTTTCTCCAGAGAAGATGAAGCTTCATAGAAGTGGCCCTCAGACACCCTGGCCTACAAATTCATCACCGAAAATCCCAAAATCAAGAGATTAAGACAACTCTGGCTGAAGCCACATACTACAGCTCTGGTGGATCCCCGTGGGCTGGAGCGGTTTGTGGTTTTAAAAGCATAAACGACTGCAAAAGGGCTAGAAAGCAGCACAGCACATCTGGTGTGGTTTTAAGCAACGTTGCTGGGCATGTTCCAGTTCAAGTGACCCTGAATTAGCCAGGCAAGAAACAGGTTTGGAGCAGCAATCTGGGAACTTTGTAAAATTACTTCAGAGGATTTCCTCTTTCCTCACTCAGATGAAAATTAGTCAGAGGTGCAAAACCACTAACTGCTCTAATCACTCTGTGCAGGGGGATGAGAGTAAAGATAACTGATAAGAACAGTGAATTACAATGGAGCAAAAGAAAGAAAGCAGTGCAAATAAATGGTAAAAACAAACAAAAGGACAAACAAGCCACATCTCACACAGAAGGCCAGGAACACATCAGCAGAATGAAACAAGTAAAATCTGAGGCAGATTATTGCTGATATATTGCCAGACCCTCCAAAATTGCTCAATATCCCTCCATGCCATAAAATTTTTCAATAAGTTTTTAATACCTCTACAATACGTGCATTTAGTAATCTCTTCTTCCAAGTTGAATGCTCCCTGTCTTAGCTGTTCCTCATATGGAAGCCATTCCATACCTTTGAACATAGTTTTCCATATAGGGGATGGATAGGTTTGATTAAGAATGGAACATTTGCCAACTCTTTTTAAGTTGCTGCTATCCCAAAGACTTTCTTGGGAAGAGAAAAGGCTTCAGTCAGTATGCTCAGTGGAAGTCACCTCACATTAGCTTCACAGGGATGACCGATGCCACAAGTCTTTGCACCTTCTGCAAAAGTGTCAGTCTAGCTTTCACATAGAATAATCCCTCATTTGTTTATAATCAGTGATAATACAGTAATTCAGAAAAGTACAAGGAAATGTGGAAATGTACTTATTTCTGAGTTCAAATAAGCCTTCCCCGTATATCTTCCAGAGCCTTTGGTAAAACACACATTCCTGTGGGTCCAGTAACAGCCTCACATCTTGCCTGCAAAGCAACCTTTCTTTCTGCACACCAGCAACCCAGGATCACACATCTTCCAAGTCTGGGGAGAATGGGAAAGAAATCACCCTTGGCATGCCAAGGCAAGAGGAACAGAGGAAAGAAAGGAGGCACGCAGCTCAATGTCAGCTGCTTCCTTCAAGAAGTCACCCAACCCAATTGCAAAAGGTTTCTTCACTGCCCCTAGGCTGGCCAAAGCCATGAATCAATTAGAGGGGAATATCTGTAGTCTCTGTTGAGAAGCTATTAAAAAGTCAAATGCCCGTGGCTTCCTGAATTAAATAAACAAAAAATTAAGCAAGCACCTCAAAATAGAGAGGGCATCTCTTGCTTCACTTTATATCAGATATAAACAGGAATAATAAAGTTTCTCTTGTTTTTGCTGGAGAGATCTTGTTTGCTCAAGAATGCCATCAGGGAAACCTTCCATCCTAAGAATGGGGCATAGCTGCTGAATCTTTTGCCTTCATTTTCAGTTAGTGTGGCTAAAAGCCAATTAACAGTGGGGACCTGTTCCACATATATAATAATAAAAACCCTAGTATAAATCAGTCAAAAATGAGGGCAAAACCATATCATCCAGATAATAAACTTCACTTTTTTTCTCAAGAAATCAATTTTTTTTTCATTAGTCTTTAACTCTGTTAGTTTTGCAATTCTCCAGCTGTCCCTACAATTCCATAGGGTAAACAACACCTAAAATGTTTAATAAAATAAAATTTTTAAAAATCAAACAGAATCAAGCAGGAACGTCTTTCCTACATCATGAACAGACATAAGCTTAAATAAAATCGTATTTCAAACCCATACAGTTTACCACACCAATGTAAAGCAGGTTAAAATAATTTTTAATAACATCAGCTTCAGAAAATGTGAGAGCTTTTAGAGCAAAGAAAATCCCAGGGCCTCTTTGTTCACCATGAAAAGTTCTGGGATGCAACAAACTCCTTTTGGTTTTCTAAAACCAGAATGCAGTAACAATTTGGTTTATATGAATTTTAAAAAGTAACAGAAATAGAGACATAATTAAAAACAGTTAAAACAAAATTGAGAACAAGCCACCTAAAAATGCTGTCTTGAGGAGGTGAAGGGTTTGCCTAAGTAAACTCCTAGGTTTTTATTTTGTTTGGGTTTTATTT
This sequence comes from Colius striatus, assembly GCF_028858725.1. Lineage (NCBI taxonomy): Eukaryota > Metazoa > Chordata > Aves > Coliiformes > Coliidae > Colius > Colius striatus. The sequence goes on from NC_084761.1 coordinate 32,851,553, forward strand.
TGACTGAGTGAGCTATCTTGGTGTTAGTTAATAATCCTCTGACTGATTGATTCAACTGTCAGCTCTGTAGTCTTGGGTAGAGATGATTTAACCTTGTCTGCTACTGTTCGGTCTAAGTAAATAACCAACCTGAGACCTGACTCACACAGCAAAGAAATGTATGAAAGCAGCTAAAATTCTCTTTATCCTCATGATGCTAAGCTCTGTTTGTGCCAGTCTCTAGCCTCACCAGCAAGTTGAACTAACCTGGCTAGCATTATGAATTCTGTTTTACTGCATTTGACCCTGCTGAGAAGTTATTGGTTCTGATCCCATTGAAAGTTGGATGTTATTCTCTGCAGCTGTAACACCAATCACCTTCTGTCTCCAGTGGCTGTAATGTAGTGGGTAAATACCATCAGCTTTGAGTGGGGCAAGGTGTCCAAGTCACAGAAAAAAAATCAATAGCAGAGCTGGGAACACAGCTCTGGTTTCCCCAGCTCGCTCAACCTCTAGTCTGCAAGTCCCACCTTCTTGCTTCACCAAAGCACAGGAGAGAGCAATACAACTCACTTGTATTGAAGGAATTTCTTCTGATACATTAGCTCTTACATTTACTTTGTGCAACTCCCAGCACATAGCTAGTAATGTTTCTGAGGAAAAAACAGCCCAACCATATACAACAGAGTATGTTTCTTATATGAACTAGAGTAACAAAGCAGACTGGATGGCAGGATCGGGTTGCCAGGATTCTTCTGGCCCCTTGCAGTAACAAACATTTCCTAATGCATGCCTACAAGCAAGGTAGTGTTTCTAGGAACCAGGAAGCCAGATTGGGCAAACAAATAAGGGGGGGGGGGGGAAGAAAAAAAAAAAGAAAAAAAAGAAAAAAAAAGGAAAAAAGAAGAAAAAAACCCCCAAAGAGATTGAAAACTGGAAAGTGGTTACTCTGTCAGGATAGACAACCAATTAAAAAGGTGACACAAGAGGAGTTTAAAGGTAACGTTGTGGCAAAAAAGGTTAAATCTTGGGATTTATAAAGAGGAAACAATGAGTAGAAGCAAAGAGCAACTGAGGGGAATAGCAGAATAACACAACTGCTCGCAGCTGCAAAGAAAACATTTCAGGGAGACCTGCAGGATATCGAGAGCTTGGTTTATTGCAAACAGGACCAGAAGGTGACTTGACTACATGTAAACATGCACATATCTATATGTTAGAGAGGTATCTATAAATATACATTCACACGCTCTCAATGTGAGAAAATAGTGGTTAAAAAGGAGTCTTTGTCTACCTGTAAAGAAGCAGTTAGAATCAATAACTGGAGTCTTAACTCAGTCTTTTCAAATCCCAAATAAAACACTATTTTTTAAACTGTGAAGGTGATGAGACAGGGAAAAAAAGGTTTTTTTTTTGGCAGATAGCAAGTTCTTTGAGCTGAATAACCTATTCAGGCAGTGCAGGAGAAATTGCCTGAAACTCGACTATCTACTGTAGATCAAACTAGGAAAATGTAAAAATTTACCATTTCTTAGATGCACATCCCACCTTCTCAGAAGCTTTGAAACTTAAAGACAGTAAACTTACCTGGTCCAATTTCAAGTACATTCAGCTACTAAGAGAACAAAAGTTTTTAAATATATGAAGTTTTCTGGGTTTCTTTCCACATGGACAGAAGTCCAAACAGGTGTTCAGCAAGGATGTCTACTTGCATGTGTTTACCCGGTACAGTCACCAATACCTGCCATGGCAACCGTAACTCCTGTTTGCATTTGGGCTTAAAGTAACCCTAGTGATGAAATGAGATTATTTGATGGGAAGTTCAAGACTGCCAGATGTTGCTGTTCACATATGATAGTCCCACTAAAGAATTCCTTAATATTTATTATTGAGTGGATCAACCTTAGCTTCAGGAGCAAGACTGGAGGGGCACCACAAGCTGCACATTACAAAACACACACAATCTTTCATAAGGTGATGTTCCAACTTGAGCACAGAGCAGAAATCCTAATTCAAAACAAGAAACAGAACAAACAAAAATAAACTAAAAAGATGAAAAACTCCACAAATGAAACACGGGAGAAGTGTTTTTTCAGGCTTCAACTAGACGAATGAGCCATATGAACCCAGAAATAGTTGGCAGCGTTAACCAAACCTCAAGCTCCACAAGATACACCTACCCTTAGCTAACACCACACATCAATCCTGAAAATGTTTTGAATATGCAGGCCTTGTCACAGCAGAAAAAAGAAAAACATCCCTCAACAGCATGTGAAAGTCTAAACGTCTTGGAAAAAAATGTTTATACTTCTGTAGAGGCACTGTGTTTATCACTTCTGATTTCACATGGACAAAGTCACTGGAATGCTATCTAATGCAATACATAAAAACAATTATGCTCCAGGACCTTATGATTATTAAATCTATGTAGAGCTTGTATAGGAAGCTTCTTTTAAAAATCTTTATAATGCACACCTTGCTATGATAGTGATATAAACACCCCAAAAGCGCATTCATAACATATGAAAAGCAAATGTCTTAGAAAACTTTTTTCCACCACCTTATAACCAGGGAGGAAAGGTATGTGCTTCTATTCAGTAATCACACATCTTATCCTCCATAAGGCCATTTCTGCTCACAATGAATGGAAGTTAAATCCCTTAGTGGCTTAAAATTACTCAGAACCCGACATTTAGTATGTAAAGCCAACTACAGAAGGGCTACTGAAGAGAAGAAAAAACATCTACCAGCACTGAAAAAGCTGGATATTTTTGTTTACACAACTGCTCTTCAGATAACAGGTTTTAACAAACTGCTTCACAGGCCTTATTTTCCTAGCACTGGATACAACCAATTCCTATTGATTATATACAGAAGTTAGAGATATCCTACAGAAAAGGAAGAGGGCCTTAAGTGTCCTGGGAGGAGTAAAAGTAAAACATAATGGTATGTAGGGACAGCAGGAGAATTGCAAATATCTTAAAATTCTACAGTATGTCCCAGCATTTTAAAGGTTATCACTGTCACCAAAGGAGAACTGCAGACTTCATGAAATGCCATATTAAACAGCGTCTGAATGAATCACTGCCAGATATATGTCCCGGCTAGAACAGCTCCAGTCTAATTTCAGAGATGTCATTTCCAAAGAGTTACTTAAAAGGAGTTATAATTATTGAAGAACTTTCTACCTGCAGACAAATAAATCCCTCTTCATCTGCTCAGGGTGTCCTTTTTCCACTGTCAAAAGCATGTGGGCATGAAGAGAAGAAAAGGGTTATAGCTGTGACATGCCTTTCAGATATAATGTTTCTATATTTCTTTAAAGAGATCATTATTTTTATGTCACTATTATCAAAGCCTATAGAGCTGTATGTATTCATAACAGAATGATACATGCAATTACATGTAATTCTTACATGCAATGCTGCTTAGCTTTTCAAGTGTTTTCACTGGAAATGCAGATTTAAGAAAAAACACAATTCAAATCAAGTCAAAGTATCTCTGACCACACCAGGATAGACAGGATATCCACACAACTCCATATTTCTATTGGTATATGCTACATTGGGCAAAGAAAATCTTGTGTTCCTTAAAACCAGTTTACAACATCACAGCAGCCAAAAGTAATTTATTGCAATGAAAACATCAGCCAACAACTTTATTTCAGGCATTTTTCTTAGCAAACACTTTTAGCATATTTCTCCTGAAAATGCTTTTACTCAGAGGCTCTCAAGACATTTACTAAGCAAAGGCTGGAAACTAAACCAAGAAACAAAACAGTTATTTCCCACCCCATGGGGAAGTACTCTGGCCTAACAGGTAACTACTGCATCACTCTTACCAACTGCCCAGGGATTAGCCTGGTTTTGTGAGAAGAGTCACCACCACATGGAGGAAACACCTTTTCCTCACATAATACTTCAAGCAATACAAGATTCTCAAAGGATATAAGTGTTTCTTCCATACTTTATTTGGAAACGTAAAACTAAGTCTGCAATAATCCCCTGCAAAACCCTGAGCAGTGTTCTGATAGTTGACATAAAAGGCTCAAAAATACGGTTCTGTGGCTTTTATGACATTGTCCTGTGCCCACACAAGGCATAGGAGTACGGAGTGACTGCTGTTAGAGGCAGAACTGATCAGGTACCACTGGTGCAAGCAGTGATTCAAGGCAAAGGCAGCAGAAACCAAGGAGCATGTGGTCACTTCCCATCAAAGCTGTATGTGCACGAGGTGCCAAAGTTCACAGAAAGTAAAATTGATTTCCTCAGAGACTAAAAGATGAACATCTGAGAAAAAAATGACAGCGATTTTTGAAATGTAAAATTACTCCCTCATATACACATTTAACAATAATAGCGCTGCTGTGTGCTCAAGTGTTTAAATCTCTGTGGCACCAGCCAACAGCACTGTTAACCTCAATCTCTCCTGCTAATTTTTCTGCTTCTGCTCAGGTGCTGGATGGCTTTACAAGTAGCATATCAGTTCCATAATTCTTGTAAATTTTTCGGGGTTTGTAGTACTTAGGGCAGAGTCTCAACGTGCTGCTTTCTCACATTAATGTCAACTTTGCATAAATCCTCTCTCATTTCCCTTATTGTTTCTGTTTACTCAGCCTTGAAGCAATTCATGGGCAGCAATTCAGCAAGTTCAATGTTACTTATGACATGAAATGAAGGAACTTCAGAAATAAAACCAGGAAATACTGAAAACTTTAAAGGAAATTAGTTGAAAAGCAACATGCCTTATGCGACACCTCAGTTATATAAAATTTCGCCAGAACATGAGCCTGTCAGTCTCAAAGGTTGGTACATTAAAAGTCAACCCATACAAGTCTTCTATGCCAAAAATACAATCCAGACACTTAAACCTGGACAGCCACTACCAGAAGCCAAAAGAGAAAGGATAAAAAAAGACCCCAAATTGAATTAAATTATTTTCTTGTCCAGACTTAGGGTGGTGATTTTTTAACGTTCTTTCAATGTAGCACTGAGATGCAAACAAGTATATCAACAAAGATTTCAGGTTTGTTATGAATTATTTTGGACTTTCTTTTCTCCCTGCAGATGGACTACTGCTTAACTGTACAAAGTCAGGTTACTAACAATATAAGATGGAGCCCCACATGAATGGCACAGTTGTTTCAGACAGTATTTATCCCATCTACAAACAAAACAAAGTAAAATGCACCTAGCTTAATAAAAGATGCGCTGTTTTCAAAGTCCTGCTGCACCATGAAAAACATTTAAGCCAGTATAGAAAGAGTGCAGGTTAATAAAGATGCAAACCAAATTTTTGTGACCTGTAAGAACAGTTGATTATGCCTTGAACCGTAGAGAGATGACTTTTTCAGGTCCCTTCCAATGTTATTTTTACATGATTCTTGCAAGTTACTATTTGGTAGCACTTACGGGCATCACAGTAGTTCCTAAAAATATTTAGTGGAAATGTACTTGCCCCCCCTGAAAAAAAAAGAATAAGGTAGGGGTAAAAGGCATGGAGACAATGCATTCTGCGTGAGACACTTCTGTAGATTGGTTGTTCATGAGTTTCATCTCAAAAGTGGAATATGGCACTCTAAATGTTAAAGAAAAGATAAGGCAGACACAGAAAAGTTAAACCTAAACGTGGGATGCCTCAGGCTGGATGAGTCAGTGCCCAAAAAAGGAAATAAAAAGGTGCGATTTAAAATCGTAACATAGAATTAATGGCACCTGGACTCAGTAACAAGTTAGGTACCTTGAGGCTCTTCCTATAGTCAAAAATCAAATCAGATATTCACCCTATGCATATGCCCTGCTCTTCATTTCAATAAATGGAGCCCGCCTGACTCAGTCAGATTAGTGACCTCACTTTTAGATAATTTCTGTTAAAAAAAAAAAAAAAGAAAAAGGATGATTGCCCTCCAAAGCAGTCCCAATCCACCCACTGTCATGAAACAAAATCTGTGGGAGACCAAGGAACTCAATCTCCATACACCAAAGGCTGCCCTCAACCACAAAGCTGTTCATTTCAGTAAGGACTTACTTGAAAAGTGGTTACAGAAAGCCCTCTGGGAATAATGACCACACAAGTCAACACCTATTTGTTTACAATAAGTGAGAGAAAGACCAAGAATGGAATATTTTTTAAAATTAACAGTCAGAGTGTCATTGCAGAAGTGCATGTTGTTAAAAAAAACAAACAAACAAACAAAATACAGGCTTTGTCAGGGATCCAAAAAAAGATGTCACTAGGATTTTACTGTAAAGGTGAGGGAGCCCTGGCACAGGCTGCCCAGGGAGGGTGTGGAGTCTACTTCTCTGGAGGTTTTCAACACCTACCTGGACACGTTCCTGTGCGACTTGATCTAGGTGGACCTGCTTTAGCAGGTGGTTGGACTAGATGATCTTTAGAGGTCCTTTCCAACCCCTACAATTTTGTGGTTCTGTGACTACCAAAGTAGTAGACTACCATACTGACCTAGTCGATTATATTTTCATTTGCCCTGTGTGTGGGGGTACATAGCCATCCAGCAATACACAAAAAAAATGCATGCAAAAATTCAGGGTTCACTTTAGTCTGATTTCTTCAGGCTTTGTTCTAGTAGGAAATATCATGGGCAGATTTTAAATCAGTTCTCTTATGTCAGGCAGATTAGCCAGCACAAAGCAGAGCACACAAAGACAAACAGAAGCTGACTTTCACCTCTCCCCAGAGAAATTGGGCAGAGCAGTCACCCAAAGGCAGGGAATCCTGTTTCTGACTGGAAGCTGTGGCCTATGCCAGTTGCTGATAGTTGCTATGTAAAGCTTGACTAAGAGTGCTACCAAAAATGCTAAAGGGCAGTAGGACCTTTCAAAAAGAAAGCAGTTCAGCTACCACTTTGAAGACCTACATCAGTGGCTTTTGCTGGGATGGCAATTCCCATTCAGATGTAGCTGTGAAAAAAATTAACATCTGGGTTGAATAATGCAAAGTGAATTCCATAGATCAATGACATTGCTCTTCAACTTGGAGCAAATTTGGTTCACAAGGGCATCGATTACAACATGAAGTTTTTAGAGTTCTCTACATTGTCAAGATCCTGGGAAGAAATTACTACAGAAGGAATTAAAACTCTCAGATCACTGTTACACTGTATCTACAATGCTGGTTGAAATAAGTCAAATGCTGCCAGGTTGTACATTGGTAATGGTTGCTGTATTATTAATGTATAATACTGTTGGAGTGTAGCAAGTTCAGAGATACAGTTTATGAAATCTTATATTGCTACTCCTCACTAGAAAAGTGAATTCCAAAAGGTTTCAGAGGTCTGATAAGATTTTCAACTGTTTTAGGGCGAGATAGTGTGCTTAACCATTGTGGTATTACCAATTCCCTGTCTTGTTTCTCACTCCGGTACACTTCAGTGATAAATAGTATGTTCTTTGCTTGGTTGCAAATACCTGTATTCATTAACAAGAAGGCTGGATTACTGCAAATCCTGCCCTTTTAAGTTTCCTTTTTATTAAACTGCTCAACAGTTCATGTACATTATGTGAACCCTTCCTGGGGGATTTGGTTTTGAATTATACATGACTCTTCACAGTTCTATTCACTAATACAATGCTTTTTACGTCTTTCAGTATTTTCATCATTCATTAGCTCCCTAAACCCAGCTTGCTCATATTAAAAAGCAGTGTTTCTGCTCTTGCTGTCCTCTTCATTTACAGAAAGGAGCAGTAGTAAAATTGAACTGTAACTGTCAAAAGTCACCACTTAAAAGCACCTGTTATATAAACAAATAAGTATTTACATACCTGTGATGTACAGATAGTTAAAAATGCCTTTGTTTGGCATACACTATTAGCCAAATGCTCTGATGGCAAAATCTTACTGGTTTTCTTGGAGTTAGACAAGCCTAATAAGAAGAAACTGGAGAAACTGACCCCAAAAAAGGCAGAAATCTGAAACTGTTACAAAGGAATCTTGTACAGTCTGGTATCTTGGGCCAAGGGAAACTGATGCTGGGCTTCAAAATTAAATAAAATTGGTGCTTGAACCACATAAGGCCAAACAGGTGTTTTGTTTCAGTGGGGTTGTCAGAGCAGCTTGCTGAATCAAAGGGAATGAGGGCTGGGGCTGAATACTATGTGGCACTGTACAAGGCATCTCTCCATGTCAAACTCTCCAGAATGACAGATGCTGACTTAGAAACAGACTAACTGATTATGGCAATCAAAGAAAAGTGAAAGGATTACACTTGCAGAAGGGTTAAGTGTTGGGGCAGGACTCAAGAGTCATATATAGGGCAGACTCAAAAAATAAGATGGGAAAAAAGGAAACTCGGAAAGGACAAATAGAAGACTCAAGAACCTGAGATACTTCAGCCATCACTTATTTGCCATCATTTGGAAATGGAGTGGAGAAGAAATGGTGGACCACCATTTTTGATCACAGACTGTGAAGGTTCATGACCCTTCTAACTATTTGTGTAGAAGCTAAAAATCCACCTGTATGGATCCAGTTACTCACAGCTCCAGAGAGTCCCTGAAGCCATCACATTCATGTATGGACACCATGCCCTCTCTTTCAGCACCAGAATCAGGGCTTCTCCCAGCATTTAGCACCACTAAGACCTCCCATAAAGTCAGTTGGCATCTCTCTATCTATCACCTTTGGGATCTTCTACACACATTGGTGAGAAGTTTCATGTAATTTATACTCCATAGACAGAAATATCCAGATACAAATAATACAGGTATATAATGAGACAGTATGCTTCCCTACAGCGGTCAAGTTTAGCATGTCTAGCTAAGGAAACAGCATTCCCAAATAAAATACACCCACCATGACCCCGTGACTGCACGCTGAGGTTTCCTGTTATTCTGGCAAAATTGTCTAGTGTTTGGCTTGTCCCCTACACTGTTATTAGTTCAGCCCTGTCTGTACTGGCTGAAATCTCATCTCTGTGATGTCAAAAGATGTTCTTATACCATTTACACATAAACTGAAGAGAAACGCAGTTCTGGAAAAGGCAAGGATTCTCCAGTTTTAGTGCCTATTACCAGGCTCTGATTATCTCTCAGCTTCTTCACAGCACTTGCTGCAACCTGTAAGAATTGCACATTGCTTTAATTTCATTAGACTTTTACATCCTGACAGTTGCTACATAATTTGTTTTCCTCATGTGAAGAGGCTTTGTGAAAGCTGGATTCACCTTACACAGACACACTGCAGTAATCTATACAGATAAAGCACTTGGGGTGTGCACCAGGGTGCCCTTGTGATGTGCTCCTCAGCTGTGACAGTAATGTGGATAAGAGACAGCAAAGCCTCTGAGCAGCACGTCCAAGGCACAGATTCATTCACTCTAGTTAGTCTTCCCTGCTCCCCTTGACGTCATGGAAAGAAAGATGACTACAAGAAGCTTCACCATTCAGACATTATACAAAGTACCAAGCACTACATAAACTGGTACTCAAAGAGCCATACCAAGATCTACAGACTAATGGACTTAAATGAAACAAGGGAAAGACAGTGCAACGAATGTTGACAAAACAAGACGCATATTCCCACTTTTTCCTCTGGGTAAGGATGAAATAGGCTTGCTACTTAACTTGAATATGGATGGTTACATACACACATGTGCCGAGAAATCATGACTATCTATTTAGAAAGGAAGGAGGCTAAGAGTAGCATGGATCAATTCCAGCTCATTTCAGAACTGTTCTGTGTATGCTGAAAAGAAACACACACTGACAAAAAGAAATTAAAAAAAAAAAAAAGAGTGAAAGGACTGTGAATTTAACCACCTAGGTTTTGGTCAGTATTAAAAGGTAATGAAAGAGGGTAATCACAGCCTTATAAGCTGGTAAAGGGAGACTGATGGTGATAAACTATGACTTTTTTTTTCCCATAAGGGAAGCTGAGGAGAAAATCTAACGTGATGAACGTGTTGGCTGTTAATGCCAAGTTCTATAGGCAACAGCCTGAAATTTAATCCTACGAATCACTAAAAGGAAAATGTTTGGTTGAAACAGCTTGCTCTCAGAAACGCTCCCCCCTCCCACCCCAAGTCTGTTCCTGAATGAGCTGCTGTCGCTCAGCACATCAACAAAACAGATTAACTGTTAGATAATCTGATTTGGGGAGGAGGATGGGCAAGGAAGGGGGAAGCTACCCACTAGCCATGCCACACTCTGCTAAAAGCACATGGCATAAGGAGTCACAAATAGAAAGCTGTACAATCTGGTCCCTCTCTTGCCTTTGCACCCAGTTTGGAATGATTTCTTCTCCAGCCAAAAAAGGCAGAAGGATTTTGTGTGGTGATAGTCATCTCTTTGCTTAAAATGCCCACATAGCACATGGATGCTGCTCTCTGATTTAAGAGATTATTCTAGACCTCTAAGTAATGCATATTATAAAGACCCGCTTTAAAAAACACAAACAAAATCCAAATCACCAAACAACACATTACTTTTAAATGTATAAAACTGCAGGTATGTTTTTTATGTTCTGAAGCAGAGGGTTAAACCCTAATAGTATGTCTTTTTTATTATTATTATTTTGCTTTCAGCAGATTTTATTGGTTAAGCTTATTCTCCATCCTTGTAGTGATCCTTTTCAATTAGTTTTATGTTTTGGTGTCAAGTCAATGTAAATGGCTATTGCTGAATTAGAGAGATCTGCTTTGTTCCAGTCAAAGAAGTGATTCAAATCAAAAAGCATCTTCCAGGAAAGAAGTAGACAAGGAAGTACCACAGCTGCTGCTTTTCCAGAGCAGCTGGACAGCAACACGTTGAAAACATTACTGCAGTATATTGGCTTTTCAAAACTAGGACCTAAATTTGCTTTTTGTAATTTATCATGTTTAAACAGGTGCTAAGAATCTTGATTTTTTTTTTTTTGTCTGGGCTTCAGAAACAAACCATTATTCTGTGTGACTCTAAGTGGTTTTTAAGTATTATAAAATATAGTGAAGTTTACACTTCCAAGTGCAAAAGAGAAAAATGTGCAGAAGATTCTGAGAAGTACTTGATTCTGAATGTTATACCCAAGACAGAACTGAGAGTTTTTACGGCTTTAAGAATTCATCACAGAATTATTTAAGTGAACATTACACTTTATCCCTTTCTAGTTCAACAACTTATTTACTGTAATCCTAAACTGAGGATGGGGGCCACTACTTTTAGCTCACCAAATATCCCACTTACTAGTTTTCTTACCAAGTGACTTGCCCGTAGGCTGTCCTTAATAGATTTTTTTTAAATCCTTTTATGTCTCAAACATATCTGCATCATAATATTACAGATAAACATTTTCACAAGACTGCCTTCCTGCTATTTTACACCTGAAGACAGCTGTTTGTAAGAGGTCCTGACCTACTCTATCTCTGTCCTGAGAACTCAAGCAGTGATGTCTTCACAACCCACAACCTTCACAACAACAAGGAGACCTATTGCTATGTGGGTGCATAGGAGCCCACACTGCAAGGTGACACTCATCTCTCTCTGTACAGTTCATTGCATAAGTAGGGTCTCCACGCAACAAACCTGCATGCTTGCTAGAAGTCTCCAAAACACTTTGGAAAGCCCTGGCCTAAACTGGTCCACAGGAACTATGCAGATGAGGGATTTTCACTCTGTAAGGCTGTTTAGCACCTAAAGGGCAAAGGCTTACCATAGGTACCTCAGATATCAGTGCAGATTAGAGGAGCAAGACTTGTCCTAACTGGGCTTGAAAGCCTACTCTCTGCAAATTTCACTGCCAGACATGGCATTTGTAGAGTTTCTCCTCCATGAGCTTGCTTCCCCGCAGCGGCATTAGATCCATCTGAAAACAAGAAAGTAGTGATCCGGACACTAAACACTCACTGTAAACTCTCTTGCCTTTGTTTAGGCTTCAACATTATGTGCTGGATGGCATGGAAGTCATTGCAGAACAGAATGACTGAAATTCTGAAGAACTGACTAATTCTGACAAAACGGTTGACTGTGTTGTCTAATACAGAGCAATAAGTACAAGATGATTTTCAAGTACAGGCTAAGGATTTGTTGCATATGTAAGGCCACCAGATTACAGCTGAATAACCACACTGACATCCTGTTATGTGCATGATGTGCTCAGATGTGTGAAAGAAAATGGAGCTGCAGAAAAAATGATCTTCAAGCTACAGTACAAAACAGCCACCCATGTGAACATCATCCATGCAACATATTTATGGAGGGGCTAAGAGACAGAGGTAAACAGGTGCACATTTGGCATTCATTAAGAGTTAATGTCTGCAATTAGTCAGAATCCTTGATTATTAATCCCAGAAATTCCCTGCTACAATATGTTTAGTCATTTGGCCAGATGTTTCTTCCATATCCTTTAAGAGGAACTGCCCAGTGTCTGCATTGTAAATATTTGACTGTCTTAGTCATATAACAATGGAAATTTATTTGGCCAACAGCTTGTTAATAAAAAGACAAACAAACATACAGCTTCCTAGGGATGCTTTGGTTCTTTGCCACACAAAAATTACAGACAACATTCAATGAAACAATACTGATTCAGACTTTTTTTTTTTTTGCAGGGGAGCCATGAATTTATAATGTCATAAAACCAGCTCTGAAATCACTGAAGCAGTCTCTTCAGTTCTAGCGTATATTATTTTCTGTCTGATGCTTTAAGTCCTATAGAAATTTACCCTTTCAATTATGGCAGGCAACTAAATAGATCTTTAAAAATTAACCACCACCTCATCCAGTGTGGCATATACATTTTTCTAACCAGGTCAACAGTAATTTTGAACAAAAAAAGATTCAGAAAGTGTTAGTAGAGATTATACTAAATGGAAAAAACTCAAACAATGCTTCACAGAGTTAAAAAACCCTGTGAGATACTCACTTCCAACGTCAAAAGGAAAAACAAACCAGATCCCATTCTTTTTGGAATGAAAATGCCTCAGCTTCAATGGAAACAGTCAAGTTCCATGCTTGCAACTTTTCTTCCACTGCAGTTTAACTGGTAGAAGTCTCCTTGACTTCTCCAATAAGCATATGGTTCAGTTGTTCCTGGTCGCAAAGAATCTGCAAAGTTCCCACACTTTTACATCACTAACATACAAAATGGGTTCTGAGTCAAATCCTTGAATCTGAACACAATCAGCTTCTGAGGTTTAAGTCCTTATCTAAGCAGAAAGGAAAGGTAGCACCTACGTCAGGGCCAAATTTCCAAAGTTCTCCCAAATTAATTTTAAAAGCTAGACGAAAACTATCTTCTTTACAATTGAATGCTTTCTGTAGTCGAGATGTTTTAATAAAATTTTAGACATATCTGTAGTCCCCCAAAATTTTAGCATGGGTTCTAGTCCAACCTCTTCTTGGTCAAGAAAGATTGTTATGCTAATTTCAGTCTAAGCTAGCAGGAATACTGGACGAGCGCCTGCTACACATCGCCATGTCACATACCATGCTTCAGGCAGGAGTGCTCAGGCACTCTGCATTTGAGGATCCATGTGCCACCACTGCCAAAAAGCACTATTTGACTTGCCTGCTTCTGTGTGTGGTCTTCAAGGTTTTCTGTACTTTTTTCTTCAAAACATAAGCATGCAACTTATAGATGCCTCAAATCTGGTTAAAGAATTCCTTTCTCCCCCCTTCCCCAGTTTTTAAAATGATTAACCAGCCAAAACACTAACAATGAAACCAGGACCACCACAGAAAGAAAAACTGCTACTCTCTTATCTTCCAAAAGGCACAGGATTCTTCATTCGCATATACAATTTACCTTTATAGCACACAATAAAAATCTTTGCTGAGGGTCCTTTTATGTGATGAAAGTCAAAGGGCTTGCAAACCCAGTAGCAAAGAATCATGCCCCTTTAACGAGGTCTCAGGGAAAATGTTAAAGGTACTCACTCTCAGAGCACTGGTTCAACAGATCCAGAAATTGTGAGCTGCTTGCTCAGCCTCTCAACCTAATTCTTCCGTTTCCTCCTCCTGTGTGAACAGCCTAGCAGGACAAAGTAGGTAATTAGACTGAAAAAGGATTTGGACTACAGCTTGTATATAATGTCTTACATTTTCTTTTTTTGTGGAATCTCTTCATAATACGTTTCAAGTAAGCAAATGCATGAGGCAAGAGAAAAAAAGAGCCTGTTGCTTCTATGCCCACTATCTCCACACAGAAGTTTGATGCCAATAAATGAAGTTTTCTTAAAGTCAGGAAATGGAAGGCTGACAGAAGTTCTGAGATAGAAAGGTTATCTTTTAGAAGAGATTTACAAGAGATGTATTCAATGACATTTTTAATCACATTGCACTCCACTGTGTTACATTATGCTCTCTAAGAACATTCACTGTAAATATATGTTTTCTGTTTTACTTTTTGAAGCTAACAGCCACTTACAGTGCTTGTTTCAGAATATGGGGGTTAGTATGTCCAGCATTCTCTTAAATGCAAAAAGCCAAAGTGCTATTCACAAGGAAGACCTTCTCAGCTTCTGCTGAGTTACTTTTGATAGATGACTTTGATGTCATGTCATTTTGGCCACTGTCAAAAGACTTGTTCTCCTCCATAACTAAATAAGTATTTGGTACAGTTTTCAATTTAAGTACACGCTATTAAAGGAGACAGCAATTATTCTCTCTTATAATGAACAGTTTTCAAGAAAGAGTTTTTGATGTAGAATGAAAATACCAGATGGATCAACTTCCATTTAAACCATAATGTTGCAGCTAAACAGAGCATAAGGTTGTCATTCAAATTTGGGCCTAATCCTGCCACCTCTGCTGTACTCTAGGAGAAACCTGACTGACTGAATAACTATTGAGTATGAAGCAGGTGGTAAAACATGACACTTTATGACTAATAAGTAGGAATTTTATCTACCTTTTGTGACTACATAAACAACAGAAGTCAGCTTTCCAATGTCCAATAATCAATGAACAAAGAAAAACTGTACACTTTCTATTTCTCTGCCCATTTTCATCCCACAATCCTGTAAAACGGATCTAAAAGGTCAGTTTTCCCTGATGGGACAAGGCACAAACCAAACACTTCTGCACCATATAGGCATTTTTTGCTGTAGTCCATTCAAGCTGCTTTGAAGGGTTACAGCTTAATGCATCCATAAAGGAGCATGGAATAAAGAAAAACATAATTTTGAGGGCATTATTGTACAAACAAACTGGCACCATGCAACCCCTAACACAGGCACTGGTACACATATATTAAATTACAGTGTATTAGTTTACATTACATTAGAATCATATTCCATATTAATGGAGAATATAGGTATATTTAAATGAAAACATTTTTCCCTCCTAAAAAGATTTCAAGTATTAATACATTTACTTCTCTTTGATGTCTATTCTCATTCTGCATTTAGACATGAATAACTTTGTTTCAGACCATCTCAGAAAATTTGTTGGAACTTGTTGTATCACCATTGTTATAGGGTTTTTTTTTTGTCAGAAACATATTATTCATTCTTCTCTAACTAAAAAGTGGCTAAAATCTAGGAGCAGAAACAACTCATGTTGAGGATTCTGATGGATCTGATGACAGATCAGACAACTAAAAAATTGTTCCCTGTACGAATTGCAAGAGAGATTGAAAAATAATACTCTAATTTCTACTAAAAGTATTAATAAAATATTGCTGGAGAATAAAGAAAAGAAACTTCTAGTGAAAATGTTTATGAAATATTCTGCCATTTGCATTCATTTTCCTGTCCAAATCAATCCACGTTTGATGTATACAGCTTTTTACTTAAAAAAAGAAATCTGAAAGTGACATGATACGAACCACATTCAATACACAAATTAATATTATAATGGTTCTTCACATTTTGCCCTAGTGGCAGAAGACGTCTCCTGAATTTTGAGTCTCGTTACTGAATTACTCTGACAACACTGAGCCAAGAAATTCATTACATTAATGAGCAGAAGAAGTATTTTTTGTAATATTACACTAGGAAGGAAAATAACTTTCTGCGTTATCTGGAACCAAGTCCTCTACCAATATTTTTTACACCTACCATGGGGTACTTTTTCAGCAGGGAAATAAACCCGACAAACCAAAATCCCAAGCCTGTAGGACTCAATAGCAACAGGATTCCTTCCTAGATTCTAGAAATTTTCTTCATTGTCACCTTGAAAAATAATTAAAGATCATAAAACTGAAAGGGTCAAATGTATAAGTGATGAGCTGATTTAGAAATACAATAGAAGCATAATGGGGGGAAAACAAAAAAAAAGCAGGGTGGTCCAAATGCTGACAACTCTCTAAAGCACCACTTTGAACCTTCAGACTTAATTTGTATTCAAATGCAAAAAAACTTGCACCAAGACAAAAAATTCACAATTTATTTTCAGTTATGACTTTTCTTCTACAACAGCTCTTTAAACTAAGAGATCAGATTGCTATCAGAAATTATTTTTTAAATCAAGATGAGAAAAATCTTTATGTTCCTTCCCCCACTCCTAAGATTTTGCAATTTTCCTGTTCCAACAAAGTCTTAAAAATGTTATGTGTCATAATGTGACACAACTAAGCATAAAGTCTCAAAGTAAATATTCTAAAAGACTTCTCCATTATCAAGCAAGTTCTTTTGAAATTAATGATGTATTGGACATGTTGGTCCCAGCAGAACAACAGAGTTTTCAAGCATGCGTAGTTGCTGGCATTCTCTCTATTACCATCATTACCTGCCACAGGTTTCTACATAAAAGCATCACAAAGCAAACAATATTGAACAAATGAGAGAAATAATGGAATAAATCAACATAAAGGCCACTATAAGTTGAAAAAATAAAAAAGCCCAGCTTCTTTCCACAGATTTGACTCTTCTATATTCAATACACAAGAGTTCATGTAGAATGCTTATTAGCAGTAGTTGTGTTTTTGAAGTCAGTGGCTCCTGCACTTAAAGTGCATTCAGATCTTCCCAGGATTGTATACTTGGATAGAGCTTGTTCACAGACCTGGATGTATGTATTGCAGTTCTTTTCTTTTTTTTTTTTTTTGTGAAAAGCAGTGAAAGATTAAAATCCTGTGGAATTCACATACTCTTTTATGCCTTGTCTTCTGGGAGTTTTAGATGACTAATTCATCAATATTCCACTGAGAGAGGTAAAAAAAACCAAGAAAGGCAAAAAAAGGTACAAGACCTTTTTCCTAGCATGTACAAAGTGTGAAAGAGTGAGTTTTCAGAGAAAAAGAAGAGCTCATGTTTCAAAGAACATCAGTATCCATGTCACAGTAGAACTGTAATAAGTAATTTGTTGACAAAGGGACTATTTCACACTTAATTTGGAAGCTTCCTTTCCTCAATGTGAAAGATGGTTTAAAAAAAGCAAAGCTTCAAAGAAACAAAATTAAATGACTGAGAAGGAAAAGACAATGCTGACAACACAGCACGGTTAGCATCTTAAATTTCTGTTGGGATTCTGTAACAAGTATAGTTAAATCTTATGATCTGGAATCATATTGTGGAAAAGTAATGAAAATCTGGAACGTACCTAGAAATTCCACATATTAGGCTTCGTAAGATTCTCACAAACATAATTGGAAAACCTGAGTGTGATGGAAGGTCTGATTAGGGTTGGAAAAGTCATGAAAGTATTTAGCAAGTTGGTGATTTCTTGACTTTGATATGTGCCCATCCCTCCCATGTGCAAGTGTTGCCACAAAGCAGACTGGAAGATACCCAGCTCTGCAAGTCTTTCCTGAAATAAATCCTCACCTGTTTAGTATCCTGCTTCAGAATCTGTACATTCTCACACCTTGCTGAAACTTTGGGTAGTGCCTGTGGTATGCATGACACAACACTCAATGACTGTGGGATGCTTCAGCAACCTCTTAAAACAGTGAGGGTGCTAGGCTCATCCAAAGACAGTGATGGGGCTGAGAGGACACTATTCATCTTTTCTATAAAAACAAGTCCTCAGACAAAACATGATCTGAATGTCAAGCAGCTAGACAGAAGAGTTAAGAGGATGAGAGGACACTATGGAGGAAGGAAAAATTAAATAATTAAGTATGAACCTCAGGTTTCCTTAGAAAATGTTCTAGACCTCTGAGTTTTCTTCTGGGGAGAAGAAAGAAGAAAAAAAATGCTTAAGGAAAAAAAAACCAAAAACAAAACCAAACAAAGCTTAAAATGACTACAGTTTCAAGTCTTACATAAGAAAGTGACAAAGAACCTACTGCTCTTTCTTGCCTCAGTTTGGGGACTGGAAAAGGGAACTTTGATGAAAATTTGAATGCTGAGGGCTGAAAACACTGCCTTTTCAAAGGGTTGGAGGCTTGATGTGAAATGTGTGGCAATGGACTACATCAGTAGTGCAGGTAAAAGAATACTTTGAAATGGATATTTACAATAAAATTCATAGCAGGGGACTGAAATGATGAGTTTGGAAGGGAGAAGAACATTAAAAAAATGCTTCTCAACTTGTCTCCTTTTACTTTCTGATGTTCCTGCAATTGTTTTTCAAGTACAAGCAATGTTATGTAAAGACATTCATGTATAGACAAATAAGACTCTTATTTAATTAAAAATCTTATTCACTTTTTTCTTTACTTGAAGAAACTTAACTGTATGAGAGTCAGAGCTTTTAACATATTTTAAGGAGTATTAATTAGCATCACTATTTCTTCCATTTGGGGAGATCATTCAACACTAAAAATTCAGAGGACTACTGGAACAGTTTTGTCCTCTGCAACACTGATTCTAGTTTCTAAAAAAGTTACAGTATAGCATCTTCCCTTAGCAGTGCTGAGGGTGAAAAAAGGCTTCTGTAAAGTACTGAAATGTGAAGTTCAAAACTAGTGTGAACACAAAACCAAAACAGCTTATTAAAAAAAAAAAACAAAACCAAAATCAAAACCCAAACAAAAAAAAAAATCCAAAGGGAAAACAAAAGCAAAACATCCCCTGTGCAAATACTTATGTTTCTGTTAGTAGAAACTGTAGAGCTCAATGTTTAGTTACCTTATCTTTGTATCTGCTACATTTTTTATTCATGGTTTGCTTTTCTTTCTTTCCTATGTTTAACCACAACATAAACTTCCCAGGTATGTCTTTGTTCTGGCAAGTGTATGTCTCCCTCCTCCTTCCAGCTCAGATTAATGCTGGTGAAGATTCCTGTGAATTAATTCTTGGATGATGAGATGTGAACATGTATCACAGGTCTTCTCACCTGACAGCAATGATCAGTAATGAGCAGACATACGCTAATGTTTTAGTAGTGCTAGACTTCATCTCGAGACATCTCTTCTTACAAGCTGTAAGTGAGTCTTAATAATTTCACCTTGTCAAGGACAGGAGAAGAATTAGTAAGTGATACTTATCCACAGTTATAATATTAGCAAATAAAGGGAAAAAAAACCTCCCAAACATGTCAAGAGTTATGCAATGGCTGCAGCAATGAACTCTCCTGTAAGAACTTCTCAAAGCAGGGAAGTAAGAGTAACTGCTAGAAATAATATGCACATCATGTTTAACAGGATAAAAAGGGAAAATCCAACAAGAGAAGTTAATCAAATCAGTCAGACATCCATGGCTATCTAAGGATATTGAAGATTATATGATATCACAAGATTAACAATGCCACTGATATCCAAATATTGAGACACCATCTAACACATCTTTTGTCAAGAAACAATTGTACTCAATATCAAAACTACCCTTGTAAAGAAGATTTAAAACTAAGTCATAGTGCCTTTGTATTCCCAAGCAGTATGCCCAACTATATATTTTTTTCTTGTTATCTATAATAAGCATAAATTTTGTGACATACATATTTATAGCTCTTGAATGGATGTTGACTTAAGATGTTAAGTAACTAATTTGGTTAATTGCAAAAGTTTTAATCCACCTTTCTTCCTCATGGTAAAGTCTTCTTTAGCCAGGTTACCTTGCTAATACCTTTTTAACACTTGTTCAAGTATGCTTTGCCATTTAGAGCTATGAAAAGGTAAAAAAAACCAACCCTGATGCCTTGTACAAACATATACGGCATTGTCTTCTGCCAAAATGACTGATATTTTTGACAAGAGCTACTAAAGACACTGGTTGTAAAGGGTTGAACCTAAATGCAGACTTCGGAAGACTCTGAATGCTTCCACTCCCCATCACTCAGCAACCTCTTCTCCAGCTGCCCTGTGCCTGCTCCCTGCATCGCCACATTGTCTCACTGCATCCACCTGCGAGGGATCCGACACTTCTCCAGGCACTGAGATACCAGCTCCTGGGCACATCTGGTAGAACCTGAAGACCAGGGGCCAGGGGCTGTTCACAATACTGGCCTGTTTTGACATCCAAATGCTGTAGCAGGAGTGGGTTCCTAAGGCAATGGCCTCCCTTGGTGAAAGAAATCACCATCTTATCTATTCTGCCCTGATGAGGCCTCACCGGGAGTCCTGTGCCCAGTTCTGGGCTCCCCAGTTCAATAGTGACAGAGAACTTCTGAAGAGAGTAAGTACAGTGTAGTGCTACAAAAATGATTAAGGGACCAGACTTTCCTCTTACGAGGAAAGGTTGAGTCTTGAGGCTGTTTAGCCTGGAGAAGAGAAGCCTGAAGAGGGGATCTCGTCAATGCTTATAAATATCTAAAGAGTGGATGTCAAAAGGATGGGGCCAGTCTTTTTTCTGTAGTCCCCAGTAACAGGACAAACTAGAACACAGGAAGTTCCATTTCAACATGAGGAGAAACTTCTTCACTGTGAGGGTGAAGGAGCACTGAACAGGCTGCCCAGAAAGGTTGTGGAGTCTCCTTCTCTGGAGGTTTTCAAAACCCACCTGGACGTGTTCCCGTGTAACCTGATCGAGGTGAACCTGCTTCAGGAGGCAGTAGGACTAGATCTCTAGAGACCTCTAGATCTCTAGAGGTCCCTTCCAACCTGTATCATTCTGTGATTGTGTAAAAAGCTGCAAAATTTTAAGATGTTATTTTCTAATTGATGCTACAACTAAAAAAATAACAGGGGTAAAGAAGGACGTTAAGGGATATCACAGTGCTAGAAAGGAAATTTCATTTTACTGCCAGATGAAACACAACTTAAACAATAAATTTATAGTCTTCTTTCTTTACAATGTTAAAAGTATAAATTCAAATTTGCTGACCACATATTGCTGGCTAAGATATGAGTTAACCTAGCTCTTGACAATTCATTAACAATAATAGTAATTCACTGGGTGACTTGGAGCCAGCTCTAGGCTCAGACAATCCAGACAGATGCCTGAGACAGCATTAGGTTAGAGAAGAGCAGATCCAAGCCAGGTGTTGGTGCTTTGGCAGGACTTGGAGCATGTGGCTTGGCAGCCACTGTGGAGATGCAGCCAAGCACTGCATGAGCATCCACCTTCTGCAGCTACAGTCCTGCAAAAAACCCTCTATGGGGTCCTCACCTCTTAATTTTCACCTGCTCCCCCTTTGCCTCTTCCTTTGGCAGGGCACTTGCCTAGGCTGGACTGCCACAAATTGCAGTTTTGCCTGCCACGCTGAGTAGCACAAACTTGGCTTGGCTCCATTCTGAGCAGCACTCATCTTCAGCTTTTGGCCATGAAGCTGACTTTCTCCCAGGTCGATCTGTCTACAGCCAGATTTTTAAATGCACAAACTTTTTGTTCAAATTCCTGAACCTGGCACTTATTTCTCAGTAGCTTATCCAGATATTGCTTCCTGCTGCAGCACACAGATGCTAAATCTCTTCCCATTTGAATTTTTTTAAGCATGGCCTAGTTAGTGACATCATTGCTAATGACTCTCCAGTCATAGCTCTGCTGCATATTTTTTCTTTACCTCTATTTTTGGCTTGAAACTATCTCTTTATGCCAAGACCAATCTACTTCAAAACAATTTTGAACTATCAATTCAGTTCATATTAGTCATGTACAGTAATGACAAATATGTGAGTATCCAAACTGCAAACCCTTTGGAGACAAATTTTGTCAACAAACCTAACCCACAGAACAGCAACATATTATATACAGGAAAAGATCTACAAAAAGACAAATCCAGCCTGAACTACTTTTCTGTTCCTGCAAGAGGAAAGTAGCTAACGTGATTTTCTGTCAAGAAACACATGTCAATATATAAAATCTAGGCTCCTATATTTTAAGTTTCTTTAATTATCTGCCTGCCCCTTGGCATCTACTTTATTTGCCTCATTCACACTCCCCATGTCATGTGCTCTGGCTGTGTTTTCATAGAATCATAGAATGGTAGAGGTTGGAAGGGACCTTTAGAGATCATCTAGTCCAACCCCCCTGTAGAAGCAGGTTCACCTAGATCAGGTTGCATAGGAACATGTCCAGGCGGGTCTTGAAGACCTCCAAGGAAGGAGACTCCACACCCTCCCTGTGCAGCCTGTTCCACTGCTCTGTAATCCTCACAGTGAAAGTTTCTTCTTATGTTTAAATGGAACTTTTTGTGTTCCAGCTTCAGCCCATTAGGCCTTGCCCGGTTGCTAGATATAATAGAAAAAAGGGATGCCCCAACCTCCTGACATCCATCATTTAGACATTTGTAAATATTAATAAGATCCTCCCTCAATCTCCTCTAAACAGCCCCAGTTCCCGCAGCCTTTCCTCATAAGGAAGATGTTCCAGTCCCTTGATCATCTTGGTGGCCCTGTGCTGGACTCTCTCCAGAAGTTCTCTGTCCCTCTTGAGCTGAGGAGCCCAGAACTGACACAGTACTCCAGATGAGGCCTCACCACGGCAGAGGGGAGCAGAACCTCCCTTGACCTGCTGGCCACACTCTTCTTGATGCATCCCAGGATGCCATTGGCCTTCTTGTTCACGAGGGCACATTGCTGGCTCATATTTAGTTTATTATCAACCAGTACTCCCAGGTCTCTTTCAATGATGCCTATCATCTTTCAATGATGCCTAGATCCTGGCATTTCTTTCATTAGCCTCCCCAGTCACTTCCTTCTGCCATCAAACTCAATAGTCTGAGGAGAGAAGCCTGGTGCAGTATCATGCCCCTTAGGATATGTAGGAATCCTGCACTTGGCCAGTGGGTATGATACAGGACCCTTGAGAGACAAGGGAGCAGCAGCACATGCCACAGTGCCTACAAGGGTACTAGAAATCTCTGGTTAGGTGACTGAATCCCACTTCCAAAAGTCAGGTAGCACTTAAATGACTCTGGTGGCATGCTTCCCATTCAAAGTTGCATGTTTATAAACTGTATTTTCCATCAGTATAATGGCCTTTTAATAGTTTGTCATCTATATTTTCAAGATCTGTGCCTTTTCAAAACTAAAGAATTGTACTTCTGGTAAGGGTTTAAATGCCAGCTTTGATGCATACATAGCAAAGCAAAGCCTGGCAGTGCAGAAAAGCAAGTCCTTTTGGTTCACTGAACAGATGCTGTCCCATCTCATTGGGATCCGTTTTTCAGGTATGTATTGCACATTGTACAGTCATGCATAACTCTGGGATATATATTTGGAACTTCTAGTCTCTATCTTTAAACTAGTCTCCTTAGTGCTTTTGTCTAAAGCACACCAACTGTAAACCACTTTCAATTATTCTAAACTTACCTATTAAATGCATCATTTCCAAATTTGAAGCCTCCCCAAAGAACATAAATTAGCACACAAATATACAGAGATTCAAGGGGCAGAATGCTAGGAAACAGGAGTATGTTGGAGTATTGCTATTAGCTACTAATTATCATTCTCTTAAGAACTACAGAAAAAATACTCATCAAAATCTATCTCGGTGATAAGCCCTGGGACTGTGGAAGAGACAGACTGCTCATGGAATTGGGGTCTGAGAGAGAGTTTTCCTCACCGGCAGGCTGCTGCAATACTAATGTCTCCAGAGGTAGTAGTACCTGTGAGCAAAGAAATACTGCCGGGATTCTTGTCTGAGACAAGAAATAGAAAGACATAAATAGAGACAAAGGAGGAAAGAAATCCTGAGAATCCTTTCACTTTCCTGCCCTTCTCAAAGAAAATAATGAAGTTCTGGAACTCAGAAATTTCTCAACATTCTTCTGTGAAGTGTGTATACATATTTGTGTGTGTGTGTGTGTGTGTGTGCATGCATACAAGGAGGGAACAAAGTCACAAGGAAAGTACAAAGATATAAAGACAATTCAGATAGTAGAAAACTAAAAGAAAAAGTAAGAAAAAAAAGAATCTTTGAACAAAATAGAACAGTAAAATTGACTTTCAAGTAGAATCATCTCCTTGGTCCCAGGTAATGCATTATTCAGCTTAGACTCACTGATTTTTCAAAACACCAGCACAACAGCAAAACAGATTCTTCCAGTCACAGATCTATGAACCTCATCTTTTTTTCTGACCTTCATGGACTTCATCAGCACACCAGTCTGACTGTGAGATCAGTTTCTACTTTAGCACGAGATAAAGAGTATGATTAATTTGCAAAGGAGATTCAATGAGAACTCAGTTACAAAAGCAATCAGGAAAATACATGTAAACAAACATGACTTGTTAGAAAGGAGAAAAGAATCGCTGTGTGCACAACATGACTCTAATTTTCTGTTTGTACCAACTCCCACTGCCATCTTCCCCCAAACGGGAAGTGGCAAATGGTGTGTCCCAGAAACCAGCAAGACATAGTAAGCTTTACCTAGAAGAGCCACATTTCATTTCCAAAAGGCTGCAGGCATGTTCGTTGCAGAGCTAAGTGTATCTAAAGCTTACACATGAAATAGGAGACTAACTTCTGGGACCGAGACCTAGCTCATTAGTGCAGCTATATATCAAACCACAGAAAAAGAAGTCTCATAGACAAGCGCATCAATTATATAATTATCCTCCTGGCAGCAGTTCAACCTGTTCTGCTTCCACTGTATTTATATGCAGTTTATTTAAAAACTCCCTGTACATCTATGTATACTTCTCCATGCATTTCTCATGCATAATTGCCATTTGCTTTTTGTCAGCTTTTCCACTCTGTCACCCATGACCTGTTTATTATTTAAAAATAAAAATTATTTGCAGAGTGTTTAAAGCAAAAAAAAAAACCCAAAAACCTATGCAGGGAGAGCAGAAAACTACCTTGCCTGCAAGACAGTAGGGTCACAGATATATGAAATTATTAGGTACTCATATTCTGTCCTTTAGTACCTTTGTACCTAGCTTTTGAAGATGGGATGCAAAATATTGATATAAAGATCAAATGAAACAAAATGAAACAAACCCCGCTTTTGCAGCCAGATTTTTCTTATCAAATCTAGCTTTGCCATATTAAAACTGAACAGGCACATCTCCTTCCAGGACCTCAGGCAGAGGGCATGAAGTCTTTCCACAGAGTCCAGATTTATCAGGGAAGAGGGACAATCTGGCATTTCTCTTTTCTGCCCTTTCATTCCCACTACACTGCCTTGGAGCGCACAGATTATTCTTTCAGTGGACATTTTTCAGAGTCTTTCCCAGCAATGTTTTATTTTGTTTTTTTTTCTGGCAGAGGCAGTGATTGGTCCATCCAAGCACCAGGAAACAAACCAGCAGCTCGGCAAAAACGTGACTGCAGCTGGCAGAGAGCAGCAAAGCAGGGTGATGGCATGCTGTTTGGAAGACAGTTCTTACAGCTTATGCTACTGTCATATTTAGATTAATGATGCATTTTATTTTCTAAACAAGCTAAAATCCATCCCTCCTTCCCCTCTCACTTGTACACACATACAGATGCTTCTTCCATCATACAACACCCCGTCTCATTATGTACAGTTTAGTTACAGCTCTCTACAAGCTCAGTTTTACATGGAGCTGAGGAATTTGTTCTGAAATAGGCTTTCAGAGAAAGGAAGAGTACAGTGACTGTGGTCAGGCAGCCACTACTGGTGCCACAGCCCCACGCTGTGCTATCACTGTGGGTTCACGAGTCTCCTCTGTGCAGAAATTTGACCACCTTCTCTGAGCAGAGGGTCTTGCCAGTGCTGGAAGTTTACTCAGCTCCACATACAGGCACCCCAGGAGTCAAAATGTTTAATAAACCACAGAAACACTTTCCCACTACAGCATTACTAAACTTTAATTACTAAATCATTGAACATCGCTAACACTACAGTGGTTACTGCTCTCTCAGGGTCTCTGGGGAGGGCTTCCTCATTCCCAGGTGCCATGTCAGCCAGCCGTTGCTGGCCACCTGCCTGGTGCTGGGCTGGCCAGTCAGGCTCAATGGGAGCAGCCGGGCAATGAGGGCTTGGTGGGGCCCTGGCAGCGGGCGCAGCCTCTCTGCGTACATCACCCCTTTCCTCTGCTGCTGGATGGTGCCGTGGGGGTTGGTGTTGCCAGAGGGCAGGCTGCCAGTCACTATCATGTAGAGGACCACCCCCAGGCTTTCTTGGCATCATAGTCACAGAATCACAGAATCTCAAAGGTTGGAAGGGACCTCAAAAGATCATCTATTTTTTGTCACCACCTCTGGGGCAGCATAGGCTGTTGACCTTCAGAAGCTGTTGCTCATGTCTAAGGAGCCACTGGTTTCTTTGCTAAAACTGAAATCACTGAGCTTGGCCCAGAGCCATCAGTGGTGAGCAGCATGTTCTCACACTTCAGATCCCAGTGCACCAAGTTTCAGTTGTGCAGGTATTGCACAGCTCTGGCGACCTGCACAAAGATGTCCGGGGCCTCAAGGATGCATGGCAGCTGCCACGTCTCCTGCACCCACTGCAGCAGATCATTGTCTGCTGCATTCATCATGATGTAGAGCTTCCCATTGCAGACCTCAATGACCTCAAAAATGCACACAGTGATGGGGTGCCAGATCTTGTGCATGATTGGGAGCTCCTGGGGCAGGAACACTTGCACAATGTCTGGGGACATTTGCTGTCGGTCCATCACCTTGATGGCCCAGGGGCACTTGTATTTATTGGAGGTGGTTGCTTTCACATTGGAGAAGCTGCCCTCCCCTAATGTCTGGCTCAGCCTGTAGCCCAGCTTATTGAACAGTCTCTCTCCTGTGTCGGGTTGTGGCATGATGGGTAATTCTGAGGGGCTTAATCAAAGCTGGAGTTTTGCTCAGGGATTCAAAAGCTCCAGTGCCAAGTGCGTGGCAACACATTTACCCACTCCTATGCATGTGTGTCTGCTCTCCAGGGCTCACTGGGGACTGAGGTGGGGTGCAATGCTGCACAGAAATGCCATTGTGAGGTAACTGGTGTCTGGCATGCACATCCCCTCAGGGGTGTCCTGGGCAAGAACTCTCACTGCCGAATATTGCAGAGTGTTGACTTTTTCCACCTCTTGGCTCAAGTTTTCAAAATAGGGCTCTTGGGATGACGAGAGTTTAACGGCCAGCTTTCTGGGATGAGGAATCCATTAGGGACCTATACTGAAGATTTTGTCGGTTTTCTGAAGTCACTTGAGGAAATTAAATTCTTTAAAAGCTGCAAACACAGAACTCTGTGCTGCGGCGATGCCCTGGCTCCTAAGGGCAAGTAACATGAACATCCCATCAAGTTTTACCTGCTGTAGAAATTGTGGGCCAAAACTAGCCTGCTCTCCCACTTCAGCAATTTCTACTGGTCAGCTGGAAGGATGGGAATTCCACATGCCATGGAAGTGCAGTTGCCAGACATGTTCCCTCAGCCATGCTGTCCAAAGGTGGGGCAAGCAGCATGATAGTAGGTTTGCTCCCACACAGGGGCTGACCACACTGAAATCCCTCAAAGTCAGGTTGGACAGGGTTCCAAGTAAACTGACCTAGTTGAAGATGTCACTGCTTATTGCAGGGGATCGGACTAAATGACCTTGAAAGGTCCCTTCTGACTCAAGTTGTTCTGTGATTCTGTAACTCAGATTAAACGTTCACCCAGAAAAAATATTTTTCTGACAGAACTGCAACATCTCCTTTAACTAAATACATTGTCATAAGAGTTTTAAAATATTTTTAACTATGTCTGGCTTTATCTGCTTTTAGAACAGAAGGGAAGACTGGAAAAAAGGGTTTTAAAGGGTAGTTAATGAATTATACCAGTAACTATACTACTCAACTGCTGAACAGACAATGAAGTTCACGTTTCCGACCTGCACTGAAATCATGGCATAGACATGGAGGCAAATCACAGCCAGTCTTTGAGTCTATTGTCCCAATTCCACCTTATGATCTGCTAGGAGTGCCTCCTGATTGTATCAGGAACTCTGCAAAAGTCTGTAAGCTCTGACATGAAAACAAATAGGGTGACAGAGTCCTGGCATATGTTGCCCTGGGAGGGTGTGGAGTCTCCTTCTTCAGAGGTTTTCAAAACCCACCTGGATGTGTTCCTGTTTGACCTGATCTAGGTGAACCTGCTTCTGCAGGGGCGTTGGACTAGATGATCTCTAAAGGTCCCTTCCAACCCCTACCATTCTATGATTTTGTGAAATGGAAGTCCAATATGAGACATCCCACTTCAACGACATCACGGAAACTGCATTTTTGGACTGCAAATCTGTGCAGTTCCTAAAACTACAGCCTGAAATCTTGCTTTCTTTGTACATTCAATCCTGGCAACTGGGGAGTGTGTGGAGTACAACTCCAAATGGAGAATACCAGTTCTCCTGAGTCGTATCTCCCCAATATTAGGTGCTCTGTGAGCTACTCATTACAGGCTACTGCTCAAACTTTTCAGAGGAATTATCGAAGTGCAAAATGACTGACCATCAAGGATTCATCACTACCATCAGACAAACTACACATCAGTAAAAAATTGATAGCATGTCTTTGTTGTGTTTTCAGTGGAGAAGGCCATATCCTTTACCTCTATCTATTTTTTCCATTTCAATCTTCTTTAAAGGGTGCTGTAAAATCAGATTCTTAACACATTCAATACATTTATTCCTGACCATGACTATATGGCATATGTCTTGGACAAGTTCTTAGCTCAACTGTGTCATGTCCTGTCAATATTCTTTTCCAGATTCATCCTTACCATTTCAAAGTACATGATATCTCATGAAGCAGCTCTGATATGGTTTTAATTTTATCCCACTGGGGCTGGCAATCACTTAAGCATCTCACGTTACTCAAAGCCTCAATGTGCAACAGAAAGTACTCTGAAAATGGGACAAAGCTATTGCATTGGAAACTCTCCAAAATCACACCAATAAATATTGGAAAACTCTTGGTATTCACTTCACCCTGAAGGGACTGCAGGTCAATTCATAATGACTTCCTATGACGAGTATTCTTGGTACCCAGGCCTCCATACTAATGAACCTTGTTGCATCTTAAATAACAATTCTCACAGAAAAAAAGTACTGCACATTCCTGCTAAAGGCTATTTAGACAATGCTAAAATTAAAGAAAAGGGACAATCCAAAGAAAAAAAAGAGTCCAGAACTTGACGATTTACAGGAACTCTTCCAACAATGACATGCACCTAATCAAGTTCATTTTCCAACTTCTACCTTTATTCTGGTCTCCTGTTAACTGTACTCCCTTCTTTTGTAAAAGAAATAAACATTTTCTTTATCTTCAATGTTCGGTGGAGCAGAATCTTACTGAGTAAACAACAGTATCTTTTGTCTGCCATCATCCACTCATGTTTTTTTTGACTTTTAGATGTCTCTGCAACAATAAATGAACAAAGTGAATTTTGCATATTTATAGGTATTTGTATTTGCCTCTGAGTAAGTTCAAATGGAAATTATTCCACTGCTATAATAACCTCCTTAATAGGCATGAATCACTGAGCACATCATTATGGATAAGTACTGCTAAGGAAAATACGCTCAGGGATGGGAAAATCAAGTCATTCAATCCAAATGGTGTAAAAGACTAGCACGGAAAACTTCCAAGTTTCAAAATGCCTTTTGTTGCTCAAGGTTTGGTATTATTAAACTTAAGGTGATGCTTTGTGGGAGAAGGCAGCTTAGGGATGCGCTGTAGAGTATTTCTGGATCAAAATAATTCTGATTGTTGAAACACTCAAAAATATGCCCTTAATTGTACACTGAAGCATTTTCACAGAGATAATCTTTGTTTTGTTTATGGTTCTGAATTATGCCAAGAAATCTGTTTCTGAGGATGGTGGCTATTTTTGAGTAGATCTGTGACAGCTTTTCAAAGGTCCCAAGTAGCCACTCTTTCCACTAAGGAGGAAGAAGAGTTGCAATTGCTTAGCATCTGTCAAAAAAGACCATTCATGCAGCCAAAGTGGAATCACTAAAGGTCAGAGTTGTTAACTATTTGCAACTTTTTATATCCAGTTAGAGTGTGCATAGTAATGTAAATCTTCCCATTACAAGTGATGCAATCTAGAGCAACAGAACATATGATATGCAACAGAACAAACTTAAAAAGGCTCAATGTTGTTAAAGCAAGCAAATGCAGATTCACACCTATGCAAAATGACTTATGCTTAAAATGTAAAGTTTGTTGCATTTCTTTTTCTTTTCAGCTAATACTGAAAACAATCCCACATGGAGAAAACCGCAATTTTTTTTACCTGAACTTGGCCACAGCAAAACCAAACTCATCCAAATAACTCATTCTGAATTTCTGTTCCATATGACAGAACAGTTCATCAAAAGAAAGTATTCCCGATGATTCAGTTCAGGACTGAATAAAAATAGCACCTGTTATCAGCGCAAACAGGTTCAGTCCCCAAAAGGCGTCATTTTGTCACCTGTGGCAAGAAGCTGTGCTGCACATATCTTATTGGATACCACCTTCAAAGTGATGACTGAAGAGCACTGCAGCATCCATTCAAACAGCATGCCCTCTCCAACTCACCACACTCTCTGCAAGAGACTCAAGAGTGAGTTCCTGCTTCAGTGGGAGCTGGTGAGGAACTGCATGTACACAACCCACTCACATTTACGTCATTAAGTATATGATACGGGTTTGTTGGTGGGTTTTTTTTTCCCTCCTAAAGCTGCTGAGACAAGTTGCTATATTTCAGCTATTTGTAAGAGACTGTTGCTCTGTGACACATTTTGCTCTTACTTTAATACTTCTTCTTCAAATTCTTCAAGTGTATTCATATCTTAACTTGAGAGTCCCAAGTTGAGGGTAGAAGGAAAAGGGTAAATCTGCAGAAGTTTCTGCCTTCAAGTCCCCTTGCACTTTTCCTGGTAATTTTAGGCTGGATATGAGCACAACATGGCCAAGCCACGTATTGAGTGCAACAAGAAAAATTTTCATTTTGTGAAAAGCACACCTTGCTCCAAAACATATTTCTCTGTGAATAAAACAAATATTGCCATTAAACAAACAAACAAAGCAAAAAAACCCAACCTATCTGCCTCCAGTCCCATTTAAATGCCTAAAAGGATAATTCCTGAGAGACAGAAGTCACCACCACTCCAACTGTAACTGCACTAATCTGCAGCACTTCATTTTGTATATCACTCCATTAGGGAGCACTTTCTCTACAATCCAGCAATCAACTAAAGTGAAGAGATAGACAGGATCTTTTTATGGCAAGGAAGCGAGCGCACTGGTATTCAGACAGTAATCTTAATCTGGAATTAAAGTCTGTGAGCCTCAAATGCCGCTTCCACTATTCGTTCACATTATTTTCTCCTTTTTCCTCTGAAGCAAATATAATATGATTTTGAACTGTCTACCAGCATGCCAGAGCTAGAGTTAAGTGCACTTGTTTTTGATCAGTTTTTTGTTGCTGTTAAAATGCGTTCTGATCATTCCAGAGCGAACTAGTGAAACCATCCCAAAATAGCACTGTCAAGAGCTTACAAGGGCAGATGGTCACCACTACAATAAAAAGCACTTGTTGAATAGCATTTCTGATTGAAGCAGAATTCTCAGTTTATGCTTGACAAAGCACTTAAGAGTTTGATTTGGAGCCACAGGTGCTTAGCACCTGAAAAAAATAGTTTGAGTTAGGCATGGGGCAAAAAAAAAAAAAAAAAAAAAAGATAGCTGGATAGTGTGGCTTCCATTACCAGATTAAATGGCATTCAGAAATAGATCAACAGTGTTGACAGACTGCTGAATTTCATTTTAGTTCAGGATCAAAACATGTCCCACTGTTATTTTTATCACAGAGCCCTGATATGGATTATTTTTTTCAGGTCTGAATTTGATGAGATGTGTGATAATAATATTCATACATACTTTTATCTATTACAGCTATGTATTATTTCATAGCTACATAGGTATTATGTATTTATTTAAAAGTTAGTAGATTGTAAATTAGATGTCATAAACTGTGTTGATTTAAAAAAACAAACAAATAAACAAACAAAAACCTCTCTGCAAACCAACCACAGACCTACACAAACATACCAAGGCTGCTAGGCTATACAAATTACAAGCCCATGGTAGGTACATGGATTCTAAGCAAACTGGTTTCCTTTGCAGTTACAGCAGAAATATATACTAATGCTAATACTAACATTTCAGACTGCAGTAAAAACACCTGTTTTTTATAGTTTTGTTCTGCAAGGAATTTCAGAAAAGAGAGACAAAGTTTTCACTAGTTCTTTGCAATAATTTGCATATCAAATTCTCTTAAATTATATCCCACATTTAAGAAATAAGAAATTAGTTTGCTTACTTTGTCCTAGCTGTTAAGTCTTGGTATACCTTCAGTGTTCTCCAGTCTTCACATGGGGCTTCAAAGGACAACTGTTCACCACCACAGTAGGACATAGGCTTAAGCATACAGGTAGCCCTGAGGGAACCTACTATTAGCAGACAATTATTATCTATGTTAACTTTTCAAGACCTTACAGGAAACTACTATAAGCATGAATTAATTTGACTAAATAGAGGGAAGATATCTTTAGTGGGATATCTCACACAAAAGCTACTTTATACAATAGAGGCTCCCTTCAAAAAGTTGAATGGAAGACTTTTTCTGCTTATCTTGTCTCAAGACACCAACTCTTTCAACTCTAGGCACCTGCATGGTCGCAGGGCCATGGTCCCCCAGCAACGGTTTATTGAACTCTGTTATGATTTAAATGGAGATAGAAAACTAGTATTGTAGAATTGATTGTAAGAAATTAACCCAGGTTGAAAAAAAGCAGTGTTGGTTTTACACAACTAGTACAGGAAGTTGCATCAGGTTGTAAGTATAAATTTATGATAAACTTTAACTGTGATTCTAAACTATTACAAAAAAGTAATTAAAATGGAAACACTTTCCTTTTCAAAACTGTTTAAAAATATTTGCAATGTGATTTTTATGTTGATATGCAAACAGATACATAAAGCTTTAATGCATGAACATTCTCTTGTGAGGATCTACTTGCAAAACAGATTTTTCAGGATCACATATACAACTTAGGAAATAGTTTACTGACTTGGCTAACAATTACACCCTTCTTTCAGCAAGGCAATTGCCTTTAGAAATACAATACAAACATCAACCAAAATTTTATGCTTACAATTACAGATACCACAACGCTTTCATAATATTAAGTACTCTAATCTTGCGTATTTCAGAAATGTTAAAACATGGAACAAGACTATTTTCTTTAGCTATCATAAACCTCCATTTTTAAAAAAACACAAGAACTCTGAATTAGACAGGTGGGACTTTCAGCAACTATCAAGTTCTTGAATAAGAGTGACAACTTGAAGCTCAAAAGACACATAGAAAAAAAGTTACAAAATCAAATACAATAGGATTAATGGAAGTGCCAGGCCTAACCTACTGTACGGATAGCATGATGTTCTAACTACCACTGTAATTCCAGACAACATGCAAAAGACTTTTCTTGAGCCGTATCCTGAATTGCTGTTAAACACATTCACCCAGAGAACAGTAACTGCAACTGTAAGACAATATAATTGGAGTTCTTGTTCATCTAAAATGAAAACTTATTTTACCCTATTAAATTCTGACAGTGTAACACTTGCATGTACAGAGAGGCTGACAGCTATAGCATTAGAACACCTCAGAGCTCTCCATCTCTGAAGTATTGTGTGATTACTTTATTTTTGTATT
Organism: Colius striatus; assembly: GCF_028858725.1. NCBI lineage: Eukaryota > Metazoa > Chordata > Aves > Coliiformes > Coliidae > Colius > Colius striatus. The sequence continues at coordinate 32,885,377 of NC_084761.1, forward strand.
TCACAGAGAAATTAAAACTTTTTTTCCTCTTATTAAAAAAATGTACAATGTTACATTTACAAGTCCCACAGAAAACCAGGAGTTTGTGATTGCACGTTGATATTTTGCATAGAGAAGATAGGAAATAACCTGAAGAGGCTGCTCTTTAGGATCCTTGTTTAGCTTTATGGAAATGCAACTTGCAGCACTTTCTTCCTCTGAACTGAGGACAATGCACACCTTCTGAAGATTTCTGCACCGAAGGACCTGTCTGCACCACAGCCCTCAACAAAGGTTTCAGTGGGTGCTGGAAAGGGTTCTTTAGTTGGTATGAAAAGTACAGACAGAACAGCAGAAAAAATACTGAAGACAGGATCCACAATACAGACAGCTGTAGTACTTGTGCTTTGCCGTGCTCCCAGTTAGTTCACAACTTGAGGGACCTTCTCACAGAGCAAAGCACCAGCACAAAGATACAGGAAAAGAGCAGGTTGGCTGACAGATACCTGCGCTCTCTGGCACCTCTTGGCTTCCCTTTGTCACCTCCTAGCTGGGCAAGCCCCAAAGTTTGCCTAGAAGTATGTCTACATAGTGACATTAAGCTGCCTACTTGTCACGCTTCACTCCAGCTAGCACAAATAACAGTAACACTGAAGATACAGGCAGTGGGTGTTAGTGTGCATCAATAAAAAGAGTAGGAGAGGTCGAGCATACATAGTCTAGCTGCTGATGCAGGCGCTACTGATGCCTTTGAGCACTCACTGACATTATCATCAGTCCAGGATAATGCTGCTTGGCCTCCAGGGTTAAAAACACACCTGTTTTCTAAGTAAGCATACCTTAACCTGGTTTGTGGGATGATGCTTGACTCTGATCTGTCATTGCATATTCATTATATTAGTGTTACATCTGCATGTGCAGAGCAGAACTTAATTCCCAGGTCTAGGGAAGAACAGAGTCTTGATTAAAAAGCTCAGTTAATATACTTGTACAAAGTTACATTTCAAGCACTGTAGACCCTCAGCTTTCCTTTTCTACTGAATGTTATCAAACATAACAGTAATATAATCCTATATAAAGCTATAAATCTATCATTTCTTTTTTAGTTCACAAGTGTTCAGCTGGGAAAATGAGTATAAACAGAAGTAAAGTCACCTTATCAAATATAATCATATTGTCAAACTGTGGTGAAATGGAAAAGACCTTATGAAATGCCATAATCCAGTCATGGTCTGGTGATGATTCCTATCTTGACAAATATTTCAAACCTTTTCCTTTAATAAGGATTTCTACCACATTTCACACTCCTATAGTCCACTTATTTTTGCAGTTATCTGCTCTTTCTTTGGCAGCTCTTGCATTAGTCTTCTGGGTCTCCAAACATCTGTAGCTTTTTGTCACTATTTCTATTTCCTCTTTCTCAGCATTCATCCTGTTTGGAGCTCTGAATAGCTCCATAACATGCACGCCTGCCTTTTCATGAGATTGTTCTCCTGGCAGTAACTGATGAAGTACTGTGTTGGCAACAAGCCTCTGATGAGTCAACGAAACTGTGTGAAATGATGGCACAGCACACATTAGCACAGACAATGTGCTACACAATAAGGAAACCTGGAAACTTGTTATTAGACTCCTTCAGAAGGCTCCTTATCATAGGCTGTGATACAACAGGGTACTTGACCATAAGCCCAACCTTTGAAATACTTTGACATCAGGTGGGGCTATTTCAATGCTCAAAGTCTGCTGTGCCACAGGTAGCCTTACAGAGCTGAGGTATGTATTGGACAGTCAACTATACTAGTGATTTAAGTTTAAAGAAACAAAACAAACCACTGCCTTGAGCCATAAACTGTTCTCCTACAAGTAGCTACCAGTGCTGTTAGCACTGTGCGTGATGCCTTTGGTACATATGGCACTTAGACAACTGGAAAATACTGGAAGCAGAAGTGGTGTAAGATCACACAATAACATTTCATTATGCTTGCCTCTTGTCTAATTGTTCACTAATTTGGTAACTAATTGTTTTCTCTCTAGAGACAAAAAGAAAGAATGCATTTTTCTTGCATTAATGATTTCAGCCAGAGTTTGTGTTTCTTAACAATATTTTTTGATAACAGATATTTTCACTAATGCTGCTTTCCAGCTGGTGATGAACTGCCTGACAATAAGGCTATATTGATATAAGGATCCAGTACTAGCTTTCTAACCCCTTAGCCATCCACACTGGCCTAACACACAAAATATTTCCTAATCTGTACCTACTTTGTAATATTTAATGTATTAAAAGTAATATTTAATGAAGATAGCTGTTATTGTCTACTATTACAGACCTTTTGGTAACTTTTCCTAATACACAAAGACCTCATCTCAAATGCAATATGAACATATATTTCAGATGTTAAATATGTACTGGACTCTGTGGGAGACCAAAACAGACAAAAAATAACAACCCACATTTATGCAATACTGAGGGCAAGTACCCTGATGCAATATAGATTTGCTTTGCTTGATGTCTGTTAAAATGAGATTAAGCTGCATTTTTAGCATATTACATTTCCCATCTGCAAAATAAAAATAAAATCTTCTCATTTGCAGAGTAAAACGTTTTTCCACTCTTTAACGCAGTCAGTAAATATCTTCACCTAGTATCTACCCTTTTCAATTGCTAAAACTTTCACCTTTGCCAAGTCTTCTAAAAAAATTACAGAGAAAATCACGTTCATGAATTAATAATACATCTGTGACAGGGAGACAGCATAAGACTAAATACAAAGTCTATAAAAGGATTTAAATAATTTAAATTGCATTTTAAAATGGCCAGAATCTTAACCAAAGATACTTTTATTCGCCAAGTCTTATTCAAATTCGGCTTACTGCTTTAGAACTAGATTTTCTATTTGTTTGAAATTACTTAATATCAGTTCTGTTAACTTAAAAAGAAAACTAAGAGAAATGTGAAGGATGACAAGGAGAAGATGCTGTCCATGGTCTAAACAGTATGATATAAACAGAAACTTAATGAGGTAATTCATTGTAATTTGCAAGAGATGTACAGTTGGGTACTTATGTACTAAATTGATCAGCCACATCTCCATAAAATGAGGTCTACCTTTATTTTAAAGACAGGCTGAACCATACCTGTAGCAGTTCATGTCTATGCAGACGAGAGAGAAAACTCCAGGTCACAGTTGACCTAGACTTTGAGTTTTAGGCAGCTTTTTACAATCCTGACATGATCTGCAATGTTCAGTTTCAGCTATTTCAGTGAATTTGTGGTAGGTCTTGAGGAGCATCTGATGATCTATAGAGGCTGGTGACTATGGGAGGGTGGAGGAGAAAAGCATGATTCCTTGAAACTGTGATAAGAAAATACATTTTTATGCACATTAAAGAAACGTTGATGAAAACTGGTTCTAATTTTTCATTGAAGTCAAAGGACAAAAGGAAGATACATAGAGAGACAGATGTAACTTTTGGCCCTGGTCAGAAAAGTTTACTTGGGAAGAGCTGCACTTACTACACAGCTTTCTCGTAGCTCCTCTATATCTGATCAAGGAGATGGACAGCCACGCTGCCATGTCATGAGGAGAATGAGCATGAACACTGCATTTGTACATGCTATGGGAATTATTAATGTCTCGTCATTCACTAAGAAGCCATAGGCAATTTTACCTGAGATGCACTCACAGGTTTTCCAGCTGAGTAACTGTTCGACCTCAGCTACCTTTCTTTGAAAATGTCTCTTTGCCTCTTAATACATTACAGATAGCAAGACAGACATTCTACGCTTAGTTCTACTACATGTTGTAATATTACAGGTGTTTCAGCAAGCTGCAGCTACTAAAACTGTGCAAGAGAATTAGAGATTGCCCTTAGGAAAAGCATTGATTAAACATGATCAGGCGAGCACGTGACCAAAAGGGGAAATGCAGGCCATGTAACAGTGTGGCATGTGACATGACTTGAAATCACAGTCAGAATACATTAAAAAAACCCCTGAAATTGAGGATAAGCTGTTACTGGGACAGGAGGCCATCAAGGATATGATAGACGTTCTACAGGAAGAGACAACTCTGCTGAAAAGGGAATATCATCACATCAGCCAAATCATGGAGCATGCCAAGATCTGGGGAGGAGGAAGCTGCAGCTGGTGTGGCAGAAGTGCTGTCAGAAAAAAATCCCAACATGAACACCCTAAGGATGTATAGAAGGGAAGGACTATGTTAGCACCCTGAGGCTGGAAAGCTGGGGCATACATGCTATACGGGAAGTCCCCCACCCACATATGGCATGTAAGTTATTTACACTAATTCCAGTCCCTTGGTCCTCTAATAAAGCTAGCAGACATTCTCCTTTGGCTCAAATCACTTTGAGTATACCACAGATTTATGTACAGGGTCTTTCTGCAAGCTGGAAGTTGAAGAGGAATCCTTTCTCTATTGACCTCAGAGTAGGAAGCCTCTAAGGGGCTTTTGAGCTTTGCCTGCACAATACTGCTGTATTTTGCAGACAGTGTAATAAACATAGCTGCACTTGATGCTCAACTCAAGACGTAATCTATTATATGCAGTTCCCCCATGCTCTTTCTTTGGAAACAAAGCCATTTTAAAAAGTTACTGGCTCTCCTCATCCACAGCTGCTTGTTCCTGTGGCAGCAGGAACCACTCACCTAATCATTCAGCTGGGTCAACATGGTAGCAGGGACTGCAGGGTAAATCAGGCCTGATATGATCTAAAACTAAACAGGATTTGTTTCTTAATTTAAAAAAAAAAATCTTAAAAAAAATCTTTTTAAAGTCCAGCTTGTTTTGGAACAACTAAAAGAGCAGAAAACTGCAATATGGGAGTGGGAAACAAGTAGATCGGGGAAAGACAAGGAAAGAACAGAGCAAAGGGAGAACGGGAAGAGGCTACTAAGACATCTGTCCTTCTGAAAAAAATACACTGGATCATTAACTCATCTGTTGCCTCAGGCCTTCCACAGACAGCCTGTAGAATATTGCCTACCTGAGGACTTCAAGAACACAAGAAAGCAGAGACTGTGCCATGAGCAGAAGAGCAAGACAGAGTAAACTAATGTAAAACTTCTCACAGTATTAAAAACCATACTTACACGTTAATGTCTTGAAAAAACATAAAATTTCGTTAAAATGATCTTGCAGATATTTTCCAAAAGATGTTTTCCATTTAAACTCTGCCCTCTCAGAACAGTGACACAAAATACTTTCTATAAAATAAAGGTTTTATGACAAATGCATAGAAATTACCATAAAGACAGAACCACTGCTCTGAGTGCAGTGTAACTTTTAATATCTCCTTAGAAGGGTAAATTATCATTAGCTTAAAACCAGAAATCAGCACCTCAATAGCATCCAGCTTCCATGCACAAGAGGCTGAATTAAAACCCGATATGGATTTCATTCGTGTTACAGAAATGTGTTCATCTCACCACCTTGAACTGAAGATGCTGAATAGTTCTGATCAAGAAGCAGATTTGCAATGCTAACCATCTTATAGTTCCTTTAATCTAATCCCAATCATTTATCCTGTTTAATAGAAAATTTCACTTTTCAATCAATGTACCTAAGTAAGTAACTACATTGGTAACAAACTACATGAGGAAAGGCAACCTCCTGACACTCACTGCACAGCAAAACAAAACACAACCCCCCAACTTTTAGCCTAGACTCGTAGTGAGCTTTCCTTTCTAACTCTCAAAGATAGTTGCATCCTTTCACACAGTCATAACTTCTGTCCCTGCAAGGGTTAAAATTAGCCGTCCTATATGTATCAGATACCTTTGACAAGGACCAGGATATTAGCAGATGAATCAGCAGTCAGTAGCTGGAGGTGTCCAAAAAAAGTGTATTATTCAAACTTTGCATTTAACATGAAATGTATTATTTTGATAGGAAGGGAGTGGCTCAGGAAAATGAATTTGTTCCCACTAAAATTTAATGCAAACATTTATTGCATGCATTATGTTCCTTCTTCACAGTTGTGGGGGTTTTCTTTGAGATTTACAATACTATGAACTGGTAGATGGAAGATAATTTCAGAATACATATTAAAATAAAATTTTTTTTAAGTGGAATTACGAGCATAGCTTATGGAAGAAGTGAATACAAATAGACTTCAGTTAAGTATGGAGGAAATCAGAGTCTTGCTTATAAAAGAAATCCAAAACAACCTTGGTGGGAGTTGAGGCATGTGGAAAGAGTAAATAGAGAACCGATGAACAAGCTTGGAGAAGCAAGGTGCTGCAGGGAAGGCAAAGATGTATTATTACTGAGAGATGTGGGGTCTGGAAGGTTGGAATCTGCTCCTCACACACTGCAAGGCTTCGCTACTCCATCCTTACGTCAGTTTCTCCATTCTTAAAAGGGAATGTTATTTATTCATCATTGTAAAGAAAATTATAAAAAAATTTAAAAATCAAGTAATTACATGCAATTTTGCAAGTGCTATCCATTACAGATCCCTCTTGCAGAAAGACAGCAGAAAAAAAAAGTTAAGTATTGTATTAACTAATTATGTACATCTACTTAATGAAGCATATTTGCTACCTGGATTCTTGTCTTACACTGTCATCTGTAGTATGAACTGCTGCTAATACACACAATCCAGTGAAATTTAAGGAGCACCATCTGTGTACAAATATACACTGAGTAAAGCTATAAATAGATCAAGCAAGTTCATTACATGCATGCGGTACTTGCCTGTGTGAGTATTTTCAGCATGAGGGCCTAAGACTGTAAAACTAATCTCTACAGTTTTCCTGCAAGCAACCTTGTCTTTTTAGCTGAGGAGCTAAACACTTGAACAGAATTTTTAAATTTCATATCCGAGCTTATCATGGAGTATACATGTCCAGATGGAGAAGAACAGAGACCACTCTCTGACTCATTTCTAATCAAGCAGTTGGAACAATATGAGAACAACATTGATTTAATTTTTGTACCCAGAAACTATGAGAAACTAATCTCCAGATGGCATCTCTTGCTTCTAGTAGCGTGAAATGCTTATGAATAGAAGACCAGTTCCTGTTTCCACATTGTTACACCTATGCCTTTAACAAGTTGCAGAATAGCATTATGCCTGTATAACATTACTGCCTGCATTGTCATTTTATTTAAATTCTAAGATCTGAAAGGTTAAGGACTAGAGCTGGCTGTGATAATTTTTCTTACTCCCTCTCTCGCCAGTTCCCCCAGATCAGAAAACAACACAGAAAAGGGGCTTCTTTAAAACTGTCTAGAAGTTTTACAAAGCTCTATTTTAATTTTTTTTCCCCATGCTCTGTAGAACTTCAGTTGAAATGAACCCCAAAGCAGCCAGAAAGAGTACTATTACCATGCCATGTGAACTCAAACTAGGGCTGTTTCTATCTACATAGATTACTCATTGGCAAAATAACTGTATCTGGTGTCTACACACCTGGGTTGATCTGTGAGTTCAAGATCAGGTGCAGGTTATCTGGTGTAGCCAATCTCCCTGGAGGAAGTAACTGTTTCTACAGATACGCATGAATAAGGACAGAGACATACACTCACATCAGTATCTATACGCAAAGGATTTATGCTGTCTACTCCTAAAGATATTCAGATGCTTAGATGGAAGTTATGTGCATAAATGGGTACAAATCTGTTTTAAGCGAGCAGAGTCCTTCCTCTGTGCCATTTCTTTTATAGGAAAATGCCAATACAGACTTTGCCTCTGACTAATCAGTCTGAAATGAATTCCTCTTACCACATACTTCTCAGGCAGATTCACGATGCTCTACTGAAATGATCTCCTTAGTGTTGCATGTGCTCATATTTTTAAAACAAAGCATTTTGACAAATATCAGTCACCTGTCAGCGTTTGCAGGCTGCACAGAAAAACACATTTTTTTACAGCAGTATGTTTTGTACAGCTGTGACTGACGTTGTTATATGGTTAGATTCCGTATTTTTAATACTCAAAAGAATACCAGTGCAAACCTCTTTATAGTACCTGCTGATTATAAGAGTTTTACATGCTGGATCTGTCTGCAATACGTAAGTGCCATATTCCCCCACTGAAATCTTCAACTTTATGTTAAACTTCTGGTTACTCCCTGAATATGCAACTCAGATGCTGTACCATGCTATTTTGGACATTTACATGGTATTTTATGTACCTGTTTCCCCTTCCTCAAAAAACCCGATTATCACCCAAAACCCCAACAACAAACAAAACACCTATAGCCTATGATAGAGAAATGCTAGCTGTAACTTGGAAATTTCCCTCTGCTGATAATATTCTTGCTGCTCATTTATTCCAACATTCAGATTGCATCAGAGACCAATTCTGCCAATTTACGTTAGTTCTTGTATGACAGCTTATCTTGTGTCTCGTCATTTAGCTTTTATGCCTTGGGTGACTCAGTGCCTAAGTAAGAGCAGATCAGAACTACCACGTTAAAACACGAACTTCAGCTATCTGAATCACCTATCTGAATCTCTCCTTTGATACCTGATATGTTATGTAACTGTAACATTACTGTTAAGCATAGCCATGCATTTGATATTTCTGTCTGCATTTAGTCTCCTACAATTAATTTGGATCAAACGGATCAAAGGGCAAAGTGTCCTTAGGATTCAGCAATGTTTACACTGAGATACAGAGATTCTCTCATTAGCAAACATCTCGATTAGCAAAGAAATTCACTGTAATAATAATGCATGCTGAAGACTTAAAAAGGGGTTGAACAGTCACAGATTTAAAAAATGAAGGTGTAGTAAAAACTGTAAAAATAAAGTATTTGTACTACAAATCACACTATTTAATATCTTGTCATCAGACCCTGAAAAGACAGAATGATCTGAAGCTTGTTACAGGAGCCAAGTGAGATTAACATAGCAGTGGTTTTGAGAATCCCACAAGCTCTCAAAACAGATCGGCATCACTCAAAACACAATATGCATGTTAGAACAAAGGCAGTGAAATCATCATGCAGTATTCCCTGCATTGTGGTCTCCTCAGCTCAATGGTATTTCCAGGAAAACTAAGACGAAAACAAACAAAAAAATTCTACTAACCAAACATGTATTTCGAGATCTAATAACTAATCCTCTGTCTGGAACAAATTTAGTCCATATTAAATGCCATTTTAACTCAGTCAGACCGGAAACAAGGCAAGAAGTTACCTCTGCTGTGCTCAATGATGATAGACTTTGTTTCTGAAACTATTTCTATGACAGCTGCCCACATGTATTTGATATATAGATGGATGGTATAGAACACATATTCCATTATTTCACTTGAGATTGGAAATACTAATTTTGAGTTTTCTCCTAACAACCATCACTGAAGCATTCCACCTCCCGTGATCATAGAATCATAGAATGGTAGGGGTTGGAAGGGACCTTTAGAGATCATCTAGTCCAACCCCCCTGCAGAAGCAGGTTCAGCTAGATCAGGTCTCATAGGAACATGTCCAGGCGGGTCTTGAAGACCTCCAAGGAACGAGACTTCACACCCTCCCTGGGCAGCCTGTGCCACAGCTCCATCACCATCACAGTTAAATAGTTTTTTCTTACGTTTAAACGGAACTTTTTGTGTTCCAGCTTCATCCCATTACCCCTTGTCCTGTTGCTAGATACAACAGAAAAAAGGGATGTCTGAAACTCCTGACACCTACCTTTTAGATATTTATAAATGTTAATAAGATCTCCCCTCAGTCTCCTCTTCTCCAGACTAAACAGCCCCAGTTCCCACAGCCTTTCCTCAGAGGAAAGATGTTCCATTCCCCTGATCATCTTGGTGGTCCTGCGCTGGACTCTCTCCAGCACTTCTCTCAGCTCCCTCTTGAGCTGGGGAGCCCAGAATTGGACACAGGACTCCAGATGAGGCCTCACCAGGGCAGAGTAAAGGGGGAGGAGAACCTCCTTTGACCTGTTTAACACACTTCTTGATGCATCCCAGGATGCCATTGGCCTTCTTGGCCACGAGGGCACATTGCTGGCTCGTATTTAGTTTATTATCAATCAGGACTCCCAGGTCTCTCTCTGCAGAGCTGCTCTTCAGCAGTTCGCCCCCCAGTCTGTACTGGTGCACGGGGTTGTTCCTTTCCAGATGCAGGACTCTGCACTTGTCCTTGTTGAACCTCATGATGTTCCTCTCTGCCCAACGCTCAAGCTGGTCGATATCCCGCTGAATGGCAGCACAGCCTTCTGGGGAATCAGACAGTCCTCCCAGTTTGTCATCAGCAAACTTGCTGAGGGTACACTCTGTCCCCTCATCCAGGTCGTTGATGAAGATGTTGAACAAGACTGGCCCCAGAACTGATCCCTGTGAAACTTCACTGGCCACAGGCCCCCAACTCGATTCTGTGCCACTGATGACCAGCCTCTGGGCTCTGTCATTCAGCCAGCTCTTGATCCACCTCACTGGCCACTCATCCAAGTCACATTGACGGAGCTTTCTGATGAGGATGTTATGGGAGACAGTGTCAAAAGCCTTGCTGAAGTCAAGGTAGATGACATTTGCTGCTCTCCTCTCATCTAGCCAGCTGGTTGTGCACTCATTGAAGGCTATAGAGTTGGTCAAACAGGATTTCCCCTTGGTGAATCCATGCTGACTCCCCTGATAACTATCTTTTCCTTCACATGTTCAGTGATAACATTCAGGATGAGTTGTTCCATCACCTTTCCAGGGATGGAGGTGAGGCTGACTGGCCTGTCGTTTCCCGGGTTGTCCTTCCTGCCCTTTTTGAAGACTGGAGTGACATTGGCCTTTCTCCAGTCCTCAGGCACCTCGCCATGATTGTTCAAAAATGATAGAGAGAGGCTTAGCAATCACATCAGCCAGCTCCCTCAACACTCTAGGATGCATCCTATCAGGACCCATTGACTTATGAGCCTTAAGCTTGGCCAACAAGTCTTTAACCTCTTCCTCTTCCACCCAGGGCAAGTCCTCTGCTGTCCTGGCCATCCTATTATCCTTGCTGGACTGGGCTTCCCAAGGTCTGGCCTTGGCCGTAAAGACTGAAGTAAAGAAGGCATTCAGTACTTTGGCCCTCTCTGCATCCTCGGTCACCAGGGCACCCTCAGCATTTAGCAGTGGGCCCACATTACCCCTCACCATCCTTTTGCTGCTGATGTACTTGAAAAATGCCTTATTACTGTCCTTAAGTTCCCTGGCTAAATTTAATTCTAGAAGGGCTCCAGCCTTCCTATTTGCACCCCTATATACCCTGGCAATGTTCCTATACTCTTCCCAAAAAGCCAGCCCCGCCTCTCATAAATGTCTGCTTTCTGCCTGAGCTGTCCCAGCAGATCCTTGCTCATCCATGGAGGCCTCCTACCTCCTTTTCCTCCTTTCTTGCGCATTGGGACACACTGATCCTGCGCTTGGAGGAAGTGGTGCTTGAAGAGTGACCAGCTCTCATGGGCATTTCTGTCTTCTAGAATCATATCCCATGAGATCCATCCAAGTAGATCTTTGAAGAGGCCAAAGTCGGCTCACCTGAAATCCAGGGTCATGGTCCTGCTTTGTGTCACAGTCCTGCTTTATGATAAGGCTGTCATCATTACCAGTTCTTCTTAGCATATCAGTTAGCAAAGAAAAGTGTTAAAAACATAACGCTCTCACCCACCACTACCTGCATGAGACTTATAAGCTTTTATCTTAATTTTTATCAGACAGCAACAACTCCAGCAGCTCCTGTGGGCCTGGCTGCTACATGCTCTTGGAGATCAATCATAGAATCATTACAGTTGGAAGAGATCTTTAAGATCATGGAGTCCAACCACTAACCTCACACTGCCACTGCTATGAGCTTGCAGCCACGTGTATCTTGAAAACCAAGCTTTTCCGCTTCTTCCTGCAACACAGCTCTAACACTATCATACCCCATTGATTCCTTTCATTTCACACAAAAGCCTTGGAAGAAGGAAGTTTTATCTGTCAGTGGATTTCAGAAAATTATACTCTGAAGCCTACTGTTAGAAATACACATAAGACGTGACCTACTATTCTCAAGTACTTTAAAAGGTAAGAAAAATCAACTTCTACCTGTATCACAGATACAACAATGGTTACATAATTTATGCAATCACTTGAGGCCAAGTGGACCTTTTATTAAATGCACTGGAGAACTCATGTAAGTTAATACTTAAAGTTTCAAGGCACTAACAGACTAGCCCATAATTTCACTCAATTACAAAATGACCATATTGAAGCCCTGGTGCTGCCTGTTGTGTTACTTTCATATGAATTGCAGACGTCTATCAGAATCAATGCAGACTGTAAATACTTCACTGAGATTGCTTCTGAGAGACTGGTATTATTTCTGTTGGGTTGTGATGAACTGAGTTTTTCTGTATTTGACAAAAATGTCTTAAATAGTGGAGGGGAAAGCAGACAACATATCATGAATTCAGGTATTAATTTTCTTACTTTTAACTACTTGGCAATGAAATCCTTAGGAAGTTTGGCACCAACTTCAGCAGGGTTAGGATTTCAGAAAGAGAGGTTACAAATTAATGGCATAGGTAAGTGCATTGCTGGCAATCAGCAAACTTACAATGATTTTTCTAAAGGAAAGATTTGGGGGTTGGACTTTTACAGGATGGTTATTGTTTTTTATCTTAATAACATTAAAACAATCTAAAGAAATGAATTGGGGACTTGGAAGACTCCTAAAGTAATGGTGGCTAACCCGAAAGTTCAGAAATCAGCATGTGAGCTGGCCTGAAAGTAGACTGCATAAAGAAAACAGGGCCTGTGAAAAGTCAGTTCAAAGCCCAGTCTAATCCCTGTACCCCAGGTAAAAATTATGGAAGCCGTTGTATTTGTGCTAGGGAGTCGTTTTTTTCTTTCCTGTGAACTTCTTGTGACTTCTCCAGCTAAGTCCTTCTGTGCTCCTTCAAAGCAGGTAGAGAAGTGGCTTAAAATTCATCCACCTATTTAAAACTTGATATATTCTTTCAGTTTCTATGTGTGGTGGTTCAGTCAGGTGTCCACCAAGTCATAAAATCACTTCCCCTCCTAAACTGCACAGGAGAGAGAGAAAAATATAACAAATGGCTTGTGAGTTGAGATAAGGACAGAGATCACTCAGCAATTAGCGTCATGCGCAAAACAGACTCAACTTGGGGAGAAAAAGGTTTGATTTATTAAAGGAACAAGAAGAACAACAGGGAGATGAGAAATAAAACTGAATCTTAAAACCCCTCCCCTCCCATCCCTCCCTCTTCCCTGGACTCTCCTTCCTTCGTCCCCAGCAGTGCAGGGGATTGGAGATGGGGGTTGCAGTCAGTGTGTTACAGATGGACTTTGCCGCTGCTTCTTCTCTGGTGGAGGCCTCTGCACACTTCCCACTGATACACTGTGGAGTCCCTCCCATGGGAGACAGTCTCTCACAAACTTCTCCATTGTGGGTGTTTCCCATGGGCACAGTTCCTTATGAACTGCTCCAGCATGGGGCCTCCCACAGGGGCAGCTCCTCACACCCTGCCCCAACATGGGTCATCCACCGGGAGAACAGTCCTTCAGGTACTGACTGCTCCTGCCTGAGTCCCTCACAGGATCACAAGTCCTGATAACAAACCTGCTCTGGTATGGGCTCCTCTCTCCCCACGGACATCCAGGTCCTGATAGGAACTTGCTCCAGGATGAGTTTTCCACAGAGTCACAGCCTCCTTCAGGCATGCACCTGCTCCGGTGTGGGGTCCTCCACAGGCTGTAAGTGGATCTCTGCTACCCAGTGGCCTCCATGGACTGCAGGGGACAAACTGCCTCACCATGGTCCTCACCATAGGTCACAGGAGAGTCTTTTTTTGAAAGCCTAAGCACCCTCCTCCCCCTCCTTCTCCCCTGACCTTGGTGTCTGCAGAGATGTTTTCACATTCTTACTCCCTGCTGCTGCTGCAGTTTTGCAACTGTGCAGCAACTTCTTCCCCTTCTCAAGTAAGTTATTCACAGCAGCATTACCTCAGATACTAATTGGCCAGGCCTGGGACAGTTGTGGGTTCCAGTTTAGAACTGACTGGCATTAGCCCTATCAGCTACAGGGGAAGCTTCTGGCAGCTCTTTGCTTAAAAAAGCCACCCCTGTAGCGCCCCCCGCTACTGAAAAACCTGTCCCAGGCAAAACACCAAGTCCACACATTGTCGCACCTTTCCACAAGCAAAAGGTTCAATCTCATCATTGCTACAGCCTTAAGGTTTTTAAATGCTGTATTATCCCTTTCAGTGACAGGGCCATTGCCATTACTAAAGATGGTGAACAAAAACAAAATTATAATTTTTTTTTGCAGTCAACTGAATATTGTGCACTTGAATAAAGACCTAAAATGTTCTCAGATCCTGAAACTCTTGCCACCAGATGGAGACAACTGTTGCATAACTGCATGAACATCAGGTTTATTTTCAAATTAATCAAACCTGCAATAACTCTCCAACAGATGGATTCCAATTCTGATTTATTAAATGAGGAGACACAGGAGAAGGTAAACTAAGACCCAAGCCTGTGAAAAGCACAGCACCCACAAATGGATACTAATCACCTCCTACTCTCATTCCCATTGAGATTATGGAGGATCTCTGAGGCTTGTGTTGACAGATTTGCAGAGCACCAAAGACATTCCTGAGTCATCTCAGGTATTCATTAATATTTGCCTAGTTCAGCAAGTCTCAATGTGATTTTAACACAGTCATCACAGAGCACCCTTACATACCTAAAGGTCATTTAAAATAAGTGTTGTATTCTTTCCGGGCAGATCTCCAACTACATATGACAGTTAACTTGTTAGGAATGTCTAATGGAGCAGTATCTGTTCATTTTACACTTACCTCCTCTTTGGTTACAGTTTCCCATCCTCTCAATGTACCCTTAACAACCATGCAAGTAGCTGAAAGATCTATTTGAAGATGATATGTACCATTAGAACCATCAAGAAAACCTCTCCTGAATTTCTCAAACCAAAACAATGCCACAAGGCAGGATGCAAAACTTTATCTACTGGAACCAAATCTGCAAAACATTACAACTACTCCCAAGCTGGAATAGGTGTAAGGAACAGGGCTGCTGTGTATCTGATGAGCCTTAGATGCATATGTATTTCCAAACTGGGCAACTCCCCACTGACCAAGAAATGCTGTGTGACTACTCCAAATTACATTAACTCCTCTAGTTCACTTAGCAAGTACCATCGAGGGGTTGATATAAATCTCTCAGGCATCTGAAAATAACTAAGCATCTGTCCACACTTCACACAGGTATGATTGATCCTCTTAGGTAAAAACTGACATACAAGAAAACACAGTTAAGAAGAGCATCTAGCTTTCAAAGGGTTTGGGTGGCTAACTCTTCCTCAGATGGAAGAGGAGCACCGGAAGTTGAAAGAGGCATATTTGATTCTTAAGTGATGCAGATATGTCTGATAATGCAGAAAGCAGAACCTAATCTACATGTAAAATAGTTAAAGCATCTCCTTTAATAGGTACTTATAAAGAGGCTGCTGTAGGAAATACATAATGTATCTATCATATTTACAATTATAAATAAAAATACTTTATTGTAAGGACTATTCTAAGTGCTAGAAGATGGCATAAGATTGCCCAAGA
Source organism: Colius striatus (assembly GCF_028858725.1). Lineage (NCBI taxonomy): Eukaryota > Metazoa > Chordata > Aves > Coliiformes > Coliidae > Colius > Colius striatus. The sequence continues at coordinate 32,900,949 of NC_084761.1, forward strand.
TTACCACTGTAACATTATTAGTAATAAACTTCTGGGCTACACAAGACACTTCTGCCTCTTTCATAGATGACATTTTCTCATTTCAATCATAATTAGTCAAGATGCTCAATTTCCTTACCATTCTTAGCAAGAACTAACACGAGCTTAACTATAACCATTTGTGCAAACATCATCCCAAACTGAGACATGAAGTATTCTCCAAATTACCTTAATGTAATGTAGACATTAAAAGTAATGCCTAATCTGAATTTTAAAATACCTACTAGTGAGTTTTATGACAGTAAAATCACTACCTTAATAAAATGAGAAATGATCTTTAAGTATCAGTCTTATTTGCAAGTAAGAAATTTTAGGAATTGTCGCTTTGGTCTAGGCAAGACACAGTGATACTTGCCTCCTTGCTACCATTACTACCAAACAGTCTATGCACAATATTCCTGTTTTGCAGGCTAATCCACAACAGATTTGGCTAGTCAGAGCCAAAGACAACAGTTTCAAGACAAAACTAGCAGAGTAACCTTTGCATTGGCAAAAAGTGTTTCTGGTTTACGGACACAAAATATGATGTCCAGAAAAGACCAACAGCAATCATTCTGACTCAACACAGCACTGGTTGAGAACGGAGAATAATTTCTACACACCAAATTTACAAGATAAATAGAAAATATTCTATACAAAAAAAAAAAATCACCATTTGCTTCATTATTTTTCATAAGTCTAATATTAGAAAGATGGCTATATAAATTAGTTAATGGGAATGAAGCCCTTAATTATTGGACAAAGAAGGGAGAGGTCATCTGTATTTACAAATCAGAAAATATTAATTCTCTGTTACAAAAAACCTCCTTGAACTATCAACTATTATAAATTATACATTCAGGAAAAATAGTAATGCAGTCATATTCTTCTCTTAAAAATAGCCCATGGACTCTTATAAATTGCATCTCAAGAAGCTCTGGATGTTAGATTAGGAGAGGAAAAAAAGACTGAGATTTAGATGGATAAAGAAAAAGAAAATGTCTCCACAGGAAAAAAAAAAATCAACAAAACAACATAGAAAAATTTTAATTTCCTATGTAGTTTCTTAAGCAGGGATTGGTGAGCCAGGGGAGTGAAAAGGACGGATGAGTTGTCTGAAGAATCAACAAGCATTAGAGAATGCCAACTGCCTTTGACATAGCTTGTTACTTTCTCATGCAGTTCAACTGTTTGGTACCTTTCTCTTATCCATGTGTGGATCCAGATTGGCATTATTATGTGAGCAATGCAACCTCCCCTATGCAAACACTAAGTAACATGCAAAACTGCTAAAGGCAACTTGAAAATGTACAAACTTAAACCTGAGCACAAGGTGACCACAATCATCATCTTGGGGAATGTTCTCACCACCTGTAAAGGCAGCAAGGGAGGACTGGAACAAAGAGCGATGAGAAAGCAAACAAGAAAATTTCAGACTGTGACAGTGGGTACCAGTGAGACGTTGACGTTGGAGTCAGTATGGAACAAAAATGGAGATTCAGATATATTAATTAGTCAAATAAGTTTCATGATCTCTCTCTGGTGATGATGCCACAGTGGTCAAAAGTTACTTCCATGGCTATTATTTTCCCATCAACATGAGTTCACCTCTCTGGGACTCAGGTTCATTCACCTGAGTTTCACTTACTGGCTATTTTAGTAATTTCTCTGTCAAAGTGAATGATGTTACTGTTAGCTTTTGAAGTATTTAATCCTCATCCGTGATATGCCTTTGCCACTCTGAGTTGCATTTCGTCACGATATTCCCTTGTGCTGGCATTCAAGATTTAAATATAAGTTTTGGAAGAGAAAGGCCTTCAATTTTTTTTATGATGCAAGACAGATGCTCCAGCAAATGCTCATTCTGTGGAAGCTTACAGGCAGCTCTCTGCATTTGTTGGCTATCTTCAGACACAAAAAATAGAAGTCACTCAAGACTGCACTTTTCTTGCAAGTACGTTTTCTTGCAGCTTCTTCTTCTGTAAGCATCAGTCATGAAGAAATTACAAACTGACATTGGTTCATTGTCACTCGTTAAAATTCTTTCCAGATGAAAAAAGGACATGCTACATGGAGATCCCACCTTGAAAAGATGATGCTTAAGACCACAGGGTTTACCTATGGCAGAGGTTTACCTGTGCAGAGCTTCTAGCAGAGCTGTTTTCACAGTTTCCAAATGTGGAAAAGAGAAGAGTGGTAGTTCCAGAGAGGTACAGTCTCTAAAACTATAGAGAACTACCATGATCACCTTCTCTAACCTTCCTTGTACACATAACACCACAATTTTCCCAGAGAATGGGGTAATGGTTCCAGGATGCGACTTTTAGAGAGCTATCCAAGCCCATTCAAACAACGTTATGTTACAGGCAATCATTTAAGAAATTGCTTCTTACTACAAGCCTGAGTTTGTCTCACTTCCACTGACAACTACTGATGCTTGTTATGTCTTTGTCTATAAGAGCAATTTTTGTCTCATACCAAGTATCGTTCCCATGTCTAGCCTTCTGGTAAGAATATATACACATCCCTAGCAAGGGTCAAAGAGATTTTACCTTAGGGACTGCACTATGGAGAGACAGATAGAAAGCTGTTGGCACATTATCACAGGGAAGAATTCAGCATTGCAAACCTGAGTTCAATTTATTTAAGTAACAATCACAGAATCTTAAGAGTTGGAAGCAACCTCAAAAGATCATCTAGTCGAACCCCCCTGCCAGAGCAGGACAACCTAGAGTAGGTCACACAGGAACTTGTCCAGGTGGGTTTTGAATGTCTCCAGACAAGGAGACTCAACAAACCAACTGGGCAGCCTGTTCCAGTGCTCCATCACCCTCACAGTAAAGAAATTCTTCCTTGTATTTCTTTGGAATATCTTATGTTCCAGGTTATACCCATTGCCCCTTGTCCTATTATTGGACACAACTGAGAAGAGCCTGGTTCCGTCCTCCTCACACCCACCCTTTACATATTTGTAAACATTAATGAGATCACCCCTCAGTCTCCTCTTCTCCAAGCTGAAGAGCCCCAGCTCCCTCAGCCTTTCATCAGAAGGGAGATGCTCCGCCCTTGTCATCACCTTGTGGCCCTGCACCGAACTCTCTCCAGCAGCTCCCTAATGCAACCATTGATTCTTGCAGAAGTGTAACATTTGAGTTGAGAAGTCAGGTCTGTGCTCTAGGGGTGTATTAGTTTCTAAAGCTGGTAGAAACTGATTAAAATGTAATATATCATCAGAAAAAGGAAAGGGAAATCAAGCTGATCTGAATTTTAAATTCTGAGACATTAAATATTTACTCACATAAAATCCTTCTTCAAACTTGGAACCGTAAAATCTTTTCTGGAGAGCAAAAACTTTCCAAAACAGTTGTTTGTTGAAAATCCATTTCACTATTAAAGAAAAAGAGTTTCAATGGGAAAATTCCCAGCCAATTTTTCTAATATCCAGCAGGATGTTAGAACTCAGTCTTCTTCTGCAAAAGCATGAAAGAGCAGGATTTGCCTCTTTATGTATAATTTAGTCTTTTAAAAATTCATGAAAAAGACTTAGGAGTATTTAGCACAAAGCCATTCTAGGCATAACAAATGTGCTATGTCTGATTTGCAGTCTTCTGTTCATTAATGGCACTGCCACACTTCCCGATTGCTACTGTCCCAATCCTCCAAGTCAATCCTGAGCAACTGACAGCAGATGCTTTTTAAACCTGAGGCAGCTGCAATGAAAAAGCAACCCAAAAAGAACATAATCCTGCACTGCTTCCCCTTACAGTCAACTTTGGCTATTGTAAAGCAGTAGTCCTTGGCTATTTTTGTCAACCAGGTAAAGGGTGGGGAAAAAAGAAAAAAAAAAACCCAACTAAATCAAACAAACTAGAAGAGATGAAAAACTGAAGGAGGGAAAAAAAAGGCTGAGAAGTCCAAGGGAAAGATTTACTGGAAGTGTGGAAAGAAATTTTAAACACCATCCCCACTCTCCCCTCACCAAAAAAAAAAAAGAGAGAAAAAAAAAAATGAAGTAAAAAATGAAGAGGATAGAGGACTGAAGGAAAAGTAAGGCAAGAGAAAGACATCAAAGGCAATATTATAACATAACATAATGGATTTTACTCAGACAGCTTCTCATTTTCCAGCATGAAAAGTCCTGATACAGTATTTAGTAAAGGTATGAATTTCCTGGGCAACCAGATGGTACTTCAAACACTTGGACATATAAACAGCAAAAAGAAACCAGGCACAGAGATTACACAATCTTGTGAAAGCTGTCTCACTCAAGGAACATGATACTGGCAGGTAAAACTAGGAGACAGTGAGTGTATAATGAAAGCATAAAAGGCACGAGAGAGGACAGCGTATTCTGTACAAGAAGTAACCATGAATGGGACTGCAGCATCAGACTGTTCTGGTTTAAAGATTTTTTTAGAGCATAAACACAGACATGCCCCAGAAATATCGCCAAAGAATTAAAATTCTCTAATACAAGGACTTCTTAAAGGGCAAAGAAAAAGTAGAAATATATTTCTGTCTTCTAACAGAAAACACAGAAATGGAAAATGAAAAGAATACTAACATTTAGCTAGCATCACAGGATGTAAAAACCAGAGAGATCTTTATCAGGTACAGAACTCTTGCATAATTGGAAAATGGAAGAAATCTTTTCCAGTGAAATTTGTTAGACACACAGAGCTTTGATCGTGAGGAAATTCAATTGTTCTGCTAGTGTGACGGTAACAACTAGGTGCAAAAGCTTCTCAAGTGCTCCACAAATCCATTTAAACAAAACAATAAAACCTTATTGGGTCTGAACCCAGTCAACCCACAACATAATTCAACTATTGTTGATGCCTTTTTCATTAACTTTAGGACTAGACATATATGTTAACTAAAGATGAATCTACTTACTAGGCTCCAGAGTCCATTCTTAGTGCTGACCAGTAGTATTGTATACATTTAACACATTATAACAGTGACCATACTAGAAAGTAATTTTTTGATGACTGCAAGACCAAGTAATAAATAGAAGAGCACAGTTTAATGATGTGTGATTTCTAAAGCTGGAAGACAGATATTAATATGATGCACGATTCTCTTAAAAATACATATATTATCACGGAATGGTAGGGGTTGGAAGGGACCTTTAGAGATCATGTAGTCCAACCTCCCTGCAGAAGCAGGTTCACCTATATCAGGTCGCAATATCTGGTAAGATATTGTTAAAATGACTTGCAAAAACAGAGAATGCCGGGAAAGGAGAGTTTTGAACAGTTAAGAGGCAAGCAAAAGAGCATATAAAAATGGAGTAGCCCAAGGTGTGGAATAAGTTATGAAGAATAACATCCTATATAATTAAGCCATTGTTCAGGGACAAATAATGATGGTTCACAGACAACTACATCAGTAGGAAGGGTCTGTACTGGTAGAAGAGCATACAGAGATAACTGCTCTGTTATGGAGCACCCCAGCATCAGATTCCTCTCTCATGATAAAGGCTTCAAGATAGCATGAAATATAAATTGGTTTTAAAAAGCTATGTCTCATTAAGCACAAGGGAGCACTTGCCAACACTCCTATGCTTCTACCCATGTTCAAGGAGTACACAAGATATATTCAAAACGGGAATAAAAAGATAAACATTTTTTTTCCTTCCATTTTTAACTCAAACTGAAAAGAAGGTTAAAAAAAATGGGCTACCTTTCCAGTTTAGAGCAGGGAATATTACATATGTAAACACAGTTAAACACATCAAATTTGAGTCTGAAACTCTGACAGACCCTTAGGCTTAACAGTATAATTGAATAACACTATGATGATACTATCAGAAGCAAATGAACAGGTACTTCAGTTTATTGATGTTATTTGTAAGTCGCTCCTGAGAGGAAAAATAAATGAAAAATTATTTGAGAACACCATTGTATCTTTAAGTAGCAAAGAATCAAAGATGCTGGCTTTTCATGTTTCAATGTAGATTGGCAATAAAACAAACAAGTTAAGCTTTTCATCATCTCCTTCAGTTCTCCTCAGTCCAGTTTTCTAAGGTTCATCTCATTTTATTGAAAAGAAGACAAAAAAATAAAAAATGCCCCTGTTAAGCCTCTATTGTTAAACACAGCTCCATAGTACTGTTGTTTCAGAAGCAAACTAATCTTTACAACCTTTCACCATCTACTAGAACTCATCCATTTTTGAGCTAAAAAACATTGTTTCTACCAGGGTGGTATGTTAAACTAAATCAGTAATTTTCAGTGTATTCCGGCTGAAGGATTACTTTTAAGAGGCCTACAAAATGCACTGCAGAACCATAAGCCTATTATCGATGAGCTTCAATTCACATCAAATTCATTAGCAAACTTGTAGGTTTATGAAGCTTGGCATCCACTAATATGGGCAATGAGCCAGATAGTAGATATAAAGCTGACAGATTTAATACAGTAAAATTTAAAAGTTGAAGTTTCACCTAAGTGATTTGTGCTTTCTCCAGGTAACAGAAATTGTAGCCCATAACAGAACTGCCTTCTGAGATCACAGAATGGTAGGGGCTGGAGGGGACCTTTACAGATCATCTGGTCCAATCCCCCATAGAAGCAGGTCCACTTAAATCAGCTCATACAGGAACATGTCCAGGCAGGTCTTGAAGACCTCCAAGAAAGGAGACTCCACAATCTCCCTGGGCAGCCTGTGCCAGGGCTCCATCACCCTCACAATAAAATAGTTTTTTCTTATGTTTAAACGGAACTTTTTGTGTTCCAGATTCATCCCATTACCCCTTATCCTCTTGCTAGATACCATCGAAAAAAGGGATGTCCCTACCTCCTGACACCCACCCTTTAGATATTTGTAAATGTTAATAAGATCTCCCCTCAGTCTCCTCTTCTCCAGACTAAACAGCCCCAGTTCCTGCAGCCTTTCCTCATAAGGAAGATGCTCCAAACCCCTGATCATTGTGGTGGCTCTGTGCTGGACTCTCTCCAGAAGTTCCCTGTCCCTCTTGAGCTAAGAAGCCCAGAATTGGACACAAGACTCCAGATGAGGCCTCACCAGAGCAGAGTAAAGGGGGAGGAGAACCTCCCTTGACCTGTTTAACACACTCTTCTTGATGCATTCCAGGATGCCATTGGTCTTCTTGGCCACAAGGGCACATTGCTGGCTCATGGTTAGTTTATTATCAACCAGGACTCCTAGATCTCTCTCTGCAGAGCTGCTCTTCAGCAGTTCGTCCCCCAGTCTGTACTGGTGCATGGGGCTGTTGCTTCCCATGTGCAGGACTCTGCATTTGTCCTTGTTGAACCTCATGAGGTTCCTCTCTGCCCAACTCTCAAGCTGCTCAAGATCCTGCTGAATGGCAGCACAGCCTTCTGGGGAATCAGCCAGTCCTCTCAGTTTGGCGTCATCAGTGAACTTGCTGAGGGCACACTCTCTGCCCTCATCCAGGTTGTTGATGAAGATGTTGAACAAGACTGGCCCCAGAACCGATCCCTGTGGAACTCCACTGGCCACAGGCCTCCAACTCAATTCTGTGCCATTGATCACCACCCTCTGGGCTCTGTCATTCAGCCAGCTCTTGATCCACCTCACTGGCCACTCATCCAAGCCACACTGCCTGAGCTTTCTGATGAGGATGTTGTGGGAGACAGTGTCAAAAGCCTTGCTGAAGTCAAGGTAGATGACATTCGCTGCTCTCCCCTCATCTAGCCAGCTGGTTGTGCACTCATTGAAGGCTATCAGGTTGGTCAAACAGGATTTCCCCTTGGTGAATCCATGTTGACTCCCCTGATAACTATCTTTCCTTTCATATATTTAGTGACTCTAAATGCACCCATGAACAAGCAGGGTACTCTGGGAGCCCCTAACCCCTGCTCATCCACACTTGGGACCTGGTCAAACTGCATAGTGGTTGACATGGTCTGTCCCTCTAGATTTCTCTTCTAGAGAAACCAAAACACTATAGAATGAAATGAGGAGAGAGCTGGGCACTAATAAAGTCCTGGGTCACATCCAACTACGGAATCAAAACATATTAGAGCAAGTCTGTTTGGATATAACCAGTTACAAAATATTTTGCCTCCTCTTTCTTCTTACCATTGCCATATACTTCCCTAAATTGCATGGTACAATGGATACAGATGGTTTTAAACCTTATCCTTTAGGAGTTATGCCTCTTCAAAGGCGACTCTTTGGAAGTTATGAGAATAAAATATTATTGCAAGATACCATATTACTATTTATATCTGTTGCCTCAGCACCATTCTGCTGCTTACATAGACCTCATTTGGCTCTGAAGCACCCCAAGATTCTTTCCTTTGCATGATACTATGCAAAAAGCACTGTGACAGTGGATAGTAACACTGTACTAATGCAGGACTGCTTCCTAACGTGACAGATTACATGGACTACTCAGTCTTTTCCATATCTGATTTCTACAAGTCAATTATTGTATTGTTTGCTCCCTTCTGTACCAAAGAAGTCATCAAGTGACTAGTACTAAAACGCAACTGAAAGGGCAGAAGTGGGGCTTGTCTTGAAATGAATGCTGTTTCTGTGCAGGTTAGCTATGTAGAAGATTTTGGGAAGTAGAGAAACCGTTGAGCTATCCCTTCATAAAGATCTAACTCTTCATCAGTCTGGCTCGTCGTCTAAGGAAACAGAGGTCACTTGAAACTCAGTCATCTCACATGACAATACACTATGATCTCCATCAAACAAGTGGGGCAAAATAATGAGTTCTTTGAGTCCTTCGCTTACATGAGAAAAGTAGAAAGCATGTTCTTCTCTTACCAGGAAGAGACTCTTAAAGTGCCAATGCTTAATTAACTGTAGGTTTCTTTCCCCTTTTGCTGAAAATGTTCGTGTGATCTGTGATGCACCATGAAGAGGAGCAGCATAGAAGCATATCTGCATGGACTAGTGAGCTACAGTGGAGTTACCACACTAGCCACAGATTGCCACAGTATTCTAATAACCCAAGCTCACATACATCATATTTAAAAGACAAAATACCAATGGGATTAGAAAAAAAACCCATCACTTTATCAAAAGCAAGTCATTCTCCTAAAGACAGTATACTGAAAGGAGGTGTTCCAGATAATCAGGCAACAGTGAGAATCAGTGCTGATACAGGTTTTTTTTCTGAGGAATTTTTTCTTCTTGCTGTGTCACTTCTTACTGTAGAGATCTGAAGACAGCACTTGTATGGATATAACTTTAAACAAATGTTGTATCTAACTGAAGGGCATGCAGAAATTAACTGCTTTTGCAGTCAGTAAACTGGGAGGACCAATGCAATATCCAATGAATCAATATTTCATCACTTTGTAGGAAAAGCTGTATCTTACAACTTGGTCCAAAGTGGACTCACAGTCTTTCCACTGACTGCAATGGACTCTGAAGGAGATATACAAGCCTGTTGTGAGGTTGAAAGAAGATGTGAGGTCTAACAAGGCAAAAAGCATTTCATCTAATGGTAGAACTCAGTGCCTCAGAGATGAAGTGGCTGTCCCAAGTAGCATCAGAGACTAAGGTTATTTTGTTGCTCTAGTCCATGTAGGTCAAATTCACCCCTTTTAATTCAGTTAAAGCTAAACCAGTTACCCAACATCACTTCCCCCCTCACTTGGCATAACCGAATACATTGGCAGTAGCACTGAACCACAGCTGAAGCAGCAGGCAGAAGCGTGGCTCAAGAGGGCACACAGTGGGACAGCTTGTTGGCATCACTGTTGGCTCTGGCCAGTGCCATAAACCCTGGATTCTGATAATATTGAGAACCAGAGTTTCCAAAACCACTAAAAGCCAGACCTACATGATGGACTTAGGAGCAACTCCGACTTCCTAAGGATGGCAGCACAACCCATCCACATCTCAGTTTCATGATGGATAAGGCTCAGAGATGCACTAATCTCCATCCCCCCCCCCCCCCCCCGCCTCCCCCCCCCCCCAAATTGGTTTCTATTAGGAATGAATCCTGGGTGCCTGGAAGAGAAAATAATTATAGCAGGCCCTGAAAGCCTGAAGTCTCAAACCCTCGATTAGTTCACACTTATCCATATGTAAATTCAGCGTGAATGCTGTCAGCACATTTTCCTTATTAGAATTCAACAAAAGTTTAGGAAAGCAATTGTTTTAGTAAAGGAACAAATGTAGCTACAGTTCCTAATTAAGTCTGTAAAGAACGTAATCTTCAGCTGCAGTGTTTCATTGGCACCATCAATACAAATCTACAGAGCAGCCCAAAGCCAAAACTACTACCAACACGTCTTGAAATATGTGAAGGGCAAGACTAGATGTTGACGGTGGAACAAAAATCTGCGTACAAGGGAAGACACTATTATTGAACTGAATGTGCACAGATCAAGGTTGGCCACATTCACAGTACTGTGTGGAGGGGCACACCTGGAGTTACAGTAGGTTGGCCATGCCCTCCTCATGTAATCTGGCACATACATGCTGCACTTCAGGGCCAAAGAAGGAGGAAGGAAGCCAGAGTCATCTTAGACCACATATGAGATTCACATCTCAAAGATACAGTTGACAGTTGCTGGCAGTGTGCACGAGCCACTACAAAAAACGAGGAATGTGCCTCTCATTGAAAACAGGCGTTCAGACTCACAGCACATGACTTACAATTTGTGAATTTGTGATGGTATGCACTGGAAAAGTAGAATATGGAGAATGCAAAAATGCCCAACTCACATATGCTTTTGGTGCAAAATACTTAGGATACAATTTGCTTCACAAAATAATAATATTGATTCTGTGGGATATTCAAAACAGAATGTTACAAACTGTACTGAATACTGAAGATTTGATTTGTACCCACATATGAATCATGTGTACAGCTGCAGTTAACATCCCTGCTTAGACTCAAGCACCTGACAGGTGCCCAAGTTCGAAGTAGTCAACCTAGGTTGCTGTAAATAAGAGCTGGAAAGACTGAGTTCTCAAATCATCCTCTGGAAGGCTCCTTTACTGTAAACATTCAGAGGAAGCGTCAGGACATGTGTTACAACAGGTAGTAAGAATACTTCCAATTAATACTAAGTTACCAAATGTAGACATAGTGGCTAGAGCCTTTTGAAACTTAAGTAACAGCTACTTTGTTCTGAATAATTAAAACACGCTAATCAGCAACTCTAGTCAACATCACGGATTATTCTTCTGGAAGACAAAGAACATTGTTTATATTATTACAGTACTTTTCTACAAGAAAAGTCAACTTTGGACAAATAAAAAGCATCTGAAACAAAAATTCTAGATGCTTTTGTTCCATCTCTGGTTGAAATGTACTTAATAAAAAAACCAAAACAAAGTTTAACTCACAGTTCCTATACGATACTTCAAGCCAATAAAAATAAAGACATCAGTTTGCAAAGGTTGTAGTAGATGACACAAAAGGAAAGAGTGTCCTAGTGCAAGGATCATAGAGCTCTGCACTCCCTGTGAATGCAGATGTCACATCTCTATCTCACTCTTCTGGATGTGCAAGCAGTGACATACATGCTCCCTGAAAGCAAAGGCTTTAAACACAGTGACTGAACCGGTTCAAATCAAACACTTGATCTGTTCTGTCTGGTGTACTATAAAGAAATCCTGGAAAGCTGTATTTGAAGATTTCTACAACAAGCTACAGTATAATACCATCCTGGTTTTGACTGTGAGGTGAGGGTGTCAGTGGGGGAGGTCTACCAATCCTCCTTCAAATTCAAGAATAGTATCTTACTGCAGTTGCCTATAGATTTGAAAACCAGGAGGCATCATGACAACAAAGGGTCACTGGCACACACTGTAGCAAAACCCAGGAAATATAATTAAGCATACAGCTGTGAGGTCAGATCTTTGGCAGGAGAAAGAGAGCTTTGGGAAGAAAATGGCAAAGGCAGAGCACTATGAAGTAGCACAGTAACACGGTCAAGTGGGGAAATTAAGTACAGGGGTAGAGATAAAGAAATGAGAGTGGGGGTGTGAGGAGTGGAAAAAAAAGGGTACAAAGAGGTAACAGTAAAGGAGAGAATGGATAAGGAAAAAAAGCCTCTCTTAGGAGTAATAGTTCTTCAGTAAGGGCAGGAGCCACATCGTTACACAACAGGATATACTGTTTTCTTTATAGAAAGAGTTCATTTAAGCTTATAAGAAACCTCAAAAAAAAAATCTGTGGGAGAAAAGAAAAAAAAAAAAGGATCATCATATTTCTTTCGAATTTTAAATTGCTTTTTAGGTCATATTTCACCCTCCCCTCCTACCCCCAAGTATTTCCAGGATGGAATTTTCTTCTTCCCACTCCAGGATTTGGCGTGGGCAGAGCACCACAGATGCTGCTGAACTCAGAAACCAAGAACCTGATTCATTTTTCCCTTGAATCTTGTGCTATCATTTATACTGGGACCACGCAAACGTCAAAGGCTGTAAGTCAGAAAGATAATTTTACATGGTTTGCACATTCATTTTGTCCTGGTGTAACCATGGTACCAGAGGAAGACAAATCCGGTTCTGAATTGCTGCTAGTTTGTAAAATATTTATTTAAGAATAATTATTTTTCCTCCTGTTCCAACAGATTTACACTCTAAAACTCCTCTGAGTTTTGACTGTATGCAGAGGACAGGTTGTCCCTAAGGTAAGATCAAGAATCGCTTTTCAACTTCACATAACAAAAATCGTTAAAATGAAGACAACCTCATACAATTCCTCAGCAAAGCCCTTTAGTCTCACTGATTGTGTTCAACAAGTCCAGATTATTTTCTGCAAGTTTGCTTTCATTCCAGCCTCTGGTACAGTACAATCACACTGCTGGGTATCAATTCAGTACTCAAGAGAGTATTCTCAGAATAAATTCTAAGGAGTCATATGACATAAAAGAAGTTGCCCCCAAGATAAGTGATAGAGTGTTTGCATTTTTGAAAGCTGAGGCCACTTTCAGTAAGAAAGATTCCCCGATTACTTCATTTTAGACTTTAAAACAAATAAAAGCTTTAATATTTTAAAAGGTTAGACACATTTTTTACTCCCACTGTTTCTTAATAAAACACCATTTGTGTGGGAAACCAGTTTAGTGCATACTTTATAAACAGACAAACCATTAATTGATCCAACATGTTAGCAGTCTTAGTGAAACTCACCAGACAACAGTAAGTGATGCCTGAAGTTTTGAAACACCCTGGGCTTTACTTTAGGGTACATAAGTATGCCAACCTCCTACTACTTTATACTGCTTAGTATATAATCTGTGATACTTAAAGTACCAATAAGTGTAATCTGAACAGCCACTAAACCATGTGCAGGTTATAAAGCACAGTTTTAAGAAGCTCGAGAGGCTATGAGTTGCTTGTCTCACAGAACCAACGGACAATACTAACATCCCCCCCCCCCCCCCCCCACTAGTCCTACCAAAGAAATATCAATTTGACCAAATAAATGGTTAATCCCTTAAAGAGGCTGCACACAAGAGGTTCCAAAGGCGCTACTTTTTCATCAGCACTATTACAGCATTATAGTTAGCCAACAAATTTTGTGGCACATCCACGCTAGCTAGTTTACTGCAGAAATTTAAAATGTCATTAGAATAACATCCTGTTTTGTAGCCTGTGATTCAATTTACCTCTAACTCTGATAAGATTCAACTGGCATGAAACAGCTGGGCATGATTAGTTACTGGATGCAAACCAAACTGAGATTTCACAATAGGTGGCATTTTAGTCTCCATGGCATAGGCTGCTGGTATAAAAGACCAGTGACCCCTGGCAGAAATCTCTGTCCCTGAATATAAGTTTGTTATTAAAATATTATTTCCAGTCAAATATTTTTAACAGGAACTGTTTCTCTAGGCATAACCCAAGGTTTGGTTTGCTTCCAGTGACTGGATTTCTGCTTGGTTCTAGTTGACAAGCACACATTGAGACCCGAGCATGCAGGTGCTGACACTGTTAGCATAAACTCTTATCACAGCCTTCACCTAGGATAGTGAACCTCCCCCACCAAGACTAATGCTGGACAAAATATCACATACTCTCACCAAATCCGATACTCGTTGTTCCCACTCGATCTCACAGTTTTTACACTATCGCAGGCAAGACAGTGGACACTGTGTTCCCTACTTTATTGCATCTCCTGATAAGCCTGCACCATAAACACTTTGCTTCTGCTCTTCTAAAGGTCTCAATCACACCCTATCCCACATGGCACTTGCCAGAGGATCTTCAGGCCACAACAAAACATCGGTGCCCCATAGCGGCCTCAGGGTGTCATCCATTCCTCCGATTAGACCCAAAGTTGGCATCTCCCAAACTTTTCACCCCTGGAGCACCGGTGTGCATAGCTGCTTAGCGGCACAGCCATCCTTTGCCATGGCAGCATAGACCGATGCTCCACGGCCCCTGGGATGGGCTCTCACTGCTCGGCGAGGCCCGCAGCCCACCCTGCTCCCTGCCAGGAGGTGTGAGGACACCTTCTTCCCCAGTAGCTCCCACCTCATGGATGCAGGACGGCACAGCGGGCTGCCACAAACAGGAAAACGGAGCCCATTTGCCCCCCTAAGCCGAGACCTTGGGGAGCACAGGCAGGGGTGCCAGGGCTCACCTGCGTGGGGCATAGTGATGGTCTCGTTGGCGTTGCTGGAGCCCATGTTGTAGATGACCACGGCTGAGGCGTTCTGGGCTGCGGCGTGGCGGATCTTTTCCTTGTAGGTGCAGTTGCCCCGCGGGATGAGGGCCACCCAGCTCTTGCCCGGCGCCGGGGCGTTGAAGCGGGTGCCGGGGTCGCAGGCGTAGCGGTCGGCGGGCGAGGCGGAGAGGGCCACCTGCCCACGGGCGTCCTGCTTGGGCGACTGCTCGCCGTAGCGCCCGCACTCGCTCTTCTCGCTGCGAAGCTCGGCGGTGCCGGCCGCCGGGTCGGCGTAGGTGATGTTGACGAAGGCCGTGTACCACTCCTCCTTCTCGGCCACGGTGAAGTCCAGGCACAGCAGATGCACGAAACAAAAGGACAGCAGCCATGTTGAGAGAGCCAGGCTGCGGCACGCTTGGATCACAGACATTGCCATCTTCATCTGCCGGGCCCCCCCCACCCCGGCCGGCCCGCCCCCGCCGCCGCCGCCTGTGTGTGCGTGCGCCTGTGGCGCGCCCCGAGCAGCCGGCTCCGCGCGAGGCGGCGCTGCTCCCGCCGGGCGGGAGGGGCGAGGGCGGCAGGGGCGGGGGGCCCGGCCCTCCCCTCTGCAGCCCGCCGCCTAATTCATCCTGGGCCGTTTGCTTTCCTAGGGCTGGCCCCGTCTCCGCCCTCCCTCACCCCCCCCCCCCGCCGCTGCCGCCTATCCTTCCTCCTGCCCTTTTTGTGCGCCCTGCCCGCACGACTGCCTCCCCCGCTGCTGGCAGCGCGGCCGGGCGGGGAAGGCGCGGAGGAGCGGATTTCCACAGGCAGAAAGGCGCGGCGCCGCTGGCGCTCCGGACCCGGCCCCCGCGGCCGCCGGACCAGCCGCGCGCCCCGGGCTGCGGGGGGGCCGCCGCCTGCGCCAGGGGCGGCCGCGGCACGGCAGCGACACCTGGCGGCGGCGCGGGGTAGCCGCCGCGCCCCGCGCGAGCCCTGCCACGGCGGCTGAGGCGGCGGCGCAACGGCCGTGCCCCCGCGCAGAGCACGGAGTCCCCGAGAGCACCGAGGTGCCGTGTATTAGTACATCCGCTTCCTGGTTTTAGCTCCCTACCCAACCCGCCCCCCCTTTTTCTTTTTTCCAGTTGGCTATAAGTTAATAATAATTGTTAAAAACCCAAATGTGAATGCTGGAATGTAATTATATCCCGCAGCTCCGAGGGATCATACACACCGAATAAAGGTCTTATTAGGGATTTCTGAACGATGATGACAAGCACGTTTACCAAAATTGGGTGTGCAACTGACAGGAGCATGGAGAATGTGTAGGGTGGAACCTCAAAGAAGAACAGAACTGCGCTCTGAAAACGCTCCAACTCCACAGCCAGAAAAGAATAGTTTCTTTTTGACTCAGTGAAAGGCCAGATTTGAGGATTTTTAATGTATAAAACACCCCAGAAGCAAAAACACCCAAGACTAAAACGCCTTAGATTGGAACACTGCTACCCTCTTCTGTAACCTTCCTTGAATGACTGTAGTTGCTGCTGTAGTGCTAGTTTCATTTAGCCAGGTCAAATCAATATTCTTGATAATGTTCTGATTCTCTAAAGAAATCTTCAGAGCAAAAGTTCCAGAAAAAAACCCCCTCAAACCAAGATAAACTCCTCACAGGAAAGGTTCAAAAGAATTATAGAATTTATAGGGAAAATGACATTTTAATTGTAAAATTATGAAAAGAGTCGAAAGGAGCTTTATTGTGTTTGATCCTTATTAAGTTTTCATAGAGAGATGATGCTCCTTGTGTCTCAGAGGCAAAAATTTCCAGGTGTTATCATTTTTGTTTAGCATCTGCTTTTGTTACAGAGATTTTTTTTTTTTGTAAACAAGAACTGAGGGGATTGCTGCTGATGAGCATCTTTCTGCCTGTTCCTTCTTGTTATTGCAGCTTGAAAGAAACATGTCTCCTTTCTCTAATTTCTCTCTTTTCTGTGATAGCTCATTTAGCTCCTCTAAGCTTTCAGCATTTCCTGCATTTCTTGTTTCTTGCATGGAGAGGATTGCTAAGCCCTCAGTCAAAATATTGGGTTTTCCCTTGCAACTTAAAAATACCAAAAACTTAGTTTTCAGCCTTCAAAGGGTTATTTTCCTTACTGTCCGATGTAGGGAGTTATTTAAACATCTTCCTCGGAGATAAAGTGAACAGACAGAAAATCCAGCCTTAGCTCTGCATGGTAGCCAAGGTGTCAGCACCAGGCCAGCCTGTCTGCCACCCCAACCAGGCAGTTTCTCCAGCAGTACACCAGTAACTTGATTACAAGTGCTCACCTTACTTACTGCTCATTTCCTACCCATCTCCTTCTAAGGCACAGAAAGTGTAACCAAATATATCAAAGGTTTACCGGGATGTAATGAGCTACTGTTATTAAGCTTACCATCTTCTCAGCCTACAGTGTAGGGGAAGAAAGGGAACTGTCACCAGCATCAGATGCAGGTACCTCCATCTTCTTTCTTGAACAGTCAGCCAGACTGGAGACAGCCTTTAGCAGAAGTGTGGGATGAGGCTTAAATTTTTATCTTTGCATCTGTGCTAGCTGCTGTGGCGCAGACGGACACATGCAGAGTGAAAGGCAGCCCTGCTGTGGCAAAATTTCGTAACACGCAAGAATTCAAGCTCCCGACTGGTGCCAGTTTCTAGTGTTTTAATCATCTTCCCAGAGAAATATTGTGAAGAACCTAAAAGAAGTTGTACATTATAATGCAGATTCTTTCAAAACAAGCAGACAAATTGGATGTGTATTGCTGAAGACTGTGTCAAAAGTGGAATCTGCGGCAGAAGATTAGAGACACACATGATGAAAGTTTGTGTGATCTGGGATGAAAAAAAGTCATGTTAAGTGTGAGCTAGATGGCTCATAGCTTCTGTGGTGTAATGATAAATCTCAGAAGTAGAGGTTGCCAGCTACATGCCATTATGTAATGCCTTAAAGAAAAACAGAGTTCAGTTTGTGCAGGAAAACACAGTGCCTACTGTTTTCAGCATATATTAAATATTACTTCAGTTTTCAAATTAGTGTCAGAATCCTGCTTCACAATGTTTTGGTTGAAATGTATCAGTGAACATGCTACAGAAGAGGTGGTACTCACATAAAGTCACTTGCTCAACATCCTGCACCTTGCTCTTTAAGCAGTCATCAGCAGAAGAGGATGTAGAGCTACAGTCACAGAATCAGAATCACAAAATCTTAAGGGTTAGAAGAGACCTTGAAAGATCATCTAGTCCAACCCCCCTGCCAGAGCAGGATCATCTAGAGCAGGTCACACAGGAACTTGTCCAGGTAGGTTTTGAATGTCTCCAGAGAAGGAGACTCCACAGCCCACCTGGGCAGCCTGTTCCAGTGCTCCATTAACCTCACAGTGAAGAAATTCTTCCTTGTATTTCTTTGGAAACTCTTGTGTTCCAGCTTATACGCATTGCCCCTTGTCCTATTATTGGACATTATTGAGAAGAGCCTGGCTCCATCCTCCTCACACCCACCCTTTTTATATTTTTTTTAACATTAATGAGATCACCCCTCAGTCTCCTCCAAGCTAAAGATCCCCAGCTCCCCCAGCCTTTCCTCATAAGGGAGATACTCCATTTCCTTCATTATCTTGGTGGCCCTGTGATGAACTCTCTTCAGCAGCCCCCTGTATTTGAACTGAGGAGCCCAGAACTGGACACAATATTCCAGATGTGGTCTCAAGAGGGCAGAGTAGAGGGGGAGGAGAACCTCTCTCAACCTACCAACCACATCCCTTCTAATACACCCCAGGATGCCATTGGCCTTCTTGGCCACGAGGGCACATTGCTGGCTCATGCTCAGACTGCTGTCCACCAGGACCCCCAGGTCCCTTTCCCCTACGCTACTCTCTAACAGTTCATTTCCCAACCTGTACTGGTACATGGGGTTCTTCTTTCCCAGATGCAAGACTCTACACTTGCCTTTGTTGAATTTCATTAGATTTCTCCCCACCCAACTCTCCAGCCTGTCCAGGTCTTGTTGAATGGCAGCACAGCCTTCTGGTGTGTCGGCCACTCCCCTCAGTTTAGTATCATCAGCAAAATTGCTGACAGTGCCCTCTGTTCCCTCCTCAAGATAATTAATGTTCACCTTGCCAACACTACACCACAAGTCTTGAGTGGTACAGTCACACTGAAAGATTTTCTAGCAGGAGGCTCAGCTTTTGATAAGACACCCTTAAAAGTTGCCAAAATTACACTATTAATTGCCAGCAACAATAGGTGTGTAAGAGTGGACAAGCTCCATGTGTGCATCCTAGTTCTGATTCAGACATTGTTTTCAAGTGATATTTCCTTTACAATGTTACACTTCCATAAAGCTACCACACGCAGATTAAAAGTTCAGTGTACCCAGTGACACTGAGATGCTAACATTTCTCAAGATTCCACCAACAGGCATCTGCACGTAATAATGAAAAAACAGGATAATGGTGGAAATGTTTATATGGCCCAGTTCAGACACATGGAGAGATTCCTGGTCTTACTTGAGAGATAGAAAGCTTGTATCTGAATTAATTGTGCTTTTTTCTATACTAATACACCTTGATGATGAACCTCTGTAGAGCATTTGTACAGTGCTACAGAGGCAGCAAATACAGGCACTTGGCCAAACAGAAGAGAGCTAGTATGTTCATCTGAAAGCTAATACTTTCTGTTGAAAGTGAGGTTAGTAATAGAGACTTTCCAAGAGAGATTTCCTGGGACTGATCATTCTTAACATGATATAGAAACAAACATAACAAACAAATATAGAAACAAAATGGGAAATTCATTGATGCCATAAAATAAGGTGCCATTTGTAACAGAAAGGCATGTATGGAATACAGAAGAACCTTATTGATCTGATAGAGAGATCTGATGAAATTCTATAGTACATGATACCAGGTCATGAATTTATAGATGAAAATTACATATCTCTGCTCTTAACCAGAAGCTCATTTGTTGGGATTCTGGTTCATGAGGATGTCAACGTCACAAAGATCCCATTAACCACCCCTACCCCTCTTCAAACGTGGCCTTAAAATGCATTAGCAGGCAGCAATGGCAGTGATGTGGGTCATGCAAATCTTCTGACATGAGGCCTCAAGAAAACCCACCTGGATTTGCACGTAAGAGAAACTGCACTTGTAGAAGATGCAGAAAAGAGTAGCTAGAAAATTGATGGAATGAAGATTTCTTTATGTAAAGATTAAAAGCTTTGCAATAAGAAGGCTGAAGGAAATATGACTGCTTTCTGTTGGCAATATCAGGAAGGCTAAATGCAGTGGAAGGAAAATAAAAATTTAGGATTTAAGAAAAAGACTGCAAGTTGCCCATATAGATATAAATGAAGACACAAAAAACGGTAGAAGGTTTTAAATTAACAGAACTGTGAAATTTTCCAATTATCTGTCTGGAATTAAAGAAGATGTGATAAACTGATATGAAAGAATTATTAAAGGATTACATGCAATAGCAAGGTTTCAACTAAATGATCCAGGAAATCCCCTTTGTCTATATCAAAACTTAGCTTTAAAAGTTGACAGGATATTTCTTTCCTTCCCCTAGCATAACTAGTATTATTGGAAGACACCAGATGGTGCTGTCACAGTTTTTTAAGCTCAGTACGTCCAGACTTAATATTTTTACAGGCTACGGCTGAAACGCTATGTGGCTGTGTCACATGAAGCATATTTGATGATGTTCTTGCATATGCTTTTAAAGCTTTGTTTGCTGCTAAAAATCTGTAACTGTTCTTCTTCAGAAGCAGCACTTTCCTATATAGATACCAAGATTTCTCTTCAAATGGCATTTTTACCACCGGTTTAAATGAAAATGGAACTGAATCATAGGAATGCCAAGCACATGAAAAAGAAGAAAGCCTAGGACTTTTTTGTCTCATTTTCTGCCTTCCTTCCTTGAGTCTTTCTTTAAATTAAGTAGAAGGGTATTTGTTACCTGGACTGTGTCTCTGACTACCACCTATGAAGACTTTGAATAAAGAGTTAAAGGAAAAGAGTACACATAGTTGTTACTTAAAAATTCGATAGAGCTCAGATGGGTTTTATTAAATTTGGGCTATTACCATTTTTCATCTTCTTTGTACTTTAGATCTCTATTCTCCTCTAAGGCTAGTCTTTAAGTGTTCCAAATTCATCACTCAAATACTTCATACATTGCATTTAGAGTTTAGATAATAGCCCCTTTGCATTGTGTCCTCTGTCTCATACATTTGTAAATTGTTTACTACTACAATTAGAATGACAGAGAAGTGGCCCATGTTAGAGTGACACAGAAATGGTCCATGCAGGATAAGAACTGATAAATGATTTATAAGTACTTTTAGCTATAAAAGTCGTTCAAGGAAGTTTGCTCATCAAGTTCTAGTTCTGGTCTCTGATGTGGGATTTTTTTTTTCATGTAGAATTGAGAACATCAGTTTGCAAGAACACTGCTGTTTGTCTGACAGAGTTAAACTCAAATTGCCCAAATCCTTTTATTATATTCCACCTTTATTTGGCATATGCCTTAGTCAATATCTTATCTAAAAGCTTCTTTTTTGTAAAGAGACTAAAAGTTTTGTTGTTGTACTAGGGAATGTAATGGTTCATTATAACATTGTCTTGGGAGAAGAAAAGGCTTTTCTGGAGTCAGTATGCATTTATTTGTTTTTGTTACAGATTGCAAAGACTGATGAGGATTCCTGTAAGAGGGTCCATTATGATCACCTATTCTGATTTCCTACAATGCTAATGACATTAATAACATTTAAATTGTTAATATTGTTTTTAATATCAGATATCATTCATAGGTCCATTTTTTATGAGACATTGAAAAAACCAGTAATTTTTCAAGTTGTTAGCATTTCAAGAATTAAATGGGGGTTTATATTCCATTATACTTCTCACACTTCACAAACTAATTTTTCATCTTCAGAGTAAGTTTACGAAGTTCATTAGCTGAGTCCTAAGCTACCCTTGAACACAGTTACTTTTACTGCAAATCCTCTTTACTATATGAATCATCAATAAAAACTAGCAGAATGTTTCAATGGCTGGTAAGGCTGCTCTGTTCCTGTTATAGGTGACAAGTACATGTAAATGCAAACCATGCATTTGGAAAGACCCCACAGGTTCTATTCTCCGAGCATAGCATAACCTTTTTCTGTTTTCTTTACCATGAATACTTCTGTTCTAAACAGAGTGCTTGGTTTAGTAATTGAACACAACTATCGTTCTGACATAAATAAGCTAACATGAGGTTTTCTTCCCAAATGCCTGCTTGCTTCCAAATAGCCCAGAGCGGTCCAAAAGAAATATTTCATTATATTTCTCAAATATCAAGCCTTCCACGTGCCAGCTTTTAGAAAATCAGCCTTTAGGCTGATTTTTGTTTTTGAAAGACAAGAGGCTGAAATGATTTGTCAGAAAGCCCTCAATCTTTTAGTCTGTTAGGATCTCCGAAGTGGTTAGAGAAAGCAGAGACTTTCTATGCACCTTGAGGCAGGAGAAGCCTCACAGCTGCTTCTCCTCACCATGCATGGGAAGTTTGAGCTCTGATTTGCAGTGAAGTGAAGGAGGGCCGTGACTGAGAAATGTTACTTGACACTTTTAGGAAGGGTGGTAGAAGATCACGTGATTGGTGATATGAGTGTGCATTTTTTTACAGAGATAGCTATACTTCTGAGTTTTCTACCCATGTTCTGCTTATTGATTGGTGCTCAAGGTCTTTGCTTGTATCAGCATCAAGCACCAAAAAATTGCACCCTGAAATACCTCACAGACCAGAGTCTGAATTTTCCAACATAGTCAGTTACATGGCAACATCAGTTACATTTCATAGTAATGAAGACACCATTAATACTAGGATCAGGGGATTCACATGGCACCTTTCATGTTCCTGAATGGACTTCTGGTTGAGTGTCCTCTCTTAGAGCAGAGATCACCTGTATCTTCCTTCTCTGTTCCAAAGCAGAAGGAGAAATGCACCCAAAATAAAATGCTCCACTTCCTCTGTAAATCTATTTAAAACTTTCAGGGCAATTTTGTGGTACCTGGTAGCTAGCCAATCCCTCAGTATAAGGAAGAACTCAATAGATATTGTCAGTTAATCTGTGGCTGTGGGTCAGCCTCATGGGGAACTCTACTTCTCATTTAAGATACTTGAGGCTGCTCTTGCATTTTTAGTGCTGACTCCAGAGATGTTCATTCCCTCACAGTATTTTAAATGAAGATGAGAGCTCAGAAGCAGTATCCACGGTGCAACATTTCTCTGCTTTTCAGAACTGGGAGGCTAGTGATTCATTAAAAAAAAAGAAAACAAAACCAATAGAAGAACATCTGGTATCCATGTGTCTTGTCTGTAGAGTAGGACAATGGGCAAGTGTTTGTTACTGACATGGGTTAGAAGCAGTCTATGAAAGTGCTTATATGTAAGTACTACATAGCCAATCCAGCATGAAGCAGTGATGTGCACATGTGGTGGTTTCTAAATCTGGGTTTCTTGCAGATCTTCTAATGTCCTGTGGACAGTGATTAGCTTTGGACAACAGGCAAAGTAACACCATTAGAATATTGTGCCCACTTACCATGGAGATACAGCAACTAGAGTAGGTGGACAATAAACAAAGCACATACTTGGTATGCTGCAATCCACAGGTATTTACAACATTTCTACACTGTTTAGGAAATATTTGTGTTGTCTTTATGCATATCAGAGTGCTTTGTGTAGAAAGAAAATTGCTTTCTTTTAGTGGCCTATTTTTTTCTGATACTCAGCCTAGTGATTTATTCATAGCACCTTGGAAATGGATGTATTTTAGCAGACATCCAATCTATGTGAATCAGCATCTCACCTTGGAATGGTCAAAACCAGGAAACACATTGAAAAGCACAAAAAGCCCTATGGTAAGCTGATGTGAGGTGATTTGTCCTCTCATCATGGCCTCCAGCTCACACTATACTGCCTTCCAGAAATGACTCTCTTAATTTTTGAAGCTCAAGGTCTTTGCTTGTATCAGCATCAACCACCAAAAATGTGCACCCTGAAATACCTCACAGTCCAGGCTCTGAATTTTCCAATATAGTCAGTTACATGGCAACATGAGTTACATTTCATAGTAATGAAGTCTGTCTGTATGTTTCTAATAAAGCCTTTCTTCCCAAGGTTATTGAGAATTTTAGATGTGCTCCTTCACTGACATATTGAGATTAGATTGTTTTTAAAATATTGATTCCATAATCTTCAAGCTACATCTTTTACATTAATGTTGGCAACACATGACAAAAGAAGAATGACATAGATCTGTATACAGGCACTGAGGGCTGCTTACACATCACATCTCACAGCATACAGCACTACCTAGCAGAGGCAGAAAGGAAGTCTAGCAATGATTTTTATGCTTTTCATACAAAAGATAGTTTCCTTCCTAAAACCAGCTAGTAGCTTAAACTGCATTTCAAGTCAGTCCAAAGATCTTTAACTTTCAGATCATGGTTAAATGTACATAATTTCAACTTAAATAATACAAGCTTTTTACACGATTAAAGGTAATTTTGTAAATCTAAGGGAATATTGTGAGCACAAACACTAGCCAATGTGAATGTAAGTTACATTATTTATAAGAAAATATTTTTAGAAAGATGTTTTTCATCAGCTGATGCAGAATGTTTAGTCAATGTACTTCAGTTACCATAAACAGTGAAAATAGAGTACTTTCCTGAATACTAGTACAGTGCCACAACTTTGAGGTGACACAAATTTAGGCTGATAGAAACATTCACCTAGAAGGTTGTAATTGCACAAAGTTTAATGGCGTTTGTTTGTTTGACTTTTATGGATTTTTTAAAAAAACATCCCCTTTCAGCTTAGAACATTAAACATCAATATAAGTAAAATTCTTGAAAAAGGCAAAACTTTACTCTCTGGGAGTACGCTCACACTTGCATCTAAATAAAGGACTCGTATAGGAATAATGAGTATGTTGTGACTCTTCCTAATTTCATAAAAAATATAACTCCTCTGTACTTGGGACAAACCTAAAGCTTTACCAGATAACCACAAGAGGTCATAATTGCTCCATGAGAACAGTTTCCCTGCAGCCCAGTGGGAAAAAATCTAACATTTTGTCTTCGGAGTATTGGATTTACTCAGTATTTACACGAGTCAGAGCACATAAAACTGGCAAGCTGAGATTTTTTTTTTTTGCCTTCCTAATTAAAAGAAAAAGTTTCTGCAATAAAGTCAAACTAATTTCTTAAGATATATACCTTTATCTTTAATATATCTGCTCTTTATTTAAACTTCTTTCTTGAACCTTTCCACTCACTCTTAGTTCAACTTGAAAACAGGGGTCTAGGAAGGGGATATTATTTGGGACATTTTTCTTTTAAAAAAATGAATGTAAAAATCACAACTCACATCCTCCCTTAAGTCATCTTTTGACCTTCTACAATGAACTGCCTCGTCCTGCTCTCAAATTTAAAAACTAGTTAAAATATTACAGAAATGCCTCACTGTTTTATACTTGGAGCCCTCCAGAGTTTCTCTTACCCTGATCACCTCTAAAGCTTGACAATTTCTTTTCATATAACCTCTTGAAAATTACAGACTTTCTTAACCACATTGACATCTAAAAATTTCTATGTAGGACCCCAACTCATGTCCTAACAGGAAGTTCACTCATCTTATATATTTACAGAAGTTCCCTTTTGTCTTGTCCTGGCAAATGCAATCATGTCATATTTAGGCCAATTCAGAGTATTGTTAAAATAAGATCACCATCTTATCTTGGCACTTTCCCTCCCTTCTCTTTATTCTTCCACTCACTCTTCCTTCCTGGTCACATCAAATTTTTACTACCAACACCACCTTGAGGCATGATCACAACCTCCCTTGTGTCTGCCACTGCTGCATCTTCACCTACGTTGCCATGTCTCTGCCCATGCTGCTAATTTCTGCTCCCCACTCAGTTTCCAAAAAGCACTGCCATGTTTTCTTCCACTTGCTTCACACAGAAGAGCAGCAAATCACTTTGTCTTCATTTAAAGGCCTCTTTAAAAACAATGTCAATAGTTAAAATAGAAAAATATCAAACCCAATGTAGTTAGGCAACTGATTTGCTTTGATCACTGCCAAGTCTCCATATATTGTTCCTTCCCAGTCTTCCTCATAAGCTCATTTGTATCGAGCTGCAAATTCTTTGAAGGGAAACTGTATTCTGTATTTTTATGATCCCTTATGCAATATCGTCCCACTCCATTCTAAGGGCTTTTATGCATGGAAATCAAATAAGCACAGATTGAGGGTTTAGATTATGAGGGAAATGGCTTGCATAACTTAATGTTGAGACATGGTCAGTCTGGGAATGAGTTTGAATGTCAGCAAATTCCATCTGTTTTCAAGCAACATAGTGAAGAATTTATAACAAAAAATAGTATCTTGACTACAAACTGCCTTCATTTGGGACATACATGACTCCAGAGCATGTTTCCTAATCCAGTTATATTAGAGACAATACCAAACTCCCTGAAATCAACAGCTAAGTCCTGTTGATTTTGACTGGGGGTGAGATTTCATCCTCAGATAGGTAGGCAGTTCAGAACCAAATCAGTGCAAAGAAATTGTTGTAGTGACCATAGTCTCATTTGGCGAGATCACCATGGAAACCTCATCATAGATCAAAGCTAACAATCCAGTAGCATTCAATTAGCACCAGTGTCAAGCTACTCTCATGAGCAGCTACCATTTATTGAAATACTAAAACTTGCAGGACAGATAACCACTGAAAGAAAGAAAAACAAATCATTGATTTCATAGATATATTAAAAGATGCCATTTTTCTAGCTATGGAGAATATTTATGATTGTATTTTAAATTAATTTTAAAGTAAAGAATTCCACAGTGAATATTTCTTTCATCTTTTATCCATGATTGTCCTCATCTCACTTTTTCTAACCAGCATTGCTGTTAACTAACATTAGAGAAACAGCAAAATAGTTATGTTGGGGAAATAGGTGTACTGCTGATGTACACTCAGCTTGCAGTACAGACAAAAGGTCAGATATTCTGAATAACTCCATACAACTAATGTATAAGAAAATCATAGTGTTGTGGTTTACATTTGAAAGCTGTAATATACCTACTGGCTCAATCAAATAGATGATTTTCTTCTCGTGTAGAGAGTCAGTTATTTTTTTTACATTATATAAATCATAGTCTAACATTCAACTACTTTGAGTACTCTAACTAGATTATTAGACCTGGGAAAATACATTTTTATGTTACATCAAGACAAATGTGATAAAAACATGCCATCTAGAATTTTCAAATATACTATGGATACTTCCTGTAGCATAAAAAAACAGCTCCAGCTGTTTTACACCTCTATTGCATTTCCCATGAAAACTGAAACATACTTTCTGAAAAGTTCTCTTAAGTCTTATACCAAACAGTAGCTTTAATGTAAGATTTCATATTGTCTACCTTCCATTAAATGAACACCGATAAATCTCATTTCATGTATACACAGATACTGTTAATTAATACCCAAGCATTACAAAACTACTTTACCATTTGTTAGTCTGCTAAATCAGTTATTCTATAGCCAGATAGATACATCCATCACAGCTCTGCAACCAGTAGTGAATCTAGCCCCTTTAAGGCAGCTCAAGGTTCAATATCCCCTACATACTTCATAAAATGAGGAAAAATCGATGACCAAGTTTTCACTTCTTTTATTCACAAATCCTGTACAAAACCTTGATTTCTTCTGTGTTTGAGGGAACCCCCTAGCCCCAAAATTTCTCTGCTCATGGCTTCAATCCAGCATTTGACCTCAAACATCTCCTATCCAAAGTAAGTGTCTTTCTTGTAGTTGTATCTAGTAACTCTTTGCTGCATCTTCTCGCAGCTTATCTCTTCTGTCTGCTGATTCCCTGCAGATGGCTAGATAAGGAGTCAAAAAGTGTAGCTGGGTTTATCTCCTAAAGCCACACAAGCTTTCTCTGCATTATCAAGTTTTACATGCATAACTATACCGGGGAAGGTGGCAAAGAATCACAAATGACAAGGGGACAGGGTGCCATAGAGACTACACTCTGATTTAGCTAGCACCACTTTATGAAATTGTCCTTCTTCCTTTCCTACTTTACGTTATGCCTCTGTTACAGGACTTGGCCAGTGCAGGTATACTACATGCTGTACTCTAGCTTGCTACCACATACCATGGCTTTAGGCTGTTGCCTCTGCTTTGAGTGGTGCATCAACTACATCAGCTACATGTTACTCAGAAATATGATTTCAGGAAGCCATTGCAAAGGGAGGGGCAGGAAGTCTCTTCTATGACTGCCAAAGATTTAATCCAATGTGTTTCAAAACAAGCCAAAAAGAAGTTCTCTGCTTTCTTCCTTTCTGTGTGATGAATTTACACAGCAGGTATCTTTGCACATTCCCCATCTCAAGATGAGAGGGGACTGCATATCCTTCACTTGTCTCACACAGCTTACAGAAGGACTCAAACATCTAGCATAGTCTGAGAGCTTCCTTCTCCCTCTCTTCTACAGTTTTACTTGAGTTTTGCTCAGTTTTGTTGAGTGAGTTACTATTTCAAAGAAAAGGAAAAAAAAGGCAACTCGAGTTTCTTGCATAAGAAGAACTGCAACTTCACTTTTCTTCCCGTTTGTAGGAATAAGCTCTGAGATCAGCATGAAAGGCAGGAGAAAGCTGCAACAGGAAAGGCAAACACAGCTAGGAGCTGCAAACACAGAAAAAGAATTAGATGTGCAGACCAGCAAGTGACCAGAGATTTACCACTACAACCCAGTAACTATCTGGGTGAAAAGGGATTAAAGTGCCAACCTTAGGCTGTGCAACCAATCTTACCCACTTGTTAGAGCCAAGGGCTGGAGCAAGGTTGCATGGCCAAGTACACGTGGCCAGAAACAGAAACTGAAGTAACAGCCAAGTCCCACAAGCTCAGGACAGAAAGCAGGATGTGAGACAGTGGATATGGCACAGTTCCCACAAGCTCCAGCTGCTGCCTAGTCAGAAGACCTCTGTCACCCCTTAAAAGCAGAACTCCCCCAGCTGTCAACCACAGCAGGGATACCTCTGGGATCACTTGTGGCTGGCTGAGAGGTTTTGCTCATCAGTCAACTGTCAGTAAGCCTCAGCTAGGGAAAACTTTACAGCCCTCTCAGTCAGAGATTCAGCAGACAGAAAGGATGTTATCTTTCAGTCAATAATGAACAACAGCTTTTGAGGGCTGCTAATGCGTATTAGGCTATGAGAGTTGCTATCTTCTATCAGAGGATAAAAGTGGAAGGTCTGTTTCTGTAAAATTCCCTAAAGGAAAGACAATAAGAATTGTGTGGCAACCCATTTCCAAGCTGGATAACTGTATTTCATGTTTAGCTACATTTATCTCTGCATTCTTCTTCTCCAAGGATGTCTGTAGTAATCCCACACTCTATTTATTAGCTGCAACTGCTCCACAAGAGATGTAGCTGCATGGCAGAAATAGGGCAGCAAACTCTGCAGATAATATTTGACTAGCTTTCAATAACTATTATTTTAACACCTCTGTTCCACCTTTATTCTTAGATGGGCTGTGTCACATAAAGTTCCCTCTAAGCCTGTAGTGTGCATTGCTACATAGCAAGGATAAAATATCAGCTATAAGAAAATAGCTCCAAACTTTACATCAGCTTCACCTTAGATGCAAACAGTACCATCTGCCAGCTGCCCAAATATTTGGAAGAGATCAGCACAGGGCTGGAGAGCCCTGTTGAACTCAAGAAAGTCTGATTCGATGCCAGATCTGGTTACTGGGAGAAAAGAACATATAATTTCTTAAGTTTTCTTTCAGGATATTCTCCCAGTGCTCTTTAAGAGATGTACGGCACAGATATCCACTGATACTCCTTATGCATATGCATTTTCAAATATGAAACAAAAATATTGACACTATTCTCTAACTGCTTCAAAACTTGTATCTTCTCTTCTTGGAGTCAAACTCAGACTCACTAACTTTGCGACAGTTGTGGTGAAAACAAATAGTCTTTTTAGAAAAGCTCTGATAAGTTCACTGCAGACGTTTACTTAACTCAGAGCTCAGCCTGCTGCAAGTATGCTGCAGCAGTACCTACTTCCCCTGGGAGCAGAGGGTGGCTTCAGAGCTTCCCATTGTGCAAGTCCTCTGTGGGAAAGGACTGTGACAGAGAGGACCTGCCAGGGACAGCCCATCTGGTCGCAGCGCTAGGTACAGCCTGCAACTGCTGCAGCTGTACTGCGTGCTCTAGGCTCTCAGCCTGCCACAGCATTCTGTAGATACCAGGATAGCTTGTCTTCAATTACCACTGTATAAACCTTTCAGCCATTTATTTCTTTTTAACTTGGCCTCTGTGGATAGTCTTCAAGTGTCTCAATTATTTGTATTGTACTTATTTGTGGAATGTCTTTATAAGGCCTGTTTACCTCAGTTAAAGTCATTTGTGCCACACCGTGGTGAGTGGGAGCGACGCCATCTGAGAGATTAAGGTGAAATGACAGATGGGCAAGTGGGGGAAGCTGTAACACAAACATGCCCCTGGGTGCCAGAGTGAGGCAGAGGTAAGGCAAAGCCAGGATGGCAGCAGGGCAGTGGGATGCAGGGGCAGTCCCAGTTTCTCGCTAAAAGCACCAGGTAGGCCTGTGAGAAAACACAGCTGAGTGTAACGTTACACATGCTCAGCCAGTGAGCTCTGAAATTCTCTCCCCTGCATTCTCCTAGTACCTTCCGCAAATATTTGCTGTCTGTCATTCCCATTTTACCCATACTTTCCTCATGGCCAAGTACCTCCAGTCTCCAACTCACCAACAGATGAATGTTACAGTCAGTGCCTGACACTGTGCAAAGCTAAACAAATCCACCAGTGACCACAGAGACCACCTGCTGATCTTGAGAGCATCCCACAATACGAGATATGTACACAGGGCTTCAAACACATCACTTCCACCTTTCACACAAGTGATCCCATTTTGAGTTTAATTTTTAAGGATCTTACTTAGGAGTCTTTCTGTGATCTTCCTGGGAACTTTAATAGACCTGGGAGAAACTGGTGGGAAGCTGAATTTACTTTACTCCCTGAGACCTCATGAATATATTCAGCAAGCTATGGTGTTTTTTACAATTCAGTTATTTGATAGCCTTGATTAAACCTTTTTAGAATGACTGGAGGCTCTGGATGTTATTTATTCATATTCAAGCATAGAAACAGTCACTCATGCATAGAAATCCTCAGTGACTCACAAAATGACGTGCTTACTTATGCATAGCAATCCTCAGTAACTTGCACACTGACACACTCCAGCCCAGACATACTTCGTAACATGCACAGCGACAGACTGGCCCAGAGCACTTATTTTAGAAAGCCTCGCTGGCTCCCACAAGGGCCTCCTCTCCCTTGAAGCTGAAAACAAAACTCCCCAGTGATTCCAGCTCACACTGCCAAACATGCTCATCCACCTCCTTCAAGTTAAGCCTTTTCTCACCACTGAGGCATTTCCCTACTGGAGGGTTCCCCTAAAGTCACGAATGCACTTATGAAAGGAAATCTCATTTTCACTGCCTTCACATTTTAATATCTTAATGCCAAAAAGGTGCTGTTTTGCTTTTTTTATTTTGCTTTGGCTTATATGGAAATTTTACATTAAACAAACATTATATGACAGTCAAGGGGACGAGATGGCTCAGGGGATCAGTAATGGGCTGTGAAGCCTTTCCTTTCTAGGCCAGTGCTCCAGTTCATTTTAGGCTGTTTTAGCTGGATGTAACATGGAAAAAAGTGTGCTTATTTAAAAGGTCTGAGATCTCTGAAACAAGTTAGATTTAAAATGAACTGACCAGTAACAAAAATACCACTATGCAAATAAACACTACCAAGCAGTCATTTGAAAAAAACAAATGGAAGTAACATTTTACTTCAGCTGGGTAATGATACAAATGGAAATGCTCTGGAAACATACTGTCTGCCAGAGGCATCCCATCCATCTTCCACCCCAAATCTGTTACACAACTAGCTTTTGTAGGATGCCTGGAAGGTCTTCAAGCTCAGAGTGGGTCAAGCCAAGGGAATCTGGCAGCAACCAAAAGTTATTGCTCTCTAACTTCACTCATCATCATGCAAATAGCAAATTCATGTCCTCAGGGTCCTATTCCTTGTAGGGAAATATTCAATTTCATATAAAATATATAGTCACACCCTACCTGCAGTTGGCATTGAACTGGCCAGTGACATGACAACAGCAAGAAATATAATAAACCAAACAACTCCTCAGACATCTTGATGATACTTTCAATGACTCATCAGACATGCACTCAATGCAGAGACTTCCCATTTACAATGAGTTAGAGTCCAGGATGCTGCTTTCAGAAATTCCTTGCTATTTTTCTTGTCTTTTTTTCTTTTTTTTTAGCTTTACCTTAGGTACATCAACAATGCAGTTTTCCACCAGTGTTTTAAATAATACATAAATGCAATAAAATAATTCAAACAAACACTTCACCCTCTTATACTCCATCAAAAAGGCTTTTACTCTGCTTTTTAACACCATCACACTTTGAACACTTACTATAAAATGAAAATGTATTTCACAATACATCACCCGTTGATAAGCTCCAGTTCAGGGTACAACTACAAATTCATTACTCCACAATAGATATAAATGAGGAGTTTAGTGAACATTGGTGAGCACATGACTATTTATGGTGACACTTCAAAAACTCTAAATGTACAAATACTTGAGAAGCAATAGAACTGTTATTATAATTTTGTGCTATAAATGAAATCTAACAAATAAAGCACAAATGAAAATGAATAGAAACTATTGCCATATTATTGACTAACAACAGAAAAACACAACCAAATGGGTTTTCTAAATCCATCAGGATACTGAGAATTGAAGTCCATGCCTAGAAATGGTTACAAGTCTTGCTAATCATTGTGAAATAAGCATATGATTTGACAATTACCTGTATTCAAACATGATCTACAACATAAAGTTCAGTATGTGATGAATTGATGTGTAATGCTGCTCTAAAGACGAGGTATAGTTCTGATCTTTATCCCCACTGGTTTTCAAAAACATGATGAAGGCAAACAAGACAGAAGCTTGTTGAGTTTGTGAAAGAGATGATAACAGAGGACTCCTTGCCATATCAGGGATGTGAACTGTTGATGCAAAAATTCTCTTTCAGTCCCCTGAATCAACAGTTAAACCACCCAAGCTGTATGTCATAAAGCAAACAATCTGTCCTTCGACTTTCATTAGCTGAATAAATTCAATATTTAATTCAGCCAGCACTCAGTACCACTTATATTGGTCTCATCTAAATGAAGCTATAATTAGACAAGAAAACCATTCAGTTCATATTTGCATACGATTTCTACAACTGAATTCTACTGAACAAGAAAAAGCCATAATTAATGGAGAAAAATTGCTGTCTAGATAAGAAGTGACACCAAAGAGGAACACAGCTCCATAACTGAGGAAAACCATGAAACAGCTGAAATCCTGAATATGTTAGAGTAGATATTTCAGAAAAAAGGGCAAACAAATACTCTGCCTCATTTGGTCCATAATCCAACTGCCTTTGAAGTCAACGGGAGGGAGAGCTGTTAAGTCTGGGAAAAGGTTGTGTGGGGCAATTGAGCAATATCCATCCTTGGGAGCATTTAAGATACGTCTAGACACGGTCCTGGCCAATCTTATTTGATGTAGAAATTTTCAGCAGACTTGGCTAGGTAACCTCCAGAGGTCCCTTCAAATCTAATTAATCATGTCATTTTAATAATATCCATTCTAAGTTACATGAGAGTTTGTTGTCATCAACGTATAAGGCTCCAGCAATAGCTTTTCCACTGCTTAACCACTCTCACTCTGAACAACATTTTTTCTGATATTTTTTCAGTCATAATTGCCCTTGCTGTGACTGTTGCCTCTCATGCTTTCACTGTGCACCCTTGTGTCATAGGTTTGTGTGGAGCTGCATTTTCCTTGGTAACAGGAGGTGGGAGCTGCAGTGCTGGTCTCAGTAAGCAGTTCTCAAAACATCCTTCAGTTCTGAGGTGGACCCACCTCCAGCCCATCCAGGCCAATCTGGTATCTCTGTCATCACTATTTAAGAAGGGAAACCTGCAGCAGAAAAGGAGGTGGAGGGTGGTACAAGAGGTGACTATGTTGGACCTCACAGTCAGAGGAGGAAAGAAGACCGGAGACCCCTGCAGTCCATGGTAAGAACACAGGCTGTGCCTCTGCAACCCATGGAGAGCAATGGCAGGACTGAGAGCCACTAGCAGCTATGGGTGAGTGCGCCTGGATAGGTAGGAGACTGTGTGAGGAGGCGGCCATGGCACAGGCTGCGCTGGAGAGCCTGCAGGTCACAGAGACCCACAGAGGAGGTGGAGAGAAGCTGCAGACCTCAGGAATAACACATGTCAGAGCAGCTCATGCAGAGCTGCCTGGCCTGTGAGGGACCCTGTGGTAGAGCAGGAGTCCACCTACAAGGAGCCCATTTGCCCTGAGGTGAGACAAGTGGCAGGAACCATTGGAAAAGGACTGACTGAAACCCCCATTCCCTATCCCCCTGAGCTGTTCATGGTGAGGGGAGGTAAAGTTACTGAGATCAGGGCCCTGAGCCTGGGAAGAGGGGAGAGGAAGGGGGAAGGTGGTCTTAAAGGGCTGGTTGTGCTTTTCATCATTGTACCACTCTGTGTTGTTTTCTGTTTGTTATAGTTTTGATTGTTGGTGGATTAAATTAAGTTTTGTTTTCCTCCCCAAGTTGAATAGTCCTGTCTGTTTTGCCAGGGGCCATAAGGGGCAATTAAGCCTTCCCTGTCCTTAGGGCGTTCCAAAGGCCCTTGGCACTTATGGCTGATTGTGTTCCTTTGTTCCTAGATGGGCCTAAACCAGCATACCCTGAGAAGAGTCTGGCTTTGTCTTCTCCATAAATTTCCTTTGGGTCCTCAAAGACAGCAATTAGACCTTTCCTGCCTTCCTTTCTTCAGATTAAGCAACCTCAGCAATCTTCATCTCATGCAAGTGCACTCTCCCACTGTTGGTATCTCTCTCGTACAACGTGGCTCACCCCTCCTTACTTGGCACAGCAATGGAAAACCGTACCTTTTTCCAGATGCAGCAAATCTTTTTAGCTTCCTCCTATGTGACAGGCTTCTTAGCTTCCTGATGACTTTGACAAAAACTCCTTCTACCTGGCTGCAGGAATTCTTAACCTTCAACAAGGATAAATGGGTGTTAACTGGCCCATGCTTATAGAGGGAACTTCCAGGAAGTCTACAGGAACTTCGATCCTTTTCTCCTTTTTCTCTGGTTTAGAATCCTCCAGATTAACACATCTCAACTCTTGTAGTATGGCTGCATCTCTAACATATTGTGAAACCTTTCTAATACATTATCTGTTCCTTAGCCCTGTTAGAAACATCACCTTCAGTGTACTCTAGGACCTTACTTTCTTTGACATAAACAGCTGGGAAGCACCCTGGGAAAGTTTTGTAGCACCGAGCTTTAGCTCTCTGAAAAAGTGTTCATCCTGTCTTGAGAAAAATGGTTGACCTTCTTCAGGTGCCCATCTCTCTGTTGATTAGAGGGAAAGACTGGACAACAAGCCCCAACCTACAAGGTCATCGTTACACAGCTGAGGTTAGTGGAATTAATCTCATATTCTGTAACTAATTAAAACATTCACATTTTTCATTCTTTGTCATTTCCACCTGAGAAGCCTCTAGCACTGTGAAATTCTTGTCATTAGTCATCTGCTGTCTGGCCTCGGATTTTCTTTTTTTCCCCTTAACTTTTTCCTATTTCTGTCATACAGGTGCTCCTGTTTATTCTATCAGGTATCTTCCCTCTCTTCTTCACAAAGTCTCCCAGTGTTAGATATGCAGCAAATTTATCATCATGTGTCAGTCTTTTGACAGGGTCAGAGGGAAGAGAAACAAGATAATTTACTACATTATAATCACATCACAGAAAAATAATACTAATAACTTGATACCTGTCAACAAGTTTTTTTTTTTCCCATCCCAAATAATTATTGCTTATCCCTTTTGTTAGAAAATGAGTAACTGATTAGTCTTGCACTATCCACCCGCTTCAGCAATCTTAACTAACATATGATACCACGTTAAATGTATTATAGAAATCCCAGCTTTACTGCACGCTTTTCATGGAGAAGAGAAGACTGAGGGGGAACCGCATTAATACTTATAATAATTAAAAGATGTATGTCAAAAGGATGAGGCAACACTTTTTTCTGTAGTGTCCAGTGACAGGACTAGTGGTAATGGACAAAAGATGGAACACAAAAAGTTCCACTTAAACTTAAGGAAAAACTTCTTTATTGTAAGAGTGAGGGAGCCCTGAACGGACTGCCCAGGGAGGGCATGGAGTCTCCTTCTCTGGAGGTTTTCAAAACCCTGGACACATTCCTGTGTGACCTGACCTAGGTGGACTTGCTTTAGCAGAGGGTTGGTCTCTAGATCTCTACAGGTCCCTTTCAACCCCTACCATTCTGTGATTCTATGTTAGGTTTTTTCCAACCACTATGATTCTATGAACTACCACAACAAAATGCTGTTCAGTTTTTTTGTTTGAAGTCATGGAAGAAGTTAAAATATGCAGCTTGAGTATCATAGGGAAGATCAATAGGTTTTAATAAAGAAGTTGACAACTGAGTGGGCTCCCTGAAACAGGACTCTAATAATTTAACAGCAAATTCTCTTATTTTCTGTGGTTTTTTTTCTTTTCCCTTTTGATACATTTTACAAACACTGACAAGACAAAATAACCATTTAGAAATTTCTTGGGGAATAATTTTCCAGGGCTAAGAAAAATGACTGTAAGCATCAGTTGTAATAGCAGGGGAAAAAGAAAACATGCACACAAAATATATGTCCAATACCTAATTTGAGAAGGTCTCTTTTTCAAATATCATATTTGAACATGCCAATTCAGTGGACATCAGTAAAGATTTTTGCCTCAAGTTCTTTGTTTGCCTTTTATTTAGGTAGTTAAATCAGAGAGGAAAAATGTCTGTAGACAAAATTATCTTACATCAAACAAATATTGATGTTACTTTTAAGGTCAGCTGCTGCAAGGCCAGGATTTAAAAACAAATAAAATTTGACATATGCGGCTTCAAAGGTCAGTTGGAAAGGTATATGCTGCACCTACTTTACAATGCAACCCCTGGGGAGGAAAACATATTGAATGCTGCGAGGAGACATTGCAATAATGAAGATAATTATGGTAATAGGTAGGTATGTAATAAGGGCTTAATTAGATCAGAACAAGCATGTTATTTAGAAAAACTGATATCTCAGTGTATTAAATTAAAAGTTAATTACAACAACTCAGGTCAGTATTTATTTCAAGTTGATAGTTAACACACTTTATTGCATTTTTAAAGGGAATGAGATATTACAGCAAAAGGCAGTAAAAATGTTTCATTGTCATCCAGCACAGTCCAATGTCACTACATACGAAGGTCCTATCTCTCCCAGAATATTGCCATTCTGATAGAGGCACACATTTAATTTCCTGATTTTCCTTTCTGATCTCAATAATTTTCAATCATAGAAGCGAGATAGCATGAATCCTTTGTTATTACTCCAGTAGCCTAAATAATAAAGTGTCCATTCCTGAAACGTGCCCTCACTGGAAGGAAGAACTGCTATAAGATGAACAGATGAAGGAGTGAGCAAGGCAATTCTGAAGATGATTAGTGTCCACATGAGCTGGTATGCTCTGCTGCAATGGTACTACTCAGCTTTGTCAATGGAAAAAGCAACCCCTACCTCCCCTCAGACAGCTGTTTCCAACGCTGCTTCTTGTTGAATTATTCCCATTTTAAATGTTTGTGAATTTACTGCCTTAAAAACATATACTTGAGCAGCAGCCAGTATGTAGTCTGTAGTGCTACTGCTCTGCCCTGACACGTGACTCCAAAACATGAATGAAAAAGGCAGTGAGGTGGAAAGAGACTGCTCAAAATTTAATTGTTCTGCACCCTGGACAGCAAAGTATATTGGAGGGATTATGAGATATTAGCATCCTGTGGTGCCTTGCATAGGTGAAACTAACTTAATGAGATGCATGGTGGTATAGGTGAGTAAAACAGGAGTGAAAACCAACACATGCTGCAGGGTATGCCTTGAATGTGTGAATACCAACCAGGATGGCTGAGCTATCATCCCATCCTTTAGTTTACAAGAGTGACTTTAACTGCCACTTCTCTCTTGTGCACAGCTTTTACTCTGCTGGTAGCACATCTTAGAGTTAAGAGAGTTACCAATATTTGTGCTGTGATGCAAGCTCTTGATTAGACAAATAGTAAACGCAAGCAGGGAGGCCTTCATAGAGTCTTGTCCTGTTTTCTCAGCTACACAGACAGTAGCCATTAAGCCAACGGTATTTCCAATTCGCTGTAATGTAGGCTGATGATCATTTAGACACACACACTGTCTTTCCATGGCTTCTCTTAAAAGGATCACTGAAAGCACCTTTAAAAACGAGACTGACACTCAGTCCTTTCTGCATGTATCATTGAAACAACAGTACACAATAGTTCCCCAGAGAGCAGTTCAGTACTGCTAATGAAAATTCTGCAGGCTCTAAATTGGCTATTTTAATCTAATTTATTTTATTTTTCTAATTCAGTTGTGTTACAGCCCTAGGCCACTGTATAGGTTGTGAAAATCAGATTATTTTACTGTTTATGAGTGAAGTGACTAACTCCTGCCATCTAGAGGGTGCCTTCTGGAACATAATCGAAGCAGATAGAGTTTAACAGGATAAAAACCCCCAACTGTTTAAAAGTCATTTGAGTGAGGCTAAAACGAAAATCCTAGAGTCTGCCTGTCTTCTTGGAGTTTTTCTAGATTTTTCCCAGTTGTTTGGTTATGTCAAAATACCCATTCAAATGAGAGGACAGTTATCATATCTGTGGACGTATATGGGTTCTTTCTTCAACAGCTCTGATCATTCATGAAAGTAGATTAGCTGACTAGGATAATTATTCTAAAAGATATTAAAAAAACCTGTTTATATTTTTTCCAATGCTATATCATTTATTTTTACTATATTCTTGCATTCATGGCTGCCTAAAACAGACTAGAAAGGTCACTCATCCTGAATGTTGTCACTAAACATAGGAAGGAAATGATGATTATCAGAGGAAGTCAACATGGCTTCAACAAGGGGAAATCCTGTTTGACCAACCTGATAGCCTTCTATGAGTGCATAACTGGCTGGCTAGATGAGAGGAGAGCAGCGGATGTCATCTACATTGACTTCAGCAAGGCTTTTGACACTGTCTCCCATGACATCCTCATCAGAAAGCTCAGGCAGTGTGGCTTGGATGAGTGGATGGTGAGGTGGATCGAGAGCTGGCTGAATGACAGAGCCCAGAGGCTGGTGAATTGAGTTGGAGGCCTGTGGCCAGTGGAGATCCACAGGGATTGCTTCTGGGGCCAGTCTTGTTCAACATCTTCATCAACGACCTGGATGAGGGGACAGAGTGTGCCCTCAGCAAGTTCGCTGATGACACCAAACTGGGAGGACTGGCTGATTCCCCAGAAGGCTGTGCTGCCACTCAGGGGGATCTCAACCGGCTTGAGAGTTGAGCAGAGAGGAACCTCATGAGGTTCAACAAGGACAAGTGCAGAGTCCTGCACCTGGAATGGAACAACCCCAGGCACCAGGACAGGCTGGGGATTGATCTGCAGACAGAGATCTGGGAGTCCTGATTGATAATAAACTAACCATGAGCCAGCAATGTGCCCTCGTGGCCAAGAAGGCCAATGGCATCCTGGGATGCATCAAGAAGAGTGTGGCCAGCAGGTCAAGGGAGGTTCTGCTTCCCCTCTACTCTGCCCTGGTGAGGCCTCATCTGGAGTCCTGTGTCCAATTCTGGACTCCTCAGCTCAAGAGGGACAGAGAACATCTGGCGAGAGTCCAGTGCACGGCCACCAAGATGATCAGGGGACTGAACATCTTCCTTATGAGGAAAGGCTGTGGGAACTGGGCTGTTTAGTCTGGAGAAGAGGAGGCTGAGGGGGGATCTCAGTAATATTTATAAGGATATAAATGGTGGATGTCAAGAGGTTGGGACATCCCTTTTTTCTGTTGTATCTAGCAACAGGACAAGGGGTAATGGGATGAAGCTGAAACACAAGAAGTTCGATTTAAACATAAGAAAAGACTATTTTACTGTGATGGTGATGGAGCCCTGGCACAGGCTGCCCAGGAAGGGTGTGGAGTCTCCTTTCTTGGAGGTCTTCAAAATTCGCCTGGATGCATTCTTGTGCGACCTGATTTAGGTGAACCTGCTTCTGCAGAGGGGGTGGACTAGATGATCTCTAAAGGTCCCTTCCAACTCCTACCATTCTATGATTCTATGAAGAAGAATAAAAGAATATTAATGATTAATAGCATTCATTAAGAAATGTGAAAATGACACAAAAAAGCTCTAAGGTCTCACAAAAGAACATATTTTATACTTAGGTTGTTAGTTAAATAGCAGGTAGCCATGGCTACTGACAGTAGTTAAAAATAACTTCTCTGCATACTTTCTCACAAAGGAAAAATGTCCAGTTCAGTTCTCTTCATGATTTTTTGCCTTAAACAATAATGCTATTTTCTGTGTGTTTGACTAACCTGGTGTGTAGATTACATTTGTTGTGACAGATATAACCCTGGCCTCACAAAAGTTTAGAGAATCTTCCTGGAAAGGCAGTGGTGGCCAGTGAATATCTGCCTCTCTCATTAAGCCAATGTTCCAGAACGAGCAGCTGACTTTCATTAAGAAGTACATGATCAAGTACAGTGTGAAGCAATAAAATTGTCCCACCTGAGTGAACAGATGATGAAAGCACACAAGAAAGAACACAATGCCCCAGGACTTATTTATTGAAATATGTATCAAAACCTTCCTAGGCAAAAGACTACGAAATACTCTGGACTGTAACTGCTCTTGCAGAGATCCTTGCCCTCATCTTCATTTAAATATCTACATAATAGATCATCTAAAGATTTTCATAAAGTTTTCTAGGCACTATATAAAAGAGCAACAAAAATGCTTGTAGGAAGAACTGTTGATATTAAAATGAATCAAAGACATTCTTATGTTTCTACTTGTGTTGTATGCCATTTATAAGAGCAGTTAAGGAAGGGTTCATAGTATATATGAAGAAAAATGAGCAGCAAGTCCATACAGATGTTTTCACCACATACTTCATACTCCTTCACGTCTCATAGTCTCTTTCATGTGTACTGACCAAACCAAGCTCTGGAGCTCACAGCTCTCGCAGAACACAAGCAGGCATCACTAGATTACAGAATTCTAGGTGGCTGAGTGAGGAAATGAGCAGAAATTCCTGAGAAACGGACTGACCAACCTTCTGAAAGGCAAGTTGATCTGTGACAAAGTAAGACTTGCATAACCTAGGGCAAGATAGAACTGTGTAAAGCTAGTTTTTGGGGTTTTTTTGGGGTTTTTGTTTGTTTTTTTATCGTACAGATATTATTTCCCTTTTTAAAACATACAGTATTCCTAGCATTAAATAAAACTTTATTTTAAAAACTGATTGAGCCACTGATGAAAGATTCCTAAGGTAACTTTTCAGGTGCCAACTCTAATCAATTATACTCACAACTAACAATTATAACTCACAAGTATAATCAATTATACTCACAATTTTTGCAATTACTATTGCCCTGGCATTTGTTCTCTGTCAAATGAAAGTTGTGGGGCAATCACAATGAAAGCAAACAAAATTTGAGGATGAAACAACAATAACATCCATGCAGACAACTTACAAAAACTTTTTCAATGATTGCCCAACCACCCTCTCTACAACCACCTTAAAGGAGGTTGTAGTGAGGTGGGGGTCGGTGTCTTTTCCCAAGTAACAAGTAATAGTTACAAGAGGAAATGGTCTCAAGTTGTGTAAGGGGAGGTTTCAGTTGGAGAACAGGAAGATCTTTGTGATTGAGAGGGCTGTTAAGACAGTGGCATAGGCAGCCTATGGAAGTGGTGGGGTCTCCATCCCTGGAGGTATTTAAAAGATGAGGTGCTAAGGGACATGGTTCAGTGGTGAGCTTAGCAGTGTGAGGTTAGTGGTTGGACATGATGATCTTAAAGGTCTTTTCCAACCCAAAATGATGCTATTGTTCAAAGTGAGGCAAACTGCACATTTTTAGTGGGGAGAAAGATTATGTTAATTAGGGCTCCCAAAAATAACACTAAAGCATTTTTTTCCCCCTTCTGATTCTTTTCAGGACACAGACATTCACGTGCATACTAATACAGTTGGTGCTACAACACCAAGTGCTTAGTAGTAGACTGTAACTACAAGGTCCTGGCTCCTTCTGCTTGAGTGCTGCCTTTGGTATCCACATATGTACCATTTTTAACTAAGTCTCTTTCCAAAACTCTGGCAACATCTTTCCCTGCAGTGGGGAATGGTGCAATTGTTGGGTTCCTAACCATTCGATGCCCAGCACAGCCCACTGACAACACCACAGTTTTATGAAGAGGCAGCACAAACTTAGTATTATGGCCCTTGTTTCTCTCCCTAATTCGGGTCAGACAGAGCTCCAAGCCTTCCCGTTTCCCTGAGCCCCTATCTCTGTTTACTGCCTCGTGTGACCCTTCAGACTTATCACGCCGGGCCGTGCCTCCCACACTGCCGGCGCCTGCAGGGGCCCGCCCGCCCTCGGAACCTTCCCGCCGCGCCGAGCCGCCCCGCGCGGGGCCGGCCGGGCACCACACCGCACCGTTTCCGGCTTCCGGCTGGAGCTGGGTGGGCTGAGGGGCAGGCAGCAACAGCTGGGCCGGCTCTTCGCCCTCCCCCCGCCGCTTCCCCACTCGAACAAGTCGCTGTTTTTCCCAGAGGTTGGTGCCGAGAAGCACAGAGCACGGCGAGACAGGTTGGGAACGTGTTGCGACACCGGTTGGGGGCAGGGCTAAGTAAAAATACTGTAAGTAAGGTAAAATACTGAAAGCTGAAACCCCGCGAAATGTTTGCCCGGGTGTGTTTTTCGCCCCAGGCTCGGCAGCCGGTACCGGCGGGGACAGCCGTCATTACCAGCGGGCGGGCGGACAGCCGTCACCTGCTGCGTTTCCATGGCAGGGAGGCGGCTAGAGACGCACCTGAGGAAACCTCAGGGCTCTCATCTGCAGCCGCAGAGTGCGGTTGGCCGCCTTGTTCTACTAAAAGACGGAGTGAGTCTTTGCAAGCAAGGTGCCTTGAAAGCGATTTCGTTATTAGGAGGAGTCTTGGACTGGAACAACATAGTTACGAAATATTGCTAATCTTTTTTGTTTGTTTGTTTTTAAAATATTGTGTTATGCTTGCAAAGCGTTAAAACAGATTCTGTTGCATTCTGAATAAATTCTGAATGGAATCGGATGTGACTCGAAATTTACCGTGCTGCTTCTTTTGATGAATATACTTAAAGCAGAACCTATTTGAGAGTCAAGTACAAGACATCTTGAAATATAGGAAGCCTCTTTTGGGTGTTAGTGTTTGTGTGGCAGTTCCTACCAGCTCCCTTAGGTGAATGGCTTGTTATAGCTGTTTGTTGTGACACCAGGATGGTTAGCATATCACATAGGACAAGATGATATGACACGAGGGAATTCAGGCTCAGCACTGAATATCCCAAAATCTGCTGGTCCAATCAGCTTTCCTGTCTGCTGCAAACTTAGTGTATGTCTTTGGGACCTCATCAAGGACAATCTTGAAGGGGAGGAAAAAATGGCATAGGCATGATATGATTGCACAGAATTTAGATGCCAGACCTAATGTAAGCAGTCATTGGAGCTGTGGGGATCTTGGTCTGTGTTTACTGTGTCAAATAACGCAGCACTTGAGGAGCAGTAGGCAAAACTTTTTACAGAATGAAACACACAGTGCTGAGGACCTAGTACTTACATGACACTTTTTAGGGCCCTTCCTTTGAACTACTGCTCACCTCATACACAGCCTCCTGCTATCAGAACTCTGTGCCACAGCATCAGCCATTAAGCTGGAGGGTCGTGCTTGCTTCTGCTACTGCTCTGACCCTATCTGGAGTGTTTTGCTCCTGAGTAGAAAACTTGGAATGGAGAAAACACCTTCATACAGAATTGTTGGCAGTTCAGATGCTTGGACACTCTGTAGGACAGCAGGGACATACCTTCTGGGGCTGAGGAGGGAACCAAGCATAGACCTATGGTGTCCTAAGCAATTTCTCATACAACAGCATCGTAGATGAAAATGAGAGGGCTGGCATGGCTGTAAGTCTCTGCCTTCTGCAAAAGAATTGTGTTTATGAAAAGTGTTCATACAATCTTTCTGGCAGATAGATCTTATGTGAGAAGCTCTCTGTAGGCATTTCCTTGGTAACTGGACCTGTTGTTTTAAGCCCTCCAAAGAGACTTTTCTGTCCAATGGACTCTGCAGGGAAGCTGGACTGCAAACAGATCCCACTGGGTCTTTCCTGCTTCAGCATTTGGTAACAATGTTGTGGTGCCTAAATACATTTTTGGCCTTAGATTACAGAAACTACAGAAAATATTGACAAAAGTGGAGGCAGAACATACTGTGGAGGCATTTCAAATACCAATCAGTGCTTTAAAAAACTGTAATATCCAGATTTGAAAGGAATTGCAGGTAAAGTTTTCACTATCATAATTTCTGACTTTGTAATACTATTAAGCTCTATTCAGAAAATTAAGAGGGTAAATTCCCTAAAAATTTAGACCTTAGTTTAAAGACTAAGGAAGACAAACGTCTTATGAGGAAGCTCAGAGGGAGTGACACAATATTGATCTATAGGACGTTGTTATTTATTAGATGGTGTTTGAAAGCCTGTACTGACTTGATAGCCTTGTTAAAAGGACCTGACATGGCAGTTTTGTTATTTAGTTTTGTGCAGCTTTCTAAAAACTACCATCTTAAAGGCTTCTCATAATCTATGTCCTCAGTAGTCATTGAAACACTGTTTTTCATGACAACAGTTTGTCATGTTGGTGCTTTCGATTATGAGGTAATGTGAAGAAGTCAAGGTATAAATACCAACCATTAGATTCTGTTGTTAAATCAGCATCAGGCAGCTTGAAAATTAGT
Source organism: Colius striatus (assembly GCF_028858725.1). Taxonomy (NCBI): domain Eukaryota; kingdom Metazoa; phylum Chordata; class Aves; order Coliiformes; family Coliidae; genus Colius; species Colius striatus. The sequence goes on from NC_084761.1 coordinate 32,945,734, forward strand.
GTGCAACCTCATATTGGACTCTCAGTGTCAGAAATGTCACGCTCTAGAAAAATGACAGTTGCCAGCAGGCAGCTCAGCAATATGATTTTGACTACAAAATATGACACTAACACAATTTAAACACAGTGCAAGATGCTACAGGGTGAGAAAACTGATTTATGTGTGCTATCAAAACCAAATTTTAATATTTGGTCAGGACAATATCTTTTTTTTTTTTTTGTGAAAGTTAAGATTGTTGGTTTTATTTTATAAGACCTTTTGAACGAATACACTCATTTTTCTTCCAAGTTTAAGCTGCTGCAATTTACTGCCTGTTGATGATTACAGCTGTCCTAACAAATACCAGCATGTATGTCTGCATGTCTACTTAGAGTTAGGGATGAGGCTGGGGAAAGCAGGTACCTCTCATTTTGTTAGGTCAGTAGTCACCCACAGATCTACTGGAATCAGCAGAGGCTTGCCTGGGCAAAGCTGTCCCGTCATAGCCTGTTTCTGCCAAGCCTCATGCGTGTAATTATTTTCTTCAAGTTCCAGAAATGGAGACTGAGGTTTTAAGATGATACTTAAATCTGTTACCAATTTTTACAACACATATTTCTGCAGTTTTAGAAATCAGAATCAGAGCACGGAGCACCGTTAGGTGTACATGTAGCTAAACCAACTGTGGGTTAGTTGTACAGTGTAATATAGGTTGAGGCAACTTGCTACAGAGGCCAGATTTTCAAAACAGATGTGGTGAGCTACCAAAGAAGTAAACACTTTCAAAAATTCAGCCATCTTGTAATCTGCAAGGAAGTATGGGTTGGTAGTTACAGCATGAAGTGTGTCTGACTGAACCATAGACTTGGGAGTGGTTGTTTTTTAGAACTGTGCTCAATGAGGCAGTTTTTTTGGTCAGTGGAGAGGTTCTTGCCTCTTCCATAGCTGCTTTCTTATTCCCATACTTGCTAAGGAATTATCCCTGTTGCCCCTTTCACTGTCTTCCTCTGTCAGATTGTGCTAATTTGGGCCTTGAGGTTGCCTGTTGGTTTGGATTTTTTGGTTTTGTTTTGAACCTGTAACTGGATTAGAATGTGACACCAACACCAGTTACAGCAGTAAAAATGAGGGGTTGATAAAGATAGAGCATAAGGAATGGTGTCTAACTTGGGTGTCTGTGCTGATGAGAGAAATTCTAACATCAGGCTACACACCTTTCATGTCTCAGTTGTCCATTTCATGAAATCAGGATAATATTTGCCTAATTTATTATAAACACAGAGTAAGCTGAGCATATATGAATACTTCGCAGTTCAGGGTGGAAATGACAAGAGAGCAACAGTCTGATTGATTGTCTGATATATTGCATTGGTTCCCTTCTAGAGTGTTAAAAGAGACACAGGTGTTGAACTAGATGAAATTAAATTAGTCTAAACCCTTCATAGGAAACAATGGCACCTTCAAAGCACTGCATGCTCGTGTCTTCATTACTGCTAATGTGCCAGAGTGATAAATAAGCACTACAAACATCCCTTTGTCATACCTCTTAAATCTAGATAATGACATTTTGTTATCTGAGCCTTTCTGAAGTGCAAAATTTGCATTTTTGCAGCACACTGTGGTTCTCTTACCCGAAGAATGCTTTCTACCTGATTGGTTAGTGAGCATGAGGCAGGAGAAGAGTGAAAGAGAAAATGAACTTGTCCTTATTAAATAGACGAGGCAAACCAAAACCAGAGAGGCCCATCACAAATAAACCTACAAAACATCATGTTTTTGGGTTTTTTTTTTTTCAAGCATAACTCTTCAAAGATTGCTAGGCACTAATTTTAAGACAGCAAAGCCATTTCCAGATCACAGCTTTCTTCATGGCTCATCACATGACTCTTCCCAAGACCCCTTATTCTACATTTGAAAAGAAACTTTCAGAAAAGGAAATTAATTAAAGCACAGTTAACATGGAAACTTCAAGATAGAATTTTAGGGCTGGATGTGTCGTGTATTTACATGCATAGTTTTGTCTGAATTCATTGCATACTTTTTTTTTTCCCCCCCACAGACAGTGAAAAATGCCTAAAAAGAAGACTGGGGCTCGTAAGAAAGCTGAGAACCGTCGTGAACGTGAGAAGCAGATAAGGGCCTCAAGAGCCAACATAGATTTAGCCAAACACCCTTGTAATGCTTCTATGGTAAAATAACCAAAAGTATTTCATATTACAGTACATGATTTTGCATTATGTAAAACCAGGTATAATACACTGTGTTTAATGCTGCTAGAATGTCATTCTCCCTGTCATCCTTCCCACTGTCCTTCCTTTATATTGAAGGTTACGTTTGCATCAGAAGTATAATACTTGAATAAAAAGTTTGATTCCTAATCAGAACTTTATTCAGAGTCCCTGTGGGGTCTGTAAGTTTTTAATATTTTACCTAGAATAAAAATAATTAACAGTATTTTATTTCTTTTCTTTAGGAATGTGATAAGTGCCAAAGGTAAGTATTTTTCTCTGTCAAATTTCAGTAGTTTAATATTAATTGGTTTAAAACATTTTAAAGGTCTTTTTTTAACACTTGCTTTCTTCTTTTTTCCTTTCCTCCTCCGTGTGTCTAGACGACAGAAGAATAGAGCTTTTTGCTACTTCTGTAACTCTGTTCAAAAATTACCCATTTGTGCACAATGTGGTAAGTACAAATAGTAAAAGACGACATAACTCTCCTCAGTCCCATTTTTGATATTAAGCTCCCAGCATACTTCTGTCTTAAAGTACCATTGGGATTTGTGGAGCAGGTTCTTTTAAATGTGCTGGGAATATATCCTCCTTGAGAAGAGATCTTTCTTGATCATGCAGTAATATGCACGCCTCTGACTCCCAGGGGTTTGCAAGTCTGAGTCAGGGGCTTGTCTTCAGTATTTGATCTTTGGAAGAATTTGTCTCACTGTCTTTTAGGATTGAGAACATTTGACTGACCCATTTCCTAGACTGACCTTGTGTAGTATTGCTTCATAACAACAGCAAATTAAAAACCACTCTGACTGCCATCAAGGTGCCAATAAATACTGCTTTTTAGGGATGATTTGATTTCTGATCAGTTTAAAGCAACAGTACAGTATTCACCTTGCATGTTTTTGTAATGTAATATGCTCCTCATGTTATTTATATGTGCTGGAGGGCTGCTGCTTTGAAATCAGGACTCCTAGTGACAGAACTCAGCTATGAATTGGGCTAAAATGCCCTTTTTTTAACATCTTATTGCTTGTAGGGGATGTTGATAATCTTTTCATATGTGGAGGTGAATTTTGTTGTTTGACTGTTTCAGTGTATCCTTCAACAAATCCTTGCAGATTTTCAATTTGCCATTAAGCAATTTGGGTGTTTTGCCATTTGACTCTCAGAGCTGCTGACATGTGCAGCTCGCAGTGCTTTTGTTGAGACCTGCAAATCCTGGGTGTTTCTGGAAGCCAGACTGTTAGTGTGCAATGGCAGCTTGTCATCCTTCATAAGCCTTCCATCTGTCATCACGCAGTGAAGTACTAAAAACATGCTGTCTATCTTACAGTATACTGTATATCAAGTTGACTCCTATGTGTTGAGTGTATCTTACTTTGCAGTATGCTTCTGAAGGAAAAGCATTCCTAGTACCAGCCACAAAATTATAATGAGTGCCAGGATTTTCCAAGACAAGACCATTAAAGCTGTGTTTGCTTCTTAAGCAAGTGTTGGGCACAGCCCCTGTAAACCAACAGCATCTTTCTTAGAGAATTTTCTAATGGATGGGAGCAAAGCAGCTGTATTGCAGTGCTCCAGACCCAGTAATACCTCTATCACCTCATGTTGCCCATCTCAGCCCACCGCTGGTCATTTCTTACTCTAGAGATCATCTGCAAAAGCAAGTCCACTGAGATGAAGTTGCACAGGAGCATATCCAGGCGGGTTTTGAAAAGCTCCAGAGAAGGAGACTCCACACCCTCCCTGGGCAGCCTGTGCCAGCGCTCCTTCACCCTCACAGGAAAGAAGTTTTTCCTTAAGTTTAAATGGAACTTTCTGTGTTCCATCTTTTGTCCATTAACCCTACTCTTATCACTCATCACTACAGAAAAAAATGTTGCACCATCTCCTTGACATCCACCTTTCAAATACCTGTAAGCATTAATGAGATCTCCCTCAGTCTCCTCTTCTGATGCTGCATACTAGGATTTAATTATATTTTTTGAGTAGAATTCGGGTTTGTCAGGTCTTGAAGGGGTTTGCAGGAGCACTGCTTTTGTTAGTTTCTGTAAGCAGGCAAGAACAGAGGTGCCAAAGGGGTCTGTGGCAGGACAGCTTAATCAGTGATGGGACTCCATTGCAGTAGCCTCGGCTAACTACAAGATTTTTTTTGCTTGTATGACAGCATACAGAGTGTGGATCTCTCTGGTAGCACTATTTATGTCAGAAGCAAGGAGTAGGGGAAAGTTTCATCTAACTGTTTGCTTGTGTCAGAATGACTTTTAAGTGCAGGCTGTGGCTTTTTCTCTCACCCTTCCTTTGCATGTAAAGCAAATTATTTTTATTAAAAAGTAATATCTTACATGTTTTTTTGAAAAAGAAAAAAAACCCCACAAAAATCACCAACAAAAACAAATATCCAAGTATCTGTAAGTAATTAATCATCAGGTGAACATCTGGGTTTCAGAAGCCCTTGCACACAGCATGTGCTGCTTTTATGGTGGGACAGAACTAGCAGGAGTTTTAAAGGCAACTTTTAAAGATATTATAGCTTGACTTTCACCTGTATTTTGTTCTTTGGTTTGTTTTGACATTTGAAATTCTCAACAGTGCCTTATTAGTACTGGAGCAAGAGATTTTGTCTTAAACCAGACAATAGTTAATTTGATCTAAGAGAGATGTGAGGGTACGTTGCAAATTGCAGACATTTGCGTGCATTACTTTTACCTAGGTTTACAGTTAAGCACGGGTGTTTGGTTGAAGTCTTGTTCTTATACCAACAGTCATTCTAACTTTAAAAAAAGATTATAGTTGTCTTCTGGTTGCTTCTCTTTTTTTTTAAACAGGTAAAACCAAGTGCATGATGAAGTCTTCAGACTGTGTTATAAAACATGCCGGTGTGTACAGTACAGGACTAGCAATGGTGGTATGTATACAAAATTACAGCCTTTTTGGCATGATAATGTTATTCTATGCACATCTCTGTGAAAGATAAAACAGGTTTATAGAATGATAGCGTGTACCATGCCTATCCTCATCTTACCATCATGAGCTGATTTTTCCCTTATACTGGAACCCCCAAATTTGCATTTTTAGATTCAATTCCTGCAAACTCTGGCAGGTCCTGGCTGCTAACAGATCAGTGTTGATGTCAGGCCCTCGGCAAATGCACTAAGAGCATGGAGCTGGCATGCCCCATAGCCAGTTCCCAGACTGCATTGAAATCTAGGGGTATTCTGGAGAAACGAGTTGGCTACTGCTGCTGTCTTCTCAGTATTGGTCACAGAGAGAAAATGTTGTTCTTAGAAGGACAAGTTAGTTACTCCATTCTGGAAAATGTCACTGACATGTCATAGCCTCTGAATTAAAACCTGTGTGGACTAAACCTCTCTCTTGGTTCTGCCTCCAGCTGGCAATCAGCTTCTCGGTAACACTGCTGCATTTCCAGGCAGCAGTTCCGAAACTCATTCCTTGTCTTCACTGATTTTCATCAACAATTATTTGGATTCATCAAAGTTCTCTTAGTTTTTTGTGTACATGTAAGGCACACAGTTTTTTACATATGGGCTGAGGATGCTTCATAAATGCTACATTTAAGGGAGAGGTAATGTTTAGATCTTGTGGTTTCATCAAAATCAATATTAAAGGAGTCTAAGTTATTTCTAATGAATTATTTGGTCTTTTCACTCTGTGGAGCTTGTGTTCTAGTATACCATGGTTTAAAATCCAAATGAGTGATTTTAGCTGTAAAAATCTAGTGGCATTTTTCAGGTCTTTATTGAAATTACATTTTTGCCAGAACATTGTTGTCATTTATGGATCTCAGGGTTCAGCTGAAGGACAGAATTTTCATGGACGTGATTTAAGGTAGGAAATGTAAAAAACGGAAAAGGAGAAAGCCAAGTTATTTGCAGTACATTTAATCCTGCAGGAATGAATATCAAGCAAACAAGATGAACTGTGGAACAGCTTGATAGGAATAGAGATGCGGTTCATAATCCCTCACTCAACTGAGTGTACTGAGAGAGAGGGATACTTGGATACATTCAGGATTATGGAGTAAGAGTCTCCTTTAGGTATTGCAGAAGTCCTCAGCTGATATCTTTCTGTAATTGCAGGGTGCAATCTGTGATTTCTGTGAGGCGTGGGTGTGTCACGGGAGGAAGTGTCTCAGCACACACGCCTGTATCTGCCCTCTCACGGATGCTGAATGCATTGAGTGCGAAAGGGGCGTCTGGGACCATGGTAGGTTGCTCACACTTAAGAATATCAAAATCTAAACAATACTTTTCTCCTCACGTTGTTGAAGTTACCGTACCTGTATTCTTAACGTAGCATTTCTAATCTTCACTGACTAGGCCTTTTGCAATGTTTTTGTTCAAAGCTCTCCATTTCAAAAAATAGACCTTATGCAGTAGGGAATGTAAATGACCTGCTCAGGAGCATGCAGTGCTCAGCTCAGGGATGGTTACGGGAGCTAAAGCATTAACTGTCCTATCAGCTGAATGCTTCACATAATTAGGCACTGCATCGGATTGTCACCACACAGTTTTCTGCCATTCCCACTCTATACACTTGGCTAGTACAAGTATTTGAATTCCTAGTTGTGTGGCAAACCATACTGGTCTCCATCTCTGGAATCCTTTAAAAGTATCTAAATGTGCATTAGAGGTGAGAGGGAAGGAGACTGGATGAGAAGGATAGGCATCTAAGAAAAATACTTAACACTGTAGTTGAATTAAAATGAAGAAAAGGCCTAGCAGTAATACTTGCTTTGTATTTATACTGTCTTGTAGGATACACGGTATTTTTCAGTATAATAAGCAGAACTTGATGCCTGTGCCTGTTGCTTATAATTTTACCTTGATAAATCTTTTAGGAGGGAGAATATTCGCCTGTTCTTTTTGCCACAATTTCCTTTGTGAAGATGATCAATTTGAACATCAAGCCAGCTGCCAGGTTCTGGAAGCAGAAACTTTTAAATGTAAGTTAGTTATTCCTAATCCTTTTCACTATAGTCCAGTACACTCCCCAATTTCTTCCTCTCTGTCACCTTTTCCAACTAACTTTAACCACCACAGGAAGAAAGAGCCCATTTCCTGTGTGCTTGTTGTAGATGTCCAGCCATCTAGGCCAGAGCCTTTGTCTCTGACCTTCCTCCACTCCAGATAGTACATGGCAGTTGTTTCCCTGCCTGTCTCTTAGAGGCCCCCCATGGGAAGTTGCCTTTGCAGGAGCCAGCAGTCTCCAAAATTGCAGTGTTGACAGGACTGCAGCAAAACTGCTGGAGCTGCTGATGCTGCTTTTTTACTCCACAAAGCTCTGCAGGCAAGAAGGAGCTCTCTTCTGACCATATGATGAGCTATTTCTAGATACCTATTCCTCATGGAAAACAGCTGCCCTAAATAATACCACCTGTGTTGGCCTGGCTAAACTTTCCCAGGTCACAGGGGATTGCCTGTGAAGGAAGGGTTTGCATCTGTTGATTTCGCAACAGCAGCAAGTCCTGAGGAAGGCTGTGACTTGGGAAGCAGTCATCGTCTGATTCAGTGAGACGGTGAGCACAGAAGGAAGGAACAAAACCAGTGTTCATCCAGAGCTTGAATTCAGTGTTAGTTTCTTCACTGACCAACAGACTGTGAACAAGTGTGTCAGTAATATATCAAATACCAGTAAATATCCACTGAGGCAGCTGAAGATTTTGGGACCTTTTGAACTTCAGTTAACTGTGTTGACAAAACTGAAACTGGTATTTGTAAGAGGATGTGATGGCCATACTCAGCTTTGTTAGACCACTACTCATGTCTGGCTGAAACAGGGAAACTTAAAGGGAAATTAAAAACCCAAAACATTGACAAACTGAGATTACATATGTTGAAAATAACTAATCCTTTGTGGAAATATTTGTTTCCTACCCAGTGTGAACTAATATTTGGTTTATCCCATGAGACTAGAGTTTGTCCTTTCCAAAACCTGTGTGCTTGTATTTGGTCTAGCATAAAATTTCCATCCTTATTATAGAACTCCAAGGTGCTCTTTGTCATGTTTTCTTCAGAACTGACTCTCTTATCCTACTTGTTTTCTCCCAATTCAGAATATTTGGTGGTTTCCTTGTTACAGTCTGTGTCTTTAGACATCTCCCATCTCCTTTTCCTCTCCTATCCTTTTTTTTTCCCAGCCTGCTATTTTCTAAGCCTCAATTAGCTTTCCTTGATATATTCTGCCAGAATATCTTCCCGCATAGCAATATTGAAGCAGCAACAGCTGTTCCACAGGAATGTTTTTTCAGTAATTGTTGGAAGCTTTTAATTCACAGATGTGATGTCACACCCTGAATAGAAAAATTGCTTTTTTGAGCGTTTTCACTGGGTTCAGTGTTTCATGGCGTGCTGCAGTCGTGGTAGAGAGACAGGATTTTTGTCAGTGTGTGGTAACAAGATTATAAGACCTGAACTTTCACAGAATACGTGAACTTTAAATGCAGTCATGCAATTGTAGTCTAAATACCATTCTAGCTGTGAAAAAAGTACTGTTACTTCCCATCACTATCTGAGAGAAGTTTTTTAAAGTGCAGATACTCCAGAAATGGTTGGATATATATGCAATTCCAATTCCATCTTTAAACCCATGACTGAGCGCTAAGTCCCACAGCTGTCCTGCTCGTGTGGACAACTTGTGATATTTATTCCTTCAGATTCAAAAACTGTTGTCAAAGGGGTAATGCAAGGTGGAAGGGAACAAGTACTTGCACAGAGACTGATAACATAGATAATACTGCTTCTTGAGAAGTAGCTAGTCAACCAGCTTCTTGTTGTTGCCAATTCCTGTGTGGTTGCCTTTACTGTACTCCCTGTAGTGGGGTGAAGAAACCGTTTTGAAGCTTCAAGACAGCTGTGATTTTGAGCACTGATTCTGCTCGTTACAGCTCACGTGCTGGCTACAGTTCTTGAAAACAGATAGATTTTCATACAGTCATGTGCATTAAAGTACGTTTCTAGAGGACATGACAAAATACAGAACAACACAACCCATCTAAGTTTGAACGTTTGCAAGCTTTATGTGTTCTCGCATCCAATTTAAATAAGATAAAAGTATTAAAGGCTGCGATGGCATTGTTTGAGTGACTGTGAAATGCCAGCACTCCCTTTGACATTGTGAGAAGAGGAAAAGCAAGGTGATCATTTAATATCAAATTGGTTCTGAAACTTCTATTTTTAAAACTTTGGAAAGTCAAGGCATAGTTAAACTTTTCTCTTCTTCAACTTTTACTTGTTTCTGTCAAATTACGTTACTGCAGTGAGGCTTAGACTTGAAAAAATCTAGTAAGGTGGTGCTGTATGGTAAGATGACTGACTTGTGTTGCTGAAGTGCAGTTGGATCAGAATTAAAAATGCCTCAGTTACATCATTACGTGATAGTACAAGGTCTTAAAAACATCACAGATCTGTGGTGTCCAAGCACAGAATTTTACAGCTTGATTTTCTCCAACAGGTGTTTCCTGTAACAGGCTTGGGCAGCATTCGTGCCTGCGTTGTAAGGTAAAAAGTAAAGACAGTTGCAAGTATGATTTTAGACTTGTTCTCCTTAGCCTCCAAGGCTAGTATCAAGCCTTGTCACCTCTTTCTCTGCAGCATCAGGAAACCACATGTACTTTTTATATTTGTTTCTGAAGCTTGTAGGCAAACTTATGGAGAAAAAAGGGTTTTATCTCTACTTGCTTGTTAACCACAAGCCAATGTTGTGCATCCTCACATCAGGTGAAGTGCTCTTCACTTTTTCCAACATCTGTGTGTGTAAATTAGGGCTGTACCATGTTTGGACCTTTTCAGAAAAAAACAAATCCTTGGTCTCAAACAGAATCCAAGGCTTTGGAATAGGTTTTGATTGAGCATATAACTAAGACTAAGTGTTTTTTGTGGGTTTTTTATTAATCGGTCAAGTGATGATCTGACCAGAAAACTCTGCAGCCTGCATCCAATGGAAATCGTGTCCACATCTGATTGTACACATGCACAGCCGAATTTGTTGATGTCAAGCTTTTGATTTTACACACTCAGGAGTAATTTTATATAAGAATTCCACCTGCTTCATCATCAACATTACCCAGGTTTCTCCAAGTGGTGGTTCATTGTCTGCTCTTAGTCTTCTTAGCCTCCATGTGTTTCCCTGCAGTCTCCATGGCATTAATTTCAGATTGTTTCTTTCCCTGGCATTCTGGTGCTCAACACAGGAAGTTTCAATCTCTTATTCTTGGCTTCAGGTCACTGCATAGTTATGTTCTGGCATATATCTCTGACTGTATTTTGTTTACTTTTGTCAACATAAACTAATGTTTGCCAGGCTCCTTATGGGCAATACTTTACTCCAGCCCTTGAGTATGTTACTTTCTCTGCTTGTTTATCAGCAGTTTTATCCAGCCTCTTCCCCAGGAAGCCACGAAATTACATTCAACACAGAAGTAGTTGCTCTGTGCAAAGACTCCAGTTCCACTGCAGATGGAACTCATTAAATTTTAATCCCAACTAGAAAATCCTGCTGCAGTTAGACACTTTTTTGCTTGCTTCTTGCTGAAGAGTATGCATCTATGATTATAACATTTAGCCTTTTCATTCTTTTTTCTCTCCACAGGCTTGTTTTTGTGACGATCATGTGCGAAGTAAGGTTTTCAAACAAGAAAAAGGAAAAGAGCCTCCCTGCCCTAAATGTGGGCATGAAACTCAGCAGACAAAGGATCTGAGCATGTCAAGTAAGCTTACTCCTCTAGGTAACAAGCTCTACAAGTACCATTGGTGGCTGCTGTTCCTCATAGGAACAGAGTAAAGTCTGATTAGTTTCACTTGTTTTGCAAAGCTTTGCTGCATTTGTTTTGGGAAAAACTTGGTACTTCTTAATTCTAGAGTTGAGCATTGTGTCTTTCTTAATCATTAATTGATTCCAATATAGAGAAATCTTTTGTTTAGTTTGGAGATTTTAGTTACAGAAAAAAAAAGGCCAAAAAAATATCTCCACTTAAGCCTTTATTTCATCTCCAAGAAGCTGGCTAGTGAAGTGGGATTTGGTAACATGCATACCTCTACCTTGACCACTCTTGAATAAATTACAATTTGTATTGTGTCTGCAAAGCACATCCAATGAGAGGTTTTCTTGGCTACAAAAGCAAGGTTTCTCCTAAAAGCTGAGGCACACGCTGGCAATAGTTATTGTTTCTACAGCCTTGGCTGCAGGGGGAGAGGCTGTTTGTGTAGCAGAGTAAGGATTAAATTTGAAAATGTCAGGTTTTGGAAAGGCTGTCTAACATTGTCTGTTCATTGCTGAGTGGTAAAAAAGGGTGGAAAAGCAATGTCAGATGCTCCACTTCAGTTGCTGTTGAGAGGTGAGAATATGATGATTTTCTTTGCCTGCAGCGCGCTCTTTGAAGTTTGGCCGACAGACTGGAGCTGAAGATGCAGATGGAGCTTCTGGTTATGATGCCTACTGGAAGAGCCTATCCTCCAGCAAGGCTGGAGATGCAGGTGATCGTGAGGATGAATATGATGAATATGAAGCAGAAGATGACGATGAAGATGACAACGATGAGGGAGGGAAGGATTCCGATACGGAGACCACAAATGTATTCAGCAATTTAAATTTAGGAAGGACCTATGCTAGTGGGTATGCACATTATGAGGAACCTGAAGATTAAACTTGGTGTGGTGGCAAGCTAAAAACACTTGGAAGGAGCCAAGCAGTGCTTCACTTGAGTTGTGTACATACCCATAGGATAGCTCAATCAGGTACTTGCATATCAAAGTTAGAGAGTAAAGAGCGTGTGACATCTGCAGGAACTCTGAAGTGATTTTCTGTTTTTTTGGTATAAACCAATATTGGGTGTGGGACTGGAGGAGAAAACATGAATATTTTTATTCTCCTAACCAGCCAAAGTGGTTTTGTCCTTGAGTTATTGAGTGTAACGTTCAATGCCCTTTTCTCCTGTATCAATACAGGAGTAAGAGAGGGCTGAACAACTTGTTTCCCTTTGTTCATCAGAAATTAAGTTATTTTTGACAATGATTTTGTTAACTGGCTTCATAAAATTACTGTAGTGGTGGGTTGGTGACTGCATTTTTTTTGATCTGCACAATAAAAGTCAACTACATTCTGCAATGAATGTCCTAAGTATTGATCTCCCTTGAATAGACAGAAAGGGGGTTGTATACAAAGTGTAAATTGACCCTAAAATAAGTTTTCTTGTTTATGTAGGTGAGGCAGATCAATGTAGTTCCTTATGTACTAGAACATTAACTTTCCAGCATCTTTAGTATTAGATATTAATCAATGGGGCTATGTGCAGTCTTTACAAGTGCACCCCAGGTAATAAACTTCATTGCAAAAAAAATGTTGCTATATCCTCTCTGCCACTAAACTCTAGAAGACAATTAGAGTGAAAGGAGACTGGTTTCTGCTGTGTCTAGCCTTCAATTCTTTTCCTCGTACAAGATACAAAGAAATTTTTAAAAGTCATAGGAAACAACCCCTGTATATGAATTGATAAGGTGAAAAAACACAGGAGAGGACTCAAAATACTGCCTTCACATGCTGTTCTTTGCAGATGTGCTGATACAAGACAAGTACCTACCTCTGAGTGTAACACTTGCAGAGTGTCTGCAGTGAGTCTGACGTGAAAGTCAACATGTTAATTACTCATATACACATCTAAGGGATAGTATTTCATTTCTTTATGTAGGGAAATGTTGTGAGGATTGCAACTTTAACAGCAAACAGATCAAGATACAAGGACAGCCACCTAAAACTTTGCTCCAGCTTTCTAAATGCCACACTGAAATGCAAGAGAGCTATTTCTTGTTAGCTGTCAAATAACCGATGATAGCATTACCTACCTTTCTGGTGCTTTCTCTGCTGTTTTCTTAACAGCTAAAGGTCATCCATTGTCAGAGTATACCCTTTTGAGAATAACTTTTAATGATGTTAGGATTGCCAAATGAACATTTCCTAACAAAGCAGAGTTGAGGAACCTGGCCTTGATGCTTCCCTCCTAAATGCCTCCTCATACCAAATGCATAAAAGACATGAGTTGGAGTGCATCCAAGGTAAAAACAAACTGACAAAAGGGCACTACTTGGTTATGGCAGTTGAGGGAAGAAACTTGTACTGCAGGGAGGGACATGACGTGATCAGTTTGTGTCAAGTCCTTGCCTTCAGAACTGGAGAGGAAACCAGTTAATGCACTGTCTGAAAGCCAAATTCACTTCAGAAATTGAAACGCTTAATGCCAGTTTCATATGCTAGTGACGACCTACCCATCTTAAATTATGTATCTGATAGATGTCTTGATTAATCTTTTGCATAACCAGTCTCTAAGCGAGAGAAGTAGGATGCCTGCCAGTGCAACAGTGATTACTTATTTGTGAAATTGGCACCTCTGGTAGAATTTCTGCTGGGCTTCATGTGGTCCAAAAACTTCCACAGTGGAGTCCATCTGCGGCTGGTCAGTTCCAGCAGCAAATACCATTTTTTTTTTACCTTGACTGATGTTTCAAATACAAACCAATTATATATCAGTACAAAGTCATATAGGATTGAGGAAAGCATGTTTCTGCATACACATAAAGTTACAAATACTTTAGTGGCATTTACTAATATTATTACTTACCACACAAGATTGCCTTTAAGGTTCTTGGCTTTTGAATTAGATTTTTCCTGTATGAAATCCACTGCTGTCGCTGGCTGTGCCAAAGGCTGCTGACGCAACAGAATTAATCATCATAATCAGAGTAAAGAATTACTCATTTTCTCATTGAAATGTCCTTGTGCTGATCCTTGCAAGATCAATCCTCCAGAGCTAATGCATGTCCCTAGGATACTGTTGTAAGTGAAGGCCACAGCTCTGCCTGCAACAGCTGCTGAGGACACTTGCTGTGATTTAGCAAGGTCACCACTCAGTGGTCATTTGAGTCTAATGCATTTATGTGCTTTTTCTTTGTGCTGCTGTTCATAAAACGCCTGTGTCCTCTGAACCTGGCTGGAAATCAGGAACAGGTATTAGGCCTGCGGTGGATGCCCTTCGAGGGGTCAAACAAGCAAGTTTAAGCTCCTTTAATCTGCTGGATTCAGGCTCAAATAGACAAACATGACTGTTTTCTGCTTATGGAGTCAGTCACTTTGTGATAGGACAGGCAGGATACGATGCTACAGGTTGCACTCTCTCTTCCTCTGCTTGTTTAGGCAAGTTAAAAGCATGAGGACTGTTTGGGGCAGGTCCTCAGAGCTTGTTTTCACAGAAGGTGCAATGTTTTGATTGTCTTGAGGTAAATTGCAGGAACAGGATGAAACAGAGCATGAGCACGTATCCTAGCTTTACTGAAACACAGGTCTGGGACAAACTTCCAGTCTTGCCAGCTGCATTTTTCTTCATTGCTATTGGTCTATCTTGATGTCTCTTTAAGGAACATTAGCAGGGCACTTGACAGGGCAGTATGTTGTCTCTACACCCAAAATGTCAATTAGTGCTCCATTTCCTTCTGAATTCAGCAGCTGAATTAGCTGTTGCTAAATCCAAAGTGAGGATGCTGTGGTGCTGATGACATAAGCTTTGACAGCTCACAGGAGCTCAAGTTTTAGTTCAGACTGCGCCATAATCCACCAAGTACTTTCTGAACTTTTCAGACTGCTAAGCTGCTCCTGTGAAGAGAGAGATGATTTTTCAGATCTCTGGACCCCAGGGCTTAGTGCCTGGGCACACAAATCCCATGCCTAACCCCATGTTTTTAAGACTGTGGTACTTCAGAGCACACTTTCTGCAGGTGGCGGGGGGAGGAAGAGAAGAGTCAGATTAATAAAATCCTGAGATTGTACATGACATTTACTTTTCCTTTGAAAATTCTGACCTTGATGAAATTCTGAGCAGAGAAGGGTGTATTCAACATGTAATCAGGAGAGAGTTACATATAGTACTCTTAAAATCCAAGATCTTGGTAAAGTCCTAGACTTTAGGTTTTTTTCCACCTGATGATGACCATTTAAACAAAGCTTAAGTAGAATTTGAAGCAAAATCACAGTAATATTTATTGTTCCTGTAGAGCCTGAAAAACAAGACCTCTGGCCACCTTTAAGCTGTCATCTGGTACTAGTTTGTTACAGTAACACCAGCAGCTCCTTATGAATTCTTTGGGTGCTTATGTGAGTTTAATGCATTTTCATTTATACTCTGGTGTGATTTAGCCCCAGTGACTGGGAGTCTTTCGGTCAAGCCTGCTGCAGAGTTGCTGGTTTTGTTTCCAGCAAATTAATGTCAAGATCACTGTAATGTACTGAACACTTTAAATTGCCAGTTGATCAAGTAGTAGCATGCGTGTCGCAGAAAGCTAAAGGACAAGCTTCAGAAGTGCTTCAACTCCTATTTGATCAGGCAGAAAGCATATTAGTGTGTCTTATAAGACATTACGTGCATCTCTCTGGGTCCTGATCCTATTTCCAGAGGAATCAATGGCAAAGCTCCCATTTATCCAACTGGGAGCAGTTTAATAATCTTTAGTATCTACAATTCATCTTAAAATATCAAGAGATGTGATGAAACAAAACATGAGGATAAGGTGAAGAAGATGGAGCAAAGCTTAACTGAGGTTAATGTGCTGCCATTAGCATAAAAATATTTGTTCTAAATGTTAATAATCCTACTGAGAAGTGCTTTCAAGATTGAAAGGAAGCTTTTTAAAGCAGGAAGAGATAAGATTCTACAAAAAACACATTTAACAAGACATAGAAATTTAATTAGTCATCTCCTGAAAGTCTGCACTTAGTCCATAAATATTTGCTAAAAGCTCAAGGCAATTAGGACACAGACAAATTGTATGTCTTTGGTTTGTAGGTACATAAATAGAAAACAGTAATTGACAATCATAGCCTGAGCCATCCAGTTGGCAACAGCCCTCTGCAGCTTGGACTCTCTGTCTCCTGCCTATGAAACGAAACATTTTATAACTAATGACACTTCTTTGTTCAGATTATGTGTACTGTAATGAGCTACCACACATCTGAAATGTGAAGCAGGGCCTAGTTTTTAGCTTCTGTATCCAGGAGAGTAAAAGAAAACACCATTGAAAAAATGATGTGGACGTGCAGATCATTCCATGGAAAAGCCACTGATGGTCCTTTGCTAAACACACACTATGCTCACAAGCCTGCACTTTGTCTTCTGCAGCTGTTTACTCCACTAGGTACTCACACAACATGGCAGGGAAAGGGAAGGACCGTCAGGTTTCAGTCCCTTACCAAATTAAGCTTCTACTAATAGGCAATGTGGTTTTGCTGTTAGTTTACAACCATCCCGTTTTTAAGCATTGCACAATGTTTTTTGAAAAGAGAAACATTGGCAAAGAAAGCCCTTTGAAGCTATCTATCTTCCTACTATTTTCTGACTTTAGAGTATACTAAAGTGGTTGCTGCATTCTTTTTAACCCCACTTTTCAAGCCAACCAGTCTCCCACAGCATTCCCCAAACTTAAATGTAATTAGAAATGAACTTTTGTTTCCTTCTGAGAGTACTGAATACTGAGTGCTCAGCAGGGCCTCAGTAATATTTTTACTTGATCACGATGTTATATAACATCTCTTGTAGCTTTTAGCATTATAAAATAAAACCTTAGTGGCTTTGTAATTTTTTATTAGAAAGTTAGTGCGCCAAAGACTCACAATTTCCTTAGCAGGCAACACAAATATTTTACTGCTACAGTTCCCCGTTGTTCTTCCTACCATTTTATTTTTGGCGTGGAGAAAGAGATTGATTTTTTTTGAAAGTGAATCACTGCTCATCAGGCACATAAACCCTTGGGCTGCCTCTAGTCTGATTTAAATTCAGCGCCTTATTTTGATGGCAGAGAGGAGGATGAGCCCCTTTTGAGATTTCCCACCAGCAGGAGAGATGCGTGTGGACCTCACCCTGGATGTCAGCATCAGTTCCAAGCAGCGTACGCTCCTGCCAGCTCAAGGTGGTAACAACTGAAGTGTGACCTTTCACTAGATTATTTCAGAAGCCTGCAGCAACCCAAAGGCTGCAGCCTCTACTTCTTTAAATGCCTACTGGCTGCAAAAAACAATTACAAAGCTGAATCTCATGAAGAAAGTGTTTTCATTCTTCTGCTTCCTCAGGGATGGCAGAATGTGTCCACAAGTTTATACAGAAGTCATTATTACTGTTTTGTTATTTTTTTCCACTTATTAAAAAATAATAATCTGTTGAGCATGGAGTTAAGCAAGAAAAAAACAGCAAAAGAAAGGTAAAGATTGATGTTACCCTGTCAACAGCTGAACAACAAAGCCACACTAAGCGTGTTGGTGATTGGGATACAGAGACAATATTCCATGCTTACTCATCTTTTTCTACATCCTCTTCTGAAGTCTGGAAGTACAGGCCAAGAAAACGTTATGCAGAGCTTAACCTCAGGGTTTTTGTTTGCCAAAGCTGTAGCAGTTCTAAAGGAGCATCAGAGGGAGCACCACACAATTTCTTCAGGACCACTGAGACCAGATTTGGAACAGTAAGAGTCACTTTGAAGTTAGGTGATAAATCACATTGTGCATTTTCTCTCCATTTTCTCAGTGTTACATGTATTTCAAAGATCGCATGGTGACGTTTACATGCTAATACAAGCACACCCCTCTGATCTACCATCAGAAATCACTTCTAAGCAGATAGCACCAACTTAAAATGTAGCAGATACCATCTAGGTTTATCAGGCTTCAGCAGAACACTACTCTTCTTTTGCCTAATGCCTCACAAAGCCATCAGCAAATCAACAGTTTAAGAAGCCTTTCCAGCAAGCAACATTTCTGAGCATAGTTTAAATCAGTAAGTTTTAGTCAACTGAAAGTGGAGCTGTGCCCAACATGGTGCTGATACTGGATAGATGTAGACCCACCATTCCCTGGGCTCTGCAGCACAGGATGCTCAAACCCTGCCCTGAGCTCAACTATCGGAGGCCAGAACATAGACACAGTACCTTCCCACAGCCCTGCATAGGCACCCTTGAAAACATTGGAGCTCACTCACAAGGGAAGCCACTCACCACCACAAGCTTTCACCTTCCTCTGCAGGCCCATAAACCATCTCCTCTCCTTGCCACCAGCTGCTCACTTCCCTTGGAGAGAAAGCTCAACTATCACTCACCCCCAGGCACGATGACTCCCAATTAGGATACCATCCAGTGCTGCTCAGCACCATAAAAGCACAGAGCTCATTCACTACCTCTTCCCCTATTTATAACCTTCCTCTCCACCTGTACCTCTTTAGCAGGGCCTGGTTAGTCTCTCCCTGAGGGCATTGGTGAGCATGGTCTCTCTCTGCAGCTGGCCTTCAGCATCAGCAAGTCCACTAATTACCGCAGCCTTTGCCTGGTGCTGTCAGACGAGCTGCCACGGCCCCTCTGCACATTTGCAGGTACTGCATGATCAAGTACTGAGTCCTGCTGCACCTTCCTGCTGCTTCAAAAGATAAAATGTTGCAGCATAAAGTATAAATAACATTTATCCTATTTAAAATGTGACAGATCTCCTGTGCCATGCTATTTTATTAGCTCTAAAATGAATTTGCAGATGATATATATTTTGTACTGACCCTGGATGTTTTATCATTAAAATACTAGCTCTCTTGTTACTGTGCCTTCATAATATATTAATACAACTATCTCAGCTTCTTAAAAAACTAAAATATAACCTCATAGTCTTTTCTATGCTGTAATTTGTCTTTTAGCATTAAAAAAAAATATAGCTGTATCAGATTATTAACAGCAAAAATGAGTCACAGCCCTTACAGAACAATTTTAACATATCTGAAAGTCCTTGTCGTGTTGTAGATTTTTAGTTCTCAATCAACTTAGTTTCAGATTCATAGAAAAAGTTAAGAGGCTTCAGACTTATTCCATTGCTGGTCTCTTAAGCTCTCAGTGATCTGACCCGTGAAGCTGCAGGACATGGTATTTTTTGTCTAACTGAGCTCAGGCCCTGTGGTGAAACAGCCTAAGGTGAGAACAAATGGCAAATGATCTGTCACGTTATTTTGTGGACTAAGTCTAGTGTCTGCATTTTGTTCTAATATACAGAATATTGTCAAACCACAGTCTTAATGAACCTGAGGGATGTTTTTTCTGTACCTACCTATTTGAGCCCTTCAGCTGTCTGTGGGCTGTGGTCTTTTACTCTTCTCAGTCTCTGTACTTTTCCCTCCTGCCAAAGACCCTTCTGCTGCCCACTCACCATGAGGTTCTGTTGAACTGCAGGAGCTGATGACTGTGTTAGGACAGTGGCCAGACTTTTGCATTGCCCCTTTCCCAATGGCAGTGTTCCTTCTGGCACTAGTCTTGATTATTTAGTGTGTGAGATCAAACTTCTGAAGCAGCTGTAAGTTGTTTTTGCAGTACAGTAAGTATTGGAGAGCCCAAGTATGACTCACTTTTATTTACCCGGGGCTGGCAGATGGGAACAGCAGAAGGCAATTCTTGTCTGCAGAATCTCAGACCAGCACCAGTCACTGGTTTCCAGGGAGCCATTTCTGCCTAAAGAATCGAGTCTAATCCAGGACCACGGCAAAGAGCACAAGCTCCAGCTGCTTGCAGAGCTTGCACTCCCTTGAGCCGTGCCTCTGCGCAGAGCCTTGCAAACCACAGCTAACGGCACACAGCATTTCTCTCTGAAGCTGGACAGAAAGACCATCACAAAAAGCCATTTGTGTGCTCTAGTTTTCGGCTAATGATGGGACTATCCACCTTCTGAGACTCAAAATTAATGGGTATATGTAAATGTCGAATTAGTGGCTGTGGTTTAAAAACCCGCTCACTTAAGACTTGGGTCAGATGGCATCTGTGTTTGGTGGAAGAAAAAAAGAAAACGATATTTTCCTGTCATTTAAATTAACAGAGTTGTGCAATTGATCCTGGAAAAGCTAGAAATGTGCTGAGATACCAAGTATCCTCTTCCAATTATTATTGCATGAACAACAAAATACTTGAGATTGCTTCTAAGAGTCCAGTCTGAAAACAGTTTTTCACATACCATGAGACCTTTATTGCCATCTTAATTGGAAATTTATGGCACCCTGGCTGAACTGTTTACTCTCACAGCCACACTCTGCAGGGAAGGGGAAACTGATATGATGGTTGACTGAAGGAACGCCTCTTGAAGACGTGGAAGATTAAGTAGAAGTGCCAGTGGAAGGTATTCCCAAGTCTATTGTGTACTGCAATATATTTCTAGGTGTTGGAATTGCATGCTGTCCTTAGTCTGTTCAGATAAATCCTGAGATCAGGCTGCACCAGAAGCCTGTAGTCTTCATTCCTATTTCTGCCACGGAAAGAAAAGTCTTTAATTTCACTCTTGCATTCTGTTAGCTACTGTGAAATATTTCATCATGGCTGAAATGGTGAAAACTGTTTCTCCTTCTGTGTCTGTAAGCCATGAAAGCATCACCTTTCAGTAGAAATAAACCTGAGCTCTGTAATGCTTTGAAGATGCTCCTACAGATTCATAGCATTTTCTGCTTTTACTAATGCCACTACTCCAACTTTTAAGAATCCAGGTTTACCCTGTTGCTCGTTTTCAGTAGAAGAGTAGCTTCTGGTCTTAAGTTTGTGCTCCTAAATATTACAGAACTTGCACTGACAGGAAAAGAAGTCCTTCTGTCTCTTGTCCAATTTACACAGGAACCCGTCAGTTACTTGATACACAAACCGTGTCACTGGGCAGTTGAAAGAGCTAACCTAGTATTACTCCAGTTTTAGATGCATTCAGGCGATTACATGATAACTCAGGTATTAAGCTATCTTTGTGAATTCAATTACCTTCTTTTTATGTGCCTGGAAAGTAACTATGAAGTTATCAGCATAAAACTAATAAAGCAGGGAGCTCTATAAAAATGGCAAGTGAGTTATTGCAATTGCTCTAGGCAATGTAACCTACTTCTGCATAGTCACAGATGGGAAAGGTTTACTCATTGTCTAAATTCTGTATGTGCAGAAAGAAAAGCAAAACATGAAAGCCATGCTGCATCCTCTCCAAACTCAGTATTTCCTTCTCCTTAACCCCCCAGCAGCCAAAAAGTCAAAGCTTCTTTCAAAGGAAAAGACTCCTGATGGAACTATACTGTAAGCTGTAGAAGAAAGTTATTAGATACAATTCTATTGCAGCTTAGGGAGAAGGTTAACAGTCTGAAGATGTAGTGAATTTCAGAAAGCCAAAATGTAGCCATTTGAAATTGTATTTTTGTGTTTGATTGATCAGGCAAATGTGTTGCTTCAAAGATAAGGCAAAAGTTATCATGTTGACAGATGGCTTCTAGCCACACTATCAACTGATTAAAGAGATGGGCCCCCCAAGGGTTCTGCTTGCTTATTAAAAACATCTGTTTTATTTCCAGAAGAAAAGTTTTAAAATCGTTCCTTTAAAAAATGTGTGACAGAAGTGGAAAGACAGAGTTAAAAAATGTGAAATTATGAAGGTCCTGACTCTGATCCTTACTAAATGTGAATGTTAGTCACATCAGATGCTAACTTCAGCATAACTGCTTTACTGCCTGAGAGTTACTACGCAGAGTGTGTCAGCTGTGCAGCTTATGTCTGTAGGTTTGGCTTGTGCAAACAAACCTTATCTAGCTGTGAAGTGGTTAAAAAAACAGATCCAAGGCAGTGGATGAACCTAGAGCTTCCTGGGGCTGGGGTGCTTTAGCAGGATGCCATGCCTGAGCTGTGGTGGAAGCTCTTTTGGGTGTGTCTGTACCACATGGACCAGTCCTGGACCATGGGCCTGGAATGTCCTAATACAGTGCTGTGTGCAGCAGGGCCAACACCAATTCTCAACATCTGGCCAGTCTTGTTCAACATCTTCATCAGTCACTCGGATGAGGGGACAGAGTGTACCCCCAGCAAGTTGGCTGATGACACCAAACTGGGAGGACTGGCTGATTCCCCAGAAGGCTGTGCTGCCATTCAGCGGGATCTTGACTGGCTTGAGAGTTGGGCAGAGAGGAACCTCATGAGGTTCAACAAGGACAAGTGCAGAGTCCTGCATCTGGAACAACCCCAGCCACCAGTACAGGTTGGGGATTGACCTGCTGGAGAGCAGCTCTGCAGGGAGAGACCTGGGAGTCCCGATTGATAATAAACTAACTGTGAGCCAGCAATGTGCCCTCATGGCCAAGAAGGCCAATGACATCCTGGGATGCATCAAGAAGAGTGTGGCCAGCAGATTGATGGAGGTTCTGCTCCCTCTCTACTCTATCCTAGTGATTACTCTTCTGGAGTACTGTGCCTGTTTCTGGGCTCCCCAGCTTGAAAGGGACAAGGAACTTCTGGAGAGAGTCCAGCACAGGGCCACCAAGATGATCAGTGGACTGGAGCATCTTCCTTATGAGGAAAAGCTGTGGGAACTGGGGCTGTTTAGCCTAGAAAAGAAAAAACTAACAGGGGACCTCATTAACACTTGTAAGTAGTTAAAGGTTGTCAGAAGGATGAGGCAACACTTTTTTCTGTTGCCTCCAGTGATAGGACAAGGGATAATGGACTAAAGCTGGAAAACAAAAGTTCCCCTTAAACACAAGGAAAAACTCCTTTCCTGTGAGGGTCGGGGAGCTCTGGCACAGGTTTCACAGGGAGGTTGTGGAGTCTCCTTCTCTGGAGGTTTCCAAACCCAGCTAGACATGTTCCTGTGCAACCTGATCTAGATGGACCTGCTTTAGAAGGGGTTGGACTAATGATCTCTAAAGGTACTTTCCAACCCCCACCGTTCTGTGATTCTATGATTCTATGTTGGAGTCTGTCACTCTGGCTTCCTGTCCTATTCAAGCAGAGGATGAACACTTCCCTAAAAAAATCCCAAGTAAGGTCTGACTTGCTGTGCACAAGCTACTGAGTCCCAGAGGAAGAGCACAGCAAGTTTGTTACGCCCTGAGAGTGTTGGTCTCATATGTTTGGTTTCCAGGAGTGCATTGCACATGTCAGGTTTTGGAAGCATCTCTGGCATGGAGGTTAGATGGGAAATTCCAGGTGGGGGCACACCAGCCTTCACAAACTTTTTGCAGTGCTTGGTTAAGACTCCCCACTGGGGCAAAACTCTTGCAGTGCTCTTCTTGCACTGACAATGGGAGAGTGCTCTTGCTCTGAGCAACCATAACTTTGAATTTCTGCTGTTTTTTAGATCTTGGTATGTAAAATGCAGATGGAAAGATGGAGAGGTTCTTAACTGTCTTCAGATGTATTTAATCTCCCCTGCCATTTCACAAAACCTGTAGACAGAATGCCATGAAAAGGGTATTTGAGGACTGAGTTGCTTTTCTTTCTGGCAGCATACTGCCTGCTTTTTATGTTTACTAAGATTATGGCTGAAAAAAATAGTACATGGCTGGGAGGTATCTCTTGGTCTGTAGTCACTGCCACAGAGGAATTCATCCAGGCTTCCTTACCTTCCCTCTGAGCTCCTCAGAGACCTCTGCTGCTGTCCCTGGCAGCAGACCAAGGGGAAACAGCTTCAGTTAAAGCTCCTGTTGTCGTAACAAAACACCATTGATAAGCCAACATTCTGTCAGTGTCAATGATTTTTTAAAGCTGGCACTTTTTTAATGCCTGACTTCTCTTTTTACTCAGGCTTCAGGTATGCAATGTAAAGAAAACCCCCAGAGAGGTTTTTTTTCTTTATTTCATCCTTTGAGTATGAAAAGAAAACCTGCTGCAGCTGAGCACCCCTGAAAACACCAGTTCAGAGCTATCTCAGGCAGGCCAACCCCTAGAGTTTTTTTTCCTGCTCTTCAGGTCTGTAGGTAAAGCAGAAGAAAATACACTGTAATACCAACTGAGTAGCTAAACACCTGACAGAACAAGCAGAAACTGCTGAGCAATGCAACCACAGTCCCGAGGTAGTCAGTAGTTGTAGGAAAAAGGTAGCAGCACGTCAAGATACAAACCCAGTACATTCCATCCCTTGCCTCCATGAATCACATATTTAACAATTATCATAAAAAATTCCACATTTATCACACAACTTTCACAATCTTCACTCACAACAACAAAAAATAATTCACCACACCCAAAATGAAAATAACATCATCACAACACCAAATGAAAGTGGAAAATTTACACATAATCCACCCCTCATCCCTTCACCACAATTAAAACAAACCAAAATTCTCCACAATCACTCTATTCTAACATCTTTCAATCCACGTTTTGCCTGTTGCTCTTCCCAATTAATGATCCTTATCTCACACTCCTCACAATACTTGAGTCCCATGTTGGACACCCAAAAGACTGTAGTGGTTTAGCCCTGGCTGGGTGTCAGATGCCCACTAAGTCGTAATATAACTCCCTCTCCCAGACTGGATGAAAGATTTGTGATGACAGCGAGATCGCTCAGCAATTAGCGTCATGAGCAAAACAGACTCAGCTTTGGGAGAAAAAGGTTTGATTTATTAAATGAACAATGAGAACAGGAAGATGAGAAATAAAACTGAATCTTAAAACACTTCCCTCCCACCCCTCCCTCTTCCCAGGACTCTTC
The DNA here is from genome assembly GCF_028858725.1 of Colius striatus. NCBI lineage: Eukaryota > Metazoa > Chordata > Aves > Coliiformes > Coliidae > Colius > Colius striatus. The sequence continues at coordinate 32,970,453 of NC_084761.1, forward strand.
TTCCTTTCCCCCAGCAGTGCAGGGGATGAGGGATGGGGGTTGGGGTCGGTTCATTACAGGTGGAGTTTGCCGCTGCTGCTTCTCAGGGGGAAGCCTTCTCACACTTCCCACTGATACACTGTGGGGTCCCTCCCATGGGAGACAGTCTCTCACAAACTTCTCCAGTGTGGGTATTTTCCATGGGCCACAGTTCCTTATGAACTGCTCCAGCATGGGGCCTCCCACAGGGGCACCTCCTCACACCCTGCCCCAACGTGGGTCTTCCACCGGGAGAACAGTCCTTCAGGTACTGACTGCTCCAGCCTGGGTCCCTCACAGGATCACAAGTTCTGACAGCAAACTGCTCTTTGGACTCCTCTCTGCCCATGGGCTCCCAAGTCCTGCCAGGAACTTGCTCCAGAGTGAGTTTCCCACAGAGTCACAGCCTCCTTCAGGCATCCACCAGCTCTGATGTGGGGTCCTCCACGGGCTGCGAGTGGATCTCTGCTACCCGGTGGCCTCCATGGACTGCAGGGACACAGCTGCTTCACCATAGTCCTCACCACAGGTCACAGGAGAGTCTTTCTTTCAAGGCCTAAGCACTCTCCCCCTCCTTCTCCACTGACCTTGGTGTCTGCAGAGATGTTTTCACATTCTCACTCTCTGTTGCTGCTGTAGTTTAGCAACTGTGCAGCAACTTCTTCCCCTTCTCAAGTACATTATTCACAGAGGTGTTACCTCAGTCACTAATTGGCCAGGCCTGGGTCAGCTCTGAGGTTCATCTTAGAATTGACTGGCATTAGCCCTGTCAGCTACAGGGGAAGCTCCTGGCAGATCTTTGTTTAAAGAAGCCACTCCTGTAGCTCACCCCCCCCACTTGTTGCTAGCAAAAACCTGGTCCAGGCAAAACCACTACAGCACAGAAAACAGCACTTATCTGTTCTACCAGCACAGAGTGAAACAGCATCCTTCAGTGCTAGAACTGTGGCCTAAGCATTAATGACTGAGTTTTATAAATGCTGTTTGCAGAATAATAACGCCAACTCCTTTCTCCACCGAATGGATATCTTGTTTCCTTAAAGGGTAGTGACTTTGTGCAGTGAGAATAAACCAAAAGTCACTCAGAAAACTACAGCAAATCCTAGTGCTGAAAAAAAAAAGGTCTCTCTCACTTGGGAGCTGGCAGGAGGACTCTGTGATGTCCGGTATTGCTCTATCAACACATCTGGCTGAAGTTCTCTGCACACAGGCCAGCAAGCTGCTGCTGTCCTGGAGATGTCCAAACTGGGGATACAGGGTCTGGGTCAGTGGTCAGGTGCATCAGTGTGAATTTGGGTGGTTCCTTTAACTAAACTGGAGGTATTCTGGATTTATTATACCTACGTGCTTACTAGCAGAGCTTGGCCTCTTGCAGTGAAAGATCTTAATCTTTCTTTCATCCCCATGGGATATTGACTTTAATAAAATACTCTATGCTTCATTTCTCAGCGTTGCAAAATAGCTTAATGGATCACATGCTTAGGGGAGCATTTCTATTAATTTCTAGCTTATATTCTCACTCTTTCACAACACCAAAATGTCAGTGGCTTTAGCCTTTTCAGTGCCATTTCCTCCGAGAGCATGCAAGGAATAAAGAAGGCAAAAAAGAAGCTTTTATTTAGCTAAAGTCGTCCATGTATTACCTTTGAGTATGGAGGAAGAGTTACACAAAGGCCCTTCCACTTACCTTTCCTCTGAGCAGGCTAAAATCCCCACTCATTCCTCGATGATTGACATTTGTTTGTTTAGTATGTCCCTGATTCTCTTCTCCCTATCACATTTATCAAGCGTGAAGATTTGCTATAGCTGACGTCAGTGGAATTTTATCAGCATAAAAGCTGACAAAAATGTAAGTACAACTGACAGAAGAGGCAGCTTCTGAAAGCAAAAGTACGCATTTGCTGTAACTGAAATGAGAGAAGGGAAACTTATACTTGTCTATTTGCAGCTATATTCCTTTGAAGCATTGCAAAACCCCGTGAAAATCTAGATGCTAGAGACTGTATAATCACTTAGAGAGTTAATGTGCATAAACATATATAAAAGGATTGTTTGCATTTTTCCTGCTCAGCCTTTTACTGTGTTGCTGTATAAATCAGACCTATTTTATTTTCACTTGCTAAGCCTTGTATGCATTTTAAAGCATTTCAGTGAAAGAAAACATTTTCCCAGATCCTTACATCCTTAAAAAACAAGTTTACTTGTATTTTCACAGAAATGCCTTCAAGAAATGTTTTGACAAAGCGTATTATTTGAGATAGGACTGGGGGATTTGATAGCCTGGGCTGTGATTTCCAACGTGTGAGGTCCATGACAAATCTGAGTGAAAAAGGTCATGTCGTATAAAAATAGTGAGTCTCAGCAGAAAAACTCGAGGCTCACCAACCCTGTACTGCTATGGTGGCAGTTGGGCTGACAACAGACACAGTTCTCCGAAGATCATTATCTTTTCTCTCTTGCTCCTGCTGGTGCCCAAGAGCATATGGCCATCGTTGCATGGATGAGATAGCCACAAGTCATACCCATGCAGAAACAAGGAGAAAAATCACCCTGATCATTTGAAGCATATGGATCCAACGAGGCTTGAAAGCTGGGCTGAGCGGAGGGCTAAGGCATGCTCCACTGGCAGCGAATGGCTGTTTCTTAGAAAGGGTGATGCTGCAAAATGGGGACTGGAAACTGATGTCTCCTGCATGCCAAATGCAAGCAAAGGCTGGTTTATAGAGAGCAGGAAGAACAAGAGAGAGAGTGGTATGGGCAATGCTGCCTCAGTATTAAGCTCTGAACGTAGCCATCTCCCATGGAGAAAACCACAAGTAGACTGGGGAGGAGCTCCACGATGGAGAAAACAAGTGTGCCTACAAACCTTTTTCTTCTAATTGATTAGAGTTCTGTGAACTAGCGAAGACCTGGAGGTGCTGGATGCCATGCTTTGCAGGCATGCTGTGCCAGTGCCTGCAGCAGCACCTTTGACAGCAGCCAGCACGTGGGCTTGGGTCCGGATGGGCAGGCAGTGCATAAAACAGTCTGGTAGTCTTTACCTGCTTCACTTCCATCAGTCATGGCCTTCTCGGTTAGCCCATGCATATTTGCTGTTTATTATTTACCCAGCAGCCCCACAGATGGATGTTCTGCCCTCAGAGACCACAAATGTAATGAGCACGAGTGGTACCACGGAGGAGAGACCCCACAGTGTCCAAAAGTGATTAGCTTTACTTCCAAAAGGGGAATTCAGTGAGAAAATGTGTTACAGCCCATGGTCCTTGCCAATGACACAAAGGCTCTGGCTATAATGTAGATGTCTGTCTAATGGGCACTGGGCTAAGACCAACAAAATACAATTCATACAGGCCACTGAACAGCTTCTGATGTTAATGACTTTCGATTACCACTGGCCCGAATTGCATCTGTATTTTATTAACATTGTGTAGAGAGTGAGTAGAATTCCAGATGGACTACAAAGTACCTTTTTTTTCTTTCTTGTTTTGCCTATAATTGCAAATGCATAAATTGTACTTGTAGCTGGTTTATGACTCGACATTGACCTTAAACTCTGCGCATTTGCTACAGTGGAACATTGCAATTTCTGGGGAGTGGAAAGATCATACAAACTGGCTGATGATCGCTATGATGCAAATAAAAATAGTACCATGAGTGTTCAAATACATATTTCTTTCCATTTTGTCCTTGTGCTTTTATTGCTTTCCCAGGTCACTTGAATGAAATTGTCCTTCACAGGTCAAGCTACGCTTGCTTTGCAGACAGCAAAAAGGCTATGCTTTGAGATTATTAGAGCCCTGAAGATGTTAGAGCGGCCCAGACGATTTGCATTTCTGAGGGAAAGGCTTTTATTTCTGAACTCTTCACCTCCTATTGGTCTGAAAATGTACCTTTTCTCTCATGAGAATGCCTCTCCCCAGAATTAAAAAAAAAGACATACTCCTAGTCTTGATGTGCCACATGATGAGATGCCCACTGGGCTTTGGGTGGAAGTGATGATGGTGGAGGAAACAAGCACTTTGAGTTCTGGAGCTGCCCTGGGTGGATAATGCCAAGGTGGGAGGCCAGATACACCATCTTTTCTGCACCACACTTCGCTCACAGGAGGGCAGCTGCTCCTGCTCTGGCAGCTTCACAGCTTTTTACATTTATACCCTGCTGCTTGCTGCTGACAGGCAAAGCTGTGCAGCTCGGTGAAAGTTTGAATCTAAAGTGGATGTTTTAACGAGGCTCCCTCACCTCTTCATCAGAGGGGAGATGCAGTGCCTCTGCACGTATCTCCTTTCTTCACTCTCCCCTTCAGCAGCGACACACGCTGCCACATCAGCGATGTGAAACAGGGCAGATGCTCAGACCACAACCACTTCAAGAACTGCAGCTCTCGGATTTGTGGCTTAGCCACTGCTGCCCTTCCTTGTCTCCAGGTCATCTATGCACTCTATTCAGCTTTTCTACTAGGCTTCCTTTTCCCGAGCAGGGATCCCTGTATCTGGGAAAAGGGTGGCTGAGGCCGGGGTGGTGCCTGGAGGAAGCTTTCACTTCCCTGGGATGCCTGTAGATGGCTCTCGGCACTCGCAGGCTGCGGAGCGGGACCCGTGCTATGGTCCGGGGAGGGGCTGCCTGGGAAGTTGAAGTCGGACTCAGGGGACGAATGACGATATGTGAAAGGCAAAAGTGTACGGTTAAAGTTAATGGGAAAAAAACCCCACGAGTGCCTCATTGCTCTCGGAGACGTTATTATATTTTATAGGGCGTCTATGAACAAATAAAATGCATCTACAACTGGGTAAAGAGCCTTCTCCCCACCTGCTGTGTTCCCCTCCCCACCTTCGAGCAATCCTCTTATTAGGATCTCAACCTTGTTTTTCTTTGAAGTACAACCTGTATTTTAGTTATATTACTTCTACCCATGCTGTGGAAATAAGACTTATGACAGTGTTGATTTCTCAGATCTGCTCAGAGTCTTTGAAATTTGCATTAGATTATTCTAATCACTTAGCCTCGTTGTATATATTTACACAAGCACTTTTGATGTTTAAACAGACCAGGCTGTAATGAGATGTGCAGGGGGAAATATATACCCCAAGGAAAAGCAACGCTCTTTTTTCTCAGACCATGTCTTCAACTAGAAGTTTTCAAATAAAACAGTGGGTCAATGCCTTTGGGACCTGAGGGGAATGACTGTATGCTGGAAGGATAGAGAGACTGGCTCTGCAGTGATGGAGTGGCGCTGGGTCTCTGCAATTGTGAGGAAGGCAGTGAGGACTTGTCTTCTCATGCCCTCCATTGCCACTCTGACTTGTGCTCCTGGCCATCCCGACAGAAAAAAACCTGTCCATCCTGAACCCATGTCTATGTCTACAGACGCAAGTTTCCATGGATTGAACAGAGGGACAAGCTGCCAAATACCAGCTCTACTGAATTCGGTGGGAATAGTAAAATGTTCTTTTTTTGGGGACATCCAAATGTCTTTTTTCTGAATCGTGTTGAACGTGAGATGCAGGCAAGTTCTGCAGGACCTCTGCTCCTGAAGGCAGAAGGAAGGAGATCTGAAGAGCATTGCAGCCATATGCTCGAATTAATTGATTTGGTCTCAGGGCTGGCTTTTACATCCAGAACAAAAGGTGGCAGTGGAGACAGAAGCAACTCTCACATAGAAAATGTGACCGGGAAAAGGTGGGGAGGCAGGCCAGACCAAAGGGAAAATAGATCTCTTGAGGACTGAAGAACATAAGGAATCTTTCTGGAAAATGCAGGAAATTGTCAGTTATCACTCATGGAGTTTAGCTTTGTAGGGGCTAGGGACTGTATTTCTATTTGCTTGTTAGTATAGAAAGAATATTTGCAATTCTTGAAGTAGCACAAAGGAGGAATATTGTGGATGACCATATTAACTTGATCTTACAATGCAATTTGGAGCAAATAATCTATTCTCCAATGTACCACCCAAAAGACTGGAAAAAGCTTTGTAAACTGTGTCAACACAGTATTGATTCTGTAACTTGAGATGGTGAAGTTCATGAGTAAGGATGTTAAAAAAAAGAAGCAACCAGTTCCAAGAACATATGCTTCCATAAACTCAATGACAAACACGCGCAGACTTGCTAACTCACACAGTGAAACTGATCTATTCACTTAGGCATGCAAATGCCACATTTTGAATAAGCCTAACGTTTTGAATTGTTACCAGTGAAAACAGCTTTTTCCAAAGGCAAGTGGGATTTTTCAGCTACCCAAAGCTTGTGAACCATGTAGTATCAGGGGAAAAAATGCAACAAAACAACAAAGAATAAAACTAAAACGACAAGCTTTATGAGGATGCAGTGATCCAAAGAGGTTTTTAAGACACCATTTTCCACTTCGTAACCTCTTCGCAAACAAATATTTCTAGGAGCATAGCTCTCTCCCTCTCTAGGACTACCCAGAGAGGGGCCCGTGGCCTGGGCTGGAAGACCAGTGGGCTCATTGCCAGGGCTGGATGGACAGTCATGAAACATGCTTCTCCTGCCTTCACAATACAGGAAAAACACCTCAGGGCTTTCATTCTGGCCCTGCTCTTGTTTTGTCCTGACTCACTGTCATGCAGGTTAGATACTTTACTGCACTGGTAAGGAGATGCTGTGACCCATGTGAGGCACAGTCTGGAAAGAGAGGAACTAATGGGCCTTTCTCACCTTAAAGGACATAAATTTGTGAAGCAATGAGAAACACCATGAGATTCACAACTTTTCTCCTCCACAAAAGCGTGACAAGACATAGAACACACAGTAAGAATCATGGATTCTTTTTCTCTCAAAGGGAGCTGATTTCAACAGAATGTTTGACTTACGCCACAAGTACTGCCTCAGCTCCACACTATAGAGGGAAAGGGAGAAATACATTTTGATGCTTACCCAACAGTAACAGAAGTTTCCAGAGGTGGACAGGTTTATAAGACATAAAGGCTAAAGTCCCTTGCTGTAATCCTCCAAACTTAAACATGCTGCAAAGGTGCAAGTAATACTCATCCAAAGATATAGAAAAGCTAAGAAATGCACATACAAAAACACACACATGCAACACAGCAACCAACAAGGTTGACTCACAGCCACTCTACATTTGCTAGCTACTTCCTTTTCTGCTGCTTCTGCCCATGTGATCACCCAGGGCTTGATTGATTAACCCACAGCATCTGTTTCTGATAGTTGGAAGCAGCTTACCAGCTGCATGAACTTGTCTCTGCTACCTTTATTCAAACTGAGGAGGTATCTGGCTGGTCCAAGTCATATTCATTTCCACATAAACAGGATCTCCTACCAGTTCTAACCTGAAGTTTCATGGATGCTTAGTGTAACCTTGTAGCTTACTTGTAACAATAGATCAGATTTCTATCTTGACCACCCTGATTTTACTCAGATATTCTAGGTGGTGGACTCTCCAGCTAACAGATAGGCATATAGCCTTGTATTTGAGACAGTGAAGGTGAGGAAGCTCATGACCAACAGTAAAAGCAAGTTTCAAAGATGTTCCTCATTTAAAACAAGAAAATGTGCCTCAGGGCTGTGTGAATTCGTACTGCTGATTATTAATCTCCACTAATAATCTGTTAGTCTCCACTGACTTGTACACCAAGAAGGCCAACTGAATTTTTCAGCTTCTTGTCACCTAAAGGAGTTGGAAGACTGTTGTATGTTCACGTTTGATAGCGTATAAAATAACCCAGAGAAATCACACCTCACCTTGCAACTTTATCAACTTTTAGTGTTATTCTTCTGGGAGATGGTACAGCTTTTTCTACATGTAAAATCTACAAGTTGCTAAAATTGCAGTCATTATAATATGCTACTCAGATACAAACCTGTCTATAGTTAGCAAAACTGTGCTGTGAGGCCAATAGGTGCGAAAGACCTTACTAACTCTGAAGATCTGGCTCTAGGTTACTTCCTGGGTTTGTTATGGAGAAGATGAAAGAAACATTTATATTAGCGGTTCAGGTCTCACCAGGTATGTTAAAGCTGAGAATCATTTTCATGTTAAATAACTTTGGTTAATTAAGCTTTGAGTTCTAGTTCAATTTCTGGAAGCAAATTCTTAAAATGATAAATATTTATGACTAAGATTAAAAGACCTGACGAATGGACAAGTGCCTTGAAACGGCACCTGAAGTTAGTTTTGCTCAACTTGCTTATTCCTAATGAGGACAAAGATGATGCCTATGCTAAAGAAGAGTGAACTGAGCTCAATAAGTTTCCAAAAGTGTTGATACTTTTTCCTAAAATATCCTAAAGTGATATTTTTAAAATCCCATTCCTCTTTAAAAGAAACATATCAAAAGTCCCTATGGCAGCATGCTTCTTCCTCAAGGACTTCTCAGTCTAGAAAAAAAATGGATGTGTTTTCCAATTGCCTTCAAGAGCTTTGTACGTCTGCCAGGTGGTTTGCATCTGACAGTCAAATATTGCTGATGAGAACCATCAGTTCCTTCAAGGACTTGAAACTGCATCCAATTTGTATCACAAGTGACTGTAAAAAGAGGTGACTGTAACCATTATTTTGTTAGATTTAGTCAAAATATCCCCAGAAGAGGCAGGAGGGCATGCTGGGAATTGTTTGATGAGCCTGCTGGGAGAATAATTACATGGCCAGCAGTTTGTTCTCTTCATCTTTTGTTGCACTTTCTTAGTGGTTTTTGTGTGGTTTGAGCACTCAGCTTTTTGAAGTAAAGAGTTTTTATTGCTGTTGTCTCTTTAGCTAATTCCTGGATTATGCAGTCTCAGATGTGCATTCCAGGGCTGCTTCTGTGTTGCATGAGGTACGAGAAAATTAAAATATTTTCTCCAATATTCCCATTCTTACCTGAGTTGAAATTTTCTGCACCGTAGCTGTGATTGAATTACGAAGAGTCGCCTGCTCTGGTTGCAATGCTTACATAGACCTTAGGCCTATTTGTGTTTTAATCCTGCTTCTTTGAGCAGGATGAATGTAAAAAATCTGCAACTTCAATATCATTTTGTTGTTAAAATTGCACAGATAAACTTTCATTTGTTTTTTTTTTTTTGGTTTTTTTTTTAGATAACAAGTAACAGCTTAGAGTTTTCAAGAACAACTTAGGCACCAGAGAATCAAAGACTAGTTAGAATCTTGATTTAACTCTGCATCTTTTGAAAAAAAATGGGTATGATCCTCTGGATGGTAGTACATGAAAGTATTACCAAAATATTAATTCTGATTGAAAAGAAAATCAAAAGCTATGAAAAGTGTCCCATGAAAAACTAGAAGGTGTGCTTGTTCATTGAACTACAAGAGGTCTGTGATAGCTGTGGGAACCTTTAATAAGGCAGGTAGGCAGTTAAAAAAGCTTGGTAACAGCAAATTTTTCTGCCAAGAGCAGCCTGATTGGTGCTCCCTAGATCACTTCTCAACTGTACCTCCTGATAAAACAGGCCACCCTGAACACATCCTAAGTGAGCCCCAGTCTTGTTTTCTCTGTTGAGTATCGCACGTGTGCTTTTCAGCTCTCCAGTATGAACGCATATACATAGCCATGTGTCTCCTGCTTTAAATACATTGAGATGAATACAAAGGAAGGAGGAGAGAAGGAAATAAAGAAGTTAAAAATTACCATATCAGAGCCTTTTGCTGATGGATATATGGATAAAAATATATTGCCTGTGACTTGGGTGAAATGAGAGTCTACTGTTAGAGAGTTTACTACAGTCTATCTTGTTTGTGCACTTCGGGACTTCAGAAGGCTAACTTTATTTGAAGGGAGCAGAGAAAAAACTGGATCATTGGCCAAAGCTTAAAAAAACACCACACTTCCTTGCTATGGAAAGATTATTAACAGTCTCACAGAGAAGGTTTTATAGAAACAAGAAACATATCCTTAAAGCAAAACCCCTTTTGATCTGAATTCTGCACAAAGCACACACACACACACACAAAAAAAAAAAAGGCTTATGGGATCCTATTTTCTTCTTCCCAATTCCTCTCTTCTCTAATGGGTCACTTGGGATGAGTCTCCTTTCCCGTGGCTGAACTAGGGCACCTTAGGAGGATGGCAGGGATACAAAGATTGCCTGAAAGACATGCTAGTGCTGTAACCAGTTTCTCAAAGGGCAAAATGCTTCTGTTTCCTTTGCCTATCCTTTCTGTTTCTGCACCATACATACTTCACCTTGCAGTTACTTGCAGAGCAGAAAGGTAATTTGACTTACCAGCCAGAATCAACCCTGGCAATCTGCTCCTGACAGAAGTCATTACTGGAGAAAATTTTTGGATAAATTACCCTGTGGACAATGAAGAAATGACAGGTATATATAGGGAAAATTTCTTGTCTTTATTCCCTTCATTTGAAGTTGGGCTTAATATTGAAGCACAAAAATTTATATCCTTTTTAAGCACGTAGTAAATTCAGGTAATCCATATCTTTTTGAACACTGAGTGCCTGTCAAAGGTCAATTGTGTGTTTTGTGTTTCTCACAAGATTATTTTCTCTTACATTTTAAATTCTTGATCTTTTGAGCTCCCTTTTATTTTCCGTTAAAAAGCCTCTCTTGCTCAGGACATTATTTAAAACTAAATTCAATTATCATTTTATCTAACTTCTTTTATATTGAAGCAAGGCTCACTGATCTTCAATTTACACTGGTTTTAATTTTAAAAAACTCACCCAAAGCACAACAAAAAGAATCTCTAAATTGCTTTTATAAAGAATATCTGGCTGTAGCAAGATTGCAAATACAGGAGTTTTGTTGTTGGGTTTTTTTTGTGGGTTTTTTTTGAGGGGGATAGGTTAGTCATTTGGACATTCCATCCTTAATTTTGATCAGAATTCTATCTTATCCTATCACTATCCTGTTTGCCAGGTTCTTTTAGTATCTTGTGCTGATGTATGACTAACTAACTTTACCTCAGTTCTGTTTTCCAAGAGTCAGCTTCAACTTCAAAGTTATACCTTTTAATATGGTTTGGAACACATTTTTAGAAAGTAGGAAACTCTGTCTGTATACAGAATTGTGCCTTCAAGTTGGTGTTACATTACTGGCTGTTGGATTTTCCACTGAATTTTTAAGTGTAGTTTTGAGTTATGTCCAATCCTCTTACGCACAGTTGAATATCATCAATACTTCAAAACGACAAGTGATAAAATTTGTCTTGACAGAAGGAATATATCAGAAATTCTCTAAATACCTTGTCAGATATTCACATCAGCAGTTTCCCAAAACTGTACAAGAATTTCCATGTCAGGAGAACTGATGTCTTAGTGATACTGCTTCACCTGAACTTTCTTCCCTTTTACACTTTTTTAAGGTTATTACTGTATTTAGGCATTTTTTAGGTATTTAGATACTGCTCAGAAACATCATCTTCAATCTTCAAGCTTCAAAATGAAATCTAGTTTTGAGAAATGGTGAAAATTTGGGTTTGTACAGTGCTTTTCTTGAGTTTCCTCTAGGCTCAGTAATGCATTTTTTCTAATCTCTATAGCCATGAAAGTCAAAAATTGAGAGAAAACATGCTGAGACTTCACTGAGAGAGAGACTTCACTGTTTTGAAGATTCATCTCAGATATTTCAACAAGTGAGTTCTAAAGTTTAGCAGCAGTTCAGAGAGGTCAGTGGTGTGATTTGTCCTCTTTGCATCACTCATAGCTTGTCTGTGCTGTTAATGTATGTTAAAATGTCTATGCTTTCTTTAGGTAAAGGCTCTTGCAGTCCCATCCAGACTCACTATTTCACAAATCTCTCTATAATTTTAAGGAATCATCTTTGATATCTGGGAGATACTGTATGTATCATTTGTCATCTTACTATTTTGTTTCTGGAAGGTCAAGGGTAATAAAAGAACGTTTCATATAAATTCCTTGGGGGTGCAAAAATGACATTTGAGCCAAGGGCATTGGAGTAATCATGTGCCTTATGCCAACAGCACTTTGGAAGTCAATTGGGATTTATTCTTTAAGCAATAAAGTTGTATGCTAGCTGGAATCATTTAAATACAAGAGAATTTCTGCATGAATCAGCCAATGAAGTGCCCTAACCCACCTTGTTTTTCAAGCTTGTTTTTTGCCTTTGTGAACAGTGCTGCAGCAATCACCATAAAATATTCTCACTGAACTTATGCTTTGGCTTGTTACCTAGAAAAAAGACAGAAGCCATGTAGTTCTGTAGGATAAAATACAAATGAATCTTAAGGATTATTTAAAGTTTATTTTAGGTAAATTGAAAACTCTTTTTAAAAAAACCCCTCCCGACTGATTAAATAACTCTGCAAGAATGATACAATATTTTGTTGAGTTCACAGCTTTGTCCTTGGTTATTTTCTTCCCTATTCTCAGATCTACCTTAAAGCTAAAGGCCTCCATAATCTTTCTCTAGATACTTCCAAGAAGTCTGAGGACATGAGAAGAGAGGCCTTTTTTCCTGGCATGAAGTAATGGAGAAATAAAATGGTAACAATGTCTAGCCACAAAAATTAACTTCCTCAAGATGAAATACCTCATTTATCATTGTAGTCTAACAGTGATGTCGCAGTAGGTGAAAGCTAGACTCTGTCGGCCTTGTAAATTTTTAGCTGCATGGTGCTCTGTGAAGCCAACAGGACAGAAAGGCAAAGAAAATGTAGTACAACTGCTAATAATTTTACTGTTCCCATCTCTAATGAGATGATCTTAAATGAGCAGGGGTCGAATGTAGACACATGGCACAGTGTACACATCAGTGCACAGCATACCGATACCAGACCCAAAGATGTATTTGGCCCGTGCTGAGTAAGCAGTGCTGAATGGACCAGAGACTTGACTTGAAACTCTTAGCTCCGAAGCCTTTACATTCCCACCTGACAGGGAGGTGACCCTTGATGTCTAGAGGTCATCTTGATGTCTAGAATACTGTTGTCACCTTGTTACTTGTTGTCAGAGATACTAAAAGTAGAGCACAGTCAGGACACAAGCAGCTTTGTTTTGAGCAGGCCGCCTCTGGAGTACACGGGGAGGCAACCTGAACTGACATCAGTAGCTCCAAGCTTGGTCTGTGTGGTATCCTGTACTTTCCAGGAAAACTGCTTACAGGCATCAGAAGGCAAAAAACAGAGCAGGAAGAAAGAAGCAGAGGTCCCCAGAGACTGACCTCTAGCTGGCTAAGGAGTGACGTTCCCCAACTTTGTGACCAAAATCAGCTGAACTATGTTATGAGAATGCTGTGAGTAAGTGTGTGCTCTTGGTTTCCAGGCAGTGTTTCTTTTGCATTTGGGTCTATAAGGTGTTCATAACAGGCATTCAAATGACTTAAAAAGTAAAGGAAGGAAAAATTGCTTTCTGAAAATGCCAGTTACCCACAGGCAATAACTGGCTACCACTAAATCAAACTCCTGTCATACAATAACTAGGCTACGTTTAACTTTGGCAGGCAGTCTTTTTATTTTTCACTTTGGGCTTTTTCCTTTTTTTTTTTTTTTTTTAAGATCTCAGATGTTTTTTACTGGTAACTCAGGAAAAACTTATAATAGAAGCGTTATTCCTCTTCATTTCAGTATGAATTAACTCCTGGGTGTCTGTGAAGCCTCCCAAGAGATAGCTTTACATGGAAAGTTACACCAGAAATCTCTGATTTAGATACTTACATTATAATTAAATTATGTATTAAATTATATATTTTAATTAAATGCTACGTGGTATCAACAAAGCAACAGAACTTCATTAAAAAATACTAATAATGAAATTCCATTATCAAAATTAATTCACACAGGCAGAAAATTAAGATTTTTGCACAGGTGAAATTTTGTCTTCATTCAACAACACCAAAAATCACATTGTGTTTCTTGCAAAAATAGTTTTAAAAAAAATGCTGCAGAAGTCAGTGCCTCATCCAGGATAAAGCCACACACAGCATCCACGGGATGAAATACCATCCATATAGCAGAAAGAAATGTGTTTAGTCAAAGATCAAATCAAAAGGAATGGGATAGAAAGATTTCCTGTTTGCCAGCAGGAAGTAAGTTTAATTATTCCATGTGACTGCTCATCTCATTGAAGGTAATGAGCTCCATGACAATTCAGTGGCAGGCAAGTGGAGATCCTTTCTTCTAAACAGAAAATTCAGACAGGATAAAAAATGAAATGTCATATGTTCAAAAAAATATAAAAATCATTGTAGGGTAAAATTTGAAGTCCAATATCTCCACATTTAATGACAGAGATATTTACTATTTCCTTTGAGAAGTGGCAAATACAGATCAAGTTATTTTAGACTAAAAATATGAGCAAATTCATTGTCAAGTCATAAACTTTGCCAAAAATCCTACATCAGAAAGTAAACTTCAAATCCACATTCTCTGGTTTGAGAGATGTTGGGATGTGACTGGTTGTGCACTGAAGTCTGTGAGCATGGAACCATGCCTGGGTTCTGCCATTCAGCTACAGCTTCGCTCTGTAACAGTCTTCTGTGTATAACCACCTCCTAGAAGATGTGAAAAAGGTGGTTCCAGGTGAAGTGAACTGTGAACTAAGCTTCAAAAAAAGCAGTGTCTGCTCCAGGAGAGTTTATTTTCAGAATCAGTGTCAAACATGCACGGGCTTACACACGGAAGTGTCTGTTTATACAGATGTTTATCTTTGCATATTCCAACTTTGGGGACTTAATCACAATGTCAAAATCAGGAGACTGGGCTCTTAGTAGGGAGAAAAGGATTCCTCTGACATGCAAATCAGAAGAGAAGTCTAACTTGGGTGGTTTCTGTTCCTCTTTACAAAAGGCCCTCTCTCTGTGTTAGAGAGCTTTGCTCACAAAGGAGTGAAGATAAATACCTTCTTATATGCACATTCACTGAATCTCAGTATTCATTATTGCTAAATTACCCTGCACCAGTAAATACCTAGTCCAATAGCTTACATTTTAAAAAATAGATATATTTATATACGGGCACACTATATAGATCTTTATGATTGCCCCTGAAAAGAAGATACACAGCAAGAGAGTTTTGTACTGCAAATCGCAGCTGAAAACACAATCTGCAAATGGCTCCTCTATCCTTCAGTTCTGCCATTCTTCTCAACATGACTTCCTAGGTACTTGGCACTGTCTTACCTCCCTGCCTTTAATAACATGCCCAGAAACCAATTAACTGAGAATACTGTTTCCATGACTTTTATTCCTGACAGGACCTACCTTTTTTTTTGTGATGATTTGCTTACATAAATTAGAAATATGACCTCCAAGAGATATTTAGAGAGAAACAAAATAAATGGTGCTATCAGACGGAAGAGGTTCTTTTGAAATGGAAACCAACCTGGAATAGGTTGCTCAGAGAAAATATATGCAATGGTACAAAAGCCCTACACAAAATTGGCAGAATTTGTAATGTAAGTAGAGATTTTTAAACCCTTTATAGCTCCTAGAGGACTGCACCTCTTAAGGAAGATAAGAAATCCAGATGCATTTTTTTTCTGATGAGGAAAAAAATTTAAAAATCAGGTATCAAGGTGCAATATAAAAGCACTGTAAACAAATTTTAGGACTTTAAAGGTGCTCTTTTTGTTCCTTTTTTCCCATCTTCCCAAAAGAGATTGGTATAAAAAAATGCATTCTAAATTTGCCTCCTAAATTAATTTCCACGTGTCTGTGATATATGAGACAAGAAGATAACATTGTAATTGTGAGGGAAGCAAACATTCTGTTTTCATAATTGAAATTTCTAATAGCTTGGGACTGTTTAATTAGAGCACTGAATCTCTGCTGCAGTACCAAGCTCCTTCTACCAGTGGACAGCTGATTTACTGACTATCCAGGCCTTTCCTGCATTTGTTAAATCAAAGGTAATGGAACTTTCAGGATTATTACTGGAATTTGATCTATTTAAGGAAAGCAATAGCAAATTCTTTTCCTCTCTTTTATAGGATAAATTTTATAGGTAATTAAGTTGAAGTATAATTTTGGACACATTTATGTTCCAGTGCTGCTGGCTGCTGCTGTTGCATACACTGCAACTGCTTTGGAGGGACAAGAGATGCAGCCTCTCTGTCAACAGAAGCACTGCAGGTGTGATGACAAATGGGAAATCTTCTCTCATACAGGGCACAGAATGTGAATGTCAATAGCTGCTGCCCACTGAAGGAAAGATTACTCTCAGATATTTCCTGATTAACGGCTACCCAATATATGTAATAACATTTTTTAAAGTACTATTATTATTTATTTAATAGCTTGGTTATCCCATTGCTGGTTAACCAGTCAGAAACCACAAAACACTAGCCTATATCTCCAGCATTTGCTTAATTAGCATTGCAGACTACGAGGCAGTATGACTTTTTTCTCCCATCTTTGCATAAAGAACCTAAAGGATGTTCTCATGAAGCAAAGCAAATACTTCACCATCCTTTAAGACCAGGTTTTAAGTTACTGAAACAATTGTCTTCTAACGGAACTACTTCTGAAAAGCTGTGAAGGAAGTGGAGACAGTGAGATTCCACTTCACTTCTAGATTTTTCTTCCAAGAAAGCTCACTATGAAGACAGAGGCTCATTTTAGACTGAATAAGGTTTTCATGAGGATGGTGATTTGGGGTAGCCTCATCACAGATTTGGCTATAGATACTTTAATGTCTTGTATGAAGCACAAGAGTTCCAGAAACATAGATCTGACTTAACATGAAGAAGCAAAGGAAAAATAGCTTGAGTCTACACAGAAGAGTAGGCTTCATATGTGCACGCTTGCTTTTCTATATTGCCCTCTCTTATCAGAAAGATGCAGTGTTGGTGATGCATTACACTGCACAGAAAAGCTGAAGAGGTGCTTGCTTCCTAGGACTGAAAAATTTCCAGTCATGCTCACAGCACTCAAAAAAATCAGCCCAAAAACAAGAGTCCCACATCCCAGTATAACTTTAAAGCTACAGCCTAGTAAGGCAGTCTTACTTTTTGGCTTGTTTTACATTAGCTCTGCACACTGCTTCCTAAGGTATCATCCCAGTTTTGTTTCTTCTTAATTGGAAATAAGGCAGCCTACTTTTAGCTTAGTGAATCTGAAGGTAAAATATATGTCATTGTTCTAGTATTTCAACTTCCACCATTCTGAACCTCTGGCCAGCTGCAATTCAACTTGACAGAGACAGAATGGTCTCTTGTATGTTATCTTTCAGCATATTTTGTGAAAGTAGATAGTCAAGAAGAAGAGAAGAAGGCTATCTGCACCAGTTGAGCGACAACCTTTTTTGAACACTGGGGATATTACATGCTATCTCCCTGTGGGGATACTATTCCATCAAAAACCTGCTCAAGGAACTCCACATTATTAAAGAGTTTGATCATAAGAGCTAGTCACAGATCAAAGCCATACTCTGCTGCATTTTGTACACACACAATCTCTGCTTCACACCTTTCATAAAACAAAAATCAACAGATGGTGAGAATAAGAGACAGTAGAGATCAGTAAGGTAGGCAGTACATGGTATGTGGTCTGCTGATCAGTCTTCCTTCAGGCATCATCACAAAAGAAAATATTAAAGGGCTAGAAAACCATTTTCTTCTCCTTTGTAGGTAGAAAAAGCACAATCATGTTGTGTAGTGGAGGTAGAGTGCCAGAACATTGATGCATTCCTTTTTGTCTGAAACCTCAGCAAGTCAGCCACCACAGAGAACACTTAAACGCCTATGGTTCTCCTATGTCCTGTGTTTGCTGGTAACCTAAACTCCTTTGTGGTGATCCATTTAGCTTACATTTATGGTGTTGTTTCTAATGATACTGTTCCACTATTTCAAGGTCTCTCTCAGGAGAAGAGAAGCTCTAGGAAAGTTTTGTGGTGGGACAGATATTGCCCTGCAACATTAAACAGCCCCAAGGCTCTTAATTTTTCAGTCTTTGATTCAGAACTAGTCTTATGCTTTAGTTCTATTTTGACCACGCTCCTCTCTAAAGCCCACTTAGTGCACTGACTTCAACCAGTGACAGTGCTGCATTTCTTCTACACTCACTCATACAAGCGTGTTGGCCTGATAAGAAAGAAAAGTATCTAACATTAATAAATATAGATAAAAGTATATAAAATACATAAATCTAGTCCTATTTCTATTAAAATTATATATTATTTGCATATATTATAAAATGACATATTATACTATATTATTACTATATTATTCTATACTACAATAATATATATGGTATTTCAATTGAATATTATTTTAATATATTTATTTATGAATGTATAAAATCAAATGTGAGGAGCAGGAGCAACAAAAACGAACCCCTGACCAATCAATCACAGGTTGTGTATGTTTTGGATAGTTAGCAAGAGTGTGTACACCTTCATCTGTTCTTTACACTGTTTGTATGTTTTGCATGTTGAGAGGCTGTTCACCAAAGAGCACCTGATCGAGAGGCATTGCTTCAACAACTTGCCTGAAGAAGTTGGTCAAAGGCATACTGTCAAAGAGGACTGGGCATTACCAAGAAAAAGGAAAGCGTAAGTGTGGGGTGTATAGGTGATCAGAAGTAAACTGGTTGTACTAAAGAAAGAGACTGCATTTCAAGAAAGAAATGAAACTGCATGTAGGGATCAGGATAACAAACACTTTCCTCAGTTGAATTTAAATTTATGGAATTTATGAAAGTGGATGTCCTGGTTTAGGCCCATCAGGGAACAAAAGACCATGATTAGCCTCAAGTACCAAAGACCTGAAGATTGCCAAAGGGCAGGGAGAGCTTAATTGCCGCTTAAGGTCCAGGACAAGACATACCAGGCTACTTGCCTTGGGGAAGAAAACAGAAAATAATTTAATGCAACACCAACTAAAGTATAACCATAAAACCCCAAAACATAACAAACACAAAACAACACAGAGTGGTACAACAATGAAGAGTCCAACCAGCCCTTTAAGACCACTTTCTCCCCACTCCTGCCCTCTTCCCAGGCTCAGAGTCCGGATCCCAGTGTTTTTACCTCCTCCCCCCATGAACAGCCCAGGGGGCAGGGAGTGGGGGTTTCAGTCAGTCTATTCCTGATAGCTTCTACTGTTTGTCTCTCCTCAGGGCAGGTGGGCCTTGCCTGTCCAGGTGCACTCACACAGAGCTGCTGGTGGCTCTCAGTCCCGCCATTGCCCTGCATGGGTTGCAGGGGCACAGCTTGCATTCTCACCACGGCTTGCAGAGAGGTCTCTGGTCTATTGCTCCTCCTTCCTTCCTCCTTCTCTGACTGTGGGGTCCACGTGGTCATCTCCATCTTGTATCACTCTTACACCTCCTGCCAGCACTTCAAATTCCTGTCCCTAAATAGTGATGGCAGAGGTGCCAGATTGGCCCAGCCGGGCCGGAGGTGGGTCTCGACCCAGGAGCCGGGGGAGAGTTCAAAAATTCTTTACCGGGTCTTCACTGCAACCCGCTCCCCCTTGTTACCAAGCAAAAGCTGCTCCTTGCTAAACCATGACAGTGGATGAAAAACTCATGCAGGGGATTACATACAAGTAATCTGGAATGATTTGGTCTGTCTTCTCTGGATCTGCTAATTACAAAATACTTCATTTCTGTACCTCTCCTGAAGACTCTGCACCTGTCTGAGCTGGTACTGCCATGCCAATGAAGATGTGACCTTTAGAGTGACCACAGAGACAGGACAGCCTCTTGGGAACCAGCAGCAGCAAATAGAGCTCATGTTCTGCATCCCTGTTTCCTGTGGGCAGAGCACCAGTGCCAAGAAAGGGAGAAATGCTGGAGCTCGCCACACAGCTGGATCTTAGTGCCAGAGCAGAGCAGAGACAGAGGCAGAGATAGGTTGTGCCACCATGAAGCCCGGGCACCTGGTGTGCTCCCACACGTCCTCTCAGTGGACAGAGGAGCTGCTCTTCCTGTGGGCATAGCAAACATAGGGCCTATTAGTGAGAGGCTCCCAAGGATAGTTGAACTTGATGGTATCATTTTTTTCCTCTGTTCTGATGGCTGATGTTCACCATCAAATTTATGTAAAATTTGGATGTAGCAGGTTTGAGGCAAGTTTGCCTCAAAAACCTTAGTGCAAAAAAATCCCCCAAAAACCTAGAAGAAAAATCTTACCTATGTACTTAGGGAGTCATAAAAGGTTACCTTTGTGGCTTTTGCTTGTTTTTACATGCAAACCAGACTAACACTCTATTTTCTACCAACAAATAAGCCTGAATTAACTGAGGGAGTAACTCTCTGATTACCCTGAGAAAATACAAGCATAGACTTGTCAAAATGTGTACCTCTGTCTCTTTGGCAGCAGCCTGTACTTGTGTCGGTACAGACTGACTGCAGGATCACGGCCTTACCTTTATTCATCTTCCCTAGACTTGTTTTGTCTTGTGAAGACAAAAGATAAACTTCAGACCATGTCTTGAAGGCATGCTTTTATATGTTACCTTAACTTCTGCAGCCCATTTGTCAATCATATCGAATATTTTTATGAATAGTGGCATAATGTCATAGTTTGGATCCTCAGTCTCAGATCCTGACAAGGTTCTCTTGTACTATCTTGTACTTTTCCTGGATGACTCCCTTTTTCCCTGTTGTCACTAGGTTTTCACACCTCTGCTCTTCACCAAGAAAAATATCAGCACAACATTGAGAATTTCCTTTCCGTCTGAGAATGAAAAGCAATCCAAAGTATTCCTTTTTATTCATTCCTGGCCCCAAGTTGGTTTCTGTTCTCATCTTGCAACGGAAACAAATGGCTAAACCAAACAAAAGCCAAAGGCATCATATCTTCCTTAAAACAATTTGGATGTTGTCTCCTCTGAGTACTGACATCCTCCAGGAGAGGCAACTAGCTTCGAATGCTCACAGTTCCTCTGGCATGGCACATCCTATCAATTCCCCTGTGCTTTCAGACCAGAAGGGTTATTCATTTCATTGCAGGCTATATATAATAAGGATGAATCTAACACAACTACAATTTATGCTAAACAGAGATTGTGAAAACTACTCTTGGAAAATCCTCAGGAACATCTGCTGTACTGGAAATGTCTCTTCTGTACAGTGTGGTGAAACAGGAACTCTGTAGTTGAGGATTTAAGTACAGTTGCAGAGAAAACTTTTTTTCCCAGTAAGCCTTGATACTAGCTGTAGGATCATAACACATTCTGATTTTTGTATTTACTTCATTTTTAAAAAGTATCCCTTTCCAAAATGATCATTATGGCTCTCATCAAACATTTGTCTTTGCTCATATGCAGATCTTCAGGATTCTTGAAGGTATCTTTGTATAATCAAGGCTTCAACTTTACTCAGATCAGGCTCACTGACATGAAAAGAAGTATTTCTACTAACATTAGTGGGAGCTAGATCAGGATGAATTTAAAAAGCTCAACAGTTGTGTGAGCTTTTGCTTTTAATAGTGAAATAAAGAAAAAGATAAAAATTGAGAAACACAGTTTGGGTCGTCTTAAAGTTTTAGGTTCCTGAACAAAAATTCTCACAGGATTTCAGCTTATATGGCCTAAGACAGAATTATAGAGAAATATTGTGCAGTCTGGGAGGACTTTTATGCTGACATAATGGTTACATTGGGAACAACGAGGGAAACAAAAGTTGCAAAAGCTTGCAGATTCTAGCAGAGGAACTCATTTGAACAATAAGAGGAAGCAAAACAGAGGGAACTGAAATAATTAGATTAGCTTAATTGTAACCATTTCTAAATAACAACGGGCATGGAAATGTTCAGTAATTTTGTACGAAGAGTAAGTTGTGAATGGCAAAAAGCTGTGTTTTCTTTAACACTCACAGCTGGCAACAGAGGAGGCAACCTGTTTGACACAAATCATGTTCATTCTTCCTGCATGCTGCCTTAACAATCCAGCCCCTTTTTCTTTTGTAAAGCTCTGGTTCAGCTTTTCATTGTCTCACATGTCCACATGTGAGCTTCCTCTTCCTGCTTTCAACAAATCTATTTTCTCTTCCTGTAAAACTATTTAAGACATTGCAGTAAAAACCACCTTGCTGACTTACCACCTCTATTGTATTTTCACAAACTTTGCATCCCTCAGCTAGCTTTCTCTCCTCCTAATGCATCAGACAAGCTCTGTACCTAGCTATTACCCACTTCTCTCAAAGCAGACCTTGGCCAGTACTTGCTTGCAGCTGACCAAGAAGATAAGAGATGTCTCTGTAGCTACTGGGGGCTCTCCAATACTGTTCTTTTGTCACTTTCATTTTGCAAATGAAAAGCTTTTTGAAAAGAAAAATCTACAGTCACTTCAAATCTCCGCTTAAGACTTACTAATGCGTTTCCATGCATGTAACATCTGACAGTGACTAATTGCCTCTATACTGTGGTTGCTCCCTTTATACTTATTCCTAACTCTCAGGCTCAGTTGGGTGCTAACTTTGGGTTTGTATCTTCTCATTTTCTTATCATGTACTTGGTTACAAGGTGAGGTGAGAGCTGTGCTTCGTTTCCTGCAGTGGGTGACCGCTTTAGAAACACTCCATTAAAAGATGAGAGGTTAAACCTTTCAGAGGTGTGTGCACAGATTTCAGCTCCTGTAAAGCCTGGGCCATATGTGGCTGAAAGTCAACTTTCTCATGTGCCTCACAGTGTGCCGAGCCTCTATTTAGTTTTGAAAACATCACTGACTTTTCCCTTCAGCTGGGATAAATCTTCCTGGCCAGCTGTCTCAAGAAGGTGTGAACAGATCACTGTAATTCCTTAGGTTAGAAAGAGCTTGATGAGCAGTCACCCATTGAGATCCTTTTGGGTCATTCTGTGAGAATGGCCCTGATAGATCCAGGGACAAAAAGTGACAGTGCTGCATTACAGTCCACTTTATTAGGGTCATATGCCTAGGGTTTGGTTCCCTCTAACTGCCTTTGGTCATCGGCTGTGGAAGAGCTGCTGAAGTGCTGCAAGGTTTGTCACGGTGAGACTCTCCTCATCTCACCTTTTTATTCATGAAGAATTGTCATGGGGCAACCATTTGAAAAATAAATAGTTGCATAGCTGTGCACAAAGTAGTCTGTGCACCTGGTTTTCTTCCCAGAGCCCAACTGCAGTCACCAATCTTGTCACTGAGGAAGATGGTAGTGCTGTGGAGCATGACAGCAGGAACAAAGAATGACTTCTGTGGGATACAGACTTCTGAGCAGCCTCAGCTCCTTCTTTTGCAGCCTTTTCAGTCTTTTGAGGAGCACATTAAGGACTGTCTGTAGATAAATTGGGAAATTTGTTACTGTGTGAAAGTTCTCACGTGACCAGGGAGTTTCTAGTAAAATTTAAACATTCTCATCATTATTTGTGGAAGACTCAATGCTGCTGCACAGCAAATCACTACTCACACACCATTCACTGACATCATTAATTTCCAAAGAAACAGCACTTTGGAAGGTGCTCTCATGTCTTTTTGAAAAAAAAAAAATGACAAATACATGCAACAAAACCCAAAAATACTAGGAAGAGTGTGTGCATGCTGCTCTGGTGTCATGATTAATTAGTCAGGGACTGACCACAGACTATACAGTGCTATGAAATCATAGAGGAAAAAATAGGGTAAATGGAAAAGTCTGTAGGTGTCTACAGGATTTTGCAATTTACTTAAATTCTCTGTATATCCATGCACACACAGGTGAAGCCATATCCTGTAAAGACAGAAGGGGTTAAGAAAGAAAAAGGCAAAAAGAGGCAGGAGAAGGAGTGGAGCAAAGCACTGTTGCTGAAATGAAAAAGTTCAGAAGTAAAAAAAAAAAGCCTTTAAGAAAGAACTTGGCCATCAAGCAGCAAAGGCTGCTTCTCAAGTGGTCACAAAAGATTCAATCTCCTCCCTTTCAGACTGAAAGGAACCAATTGCGGGGGGTGCTGGGAAGCAGGAGATATGCCCTGTACAGATTTGTAAGAGGCTACAAGATCTTCAGCCCACAGCAGCAGTTGCACATCCAGCTTACTCCCCAGTGACACACTGATGACAGTCAACTAAAAGAATACTATTTACTTTAGAGATTAGCCCTGGAAAATGGGAATGACCATCCAGGACCCAACAGCCTACAACAAAAGCAACAGCATTTCTCATTATGGACTCTTTCACAGAGTAATTAATCTTTTCAGAAAACTTCTAGGTAGCTTCCTCCCCTTGTCTGCGCTAAACTGCTTTTCACTGAGCAAGAAGCCTGAGTTATCTGAAAGTGTGTGGCCTCTCAGAAATAGTGGGCTGCTCAGGGTGAGTGAAGGTGGCAGAGGGAAGCTCTTGCAATGCTGAATCCCACCTGACCTCAGAGGAACCACTTCATTTATAAGAGCCTTAAGTTATCACAGTGCACTTCCTGCTTAAGAACATTTTAACATGGATGTTATATCGCAATGTTAAAATTGGAGTGTCATTTTAGGAAAACCTATAGCCACCCATGAAAGAAAAATATAAACGACAGCAAATAAAAAAGTCAACGTGAAAAACTTCTTGGGAGTAATACAGAGGTATCTAAGTAACACAAATACAGGTTAAACAGAAAATAGTCACAGAGATTGTCAGAAGTAACTACGTTGAAAGCGGATGAGGGGGAAAAAAAGAGTGAAGTTATTAGATGTAAATGTTGAGGAAGAACAAGGATCTTATGATGTGACATGCTCAGTAAATATGGTTTCTAAGCGTACCTCTATAATAATTAACTTAGTAACGTCTATATTAACCCCTAATAAGGAGTTCCCCTTTTTTCCAAAACATCTCCCCAGTAGTTACTATCTCCCACAAATGTGTTCCTTTCAATGATCTAAATACTAATCAAAACCCACACTAGAGTACTTCATTAAGTTGGCCCAAATATCACAAATAGGTAGTATTTGAAAAAGATTTTGTTATTAAAAGCTCCTTTCCCACATCCTCTTTTTTACACTCAGTTTTACCTTTTGTGTTTAGTTAGAAATTCTGAAGAATCTCCTTTCCCTTGTCAAAATAAATTACAAAATTATATGTAAATTTTCCAAAGGCTTTATCAAAGGATATGTCAGGTAATTTTTTAGGGAAAAGTTCAGTCTCCTCTTTATGCCTTTAAAAGCTAGGCACCTGGTAAGATATGCTCAGGGCCCAGGCAGGGCAATCACTTTTTCCAAACAAGTTATGATTATGATGCTCGAAGGTTAATAACCTTAGGATGGAAATCATCCATGTGTGCTTTGTACCGCAGTCCAAGGGGCAACTAATGGCAGCCTGCAAGCTCACGCAGAGTTGCCCAAGGCACAGCTTGAGACCCAAAGCCAGGGAAGGTCAAGGTGCACACCTCAGTTCCCAAGAAGGTTTTGTGTGTTGGGCCCTGCTTAGCAAGCAGATTTATTTGTCTGTGAGCAGAGTCTGTAGCTGTGCTGCTAAAGTGTTCCACATAAAGTAAGGTACCATACATGAGCAAAATTTGTGAGTCATTAGGTCAAGACCATGGTTTGCTATCTTTTCAGCCAGCTGGAGAAGGACTCCAGAATTTCCTCTGCTGCATGGCCCAGACTGATGACTCCAGTATCAGTGATGCTTAATCCCACTTTGATACGGTAACTTTAAACTATGCATCTACCCTTACATTTCTTGGAATTTCTTTCTCACAGTTAGACCGGTGTCACAAACCCAGTAGTGACACAAGTTGTTTAAGTGGAGCTCTTCTGACCAATATTTTTCTTATGCTTTCTCGTTTTGCCTGTCACCCAGGACAGGCATCTTAATAGTACAGATATGCTTTAATGTGATATAATCCACATACGCCAAATTGTCCCCTGGAGCTATCCAGAAAGTTGTTAAGTGATATAATCATTAAAAGAGAGTGACAGCCTCATACAAGAGGGAGCACTGGGGAATATCAAGACCTGGGAACTGTCTGAGAGTCCTTCCCTAGCCAAAAAGCACAATAGCAGGTGAGTGGAGACACGAAACTAAGGACGGTCCCAGATAAATCCTTTCCTTATTTTGGTCTCTTTAGTTGATCATTTCTGCTCCACTTTTTACTCACCACCCCGAGTGTATGCCAGGCCTGACAGACAAAAAAGGTGATTCTTTTATACACACAAGCGAGAATTCAGTGGTTGAAGCAAAGCACAGAAACATGCACTGGCTCAGATGTTGCCAGAAGAAACCTTGGTGCACCAGATCTTCACTGATCTGCAGCACTGAATGCAGCAAGGACAAAGCCCCAGCAAACAGCTCAGGGGAGAATTAAACAGCCTCTTCACTTTACTTGGGATAAAGGTTTTACCTGTCTTAAAGGGATTCAAGGCTTTACTGGTAGTCAAGGCGCTTGTGTCACAGCCAAATTCCTCTAACATTTTGTATTTGTAGATGTAACGTACTTCACAGTGGACAGAACTATTATGAATTCAAAGCAAAGGCAAAGAAAAAGCTTGGGAGAGCTTGAAACAGGTTCACCTTAAATAAAATGATACAGCTCATACCCACTGTTCATGTCATTGTTCTCTTACTGTAAGAGCAGCTTTCAAACTCAAAGGTCTTCCTTTCCAAACCTCTGAGTCACATATTTGGAGAGCCTCTAGACAGGCCTCTAGACAGTTCCTTGGAGATCCTAGAGATAAAGGATATGGCTCTGTTAGACACATTTCAGCGGAATATACAGCTGGGATCTAAGGCAGCTTTCCAATACTGACCCTTTGGTTGCTTCCCTTCTCCTACAGACTGCAGGACTCACCCAGCAGACCCATTTTGACACTGGCCCACTGTTTTTGAACTTCATGAGAGAAACAAAATAGCTATCCTGGCTTAAGAAATACTCAAAATCAGTCTAAATGCCCACAACCAAGTATCATCTGATAAAAGCTGCTAGCCTGTGCAAACTTGAATTTTAAACACAGAATAGGCTATAGTGTTTCATTTTGTTCTGCCTTTTGCTTTTTTTAACACTCTCTCCTCTCTTCCTCAGAATTCTGAACTACTCTGATGGTTAGCTCTAGCCAAGCTTGTAATTTATCAGAAAAAATCCACTATTTTCCTCAAAGGATATAGTCAGGGGACATTTACCATTGGAAAATACAGTTCTTTTTTTATTAACAGGTCCAGAAGCAGGCAGTGAGTCAAGAGGGAACTTTAACGTGGGCATGAGAAATGAGGATGCCTAAGCAATCTCCTCTATCTTGCCTTGCGACACTCTTCACCCCACACTGTACCTATGGACAGCGTAAGAACCTCATCTTTGATCTGCTCCTCACATGTTTGTAAGTGCTGCAGGGGCAACACTTGGCAACAGGATTAATTCCAATGACTTGGGGTGGACTCTTGGTCTTCAATTGCTGGAAACAGTTAAAGCTATAGGAATAGTTATAGCTATGGAAACCGTAAGGAACAAGTGGGAACGATTTCCCATAGAGGTCAGATCTAAACCAGTCAGCTGGCTAAGGCTGAAAGAGAAAGATGCTGAATTCTGTGGTCTCAAAGGTTTTTGTGGTTTGCCAGCTTCCCTACATACCATTAAATATAGCTTAGGCAGATTCCATAACACCTATGGCATGAGTTCTGCCAAGTGCTCAAGAGCACTTATTGTTATGTATTTGTCACTGCAGATCCACAGCCAATAGTGCCAGGGCCGTGCATGATCACCCAGCAGTCCTAATTTGATCTGGGTCAGGCCATGGCATTTTTGGCAGATTTGCCAGAATATACACCGCAGAGCACTTTTTGTGCTGATTTTGTGGGAATAAGCAATACTTGATCTGACACAAAGCATGCCAGTACAACATTAAGCTGTTGAACCTACTGCTTTTAAGCAAACCTGAATTGGCAAGGTGAGTTTGCACTGGATCACTGCTGTGCATCATGCAGCCAGAGTCTCTCTGATCCAAATTTAGAAGTTCTAAAGTTGGATTTACTATATAATCAATAGATGGGCTTAGCTGAACTCTTTAAAATGCATCTGCTCAAGGTACTGCATGTGAGCCCATACACTGCTACTAAGTACATCAGCAGAAGACCACGTTTCAACGACAGCTGGAATTTCCCTAGCTCCTCCCTCTCTTGCTTCAGCAGTAGACAGAATCCCAGTAGGGTGAAAAAGGAGAAGCATATGGCTAAATCCATTACTGACGTTTTTATAGCATTTAACTTCTGTTCCTAGGATTTTTTAAACACAATTTGTAGCACACCTCTTTTTCCTGGCAAGGACTGCTGAGATGGAATATGTACACAGGTTAAATCTAAAAGACATCCAGTGGAAAAGAGGGACACAAATGGAGGATGCATGTGTCAAGGGGTAGGAAATATTCAATGGAAACATCATGCCTCCTAGGAAGATAAATATGCAGCTGAGAGGAAATGATATAAGAGTTATGGGAAACAGCAGTTCTGGGACCTGTTACCACAGCTACCTCAAGAAAAGAAAACAGTAATTCATTTTATGAAGCAATACTAATGAAAGAGGGGTTGTTCATGGTGTGACTAATACTTACAGAGTTAGTCAGTTCACATGTGAACAGGCTACAGAAGCTAGTTGCCATTCCTGCAGCCAGGGTGTATGAACAATGGGCAGCTGATTGCAGCTGACATGTAACCTCAGGAGCATTGATAAAGCAGCAACATTAAACTAGATAATTAGATGGAAAAATTACCCTCATTTTAAGGCTAAAGAACAAATGTAGTTGCCAATAAGAAAACTCAGAAAATCAAGTCATGCCATCATTTAACACATATTATGGCTGATGTATGTAAAATGAACTGCACCTGGCCAGCAGGGCAGGGCAAACCACAGGCTTGGGTATTGAATGAAGTAACAGGTTTCATCTGAAATGCAAGGTGAAAGAGAGTAGTAATCTGGAAATTTCTATTATCTGCTGAATGAGATCTCCCTAAAAATCATCTACCATTTCAAGGAGAGGGTCTCCAGGACAGCAGGTTGAGTTTAGAAGCTGACCCCTCTGTGTTTATCCATCAGTCCATCCAAGCCTGCCCAGGAACAGGTTTCACAAAATGGAAGCTAGCCAAGCCCAGGCACAGCTGCAAAGAAGAGGCATCGAAACCACTAGCAAATGCATTGCAAACTCTTCTCCAAAGCTGGTGTCAACCCAAAGCTACTGAGTAGTGTACTGTAAATAACTGAGGTCACTAGACCTGGCCAAATAAACCTTCCTACATTACGTACCTGCAGCATCTGCAGGTTCAAACCTTTGCTACATCACCAGGTACAATCATTAATGGAAGACAAGACCTCAGCTGCCTGCCAAGGGATTTCATGTCAATCGAACCAGATCCAGAGAGACTCATTATCTTAAACATCACAACACTTCCACTTGAAAAGAGGAGAGGTCAAAAAAGGTGTCAAGATGTGACAACCATTAAATGTGCTGGGAATTGAATATTAGACTGAATATTCACAGGCTGCAGCTGAGCAGAGATGAAATCCCCTAAACAGTAGACATCCTTTGAGGAATTGAGAGTCATGAAGTATATCCTCACAAGACTTCAGCTACTATATAAGACTTACAACTAGTAAAGCTTTTAAAACAGTTGGTTTACAATGAATGCTGTAAAATAAGAATAGATTCAAGAACTGGAATTTGTAAAATAAAGTGAAAAAACATTTTTGAAGTATTACATCCTTTACAACAGTTCTGTGCCTCAGCATAATGCCAACTGGCCAGTTCACGAGCTGTAACAGACAGGCAGAGCAAGAACTGTTTCCAGGGTCAAGCATAAGACTCAGATGTTCTGCTAGAGGCTCTGTAGAACTGTAAGCATTCTCTCAACAAGTAACACTATCTCTCTCTGTTGGGCTTTAATTGAGTCAGAACAATCACACTCCAGGGTTGGCCATGCTTTCAGGAGTTAAGTGCCACGCAGATTGCTCTCTGAGGTGTAAGTAGCTGTCTAAACAAGGTAAGATTGAATTAATAGGGATAAACTATAATCCAGAAAATTATAGACTGACTACTTCCCATTTGGGACATCAGTTACTTTTAGGCACATCACTGACAACACCGGACTCGAGTTTAACTAGTAATTTATCTCGAAAGAGCAAGATATCTACAGAGTACTGCCTTGATGACACTTCTTAAACTTTGTTGTTTTGAAATTCACATTGTTATCCCAAATCTACTAGAAGGGACACTCCCATTCCTCTCCTCTATTTATAATGCCAAATCTGCAAAAGAATAATGTGGAGTATCCCGATTTTAGCAGCTATTGGCACATGTCTCACCTGAAAGCAGACTAAGCCCAAGATAAACTGTCCACTGTTCTTTTGGGCCACTTACATGATTTCTGAGGTACATTGTTTCCCTGTTGATCCTGACAAGGTATGACATTAAGCTGTTTAAAAAGCTTTCCCAATAGCATTTTACAGCAGAGCTGTCCAAGGCAAGAAATGTTACATTAGTGATGCAAAAAGTTTCTAACTCAGTAAAATGCTGTTCTAAAAAATGTTACCCCTCCCCCCCACCTTTTATTTTCATCCTTTCCCCTGCAGAAAATAGCCTCTGCATCCCTTCTGACTCTTTATAGGTCTACTCTATTTGAAAGTCCAGTTATGCAAGGTATGTGTCAAAGCTTGTTTACTTGCTTGCAATCCATGGAAATATTATGTGTTATTAAAATCAGTTCAACACTGATGTAATAGTCTTTCTGGGAACTTTTATGTTTAGTATCACTCTCTGCCACTGTCCTTCAATAGTAGCCCTGTTTAAGATCAGTGCCTGAGGCAAAAAAAGGTTAAGAAAGCTTTTACCGCTGAGATATCTGGAATGGAGTCTTCCCCACACTCTCTAGAGTGCTTTTCAGTGATGGCAGGAGAGATGAATGAAAGGGATTAATGAAATGTTAAGGAGAGACACTTCTTCTGCTTGCATAGTTGGGGCACAAAATGTCTATATCCCAACTGGGCATAGAGAGGATAGCATTTACTTCTAGAACAGAAATTTCCAGGCTTCAATTGCAAAGGTAGCCTAGAAAAGGAAAAAGAAAAATAAGAGATTCTGTTAGAATGTCTCTTGTAACTGTCTAGTGTGAAAAGCTTTTGGTGCCTTCTGAGAACCAAGAAACAGTTAGGAGTCTCTCAAAAGTACAAGAATATCAGTCTTTCTTGCTAGGACATGAAAAAAAGAGCTGCTTTAACAGTGCTGCAGAGCAGAAAAAAAAATAGTGGAGGTACAGAACCGAGACCAGATGGAAGTACTAGAAAATGAGGACTCGGTACAGTCACTGTTAGGCACTAGTGAATCTGTCTGCCCAGCTCAGCCTGGAAGTGCCAAACTTGGCAGGTGCTGCTTTGGGGCTGATGCTCATGTTTTGCACAGAGTAAGTGCCAGCTCTTTCCAGATCCCTGTAAGAAAAACACAGTCAGTAAAGTTTGCTAGCACACTACTAAATCTTAGGTCACTCCTGATGTTGATGCTAAGGGCATACTGATTTCACCCATGGTAATGTTCATCTCTCTAGGTTCAGCAGGATTCTGATAGGATCTTGCTCACAAAACAGATTAATCAGTCAGTGAGTGAAATGAAAGCTAGGACAGAGACTTAAATTTGAAGAGGCTCTTAGATAATGTGCTCTAATATTATTATTACACTGACTACGTGGACATTAGAGTGCCTACAATGTACATGTACATTGACTAATTAAGCATCAACTAAGCACACATCACTCAGTTATTTAGGAAGGCCCACACCTGGATCAGCCATTATGTGGCTCAGTAACCACATGTACTTGGAGAGAGGCATGTGGATACTATAATTACTTTCACTGGTTTCCTCAAAACAACAACAAAAAGAAATAACTACACTAAAATTAATTAAGCATTATGTGTTTTCAGGTTTTTGTTTGTTTTTTTATTTTTTTGTTTGTATTTTTTTTTTACCAAGATGTCATTGAAGCCAAATGACTTGTGCTTGCAGTTTGGAAATATTAATCCCTTGCACACTAGGAAACTAGGTTTAATATTACGAAGGTTATAGATAGCGAGGTTTCAGCTAATTTTTGTCTCTTTAGCATGGTATCACCTGCTACTAGCAACTGATCTCTTTTTAAAGAGAAACCTTAGATTGTTTTTCTGCATTTCTCAAGCTGTGTTTCAGTAAATTTGCCACAACTCTCTGTTACTGTCAGTCCAGTCATGAAAAAACATTTTTTTTCTTAACCTTACCAATGGAAGCAAGTACCAGAACCACGTTTCTCAGCATAATAATGACATTATGTAGGCTTTAAGAGTCTGTCAACAAAAACTGGGATCTTGCAAAGAACCGTCCCTAAAAACATCCATCCCAGCAAAGACAGGCATAAATGATTCAAGCAAGAATCTAGGCAAACTTTTCAACAGAGTAGCTACAAACACAGGAACAATGGGACTTGGAGAAAGAAAAGGGAAGCATTCAGAAGAAACATCAAGAAATTATACACCACACAGTCATGCCTAAAAATCATAAATGTAGCATCTTTGTAAGGGCCATGTAGTACACCATGAACTCATACCTTCAGTCAGCTCTTATGTGTGTATGATTGAGACCCTAAGATGGACAGCTCAGTGTACATACAACATACACAGCCTTCAATTTGTTTTAAGCATACACAATTTTAAGTTCTATCATACCTTTTCCTGGCTATCTCTTTTAGTCTTATAGAACCATTAAATTCTCCCTTATTTCTATTTACCCTATTTTCTTTTTAGCTTCTGTTCAGTGTAGGGAATAATAAAATGGATAGCAAAATAAGAGAAATAGAGATATCCACAGCAGTCCAAGCTGTCTGTGTTTCAGTATCTGAATTGGAATTTGCTGAACTCGTGCCAAATTTATTGCAGGGGTATGTCGAAGGTGTGTTTCCTTGCTGATTAAGGAGTGTTTCACAAGAATCAGAGTAGCTGTTTACAGCACAAAGCAACCAGCATCAGTATCACTTGGGAACGTTTTGTTTCTAATGCATCCTGAAGGAAAACTGGTTGAGCTTCAGCTGTGGACAAGTCTCTAAGCAAAGCTTTTATACATGCTTTATCTCAGTTACAGCTTCAGGAATGCAGCTAAATATGTTGGAAATGAACAAAGACTATATCTGTGCATCTGTAATACGATTCTGCGGTAGCTGTGGCCATTTGGCTCTGATGAAGCAACATTTGGAAAACATTAGAGAAATGCCTCAGGGAAAAAGCTCCCTCTCTGGTAGTCTTGTTTTTCAAAGGGCACAGAAGAGACTCAGAGACTGCCAGAATCTGTTATCGTCAGTAATTGTGTTCCTATTTTACACCTTAGACTGGTGTAGGTTTTTTGAAGGTTGTATTAAAGTGAAGATCCCTTTTGGGTGAAAACATTCAAATGTTTCAGTGCTTTAAGCAAACACATTGCAGTGCCTCCCTTGGAATGCACAGCACTAACTGAAAGTAGCTATGCAATTAGAAAGGATTGCATTAAAATATGGAATATATGACAGAGACTGTAGAATGACACAGTTCAGGAAAATGATACAGCATGTACCCCATTAGCCTTTTTTCCCCACTAAATATCAAGATAAATGCTGTCCTAATGCAGAATATTTTTAACATCCCAGTTTTGAAAGCCAAGTCCCATGTCAATTTTTATCTGGAGTGAGATTAAGGAGAACAAGATTTATAGGTCTCAAAAGCTAGGACTTTCTGCTGTTATGAGTCAATGAATGTTATAATTGGTTTTCTATCGTTTTTCATTCGATGGTTTTCCCTTTTAGGGAGAACTTCTCACATAGACAGTTTTGACACCTACATTACTGCCAAGTCATAAAGATGGTTAAGGTCATGGGAGACTGACCATCAAGAGCTATTTTGCCAAGCAGGAAAAATTTGCAAGAAAATCTTCTTAGATTGTCTTTGAAATGGCATTAGTACTCATTCTATTAGACTTGGAAAAACATTAAAATGTTGTTGCTAACCTAAGATCTTTGTTTACAATACAGCAGATTTCATGTAGAAATGGAAATTTTCTTCTATAATATTGGATTTTTTCTTCTCTAGCCTTTCTTTAGGTAGCAAGCAAACATGTTACATTGCACTAAATTGGAATACAAAAAACCCAAACATTCCATTTCTCTACCCTGGAAGAAAAGTAAGTCATAAGAATGTGTTCTTACTTTACTTAGTAACCCCTCAAGCTCCACTACTATGGCAGAGTTTATCAACAGAATGCAATATAGCAGCAACAGCTGCAAGACAGCAATTTCTAAAAATTCAGAAAGTCAATTTCGTGGCAGAAGACTTGCAGAAACTCTTTGGATTTTATTTTTTTTGTTTTGGTTCTCTTGGTTGGGTTTTTTGGGGGTTTGTTTTTTTGGTGGTTGAGGGTGTTTTGGGTTTTTTTTTGTTTGTTTTGTTTTGGTTTGGTTTTGTGTGATGTCAGTAGATCACTTGATATATTTTATTTGTAAGAGACAAAGCTCTCACATTGTGATAGAAAGTTCTTCATTACTGAAATGAATTTGCCCCCAAACCATTTTAATCAGTGGAAAGAAAAAAAAAGGAAAGAAGGGGTGGGGAGTGGGGGGAAAGGCAGGCATTTTATCAATTGGTTGTTGTCAAGGAACTTTGCTACTTTTACTGATTTCAGAGGCATATTATCATGTCTAATCTTGGCCTCATACCATCTGCAAGGCAGCCTAGACACTTAGCTTCCATTCTCATCTGTACAGCATAAAATGACAAATTACACATTAAGCTGTATAATTTTGTGCCAAGAACATTGTGCAAACCTACTGTAATACTGGTTTCTTGGAGGACATTAGAGAAAGGTGTTTGACTCTGCTAATGCATTGAAGTCAGCTGGGCTGATAACACTAGCCAAGGGTCTGGTTTATGTATGGAGAATGTATCTGACCAACTTCAGTGAGGGCATATCTCTCCTTGATCACTCACAAGAACTAAAGTTTGTATAATAGTCCTAATAACAGAAGTAAAAGAGAATATTTCACTAGTTGTCCTGATAATAACAGTTCGGTTTGCATACTGGGTTAATTTCTGAAACATTTCTAGCTGAAGCTTTTCAGACTACACAGGAATTAATCCATTAGATTTGTCCATTACCTGCTATCTTGGAACATCCTTATATTCTGACTGACCAGCGTGAGATGTAACACATGCTGTTAGGAGAATAGCTGCTAATAGCACTGACTTCAGTGAAGTGAAGACACTGAATTCCAGTGCACAAGGAAAATATGCTGGCAATCGCAGCAAATAAAACAACATGGTAACTGTGCTATTGTCATACTGCAATGGCTGTGACAACATGGAGCATAAGGGAAAAAAAGTGAAACTAAAAGAAAATTAAAGATGCCACTGCTGAAGAGGAAATCTACAGAAGAATTCACCAAACTCTGTAGCACCAATTTACATCAGAAGCACACAAAAATATCTGAGAAGTAACACCAGGTACCTCATGTTACCATTTTTCTCATATACATTGAGAAAAAAACACTCATAAGGCTCACCTCATCCATCTAAAGAGAACTCAGTGAGAACTCTGCTGTGATGGACAAATGAACCTTTTTAACAAGTCAGTTGCATATGACAGAGAAACTTATCAAGAGGGAAAAGAATGAATGGTCACTAAATATGTATCTCTGATGGTCATATTCTACCCCAAACTAAAACTTGATTCTTAAATAACTACAATCTATGCTAGAAAGGATTTCAACCACAAACCTCTCTCCTAGCTTGTAAATAAAGGTCAGAAACTTGACTGACCTGACCACCAGCAGTAAATGACCTAAAGGAAATTTGCTGCTGGTGATTGGGTCAGTCAAGTTTCTGAGCTTTGTTTATAAATTTCCTTCAGTTCATTTGCTGCTGAAGATTCCAAACTACTGAATTCCTTTTTGTAACTTCCGTAGCTACCTCTATAAAGCTTGACAGACTAGTGGTTTGTTCTCAGACATGCTTGTTCTCACACATGCTACCAAAACAGGAGCAGCACTTGCTAGTACTGGTTGTCCGAAAGTACATAACAATGGAAAAATGGAAAAGAATAAAGGGTTCTTATTATCTGCTTTGAAAATTGGTAAAATACATAAATACAGAGCAGACAGAGATGTAATATCCACTCTCAGAATATCTTTGGTACCTGAAGACACGTATCAGCCTTTTCCATTTTAAAAATGTCCAATATATTATATTTCAATCCTGTTTTGAAACTGCAGACATGTGATCTCTGTTGATTTCCTCTGCTAACCCTTCCCTTGTGGGCATTTGCCCAGTGCTTGCACTTGGGTACAAAGTGCTTATTATATTCTAATACATTTCTGGTACTCATGTTAAAATGATTTTTTCAAATATAACAGTATCTCTTATGCTTTTAATCAGGGCCATTCTCATGGCATGACCTCCTTAGATCTGCAGTTAATACTGTCAGTATTTTGTTTTTTCAGTTCTTCTGGGTAAGCAATTACAGAATGGCAAGGCCACCTACATGACAAAACACTTGCCAAGAATATGGCAGAATCACTGTCTCTCAAGACACTTCTGCTGAGATGAAGAAAGCAACAGTAAACATGCAACATGAAACTACTCAGCATTGGCTGAAACACAGTTAAGTAAACATTTCCATCTGTAGTCTCCCTGACGCTTGGATTATTGCTAAAGCTTATGTTCTGAGACTCAGAATTAGTGATCAGTGGTTCTACACAGGCAGCACCAGCTCAGCATTGCTAACATATCTTTTAAAATCTTGCCAAAGGAATGCCATTGGAGGCTAAATACCTCTTAGATTTCTTTGAGATATGTATGAACAGTAAAACAGTCAGAGTGAAAAAATGTGCAAAATGGATTCTGGCTCATTTGTTGAGACTGACTGGAAATAGCCAGAACCATATTGTGTCACTGTCAGTCACTCCAAAGCCTATTCTCAGAAACATTGCCACTTAATTGCAAGACACTGTCCAGCTTTGTCAGATCTTGGTCAACTTAAAGCAATCATGAGAACCCATCAGCAAGACAAAGCAAATACTCTAATGTACCATCAGAGAGCTGCTATGCCATACACTGCTGTGTTTTATTACTGTCAGGTACTTTGGTGACACAGTCTTCCTGAAAAACTGCTGGTGATCAGCACAGGATTATGTTCAATGTAACAAATAACAAAGCTGATATAATGGATGGCCTCTTGGTGCACAAAGGAAATTTGATGGTAGGAGCAGTGCTCTGATGTTATTTCTAGTGCAGTAATTCCTCTGTTCCAGCACTGGCTCTCATTGCTTCTGAGAAGATTATGGGAGCACTTTAGGATCAAGACTCTACTCAAGAAAGGTGGCAACAGTGGAGTTCTTTCAGTCAAGGTAGCCTAACACTGTGATTCTTTTTCCCTTTTTATTATCCCACTGTTCTCTGCAAGTGCAAAGTACACTTTTCTCACAAATGGCTTTTCTGAGAAATCCAGGACAGCTGTTCAATTTGGGACACTTGTTCCTAATCTCTGTTGGACTGCAGCTTGCTGCCTGTGCTTCAGAGGACAATATCTTGAGGTTTGCCACACCCTTTTGCCTAATCATAGAATCATACAATGGTAGGGATTGGAAGGGACATCTGAGAGATATTACTTCTCCATGCAAACTTTGCCTCTTATTCTGTGGTAAGAGTTTCAAAGAGGCAAAAAGCAAAGAGACGTTTTCTACAATACCTCCCAGCAAGTTACTATATATTGACTATTAAACATTATTCATTTCTATGTGCAAACTTATGTAGAGACGTTTAATTTTTTTTTTTTGTATCAGTTATGCAATAAAATAAAAACCTGCTATTAGTCAATTAGGCAAGCAAGCCTATTATGTACCTTCTAACTGCAATCTACTTTGATGACAAAAGTAGAAGGGCAATGTGTTTTTAATCTAACAGAAAATCTAATCAAACAGTTTTTGAGAACAGATCACCTTTTAAGCTGATTAACTAACATTCATGTTTGTACATTTGTGTTTTTGTAACAGTTTCAGCAAATATTTCCAAGACCAGTCAAATAGCTTAATGTACATTCACTTTATACCCGCAGCTTTTTTTTTCCCCTTCTTTTTAAGGATGAAAATACAAGAGAAAAATTTTCAAATGACTGCATATTTCCTGTGAAACAGTATAGATGCAAAAAAAATATATATTTTTTAAAAGTC
Source organism: Colius striatus (assembly GCF_028858725.1). Taxonomy (NCBI): domain Eukaryota; kingdom Metazoa; phylum Chordata; class Aves; order Coliiformes; family Coliidae; genus Colius; species Colius striatus. Next base: position 33,008,455 of record NC_084761.1, read on the forward strand.
TTCCAGACAGTTTTTTTAGAGAAGAGTTAAGTGGGTCAGTGTTCATACTTTTCTGAAAAGATGATTTTCTGAAAAACCTGTAGACAATTATCCCGTATAAAGCAATGTATAAGGCAGGCTAGAATTGCATATATATCATGGAAGAGAAAAAGATACTCTCCAGGTTTTGGTGAGTGCTTGAAAGCTATCATTCAAAATCATCAAATTAACATCCGCTTTGAGAAAGCGTTTCCTATAGGAAGCTTATTCAGGAACGGCAATATATTTTGTTTACATTGTTAAAACTCCATTCAGACACTCCTAGATGAAGGCTGCATTGCAAAGAGCTGCTTGGAGCACTCATCTGCAACAGTAACACTTCTGTGTTTGTTCAATAATATAAATATCATAAAGCATGGAAGTTACTAAACCAGATATGGGTGACAGGGAGAAAGAAAGTAAAAACTTGCTGAGAAATCTGGACTACCATTATCATGTCTCAAACCAGCAGTATGGCAGCTGATCATGAAGTGTCAATGCCTAGATATTTAGAATGAGTCAGCTGGAAATACTACAGAAAAAAAAAATCAAGACAGTGTTTGTTGTAGCTAGAAGATAACAAGCAGCTTACCAGTGACAGACAGTTTCCAAGTTTGCATTTAGACAGAAGAGTCTAAATGCAAATTTTACATGTTATCAAAAGGCACACGGAGATATTGCTAGAAACCTGAAAAGGATCTAAAAATACTAAAAACCAATTTATCTTACAAAAAAATCCACAACCCACCCTTTATATCTACGTTCAGTAAATATTGTAAAAAAAGAAAATTCTCTTAGGATGTCCAAACAAATAAGGAATATTAAACAAAGTGGAAAACAGGTCTTCATATCAAGATCATTAAAAACAGGGGGAAAGAAAAAAACCCCAAACCTCTTAACTTGAATTCACAACATGCTTATATTTGATTAGTATTAAAGCAGACTATGTGGAATCAAGTTCTGAGCTGGGAATCACAGAAACTTATCTAAGCAATAATTTTGGTTTTACTGCACAGAAAAGATTTAAATTCTTTCAAATACTTACCATTAAACTTTTTTCCCCCCTTTTTCCTCCCACATCTTTTTTTTTCTTTCACTTTTTGTTCTTTTTCAAGTAAGAAGATATATTTCCTAAAATCTTTTCAGCCAGCTGGATGCATATTGCCCAAAGTTGTCTCCGTATGCCTCATTGCTCTGGCTTTGTAGCATATGGCTTTATAATAGTTTCAAAGATAGCAGAAATATGTGTTGTGAAAAACCTCAGATAATTCAAGGAACAGAAAAGAAAGTTCTTTTCTTCGTTGCAAGTGGAGTGATGAAAGTACTGCAGTTAATGTCAATGGACAGTTTTCCCTGATGAATCTAAAAATCCACATTAGTATTTCTGCACTGGAAAGTTCTAGAATTATTGAACTTGACACACAGAAAAGTATGATTGAAATTTTAAAAGAACCTACAAATGTTAGCATTTTTGTTGTATCTCCACTCTTCTCTCTCATTTTTTCTTCTGAACTAAGAGTTGTCAGCACGTTTCCTTGAGATTTGCTGCCCATCTTAAACCATTTTTTCCCCTACTACTCTTGTATTTATAAAGCTAGACCCAAGAAAAGGCTAACATGAAAAAAAATGACAGTGTGATGCAAATGTTTATGCCCAAAGCTGTATTTAATATGTCTCCCAATTTGTTTTGCCTGCAGACGTGTTGCCCCTAACCAGTATTTTAAACTAAACTTCATAGATCCCTCTTTTCTTGACCAGACTTCACATTTCTCCAGGCATTTGCATTTAGATTTCTAGACATACACCAAAGTACTATTCCTAATTCACTATCTGAACCTAGCTGGATTTCACAAACAAGATGGAAGTTCTTGCTAGAAATTGATACAGTACAAAATATAGGTCTCTGCAAGACACTGTGTTAACCTCATCCTTTCAAATTTGGACACTGAAACTCAAATTCAAGCCTTCAGGTTTTCTTTCTCTGCTCTCAGGTTTTCTTTTTCTACCACTGGCCAGAAGCAGACAGGTTACTTAGGAAGCTCTCATAAGTTTGTGCCAAGAGCTATAGGCATCACATACATGGAATTGAGTGCAGCCTGTTGTATTTCAGGCAAGTCATAAACAACATTAAATCCAGATTATCAGTTAAAACACTGCATTAGGGTTACGATGCCCATCTCTGGCTAAACATATCTCTTTCTAGAAAGGATACAATCATGTAGGAACAGCCTCACAAGGAAAAGTGTCATCTTGATTTCAAAGCAGTCGAATGTCAAGGTATTAGAGGCCTAGAAATTCAACAGAGAGCTCACACAGTACATCTGGAGCTACAGCATTAACAGAGATGACAAATAACTGACTTTTCAAAAGAGTTACACTGTGGTTTTCATAGAAAGAAAGGATGTAATTCATCAAACTTTGGAGGGCTCAAGGCTGTGGATTTGAACAGAAAGAGGTGCTGGTAGGAAGAATCCAAATACTTAAAAAGGCTAGAAGCTTAAAACCCCGTTAGCAACTGAACTTGATTCATGCCCAAGAGGTAGACAAAAGTGACATACAGAATCACAGAATCCCAAGGGCTGGAAAGGACCTTGAAAGATCATCTAGTCCAACTCCTTGCCAGAGCAGGACCACCTAGAGTAGGTCACATAGAGGTTATATAAACACAAACAGACTTATTATACTTAAAGTTATTACTTAAAAAATTAATAATATTGAATACCTGCACAGAATGCCAATAGGAATGTAGGTACACTCATTCTCCCCAATCAGCACCAGAACTTCAAGGGTAACCTTACTATGTGCTCCCAACACAAGAAGGGTTTAGAAGAAATGATGCATTAGTCACAAGGTGACTAAACACTTTCACATAATTTCTTAATTTATTTGATCTATTCAGCTGCAGACTTTAAAGGTCTTGCAGCATCTAATAACATCTCTACTAAGAAAGATTTTTTGACAGGAACTTTTCTGACCATTTATTCTGCTGTTGATAGTTTGGAGAAGTCAAAAGCAGCAGAAAACACTCTAGCTTGTGTTGAAAGAGCTGCCTTTGTGAGACCTCGTACAGAAAACATATTCATGGTCAGTGGCATTTCTCCATGTCATTAATTCTGAAGACAGAATAGGTGACTGCCATATACAAACTGTGCTTAGAGGAAGGGCTGATATAGGCCTGTATTTTGATATGTTCTTTTCTAAATCCTAGACTTAAGCTATTTCCGTGTCCTCTTGGTAACCAAGGAAGTTCTCTGTGAGAGAGGCAGGGATGCAGGGAATCCCGCTTTTAGATGCCTAGTTAGAGTGTCTGTACAGTGCGCTGCATCATTAAATGAGGAAAACGGAGGTTGGTTTGCAAGGTCCTTGCTATCCTTGGCAATCATGTAATTAATGGCAATTTAGAATACTTAATACCTTGAAATACCTGTTTCTCAAAGTGTCAGTTCCCTTAATGAATCTGTCTGAAAGAGAGCCCATAATCTATGTCACCTCCAAAGTACACACTATATACTGAGTTAAATGATCTGTTAAAATACGCTTCTGGGTACACTCAACATCAAGGAACGGGAAAGAAGGGGGCACCACAGTAAATTTTATGAAGACTTATTGTTCAGGAAGCATTTACCTCATGAAACATTTGTTGTCCAGTCTTCCATCTGCTTGCCTTCCTTGACTGCAGCTGTTTTACACTCCAGTGTTCTGTGAACTGAACTCCAATTAGATAATGTCCAGATTTTTGGCTTCAAACTGTGACAACTTTTTCAACTCTGTTCACTGTCAAGCTGTACTTCATGCCTATTCTCATTTCTTTTTGATAATAACATAAAAAGAATATCTGAAAAGTTATTCTGGAAGCTGAGTTATAAATGCTAAAGGATTTCCAAAGCTGAACAAAAAACCATCTAACTCATACGTGGAGCTAGTGTCACAAGACATGCAAATAATCCCTCTTCAGATTTTGGTTTTGAAGTTCTGAGCAATAAAACTTATTTGTAAAACTACTGCAGTTCAAAATATTCTATTTCTTGCTTTTAAATTCAGGCAAACTTAACATATATATATATATATATATATATATCTCAAACTGACATAGAATTGAAGGAGTTGCTTCCCTACCCACTTTTGTTACAAATTCCAAATCACCTTCCCTCCTTCCTTCCCCTTCCTTCCTTCCTTCCTTCCTTCCTTCCTTCCTTCCTTCCTTCCTTCCTTCCTTCCTTCCTTCCTTCCTTCCCATCATATGTAGTCTTGAAATATCCTTGTTATTTTCTTTTGAGCTTATTTAAATCTCATCTTAACTGCTGTCTTAGAATCATAGAATCATAGAATCATAGAATGGTAGGGGTTGGAAGGGACCTTTAGAGATCATGTAGTCCAACCCCCCTGCAGAAGCAGGTTCACCTAGATCAGGTCGCATAGGAACATGTCCAGGCAGGTCTTGAAGACCTCCAAGGAAGGAGACTCCACAACCCCTCTGGGCAGCCTGTGCCAGGGCTCCGTCACCCTCACAGTGAAATAGTTTTTTCTTATATTTAAGTAGAACTTTTTGTGTTCCAGCTTCATCCCAGTACTCCTTGTCCTGTTGCTAGCTACTATAGAAAAAAAGGATGCCCCAAACTCCTGACACTCACCCTTTAGATATTTATAAATGTTAATAAGATCTCCTCTGAGTCTGCTCTTCTCCAGACTAAGCAGCCCCAGTTCCCGCAGCCTTTTCTCATATGAAAGATGTTCCAGTCCCCTGAGCATCTTGGTGGTCCTGCGCTGGACTCCCTCCAGAAGTTCTCTGTCCCAACAGAGACAGAGAATTTGGTTATTAACAAAAAAGTATCTTCCTTTAACATTCAAAGCTACCCTTCATTTCACTGTGCCTAAAAGTACATTCTTGTCTCCTGATCCCAGGAAAAGTTTCTGCAGTTCCTTCTGAGTCTTGAAGGCACTCAACTTTGCAAGATACTAACAGCACCTACAAAACAGTAAGGAAAGGTTGCAGACAGAGATTGCTTATGAGCCTTTTCTAGAGAATGCAGGAATTAGCTCTTTCCAATATCTTTAAGATTGATCCCTTCCTTCAGTGATATACATATCGTAGTTGGTTGGTAAATAGGGAGAAGGCACAGACAGTTGTTTATTGTTTCCACACATACCTCTGAGATGATGGGAAGCTTCTTTGCTAGTCTACTCACTTTCTAGACTGTTCAATTTGCATAAGAGGAGGCTTGTTACTCTCTACAGCTACCTGAAAGGAGATTGTGGAAAGGTGAGTGTTGATGGGCTCAGGTTTCACTAGGGGAGGTTTAGTGAATGGATGTTAGAAAATATTTCTTAGTGGAAAGGGTTGCCAAACATCAGAACAGGATGCTCAGGGAAGTGGTGGAGTCACCATCCCTGAAGGTATTTAAAACATGGTTTAGTTGTGGACTTAGTGATGTTAAGTTAATGGCTGGATTTGATGACCTTAAAGGCCTTGTCCAACCTAAATGGTTCTATGATTACTCAGGATCTACTGCAGATCTAAGTCTGGAAAAGAAAAATCTACTGAAGTGGGAACTGATGTAGAACTAACAGAAAACATGGAGGACACAAAAGGAACAAAGTCATGGTACAGTTTGTTTAAGGATGCAACTGGAAGTCTAGAGGAGTAATATATTTGGGTTTTAATAGTGTAGTCCTGCTGCAGCTGCACAGGCAAGCACAGAAAGGATATTCTCACCGTTAGTTCTGGACAGCTGTATTAGGTGTAACTCTTACTCCTAATTTTCACCCTTCACAGTCACTGCAGAGGGGTAAGGACACAGATGAATGCTCAGTTTGATTTTTAGTAGATAGAATTGATGAGGGCAACTCCCTGGAGAAAAGAATATGGAGCCATGACACTTCAGCTGGCCTTCACAAGCCAATAGGAATGATGCAGCTGTGGTAGCTTCCCAGCCAGATAAATGAGCACAAAGAGAGATACAGACTAATTGTGTCTGCTACAAGAGTGAACTTAGCGCAGGGACTTTCATTTACACCACACAGTCATATTCTTGAGTCTTGTCTGTCTCTTGAATAACTACCAAAGTTAATAGACAGGTGTCTTTGAATAATAGCCAAAAACATCAGTGCCTAGAACAATTCTCCTCTTTCAGGTCTTTTTGCTTTGCCTGTTTTCAGACAGAAAAAAAGGAAGATTTCATACTGAGACTACAAAATATCAAAATTAGAGATTCTCTCTTCATTATCCATCCACTCTATTTCACTTTCAGGTCCAGAGCACTCTTTCCAATTCAATGAGTGCAAAAACTAAGATCCTTTCAGAAACAGAAGCAGTTGTAAACCACAGAACACAGATGCAAAGTACTTAACCCGTCACAGCTAAGATACACAAGCTGCAAACACAGGGCTAAGCTATTGGCTTGCAACCAAGGAGGAAATTAATTAAATGTGTCAACCTGAAAAGAAGCCAGACCTGTAAGACAGAGAGTTTATGGTATGGAATGTCAGGAAGTCAAGAGAAGTTCTTGTGTATGTTCAGGGAACCAGGACTTTGGTGTAAATAGTTTTACTTAACAGAAGTATGTCCAGGTAAAGTCTACTGCTGTGTTATCTATTTTTCATCTCAGATGCAATCATAAGAGATCATAAATATAAAGCACTTAGGTCAGAGGGTAATAAGTACTTATTTTTGCACATAATCCACTGAAATTACTTTTAATTACCTTCTAGAAATATTAAAGCATATACTGTCCATGTGTTACTTGTGTCTGGTACGAAGGAGTACCAGTCATAGCCTTAATATCCTTGAAAACAGCATTCTGCTTGAATCAGAAAGTGTGGCCAGCAAGACCAGAGAAGTGATTGTCGCCCTCTACTCAGGGCTGGTGAGGCCACATCTCAAGTGCTGTGTTCAGTTCTGGGTCCCTCGCTACAAGAAGGACATGGAGGTGGTGGAGCGTGTCCAGAGATGGGCAACAAAGCTGGTGAAAGCTCTGGAGAACAAATCTGGAGGAGAGTGAGGGAAGACCTGATCACTCTCTACAACTACCTGAAAGGAGATTGTAGTGACGTGGCAGCCAGCCTCTCCAGTAATGAATGATAGGACATGAGGAAATGGGCTCAAGTTGCACCAGGGGAGGTTTAGACTGGATTTTAGGAGAGGTTTCTTCACTGAAAAGGTTGTCAAGTATTGGAACAGGCTGGCCAGGACATGGTTGAATCATCATCCCTGGAGGTATTTAAAAGAGGTGTAGATGTGGTGCTTAGGGACATGGTTTAGTGTTGGGTGAAGCTGTGCTAGGTTAATAGTTAGATTTGATGATCTTAAAGGTTTTTTCCCAGTATAAACAATTCTATGAAACTTCTGACCAGAAGTCAGCAAGCTGAGCAGAAAGCTGCCTATTACATCTTTTTGCTGCATAAAAGAGAGAGGTAAGCAAGATCCAAGCAGTGGACCTGTATTCTTCCCTCCCCTGAAATCTCCAAGATTTGCATCTGCTACAGAGAAGAAAGCCCCTAGAGACCATTTCCTGCGTCAGTCTCTTTACCACTTTGGGTTCCTTTTACTTTACTTGGCAGTGGTGGGACAATGATTCCATGAGACTGTCAAAGATTTTGCTCCTTTAGCTCTTGCTTGTGCTTTGCAATTACAGATTCTTCCCAGCACAACCCTCCATTGCTGACTGTGGCTTGGCTTGTACTTAGAGCTGCCTTTTTCTTTGCACCTCCAACTGTGAACTTCACCCCTCCATCCTCTTGCTTTACTTTGCCGTATCTCCCGGTTTCAGCAAGCCACCTTGGTAGCTACCAGAGTTTGTCAGGTCACTGGAACACCTCCAATTTCTCCTTCATCATCTTCTGTATATGGGACCATTTTTGAGCTCTAGACAACACTTAATGAGAGCCACAGGGTCTTCCAGAACACAGTGAAACTCACTGCCTCTCTAGAGTCAAATGAGTACTCTAGGAAAAAGGTGTCTGCAATCATCTCAAAATTCACAGCGAGATATCCAGTATTGGAGCAGTCTTCATCACAGCAATTTGAATTTATCTTTAAGATCCCACAAAGTGGCTGTGAAATCCTTATTAAAGTCAGACTTATTAAAGGTCTAACAAGCTTCTCTTCAGAAATAGTATTGCTTTAGACAGCCTGCTTGAGGAGGATGGTGGACTAGATGAACTCTAGTATCTCTTTCAATCTTACTTTTCTATCATTTTCTATAATCTCATGGAGTGATTCTCTGGAGGGCTTTAAATTTCTGCGGACTAAAAAGATAATTATTTTTAACGAAAGCCGTGATTCTAGTGTCACTGTGCAGCTTCAAGGGTGCTGTGTAATGCTAAGTATATTATTCAGGTCCTGTGGAGCCTTACCAAGTTAAAAAATACTGCAACCATTTTCTACCTGAAGTTCTGTCTGAAGAACAGAACTGAGTCACTAATGCCACTGACTTTTCCTCTGCTATTAAAAATCCCCAAAAGCAAAACATGATTATGACCTCTTTCTTCTTTGTATTGTTGATTTTTCACCGTGTCTTCAGTGTACTTAGCAAAAACCCTAATGTTTCTACATATTTGCACAGGTAGGGAGTTTGACCTTTCCTGGGGATTTTGCCTTAGTTAAAATCATCTGAAACAAAAGTTTACTCCTTTTCAAAGTAACTGCATTAATGCAGTTTTCAGTGCCTACTTCAAACTAGTATAAATGGTCTGACATTAAATGAGGTTAAAAAGTCTCCTATATACTACCACTACTGTTATTAAATTTAATTAAGATAGAACAGCAGGCAGTTTAAATGGGAAAGTGTTATACAAAAATGGCAGCACAGAAAAATGATTCTGGTGTTGTCATTAAAACTAATTGGAAGCAAGGCTTTCTAAATGACAATATAATTAACAGGCTAATGAATACCATATTAGGATTGTTATTAACAATGAAATTTGCAAACATACAAGCAAAACTAGTTAGGGATATTACATCATTAGAGCTATTACAAGGTAAAACTCTACAAACAAATTATACAGCATTTTATCTGATGACGATACAATGCCCCAGCCACATAGGGGTAATTAAACCTTTTGCCCTCCCACCCTCTTCTTCTGTCAAATTAAGTGATAATTACCACAGATTAACTATAAAATGTGTGCCTAGAGTAATCCTGCCATTCTAAAATTCTGCATATAACTCACCAAAGAAACATTGTTTGATAAGGCAATGATCAAAGCTGGGGGAAGGCCAATGTTTGCATGGAGCCTCATGCCCTGTGACCAAAACCAAGCCACCGTTGGGTTTCACCACTGAACAAATACTCTGCATAGTTGAAAAATAAGTGTCTTCCTCAATTATGCTAACGTAGTTTTATGTATAAACGAAATTATATTCACTTTTAACCAGAGGAGTATTTGGGCTGGTTACTTTTCAATCCATCCCTGATAAACAGCAGATGGAGGTATGCTGGCTCAGATCCAGGATACTTTGTGTGGCAATTGGTCACCATTTCAGTGCTTGAAGTGAAACTGCTAGGAGGGGGAAGGAAAAGTGAGAGTTCTCAATGAGGAAAAGACCACAACAAACAATGTCAAAGGTGATAAAATTAATGAATTAAAGAAGAGCCTGATGATTGTTTAAGATTTCTTGCTCCATAAGAGCTTGGTTATGTTCAGTGACGCTAAGGAACCTAGTCTTCTTCCTGGCTTGAGATAGTCTTACTAGAACAAATTGCAGTTGAAAAGCACTAGATGTAACGTGTCCTTCTCACTGGGCCTGGTTTATGTTTCATTCTGTTGCTGAAGAAAGTGTCACCATTGTTTAAGCATGAAAACCACATTTGTAAATTTGGGCTCAGGCATGTATCAAGAAGTCCCACTGGTCTTAAGTATAATTGTTGATAGCTGAAATTATTACTTTTGGTCAGCAACAGAGGCTCTAGAAAGCAGCATTTTCATTTTATACGCTTTTCGATAATGCAAATATAATTGGTTCGTAAGACAGTAATTAATCAGACTTATTATGGATCTTTGCCTCTGATTGATTTCTGCAACATTATTATTTTTAAATGCATTTTACAACACCATCTTAGCAAGGTAGCTTTATCTTCTGTTAAACTTGTTAACATGAAGGACTGAGAAAACCCTATCTTTCAGAAAAGAAAGGCAAATATAATCTCAAAGGGTGCAACATATTCAAATAAGTTAATGTTGTTTTCCTAGAGACTGCAAAGGAGCAAACATATAGGACTGAAAGGAATGTAAATACACTCTAGAACAATCAAAATTATGGAGGCAACACATATAAAAATTGCAGGATTTCATAAGAAATCTGAGAGTAAAAGTGATTAAAAGCTTAAACTCAGAATTTTAAAGAAAGATTTTACTTGACTAGCAAATATTAGATAAGGAAATATGAGACAAGTAAAGGTATGATTAAAAAAAGGAAGGAGAAAAATGACAATAAGCACCTTCCTGCAATTTCACCAAACGAGATTTCTTAGGAGACCTTGCAAGGAACTCCAGTTTCTGAGCATTTTTATGGGTCAGAAAGGTTAAACTTTCATCAAGAAAAAGAATTTTGAGTAGTCAGATCTGAAGATTCAGCCTCCTAAGCTAAAATGTAAAACAGTACTATAAACAGCGAGAAAACTATTGAATATACACATGAAAAATTACACAATTTCCTCTGCCTCTAGAAATAAGCATGTCTAGACAAAGATTTATTCCATCCTTCACTGTTTCCTCTGAACAAGCAAATTACTAAGACTTATCTTCAACCCAAATGGATTTAGTGGAAACCATAAAAAAAAAAAAAAGTCTGGAGGAGATAGCAAGAGAAACAAGGACAATGACAATTTGTAGGAAAAGAAGGTTTAAATAAACCCAGAGTTCATCTCATAACCCTTGACTCAAAAATTGCATTTGTGACTACTCTTTTGCCAAGATTGGAAATATCTACATCCTTTAAATAGAAACCTCTTTATGTAATCTTCATTTCACAATATTTGTGGAGCAAATAAGCTCAGAGCCATACTCAGTTATACGGACAGAATTAAACACTTAAAACATTAACAAAACTGACTAGATTGAACCCTGAAAGAAACTGCATTTTGCAAGATAAGAATTAGATTATTTCAACAGTTCTCAAAATGACATCCTATCAAAAGATTAAAATCTTTGACTGGCATATACATTTCTTACCTGTGATCCCGTGGAAGCGAAAGTTATAAATTCACTTTGAGGTTGCTATTGAAGTAATCTCAACTAAAGCCACTTTATTCCCAAATGAAGGCAACAGAACACAGGTATTAAAACTCTTCATTGATGTGTATCTCTCCAATTGTTTTGCCTTTGTTTTCTGAATCTCTCTGTGTAGCGAAGCTCTTACGGTGGTGTTGTGGTTTAACTCCAGCAATTAACTAAGCACTACATGGTCACATAGTCACTCCTCCCCATCCCAGTGTAATAGTGGGGAGAGTTAGAAAAAAATGTGAAACTTGTGGGTTGCAATAAGAACAGTTTAACACCTAAGATAAAATATAATACTAATAACAAAAAACAGCAATAATGAAAATAAACATAACAAAAAGAGATCTAAATAAAACACAAGAGAAAAAACAATATGAAAATCCATCCCAAGTGATGCACCCACTGACCGATGCCTAAGCAATGATCCACTCCTTACCCACAACTCCTCCCAGTTTCTATACTAAGCATGACATTCTGTGGTATGGAACAGACCTTTGTCTAGTTTGGCCCAGCTGTCCTGGCCATGATCCCTCACAACTTCTTGTGCACTTGCTTTCCAGCAGTCTGGGAAACTGAAAAACCCTTAATGTAAGCACATCAGTACTAGCAGCATCAGTGTGTTATCAACGTTATTTTCACACTAAATCCAAACCACAGTACTGTACCAGCTACTCGGAAGAAAGTTAAATGTATCCCAGATAAAACCAAGGCAATAGGTTAACATCAAAGTTGATACACGTTCAGACTTAAGTAACACACTTTTTGGTTGTTGATGGAAATACTACTGCCTCCTCTCCCCCATTCAAGCTACTATGAAATAATGGCCTAGAGGAATCTTTCTAAAATTGACAGCAAAAGCAAAATTTGTAATCCAAATAATTATGTTCTGTGATCAAGTTTTGATGTTCCTCAAAAACAGTGAGGAAAATAAAACACTACATTTTTCAACAGACTATAAACTAAATACTTTTCATCTTTGCCTCAAAGCACCAGTCTAAGCCTGCTACTGATAGAAACAAGATATGGTTTTATTTGAAGTAACCAGTCCTGTTTCTGTTCTGCTGCAGGTTGCTTTAGCTGTCTATAAGAGGTTGAATTCTGTACAGTCATGAAAATACAAGCACTCACTGTTTCTAGCTACAGCAGTTGGTGTCATTCACTCCAGACAGCTTTCTGGCAGACAACACACTTTTCAGCAAATTTATGGTGACATGAGTTTATAAGCATTATATCACAAATTCACAGGCACAGAGTGGTTCTGCTTTTCAAATCACAATAAGTCCCAGTTCTGCTGGCAATGATCACTTTGGTAAAGAAGACAACAATACTGTGAAGAAATTGAGCACTTCCAAAGGGTAACTGCATGGCAACTGCCTTTTGCAACTTATTTTTCCACCCCTCTTATGTGTGTAGAGTCCTAAGTTTTTAAGCATGGTGGTAACGGCCAAGAGGAGATGGAGAAGGGTCTATGACTATGTTCCCCAGCTGGAAGCTTTTCCCTAGTAGTTGCCAACAGATAGACACAACAGCTAGTTCTCTCTACTGGAGCCACCACTACAATAGTAACATTCACATTTCATTCATACTGTTGACTGGCTTGAAAAACTAGTGACAAAAAAATATAGATGGTGCAATTATTTTCCTTATTGTTCAAAACACTTCCTAGAAAATATCCCATCATTATACTAAATTAATTTATGGAAAGTCCTTCTCATGACTCTTTTGGCTATGAAACCTTGGGGAAAAAACCTCTTAAATTCTGTAGAACAAATCTCAATTGAAAGCAGAAAAAATCCATGGTGAATTCTTCAACTAGACATCTTTTAGGTTTAGTATCCATTAATATCCCTCATTCAACAATGGTTTCATTTAGACATATGCAAGGGAAAACTAAACTGTGTGATCTATTTAGTCATGAAGTCTTGCATCTGGGAAGGAAAAAACCCACGCACCAGTACTGGATGGGGGTCGAACTGCTGAAGAGCAGCTCTGCAGAGAGAGACCTGGGAGTCCTGATTGCTAATAAATTAAACATGAGCCAGCAATGTGCCCTCGTGGCCAAGGCAGCCAATGGCATCCTGGGATGCATCAAGAAGAGTGTGGCCAGCAGGTCAAGGGAGATTCTTCTCCCCATCTACTCTGCCCTGGTGAGGCCTCATCTGGAGTCCTAGGCCCAGTTCTGGGCTCCTCAGCTCAAGAGGAACAGAGAACTTCTGGAGAGAATCCAGCACAGGGCCACCAAGATGATCAGGGGACTGGAACATCTTTCATATGAGGAAAAGCTGTGGGAGCTGGGGCTGTTTAGTCTGGAGAAGAGGAGACTGAGGGGAGATCTTATTAATATTTACAAATATCGAAAGGGTGAGTGTCAGGAGGCTGGGACATCCCTTTTTTTCTATAGTAGCTAGCAACAGGACAAGGGGTAACGGGATGAAGCTGGAACACAGAAAGTTCCACTTCAATATAAGAAAAAACTATTTCACTGTGAGGATGAGGGAGCAGTGGCACAGGCTGCCCAGAGGGGTTGTGGAGTCTCCTTCCTTGGAGGTCTTCAAGACCCACCTGGACATCTTCCTATGCGATCTGATCTAGGTGAACTTGCTTCTGCTGGGGAGTTGGACTATGATCTCTAAAGGTCCTTTCCAATCCTACCATTCTATGATTCTGTGAAGAAGCAGCAGCTTATAAAGGTCAGTTCATGCAAAGAAAGAGGAGACGTTGCCACATAGTTTCACATACTACTCGCTATGAATAGTATGTAGTAAATAAATAGTAATTCCTAGTTTTTTATAGTACTTTTCAGTTCCACATGAAGAAAAGCTAACACTTGAATTTGCAGTACTAATTCCAAATATATAAAATAAAGTTATTTAACAAAGTTAAGATTTGTTCACAAATCTCAAAAGATCTTGAATTTTGTTCAGATCTTCTGTGGCAATTGTAAATTAATTTTTTGCTCAAAAGGTTAAGAAACTCGAGTTACTCAGTATCTGCTTATCTTCTAAGTTGGGCGAGGAAAAAAAGAAAAAAGGATGGGAAAAAGAATCAGCTATCTAAATTGCTAAAAATCCTAACCAACATCTCTCCTGAAAATCCATTTAATCTGTTCACTGGGCTATCTGGCTAAGAAAGGTTAAGATACTTTTACTGGAATAGAGCTTGTCTAAAAACTTACAAATTTAGTGAACTATGCTGAAACGTTAAATTAGTATGCTCCTCTCAAGATTTACCCCCTTTTCAACTTGGAAAAAATGTTTCCATTTCCTTCCAACTTGTCTTTTTGACCTTTCTTCCTTTTTGCAATAATGCTCATATATTTTACTAGAATAGTCTATTATTTCACACTGTCCCACCCTGAACAGAGTCAAAGGTTCTAGAAAACCAATTTTGTTGGTTGTGGCTTTCAGAACACAAATCTTTTTAAAGCTTCAGAGATATTATCTGCATATCTGCTAACTCCTCCTGCTGATCTATCATATGGAGTTGTCTTTTCTTTAAAGCCAATGCTTTCTCCTGTCCTTGTGATTCTTAGATGTGATGATCTTCCATAAATCCTTCTCAAGAAATCTGTGTTAATTGTTTCACAGGATCATAATCTTTAATCTTGACATCCACACTTGAGAAGTATCTTCATCTTTCTACATGAGAGCAGCACAAAAGCAAACTCTTTTCAAATAAAAAGCTATATTAGAAAACTACCCTTTCCTATCAGTATCTATTACATACATGCCAGCTAGCATCCTATTGCTAGTTTTTGTTATAACACCATGAGCCTTTGTAACAACAGTGAACAAAATCATATAATATGTTGTTTTGGGTGGAAATGTAGTTTCCCTAGAAGTGAAAATTTAAAAATCCTCTCAACTGGTAGACAATAGTCATCTAGCAGCAAAACAGCTGGCTACACCAATTTATAGCAGATGATGTTATCTTACTTGACATGTAGTTCAAATCTGTCTTCATCTCTGAAGGTTGTCAATTTGCTGGAACAACACATTAAGAAGGAAAGATTGCAGCAAAGTAAATTAGTTTTTTTTTTTTTTCCCAGATCTTTTCAAATATTTTTGTGGGATATTTTGCACTGTAAAGTTAAGAGTTATTACACAGTGATAAGTCATGTAATAATGCTTAAGTGCTGAAGAATAAAAGTGTATGGAATTTTTTTTAAAGCTTAATTAAAATAATCATCTTCTGAAGTTGCTGTTAGTTACCGCTTAACAGCATTCAGTACACACTCAGATTAGTGTACAAATAAGATAAATCTGGTGGTGACATGCTAATATTTGAGCATGAACTGAAGTGTCCTTCAGTTTGCTACTTCAGCAGAGGCAGGGGATGTAGATCTATACGGCAGCAAAGACAGAAGGGTTATTGATGTGTTAGAAACCCTAGAAGTGCCTGAGAATTAGAAGCCCTAATAAGGATTAGGGCTTCTCCCCACAAAAAGATGGTGAAATCAATAGCCCAAGAGGAGCTGGAAGCCATTATGCAGTGGGAAAATGATATAATTGCCACCATGGAAACATGGTGGGATGACTTGCACAACTGGAGTGCTGCAATGGATGGCTATAAACTCTTCAGAGGGGACAGACAAGTAAGGAGAGGTAGTGAGGAAGCTCTGAAAGTTAGGGAATGCTTTGATTGCCTATTGCTTAATGACAGTGCCATTAGGGGTGAGTGTTTATGGGTATAAATCAGGGGGAAGTCCAACAAGGCAAATATCATGATGTAAGACTGTTAGAGACCACCCAACCAAGATGGACAGACAGATGAAATAATTCTATAAGCAGTTGGGAGAAGTCTCACGATCATTAGACTTTGTTCTCGTGGGAGACTTCAACAGATGTCTGATGGAAATATAATACAGTGGAGAGGAAACAGTCCAGGAGGTTCCTGAAGTGTGTGGAAGATGACTTCCTGGCACAGCTGGTGAGGGAGCCAACTAGGGAAGGTGTCCCACTGAGACTGTTTTTTGTGAACTGAGAACTCATGGGTGATGTGATGGTTGGAGGCATAGCAATCATGAAGCTATAAAGTTTTCTGTTCCTGGAGAAGTAAGGAGAGCTGTCAGCAGAACTGCTGCCTTGGACTTCCAGAGGACAGACTTTGGTCTGTTTAGGAGCCTGATTGAACAGAGTCCCTTGGGAGGCTGTCTTGAAGGGCAAAGGAGTCCAGGAAGGTTGGACATTCTTCAAAAAGGAAACCTTAAAAGCAGAGGAGCAGGCTGTCCTCATGTGCTGAAAGATGAGGCAATGGGGAAGAAAATGAGATTGTCTAAACAGAGAGCTTTAATTGGAATGCAGAGGGAAAAAAAGAGTTTATGACTTTTGTTAGAAGGGGCAGAAAACTCATGACTACAAGGGTGTCATGATGCTATATAGGGAGAAAATTAGAAGGGCCAAAGCCGAAGTAGAACTTAATTTGGCTATTGCCACAAAAAGACAATTAAAAATGTTCCTATAAATATATTTACAAAAAAAAAAAATGTTCCAAAGTGCAACAAAAGGACAATCACCATTCCTTATTATTAAAAAGGTACATTTTCATTAGCAAGAAAAGTGAGGAGAAATAGTGAACAAATAGGACCAACTGTGAACAGGATCGCTAATTAAGATCTGACGTGAATGACTTGCAGAGTTTTTTGCTGCCTGAAAGAGACAAGCTATCTGAGAGATCTATGGAGGACACAAGGGTATCACTGGAAAAGTGTCTCTGGGCTGTTGCTCTGCTCTCACGCTACCCATGTGCTTCTGACCATCAGATAGCAGGCAGGTTGCATTCTGGGTTAACACACCTTTGATTTGACTCAGTATGGGCTTCCTATTTCCTTCCCTTTCAGAAACTTTGATTGATGCACTGGGGTCCAAGCTGGTAGAAAATAGGCCCAGAGTGACTGTCCTCAAGATGAAGACAGAAAGAGTGAGGGCACTACAGTCCAGACAGTGTCCCATGCTTGAAAACCTACCAGAAGAAATGCTTACAGAAAATGGGAATTGGAAGAGGTAGAAGCCCATATATTTTGTTATGGATGAACTGTTGACAAATTATTCTTCCTTTTGTGACAGGATAACAAGTGTAAATGATAGAGGAGAAGCAGTAGCTGTCACATCGTCTTGACTTCACTAAGACTTCTGCCATGCTGTCGTGTGAAATTAATATAAGCAAGTCAGGAATCTGCCAGCATGAGGGGGCATAACCTGTTGGAAAAGTAGATTAAGGAGTGCTGCTCACAGAGGAACTCATGTAATTGCAAGAAAGTAATACAGGTAGGTTATCCAGTATTATTCAAGAACTTGACTTGCAATGTGACTATTAAATAAGAGCTCTGCTGACAAAATCTCAGACAGTACTAAACAGGAGGAATGAAATGTTTCGGAAGGGAAGGATAGATTGCAAAATAATCTTGAAAAACTGGAGAAGTGGTCCAATTGCCATACACCAACACTGAGTGCAAAGTCTGAATAGTCAACTGCTTGCAAATGGCATGGCACACTTTCTGGAGAAGACAGTCAAGTCACAATCAACCATTTGCTGGCAGAGGTATGCAAAGGGAAAAAAAAAGGGGGGGAGAGGGGGAAGAGACCAAGGGTAGCCTACACACAAGATCAGGAAGAAAAATTTGCTGCTCAGTCAGAGGCCACAGAACAGCCAGCAAAACATAAACAGCATCAAGATATTCCAAACAGCTCATAAAAATACCCAAGGCAAATAAATACCCACACATTCAAATTAACTCAGTGCCAGTGCCAAGTCTTTGATAAGAGCTCAGATCCTGACAAACACTTTTAGACAGCGGATATGTGAATATCCATCATTACCTCTTGAATTAGTATTTTCATGGCACAGGAAGCTTTCTGCTCTTGTCCAATGTTTATGAGGAGTGAAGCTGCCTCCTTATGGTAGCAGTGCTCATCTTCAAAGGGAGTAGTATGGATCAACGTGATCATGAAATCTAGATTTTGCTATGGGAGGGAAAAAAGATAGGTGGAGACTAGTGCTACAAGAGTGGAGCTTCCTATTTAATGTGAGCCTTCAAAAAACACTGGGATGGGAAAAAAGAATCTCCCAAACAAACAGAAATCTCAATGTGAACGACCACAGGATATCAGTTCTTCTCCTTGGGTGAAGAGGTAGTTAAACTACTAGACAATTAAACAATATTTCTAGAACTTTTAAACACTTAAGTTACACTGCCTGTCCCTCAGTAATCACACATTGTCCATTTATGTTCCCTTGGAAGCCTTGAGAAGGTCACCAGTTTCATATATTCACCCTGCTTCTGAGAAATGTACAAATTAGCAAAGCCCATCATTTTTTAGCTAAGTCTCTTATTTCAGCCAAAGTAGAACACACAGGATTTTATTAAAAGTTGCTTAATATAGCTATGGCTAATTGGAGTGACTTGCAATGAAAAAGGATCCTGAGACCTTGTGGTTTAGCTTATTATGAACCCACACCATCATCAAAATTCAAAATCACCCTTACACACATTCAGTGCAAAGACTTAGCCCTTCTTCCTTGCCAAAGATTAAATGAATCTCTTTTTTTACTAGGTTTATCAGTTTCTTAGGTCTAAGCTTCTATTGATAGGTGTATCAGAGTAGATTAAAATTGATTTCATACAGTCACCCAGGAATGAAACAAGTAAAGCATGTAATTTCGTGTATCAGCTGCATGTAATGTAAATCTAGGAAATCGTAGTCTCCACTGGTGTAAAGACATGGAACGGTTTGCAAGAAAGTGTTATCTCAGCAGGAACTCAATTTTATTCCTCCCCTAAACCACACAACATTCATTTTGAAGACAGAAAAATAGTTACATTGGGAGTTGCACAAAAATAGGTGCTCTTTAATAAATTCAGTGGGAGTCACTTCAGAAAGAATCCTGTGGTTAAAAAAAAAAAAGCAAATGATAAGATACTGCCAGTAATTTAGGTACCCGGGAAGTTACAAGAAATGTCATAGTTTTCCATAGCTAAGATTTTGGAGAGATTTTCTTAGACTTTGTCAGGTGACATCAAGTCTGCTGTTGGAGTATGCCTACGCTGACTACTTGTCCATGTCTTGCAAGTTCACAATTTAATGTCTTCATTACATAGGATTTCCATGTAGTTGCACTCTCACAAACTGAAATCTTTTTGAGCCAATGTGTTTTCCCGAGTTTAAGCTTGATTTGGTTAATAAATACATACATGAAGCCCAATGGCCACATATTAGTACTTGCATTCTTAATTGGGATGTCCTCTATAGTTTATCTAACTCCCTTTTATGGCTGTAAAGTCTCACCTTTGTTCCAGTGACAAAACATCTTTACCTATAGTGATTAAAATTTAATATATATGATGATTGTTTATATTTCAGATATTTTTGGATGTTACTGTTTGGTTATATTTGAGAAGTGCTGTACAAGTAGCTTCTAGAGACACAAAAAATTAGACAAAGGTAGCAACAGTGGGTGATTTGAGTCTCATCTATTCAAGAATGCTTTTTTAACAAAAAGATGGATTTTTTTTCTCCCATATTTTCAACTCTGAAGAAAATACCATAATCTTTGGAGCTCCTTTCATCTTTTATTTTAATGCATAGAAACTCAGATCCAATGACACTAACAAAAGTATGCCCAATTACATGTACGAGCAATTACGTTGTGCATCAATTGCTTTGTACTTTCCTTTATTGTTACGACTGTTTCTTCTCTCCTTGGATTGTTCTATTAAATTGTCCTTACCTCAACCCACAGATTTTTACCTTCTGATTCTCTTCCCCATCCTGCTGA
The DNA here is from genome assembly GCF_028858725.1 of Colius striatus. Classification (NCBI taxonomy): domain Eukaryota; kingdom Metazoa; phylum Chordata; class Aves; order Coliiformes; family Coliidae; genus Colius; species Colius striatus. The sequence goes on from NC_084761.1 coordinate 33,028,465, forward strand.
GATGCGGAGGAGTGAGTGCGGAGCTGAATGGTTTGGTTGTTGCTGCCTTGGCTTAAACCACAACAGACCTTTTTGGCACCCAACATGGGGCTCCAAGGATTCAGATAAGGACAGATCTGACTAGAGTGTGTGGATCTGGAGCACAAGTCATATGAGGAGAGACTGAAGGAACTGGGATTGTTTAGTCTGGAGAAGAGCAGGCTGATGGGAGACATGATTACTCTCTACAACTACGAGAAAGGAGGTGGGCTTAATACCTTCTCCCAGGTAACAAGTGATAGGACTAGAGGAAATGACCTCAGGTTGCACCAGAGGAGGTTTAGATTGGACATTAGGAAGAACTTTTTTGCTGAGAGGGTTGTTAGACACCGGAACAGTCTTCTCAGAGAGGTGCTGGAGATCTTTAAAAGCTATGTAGATGAGGAGCTGGATGACACATTTTAACAGTGGGCTTGGCAGTAATTACATTAGTGGGTAGACTTGATGATCTTAAAGGTCTTATCCAACCCAAACAACTCTTTGATTCTATGAAAACTTATACATGCCAATGAGTGCTGACTTGTGGGGATGTGTGCATTAATCTCACTAAAGCCAGCCTGGGCCTACCCAGCTTTCCTGAGCTCTGCATCCAGGCTGGCATCGCCAGCATCCCCAAAGTCACCCTCCAACCCTTCCTGAGCTTTCTTGCAGATGAGTAACCTGCCAAGCGAGTGCTGCCAAAGCAACTGGCCCACATCAAGCATAGATACAGCCAGTTCCAGACCTGCATCCAGATGAAGAGTGAGCATGAGGATGCCCAGAGCACCTGGATGGAGAAGGCCATGATGGGGGTCCTGAGGCAGTGCCTGCCCACTCTGGCTAGCCACCTCTGGAACATTGGGCTGACACAGTGCAGCTGCTCCTGGTGTTAGTGGCACTGCCAGCATGCTGCCCAAGAGGAGGAGCAGGAGTCGGATGCCTAACAACACCCTATGCTCCCTGAGGAGTAGCCCCTCAGAGAGCTCATTGCTTCCCCTTTCTTTAAAAAAAATCAACAAAAATCAAACTCTTGACTGTGGAAAGGAAAAAAATGAGAAGCAGTACGTCCTGTTCATGATGGGTCCTGTCTCATTGAGGGAAAGCATCAGAGCTGGAAGGTGGCTGTTTGGATTTCCCTATGACAAGTTGCAGAAGCTGCAGAAGGAAGGAGGGTGAATTGAGTCAGTTTGCAGAGCTGAAAGCCATCCAGCTAGCTTTAGACACTGCTGAATACAGAAAATAGCCAATACTTTACCTCTATACACATGGATGTTGGCAATTGCTCTGTGAGAGCAGTTGCAGCAAATAGAATTCAGTAGCCTGATATGAGCAAACATGTTGATAAACATCTTATCTTTAGCTGTTTTCAGAGTATATGAAGGGCACACAAATAATCAGGGAAATGGAGAGGACTGGAAACTCTCTGTACACTTCTGCTACTGTATGCTGTTGTATGATTTCCTACACTGAATTTTAGTGACTTAGGCTAGACAGTCATGAGACAGAGGACAGAAGAATTCAGAGTAGTGGAAGTCAGAAGTGGAGGATCTCTGTGCTAACGCATACTGAAGATTTCTGTGTCCCATGTGGTGCGAGCAAAAGCAATCGCATGCCATTCAGAAGAAGCTGCCACTTCTGAGAAACAAGTGCTTTAGGGAAAAATAAGGAATAACAGATGGGGAAAAAATGCTGGTCTGAGGATAATAAGCTATCAAAAAATCCCAAGACTAAAATGACAAACGACCAATATTGATAGCAAATTTCAAAACACTATCTTTTCATCAACTAATAAAAGTTTTGATAACTCCCAATGCACTGACCTTTTCTGGACATGGTATGGCACATGTTAAGATCCCCTACAAAAATCACATATTTTTCTTTTTTTTTTTTTTATGTAAAGAGATAAGCAACATATTGTGCAGTGATGTAGGAGTTTAATATTGCACACGTGTGTCATTACATACGAAAAGGCTCTTTATATACCCTAGTAACCTGAGAGCAATGAGACAAAACTAAAGAGAACCTTGAATTTTAAATGACTCCTAATTTAAAGTTAAACAATTTGGAGAAAGAGCTTTCCTCCTTTTTGGCTAAATACAGTATATTGTGCAGTCTCTTAAATTTGAAGTGTTTAGAACACATTCCATCCACATGGTAACAAAATATTTTATTTTCCCTATTTATACAGAAATTACACTGAGTGATTTCTACCTTTGTCACAAAAGCTCTGAGTAGCAGAGACAAGCTATATTACAGTACAATGAAACTGTAAACCAGTATTAACTGAGAAGTATGCTACATATATATAATAGCTATTGTATTTTAGTACTAAAAAGTATTAAAAACCTTGATGGAATGCACATCATTACTCAGTTGCATTCTTTCCCCTTTCAGCCCTCTCTTTTGTATGTTATTTCTTTTTAGTAGGACTTACTTACATTGTCATATGGGTTAGGATTTAATTCTTCTGTATTCCTAAAACTCCCAACTACAAGTCGCAGTGAGCCACAAAGCAGGTGGTTAACCTCAGAGAAGATGTGTACATGAACTAAGACTGAGATATCTTAACAAATTGTTTTGACAAATACTTAGCTCTGAGAAAAAGCATCTGCTCTCCCTACCCCAAGTGATTCAATTCCATTATTTTAACGTAACATTTTGATTATTTGAATCATTGTTCTAGAATTTCTGTTGAGAAACACTTATAAAATGCTTGTTTTGGAAGTTGTACTTCAAACTGAAAAAAGGCACTGCTTTCAAGGGAGGATCTTGAGGTAAAGGTCCTGGTTGGTGGCATGGCCAGTGCAGCCAAGGGCACTTAAATCCTCAAAAGGCTTTTCTTAGCCCTGCTAATTGGCTTATTTAGATAGTGTCCTGTTCAGCATGTGAAACCTGACAGCTAAATGTGTCTGACTCCTAAGGCACTGCACTGGGCTCCAGCTACCCGGTTCAAGAAGTGTCTATTCATTTAAAGTCAAGTGGCAGTGCACCTAATTTCAAAAAAGTATTTGATTAGAGAATTATTCCCATGGGAAGTAGGTGGGAACTTAAATAAGGATTAGATTCGCTAACAGAGTAGTGGAATGACATGTAGCTCTATATATCAGAGACAGCATGGACTGCAAGAGTTGATCAACTCAGGGTTGATTAACACAGAGAGAAACAACACAAGTATAACTTCAGAGAACCACTATAGTGAAGACATCTCTTTTGGGATACGAGCCAGCTTTTTATGCACCTATTTATTTTATATTGTGTAGAATTCTCTGTATCTACCATGCAATTTAAGGAACAACTCTTTTAGGATAGCTTTTAGGCTGCAATACTGCAAATATTCTGTCTAAATAGTATGGTGCTTGTTCACAAAGCACTAAACAAAACACAACATTATAGACTCCACATATAATGCTAACTAAGAGCTGCACATCTCTCTGCATTAGCTTTTTTCAGAAATTCAGAAATGTATTCCTAATCATTTTAAGCATTAAATGTCTTTCCCTCTGTTTTGTTTCTGCTAACTTAGCAATTGATATGGTTTTGCTTTGAAACACTATCTCTTTAAATTAGAACAGCTCACGCTTAGTCACCATAGTTGATAAATTATAACATGCCAGAAATATTGTGCATGCTTCTGAAAGGCAGAAAATAATGTCTCTCCAGATGTGTCTAGAAATTAAACAGCAATTGTGAGATGCCAGGAGTTTTAATAACCAATCTGCAGAGTCTATAATTTAGGATATATATTATCATTTAGTTTGAAAAAAAAAAAGAAGACAGATTATCTATAGTCCTATACCAGTCATGAAGCAGCATTTGTCTAGATTTTCTGAAGGCACACGTTCTCACTTAGCAACATGTTTAGTACATGTTCTACTGTGGCAATAATTCCACCATAGAATTATTTCAGACTTGAATATTGATTTATGTGTTGTTACAGCACTGGTGGGGGGTGTTTTGCAAATTTGATTATGTGTATGAAATGATAATTTCCAGAAATGCACCTTCCTAGCATCCATCAAAGATTTACCTCACTCCTTCATGATAAAAATACCCCTTTGTCCTCTTCTGCTCAGGAGTACTGCATTCTGCTGCTGGCCACTATCAGGAGAATTGGGGTTCACCTTAGTTGAAACAACATGCAGTAATGCTGAGTGCTGATGGGATGAACGCGATATTACTCCTCAGAGGCAGAAGGCTGTTTCCTCCAGAGTTAGCTCCACTGGCTGCTACAGTGAGAGTGAGGGGAGCCAAAATTTTACTTTGTCAACTCTTTACATCCAACCTGTCACCTAGAGGAAGAAAAAAGCCCTCTTCTTTGTTTTCTTATGCAGAATTTGTAATACGTTAAAAAACCCCATTATGTTTATCAGAACATAATGTTTTATCAGAAAGGCTTCCATTTCAAGACTTTGTTTTGTTTTTAAAGAACTGCTTCTGAAAGTGAAGGTGAGAAGAGTGTAGTGCAGTCCCATCTTTAAGCATTGAGAAATTTAGCAAAGTTGAGGGTCAGTTGAGGGGCCATCCTGAAGGGAACTGGCTCTGCAAGAACCATTTTTTTCCAGACTACCTTCAGAAAAATACAGTATTTTCATATAACCACCCATATCATACAGTGCTCTGGAAAAGCCTTTTTCCCTCCCACTTCTTCACTCTGGCTCCTGTAGTAATACTTCCTCTCCTGGTGTTCAGCAGCAGTTCCAAAGGAAGGAATTTTGTGGGAATACGGACAAACTTAGAGTACAACAGCCCCAAACTTGCCATTGAGTTGCCATGCTGCTACACAAAATGTTTAGGAAATGAGGCTTCATATTGTGTTTGAGTCTTCAGTGATATTTTAGTTTCAAAATGACATTCCTGTATCTGTTTTAACTTTCCTGTTTGCGTGATGGAACTTATTCACATTCTTTGTCTCTGCACTTACAATACTAAATTACAATTTAGTAGCTCATTAAAGAGAATAATTGCCAATATCTTGCCAAATAGACTGTGTCCACTATAAATGAAACTTGCATAAATTAGAAAGAGGTATTTTTCTTGTAAGAGAATATGAAAATAAATTATGCTATAAATAAGCACCTTACTGTGGCTACTAGTGTTTGCATGGCTATAAAACACCTCTTGTGAGATCAGGAAGCACATTTTTGTGTAATTAAGAAAATGAACTAGAACTAAATTTTGAGTGAATGCAGGTGGCATTGCCACCCTATTGTGATATAATACATATTGACACTGCATTATTTTTATATACAACTACTGCAATTTTTAGGAACAATTTTTATATTAAGCTAGAATTTGATATATTTAAACTTAGAAATGACAGTAAAAAATAATTCTTAAAAAAAGAACAAACCCAGAGAGGTAGTTAAAAAAAACCAACCAAACAAGCACCCTATATATAGTGTTTCCATTTTGTAGTGTTCAAAGGATAATCTTTGGAAAGTAAATTAAAAATAACTTTGAGTGATTATTCTCCTTTTTCCACAGAATAATTTTTTTTTAGTAGAGATAATTCTGGCAAATTATACTATAGCAAAAGACCCTGGAAACTACAAACCAGTCTCACACTCATCCCTGGAAAGGTGATGGAACAACTCATCCTGGATGCCATTTCTAAACACATAAAGGAAAAGATGGTTATCAAGGGACTCAACACAGATTCACCAAGGGGAAACTCTGCTTGACCAATCTGGTAGCCTTCTGTGAGAGTATAACTGGCTGGCTAGATGAAGGGAGAGCAGTGGATGTCATCTACCTTGACTTCAGCAAGACTTTTGACACTGTGTCCCATAATATCCTCATCAGAAAGCTCAGGCAGTGTGAGTTGGATGGTAGATGAAGAGGTGGATCGAGAACTGTCTGAATGACAGAGCCCAGAGGGTGGTGATCAATGGCAGGGAATCGAGTTGAAGGCCTGTGGCCAGTGGAGCCACTCTTGTTCAACATCCTCATCAACGACCTGGATGAGGGAACAGAGTGTACTCTTAGCAAGTTGGTGGATGACACCAAACTGGGAGGACTGGCTGATTCCCCAGAAGGCTGTGCTGCCATTCAATGGGATCTCAGCCAGCTTGAGAGTTGGGCAGAGAGAAACCTCCCGAGGTTCAACAAGGGCAAGTGCAGAGTCCTGCATCTGGGGAGGAACAATCCCATGCAGCAGTACAGGCTGGGGGTAGACCTGCTGGAGAGCAGCTCTGCAGAGAGAGACCTGGGAGATATGATTGCTAACAAACTAAGCATGAGCCAGCAGTCTGCCTTCATGGCCAAAAGGGCCAATGGCATCCTAAGATGCATTAAGAAGAGTATGGACAGCAGGTTCTTTTCCCCCTCTACAGAGGTTTTCCTCCCCCTCTATTCTGCCCTGGTGAGGCCTCATCTGTAGTACTCTCTGCATTTCTGGGCTTCTCAGCTCAAGAGAGATAGGTATCTTCTGGACAGAGTCCAGTGGAGGGCTATCAAGATGATCAGGATACTGGAGCATGTCTCTTACAAGGAAAGACTCAAGGACCTGCGCGTGTTTAGGCTGGAGAAGGGGGAATCTTATCAACAATTATAAATAACTAAACTTTGTATGTTGAGAGGAAGAATTGAGCCTTTTTTTCTACGGTGCCCAGTGACAGAAGAAAGGGTAACAGACACAAGCTGAAACACAGGAGGTTCCACTTGAACATGAGGTAAAACTTCTTTACTTTGAGGATGAGGGTGCCCTGGCACAGGCTGCCCAGGGAGGATGTGGAGTCTCCTTCTCTGGAGACATTCAAAACCTGCCTGGATGAGTTCCTGTGCTATCTGATTGAGGTGAATTTTCTTTAGCAGGGAGCTGGACTAGATGATCTCTGGAAGTCCCTTTCAACCCCTACTTTCTGTGGGATTTTGTGTATGTGTATTGCATCAAATATAAAAACCAAATGGAAATCAATTTGTTTTCTTTCAGCTTTAAACAGTGACACCTATGAGAGACTTTGGGATCCCAAGTCCAAACACATATGCTCATGTATATACTTGAAAACATTAACTCTCAGTCTTTGAGCTAGAGTAAGCTGAAGAAACAGAGGTGTTTATGAGCACTTTTGACTTAAAAGAAGTACCCTTATCATGAGAAAGTTAATAAATGAATATATTTATTTGGTTTGAATATTTATCTAGGCTCATGCTTTTTCCTGCAATGCTGATACCTCTTTTTCATTTGCATTTTTGTACTCTGTGACAACAAGAATTCCATCTAACACTGTGCTCTTACTTTCTCTTTCGAATCCCGTCCGGGATTCTAACAGCTGCCAGTAGAGGCAGATATCTCACTTCTTCACAATTTCTTAAAATATGAGGCAGATATAAGGAGCATAAGTAGGTACTTTTGTGGAGACATGAATACAGTGTTATGTGATAAATCCAAGAGTCCCTGGAGAGCATGAAACTGTGAGTTCTGCTTTTTCATCTTGTGTTAAATTGCTGGGAGGTTCTTTGCAGTGGCAGTGACTGCAAACCAGATCCTGTACAGGAGCTAATCAGTGTGTCTGCATTTCACCTTGGTGTCTTCTCTGCAGAAGAGATGCTGGACTCAAGTGTTGGATCACAGGATACAATGCACAGGGGTGCCGAGAAATGGCAACAAGCTGCTTCACCTAATGAATTTGTCATGCGTCCATTAAGACCTACTCTCCGGAAACGGTTCCAGTTTTTGCTTCTCTCTCTTGTATGACAGCTGTTTTCTCCTGTATGACAGCTGTTCAAGTCTTATTTAGGTCCCTAAAAGTAGATTTACCAAATCTGTCTGTATTAGTATATCTCAGAACAGGGAACTAACTGCTATTGTTCACCAGCTTTTATAAATAGTGTTCCTGAAAAAAAACGGAATTTCACAGAGAAACAGGAAGGAAATGCCCAATTCTTTAAACTTATCTCTTCTTCAGTAAGGTGGCAGAGCCGTTTCTAAAAACCTCTCATTTAGCTGCAGAATACTTTTACCGTCTCAGAGAGTGTGACATGCACAGAATAACAACCAGCATGGAGAATAATACAGAAGAGGACAAGAAGAAGATTGCACAGAGGAAGTACCACTTTCACTGATGCCCCTGGAGTGCACGATCCAAGTAAGTGATTGTTCCTGGAAACCTGAGAGTACTCCTAGGGTGTTGTAAGCCTCTTCTTCAGAACATTAAAGTTTAGCTCAAGATAGAAAGATTTCTCATTTTGAAGTGTCTAAGAACTCCAGGATTACAGCTCCCATGCCCTGTGATTATTATAAGCACCACACCCCCACTTTTCTTAGCAGTTAAAATCCACAACTTTTGAGACCAGTGCAGTTTGTAGAGTATTTTTTCAGCTTCTTTACAAAGATCCTCTTATGATGTTACCTGGACCCTGTCATCCCACAGCAAAACAGATGCTGTACCTTTTGGAGAATTCATTTTCTGTTCTGGCACCTCACTTCCATGGTTGTGCTCCTCTTTCTTGGTGTTGTCCTGATAAGCAACTTTTCTTTCCCTCTAGTTGTGGCTACCTCCAGTAAAAGACTGTTCGGGCTGCAGAGAGGAGCAGGAGTTACAGCATAAAGCTACCATGTTTGTTTCCAAGGTAAGCAACTTCAGAGCTCTGATTGTGAGGATATACTAATCTACAAAGGGGGAAGGGAATGTGCAGAGACAAGGGCACAAACTGTGCTGCTTGGGTCAGAGAGCAGCTGCCTTTCATTTGTCAGTCACTTGCCTGCCTTCCAAGTCACAGACGCATGTCTTTCCCCACGTTCTTTTTGTGGGGGATTTTTGTTAAGTTGTGGATTTTTCCAAGTTTGAAAATTGTTCAGATATGACAGCAGGAAATCCCTTTCAGCTATTTGTGGTGAGAATAATTTCCACATCGTATTAGGTACAAACACAGTCCTATATTATTATATAACAACTGAAAGTAAAACAGAACGGAGGAGGGGGTGGAGCATTGGCCGCTGTCACCATTGTAAACTTTATCTTAACTTCTGTAACAACTTGCTGCACAGCTTTTCCAAGACTTGTGAGTATTTTACCACTTTTAAAATCCTCTTGTTTGTCTGTCTTTCTTTCTTTCTTTCTTTCTTTCTTATATTGAAAAGATAAGGGAACTCATACTGCTTACTTTCCAATTACTGAATGATTTTTAAAATTGCCTCATAAGACTTGTTATAGAAGCAAAAGACATAGTTTAACTTGTATTTACCCTTGTACCTAGCACTGATTTCTCTGTTTCTGCTGGAAAGTTTGTCATTGTTTTGTAGCAAATTCACACAGTAAAAATGAGGAGAAAACAAAGACACTGCTGTGAGCCTACTTAACATAACAAGGAAAGAGATAACAAGCTGGAAGAAAATTTATTTGCCATCTTAGTGTATACACTTCAAAGAGGATTAAATGTGTGCAGGGAACTGAAAATCTGCAGTCAAGTGGAAATCCTACTGAAAACAGAGATATAGAGATACTGTAAGCAAATACATTTGTGAATCTGTTGTTAAAAACACCACCTTCCATTTGATGAAACCAAAAAGTAGGACGAAAAAGATTTGTGAGATAGAAACTTGTGAAAGGCTGTATTGTTAAAACCTGCAAAATTACCTCTGTAAAAGGCAGTAATAGCAAATTCTTCTTACTTCGCACCACCACTACCTTGTGATTCCTTCTGCATACAGGAGGTATGTTTGTGCTGGTTACTTTTAAAAGAGTCTAATAATCCAGATCAAATTATGAACTTTCCAAATAGTCAAAACCACAGCACTCCCTTTGCATGTTATGAATATGTTTATATCTATTTACTGTTACCAACTTGTTTGCTAATGGGGAGGTATCGATCTGTTATTTTGTCTTGGAAGCACATAATTATAGATCAACTCAGTATAAACAAATTATCTTTACAGATCAATAGAGTCATCAAATTGATTCTTTGTGAGCCTGTTGGGCAGTTCTAAACTCTAAAAGTACGTAGAATGAATTTATAGCTTGTCACAATAAATTTATCTCTGTGAAGTCAAATGGTAAAGGTCAGCTTTGTCAGCTCTTTAAAGTATAATATCATCCTGAAGGGAGCAGCTCCGGTGCTGGAGCACTCTATTGTAGTGCACAGGGGGTTTCCCAAACCGGGGGAAACCTCAGAGGAGCTGAGAGGGCTCCAGGAGCCTGCAACTTGTGGGACAGTGGCTGACTAGATCTGGATGGGGCCAGGAGCAACAGTAGGCAAGCTCCCCTTCACGTATAGAAGAAGCCCTGGGGAGCACTACTGAGCAGGAGTGCCATAGTCAGGATGTGTTGTGTCAGCAAGGGCACAGCACAGCAGCTGGCGTGGCAGGGCGTGAAGGAAGGGAACAGAAGCTCTGCCAACTCGACCAGGGAGCATTGGTATCCACCCAGCAGAAAGACATGGCCTCTCTAAGATCTGCATCCACCACACACTTAAAAGTTAAGGGCTAATTTCGCTGAATGATTTATATCAGAAGATGCACTTATGGGTCGCCTCTTCCAGCCTCTCACCTAAAGCAGGGCATCCCAGTTGGTTTGGTAAGTAAGGACAAGGCACAGACAGTCATTTAAGATACTTTTTTCAGACATGAATCTGAGATGATGGGGAACTTCTTTGCTGGACTGTTCAGTCTGCAGAAGAGGAGGCTGAGGAGAGACTTTATTGCTCTCTACAATAACATTGGTCTCTGCAATGACTTGAAAGAGGGATTGTAGCCAGGTGGATGTCAGTCTCTTTTTCCCAAGTGACAAGTGATAAAGCAAGAGGAAACAGCCTCAGGTTGTGCCAGAGGACGTTTAGATTGAGGACCAGGAAAAAATTCTTCACACAAAGGGTTGTCAAGCATTGGAACAGGCTGCCCAGGTTTGACACAAACCCTCCAATGTCAGGTGCACGGTTCTGTTAACCAAGTGTTTCCGTCTTCTCTGCTCAGTGAGTTCAGCTTGCTGCTGCCAGCACAGCAGGGAAAAGGACAATCTGGAACAGCCCCTCTGTGAGACATGTTGTTCTGTCAAAATAATGTGGTTTGTGGTGGAAAATAGACCACTGTTCTGCAGGCCAGGAGAGTGTTATTGCTTGCAGGGATTAGTAAAGCACAGCAGCCCAACCTCAGTGTTTGGAACAAACTTGTTAGTCTGCACAGAGGTACATAATTTATTCCTCTTGTTTTTTTTTTTTTTACATGACACAGTCTTGTTGCCATATGCTCTGTTTCCTCACTGCACCATGAGTAGGTGCTAAAAACCTGGAGAGTAAATATCCTTGAATTCAAGTTTTTCATGAGGTCTTTCTGTGAACTTAAAAACTCATAATGGTAGATAGTGAGTTTAAAGGTTATCTTAACTATAGGACTCTAATGCACTGCTGATTTTTATTATTATAATACATTTCCAGTTCTCTACATCAAATTATAGTGAGCTTGGCAAAGCAAAAGCATCCTAAAAATGTCCATTTTCTGTGCATACATGCTAAAAGATTTCTAATTTTCAAAAGTATTTAAAAAGCAATTGCTTAGAAATGGAGGGGTGAAAATCCCTACTATCCTTCTATCCCTACTATTTATTATCAGCTATTTGTTACTCAGCAAAAACTTAGGTTTTTTAAGTAGTTTCAAAATTTATAGATGTTCTTCTCACTCAACCCAGATTTGTGATTCCCATTTTACAAGCTTCGATAGGACAGGAGTTCAGGAACAAATGCTGACATAGAAACAAAGAAGCTGATATATTTCTCTGCAAAAACCAAGCTCTGGTAGAAAACACTATTAATAGGTCCTCCCGGGAATGTATGCTCAAAACTCCTTTTTGAGCAGGAGTTCAAAGCGGTAGGACAATGTTGGAGTCCCCATTAGCTAGACACACAGATTATTATTTGATAGACAAAAGGAATTCCGATTTCATATAATTTAATCCCAGATCAATTTACCTTCTCACTGCTTCTGTGCCAAACACTGAATCTTAGCCACTGGTACCCACCTCAAAGGTTCCTGCATACTGAAGACTCCTCTGCTCTTGCTGGGCCAGTGCCATTCCCAAGACCAGTGCTGAGATCCCACGTGCAGAAGGAACCTGAAGGAAGGACTATAACAGAAGGACAGCACTGTACTGTAACAGTGCAAGCAGATCCCACTTGGCCAGGGCTGAGTGCCACCTTTGAGATAATATTCTGCATGTCTCTGTGAGGGATCTAGTCTGGGATTTCCTCCACATCCTTTAGTTGCTCTAGGGCCTGTTTTTCTCCACTGTAAGGATTTATGGGCAGCTGGGACTAGATTTTTATATCATGATGACAACACAAAGAGTTCAGGCTCCTCAGCAGCTTATAAAAACTTCCTGTTCCCTATTCATAAATTAATGTACTAGTGCAAAATAAGGGGATGGATTCTTTTTTAGCTAAAAAAAACCCAGTGAAGAACAGTAGAAGTATTTGGAAGCCAGTGAGAGATGTACTATATAATTAAACTGTTGTCCTTGCTGACAGGTTATTATCAGCAGCTAACAAGAGATATACATTATTACAAACCGTCTTACAGTGTTTCATGGTATAACAGATGAGGTATGTCTTTAGTGGCAGCATAGGGTGATCACTCAGACCTTGTTGTCCTTATAGCTGCTATAAATTACAACTTAACAGTTTAATAGCTTATCAATTACCTTTAGTGCCAACACTTAAAATTTCTTTACCAAAAATCCAGCTGATTTTTTTTGCCCATTGAGGAGTTGTTTTTAAAAGCCTGCTTTATAAAAATACTTGTAGACTAGAAGGGTTGCAATCTGTGACAGTTAAAAAAAATCGTTTACCAAAGTAGTTAAATCATTCTAGCTATAACTAGAAGTTTGATGATTTTTTGTAAATAAAAATACAAGCAAAGTAAATTTACTGGCTGTCTTTTAGAGGCACTGCCATATCCTAAACTACTAGCCCAAATGCACTTTTCCCTGGCTGCAATCTCTACCAGAAAGCTGTGAATGTCAAGTATTTAGTAATTGTCTTTCTTAGAGTTTAAGCTATAAATAAAGACAGTGTGGAGAAGTTTATTGTCAGTTAAGTGAATGATCTTGTGAACAACTCGTTCAGTAGAAGACCTACTTTATATAAAGGAATAACAACACTGTCAATGTTTCACTCCACATATATAAATACCATATTAACTGTTAATATGTTGTTAACTATTATTAACATAATAAAAATGCTGTAACCAACGTGATGAAAAATTAGGCATGAACTCTGTGGCCTCTTTCAATGCTGCATTTGCCAATTTAAGACTTACAGTACTTGTACCAGTGGTGTCTGCACGTAACTCCAGTATATGACAGTGTCACTGTCTCTTCCTGCAAGGGGAAGTAAGAATCTATCCTGCCCTTTCAGGACTAAGGAGAGGTGTTGCAGAAACATGGAAATCTACATGCCTGACATCTGAAAGGTGCAGCTGGTTACTGCCATCAATCTGCTTGTAAAAGTTATCAACAGAAGCACTAACTAGAAGCACTAACTAGTTATATCTGTTTGTATAAGCCATACTGGCTCTCTCATGAGTCATGTAGTCTCAGTTTCAATGCTGTTAAATAGACGTCTGCATACCTGTTAAAATTGAGTGCATGTAATGTGCTTTTAAGAACACAGGAATGGGAGTCACAGTCACTCTTGCAGGCTCATTTATTTTAGCCTGTGGCAGAAACCCAAAAAGTATGGTTTGTTTCCCTGCTAATGTATATTGTTAATAGTACAGTTGTTAGGTGGAGGTTTTCTTTGTGCTACTTCTTGGCAGAGTAAATAGATCAAATAGCGTTTCACAATCCTGATTAGTTCTGAGACAAGAGTTAACATGATCAGTTGTATTCAAGGCTGCCACATGCAGTATATGTCACTGCCAAGCAGCAGAGGGAATGGGAAAGAGGGTGGCACTGGGAGCTCACTTGGAATTCCACTGGTCCCTGTTGTCAGCCTGGGGATTCCAGGTGTCAACCTGCCTCACTATGATCAAGACCAGGTGCTGGCAATGACATAAATAATCAGATCAGGTTTACATGCTGCCTTGCTGCTTACAGCTTGCTTTCAGTCATTTTATTTAATTTTAAACTCTTCTATTTACAAAAAGGTCTACAGCCTTAGTTACACTCAGTCTTATAGTAATTGGTTACATGAGCACAAGAAACATGGTTTTACACTTGTTAGAATATATATATATGTAAAAATAAAATAAAAACCAGGAGAAACAGGTATTCTGTATTTGATGAAAGATTTGTTTGTATGGCCCCATGTCTGATTTGCTGCACATCATGTTGTAAATGCAGAATAATTGATTTTATGGGTTTTTTTTCCCTCCCTTTATGGCACTTATCAGTATAGTATCCAATTTCTTCTTGAACATGAAGATGTACCTGGAGATGGATGTGTATTTTAAGAGACTGTTTAGCATTCACTAGGATTGTCTGTTTTCACATATAGCATGCAGTTTGTTCTGGGTGCTATATGTGAACACAGACAGCTCTGAGAACTCAATACTTTTTTGAACTAAGCTCTTTAGAGGACAGTCATTTCTTCGAACTATCATCTGCACTGGAGAAACCTGCACCTCAGCTAGCTGACTGTAACAACTAGAAATATATGCTTGGGGAGGATGAAGCATTTCATTCTAAGGGCAATTTTAAGTCAAGATTTCTTGTAGGAGGAAACTCAGAAAATTATTGTCATTTTTGAAAAATCTAGGTTAAGGAATTTGCCCAAAACACAGGAAAATGATGAGATTAAGGCAGCAACAGGATGACGTTTCTCAGGACTGTATTCAACTGACTTTGTCCTTGAACCCATGCTTTTCTTTCAGTAAGTTGTAATTTACCTCTTTTCTACATATATTCCGTTTTCAAGGACATTTTAGAAACATAAGGACATTTATACTTTTTTTTTTTCCCCCAGAAATTTGGCCCACTCAGTGATCAAAGTCCATTTTGTTCACAAATCCTGTCAAGAAAAAGGAAATCTTTACATCATACTGTGATTAAAGTTTTAATATCTTTTTAAAATTATGAATTTATGGGAAGGCAGTGAGCAAGGGATTGGGTTTCAAATTCCCAAGAAGAATATGCTTTAGTGTTCAGAAATTCTTGCATTTCTGGTACACCCAACATTTCCTCCTTCCTTTCATCTTCACTCTGTCTGAATTCTTTGCTGTGCTCCCTACTAAAATTCCACTATTGTGTACCAGCAGGATCACTAATTTCTGCTCTTCAAGCTTCACCACACTGTTCCTGCAGGAAGCCTTGTTTTTATATACAGAGTTCTGTTTGCCTCTGAAGATCTGAGATGGAGTGTATTCACTGTTGACTGTTGGAGATCAGTAACAACAAATCAGTTCTGCAATTATGTAAACTACTATGTAAAGTGACTTGGCCAAGTTTATGGGTGTTTTCTAGGCTGTCAAACTTGAACACATTACTAAATAGCACAGCCTTAATTAAATGGTTATAAACATTGTCTCTATATGAAATAAATGCATATTTCTGCTAATTTGTTTTTGGAAATGACTGAACTACTCCTGATGGAATTTAAAAGAAAATCACTTGCCTGAATAAGTAATTCAATGTAGGAAATTTCAACTCTAACAATTCCAGCTTAACCAAACTAAAAGCAACGGAAACTGAGTTCTATTGTTTGAGACCCACCTGCAGAAGTCCCTAACAAAATACTAAACAACAGCCCCTTTACATATATGGAAGTAGTATAGATGTGTTTCCATCCCATTTCTTTGACATTATCAGTGTTTATTTTAACTTTCTAAGTAAATAATGCTTATGTAATCACATATCTGTGTGTGTTTGTGTGTTTCTGCCTCCCTTCTCCATCACATTTTTTAATTCAAGATCTACTTTCATTGAAAAACTTACACTGCAAGAGTCATCTACAGATCACCTCTCCCAGCCTTCCACCTAAAGCATAGCTGACTTCAACATTAGAGCACATTGCTCCAGGCTTTGCAGATTTTTTAATACCTCTGAGGATGGAGACTCCACAACTTCTGTAGGCAGCCCTCTGCACACACTTATTTTCTTGCAGGTTGAGTTGGGACTTTTTCTATAAAAAATACTAATATTAATATCCAATTAAACTGTTCTGTCAATGTCTTCACAATTTTCTTTGTATCTCTTCAAGGTCTTGCTATGAATAAAAAAATCAGTTTGAACAAAAATTTGTTTGTTTCCCCAACTCCAACACTTACAAGATTTGAAAAGTGAATCCAGGAAAATAAGAAGCTTCTAAAAGAGAAGGGAAACATTCAAATTAGATTTTATTGTGCCATCTCTAAAAAGGTAACAAACAGTGGGGAATGAGCCGGTTAGACAGTTGTCATGATCCTTACTATGAAAACACTACTTAAATTGAGGTGGTATAGTGGATTGCTGCTGACATGACCTTGGTTCCATGTGGTTTGCCTCATTTATTCTCTTCTAATTTATTTTATAAAATGGTGGAGAACAAAAGTAAAACAACATAGCTGGACTGGACTGTGCTACATAAAACCCAACTATTAAAAGCAGTTGTCGTGCTATGTTGTAATTAGGGAAACTCTTCCAGCCCTTTATAAAAAGTAGAATTATACTGATGTTAATGACTTTATCAGCTATCTGGGCTACAGCCTGTCTTCTGATTGTTATCAAAAGTCACAAAAAGTTATCCTTTGATGACAATGTATGTTTTCCAGGGAGTGCCTTGTCTTGCAGCATTCAAAGATGAATCTCTATTATCTAGACAAAAAATAACACTCCTAAAAAGTCTGTGTCGTATGTTTTAATTTAGAAGATGTAAAGAGGACTTGCAAAAGATACTTGCGAAATTTCAGTGACTTCCTGCTTCAAATGCTCTTACTAGATGGGCTGAGAGCCACTTAGCAGTCTATTGCAACATTATATATACTTATTTTTTTCATGTCTAGGTCCTACAATGTACTTTTCTGATCGAGATTCTGTGTTTCGGTTATGAATAATGTTCCAGCAGACAGGATGCTGGGGAAGGTGTGGCCAACACAAAACTCCACTGGAGCATTGAGCAGTCTAGAGCGTCAGGTAAGTTTCACTTCAACAACATGACATTTTAGGAAATCTCAGAAAAACTTTAAATGTTATTCTGCATCAAACAAGAAAAATAGGTAATACAGCATATTTAAGGATTGCAAACATTATCAATATTTTAGTAGAAATCACTAGCATCCTTTAATTTTCTGCGTTGGTTTTTCCAGTTCTTGTTTTTCAATTGTACCAGAATTACATAGTGAGTAGGTCTGTTTTTTTTCACATTTGTGTTCTCGAGGTTTATTTGTACCACGGCAAGTTTTAGTAGAATTTCCCTCCTGCTTGGACTTAATGCCTATGTCTAGCTGACTTTTTGCAACACAGGAGGACATTACCCCATATCTTCTAAAGGGTGTTCAATACAGGAAGGAAGTCCTTGTAAGTGCCTAGCCTTTGCAGCACCCTTCAAAACTCCTCAACATCCTTTCTAGATGATTCTGTATCAATTGCATTTCCAGTATGCCCTGTGACCTCATTATAACACAAAAGGCATTAGCAGATGGCACCCAGTGCCTCCAATGCTTGCAGGCAGCTCTGCTCTGGCATGATAATCCTTCCCTTCCTCCAGATAGGCACCTTTCCTGAGCACTGGGGCCTATTGCTGAGAGACTTTGTTGCACTTAGGGAAGTGGTCTCGTGGTTGATAGGGCTAGGACAAAGGCTGGACTCGATGATCTTAAAGGTCTCTTTGAGCTGAAATGATTCTATGATTCTATGACTTGGCAGCCTGAGGTGGGATTCTCCCACTTTAAAACATCTGATTGTCCCATGGCAAGAAACAGAGCAGAGAGCTGCCTGCATAGTACCTTGCAATGGAGAAAAAAATGTAGTACCCAACCTGTGAGCTCTCACTCACACGAGGGCTGTAGCTGGGCTCTAAGGCAGGCACTGTGCATACAGTCCTGCCACCACAGTGCCTTCATGATAGCTCCACAATCCTGTCCCACCTGAGGTACTGAGGGGCCTCATGTTGTTCCCCAAAGACAAGGAGGGCTCACACACCATGGGCAAACCAGAAAAAGACTACTCCATTCGTGGAAGGAACAAAAACAAAATTAGTCTAATCTGCTTGATGAACAGAAAACAACACAGAGTTGGATAATAACGAAGAGTACAATCAGTCCTTTCAGACCACCTTACCCTTACCTCTCCGCTTTTCCCAGGCTCAGGGATCTCATCCTGGTGTCTTTATCTCCTCCTCCCAAAGAGGTGCAGGGGGCAGGGAACGGGGGTGCAGTCAGACCTGTTCCAATGGCTCCTGCCGCTCGTTTCTCCTCAGGGGAGGAGGACTCCTCAGCATTCCAATGCGAGGTCCCATGAAGGGCAGTCATCCATGGGTCTATCCCAAGGCTGCAGCCCTTCACCAACTGGTCCTGTGTGAGTATCCTCTGTGGCTGGCCCTTGGCCTTGCCTGTACTGCTCCATGGCCACCTCCCCACACAGCCTCAGCCCCCCTGGACATGGTCACCCCTCAACTGTGGAGTCCTTCCTGACCTGCTGGCAACTTTCAGTCTCACCAGTGCCTTCCATGAGTGCACGGAACAGCTCCTATGTCACCACAGGCTGCATGGGGTGTGTCTGGTCTGGTACACCTCCTCCCTTGCTGACTTCAGGGTCCATATGGTCGCCTCCATCTTGTCCCATTCCTTCCACCTCCTCCCACTACTGATCTCCCCTGTTAAACAGTGATGGCAGAGGCACCAGATTGGTCCATCTGAGCTAGAGGTGGGTCTGACTTAGAGCTGGGAAAGTTTCTAGAACTGTTTATAGGGACAGCACTGCAACTCCTTCCCCCCAAAAGAAAAAAAGAACTCCATGCAAACCCAGCACAATATTCTCTTGGGAGACTGGGATAAAAGGGAAAAGATCGCTATTAGGAGAGGATGGTATCTTCCACTTGTTGGCTGGCTTCAGGTGTCCACTGCTACAGTAATCTAGACTACTGCATGAACCTATATATCACAGGCCTTTCAAGACTCCTTTTTAGGGTGCTCTCACTTCTACATCTTCTTCTACGCTTCTGCTATCTGCTATTTCATCTCTCCACACCTGACTATAACACCCTGAGCATTTGTCCCTACATTTTCAGTCCTCTGCCCATGTTCTCATATAAAAAGAAAGGGATCTGGCACTTCTCAAATGGAGCTGATGATATATATATAATAATGGCAGCAGTTCATAAGCCACTGTTTTGAGCAGGTACAAGTTACTGCACAAGTTCTTCCACAATGATCTTCTGTAGCATATGTGAGTCAAGTTAAGTTGATTTACTCTTCTAAGCCTGTAAAAAAATCAAATATATCACTGTTCCTGTTTATGCTGATTTTGCATTAACAGGTAAAGTAATTTGGCAGAAAATAAACCACATTCCATTCAAGCTTATCCTCAGATATCAGAGGGCCTGGGGCCAGATAGGTTTAGATTCAGAGTTTTGATTCCAAAATTTAGATTCTCAATTTTTCCTTGACGTTCTGTGTTAAATATACATTTGGGACCACAGTCATTCTGGATAAGTTGGAATGCAAAGGGGGTTTATTTTCTGCCAAATTACTTTACCCTTTAACGCAACAGAAAATTGATGCCACAGACAGTATTGCCATGGATAAACTGCTGCAAAAACATAATTGTACCCCTTCCCAGACCGAGGAGGAGTAGGCCCAAAAATTCTGGAAAGACGAAGAGAAAGTGATTGGGCACATTGAGCAGTGTCTGGCTGTTCAAAAGAACAGAACAGGAAAAGGTAAAAGTTCACTTTGTATGGTCTTAGGGGGCCTCTTTATCCTGTGCATAACAAGAAGGTAAAGAAACTGCTGCTCAGTTGTATTTCTGCTGTAGAATACACAACTCTGAAATCCAAAAAATGAGGTATTAAAGTCATCACTGGCCTTTGAGAAGAATCACAGAATTTTAAGGGTTGGGATCTCGAAAGATCATCTAGTGCAACCCCCCTGCCAGAGCAGGACCACTAGGAACTTGAACTGAGAAGGTTATGTTTGAAAATAGTAAATGTGTGTGAAAATAGCCAGCTTAAACAACTTTTGGGAAAAGTGAATTGGTTATTAGATAACATTAGATAACACCTTCTGTCCCAGTCAAACAGATCCATAGATTAATGTGCAATTTGAACTTTGAAACTCAGACTGCAGAAATTTTTTCCTAAGGCGATGATGATGAGGTCAAAGGGACCCCTGATATTGAGCTTCAGTTGATTCGTTTCCAACCTTTAAATGAAGATGAAACTGCTGCTAACGATGAGGATGAGATACACATTGTTGTGCCTAACATTCTGTGGTCAACAGCAGAATTGATGAAAATACAAGAAAAATATTCAAGGCAGCCAGGAGAGTCAGAGGTTGAGTGTGTGTGGCGAGTATGTCTTGAGGAGGTAGACCAAATTATGTCAAATGAGGAAAAAGCAGAAGGCTGTTGGGGCCCCAGGGTAATCTTAACCACTGGAACAGGAGGTCTTAATCATTCCTTAACCACCCAGCTGGCATATTGGGCTGGTGATATTGATCTTCAGGAGAGAGGGGAACCTCTAGAGATTAAAGTCTCAGGCTATTCTGATCTGTATGCAATGGTGCAGAAAGCTGCCTGTATACAAGCCATGTATGAGAGGAATGAACTAAGGAAGTGTCCGATGCTGGTTCCTATTGATCCAGCATGACTAACTCATCTCATTTGCATTGTCCCTGACTGTCTCAATATATTTGTGGCAAACGCTCAAGATTGTATAAAAGCCACTCATGAAAGTGCTGATCATAATCAAAATACAGAAAAAGGTGGCCAATGTTAGCACCACCACATACCCACTTGGACTAAATTTATAGAGGACATAGGTAAGTACGAGTGTCAAAAGCACCAGGTCAATTAATCTGGTGGAAAACTCCCAGATCATGCCTGGTGGGTTTGCCAAGTCCATATCCAAAAACGTCAGCCTATAGGAGATTCAGATGTAACACAGAATGGAGTGAACAGTGGCATAAAGCCTTGGATCTGAGATTACCTCGGTAATTTCCGTGGAGTGCCTCTACAGAGGATCTCCACACATTGATCCAGTCTTTATCTGAAAGGAATAACACATCTGGTGAAAAAGGTCTCACTAGAATGTCTCCAGTCCGTAAAGAAAGTTTGTCCTCTGCACCAGAATACAACCTCTTTGACTTAGAAGAAACTCCACAAAAAACCTTCTATCCTTCGGAGGGCAGTGAGCCACCCTGCCTGGCAGGTATTAGCATTTCAGTGGCTCTCTGATGAATCCTCTGAACCTGTCATTAATATTCCTGTTGGACACTGAAAAATATTGGTAGAATTTCTCACTGGTACTGGGGCACAAATGTTTGTAATCACTAATGAAACCATACAAACTCTAGGCATAAAACCTGGCCAAAGCAAATTTAATTTTACAGGGATTGATGGTGTTGGAAAGCAGTACCCCACTGCTAAAGTTGCCCTCTGGTTACCAGAGTAATGAAAAGTAACCAGGGCTGCAGGATTGGTTGGTGCTGCACATACTAATCTTCAAGGAATTGATATACTGTGTGGTCAAATGTGAAAACTCCCTGATGGAACTGTATGGAATTTTTCAGGAAATGAAACAAAATCAGACACAATGAGAATGAGCCTATTAGAAACATCTATACCTTTACTCTCCTTGAAAGTCACTTTGTTTGGCAATATCTGTTGCCTGCAGCAGCACTCACAGGGATTGGCAGGGTGGTAACAGAACTGGAAAAAAAAGGCATTATTAGAAGGATTCATTCACCTTATAATTCACCAGCATGGCCAGTAAAGAAACCAATCAGACAATGGTGTTTTACAGTAGATTATGCACAGTTAAAAGCCAATACTGCCTGCCGCAGTTCTGAAATAGTGTCATTGATATGTGAAGCTGCTCATTCCTGGATGGCTGCCTTGGATGCTAAAGATATGTTTTTTGTGATCTCTCTCCTCAAACAAGATAAAACACAGCTCACTTTCACATGAAAGTGGACCCATTATACCCTTAAGAGATTTCCACAAATATATAGACATTCCTTCATGATTGCTCACAATGCTTTGGCTAAAGTCTTAGCTGTTCAATCTGATAACACAGTATATCAGGATATTGATGACATCCTGATAAGGGAAGATACCATTGTAAATAAGTCAGGGAAGACTTCATCACAGACTACCTCTGAGTCCTGGGATCAGTTGATCAGCTGAACCCCTCTTTCCCCTCTCACAGGGACATCTTTGGGTAAGATCTGGAGTTTTTGAGTGCATAGTGAGAGAACTTAGAAATAGAGAGTCCTTATTTTCTAACTTGATATGCTGTATTATTCATATTCTCAATATTTGCATATGCTTTTTACAGACCATAGATCATCACAGGCAATCCAGAAGGACTGGCATAACCTATTGCTTCAACAAACTGCCCTATTTGTTAAGTTGGGTGCAAATTTTTCTCGTTGGGTGCTGCCATGCTATCTAAACCTAGCTGTGTGAGCCCATGGAGTGTGACTGAGCTGATTGTACAGGACACTGTTAGGGCATCTGTAATCATGACAGTTCATAGAGGTTCAATGTGATTGGACTAATAGTGCTCAATTGGGTATCACTGAGAATCTAAATGTAGCTGCCCCCCAGTCCCCCTGATGCTTGAGGATAAGCTGGAATGTAAGGGGTTTATTTTCTGCCAAACTACTTTACCCATTAATGCAACAGCTAAGCATTTCAAATACTAATCAAGATAGTGTATTTTGACTATAGTATTGCTGCTGCTGCTCTTAAAGAATTATAAAAAGTCATTACTCTTGTAGCAAGATGCAGACACAGGATTGTGTAATTCTCAGTAAGCAAGCTTATTTTGCCCTTTGGTCATACTAATGTTGCCTCTGTTATAACCTATGTATTTAATCTCCTTTATCACTCATGATAACTCAGAAGAAATATCATGTCTTCTGAATGTGATTCTGTTTGCTTCCAAAGCCAGCGGACATTTTAAAATACAACTGTACCACTACCCCTTTTAAAGCTATGTGTGTCATCTGGCATTTAGACTGTTATGTTATCATCTCTTAAATTAACAATTTTATGCTCTCTCTCATGTTTATATGCAGTAAATGGTGTAGCTAAGAAAGCATGAACAAAAAGACAATATCCTTCCCAATAGCGCTTAGTATCTAGAAACAGATGTATCATATAGCCATTAATATCTATGTTGTGCCTGTTAAAAGGGAAAAAAAAAGTGCAGATAAGCTGAAAAAAGTAAATCATGGTAGAATAGAGATTGTGGAGGACAGGCGAGGTGCTTGGGGACTGGAGGAAGGCCAACGTCACTCTGATCTTAAAGGCAGGAAGAAGGACCCAGGAAAATACAGGCTGGTCAGACTCACCTCCATACCTGGAAAGGTGATGGAACAGCTCATCCTGGATGCCATCTCTAAACACATAAAGGAAAAGATGATTATCAGGGGACTCAACACAGATTCACCAAGGGGAAATCCTGCGTGACCAACCTGATAGCCTTCTATGAGAGTATAACTGGCTGGCTAGATGAAGGGAAAGTGGTGGATGTCATCTACCTTGACTTCAGCAAGGCTTTTGACATTGTCTCCAATAACATCCTCATCAGAAAGCTCAGGCAGTGTAGGTTGGATGGTAGATGGTGAGGTGGATCGAGAACTGGCTGAATGACAGAACTCAGAGGATGGTGATCAATAGAGCTGAGTTGGAGGGCTGTGGCCAGTGGAGATCCACAGCAATCAGTTTTGTGGCCGCTCTTGTTCAACATCTTCATCAATGATCTGGATGAGGGGACAGAGTGTACTCTCAGCAAGTTGGCCGATGACACCAAACTGGGAGGACTGGCTGATTCCCCAGAAGGCTGTGCTGCCATTCAGTGGGATCTCGATGGGCTTGAGAGTTGGGCAGAGAGGAACCTCATGAGGTTCAACAAGGGCAAGTGCAGTCTTGCACCTGGGAAGGAACAACCCCATGCACCAGGACAGGCTGGGGATTGACCTGCTGGAGAGCAGCTCTGCGAGCAGCAACCTGGGAGTCCTGGTTGATCATAAACTAACCATGAGCCAGCAATGTGTCCTCGTGGCCAAGAAGGCCAATGGCATCCTGGGGTGCATTAAGAAGAGTATGGCCAGCAGGTCGAGGGATGTTCTCCTCCTTCTCTGCTGTGCCCTGGTGAGGCCTCATCTGTAGTACTGTTCCAGTTCTGGGATCCCCAGCTCAAGAGGAACAGAGAACTTCTGGAGAGAGTCCAGTGCAGGACTACCAAGATGATCAAGGAACTGGAGCATCTTTCTTATGAGGAAAGGCTGTAGGATCTGGGGCTGTTCAGCCTGGAGAAGAAGAGACTGAGAGAGACCTCATTAATACTTTAAAGTGTTTGAAAGGTGCATACCAAAAGGATGGGGCAACACTTTTTTCTCTAGTGTCCAGTGACAGGAGTAGGGGTAATGAACAAAAGCTGCAACACAAAAGGTTCTACTTAAGGAAAAACATTTTTACTCTTCAGGTGAGGGAGCCCTGGCACAGACTGCCCAAGGAGGGTGGGGAGTCTCTTTCTCTGGAGGTTTTCAAAACCTGCCTGAACACGTTCCTGTGTGACCTGAACTAGGTGCACCTAGTGACATACTCTAGGTGGTCCTGCTGTGGCAGGGGGGTTGGACTAGATGATCTCTAGAGGTCTCCTTTCCAACCCTACCATTCTATGTTCTGTGATTCTGTGATTCTGTGAATAGATTACTGTGAGGAAAAAAGCTGAGTTGGATTCCATCCATTAAAATATATTACTGTGCACTCTGTAATAGTTTTGTAAAGATCTTTTCCTTTAAAACATTAGTGATCAATAAAAGTTTGAACTGGATGATATTTTTGTTGTTGAGTTACCTTCTTGCTTATTTTTAACACAACTTATTTGAACAAATGCTAAGAATGTTATGATAATATTAAAAGTTTTAGAACGGTTTCCAGAGATTCATCTCAAAGGGGTATCACTACAGAACAGAAAGGTAGTTACATTACTAGAAACATAGGAACCAAGGTTCCCAGTCTATTTTCTAGAAATCAGATGAGCCTTCCACTGTTGAAATCTCTGTGTATTGGCCACTTAGCTCTATGTGCTAGAAGAAAAGATGCCATAAACAAAGAGTTATAATAGAGTAGCTGGTCCTTGGGAACTTGTTAGGGCAGCAATCAAAGAAGATGCTAATCTACTGGCTCACAAATGATTACTTATTCTTATTGTACCCGAGGGTGCTTCTGCATGCACTGAACTAGCTCCTGTTCAGTGCTAGCCTGTAGTCTCTGTGATGCTCTCAAGTGTTAAGGAGATTACTGAACAGGAGTTTATTCCTTACATTAATCTTTAATCTAAATAGTTACATTAATATAAAAATGAAAAGAAAGTAAATACAGTGGGAAGACGTACATTTTACTCAGTGTCTTGTTCCAGTGATTCTAACAGCTACTAGTATAGGCAGAATTTTTTATTATCTCAAAAGGTTCTACAGCAGTTTACCATATGATCTGAAACTATGAATTTAGATTAAACTATAAGTTACTTGATTAATTATTTCTAATATAAGATCCTTCAGTCCCTCACATCAGGGAATCTGAAGAAAATGTAATATATGAAAATTTTCTATGTCTTTCAGAGAAAAGGAAGTGGTTTAGTCATTGTATTGTCAGGTATGGCTGCATAATTACACAAGCATTTACTTCAGGTTTTCTTTGTGTTCTAATTATTCCAAAATTTACTTTTGAAAAGATCACTGGAATGCCACTAGTACATATAATTAATCCATTCACTAATAAAAACAAAATAAATTTGCCCCGATCTTGATTGTTTATTTCTTTTCTCTGAAAGATGTTAAAATATCTGTTCCTTACTCAGCTGAGTCAATCAAACTGTGCCAGTTAAAGGTAAATGTTAGGATTATTTATCCACTGAAGGAATATATCTCACTGCACACAATTCTTGACTGCTGGTGTTCTGTGAAGGACAACACAATGCCATTGAGAGTGCAGCCTTTTCAGTTTCCACTATTCTATGTCTCTTTCCCTCATCAATACATGAAGCACTTATTTTTTTTTTAAACACAATCCCCTTTAGGTCTCCAACTAGAACACCATTTCAATGCTTTTTTCATATATGCATACGAAATTTATTTTATTATCATGTTTGAATGAAGTTTCATATGCAGTATTTTGTTACACTTTTGTAATCATCTAGCCAGTTGTAAATTATATTTATTCTGCTGTACTGTAAAGCCTACCAAGGTTGCTGGGAAAATCACAGAATCACAGAAGTGGTTCCCTTAGGATCTTTCAGATCATCATGTTCCATGCCATGTAGTCATTTCACTGTTATATCACTATCAGTTATATCACTGTTATATCACTATATTCACAGCCTTGCTGTGAATGACTGTTCTTTCCCAACTTTCACTGGTAGTTTCCTGAGCCAAGAAATAATGCAGTCTTGAATGAAGATGCTCCAAGAAAAGTTTACTCACAGCTTTTTTTTTGTTGGAGGAAAGACAGCAAATGTCAGCATGGCAACTTACTTTCAAATGAAAGCAGCCTCAAGTAGAAGCTTTTTTGAAGAAAATAAAGCTCACTCCCTAAATACAATCTAGAAGTTTTCCTTCAGATGAAGGCAGATGATCCATTAAGTCCTTTTTGAGGGAACAGGGCATTTATTGAATTGACTACAAACACAGAACTCCAGTGTTTTCCAAGTGTGGATGAATTTGGGATGTGAGAAGGGAGAACCTCACAGTACCATTTGTATATAGTGACTTAAAGAAAAACAGCTATGGAAATAACAGTTATTTAAAATTAATTTCATTAATTATATAAAAAAAGAAGAAGCACAGATATATATTATAAAGATATTTGCCATGTGGCCATTAGCAGTCAGTTCTCTTTTCTATGCAATCAGACAATTTCTAACTAAACTCATAAAGCACAGGCTGCTCTGAAAGTAATTGTTTCTACTGCAACATAGGCGACAGATCAATTATATCTCTTGATACTCTTTGCCAAAGTAGAAATGGTAACTTTTATGCCTTTGTTACATTCTTACATGACTAATCATTTTCCCTATCAAATCCAAAGTGTGTTTTCCTTCATGTTTCCTCTTCACTGCTTCAAGCAAACTTTTCAGGCAAGACACAGAATCTTGATTTACTGTATGCTTTGTACACTCTAATGTCTTTAATTGCTCTGAAATTTTGCTTATTTAACCATTTTTTTGTGTGCTCTGGAAATAGCTGGCTACATAAAAATAGTGAGATGACTCCTGTGACTTCCAATTTTCTACAGAAGCTTCAATAGAAGCTATCTGCATAACTACATTATTTAACCTTTTACATTTTTATATTTTTTATTAACATGTCCAGATAAACACAATATTATTTAATGGACTACAGCTTTGAGCCTGCAGTTTTGCTTATTTTGTTTCATACAAAAGACATACTTCTTACCTCTTTATCCTGTTCTACAAAGTTAGAGAATTGCCCCATTGTCCTGCTCCCTTGCTTCTATTCAGAAATGCTGAAATGTTGTGCCATAATTTGTTTGGTGGGTTTAGTCCTTCTAAAATACAACTCTGTGTGCTACTAAAGCAGTTAGATTTTTAGTTCTCTGTAATAAATGATGTCAATTTCATTTTCCATCATGATACTAATGCAAAGGAGACGTGACTAAATAATATGTCAAAATTAAAATCCTAAACAATATTAATGATTCACAATACTTCCCATATCATCTGCTATTGTTTTGCAGATATATTTGTCAATGGAATTTGAGAGGTATGTTGTGTCATTTTAGACTTAAGTCCTTCCTGTCTTTGTTTGCCTTAGGGCAGAATTTACCTTTCACTTCATTTAATATCATCTAATTCCCCTTCCCAGGTAACATCATTTTTTTCAAACACAAAGATCTGGGATGCAAGGTTTTTTTCATTTTAGATATCCACTGACTCTTTATCTCAGTTTTTATTCACAAAGCTCAAGATATGATTTATTCTCAATATTATGTCCACTCCTTAGAATAGTAAACAGATGATCCTACCACATAGGGCAGCCTATTTGTCAGCCTCAAATCCTGTATCTCATATAAGCAAATACTACATAATATTTCTCATATTTAGTGAGCCCCAACACTTTTTTCCTCTGCTTTTCAAATCCCACTCACACAGACACCTGGTAACATCAAGTGAAACAACCAGTCAGGTCTGGAAATTGCAGATGTCTGCAGCAATGACAGACAAAGAAAAAAACAGGAGAAAAAAGTATATTCTCAAAAAAATCTAAAAAAAAAAGAGTATATCCTCAAAGAGTCAAATAAATTAGGACTACATTTTTGTTTAGTGAGCAGAAAACAAATGATTTAGGGAGTAGCAAAGCCAGGAAAATCAAAATTCAGTGGTATCTTTTACTTACCTATTCTGCCCAGCAGCTTCCCTTTCAGAGGTTCTATATGCTGGCAACAGGCAACAGTTAGATGTCCTTGAAAGATTTTCATCTCTTTTTTTTCATATCCTTTTCCATTTTAAGAAGCAAGAGTCCACATGCTGTTACTACAAGATGTTGAGTTGTGATATGTAGTTGTTATAGGTGTTATGAGACAAATAGCTGCCTAAGATTGTAGAAGAATTTATGAATCTTCTCTAGAAATGTTCTAGGCAGAGAGCTCCCAAGTTCACCCTAAAATAACTAGTAATGAGACTCTCAGAAGCCTTTTCTAGTCTGCGAAATCAGTACTGTGACACTGCGTAACAAACCAATGCAGTGTCACAAGACCATTGTAACTTGGCCTATGTGTCACTGAGCCTTTAACTTCAAGGTGTTTGGTTTTGTAGTCAATCTCTCAAGCACAATTCCAGTGTGTGAGCCTAGAGGAGAAGTCAATGTAATTTTTAAGCAGTAGGATGCTTGTTCACCTGGAAATCCACACTGGCATTCAAAAGCATTCAGTTAATTTTCTAAGATCTCTACAAATTCTACATGAGACCAGGGGCCATTAAAGCAACATTATTGTGTCTCAGTTGCCCAGCAGTAAAAATGACGTCACGACTCCTTCTTTATTGCATTTTGGATGACTTGTTGAGGTGCTTTATAATGTCTTTTGAAAAGCATTAGTCTTAATTACAGGTCTACATAGATTAGAGCATAACACTCTGGGTTCTATCTTAGAAGATGTTTTCAGTTGCCACCATTAAACAAAAAGTTGTATAGCATTAATATAAAGTATGAGTTCAGTCTTTTGAAAATGCTGATAACTCTGCTTTTTAATCTCAAATGAAGGCAAATACAATCGGTTAGTTGCAGTAAAACTATTATCTTTTTCTGATAGTAATCATGCTGAAATTCAAGTAACTAAGTAGCATATAAAATTACTGAAATGGATTCCTATTATTTTCTCCACTTTAAAAAATATAAGAATCAGACACACAGATTTGTCTATGTATTAGTGAGATTTTGTTAGTGAAATTTTAACTGTAGTGGAAATTACTGAACAAATATCCTTTGATTGAGCTCATCCTCTGAATGCTGAACCTCTACAATTGTAAAACAAAAAGAATACGAATAAGCTATGAATTGAGGAATTCATACTATTAGGAGATCATTACAATTAAAGTAAACAAACACAGCTTCTGTAAAACTGCTGAAGCTTCCTGGTATGTTTTCCATTGATTTTCAACACCTGTTGAAAGGTGTTGAAGACAGAAGGGACAAAGAGAAGAGTTGAGGACTATTCTGAATAGTGAGCTCTGTGCAAGAATATGCCTCAGAGTCCAGCTGTGGGACAAGGTATCTTGGATCAGGATAGAAGGTTGTTATTTTTGAAGGAAACCATATGCAAAATTGCTGTATTTACACGATTTTGTCTCTCAAGTGGACTCTTGAAATCTATTTTGTCTCTGTAACTTATTATGATGTAACTTAGCATAGAATAATTCTGATGAACAGCTTGAGGATGAAGGTGTCCTTCTAAAGGATTTGTTCAGCCCCATGACTTCAGTGTTGATGGAAAATGTGAAAATAGCACGAGGAGCTCCAAGTTGGTCTGTGTAGGCTGAACCTACCCTGTGTTCTGGTGTTAATGTGATTTCTACCACATCTATTCTGGAACAGAATGGCTGCCTACCTTGATTAAACCAAAATGTTTCGGGAATTTAAAACAGTTTTATCATCCTGCATCTGGGAAGGAACAACCTCATCTTATTAACACCAGCACATTTACAAATATTGAAAGGGTGGGTTTCAGGAGGTTGGGACATCCCTTTTTTCTATAGTAGATAGCAACAGGAAAAGGGGTAATGGGGATGAAACTGGAACACAAAAAGTTCCACTTAAACATAAGAAAAAACTATTTCACCGTGAGGGTGAGGGAGCCCTGGCACAGGCTGCCCAGAGGGATTGTGGAGTCTCCTTCTCTGGAGGTCTTCAAGATGCGCCTGGACATGTTCCTATGCGACCTGACCTAGGTGAACCAGCTTCTGCAGGGGGGTTGGACTACATGGTCTCTAAAGGTCCCTTCCAACCCCTACCATTCTATGGTTCTAAGATTCACTACAGACATTGATTTTACATACATATCTTGGCTGACGCCAGCATTTCTCTCTGTAGGACCCAGTAGTTTAAAAGCAATCTGTTTGCTTTCGTTCCTTTACTATACCCGGAAGGAAGGAAGCAAGGAGCTGGGAGCTAGAGAGGATATAAGGATACCCCAATGAAGAGCTATCTCTGAATTTTCCATGGGGATAAACTCAATTGAAAATTCTGCTATGGGTATCTGCTGTTACCATTTGTATTCTCTCTAGCCAACCAGAACACTCTTATTTGTAGTATTCAAATTTATCTTGAGCTTTGAGAAAATGATTTTCAACAGCTGCATACTTATAATCTGGACCGCTTTACTGCCTTTCTTACTCTATCCTGTTATTCCATGCTCAAAAGCATGGGACTTGTGAATTGTTCTCAAAGAAACTTATGCTACTAATGTTTATTATCTTGGGTAGGGGGTTATCTAGTCATATCTGAACATACTATAAATGTACAGTGATATAATAGAAATGTTTAGAACATCTACACTACTGATATTCTCACCCCTCAAGTATCTATGAGACTTTTTTCCCAAGCAATCTTTGTGAAATTTGTCTCATGTTTGACTTTTGAAACAATTGCTTCTTTTTTTCTGTCTTCTTTTAGTTTTTTTGAAGGACAAAACTCCCTATCATCTGCCTTCATGTAGCTGAAAATATCTCTCAGATTCATAAGATTTTATGGATGTCTGTAGACGATTTTACATAATTTAAATGACACATTAATATTTCAGGTTTCATTTCAAACTGTGTGTAATTTCAAGACACATGGGTCATAGTGAGGACAAAGTAGTTTTCTAGTAGTTTTCATCCAGCTAAAGACAAAGGACTTGACAATAATGCACATTTTTGTGCTATGTATATGTGACAATTTTTAACAAGCAACTAATAGATAACGTGACTACCACTCTGAGTAAGGTACAGCACTGAAAGAGAACTGATGTATAAATGTCAAGAATGACAGCTCTTTCCGCTTAGTATAAGTGACTTTTCAACAGTTGGGTGATCCAAGAAGATGGACAGCTAGTAGCAATCCTCTGTGCTTTCTAAGATATGAAGTTTTTTTACAGTACCTTTCCTAAAGCTCAGTGCTTATATGGTAGCACCCAAGACCTAGGACAGACCGATTTATCTCAGAGAAATTTAAAAGACATATTCTGTGTTGACTAAAGTATCAGCAAGCAAAAACCCCTTAACTTAAATCATGGATCATAATTTTGATTTCTTCAATTATTTTTCTAAACAAAGAGTAATTTTCTCTAGTTCACATAACCACTAATATGTTTTTGCAAATGAAAGAAACCTTTACTTACATGTACTGCTTAGTTTTCTAACCAGAAAAAAATATGCATGCTCTATTTCTTAAGGAATTTTGCAAATTATACACTCAGATTCTTAGCTGTTATAAAGTTTTTGTCCTATAAGATTGTGAATGTTAATTTTTTGCTTGCTAGTTTGTTTTGTAATTTACTTGCAGTCTTCATTCCAAAGAAATGGGAATGGAAGTAACATAATTCAATAAATAATTTGAATCTTGTCTTGTATGAGTTAAATATGAATAGCTAAGCTATTTCTGATATATAGAAAAAAGGAGTATTCTCAAAGTAATAGGTTATTCTTTGTGCTCAGTATCACATTTTCTGGAGGACAGGCAAGCACCTTTGGAAAAAGTATGCTAGGCATTTGAGGAGCAGAAATGCCTTCCTGTTGCCAAAACCAACGGAGTAAACTGATATTTATCATCCCTTCACCTGACTAGAAGTTTGTGTGTATATGATGCAACTTTGCCATATGCTCTGAAGAATTCTATATGTATCTACCTTGGTGACAAAAGTAATCTTGAAAGTATAGTACATCGTCCCAGGTATTTAGAATTAGTAAATGACAGCCCTTCTATGCATTTTTTCTTAATTCATAGTTTGCAACTAAGAAAAAAAAAAGTTTGCTTTGTCTTTTTCAACTAGGTTGCTCAGTTTTGAAATAATAGCAATTGCAAATGATGAAAATGTACTCATAGTACCTAGTGAACTGAAACAAAACTAAATAGATTGAAACCACAAAGAAATGTAATACTTGTTTTTGGAAAAAGTGTAAATACCAGCATTCCTTCCATTGTAACATCTGAAAAGAAAATGTGTGTTTACTCAAGTAGTGACATTGTAACTTCTAGATTAGTTCCTTTGGGTTACACATACTTGTAAAAGCAGTACTCTTTAGAACACTATGTTGCAGAGACCTAATTAACGTCACATTTTGCATTTTTAAGTCACTTACCGTCATATTTTAAGTTTAGAATTTAACATTGCCTGTCAAAATTCTAAATGTAAGCTACATAGAAGAGACTTCTACATAAAATCCTAAAAAATAATCTCCAATAAGCAAATATTTATCTATGCTGATAAACAGCAGGAAAAAAAAGGCTAGTGTTATAAACTTAAAAACAAATCTGACAACCTTTATCTGCATTTTTCTTTGCTGGAGATTGGAGAATATATCAAGGAGGTATCACTACGCTTATCCCTTGGCATTCACAACTAGTTGCAGTTGGAGACATCAGGTCTAGAGGACTTGTGCTTACAGTCAGCTCTGCTATTCCTAAATTTGATTTGTTGCTTTGATTTGTATCAGGGACATGTACCTAACTTTTAAACCTATTAAGGACCATAACTCTTTCTTGTCTGCCTATTACAACTTACCTATAAGGTGCATACTACCCCATATGTACCAGGTAGCCCCCTGCCAGGGGCTAACGAAGAGTCTTTGTGTGTGATACCCTTCTTATAGTAGGATTTTATGCAGGCCTTTGAGCATGCAAAGAAGCTTTAATATAAACCAGGTTTTGAACAAGGTGACTCCTGCCTGGCTACTTTGATGCAAAAGTGTTATTGGCTGCCTATACAAGTCGAATTCAAGGATCAGTAATGTCCAAAAGCAAAAGAAAAAGTGGAGACAGCAATTTGGAGGTTCGATATCCAAGTGTAAAACACATAATAGTATTAAATGCAGCCTAATTAATTTGCAAGGAAGACTTTCAGAGAGGGCATACGGTAGGAGTACTGTAGAGTGACCTAAATGACTAATTCACCTTGGAAAAACAAATGTAACATTTTGAAAGAAATGAAATGGTGCTGCACCTATTCTTGCAGAAATGTTGAAAGCTTCTAGGTGCATGTTCTCATGAGGAAGAGTCTGGGTTTGGTTTGGGAGTTGCTGTAATTTTTGAAATACCTAGAGATTTATTATCAATAACATGAGTCAATTATAACATTTAATTATAAAGCTAAGTCTTAATGTCTTCAAACATTTCTTCAGGGACATTTCAGAAGCCAGGTGGCAGTTTGGGCCTCATCTGTGATAATCTGTGTGAGTTTTTCATACTGATTTAATTTCAGTTGCATTCTGCCACGTATCTCTATGTACAATATGGATGATGCCTATTTTGGCTTTGAGACCAGAAGGTGCCAGGCTGTATATGATTGGCCATATTTGTGATGACTTCTAAATTTGATTGTAGCTTTACCAACCATGTGGACCTTACATGGATTTTGAGTGAATATCTTTCAAAACCAAATCTGTTACATGTTCTTAAAAACAGAACAAAATAAAAGAATTTGCAATGTTTTGTTCCATTCAAAACAAACAGATACTTTCCTTTGGTGGCAAGTAAGCAGTGAGCAGTCTTGATGGGAGAGAAAACAAAAGCCTTTATAAGACAGCAGGCTATATCAGCAAACTGAGTATTTTTCAGGCAAAAAGTATGACACACGGTTATTAATTTCTTCATTTAAATTTTTTTCTTTAAAAGACAGATTATGATTGAGAGGCAGATAAAGCATTGTTTTCATTGTTAGACATAGAACTAATTTCTAGCTTCACCATTTGAAAGTGGTGAAAAATCTTGCTTGAAAATAAAACTATGAGGAACTATTATCTCTAGCTTCTCCTCTTATGTCTTTCCACAAGTTGAATGTGGCACATTTGCGAAACCTGTTACCTACAGCTGCATCAGTCATTTATTTCAGCAGGAGCTGCTGAAAGCAGTCCATTTTGGCAGGGAGGTTGGACTAGATGATCTTTTGAGGTCCCTTCCAACCTCTGAGATTCTGTGATTCTGAAAATAAGACTTTCTCTTTTTAATTAATAGACGTTGATCTGAAAATGTGCACTTTATAGTTCATAACTATTAATTTTTCTGTCAGGCTACATTATGCCCCCAAATATTTCTTTTACTAATAAGACTAAACACAATATATATATAATATATAATATATATATATGTATACATATGTATATATACATATGTATATATATACATATACATATGTATATATATATATATATACACATATGTGTATATATATGTATATATATATATACATATATAATATATATATATGCATGCATATATTAACTTAATAGAAGTGATTGACTTTCTGCATTGTGGTCATAGTTTAAACTTAAAATGTATATCTCAACTCTACAATTTATTTTGCATCTTGTAGGAGCATATTGGAAACATTATCACTTAATTACTATCAACAAAATGAGTTGCTTTTGCTATAAAATCTTGTATGTTAAATCAATGGAATATGCAATGCTACAGTGCAGACCTGTAATTTTATCCACAAGTTTATGCCTTCCCAATAATATTGTTCCACACAGCTTTTTAACATAAAGTCACCCAGAGATTTATTTGTGCTTTTATTGGTTATTTTATATGTAACTATTTTTAACATCGCTGTGAAGTACTTCTCCCTGGTCCTTTTATAAATGCTTTTGTCTAATTGAATATACTTGCTGGTAGAGTCATACACTGTCTGAAAGAAAGTTTGAAGATTCCTGGATGAGTGCTGTGATATGCTGTTAAGCACAATGACTACCATTTATTCTTTTTTAAGAGGTACCATACAGAAACAAGCTTAATATAATTCAGCATTGCTTCAGCTCTCACTTGTTTGCACACACATAGCCTCTATACATTCTGGGTTTGGCTGCCAAGAGATGAAGGAAAATGATCACCTATACAAATTGAAGCAACCTCAAATAATGGCAACTACTGTATTGCACTCATCATGTGCATACATAAAGGCAAAGTGCAATCTCATAATTTGTTACTGTCCACAAGAATATATTCAAAATTTACATGAGAGGAAGGCTTCTGTAGCTTACACTAGAGCAGTTCCAATAATTAATTTTCCCATATTATAAGACAAGAAACTAAGGATGGTTATTCAGTTGCTCTAAGTCTTACTGTGTTGTTGTTTATAAGTGACTTAGAGTAATATAAAGCTGACATAATTTCCTTTCCAAATTTGTTTGCCTCTCCTATGCAGAAATATGAAAACAAATCTATAGTAGATACTTTGTTCTTTTTTATTTGAATCCTGGTACTATTTTTTTCCCTGTCTATTGATTTGTTTACAATATTTCTTTTGGAAGATTGTGTGCTGCTTTCACTGGTTCTTCGATGAATCTTTTTTTCCCAGGTTAACATTTTGGTCAAATTCTTAGCAACTCTGAAAATCGAAACAACTTCATTGTTTTCAGTAAGGCTATAGCAATTGACATACATTAGGATTTTTTTTCCGCTCTTTAAAGAAGAATAAAAGCCCCAAAAAAAGTAGAGTATTGCAAACTACACCCTGTCTGCTTACTTCAGGATCTAGTAATGATATTGCGGTAAGAGAAAGTAATAAATGATAATTTTCCTTTCTTAAAAAAGCTTTGAAATAGTGCCTTCACCATTTTGAGAGCCACATTTGCTATTTTTAGCCTATTACAAGTGTGTTACACACCTCTACTAGATATAGTATTATTCACAGTCTCTAAGCTGGTTATTTTTCTGTTCTTTTGATGTTCTTCTGATGCAAGCATATAAGACTTTATTGTTAGGTTTGTTCAATAATTTTGCTAAGACTGAGGTATTATTGTCCAGCAGTAGCTCCTGAGATAACTATTTTATGGTCTCAGGCTTTCCAACTTTAATGCATCAGTATGACATCCTTTATTATTTTTGCTGTTTAGGTTTCTGTGTTTGGAACTGTTTTAGATCTTAACCCTAAATGCATAAAAATTTTATCCCTAATTATGTTTTCATTCCCTATTGGATATTTGTTGCTACGGCAAAATATCACAAAAAATATTTACAGGGAGTGCCTAGCAGCATATATACATCAGGATAAATTTTGCTAAACAAATTTCAGCACTGGTTCTTTTTTTTGTCTATTCTATTCATGTCCATTACATTTCAAATCTCCCATGATTCGATTGCTTACTAATCCAAGAGAGTATACTGTGAAAGGCCTTTTCACTAATTATTGCATATTGCATCTTGAGGGGATTGTCTGGGGAGAAATGATCAAAGCTAACCATCTGTGCCCTACAAATTAGGTTTTTGCTGTATACTTCCTCTTTACTGACTATGCCTTTAACTCATTAATTTTGACACTACCAAACTTGGGGCTCTCTATTTATTAGTCACAGTGTTTGTCAAGCAAACCTAGCGATAAAGTCATATGCTTGCATCAGAACAACATCAAGTTGATCTTTCATAATTTAATAAGTGATAACTTGAAAAAACTGACATTAAATGGCAGGATGTAAAAAGAGAGAAGCATGTGAAGCATTTGCTGGCTAGATTTTGCCAGTTGGCAAAAAATGCTTAATCCCTGAATTGACAGGCAAAGGGTAAGTCTAACCTATTGGGTAAGCAATACATTTGATATTCCGGTCTCTGAATCCTGTAAATAGGGACCTGACACTCCTATTTTAAGCAGAACTTGTAATGGAAGAGGTCTGTGGTTATGGGGTGGTATGAATTTTTCTGAGACACTGACTGACAAACTAGTGAAAGCAGAAAGGAAAGCTCCAAATTCATCCAATCCGCACTTATATTCAACTAGTAATATTTATTCCTAAGATACTGCAGCACTCCTGTTGGGTTTCTGTTGCTACTGTGACTGTAAGGTTCTTCCAAAAGGTATAAAATCATTCTTTGCACAAAGGACAAACTTCCTCTCAGGCTTATATTCACATACAGGACACATCTTGATAAGGCAATGTTGTATAAGCCACAGGTCTCAAGCACGTTTTGTAAAAAAAAAAGGTAAAAAAACGTATTCTTACATTTCAAATTCTGATGTTTAAGGTATTGAGTGGAATAGAAATGACTGTGACTTTTTGGAAAAATATTTAAACAAGTATTGCAAACTTTACTTTCTGGAATAAATGCCAATTAACAAGAGCATATTGGAGAAGGAAGTCCTAGTGAATGACAGTCAAAAGCAAATCAATATGTATTTAAGCAAACCAAGAACACATAAATGCATAAGTGATTAAACTAAAAGAGTTTCCTGCCATCCTGAATATAGAAAATACTTTTTTTCTAAGGTCAACACTACTCACATAGAAACAAGGTCAGATAGTACTCCACGGGAGAGTTGCTGCTATAAAATAAAAACAAGGAAAGCTATAGTTCTTGGGGGAAGAGGGAGTGAAAAAAGAAATAATCAAATAGGAATAATATTTAAAGAATGACCAATTTTAAAATGGCAGCTGCAAAAATGCTTTAGCCTGGCTAACTGCAAAGCTTCTAAGAAAGCACTTTAGCTTTGTGAAATAGCGGCTCGAAAAAGCAACATCTAAGGCAAGTTTTGGCTCTCACCCAGACACGCATTCAAGCATGTGATTCAGTTTAACAGTCAGTAATTCCACTGACTTCCTTTCTGGATCAGTAAGTACAAGCTAGACAGAAACCTGGAAAGCTCACTCTTTTCCTTCAGACCTTGAGGAGAGGAGATGCTGGTTACACCTGGTGAAGGCTAAGGGGTGATTTCCCAGGCTTCAATGCAAAAAATGGGTGGGAAGGAAGAGGTATTAACATGGCTGTGGAACCATAAAGGATTCAGGCACCACAATAGCAAAGAAGCAACTTTTTAATTGCTGCCACATCAAATGGTACTCAGAACAGAACTTACCAGAGGTATAAGATGTTTCTTTGATAGACAAGACCAGTCTGTAGAAATTGGGAAAGGAATTAAGGCCTAGGTATGAGATCCCTTCATAGGAAAATGCTACTTTCTGATAGTGTTGGTAACACACAAACAAAATTAATCTCAAGATGTGTTTAGAGGGCTGCACCTAGAGGTACCATTTCCTATAGAGTTTCAGAGTACTTTAATGTAATTCTCCATTTTTATGTCTGAATTCTGACCCATCAGAATAAAGGCATTCTGACACTAATTAATATTCAGGTTTTTCTTTCTTCATTTGTTTCCCTTTGGTTATTCCCTTTACAATGTCTAGAGGAACTTTGGAACGAAAGAGCAGAGAGAACCTTCAGTGAGTCTACACCTTTGACTTCCAGTGTTTTCCAGCATTTTACTCCTTAACAAGGCATTAAGAACACGTCTTTCCTCTAAAACTTACTCATCATCCATGAAAATTTGATTTCAAAATTACTTATTTAAGAGCTTAATACTGAAACATTTATCTAGTTCAGAAGTATTGTCTTCTTTATGGGCTCCATTCCTTTTTTAGTCACTTCCATTAGTTTATTGTCTTTACTTTCTGTGGGGCTTCTCTCCTGAAAAAAACCTCACAAACCACAACTTTATTTTTTGACAAGACTAGGATACAAATGGGAAAACCATCAGATTTTCTTCCCAATCTTACAGATTCTGACAATAAAAATGGTCCCTATGCTGCTGAGTATAGAAAAGGAGCTATAATATTATGCACAATACACAACCTTAAATAGATGCAGCACTCTAGTTGTGCAGCTACTTGATGCTTTTTCCCTAGCACAAGATGATAGAACAATTAATTAGTGGAGTAAATGAACAGAACAGCAGAACAAGAGCCACAGGATTAAATTTAGTTGGGAGGGAGACAAAGTTCTCTAAAAGAGGCTGTAATTATTGTGGCAAAGGAGACACTGAATGAGAAGAATTGGAGAAAAGAATGCAAATTAACGTGTGTAGAGCTCAACTCTGCACGATGTAGATAGTATTTGAATATGGATCTGAAAAAAACACTTTATGGCTGAGATGTTTTCAGTAAAACGTCCAAAGACTAGAGAGAGCTAGACATGATGGTATGATTTTAGAGGGAAATTTGCAGCAGTAACAGAGAAAAAAAAAAAAAAAAGAGAATGATTAGAGTCTTTAATTGCATAAGAAGTTAAAGTGTTGAGACATATCTGTAGAACAGAGCAGAAGTAGAGACTGACCAAAATTGGATAAATAATGTACAAGAAGAGGTCTATTGCTCTGGAGAATGAAGAGGAGATATGGGAAGAAACAAAACATTGCATGGCAGAGAATTATTTGCTTACAGGAGTAAGGATTGGAAGGGCTAGTGATGCTCATCAGTACCATCAAGACCAGCCAGAAAGAGATCATGCTAGAGATCAAGAGGGTAGAAGAAAATTGAGAGAAGCCAAAAATTAAGCAGGTTAGACTTTGGGTTATTTTGGTTGGGGCTTCTTTGCTTGTTTGTTTGGTGGAGGTGAGTGTTTTGCAAACAGCGAAAGACTCTTCAGACATTCCAGGACTATGAAAAAAATGGACATTAGCTTATGGCAGAGGACCATATTATTGAAGTATGAGTCACCAGTGTGATATAGTCATGAAGAAAACACTGGTGCTAGCCAGTTCCCTATTTCCCATGAAAGGTGAAAATATTAGCACCAATCTCTAAATCATTCATGAGATCATATTATAAGCTTCTGATCTCTTATTTTCAAGAACAAGAAGAAGATGAGGATTGCTAGGAAGATAGAAATGGAGGCAAGGTGTCTTCAAGAGATTTCATTGTATAGTTGTAGTGGGTTGACCCTGCTGGCAGATAAACTGCCACTCAGTCACTTGCTCACTCTCCACCCCAGCAAGACAGAAGAGGAAAGTGGAAGGGTAAAAGCAAGAAAAACTCATGAACTGAGATTAAGACCGTTTAATAAGTAAAGGGAAAAAAAATGGAAAAAACCATTTCAAGTAATGTAAAAGCAATCATCTCCCACCTCCCACCTGCAAACCAATGCACTGCCCATCCCTGAGCAACAGTTAACTTTTAACCTCGCCCTTCTTTTAATGCTGAGTATAAAGTTACTATGGTTTGTTTATATGGATGTTATATGATTATATGGCTCAGTCTGGATCAGCTGCCCTGGCCATGTTGCCTCTCAGGCTCTTGTGCACCCCCATCTCACTCACTGGGGATGGTTGGGAAGAGCAGAATGAGAAAAAGAGAAGGTCTTGCCACTATTCAGGAATAGCTAAAACATTGGTGAATTATCAACACTGTTTTGGTCACAAGTCTAAACCATAACATCATACCAGCTACTATGAAGAAAATGAACTCCATTCTGACCAGACCTAATAGAACAAACAGTCTAGAAAAATGGAGGCTGAGAAAAGACTGCTGTCTATGTACTTATCAGAGAGGGATCTCAATGAAGGAAAGATTTGGTTTTGACTGAAGAATGGTATTGAAAGCATATGCACACATAAGCTTAGGTATGAATATCACATCTCAAGATTTACTGAGAAATTCATAAGCAAATCTTAACAAAGAAATTTCGATATATGGTATATAGGTAAATATGTAATTTTACCTTTCAGTATTTTCCTTCACATGTAATTAAGGATTGAGCTATAAATATTTTATTTTGACCAACTTTGATTATATTTTCTGAGACAGCCACAAAAGCAAAATCAGCAACTGTTTCTGCCTTCTTAAAGAGAAATTTTGTCATTTGCTTATACATTTGCTTCTTTAAAAGAGAAACCAGTGCTATTGCAGCTTAGATTTCACTCAGTGGTAAGTGCTCTTAAGGTATTCCTTTTAACTTCATCATTAAAAAATAGTATTCCTTTTCCAATCAGATCGTTGTATATATAACTATCAACTGTATTTTGGAATAACATATATTCACTTACAAAGGCTTTAATTTTTAACCTAGAGTTGCAAGTTATCAGGACACAAGCTATAGATTAAAAAAAAAAAAGTATTTATATATGAGCTGCTCCCTTGTACAAAGTTCAAGTTTCCATAAAACAAGAATGGCAGAGATATAATGAAGACAAAGACAAAAAGGAATTGGTTAATGATTAAACAGAGTTAGAAATGAAAACTGATACTAGCCAAAAAAAGAAACCGGCAAACCAACAATGTTACAATAATGCATGTTTAAGGCAGGAAAATAATTTCTCCAAGCATATAAGTGAGGTAACATTTCTTATGTTGTTGAATAATAGTTTCGATGAATCCATAGCCCTGAATTGTTGAAAGGAATGTGTTAGGTGACCTACTGGATGTTAAGAACCTTCCTCAATAAACATTTAGAGTAGTGTAGTATATTTTTAACATATTTTACAATCACCACAAAATCTCTATTAGTTCTGAAAACTAAGCTTTTATTTCAAATTAGAAATTATTATTTCATTACAATAAAATAGTTACTACCATATTTAGGAAAATTAAAGATGAAGATGACTACATTAATCATTAAGAACATGGTGTTCCATTGTCATCACAGTGAAGAATTATAGAAAAAAGGAAACAAATATCAAACTAATCACAATCTTGGCCCATTATCCATTAGGTACTATAACATATTATTTTCCATTCCTTGAACAATTCGTTTACAGCGTAAACTTGACAGTGCATTTGGACTGGAACACCCTCTCAAAATAGCTTTTTAAGGCCCCATAATACTGATTATGAAAAACAAAGCTGATAAGTACTTATGGACATAAATCTTCCATATTTTCATTTGTAGTCAGCTCATCTCATTTGATAAAAAATGGCTTTTCAAATGATCAAAGTGTTCACCTATTGTAAAATATTTCTAGTAAATTTTAAATAATTTTGTTAAAACACGTTTTTAAAAAATTTAAACATGGGATTAAAACACATTTTCTTCATCTTTATCCAAAAAATCAGTTTTTATTTTTTTTAAAATGTGCTGTGAGTTTCCCTATAAGGCTTCTTTTGAACTTCAATTAAATTTATTTTAAAAAAGCTCAAACTCAAAACAGGACATTTTTTAAGATTGGCAAATCAAATCAAAACAGTTAGTATGCAGATTTAAAAAAACAA
This sequence comes from Colius striatus, assembly GCF_028858725.1. NCBI lineage: Eukaryota > Metazoa > Chordata > Aves > Coliiformes > Coliidae > Colius > Colius striatus. The sequence goes on from NC_084761.1 coordinate 33,071,236, forward strand.
AACCAAAACATCAAAACCAACACCGTGACAAATATTAGATCAAACAATATTAAATGCTGTCACACTATAACTAAAGGATTTAGCTCTTTTGACCCTAGTCATTACATTCTTGTATGACTAGAAAAATACATATTTATCTATACTTATTTTATATATCTATATCTATATGCAGTTATATATACTTAGTATTTTGGTTTTAATACTCACACATTTTCAATTTTTATTTCTTGTGGAAACAGTAACAGATTGAACCTTGCTTTCAGAAATACTTCAGGTAACAATAACACAGCATGTTCCATACTGAAATAGTTTAGAAGACAGATGAGTTATTACTTGCTTTGTCCTTACTGTCATTTAGATTATCTATTTGTAACTAATTTACATACTTCTTATTTAACAGGTTTTGGACAAACATAGGTGATGAAAGGGTCTGGCACCGCTTTCCATAATTGAGCGTGGAAATGTAGTGACTAGGTTATTATATTATTTTCAATACACCCATGAGTTTTGAAAACAAAGTAATTGCAGTGCATTTAAAACTTTTCCTGTTTAAGAGAGTAAGAAATATTTATTTCAAATATGCTTCAAAAGTCTCCTGTGACACATGTAAGTATTAGTCTCCTGGCCTTGCCAGTAGATGCTTTAATAAGGTATCTATCATTTGCAAGTTAGCATGCAAATTAACTACTGCTAAGGAAACATTGGTTGACTCAGTTAATATGAAAGTGTTTCACATATAATAAAAACAAAACCTTGGATCAAAAGCACAGTTGTAGGTAACTAGCTTAAATCAAAGAGTTTGTGACTTTAGAACAAAGATTCCCAGTGAAACGTTTGCTGACAGTCAAGGCATAACTTGCACCTCCTTATTTCCAGTTGCCAGAGTTTGCTGACAGAATTATGAAATGCATCACTTCCCAGTATTAGATGTACATACACAATGTAAGGAAATATATACTATCTCTAAATAATATATTTAAGATCTATGCACATAACTATACCATTTGATTTGTATGTGTGTGTGTATATATATATGAGTGTACCTCATGAGATACACTGTTTTATGTATGTGCAATCACAATATCCTAGGTAATGTTATTGTTGTAGGTAATTCACAGAATTTTGGTGGCAAAGGGAAAGATCTCCAGGATGCAAAACAAAAGTTCTTCAATATTCAATCATTCAATACTGCATTAAAGCATAGTCTGCAGTATGAACAGACAAATAAATAGGGGGTCCACGATGAGTTCAAATTATTGCAGTGTGTCCTCAGCACGTGATTTTCTACCAATTGGAAAGAAATGATATATTTCTGCAAGCTAGAAATCAGTTGGTCTTTCAATCTACACACAACAGGTAGTCTTGTCTTGATTGCATGCCTCATCAAATTGGTTAATTAAGTCATTACTAAAGCAAAATTCTGCAAAATCAGATTGTGACAAGCTGTCGTCTTGGTTGTGTCTTTCAGAAAACACACCTGAAAAGTCTTTGTCTGCAATATCTGCTGTATCTTCTTCTTCTGAACAGACATTTCTTTTGCCTTATAAAGAATGAGATGGGAGTAATCATCTTCCTATGGTAACTACAAAGTCAATTAGACAGTAAATACAAATTATTTATTTTCATTATTAAAGCTGTTCCTTGCCTCCAGTCATTTTAGTGAGTGGACTCTCTCCTGTCACAATATGCAGTCCCCACAGCTTCATAGGCCTCAGTTCCCTACTTTATTATTTCTTTGACTAGGACCAGTCTGGTAAAAAATGCATCTTGGCTCTAACCTTTCTCATAATCCTCAAATTGCTTGAATTGTTGCATTTTATAGAATCATAAAATCATACAATGGTTTGGATTGGAAGGGACCTTTGACCCTCCTGCCATGGGTAGAGACACTTTCCACTATACCAGGTTGCTCAAAGTCCCATCTAACCTGGACTTAGAAACTTTCAGGGGTGCGACAGTCACAACTTGGTCCAATGTCTCAACACCCTCACAATGAAGAACTTCCTAACGTCCAATCTAAATCTACCCTCTTTCTGTCTGAAGCCAGTACCCCTTGTCCTATCACTACATACCCTTGTAAAAATTCCCTGTCCAGCTTTCTGGTAGGTCTTTAGGTATTGGAAGGCTGCAATATGGTCTCCCTGGAGCTTTCCCTTCTCCAGGCTGAATAACTCCAACTCTCAACCTATCTTCATATCAGAGGTGTTCCAGCCCTCTGATCATCTTCATGGTCCTCCCTTCGACTTGCTCCAATAGGTCCATGTCCTTCTTTTGTTGAGACCCCAGAGCTGAAGACAGTACTCCAGGTAGGGTCTCACAAGAATGAAGCAGAGGGGCAAAATCATCTCCCTGGATCTGCTGGCCACACTTCTTTTCATATAGCTCAGGATATAGTTGGTTTTCTGGGCTGCAAGTGCATGTTACCAGGTGATGTTGAGCTTCTTGTCAAGTCCTTCTCAATAGGATTGCTCCCAGTCCATTCTCCATCCAGCCTGTCTTTATGCTTGGGAATCCTCCAACCCATGTATGTTCAGGACCTTGCACTCGACCTTGTGAAACTCGATGATATTCACACACCTCTTAAGCCTGTAAAGGCTCTCCCTCTGGATGGCTTCCCTTCTCTCCAGCATGTTGACTGTACCACAGTTTTATGCTGTTGGTAGACTTGGCAAGGGTGCACTCCATCCCGCTGTCGTCACTGACAGAGATGTTAAACTGTGCCAGTCTCAATACCAGCCCCTGGGGAACGCTACTGGTCACTGCTCTCCACTTGGACATTTAGCTATTGACCGCAACTCTTTGAGCTTGACTATCCAGCCAATTCCATATCCACTGAGTAGTCTGTCTGTCAAATCCACGTGCCTCCAGTGCTGCAATAAGGATGTTGTATAGGACCATGTCAAATGCATTGCTCAAGTCAAGGTAGACAACATTAGTTGCCTCACCCATCAACACTGTAGCCCTATTGTAGAAGGCATTCATCAGGCATGATTTGACAACTTAGTGTAGCCATGTGGACTGTCACCAGTCATGTCCATATTTTCCATGTGCCTTAGTACAGTTTCCAGGAGGACCTGCTCCATGATCTTGCTGGACACAGAGGCAATCTCCATTAATTGCCATATGTCTCTGCAATTAAAAAACCACCATATGGGAGCATTTATAAACATGTGTGCAGAATTAGGTATGAGACACTTCCTTCTATTCTCAGTCCAGTTTCCTTTCTTAGAAAACTGGCATTGCTTCTAGGGCCTACATGCCTCCCTTGTTTTCTCCTTGTGCCCCTTTGGTCAAATTTCTTTGCTAAGGTCTGACATTTCTTTCTCTCTTGCCCCAGGGAAAACATGGTAAGTGATTCCTGTTATAACCCCCCTCTTTGTTCCTTTCCCAAAACATCTTGTAATTTTGAGCCCTTTTTAAGGCCTAAATTTTAATCAACTGCTTGTTTTAAACCAGCTTCCCAAAACAACTGATCTGGCATTGTCATGTAGTAGTACAGCAGTACTGAAAGGCATCCAAACTATGGATCCAAATGGGGATGTTGTAAAACTAAAATTCATATTCCAAAAATCTTTCAAGCAGAAGTAAATCTTCCTTCCACCCTTTAGTAGTTCATTTTGAGCAAAATCTTATCCATAGCAGAAGGAAGCTTTTACTGTAGAGGAAAAAAAAAACCCCAAACATCTAAAATGACAATTTTTCTACAGAACTTAAGCTACAAATTCCATAATAGTAGGGGGGAAATTTTCAGTACAAGAGACTTTGAAATGTATGATTTTTTTGGTATACTTTAATAAAAAAATAGGTATTTTACATTAAGCAATTGAAACTTTCTGTTGCATTATGTTCCATAAAACTGGACTTTTTTAAAAAAACCCCACATTAACTGTTTATATAGTATGTGACAGAAATATAGTTTTTCTGTATCTATATTTTATGATATACCAAATATACTTGCCCCATACATTTAACATATGTATATATATGCAAACAATGTATCTATAATATCTTAATAATCTCTGACTTTTTTTTTCATCATAAATGTTGTGTACACTAACTGTTTAGACAAATGGTCACCGTTTTTCTTCTGTTCTAGTGCTTATGTACCCAAGGCAGCAGCAGGTCATTGCAAGTGGGCAGAAGTCCTGATGGATTTGGAGCAGATAAAGACATCCAAAGTAAGTTAATAAAAAAGTTAGCATTTTATACAAACATAGGAACAGACATCATTAAATATTTAGCATTGTACTCACCTAAGAAGTGACAGGAAGCAGGAAAAGGGATGGTGTTTATATAATACCATTTCATGGGCGGAGGCAGAAGAACAGAAAGCTAAAGGGAATTGGAGTTGACTAAATACTGCAAAATCTAGAAATAAACATTACTTTCTTCCTTTTCTGAAGAAAAGGGGCAGCAGGCCAGGAAGTTAAGTCCTTCAAAGAAAATATTGTGGGATTAGATTCTGATGAGTTCTCTCAGTGAAGCCCATCCTGCATATTATGAGGTAACTTTAAGATCCTCTGACTTGCTGGATGCCAGTATCTAGATGGATTGGGCCTTTGGACTTGGAATTAATCCATGTCCTGCAGAGTCAGCTGTATTATCTCTAAATCTGTTAGTTAAGGCTCACAATTCTAACCCGTGTTTTCTTTTAGGACATTGATGTCAGTTTATATACTGCAAATACAGATGAAGATGTAAGTAAACTTAAAATTTGACCAGAACTGGTATAATACGGCAGCCTTTTCTTGACAAGCAACTTTCTCTTAATGCAGCCTTAGTCTACTTTGAAAAAAGTTCCAAATATCGAATAATTTGCCTTGGAAGGAACAGTTCTGTTAGTTAAAGTACTTAGGATGAATTACGTAAGGAGATATTAATTATTTTTATTGAGTCACTCGCTCTTAAAATTGAAGAATTAAAAGAAATTATCCAAAATGATCTTATCAAAACAAACACTGCTAAAATAATGTGGGTATTCATTTTCCATTTGAGGAAGGGTTTTCCCTTCGTCATTGAGAAATGCTTCCAAAGATGATTATTTAGCACCATGCACAATTTGATGGAATAAAATACCAAAGAAGAGGAATATGGAGAGTAACTGTCAGCATCTATCTGTGCATTTCTCTGTTTTGCCACTCCTTAGCTTAGCAGCAAATACCAAGGTGTTCTCAAGGATTTAGATTTCTAACAGCTGCAGATTATAATTTATCCTGCAAAGGATGAATTATGTTAATTTTTCAATAGAATTCTTAATACAACCACTGAAGCTTATATAAAGTATGCTAATCTTAAGTGAAGTTTCTGTAAACTCATTTCTGAAGAGACTTTTCAATAATCTGTTGCTGTGGAGCTTAGTCTGCACTCCATGGGACACATGCAACTCGCTAAGAAAATGAATGCAGCCAATACTGCAATACCAGCAGACACCTTTGTTATAGTGCTAGTAGAATTGGCTGGATTCATTTCTGTGGTAGCAGCCTTCTTCTGAGACATTGTTTTCCCAACAACATAAACATTCACACAAGGACAGAGGGACAGAGAAGTTAATTCATTGTAATTGCTGATTTAATAACTTAAATACCTTAATGTCAGAAAGATTTTCTGAAGTGAAACAGTCTGATAGGAAAATCAGGCAACCTGGGACTTACTCTTTGCTTTACTGTTGACTTGAGGGAGAAATTAGTACCTCTGCTTCTTTTTCTTTAACTGTGTTTAATTATATCCCAAATTCCTATCCCAATTAATTATTTTCCTATCTTCCTCACCAAGACACTACATTTCTCCTTATCTTAGCAAACTGGCTGGCCTTTATGGTGTTAGCTCTCATAGCCAATCTTTGTAGATATTTAAAAGTATTTTAATAGTAAGAAGAGGTAACCAGCAAATAAAAATCAGCCACTTTGTGGTATATTATGTCTTATATTCACTTGTTTCTTTTTATTCATAAAACTATAACAATTATTTTTTTCAGAAAGAATGCCAAGGACCAGTAATGAGATGTTTTTTCTTAGAGACAAAAGTGATTCTTCAAGAATGTCTTATCACAAATTGTAGTAAAAGACAGGATGTACTGAACATATGGAAAAGGGGAAATGCAAGCTTAGAAAAGAACAAGGTAAGTAACACCAACAGTGTGGGAAAAAAAATAGAAAAATCAGAAGTGTTTCTTCACTAGCAAAAATTCCCCCTTTGTTATTAAAAAAGCTGGGATGGTACAGATAAAAGCAAATAGGATCCAGTAATTTGTATGTATAACAGTGAAAAAATTACACATACAACAATGAAAAACAGAATTTAGTGGTTTTTTTTAGAAAAATACTTTCAGGATTCCCATAAAAGCAAATAGCTTTGGCTGTGCATGTGTACATATGTCAGAGTGTTGGAATGTGTATGTGTCAATAACAGTTTCTATCTTCAGCATCTAAAGTCAGTATGTTCAGACCTATACAGTAAGGTATCCTAATTTTCAAAGAGACAGTCACTTGCACCTCTCATTCAAGTCTATATCTTTGAAAGCTTATCCAGGAGCTGCACAGACTGTAAGTACCATGGAAGCCTTCAGCAATGATTTCTATAGTCATTGACTGCTTTGGAGTTATTAATAAAACCAAGACAAACAAGAGTTATTTCTTTATCAGGAAAAATAGACCAGTACCCTGCTTTACTATTGTGTTTTATTTTTCAGTTCAACTCCACCACAACAGCAAAATGCAAGGAATGTGAAGAGTACGAAGAAAAAAATTTTACTGAATTTATACAGAGTTTTGTAAAGGTTATACAGAAGGAATGCAAACACTGACCAAAATATACAAGCTGGGAACTAAGATTCTGCCACGAACATTCTCAGAGAATTAGATTATTACCAACAATAAACTGTAAAGAACATAATTTAGAATCCTACTTACATAGCATCATACATAAAGAATAATAAAATCCCTGTAATTCACAATGTATTCATAACCGAATGCACACAAATTCTATTACTTCTGAAATATAAATGAAGGGAATAAAGCTTTTTCTTGACTTAAGTGTATTTATTTCTTGCTAAGTCCTCTGGAAAAGAAATCCTGCCTAATTTATCAACCTTTCCAGAAAATTGGCTAAGATAGTCTCAGGGTATCTGCATCAGGAACCTCCTCACGAACATAAATTCAGGGCTAACTGAACGAAGTTTTGGAGAAAAGCTCTTAGTTTATTAGTATTAATATGAAATTACCATACCATGTTAAGTATTTGACTATAGCTATTTTTGTTATCTATCCCTTTTGAAATATATTCCTTTACCATCTGTGCTCCTAGAAGATCCTAGTTCATCTCTCACTTCTGTTGTTAGTCATGTCTGACAGTTTTCCTTGCTGTTGTTTTCTCACTAACATTCCTTCAACAAACTAGTGTCAAAACAAAAGCTGAGGCCTATTTGTCTTAAAAGTTTATTGTCTATCTCTTAATATATTTATTTCTAGTATGGTTTTCAGATAAATCCAATGATTTTTTAATCTAAAAATTCCAAGTAAAAACTGAGAATATTTCTTTAAAGATTCTTTCTTGCCTTTTTTCCCTTTTCCCTTTGCATAAGGGTACTAAAAACTATCTTGTCATCTCAACAGAAGATGTCCTTTGTTCCACGGTCCAACAACAGAACATGCTTTGTTACTTGATTTGTTACTTCTGACAAAGACACTACCTTACTCATTATGGTAATTACTACAGTTGCTACAGATTTGTTAATTTTCAATTAAAGTAGTGTAAATTTAATTCTCTGACTAAAGATGCAACAAAGTCTCACATACACTTAAAAAAAAAAGTGGTAGAAATCTTTTGTATGTAGTAGAGTTTATAACTTTATAAATTTGGTCTCCTTTTGGGGTAAGACCTTTGAAGGCAGGAATCGCTTCTGACCATGTTTCTGATTGGAAATCTAAACTACATTTCCAAGACTCAGTGCAATCTCTGGTCCTCTGGTAGATCTGAAATTTTGGATATTTTTCTTTCAGTACTTTCTAAAGTAACTGTTTTCTTCATGATTCATAACCGTGTCATACCAACCTCTAACCATAATAAACAATTCTTTCCTTCATGTACCTCTATTTCTCCATCTTCATTTGATAAACGGCTGAGTCATTCAGCTGTCCACTTATCAGGAAGCAAGTCTCAATCTCATTATGGCAACAAAGTGTTATCACTGCCTGGTACTCACTTAATTTTGAGTTACTCCCAACTGTTAATCTTCACCACTCTGAGGAGCTGAATCACCAGTAAACTACAAGAGAAAGAACACAAATGTGAGCACGGTGGATGTCATCTTCCAGGTGACTTGTAGACTAATTGACTGGTAAATTTATAAGCACACAGATAGGTATCACAGAAAATAATTTGCCACTGCAAAACACCAACAAAAGAAATGCTTATTACATAGTTTGGATTAAGTAAACTAGTATTATAACTTGTTTTTTTCCTTAAAACAGGGATATGCATTGAATATGTTTCCAAGCCACAATCCTGTGTGGCCCTTCTTAGGCATTTGCCTATGCAGATGCTTAAGTCTGTAATAAGGAATCACTGCCCTGAGGTAGTGGAACATTTGCCCCTTCTTTAACCAAAGAGGTGCTGTTTTAGAGATGCCTTCAGTGAGAAATGAGCAGCCAGAGGAACCTTAAGAGCAAGCAAAGGCCAATGGAGTACTGCAGGTCTACAGCTGATATAGTTTTGCCCAGGCAGAAACAGGTGACTCCTCATTTGTCTTGAGTGATGGTATGAGTGCTTTCATCTTTTTCTCTATTTAAATTCCCTTCTAAGGGATTGATATAAGTGCTAGCTCACTTGGAAATGAGAACTTGGAAAAAGCCAGAATCATTAACAGTAGTGGAAAAAGGCAAAGTCTGAACTGCAGTTACCTCTCTTGCTGGGAGCGTCACTGTTTTGGTGAAAATATTTAAAAAGGGAATGTTTTGCTCACAGTGAATTAGCTGGGGGCTCAGCAGCAATTTCAGATTATTCATCTTATTCATAGGGCTGTGTGAGGAAAATAATAGTTAGAAGCGTAGTTTAGGATGTATTCCAGCTTTGTACGTCAAAAGCTCAAAGGGGCAATAAACACTTGAGTCAGTCAGCCTCATACTTGGTGGTAACACTTACAAAAGAGGGCAAACAGTGTTCCTACTACATGTATCAACAGACATTCTCTATAGCTACAACAGTGTTTCAACTGCTTTAACCCTTCAACCAAGAGTTCAGAGTTTAATAGAAGCCAAAGAAGGTAGCCACTGTAGAAGCCAATACAGTGTATGTTGTTTTAACCTCCTGAAAGCAACAGCCTGCTCACCCTTTGTTTTTCCTGCTGCAGCTTTCTGAACAGGTCCAACAGAGATTTCAATAGTCAGGTTTGTTTTTTTCTAAGTCTAGTTCAGTACCTGAAAAATAGTGATATTGTTGCATGCTTTAACAGAAAATATCACTGAATTACCATCACCTGCATTTTTTTTGCCGGTTACATATTTGAGTACCAAAGAATGGATCCATTTTTCAGTACTTCTGCTTCTAAGTGGGAATACTAAACATGCAGGTGCAGATCATAGGGATTCCAGTGGCTGCACTGTACCAACAATATTAACCTCCTACCACACCAGAGGACCAATTTCTAAAAGTATCATTGATTTTGTAAGGTAAAGGACTTTCACATTTACACAGAAAATTACTACTCACTAGGTTTTGGCCTCCAGGTAAACTGACTGGGACAGAATCATGTTTCAAATCAGCTCTCTTACAACATATAGTACTAGGTAATCACATTACTACTCATTCCAAGTACATAAATTACATGTACTACAGTTATCCAAACCATTTGTCCAGACAGCTGCATTACAGATATTGTGATTCTACCGTCCACTAAATTCAAACTAAGTGCCCCGTCATTTTTGTGAATCTCTCTGCATGCCATCCTTTCGTAGTTCAATGTGTGCAACACCACAACAGGATGGAGTTATTAATACTGTGTTGCATTTCTCATAGGAAAAACATGGATGAAATCTATAGGAATGACATCATAATAAATCATCAGAAATTAGACTAGCTGTAATTATCAATAATTCCAATATCATAAGATTTGCTTTTCTCACAGATATACTCAAAGGCAACTAAGTTGCCAATAGTAGCAGTGATGCACTCGTATTGGAAAGACAGGAAAAATGAAAACATCCACTACAGGAATAAAAGCAAACAGGAGGAATGAAAGGAATTGAGAGCTACCTTAAACAATAACAGTGAAAGCAAAATTATTCCAACTGACTGTGAATCTACTACCTCAGTTCTTTCTGAGTATCACAGTTAGGCAAGGAGCTGGATGGAAATAAGGAAATGCTTGCACTTTTGATGTTAAACAGTAAATTTCAAAGGGTATTTCCCACACCTATAGTGAAATCATTCATGTCTTTCCCCTAACAGACAGAAAAGGGGGCTTTTGGAAGACTTCAGAAATTCCCATTGAGTCGCTGAGACAAGGTCATGATGAGATGTCTTGGCAGGAGGATTAAGAATGTGAGAATTAATTAGCTGCTCAGAACAAATGGATGAAGGCAAAGCAGGAGACATAAACTTACATCCTTATGTCAGTATCAGTGTTCTTGAGAACAGAAATAGTATTAATTTTTTATCCAAAATGGCCTTGACCTGCAGTCCATCCATACTAAGGTGTACCTTGCAGGCAACAGGAACATTTTTTATCGGAATGTCCATACATCATGAGACCTATCAATGTGACACTGAGTCATACTTTAAAGGGAACTATCCTGTAGTGTGTAGAGAGCCATACCTTTTCTAGAGGCAGAGAAGAAACAATTAAACTTTGCTACTCTGCTGTCTATGGAATATTACTCACATGCACTTAAGGAGGAAAACAAAAGCCACAAATGAGTAGGTTATGTATCTTGCCATAATAAGATCAAATCAGCAGTTCTAAACTGTTTCCTTCCAATTATTTTCCTCCAAAACCTGGAAATGTTGGAGAATTCTCATCTCCCTATAAAAACACTTAATTAGGCCAATAATCCACACCATAAATACAGACATAAAGAAATAAAAACCTTCCAAAACCTCATCCTCTTCTGAATACTTATCTTCCTTAAGTCAATCTGATCAGAAGTCAAATGGATTTGTAAAAATGGGGGAAAAGATGGGCAAATACAATAAAGAACGAAACATCTATTTCAATGACTGACTTATCTGTACCAATATATAACATATAGGGGAAAAATAATCAAGTTAGAACATAAACAGAAGTCAGAGGTGTTTCTGGGAAATTTTTTGAGAAATACATAAGGCTAAAGGAGCTTATTTTAACTAAAGCATACAAATTCACATCTTATCCTGGTTCTCTTTCTTCTGAGTCTGAATCAGATTTTTCAGAAATGGATGGTGTTTAACTATTAGGTAAAAGCTTTAAAGTATCAGCCAGATGGTGACTAGTGATGGAAGCAGTTAAAGAAATGTCACAAGTTGTCTAAGGTGTGAGGCATAATCTTTAGAACGTGTCCTCCTGGACAAAAGAAACAAATTGATATAAATACCTTCACCCACAAGTAATTTATATTAGAGTCCATTTGTAAAAACATATGTCCAATAGAAATGGATCATGACGGATATCCTATCAACTGTGAATCAAACCTGTCATCCAAGAAAATGATTGAATCTTTCATCCTATTCCTTCAAACTCTAGCTTTCCTGGGGAACATAAATGTGTTTACATTCCAATGGGATGTCTCTACAGTTCTTACAAGCTTCTAAAGCCAGCTATTTACTTAAGATTTATTTCACAATACAGTCAGTCTCTCATAGTATTCAGATTCCCTAGGAAAATAAAAACAGCAGCATGGTTTCACCTCCAGACTGTAATTCTACAAAATCCTGAACCACACAAACTTTGCCCCTTTGTTTCTTTTCCTAGTCAGACTCAATACCCTTCTATTTCATTATATACAGGTCAGAGTTCAATCTCCACATACAATTACAGAAACTCTTCTCTAGTTACCCAGATAAACCTAACTGATATGTGGCTTAATGTATCCTCCAGCAACTTCTCTTGCATTTCATATGTCTCACATCAACCACTTTTACAGCATAAAAAGGATTATCTGTGCTTTCTGTTGAGCAGAGGAGTATTTGTCAAAGTTACGGTCTTTAACAAAGTCTGCAGCTGACTGAAACCCTTCTACCTTGTATTACTTCTCCCTGTGCCATTAGCTTCTTGAGCATAAAAAGAAGTTCGGTAATTCCGATTTTCTACATTGTGATTATTGTTTTATACAAAACACTGATTATACAAAACCTGCTGAAACAGAACTGAGAACTAGCCAGAGTTTGCTCAGTGACAAAACTGTCTATATCTGTAAGTGGTTGTGTTTTTGAAATTAAATAAATGTCTGTAATACACAATATGGAAAATTATTTAATGCTCAAGGGATCAACATGCAACACACTTATATCTAAATACAAATATATTTTTTATATATTTAGAAGAATATATATATACATTATTTTATGATTTGTTTATTCCATCTTCCTATGAGTTTGTGTTTTCTTGCATTTTGTTTGCTCTATCCAGATGGTAAATTTACCATTATCTAACCTGATTTTTTTTTAGTAAAAAGAATTTTTTGTTGTTGTTAATGTTATCTAAGTCATATTCATGAACAAATATGTGCAGCTACCTCTTATGATGATACATTAATAGTGTTTCTTTTGAATAGACACTGGTCGAACTCTAGTATGAGATATGCTGTCTGACAGAATATGTTAAATAATGAGTACTGTGGTTATAGTACAATATAAAAATACAATAACAATAATTTTTATAATACATAACCATATTTTAATGACATATTATTAAAAAAATCTTGCTGTAATACAATATAATCATAGTGCTTTATGCATTCATTCCCATATTGTTTTTAATAAAAAAAATTGTTTTAGGGATCAAGGACTGATCAGGAAAAGTTAAACAATGAAAATGAAAAGATGGTTTGGTTTTCAAACCATTGCAAACTATATACAGAGCATTCTAGACTTCTCAAACATGTAGATTTAATAGTAGACATCTACAGGCTCAAACATATCCATTTGCATCTTGTAAATTTGTTGGATTTACCTACTCATTCCAAGTATTTCAAGGCAGGGGCATTATTATATATGTTATATTCATTGGAGTCTTCAGGAGTAATCAGAATTTATCTACTTCTAATCGGAACAGCTCAGAGCTTAACCACTTTCCTACATCAAATAAGCGAGATTATTCACACACTATTGTTTATTTTATCTGTGTATAGGAGGTCGACTATCATATGCCTGAATCAAGGGATTTTCAGTTTGTGGTCCACAGGGCACCTAAGCAGAAAGTAATGAAGAAAAGCAATCCTACTGTTCAATAGAAAATATTAACTGGTCATCAGAATAAAAAAGCCTGAAAAATCCATAGTTCTAAGTACTGCCTCCAGTAAAAGTAAAAAACATTTTAAGTACTCTCAGAATGATTTCTAGTGCAGCTTTTTTCTCCCAAGTTATAGCTGAGGAAAACAAAGAAGTGCAACTAATTTTTAATATATCAACCGGTTTTCTCGAAGGAACAAGCATTAGACCCAAAACCAGTATTTCTATTGTGAAATGAATTGAAGCCATCAGCTTGCAGCTTTGTTATTCAATGTCTTTTCGGAAGCAACTGTACTAACTTTTCAAAATGAAATACTGCATGTCAGTAATCACTACATAGCCTTAATGGCTGTTATACCACAAATGACAGATCTCATTAAAGTGATAAAAGAGAGTTTAAGAGAAATTTTAAAAATACTTACCTCATTAGAACATTTATAATATGGCACAAACAATGATTACGTGGTATTATATAGCAGGGTGTTATCTGTGCCATCTGAGGAACTATTCTATTTAAAAGTTAGCTTTCCCCATTCTTCTAAGACTCACATACTTCCTGCAGTTAGCTTGAAAACTATAGTCTTGCAATAATACAGGACTGTGCTGGTTTTGGCTGGGATAGTTTCTCTTCTTTGTAGAAGCGGGCACGAGGCTATGTTTTGGATTTGTGCTGAAAACTTTTGATAATACGGGAATGTTTCTGTTATTTCTGATCAGTGCTTACTCAGAGTCAGGGCCTTTTCTGCTTCTCATCCCACTTTGCTGGTGAGTGGACTGGTGGTGCACAGAAGTTCGGAGGGCACACAGCCAGGGCAGCCTTCAACTGACCTGAAGGATATTCCATATTGTATAGTATCATGTTCATCTGATAGAGCTGGGGCAAGAAGGAAGCAGGAAATGTTCTGAGTGATGGTGCTTGTCTTCCCAAGTGATTGTTATGCATTATGGAGCCCTGCTGTCCTGGGGATGGCTGAGTACGTGCCTGCTCATGGAAACAGGTGAATTAATTCCTTGGTTTTGCTTTGCTTGTGTGCATAACTTTTACTTTACCTATTAAACTATTTTTATCTCAACCTACAAGTTTTAGTCACTTTTATTTTTTGGATTCTCTCCACCATCCCACTGAGGAGGGAGTAAGCAAGCAGCTGTGTGGTGCTTAGTTCTCATCTGAGGATAAATCATGACAAGGACTTATTAGTAATCCTAGTTTGAGATCTTTTGAGCCATCAGTTTCCCAATAAGCTAAAATTTTCTCTGCCACCAGAAAAATTACATATATTTCTTAGAACTGATGGAGTCTGTTTTTTAGTGAAGTAGGGAAGAGTTAAAACATGCCTTGGCCAATCTCGAAGCATTCCAGTCACTTCATATTTATCCAGTTTGTATTACATGGAACTGCCCAGTCCTCTAAGGCAGCATTACTGAATGGCAGGCGTTCACCATCATCAATTATGAGAGCTGGGAATTCTTTTCCTCATCAAACTTAGTTGTGACTTTTTACATCATATTTTCTAAGAATCTTTCTTTTCTTCTTTTAGTCACAAGTTAACAAATAAAAGATTAATTTCTCTTTCCTTCGGTTGCTCCCTTGGCAAGATGGCCATAACCAATTCAAACAAAATGAGAATTATGAATAATTTCTGCAACTTTTTTTTCCTGTAACAAGCTTTCTGCTTTCATGCATCATTCAATATTTGAATTTTTTTTTAGTGATGAATTCAGACACCTTTTCTCTCTCTTACACTGTCTCCTGCGTGTGAACTTCACTTTACCCTATAAAACCTTCCTAGCAGTAAATATCAGGCATTTGAATAAGGAAACTTAATCAAAATCCAAAATCCCTTGGCTGTGCTGTATTTTTATCACTTGACATAATTCCTTTTTAAGATCTCATCCTCTTGTATTTTATATCACTGATAAATTATGAATATCTACCTGGAAGAATTTAGAATGAACTGAATTTCTGAAGTTGTTTGTGAGTTTTATGTTCTCCCACTACAACATATAAGGTGCAGATGTTAACTATTGTCTTAAAGACCTAAAGGGGTTTTTTTGTCAGTTTAATGTCCTCTTTTTACCCCTCATGATCTTCTGGGATCTTCTGAAAGCATTGATAACTCTGGATAGTCTATTTTTTGTTTCGGCTTTGGTGAAGGAGTCTCAAGTAGATAAATTTCCACAAAACATGCATCAATTGTGTCAGCAGATGGGGCATAAGCCTTTCAAGATAATGTGTTTTTATAGGATCTCCATTGTCTGGTGACTGACAGTAAGACCAAGCTATGGAAATGACACCTTGTTGTCCTCAATGCACAGGAAAAGGTCACAGTCAACAACAGCCAACAGCTCCTGAAGTAGTTCTTTGGAAGTCATAATTTCTGACTGTCTGCTGTAGAGCTTCTAGGAGTCCTATTAGCACCTGAGTAGGATGCTGCTGATAGCTATCAGGCTGTCATAGAACATAAGGTTTATACAGTTAATTTTCTTCTAATCAAGCTGCCTTAAAACAGTTCCAAAGTCCTGTTCTCATGACTTATTAAAGGACTCTGTGCCTATACAAATAAAAAGAAGGGGTGAGGAATTATTCTTTGGTGCCAAGGCCAAGTGGCACAGCACAGCTTATTCAAGGGTGACCACAAGAATGAATGAATCTGCAGTTAGTGCCAGAAAGCAAGGAATATTTTTAAGTTGCAGTGACATAAAGTGACAGGACAAAAATGATAGCACTGCTGATAAATATGCTACAAGGAGTCAAAAGGAAAGGATGAAGGCACAAAAAGCACTTTTTTTTTACTCTGGTCCTTCAAGTTACTGTAACCATTAAATACTAAAACTGATAAAATTTGGAATTTAGACACACCCATATCTAGGACTTCTCCCACTAAACTGTTAGCTATGTCTTCCAAGCCTCCAAATCATGAGCAACTCAACTGTGTACTGTGTGTTGAAATCTGAGCCTCTTTTCTCCCAGTCTAGCACAAAGAGCACTTCAAGTGCAAACCAGTTCTTTCTTTGGCTGAATATCACGGCTGTGAATGCCAAGACTAGCAAAACTCAAGGTTCTGAGAACTAAAGGAATAAGAAGTAGCATTTGCATTGACACTGTTCTTAATAGCAACTCATGCCCTGAAT
The DNA here is from genome assembly GCF_028858725.1 of Colius striatus. Classification (NCBI taxonomy): domain Eukaryota; kingdom Metazoa; phylum Chordata; class Aves; order Coliiformes; family Coliidae; genus Colius; species Colius striatus. The sequence continues at coordinate 33,087,787 of NC_084761.1, forward strand.
ACTTTTGTTTATGAACAGTATAAAACTGCCTTAACCTTCCCACACTGAAACACTTTCTTGCTTCACAGTGAAAAATGTTGTATGTGCTTCATTTTATAGCCCTCTTCTCCTTAAGAGTGTGACACTATTATTTTCCTCTCATTAAGGAGATACTCATCTCTAACTTAATTGCTGTCAATAGGAAGATCACCCTAGGTTCTACAGCTGAAGCAGTACTGAACAAGAGACATAGGAAATCTCTTGAGATGTATATCTGCTTCTTTCTTCCTTTCATGTGCATCTCTATGCAAGAAAAAAAGTTTCACTCAACTCCATCATAGTGAAGTCCTTCCAGACTGCATTATTCTCTCACTGCCAAACTGCTTTAATTAAGTCCTCCAATATTCACAGTAGCTCTCCTTAAGACAATGAATATAGCTTCAGAGTAAGCAAAATCTCCTTCAGTTATGAAATTATAGCGCTTAAGGTTGTCTGTGCACTCTTGGTCAGCAGAGCAAATTTTATTGAACAAACCATTCCAGAAGAACATGATTATATCTCCAGTCAACTCTTAAGTTTGTATCGAAGTTTCTTGTTAATAAATTACAATATATCAAACAGCTCAGTTACAACTACACTCAGAGCAAATAGAATTAATTAGCAGAACAAAACAGAAAGCCTTAGAAATGTCTTTTATAACCTGAAAAGGCAAAACAACACTCACTCAAAAAGTTGGTTTAACTCTTCAGATACTGACAGAAAGTTTTGCAAACCAGTTTTGTGCAACAGTTAGGATGCTGGGACATATGTTGTAATTTGTACAGTACAGCTGGATCACATTTCTTCAAGGAAAAGATATTTACTTCAAATGATATTTACTCACAGCTGTTGCTACAACAAAAGAATATCAAGAGAACTCAGAAAACTATTCATGCTAAAGATTATTATTGGCTATTTGCTGGTTATAAGCAGAGTTGCAAACTACTTTTTTTTACTTGAAAAACATTTTCTATCAGGGAAACTTATTACATCTTCAGAAATGGTCTTTTAAATAGCTTTGTAAATTACAACTTTATTATAACACTATTGCTGTCCTTGTGGAAAGAGGATAACAAATGCATGTAAAAAAGCTGTATTGAAGTAGTTTATTTTATATTTTTGTCATGTCCTAGGATAACACTATGTGGGATCCTAGTACATGAGCATAAAAATGACGTTCTCAAACTTTCTCAGGGCTTGAGGGAAATTCACAGTGTTTTTTATTCTGTATTCAAAAAACAATTACTGGAATTTTCAACTTTCATTGTCTAAAAAAAAGAGCCAACATAAACTTAGTCTGAAATGGCTCTTAGTCAATCCAGCAAAATCAGCTCACCAGTAAAAATCTTGGCTATACTTAAAGTGATTAAGAATTTTCCAAAAGACATTCTTTGTGTAAAGGTAAAAGTACAAACTCTTCTCAAGACAAGGTAGTGTTTCTGTGTAGTTGTTTCCAAGATTGCTTAAATATTATCTGATATGTACCTTTGCCAACGAATTGTACAAACTCAAATATAATGGTAAACCCAGTTTATGCTTAGGTTGCTTGTATATTTCCTCAAAGACATGGAAGTGGTTTTATACTTATTAAAGTTAGAGAAATGACTTGTCTGAAACATATTCAAGTGATTTTAGAATCAAGGGAGTTTTTAACCTCATTTTAAACTTCATTTAAAAATACTCAAATCTCTCTCAGCAAATATTCTAACAGAGGACATTACTGTAAATATCAGGTCAGAATTCCTGTAATTTCACTGTAAGAATCCCAACTTTTACTAACTGTACTAACAGTCCTATCCCCTTGACACCTCCTTGCTGTTACTCAGGTGTGGATGTAGTGGAGTCCAGAGTGATGGAATGAAGTTGAGCTCAGCAAAGGGGAGAGGAAAGGAGTTTTAAAATTTGTGTTTTGTTCTAATACACAAATCTGTTTTAATTGACAATAAATTAATTAGTTTTCTTCAGTTTGAGTCTGTTTTGTTCTCCACAATAATTGGTAAGGGATCGGCCTGTCTTCATCTTGACCCATGAGCTTTCCCATCTTATCATTTATCCCTGTCCTGCTGAGGAGGGAAGATGAATGAGAAGATTGCGAGAGAAGTTTGTCTCTTAGCTGAGGTTAACCCTTCATATCCATGCTATGCACTTTCAGTATAGAACTGTTGCCAACAGGTATCTGAGCTCACAAGGCATGCAAATTACAGACACCCCTAATCATACTTCATTGAAAACAAATGACCTTTTGATTTGTTATTCCATCCTCAATGTACTACTCAGCATATTCAGTGCACTAAAAATACTTGGGAGTTGGTATGGATTAAAAACTATCTGTAACAAATTGAACTTTTCAACCAAGTAACGAAGGGGAAAATACCAGTTAAGCAATGCTGCAGTTGCATGTAGACAAAGCATGCGTTCAAACAGCTATCCGAACTACATGGCCAGAGGTAATCTGTAAGCTCCATAAGTAGTAGGTTAACAAACTGAATATGGATCCCCTCTTGCCTCTGTTTCTATGTCTATGCAGTCACAAAGAGAATTTCTTACCATAGCCAGAGAACCAGCATTAACAAAAAAACATGTGCAGACCATTCCTCCTTAAAGAACCACTGTACTACCACAGAAGAAAACACAAATGAGTTATGACTGTGAATGCTCCCTATTGCAAAAAATCCTACTCTGAAGGATTAGTCTATTCTAGCTCTCAACAGTATTTGAGGCTTAAGTTGCACATTAGAGTTCAATATTTTACAAGAACAGTGAAAAAAAACTAACAGTGAAATACTGTGCCACATTCTGGCCCTTAACATCCTATAGGATCTCCCAAATAAGTTCTAGGATATCAAAGGGGATAGGACAAATTAATGGTAGCAATAAATGGAATAAAAAACTAAATAAGTAAATAGAAAAAAAAATTCCAATAATAGTCCTTAGTCCTTAAAACATCCTTTTTGAATATCAGGGCATGTGCCACACCTATATATGAAAATAGATTCTTGCATGAGTACAGATACTAATGGGAAATGAAAAATGACATTCTACATGTCAAGACTATGAAGCATCCACAATCAAAATATCTAAATTACAGTGACAGAAGACAAACACAAAATTTGTATTAACACTGTGTTTGTATTGGAAAATTATTTCTGAGGATTGGAAAGTCTTAAAAAAAAATTATTAGGGATAAATTTTAACCACATATGTAACAGGGACAATATTAGCCCGTGACTACTTTTCTGGAATACCATATTTTACAATAAGAACTCTTCATATGCAGATCTACCAAGTCCCCTCTCCCATGTAAAAGGGTCAAATTCTGTATTAGTGTATAGGCATTTACACCAACATAGCCAAGACCAAATTTCAGCTGTGACCTATCAGTCAAGTGTAAAGACTCATTTTAGGTTGAATAGAATATTATATGAAAATTTATTTACAATTTAAAATCAATGCCAGTGCCTATCAAACAAATAGATGTTTAATGTCAGATCTACTTTAACACATGGGAAAAAAACAGCTGGAAGGTGCATCATTTTTATCCAATGTGCTTAGTGTCTTTCACAAATGACCCACCTCAAATTTACATTTAAATATAGGGTACTTCAAAATTATGAAACTTCTCTACTTTCTTCTGTCTCCTGGATGTGTAGCAAACTATATAAAAAAAATAGTCCTACTAGTAAAAGCTGCACCCATGGTATATCAACAAATTCATCAAAAGAGAGAGTTTAATAAGTCAGAGAAAACAAACATTTTTACCAGATCATAGGATAGAGATGAAAGTGCTCACAACCCATGTGTTTAGGTTAACTTCATATTCTAAGCTTAAACTAAACAGAGGAATTTGTTAGACTTCTCTTCTGGGAAAGAGACCAACCAGAGAAATCAGCAGTCACCAAATGAAAAGCACTCTCCTTGTCCCAACTCCCTCAGTCTGAAATCCTCAGTTGTTGTAAATATGCAAAATAGGTGTGTAAAAGAGAAGCAGCTACTACCTGCTTATCTTCTAAAAGAGATTTTGGGGTTAAAATCAGAGTTTCATGTTTTCCTATGCTTCAGGTATCAACATGACTGTGACAGGTGAAAGATGTTCAATGAAAATTGCAGCATTGCTGCATTTGCCACTCTCTTATAAAACTAAAAACTAAAAAACCTTTTTTTCCTTTTTCAGTTCAGTTCCTTAACTTGACTCAGCCTATGACTCATGTCAAGACAAATAAAAACCTTTTTAAAAAAACCCCATCAAACTAAACACCTTGTTTGGGCTGAGGAGTGTTTGTGCTTTCGTCACAAACAGCTTTTCTGCTTTGAATTGTGGGTTAGGACACTGTCTCTTCAGCATTAAGTTTTTCTTGGAAAATGATATGAGATTGGGATCTTTACGGGCTCTAGCTTCCCACAGATGGGAAACCTGCAGGGTAGGCACTGCAGAAGAACACATTATTAAGTACAAGTGGTACTACAGTATAACTGAAATTAAGTGCTGAAGTAATACTTAGAATTTGTGTGAGAGTGGTAAGCACCAAATATTGTAGTAAGCCATTTTCAGAGGTGTTGGTATATATTTGCTCATAGAAAATTAGACCAAATGATAAATTATCAGTCAGCAGTAATAGCTAATTTTCTTTTAAATTCTCTGCTTTGCTGCCTCATGAGATCTACATGATTTATAACCATAGTCCTGTTTATTGCCCAATCATCTATTTAGAAGTACACAACAGAGTGTTAATTTCTCCTGTTGCATTTGGCTACAGACTTAGTACAGAAGTTTGTGAATAATTCTAGAATAAGAGATTTTGATAATGAAATTATCCTCAGGCTATATTTTTCACAGCACAGTTTGACTTTCTGATGATGCAGATGTTCCGCAAATCACACTACCACAGGTAAGATATGTATGTCTCTAAAGAAATTTTTGAAAAGAGAAGTGGGAAACAACAGCACATTCATCACCAACAGGTCTCTCTCATAGCAGAGAGGGCATTGGTAGTTGCATAACTACATGCTTGAAAACCCATTTAACTTACATACAGCAATAATTCAATTACTTAGCAAACAAAAAGACAGAGCTTTTCCAGCACAAAGTTGCATAAAAAAATTATCTTAAAATCATCTGCTCTGTCTCTTAAAGCTTATGTGACTAAACTTTTTTCAACATCTAGACCTAAGATAGGAATCCCAAGGAGGAATTGCCACTTTCTCAAGCAGAACTTTGTCTTCATCTACCCACAGAATGTGCCTTATGAGTAAATTGTCTCAGCACTTGCTTTGTATTTCAACAAAGTGATCAAAATTCTCCTTGAACTCACATCTATAAGTCAAAAACTGAAAATAACCCATGTTTCAATGCTTTCACATTTTGTACTTTCCTACTATCTCATTTTTAGCATATGCTTCAGGTACTCTGTGATGGGTGATGAATTCCCAAAGGTGTATGTAGTGCTGTAGTTAGCAGAAGAAGTATACTTAAGAAGTTTAACTACTAGACTGGATTTCTCCTGGATTAAAGTTCTAAAGAAAATTCAATTAAGATAATAAAGAACTTTATACATATATTTTTTAGTGCAAAGTTTAATTAAAGTTAAGAAAAATACAGATTTTTTTTTTTCAGCTGTATTGGGCAATTTAGTAGCAATAGTTCTTTAGTAACTTACAAGCCTTATAGTTACACAGTTCTTAGTACACCCTGGTGTTCAGACTTTTTTTTTGTCTGTAGAGAAGCATATAAAGATATTGTACATCACAGAATCACAGAATCTTCAGGGTTGGAAGGGACCTCGAAAGATCATCTAGTCCAATCCCCCTGCCAAAGCAGGACTACCTACAGTAGGTCACTCAGGGGCTCCTCCAGGTGCGTTTTGAATGTCTCCAGAGAAGGAGACTCAACAACCCATCTGGGGAGTCTGTTCCAGTGCTCTGTCACTCTCACCGTGAAACTCTTCCTCCTATTTCTTTGGAACCTCTTATGTTCCAGCTTATACTCATTGCCCCTTGGCCATCATTGAGAAGAGCCTGGCTCCATCCTCCTCACATCCACCCTTTACAAATTTGTAAACATTAATGAGGTCACCCCTCAGTCTCCTCCAAGCTGAAGAGCCCCAATTCCATCAACCTTTCATCATAAGGGAGATGCTCCACTCCCTTCATCATCTTGGTGGCCTTGTGCTGAACTCTCCAGCAGCTCCCTGTATTTGAGCTGAGGAGCCCAGAACTGGACACAATATTCCAGATGTGGTCTCAAGAGGGCAGAGTAGAGGGGAATCTCTCTCAACCTACTGCCCACAGTCCTTCTAATACATTCCAGGATGCCATTGGCCTTTTTGGCCATGAGGGCACATTGCTGGCTCATGCTCATCCTACTGTACACCAGGACCCTCAAGTCCCTTTCCCCTACGCTACTCTCTAACAGTTCATTCTCCAGCCCTTACTGGTACATGGGGTTATTCTTTCCCAGATGCAAGACTACACTTGCCCTTGTTGAATTTCATTACATTTCTCCCTGCCTAACTCTCCAGTCTGTCCAGGTCTCGCTGAATGGCAGCACAGCCTTCTGCTGTGTCAGCCACTCCCCTCAGTTTAGCATCATGAGCAAACTTGCTGACAGTGCCCTCTGTTCCCTCATCAAGGTCAATAAATACGTTGAACAGTACCAGTCCCAGCACTAACCCCTGAGGGATTCAACTAGATACAGGCCTCCAACTAGAACCTGCCCCATTGATCACAACTCTCTGACTTCTTCCCTTCAGCCAGTTAACAATCCACCTAATAAAGTATGCAAAGGGAGCAGATAACTGTCATGGGATTGCACAGGGAAGCCACAAAATATTTGGCTGTTAGCCTTTAAGTAAAACAAATGTTTTTATTTGAATTCCATTTAGGTAAAGGCTTTATCTTCACAAACTCTGAATTAGGAATCACAGAATGGCTGAGGTTGAAGGGACCTCTAGAGATCATCTGGTCCAGCCCTGCTGCTCAAGCAGAGTCATCTAGAGGAAGCTGGCCATAACCATGTCCAATTGGCTTTTCAATATCAGTTTTCTTTAACCACAGCTAAGAAGTAATTAGAGCTGCTAGCACATTTTTCTGTAGTGATGACCAAGAACTTATTCTATTCATGAAGGACAGAAAACTAAATAGTCACAGTTACACCTTGTGTAAAATTTGTCCTGATACCTAGAACATTCTGGAAACAGCATTCTGATCAATTGTAGTGTTTTAAATTAGCCCACTAAATGATATGCCAACATTCTTATGACTGCAGTCATGATTGAGTGTGTGTGTGTGTGTATGTGTGTGTGTGTGTGTGTGTGTTTGTGTATAAATGTGTTCTCAATCTCAAGGATTGGTTTTAAAGAGAAGCTTTTTCCCTATGCATTTTTTTAATATTCTATGCACACTAGATTGCACATCTGCTTGATGGTCAATAAAAGCTGCTATAAAGAATTTCAGATTTTAATGGTCACACCTGGATTAATATTTTGTTAGAAGACTGCAACACAGACATGTACAGGTAGATTAGAAATTCCCCATCTAATAACTTAGTGTGCTCTTTCCAGATTCAGCCAAAACCCCTTGACTCTCTTAGGTACTTAGCAACAATATGGACAATTAAGCAAAATGGAACAGTACAGAGAAAATAGTTCACTGTGCATTAAAACACTGTAGGAATCAGACAGATTAATCTATAACATCAATATGTTTTATTACTAGAATGTAACCAACGAACAGTTGATACTTTATATCTGATAATGAAATATTTCACCTTAGTGTATGATCTTCTAGTTAGGCACTGGAGAGTTTCTGTTGAGATCACACTGAAGACCGCTCCATTTCCTTTAAACAAGTTGTACTTAAAAATACTTGAGCACATTTCATCATAAGATTATTTTCCATTCACATCCTAAGAAACAAAAATATTTCTTGTTCAGCAAACAATCACTGAGCAAACAAGAAAAGTCCTTACCCTTCGCTAGCACCCTGTTCTTTTGAACTCTGATTTAAAGACTGTTGATGCAATGGGCAGCTCTGTGCAGCATTATTTTTTTAAGATCACTCTTTAGAATTTCAGCTTTAAAGGAAAGTAAAATAGATACTTCCACTGTGATTACTTTCTAGCTTGAAGTCAGTTTGTAACTCCTTTTCTCCTATCAAAATGTTTCCCACAGCAGGAAAGAAGTTGGTGGGCTGATTTAATTATCATATGAATTATCAACATGATGATTCTTCACTATTGGACTACTTTAGAGCAGAGAAGACTCAAAGCTACAGAGCTATGAAAGCAAAATTCAATGTTGCTGTTCTGCAGCAGCAGAAGGGTTGTATGTTTCAGGGATAGAAGAGGTGTCATGGGCAGCTAGGGGACAGAAAAGGCTGGGAGAAGTCAGATGAGTATTACGATGGAAAACAAACTTAACTGTGTATGTCTAGGAGCAAGCAGTCAGATGTGGGGAAAGATTAAATGGAAAAATGGAGGCTGAAGTCTTGTGCCTGAGAGACAATTCAAAAGGTGCAGAGAGGCACAGGTATCTTTCCTTTTCCCCTCTTCAGCCTGCTCATCTTCTCGCACGTTCTCTCTCTACTCTGCCACATTCCATACACCTCAACCCCATCCAAGACACAGAGCTCCACTCTCCACTCGGCCTCCAAAGGCATCTTCTTATCTTAACATCCACCTCTCTTTCCCTACTTCAGATGAACTAGTTTTCCTTCCCAGCAGCTTCTCTAACAAAGGAAGGGCAAAGACAGACTCTTGAAGATATGGGTTGAAGACAAGACAGGACCACTAGCAGAATCCAAAGGATCTGGAGATTCCAGGGAGTGAAGATTTCCTCTCAGGCCTCAGGCAGATATGGTGGTAGCAGGGATAATGTCTGCTTTCAATTGGGACTACTTACACGGTCTGCCATTCTCTTCCTCATCCTCACATAAGCTCACCCTCTCTAAGCAACAGCAGGTGGGGTAAAGATGGACTGTTCAGACTATAGCAGTTTATCTTTTCCACCTGAGGCACAAGATAAACACAGTTTCCAGCACCCGACAGACTCACATTGTAGAAAAATTACGATATATCCTTGCTTGGGCAGGCTGTACTTCTATACAAGACGCTGTTTGCTTCCTGAAATACTGTTACCTGCTCTAATTTTTTCTTGAAAGAAGCTGACTGTTGACAAGCAGTAGTGCATGGAAACTTGATATCAGCTGGATCACATTTCAGGCCTTGAAGGCAAGCATGGATACAAGTGCTGTTATTATTAGAGTGTATTATCATAGAGAGTTCACCTAAGACAGATACCGACAGATGTCATACTTGCTTCAAAAACAATTCAAACATCAAAAACAATTACCAATCATGGACAATAGTATATGCTCATGATAAGTATCCTTGGCTGTCATAGTGTAGCGAGGAGTCGCTTTTGCTTAGTAACAGGGGGAGCGGGTTGCAGTGCAGACCTGGTAAAGAGTTCTCGGACTCTCCCCCAGCTCTTGGGCTCAGATCCACCTCCAGCTCGGCTGGGCCAATCTGGCACCTCTGTGATCCCTATTTAAGGACAGGAATTTGAAGTGCTTGAGAGGAGGTGTAAGAGCGATACAAGATGGAGGTGACCATGCCTGGTCTGTTTTGTCTTGGACCATAGGCGGCAATTAGGCCCTCCTTGCCCTTTGGAAATTCTCAGGTCTTTGGTACTTGAGGCTAATCATGGTCTTTTGTTCCCTGATGGGCCTAAACCACAACATTGGCAAACAAAGATTCTTAAGCCTTCAAGTCCAATCTATATTAGTCACTTTGTCTTAGTTTCCAAAAATCTCTGCCCTGGATTTTCCTGTATATTTAATAGCTGGGTGTGTGCCTGAGCTTGAAGTAGAGTTGCAAAGAGCTCCATGTGAATCCAGTCTCTGAGTCAGTTTTTGCCCTGTTCCTAAGTCTTCCTACCTAGGGAATCAAATTAGAGCTAGAGATGGGGCTAACATATAAGTAGCAGAAATGGCAAAGAGGCTGTGAGCCCAGACACCAGTATACATGGCAGTAGATGAAACGTCTCATTATCAAGTTCCTTCCCTGCAAAGCATATCACTGCCCTTTATTTTTCTCTAGTGACTGAAAGACGGAGCTACATCATTCACTTCAGCAAGGATGTTTCTGTATTGTACTGAACAGGCTTTCCAAAGCCAAGTTTGGATGTTTTATTATCTCATTCTCAATCACTTAAGAAAATCAAATTTCTTTCTTAGTATTTTGAAAACACTCTCTAGTGGCTGCTAGATGTGAAGAAAGCATGACTCCCATTAGGGCAATTTCAAGATTTTTTTTTTTTGTTTGCTATTTAATTAGGATAAAGATTACTGCAACATAGCAAGACAGTTAACAGAGAAGTTGACGAAGTTGTGTTTCAGGAGGGTGTGAAGATTTATCACTTTTGCTCTTAATTCTCTTAAACCTTGTTTCTCATCTGTTCAGATGTGAGTCTTGCTCTCCTGTCTCCAGCATTTCATAGAATCATGGAATCATAGAATGTTAGGGGTTGGAAGGGATCTTTAGAGATCATCTAGTCCAACCCCCCTGCAGAAGCAGGTCAACCTAGATCAGGTCGCATAGGAACATGTCTAGGCAGATCTTGAAGACATCCAAGGAAGGAGACTCCAACACCCCTCTGGGCAGCCTATGCTACTGCTCCATCATCCTCACAATAAAATAGTTTTTTCTTTTTGTGTTCCAACTTCATCCCATTACCCCTTGTCCTGTTGCTAGCTGCAATAGAAAAAAGGAATGCCCCAACCTCCTGACACCCACCATTTAGATACTTATAAATGTTAATAATATCCCCCCTCAGTCTTCTCTTTTCTAGACTAAACAGCCCCAGTTCCCGCAGCTTTTCCTCGTATGAAAGATCTTCCAGTCCCCTGATCATCTTGGTGGCCCTGCGCTGGACTCACTCCAGAAGTTCTCTGTCCCTCTTGAGCTGAGGAGCCCAGAAATGGACACACAGCTCTGCTTCCTAACATGTTATTCTCCAGTTTGCCCAAGCACAGTTTCAGGACAGGAAGAGAAAGATCTCATTAAATTTGAAGCAGGAGTTATTCAGGTATCTAACTTGGGAGTCCCTGAAAATTCTCAATTTATAAAACTTCACTGAAGAGGAAAAAAAGACAGCATGGAATAAATAGTTCTTTGGCCAGAAGTGGTGTGTAGGGTGGTGGGGGAATGAATAAAAGAAACTTAATTAACAGTAGTGACTAACAGTACTTCAAATATTTTAAATTTTATATACCTTATGGATTTATGAGGTTGATTAAAAAAACACAGGCACAAGAACAAATAATGGAAAAGTAGTTTGCAGACTAACCTTAAAAACTCGGGACCCAAATCCTGAATGTCCTTAAACCACAGTCTGCGTCTAGATTTCATCTCAGTCTCCTGTGAGCTCCCTCACCACACTACAAAAAAAGACAACTTGAATAGGGAAATGTACAGCTATTTAATAATAATTACACATTATTTATTGTTATTATTGCTGCTCTTACTGCTATAATTATGCAGGCATGTTAATGAATTTAGAATTGACAATTTATTGTGACGGTATATCTATTTTGAGCAAGCAGGCTTATTTTTAACATATTTATATCCAAGCTTCCACAATAATCTTCTAAACTTCAATATCAGTAGAACTTGTGGTTCATTACCTGGTCTGTTAATGCCCATAACTCATTTTACTCACTTAAGTGATATAAATGTCAGACACTACTCTTCTCTATTTTAAGACTGCATTACCTGCCACAGAGCTATATCAATTATAAATAGTAAATGGCCTTTCAAAATCTTCAATTTTACTTTTATCAGGGGACTCCCTTTTGGAAGAAAGAGTAATGCTTCTTGTTGCTGTTAGTTCTCATACTACGGCTAAGGCCATGATCATTCTGAGCCTTGGTGATATTTTGTTAACTGTCACAAAACAGATTACAGGAAGGAAAAATGATGGAATCATAATGATATTATTTACTTTGTATTGAGATAGCACTGGGAAGACAACCAAAAGTAGAGGCACATTAAGCTATACATTGTACAAGTGCAACCTAGTAAACAGTGACTGCCCTGAAGAGATTGGAGCCTCAGTAATTTGGAAAGATTATAGAATAATTGCTATTGAGTACTATGATTCTCCTTCTGGATTTGTCGATACAGAGTGATTTTATGTCTTCCTTAACTTATTAATTTTAATTGACTAAGAAACACTTCAAACCACTTATACAAATGAAGGAATTTTTGGTAAACTTACAAATCCTAAACTTCAAGCCTCAGTCAACATCTATTGGGAAAAATGCTGGTTCTGATTCAGAACAATTATTGTATCTTCCAGCTTCTATTCAGTGGTGAATACCTATGAGTTGTGCCTAAAATAACTTGGTTGATGCCATCAGTTACATTTCATGCTTTCTATGTTTAGCAGAGTAGAAGTGGCCAACATGAAAAAGGTCATAACCCATTCCTCATCCTAAAGAGAGATAAAATCAAGCCAAAAGGAATGCTGCTAGTCACAGCAACCCGCTTACACCTGTAAAAAGTTTTCTGTTACTCCTAGTATTACCTGTTAGTACAAAAAAGGCCATGTTCTGTTTGAACTACAGAGAAATGTCAGATATTTTTAGTGCAGAGTTTAATCAATGTCTCATGTGTAAAGGAAAATGGTTAATACTGCAGCTGCAGTCAGATTGCAATGTTGTTAGACATCTTGAAGATCACGGTTATCCTAATGAAACTCTTCCTCTCCTGTTTCATCTCCCAGCGTTTTCCTCATGAATAAAAACCAGCGTGACTTTATGGTCAGTGGGAAATGTGACACTGACATTAGTGAGCCCAGCAGGAATAAATCCAATGCAGACATCATTTCTGATGCTTTTCACTCCTCACCACTGGATCTGCTGGTATCTCCTTAAATACTGTACAACCCTGAAACACTGATTTTCCTCAGTTCCTAAGTCAGCATTCATAATGACAAACTTACTCTCTGAGTTTTCTGCTGGTGGTGATATCCTCCCATTTGGTTATTCCTCTTCTCACTTCTTAAACTGAATAATGACCAGATAAACTTAGTAGTTACTGTAGAAACCTAAAGAAAGTACTGACAAATTTAATTTTCTACAGATGTTGTTTTACCTCACATGGTCAAAGTTTTACAGAGGAATAATGTTCTCTTCCTCTGAATTATTTGATTCCGTAACCTACTGTCATGGCTTAACCTCAGCCAGGGTTTGACTATTTTACTGATATCAAATCATCATTATATCAAAGACATCAAATTCAAAATGGCAAATAGGCTGCATTGCTTTGCTTTTCATCTGCCCACTGCTAAATTCTTGCATGTGTGAAAGAACATACTTAAATCGTTTCTGTAATACAGAAAAAACAGATGTATGTTTTCAGAGAAATGAATTCCTATGTCATGTAATTGTTTGGGTTCTTGTTAGTAGTTTGTAAAGAATGCAGCTTTAAAAAATGGTCTATAAAGTATATTAATTGTATGTGCCTGTGTATTGCTACATAGATATTCTAATTTGCATAAAAACATGCACACTGTAATATATAGTAGTCTGTCTGTATATTTAACAGTGTGGAGATCAGAACAAGTTAATCCATGCAGTGTTTTAAAGTATTGGACATCAAGTCTCAATGTTTCTTCTAAAAACACAAAAAATCAGACAAAAGTTTAAATTATAAGAAAAGACCTGCATATGGATTGCTTAACTAGAATACTTATTCCATTATGACTCCTATTTCTTCAAATGTTCCCAAAAAACTCAAAGTCCTAAGAACATACCTAAAATACTTAAAAAAAATAATGATGTGCTCTAAAAAAGCATAGTTAGCACGCCACTATTATTTTTGGAAAGCTTAAGTCACTGAACCAATGTGAAAAAACTATTCTTAGCAACCCCTAACCCACTTAATCTAGCAAAAAATATTTCTAATTACCATAAATTTAGCTCACTGACCTTTACAGGGCATAACTTTAATCTATCTGTGTAGAGGGTTTTATCAGATTTGGACAAGTGTATTTTAACACCACTAGGTTTAGGCAGAAACTGTTGATTCTTCTAGCCTCTTTCTGTCTCCAGTCAGTGTCTAACAGTAGCTACTAGTGTCAACACTAATCTCAGTCTTAATAGCATCTTTAACCATGGCAAAAGCCCCTTTGAGACTCACATTCACACATAACTAGACAGTCTGTGTCAGGTCAGCTCTGAAGTTATCCTGGAAGCTTCTTCTGGACCATAAATTTACCTTTGCTTTTCTTGGAGTCCTGCCCCTAAAGTGGAGGTACAAACCAGGAGCAAAAAACTATTCATGTGGGATGGATCTAATTGTGAAAGTGAAAAAGCTCATATTGGAGGTAAAAGGATATTTTTACTCAGCAATATATGTAAAGGCCCTTTTCTTCCACGCCCTGTTCATTGGGGTAAGAGGCAAAGTATTTTATTGGTAAAAGCAATCCTTGAATAAAGTTGAAGGACCAGGAGACTATCTTCTTGGGAATTTTGCCATTACATTTTATCATGCCAAAAACCCACTCGGATTAAATATTGGGTTGTTAAGTTGATCAAGTAAGCAAGTGGGAAGTCAGAGATTAAGCGTGCAGGAAGTAATTTAAATCAATTCCAACTTTCCTAGAGAATTTAACGAATCCAGCTATAGTACATAAGCAGAAGGCACATGTTCAGAAGTTGTCTTTGTCCTGTCTTCCAAATGTTTAGGATCTCAAGCTGATGAGACAACATAAACAAAGTTTCTGCTTCCAGTACAGCTGTTCCTTCTTTCTTCAGTGCCTAGAACATGACTCTGAGCAGAGGCTACTGTAGCTATTTGTAGCAGAAATAGCAAATAGGTTATAGACACTGCTCATGGTTTAGAATATTAAAAACATGATCACAAAGAAGCATGTGTAAAGACATATTTGCATCCCTTGGTTTCTTTTAGTTTTTTTTTTTCATAAATTGAGCAAGAACAAACTGAAGGCTCACAGACCAATATCAGATAGAGAATTTTTAAGCTGACATTTGAAACTTTTCATCTGGCTCAAATTATCAAGCAAACTTTCATAGAAAATGTTTTTGTGGGTTGTTTTTTACAATCTTGCAATGCACGGGATCACATTATGCAAGTGAACTTCAAAGTGAAAACCAGAAAACACACATTTGTCAGGACCATACATCACTGGAATTTATTAAATGAAGATCAATAAGATTAGATTTATACATAAGATTGGTATTTAGTATTTTGTCATACAACTCCATTCAAAACAATTTTTTGATTACTCAGATCTTTAATGGGACAGAGTCGTGGATGTGTTCCAAACTTTCAATGAAATTTCTAGTAGATCTCATATACTGTAGAATTATGAGATGTTTTACTTGCTCAAACATAAAAAATCTGAAATTTTTCTTTCTCAAAATGGAAGGATGAATCAATTTTCTGCCGTAGGCAACTCAAACTATAGGCTAATTTCAGTTGCTCTTTGATTGAATAGAATCCTTTATACATTGTACAATTTAGAAATAGAGCCCTTGTAGGTACAATTACACATTGATTCATTCTTACTGATATTTATAAAACCATAATATAAATTTTTGCATTGCATTTATACACTATGAAGACAACCCACAATATTTTTATAACACAAATTTGATCTTTTTTTCTAATTGTTTAGAATTATTCAAATTCCTCTGCCTCTAGAACAAATCTCACTTTCACTGGTGCTTAAAAAAAAGCACCTCCCCCACCCCCCATCCAAATATATGAGCACCGAATTAACTGTTGTTTCTCTTGTATTAATGGTACTTACCTGGCTGCAGCTGTGTCACTGTATCTGTACTCTGAAAAAATAAGCTGTAAGCTACATTAATCCTTTCCTCTTATTTTTATTGAAATGAAAGAAACAGTAAGAAAAACTATTCATTTACCATCCATTCTTATAGAATACAGCAATTACTTCTCTGAGATACTGCCAAATGCTGCTGGAAACAGACTGGCTATCTGATCTCTGAAGTGTCTCTAGACTTTGGGCCTACCTGCCTCTCTGACTGAGGTGTTGATCAAGTTCATTCACTTGGTGCCTGAAAAAAACATGAGTTTTGCACCCACATCTGAGAGGTTAGTGAAAGCTAAATCCAATCCTATTTTCAATCTAGTATCAAATCTGAGAGGAGAAACAGTAACTCTCTCTTGAGGCACAGTTAAACTACTCTTCCATTATGATGGACAATGATGTTATAGCTCCCTTTAGAGCAAAACCAAAGAGATTAGTTGAATATGAGTGATACTGTCCCTCTTACAGTAACCTTAGGTATGAAGACCTTCAGACAACTGTTTTCTTTCAGGAAGCAATATCTAGGAGCCGACAAGCAGTAGCAAACAGCTTCCTAACATCTAACAGCTGAAAACTATCCAGAAGGGACCTTCTCATGGATGTGAATACTGCAAGTTTTTGTGATGAATCTGTAACTATACTTAAGGTCTACATCGTGTTGCTCCTGAGCACTAGCAGATTGACACTAATGATGTGAGTTGACACACAATCTTGTACAGATACATCTTGGCAAGTGACACTCTGTGAACAATATTACTGCTCTGTGTTCCTACCCTCTGTAAACACGTTGCCCTAGCTGTATTTTCAAGGGTGATATGTTTTCATGAATATATTCTATGGAAGAAGTACAGTCAGTTCAGTCAAGTCTGTATTCAGAGAAAGAAATTTACACAGACCACACAAAATCACTTGAAGACAGTCCTTTAAAGCCTGGTGCAAGCTATATGAACTCTGTACAAGTGAGGATCAAGAAGGTTTCCAGCAAACAAGTCTTACTTTTTTACCCTGACAGCAGGAAATCTGTCTTCAGACAGATGGTTAATATTCATGCAAACATCTTACTCTTAACAGTCTTCATTGAAATGCTTGCTCTCTTTGAGTAAGGGGAAAGCAGAATATAGAGTCTAGAGACACTCTAGACTGTCCAGAAACTGCTGTTCTTTATGCTGTGTCTTGAAGATCATAATGTGTTCTAGGTTAAGGCTCTCAAACTCAGTGAATCCTTTTCCTTGTCCAGAGACTGGAAAGTATATCACAGAGAAGTTTGATGTTGTCCAGCAGACTATCACAGGTCATAAAATGACTGTAAATATATTCCCTGCTTCTAATAATGACTGTGTCGATTCTGTGCTACCTTTCAAGTAGAAGAGTGATGACATTTGTGAAATAACGCACTTTTGTGGTCCCTGAATGAATGACTAAAGCCCTCAGAGGCCCTAGAACAATTAAGATGATCAGAATTATTTGCAGATCAGTTTTATCCTTTGCAACTTTTCAAGATAAAGATAGTAGGACTGTGACCTATCCAGCCTCAGACACTCGATCCTGCTTACATTGATCTTCTGCGCTTCTGAAAATCTGAAGTTCTGTCTCTTTTAACTGCCTTTAAAAATAAAATTACTGACTTGATCTCATAAATAAGAAAAAGATTACATTTGTTTATATCCTGCAAGGATCTAGCTCAACATCGTGTCTAAAAAGATCACTTCATTCTGCCTATTTAGACAACATTGTCGGTCTAAACTAGCTATAATTTTCTTTATTATTTCGCTGTTTAACATATTTTTTTGAGGCACAGATTTTATTTTTACAAAAATAATTCTCCTGGAGCTGTCTTCTGAAAATTAATACGCATCAAATATAATTGAGGGAAATACAGATTTTTTTTTTAATAACATCAGTTTCCCTTAATTTCAGTTTTACATAACGCCCTCTGATGCTACTAGCTTTGAACATTATTTCTGTAGTATATTACAGAAAAGTTATATAATGATGAAAGTTTAATTTGTCTTGTAGAAAAGACTATTGTCATAAAAGTGAAGGAGGTCTTTAAAAAGGAAGTTAAAAGGGTATTGTGTTATGTTCTGGAATAATCTTAATAATCTTTTTACCGTCTTAATGCGGGTTTTGAGATTCTTACACTTCCCTCTCCATTCCCTCTTCTCAGGATTACTCCTTCCTGTGAGTTTCAGGGTCCTGCTGTGTTTTATATTCTATTTTATATTTCTATATTTTATATTTTCCACTAAATTCCATGTCACAGCATTTGCTTCAAATAGATAAGCATATTTCAGAGATTAATTAATAGAATCAGGATAACAAGTATATAGATCTCAGCATGACAGATACCGTACAAGAACTGCCCTTGAGAAACCTGATCTAATGACTTCCAAGTTATCTTTTCATTTATTTTCAGAAAAGTAAAAACCAGGATACCCTGAGGACATGAAAACTCTGGGAGTTTCACTCCCAGAAGCCCTCAAGCAGAACGGCGTAAGTTCTGCTTCAAGTCATTCTTTAAAGAAGCTCAAATTTAATCTATTCCAGTCAGATCCTTTCCTAACATAATAAACATATAGGTATTATAAATGTGATCTAACGTGATTTTTCTTTTAGACTTTAACATGTGATTCACAAATCTCCTATATGAAGCCATGACAAAAGAAATATTTTTTATGTTGATCAGGTTTTTTTTCTCATCATAAGGAAATTATGTTATAGTTCTTAACAGGAATCCAGAAGAAAATTCTCCTAAAACTTAGGGAAGAAATTTAACAACAGCTTAATCTGCCAGCTAAAGGCAGAATCAAGTAAAAGGCAAAATCCCAACTCCAAGTCTTAATTACAACGCCATGAGCTGTAATTCAACTCTCCTGGAGACCCTGCTGGAAGCACTGTGGGATTGCTTTCCTACTTAGATGGCAGAGGGATCTATGAATAAAGCAGTTATCTGTCATGTATCAGAAGCCCTAGTCATATAGAACAGATATTGGCACTGTGACATTTTTTTCATTAAAAAACCAGCTCAGTAGGAATTACCAGCTAATTAATTTATATTACAGCTGGCTGTGTTAGGTTTCCAGGAAGGACCAAGCTTTATGAGTTTTTTTCCACTTTATTTACAAATTAAGCAGACACTAATAGAGCTGCAACATGCAATCTGAAACATCTTGTCCCATCCTGTTGGACTATTCTAAGAAAAACTTTACATCCAACACATAGCTAAAAGCCTACTACCATTTTCCTATCTTTTGGGGCAAGTCTCTCCTCTTGGGTGGTTGCCACTTCGAGCTTCCCATCTTCCCATTTAAAATTCTAACTGGAGCAGTCATTGTCACTTTCTGACATAAAGAGGTCTGTGGAGCCAGTAAAACGTTACATGGTGACCTACATAGAAACCTGCAGAGCCAGCACAATGGCACAGCTGAATGCTTTGAGATGCTTCTGTCAGTTTTTGTAAAGCAATTCTTGATGTTACCATTTCACATGGAGTTAGTGTTTTGTGGGAGCAAAGGTGTACACATCATGCTGAACTGGGAACAATTTCTGTGGTGAAGAAGTATTCACCTGTGCTTACCTTAGATGAAAATCCTTGCTTGATGACCTGCTGACACCTACACAGAGAAAGAATACAGGGAAAGACCTCGTTTGGCCATCCCTTTTCAGAATCAGGTATACTTAAGATCATAGTGTAGTGCAGACCTCTGTTGACAGTTACAAAAAACTAAAATGAATCTTCAGTGAACGTTTTCTTCTCGCTTTTTGACAGGCACACAACTTGAAAGGAATGCTAGTGCAGGCTACTCTTCTCAGATGTAGTTATTTGTGTGACGCTACTTTTCCAGTTGTCGGTTTCTCGTGTGTCAGAGGCAGTACCATATATAGAGAGAGCATGGGCTGTGGGATATAGGCAGCCCTTTCTGTTTTAACGTTTTTCAAGAACATGTATTTATTTTTAGAATATTAAATGGACTTGGGAAAAATCCAAAACTATTTATCAGTGCCCTCAACAAGTTGTTTGTACTGAAATATTCCTTTTCTTTGTAATCCTAGTTTTGACACAAAAATGTCACACAAAACTGAAAAACCTCAAACCCTGAAAACACACACTAAACCCTGAAACACATACTATAAATTGAAAGGAGAAGGCTTTCTTTGTTATTCTTTTCTTGATGCCAAACTCAATCTATTAACCTAGTTTAGACAGTTCTCATTTTACCCTGTGGGTCCACCAGCGGAAATTTTTGTGCACTGGTCAGTCATAACTACTCTTGGAAAACTTTTGTAAAATCATGCAGGGAAAAGAGGTTACCTCAAAATTAAAAATCTTTTATGTATTACCATAGGTAAATGAAGATGTATTTTTACTACATAGTATCCTTACTAAAAATCAGTAGATATCAGAGAATCACACAAATTTAGTTGCACAGAATTAATATAAAAATGGAGTCTCAGAGCTAGCAAGCACAGGACAGATGAAAACGCTTTTTTTTTCTGAATGCTATTGCGCTTTGAGTCTTTATTAATTAGTAAGAAAAATTACAGTGTTTTTCAGATATTTGTCATTAAAAATGTTACTCAGTTTTCTGTAGTGACAGAATCACATGCTTTTTTTCTATTCCATTAGTAGCTTTTGTAGCTCATGTGTTATACTGATTTCATCCTGAGACTGTATATGGTAAGTTTGGTATGACATTTCACTGCACTAATTTTGAAGATAATGTGTAAATGAACAAACAATGATTTGTTTTGTCAGTGAATCAAAGCTGAACTACTTACTAGTCTTACTAGGATCCAGAGAAGATTTGATGTAGCATATTAGGTGATGACTTTCTGGAACATACTTACTGACATTTTCTCACTCATATTACTTTCTAAAAATATTTAGAATATTTTCTAAACAGTGAAAATTAGGTGTTGTCTACCAGCTTAGCAGAAGATATGACAATTATCAGTCTAATAAGTCATAATAACCAAATGGATTAATTTTGTTCAGAAAAATTAATTCTAGCATTCACAGAGCAATTAACACAATACATATTTTTTAAAATAGACACCCAAATAACCAAAATTGCCATCAGTTTACTGCAGAGAAATGATAAACGAGTAAACTTTATATGTTTTAAATAAAACAGGTTCAGGGACTAAATGTTAAAACTGGACTAAAATGATAGTGAAACGCTCACAGTCAGTGAGTAGGACAGACTTTATATGAATCTTTGTTTTACTTTGGTTTTGCACATAAAAGATCGTAGCTCTTGAGCAGATTATTTTTAATTTTATTATCAAAAGCAGCAAACACAATTATTTTGTCCTCTCAGTTGCAGGCATGGTATTAAGGGATGTTTTTAGCTACCATTAGGAAATTTGCCTTGATAGATCCAAACCTTTCTAGAATATAGCACATTCATCTTTCAAGCAATGCAACCTTTGAGACATGAGAGAGGAAATTCCATTAAAAAAAAATCCTTATAAAAAACAGACCTCTTTTTGTTTTTTTAAATGAGAAAATAGATTTTAACATTTATTATACTTCAGGATCATTGAATGGAAATTACCATTGTATAACCAATGGTGCAGAGCCCAGGTAAACTGTATAGAAAACTTTTAAGTTAAATAAAGGCTGAGGACAATACCGGACTATTAGACTTGACCCCTTCGCATTTCAGTGAACTACACATTACAGAAATGATCTGTAATGTGTCTAAATCTTCCAGTTAAAGCAAGAATGTTAGTCCTTAACAGGAAAGATGAGAATTGAAAGCCCTGAGAGGTTAGCAATATACTTGAGATATACTGAGATAATCCCAGAAAAGATATCATTTAAAAAGCCAAGCACAGATAAGTACCTCCATGGATCATGACTATGGATTTTGAGAGATATGTATTTCTTGAATGGATTCCTTGGCGTCTGCCCCAATGCCCACCACAGAGAAAATTCTCACTAGCAAATGCAACTTCTGCCACTGTGTTAAGTCAGTTGCCCAAAACCCAAAGAAGCTTAATATCTCTGACACTAGGATTTTCCTGTTATTTCACTAAAATTAGCCAAAAACTTCTGAGCTTATTGGAGGCCAAAACTAGATTGTTTGAACCCTCCTTTCTATTAATTTCCATTTTACACAAACACCAGAACTGAGCAACCATCTTTTGGCAGTAAGATTATGCTGTGAATGTAGGCAATGCACTTCCATTGTTTCTACCTAAAAAATTCTTACATGTTTATTCCAGGAGAGCAATGTGTTTAGTCAGGTCTGTTCCCAGAGCATTGCACTGAAAGTAAGTGTTGAGATGATTACCTACAATGTATTAGAGAAAAAAATCACAGCAAAATCCAACACCAAAACAAGTGTTTCCATGCAGCCTTTTGCACAGTTTAACACTGCAGGTTTATAAGCTATTTAAGTAATTAACGCAGCACATACTTGTTTAGACAAGACCTTCTCTCAAGTCTGTGTCTTCAGAACAACACAGATCACAATGAACAAATAACAAACTGAAGCAAAGCAGAAACCTGCACAAAGCATGTCTGCCAGCATCAGTCCGGTCATTATCACCAGGTGCCCCTCCAAGCCAACACACCTGATTTTTAGTAATGGAATACCAGTATCTTTCCAGCACTTACCAAAGTTAAGTCCACCTGAACTTTATTCTGCTATGTGTTATTCTGAAATCTGTCTATATCTAGGATGCCTGCTTTCAAGAAGACAATGTATTGAAATGAAATGAATGGAAAAGACAAATATTTTTTGCTGGTACTTAGTGTTAAAAGGAGAAAATGCGTTGTTTCATCTTTATACCTGAAAAGTTTGTAATATTTTCTTAACTTGCATTCCTCTGATTTAGAATCTATCTCAACTACTTATATGCCATTCACCATTTCAGTGTCTGAGAGTTGCCTCACCCAAAAAGCTTTCATCTTAAAATCCCTCTGAGAGTAACAAAAGAGTCATGCTAATGGGAATACTGGCACAGAAAAGGCTACCTAGCATAAGCTTGCAAATGAGAACCTAGCACACAAGGTAAGAGCACAATGGCAGGACACATTAACAGAAGCAAGAAAACAAGAAAATCAAGGCACAGTCTGTACAGCAGCACTCCAGGTGTGTGAGCTGAGGAGTTGAGTATGGAGGATAATATTGTTCTGCTGCAGATTTCTTATAGCTTAAGAGGCAAGATGTGGGAAAATATCATTCCTTTCAGCTCAGTTGGGGCTGAACATTAGTTTGTCTGAGCTGTAAAATCCTTTCATTAAACCCCTTTTCACCAATTACTTGCCTGCCAAAAATACATTGCTCATTCCCTTCTTTGTCAGATGTAAGTGATGCAAATTCAGTTTGATACCAAACTATTTGTTGCATATCTTTTGTGACATCTCAGTTTGACAGCATATTATTAAATGACAAGTACTAGAATGTAAAAGGAATAGTTATAATGGGTATTCATAACTTTTGTATACACTTGTTCTATCTGATGCCTTATATTTTAGAGGACATTAAAGCCAACTTCTTTCACTTTCTTCCTAGCAAAAAGAAGTCTGAGCCAGGTAAGTACTCAGAGTCACTGCCATGACTTGTGAAGCACAGGTTAAGGGACTCAAAGTCAGAGGAATGTCTTCTTGCACTCAGTTGACTAATGCTATGAGGGTTGTCACTTGGGAAGCTTACTGTGGTGATCTCTCAACATTTTTTGTCTTGGTCTTGGTCTGTCAGTAGAGGGTATCAATTTGTGCTTGGATAGGGCTTACTACATGGACATGTTTCTCCTACTCATGTCAGTGATTACTCTGGGACTGGCCTGTGCTTAACTTTTCCTAGGCCTCTTCATAATTTCTCTGTAGCTATTCCTGTCCCATGTTTTCAGACTTTTAATTTTTTTCTAACACCCACATATGATTTTAAAAAGTTCCACTTGACACTTGCAATCTTCTGAAAAATTCTCACCTGAGCTGCCTACAGCCTTCTGATGTCTGTTTTATTTTATGCATATGGTGGTTTAGCCCTGGCTGGGTGCCAGATGCCCACCGAGTTGCTCTATCACTACCCCTCCTAAACTGGACAGGGCAGAGAGAAATATAAGCAGATGTTCGCAAGTCAAGATAAAGACCCAGAGATCACTGAACAATTAGCGTCATAGGCAAAACACTCAACTTGGGGAGAAATGGTTTCATTTATTTATGAACAATCAGAACAGAGCAGGGAAAATGAGAAACAAAACTGAATCTTAAAAACATCTCCCTCTACCCTTCTTTCCTGGGATTCTCCTTCCTCCTCCCTCAGTGGCACGGGGAGATGGGGGTTGTGATCAGTCCATAATTACAGATGGACTTTGCTGCTATTTCTTCTCAGGGGAAGGCCTCCTCACTTCTCACTGCTACACTATGAGGTCTCTCCCACAGGAGACAGTCATCCACAAACTTGTGCAGTGTGGGTCCTTCCCATGTGCTACAGTTTTTCATGAACTGTTTTGGCATGGGGCCTTCCCACAGGGGCAGCTCCTCACACATTGCCCCAGCATGGGTCATCCATGGGGAGAACAGCCCTTCAGGTACCGACTGCTCCAGCCTGGGTCCCTCACAGGATCACAACTTTTGACAGCAAACCTGCTCTGGTGTGGTCTCCTCTCTCCCTACAGACTACCAGGTCCTGCCAGGAACTTGCTCCAGGGTGAGCTGAAGGAGTTACAGCCTCCTTCAGGCATCCACCCGCTCCAGCATGAGGTCCTCCATGGACTATGAGTGCATCTCTGCTTCCTGATGGTCCTCCATGGACTGCAGGGGCACAGCTGCCTCACCATGGTCTTCACCACAGGTCATGGAGGAATCTTTCTTTCAGGGCCTAAGCTCCCTCCTCCCTCTCCTTCTCCACTGACCTTGGTGTCTAAGGAGATATTCTCACATTCTTACTCCCTGTTGCTGCTACAGTTTAGCAACTGCACAGGAACTTCTTCCCCTTCTCAAAGACGTTACTCACAGAAGCGTTACCTCAGTCATTAACTGGCCAGACCTGGGTCAGGAGTGGGCCCATCTTAGAATTTACTGTCAATGGCCCTATCAGCTACAGGGAGCTTCTGGCAGGTCCTTGTTTAAAGAAGCCACCCCTGTAGCCCTCCCCACTATAAAAACCTGTCCCAGATGAAACCACTACAATGCATCACCTTCCACTCCAGACTAATATTATTAGTGCACTGTCTGGATAAAGTTTTACTTTGATATCAAATGCAATGTTTTATTATACTGTAATTTTGTCAATTTCTCTGTAGCAGCTAACAAGAGGGATCTTTTTTTAATCTCAGTGTTGGCTGAACCACCAGATCTTATAAAGTGCCTTAGATACCTCCATGGGTTTGTCTTATTCTGTCATTTTCTTGGCTAACACATTTGAATATTCTATATTTTTACCTAGATGCAACCAATTGATCTTCTTGAAACTTACAATCCATATAGTAATTCAACTACATGGATTTACCGTCCAAGCTGGATCCAGTTTTCTAAGAATTATCACAATCATCTATATGTACCACATTCTTGGTGCATCTTGTCCCCATTTCTCTCTATGTACTTCAAGAGTACAGTGAAAATTCAGGTCCTAATATCACATCAGATAACACTTTTTCACACCAAACATTTTAGCTGTTAATTGATTATATTCTTGGTGGTTCTAGTGCCCCTGCAGTTAGTTCTGTAGTATAGTTTCTTATATCAGTAGTGATCTTAAGCAGAAAAGATTCTAATACTTTGTTATTTCTATAACACACCCTTTTTGGCTTGAAGTGCACCCAGAAAAACAGTAAAGATAGCAAACACCTTAATCTTAATTCTCATTTGTAATCCCATTCAAATCATGATGCTGCATTGTTTCTACACCTGCCTCCTTTGTAAAACAAATTGTAACCCCTTGATAATAACCGTCATAACTTTTAAACAATATTAATACTGAACCATAAAGATAGATGAATGTATAATTTGTATCAGTAGAAACTTTCCACATGGCTAGTATAAATATTGCCTTTATCTAGCCACCTACTGCTACTTCCTGATCTTTACCTTTTTCACCCTGAATCCTTTACACTGTTTTTTCAAAATTGTTATGCTCCCTGTTATCTAGTAGTGAGGATCCATTCCTGAATGAAAAGATTAATCAATCTCCATCAGGAAGAGATATTTTGGACTTCTGCTTTCATCACAGAAAACAGTGGGTTTTGTGGAGAAGGATTAAAAGAAAATATACAAGCAAGTACAATGATTCAGAGCATTGCTAATGTTTATCTAACTGGCTTTTAACAAATCAGATATTGTATTCTTACCCCATTTTTAATTTCTCTTCTGCTCTCTCTATTCTTCCTTCTAATGGTGGAGAAGTATGAGCAGCTGTTCTGTGCACAGATTGCTCTATTCATATAGCTACACAGCAATAATTCTCCTTTACCTTAGAAAAAAATCTTGATTTTGTAAAAATTTAAACTCCTTTAGTATTCATAGAAAGTCTTTCTTAACCATTTTCATCACTAATATGTTTGCATACAGTCCAACTTTTTAAATAATGTTTTAAGATCTTGATTTCTTTTCTGTCTCCTCTACTCTGTTGAGCATCAGCTTCCTACCTTTGGTGGAGCAAATCTTTTCATTCCTTTGCAGCTTTCTATAACGTTTGGAAAATTTTCACTTTCTTAGGAATGCTCTTTTCTCATTATTTGTGTGCTATATTTTACTTTGGACTGCATGTTCTTATAACAATGTGTGCATTGAAGATGTTTAACAGATTAGTACTCCGAAAGGATGTGCGATGCTGATGAGTAAACAGGCACTACCCTCACTGTTAAGGGAGGCGATGCAGGTGTTGAACTCTGGCTACAAAGTGATGAGACAGACCCTATACAGAGTGGATGGCAGAAGAAGAACGAGAATTTGGAACTTCCTGGCTGCTAGCTGCCTGCTTGCTCTGACAAACCACAGCACTTGCCAGCTATACTGGATTACCCAGGGGAGACTGAATGGCATTGTTAAATTGTGTGAAGTTAAAGCAACCATGGGCCAATTACCCTCAGCTGCCAAATCTTCCAGTACAGCACTCCTTATCAGCATCAGTGAACACATTAGCAAGTTCTGACAAGGAGGCAGAGAAAGATCTCTTAGCATGCTATCCTCTAAAAGAGAAAGGAGGGTAGAGGGTGTGGAGTCAGGACACTCTGAATACCCTACATCCCCAGACAAGAAAAACATCACAAAAGTGCATCTGAAAAGGTAGGTTCTTAAAGTCATTTTGACCCTTGTAGAATACACCCTGTTAGTACAATCCCTTCCTGAAAGCATTAGACATAGTTTATACTAGAAATGATAATTCTACTAGAAATGAATTATACTGAAGTCTTGCCTCTCAGTAATGCAAAATGGAGAAGTAATTAGCCTGTCATATTTACTAAGCAATTGTTTCCTTTAATTAAAAACTATTATGTTAAAAAAGGCAAAAACGTCTTAAAAGTATGAGGTTATCTGTTGAACACCTGTTTCCCAAAGAAAACCCTGAAAATGAGTCCAAACCAACTCGAATTTTGTAATGTTAAGAAATCAAATGTTCTCACGCAGCACTTGACAAAACTTGATAATTTATGAGCAAAGACTTAGTAGGCAGAAGTAGCATACACAACAGAAAATACAAAATAGATCCTGTTATTTCTGTCCACATGTGTTTGTGCTGCAGACTGGAAAAGCACAGCTAGTTTTCAGTTGGTCAGCCTGAGGAATTCCAATAAATCCAAAAGTCATTAAGTTGTCTGGTTGTATTCCAGGGTAGATTTCCAAGATCAAAAACTACAGTCGACTATATTAAATAGAGTTGTAAATTGATAGGCAACCACTGAGAAAGATCAGCTTATGTTAGACAATTTGACAGCAGATTACTTTCAAAAATGGGTACCAAAGCAGTAGGATCAGGAAAAGAAAAAAAAAAAGAAAAAAGGAGCAATGACCAATGATGTCATATGCCCAAGTTCTTCAGTCTGCATTGAGAAGGGCTGTTTTTTCCAGTGTTCAGATGGTCTGGTAGATGGGCCTCAAAACTCATTCGGTAAAATCATTCATAGAATTTGTGAAATTCTTAATTCAAAGTACAGTTTCAAACATTAAGCAACTCAGATACGCATGCTGGTGATACAGGCAGCTCCCAAGAAGTTCTAGACTATACACTGTGGAAAGGAAGGACTGGCATTCGCAAAAGCTCAGAAAAACACTGATCTTGAATCTCAGACCATTGAAAAATGCACTTATTAGCTACTCTGATGACACATCAATTTGCAGAATTGGCAAGGGATTTCCCAGTTTACATTTAAGCTACAGAAGTGTTATTCCAGTGAGAAAATGGCATAAGAGTTTCTCCAACAGTTGCTGTATAGGAAGT
Organism: Colius striatus; assembly: GCF_028858725.1. NCBI lineage: Eukaryota > Metazoa > Chordata > Aves > Coliiformes > Coliidae > Colius > Colius striatus. Next base: position 33,116,057 of record NC_084761.1, read on the forward strand.
CTACTACAAGCACAAACACTATTGCTGACTCCTGGGATACTTGCAAATATCCTGATTAATCTGTTGTGAATTCTATAAGAAATTTAATAGTGACTGAGATCTGAAAGATTCCTGCTTATTTTGGGAATGCCATTTGGATCAATCCACTCTCAGGTATAAATGGGAGGAAAAGGCAAACTGTTCACCTGAAAAGCATTACATCTTTTCTCATCCCTCTCTCCATAAATCAAGGAAAGAGTTTTCTGACTCCCGATTTGAGACCTCTGTACCCAGTGGTAGTTACAGATACGTCAAAAGGTAAATATGCTTGACAGAAAAGAAGCTGCAGAGAAAGCAGGCAGCTGTATCCTGATATGTCAGATCTCTTATAAAACTCTCGGGTATGCGAGTTCCATGCATTAATTACCTGCAATGGACATCTGCTTCTCAGAGGTTACAGCCTTCTTCCCAATAACTCTCTCCACAGAGTTTTCATCAAACCAAGTAAAGGAAAACAGAAATAATTGTACTTGCTGTTATGTTGTTTCACATAATAAGGGTCCAACACGGAACAAGGGCTTTCCTATGAACCAGCTACCAGCTGTAAAAAAGATGAGTTGCTGAGTGGACACCACCAACAAAATCAGTTTGCCTGAGGGAATGACATCATCAGAAAGTCAAAAAGAATATAAAATATCTAGAGTTAAATACAGCCTGATCAACATTGAATCTCTCATATAGAGAAAACACTTGCTCAAAATATTACCCTTGGCTTATTATTTTATGCAGAGGTGCCAGTTAGCAATTCCAAAGAGCTACATTTTTCATAGGGAAAAATCCACCTTTTTCTATTCATACACCTTGAAGCTCTACTTCCCTTTCAGTTTTGATAGGCTGGGTAGAGATTGGAGGAAACTACATGAGGAGTCTCACAGGTGAGCTTTCAAGTTGGTTATGTAGCTTTTCAAGGAGAAAGCTGCTCAGATGGTTCTTGTTAAGAGGCAGAATCATAGAATTCCAAGGGTTGGAAGGGACCTTGAAAAATCATCTAGTTCAACCCCCCTACCAGAGCAGGACCACCTAGAGTAGGTTACACAGGAACTTGTCCAGGTGGGTTTTGAATGTCTCCAGAGAAGGAGACTCCACAACTCATCTGGGCAGCCTGTTCCAGTGCTCTGTCACCCTCACAGCATTATGGTACTGAAGAGTTTCCAAGATGCAGAGTAAGTCCTTGAAAGCCTTCTGCCCATTTAACTCATTAGAAAAATAACTTCCTCTGCTGGAAAGAAGGTTGACTATTGCATTTTTCCAGTGCTGTAAAGAAGATACAACTGTTGCTTTCACAGCTCCATGACTGGGTAAAAAAATGCCACTGCTTACAGCAATTAATCTAAAGCCAGTGCCACTTTGTTCAAGATGGAACACCTCAACTCAGGAATCTTCATTTCCCTGAGCAGCTTTTTGGAATATATTTTTTAAATGCCACAAAAGCAAAAGGTGAAATGGTAGAGCTATGCATTATGCAGCAGCTTCCAATGGGGGAGAACAGCATACAAAATAAGGGGAAAATTCCAAATCGTAAAATGCAGCCCCAGCATTATCATTCTGAAAGCACCAGATTTCCATGGTCCAGCATCAGAGGCATGACTTTTTTCTTTCTTTTCAGTTAATGCTCAATCTACGAGCTCAACTCAAGGAAACAGCTCCCAATTTGCAACAGTTTAGCATAGATTCATTCATTGCTCTGTCTCTCACACATTATGTCTTGCAGGTAATCTTTGGAAAGGTCTTTCAATCCTCCTACCTTTTAAAGTACAATTGACTCCATAAAGCAATTGAGAGGGGTCAATTGAGAAGTCCTATGCAAGCATTCAGCTGTTTTATAAGATTCTTAAGTGCACATTCACCTTTGAACCTGTTTCAAATGTAGAAATATCCTGAGCTAGAAGTTAAGCATGGTATTTTGATAAACCACTTAGTTCTTACCTGTGGCATCATTCACTCAGAGGAAAAACAGTCATTATTCCATAACCTCCATGTAAGGGCAGGGTTGCTCAAGCATAGGCCAGCTCCGATAGCAGTAACTCTCAGCTAGACATGGCGCAATGTCCAGCTCCGTGAAATCTGCCCTCTGACATTCTCAAAGCCTATAACCTCTGCATGTGTCTGTCATCTCAAAAAAGGTCTCAAGCTGCACTCTGGCACTGAGTTTTCAGGCCCAGTGCTGGGGTTTGAGTAAGCTTATTGTTTCAAGAAGATTAATCTGGTATTAGTATTAATACTGTGATTACTCCTTAGATAATGTTCCTTTTCAGTATTCTGTTTGTGGATTAGCCAGATTCTTTTTTACTACTGTTGTTGCTATGGACAGATACCTTTAATAAGTTTTATTAAGTCTCCATCTCAAAAGTCCAGAGAACACCACAATAAACAAGAAGTACAATAACAGCAAATCCATATACTATTGGGGGCACATGATACAAATTTGGTTCAATGTCAGAATATAAACCAGTATAATACTAACAATAATTAAATTCTGAGACTCTTTTCTAGACTTTCCAATATACATTAACACCAGAAAAACCATTAAATGCAGGGCTAATTTCTAAGTACAACTCTCTCTCTGTGTACTACAGTTGGTGCAACTTATACCTGACAGCTATGGATTTACTGGCAGAGGAACTGGAGGAATGCAATCACATTTCTTCCTTCCACCTCTAGGAACAGGACCTGGCTGTGAAACATGGTCAAGTAGCATGAGATGAGAAAATGGGCTTATGAATCCAAAGTTCATAAAACATTGATTCATTTCATGCAATTTAAAGTTATTCTCTTCCTTTCCTGTTAAAACTCAGAGAGAACTTTGAGGAAAAAACCTCCCTATCCATAAAACTCAAACATCACTCTCATGTGCCCTTACACTCAAGTACTGAAAAAGTATTCCAAGGTTTGCATATTTAGCACAATGTGTATTTATTAATTAATAGTCCACATAGAAACTATAAATTCTCATACAAGCTTCTGGACAATACTACAAGCCATTTTGTAAAAGCCTACAGCTATATGAACTTTCCACCCCTCATTCCCCTAACTTTTAAATGAGTATATCAATGTTAGCACATATTTTACATGTTAATTCTTCTACGTAAACTTTGAATGCCCTATTCCAAAACTTTGTATTCACTCTGTTTCATGGCATAGGGTGATTCCTTTCTACTATCACAATACAATTTGAGAGGAAGTGAACACAAAGTTGATTTCTTGAGGGCTGAGGAATTAAGGAATCAGAGCTTAACAGAAAAGCACTAACTACAATATAATTCATGCTAAATTGCCAGAACTCATTCTGCTTGGTCTTGAAAAAAAAAAAAAAACTGAAACAAAAAGCATCATCTTAAATATAGAAGGAAATATGGATTAGCAAAGCTGTGCTCAACTGCCCACAGACTGTACCTGTTCTACGCAGTTTCATGCTCTTTGATGAAGACAGTCCCAAGTCATCCTACAAACATTCTTCTCTCTGAGGTCATCACAGCACTTTACAGAAAAGTCTTGAATTCAGTACTTGTGTCACACCACTTCTAGGTAAGATGTTCCCTTCAGCTTTCTCTGACTTTTTTTGGGGGGGGAAGGAGGGGGGAAGAGGGGGCAAGGAATTAATCAATCTTATTTTTTTATTTACACTCCTTCTGGGATTTCATTGCACCTCATCAATCTCTTCCATGTGGAAATCTATCCCATCAATACTTTAAAAAGATATGGAGAGGACCATCATATCAGACAAGTGCCTGTCTGATGTCTGCTACTTAGTTTGGTTTGTGGCTAAACAAAAAGTCATACACAGGCTGGATGATGGGTCTTTGTATTATTCATTGGCAAGTTTATGGTTATAAAAGCCAATGCCTTCAATAACTCAGATCTAGATAAATAGTTTTTAGAGGTTTAAATTGTTATGTATGGGTTTCAAAATAAATGCTTTGACAAAACCACAGGCAAGAACCTGTTTTTTCTTTGAAAGAACCACAATATTTCCTTCTGTCACAAAACATCAACACAGACTGAACAAGGGGAAGATTTCATCTCATTATTGGACACTATGACTAGACAAGTCACTTAGAACCTGGCCTTAAAATACAGTTTGTTTTAGCATAATTTCTAGAAGCTCTTTGGTACAGGGGCTCTCTTTTCATTATACTTAAGTTTAAAGTGGTAGGCAAACAACCACCTTAATTTCTAAGCAGGATCGGTAGGAGCTAACACAATACAAATAAAAGCAGATGAATTATCCTGGGGAAAGAATGGTAACTTACTCTTCTGGAGGTCATTTAATGATTTAGCTATGTTTTATTAAATGATGGCACATCTGAAACTCAGAACCAAAGAATTTTCAACTGGATAGTGCTTGGATGTGGCTACAAATAGAGGTGTTTTTTTATAGTCCCTTCATGTGGATTCAACAGACACTTATGCCAGACTTATCTGGGCCTCATGTGGCCAGTTTAACATCCATGCAGCTGTAGAGGTTTTATATGGCTATGGATTATATTAGCAGAACCTCTATGCCCACAGGTTCTGGGAATTATGAATTTACATATTTGACTCCTGAGAAATTATACCATACTGTAAAATAAAAATCCTACTCCCAGAAAAACAGACAGGTTTTACAGTTAAGAATAGACTATCAGAAAATGCTGCCCTGAAGGGAAGCAGCGGTTGATACAGAATACTAGAGACTCTGGGAAACAAAGCAGAGGAAATGGATTCAAAGATAGCACTGACACTACATACTGTCAAAACACAGCAGCTTCACTGCACAGAGACAGTAGTTGCTGAAGTGAATAACTTTCTCTCTTGATGCGTGACTTCCTCAAGAATACCTCAGCATCTCATAAGGACAGCTTTCTTTCCTAGTCTTTTTTTTTTCCTTCAGTCTTTCCCTGACCCTCCCCCCTTAGTAGAACTCTGCTAAATCATCAGGGGGGTGGGGAGGCAGGAATAAAACAGTTGAGAGAATACATTAGTCCTGTGTGTTCTTACCTTTCCTTTTTTATCCTTGGAGAATATTTATATAAAAGAAAGTTTCTCTTTGTTCCAATAATTGCAGCACTGCAACAAAAGTATACAATAGTTCTACTTTGTCAAATACAGTGCATTCTATTTCTAAAGGCTGCCTGCTTACAGTTCTCCACAAAGTCTTTACTAATGCTATCCATCTCCTACAGACCATTAAACCTCTTGATTGTCAAAGCACAGAGAATCTTCAAAGATAGTGTTTGTTCTTAACTAAAAATAATGTTTAATAGCTTATCATGTGGTTCTATTTCTGCTGGTCTAATCTTTATGTCCTTGCAAGATAACTCATTAAAAGCCATGATGAATTTAAATCTAAGCTCTAAAAGATAAAATTCTGATGTCCTTAGTAAATTTTTATTCAGACTATTCAATAAAGATACCCATGCATTAGCACAGAAGAGAAAATCTGATGCAAGAACTAAATAAACCAGCTGAATCGCTGTATCGAAACTCCTGCTTCATTGAAAATTGTTCTAATTTTGCCCCTACCTGTTTTTACCTACTGATCCAAAACCAAAATATTTGTTAAATGAGAGAGTCCACACAGACTTTTATGAAAGCTTATCTGTATTGTTGGCAATGTTAGGCAATAGAATCTGTGCAGGAATGAATGTACAAGAGTAATAAAAGTATATACAGAATAAAGTTGGACCACATTTGGAGTTGATCAGTTAGTGCAATGAACTCCAACTTAAATGTTTTATTCAGGAAAAGCTGTCAGGAAAGCAAATACTTACCTATATACACTATTAGCAAGTGCTTTCTAACCAGCTCCAGTTGATGGCAGCTACAGAATACTGGGGACATTTTTGTTGCCATTATTTATTCCTTTATGGGGATCAGTGAGCTCAGAATACCTTTTCTCCCAGTCTTCTCTTCTTTTAACAGCTCTGAAAGTAGAATGAACTTTCTTGCAGAATACTTCATTTAGCTAGCTACTTAGCTTGTGGTAGCTAGGTAGCAACATGGAATACAACCACCTGTGCTACATTTTTTTCCTCCAAATATCCTTCCCAGGCCGCTTCTGCTACAGCTCATTTGCTTCCTGAAAGATTCACTATCTGCTGCATCCAAGAAAAAGACAGGTCGACATCAGGAAAATCTTTCCAAGAATAAAGATAGAAAGTCACTGGAATAACTTAACCTGGATTTTTGGAGGAGAGGAGTGAAGACGGAGAGTGTAGTGCTTTTCCTTCCTTCTGGATTCTCAGTGATATGTCAACAAGTTAAACATCACTGTCCAGGAGAGAAACAGGGAAGGAGACAGGCTTTGCAAGACCCAGTTTTCTGTGATTCAATATGCTCTCTCATCAAAAGCAGAAGTTATTCAAGGACGATTCACAGCTGCTTAGGAAGAATAAAAATAAGCCTTATCCGCAAAACTCAGATTCATAATTTACATACAGCAAAAGCTAAAGTGGACAAAGATTCAGAAGTCTGGATTCATGGACTCGGCCCTAAGAAAACTTCATTGTTACACAACATTAAGTCCCACAAATACTGGTATTAATTCAATGAAAAAACCTGAAAATTGCAGGTAATGGGACATATTTTTATGGCCTAGAACCAAGTAGGTAGAAAATCAAACTGTTCCCAGTGGCCCTAGATACAAACGATGAATGAGCTGTACTAATTAGCTTTAACTTACAAGTGCAAATCAGGTTAATTAAAAATAAACTTTCCTACATTACAGCACTGAACATATTCCTTTTCTTAATTTAAGTACAGAAGACTGGATACAGCAAATTTGATCTATACGTGTTCACTGGGTTAATTAAAAGTCAGGCATTCATCTGCAGAACCAGACGGAATTTTTTATTTCTACAACAGCTGCTGGCAACTTGGGATTAAGAAAAAGATGAAGCAGAAAAAAAAAAAAAAGCATCTGATCTCTGTTGAAGTTAAAAGGAAATCTCAAATACTGCTGACGTGAGAAATGTTGACTCACAGCAAAGGAGTATTAAACCCTGGCTCACCCTTTCCTTTGTGCTTTTTTTTCTACAAGACTACTGTGTCTATGGTATGGCCAAGTTTAATTAAGTATGTTGAAGTAGCCTAATATTACTGCAATTTTACATACTTTGAGCTGCTAACTGCAGAGGTTCAGCAGCACCATCCAAAATTAAGCGAGCCTGGTCACAAGGAGCTCAGGCCACAGAGAAGGCAGACAGCCAGATGCTGTGCTCTCATCAGCCCCTCTACACTTAAGGGCTCTTGCTCAGACACGTCACTGTTGTCCACTTCAGGAAAGTCTGTGCCCAAAACTAAGCTTTTTAGCTCTAAGTAGTCCTCTTGCCAGGATCCTGTAGCTTGTCTTTCCAGAGAGTCCAGCATGCAGTTGAAGGAGATTTGCTATACTTTGTTTGTATATCTGCACCATGGGCATTTGCCTGCAAGCATGAACCCATTTCTGATTTGGTTTATTATCAACTTCTTGCTTAGGAAACTCAGCACCACTGGATGCAGAATGACTAAGTAAACCCATACCTTATTTTTAAGTTGATCATGTTGGCAGAGGCTTTAAATACAACTTTAGAAGTACTGGGTTCTCCCTCACCTTTCCAGGAATATTCTTTTAAGAGACTACAAAAGATGTTTTTCCTAATGTGCTATATAATCTCTTCATACGGGAGCTGTGTGTCAGGGAAAATGCTGGACAGATCTCCTCTATGTGGGGAAACCCATAAATCACCTTCTTTGGCAAAAAAATGAGTACAGACATGTCTTAATCAGCCTGTCATAGGCTCCCCAAGTGAAACCTGATCCAATAGAGGCAGAAATTTTATTATGATACTTCTGCCTCTTTCCTCACTAAATGCACAAAATGGTAATTTAGATGCAGGAAAACACAATCTGTATAATGGCATGTCTTTCAAGAAGCTTCTTCTCTAACATCTTTGAGAAGTATAATGTTGTGCACTCACATTGGTGGGCTCCAAGGCAACCTCAACCAGAACATCTGAACATTGCTGGACAAAGTGGCTGAAGGTGGGTAGATAAACTGTGCTGTACCTAGTGGCCCACAGTTGCCTTCAGTCCAAGCAACTTAAAGCAACAGCAAAAACGGTAAAATTCACATCTGGAACTGGGCAAGATCCATTCTTTCTGGATTTCTGACATTACAATGTGAAAAGATGCTCAAAGTACATGAGAGTTGGAAATCTGCATGGGGTGAATTCAGTGCGAGATCAACAAGTTGCTGTTTGCAAACTCTGTCCGAAGCTTAGTTATTCCAGTGAACCATGAAATACAGTCAAGGATGATGAGGATGTTGTTCTTACAAGGCCATAAAATTTATGCTGGTTTATTCATAAAGCCGAAATAATTAAACAAAAAATCTTTTTATATCTCAGCCACTATACTTGGAAAATCAGCTGGTTAGCATACACCAGAATGCAGAAAACCAGTGCAAAATAAGCTTCTTTAAAGTCAGCCTTCACTGTAAGGAAAACTGTTGAGGAGGACAAAACTAATTCTAAGTGCTATCACTAAGAGAAGAATTAACTTTAATTATCTCACTGTTATAGTTTTTAACAAAGAATTATTGGCAATCAGCAAAACAGCAGGTTCCAAATATTTCAGTGCTGATGTTAGAACACTAAATGTAAAAACTGACTGCAAGGGAAAGCAGATTTTTAAACAAAAGTATAGGTTCAGAATATCCTGAATATCCATAAGCTGAATTTTCTTTAAGTAAAAATAAAGGCACCTATGAGGCAACATAGTCTAACTGCAAGTACGTTAATCATGAGTCTACTTTGTGTATTTTCCATTAGCAACCTAAAGTTGGTAAGTGAAAGATAAATAATGAATGTACTTTTGCAGCACCTGTTTTGAGAGAGAGTCAAAGTTTCGGGATTTTAACTTTATAATATTTGGAGACAGATCAGATCACGGTTTCAGGTAAAATCCATCCTCATCAGAAAGCATCTGACATTCCAAATCAGCCATGTCTCAGATGATATCAACCCAGCATTCAGTGCTGAATTTTGAGTTGTACAGAAATCATCACTTTAATGCCAAAACAAAACCAGCAAGTCGGGTTCCTATTAACAGTAAGTGAGTAAGGCTGGAACTGTTCTGAAAATTCACTGTCAGTGTATTTTGGCATTAACAGACATCTCTTGTTGGAGATGATCTGATTTCTCTTCTCACTCCTGTCTTCCTTTTATGTTGGATGAAGAAATATTCCACTATGACATAGTCAGATTGGTAACTGAAACTTGGTTTTGAAGGGAGGGAGTGCATCTAAAATCTGAGTGAAAAGATTTTTTTTCTTCACATTATGTGCAACTGTAAAAGACAGAGAAGCATAGGAACCTGCTTAATTTAGCCACTGTACCTGCAAAAATCTATCAAGAAGTGGTGTAATTTTTTCAGGTGACAAAATTATAAAAGTGTGACAAAGTGAGATACTTTGACAAGTTTTAGATTGTGGGTTTACTCGAAACAGATTCTTATTTACCTTTTGCTATGGAATCATTTGGAACTGAAAGATGGAAGATTTTGACTCATTATGGGTATGCCACACTAGCTGAGATCTGATTATGAATAGAAGGGGGAAAAATTATATAGGAATGCATTCTCTTCCATTTTTTGGAAGCTTTAAATAATATTTTAACACTTAAATTAAACTTTACCGAGTTTGTATTACACTTGAATGCACATTTGCAGTCCTGTGCTGAGCAGTTCCATTTGAAACTTCAGAGAATCACGGAATCTTAAAGGTTGGAAGGAACCTCAAAAGATCATCTAGCACAGACTTTCAGATGGCAGAAGTGTGAAGACAGACCACAATCTAACAGAATTCCCCTTATGAATCCTGTGTTGAAGTAGAGAAGACACACAAGCAGCATTGCCCTCCTCTGAGAACGAAGCAGTCAAAGAAGAGGCAGAGAAGAGAAAAGCAGTGAACAGTAGGGACAAGACATGCATGTCCTGGTAGTGAGTGCCACTGCATATTGCTGAGAAATTTAGACCTGCAGCACTTTATGTAGTGGCAGAATATAAATGTTGCCATACTCCAATAGCTTTCTAGAAGGAATTTTCTTAGTTTATATAACACTGGAATGTTTATCAACACAGGGAAGACAGGCAATAGACATGAAAATCCTGACTCTACTGAAGTTAAGGATGCCAAATTCAGACTTCAGGGGACTCCAGACTTTTGTTCATGGCTGAAATTGATGAGTTGATAGAATCCATCTGTTAGAGAAGGTGAAGAACATCTTTGGTTATGGGCTTGCTGTTGAAGAGGGCTTTCAAGTTCCTGAGGGAACTTCAATCCATGCCACTCCTACCAGTCTGATGCCAGGGCAAGCAGTAGATGTCCACAGCCTGGAGAAGGGTCACAGGTCAGCAGAACAGCACCTTGACAGACCCATGTTCACATTACCAAGTTCAACAAGGCCAAGTGCATGGTCCTGCACATGGGTCCAGACAATCCCAAGCACAAACACAGGCTAGATGTAGAATGGACTGAGAGTAGCCCTGCTGAGAGGGACTTCAGGGTGCTGGTTGACAAGAAGCTCAACATAACCTGGCAACATGCACAGAAAGCTAACAACATCCTGGGTTGTGTCAAAACAACTGTGGCCAGCAGGTTTGGGGGAGATGATTCTATCCCTTTCTTCCATTCTCACGGATCTTGCCCAAAGTACAGTTTCAGCTCTGGGGCCTCCAGCATAAGAAGGACATGAACCTATTGGAACAAGTCCAGAGGAGAGTCGTGAAGGTGATTAAAGGCTGGAGCACCTCTGGTAGGAAGACAGGGTGAGAGAGTTGGGTTGCTCAGCCTGGAGAAAGCTCCAGCAAGACCTTATTGCAGCCTTCCAGTAGCTAAAGGAAGCCTACCAAGAAGTTGGAAAGCAACTTTTTACAAGGGTATGTAGTGACAGGAAAAGAAGTACTGGCTTCAAACTGAAAAAGGGTAGATTTACATTAGATATTAGGAAGAAGTTCTTCCCTGTGAGATTGGTGAGGCACTGGAACAAGTTGTTCGGAGAGGTTGTGGCTATGCCATTCCTGAAAGCTTTCAAAGTCAGGTTGGATGGGGCTTTGAGTGACCTGGTCTACTGGAAGGTGTCCCTGCCCATGGCATGGGGGATGGATAGAGATGATCTTTAAGGTCCCTTCCAACCAAAACCATTCTGTGACGCAGTTGGAAAGGCACTGGAATATACAAAAGATAGAAATAAGTTAAAAATTCCATATTTTTTTTTCCAATATAAAGAAATTTCAGCTAAGAGAGAGACAGGTCTGTGGAGCTTGCTATTTGTCTGTCATTATTTATGCCTGCTTCTGCTTCAGCAGTAGAGAAGTGTATGACAGAGCCCTGGCAACAGTTTCTTTCTGTTTTAAAATAGCACTGTACAATTTTGCTAGGCTAAGAGCTCAACAGCATTCAAAATACACACGCATTCACATTTATTTCTTACCGTATTTCATTGCCAGGCAAGTTTTTCTGAACTTTAATGAGGATTTCACAAACATTTACACTGTAATGAATGCTCCAAGCAGAGGAGAAATGCCAGGAAAAGTAATTAGGTCCTTGGTGTGAAATTAGCTGCTAGACTGCAACCATGGAACAAAGGAGAAAGTGGAAGTTCTAGCCAAAACTAATTGTCTCTCATACACAGTGATCAACGATGTAAGCTCCATAGCACCACATGGTAGAAAACTTCAAGCTAGTGGGAGCAAAAATTATAATGATCCTAACTGGCAAACAACATGTCCACCTCTGTAAGTGAACCTGAAGGTATGGAAATCACTGCCTTAATAATAGTTCACTCTAAGGAGGAACAGTCAATACCAGACTACAACTGTATGTCAATTATTTCCTTAATTTTTCCCATATGTATCACTATATACAGCTTTTAAAGAGTTGTAAACAATTTTTTTTCCAGTTGTTTTCCTCAGCAAACAGACCTGTCTGTGCTTACACTGCATTTTTCCTTGGTTTTCACTGCCTTTTTATACAACATAATAGTTAATTTTCAAAGCTCAGGTGAATGCTTCTTAATTTCTCTCTCCTCCATGGCTAAGAGCAAATTCTTCATTACTTATCCTTGATAATTGAAACAAACATCTCCACACTATTATCTGTTAAGCACAGCAACACGTATTGATCCATAATTGAATTAAATGAGAGTAAATTTTGCTTTGTATGTACAGATAAGTAGAAGTGAGAAGTCTTTGGAGAAAAGCAGAAAAGACATTTAAAGGCAATGAGAAAAACAGTCAAAGTGGCCCCTTGGGACACATTGTAGCTTTAGAAAATATTCTTACACTGCTAGACTCAATAGAATGTTTTAACAGATCTCTGCACAGGCTCCATGAATCTCTAGCTGTGTAGTTCCGAGTTATCCTGCATGTGGAGCGTGGGGAGTGCAGAAAAACCAGGTTGCAGCAACATGTACACTTCATTTGGTGGAAGCAATGTTACAGAGGCCACTTCCGGAATTCAGTGCACAATGTTACTATGCACTTCCCCTTTTCCAAAAACATGACTGTATTTCCATTTGAAAATATTTTCCTTCGTAAATTTTTGTGTTTGGTTTGCATCTCTGAACCTGAGACTATCCTCAATCAAACATCCTGATGCTACAGTGTCAGTGCTGTACAGTGACTATGCATTTGTCTATTAATGTTGGATCAAGAGCTTTAGACAACAGCATGTGTACAGCTCAGCATGCCTACAGCTCACCTTCACCATGTAAGCACAGGCACACGTGGCAAGTCACATGCTTTCAGCACATACCGTGTTCATGCCACCTATGTAAGAGTATTGCTTTATCTGGCAGGCAGGCTAAACATGTCCCAGCATGGTCAGACAGAGAAAACCATTGATAAATGTTAACTCTAAAACGCCTTAACTTCAGCATTTTAAGTCTGGTGGCATCATGGAACTATTTCTTTCCCATGAAAAATCACGGTGTTATACAGAATCATCATGCCCAGAACACTGAAAGAATCGTCTCATTCTCCGGTGATACTGCCAGAGCCTCAGTAGTCCATACAACTAAAAGCCATCTTCGAATCCTGGCCCAAATGAAATGCCACAGATCAACTGATCCTAGCTAACTGCAGAATAGAAGATTTTCAAGCACTTTTGTCCTTTTCTGTGACCTCAAATTACTCAGCTGCTACCACAAAGGAACACCTAAAGTCTTCATTACATCAAAGTCCTTGGAACAAAATTAAGACAAGATTGCATCCAGATCAGCCTGGGTTTACAGCTATTAGCACATACAGAAAAATAGCATCATTCTGTTGAATATACTATCACATTGCAAAATTATTTTTATCACATAGCCCAACAGTGACTTGAAAGAACAAGAACCTTAACTTGTGAGGGTGCCTAACTCATATGGTAACTGCTGTCTAACAGCAGGGAATTATTTGCTCTTATGCAGTCATGACTCATGGTTTGTGAATAACAAGAATCAATAACCAGTATAAGAAACTATCAATGCATTGCTATATTGTGTACTAGAATGCAAACTCTGGCCTTCAGCCCTGGTGAAAGTTCATCTTCTTTCAAGAAATCAAAAATTAAGCCTTAAGCATTTGTTTTAGATCCCGTATATGTCAGGTCGTTACAGCTTGTATGTCATATAGTTATTTAATAAATTGTACATACAAAAGAAAAGACATTGCTACAAGGAAGGTAAACATTTACCGAATTCTAGTGCCTGAACAAACATTTTGTATAAGGTTTACATTTGATATGTCACGTGTATTCATCTGAGGCAGTATGTCCAGTAAATGTGAAAAAATCAGCATAATAATGTTCAAAATCCACATACCTTGTCAGGCATCATTAATTCCATAACCAGACTTAGAAGGAACTGAAATCTGAGGACTACCATTGCCTGAAGAGACAGACAGAGCTATTTATATCCCACACACCAAAGAGCCTTGATTTGGTTTCTGATGAAGAGGTATCAGGAAAGTGACAATAAGGTAACATGTCCTCTACAGTGCTTGCTGAAGTATGAAGCTACAGAACCCTTGCTAAAAATAACAAGAAAATACACAACAGTCTGATCCAAAAAAGTCTTTGCATGATGTTAACTTTTTGTTGCCTTGATGTGTAAATGCTAAGTGAATCCCCACCATCACACTCATACAAAAAATGATTCACCCTCAAGTGCTTCTGTGAATAGGAGTAAGAAATCAGGGTGGAAAAAAAGTTATAAATTTATAGATTTTCAAGCACTCATGAATTCTTAACAAATTTCCCTTGCCATTTTGTGTAATACAAATGTTTGGAAAAAAGCATGCAGACAATGCCAAGGACACATAATTTTCAGTTTTTACTTCCTGATGCAGCGTATTTGACCCTGGAAGAACAAGGTGACAGGTTATGCTGCAAGAGCCAGCAAAGCCTGTGACTGCAAGGGTAGTATTTCAGCAACTCAAGGAAGTTAAATGCTGCTGAGCTTGCAGCCAAAACCACAATCCATATATATATATATATTTATCTCCATATATATCTCCTTGAGTCTATCACAAGCAGATTGTTCTCAATTGTTCTTTTTCATTCTATAAGAGGATTTTTTAAAAAAAAGAAAATGGAATTAAAGGTACTCACTTCTCACTTTGTGCCGTTAGGTTACAAAATGCAGGGCTGTGAAGTTGTGAAGTTCCTCAGTTTTCCTTGCAGTGTTGCCATCCATGACGCAGGTTTGATGCAGTCCCCCTTGGCAATGTTAACTCCCCGCTCAGGTAGCCCATCCTCTGCCCTCATGAGGAAGATGTGATTCCCTCAGGGAGAGCAGCTACTCCATGGGGTACAGCAACCCCACAATGGCTCTGAAGGGGGCCTCCTCCACCTTCCCTCAAAACAAACACACCACAGGGGTAGCAGAAAGACTTTGTGCTGTAAGTATCGCTAGAAAAATATGGTTTTGAGGGTTTTTTGGGGTTTTTTTGGTTATTTTTTTCAAGCAGAGAGTATCTGGAGCTCTGATTCTTAAGGCAAAAGAAGAAAACAATGTTAAAAATGGATCTTCTCTTCCTCTGGAGCCCATCCTGACAAGACAGATGGAGCCTTTCTTCCCTCAGGGCTGTTCTCAACTCACTACAGGCAGCGGTTTCCTGGGTGGGAATCCACACAGGCCTCCTCAACCCAAGGGAGAGGCCTTGGTTCTGTCATGACCTCAGAGCCTCCCGCAGCCACCCTGTCTCTGACCTCAGTTGGAGGAGCTGCCACACACACAGGCACCACAGAGCTTCTCAAAGCTTCTGCTTGTCCCACCACACCTTCTAGAACATTATCCCACCCCTGCAGTGAAACAGTGCTGAGGAGCTTTGGCAAGAGGGTTACAGATATCTGTGCCCTCCCCTCCATTTCAGCCTTAGCATAGTAAGCCTGAGCTCTGGAAAACCCTCGCAGTCAGTCCCACAGAGAGTATGTCTCTGAGGAAGGTGGGTCATAGAGCTCCCTATGTGATGGCAGCTACGTGCTGGGTGGTGGCAGCACAGAGGAAGGTGACGTGTTTGCTCTCACTGGGAGCTTTTTGTTTCTGTGTAACTGAATACCTCTCAAGTTACAGATTAATTAATTTATTAATTAATCAATATATACCCAAAAGACATCATCTCTAGAGAACAACAATGTTCCTTCCTGCCTAGATACTATGATGAAACAGATCTCTGAGGCACTCAGGAAAGCACCTGGACTGATGGTTTTCCTCTGCTGCGCTGCTTCCTCTGGCACTGGATCCAACGTGCTCTGCTCCACTTGCCGTCAGAGGGATTGAACTCAAGGCTGCTTTCATGGGTGATTGTATTTGAAATACATCTTGAAGGGCTGAGAAACTAAGAAAAACCAAAATCCACCCCCACAGAAAACAACCCTTATGTATTCAATCCCAAGATGTTTAATATTCCTAGGGGGAAGTGGTTTTGTTTGGGATGGTTGCTAAAACCCTCTGTTTAAATAGCTGTTCCATTGCTGTTCCAGTTCTTGGCATTTAAATGACTGAGAAGTAGAGGTCATTAAAAGAGGCTTCTCAGAAGTGCTGAATATTCACTATTTCACTGACAGGCTACAACCTCTGAAGAGTGAATCTCCTCATTTATCTTTCTTCCTTCAACACAAAAGGAAGACATTTTGGCAGGGTGCAGGCCAGGGGAGAATTGGGGTAGTCAACCTACTGCTGTATATTTCAATGCCATTGCATTTATGGGCATGCAGGTGTGAAAACTGCCAGCAAATTCATCAGCACTGCTGTAAATATTCTTTAAGTTCAATGCAAGCCTAGGCAACTTCTTACACTTCCCTGAGACTCAAGAAAAGCTGGTCCTTGAGGACAGGAATTCAGTTATATGTATTCACGCTACTGCTTTATTTGACAGTTTAATCTCACAATCTGGGTGTTTAAAGCAATGTGGCTGTTTGTTCTTTTAAAATGGTGGTGTTGCTCTCCCTCCCACTGCTGCTTGGGGTCATGGGGTTGGCAAGCGTCTCACTGATGGCCACACCTACTGTGCTGTACAGGTAGCTTTCAATAACAATGATTTTTAATATTTACAAGTTTAAAAAGCTTGGCATTACATCTCGGCACACACTTTACTATTGAATTAGCACGTGGAAAAGGAGCCAACATGAAATTGAAAAGTGCATATTTCATTTACCTTTCATTTTGAAACTTCCTTTCACCATGTAAAAATTTAAAGTAGATAAGCCGTTTGACCAATAGCCAAGTTTCAATATTACTGTCTTGTCTGCAAATGGATTAAAGACTACAGTCATAAATTACTTCTTTTTTAATGTCACTCCAGAGTGAATGTTGTTGCTGGCTGAACACAAGAAGTGTTTCATGATTATTAAAAAGGATTCTTGGTACTGAATTTTTGCACACTGGCCACATAATGCAGAGTTACCCAGACAACCCCTTGTTCTTTATCTTGCTTTTCCATACCTTGAGGATTCTTGAAAATACCTATTCTAATATGTCTTAGGCTCCTCCTTGCTTTTTTTAACAAGTTAGGTGGTTTTTTTTTTTTCCCATAGCTTAACAGTACTGACAGCTGGCAGCTGCTGTGACTATGATTCAGAAACCCTCATTTTGTAGGTGTCTAGTCTAAACTATTTTTCAGAACTCGATATCTAGTTCCTTACTAATTAGAGAGAGATCAGTGTCTCTAGAGGACAATTCACACATTCCTCAAATCGTTGTATTTAAGATGTTTCTGGCTGTGGCCATTTCTCTCCTTGGAATGTGAATGACAACTAGGCTAGAATTATCAACAAAAGTTAGGTGACATAAATCCATGCCTTAGTCTCCAATGAAAAAACTCTGACTGTGCTGTTCAACTTTCTGGTTTTGAATTGCCTGTCTTAAAACTAAGGATTACCTCACATGAACCTGATCTGAGCTAAGTTGCACAGTGCTCTTTCCTTTACCCACAGATGGTCAAGCTTCAACTTGTGTTTCTCATCCTAAATGGTTTGGATTCAGCAGTCAACACTGAATAAAATAACCGTGGCTGCTGAAAAACAGTGCTCTGAAAAAGCTCATAGGTGCTTCTTACATATCACGCTAATGAGGCTTTACACGTGTGTGTGATCTTATTTATAATCAGACGGAAATTTCCATCTGGGAAAATAGCCTTGGGATTTTAGTTCCTCTCAGCTATGTGGGATTCTCTGGGCATATTTTACCTGATCCACTGCATACCACAAGAAGAGACCAAGGCAGTTATTATAACCACTGGGTTTTACAAGCAATTATTTTTATATTTATGAAAAATCCTTTAGTCCAACTAAAATATTTAGGCTTAAAGTACGAGTACCTCTTATAGTATAAAACACAGAGGAGTTAATCATCTTTTCTGGCCTCAGTCTCTAGGAAACTATATACAATAAAGCTGATTCTCTTGAGTGGGATTTTGTACTCAAAGGAATCCAATTCTTTAGCATTTAGGGAGATTATCATTAAGTCAATGATTCAAATAATTTTATGATTTCACTTCCATCCAGCAAGTGGTTTGGTACTGTTTTCAATTTAGTGTAATTATAACAGTAGAATACCTTACCAAATATGCTTTCTTGATTTTACCATTGCTTTATAACAATCGTCTCCTTCCAGACAGGTATAGTTGGAATATAAGTACTTACTTTGACTTTCCGCACTTACAGACACAATAGGAAACTGTTAGTTTTGTCTAAGGTATCTAGATACACACGTAAAATTACATCCTTTGCTTTCAATTTATGTTCTTCTATGAGTTGTGAGAGGATCTGCCATGACATAGAACAAATGCACAACTTAAGACTTGTTTGTCTTGTTCTCCTTGTTGTGATAAGTACAGAGATAAATAACCTGTTATAAAACTGTCTGCATGGAAAAGACAATGAGCTAACAACTATCTAAAAAAAAACCTAACAAAATTTGAAAGTACAATAAAGAAAAGATCCATCTGAAAGAAACCACATAATTAAAAAATTTGATAACTAATTTATCATTGAAAGAAAAGCAAACATCTAATATTCTTTTGGAAAATGTATATTGATGTGTGGAATTAATCATAATTC
Source organism: Colius striatus (assembly GCF_028858725.1). Lineage (NCBI taxonomy): Eukaryota > Metazoa > Chordata > Aves > Coliiformes > Coliidae > Colius > Colius striatus. Next base: position 33,134,655 of record NC_084761.1, read on the forward strand.
AGTCATCTAATCAAATCAAAAGTAACATTAGATTTAGATTGCTGTCTCAGAACTGTGATTGCAATATATCAGATCTTGCATAATTTGCAAAATTTCAATACAGATAGCACCCTGGAAAACTCTGATCAGTAGTATTTTCACTGCAGAAGTCTATGTCTCAACCTCAAGAATGTATCATTGCAATGACAGTAATTTGCTGCAGAATAAGGCACACAGAAAAATGTGTCATGTCTCTGTATTTCCACTGGTGCACAATATATATATATACACATAATTATGAAGAAAAAGATGTATTACTGTGCACTACACTGATCCACTTATACTTTTTGCCCTTTTTCTTTATGTCCTTTAGATAGTGAAAGAGGATGAAAATTATCAGACAATAAAAACTGAAGCTAATACCAGACAAAGTAATAGAGAAGTTTAACATACCACTGCCATTCCAAGGCCAAGTTCCTGTGACATAGATTGCTTTAGGAAAGCAAAGGTGTGTAAGTTCCAACATCTAGCTGCTTAAAAAAGGAACAGATAGAACATACTTCCATCTGTCTTGCCCGCTGAACTAGAATTTAAGTTGCCTTAATTGCTATTCATCTTCACTTTGGTGTTCCAATAATATATTACATTAATGGCAGATATTATGACACATCTCATTGTCAGACATAGTCATGTATTGAGCAGTGCACTGGAAGAAAATGATTGAGGAAACTGTTGAAGTGGAAAAAAAAAGTCTTTACTATTATGCAAGAGGGCTGAGCTTGCTATTCTAGTTTTTAAGTTTTAAGCATGCTGATCAAAAATGCCGACACCCAGGATACTTAAAGTTTTTCTGATAGATTTGGTCAATTTTCCTAACTTTTTAACATTTTGTACTATCTCACTTCAAATGGAATGAGAAGTGTTTTGTTTTGTATTTTCTCCAAATAAGAAGTACATTAGCTAGAAATTCTCCACCGACCTATGGCTGTATCACAAATTGAAAATAAGAAGTCTACCAGAAAAACTGTAACAGTCATCCCCCACCAGAAACACCCATTCCCCCAAAAAAACAAACCCCAAACCATACCTCCCAAAATGAAATCTAGGACCAAAACAGGATCCTGAAGACTGACATACCTTGTGTTCCAAGTAATCAATTATTTGCCTGATTAACTGGTTTTAAAATTTACATAAATATTCCACCAAAATCCCGCGCTGTGTTGCATTACAAATAACATTGTAAGAATGTTATTTACAAAGTATTTTGTTTTCCTGTTGTCATATGTACTGTTCCATTTATGTTCCATAAGCACAACCTTCCACTAAGGGGTAACTGAAGTGTGCATCCACAAATGTGTGGTTTATCTACGTCCATCCTGCCTTGGATGCAAGACATAAGCTCGAGTTAAAGAAACGGAACAGAAGTCAGAACAAAACGTGCTCTATACCAGACAGAGAAAACAAATGCGCATTTTGAAGAAGGTAAGTGGCAATCATACCTGATACTTCCTGAGCTGCATTTGATTATCCTGCAGAAGATTAGGTGGGTAGTATCTCATCTTTTTGGCTCATGTTTAGAATAATTTTGTTACAGGTTCCTGGCTTTGGTTATTTTGCTGGAATTCACATCATAACTTTGCCTTCTTAACAAAATTTCATGAAAACTCATTTTAAAACGTACATTTTTCAGGCCTTTGGAGAAGCAGGTGTTCTACTTAACATAGGCTATATTTGAAAAGGCTAATCTGCCATATTATCACTTCTGTGCAATAAACTGAACTGATTCAAAGACCCTGCAGTTTACTGAATTCCCATATATTTGTAATTGTCTTTGGCATATCAAAAGCAAAGCTGTCACACAGTATTTTCTCCTGGTGAACCTGATCCCTGCTTTGGAGGTGTCATCTTGTAGCATGATGTGTACATAACATTTACTGAGTCCATGCTGACTTAATTTTTAAAGAGAGCTCTATTGAGCCGTTCTGCAAGTGCTTTTGCAAGGGCAAAGCTTCTGCAACAGTTCTCCTAACCCAGTTCTCCATTCAGGTTCCTGCATTATTACACAAAGAAGCAAAAAAAAAAGCAGGAGGCTAAGGATAAAATTTTCGGCAGTGGAAGATTAGGTACAAGAAGATTTAGGTGGCATCTTATCTCCATAGTTCTGAGAGTTCTGGGTTTTATTGAAAGATAGATGATTCAGACTCACCATCTATTCAAAGGTGACACTTCTCATGTATCTGGTTATGTTTTGTACCATGCTTTCTGAGAACATGGACTCATATCTGCTTAAGTAGATCATTTATCATTAATGAAAAGAAGCCAAGAGAGTAAGACAAAAAGGTCAGGATATTTAGCAGACCAAAGGATTATGACAGCTTTTATAATCCATGGAGACGCAATCCGGAACTGTGAAAATACTCAAAGAATGTTGGATCCGCACAATTTCAGGCCCAGCCTTCTCACAGACACATCTCTCTAAATGAGGAATGCAGGGCAATTATTTAATCTGTGTTTGAGCACATGATCTTGTTTATTGCAATTACTGAAGTTCCATGACAACAGTAGCTCAAGGGCCTTATGCAACCCATCAGCCTCGGCGGGTATTTAAACCCATGGTGCTCAAACCGATGCAAGGATCCCAATGTGGATCTGGCTTCTGCAAGTGGAACACACCTATGAGAACCAAGATCTGTTCATAGGTCCAGCACTAAACAGCATCCAGCTACTAGTTTTCTATAAAAAATATCTATAATCACAACATGCTCAATAAGTGAAATCTTTAAAACACCTCACAATTCTCATCACACAAATACGTAAGCAGCATGAAAACCCTAGTCCCAAAGCTGTGCATTGTTCAAACAGAAGACACTCCATTCCAATGCTAAGTAGTAGCCAATTGGAAAAAGAAACCATAATTAGGAAATGTGCCTCTCAGATCACTAATCATAGTAAAGGATAGTTTTGAGTTAGCATCATTGTAATTTCAGTACAAATCTATCGACTCAGTCACAAAAGCTTTTCTTCAAGTACAGAAATCAGTGAGAGTTGCCTGTGTTGATGGCTTTCCACAAGTAGCTATCAGGTATGGGCTCTACTTTATGCTCTTGGACAGAACCCTAAAATTCCCCTTTGTGCACATGATTATTTCTCTGTGTGTGTATGCAGGCAGTTAATAACTGGACAGGTATTTTAGTGCTTTCATACTGCTAGAAACTGCAGTATTTTCTTTGTAATGACGTCTAAAGAAGTTATCCATTAAAAATAAACTGCGTGGTAGCGCAGTGGGAAACGGAATTTAGTAAGTGGAAGATCAAAAGGAATTAAGTGCCAGAGCTCTGGACTATGTGCTCGTAAGAACTGATTTGACTTAATAAGTTTAATGCAAAAGGGAATTGTATTGTGTGTGCTGCTTTCCTGTTGATTTTTAAAAAGTGTGGGAGCACATCTTCCCTGCTGATCTCCATTAACTATGCCCATGAATACATAAATATAAACTGGGTGCTTCACTTTTTTTAACTAACTCTTATCAGCATTTTATAGCTAAGTAAACCAACTGAATTCAGACAAAAAATGTGCCAACAGCTGCTACTTTCCACTCATATGAAATGCTCACTTCTTTTTCCCATATCAACATTAAAAAAGTAAAACCCTCTGTTGCAACAAAGCATGGAAGTGGTGTATAGGAAATTAAAAGGTAGACATTAAAAGTGCTGTTTCATGCTCCTTAGTGGTGTGTCATGTTTTTTTGGTTTGGTTTGTGTTTTTGTTTTTTTTAATCCAAGGTGGAAACTAATCCAGTTTGGATCAAAAGTTCCTGTGGAACGGCATTTAACTTATTTAAACAACCAAGTACTCTCTGTTTATATTAGGTCTTGTTGTCAACCTCTAAAAGGTCTTCTAATCTTTGGATATGAAATCCAGAGACACGACACTTATCAGTCATAAAAAAGACTGCCTTGATGCATTCTTGCACTCATTGCTTTCCTTTTCAGTTAAGCAGAGCCTTGGACCCCTGCATTTGCAAGAGTACAAAGTGGTATGACTATTGTTCCGCAAAATCTTTTTGCCTGTATGAGAGTCTTTGTGCATGTTACCTGCTTGGCTGAGCAGCCACAGCTTTAAACAATCCTGTCAGTTGGTCAAGGACATTTTTCATATATATGTTGATAAACTGGCAGTCTATTTCCAGCATAGCTGCTCCCATAGTCAAAAAGCAACAAAGTATTCCAGCTCCAAGAATATGTGAGGTAAAGAAAAAAGTGGAATGCAGTCTAATACACAGAGCTGAGGTTCAGACATGACCTTCCTTATCTGTCCTTGACTAGCAGGCGATCTCTTTGCTCCCTGATTTTATTACATCTGTTTATTTGCTGGATCTCTGATATACATCCCGTAAACTTCACTCTTGAGTTCCATCACATGATCATCTAGCCACAGAGCTGCCACACTTAATGAGAATCTGAGTGCCACGAAACAATATCGGGTGTGTGTGGGGGGCGTGGTTGTGCTTTGCCTGTTGCTCCCTAGCACTGAAACACTGTGCGTGGAACTGAGTGGTAAGAGGGATGGGATTTATTGAGAAGATTCTTTCAGGATTACTGAGCCCCAGTTGTGCCTGGTTGAGAACTGCCATGCAGGAAACAGAATTTGGCAGCTGGAAACCAGCCCTGGGTGAACCACACATGAACATCAGTCTCATCTTTGTCAGAAAGACTTTAAGTGTCCATCTGGAAAAAGGATCAAGTCAGATGACACAACTGATTAACATCTTTCTGACTTATCCATGTCATTGTTTCCTGACATTTCAGTTGTTTGAAAAATACTAAGAGGCAGACTACAATATTTCATTAACTTGGGCTTCTCCAGCTTAGCTCTTACTACCTGTCATGCCACAGAGAAACTAAATTAAAACAGAAAGTGTTGAGAATCTACTTTCATTTAAGTAGCATCGGGAAAAACAGAAGTTGTTATGTATCTGATGGGTTTTTTTCCTTCGATAAGTGCCCAAATAAGTTGGAAACTCACGTCTTACGAACAAAACCAGACCTCATTCAGATGCTTTTGAATATTTTACTGCACATATCCCTCCTAAAGAAAACATGTTAAAGGCATATATTTGCTTCTGTGTGCAAGCTCATTAGAGTTAGTTATTTATTACAATCATTTACATGGAACGACCATTCACTTTTTTTACGCATGATAGAAGAGTGTTCACAGATCATGGAGAAAGAACTCTTCTTGTGTGGGGTCTTGTACAACAAACAAAATGTTTTTGCTATTCACAGTTCTGAACCAAAGTCCTGGAACGTGAACACTTCTGAATCCTCCCTCCAAATCTACTCTTTAGAGTGGCCCACTTATGACTCTTCCCTTGTGAATAGTGATTTCAGAATCAGATTTAAACTTTTCTCTGTTTCAAAATACATTAAGCTTTACACACAAAGAAAATCTCTAAGGACTGGTATCACCCAAGGGGTGAATTCTGCTGTGGCAATCAGTGCTTATATATGACAGTTGTTCTAATTCTGTTAAGTCATCACTTAAAACTGCTTTGTCTTGTAAATTACAGCAATCACAAACTATTTTTGCACGAAAAAGGAGTATCTAAGTGGACTTTGCTGGGGAATGATAAAACATACACAGCCGTAATTTTCCCTTCTTCTTAGGCTATTATCCTCACAGCTTTGCACCTGCAGCCCACTAAAGTTGGGGCAGGTGCTTAGGGGAACCAAACTGTGGCCTTTGGTTTTCATAAGAGACTCAAAGACATGCACAAAGCCTCACAACCTGACATCAGACCATACTGCCTTTGTTGGAGGCCCACCTAGGTCAGTGCAGACAGCATTATGACCAGGAATAACCAGCCAAGAATCGGGCTCTTAGGGCTCCTAACAGGAATGGCAGACTCCATCTGGGAGAGAACTGCTGAGAGAACATCTTCCTCTTTGCCTTTTTTCTCCTTTTGTTTTTTATCCCAGAAGTAACTTTTACCATTTGAGCCAACCACCAACTGCAAGCCCTGCTAAAGCTTTGTCCCTATCTGTTGTGCAACACTTCCAAGAACAAAACTGTACTCAACTGCTAGGAATACAAGCTCAGGTTTTAAATTTACTTAATTTAGCTGCTTTTTCCAATCCTACAGTATATAAAAAATATGCAACTGTACATATAATATCTACATATACACATGTAGATATGAAAAATATCTTTAAATTGTACTTCTTATCCCAGTTTATTTACAAACAGTTTACATCATCTCCATCAACAATGCCAAAAATCCTTTCTGCAGTACAGCAAGTGTACATCTCATTTACATAATGAGTTAGGACTGTATATTGCTCATACAGCAACGCATAGGGCCAGTTTATTTAGGCAAAGCAAGCACCCCACAGTCCGGTTTTTGCATCTAGAACTTTATTGTCCTTAATTTCATTATCAACACCTGTCACGGAACTACTAAAGGCTGCGATCAAGATTCAAGATACACGATTCAACACTAAGTGCACAGGAGAGCTCTCACGGACTCACCTAGCAGAAGCAACATCTGTGTGCACATATTTTCAATGCCAACAATGGACAACCCAGTGCAGAACACTGCAGACTACAGTTCAGAAACATCAAGTCATACTTCTACTCAAGCATGCCCCAAAGGAAATTTGGAAAGGGAATTAGTGAAAAGATACTTTTACTATCCCATTACTCCATCGTCTCGTTACAGTTGTAGGTTCTTTCTCCTTTTCTCTCTTACATTTTCATGAGAAAAAAAGTGTTTCCCAGTTGACACGGAAGACACAGCATATAAGCATGCAAAGTGAGACAAAGTTTTTTTTAAAGACTGTCACTTTTATTAGTTAGAGACAATATTCTTAGGCTGAATGCTAACAGCCTTTTAACTTATTTCCATAGTAACCACTGGCTCCTGGTGCTTTCTAAAGGTTATCAAAAACCTTGCAGTTAATTAACATCTCACTGAATATATCACAGTAAAATGACTAAACATACTAAGATATAAACAGAGAAATAAATTATGCAACAAGCATCTAAACACAGTACTAATAATAGAGGTGAGCAAAATTTTATCATATACCTGAAAAGAAGGTCAATTTCCAAAATTTCAGCCAAACATGGAAAAAACTTACCTTTCATTGTGATGACAGATCATAAAATAAATCACGTTATCAACAGTAGCTTAAAAATAAAACCACAGAAGCAATCCTTCGTCATTTCCCAAGGTCTAGCATCCAGCATTAAGATGGTGAAGACAAAATACCAGCCAAAGCATGCCACATCCCCTTTTCAATAGTCTTCATTATGAAAGATGTTGATTCCACCTATGTTCCACTGAAAAACTCTCTACAGATGAACAGTTATGTGAAAGCGGTTTCCTTAAGGACACGTAAACATTTTGTTTGTTTTTAATTAGAAAATGTAGGACCCACCTGATTCTGAGATTAAAGTTGTCATAAGACTAGGAACAACAGCAACAATTAATTTATAGTCGTCGTAGGCTTTTTACTGTTGTATTGGAGCTCTTCTTAAATCATGGTAGGGGTTGGAAGGGACCTTTAGAGATCATCTAGTCCAACCCCCCTGCTTCCACCGACTTCTTTAGGAGGGAAGCCACTCTCAGCATCATGCACAATTCGCCTTGAGGGCAACATCACCACAATGAAAATGAAAAATGAGTAACAAACAAAAAAGTCAGAAACATAAAAAATAAACATCACATTTATTTAAATAAAAATATACACACAGTGTACAATGGACGTGGCTTACAGACAGCAATGAAACAAAAATGCTAAATCCCGAAACCTAAAAAGTTGAATTGCTATAGTTGTGCTTAATTTCTCTGAATGAACACACACTATGGACTGCTAATGCTACTTATACACCATGTGCTCCAGAATGTGAGACAGAAGCGTTACAAGGAACAGCTACACAAAATTAACACAAGTACCAGAGTAATTGGGGATTTTAGAAATTTCCAAGGTAAACCATTCAAATACAAAACTGAAGTGCTGAAAACTTTTATAACACTTTGTATGCATGGCAAGAATACAAAACACTACTTCCAACTGAGATATACAAAAGAGCATTATGGTCCAAATCCCACCACTGCAAACCCCATAGATTCCCAGATCTCATTGCTACCAGAACTCTTTTTGCCCACCAGCATGCACACCCCATGCTTTATGTTTCAGCTCTTTGGAATACAGATACATTGGTTAACATGTGTCCTCCATTTTTATTCTGAAGTATTAAGTTCCACATTTAGTTGAGCAAATACAAGTTTTTAATCTTGGATCATGAGTATCATGCTGAAATTCACTGTTGTTATATTACTTATTCAGCAGATGTTATGAGAGGAAGCAAATAAATGTCTGAGTGCTGCAGAGTGTAAGCTGAATGCTCTGGCAAGACAACAGTCGATGTGCTGCATGACTAAGGAAAAAAGCAATGTATTAAACTCAGAATTTTTGCTTTGGAAAAAAGCATTTGTGTGTTATTGTTTTTTAAACATGAAATTTACATGGTAAGTTTGTGTTTTGAAAAACAGTAAATTATTTTAAAGCACTTCAACTGTAAAAATCTGCTTCTAAGCTACAAATAACTGAAAAGACGCAAATTCATGTCTCATGGCATTGCCTATACAGCATGCTTCTTTACAATAAAAAACCTCAACATAAATATAGATACCAATGGTTTCAGGTTTACAATATAGCCAAGTTTAGAATATATGTCTAAGACTGTTAACTGATTATATACATTAATTGACATAAGTAATTTTGCTGCATGGTTTTTAATGCTATTTCTTTCTTTATTAGACGAGTTAATGTTCAGTGCATTTTATGCTTTTTATAAGCAGACCATAGGATTTCCTGGAACTTGTGTTTAAACTAGAAATAAAAATCAGCTTATTTTGCTGAAGCTCTTAATAGGCATATTATGCAGTGGGCTTCAAAATGATATGTTGCACTTCTTTACACCTATATTACTAGTGATGATTTAGAATACCATTACAATTTATTTCACTGCAAATAAGTGAATTTTCACCAGGACTGATCAATTTAAATGCAGAAAGTGTTTGTTAATTTCCTTATTTCAATTATGTAATGCCAAAATTCAGACTGTACAAAAATTAACAGTGCAAAAGACTTCATTATGGCTCTTTGTCAGTTAATATTTTCTTTCAGCTGTCCTCCTAAATGATGTCTTCTTTATAGCACACACACTGTTTGTATTCCATCAAAATACACTACTTCACAGACAAAACCCAGATAACATAATTTCTGCTTCCTAATTCATCCATAAAAGCCAAAGTATAAACACTAACAAGAATATGGTTTAAATTCCCCAAAAGTAGTTTTCAGGAAAAAAAAAAAAACCCTACCTGCTTAATAGTGTGAGGTCTATGCATGTTATGCATTTTAACAGTATTGCAATTATCTCCAAGAAAAAATTACTTTAACTTCCATTTGCTTACTTTTTTAGGCATTTTATACTACCTCTCTATTTAAACACTAGTCTGTGGTATAAAACCCTCAGATAAGCATGTAATGCGTTACAGAAATATTTAAAGCTAGAAACCCTTACTTCAGGATTCCTCAAGGCAGATCCTAATGACCTCATTTCTACAAATAATACCTTCTGTGTGTACGACATGATTTGGCTTGAGGTGCCAGGTGTCATTTTGAATGTTCCTCTTCTAGCCCTTGAGAACTGCCTTCTCCTCAAAACAGATTATTTTATACCTTACAAAAGTTTTGATAGAGCAGATATGGAACATTTTCTGTGAATCCACCACCAAAATCAGTATGCTTCCCTTAACATTTTGCAGAACAAATGGTGTAGCTTTATCCAAATTAATTTGCTTGATTTTGTTCCTCTGCTACTGACAGTGAATTACAAGGATATGTGTAAGACCTCAGAGACGATTTAGCTCTGCTAGGCATCAAACAATGCTCAGGGCTTGAAGCAGCTTCTGCATTGCTTCCAAGCAATGTAACTATCTACCTGCAGCAAAAACCTCTTTGTTTTTTCATAAGAGGTGAACCATAAAACCCACTAGTTTTGGATCCACGCTCAGTTGACACCTCAGATTTGATGGCCCGTCCCTTGTCTGTGTAGACTACTACTGCAGTAAACCACCACAGGCAATGACCAAATCAGGAAACATTTGAACTTGTTTCAGTACAGAAGCAACAAGGCTCTTCTAGGAGACTTGGAAACATGTCAATAGGCATTACAAGAGACTGGTGACCTACATATTCCAATAAAAATACTGCCTTGAAAAAGTTCAGCCTTATTTAGCACAAAAACCTAAGCCTGCTTTTCTGCAATGGCCCAAAGCGAATGAAGTTTCTCTGCAGTACATTGATGGGGGTTGTTTTGTTTTGTTTTGTTTTTTATTTATCTTTAATGAAAACCAGATTATTTAATTTCACAAGAACATAATGGGCGTTGCTGTTAAAAAGGGCAGTAATCCCCTGCCATTTTTTTTTTCCTCCAAAAATGTGGCTTCAATGTGGTAAACATCTCCTATATAAAAGTAACGTGATAGTGAGGATGTCAATTTAGAACCCAAGTGGGATTAAAATGCTGAGGTGAGTTCTTGAAAGACTATTTTCCTGAAAAGAAAATCTACAGAATTTCATATTTTCAACTTGACAGAATGCCCATGGGACTAAAATAAAGAACTGTTGCAACCTGTAGTCCCCACCAGTGAATAACATTCCCATACAGACTTTTAAAATTGTTTCAGAATGGCTGCAGGAAGGTCAGCATTGTCTGTTGTACATCTGTGGGATTACTCCAGAGATGCAGGAGGAATTTATTGCTATTTCTAAACAGTACATGTAGGTTATTCCGAGCTAATAATAAACATGGCAGATAGCGAGGGCTGACAGAATAAAACATTACTTTTCTAGGAAGATTTATGTTACATAAATTTATGTTAAATACCCAAACACAAATTTATGCACTTCTACCTACCCAGTGAGTAGTGCCCACATCTACTGGTACAGGACAGGAAAAAAATAAGGCATTACATTCTCATATGCCTGAGCTTATCTATGATGCAATCCTAACTTCTCTGACATCTATTCTTCAAGTAATACATTACAGATGAAGAAAGAAGTCATTCATGATTGTATATTACATATTAGAACTAAACAACAAATGCACCAAAACACTATGTAAATGACCTCCTTTACTTTGAAAAAAAAAAAGTTCCCACTAGTTAGGTAAATTCACTATATAGGTAAATTCCTTGCTTTACTGAAGCAAACAATGATCCCTTCCTCAAAGCCTCAAAGCCTAATCTTGCAAATATACAAGACAGGTTTAATTTTATTCACATGACAGATCATTTCCGTATAACCCCTCAATTAGTATTTGCAGAATCAGGCTCTTACATATGTATTTTTACTAGCAGAGTTACAGATTTATACGCAGTAATGGGCATTAATGGATTAAAAGAACAATTTTTGTATCACTCACTGTGTAGAAAGATTTCTTTGACTTCCATAGGACCAAGCAAACATGAACTTCTTTATCCATGGCAATTACAATTTCCTACAGATGCTCAAATTCCCAGTACAGTTTTACTAGGATAAAATTCTCACACTTCTGCTCTAGATATTTTTTTCTCAAATTGAATGCATTACATAAAGGTCTGTAACCAGTGAATTGTAGTTCTCTCTAGGAGGCAGAAGGCAGCAATAAATAGGTACAATTAGAAAACACAAATGTTTCCAAGACAAATTTCAGGACTAACACAAGTTGGCAGAAACATTAACATTCATTTCAAAACCTGATACTTCTTCATCCTACAGGGTCTATATGCACCATTGCAAATTTAATATAAATCTGCTGCAGTGGCTACCTAGTCTTAATACAGCAGGCTCCTCATAACTGTAACATTTATTGCAGGCTCTGTAAAAACATACATGTTTTTATAGCCTAAATATACATTAACTCCTGTATGTACAACTCATCTTCCTTATCACAAAAGAAAATTTACTTTGAAGGGTTTACAGTAAATGGGAACATGACAGGTCACATTCAGGCCACCTTATTCAAAGAATTAATTCACCTGATTTAAATGTGATTTATGTGAAAGTGAAATAAGTATTTGGCTGTGGCACAGAAAACCAAGAGTGATACATCCAAATGAACTGCAAGGAATCAGAACGGAATTACTGAAATTACAGGCTGTAATTACTAAAAACATATTATGAAGTTACCATGCGTAAGAAGATAAATGTAATTACAAAACGTATATTTAGCCCAGATATTAACATTAGCATGGTTCATAAACAATTTTGTGAAGTATTTAATCATTAGTGTTTAAGACCTCAGTGCTACACTGGCTACAGAAAACACTATTTCCAGCTGCAAGAAACCTCTTAAATCTCAGGTTTTGGTTTGGAGTCAGCATGTCACCTTCCAGATTGCTAACCTCAGTTTCTACAGCAAATAATATTTTCCTTTTTAATCTTCGCTCAAATAACCCAAGAAACTAATTCCAGCTGGCTGATGAGTCATACTAAGCTTCAGCTTTACAAAGAAAAGTTGAATGTATTTGGTTTTAAAAATATTCAGTCCATTGCTTTTTCTTGATATTTTATTTCAGAACGACTAACTGGAGTTTTTTTAATGTAAAATGATCAAACCTGAAAAAAATAACACCTCAACTGGTTACACATTCCCAATTAATAAGTCATAAACAGCGATTTTTATATTCACTAATTAGCGTGATGTATGTTCCTGATTACGCTTTTGTTAAACTTAGGTGTCAGCTTTTCCATATGTCCCTTCTGGAGGTCTGTAGTACTTTGGGAAAGCCATCAGCTGTATCATGTTGAATGCATACTTTCTGCATTTGATATTCTTCAGTACATTCTCTATGCGGCATCCTTCTCTAGTGAAAGGGGGAAAAAGTACAACTTCATGAAACACAGAATAAATAAATATGCTTTATTTGTTCATTGCAGAGTTTCAGCAACAGTTGAAGTAAAAATAACAAAGATTCAACTCTACATTTTTGTTCTCCACAAGTGATGATACATCTTACAAAATTAAATCCAAGGCCAGGCCCAGTACAGTTATTGCCCTCAGAAACACGTGGTAAGATTCCCTTTCCCCCCTAGTATATTTGCCCTTGAGGTTTAAAGTTTAGTAAAAAAAAAAAAAAAAAAAAATTAATACTTTAATGATACATTGTTTTAATTCCATAAATATATTTGCCTTTTAAACCTTCTCATATGTTTTTTTTTCTCAAATTCTTTGCTATATATGTGAGAATACACATTGCTCTATAAATACATTTTCTAGGAATAAGGCATTTTATTAAGTCTGGCCCTAGAAATTTGTGAAGGAAAGTTTAATCTCTGCTTCATTTCCTGTATGTTTAGCTTTGCAATGAAAAAAAAAAGAGAATGGCTTTTCAAACAGCCTGATCCAACTCTCTGCTTTATGAAGGAAGGATGTTCGTTCACATACAGTACAAAAGTCACAAGTGCCAAAGGGGTGCATCAAGACAGAAACAGGACTTGGTTAAAAAGAATATGAAAGTGTCTTGAAAGCAAAAGCAACTAAAGCAACAATTTCAAACAGGTTAATTTCATTACAAAACAGAACTTACTCTATTCCATTTAGTTACTTGACAGAAAAGGGTTAGTAGTAGCAAAGTAATAATCATTTGTTAAACAAAAAAGCTCTCATCAGCTAGTAACAATGAAAAGAACACAATGAAAGTTCCATCTAACAAACCACTGCCCTGTAATATTTGTCTAGGTGTTAGCTTGTGTTGTGCAAATTAATTCTTCTTTTTTTTAAAAAAAATCAGACTAGTTACTCTGGAAAGAGGGATTCAAGCATTCAGGATTCCACATCTTCTTCTATACAGTGACAGCATTCTAAGTGGGCATTCTTTGAGTTAATTACAGTGGGAAAGCTTTACCATGAACAGAAAGAGCAAATCAATTCACTCAATGCATAGTATACTTCTTAGAGTTCAGAAAAAAAGTAACAAAACCACAGTACATTGCAGACATTTGTATCTTAGAGACCAATCCTTGGAGTCTGAGACTGTAGAAATATTACAGCGTAACTCCTTTTTCTAAAGTTAGTTTGTTGCTGTTTGTAGAAAAGAAAGGAACACAAGTGAAGTTTATTGATATTTGGCTAATAGCAGAGCAAGACTTAAAATAAGCCACACAACCAGCAAGTGTGAGCTGACAAGCAGCAAGGCGACAGGATAGAAGTGTCGAGAAGTTGGCTTGTTATCAGTTAGACAGCCTGTTTCGGGATCATCCGATTCATTCAGTGCTCCCTGGGTTTGTCTGCTGTTAAACAGGGGAAGTTAGGAACAAATAGAACAGCATTTAAACAGCAAAGAAAGCCAACATGTAGGTATTTTGACAAAGTGAAACTATATATAGCCATTTTGATGAAACAGAGTTATGCTAAATACTTCCACTGTATTTACCGCGTCCTACAGCTGACATGGGAAGCACGATGACTAGGTGGCTAATATGTTATTCAGCCTGCTAGGTGCCTTAGATTAGTATTCAAAAGTTAATATGAAATAACTTATGAGATGAACTATACTATCGCTAAAATGAACACACACACTGAACAGAAATGAAACCAGGAAGTTAAAAACAATGTCAAGGAAGCAAAGGAAAAAAAGATCACAAATACATCACAATGCAACACTGACAAAATAGCGTCTCCATGGTGTTCAAAGGCTTTTTAGTCCTTCTTCACTACTTATTTAGGAATTATACAGGCAGAAATAAAGGGCACATGCTCCTCTTTGAGAGAATTAATAGCTATTCTAAAATAGTATTAAATGATGGTAAATTGACTTCTTCAAAAATTCATCAGTGCTGATGACTCAACAGCAGTTCTTTTTATTTAAAATGCTCACACCTACATTCCTGTAGGAAAATTGCCTTCTACCCTGTTCAGTCAATGTAGGTAGGAACTGATCTGCTTAAAGCAAAGTTCTACAGAATGACCGTGAGTTGTGCTGTCACTTTCCTACTCCAGCAACAAGGGAACTTTCAAATCACTGCCAGTCTGTTCCTATTGTAGCTCTGGTAGCTTCTCTACAAGTAGAATGATGCATACTTCAACAATATCTTTTCAGTCTTTCTGAATTTAACTTTATTTGCATTCACTCAGGAACTCTGTGGACTTCCTTTGGGCAGTGAGGACTGATATGATCTTTTTCTATTGCCTGCTAATATTCCAGGATGAAAAGATAACTCTCAATTTTTCTCTGTGGTCTTAAGAACATCCAAATATATCAGATTACAAGACAATGATTTTTCAGAAGCCCATGTTCCAAGAATGCTGTTTTATTCCAAGAAGAAAATGCTGTCAGATCACAAGAGGCCATAGGACAGTAAAGGTAATATCATGTTATCCCAGGTAAAATGAGAAGAGTGCATAAAAGACAGCAGAAGTCACTTCATCTTACAGAAAGCCTGCCTTTCTGATTCACATGTTGCAAAGTAGTGTTGTGTTTCTTGAGCTTGGATAGCAAGAGAGATACAAGAACTACATTTACAGGTGGGATCTTAGGAAAGGGATCCTTCCAGGTTAAGTTCTTAATTTTTTTCTTTGCTTTAACTATCCAGTCTATATGTTACACTAATAAATAGCATCACCAATACTATTTTAAATAGCAAAATAAATGATAAAAAAATAAAATCCCTAATATTTGGATTTAAGTCAAAGCAATTAGTGATGTCAGCGTGTCTGCCACTCTGGTCTACAGTTTTCAAGTGTCCGTGGGTCAAACTAGGACAGAACTCAAATACTATTTTAGACAAAATCCTCTCAGAAACTAGCTGTATATTATGCTTTGGCTGACACTGAAATAAATAATGCTGTGTTCTGTATCAGACCACTCCACAACTTCCTTCCTTTTCTGCTCACAGTGATAACGTTGCCATTTCTGAATCAGTTATGAGGACTAACTGTATTGGTCTCTGTTAATTTTCTCCTTAATCATTTTTTGAAAACATGCTGTTTACTGTTTCTCCTTTCTTACCTTCTACAGGATCCCACAAGTCTGCTTCTTTGACCCTTTTTTGCTGTCCTCACATTCATTTTCTACTCTTGAAGGTGAGTCTGCTGGTTTCCGCTTACCCCCATTATGCCCACAACTAACAGCTCTAGCTCAGCCCTCAGAGTCCCATCTATTCAGCCCGAGTCACTGAGCCCATGTGTTTTTGGACTGTCCTTCTGGGTGTTTCCCACCACAGACTTCACCTGTGTGCCTGTGGTCAGAGCAGATGCAGATACTGAACTCTCAAAAGATCCGTCTAGGCAGGAACAAAGTTCAGCATTGTCAGCACAATCACTACATTAGCCAGTGTTACATACCATTTGGGATAGCCTTAGCTTTGCATGTTAATAGTTTATTCTAAGTAGGTTGAGTTACACGCTTGCAGGTTGCCCCTACAGGGATGAACCCTCTTACTTCTGTGGTGTGCCTTGTTCAGTTTTGCTCCTTATCTCATTGACAACACGACTGTCTTTTATCTATGTTGTTACAAGTCCCATTAGCATCGGTGAGATTTATGCAGATATAACGATGGAAATACAGCTAAAAGCCATTTGCTCATTTTTTTTTTTTTTCAATTGAAAAGCCTACAGTACATTTGTTCTTTGATATGCTGAAAAGAATGATCAGTGCCTTTGAACATAAAAAGTTCTGTCTTCCTCCCAGGGAAACCACAGTGAACAGCTGATGCAGAGGGACTTCTGTTCCACAAATTAGTCACATCATTCTATGCATGATTCCATAAGACATCCTCAAAATACAGCAAGAAGATCCAACTCCATTATTAGTTACCTAAGAACAGGTTGAGCAGAATACTTAAACATGCTTTTAATTTAATAGGAATATTTGATCACGGTCAAATGCCTTTCTAAGCTGTGCTAATACTTTTCAATGCACTGTAGTGACAGTGTCTTCTAACACATCTTGAAGTGTTCTCCACAGTGACTAATGTATCTAGTTAAACAAAGCGAGGCCTGACACCCAGCTGTCAGCAGCGTGACAACTCTGCTTCCCCTGGCTCATCATAATTTGCAGAAGTTTTAGTGCAAACAGCATGAATCCAGCTGGTGCCATGTCAGCTGGACTGATTTGGCTTCTGACTCTCAGTACTACTAGAACAGAGTGCTGCCTGACCCTGTTGTGGTGTGAAGGTATAGTCATAGTACTGGATGTTCTCTCCAACACAAACAATACTCTAACAGCTCTGAACTCACACCAAGGGAAGGAAGAAGACTCCCAAAATATCCAGTGAGTTTTTATTTCACACAGCTGCAGTTTAAAGAGGAACAGTGAAAGCTTCTAAATCTGTAACATCTGGGGTAACAAACACCTCTCTAACCTGTAGTACTATTTCTATTCATTTACTTTCAAATTGCTCTTCTGAGGCCTACGGCACAGCACAAATACATCATAACAGCCAAGGGTGCTGTAAGTTTAATGACGATATAACCATTGCAGTCTGCCTTCTATCTCACTTGGTGTTTTATCATCTTAAACTCCTATTGGGATAATGCTGTATGCCTATCAAATGAGACAAAGGCAAAACAGCAGGTATTTTCTGTTGTTTTTAAGTTCTGATGATAAATTGTTTGAAGCTCTAAGCAGTGGAGCAGAGAGAATGAAAATGGTGTGAGGAAAAAAGAAGCCTCTTAAGAGTCCTTATAAAGTCAAGCACAAGTAGGAGGACACATTCTGGTTTTTGATTATCAGTCACATGGACATCCCCTGTGTTAGACTTTAGGAGATACATTTTAACACTTTTGGGGGATATGCTTCTCCTGTCAGAACTGTTCCAGCTCCAGCTATTAATGACACTGGAAATTGTCCTAAAGCACTACTTCAGGTAGACTAGACAGGCATCCTTCCATCAGCACAAGTGTCCCGTGTGTAAGCAGTGACTTACTTCAGCCTGAATTCATGTCTAATAGCACACATACTTTAGGAGAATTTTCCTTTTTTACAGATGGACTCAGGCAAGCAGTTTCTGGGCCTGCTGGGTTTTTCTTGTCAAACTCCAGTGCTGACACAGAAAAACTTCAAAAGCGAGATGCCTCTTTTTAATCCCATCTAACAACAACAGCACAGATGTTTCTTCAAATAGAAGGGATGGCTAACAGTTGTCCATCTTACACAATTTTGCTTACTTACCTTTTCTTTTTTATTTAAGGCTATCAGAAGCCATAACTTTTAGAAAGCAGCTTCTTTAAAGAGTGCTTTCAGTCCTCTCAAAGATTTTAAACAGGATACTGTCTGGTTGCCTTTTTTTTAAAAAAAAAAAAAATTGGTGTGAAAGCAGCTTAATTTCTATATTATACATGTTACTGTGAGTCACTGAAATGCTTCAGATAAAAGTAAACTGTTTCAACACGCATTCCTACAGATCTAGAAGGTAACTTTAACTTTTTCAAAGGAGAAAGACGGGCTCCTTTAGCACATCTCCTGGCTGTTACGAAAATGCTGTACATCAAGAAAAATAAAACGTGATTCAGAAAGAAACAAATTGATCTCAGTCTAGTCTTAGAGGATTGCTGAATCAGAGCAGAACTCAGATAAAACAAATAAAAGAATACTGGGCAACAACGTTTTATGTTGAAAGATAAAGCTGATACAATAAAACCTCCAACACTTTGTAAAAAATAAAAAAATCTTTCTACACCGTTTCAAAATGGAAGATACAGGAAGGGAACCACCAGAGAGATTTTCTGTATCTGATGCATATCATTGTCAAAAAGTTGCAATATTTTCCTTAAATCTAGATGGTATTAAATATAGTAAAAGATGCTAGAAAACACCTTTTCTGCTGCTTATGTGATCCTATAATCTCTAATCTGGTTCAAAACAAATGACTGGCAGTACCGGCACTGCTGTGCAGCCTCAGATCTAAGAATACTGATGAATACAGTCAGTGATTTGGAGATAGCTGCTACTTAAACACGATACCAATACAGTCTAATACGTTTATCAAATTGTCACAATAATACCCCTCTTTTTGCTTTACTTCTTGTACTGCAACTTTTTTCTCTATTCTTTTTGCTTTTGACAGCATCTCTTCTAGCATCCCTTCTTCTTCCTTCTCTCCCTTCCTTGGTTATGAAACATTACTTTTCTAATGCAGTATTTAGGAAATAAAAAAGGAGAGCATATCTTATAACATGAGGCTTGTCCACTGAGTTTGACCAAGCAGCAGGTTGATGATGTAGTCATGATGACATGATATCTAGATCTTGAAAAACAGTTACTATGGGTTCTCAGTCTGTCCAGAGAAAAAGATTCCATTTGGAGGAGCTGGCCAGAAACACCACAGTTCTGGAGACTCAAGTATAGTCATGGTAATGAGCTTAAGCACCATTATGGACGGGCCATAATGGTTCAGTAAAGAGCAACAGATTAATCCACAGATTGTCTTGCAGTAGCACTTAATAGGAGGCAAAAAGACAAGTGGTCTTACACTCACACAACCACATTCAAGAAAACCCTGTTGTCTTATGTGATCATGTTGACAGACATAGGTTTTTTGGAAGGAATGGTCAAGTCAAAATTCAATTTACACTGTTGCTCTCTTTCCCTCTGCTGTGTATGTGTCCTCATCGAAGTAAAAATAATTATAAATATACAAGCTTTTCCAAGCTTAGCTGTTTTTCAATATCCTGGGGCAAGTGACAGACAGGCATACCTCACACCTGCTGGCAGTAAAGCAGCATGGGTCCTGCTTTAGGCTCTGGAACATCTCCCTGCAATCCTGCTCTGCAGCACCCTTCCTGGAAGATGTGGAGTCTTACAGAGTGAACTAGGTATTCACAATTTATTACATGATCTCATGTCCTCTCTAGATTCAGAGGAAGACACTAAGTTACTCATGAGATAAAATCTAGTATTTTCCTTTGTGACTGGTAAAGACTATCTGCCAGACTGTTCTTCTTCCCTGACATTAAAGAGTAACTATGTGGTAAAATAGTAACATTGACAGAAGTCATATAATGAAAATATAATAAAAATAAGCAAAACACTCCAGTTAGAATCACAACCCATTTTCCTCACTGTTGCTTTTGAGCCATTGACAGTAGCACTTTAAATCCACCCTTGTCAGTTCCCCACTGCTGCAGCTGAGCAGCAAAACCAAGTTCATATTATATCCCTTATCTGCTAAAAGAGATTGCAGGCCAGAGGCCCGCCATGTGGAATCAGTCCCTTGGTCATGCCAACTCCCAGGCTGCCCTGGAATCACCCAGAAGAGTGCTAAAATCCACCAAAATCATGCCAGGAAACATTTCATAATTTCACTATATAAAATCCCTGAGAAACATTCCCCAGCGGTTTTTAATTTACAAGTATGGGCAGAAACTTCAAGTCTTGCAAAGTCATTCTGGTAACTGTGTGAGAGATTAGCTTCAGAACTGAAAAATGATGGGTTTGCAGCAGAGATTCTTCTTTACCTGTCAAGACAGCTAAGTAGTTTTTGAAACATGATTTTCACCTCTATTATACTCCAAGCAAAGGATTTGCTGTTTCATTCTACTATTTACCAATACTGCTGTGCTGTATTACACATCAATGCTACAAAGGTTCCTCTTTTTAGCAAAAAATATAGTTCTAATAATCTCCTCAGAAACACTTCTAGAAAGGATTACATATATGGGAAATTCTCAGGACAAAATTGCAAAATCTTTCCTGACAAACCTCTCCTGCAAAGTTTGAAATTCAATTCAATATCCAACCAATATAAAAGCAAATGCTATCTATGTCTTTGTGCAGGAACACAATCAACCCATAGGCCAAACATTATGCTTCTTAACGATCTTAGCACATGTGAAATGATGATGACTACATGCTTCAAGTGAGTTCTGAACATACAAGACATTTCCCTTCCACAAAGTTACAGCACTAGTATAGTTGGCTAGTGAGTCACACTTATTTCCAGTCTGCTTCTGTCACAATGAGATTTTTACCAAGGATGTGATTATACATTTAGCTCATATAGCACAGTGAAACATAAACCCATGACAAATTCTTTCTTTCATATTTCTAATCAGGTTTTGAATACTTTCTGTTGACCGTGGAAAATCTTCATGAATCATGCCTTTTGGAGAAGATTTTTTTTTTTTTAGCCTGTTTTGCCCACGGTAAGGACAACTGCAAAGCTGATTCAAGAGGCAGAAAAGGCTTAACTGCACAACTAAAGAGTCATGCATGAAGAAGGATTCTTAAAATCTGACAGTAGTTACTAGATGTTCAAATCTATGAGTAAGTTGACAACATTAAGACCAGAAAGAACTGTTGGTGTAAACACAGGATCATAGAATGATAGAATGGTAGGGGCTGGAAGGGACCTTTAGAGATCATCTAGTCCAACCCCCCTGCAGAAGCAGGTCCACCTAGATCAGGTCTCATAGGAACATGTCCAGGCGAGTCTTGAAGACCTCCAAGGAAGGAGACTCCAAAACCCCTCTGGGCAGCCTGTGCCAGGGCTCCGTCAACTTCACAATGAAATAGTTTTTTCTTATGTTTAAATGGAACTTTTTGTGTTCCAGCTTCATCCCATTACCCCTTGTCCTGTTGCTAGCTACGATAGAAAAGAGCAATGTCCCAACCTCCTGACACCCACCATTTAGATATTTGTAAATGTTAATAAGATCTCCTTCTCAGTCTCCTCTTCTCTAGACTAAACAGCCCCAGTTCCCACAGCCTTTCCTCGTATGAAAGGTGCTCCAGTCCCCTGATCATCTTGGTGGCCCTATGCTGGACTCTCTCCAGAAGTTCTCTGTCCATCTTGAGCTGGGGAGCACAGAACTGGACACAGGACTCCAGATGAGGCCTCACCAGGGCAGAATAGAAGGGGAGCAGAACCTCCCTTGACCTGCTGGCCACACTCTTCTTGATGCATCTCAGGCTGCCATTGGCCTTCTTGGCCATGAGGGCACATTCCTGGCTCATATTTAGTTTATTATCAATCAGGACTCCCAGGTCTCTCTCTGCAGAGCTGCTTTTCAGCAGTTTGACCCCCAGCCTGTACTGGTGCATGGGGTCATTCCTTCCTGGATGCAGGACTCTGCACTTGCCCTTGTTGAACCTCATGAAGTTCCACTCTGCCCAACTCTCAAGCCAGTTGAGATCCTGCTGAATGGCAGCACAGCCTTCTGGGGAATCAGCCAGTCCTCCCAGTTTGGTGTCATCAGTGAACTTGCTGAGGGTACACTCTGTCCCCTCATCCAGGTTGTTGATGAAGATGTTGAACAAGACTGGCCCCAGAACCAAACCCTGTGGAACTCCCCTGGCCACAGGCCTCCAACTCAATTCCGTGCCATTGATCACCAGCCTCTGGGCTCTGTCATTCAGCCAGCTCTCAATCCACCTCACTGTCCGCTCATCCAAGCCACACTGCCTGAGCTTTCTGATGAGGATGTTATGGGAGACAGTGTCAAAAGCCTTGCTGAAGTCAAGGCAGATGACCCTCATCTAGTCAGCCAGTTATGCACTCATAGAAGGCTATCGGATTGGTCAAACAGGATTTCCCCTTGGTGAAGCCATGTTGACTCCCCCTGATAACCATCTTATCCTTCATATGTTCAGTGATAACATTCAGGATGAGTTGTTCCATCACCTTTCCAGGGATGGAGGTGAGGCTGACCGGCCTGTAGTTTCCTGGGTCGTCCTTCCTGCCCTTTTTGAAGACTGGCGTGACATTGGCCTTTCTTCAGTCCTCAGGCACTTCACCTGTCCTCCATGATTGTTCAAAAATGATGGAGAGAGGCTTAGCAATCACATCAGCCAGCTCCCTCAGCACTCTAGGATGCATCCTATCAGGACTCATTGACTTATGAGCCTTAAGCTTGGCCAACAAGTCTTTAACCTCTTCCTCTTCCACCCCGGGCAAGTCCTCTGCTGTCCTGGCCATTCTGTTATCCTTGCTGGACTGGGCTTCCCAAGGGGCAGCCTTGGCTGTAAAGATTGAAGCAAAGAAGGCATTCAGTACTTTGGCCTTCTCTGCATCCTCAGTCACCAGGGCACCCTCAGTGTTTAGCAGCAGGCCCACATTCCCCCTCGTCGTCCTTCTGCTGCTGATGTACTTGAAAAATGCCTTATTACTGTCCTTAACTTCCCTGGCTAAATTTACTTCTAGAAGGGCTCTAGCCTTCCTAGTTGCACCCCTGCATGCCCTGGCAATGTTCCTATACTCTTCCCAAGAAGCCAGCCCCTGTTTCCACCTCTCATAGATGGCTGCTTTCTGCCTGAGTTGTCCCAGTAGATCCTTGCTCATCCATGGAGGCCTCCTACCTCCTTTTCCTCCTTTCTTGCGCACTGGGACACACTGATCCTGGGCTTGGAGGAAGTGGTGCTTGAAGATTGACCAGCTCTCATGGGTACTTCTATCTTCTCAGTCTATCACTCAGTCTATGTTGCATTTGTAATTCAGGTCATTTTAAGTGAGGAGCGTGTTGAAGAGCAACATAAATTTGTGTATTTTAACTCAGTGTTTTATATCTGCAACTTCAGTTTGAGATAAACAAAAGGAGGAATGTGACTGCTTCTGATTAATGACACCAATTCACATAATCTCATCATGGATTAACCAATGTGTGAATCATAAAATAAATAACAGGAAAGATCTGAAACCTACTCTTCCATTTCAAGTAAATAATGTCACTTCATTAATTACTTTCAAGCAGCACGCAGATACTGTTTATTTTCAACTGCATCAATGGTTTGAGATCTGCTCTGTTCTTATCCCAATCATTCTTTGAGCACTAGTAGCACACACGTTATGTGGGTGTACTTATGTAAGGGGGGTTTGTATACACATAGATTCCCTGATCACGTAAAATGCACCCAAACCTAATCTTAGCTGGTGCACAAGTGCTGGTACCAGGAGCATTAAATGAAGCAAAGAATGCTCCTTTACTTAGGCTAGGTGAGCGGCTAAGAAAAACGACTCATCCCAAAACCACACAGGCTGAGATATGGACTGTAGCAATCTAGTAATTGCACCTCTATAGTCCTATCAATAAACCACCTTATCTTTTCTTTAATTATGACTAAAGTCAACCTGTTAAGAGCGTTAAAAAATGCAGGTAATATCTTTGAATCTGAAATGTACTACCTTTTCCATTCGCTTCCTTCAGAGCCAATGACAAGGCTGGGCTGAATTTGGATCAAGTGCCTTGAAAGCATTCCTCGGCCTTTCTGACAATAAGAATGCTGCTGTGGGTTTCTCAGTAAGTTTCAAACATACTCTTCTTCATCATATCTCAGAGACTGAATATTAGCATCACTTTTAAAGCATAAATAGCAGTACAGAGACAGGGAGAGTGAGGACATGACATCCCATAGAGTTTTGCTTCTACAATTTCTTTTGAAGATTTGAGATCACTATAAACTAAAGATTCTACAAGCAGTGCATTTACCTTCTGCATCCCAGAGTTTTTGCTAGCAAACACATTATAACATCTCCTCTATAATAATGCTACATTTTCCTTACTCTCACAAAGAAAGGAAGGACATAGTTTGGCTCAGTGTGGTCATGGTAGTTCACAGTTTGCCAAAGATCAAAGACGCAGTTCTCAGGATATGCTTTATGAACTATGTTCAGGACTCTCTAAAGAGAAAAAGTTCATTATACTGTCAGTATCAGTTAATGATGAAGTAAATCAATGACAGATGAAAAAAAATGCAGAGTTACCTCTTGACCTCAATTGAAATATCAGATACATTATTTAAAACAAATATATGTATTTTTCTGTATTGCAGATTTTATTCTCTCAAAACCACATGATCAGTAGCGAGGAAACATTCTCAGCACAATTATTACTATAACATCTTGGGAACTGCAGTTTGCAAAAAGCTACAGGAATCTGCCAATTCCTGCAACTTTGGAGTCATTGGGACAGAGATATTTTAAGAATGAATGTCCCCAAGCACATCCTGGTTTTACCTAGCTGCACGTGGATGTGAAAAGCAGTATAATAGTGGGACCTTGTATTAATGGTGGTAATTGCCATCACTTACAAATAAACAGAATGTATATGATTCTTAAAATTATTATAATTGAGGAAAAGAGGGCATTTTACTAAGAAAATTCCAAAGCATATAACATAAAATTGAAAACATCGATACTTTGCAGAAAAGTCATCCACCTATAATCTATTGTTATTTTCTTCTGAAGAAGCAGCATGCCTGTAACACTGTTTAAGCATTTCCTTCTTTCTTACCCAGGAAGGGATATGAAACAGTAGTAGGTATAAATCTTCCCTGAGATGGTGGCAAGTTATCTCTGTCTATGATGCACTTTTCTATTCTGTGACATACACTGGTTATTTTGCATGCTGGAAGGAAAACAGTTCAAGGAACGTTTCAGTAAGACATCATATCCTGTTTTCCACTCCTTTTATAAGAATGCAGTTGTCAAGCCAGTCAGATCTGAGAGACATTAATCCTAGTATTGCTCATGTTTCTGATGATGTTTTTCTTTAATCACTAATAAAACCAGTACTACTTATTCACATGCTTAAATGTTTGGCTTGAGTAACTGTGAGCCACAGGCCAGGTGGTCAAATAGAGAACTCTACAGTGCAGCCAAAAAGCACATAGGTTGTTAACTAGAAATTAACTTCATTCCACATTAACTCGTAACCTCACTGGGAATGACGTTGCTTTTCCAGACCCAGTGAGATGTGTCAGCATTCGCAGTCCTCTCTAGCACTTGCTCATGACCAATGAACTATGAAAAAGTGCAGTCACCAACTGTAGTCAGTCTTTTGGTTAACACTGCATTTCTGTGGCTGTTGGACAGCGCTTGGAGGCTTCCAGTAACTAAACAATTTCCCATTTTAGCATACATTTACTGCACTGGCAAGAACACAGCAGAGACCGAGACTTTTAAACTGCTTAAATAATCCTCTGCCATGAACACAAATACATATGGACAGGTATGCAATGTTGTCTTTTAAAAAGTTCTCAGCCATTCTCATAGTTTTATTCTCAATTAATCTTTAGTAAAAACTAAATCAGCTTCACATCATCTCACCAAGAACCCAGTCTACACATGCTGGGATCATGCTTGTCTCATTTTATTGGTATTTAATTCTGTATTAGTTAAAAATAAATCCTGTAATGTGCTATTAATGCACTGCTACTGACAGCTTAAATAAAACCAATAAAACACAAAAGCTGCAATTGAACAGCAAAAGTAATTAAAAAAAAAACACTGTCAAACTACAGGCATCTTTTGCTATCTCACCAGTATACACAGGGGCAGAATTGGCTTGTCCACCAGGTTAATAAAATCTTTCCTACTCTCTTACAACACAATTAGAGTAAATAAGTAGCAGAAATGCTCTGAAGTATTTTTGTCCAGCTTTGTTCTTTGCATGAATACTTTGCACGAATATGAGACTCTAACAAAGCTAAAGGCATGTGAGTGCAGGCCGGCAATTGCACTTGTCAGATGAGTATGTACATTAACGCAGACAGAATATTTTGGTGCATGAAATAATAAATGACATTTTCCCAGGTATGGTACATAGTTATGAAATACATGCAGAACAATGTAGAAAATTTAAAAGACCATAATCCATCCTAATCTGGAAGTACTCACAGTTAATGGACATTTCAGTGGAAAAACAACAGTTTTACATTGGCCCAATAATGTTCTCTGAAGTTCAGAATAATTAACAATAGAAGAAGTAGACAGAATGAGGGCGAGGGGTTATCTACCAAAAATTTGCTTCCTCAAAAAGGAAATACTTTATTTAGAAAGCTTTTTCTCCCTCTCATTCATTCAAATTATTAGCTGCATATTTTTACCACGGAATATTAGCTATAAATAAGCTCTTATTCATAAATAAATACATCAAATCACAACGGTAGAAAACTTAGAACATTTACTGAAACATTGAAAAGTGTTTTGAAAAATAACTTCACCACATCTATCTAGATAAAACAGCTAAATGTTTGCAGAATTCACCATGTTCCCAAAGCCTGGTAAGATAAAGTAACTTTGTGTCCAGAAGAGCTATTAAATTATAAAGCTTATATAAAAAAAATCTATACAAACAAGAATTTAGGAT
Organism: Colius striatus; assembly: GCF_028858725.1. Taxonomy (NCBI): domain Eukaryota; kingdom Metazoa; phylum Chordata; class Aves; order Coliiformes; family Coliidae; genus Colius; species Colius striatus. The sequence goes on from NC_084761.1 coordinate 33,161,775, forward strand.
AATGGCACTTCACGTACATTGTTTAATGGCTTCTGCTCTCTATATAAACAAGGAAACTGACAAAAGTGGATTTTTAAACCCAAAATATGAGTACTTATTTTATCATACAAACTAAGCAGATAAACAAAGGAAGTAGTCCAAACATTGTACTGGCTGAAGTCTAAACAGCAATCTAACACTGCACTTTTAGCTTCTTTTACATTTTTTAAAAAAAAATATTTAAAATAAATAACCTCTGGCTTCCCTGACCCCATGATAGTAAAGAAACCATTGTCTAGAGACAAATTTAAAAATAAGTAGTTTGTCAGTAAAATCTCCCCCATGCTACATTTTGACCCCTACCTTTCTTTTACCTCCAGTGGTTTACTAGCCTACAATACCAAATACACTTCCAAGATCTGATCCAAGTCTTTCAAAAGTCAAAACAAGTATACACCCTAATTCAGAGCAGGAAGTCTTTAGGTGCCAAATTTACCAGTCCAGGCTGCACATGTCTACAAAACATCCACAGGAGAATTCCAGAGGTCTTGAATCAAGTAGTTAACCATCCTTCCAAAGGGTATACTGTGAACATGAATTCTTAACCTAGACATTCATACAGTCGGTATCTAGAATGCTATGGTATATACAGCTTGATTTTGAGTGTGGCACTGAATTCAGCAGGCTTTGGAAGAAAATCCTCCAATGTCCAAAGTTTTTTCCCCCCACCTTTACAGAGCCCATACTTGTGCTACCACCATATCCCTTACAAAATGAACCACACAAGTCTCAGATTTTCTTTTGAGCACCATAAATCCAGCCAAATGCAGTGGCTAACAACATCAAGTCCACTAGACTAGAGATTATTTTTAAAAGACAGTCTTGATTTTCTTCTGTAGTGTGAATAAAAAAGATTTATAAGCAAGCAATTGTCTGTTTTGGGCTTTGTTACAAAGTAGTACAGAACATTAAGCTTTGCAACAAGACTAAATGTCTTTTTATTTCTCTTTTGGCATTCCATACCCAATGGAGTATGGATAGCAAGTTCACAGTTTTTACTTTTGCCGTGAAAGATCATTTGACTTTTTTCCTCTACATTGTAATATGTATTTCATTTAATAAACTTTATAATTAAACAACTCCTACTAAAAATATTTCTCTATTCTAGGAATGCAATTCAGAGGAGGTTCATTTAGTTCCATTAGTTTTAACATCTGTGTTTGAAGTTGCAGATAGTTTCAAAAGTAGCAATTGAGGTAATACATTGCTTCATTTACAAAGGAAATGGAATGCTTAATGCATTTTGTAATGCAGTAATAACACAGTGTTGGCATTTGCATAAAGCAGTCCACCGTAATCACAGGTGTTAGTCCTGTCTGGGTAAAGGTCTTTCTACTCTGCTAGCCCAGTTTGGACTCATTATTTCACCTGGTTATAATTATTATAGAGATCAGTGAAGTCCACACTACTGAAAGCCACATTTGGGAAGGTCTGCTACCTCATCTGTGCCTAGAAAAGCCAAATGGACAGGGAGAGGATGCTTTTCATTTAACTAATTGTGTGGACTGTTAGTGGAGAACAGACTGGCCAGAAAGAACTACTCACAGCATTGTAATGGTCTGCATTCCCTTCCAAGCTTGCAATACAGCTGTTGTGGCTGCTTGGAGCAGGGGATGGGACCGAGCTTGCCAGAAATCTGATTGCAAATTTCTAGACAGTGTTTGCTGGTGTAGTTTCTTCAACTTTGCTAGAGCTACTCCAGTTTTATTTCAGTTTTATTTTATACTCATGTCAATGAGTATATTAAACATACAGAGCACAAACCAGTATTTTAGAAAAGGTCTACATATCCAAATTAAAAGAATTTGACGGAGATGGTGGCTCCCTCCACTGTTATCACCATAGTGTCCTCTGGACTGCACAGCTGGGATTGTGAAACGCTATGGTGAGTTTTGCTTTCCAAATGTTTATTATTTCCTAGAATGATCACATCATGATCGCCACAATTATTAACTTCTCTTCTTTTGGGTATGTATTTAGGTAGGTCTGATTCAAACTTAAGTGTTGAATTCCAAATGTTCTTGCTATATTAACTGTAACAGCAAGAAAAGTAGAAAATTTCAATTTTTAATCTGCTCAACAGACAAACACTCAGAATGGAACCATGTCTGAAAAATATCTGTAGTGTGTCAGAGCTCACAGGAGATAATCAAAACCATGAGTTCAAATTCATTACCACCTCATTTCAAGTTTACCTTGGAATTAAACTTGAATTGAGACTGAAATGAGTTTTGTTATCCTTATTGTGCTACGCAGAGGAAGATTTGTATGACAGGAAGAATGATTGCCTTTCAAACTGAAAACAATTTGAGAGATTTCTGTCACAAAAATAACTTTTAAAAAATCAGCTAAGATTACAAATACCTTTCTGGATCATTCCGCTCTTTGTTTGCTCAGCATCCTCTTACTACTAAATGCCCTAGTCACTACTAAATGAAGTGACTACATTTTCCCAGCACCTCTACCTCAGTAAAATCTTCACCTACAAACAAGTACCTTCACCTGAAGACAGTAAACCTAGAGGGCAACAGAGGGCATAAAGTTTTCAAGTGTTTTAACTAAATTTTACTTGCACGTAAAACAACTAGAAACCACAGTGATGTAGAAATAAATGACTCAAAAAACTGTTTCTTGTCTTGGAAAAAAAATTGTAAAGTTGGAAGCCATTTTTAAAAATGTATTTCACTATGTTATAGACTAAAACAGCAACATATGACAAAATGAAATGCAGCAATTCCTAGTTTTCATTTTCTTTGACTATAAGTGTGTTTGTGCAGGTTACATCCTATACCACAAAGACCAATGTACTTAGGAGGCAAAACTTTGCTGTCAAGCTTGTCAAAGCACCACCAAAAGGCGATTTCAATTCTCCTTAGCCAGAAGAAATATTTTGCAGACTTTTAATCCTCCAAATTAAAATAATACAAATTACAGCCAGACAGACAATAACCTTGGTCACAAAAAAACAACACTTCTGTGGAGCAAAGTAAGCATGATGTGTAAGGTTATATCCACCTTAAGGGCCTTAGGAAACAACTTAATTTTCCCTTCAAAAAACAACAAGGGGAAGTAAGTTGCAATAAGAAGACAAGACAATATCCTACAGAAGGCAGCAAGGCAGGTTAATAGGGGAAAACCCTACAGAAGTAAAATTAGTATCTCTCTACTTGGCAGCACCTCTTGCCCATAAGGGAAAATAAACAGCATAGTAGTCTGACATGTATTAACTCACTTTAAGAATTAATTCAAGTAGCATCTTCACATAGCAAATTAATCTGTTAATCTGTGTAACGGAAATGTCAAACTATATTTAAAGCAATCGTCTATAAATTTGCTGATAATTCCATGGCAGTAGCAAATTTTTGCAGAGAAAGAAGGCATAGGGAGCAACCTTCTCCCTGAGGCAGCAATGCAGTAAGAAAGGAAGACAAGACTTTATTCAGCATGATGTTGGGGGAGGACTATCCAACAACAATCAGGCAGTTTACACACCAGTTCATCAGTGTCCTGGAGGGAAAGAGCCTTTAAACATGCGCTGCCTGCGGTATGTCAGCATGAATCCAAGTAGCAACAAGGAGTGGGAAGAGATAATTATTAATGTGCAGAACAGTGAATGCTAGTAAGGCAATGAACCTTATTTATAAGCCTTGCTATTGCATTCTGTTTAAGAAAAAGTAGATCCAAATTCAATTTCCCACAAAGGAGAGGACTGTGTTAGTCTTGACTAAGTGACTTGACATCTCTATACCTTCTTTCTCCTATTAAAAAGTGAAAAAGATACAAGTGCATTTCTTTATCTTAGCCTTTGCTTGGCAGTTACATACTTTTTGAGTCAAGAACGTTTGACATTAAGTAGTGTTTGCACATCTGCTCAAATCTCAGCTCTTGACTTACTTTTACTACATTTGACTAGTGATTATTAAATGAAAGGTATTAAGTATATACATATTAGGTATTAGAAAGTTTCACATTTTCTTCAGGAAACACATTTATGTTACATCTTTTTTATAAGACTTAAATGAGAAAGAATACCTAGCAACATCAGCTAGTAGTAATATTAAAGTAGGATAGAGCATATTTTAAGTGTAGATTGAAGAGAACAGAAGGTGGAGCAACAAACACTGAACATGCCATTTTTAAAAAACCTCATGAATAAATAGTCTAACCAGGTATAACCAATATTATAAAATGAGACTGTTCTGTAATTCCAGAATCAATCCATGGACTTTCGAGAATAGAGGTATTATTCTAACTGCTTGCCTTGTCCTAATGCTACTTTGATAATTTCAAAACCAGCTAGTATTGCCTTTGACAAAGCACCAGTTTAGCCATTTTTATTAGTTTTCCTGGGGCGTTCAATGTAATAGCCATTTTATTAGCTGAAATAAACTTAGAACAGAGCTCATGCCAGTTTTGGTTAACCTAAATGAGCTAAAAAACCTACCTGACAAAAATACCCAAAACCAAAAACACAGAACAAACCAGACTAAAGGTATTGGATTTTTATTTCCTGTCTGAAAGCTGTTATGAAAACCATTCTGCAACAATCTACTGCAGACAATCCCATCTTCTGCTTATCACACCACCACAAGGCAGTTTGCTGGGGGTTGTGCAGCAAACCTTCCTGTTGCTGATTACTTTGTATTCTGTAGAAGCTCCCTTTTCAGCAGTTATGAATGAGTTATAAACTGATTGAAATTAAAAACTCAGAAACTTTGAAGGACTGATTTTTGCAAAATGCATATGAAAACCATATTACTTTGACATGAAGCATACATTTTTATCACACTTGCCAGTTTACCCAAGACATAAACTGTTAATCAGATCATCATAGAGCCATATCTTTTTTACAAATGTGTGACTATGTGATCATATTGCTTCTTAATCCTTTCATTTTTCAGTAATCTAAACAAGCTCCTAATTTCTGAGAATGTTGACTGTTGACTGGACTGGGTCTGTGGCTGAGGAGGAAATATTCCTTTTTTTTCCAATCAAGGTGCAGCTTATTAATCTACTGCTGATAATAATTAATTAGCTGCTGCCTTTTCAGCTTGTCTTCCTGCAGAAGCAAAGGTTACATTTTAGGGCTTGGTGTGAGGGGAAAGGAGATGCATCTTGCAACCTTTGTCCCTAACACGACAATACTATGAAATCTTTTAAACAGTTGTAAATGAAGCTTCCAAGTACCACAGGCAGAGATATCTATGTCTCCTGGCTCACCAACAGGTAATCTAACTAGGAGGCTGGGTCATATAGTCAAAATATTTCAATCCCATGTCAGAAATTACAGAGAACAGTGATTCCCTTTCCACCTTCTGATCTCCCTGGTCTATGTGACCTGCCCAAGCCTTGCCTGGGATCCCAGAACCCTGCACAGGTAGAAACTCCTCTGGTACCCTCCTGGTGCATTAGGAACATCTCCAACATAGGAAAAAAGCCTGGTGCTTTTCTCACTGCTGGCAGATAATATGCATGTGGTAACAGCCAGGTGGGAAGAGAAGATAAGCTGGCAGAGAAGTAGGTCCACAGCAAAGCACAAAACCAGTCCTGCAGCTGCACAGCCAAGTCAGTGATTTTGGCATATGGTATGTTGAGAATTACAATACAACTATAGCCCCACTAAGTCCCAGTGCTGCAGAAACCACATTAACTGTTCTAACAGTAGGAGTCAACTGTGGAGAGATTTGGCTGTGCGCTTTGGGAGGAGTCCAACATTTCCTTTGCATTAATTTCCTTATAAACACGTACTTCCTATCTAGAAAGATTATAATAGAGGCTTAGGCTATTAAAACACAAGTTCACAAAATTATCTCCCAAATTTATCTCTAAACGATCCAGAGAACAAGACAGCGATATAATGCTGCTGACTCTGTTACTGGGTGTAGTTCTAGCCAACTACAGATAACATCATGGAAATAGGAAATCCATAACAAATACATTATAGTCCAAAAGGAAACTCCTTTGGTCACTCCACTGTAAACAACTACCAGGACTTCTACTGGAAGAAAACACTTAAAAACAACTTGCTGCTGCTAGCTACGCCAGTGAAAGTCTGCCAGTGGTTGCTGTAATGATGAGGATACATTTACTAAATGTCACACACCAAAATCAGAGCTGCTGCAGAAAGTAACAACTAAAAACCACTCCTAAGACTCACTCCTCAACTCAGCAAGGCTATGGTTCTTCAAAAAATCATACACTAAGGTGATGCTGCAACAGAGAAAGAAACAGAGAAATGCTCATTGGAGAGAGTTTTGAAACAGAGCAGTAGACTGAAAGGGGGTAAAAAAAACCAAAACGCAGGGGCTTATGGTAGAAAACTGGAACAGGGATGCTGGATGAGAAGAGATAATGATTATATACAGAGAGTATTCCTACAAAAGAAACTAAGTTGTCTGAAGTGATTAAGGGAGCCTAAAATGGGGCAAAAATTGGCCTAGAAGTGACTGTTACCTGCTTTCTACATGAGCCAGCTGGAGCTGTAGCCGAATACGAAGATATGCCGGATCTGTTATTCCAAAACAACCTTTCTGGAACAGAAGCTAGTTGCTACTCTTTTCTATGTCCTCTCCAGCTTCAGTCTGTACATACTTGGGACTGCAGAAGGAAGTTATGAGCTCTCCCTGCCCACGTTATATTATTCTGAGAAGAATATTGTTTTAGAGGCACATAACTGCTGGAAGAGATTGGATCCATGATAATTTTAACCAGCTATTGCATGCTATTACTACCCACTTATTCTCATTTCCTGCTCCTTTCTTATCTAAATTTTAGACCTAGCCGTGTTGCTTTTCCTGAGAGATTTAGCTGTATGTGGTCAGAGCCACAGTAATTCAGCTGTGGCACATGGGTTTTAACAGGTAATAAATATGCATCCAGAACTTTCCCCACATGCTCTCAGAGAAAATATTAATTGGAAGAAACCTGGTATTACCCACTCTGAGTGTAATGCATCTAGTTATATCTGATTTCAGGTAATAGTTTTCATGCAAGTTCTGCAGAAGCAACAGCATAAGATCCTGTGATTCTGTGTGATAAGGACTACTGCAACAAATGAATGAGGCAATGAATGAAGTCTTCCATGGACAGCTAGAAGAATCTCAAAAGTGAACACCAAAGAATATTTCAAGATAACCTAACTGCTTGCATGCTAGGTTTGCTGAACCATGGCAGGTGAAGTCCAGGAAAATGATGGCCCTGTAATCTATGTATGACACAAGTGACACAAACACTTTACATTAGAAGAGCTTTAGGAGTTCAAATAATGTAAGCACTTTCCTTGTTCTTCTTTAGTTAATCAAGATTCAGTGTTTAAATTCACTGCTGCATTATTAAGGATCCAGACCCAGGCTATGGTACTAAATGGGAAAGTAAATTTATTGGATATGGTTTTTCTTTTGTTTGGCTAGTTTTGAAAACGAAGTGATCATAATATGCATCTGATAATCACTTATACATCTTTCTCACCACCCATACATGATATTTAAAACATCCGCCAAGAGGGAAGGCACAGCTCAATTCCACATACTCTCATTTTGGTCAAGATATGGTAAATACTAATATGGGCTAGTTAATAGACCATTTACCCTCTCGTCTCATCGAGAAATGAACAGATCAGAGCAGAGCAATTGAAGAGTAGGGGGAATTTTTGATTGGAATTCTAGTAATTCTAGTTCACAAAATAACAGATTCACAGAACAGTACAGGTTGGAAGGGAGCTCTGAAGATCATCTAGTCCAAACCCCCTACTAAAGCAGCTATCATGTACATCCTTAAATGAGAGGGCAAGGACTCCAGGAAAAAGATCACAGAAAAACAAGGTTTCTTTCATGTCACAAAGCTGAAACTCAAACACGATCAAACACTTTATTTTTCAATGAAAAAGGAACTTTTTTTTTTTCTGTAATACACTACAATTGATATATCAGTATGTTCTACTATATTAAAAGATATCTTAGTATGTTCTACTACACAGTGGTTAAAGTCATTAAAACCTTCTGTCAGGTTCTGAGTCCTCTTGGAGCACCTACCATTCCTACATAATCAATGAAGGAGAAACAGGTGCATTTTAAGGACTCATCAAATGCTGGTGTCAAAATTTAGAGATAATATAGATTGCCTGGGGCACTAACTTCCCCCCATGGACTGATGGGAAAACTAAGCATTTGCTTCAGAAGTTCAAGTCTAATGCCTACCAAAAAGCTCAGTGTTTTGGCAACATAGTCTGGGTCACATCTTAAAAAATTCCTGACAGAGTGGCAAAGGTTTTTACTGTTTACCCTTGAACATTATTGTAGGTTCCAGGGGAAGAGCAACTATAATTAAGGTTACACAATGCCTTCCATTAAGATTTTACTTTCAGTTGTTAGTTCATTGTAAGTTCAAACCTACAATACCATTTAAAGAAGAAAAAACACAGCTTTTCTTTTCTTGAGATGATTACTAGTAACTCTATGCCGAAGATCAGGATTTCATACTCTGCACCAAGGTAATAAAGGTATGAGAGATGTAACTACTGTAAGAGTGTGCTCCTGCAAGATCTTGAATCACCTTTTTGTAACAAGCGCTTGTTAAAATTCAGCAGTTACATGCTTTGAGGATTCAATCTATGCTGAATGTCTGTCAGGTCAAGGGGTTAGACAAGATTTTTCCTTGCCGTTCTTCTCCCTGGCAGATGATGACCGCTGCAATACAAAGTGAAAGCAATGAGACAAGGGGACTGTTTCTGCTGTGCTCTCTATGTTGTTATTGAGTCCAGTGCCCAGGCTATGAAGAAAGACAAAAGCAGCCCCATATGTAGCAGGGGAGAAAGGAACAACCAGAGGGAAACATTCAAGTGATAGTCTGGTGAGAAAGAAGAAGATGATAAAGTTTTCATGAGAATGTTCTCAGGACTCTGACTGGGGTGTTAATCGGGAAGATGTCTGAAAACAGTATTTGGGAAGAAGTTGGACAAATCAGGTATAGAAGAAATGAAACTTCTTTAGTCAGCTAGAGGACATTCCCCTGCATAACATCTGATCCCAGTGAAACAGAGCAAATGTGTATTACAAAACAACTGCCAGTTTTACTTACTTTGCCTGAGCCTCACTGATGACCTTCCTGAACCTGACATGGTGCAAATGAAATGTATTTCCTTCTCTTTTTTTTCTTCCTTTTTTTTTTCCCACTGAATTCTCAAAAAACAGAGAATTGCTTCAAAGATGCATTATAAAGATCAGTTCTGTGAAGCTGAGTATTTACCTTGGAAAATCTTAGATTTAACACTGTCTTTTCAAGCTACCATTTGAATCTTTGTCTGCAATCATCGTCTACAAATCCCCTCTTTTCAGAAGGATGGTCATGAATAGACCTTTATTCTAAAAGACTCCAACAAGGCACAAATTGCATTAATACTTATTACATCTCATGACCACTCCTCTACATTTTGTTTTCCTCTGCACACTGTTGCTTTAAAAAAGCTGTAATTTAATTTTAAAACCCCAAATTGATGGAAAAACAGAAAAGGTTACAGAAGAACATGTGCTTCCACTTCTGTGTGACCTATCACACACTGAGTCTATTCCCACGAGCTCATAAGGAGAATGCCGGGAGATGGGAGAAAGGCAGAGGAAGATCTGCTCATGGATCCCAGTCTCTCATCTTGTCCCTTTCCTTCTGCTTTTTAGTCCTTGTAGCAATCACAACACTGTGCTGTTGGGTATAGGCCCTGCCAGGGCCAAAGTCCATCTGAGCCTGGACCTATGGATTCCATTCAAAACATCTGAAAGTCCCCGAGATTAAAGCTATTACAGCTATTCCTCCTTCTCAACTCATGTGTCTTTAAGACCATCTTTAAGAAAAGATGCATTCAAACAGCTCTTTAAAAAGGAGTTATTTGTTTCATAGCTGGGCCATCAAAAGTCCATAACTAGTTGCCCCGACATTCATTCTTTGTGCTTCAATCAGATGTTTGACAGGTAATTTATCTAAAATAATCTGAAATATCCTTGACTGCTATTTCAGGTGAAAATAGTGTGTCCCACAACGAATCAAATTTTATATTCAATGTCTGAAATACCTGACAAGTATTGCACCCTGGTAAAAATGATGATAAGGCTGAAAGCCTGAAGGCTTCACCATAGAGAATAGATTTGTCATTTAATTTGCTTGTTTTTACTTTTGAGCCTTTACTGAAAACATGCTCAAAACCCAGGAAATTCCAAGGTTACTCACTTCCCATTGCCTTCAAAATGAGCTCTGTCACTGAAATAGTATAATTAAATAAGTTCAGAAAATAAAGAAAAAAACTTTTAAAAAAAAAAGAAAATCAAACAGACTTTACAAAACTGCTTTGTAGAATGCTGTCTTCCAGGGTTTGATGTCCATTAAGCAGTGGCCACCTCCAAAGATGAAAAGTGGATCGCAACACACACTGCAATGAACTCGGGTAAATCAGTTTTGCCTCTCTACTGTCTCTTTGAACATCATTAACATTAAATGATAGCAAATACTACTATAATGATGAAGGGAAAAATAAGAAAAGAATATTGATGATAGAAAAAAAATGAAAGTGACAGTAGTGTTATAAATACAATTTTAATATGATGTGAATTGCAAGCATTTGATACAGAGGGTATAATATATCGATATTCCTCATTCTGCACTATGCATGTCACTAAAATCAATAGAAGTCACACACATATACCACAGAAACTATGATATGTAGAATTATTTATGGAATAGCTGCTTTACATACACATCAATTGCAACATCATAGTGGATAGTGTTACACCCAGAAGACAAACCCATGGATTACACATTGTAAGTGAAAAGGCTTTATTTCCTATCATTGTTTCCCCACATTTTTTATAAGCTGCAGGGGAAAACCAATGGAAAGATTTTTGTACAGCTTTTTTTTTTTGTAAGAAACTATAAACATCATATTGTGTATCACTAGAAGGCACTGATTCCACTTACAAACTATGCCATTAAATAACAGCTACTGATAGTGTTTTCCAAAATGCATCATGCCATGTATATTGAAGCAAAGACACCAAAACATCTGAAATTGCCTCTGCTTTGATCAAAATTTTAGGGACATTGGTGAGGCTGAAAAATAGCAGCACATAGAAGACCAGCATCTCCAAACTACTGGTGGCAAGAAAGCACCAACTCAAGAGTGCATGCTTCCTGTTAATAGCTAGCAAAGCTGTGTCAGCACTGGCAGGAACAAAAAAAAAGCTTTACAGTTACACAGACACCTTTATAATTTTCCTATCTCAAAATTATGGCATTTCCAATAAAGGCTGCCTTTGAATCGCCATTTACTTTTACAACTCACTTTGTTTCACAGTACCCTCCATCTCCTACTGTTAACTCTTGAAAGAAGCCTTTCAAAAAATCAATCCAGCCTGTTAAGATTCTAGATGTTAAAATTGACTTTTTCTTGTCTTGTTCATTTGAAAGGCGTAGAAGTGATTTGAGGCAATCAGCATAAAGAGATTTGATTGACAGAATTTAACTAAGTGATCTAGAAAAGATACATCAGTAGAAAATTGCTAAAATTATAAATTAAATGGCACAGTTTTTCTCTGACTGCTCTTAAAACAAAATAGGATCTTTTAGATCTGAAAATCATTCTAAAAGTTTCTACAAGCAGTAAAGGAAAAGCTTAGCAATGTACAGAATAATCTTTCAAATAACACTGATAATAACCAAACAAAAGAAAGGATGAAAGGGCAAACATCAGAACAACAACCAAATCTGTTGACCTTCGCACAAACCTAAAAAATGCAGCTGCCAAACCTCCCTCAAGTAAAATACAGCAGCTTTAGTTGAAATGCCATTATGTCTCTTCCTGTGGAAATTATGGCACTTTTTCCCCCCTTCTCTTTTTCCTGGCTGTTCTTTCCTTCCCAATTTGTTCTCAAATTGCTTTTCTCTTCAATTCACCTTTCTCCATCTGCCTAAAACAAGAAAGCCTAGCTGGAGGGTCCTTACCACACTATCTAGTCACTAGTGAGAGGGAGGAAAGCCTGTGCCACTCCCAGCACTGCTCCATAAGCGCATGGGCAGTGAGGAGGGAGAAACAGTCATTGACAAATGTCTGTAGCACCAAAGATACCAAAAAACCCACCCAAAGACAGCTCTTAAAACTGACTAACCCTCAAAGAGAGTACCACAGAGTTAAGTACTATGTCCCCATTTGACATTTTAATTTTTTTATTATGAATTGTTGGGCTTTCAATCACCAGCTCACAAGAAAAAAGAAAAAAAAGTTGTCTGTCCTTTTGCTGTTTAACCTGGAGTTACATGAACAGTGTTATACACATAGAAGCTAGCATAGGTAAAAGGTCTATTTATTGCCTCGATGGTGCAGGTTATTCCTTATGCTAATGCCACTATTTGCAAGCCCCTTGCTTTAAATGCCAGACAATTCTGTCACCCAGGTCAGGTTTATCACCTTCCATCTTTTGGATTTGATAATCTTGAAGTTCTTTTCCAATTGAACGCATTCTATGATCACACACAGCATCAAGGCTGTTTCAGTTTCATTTACAGGATATTAGTGGGATAAAGCTCTTCACTGTCTAAAACTACAGCAAAAACATAAAATTAACATTATTGTGATGATGCTTCACCCTGATAAGTCCATCTGCTCATCTATTTTTTAAGTTTTCTCCAGATTTTCTGGGCTTTTCATCATTCTTTTGTGACTCCAATTTATTGTTATCTGCAAATACAACTAACAGGATAATCTCAGCTTTGAGATAAATTATGTGATTTAAAAACACTTAAAGTCACTTACATTTTAGTCTACAAAAACCTACTACACTTTTGTACTAACAAGTTTGTACAAATTATCAGAGCTTTTAAAAAAAAAAAGTCAGGTTTATATTTGTGAAAGATTTCCAAACTCCTGCAATTCTAATATAATAATGATTTTGTACAATTAGTTTTCCTTTCTGGTAATTTTTTCTATCTTATATACTTTTGAATTTACTGGAGACATGAAAGAAACAAAAAAAGAAATGTATTTGAAATGCCAACAGAAATGAAGTTTAACACAGAAAACTCAGAGATTTTTCATTAATGATAAAACATGTAGTTATGAGAGACTGCACACAAGTCATTCACTCACTGAAATACTGCAGAAATTAAGGGATTTATGCAAGCTAATGATACATACAAAATGATACACCTCAGTATAATACATCACACCACACTAGCACCTTGCAAACCAATCTACATGTAGGCCATCTCAGTCCTGTCCTCAATTACTTTTTGTAAACATCACTTTTCTTCTTCAGAATATCTATCTTTGCCAAAAGACCCTACATGTGTTAACCTACAACATTGATCTAGACATTAAACACCTAATCTGACAAAATTAAATATTAAAGTCAAGAAATACCAACTACAGACTTTAAGCATGATTGGTTACTAAGAATGATCTTTGCTAACCAACGTATCAACAGTTTGTATTTCAGACAAGTGCAAGATATGATTCAGTTAATTCTTTGCAGGCTGACCAGAATATTTTCTATTAGTTTTGCATTGACCTTTGTTATATATTATTTGAATGTTGTGGATAGATACATTTCTTTAAACTCTTACAGAAAAGACAATGCAGTACTCATTAAAGCCCACGATGAAAGTTTCTTTAGCGAACATAGCATCTGGATTCACTTTATGATCAAAACTCGTTTGCTCATTATTTTTTTAGTCATCAAAGATTCAGATAACCAGAAATCTTTACATCTTTTAATTATACATTTCTGATAACATCAGTGTCTATTTCTGCATAGCTGAAATTTAGAGTAAATTTAGAGCAACAGTGGCAACCACCATCAGTCCAAAACTGCTGGATATTTCTTTTATTTTTAGTAACATGACCGAATAAGAATTGCCATCTGCAACAAATCCTTATTCTGCTTTCACAATATTTTTCTAAGTTTTATACAAATGATTTAATGAGCATGTAAACATTTAAAACAGGAAATAACCTTTTTTTGTTTTTTTTTTTAATATGGTCATAGAATGTTGTTAGAATTTCAAGCCTTACAGCACCCTAAGAACTTGTTAAAATAACTGCTGTTTGCCTTGATTAAAGTCTATGATCAGTGAAGTGACACAAGTTTTCACATATCTATCTCAGAAACTGTTAATTAGTGAGAACACATGCAGTTGAAAAGACCTTGTGTGCATAAGTGACTTACCAGCTAGCATGCTGCTGGTCAGTTCTCTGATACGTCAGGACTGGGGCCTATCACCCCTTCTCAACCGTCTTTAGCGTGTTCTACACTGTAGCTCCTGGCTTAGCTCAAAATGCAAGAGACATGCAAAAATCTCCACATACCTTCTCATACAATCCAGTGCCCGAATAAAGAAATCTTTGTGAAGCTGATGCTCATCCCTCAAGATGGAGCACTGCTCCAGTGTCACCGACATGGATGTCCGATCTTTGGCACTTTTGCAACAGGTGAAACGGACTCCATTCAACTTCCGGCAAATCTGAAACACAGGCAGGCGTCAAAGGATTGGCCTTTTCACACCTTGTGTTCTCTACATGCTAGGAAGAGTGTGAAAATCACACAGTTTTGCAAATCACAGACAATGAGTATTTCTCAAGAAAAAAAAACAGCTATTAAGATGTAATACTCCAACCTGAATCATACAGGAGGAGGTGGAAAGGCTCATGACTGTCAGGGAGTGTGAGAGAAAGATAGATTGTTGGACTGAGCATCTGTTACCTCTGAGGTCTAAGCAACAAGTTGAGGCTTCACAAGAAGTACAGGATCCCCTACCATCTTCTAATCAGGTTAACAGAGGGGACCCAAGAGATGGAGGGAAATGGATAGAGGTCCCTTCTCAGGGAGGCAGGCGAATCCCTTTCCAGCCTCCTACGCTTCCCCAGTTGCTGTTGTGTAACAGGTATGGGCCAGGCAATGGAATATGAAGATGTGAGTCCACTTGAGGAGTTACCCAGAGTGAGCCAGTCACCATCATGCCTTAAGAATGCCTCAATTAAACAACAAAAAAAAGAAGGGTTATAGTAGTAGGTGATTCCCTTCTGGATATGTCAACCAGACTCATCCCACAGAGGTCTGCTGCCTCCCTGGGGCCCAAGAGATGTTGTTGGGATCCTCCCTGGTCTGGTGCAGCCAACTGACTACTACCCACTGTTGGTAATGCAGGTTGGTACTGACGAGGTTACAGAGAGACGTTCAAAAGCTGTTAAAGAGGACTTCAGGGCATTGGGGAGAATGCTAGACGGCTCAGGAGCACAAGCAGTATTGTCCTCCAACCCTCTCATGACAGGGAGGAATACTGAACAAATAAGGAAAACCTACCTGATTAACAGGTGGTTCAGAGACTGGTGCCACCAACACAACTCTGGGTTTTTCACAATGGTGAAATTTTCATGATGCCAGGTGTGGTGACAGGTGGAGTTCATCTGTCTCAAAGGGGCAGAAGGATCCTTGCAAATGAGTTAGTAGGGCTCATAGAAAGGGTTTAAAACTAATTTTGAAGGGGGAAGGGGACAAAACAAGGCCCACTAGAGTTGAACCTAAGGGTGGTAAGTCAGTGCCGGGGGTGAATCCTACACGATTGGCTTCCTTCTTGAGATGCCTGTACACTAATGCAAGCACCATGGGGAATAAACAGGAGAAGCTGGAAGTCTGTGTACAGGCAAGGGGCTATGATGTGGTGGCTATTGCAGAGACATGGTGGGACAACTCACATGACTGAAATGTGGTCAAGGATGGCTATGTCCTTTTTAGGAAAGAAGGCCAACTCGGTGAGCCAGTGGAGTTGCTCTTTATGTGAGAGAGCAACTGGAATGCACTGAATTCTGTCCAGGTGAGGATGAGGGGCAAGTTGAGAGTTTGTGGGTTGGAATTAAAGGGCAAACTAGTATGTGTGACACTGTTGTGGGTGTCTATTTACAGGCCACCTGATCAGTATGGGGGAGTTGATGAGGCCTTCTACAGGCAGCTGGGAGCAGCCTCAAAATCACAGGCCCTGGTTCTCATGAGGGATTTCAACTACCCAGACATGTGCTGTAGGACCTAGACAGCTAGCCACTTACAGTCCAG
The DNA here is from genome assembly GCF_028858725.1 of Colius striatus. Classification (NCBI taxonomy): domain Eukaryota; kingdom Metazoa; phylum Chordata; class Aves; order Coliiformes; family Coliidae; genus Colius; species Colius striatus. The sequence goes on from NC_084761.1 coordinate 33,177,896, forward strand.
GAGGTTCCTTCAGTGCATCGATGATAACTTCTTGATGCAAATGGTGGATGTGCCATTTAGAAGAGGAGCACTACTGGATCTTGTACTCACAAGCAAGCAGGGTCTGGTTGAAGTGGTGAAGGTTGAGGGCAGCCTTGGCTGCAGCCACCATGAAATGGTGGAGTTCAGGATCTTGTGTGGAACAGAATACCAAGCAGGATCACAATCTTGGGCTTTAGCAGAGCCAACTTTGGCCTTTTCAAGCAATTGCTAGGGGACATCTCGTGGGACAGGGTATTGGAGGACAAAGGGGACCAAGAATGAGGTAGGTGCCCTGGTGACAGAGGATACAGAGAAGGCAGAGTTACTGAATGTCTTTTTTGTCTCTGTCTGTACTGCTGGAGATTGTCCTCAGGAGTCCCAGACTCCTGGGACAATCAGGTTAGAGAAGGAGTTCTGTTTGGTTGATGAGGACTGGGTTAAGGATCAGCTGAGCAATCTTGATGTACATAAGTCCATAAGCCCTGATGGGATGCATCTGCAGGTGTTGAGGGAGCTGGCGGAAATCATTGCTAAACCACTCTCCATCATCTTCAGTAAGTCGTGGAGAACAGGAGAGGTGTCTGAGGACTGGAGGAAAGCAAAGGTCAATCAGGTCTTCAAAAAGGGCAAGAAGGAGGAGCCGAGCACCTACAGATTGGTCAGCCTCACCTCCATCCCTGGAAGGGTGATGGAAAAAATTATGCTGTCTCCAGGCATTTAAACAACGAGAAAGTCATTATGAGCAGTCAATATGGCTTTACGAAGGGAAAGTCACATTTGAGCAACCTGATAGCCTTTTATGAAGATGTAACCAGGTGGATAGATGGTGGTAGTGCAGTGGATGTGGATTATCTTGATTTCAGTAAAGCATTTGACACCATCTCCCACAGCATCCTCATAGCAAAACTAAGAAAGTGTGAGCTAGATGATCAGCTAGTGACTGTGGTAAGTGGCTGACACACCAGAAGGCTGTGCTGCCATCCAATGAGACCTGGACAGGCTGGAGAGTTGGGTAGGGAGAAATGTAATGAAATTCAACAAGGGCAAGTGTAGAGTCTTGCACATGGGAAAGAATAATCCCACGTACCAGCACAGGTTGGGGAATGAACTGTTAGACAGTGGTGTAGGGGAAAGGGTCCTAGGGGTGCTGGTGGACAGCAGGATGAGTATGAGCCAACAATATGCCCTCATGACCAAGAATGCCAATGGCATCCTGGGGTGTATTAGGAGTGGTGAATAGGTCAAGAGAGGTTCTCCTCCCCTTCTACTCTGCCCTCATGAGGTGACATCTGGAATATTGTGTCCAGTTATGGGCCCCTCAGTTCAAGAAGGACTGGGAGCTGCCGGAGACAGTTCAGCACAGGGCCACCAAGATGATGAAGGGAATGGAGTATTTCCCTTCTGATGAAAGGCTGAGGGAGCTGGGGCTCTTCAGCTTGGAGAAGAGGAGACTGAGGGGTGACCTCATTAATGTTTACAAATATGTGGGGGGGGGGGTGTCAGGAGGATGGAGCTAGGCTTTTCTCAGTGATGTCCAATGATAGGACAAGGGGCAATGGGTACAAGCTGGAACATAAAAGGTTCCAAAGAAACATAAGGAAGAATTTCTTCACTGTGAGGGTGATGGAGCACTGGAACAGGCTGCCCAGGTGGGTTGTGCAGTCTCCTTCTCTGCAGAAATTCAAAACCCACCCGGATGAGCTCCTGAGTGACCTACTGAAGGTAGTCCTGCTTTGGCAGGGGGATTGGACTAGATGATCTTTCAAGGTCCCTTCCAAGCCTTAAGATTCTGTGATTCTGTGACATGGCTGCTAATGTGCATCTTTACATTTAAAGGTTATTAAACACTGCCTTAGGAATTTTCGTATTCATGCTGACATGACACAATCCCCTCAAAAGTGAAAATTTTGTCTGAAGACAACTGTAAATTTATCTCGTGTTTAGAAATTTGCACTGTTAACATTCTAAAAAAAATAGCACCAAAAGACTATAGCTACTGATCTGTAGCCCATTTCCAATTTGTCCAAATGACTTATTTTAAAAACAGAGCTTCAGGGCTTTCTTTAGTAGGACAAGCCTACAAATAACCTGCCTGCTGAGGAAAAAGGAGCCCTTATTGATTTTAAGAGAGCTGCACACCATCTTGTACTGTAGTTGCAATCAATTCTCTCTGATGGCCATTCCAACATAAAATCTCAAAGTCAAGCAAGAAACTGACACTGAACCTAACAGAAAAACCCAACTCCAAACTCTATATTTAGTCCTAAGCATTTTAAGTAAGTCATTAAAATGTCTACACATACTCCAGCTTGCCAAACCATTACATCCAATTTCCTGATCTTCAAAAGAAGTACTTCTGCTATCAGAGACTACAAAAAGAAAAAATTTTTTTTTCCTCACTTTCTGTGACAATCACCCTATTCCATTACAGCTTAATTGTCCAAACATATAACAAATGTTGAAAAAAGTGAAAAGCTTTGACAAGTCTTAACTTGGACTCATGAATGTAGAGGACTAACTCCTCATGAGGGTACGTATTCAGACATATTTGACTTTAAACATAGTCCTTAGTTTTTAAAAGGTAAATCGTTCAATGAGTGACCCAGAACAATTAAAATGTAACACAAATGACTGCCTTCGACTTTCTACTTTCACTGTATATTTTGAGAAAATTAAGAGGGATAAGGGAAACATTACATATTTTAAAGGATAATTTATCACTTTAACAATTCATTTGTGGTTGTATCAGCCCATTAGTTTATACTTCGGGTTCAAACATTATTTTACTAGAAAAATGAAACACTGATAGAATTTGTCCTAAGAAAAGGTAATATTTTGCTTTGCTTGCTCCTGTTTCTGGACGATCATAGTATCACAAAAAGAAATAGTTAGGAGAATAGGGAAGGCAATGAATTACAGCAGTTAGGCTTCCTTCTGAGGAACTTCCCAGCTTGGCTATCACTTACTTGGGATCATGTGGGATGAAAGTGGAAGATATCTTCATCATTTCACTTCAGCAAATAAGCACTATTTATTCAGAGAGTGCACTTACTCTCTGAAATTCTACTAAAATCAGTGGCCCAGAAAATACTTACAGTGTTTAAGGTCTTTGTGATATTGTGGTAAGCGTGATCTCAGAAGTTGGATCCAGTGAATTAATTAACTGAATCTATATTTGAACCCAAAGAAATACAGCCTAGTAAGAACAGAAGAACCTGAGTGTTTCTTCCCTCCCATAATTCAATTTTTTAAAACTTAAATCCGTTTAAAGATTTGGGAAGTTGCACTGAGGTTTAAACAAAGTGCTATGAGACAATTTTTAAAAATATCACTGTGGAAGAAGTTAAATGATTAGTTGAAGAGATTAGTTCTCTTCACAGTAGTCTCTTTTCAAGTCCATGAGTCATTTTGACTATAGAAAGTGAATGAGTCATGAGGAAAAAACCCAAATGATTGCTCTATACGAGTGATGGCCTCTGATGCATGGAAGGGTTACTAAATCCAAAATCTGAGTTGACAGCATACATATGAAGTGCCTGCTAGTGAGTGTCGGTTTTGAACCAAGAAGCATTCAAGGCAGAACAAGCAAATGACCATAACCGCAAACTTACTTTGCACTAAGTTCAGTGCAAATGGCTCAATCATTTTGAAGTGGATTAAATAGAAAACAATTTTTTAACTTAAATAAAAAACCCAAAAAAATCCTTAAATTCTGATTTAAGGAAATGTGTAACCATGGTGCAGGTAAATCTTCAAAATGACTCAGTTCACTAAGCAGCAGCAGTTAAACAGAGTCAATAATTAAAATGGCCAAACACAATGATCTGACCTCTTACCAAATATATATTCATATAATCATATCAGAACACATGGCTCACAGTTAGTGTCCAACCTGAATTTCATCCTCAATTTTGGTCACTTCTTCCCCAAGTCTATTGAATATACAGGAGGAGGAGAAATAGACTTAACATTTATTAGAGCCTTAGAGAGCTTCCTTTACCAACACAGATTTAAATGAATGATTGTGATTAACTTTAAAGATGGGATCTAGCAAATAAAACTATGAAGTCTAAACCCAGGATAAATCAATATTCTGATTACTTCTGATACAAAGCAGAAGATGAAGGGCGTAACTTAGGAAATAAAAATGTGTAACATTTAAATCTCTGATCCATTATATTTAGAATAAGAAATGCTTGCAATATCAATTTGCAAAAGTTGACTTTTGAAATGCAGGAGCATTCTTGCAGTCCCATTACAACGAGGATTACATGCAGGTCCAGGTATGCATGTAGAATCTCATTAAACTATTGCAATAACAAAGGATAGCCTTACATCCTTTCCAATTAATAAATACAACACAGTACAATGGTGTGTAGATCAATGGGTTCGGAAATATTAATTTCAGAAGGTAACAGTAAAGTAATGCAAAGACAAATAGAATATAGCAGAGGAAAAATCTGAAACCGTGTGTGTATCTAAAGAATGATTTTTACCCACGAAATTATTTTCAGAGAATCCCAAATAGATGATAAAACCCAACTTTCTAGATACAAAGATTAAATAAGTTCTGTCATAGTCTTTGTAGCTCATTCTACACTATCCTGTACTGATTTAACATGTACTTCTTTAAACAGAAATGTTTCATAGTAATTGCAGAACTACAATAAAAGCTACAAGAAAAGCTTATATATTTACTCACAACAGATTTATACTGCATTAGTATGTGACAATATTTATTAAATCCAAGGCAAAATGTTATTAGCAACAGGAAAACTTACAGCAGTGACATTAATATATAGATATAATTAATATTGTCTTGTTCCTGGTCTTAATGTGAAGTCATGGAAAACTCTATTAATATTTTGCATCAAGTACTTATTAGCCTTGATGGGTATGCTGACTTGAAAGTTCCCCAGGACAAAAGGTCACACTTCAGTTTCAGTAGATATCAAAGACTTCAGTCTCTGCTTGCCTAAATGGCCAGAGACAACAAGGGTACTTTTCCAAATCTGTGACTATTACCTGCTTAAATTTCACATTCCTGATAAAGTTTGATCTTTAGACAAACAGCTAAGGGTGGTTTTGTTGTCTGTGAGAAATTTTCTTGGTGTTTTGTTTTTTTGTTTTTAACCCAGAGAATTGGGAAACAAAAAGGAATTATGTGAATAAAGTAAAGTAAGTATTCACTGTTTGATAAACATTTTTCTTTGTGTTCTCCCTGTGTCTGAAGATCTGCTCCTTGCATATATAGCTTCTTTTGTGCTGCTGTCGATGTCCTTAAGAGTGTCTGTCATGGTGACACTGGCTAAAAAGCCCATAAAACATGATTAACTAGAGTTGAATTGATACAATTAGACACTTATTTATAAAACAGAAGTGCCTTAACTACTGACAATCAAAAGATGAGTGCAGTGATATTAAACTAAAAGTAGAGTAAGCAATCGTGTCCTGCATCATACCTGAAGGCTTATGGATGTTAAGCAATAAAGTGAAGGTATTTTGAATAATCAAATTTTTTGTAACACATTTTTAAACAAAAGAAAGTTTGATACCACAGCTGAATACTGTATTGTGTCTGTTATATGAGGTAATGTATTTATAGCTATGCATCATCATTCAAGGAATTGATTCTGCCCATGATGGGGATGAAGGAATTCCTCTGCCTAAAACCAGACTTAGTTGAAGAAAAAATACATCTCAAACTAAAACCAAACCTCTTTTACCCTGTTAAACAGCACACTGAGATAAGCGAAAAAATCCTACATCTGGCCCAGAACAACCACAGGCAGCAGCAGAGGGCATCTGACTGTCTGGCTAGGAAAGCTCTGCAGAAAAAGGTCTGGAAGATATAGGGGACAAAAAAGTCACCAACTCTCACTTTGAATTCTAGTCAGTTCTACAAGTGAGAAAAAAAAAAAATCTGTAAGTGTAGGAAGAGGAGATATATTCATGAGTGGGATGAAGAGATGATCAGAATGGAAACGTCAGACAGCCATTTCAGCCTATCTACTTTAATAATTGAGTTTTCCAGTCATATCCTTAAAATCCATTCCACTTACAATACTAGCAGGTATGTGAAAATTAGTTCACTGTATGAATGCATTTGAAACAAGACACCTTACCGTTGCAGCCAGCCACATGATTTCTACATTCTTTCTCTTTTTGGCCTGGATGTTTTGATGGAGATTTTCTAGCAATCCTTTTAAATCATTTTGTTCTTGAAAATGTGGTAGACCTGGAAAAAAATTATTATAAGGTTGCTCATTATGAAAAGGTTGATGATATGATTGTGCTGACTAAAGAATGTCCATAGTTAAGAACAGATCTATTATTTACAGTCTTATTTGGGAAAGCAGGATGGAAAGCATGAGTAGCAAGGTGGGGGTCAGTCTGTTCTCCCTAGCAACAAGCAATAGAACAAGAGGAAACGGCCTCAAGTTGCACCAGAGGTTCAGGCTGGATGTTAGGAGGAATTTCTTCACTGAAAGGGTTGTCAGGCATTGGAATGGCCTGCCCAGGGAGGCAGTGTTGTCACTGTCCTTGGAAATGTTAGAGATGGTTGGATGTTGCACTTTGGAAATGGTCTAGTGGTTGACAGGGCTGGGACAAAGGCTGGACTTGATGATCTCAAAGGTCTCTTCCTGCTAAAATGATTCTGTGATTCTATGATAAATATTTAGACAATAAGCAAACCTTATTTCTTTCTAAATATTGCATTGTCTTCCCTAAGATCTTCACGATGGAAAATTAAAGCATCTTCAACTTTTATCTTATAAATGGATTCAAATCTCTGCTGTAGTTCTGTTTACCATCTATTATAGACTTTCAATAGAAAAGAGTACAGAAAAAAATCAAGTGCATTAAAGCCTGCTTTGATTAAATGATTTTTCCCCCTATTTTTAAGTCAAAGTACTTTGGTTTTATTTAATGGAACATCTTATTTGTGTTTTAAAATTATGCTTTAGTTACTCATATAAAATAGTTTTGTGTGCTCCTTTCAACCTATGTGGTTACTTTTCCATTTTCTCCAGTTCCACCAGGAGGGGAAGGAGTCATGCTTTTTTTTTCCCTTTTCCTTGCAGGACAAAACCATGACAAATAACAAGAGGGCTAAACAGCACTAAACATCCCCTCAAAAATTTAACAAAGAATATTTTACAATCTGAAATTAAATGAGACTTGAATTTCAAAATACAAAATAATTTCAGGTTTACTTAAAATCCAAATTTTTACCTGCTTGCCCTCTGCATGGCAGCTGAACTGAAGTTTTATTAATCATAGATATCAAGCTGGAATTCATTAGGGCAATTTAATTGTATCCCGTTTCGTGTGTATATATAGGAAGGCTTTGTTCTAATGTCACCTATATTTTCATTGGTTTTGAAAACAATTTTTTTTTCAAATAGTCTTCTTATGGTAGTGAAGTAGAAAAACAAATCAATAGTTATTATCAAAGAAAAGTTCAGAAACAGTTAAAAAAAAAAAAGTAAACCAAATGGATACATTTTTTTCAATGAATAGGATGTTCTATCCAGTGGGAAAAACCCCCAAATAACTCAAGTCCCAAACCTAAACACTAAGATTTATATTCCATTCAAAGGACAAAAAATGAGGTAAATACTAAGGCAGATCAAAATTCATTCTCCTAAACTGATCACAGCTGGAATGATGCCTCTTATCCATAGGCATTAACTTTTTGTGTGTAATAAATTCCCTTATCCATGACTCCTAGTAAGAAGTAATTTAAATATACTCAAAAAAACCCCTATTCTAAAAACATCTAAGTTGCCTTACACTGTGAAAGAAAAGCAAAAAAATCCAGAAAATGTACAATCAAACTAGTTTGGTAAGAATCTTATCTGTTTATTAAAATTCCTGATCGTATAATTAGATAATGTGGAGAATATATCTAAAAATACATCACAACCAGTTAGACTATTATACTTATCCCACCCCTGTTTCTTTAAAACATGTAGCATACAATGAGTACTTTAAAAAGATGCCTCCAGATTATAAGAATGTATCACTAGGTGATTATTGCTTCAAAGCAATCTTCCATTGGTTCACAATAGCAGAAAATGCATCATCTCAGAGAGATAACGTCACCATACGTAATGCAAGATTCACCTAATTTATAATATTGCCAAATGAGCTGCGTCTTGACTGGAGGTGATTGATTGCGGAAATTCCTTGTGTCACAAAGCAGTATTAAACCACCAAATCATTCTCATAGATGATAAGGAGGAGAAGTCTGGAAGTACAAAACAGACTTACAGACTTTATATATTGAAAATGCATGTACTGCTACATGCACTACGATGTTATCAAAGAAAATATTTGCAGGATTTCTAAATCTTGCATGCATCCCTCTTCTCACATGGCACAACACTTTGCAACATACGTTTCTCTGATTTTATATTTTCTACTGAGTTCTAAACTGTTCAACAACAAATATACATTTTTGTACCCTAAATATCAGTAGCTATTCTATAAAAGCAGTACTATTTGGACCTAAATCAGAACTACATTTGATTGGAATTTTTGGTAGGAACCTTTCTGGAAAGAATTTTTTATTTACTGTTTTCAGATTCCTATTAGATAATTAAAGAGATTAAGAAACAGGTGAGTGACAGGATGCATCTTCATCTAAAAGGAGAAAGTCAGTATTTGGCACATGTAGTTATATGCAGCTGAAGACTTCTAATAATTTGGAATAGAAAGCTAGAATATTATTCACAATGAGAACTAAAGAAATGAGAGAACAACTAATCACAACAGTAGCAAAACCTTTATGGAAGCAGAAAATGGAATTATTTGAAATGGAACACATGAATGAAGCAGGAGGCAATTGAGGCTGCCTAAAGGTGTAAGATGCAATAGCCTGGACAAAAGGGCTGTTGAGTCCTGAAATTCTGCCTGCCTTTATGAGCACTCTTTGTAACCAACACCTTGTGAATCAGGTCCTGCATTTATTTTGTAGAACAGATCTGGCATGACAGGAAACTATCTAGAAATGTGTGACAAAACCATTAAGGAGCTATAATACTGAACAGCTCTCACTTGGCTGCACCATCAGGGCTGCTGCCATTTTGGAGGTTTATCTTCCTAAGAACTTGAACTCAGAAGTGTGGGAACAGGGGAGGACTTTAAAACCTCCTCCCAGCTTAGAGAACTTCACTTTTTTTTTTTTTTTTTGGTCTAAGGAGCTAGTTTAAAAATCACATTCCTCCACGTCAAAAGAGTGACTCTGCACAACGGCAGGGAGCTATGGAGAAGGGCAGCGGAACCAGAAGGTGCTTTGAGTTTTGTAAAAATTTGGACAAAGAAGAGACTTAGACCTCAGAGGCAGAGAGAAAGCAAGAGGTAATAATAATCAGAACAGACACGATGAACTAGACAAGCATAGTTCTCAGAAGCCTGCACAGTCTGGAAGGGGTCCAGGAAGACTGGTGTGGCTCACTAATAATCCTTCAGCCAGAAGATGGTACAAGATTAGCTTCTATTAATGAAAAGCAGCCAATACTACCTGCATGCAAATTTTTGCTTTTATATAATCAGATCTATTTACAATGTAGCAGATCTTCCTTTGACTTAACACCAGATGAGGCTAGTTTTTCAGGATGATTTCTTGGCAGGACTCCCCTAAATTAATTGCTGACTTCTTGAATGTGTTTCTCTGCAGAAATCCTAGAAATACTAGAGATGTGGATGAACGGATGAGCATATCGTCTAACGTTTAAATGGAGTTTTCCCTTCTGTTAAAATCATTAGCAAATTAAAATTATCCTGTTACAAAAAATAAACATGTAGACATATACAGTGACACGTTAGATGTAACTACAAGTACAAACATGTCATGGACAATTTGCAAAAGTAAGCAATGCAAGGTGTTTTTTAAGAAAATAGAAGCTTTGCATGGGATTTTGACCAGCAGTATTTAGCATGAGGAGTTGCACACATGCCCTGTAGGATGATAGATCCTTCGGTTCAAAAAAATCTAAATCCAAGCTATTTAAAATCAGGCTGTAAATTCTGTGACATTTGGGAATGCAGTTTAGGCGTTAAGACTACTTTAACAGGATGAAATTGATACAAATGATCTTTTCAGTGTTTGCTTTCAACAATCAGAGCAACAGAATACTAATATTTACGACACCAAGTTTCTATAAAATTGAAATATAGGGCCTATTCTAATGGAACCATGCTATTTATATTAGTGACATTATGATGTGGCTCATTGCTTGTATTTGCATCCGCAGGCTGCTCTGTGGTTTGCCATACCTTAAAACATTTTCAAAATAAGAACGAAGGGAATGGCTGAAACTGGTGAAAATTCCCAAGGAGTATTTCTGTACAAATATAGTAGGTACAGACTACCTGAAATATTAAAAAGCATGTTATATTAATATTTTAAAAGAGCTGTTTAGTTCATCATTGCTTTGTTTCACTCTCCCTGTGGTTTCTGCTGTGGTGCTGGACCTGCAATCACTATTGACTTCAGCAGGACTGTGTACAAGCACAAAGTGTTTAACTTTATGGAACAAGTTATCTAATAGCTGCCCACTAATACTGTACTAATATTACTTGATTATAATCTTCTGCTTAGCAAACCTTTTCAAAGCCATTTGGATATTGCATTATTTTGTACTCACAATCAGGAGGCATTTTTTCCGTAAACAGCTTGTAATATTCTTTTAGAAGTTCTAAGTTTTCCTGGTTAATATTTTCCTGCAAAGTGGTATCTCCAAATCTATAAAGAAGCACAATAAAATGATGAAAAAAACCCAACCCCAAACGAAACCCCAAAACCAAAGCAAAGCTAAATTGTCCTTCAGATTTTTTTTACATAAGGAATTTTTTTTTTGTTACATTCCGGTGTTTTGTCAAATATGTAATTGTTCATCTCTCATGTACTTTGGAACTAATATTTGGAAACAAGGTCATCACTCATGGATAAATCTTCCAACAAATTTGAGACAAAGTAACCAATTTACAGACAAATGTTCAAAAAAGTGCATATTCTTTTTCCCTTCACAAACTGCGTATGAACTCAAGGGCTCTATTTGGGAACTTCAAAGAGCATCATAGGCAGAGAACACCAACTCCTACATCTCTTACTGCTACTGTTGCTTAGGTATATTAATTCCTACCAGAGCTAGACACTATTGAAGCTGCACAAGATGGAAAAGATGCAAGTGTCAGGTAGAAAACCTTCTGAAGAACTAATTTCTGCTGTTGTCTGAGAATATTCACTATAGTCAAATTGATTACTGCTCTGTGCCCTCTCTACCCTACACTGCTCCAGAGCTGTTAGTTATCTTGGTTTTTTGTATCTGAAACCAATGAGAGGAAGATTTCTCTGCTGTTGAAGAGCAATTTCACCATTACGTTTCACAGAGTTATGACCCGCAGGCTAGTTGGCTTCAGTCATCTGCATTTAAGCTTGCTGCAGCACACAGATCTCAGCAGTTGCTCTACACTGCTACAGATAGCTCAGGAGCATCTTCTGGGGTTTCCTGCAGCAGTCAAATCTGCTGGGAACACATCCAAATCCTCATTATCATGCACCTTGCAGAAAACCCAGAAAACATCAGGATGTTATTAAGTTTATCCACGCATAGACTAGCTAAATAGGAAAATATCTTTCTCCCGAGACCAAATTTCTAGAAAGTCGAGTTTCACGTAGGCTAAAAGAAAAAAAATATCTCCTGGTATCTCTGCTATGAAAGATATGAATATCATATAAACACAGGAATGTCCCTTAGGCAGTTAAAGTCAAGTTTTTGCAACTCATCTTTAGAATAGTCTTGAAATTAAGAAGAGAAAGACAGACAGAAGATGAAAACAGTCAAGGAAATGGAGAAGTACAGAAAGAGAGGCATGAACAGGTAAGTGAAAAACTCAGGCAGAGAAAACAGGACACAAATCAGAAGATACCCAATGTACTGATACAACATGCAGAAGGGAATGAAATATTTAAATGGGTCAAAGAGAGAAAGGATTCAGCTACTTTCTCAGTAGTCACTGCTACACTGTCACATGAGATTATTTCTTTTATATCAGATATATTTTCGACTGTGTTAATAATTGTCATTTTCAAGAACGTTTCAAGTTCTCTAACCAACTACTCATCCCTTTCACCATTAAAATGCTAGTTTTTACTGTCTTCTGATTCAGATTATGTGTCCCATTTCAGTTTTCTACTTCGATTTTCTCAGACATCACCATTCACAACTCAGTGAAATTTCCTACAAACATCTACTAAGCTGCCCAATGGCATTCCTTAGAAGTCTTCCTCAACAGACCGATTCTACTCTGCTGTCTACAAAGTACAGGACACAAAACCGCTCTTGTGCCTAACTTCTTGCCTATTGCCCAGGTCAATATTTTTTCCACTGTCTCCCTCTATTTCCTCAGCCACACTTCCACTTTTGGTTTTGAGTTTATAGCAAATGCAACCTAAAGATACGTATTATGTTTCTTGGATGCTCTGTTAATAAAATCAGTAAAAATTATTTTTTTATTTTTAAATGTAGTTGTCTCATTGTTGATGTCTATTTTACAGTTTCAGCATTGATCAAACTTGGTAATTTGACATGACTGATAGATGCCCTTCTCTTGTAAGAGAACATTAACATGTTGGTTAAATGTTGACTGTTACTGTATTACTTAATTAGTTTCCAGCAATCTTTTCAGAGGACTAATATTAACACATCAGAACTTTTAACATCAGCCTTCATGCTTCTACAAACATATTACTAATGCATTCCTTATTATTAATTACCAATCCTCAACCTTGGAAAATGCCCTAAAAAGCTCAGAAAAATGAAAGGTTCTTTCTAGCTTATGACTTTTCCAGCTTCTTCAAAAGTTGTTAAAAAGAACTTTTTTACTTAGGAAGAACTTTTTTACCAAGAGAGTTATTAAGCATTGTAATGGGCTGCGCAGGGAGGTGGTGGACTCCCTATCCCTGGAGATATTCAAAAGATGCATAGATGAGGTTCTGAGGGACATGGTTTAGTGACCAGCCTGGTAGTCTGAGTTCAGTGGTTGGACTTGATGATCTTAAAGATCTTTTTAAACTGAAATGATTCTGTGATTTAACTTCATCTTATAGATAAATTAGAATTTCAAACTTTCAAAAGCATGTTTAGGAAGGCCAGAGTACTGTATCTGAACAAACGTCTACATCTGTGAAATAGAAATCCATTTTATATCTGTATCCAAAGGAAATTTGGTGTTGACCATATGAAACGAAACTCTGCGTAGCATCATACCTGCACTTGGACTATTTCATTGTCCTGCATTACTTCACAGCTTGTGGTTATTTCCTTTAATACTTATTAAAATACACACCAATAACACGAGACAGATCAAGATTTATTTTTCCTCTTGAGAGATGTCCTGTATTAGCATGGTATACTTAGACAGAACATGAAACATGATTTTTTCTTACCTCTCTGCAAGTGTTTGCTGTTCATTGATTCCAATATTAAAGAGTACTGGATACATGCGAAGAAGCTTTCCTTCTTTAATCTCTTGTGGCAGCAACTCAAACATCTTTGCTGGAAGCTGGACCTCTATAATGTAATGTTCACTAGGAAAAAGAGAAAGAAGACTAAGGATGGGAATATTGATTGGTTTGCTTAAAATTATAACCTTTCTAAATTATAGAGAACATGTAGACTTATGTATCAGTTCTGTCCTTAATTGTATCAAACTATAAAATGTGAAGACTCAGCTTGAGTATTTTAAAAGCATAAACAAGCTATGTGGGAAAAGTCAGATATATATTATTATACACTCTTGATACTGATTTCTTTACTGAAGTGAAAATGGGACTAAAGATGAAAGCAGTAAAAGAGTCTTCTGCTACCAAAAAATGAATGAGAATACCTCAACTTTTAAAACGCATCTTGCTGAGTTACAAAAAACAACTTCCTTTCAGAAGTCACAACTGCATCCTGCATCCTCTCTAAATGTAATATGAACAAAAATCTTTCACAAAAACCCAAGGCAAAATTTGCGTTTTCTTCAGTGGCTGGATTTTCTCCCTGGGGATAGAAAGCATCACCAATAACAAAATCAACTCTGTGAAGATAATAATTGAAGGCTCATTACACAAACATGAATCCTATTTTTAGGAGAAGCAATATCATACATAGCAGCTTGGTTTTGGTCTGAATTTTTGCAAAACATGTTACTTTTGGCTACTAATTCAAACTCTGCACATATGGAACCCTGTCTTTCAGGATTAATGCCTGACCCCATAACAGAAACAATGTCACGCTGTTAACTTGGCTTTTCTTAGCTCTCTTTCCATTATTAAAGCAGTCTAATAATTATAAAAACAACCCCACATACAAAAAATCTACTTTTCTCCAGGATTTGGCATTTTAGTAATTTAAACAGGAGGGCCAATTGGTAACAAAGACTGAAATTTTCTGTGCTGCAGAGCACGTCTGGTATACTACCAAGATGGAAGAGTATTACAGCAACAGGAGGGGAATAGGATCTATATCCTACCTGTGGAAACCAAGCATACGAAGTCACTCAACTTTGGCATGCAAAAAGATGGAAAACAGTTTGCAACTACTAAAATAAACCTATCATGAGGTTCTTCCTATCATTATTTTCATCAATTATGTGTTTGCTGAAGAATTAAAATACAATCTGGATTACAAGTGTAGAATTTGGGGGAGAAAAGGCAGAAAATTGATAAGAAAAAGGACAGTTTCTGCAGGAGCTCTGAGAACCTTGGCATTACAACTTGGATAAGCATTTTCAGCTTAGAAGAACTAATGGTTGTGTTTGAACCTCTGCCCTGCTCATATAGCTGAGGACAAAATAAAATGGATCGAGCATAGACTTGTGATTGAAATATAAATACATTCAGCTAGGGCAACTGCACATGCTTTGCTATGTGCTACAACTACTGTGTAATCTTTGAGCAAATGGCAGATGCTCCCTGCTGAGGGGGTTATCAGTTTTGAATGGAGGATATGTCTCACAGGGCAGGGGGCAGAGAGAAATAGTTCTCAAATAAGTCTATTTGCTTTGTATTTTGTTTAATTCCTCTCATGTGAAGGAAATAGAGAGATAGCAAGGATGACAGTAAAGAACAAATGACCTTTGCATAGCTGCACTCACTCTCAGCCTGCAAGTAAGCATTCTTTGCTGCTGTCTGTACTACTAGAACATTCTTCTGTGATGAGAGTTCTTTCATGAGGTTGAGAAGAAATGTTGGTTTAGTCTAATATGAAGAGCATATGCAACAACCAAAATGCCATCAAACCACTGCATTGTTACACTTCACACCCCAAAAATCACTAAAAATCTTTCAGTGGGTGGAAGAACACTGAGAAATGATGACCTTCAGACATGACAAAAATATATCAGTACCATTTGAAAGTTTTCCTTTCTCCATTTTAAAAAAAATATTTTTCAAAACAGTTTTTGAAGTCTCAGAGATAGTATTTGGTACATTTTAAAAATCTGCAACCAATTCCATAATGAAAACAACCTACTTCTGATCACATAAGGAAAAAGCTATCAAGCTATGACAGAGAGCTGTTTAAAAAGTCCAGGAATGCTACTGAAGTCAGATGGGTTTGGGGTGGTGGGGGGTGGGAGTGGAGAATACCAAGTATTGAAATCTTGAAGACTTGTTTCACATTAATTTACCAAAAATCCCATGGGTCTTATGGTTCTACTTAAATAAGAAACAGCAATATAGCAATATATTTTATCACCATATGGCTAGACTCAGTGCAGAGATGCCAGGTGATCTTGGAATGAGATGGATAAGGTGGCTGCTACATTTTCCAATAAGGAGGAAAAATCAGTGCATAATTTTTAAAATTTTATAATATCTCAGGAAAATGGTGGAGAAATCCAGCATATTTAAGAGACTAATAAATCATTATCTCTTTCAGAACAAATGGCATCAAGTTAGATATTAAATATTTAAACATATATGACTTCATTAAAACAGGACTGCTGAAGAACATCACTTCTTTGACTTTATTTGCCATATTCTCTACTATTTGTTATCATTGTATATGAAGATATACAAACACTTGTGGTTCTTTTAGAAGCCTTCTAAAAATTATCCCCATACTGCTGTGGGCCATGGACCCTGCAGCTATCTGTGCTGAAATTGCACATCTTTAGTTCATTGCAATAAACACAAACCAAGCCAATTACATGCACTTTTGCTTTGATTTGTAACAGGAAAAAAACCCGCACACATGTTCAGTCACTGCACCTCAGCTGGGAGGTGCTTTACCCAGCTCTTCTTTTGACTAAGGTCCACTTTTTAGATCACTTCAATGTGGCTGTAAATGCTAGGCCCATCATAGGCAGGATGAAATCATCACATCAAATCCGGGATGCTTCAAAGTTCATGTGCAGAGTCAAATACATGTTATGAAAGAAAAATGTTTTTAAGTGTTAGCTACTTTTGCCTATAATAAAAAACTTGAGTGCTTGAACAGAACTTCAGCTGACCTGGACAGTCAGGGTCAGTCACTCACATCAGTAGGCTGGAGCACTGCTAGTCAACGCAAGCTCTTTACAGTGATTTGTTTGTTTACACAGAATCTCAGTCTTAAGCACTTGCCTAGAAAAACAATTACAGGGGAATACTCTGACTCTGCAAAATAAGAATTTGTAGCTTCATTTTCTGGCTTGCATTTCTACAGACTTTTAGTCTCATTTTATCGAGACACATCATAGAAGAACCAAAATGAACTAAAAATTGTGGGGTTTTTAAACATTAATTAGAAAGTAATTCAGTTTTCCACTCTTTTCATGGTTGACTTCCAATGCTATCTGACAGGAGATGTGTCATCACAGCTCAAACAATAGTGCTTCTCCACATAAGCCTCAAAGACTTTTTTTTGGCCTGATACCTATTCTGTCCAGTGAGTATCTGCCAGTAAGTACAGTACAGCAATCACAGGCAGTAACTCTTCTTCCTAAAGACTGACTACTCCATCAATCCAGAATGCCTGAGGCAGCTTAAAGCTTGAGTCTCTTTCAAATCCAAGACCTCCTAGTGTGACGGTTCAGTGTACTGCAGTAATGGCATCGAGGCACTAAACGTAGCTGCTGGATTTTTCAACATTTTTGACTGCTGTGATTTACAAAGGATGTATTTCTTCTGCTTTGTCTACACACCATAATTATTCTTAACTATTCCTGATGTGTTGCCTATCATACTCTGGTCTTCCTGCTACTTACTTAAATTCTTTGTCAGGAGGCCCGTAGGATGAGAGTGATACATCGAGAATAATTAAGTAAATCAGTGGTGAAAGCCCCCTTAGGAGGAAAAACATCTTTTCTAAAAGTTGCTGTTTTTAGTTGAATTTAATTTACAGTTGTCTTAAGAATAATGATACTATCAAGGAAGTGATTTCTGCAAAAGTAAAAATATTTGAAGCTTCAGACTATAATAATAATTAAATGAAAAACACGTTCCTCTTGTGTACCAATCTTATTAACCCTCCTATAGCCACAAGTACTTAAGTATTTCAGTTCATGTCCCAATATTCAGCAGTGCTTATGCAAGATGCATAATGTATTAGCAGCATTACCTAAGGATTTCTGTGGTTGTATATGCCCTGTGTGAGCTCCAGCAATTAAGACAGACTTCATTTTTCAGAAGCGACCACTATGATTTGGAGTCTCCATCTTAAGACAACGAAGGCCTAACTTGCAGAAATGCAATTTGATTTGTCACACTGAAATACAAGTTCTTGAAAACTTAAAAACAAGGTTTCTTCAGTTAAAGGCCACTTCTGTAAATATTGACCTTGTGGCTTCTCTTTCTTTCAGTATCTATACATGAAAAATGCAACAGAAACACTGCACAACCTAGACACTGTTTGGATAACTTTCTATAAAAGAATTGGAACTTCTGGCATTTCATCAGGGAAGCAACACAGAACCCATATTGCTACTGGCTTTACAAGTCCCTACTACTTTATTACATCTCAGTTCACCTCGTGAAAAGTAAAACTACTGCACTTTCCATATAACAGAAATCAGCAACAAGAAAACCATAATCTGGGTTTTCATGTGCTGCAGATTAAGACTACATGCCATGGGCTCCAGGAAACAAAGTTCTTACCGCCTTCCAGTTATAATTGGCAAAAAATCTTCTGATTTGGCTTCAATGACTTTAAACATTACTTTCTGCAAATCTGAAATTCCTACAGCCATGTCTTCTAGCATTCCTGCTTCTTCACCTATATGGAAGGATTACAGAGGTTATTAGCAGGGTAGACAGATCAGTCATTGAATAGGTTATAGTAAAGTAATACAGGGATTATATTTTCCAGTCTGTGCATCTAAAAATCACAGTCCTAAATCCACAATAAAGTAACCTACATAAAAGCAGTCTGATTTTTAGAACTGCTGACACTTCTCTGTGGCCTAAATGATAACTATGAGTATATTAAGCACCTCTGAAAATCAGCCTACTCTATATGTGCATAGAATAACCTCGGAAAAGCCATTTTTGTCTATTCTGAAAGTGTTCTAAAAGACTTTCCTGCTGATGAAGGACAAAGGTTTTGAGAATAACAATGAGTATTATGCAAAAGGTAGCCTGACAGCAATATCCAACTGAGGATCTGTAATTGCCTGTCCATTAAAGAGCTGCACAAATGCTAAATTCCTCTACTTTGGTAAAAATCTCTGATTTGGGGACGGAATCCAATACATTTAGTTTAAAGCCTTTAGAAACATATGGCAGTTTCCCCCTCCAAATGTCCTTTTTAACATCTATCAAAAGATGGCATCTGTAACAAGTCAAGAATTAAGCAGTTTTCAAGCTATCTTCACAACACCAACACTGGCATGGTGAGCACAGAGACTGACAAGAGTCAGTAACTGTTTAAAACTGCTGTTTGGGTTACCTTTATAAACCTGTTGAGTCGGGCCAAATGCCTATACCAAGGGAGACTGTTTTTACTAACACTGAAAGTTCCACTAGCTGTTCTGAAGTAGTCTCCTGTATTTAAGACAATGCATTTCAGTACTCCATATGGTATAATAAGCAACTAATGTTCTCAGAGGAACTGAAAGGAAAATAATTGAGTAATTTTTGACGCAGAATTGACAATTCAAAGTATCAATATATTCAATTCTACTGTTATATGGAAGTTGGCTGTCTCTTAAGGATAATATTTGTTGATGCAGTAAGTCAAACTACTGGAAGCAGTACAGAGGTTAAAATGATGGAACTTTATCCAAAAACAATACTTACTATATGTACTAAGGAGTCCTTCATATTGCACAAGCAATCCAACAGTATGAAGCTGTTGCAAAAATCCTTGATCATATAAACCTGTGTGCAATTTGATTATAAACCCACAGACTAATCCAGCGAGCTACAAAGACAATAGAAAAAGTGTGAAATTAACAAGTGTACTGATATAACCTCATTAAAATGAGGCTTACTATCAATATACACAACAGAGGTAATAGATATTTGAGAAAAGAGCATAGATATTTCTGTTTAGTGACTACATATGTAATTTCATAAAGCATATTACGGAGGCTTTTTTATTGGTGTAAAAAGTAGCAATTCTATGAAATATTCCCTCATTTTACATTAGATAAGCTTAATTTTGTTCTTGTGCGGTTGTGTGCTATTTACACTAACTTAAGCAAGACCAGAACCTTTGTTGGCAGGCTACAAACACATAAGGCTGTGAATTACGATGGATTTGAAAGCAGTTAGGAACCTAATGCAACTGAATCTCCTCGGCAGTTGCAGTCTAACTCCTTATTTATGTTATGAAAAACATATAAGTTAAGGGAGAAATTAAGCAAATAATTTAGAGAAAAATCTATGTGGAAAACATGAACTACAAGGGAATATCCAACAACCTTCAGTTATTTACCAAGAGAAGACAAGTCTGAGAAGAGACATGCCAATAGTCTTCAAACATATAAAATACTGCTACAAACTGAAAACAAATAACATCCTTCATTTCCAAGGTGAGCAGGAGAAAAAATATATAGCCTGAATAGCAGCAAGGAATATTCAAGGCTAGACTTAAGAGCTTCACCTTTGGATGAGGATACTGGCATATAATCTATGAAGACTAAAAATAGCTTTATGGATCCTTCTGTGTGTAAAAGGGAGATTAGATAATGTTTTCCAGTCCATTGCAGACTTACTTCTTTGACTTGGTGATATAGTTGCTATGAATTTCCATTTACTATTAATTTCTCTATTACATTATAAAACATTTAAGCGGATGTAATGGAAAAATACATGAAAAAGTTGTGTTACATTGGAAAAAGAAAAAAACCAAACTACAAAACTCAAAAACTCAAGCAGTGGCATGAATTGTATGCTTAATTATAGCATCAGTAAGAGAAAAGTGAAAAAAGACAACCTACTGCTTGACTAAAGACGATGTCTCTTCTTAAGGTCAGCATCAAACACTGTGGCAAGCCACAAGCAAGTTCCTGGAGCAGAACAAATGCCATTGATTGCTTTGCCCTGGTCACCACCTCTCCCATGCAGTCCTTCAGCGTAATCACCAGGGGATAAAGCTGTTCATACCAATCACCTGGAACAAGACAGATTGTCCATTCCAAAACAGAAAATTTGCAGTGAAAAAATCCTTTTCAGAAGGAAAGGAGGGCTGCAGTGGCTGCATAAATTGATCTACACTTTAAAATGACCCTGCAGCTCTATCCTAACCATTGCAGAACAGGAAATGCCACTGGAGAACGTGCTTAGAGATAGGACTCCATTTTACCACTGAGACTGGGGTCAAATCCTTGGCCTGCATCCAACTGTGTCCTGAAACAATGATTTTTTTAACAGATCTGACTTCACTGTAAAACTTGCATTAATGTGTTACAAACAGAGCACAGAGAGATACATGTGAAAACTCATTTAGCACAAGAAGAATACAGTGCAAACGATCTGCTTTCCAGTACTGACAACTTGCTATCTAAACAAAGGAAGTACCATAAAAAAAATCCCAAAAGATAGAAAAGGGGAAAGAGTCTATATCTCAAGAAAATGTGGGTCCTGGAAGGCAGAACAGAAGAACAAATAGATACCTGGAAGGGTATTATTATCTGTCTAATGTACAGGCTGAAAAAATACTAACCTTCAGGTCACATTCCTTTTTCTTTTCAGCTTCTCTCTACATTGTTCTCTTTAAATATTTAGAGATATTGAACTCATTTTTTTAGCTACTTCAAGCAGAGAGGTTTAGAACTATTTTGTAATATGTTTTGCTCTGTTAAAATATATGCTAGGAATACCAGAAAAAACAAGCTAGCGAAATGCTTGAAAAAATAGGACTCCTTAATATGTTACAAATGAAACAAATTGATAACTAGGAATGGAAGAAAATCAGAACAGCTTACTCAAACATGCTCAAGTACTGAACTTGTTTCAGGAGTTAAAAAAGCAGACCTGCATTGTAGTTGCAGATAGTTTCACTCACCTCTCTAAGTTGAGCAAATAATAATTAAAAACCAACCAAACAAACAAAAAAATCACCTTCCTTAAGAATCTCAGCCTCATTGTTATAGCTTAAAATGAAAGAGAAATCAACACTCCAGAAGAATCTATCTAAAAATAGGGAGTGTAACTGACTTAATACAGTCTATCACTGACTCATTTTCTATAGATTAGTGTAATTAGGAATCAATGATAATTAAAATCTGTTCTTTTAAAATTGTACTTAGGTGGAAGATAACAGCATGTTTTTTCAGGTAACATTCTGAGCCAGGCCAATGAAAGACTCATTAGTACTGAAGGAGACAGGAAGACCTAGCTGCCTCTTGCAATGTCAACTTGACTAAGCTCCAGAAAAATATGTAAATGAATAAAACTGTAGCCAAGAAGACTGGAGAGAACTTTGAAAGCCAGGAGAAGCTGCAAAAACGTAAGGTGCATGAAAGAGGAAAAAGGAACGAGAATAGAGAATTATTTGGGTTCTTTTGCAAATAATGTGTTTATGCTCAGGCAACGTATAACACAGTCATACATTTTAAGTGTTAGTAATACATGCTGAAGAACTGTTCCCTGGAAAACAATGGTGATGAAGTTAGAACCATCATAAACAAAATGGAATATAAGCCATCCCAAGTTTTATGCTCCAGCAAACAGAGGTGATTTTATATATGCCATCAACTAAGACAATACTGATACAGCATATGCCAAGGTCTAGGGTACACAAAGAAATCGGTTAAAAAAATTGAGAGCTTGTGGAAAAGAGCTACCAAGATTTAGAGTTCAATTTCCTTAAGCCTATGAAAAAGGCTGAGCAGCAATTTGATTTCCCCTCTTCACAAGGAGAAAATAACAAGTACTTACAGGCATGTTCATTCTAGGGAATAAAAGCAAAAAGACAACCAAAGACTGGAGGCTCCTGTGAGACATAATCAAATTTAGAAACACAGTAGACAACAAGGTGCGACATACTTGAAGTCAGACTAGATAGATGTCATGCTTAGGCCCAGCTGACAACGAAGTACCACGCAGCCTCTTGCTCACAGTCCCCCCATCCACCCCGCTCTCCTTCCTTGGGATGGCAGAGGCCTCAGCGAGACAGGAGGAGAAAAGATCACCAAGGACCTTTAGAATCCAGACAAGGGCAGGGAGGGCTCACTGCCAGTTATGGTTCTGGGCAAAACAGACTTGACTACTCAACTTAGAGAGGAAAGTAAGAAAAGTTTATTCTACTACACAAAAAAACCCCAGGATGGTGAGAAAAATACAACCAGCCTTTAAGATCTCCTTCCCCCACTCCTCCCTTCTTCCTGGGCTCAACTCCCTGCCCCTGATGTCTCTATCTCCCCCTGCCACCAACAGTTCAGGGGGGCGGGGAATGAGGGTTTGTGATCAGTCCCTCATAGATAGGAGACTTGGCCACTTCTTTCTTCTCAGAGGAAGACGACTCCTGCCATTCTTCCCGTACTCCAATGTGGGATCCCTCCCACAGGACATAGCCCTTAACGAACCTCTCTGGTGTGAATTCTTCCCAACAGCTATGAGTTCTTCCCAACAGCTACATCTTGCAAACTCTTCCAGCATGGGACTCCATAGCAGCAACATTCTGGGCACCTTCTGCTGCAATGCCACCCTCCCACAAATTCACGGGCTCCTCTGGACACAGTCACTACCCTTAGCATGGAGTTCTCTGTGGACTGCCAACAACTCTCTTCTTCACCACTCCCCTCCACAGGGTGCAGCACAGCTCCTCCTCTCTTGCCTCACTGACCTTGGGGTCCTCATTGTCACTTCTCTCTCCTCCAACTCCTTCCACTACCAGTCAGAAAAGAAGGAAGAACAGGAAGAACTCTCCTCTTCTGGCTTCTTCTTGAGAAGTGATTGTAGAAGCACCTAATTGGCTCAGCCTCAGAGGTGGGTCTGACTCAGAGCTGGTTAAAGTTTTGAGCAACTTCTTACAGGAGCCATCTTTACAGCCCCTTCCTTCTTACCAAAAATGAATCCACACAAACCCAATGACAACAGACCAGATGATCTAAACTCTCCTTTTGAGTCTTAAATTATAGTAATTTATTAAACTAATCAATACATAAATGCAAAGGAAAGCAATGGCAGCAGTAGAAGAACACAAGATATAGTGCATACTGAACCAGTGAACAGGGCTGTATGTGACAATAATAGAGTTCATGGCCTGTATCTGACTTGAGCAAATAATGAGAAAGATCATACTTGGCCATTTTAAAGTAGACCTGAAGGTATGGCTAATAGACATCCATTCTACTTTCATACAAAAGCCGAGCTGGATACAGACACAGACAAAGATCTTGCAAGTACACTGGCAGACAAGGCATGAGAGAGCTGAATTTCCAGAACTAGCTACACTTTGTGGAAAAGGTATTACAATTTCAGCTTATGTAATGTGGATAGGGATAAAGAGCTTTACTGACATTCTTTTTCATAAACTGGGGGTTGCATACTGGCTGCAAGTCACATAACACTTGGATCTGTTTCTACTGACCAGTCAACCTGCACTGTGTATTTCTGCTGCTTTAGGAACATAACTTTGTACTTGTCCTTACTGAACTGCATCCTAATACTTCAGTGCTCCATTTTGTCAAGATCCATTCTAATCCAGCTCCCGTGGTGCTTAAATTCTCTCCTAGCTTTAAGCATCTGCAAATTTTATAAGCATCATTCATATTTCATAAGCCAAGTCAGTAATGAAAATACTGAATAATATTGGACCCAGAACAAATCTGAGTGGATTCTACTTCATGCAGCCTTCCAGGTTGGTGGTAAACAACTGCTAACGACCTTCTATTATGATATTCCAAATTATTTTGCACATACTTTGTAGTAGCTTCAAGATCATTTTCTCACAGGAATTTTTTTGGGGAGACTACATGTTTAGAATTTATCTTACCAACGTATGCAATTTTGTCAGTAATAGCTACATTAAGAAGGAATTCAAAGATTTGAAATTCTCAAGGACATTTTTTCATTCAAGAGCAATACATTAAAAATGATGCTACTACTAAGTATTTCATGTCTCAATGAATGCAGAGCTTTATTTACATATGTATTTTACTTTGTAGAAGACAATAAAAATTGCACATTTGTAGGAAACCGTACCCTAATGAGAGAAGAAAGAGAAAATATTTTATTATAGAATATAAACAGAATTGCACTTGCCTAAAGGAAAGAAGATAAAATTACACCCTCGTGTGATTAAGTTATCCGTTACAATCATCTACTCCTTGCTCACACAGAAAATTCTTCTCCACAATTAGTAAAGATGTCCAGTCTCCAGAAGGTGGAGCTGGTTAGCAAATCTAAAGAGAGAGATTGCATCGGTTCTTGAAAATAAATAGAGTACTTACGATAGATTACTATATTATCATGTTTGTCAGTGTATTTTAAATTAAGTTTCATGTAGTAATTACCTAGAAGATCTTAAATCTATTATTTCAGATCAAAATATGAGGTGCATCACAGACTGAGGTCTCAGAAAACACAAGTCTAGAAAAAACATATGTAGAGCTGCTCGATCTTTGGTCTTTAAAAATCGCCATGTCACTTGTTATGCAGGATATCTTGTTGCGAATATTCCAGCAAGAAGATAAACCATCGTTAATTAACAATGCATAAAAGCCCAAATGACCATCAAAAGTTACAGCAAAAGCTGCAACTTTTAAGTTGCTCCTTGAAAAAGAGAACCACAATGAAACTGAAGTTTATGAAACAACAAAAAAAGTGTAATGCATTTTGAAGTAAGTAAATTTAGTAGAATTTGAAAATAAATTTTTCTTGTATGTAAGGGATAAATAGATAATAATAACACAATTCATAAAGATATATTATTCATAAAGAGAACTTTAAAATCCTGTATAAATTCAGGCTTAGATTATCCTGATCTAACTTGTCATAACATTGTTGATATGTGAGGATATGGCTTGATTAGGAACTGATGTTTACACACCTAAAAGAGTTTGGAGAGAGATGCAAGATGCCTTCAACAACTCCTTCATGAGAAAACGAGCAGTCAGCTCAGAATCAATTTTTGCTGTAAAGAAGATGCAACCACGGCTCATAATGTCTGATACCAGAGACCAACAATAGCTTTATAGAATCATTTAGGGGGAAGAATAGTACAAATTATGGCTTTTGTGTTTAACATGTTCAAGGACTTACACATATGATGACACTTCATGTGTCAAATTTTTTTGAAGTTAAAAGTGCAAGATTTACATCCTTGGTGGAAAATGCTTTGAAAAGTACTGAATAATAACTGAAACAACTGAATGAGTAAAACATCTCAAAAAAACCTCAAAAACAAATTAGAAGCAAGAACAGAAGCAATATGGAGACTACAAGATGATTGTCATGCTGCTAAAATGACAAAGGCAGCCTGTCCAATTCGTAATATTTCTCATCTAAACAAAAGAGTAAAAGTCTATTGATGAGGCAAGGAAATGCAATTGAAAAATTGTGCTATCAGCTGTTGTAAAAGCAAATTAAGAGAGGTGTAAAGGTTAAACACATCAAAATAGGAAATGGGTAAAATTAAAGGTAGTAGTATTACCACTATGCAGCTACCACAAGGTTTCAGCAAAACAGTATGAGCAGCAAAGCACTGAGTAAATACTCCGCTTCCATTGCTAATAAGAGTTGGGGAAGTTCAGTTTATGGCAGGATTTGGCCTTGAGTTGCTGGAAAAACCTCCTTATTCCCATGTTCTCTTAATCAACATGCGTGCGCAGGCAAATGACCTGCTAAGCGCCAAACTAGACATTTCTACATGTTAATATTCAAGATGCAATATGTCAACCTGCATGTTAGATTTGATCAAGTTTGGCAGAAAAGCAAGCTCTCACTCTTTTAAAAGTCAGGCCCATTGAAGTGCTTATTAATATGTGCAAGTAATCAAACAGGAAAAGCCCTAAGGCTTTGGAATAGTCCTCCTATCTCCTTTTGTCCTACCAACAGGGAAAAAAGCCAATTCTGTCACTGCTGCTTGCACTATCTAAAAATATCAGTGGGAATTTTTGATGGCTCCAAGTCACCTAAAAATTTCGATGGTATGAAGTTAAAAAAACCCATGGAATTAAAAGCAGAAGAAAGTATAATGTCATATTCACAGGAAAAAAAAAAAAGAGGCCGTTACAGATGTGTGGTAATGAACGTAACAGCAGCTACCCATGACATAACTTTTCACTGTAGCTAATAATTTATTCCCTTACTACCTGAACATTCAAGTAATCCTTAATAGGACTGAATTAATAGAGGTCAAACCACGAGTTGTCTTGATATCAGAAACAGAACATTAGACAAACCCTATCTTAAGGAAAAAGGCAAACAAACCAACACAATACAGCAGTAAACCCCTCAAAGCAGCTCGTGCAAACAGTGAAATAGTTAACCCAAAGCCTCTGAATTTATTCACCTAGGATAGAAATATTCTCTTGTTTTTTTAAGGGAGCTTTAAAAAATGCCTTCGTAGAGTTCAAACACCATAAAAAGGTCAGCTTCCTACTTCTTCATCTTACATTCAGCTCTTGGAGCTCAGATTAATTTTAATATGAGAGCTAAACTCTTTGAGAAAGGATGAGGTTTTATGCTCATAATTCTTCAGCATTTCTCACAGCAACACCAAAAACCTGCGTAAGTCTACCTAATAATTCTGCAGTTAATATAACCACAGTCTATATTGCACAGTTTGGTTATCCAGAGAACAGTTTTGAATTCTTGGGGATTTATTATCCCATTATAATAATCTGAGATTTTCTATACTGCCACACAGATCAAAAGTGAAAATGGAAACCATAAAATCATACATATACAATTGTCAGTAGTTTTCATCACAATGAAAACAGAAAAAGAAGGCAATGGTAATAACATATTTAAAGCTAAGTAAATCCAATATATTTAACACATACGAGTAATGGATAAACATTGCTCTAGAAGTGTTGTGCAACTAAATATTCTGATGACTTGTTTACAAAATAGTTGGTGGATTCAGTTGAAATAATTTTGGTCTTACACATAGCAAAATTACTTACAGAAAGTACTGCTGAAGAGCTCATCTTATTTGCTGGACAAAAAAGACAAGGATGATGCGAAAGTCAGAGGGAAAAGAAAAAAAAAGTGCAGAAACAGAGTTGATGCAAAGACTAGCTTGAGAGAACAAGAAAGGAAAATGTAAGGGAAAGGTAGGAAATGGAAAGCTTTCCAGAAGTGTTTTTGTTTTCTTAAAATAAGTAATGTCTGCTACTCAAATGAACACAGACCAAGGGAGAATTTTTCACCTTCCTGACTAAGTAATAACTTGCAATTAAAGCTCTTCTGAAGATACACACAAAACCAGAACACAGTTTTATTTCACACTTCTACCAGCACTGCATTGAGAGAGATGCACTGAAAGGATGTAATGTCCATCTCTAGAGCACTGAAAGATGGAAAAGTTTCATCTAGATTTATATAATCTCCATCAGGTATCAGATTATTGAAGAAAAAGTAACGCACATAATGCCTGTAGCAATGTGACTATGAACAGATGTCTCCTTTCATTTTGGCTAGGAAATGTAGCATCATTCCCCAGGTGCTCTTTGCTACCTATGCTAAAAACTACCATTGGCCAATTTATCTGCCCAGCAACATAGTTGACGATTCTGTAATTCACTTTAGGCAAAATTCAGGCATAATCACACCGTCACCTTAAATTGTTTGAGATAATGTGTTGGATTTTGTATGTAGCGAATTAGGAAGTAATCACACAGAGCCAGTGTAGGAATGGCTGGTGGATAATTCTGATGGTGAGGTACAAGGAGCAGATGGAAACAACAGCCTCTTTTAACGGCACAGCTAAACACAGAGCTGTGTCAGGGGCTGCATAAGCATAAAAGCAAACTACCGTGTTTCACTGGTACCTCTAATGCTGCAGGACATGCAGCAGGCTTTCACGTTCTGACTCCCAGGGAAAATAAAAAGGTGAAAATAAAAATAATCAAATGTTGTCAAGTAGTTCTCCAGTACAAAGTAGCCTAGAGTTAAAAGAAGAAAATAAAAGACCTCTACTAAAAAAAAAAAAAATCCATCTACTTCTGATTTATCCTGCAGAGAAATCATAATCCTGCAACTGATGAAACCATAGCATGTTACCTTGGTAACTGATAACTCAAATTCAGTCTTAAGAATACACTCGAAGCTCAGACTGCATGAAAAGTTAGGCTAAGGAAGGTATAACTCATCTTGAAAGGTAAGTATAAGGAAAAAAGTGGCACCATATTTCTGATTACAAAGATTCCATACAATAACTATAACCACGTTTGGAGAAAAAGAACAAGATTGCGCAATGTCAACACGGAGACTGCAAACATAAAACTACTTTAGGAAGCTCTGAATACATATTAGGACAGCACCTACAGTGACAGGAATATGCCATTACATCAAATTATTTTCATAATGCTTTATACCATCTAAAACGAACATGCATGCGTGCTTTGACATCTTTTTCGTTGTTATATGATAGAAAAAAAGTTACATCCCATACTTTAAGGCATATTTGTCAAAGTTTTTGTGAAAATCTGGGTATTCTTCATTTTTCTTGCAAACAGTAGCACAACTGCCCTTACAATCAACTCCAGCACTCAATGAGTTTCAGACTCAAAGATTTATCTATGCCCATACATTTACAGTGTTAATGAAATACATGATGCTCTAATTATGGTATAATATATTACAATATCAAACTTTTCAATGTATGTAATGTGTTTGAATTGTATGTAGCATAACATTCTGTAATTGAGTATAAACGTAGTATGATTTTATATCTAGGAAAAAGTTAAAAATTGATTCTTCAAGTATTAAATGGAGTACAATTAAGGTAAATTTATAATCCTAAACTTAGAATCTCAACCTCTACATAGGTGCTCCACTGTATAGCCTCAAAGACTTCTAGTCATACTTTGGAGAGCGAGATGCTGATAAAAACAGATATAAATCCACACTCTCATTGAGAAGTCAAGCATGAAAACTTCTTGCCCCAAAGGCAATGGTTTTGAAAACCATTAGGCAACCAACTTTGGCACACACCTGGATGGTTCTTCAGAAAGCTCCATCTTTTAAGTTAGTCCTATAAAAGAAAGCAACTTTAAAACGTCTCCATTTCTACATGACCTTGAAAGTCCTATAAGCTGCCAAAGGCACTGCACAATGCTGTCATGAAAACATCACTTGGAAATTACGTCTTCTTCAAAAAGTAGAATACAAAAAACAAAGCAATCTGACCCACAAAAATCTCCTACAGTTTCCATGTGATGGGTTGTTACAGACCACTCAAAACTCAACAGAAGCACTGACTCTGCTCTTGCAGAAGGGCATTTCTACTGATTCAGAGAGAAACAGGAAAAGCCCTGAAATGAGGCAAAAAGAGAAGAATCTATTCCAGTGCCATAATATCTTGATATTTTTTGTATCCTTGGTCTGTCAGCTCCAGAAGACAACTCCTTAGCTGAAGGAAACACATCTATCATTTTCTAACCATTGCAATTATCATTATTTCTTTGCAAGATGTACCTTTCATTGTATTTGATGACTGCTTATTACAGTACTTAAAAAATTTAATGGTTTTTTTGTCTTTGTATGCTCAAAGCTCTTATCAATATTTCATTTACCTGTGCAGAGTGTGAGCCTGAATAAAAGTATACTTTTTAACAACAATGAAAGATTCAAATGGAGTGGTTAAATACATTTTATGGCTTACACAGGGAACATTTTCATGGAGTTCACAGGAGTGAAAGAAAATCTGTAAACCGTCATGTTACCAAGCATGTCTGAAAGTATCCAAGAAGAATTATCCAAAATCATGACTTCTTTCAGAATGAAGAGGGATGGGGAAATCTGGAGTTTTGTACCAGAACTATGAAACACACAAAAGAGCATGCATGTCTATGTATACACACACAAATGCACTGCAGTAACTTGGGAGAAATTTGAGTAAAAATGCACTACTATTTTACCTGAAAAACAATTCTAACTAACACACTAGACTTCTGCTAACAGTAGCAGAAAAGCTTGTGAGCACCAGTGGGAGGAGAATGGAGATAGGCACAAGAACAAATATTCAGTTTTGTTCTTTTAATAAAAATCACTATGCTTGAGTCCACTTTCTAAAGATTCTTTCAAGTTGACAGCTACATCTATCTGACTGTTGAACATTTGTACCTTCTTACCTGTAAAAGATCTGAAAAATGTAGAAAGCTAACTGCATTGATATTTTGTACCTGCAAACCTACACTAAAGAATAAAGATAATATTATCTTTCTCTCTCTCTAACACTATAGGAATACTTGCTCGGTAGACACAAATTCAGAGAAGAAAACAGAGAAAAAATGCTCTAGTCTCTGGAATATTCATACAAAACCAAGTCTAATGCATCTGGCACTGAAAACGAGAATTCCAGGATGCCAACATAAGTCTCTCATACTGGTAAAAATGCTGATGCTGCAGTTGCATTACAAACCAATACTACCACAAAGATCTCTTGCATGAAACTCAATAGTACTACATAAATGATATATAGTTGAATAAATGTCTTCAATTCTTGTAAGAAATAAAAAAAAATTACAAATGAGTTCGAATAGATTTTAAGCCCTTGGTATAAAATGCTGTCATGAAAATCTGGGGAGGGGAGAACATGTAAATGAAAATATAGGACAAAATACACAATTTAACAGAAAAAAAAGTGTGTCAAAATTATTCAAAGCTCCACAAGACAAAGTAGTTGTGAGAATCTTGTTATTTTGTGAGGGGTTTTTTTGTCTGTTGCTTTGGTTTAACTGAAGATTGGCACAAAGATTGGTTCTGATTTCCTTATATTTGGAGTACCACCATTACCACTACGGAGCCATTTCATTTGTTGCAACACACTTGCCCATGAGCAAGTCTCATCAGACTTATGAAGCAGAGTTAATCTGTGCTTACAGAGAGCAAGAAGGAATGTAACTACAGGAGAAAATCAGAAGATTTGGTGACAAGGACCTGCTGTGGATGAAGTTTTTCTGTATCATCTCATAGAATCAATCCATTTAGCATTCAGTATTGGTACAGTTTGTCAATGCTATGCAGAGAAGAAATAATTTTAGCAACTTAGAAAACAAAAATTACTGTATCGCTTCGGAAAAGTGGAAGAGTTTAACTGTGGAATCACACTGAAACAGAATGCTCACCTTTCCTTACAAGTTTCCTGTAGGGTAAAGATACATTACCATATCTTTTTCTCAAAATGGTATATTCAAGTAAAATCTAAAGTAAAGTATAGGAGCCTTCAGAGGAAAACATTTTAGTTTCAAAAGGTTTTCATTGTAGCACAAGAAGCTGAGCATGGCAATCAGTTTGAGCACACAATGGAGTTGTGATTTGATAAACAGTCTTTCATCATTCATTCATTTTGCATCGTAAAACCTTGTGCAAAACCTTGCTATCAGCACTTCCATCAAAGATACTATTGACTCTTCTCTATATCATTTTTCTGTGACTTTTTCCATTTTTATTTACTCTAGCCAATGATTGAAAAAACATGGTTGCTTACCTCCCGTATGCAACACCTTGCAGTCTGCTGCTGAAGGGTCACTTTCACCCTCTTCAGTGTTGCTGATGTTGTCTTTTTCAAGCAGTTTGTCCACCATGGCAATAAGGCAGTTTAAACTCTTTCCCACCTTGGCCCACACTCTGTCCTGAAAAGAGTATAATTATCACTACACATTACTGAAGAAGGGGAAAAAAAAAAAAAAAGACAATACTTTTTACTAACACCTTAAGGTGAAGACAGAGATGTGCAAACTACTAAAACCAATAGATGCCAGTAAACCCCAGTTTTTCTCATTCTGCAGTCCACTATGAACTTAAGCTTTTTTCATGGAGTTATTTCTTGCAGTGTAAAGAACTGAACTGAAACAGTTTGTGTTTTTCAGAGACTGAAAAACACATGTGCTCCAAACTCTACATGAAAATACATGCAAAGTTTCAGGTCTGATCACAAGGAACTGAGCAGTTTGTCTATTTGAAATAATACAGGAAGAGTGCAGACATTCAAAGCTTTGCCAAATCAAATCTCACGTGCAACTGCTAGTTTTGCCATAGTACTTGACAACCTATTCTCAATAATTTAACATATCTCCTATTTTATCACATCAGTTACTGTTATCAGTTATTGTTAAAGCAAACACAAAATTACAGGACTAGTAGCAGAAACTTGCTGTCATGACAGGTTTATTAGGTAACAATTTCAAATTCATTTTTCATCTCTCTCACAAATTGCAACCATCATGCTTAACTGGGTTTATAATAAATATGAGAATTACAGAATAAATAGTGACAGAACAAATTCTGTACAGGTAGATAACAAAAGATAAAATGGAATGACAGAAGGAGCTGTTATGGAACAGATACAGGAAAGAACCTTCAGTAACTACTTTTGTGAAGCTGATTAAGAAAAAGGAAAAAAATAAGCTGTACAAGAAATGAGGCTATACATAAGGCTAGTCATCAGACTAAAACCAAAACATAACATGCTCACAAAAAAGTCCCATGCACGTGTTTTAAAAATGAGGCATTCTGAAACTAATGCAGAGCAACTGGCGTTTCCTCAAGGGTTAAAAATAGGAAGATAAGTTCACTGCTCTTCTTTCTACTTTATAATAGCCAAAGGCATTATGTGTATGTCAGACCTTGAGGCACCAAAATGGAGTTGCAAAAGACAGGAGAGAAGACTAAAGAAAACTGAAAACTCAGAAGAATACCATAGTTCCATATAAATGGTAACACTTGAAAGTTGGGTGAAGGCAAAGTTAGAACTACTATTAAGGCAAGCAATTAATGTAAGTTTTATTTTTAATTACATGCCAGACTTCTTAGGTCAATATCCTGACTAGAGGGATCTAATCTTTCCCTGTTACCTCCACACACGCTATAGCAAGAGGTTATCCCGCCCTGAGGGACATGATATGGGCAAAAGTAAATACTTGCTGAATAGTCACTGAATTGGCTGAGATATAAGAACCTAAGTTGCTCAGTGTGGCTGCAGCAATGAAATTTCCCTTTCCTCCTTCTGCTGTGGGAGTTGAATCTTAACATAAAGAATGCTAAACTCTTAATGAGCATCTGGAGTTATTGCACAAGCAACACAAATATGAGTCTTTGTTTCAGTTTGGAACTAACACTTTTCTCATTTCAAACCAAATATTAACCCAGCATCGAAGTGATGTCGATATAATATTCACACAAACATTCTCCAGAGGTTGAGATATAAAATTCATAAACATCTGTTGACAGAAAGTTCACTCTTACTACTATATATCTGGGTTTTTTTACATATGGACAAATGAAAGGGAGAAAGGGCCAGTCTCACAACTCTTTTTCTCCACATAGGAAATTAGAGACTATCATTATAGGCCAACAGAAAAAATGGATGTGTCTATCATTCATTACAATGTTATTCTGTCTGCACCACACACACTTTTCCAAGAGGGATGCTAAAATTCCACAGTTCAGTAAGAACAGTTCTCCAGTAACAACATATTTTCAAATCAATGAAAATCGAGTGACTCACCACTATTCTCTGTGAGAAGAAATCCATCTATTTCACATTCTTTGTCACCCGTTACTATTTCTATAACATTCTCCTGTAGCCTAGAACACTTTCCACCCACCTTTCAGCTTCTACAGTGATCTATTTTCAATTTACCTAAAAACTACCTCACAAGTGATCATTTTGCAGCATGTACCAAATTAAGGGACAAAATATACCCACAGCTTCTCATGTAAGCATTCTTATAAGCCCTCTGTATGAAGTGCAGGTGAAGCATCAGAAGAACTCATTTTTTGATACACTCGAGTACTGAGACCTTAGATTCCTAAGTAGGATGCTTTCCTCCTGATACCAGTTTTCTCACCAGTTGCTGTGGAGCTAATTGGATGTTAAGTTTATTACTGTGGTGTGAAAGAATAAGAGAAATAAGGTCTCTGGCTCTACCCATTACTGCTTCTTTAAGCTCAAAAGTCAAGCCAACAACAGAGGTGGGGGGTAGGGGGGGAAATCTGTAACAGTGCTTGATACCATTGGGACAAGACAGACTGGGACAATGCAATAGCACACTGATGCCTTCTACTTCTTCCCAATTTCAGAAGAAATTTGAGATGTTAAGGAATCTTGGCACATGTGGCTAGGTGTTGCTAGTTAGAAATGGCCATAGTTGCATTTCTCTTGCTGCCTCTGCTGTGGCACTGTGAAGCCTATGCATGTCTACTCACTGCAATCTCTATGAAAAGTTAAATCTTGGCATGACAGAAAGCCAGGTACTTTTCTTAGGACATTTAAAAATGAACCTGTAAAATTATTCTCTTTCATCCACTCAATTAAAAAAGTGTAATTCATTTCCATCCTGAAAGTATTATTAAAAGGTAATTCAACTTCCACATTTCAGAGAGTGGCAGTGGAAACTTTCCCTCTCATTGCACCAGACTGGATATCTTCTTTCTAAGCACTGCCACACAGTGGAGTCTCAGAGGCTGTCTTTTCTGTTTTTAAAGGATTATCAGGCTTTCAAAATTCACCACAGAGCTTTTCAGTCATCTCTTGTCCTTCCATACTACACTACACTTGTGTGCCTTACCTGTTCCAAGTATGACACCGCAATTGCATTCCTCAGTCCTCTCAGAGATGCTGTGTCTTCATGTGAGTTGATAGCCATATACTACTTTAAGGTCCTTTTGAGGTATGCTCACAGATAAGCAAATATCTTAACTAATCTGCATGAATAACACTCTGTTGTGATGTGACGCTGCTTTGGAACAGAATATATTGCACACAGGTCAGTATTTCAGACCCATGTCTTGAATATCATGTCAGTATTTGTACATAACTTATTGGAAATGCCATTTTCTCTGTTCTTTGTAGCTCCAACCATGTTAAGCAGTTAATCATAAATGTAGAGCAGAAACAGCTCCAAGTGGCAACGTGCCCACCTCTTCTTGTGTTGTACACGACAACATGTTTTACTTCCTCCTGCAGGAAGGTTCTAGGATAGCAGAAGCAGCTGGCAACAGAAGACAGTACCTACCCAGAGGCAATCTAAGAATCTCAAGTTAAATATTTTTCCTTCAACAGTAATGCTTTTCTACTGCCTACACGTAGTGCACCAATATAAATAGCTCAATCCATACTGCTGTCAGTTACTCTGAGATGAGCATTTATGCTTTTTATCAAAGAAGATAGATGCAACACAGTATTGCTACTGAGAAGGTGGCTTTTTGGAAAACACTGGTCACTCAGTGATAGGGCACCCTACACAGTTAAGAAATCATGAGTTACTCCTTGAAGATTAATTTGGATGCCAGGGAAGGGAGTGGATCTCACCTAGTTTTTAAACACTGCCTTGAATTCACTTTCATGATGGGTAAAAAGTAATTCTGTCATCAGAAGTTGATGGCAAAAACTTGAAGAGTTATTGCATGTCACTGAGATTTCAGGCAAAACTAAAATTGAAATTCCAAATGTAAAATGCAACTCTGGTGCTTGATAATAATCATGTAAAAAAACCCCAAACCAACAAAGGAGGATATAGGACTGTGCATACAAAGCAATGAATTTCAAAGATTTTTTTCCTTTGTAGTTGACTTTCAGAGAAGATTAAGCATTTGTTTAAAATTTTATATGTATTTATTCTCTTTTCATCACAATGACAATATGATCATTAAAACTTGCATTATTCACTACCTCCATTGACAGAAAGAACTAAAATATAACAAAAGACTAGTATTTCAAATTTAGAGAAAATAAAAATTCCTCTAAGATGTATTCCGTCTCAAGCTTGACAGTGACTCTGACTCAGTTTAACTGAGAAAATATTTAAAGGTACACTTAATTCTACACTTGGTACCACCAAGATGGTAATTTTACTAATTCAGCAGAAAAAAATATACACTCTACACAAATGTGCTTGTATGTTTAAACAGATGTGGACCAAGCACTTGGCAGAAATAAAATTTAAAAATCAATAACATAATATAGCAAAGCTGGCTTCTCTGTAGAGACAGAAGTACTAAATTAAAATACAATTTGCATAAAAATGTCATTTTTCCAAAGGAAAATTTTCCCATTTTATCATATCTGTTGTGGTATTTAATTTTCTGAATGTTTCAACAGCTGGAAACAAACATTTTGGCTTCATTTCAAGGAAAGAAGAACTGTTCTAGCCCCTCAGGTTACTGAGAAAACATGAAAAAGTGAATTCAAGTCTCTAAAACCAGAAGATAAATAAAAGAATGACGTAGTTATTTATTGTTTAAATCTCATGAGTAGTTAATGCATGGAGTTGGAGATAATTGTGTTCTCTCCAGAAGAAATATATTCTTCCCTTATTTTTGATATGGATAAAAATTACAGTTCAGGTGTAAGTATTGTAGCTCACACAAGTTAATTAATTATTAACAATAGAGATTAATATGCTGGTCCCCTTTACATTTATAAGAATATAGTGATGAACTGAAAGTACGAACCTGAACTGAATAAAAATAGCTTGAGTGCAGGGTGTATGTAACAAAGCAGCTCTATTATCAACACATCCATTGAAATAAAATAATTAATTTCGAAAATCTCAGATGTATAAATAATACAAATCTTTGAAAGATATGTTAAGAATGTTAAAATCTAAAACCCATTAATTCTTTTATGCAATCTCAGACACTCTCTAAGAACAGCGTTTCAGGGAAAACAGTTCTGTTTTCTGAAGGTTAATTCCTGTGTATTTAAACCATCTATATTTGAGCCTTTGGGGGAGTGGGGTGGAACTTTCCCTGATAATAGCATATGCTGTTCCAGTCTCCTTAAATCTGCCTAACTAGTAAAAATAACTCAAGAGCAAAGAAAGACTATTTTCCTCTCTGGGCAAGAAGATATTCATCATCTTAGCTGTTACACGCGCAACCAAGCAGTCACAAAGCAGCACATTGTTCTTAGGAAAATTCTTTCAAGTTATTTTTAAAACAGACAACACATCTGAGAAATATTATTTGAGTTTTGCACTCCTTTCCCCCCACCCCCAATAGCACGTGAAAAGGACATGTAGGGCGTTGTATTTGTTTATGCTCATTTCTAGGGTTTAGGAATGAATATTAACCAAGAGTTTCTGACTACTTACCCACTCTTCCTCATCATACTCAGAATGATGGGGTATAGAGTCCTGTCGTTTAATCTGAGAAGGATGATCCTGATGTTGTACATCCCCTCCTTCTTCTGCATTGTTTCTAGGCACAGCTGGTGTCTTGAGGACACAGCCAGGTCGGGCTGTGTATAGTGCTAAAAGGGCACTTCTGACCAGCTGATCCTTAAATGCATGAACAAATAACTCTGTCTAGATTTAAAAAAAAAAAAAAAAAGTTAGACCAAAGAATGCAATACTGCAACACAGGGCCACACACCTATTATAACACCAAATTACCCAGAGTGGATATTTGTTTCAGGCCAGCCTCAGAGGAAAAAAACAACAGTAGACCAGCAAACAATGAAGAACAATTCAAGGATTTAATGGAAGTCATCACATTCTACAATCCCAGTGTTCTAAGGATTAACACAAAAGCACAGCGTCTCTCTGAGATTGTTACCTTTTCACACAATCTTATTTCCAAATTTTGCCTGCAGAGACAAGTCTCTACAAGATCCAGTTCCAAGAGTAATCAATCGCTGCTCAGTAATTTCTAAATGTCAGATATAATGATTAACAAATTTAAGGATCTTCTTAAATAAAAATACACCACTCTGCACTGCTTAGGCTGCAGTAGATACAAAAGTAATCTTTCCACGGGTAAATTTTGGTACCTGTAGGTATTAATCCAGACATTAGAGGAGGACATCCAATTCCTAACTTTATCTTTAAAGAATGGAAAACCTGAAGTAGTGTTTCCAGGCTTTATGAAGATGTCATTAAATCACTGCACCATTTTTCTAAATCCTTCTTGTAGACTGTGACATCAAGAAGTTTATTGTATTTTTAAAAACCTCCAAACCCCCTGGATTATTTATTCCCCTTCAAACACAACAAGAAAAAAGAAAATGCTTTTTGCATGCACCAGTAGAGGCTGAGGGTCAAACTGCTGAAGAGCAGCTCTGCACAGAGAGAGCTGGGAGTCCTGATTGATAATAAGCTAAATATGAGCCAGCAATGTGCCCTCGTGGCCAAGAAGGCCAATGGCATCCTGGGATGCATCAAGAAAAGTATGGCCAGCAGGTCAAGGGAGGTTCTTCTCCCCCTCTACTCTGCCCTGGTGAGGCCTCATGTGGAGTTCTGTGTCCAGTTCTGGGCTTCTCAGCTCAAGAGGGACAGAGAACTTCTAGAGAGAGTCCAGCATAGGGCCACCAAGATGATCAGGGGTATGGAGCACCTTTCATACAAGGAAAGACTGCGGGAACTGGGACTGTTTAGTCTGGAGGAG
The DNA here is from genome assembly GCF_028858725.1 of Colius striatus. Lineage (NCBI taxonomy): Eukaryota > Metazoa > Chordata > Aves > Coliiformes > Coliidae > Colius > Colius striatus. The sequence continues at coordinate 33,216,903 of NC_084761.1, forward strand.
ACTGAGGGGAGATCTTATTAACATTTACAAATATCTAAAGGGTGGGTGTCAGGAGGTTGGGACATCCCATTTTTCTATAGTAGCTAGCAACAGGACAAGGGGTAATGGGATGAAGCTGGAACACAGAAAGTTCCACTTCAATATAAGAAAAAACTATTTTACTATGAGGCTGAGGGAGCCCTGGCACAGGCTGCCCAGAGGGGTTGTGGAGTCTCCTTCCTTGGAGGTCTTCAAGACCCACCTGGACATGTTCCTATGCAACCTGATCTAAGTTGACCTGCTTCTGCAGGGGGGTTGGACTGGATGATCTCTAAAGGTTTCTTCCAACCCTACCATTCTATGATTCTATGATACGTTCTTTAGCACCTCTAGACTGTCAGCACGTAACTGCCCATCTCCTTCAGTCACATGTAATAGTGGCCCTATCTCCACTACTCTTCCTACTTAGGAGGCTGGGCTAAGTCATCTGAGCATGACATAAATGCTATAGAGTAAGGAATGGATATTGTCCTGGTTTTAGTTGGAATAGAGTTAATTTTCTTCCTAGTAGCTGGTACAGTGTTGTGTGTTCGATTTAGTATGAGATGACACTAACAGGCTGATAATTTAGTTCTTGCTAAGGCTTATCCTACAACAAGAGTTTTTCAGCTTCTCGTGTCGTGCTTGCAAGAAGGCTTCCAGAGCACAAGAAGTCGGTTAGCTAGCTCAACTCACTAAACAGGAGAGGGTGAGGTGCAAGGACATATTGCCTTTCACTACAGGAGGTAACCACTAGCCAACCACAGTGACAGACAGCTGGGGAGAGTGACATTTTGGTTACTTTAACAACATTCAACAGGGTTCACCTGTCAGAGCAGGGAGTGCATGCAATACGCCACTAGTCCATATCTACCACATTCCACCCAGACCGCCAGAGCATCTCTGCCCAGTCAGAGGCCCTGGTTCACAGGTGGTAATGAAATACTGTTTTGCATTTCTTTCACAGAACAATTACCTGAAATTATTTATAGCCCAGGTCACTTTGATTTAGTTGCCTCCCTATTTAATTGGAACATACTGGATCTTCATGTGCAGGTTCAAATGCTGGAGTGACTTTGTGCACAGTCTCAATTAAACAGGCAGGTAGAAAAGTATGTAGATAAGAGTCAGAGCAACCAGCCTAAACAAGCAGTCACAAAAAAACCAAGGAATGCTAGAAATAAAAGTTGCCCAGCCAAGCTTCATTCGTCTATTTCATGCTTCTTATGTAAAACCTGGAGAAGAAGTATCAAAAAACCCCAAACCAAACAAGTTTAAAGTGTCAGAACATATCTTCCTAGAAATCTTTCTCCCAGTTTTTACACTAATTCAACTCTTACCCTGTCTCTTTTTGCTAGTTCTTGCTCCCCTTTTGTATGCCTCTACTTTTCGTCAACTTATTTTTCTTTCTTTCCTGCCTCAATACTCCCTCAATACTGATATTTAGACCATAATGCTCTAAATAATGGATAGTTCTCTTAAAGCTCCAGCTGCTGAGTTAGGCAGCTGCCTGAGATATTTATTCATTTTCCCTGTTTTCACAATATTTAAAAAAAGGCATTTTTGATCCTTGTACATAATCTTAAAAATAAGAACCTTAAGCTTACCTAAGCTTTGACTTCTTTCAGATCTGATTTAGAATACTTTAATTTATGCTTGGCAACACTACTCATCTCCCTATCAATTTTACCAGATGCATACTGTCTCTACCTTACTAACTTGGTGTCTGTAGGAAAGGGTACCTAAATAGAGACAGTTTCTTATATGTAGCCCATCAGGTAGCTCCCACCTCATGGTAGTCCTGAACTGTACTACAGGCCATTTTAAGTTTTCTACATTTTTAGCCTCCTCATAGTGTACACTCAGACAATATGTATTCTTTGAGGAACTCTGCTAGCAAACCCTACCAATCTCCTATAAAGAAGAGGCAAAGTTTGGAGTTGTCTTTTGTTGCATGGTAACAGCAGAGCTCCTTTTCAAGACTGTTTTATAGTTCCATATGAAGGCAATACAAACTACTTTACTTATCTGTCCTCAGAAATGACATCATCATAGTTTTGTTGATGTTTTGTACCTCTCTTCCTCCTTAAAGTCTGGTTGAGATCATTTCAGGTGTCTGCATCAGACATGGTACACTCGAAAAAGCTTCTCATTTCAGAAAATTCTAAGTACTAAACAACATGAAACACAGAATCCCTACTATGACTGGGATGTATATGAAGTAATTATCTGAAAAGTTTAAGTAATTGTCCTGGTTTCATCTGGGCCAGTTACTTTTCTTCCTAGTAGCTGGTACAATGCTGTGTTTTGGATTTAGTGAGAGAACAACGTTGACAGCAACAACTAAAAACATCAGTGTGTTAAGTAGTGTTTTCACTAAGTCAAGGATTTTTCAGCTTCTCATGGGCTGCCAGCAAGAATGCTGGTGGGGCACAAGAGGCTAGGGGGGGACAAAGACAAGACAGATGACTCAAAGTGACTAAAGAGATATTCCATCGGACTTCACGTCCAGTATATAAATTGAGGGAAGTTGGACTGGCCGAGCATTCATTAGTGCGTGGGGAGCAACTGCACTGTGCATCATTTGTCCTTCTGGGGCTTTATTTAACTCTTTTTTTATCTTCCTTTCCATTACTATATCTTTTATTTCCATTATTAAACTGTTCACATATCAGCCCATGAGTTTACTTGGTTTTGGTTCTCCTCCCATTCCCACCAGGAGCGAGGAGTGAGTGAGCAGTTTTGTGGTGCTTAGCCACTGCCTGGGCTTAAATCATGACAGTAATTTAATTTAATATACATATTTCATGGGGAAAATTCATTTGGAAATGTAAACTGGCTTGGAAGCCAACCTCCATTTTCTTCATATAGAGACTAAAATTCTTCTGTAATTAAATTCCACTCAGTAATTCCATTTGTTTAAAATAATTTATATTTTAACTGCATTTTCTTATAGCTCAGTACGGTTAAATTTGCAGAACAGCACTATTTATAAAACTGTATTGAAATCACAAAACAAGTCCATACAAAAAAATGAAAACTTTGCAAATTTTTTTGGATACTTGACTGAAGAATATTTCTGCAAACAAAGATAGGCATAGCTGGAAAATGAATTTATCAAACCCTCTGCAAGCTGCAAATGCTGATACATTTGTCAACAGCTAAAGGCTTCCTTAATCAATTAGCAGAACGTGTTGATAAAGGTTAGTCTAAGGAAAACATGCAGTAAATTGCAAATCATATAAGGACAAGTAAAACCATGCTTAAAATGAGAAAGCAGGTTCAATTTAAGAAGCAGCAGTAGAATCATGTAGTTTTCCCTTTTCAATGCATACAGTCAGTCCTTCCATTTCTAATACTTAAGAGTAATTCACATTATTGATAACTTGGATACACTCACTGCTACTTAAAGTTTATAGAATTATTCTATATATCAACCTTAACATTATCTTAAAAGAAAGTGTGATATGCTTTTTAATAAATTTGAGGAATTTCATCACCAGGCAAATAATTTTTATGATTAAATTTCTATACAGTTTAAACTTTAGAGAACATTTATTTTATTATACACAAAAAGTATATAAAGAGCGGGAGAGTAGAAGTACCTCATTTACCTCAGGAATACAGGTAGTCATCACATAATTTTATTCAGAAGAGCATGCCAACCTATCTTAAATATAACCAGGGACACACCGTTAGTCTTGGTTCTCCCATACTGTGTCATATTATATAGATAGGTTATTTTAGGATATCAAGATGCTTTGTATTAATCATGAGGGATTTGCTGCACTGCATGACTTAATTCAGTTTGGGTTTTTGAAACTTCCTTGAAGTTGTTTCTTGGTCTTTTTTTTTCCTCCCCAACTCTCCCCCCTTCTCTACAAATAGCTTCACACTAGCTTTCTCAGCAATGTTCCCCATCCTCTTTCTCAATTATCATCTTCTCCTAAGGGAAAATTTTGGAACAGACGGGGAAGCAGGTATTCAACCATCCATGCAACAGCTATTCATAAAACTGGATTCAGCTCTTCCAAGAAAAAGGTGGAAGCTAAATAGAAACTGCAGGCTTTCAACGTGGAGTACGTCCATGAGACTCCTGCTTCCACTTCTGGGACACTGTGTTCATATATTGACCAGCAATTTAATCTTGGCCTTGAAGAGCTCATAAGGATACATACAACTAAATCACCAGCTATTAATTTAAAATACTTATGACTTTTCCAAACTGAATGCATTGTCTTTTCTGGCCCTTTTGTAGTCAGACACTCCAACTGGTCATGATTCAAAAAGCAGGTTAGTCTCTGAAATCATCCACTGCTCCTGCCCAAACAGGCAGAGGTGGGAAGGGCAAAGCAATAGCTGAAACTAACACACATATTCCTTAGCAACCAGGTCTTGAAGCTTCAGAACAAAAGCTCCTGTGTTTGATTTGTTTTACTTGTGCATGCATATTTCTTTGAACTAACGACTAACAGCGCAGCTCTACTTCTATGCACAGCTGAAAAACGGCCTCCCTCAGTACTACAAGGAAAGGTACACTATAATTGCCACAAAAAAAGGCTAAATTCCTCTCTCATTTCCAGGCTGAATTCTACTTTCCTATATTATCCCTGACATTCACAGCAACTGCAGTGTTCTCAAAGTTACTGTGGATTTACACATCTGTAACAGAGAAGCAACGTTTATCTCCCCCATGGCTCCAATGCAATACCTTCACAGCATGTGGCTGAACTCAATATTCAAATTTGAAATTCTCCCATTGAACGATGCACTGATGGGATAATAGTGCTCAACAGGCCACAGGGGTTGCTGCTTCCCAATAGCTGAAGATATATGGAAATGGTTATTGATAGCGTTACTAAACCATATTGAGATCACATTACAGAAGGTATTGCCCCATAATCAATGGGGAACTTTATTCAACCCCTCCGGTCATAGCTATAGTGATTAATATTTTAAGAAGATAACATATGCCTAAAAGTACTTCAGTTTTCAATGAACCTCCAATCTCACTCCATGAGACAGGTGGAAAATGTTATCTTCCTAAATTTAGAGATAAAGAAACTAAGATGAAGAAGCTCCTACAGCTACAGAGAAATATTACAGGAGAAAAACTGAGAAAGTGTGGGCTGGATGATCAGGCAGTGAGGTGAATTGTTAACTGGTTGAAGGGAAGAAGGCAGAGAGTTGTGATCAATGGGGCAGGGTCTAGTTGGAGGCCTGTATCCAGTGGAGTCCCTCAGGGGTCAGTGCTGGGACCAGTACTGTTCAATATATTCATTAGTGATCTTGATGAGGGAACAGAGGGCACTGTCAGCAAGTTTGCTGATGACACTAAACTTAGGGGAGTTGCTGACACACCAGAAGGCTGTGCTGCCATTCAATGAGACCTGGACAGGCTGGAGAGTTGGGTAGGGAGAAATGTAATGAAATTCAACAAGACCACGTGTAGAGTCTCACATCTGGGAAAGAATAACCCCGTCTATCAGTACAGGCTGGGGAATGAACTCTTAGAGAGTAGCGTAGGGGAAAGAGACGTGGGGGTGCTGGTGGACAGTAGGATGAGCATGAGCCAGCAATGTGCCCTTGTAGCCAAGAAGGCCAATGGCATCCTGGAGTGTATTAGAAGGGCTGTAATGAACAGGTCGAGAGAGGTTCTCCTCCCCCTCTACTCTGCTCTCATGAGACCACATCTGGAATATTATGTCCAGTTCTGGGCCCCTCAGTTCAAGAAGGACAGGGAGCTGCTGGAGAGGGTTCGGCGCAGGGCCACAGTGACAGAGTGGAGCATCTCCCTTCTGATGAAAGGCTGAGGGAGCTGGGGCTCTTCAGCTTGGAGGAGACAGAGGGGTGACCTCATTAATGTTTACAAATATGTAAAGGGTGGGTGTCAGGAGGATAGAGCCAGGCTCTTCTCAGTGATGTTCAATGATAGGACAAGGGGCAATGGGTACAAGCTGGAACATAAGAGGTTCCAAAGAAACATAAGGAAGAATTTCTTCACTGTGAGGATGATGGGACACTGGATGGGTTGGGGAGTCTCATTCTCTATGGACATTCAAAACCCACCTGGATGAGTTCCTGTGTGACCTACTCTAGGTGGTCTGCTCTGGCAGGAGGGTGGGACTAGATGATCTTTTGAGGTCCCTTCCAGCCCTTAAGATTCTGTAATTTTTTATTCTGTGAAACAGGATTAAAATTTGAGACCTCCTGGCACCAACTTCCTAGCTTCTCCTTCCATATTGCATCACCATTTCTGATCATACTATTTCTTCTAAAACTTTTGCACAAATCTGGCTTGAAGTACCTCCCACAAACAGCAGTGTGAAGTAGCACTGAAAGGGAAATAAAATAACGCTTTATCATACCACAAAATTATTTACAATAATCTATTTCTGATAAATCCCAGATTGTAGCCACTAGAGGATAATGAAGACACATGAAATTAAAGTAATTATACTTTCAAATAAAGTCAATCTTTATAGATTTCATTAATTCTGTACATGGAAAGCCTACAGAAATGCTAAATAATATTCTTTTTCTAATAGCAACATTTTAAAGCTTATTTTAGCAGAGCTTATTTTACATTTCCTGATGCTAAGAAAGTCAATTTATGTAGAAGAAAACCCCAGCAGTTAGAAGTTTGGCTATTTCGTTTTCCATTGCAGTGAAGATTTGAATCTTACTTTTTCTGAAAGCATCTTTAAAGAATTCTTCAAGCTGTCTGGAGAGTGCTGGCTTGCAGAATTAAGCAGCAGGTCTGCATGGCTTGATATGAGAGGTTGTAGATGATTGATGTTGCTAAGAACTTCTTTTGCCTTGGCTGTGTTTTCAGGTGAATAATAAATACACTGGTATCCAGTACTGTAATAAGAAAGAAAAAGTCATATAATGTCAAAACAACTTCTGCTATTAATAACAATGCTTAATGTGCTAAAAATCTTACCAGTGGTTTTGCGAAAGAGGTGACAGAAATCTGAACTTCACTGATATCATTGAAATGCCCCTTCTTTTAAGGGTAAAAAAAAATCCTTGGTTTAACAGTAGAGGACAGCACACTGCTCAAATACAAAAAAGTAGTGCTGCTCAACCTAATAATCCCTTTGAGTGATTGATCTTAACATAAGAAAAACAGTTTTTAATTTATTTTAAAAAAATAAATCTAGAGAAAGGAAAGCTTTGACTGAGTCAGGAAACAAACACAAAGAGCATCATGCTCCTTATTTTTCCAACTCAACTCCCCATCATATTATTAACTACATCCCTGAGCCTTTGAAAATTGAAGTTATTGATGTTTATCGCACGAGTATCCCACACTACATTTTGATTAGCATCAGTGGTGTTCAGGAAGTGTTGTTAACCAGAGTTATCTCCAGTAAAAACCACGTGTCTCATTTGAAAAAAAGACACAGAAGTGAGGTGTATAAGTTAATTACTACAAAATCACATAAACACATACTTTCCTTTTAACTGTTCACACACTCTTTTGCATGACTTCCTACCCTCATTTTTTCCCCCGACACCTACTAATTACACAATATTCTTTTACACAATTACTCCAAAATATCATTTCAGACAGCATATACACACCGTGTTCTTCACTGTAGTATATATCTCCCCACCTAAAACTCTTGTACACAATCCTTTCCTCTTTAAAGCTCTTCTTCAGCCTGTCAGAGAAACTAATAAAAATATTTTGCAGTTTTGGATTAACCTATAGTGTTAAGATGGGAAAAAAACCCCAAGCAACTCCTTGAACATTACCAATGGCAGAGCAATGTACATACTACTCCTCACTTGGTTCTGTATGTATCTCCCTTCTTTCCTCTTGTGTCTTTCCACCATATATCCTTCACTCTCTTCCACCTCTTCCCCACTGATTTAATTTCCTTCTTAATTTCACAAGACCTGAATTTTGCACTCATGCAATTCTTTGCACTTCACACGTTGCTTTTCCTTTCAGTCTTTTTTCAGATCTCTTCACTCCCTCATTTCCCCTTTATGTCTTCTAGTGTCCCTTCTAGTTCCTCCTCATTAGTTTTGTATGAAGTAGAAATTAAATTTAATTCAATAAAAGACATCCACAATACATGTTTAGAAGTCCAAATGAAGTCACTTCCATAAAACTTAAAAAGCTTCAGTCTTTTAGCAAGTAAAAATAGATTCAAGAAGTCTTAAAATTAAGCCTCTGGCTTCCATACTTTGCTGAGTTACAAACCCAAATGCCACAATACCCCAGCTTATTTTTCTGTCTTTCATCAATATCTCAATTTTTAGATACAATTCTTTGTAATGGCAGTCAGGATGAACAGTCTCTGAGTCAGCGAAGCTTTGCCATGATCAGTCATGTTACCAGTCACATCAACATTACTACATATCCCCAACTCACAGTCCCCTACATGAGTTGCTACACTGCTGAGTGCAGAGAACAAAATTCTAAATACTTCCACAAAATTGTATAAACTGTCTATCCTAATGAACAGGGCAAAGAAATTCCTGTCCCTCTGAGAAATGGCCACAGGCTGCCTTCAAGGTGGCAACACCGTTACTGAAATGAACTTGCAATGTTAGATCTATCTCCGCATTTGTTGCAATTCTCAAATTGTCAGATTCAATATACAGTTCAGAGACAAAGAGTAATAGTCTATGTTAACTGTAGTGAAGAAAGAGTCTTAAAAGTGTTGATAGTTCACAGCACTGAATACTCTTCGCTAATTCCCCTTCAGGTGTCTCTCTCCCTTTAAACAGCCTATTTGGAGGCTGAATCTGGCTAACACTCTTATCAAGCTCACCATGCACATACTGCTTTCTGGGATTCCCCTCAGCCTTTAATTCCCAGATGATGTTCACTCATCTCCCATAGCTCTAAGCTCCACTGAATATTGCAGCAAAAAAGCAAAGACAATGTCATAAGAATAGAGATAACAAACCTATGGGTAGTTCTCATTCTAATAAAGTCAATAATAGCTTTTAAATAGGAGAAATAGGGAAGAGTGAATGTCTCTTTCTTCAGAATGAAGTGTTCTATCAGGTCTCATTACTTGGCTAATTTTAATATTTCCTTTACCCCAGAAAGCATGAGACAACAGAGATATTCAATTTCTTTCAGAATTTGAGGGCAACCTCCCCAGCCCCCTAAGAAAGTGTGTAATTACTTTTCAGAAACCACATGTTTGGAAGTATGTTGAGTTTGTAATTGTATCTCAACACTGTTGCCTGCAAGACTAGCCTGAGATTTTCTGTGACCTTACCATTCATGAAAAGACATTACTACTTCCAATTCACCGAAATTAGTTTCCTCAAATATAACAAAGTTCAGAGCTTGCTGTCATGTATAGCTATGGTAGCTAAGTGTCATTACTTAAAAGAAGCAGCTGCCAATAAAACACATAGAGAAACGTTTTACAAGTGTCCTAATGCAGAAACTAGATGAAGAGAATTACAAGAAAGAAGAAACTTTTGCATTAAGGCAAAGGCCACGTGGGTAGATCCAGTGCAGGAAATCAGCAGCACTATGAAAACCAACCTTTGATATGAAAAACACATTATTAGTCTGTACCTTTTAAGATACTCTATAATAATGTCTTCTGGGTTAAGTTTCAACGCTTTCACTAAGCATATAAAATCACACTTCATCATTTCCATATATCAGCACCACCATTAACCATGTACATGACTGTCAGTGGTCATTTCAGTTTTAAAATTGCTTTAATGACATTGGCATTTAATTTGAATAAAGATTACATTGACTACATCTGCAATTTTAACTTTAAATTAACAAAGTTTTTGCCTGAGAATAAATACTGCAATATGCTAAATGTCTAATTTTTAATGACACTCTGAATAACTCCACTCCTGCTGTTAATTGAGTAATTTGTGTGACTAAGCTAAATTGTCACCATCTGGGACTGGGTGAAAATTCAACAATGAACATTTGACCTGGCACTTTTCACGGTCAAAACTGCAGACATTAACATCAAAAATATACTAAGAGCATACATAGCAAGAACATCTACCCCCAGATAACCTCGAGCTTATGTACATTAGTGAAGATAGCAATTCAGTCGCATATTTATGCATCATATATTCTGTCTAGAGTGGGAAGTTATGATCAAAACTAAATTGTTGCATTAAAAAAAAATCAGGACAATTCACTGCCTCAGGAAATAAAACAACCATATGATCAGTGCTGAGGTTTTAAAAAGAGGCCTAAGAGATATCAGAAATTTGAGTTATTTTTTTCTTACAATTTTCTTAAGATTCTTTTGCAAACTTGGAAATTCTAACTCTGAATAGTCAGGAAAATTAGATTATCTTATTAGTTCTGTCTAATCTATCTTTACTTAGGAAGTCCAAATCTCCATGAATCCTTATCTTGAAGCAATGGCCAGAGCTGTATGCACAGAGCTCTTCATGCTCTTTTATTTCCTCTTCATTCCTAACTGGCATTTGGAATAACTCTACAACAATACCTTCAGTTGGTAACAGGGCAAGAGTTTCAGTGAAAAGAAAGGTCAAGATGTCCCTGTTCATCCCTCTAGAGACCTAAGTAGGACAGATGCCACAGTGGCATAGGTGAATCTCATGGTGCATCTTCCTAGCAAGACCCACTCCAGGAGGGCTGAATGACTAGGGAAAGCCTTCCACAATTCTTCAAATTAATTTTAGAGTACCTTTACATTGGCGGAAAGATGTAAGTAGCCTTTAACACAGGGGAGAATCTTATGCAGGGTAAGTGAGCATGGTTCTTATCAGAAGAAAAAAGTTATTGTGCCTTGCCAAACAGTGCCGTTCAGTGGAGCCTTTTCCTGGCAGCCTGCTGAAGTGCCCATTATAAGAAAGGATGGCAAAGTCAGAGATCCACTCTCCTCCTGCCAGTCCTGGAGTCCATGTAGATGGAACAGTTTCTTGCTCTCCAAACCATATGATTCTTTTCTAGCCTTTGCACACAAAACTTCCCCAGCTTCTCTTTCCTTGTTCCTCCAGCCTCAGACCCCTTTCTTTTATGCCTGCTTAAGGGAATGCTTCAGGCAATTCTGTCCAGACAGTCTAGCAGCTATAAAATACCATGATGAGATTTTTATATCTCAAGGAATAACACAAACTTTGGCAGTTTCTCAACAAAACTTCCAACAACCTTAATACATTGATTTTATGGTCCCTGAAAAACTGTTCATCTCCATGAAGTCTAATCTGTCTCTCACACACACACATAGATATACCCCCCAACACATACGCAAAAAAAGAAGAAAGTGATCAAAAAATAACATCTCTGTGAAAGTGCTATGCATGAAAGCCTGTGGTTTCCCTTTGAGAATAAGGATTACAGTTAGATCAAAGATAAATCATTATTATTTCAACACCTCTGGGATTTTCTGTGGGACAGTATCATTCCAGGTTCCTCAGAAAGTGGAAATGGGTTGGAGGTTTTGAAACTCGGGTAAAAGGAACCTGGAAGATCTCAGCATTAACAAAATCCCTGGTAACAGATATGTTAGTGCAGGAGCGTGCTTCACACCTTGACCAAAACTCTAGTCCTCAAAAAACAAAAAAGGGTCCTTTTAGACAGCTCAAACACAGATTAAATTACTATGGCTTTAAAAAAAAAGCAACAAAACATACTTTTCAGTACTATTGCAGCTTTAAGCACGTCTTAATTTAAAGCAGTATCATTTCTGAAGAACTTGCTAGAAATGGTGTACAAAACTGTACTGAATCACAGCACTCAATGCAGCGTGATAGCAGGTACTGGAGCATTAAAAACCTTGTAATCATAAGTCTATGTGTTTTGGCTAAATAAGAAATCATCAAATCAGATTTCTATAAGAAAAAAATCCTCAGTGCACCTTGAAAGTGATTTATGAACATTTCAAGCAGTGAGGCATTATATGGATTTAACTTACAGATTGCCTTAACTGATCCTGAAAAACTGAGCTCTAAAAATAATAATTTACTGTGCCATCTAGACTGATGAGAAGAGAAATCCTTCCATTTGCAGGAAGGAGCAGTAAACTGTACTAGCAGGCCAACAGAAGGCTGAATCTGAAAAACTGACTTATTTTCTCTTCTAGTTGGAAATATGGAAGGAAAAAAAAGAAAAAACCCAATACAGAATTGGGAAAAAAACCCTACAATAAACATATATAATACACAGATAGTTAATATTCTGCATGATTTAGCATACCTTAATCATCACACTTCAATTATTTGAATTTAAATGCTATCATACCTAAACAAGACTTAAAATAAGCATCTATTGCTCTCACTGCTCTTATGGGGTTCACTACTAGCTACTACAAGGACAGACATATTACAGTCTTGCCTTATAGATATGTCTGATTTTTGCAGTGGTAGTCTTTAATCTGTCTCTTTTTAGGGGATAAAGAACAGTATAGCTTGTGAACAGGTTATAAAGCAATAGACCTGGCTTTGGACCATATTTCATTAAGTCTTGGTTTTCACCTGAAAAAAAAAATTCTCCCCCCTGCTTGAGATCATATTTATAGATATTTTTTCTTTTTTCTTTTTAATATGACTTTCTTTTTGGTAAGAAATGTGTAGTGGTCTTGCCCTGCCAGCAACGTAGCACCATGACAGTTCCTTGCTGCTTCTCTCTTCTCAGAGGAGGATGACCCCTGCTCCGATACGGGGTCCCTCCCACGGGACATAGTCCTTAACAAACTACCCTGGTGTGGGTTCTTGCCAACAGCTATAGCTTCTGTGAATATGGGATCCCTCACATGGGACACAGCCTCCTCTAGCCATAGTCACTACCCTTGGTACAGGGTCTTTAATGAAGTGCAAACAAATCACTGCTTCGCCAGTCCTCTCCACAGAATGCATGGGGGACTCTGCTCCAGCACACTTCCTCGTCTCTTCCCTCAGTGATCTGGAGGTCCACATGGTCGCTTCTCTCTCTCTCCCAACTCCTTCCACCACCATCAGCCGGAAAATAAGGAAAAATAGAACAAGAAGAAACAGGAAGAAGCCTCCTCTTCTGGCTTCTTAAAAAGTGATTGTGGAAGTGCCTAATTGGCTCAGCCCCAGAAGTGGGTCTGGCTCAGAGCTGGGGAGAGTTTCGAGCAACTTCTTACAGGAGCCATCTTTACAGTCCCTTCCCCATTATCAGAAATGGCTCCACATAAAACCATGACAAAATGAGAGAAGACTTGCAAAAATACCACATTTTTATAAAATAAATATTATTACACAATACCTTCCCTTCTTTTGTCTTTACAAAATGTATAATATATGTAACATAAAATATGCCAGATCTATCTAGATGCACATTTTCTACATTCTTCTGTTTCATAAACTTTCATTGAACATGTGTTTTCATTTTTGTTTTGGTTTGGCAATTGCAAAGCGAATATAATTTTGCTAGTGGTTTACAGTTCCTCTTGTCTGTTAATTCCACAAGTACAGGTTGAACAAGGACTATTTTGTGATATGCTGACACTGTTGAATATTTCAATAAACTGTTCTAATAATCAGTCTGAAGGTCAAATGTGTACAAAGCATTCTGTCACTTGCACTAACAGTGTCTAGAAAGATTCCAGGATTGGCTTGAGAAATAATTTATTTCCAACATCTTCCTCTAGGTCTTCAGTTCAGTTGGCCTAAAGGAAATAGCTGCTAGATCTGCATATTTTTCTGTTGATTTTATATTCTGACTGATATCTCAAGGTGTCATTTCTTCCTTCAACTAAATCTTCAGAAAAGCTACTCCAATTGTAAACCTTAAAATTTAAATTGTAAAAGTTGCCCCTGGAAATGCTATATGTCCTCAGAGTACCCTCATGCAGTTCAACAAATAGGTGCATACAAAATAAAGTTGTCATTGCCACAGTAAAAGAAATTTCTCTGTGGTAAGAATGAGAATGCTCCTTTATTTAAAGTAGATTCGCTCATGCATATTCAAATAAGTGAGTCATATTCAGAGCTTGTGCTTGCTCCTTTCTTTCCACTCACACATGATCTTCCAGTTGAAGAAAAAAACACGTGGAGCTTTCTCTGAGTTGCCCACAAAGATGGAAGGGAAGATAAATTTTGGAGGTTTTCTCCTTTCTACTGTGTGGTAATTCATAAGCTAAGTGACTATGTCTTCATGTCTGGTAAGTAACTTGCTAAAAATTGAGCACTGAAAACAAGGAACTGCAAATGTAAGAGCTCTAACTCTTTTTCTAGGAAGAGTCTCTTGGGATACTAACATAGTTACCTTAGTTATATCATCCCAAAGGTAAACCTTTGCTGTTCCAGGGAAACAAAGAAAGACAAAGAAAACTGCATTGTCAGAATAGAGGTTCAGTCATGTTTTGACATGAAGTCATTTCTGGCAATGGGGAAGGGACTTTAAAGACGGCTCCAGTAAGAAGTTGCTCGAAACTCTCCCCAGCTCTGAGCCAGACCCACTTCTGGGGCTGAGCCAATTAGGTACCTCCACAATCACTTTTTAAGAAGCCAGAAGAGGAGGGTGTTCCTGTTCCTTCTTGTTTCTGCCCTTCTTTCTTTTCTGGCTGGTGGCGGTGCAAGGAGTTAGGGGAGAGAGATAAGCAACCATGTGGACCCCAAGGTCAGTGAGGGAAGAGAAGAGGAGGTGTGCTGGAGCAGAGACTTCCCATGCATCCTGTGGAGAGGATTTGTTTGCACAAAAAGACCCTGTGCCAATGGTAGTAACTATGGCCAGAGGAGGCTGTGTCCCATGTGAGGGACCCCATATTAAATGAAGCTATAGCTGTTGGCAAGAATCCACACCAGAGAAGTTCATTAAGACTATGCCAAAGAGGAGGTCATGTCCCGTGGGAGGGTCCCCATATTTACAGAGGCCACAGCTGCTGGGAAGAACCCCCACCAGAGAAGTTCATAAGGACTGTGTCCCAGGGAAGGGACCTCATATTGGAGCAGGGGAAGAATGTGAGGAGTCGTCATCCTCTGAGAAGAGAGAAGCAGCAGAGCCCATCTGTGAGAGACTGACCACATCCCCCATTCCCTACTCTCCTGAGCCATTGAGTGGGGAGGAGGTAGAGGTATCAGAAGCAGTGAGCTAAGCCCAGGAAAAAGGAGGGATAGGGGAGGGAGATCTTAAAGTGCTGGTTGTAATTTTTTCAGTCATCCTGCTCTCATTTTGCTTTTTGTTCTGTTCTGTTTCTTGCAGGTAGCCGAATAAACTTTCTCTACTTTCCTCTCTAAGTTGAGAACTGGAGTCTGTTTTGCCTGGAATCATATTTGGCAGCGAGCCCTCCCTACCCTTGACTCAATCCAACATCTTTGGTTATCTTTTTTTCCTCCCACTTTGCTGGGGCCTCTGCCATCCTAACAAGGGTGGGGGTGGATGGAGGGCACCAAGCAAGAGACCGTTGTGGTGCTTCATTGCTGGCTGGGCAAAACCACGACACTCTCATTGAAAGTGACTAAAATATACCTGAGGGATGCAGAAAAGTCTAAGAAACGGGGGCAATCTAAGTTGATGTATAGGCATTTTGAAATAAGTATGAAAAGCCTTGACAAAATCTAAACAAAGCATTACCCAGTGCTCCTGAACACAATCCGCTGTCAACTTAGAGGTCCACATGGTTGAGTCAATGAGAAAAATATAAATGAAAGAGATGTGCTTCAAGGAGTGCCATTTGCCATTAGACTTTTGACACATTTCACAGGATCCATCAAAAGAAGTCGTCTGTCATCTTCTGCTCTCCCCTGTTACAGACAACTAAGAAACAAAGGCATTGTCTACTCATTCCTATGAGATAATGTAATATGTGTCCTCTCAGGAAGAACTCAAGAAAGACTGTTCCCTATAGGGCATTTTCCCCTTTTTCTCCAATGAACAGCAATCACAGATAATATTTTCAAATCTGGCTAACAGCTATCCTCCATTTGGGCAAATCGCTTTCTAACAATGTGGATGTGCTGCAGGTGTGTGCAAGTGAGAAACGGTTCATGTTCTGAAAGTAGGACACTGTGAGAACTGGAACTGCAAATTTCTTTATATTACTTACGACTTCATTTTCTTCTTACGAAATACAATAAAACCCCACTAAACATTATTGCAGCTATATTAAGCACATAGTTAAGTAGCAGATACTTTAAGAAATTTCTTTAGAAATATTCTTAATTAAGAAACATGTACTTCATAGGCCTCCATAGCAAAGAGATAAGACTGCCTACACCAGTCTGCTGACAGCAGAATAGGTTCCTACTATTAACATAAAGTCCATTCACAGGTCTCATGTGATCAATGCCATTTGTGTTTCATCGGCAAGTCTTGCCATGAAAAATGACCAGGAAATGAAAGATTTTAGAAGATGTAATAAGGTTTTTATGTTATACAGTGCAAAGGAAAAAAATAATAGTACTGTTCCCAAAGCAAATATATCTGCTGTTTTATGTTTGGTTCTGGCATTGATACAAACTTCTAGTCAACCCAGAAGTCAACAGTAGATTTTTATAATTTCTCCTTCTGTTTTTTATGATACTGTACCTATGGAACTTTTTTTGAATGTTGAATACAGCGGAGTTGATTTCCTAGGGAGCATTGGGATGACTTACATTAACGTACATATAGTACATTCCCTTTTGAATATTATCCCACTGATTACATGAGGTTGGCACACTTAGTTCAAGTGTTGAGCAGTCACAACTATGTCAGTGACAGCTGTAGCTGCTCAAAACTTCCTAACAGCCACAGCAACAAACATAAATACCTCCAAATTCTTAGCAAAATACGCAACATTTCTTTATATGTTCAGTGGTTAACAAAGCATTTGAGCATAGCAATAAACTGGAGCCCTAGTTAAGGCCTTCATTTTTGCTTTGCTTAGTCTCATTTTGTCTTTCTAAAGAATAAGAGTAGTTTCTTATTTACCTTATAGGCACTCTGAAAGTATTTTTTTGTTCACAAATGGCCAGGGCTGTCAGAAACAAAGATGCTACCTTAAGCTACTGGGTTTTTCATTGAAAAATTGATTATAGCTACTTCACACTTACCAAGAGAATTACCAATGAGATCTCTCCTTCTGAACAGTATGTTCTCAAGCACTGACTTTCCCTCAAGCTTCCTGAAATATTGGAAGAAAAATCTACAATTTTGAGACTGTGTTCAAGGTAAGTCTGACAATAAAGGCAAGCTGTCCTTTAACCTAACAGTCCAGAAAAACAGGGAAGATAAAGGAACTATTTAACTATTGCATCTTGTCCAGTTCTACTAGACTTTTATCTATACTGCTGGATGCATGGAAAACTGTTCTGTTATTCATTGTGCTCATAACATTTTAATGTAACTTCAGTGATATTTTGCTAGGTATTAACAGATGTACTTACTTTCGTCTTTCTGCCTCAAATTTACTCAGTAGTTTTCGGAGACCACCATTCTTAAATCCTTGGAAATGTGCTGCTGGGGCTCCCACAGTGATGACATCATACAGAGCATCTGGAGTGGGAACAGAAAAGCACAGAGATTTACATGTGTCTATGATCAAGATATGGCAACACTATGATATCTACTTTACAGGACATGAAAACAAGTCTACATTATTTCCAAGGAATAATTGAGAATCTGTGTCTCAAGACACATAGCCCAAGAACTAATCAATCTTTCCATACAGCCACCTGCACACCTTAGGAAGTTTATCTGATTTATTGCTACATCTAAATTATATGCCAAACTGTAGAACAACATTCTATCTCTGCAGTTTACAAAGCTGTCAAGTAAATTGGCCCTTTGGATATTTCACTTTATTACCCCTTCCATTATTTAACTTGTAGTCCTGTTGAGATGCAGATTCATGCATTTTAAAGTCAAAAGACACCATTTTGATGGAATAGACTGACTGCCTGAATAATATCTGGCTACAGAATTACAGCTAATAATTTCTGCATCAAGCCTATGTCTTCTGGTTGAGTAAAAGCATCTCTTTTTTTTTTTTTTTAAAAAAAAAAAGGCACCTTATCTTGATTTAAAGACTTCAAGTGACAATGAATTCACTGCACTCTCAGAGAAGTTGCTCAAATGATTAATCCGACTAGTAAAAATCTCCATTTGTTTTCTAACTTGAAGTTGTTTAGCTTCCACTTTCAGATGTAATTACCTGTTTAATTCTACATTGAAGAGCTCTGTTCTGTGACATATATTTACTCTTTATAGATGCTTATAAACACAGAGCAAGTCAGTTGTTTCCAGTTGAAAATATACCAGAACAGGAAACAGACTATACTATTTATCTTGCTGAGAAAATAAACTTATTACTCCCTGTATGTATCTGATGTCTTGTGACATACAGGATGAACTCTTTATATGGATGTATGCTTACCAAACTGGAGATGGAATATTTTTTTTTTATAAAAGCCTTTCATTTTGTGCCTGTGATTGATTGTTAGTGCAGAGATGAAGATTTTATTACATCCCAAACCACAGTAATTATTCCTTCCAAGTTTGAATTTACATTTGCAGAATTCATGTTTGCACTGAACCGTTACCTGTTTTGTGCTCAAACTTACTGGAGGTATAAAAACATGGATCAGAATGCCCCCTTCTTAAAATGTATTTATAAAGGAAACATTAGAGGATTTTTTTTTAAGCATTGTATCCATCAAGAAAGCTTTCCATGTAAATGAAAATGTAATCCTCACTTAAAATAGAACTTTTCTTGCATTCTGATGATAAATATCCCTAGAAGCATGAGTACTGTACAAACAATTCACAGAAAATGAACTGTGTTTTACCTCTGGAGCTGAATCTCAAAGCTTATTCGCTCAAGTTGAACTGAACTCTAATGAATTAGTGACTCTTCAATTTCCACTTAAAAGAAGTGACATAATTTCATTAGCCTAAGGTGAGCTTCAGGGTTCTTAAATAGCCCATTCTTTCAGGTCTTCACAGAAATTTATCCATAATACATACCCTCAGGCTATTAGAGCTCCATCAGCACTTGACAATAACTAGTTCTATTGCTCAAAACAACAGCAGATTGAAACCAAAATACAAGATTAAACTATCAGGTTAACTGAAAAATAGCTTCTGAATATTTTTACAGATAACTCATTGAACTATAGGAAAACATTTTAAAGACTAAACCCTGGTGCTTCTTCTGACTTCATTTTAAAAAATAAATAGCAGTCTGTCCTCTAGCTACTTCTAGGTACTTGGGGGGGATTTACCCAGAAGGAAGCTTTCATTCAGCCTGTGGCCTCTTCTCAGCATGGTCAAGGAGCAGCTGTTTGAGACACAAACACACCCAGAACAGCTGAGCACCTGCTTCATGCAAACAAACATGGAAGAATGAGGATGGTAAAGAAGAAAATATCTATGACCCTGTTGATAGGCATACAGCAGTCTCATTCCCCCCTTCCAGCATACAGCATGCTGGAAAATATTGCAAGACTCCGAAGAGCACCTTGTGATGTACTCCACTTACGTATCAATGCAGCTTCTAATGAGTGACATGTAATGAGTGTCAGCATGAGTGCACTGGTACAGGAATGCTCCAGTAACTCACAACCATCACCCACTTCAAAACAGACTACTGCTGACAACACCCTAGACTGGAGACAAAGCTTAAAAAGCAGCAGAGAATCAAGAGGAGACTGAGGGGGAATCTTATTAATATTTACTAAATGGTGGGTGTCAGGAGTTTGGGACATCCCTTTTTCCATAGTAGCTAGCAACAGGAGAAGGGGTAATGGGATGAAGCTGGAACACAGAAAGTTCCACTTCAATATAAGAAAAAACTATTTCACTGTTCAGGTGATGGAGCCCTGGCACAGGCTGCCCAGAGGGGTTGTGGAGTCTCCTTCCTTGGAGGTCTTCAAGACCCACCTGGACATGTTCCTATGCGACCTGATCTAGGTGAACCTGCTTCTGCAGGGGGGTTGGACTAGATGATCTCTAAAGGTCCCTTCCAACACTATCATTCTATGATTCCATGATTCTGTGATAGGAGCTCTACCATATGTCAGTGTGCTTCCCCCCAAATTGTGTTAGAAAAACCCTAATCTTCCTATATTACTCACTTTAGAATGTGAAGGAACAAAATGAGAAAGATTAGAGAGTAAGGATTTTTTTAAATGAATTTAACCAATTAAATTGATTTTAATCAATTATCATTTTATACTAATTATTCTGATTCAAAGATACACTTACCTCCTACTCATGGAAGTGAAATAATAACACCAGTTACACACTCACCAAAAAAACAACTCCTTCACCTGCTCATCATTCCTTCCCAAATAAAACACACCGATCTTGCAACATGGAGATAACCACAGTGAAACAGCAGAAGTTCCATAAACCTAAGCTTTATCAGACCAATTTAAACAGTCAAGGGATTTTTATATCAAGTACAGCTCAACCTTGAATCTGAAGCAACCTACTTGCCTTCTGTTGTAGTTTTGCCTGGGCCAGGTTTTGTTAGTGGGGGAGGCTACATGGGTGCCTTATCTAAACAAAGAGTTGCCAGAAGCTTTCCCTGTAGTTGATAGGGCTAATGCCAGTCAGTTCTAAGATGGACCCAGGGCTGACCAAGGCCTGGTCAGTTAGTGATGGAGGTAATGTCTCTGTGAATAATGTATTTGAGAAGGGGAAGAAGGTGCTGCACAGTCGCTAAATTTCAGCAGCAGCAGAAGGGAGTGGGAATGTTAGAACATTCCCGCAGACACCAAGGTCAGTGGAGAAGGAGGGAGAGGACGGTCTTAGGCCCTGGAAGAAAGATTCCCCTGTGACCTGTGGTGCAGCCCATGGTGAGGCAGCTGTGCCCCTGCAGTCCATGGAGGCCACTGGGGAGCAGAGATCCACTCGCAGCCCATGGAGGACTCCACGCAGGAGCAGGTAGATGCCTCAAGGAGGCTGTGACTCCATGGGAAGCTCACCCTGGAGCAAGTTACTGGCAGACCTGGAAGCCTGTGTGGAGAGAGGAGCTCACTCCAGAGAGCAGGTCTGCTGTCAGGACTTGTGATCCCTTTTCTCCCCAAGTTGAGTCTATTTTGCCCGTGATGTAATTTGCGACTGATCTCCCTGTTCTTAGCTCACAAGCCTCTCTCCCCTATCCAGTTTAGGAAGGGGAGTGACAGAACAACTTAGTGGGCATCTGGCACCCAGCCAGGGCTAAACCACCACACCTTCAAAGGAGTCAGTCAGTGTCTCTGCCCAGAAGCAAAATAAAAATCTCTTCAGTCCAATAAATTTATTTAAAACCAGCACTCAATGTATAAGTGCAGACAAAAGTAAAGCTACGCAACATATAAGTTTAACTTCTGTTGTATCATGAGCAAAGAAAAAAGGGGTGTCTGTCAAACAGATAGGGATACAGTTATCTCAAAATGAAATCGTGTCTTCTCAAAACTGTTCCAACTGAAAGTGTGAACACATAGGTATTTTTCTATTCCATGTCAGTACCTAATAACAACACAAATCAAAGTTCAGTAAAAGTAAACCTGTTACTTGAGGTGTTGAACAGAAAAGCACATATTCGTGTGCATACACATGCTAGATGGGATTAAAACCTAACTTGCATTCCCAAAATTAAGACCTCTGACAGTGTAAGGGTTAGTGACAGCTTTAGGGCTTATTGGCTTGTTTAATCACCACCTCTGTGAATGTTTACATGCTTTCTTTTGTTTATTTTTTCCTGCCAGTTTCCTGATCATATTCTAGGCAGCCTTTGATATATGCCAAGGAAAGCAGGAGATGAGAAAGAGCAACTTGATGTCAAAGTGCTGCTTACTCCAGAATGACTAGCAATTGCTACAAACTGATCAAACTGTATATATGTAATACAAGACACAGCTCTTTAGTGCTCATAAAATGAAACTGATTTCAATGAACTAGAAACAGATGGGACAGTGACTATGTAATAGGTACAGAAATCACTTATGGAAACAAAAATGAAGATAATAATTATAATCTTCAATGACTTCTTGTTAAATTCATACTATTGTGCTACCAAAATATCTTAAACATATTGAGGAACCTGTTTTGTATAGAAAGAGCTCCCCATATGTACGATGAAAGTCTTCCAAAAATATGCATAAGCACAAATTCCATGAATTTAACAGATTCTTTGTTAACATCTTACAGTCTCCAAACTTGAATACAGCAGGAATAGTGTTATTTAATTCACATGTCAGTAGAGTGAACATTAGCTAAGGAGAAAGAAGAGAATTTTTATAATTTAAACAAAGTTCTAAATTTAGAGAACGATTCTAACATTTATCACTTTCTGTACTCTCTTCAATTATGCATTAACCACAAGCAAAGTGGTTTTGGAGGAGGAAGGAGAAAATTCATTATAACAACACTCAAGCAGTGTAAAAGTTGTGGGTGATTAAATAAGTGCCATACTTAATTCCACGTTTTTATTTAGCAAATAAACATAAAATGACCTGTTCCTAGAGAGGTTTTCTTGAAATTACATGAAATTATGTTTCTGGCCACCTATAGTCATTGCTAATTTAAAGATGCTTTTGAGATAATTAATTAACTTGAAAACATTAGCTGAATTAAAATTTGTGATGTCATGTTCTGTCACTGTAAATCCCCATCATGTTTAAATGTTCAGAGACACTGTTGTTTAGTAAAAGAAATGACAAAATATTGAACCAATACAGTATCTAACAGAAAATCAGCACAACAACCTGTGTTGCAACTTGGAAGTGAATGAACATCAGCAGTACACAGCATAATACTCCTGTAATTATTTGTACTTACTGTTTTACAATCTGCTTAGATGCTGAGTGTATTTTGAACACAAAAACCTTACACAGTGTTATTTCCGTGTTTCTACAGTGACGGCAAACTTAATAGATCTCAATTATCAACAAATTATTCAATGTACTATGGTCATATGTATGTACCGGTATAATCTTTTATCTCTAAAGGATGCTTCTAAAACTATATGCAAGCAGTAGCAACGGAATACTGTATTAAACAGAATCACTGATGGCTTTACATTAAATTATCAAGGTTTCCAGAAGGTATTAGACATTCACAGTATTTTCAGTACAATCATAGAATCATGGAATCATAGAATGTTAGGGGTTGGAAGGGACCTCCACAGATCATCTAGTCCAACCCCCCTGCAGAAGCAGGTCCACCTAGATCAGGTCACGTAGGAACATGTCCAAGCGGGTCTTGAAGACCTCCAAGGAAGGAGACTCCGCAACCCCTCTGGGCAGCCTGTGCCAGGGCTCCGTCACTCTCACAGTGAAATAGTTTTTTTGTATATTGAAGTGGAACTTTCTGTGTTCCAGCTTCATCCCATTACCCCTTGTCCTGTTGCTAGCTACTATAGAAAAATGGGATGTCCCAACCTCCTGACACCCACCATTTAGATATTTATAAATGTTAATAAGATCACCCCTCAATCTCCTCTTCTCCAGACTAAACAGCCCCAGTTCCTGCAGCCTTTCCTCATATGAAAGATGTTCCATTCCCCTGATCATCTTGGTGGCCCTGTACTGGACTCTCTCCAGCACTTCCCTGTCCCTCTTGAGCTGGGGAGACCAGGACTGAGACATAGGACTCCCGATGAGGCCTCACCAGGGAAGAGTAGAGAGGGAGAAGAACCTCCCTTGACCTTCTGACCACACTGTTCTTGGTGCATCCCAGGATGCCATTGGCCTTTTTGGCCAAGATGTCACATTGCTGGCTCATATTTAGCTTATTATCAATCAGGATTTCCAGGTCTCTCTCTGCAGAGCTGCTCTCCAGCAGTTCGACCCCCAGCCTGTACTGGTGCATGGCATTGTTCCTTCCCAGATGCAGGACTCTGCATTTGTCCTTGTTGAACCTCATGAGGTTCTTCTCTGCCCAATGCTCAAGCCAGCTGAGATCCTGCTGAATGGCAGCACAACCTTCTGGGGAATCAGTCAGTCCTCCCAGTTTGGTGTCATCAGTGAACTTGCTGATGGTACACTCTGTCCCCTCATCCAGGTCATTGATGAAGATGTTGAACAAGAGTGGCCCCAGAACCAAACCCTGTGGAACTCCAGTGGCCACAGGCCTCCAACTCGATCACCACCCTCTGGGCTCTGTCATTCAGCCAGCTCTCAATCCACCTCACTGTCCACTCATCCAAGCCACAGTGCCTGAGCTTTCTGATGAGGATGTAATGGGAGACAGTGTCAAAAGCCTTGCTGAAGTCAAGGTAGATGACTCTCATTAAGGTAGATGACCCACATCTAGCCAGCCAGTTATGCACTCATAGAAGGCTATCATGTTGGTGAAACTGGATTTCCCCTTGGTGAAGCCATGTTGTCTCCCCCTGATAACCATCTTATCCTTCATATGTTCAGTGATAACATTCAGGATGACTTGTTCCATCACTTTTCCAGGGATGGAGGTGAGGCTGACAGGCCTGTATTTTTCTGGGTCATCCTTCCTGCCCTTTTTGAAGTCTGGCGTGACATTGGCCTTTCTCCAGTCCTCAGGCACTTTGCCTGTCCTCCATGATTGTTCAGAAATGATGGAGAGAGGCTTAGCAATCACATAAGCCAGCTCCCTCAACACTCTAGGATGCATCCCATCAGGACCCATTGACTTATGAGCCTTAAGCTTGGCCAAAAAGTCTTTAACCTCTTCCACCCAGGGAAAGTCCTCTGCTGTCCTGGCCATCCTATTATCCTTGCTGGACTGGGCTTCCCAAGGGCCAGCCTTGGCTATAAAGATTGAAGCAAAGAAGGCATTCAGAACTTTGGCCTTCTCTGCATCCTCAGACACCAGGGCACCCTCAGTGTTTAGCAGTGGGCCCACATTACCCCTCGTCGTCCTTCTGCTGCTGATGTACTTGAAAAATGCCTTATTACTGTCCTTAACATCCCTGGCTAAATTTACTTCTAGAAGGGCTCTAGCCTTCCTAGTTGCACCCCTGTATGCCCTGGCAATGTTCCTACACTCTTCCCAAGAAGCCAGCCCCTGTTTCCACCTCTCATAGCTGGCTACTTTCTGCCTGAGTTGTCCCAGCAGATCCTTGCTCATCCATGGAGGCCTCCTACCTCCTTTTCCTCCTTTCTTGCGCATTGGGACACACTGATCCTGGGCTTGGAGGAAGTGGTGCTTGAAGAGTGACCAGCTATCATGGGCATTTCTGTCTTCTAGAATCATATGAGATCTGTCCAAGTAGATCTTTGAAGAGGTCAAAGTCGGCTCGCCTGAAATCCAGGGTCATGGTCCTGCTTTGTGTTCTGCCTCTTCCACACAGGATCTTGAACTCTACCATCTCATGGTCGTCGCAGCCGAGGTTGCCTCCAACCTTCACATCCCCAACCAGGCCCTCCTTATTTGTCAGTACCAAGTTCAGCAGCACACCCCTCCTTGTTGGTTCCTCGATCATCTGCGACAAGAAGTTGTTGCCAACAGTCCGTAGGAACCTCCTGGACTGCGTGTGCTTGGCTGTGTGGCTATCCCAGCAAATATCAGGGTGGTTGAAGTCCCCCATGAGGACCAGGGACTGTGATCATGAGGCAGCTCTGAGCTGTCTGTAGAAGGCCTCATCCACATCCTCCTCCTGATCAGGTGGCCTGTAGCAGACTCCTACAACAATATCACCTGCCTTGCCCTGCCCATTAACTTTTACCCATAAGCACTCAACTCTCTCCTCATCCCCACCCGGGCACAGTTCATTACACATTAATTGCTCTCTCACATAGAGAGCAACTCCACCTCCACGCCTTGTCAGTCTGTCTTTCCTGAACAATGCATAACCCTCCATGGCTGTGCTGCAGTCATGGCAGCTGTCCCACCATGTCTCTGTGACCACAATGAGGTCGTAGCCCCACATCTGCACCCACATCTCCAGTTCCTCCTGCTTATTCCCCAGGCTGCGTGTATTGGTGTAGAGGCAGCGCAGGGGCTTACTCAAACACACAGGTTCCCCTGGGCGGGTGCAGGAGGTTCCTCCCCAGTTTGGCTCTTTCTCAGGGTGGTCAGCCTTCTGGATCTCAGCCCAGCGTGCAGATGAAGGGCACTTATCATTGCATTCCCTGTCCTGCCCTGTTTCCCAGCTAGAGGGGAAGCTTGTTCTGTTTTGCTTCTCTCCCCACCCCCCCAAGTTCCTTAGTTTAAAGACCTCTTTATTAAATTTGCTAGTCTACTCCCAAATAATCCAGTGTCTTTATCTAAGAGATGAATCCCATCCCGTCCTATGAAGCTGTAGTCCCCAAGGAAGGATCCATTGTCTAAGTACCCAAAGCCTTCCCACTGGCCTCTCAGCCAGGAGTTCACTTGGCTTATTTTTCTATTGCAAATTCCTCCTTTATCTCTAGTGAACAGGATAGAGGAGAAAATAACCTGAGCCCCTCTACCTTTTACCTACTCCCCCAAGGATTTAAAATCCATCTGGATCCTGGAGATGTCATGCCTCATGACATCATTCATACCTACATGGAGCACAAGTAAGGGGTAGTAGCCTGCATCCCTGATGAGCCATGGCACTCTCTCGGCCACATCCCTGATCTTGGCTCCAGGCAGGCAGCACACCTCTCTTGACTCCCTACCTGCTCCACAGATGGGTCTCTCAGTGCCTCTTAGGAGTGAGTCACCCACAACAAGTACCCGTCGCCTCTTCCTATGATGTCCATTACCTATTGCAAGTGGAGCAGCTGATGGGTTGTTTAGTGGGTTTTTTCTCCTTTTGGAACTTGCTCGTCAAAGTCCCTTGTTGCCAGTGCCTCATACTTATTTGCAGTGGGCACTCTGGAAGGAGGGCTTTGAAGATGAGCCTTTGTCTTTCTTTGTCTACAATCAGTAAGCTATTTTCACTTAACACTAAGCAAATGCTTATGTGGCATAGGGTAGCACTGAACAAGCTGATTTAGTCACTAGCAGTGCTGGGCTCATTAAGGCTTCCTAAGAAATAGTATTTATTTAAGTAATACTGTCCTTAATGGAAACATGCAACTTGCATCACCAAGGCTGGTGAGCTCATCCCAGCAATCTCTGGGAGGAAATATATTATGCTCTACCATTATCTCTGGTGGCACAATGGGAAAAAGAAAATGAAACCACCTTTAGACAGGTAAGACTAGCTTTTCCACTCCACTGACACTATGGATCACAATGAAAAATTAAGCTGGTGCCCTAGAAGGATGTGAATCTTACTGAACATTGTGCATTGTGTCAGTATGAATCATGACAGTATTAGTTCTGCACTGCTACAAAAGAATATCTATAATCACACCTAGGTTACCAATACATGTCAGTGAACACACATTCTGCCATTTATTTTTTTGAAGTGTCATAAAAACAAAATGAGTATTTATTTAAAGAAAAAAAAAAACTTAAAAGAAATTTAGTTAACCATTCCTTAGCTTTCCAAGATCTGCAGTCAGTATCTAAAACTCATGGCTTTAGAAAACGAGGCAAACAAATTTCTCCCATAGCTTTAACTCTGAACCCGATTCCTAAGTTTCAGGACAGTCTCAGGAATTCTGACCAATCTCAGTGTCTGTCTAGGTGCAGGTTTCAGAATTTATAGAGAACCGGAGGACAGGCAAGCCGGTAACTTCTTTAATCTCACAATTTAATTGAGGTCCTCCACGGACAGTACATAGTTGCTCTAGAAATATTCCAAACAGCATCCAAAACCTTGGTATTTAAAAGGAGATGCACAGGCTCTCTGAGAGAATAAAAAATCCTTAAGAAAGACAGGCAGGTTCCAGATAAGGACACAAAACAAATGCAGAAAATAACTACACAGAAAGTTTCTAGGGCCCATAAACAAAATGAAAAATTAAACACTTGAAGCCTGTACAGCAGTTCAGACTTTTAAGGAATGCATATGGAAGCTTGTTTTTTATTAAAAAAATCCCCACCAAACGAACAAAAAACCCCTAAGCAAAATTCTAGTCATACAAGAAACCCTCTGTATCAAGCCATAGTGCATGAATGTTATGAACAAGCTAATGCTGTACAAACTTCACCAACTGGCAAAACACACACCACATTAAATGAACCTCAGAATTTTCTTTTAAAGTCATGTATTTCTTGTGATTTTATTTCCTTTTCTGAATTTTTCCAAATCCATGGAATAAAAAAAGAATTAAACCCAATACTATTACTTTCCATGCTTTTCACCTGTAGCATCTTTATGTGCCACCTGCAAAGTTTAACAGGACTGTTGCCAGTATCTTACCATTAAGTTAAAAATTCAAAATGACCAAGATTGCTCTCTCTAAAGAGCACACCATTGGGTTCTATTTTAGTTTTAAGGTTTCATCTGAAAGCACATCCATCTAACGTTCATCTTTGAAACTGGATATATAAATTAAGATATTTACATCTTAAAAAGGGCTAAAATGAAAATTATACCTCTCAGTGTCAAGTTTCATTATATTTTAAAGCATACTTTGTCTTACTCAGGTGATTTCTCCACAGAATATACTTTACCTTTCAATCGAGGACTATGCACGTGCATTCTTTGCAGATGAAGATTTATTGGAATGAATTCTAATGTTTTTTCTCCTTTGCTACAGCTTGATTTGAAAGACGAACCTGGAAAGCAAAAGTTTAAAGAATCATTATCTTAAGCACCCAGCAGATGTTTTGTCTTCTTTTTAATGCGAGGACAGTACTTGTATGTCAGGAATCTTCTTTAATTTACTTTTAATGTGTAATTGTATATTAGAAGAATGGTTCACTAACTGAGTCTCAGCATGTATCCATATTGGAAGCAACAGAACAGCTTTTAATCCACAGAACAATCTAATTTCTTACTCTAGGTGACAGATATTTTTTTCCTACTGTCTGAAATCAGTCTGCAGTCTGCTGGAAACAATGTCAGAGTCAATGTGCATCATGTTTATTCTGTGCTAAAAACACCGGGGTACAGAGATATAAACTCCTGCTCACCAAGTAACTTTTTTTTTTCTTCAAATGAAAGTATCACATTGACTAGGTTATGCAATCTTCATTGGAAATTCAAATAAAGCAACATAAACTAGCTTAAGAAAAGCTATAAATCAGTTTTCTTTCTAAAATGCCAGAATCATAGGAAGCTCTGGAAAAAAATAAAACAAATCTGGTTGCATACTTCAAAAGTATGAGATTATGTGTAACTCTGTGGTCACAAGAAGGAATATAATTACAGCTTGACAGTCTGAAAATGTAATTTACCTGGAGATATTTGATATGGCGCATATATATATATATATATGTAAAAAAAACCCGGTGTAGATTATTAAAGAAAGGTGGTCCTATCTTCTGGCAGTCCAGTGTTCACTTAGACCATTTTTTCAGCACCCTATCATTTTGACAATTATTAATCATTTGGACTAAATGTCCTCTGATTTAGATAGAAATTTTTTTAAAAGTAACTTTGGAAAAGTTGAACATTTTTTTTGAAAAATAATAATAATAAAAAATTAAAATTCCCCATTTTGACTTACTCAATCAGGATTTGCTACAGATTATCACTCAAAACTGCCACAGACTCCAACTGGACTAAACACTGAGTGTGCCAATGCAAAGCACATGGTCACCAACAATGTTCCAGATCAGTCAAGCCTGCTTTGGCTGGTACCTAAGCTTAGTAACTTAAAATAATAATTGAACAAATATTAGGAGTAAAGGTAGCAAGAAAGCAATTGATAAGAGTCAAAGATTTATATTTGGCAGAAAACCCAGGGATGCAAGCTAAGACCAGGAGTCATTGATGACAAGGAATAGCAGTGGAAACCTGAATCTGTAAAGTGCAGAAAGACAAAATTATGGGAGTGCCAAAGGTGACTTGTACAGCATTAGAAAAGAACTATGAATAGTGCAGGTGAGGATAGTAATTCATTAGGAAAGAAATCAGAAAGGGGGCAGATTATTTGTGAGAATTCATCTGAGATGAAGATCAAATCTTAAGGAAGGATAACTGAGACAAGGAAGCTCTGAGGGACTACAAGAATAATATGATGACAGCAGATTAAAATGGACAGGCAAAAGAAAAGTAGGAGGGAGAAGAACCTGCTCTCCCTGGAATACACTTCTGTCTTGAGCTACAGTAGAACACATGCATCATTGCTGAGTCTTTTCTGTTTTCAGGGAAAACGTGTGAAGCAAGAATCCTTTCCTGTCCAGTGCCAGAAACATAAGGGATAACCACCACCTATTGCTATCAGTTATTCTGTCTGCTCCTGTATGAGAGATCTATGCAGTGGAATTAATAGCTCAATCTGTGTTTACCAGTATTGTCCATATGATAAAACTGTTTTTCAGTATAGTTTGTTTGTTTTTAAACAACTTGGTAAATGGTATTTAAACACAAAGAAAATTAAATTCCCTCTATTAAAACAGTTATTACCGTTGAAAGATTAAACTTTCCAAAGTTAGGAAATAGCAGAATATAAATGCAACCTTCGTCTGACATCCACCTGAAGAGGAACTGTGAAATAGACTTCAATGATGTATCACATAGTAGGTTTTTCCAGCTCATTAAATGTTTAGGGTCTTTGCTACCCACTTTAGAAGTAGTGATTCAATATTTTGTTTCCAAGTTTTACTTTGGTATCTGGATTCAAATATATTGCATACATCTCCCACAAAGACAGAACTAGTAATTCCCTCAAATCTATCCATTGTGTGCATCACAACAGTTTCTAAGGGCTTTACAAATATTTATAGAATAATTGTAACTGTCTGAGTTAAAGAGTTACAATTTTATCCATTCTAATGGCAAAGAATAACTTAGGGTCAAAGCATTTAAGAGACAAAGCATCAGTACAAGACACAGAGGTCTCATTCTGCAGAGCATGTATTATAATGCAACATCATATTCCATTTTGAAAGCACAGCTCTCACTGAGCTGAATTGACATCTGTAAGTATTGAGTATTTCTGCAAAACAGCTTGCATCTATTGCTAGGCTTCCAAAAAAGAACACACACTAACCACTTTGGAAGTCTGATTTGCCTAGTATTATATAGGAACTTTGTGAAAGAAGCAGGGACAATGTCCAGTTCTCCAGAGCAAAACTGAACTGTCTTAACCTTGATTGCCTTTTCTTTTCCTTCTATGGCCAGAGGAATAATAGAATTTTCAGTTCGATGCCTGAAATGGGAAAAAAAACCCCAAAACCAGAGGTGAAAAAAAGAGAAATCTTTTCAGGTCAAACTGAAATAAACAAAAAAGTTTCAAAGATCTCTTTTTCCCAAAATTACTAAATCTGTGTTTCAATTAACTTGAAATTACTTAATTTGATGTTACCTAACCCATTTAGGTTCCTGTTACTGTCTTTCCTTGAAATAAAAATACTTGGCATTCTCTAAAATTCTCTCCCATTTTTGAGGATAAAAGTATTTGCCAAAATAGCTCATATTTGAAAGTCTTAACTTCCTTAAATCTTCACTTTCACTAAAAATGCTGCTAAGCCAAAGTTGGTGTCTAACAGTGTCAGTCTCCTGATACTTTCTCTCAATTTTAAAATGAAATTAAATAGTCTACTAACAACAGCCTTCTCCATTAAATTCCCAAATAGCTGAGTTGAATGTGAAGTAGGTACCTCTCAAAACCCAACACGTGATTGTATGGGAGGAATGTGGGAGTATTTTGGAAAAAAAAATATTTGCAGTTGTTCTCTTCCCTTCTGTACACTGCTTCAGAGTGAACAGTCTCCCCTGGTGCTGATATAAAAGGAGGTAGAAAATATGCACATCTGCATAACTTAAATGGAGTTGGCCCTTTAGAATTGTTTGTGATGAGATAAACGTAAAAAGCTCCTTATTAAAGGAAAGCAATTGTTCAGTGAGTCAAAGCAAAGATGCTAAATTAACCTTGCTTGTGCTGTACCAAGCCAGGAGAAGAGTGTAAATGAATTGCTGTTTCAAATATCTCTGTCTGCCAACATGGTAGTGAAGTAAAGGCAAAAGCACTTGATGGCTTTCCTAGAAGAAAGTGGACAGTTGACCTTGTCTTAAAATCAGGCTTCCTAAAATAAAACAATTTTGCATCTGGGGCTAGATAACAGAAGTCTGGTCTAGTTTAGGAAACAAACCTTGTTGAATTCTTAAGCAGAGGTACTGCTGAATGCCAAGTTTCCCTACTAGGATGGATGCCTGTTTCCAAGCAGATCTGGATCTCCAGTGCAGACGTGTTGGTACTCCAGAACACTGCAATTTTCAAGCCATTTCAGAATGGAAGGAACTGCTTCAACTCAAACTCATGTAATGTGATGACTAAGATAAACTAAGAAGCCTACACAGGCCAATTGCAAAGCAAAATGTTTTTTGGCATAAGTCTCTGACAATGGAAAAGCAAATACTGTGTTGAAATATGTTGACCTGAAAAGCCTGAGAAAGTTGTGCTCACATTTCTAATCTTAGCATTTTCTACTTTGTGAGTACTTAAACTTCTATTCTAGTCTCTGCAATGTTCAACACTATTTTGTTGTGTAGCTACATTATAAAGTCAAATATATGCCTATAGTGCATTCTAATCAAACACTATAATCTTGGGGTTTAAAGTCACAACATGTACTGTTTATGGAGAAAGACGATCCTAAATGGGAATGGAAGAGGAACTGAGATAACCTTAAAACATTCAATGAATATTATCCCCATCTACTCTACTCCTTTGAAAAAAAAAAAAAGATGGGAGGGACAAACTTCCGAAAACTGTGTGCCTCTGTTTCACAGAGAATTGCAATTACTTCTTACAAATGATCTAGGAACAAAAAAAATCTGGATAAAGGCAAATACTGGACAGCAGAAGCATACAAGACTCTGTTCTACATTGGTTTACTTCTGGGCAGTTAAATCCTGCATTGTCTACAAGATCAAAATGCAGATTTGAGATTTTAACCCATCCCACTTTCTAACTTTAAGGTGTTAGTCCCCTACGGAACAACTTTAGAGACACTCAAAGGATTTATCATCTAATTTAATTTCTGATTTAATAAGAATAAAAAATATATCATGCAGGGTTAAAAGTAAATTTTGCCTTTGTTAGAAGGGCTAGGCTATTACTTGGCTTTAGAATGTGCACATATTCCACTGATCACAATAAAATAAGTTTTCCAGTGTTAAAATTAAATTTTCACACAAGATGCAAAATCAGGCATTTTCTGAATATAAGCAAGTATTTTGCTTGCACTGTATTAGTAGAAGGGGGAAAAAAGTGTTGCTGAAGAAATGAGATTTAGACAGGTACCTGAGTGTTAGCCTGCAAATTGATACCTCTTCATTACTTCTCATCTTTACTATAAAAGCTTGCTTTCACTTTCTGCTGCAAAAAGTTGATTGTTCCATTTCTCATTACACACACTAGATACATGCAAATAGATTTCTTTTGACTATGCAGAAAGTTAGAAATAATTAGGAAAATACTACAAATTCTCCATAAATATACATGAGATATTTCAAAATATGTTTTCATCGTTTATATTTTTATTTTAAAAAACACTAATAATCATAATATATCTCTTTTCCAGAAATACTCCAGGATGTAATCTTCTGTATACATAACACAATGCAGTGTTTACCTCTGACGTACACTGCTATGTCTGCACACACACAATTGAGTGAGTAAGGCCACAGTGGAAACATAAAATGGAAAGAATATAGAGTGAAACTGCAGATGCAAGCAATAATGGCAGAACAGGCATCGAAAACATGTAGTTGAGATGGTGATTGTGAGGACTGGCATTAGAAATCTGACATCAGGCAGAAAGCAGTGCCAACAGCATGGCTGTGGTAGTAATTCAGGACAAATATGTCCATTTCTTTCCAGAACATCTCAAAAACTGGGAGGACCAGCAGAAAGAGGCAGAAAGGCATGCTATACACAGATGTCTTTTTTTTTTTCTTAAAATAGTGTTACGCAGGAAATAATCTGGCAGTCTCACAAATAAAAAAGGATTATTATAGTTCCTTGAATGATTGGTGAACAATCAAAACAGATACAAAATAAGAAATAATTTGTGCCGCAGCCTTTTCTTGTTCTTTTTATGGGTAAGAATTACTATGGGAGGAGAAGACCAGTTGCCTTTTCTGCACGCTTATCAGAGAAGCTGTCTTATTCCACCGGCATGGAGACACCACGGTATGTTACAGCCCCACAGGACCACAAAGTTCGAGCAGATATTAATTGAACAAGCATCCAGTGCACATTAGAACAGGAGACCACTGTCTCCACATGAAAAACAATCAGGGCAGCACACACTGCTATTTCTGAACTGCAGACAGAATACCCACTCCACATTAACTCTGTGCCTTTCTGATGTACGGTGGGTAACAAGAAATACTACACTAATGATATGCAAAGCACAGTTAGATGTTACTGCTATCCTGTAGACTGTTAAATGTAACTTAAGATAGGTTTCAAGAAAAAACTCAGAAAACTACCTCTGAGGCTGGTTTCAATTGGCAACTGGTATTCAATATCAGCAAAGCAGTATATTCAAGGGAATGTGCAATTAAAACACACCCATTCGCTTCTCCAAATTTTTTTAGCTGCTGTGAAACCAACGTACCACGCTAATTGTGAAAAACTGCTGCAATGCATGAAAAAAACTTTAGATGAGGAAATAAGGTACCCATATCTCAGAAATATGATTAGAAACATTTCATTTTTATGTGTTTTATTTCTGCCAAAGCCGATATTTAATAACAATCAGTCTAATCAATTCTTAACTGCTCCAGAAAAGGAGAAGCTACTTTCATAGAAACATAGATCATACCTGTATGCTTTCCAAGCTCTGCAAGAGTATCCTGGTATATGCTCAACATCTGATCACAATGAGCAATAACACTTTTGCGCATATTGTCCCAGTGAGGATTAAGTTCTCCCAAGTCTTTAAGTTCCTGATTCCTGTATCAAAAAAGTAAAAAAGGGAGGCATTAATTATCTCTTTAATCTATTAACAATCATTGAAGTAACTGCAATTAAAACCAATTTGTTAAAAATACTCCAAAGCACTTCCTATCTGAAATAAAATCAGTATTCATGACAATTGTAAAATCTGCTGATTTAAGCTCTGCTCTTCTGCTACACAAGAAAGAAGGTCAAATCCGTGACTAGTACAGTAATTTGTGTTCAAAACTCATCTGGCATAAATGTAATAGCCTGCAAACTGAAATATTGTTTCTTCCCTAGAGATAAGAAGGCTTCCAGGCTCCAGAGAGTTGTCCCCTAAAACTTCATCTTCAGCCTTACTGCTGTGTTCATCAGGTGAAAACATCAGTGTTAGCGTGACCAGATATGTCACTGAAAATCCAGAGCGCCATGTTCAGAGCAAGTAACTTTTTGTGAACAAATATTAATTATCATTTTAGAGAATACAAAGTTTACTGATTTTCCAATGTTTGCAGCTTAGCTGTTTTGATACACTCTACTCTGCGGATCTTTCATATACTTCATAAACATGTTTTTAGCTTCATTTCTACATAAGTCAGTGTAACCAACACATCAGCCCTAAAACACATTTCTTTAGCATTCAAAACAAAACACACAAAAAAAACCCCCATCAATCCCCTAAAACTTAATCTTCAGCCTTACAGCTGTGTTCATCAGGTCAAAACAGCAGTGTTAGGGTAACCAAACATGTCACTGAAAATCCAAAAGGAAATCCTTTAGCAAATTATCAGTTTTCCTGTACACTCTTGAGAGCTGACCTGAGCGTAATAGAGATCACTTTAATTTCCTACACGAACAAGCATGGTGACAGTGCACTGGGCTTTCTGTTTGTTTTCCCCATCCCAGCATCATTTGGAGAAACCTGGTTTTAAAGAAACTGAAAAATGAAACATCTCAAGTCTTCAAACATTTGGAATTGTTCAAGGAAGTATTTGTGCAACACAATCAACTAGTTTTCTTCATTTTCCTCTAAGTATCAAGCAGCCTGATTCCCTGCAATTCTTGAAGTCTCAAAAAAACTTCCAGAGGACAGCTCTTGCATATAAGAAAATTATTGAAGGAAAAAATGGGAGTAGAGGAGGCAGAAAAGGGAAGAAAAAGACCAATGAGACTGTAACATAGATCTACACTTACTGCAACAGTTCTGACCACTAGCCATAAAGTCTTAAAATTATTTCTTAAACAGAAAAGCTCCACACTGACGCATGAATGATTTCCTCATTCTTACTAGCTTTGGATTAGAGTGAACAGTATTAGAATCTACATAGGCATAATAATGCTCCTGATTAACATGCCAAAGTCAAACAGACTGCAGTGGAAGTAGAATAGAGGCATTTTGTTTATACCTGTCCTTGAAAGTACCATAAAGGAAACAAAGATTGCAATACATGAACTCATTGGCAGTTTATTAATGGCATACGATTACTTTTTTCCATTTCATTCAACCCGAGAAGAACACAAAATATTTCAACTTTCCTCCATGGAAATAAACTAACAATGCTGTAGGATAAGAATCATCAGCAGTAAGAGGACAAACTCACCACTTTCAACTACCCCTTTCCTTGCAAGTTTTTAGCAGCTTAAAATGAGACATCCCATTACATGGAAACAGGTTTCCTCCTAAGAAAAGCTTGTATGATTTGGCAGGGTATACAAGTTTATTTATTACCAGGGAAGATCTTTTGGTCCTTAATATTTATCTTGTTTTATTTAATAGTTTCAGGAAAAAACGTTTAGACCTTCTGTGCTCCCAAACTATACAGGAATATCGTATTTTGCAAAGACTGGAGAAATACCACACAGCAAGAGCTGTGCACATCAGTACACTACACTCGGAACCCTCTATCCAACACAAATCCCACTGCCAGGGCTATGCTCTCCTGTCTCCATCTCAGCCCATTCCTGGCAGTTACTCTAACGCTCAAGTCAAGCAACAGCAGGATCACAATCCCCTTACCTCAAACTAAAATACCCAACCAAAACCTCAAACTGGTTTAGCTGACTATGAGGTAACTCCATTGACACCAACAGCAACATGAAGAGAAAGCTCAAATCCCACCATATGAACTGCAACATGTTTTCAAGGAACAACAAATCCTGTTTTAGTGTTGTCCAAAAGGCACTTGTTTCATCTGAGAGACACATACACGTCACTGAAGTCAAAATACAGCCATTAGTATGACATAAAAAGACACACCTTATCTGAAACATTTTAATAAAGTAAGCATGCAGTTTTATAGCAATCTAGAGTGTATATGTGTCCAGTTCTGGGCTCCCCAGCTCAAGAGGGAGTTAAGAACTTCTGGAGAGAGCCCAGCACAAGGCCACCAAGATGATCAGGGGACTGGAGCATCTGCCTTATGAGGAAAGGCTGTGGGAACTGGGGCTGTTTAGTCTGGAGGAGACTGAGGGAGGATCTTATTAATATTTACAAATGTCTAAACGGTGGGTGTCAGGAGGTTGGGGCATCCCTTTTTTCTGTTGTGACTAGCAACAAGGCAAGGCATAATGGGATGAAGCTGGAACACAAAAAGTTCCATTTAAACATAGGAAAAAACTTTCACTGTGACGGAAACGAAGCACAGGAACAGGCTGCCCAGGGAGGGTGTTGTGTCTCCTTCCTTAGAGGTCCTCAAGACCCACCTGAATGTGTTCCTGTGTGAACCGATCTAGGTTGACCTGCTTCTGCAGAGGGGTTGGACTGGATGATCTCTAAAGGTCCCTTCGAACCCCTACCATTCTATGATTCTATGATATACAACATATATAACATAACAGAAAATTGAAATACTAGTTTTTCTAAATTTATTTTCATTAAAAAACCCCAGTAAAATCTAAACCATGAGATAACAGGATTGTGTGGCATAGACACTATTCCTCCAAAAATAGCCTTTTTGCACATTTCTTTTTCTTCAAATGCGAATATATGATATATTATTTAGATACTATTCATGACTTGAGATTTCTTACTATTTGTCACTGCTAATGTTCACTCAGTAAAACTCCGAGTTATGGCTGAAAAATAAAACTGTCTTTCCTGTATCTAAGCTCCACCAGAAATACTTCCAAGATAGCAATTACCACAGTTACACAATAATTATCATTATCGTGAAGGACCCCTCCCAAAAGTAAACAAATAGATTGAAAAAACATAATATTTTTCAATTTGGAAGTTTATATTTCATACTAATACCTACAACAACACTCTTAAAAAAAATCCTTTATTTGTTTTAACAATACTATAATACTTACACCAGCACTTAATTCATTGAGTAACTTTAAAAACATGCTTCATCCAGTAACTATGTCAAACAGTAATTGTGCTAAAAAGAAGAACTAAAATTTATAATATGTCTCTGTTCTACAAAGGGCAAATTTGTTTCTCAATCACCTTTTCAATGCAGCTATGAGATTTTGAATAGCTTGTCAACATAGCACCAAGCTCAGAGCAAACTCAATATTGTTAAAATAGAGCTATTTATCATCATCTTCCCCCACTTCAAAATTCTCTCTCAAATTCTCTTCCAGGTAATTGCACTCATCACCATGACAAATCCTGCGCTCAGCATCAACTTCAACTCCTCTTACAGAATCAGACTCAAGCTTTGGATGCATCTTGCTGTTGAGCTACTCAGACTGTCTGCTTGATAATATTTTCCATCAACGCACAATGGAAACTCTCACCCAGGAGCATGTCTCAACTTTCCTTGTTTCCTGCCCTGATAACTTCAATGTATTTCTTGGTGGCCTTGACATAACCTTGCTCTACTTGTATCTAAACAGAATGTGGATGTAAGCGGCCTATCCCATGGCTCCTCCTGCACTTCAAGCATTAGCTAAAAAGTTTATTTTTAAGCCTCTGTCAGGTACTTTCAGTTTTTGAACTCCATTCGTCCCTTTAGTAGACTAATTATGCCAGCTTTCACTGAGCACTCCTCATTATGGCTGGAAGCTGTTGCCCATTAAAATCCCTAATATCTATCCATTACTCTTTCCTTCAAAACATAACACAGACACTGTTAGTATAAAGAATAATGGTCATTGGTGCCAACATAACTCAATAGTAAAGAGATGAAAAGTTCTAAGAATAAGTTATGAGATTTCTCAGGATCTCACAGCACTATTAGAAATGCCACGAGCCTTCACTTCAGGCTCCTGATTAAAAATCAACAACTTCTTTCACTTGGAATGACTTACTGATTAACACAGCAACAATCCACTGGTGCTTTAAAGGAGACTTTACCCAGCCTTCCTCTGCTGCTGGAAAGTGCAGTCATTGTGCAAGCTGTTACACTGATACGCAGGATGGTTTATGAAGATCTGTACCTCTACTCAAATATCTTTGTTTATCTTGATGAAAAACTACATCAGGGCAACCAGAGATTCACAAACACTACATGGCTGGATACATTTCTGACATTACTAGCAGTTAAATACTGTTGCCATTAGACTCAAAGTAAAACTGCATGCAATTTTTTTGTTCCAAGAAAATGTTCAATGAAGTCCATTATCAAATGATAACTGTGCACCTGAGGCTCAGATTGATATCCTGCCTTTTGGTTTATCAAATCATGTGGTGAGTTTTTTATTTTATTTTATTTTTAAGAACATCTTAGGTGCATGATTAAAGTACTAAAAGTACCTGAAAGAGGAAAAAAGAATTTCCCGTATCGTTCATGTTGGCAGTTTCTACTGAGACAGTTTCTGCCTTGTGCCTTGCACTCTAATGGCCATAGTAACAGAAAACATCACTCATCATTTGGATATGAGAATATAGGAATAGCTTAGAAGTCTAAAGGAAACATATTTAATGCTGCAAATGCAAAATAATTAATTCTGTAGGGAGTATTTTGAACAAGTTGTATGCATCATGTTCAACTATTACTTGAAGAAAGTGCTAATACTGAAATGTCATGTTCACACTGACTGGACCAGCCTCAACGGTCCAGACACCACTGTGGAAAGCACAGTGAAAACTTGTGGTCAGTGATAGTAAAATCAACGTTAAGCAAAAACCAGCAACAAGATAATAAGATGAATAACAGGAGACAGAAGAAGGCGTTCCTTCAAAGAACTTCTTTGCATATGATTATTCCTCAGAAAAGGGAACAGTGGGAATAGCCATCTGCATCATAAAGGACACAGCACAAGTCTTCCCAAATTGAAAGATGAAGTGGAAAAGATCAGTGTAAATTACATGAAAAAGAGATAATTAAAAGGACATATGATAAAAGCACGTAAACCACAAATGCTAGATAAAGTAGTAGTTTTTGATTCATTCATGTTCAAAAATCCAGTGATGTGATTCCCAGTGAAACAAACATGATGAATTGAACACTAAAAAGAGGATAAGAATTTTCTCTCAATCAATAACAGATAGATTCTGAAATCCACTTTCGCAAAACACTGAAGAAAAGTGCTTTGCAGGATTCAAAACGAGATATTTCTTCAGATTATATTTGCAAAAGTTTTAGAATGCTATAAAGGCAGCAAAGTTCTGAATATTCATCAAACAGGATCTTTGGAGTAAATATACACCAAAAGCTTTGGGGCATGACTTAATGACTCATAAAGACAGGAAGCACAGAAGATACCTTATAAGGAAAGAAGCAATTTTTCCTAACAAATTTTCCTTTTAAAGCGTACATATTCATGGAAAACCATTTCAT
This sequence comes from Colius striatus, assembly GCF_028858725.1. Classification (NCBI taxonomy): domain Eukaryota; kingdom Metazoa; phylum Chordata; class Aves; order Coliiformes; family Coliidae; genus Colius; species Colius striatus. Next base: position 33,257,411 of record NC_084761.1, read on the forward strand.
CTTTTTATTTGTACAATAGAAGCAGATAAAATTACTTGCATTTTTCCTTTACCACAATTTATAGTCCTGTGATATGCAGGCAATAATCCATCAAAACAATGTAACATTGTCTGTAGCAATAAAAGAATCATAACCTTTTACTATATTGCTTTTAAAACAGATAAATAATTACTAATGAGGATTTAATCCCTTCTACTCTACTTCCTGTTTGGGAAGCTACCACAAAAATGAATAAAAGGACATTTCTCTTTCTCTCCTAATAGTTTTTAGTCAGAGCCTCTTAAAAATGCTTTCTGTTTTTCTCCTCTTACAGAATTTCCCCAAACAGCTTCAGGTTCTGGGAACCCTGACCTGACAGGTAACAATAAACTAAAACATAGTTTGTCTCTACCTTTTGCGTACCTTAAACATGTATTTGAAAAAGTAAAAAAAATCCCTGAACAAACAAAACAAAACCAACAGCTGTCTCCTCAAAAACATTAAACCAAAATCTATCCAAACACATTAAATATGTAATAAAAAACCTGTTTCTTCTGTGTATATGTGTAGAATAGATTGGGATTTTCAGAGGCTTCAGAATATTTTATACTGTTCCTGAGAGACTGAACTTCTAAGTTCCTTTTGCATTTCTATCTACCATCATTTTATTTTCATTATCCAAAAGCATTTCTTCTTTCCTGCCTTAAAATTCTTTCCTTCCTTGGATATTTTAATTACCTGGGTTTACCTCTGAAAGACTAAAGATCTTCAGACTGAATGATCATTTGAGGTTAATTCCATGATTCACATTTAATAGGCAGAGGATAGTTGTCCTGCATCACATGAATGCAAAGAGCCTCAAATTCATTAATACTCAAAATGGCAGCTTTGGAATTTACACTTTAATCTTAAACTATAGTTCACTACTAGTGATTGTGTATAGAATTGTTTTAGGTGGGGCTTTTTGTTTGGTTACATTTTAATTTTTTTCTGTTTCATCAGGAAACACTGTAATCAGCTTAGTATAATGCTGCTTCAGCTCTGATATAAGAAAAATCATTTTACTCTTGTAGTTTATAACTTCGCTTCTGTCTTTCAGCTGGGAACTGTATAATAATTAATATTAATGAATTTATCCTAATTCACATTGAGATTAAACACATTATTAACTGCACTATTACTGAAACATTTTAACAGTTTTGTGGGTTTCATTATTTTTTCCCTAATTTATAAATCAGTGTCTAATTCAAAATAAATAGTGAGGATCTTTAAGACAAGAGAAACGTAATAAAACTGTACAAAGCTTTTTTAACCACCTTAATACCTTAACTCATCTGATTTCCATTCTCTGCACCCGTATTGACATGAACTGACAATTATACCAACCTAGGGTTATTAGAACCACAGATATGTACTGACTAGTGCAAAACTTCTAGTCAACAACACACAAATTCAAATTCTTTTTCCAATAACAGAAGTTGAGTGTGTTACAATAATGACAATTTTGAGAACAAGATATTTTTTGCTTTGAGTTTGTATTTTTTTCACTGTAACACAAGAGGCTCTAATTGTCAAAACTAAGACCTGAAATTCATATCATTTGCTCAATAAGGACTTCTCTAAGACCAGGTCATGCTGTGCACAAATATAACACCTAGGAATTTTAGCAGCCGGTCTCAGAGAAGCATTGCTGATTGGTACAGAACAATTTTCTGGAATCTTTAAATCTATGGCAGAAAACAACAAAGAAACCCCTTCTTTGATAGGACAGAATGTAAGTTAACATTTTAGAGCTTTCAGATAAATAACAGGCAACATTGTTTAGAGAAAACACAAAAGAAACCAGGTAATATTACTCCATTCAAATGCACTACAACTTTAAGGAGCCAATCATGAAGTAAAACCCAGAAAATTTTACTCAAGTCTGATATGAAAACTCATAGCATATTAACAATGTCTGTCTAAAACTGGTTGGTTCAAACAGCTGTAAAAGCCATGATAAGTTTACTCAGAATAACTTTTTTTAAAAGCTATTATCTCGTATTAATACACTGTTTTTGCAGTGCAATTGCTTAAAAGTAATTCGTGTAAACAATAATATACAAAGGTCCAGAAAAATCAATGCCTACTCCCAAAACATGGCATTTCTGCCTCAATTTCCATTTCTCTATAGAAGTTGTGTATTAAAAGGTAGTAGATACACACAGATCTTTCAGTCAATCTGAACGTTGTCCTTATTCTGTAATGTTACAGGAAAGAAATGAGAAAGCAGACAAATAGCATAGGTTTGCACAAGAGAAGGCTACTGGAGTTAGGAACGAGCAGCTATTCCTGATGCAGGAGGGAGGCTTCAGTGTCCTTTCTACACTCAAGAGGGTTCAAAGAAAGTCCAGCAATTTATCCTCAAAATTTGTTTATGGGTTGAGACCACAAATGCTATGGGCTAAATTCAGCAGTAAGTTGGTGGAGCTTCCTTTCAGCCAAAGCCAAATTTGTTTTCAAGGGACTCAAGAGAGCTTTAGTGGTAAATCTGAAAGGCATATGTACTGCAGCTTCTACTAGAGTCTCTCAGTTCTCCTGCTGTGCTGATCTCATTGCAACACAACTGAAAACTACAACTAAAAGATCAGATTGTACGGGTCAACCAACTTTCTGAACCGTTACTGTAAACTACTAAAGACTTCTTGATGATCATTAGGTTTGAAGAGCTACTTGGCTAATCTTTCATGATACATGTTAAGGATCTGAACAAGATTTATGTAATAAACATTAAAAACAAGGGAAAGGACTCACTGTAAAACCTTCTTAATGAGAAAGAAAAAAGCAGATGTATGATCCTTAATAGAATAAAAATGACCAAATTGTTACCATTAAAACTTGTTCCAGGGAAGTTTGAAAGACAAAAGCTTTAATGCCTACATATCTTTAAAAACATTTTTTTAATGCCGAAAAGCAAATTCAAACATCCTTAGAGGTTACATATTTTAGTATGTAACTGAGTATCACATTAGTAAATGAAGAGGTTTAGTTAAAAATGAACACTGTAGTTTTATTAAGACAAAAACAATCTTAAGAGCTATGAGAAATGGGAATTTAAATCACAATTTAAAATACAATACTGAATGGGATTAACACTTCACACGGATATTTTTTTATAGGTAATTGCTTCACAACTGACTATATTGAAGCCATACCAAGAATAAAATGAAACATGCTGAGACTGATAAGACAAAATACTTATTCTTTTAGACTAATTGCAGATAAAAATGCAGAGAAGAATAAATTCTTAGAAGAGAATAGCCTCAAGATAGTACAGCGTAAGTTTTGTGTGAGTTTGAAAACTAACATAACAATATCTTCCTAACATTGTTTTATTAGTTTACAAAGCTAGGGAGCCCTCAACAGCAAACATCTTTGCAATTGTTTCAAAAAGTAAAGCTCACACAAAGACGAAGCTCCAACTTGCATGCTTATACAATGAGAGGTGATACAAATGCCCTTATTCCCACCATCTACTAGTATTCTACCACAAGCTCTTGCTCTTCTCGGTTCATCTCATCCAGTCTCTCAGACTGATACAATCACTTTGTTTCTCTCTCACATCCACACTTTCTACTAGGCTTGAACAGTTAACTATATTACCTGACAGGAAAATCAGAATCACTTGCCTTAATCTTTGAGTACCTTCTACTTCTGTTTCTTCCTCAAAGCTTGTTTACACTTATTTTGGTGATCACTGAATAATCATTAAAAAAAACCCCAAACCATGATAATTCTCAGCAACGACTTTATTCAAGGAGTTGAATTCTATAATATAAAATAACAGCAAGCACTATTACTTGCATTATGCCTTTGGAGAGAGTAACACAGTAGTAGTAAAAGTGGTTAAAGTAATCCTCTAACATTTAAAAGGCATTTACCCATGGGGCAAATGAAAATCTGGGAAGTGGATGAACTGTGCAAGTCAGCATAATCTATTTTTATTGCTTACTAAAAAACTCTTACACATTATTATTCTCAAACAAGAACAGGTCATAAATGCCTAAAATAGTATTAAATGAATAAAATAAAGTATTATAACAATTCATATTATTTTTATAACCCATCATCACCATGCATAAGTATGTATCAGTCCATTGACTTTATTAAAAGCAGGATTCTGGTCTTCCACATGCTGTTCTGTTGCCATAAAAATATCATACAGAAGCAGCATATGAAGTGAATAAAAAATAGAAAGGGAGCTCCTACTGTAGGACAAAGAACCACTGTCAACAATCATATGCAACTCTTGCTGCCTGGAAATGCACAGGATAGCTTTAGGCGACAGCAGTAGCTCACAGTGCTACTCTAACATGAGACCAGATGCTCACCTACATGTGTGGTAGCTTTCATGGCAAAAGAGGTAGTATCTTCTTCTACACCATCCATTAGCACTAGTAAACAAAGGTATGCTTTCATAGAAGCCCTGGACTGCTTAAAATAATTGGTTTTTTTCCACAATTGTCAGATCATAGCTTACAAACATTCAAGGACAGGCTGCCCCTTTAGTCACTGCAGCAGGAATTTGGACGTGCAAAGGATTTTGGGATACTTGAGCTCCCTATTCTCCTTTTTTCCCAGGCCACAGATATTGTAATGATCCTCAGACGTCCCTCCTGTTTCTAAGGCAAAACATGACCAAAGGTTTAAAACTTATGTCAGTACTTTTTTCTTATGACAACTAATTTAAATTAGAGCAATGTGATTTATGTCTTCATTGCTCCCTTATTAACTATAAACCAATCATTTTCCATTTTTCATAATGTGTTTCTGTCATATTAAGCAATGCCCGGACACAAAACCAAATATACAACAATGTAGTTCACACCCTTGTAATGTCTTGTTTCTTTATAAGATTTGAACTTTTCAGAATATTTATATTGTTAATCAAATGTTGATGCTTACACATTTGAAGTCATGACCACACTCTAGCACAGTTCATTGCTCAGAACTTATGAGGTCACCAGAGTCCTAAAAATTCGGAGCAATCAATTCTCTTGTTCAGTCACAGCTGTAAATTCTTTGCAGTTAAAAAGAATGCTAAATTTTGCTTATTTCACACTACAAATTAATATTTTTAGCTCATCTCTCACATTATTTCAACTCAGAAAAACAAAATTTAGTGTCTACTATTGCTACTTTTTCTTCCTTACCTTCTCATATCCTCCTTTATGTGCAGATTGATTAGTTCTTTAGGAACATGGAAAGAGAGGGTGGTCTCAGCCATCTGTTCCCGGATCCGCATCCACTTGTTGTCAGAAGTTGGGAATCTATATAACTTACAGATTGGGTTTTTTAACACTGCAGAGAGGGAAAAAAGATATCATTACCCTACTGTGGTTATATGACGTTTTGAAAATTTATGACAAATTTAATTAAAAAAAAATAGTATGTTGTAACCCCCTTGTTTTCAGAATTGATTTCAGAATCATTAAAATTTTATTTAAAACATTATTTTAAAATTTAATTTATTGTATCAACATGTGGAGGACAAAGTATTACTAGTACAGTAGATAAATCACATTTTACCTGCACAGTAGATATCCTGTGACTTTAGCATTTCACTGTAGTGAGAATGTAAATTATGCTCTCCATTCTTACACTTAGATAGAGTTAGAAAAAAATGGAATGTACAGATAAACAATGCACTCACATACAGTCAAGGCCACAATTTATCATCTGCTAGAATTACCCACATTGTTAATAGATTGCATGGGACACGCAAAACATGCCTCACTTTAGTTATACCTAATGCATCTCCTCCAGGAGATGGCGTGCACCTACATTAAAGGAAACTTGCCCATTTTTATGGTCAAGAGACTGCCACTGCAGAGAAATAAATGTAACAATCTTGTGAATGTTACACACACATTGTTCTCCAACCACTGTTATAACTTCAGAAAGGAAATTCATGGTAATTGGATGTCTTTGAAGGTTATTCTTACAACCCACCACTGTTTTTATCTTAAAACTCTCACCTTTTGGCTACACTTCCATGCAGATCTTACAATGATTCTCTGTAATAAAGGTAGGAAGTTTCTACACAGCCCCCTGCCCCTTACCCTTGACTAATTTTACAGAAAGAGTAAAAGAGGAAAAAGCTAGGAAAGAAAAGTTTTGTATAACTACTTTGATAAGGTTACTTGGAGACAAATGGTTGCATTTAACATAGACATCCTCTGCCTCCTAACTCAGAATGACTTTGGACAGTCATCCAAACCCTCCAACAGTACGTTTTCTGTCAGCCTTCTGGAAAAAGTTGCTTTAAATTAGGCTCCCACTGATCTGCCACTGAATGGTCTATAACTCAAAGGAATGCATTTCCCATGTGCACTGCAAGGAGATTGTTACTGTCAAAATGACATCTACTAATAGAAATTCCAGCTTCAGAACTCACTACCACCATTATTGCCTAAGTAGGCTGATTTATAGAGAATGAAAAACACAGAAAAAGTCATTGAAGATACACAAACAGTCTAGCTAATCAAACCTCTTTTCAACAGAAATCTTTTAGGAAAGTTCTAAATCAAGATCACAGATTCAAAGATATCTGTAATAAAATGGTTGTAGGAAACTCACAAAGAAGGAAATGTATAAATAACCATATTTAAGTATTTGTAGATTTATTGTTTTCTATTCCCATCATTCTACTGAGATAGCTTTAGTCATCAATAAGAAACTGGAAGCTTTTTCAGAGTAATATTGCCTTTATTATTAGTGGTTTTACTTATAAAATCTAAAATTTGACTTACTGTTAGGAAAGAAGACTAATAGATGCTCAATAGCTATGGCATATGAATAACAGTAATTTTTCTTTACTAACACCCGAAATACCTCAGTGTCCAAGCATTTTATGCACATTATACAGCTTGAGAATCCTCACCGCACAGACTTTAATATTATTCACTACCAAAAAAAAAGCATCTCCAATCCTGTGCCTATGATCTGCTTACACTCACTGTCTGGGCTATTGCTCTTGGTTGAGGAGGACTGGGTTGGGGATCTGTTAGTAAAGCTGGACATCCACAAATCCATGTGTCCTGATGTGATGCACCTATGAGTGCTGAGGGAGCTGGCTGGTGTTATTGCTAAGCAGCTCTCCATTTTTGAATGATCAAGCAGCACAGGTGAGGTGCCTGAGGATGAGGAAGGCCAATGCTACTTGAGACTTCAAAGAGGACAAAAAGTAGGACCTGGGAAAGTACAGGCCAGTCAGTCTCACCTCCATCCATGGAAAGGTGATAGAATAGCTCATCCTGGATGTTATCTCTAACTACATGAAGGATGTGAAGGTTATCAGTAATCAACATGGATTCACTAAGGACACATTCTGCATGACCAACCTGATAGCCTTCTATGATGGCCTGACTAGCTGTGTGGATGATGGGAGAGCAGTGGATGGCATCTACCTTGACTTCAGCAAGGCTTTTGACATTGTCTCTCATTACGTCCTCATCAGAAAGCTCAGGCAGTGTGGCTTGGATGAATGGACAGTGAGATGGATCAAGAATTGCCTGAATGACAGAGCCCAGGGGGTGGTGATCAATGGCACAGAATCAAGTTGGAGGGCTGCGGCCACTGGAGTTCCACAGGGATTGATTCTGGGGCCAGTCGTGTTCAACGACCTGGATGAGGGGACAGAGTGTAGCCTCAGCAAGTTCACTGATGACATCAAACTGGGAGGACTGGCTGATTCCCCAGAAGGCAGGCAATATTAACTGCTGGAGAGCAGCTCTGCAGAGAGAGACCTGGGAGTCCTGATTGATAATAAACTGAACATGAGCCAGCAATGTGCCCTCTTGGCCAAGAAGGCCAATGGCATCCTGGGATGCATCAAGAAGAGTGTGGTCAGTAGGTCAAGGGAGGTTCTTCTCCCCCTCTACTCTGCCCTGGTGAGGCCTCATCTGGAGTCCTGTGTCTAGTCCTGGTCTCCCCAGCTCAAGAGGGACAGGGAAGTGCTGGAGAGAGTCCAGCATAGGGCCACCAAGATGACCAGGGGACTGGAACATCTTTCATATGAGGAAAGGCTGTGGGAACTGGGGCTGTTTAGTCTAGAAAAGAGGAGATTGAGGGGAGATCTCATTAACATTTACAAATATCTAAATGGTGGTTGTCAGGAGGCTGGGACATCCCTTTTTATCTATAGTAGCTAGCAACAGGACAAGGGGTAATGGGATGAAGCTGGAACACAAAAAGTTCCACTTAATTATAAGAAAAACTATTTCACTGTGAGGGTGATGGAGCCCTGGCACAGGCTGCCCAGAGGGGTCATGGAGTCTCCTTCTCTGGAGGTTTTCAAAACCTGTCTGGACACGTTTCTGTGCCAACTCATCAAGGTGAACCTGCTTTAGCAGTGAGATTGGACTAGATGATCTCTAGAGGTCCTTTCCAACACCCACCATTCTTTGATTCTGTGATATTACTTGATGAAAATATGCTGTAATGTTTTCCTATTTTCCTCCTGTTTTGTAGAGATACTTCTAGTTCACAAAGGCAGTTTTGTCAATAATATTGACAGTCTGTAAATCCCCAAAGTAAATATATAAAGCAGCAATCATCTTCCATGAACAAGGCAGGGAATGACAGCCTTCAGATGTCAGGGAGAGCTTAAGAAACTAAAGGCTAATTCAGGACTGCTCTTACAAACAGAAACCCATCAAAACAGATTATAATTTGCACTCCATCTATTACATTAAAAAATTTGTCTGTGAGAACCTAATGCACACGTGTAGCTCACCAATTTCTTTCCACTCCTCTTCCCCCCATCAGCACCACCATCATGGGGAAAAAAAAAAAAACCAAACAAAAAACTCAACAGAATTGCAGAATGATAGCAAAGGAGACTTCAAAATTGTAAATGCAAAGTTGTGACCTTGTTAGAATTATACTACCTCCGGGTAACCTTTCAGATCAGGATAATATTAAGTGTGTTGCAAGTTTTAAAGAGCGGCCAAAACAATTTTATTTTCACGAAGTATCCAATTAATTTCCATTTGCAGTACTGCTAAAGCTTGATATTGCTAGTAAGAGCTATACAATACTTGATTTTTTTTTTAATAAAGAGAACTAGTGAAATAATGTGATTTCATAAAAATCTCAGATGTATCTTCCTTTTGGATTACAACAATTGTTTTCTAATTAGAACAAGCTGCCTATAAAAGAAAACCATAATGCAGGTAAAATCAGACAAACATTAAGAGCAGCAAGATTAGCTTTGGCTTTTATAAAAATTAGTTATTAAAAATGAGTCCAAGCTCCTTAAAAGTAATCCTTTCTTTTATTTAGACAGTGATCATGGAATGCATTGAAAACTAAAAAAAACCCAAATGAAATGCAGTGGTTAAAAAGACAAAAAACTATTTTAAAAACCTTTCTCTATAACACGAAGCCTAAAAGCCAGTAACATATATTTAACCATCCAAATTTTCAGACATTCCATTTTTAAATTTGAAGACCTCTATGCTTGTTATTTCATGCAATAACCTTCACACTGCTTCCCCTGCAAGTAAAATAAAAAATTAATAAAAGATTGAATACTGTTTTCATTTTTGTTCCCTACTGAACATAGATCAAAGCATACTGCTTCTATATACTAATTTACTAACAGTGTTTCTATTTGTGTATTATGCACATCATCTCAGTAAGAATAATTTCAACTTTCTTAATTTTTCCTTAATTTCAATTAATTTTATTTTCTTTTTATCGTAAAGCACAATATGTTTACATGTAAACAATTGACAAACTCTCTAGTGTTATAAATAAATAACTGAATTTGAGACATATAAATTCAGTCTCTTGGGGTATAAATAGAATAGTGATAAGTCTCTGTGAAATATGATACTCATTCCCACTCACTCAATAAGTGCTTCATAACTCACTTGAGGGCTGTGAGTTCCTTATGTTAAGATTTAAATTTCAGAAGAATGCCAATGTGCATCTATGCCTACAGGCTGAAAGATTCCATAGGGGTATTCTTCTGGATTCATAGTTTTGAAGGCCTGATAAACAACAGGAGACAGAAAGAACCAAAATCTTTACAAGAATATTCACAAGCACTAAGTACGTATGTGTATGGAATATAACCTGTGGTGTAGATAGTTCTGTATGTACACAGCAGGGGAAAGTAGTGAAGGCAATGTTGATGTTATCAGGTTGTCTGCAATACACTTCTACCACATGACTGATGCTGTTGCTTTCCCTTCAGTCCTTGTTTTTGATTGCATCTAATTTTGCCACACTGAAATTTGTCTGGCTTAAACTGATTATTGTTTGAAACATCCACCTAGCTGCACAGAAAGAGGACAGAAATCCGCAACAAAAAGTTTTGTGCTTTATAAACCTGAATTGTGACAGTAAATCTTTTACCGCATTTTACTACATCCATGGCAATGCACCCAGGCCTGACAATGACATAACCTTGGGAAAGAAATTTCAGTATGTAAAAACTCGAACTTAACACCTCAAACATGTACCAAAGGTCTACCTTTACTGATAATTCCTGCATCCTTCTCAGCTTCTAATACCAACAAAACTGTGCATGTGTCATTTGTACAGAGTGGATGAACATATTTTTGGGCAAAGCTACTGTGTCACATAATATGCTTAAGGACAGCACTGGTACTCATAGGGGAAACCCAGACTCCAGGCAACAAACGGCTTGCATCCACAAAAAGGCATGCTGGGGAAGAAGCCTGACTGGTTGGCCAAAGAGGATGAGAGTATTAAAGGAGAGCTTAAAATTTTCCAGGAAAGTAAACCGGGAATTCTGTAAGAATGGGACTGACAAAACCTGGAACAAGTGCCAGGTCAGCAAGGAAGTGGAGGCGACGCTGGGGTGAGAAGAGGAAGTCACAAATACAGGAAACAGATTGAAGAGTAAGTATTTATTAGAACAAACTTCCTGTGACTGGAAACTCTTTCCAATATCCTGTGTGCTGTCATTTCTTGCATCTGCAGCTCCAGTTCTGTTCTTTCCCCTCAACTCTTTTGAAAAAATAAAAAAATGACAAAAAAACCCCTCCATGGTATTTTTGACTTTGCAAACTCTAGCAATGTTGGGTGGGGTGAAGATTTTGGTTTTACATTGGGTGTTTGTATATGAGAGCAATAAATATAGAAATGTTAAGTGCTGTCTAGATACACTGTAAAGTCATGTGCAAATACTCTTGACAAAGTGATCTAGACTTCATATTATTCATAAAACTCACACCTACCTTGGAAATTCCAACAGTTCCAACCAAATACATTCCCCAATCTACAGCATTTTCCCATCCTAAAAACCAACAAAAATGCCCAATCAAACCCACCCAACAGAGACAGCAAATTGAAAACCCAAATCAGTTGTGAAGCAGTACTATTTCCTCTGAACAGAAATGTCATTTCTTTAAGACCCATTTATCTGGAAGACATACAGAATCAGAATCAAAGAACGGCTGCACCGAGTTAGATCAAATTGTTCAACTGGCTCTGTATCTTGTCTCCAAGAAGAGCCATAAATAGACACCTAGACATGCAAGACACTCTCCCTGCCTCCAGTTATTTTCAGTTCAGGAATTTCCGGAGCCAGATGTAGATACTGTACATTTAGCAATTCTCCATGAATCTCTTTTACCCAAACATATCCAGTCTCACATTTAGGTACCGAAAAAGAAATGGTAGTTCTGAATAAGACTTTCCCCCCCCCCCCCCCACTTCTGATGCAGTCTCAACAAATCGCAGGAAGAAATTATAGTATTCATACATTCATGGAAAAAATGTGTTTTTTGAGGTTTCTAGTGCTTCCTTCAGACTGCAAAGTTAGTCTAATAAGTCTTTCCTATCAGTGAAGTCACATGGAAAACTTTCAGTAAAGGTTTTATAAGGTTTTAAAACTTCAGTAACATTTCTTCTCAAATGCATGCAGCAAATACATAGAATTCTTGACAGCTCTGTGGTTTCAGGTGACCCATATAACTTATTTGTGACATTGTTACTGCAGAGTAATGGAGATTCATAAACTTGGGCTAATAAAACTTTTATAGTGCAGAATATCAGCATGTAATATTTCTCAGTATAATGAAAGAGAAATAGATCTTGTCCAACACAGTACACTCAAACCCAGAGCTCACCTACAATTTAGAATGCCTTGCCAATAGCTTCCTTCATTTTAGGACATACAGCTTCCAGATCAAACTGAAATTGCCACTTCACCAGCTATGAGAAAGATTAATTCTCCAGGGTAAAGTGTAATTACTTTAACAGAGTGTCATAGAATGACATGACAAAAACTTTTAACGTTAATTCCATGCCCACTGAGGTCAGAGTCTTGAAAATCATTGAACAGTAAGGAAGTAGGAGAGGCAGACTTTAACACTGTTTCAAAAAGCACAATTAACATATGTGAAAGTTTTCCTCATGTTTCTCAGTAAAATGATACTTTCACATACGTATGAAACATTAAAATATTCAATTAAAAAATGTGCAACGTGAAGAGCCTTTGGAGATTTGGAGCTCTGCCCCAAATCTTTGTGATTTTCTGAGAGTCTGACAAAGTGCTGCAACATTCATCTTTTAGAGATGTTAGAATGCTTACCTGCATTTAATGAAGGCAAGTTGTCTTTACCACTTATACCTTCAGTGGCTGTACATTCACGAACCAATGCACGCTACAAAAGAAATGTACCCACAAATGTAATGCATTCAGGTATTACATGTCAGTTTATAAACAGCAGACTGAAAAACATCACTGATAATATAACTTCTCAATTCTTAACTATAAATCAGATTATTCTCTTTACACTTCTGTTTGAGTGTACTGTAACACAATCGGAATTATAGCAGAGAAAATATCAAAATATGACCAGCTATTCCATAACAAAACAGAAAGATTTCCTACCAATACAATAGCAGAGGTTGATGAGTTTTGTGCTTTCAGAGAGGTTTTTGTTTCTGACAAGCAGTTTTCAGATGCACAATGTCAGAAAGCACTCCATGAATTTTTAAACAAGGGAAAAACAGGAATCAGAAAATGTCTTTAAAATGTGCTCACAGTTTGTGATTCAAGTCATTTGTCATACAAATGAACTGGAAGATTTCTTTCATAAGATTAGTGTCTAAAACAAAAATATAAAATGTTTATGGAAAAATCAATGGTGTTAACCTACGTTAAATGTAGTAGAAAGTATATTTTTAATGCATCTCCTCCTCCCAGTCAGAAAAAACCACAACAGATCACTTTTAATGGTGACAAGAGGTCCTGATTCCAGGGCTTCTCCAGTTTCTAGATGTTCTGCTTCAAAGCTTTGAAGCAAAGAGCAAGGCATTATGTACTCTCTACCAGTTGATATTTCAGATTCAATTTAACTATCACCTTACACTTCCATGAGGAATTCACTATATATGGTTTATTTAATGAGTTAGCAAAGCTAATTCAGAACTTGTTTCTTTGCAGTAATTCAATTACTCTACATTCTCACAATTGCACCCTCACTATGAACACATAAACAAAGACTCCATGACACAACTAATCCATAAAAAGTAAAGACTCCTTTATGAACCACAGAAAATACAATTGTCACAAGGCTAGTCTTTCTTGACAAGTATTAGAACTCCTTAGAAGGATGCTATTAAAGCTTTCTGGCTCCTCCAAGCTAGACACAGCTCATTAATTACATCTCAAATTGTGAGACTCTTATTCCACATTTTGAATGGAGGAAAAGGAAGATGGAAGAGGAGACTGAAATACAAATTCATGTTTCATATCTTGAGGAAGTTTTATAGTACAAAATCAGAAATATTTCACAGTGTTAGTTGGCTTCTTTGGAACTGGTCCAACTGGTCCATTATATTAAAAGGTCACTGAAGTCCTTTGAGAAGAATGGTATCAAACCAAGTGTAAAAGCTATCCTCAGAATTTGGCCCACAAGCAGATTGTTTTGGCTGAGCAGAAAAGATATTCAAAACAATATCCTTTTCTCTAAAAAGACAATCTTACATGTTATTTCCAAACAACAATGAAATAAAATGCAGTTCTTAATTTTACATTTGCTCTGACATTATCTATAATTAGGTTTTTCTTTTCACTAACAGAACACTAACGTGTATAGCACTGTATTGTTCTAGTACCATAGTATTAAGGGCTGCAAAATTTATGTCAGTTGAGAATGGGCCTGCGGAGGCAGAGACACCAAGAGGAGGCAACTCTGTACAGTCACATCAGTTGCCATCAGTTAGGAACCCAGTTAGAGATACTTACTAATTGCAAGTCATTCAAATCCTGATCTTCTTATTTTCAGCAGTCATTTCTGAATCTCTCCCAAGCCCAAATCTCTTGCCATCATAGAGACAGCCCATTCATTCCATCCTTCCTCCTTTGCTTCTCCATTCATCTGAAATCCACTCCTCCTATATTATCTCCAGCTTCAGTCTCCACCACCTTTGCCTGCAACAACCTGCATTTTTGCTCTTTCTGATCCCTTTGGTCCTCCCTCTTGACCCACATGCTGAGCACCTCAATTCAGAATGCCTGCATACAACCTGTGGTCAGCATCATCCTATGCTAACACTATGAGGTATCATAGCTGTGCCGTCCCTCCCGTTGATTTTCCCCACCACCGTGTGTTCCCATGAAATGCAGCTGAACCTGCCCCTTGGCAAGGTGATTCACCTCTTCTTTGGCTTGCCTGTCTTTCATTCTTTCCAGGTTTTCAGTACTGTGGGTACAGGTTGCACAAAAAAACTGATGTGAACAGGACTTCAAAGGCAGAAAACAGAAGAACTGTCCAAGGGGAAAAAAAAAGTCAGATTTATGGCATCTCTGTAGACAGTGTTTTGATCAGGAGTAATTAAATATTGTCAACTGGGCTCAAAATCAGCTTTTTTTTTTTTTCCCCCCAAAAGGGAGGGACAAGGGAATGGAGGATAGATTGTTACTCTGCATATTTGCCCGAAAAATTATTTATAATTTATGGAGATTATTCAAAAAAATTTCAATTAAGTCCTTAACCCAACTTGGATTAGTATTTTAGACCTTTTTTTAGGTCATTCTAATCAACTTTGTTCAATGAATTGTTTTTCTACCTTTTGATCCTGGGCTTCTGATGTGTTGTGGTCCATTTCCCCATCATCTAGCTCTCCCATCTTCACAAGATTGACTTCAATGCTTCCAACTGTCTTTCCACCATCAGAAGTCCTGGAAAAAAATAAAACAAAACATGGCTTTGGGTCATCTGCAGCATTGCAATCCTTCAGTAAAAACAATGACAGTATTAGTCCCCTCTCCACTCTGTATAGCTGAAGTCATCTGTACTGAACTTGTTATTTAAAATTATAAGGCAAACATTAACAATAAGGCATACTGTATTTTCTCCACATTTTTATAGTAATGAAAATTTTCACCACAAAACTGAGGACAGTTACATCCTCATTCAAATGAAGGAAGAATCCAAGGTCATTGCCAAGTGTTCATTCTAGATATTTTTCTGTTGCGGACTGTCAGAGAAAGCACTGTAAATTTGCACCAATGCCTTACTTATGATATGCTGTCTCATTGCACAGCACACTGCTTTGTCTCCTAACACAATCTGCAAAGAGAAGGCATGCTTCGTATATTGTGTTAATGTTGTGGTTTTGTCTGGGCCAGGTTTTTATAGTGGAGGGGCTACAGGAGTGGCTTCTTTAAACACAGATCTGCCAGAAGCTTCCCCTGTAGCTGACAGGGCTAATGCCAGTCAATTCTAAGATGGACCCCACAGCTGACCCAGGCCTGGCCAATTAGTGACTGAGGTAACACCTCTGTGAATAACATATTTGAGAAGTTCTGTGCAGATGCTAAACTGCAGCGGCAACAGGGAGTGAGAATGTGAAAACATGTCTGCAGTCACTGGAGAAGGAGGGGGAGGAGGGTGCTTAGGCCCTGAAAGAAAGACTTCCTTGGAACCTGTGATGCAGACCATGGTGAGGCAACTGTGCCTCTGCAGTCCTTGGAGGACCATGGGGGAGCAGAGATCCACTTGCATCCCATGGAGGACCCCATGCCAGAGTGGGTGGATGCCTGCAGGAGGCTGTGACTCTGTGGGAAGCTCACACTGGAGCAAGTTCTTGGCGGAATCTGGGAGTCTGTAGGGAGAGACAAGCCCACTGCAGAGAGGTTTGTTGTCAGGACTTGTGATCCTATAAGAGACTCATGCTAGAGCAATCAGTATCTGAAGGACTGTTCTCCCCATGGATTACCCCCATTGGGGTAGAGTGTGAGGAGCTCATTTCTCTGCTCTGTTCTTTTTATTCATAAATAAATTAAACCATTTCTCCCCAAGTTGGGTCTGTTTTGCCCTTGATGCTAACTGCTGAGCAAACTCCCTGTCCTTATCTCAACTCACAAACCTCTCATTATATTTCTCTCTCCCCTGTCCAGTTTAGGAAGGGGAGTGATAGAACAACTCAGTGGGCATCTAGCATCCAGCCAGGACTAAATCACAATTAATAAACCTTCCGTTAAACCAAAATAATGAAAATAATTTGCATATCACTTTTCTTTCCTACCCAGAGTAATTGTTCAGAACCAGGCTCATTTCTTTAACTATATGAAAGAAGATAATATACTTCCCAGTGAATTCCTTTATTATCATGTCTGCAAAATATCTTACTTCCAACTAAGCAAAAATAAACATTAATAAACATTAATAAACAAAAATAAACATTAATTCAGATTTACATCTCCAAACACAGATTACTGCTCACTAACTTTTGGAACAAACATGAGTATACTCTCCAGAAAGATAATGCTTTTTCAGCTTTCACTGGTAGCAAAACACCAAGGTTAATGTTACACTTCCCCGGCTAACCCTGAACAGCTGGACTTTTTGAAAGGAAGGGAAGAAGAGTTACAGATCATTTAATAATAATGACCAAAATATAACAACAGTCATATAGCAAAAGTCAACAAAAGGAAATGACACGAATATGTTTAGCTGAACAGAGAGGAAGAATGAAAATAAACGAGTTTGGGGCAATATATGTATTATATTATATGGGGCATAATTTTAGACAATGATGAAAACTGATGAAGCAGGACTAAGAAATACATAGAGAAGGGACTAGAGGGCTGGCAATAAGAGAAAATTTCCTTTCAGAAATAGCAATATTAGACAAAAGTGTTTACATTAAAAACTGCCACATTCCTAGGGCCATCCTCACTGCAGGAATACATCAAATCCTCCCTCAACACAGATACCCTTGCAGAACTTCAGAAGCAATAGACCTCACATTACACTAGTGAAGGAAAGAAAAAAATCCCCCAAATGCTTTTCTCCTCATTTCTCCAAGCAGGAGGAAGGCTGCTGTCTGAGCACTGTGCCGCTGGTTCCCCAGCGTGTCAGGTGGTGCCACGTGCCGGTACCGGCCCAGGGCCAGTTGGTGGGGTGCAGCTGTGCCGGCCCATTCCAACCGCCTCTCCCGTGCCGACGGCCCTCAAGCAGCACCGCACCTGCACACATCATCTCCTGCACTTGGGCAGGGCATGGCAGGCCCAGCTCAGCTCTGTTGTGCTGCCTTCTGCCAGGCTTTGTCAGTTTGCTTGCTCATGCTCCAGGCAGGAGGTCCTCGTCTCTGCATTGAACTACAAAAAACATGCCAGTTTTTATACTGACTAATCTTAAGCACATAGGTCAGGCTTTTCAGGCATGGATACTTATTTATCCTGCTAAATCAAAGCTTTCATTTTTTACAATGTAGTCTCGAAAGATAACCTCAAGTTTCAAATTTAAATAATTATTTTGGTTGCAAACCGTTCTGCTTTAATATGCAACTCAATAAAATACATTCATCTCACAAATTGAATATGTTCTAACAGAAAGCCTTGCAAAAGACACATAGTTTTTCATATTTTACATGTGACTACTTCATTTGCTCTAAGCCAAATTCATTACTGACAATAAAGGAACAATTGAAAATGATCCAATTCCAGGTAGCCTTGCAACCAAAGAATACTATGTTAATTAAGAAAGTATACAAAAGAAAAGCAGGGTTCAATGTCTAAAAGGTGTTTATGAGTAAAAATACATACTAATTTTGAAGTGCAGGAGAACAACTTAAGTGTCTTTTGAAGAACATTCAGTGTTGCTACAACTTAGTGGTTTGACTTGATTTGTTTTCTCCTTCCTGCATTACACCAGTATGCAAATTAGGCTGTCTCAACAAATCCATTACAGTATTTCCAAGCAAAAGAAGAATACAACAGATGTTAGCAAATCCCATGTACCTTATAAGAGTAAGCATGTGGCTATAAGGTTGAAAATTTCTCAGCAGCTTAATGTGTCTCAGTAAAGTGCCAAGCCAATGACCTCATTACCAGGCTGACTTAAATATGCAACAGCACTTTGCTGTTATCCTGGTCTGAAAAGAACATGTTGCATTCATTTGACTTCTGGAAGTAAAGTCCCGTCCATCCTTTTTTCAGAGAACACATTTTTCAAGGCCAAAATGATCTGCAAGTCTGAGACTGACCCACATAAAACAGATTTGATTTAAAATTAAACCAGGATAAATTAAGAGTATAAACAAATGTTGAGCAAAATGGAGCTCATTTTACAAATGAACTGATACAAGCCAAAAAGGTATGTTGCTCGAGTGAAATGAAGTATCAAGTCAAATGACAGTTATACTTTCTCAGTCCTTGTCTCCTTTTCCTTAGAACACTAAATATTCCCCTTCATTGCTCTTCTTAGAGGCTTGACCACAGTCCAGCAGTGAGCACTGCATGACTTGCTGCTTGCCTGCACAAGTAGCAACATGTATTTGGATGCTTTCTTGATACATTTAAAAAAATATTCACTGATTCACTGTATATCACTTTCTTGAGCTATTTCTTTCTCAAAATTAAGTCCTGTTATGGTCTGGTATTTATGTAATATTACAATCTGAAACATGCAGTATCTGCAAGAGAAGGTGATGCAGTAGAATAAAACTAAACAGTACACAGTGTGATTGATGCATTGTAGCCTTGCTCCTTCCTTCATTCATCTTATCTTTTCACATGGAAATATGAAAACACTATTTAAAGGACAAAAAAACCTCAAAGTTTCTTTCGAATGCTACAAGCACACAAATAAACAAAGAGCTCTATAAATGTCCTGGGAAAAATCATCATTAGCTGTGTCAGACACTGTGAATTTAAAATATCACTGGTGCATGAGAGTCTTCAAACAACAGACATGTCATGCATTTAAAACTTTCCAGCAACATTATGAGATTAAAATTTTCCTCGCAAGAAAATTGAAAGTGAGAAACAGATGCAATTAAGTGGGAAAAATAACAAAAGCTTAGCCCTCACATCTGAGAAAGATAAAAACATATGTTATTTTACTAACAGAAACAGTACTGTGTGCACGCACACACACACACACACACACACATACGTACACACTTCACGTCATCTGCGTGGGAAGACAGGAACAATCTCATACAAACACTGTTCAACAGAGCATCAGGAGAATAATTAAATGGTTTTAGGGTACTTCATAATGTGTTAGGATAGAATCAGTTTATTTGATGTAGTTTAATAAAGCTGAAGAGCACACTCTGCACTCACATGGTGCAGTGAAGATTGCCTCTACATGAAATTGCTTACAGGCACTAGACAGGAGATAACACAAATCCACAGGAAAAAGGATGTATCTTGACAAACTTGCATAGGGACAGTATAGGGATGTCAAATACAGTAATAAGAATTTTTAAAAAGCCACTGTGAAGAGGCCATAGGTGACTCTATAAAGGCAGCCTATGAAGTTGGAAAATTGCTGATTTTTTTTAGCAGCCTGGGATGAGGAGAATCAATTGCCTGATATCTATCCACGGAACATCTGCATTTGGAATATGACCAATGTAAAGGAGGCAAAGTGTTGGAAAATTATTTCTAAAGCAGCTTAGAATCCAAGTTTATAGGATGCAGACTTCAGCAACACAGCTGGCAAAGTTTCACTCTATCCCTGACTACTCAGTACAATGTGACTGCATACTGCAGTGCTCACTCCACAACAGTCTCTCGCTCTACAAGAAACAGAACAGAACAAAAGCAAAAAGAGAGCAGGATGATGAGAAAATTACAACCAGCACTTTAAGATCTCCCTCCCCCATCTCTCCTTTCTTCCCAGGCTCAGCTCACTGCTCCCAATATCTCTACCTCCTCCCCCCTCAACGGCTCAGGGGGGCAGGGAATGGGGGATGTGGTGAGTCTCTCACAGATGGGCTCTGCCACTTCTGTCTTCATTCTTCCCCTGCTATAACACGAGGTCCCTCCCACGGGACACAGTTCTTAATGAACTTCTCTGGTGTGGGTTCTTCACAGCAGCTACGGCTTCTGCTGATACTGGGTCTCTCACACGGGACACAGTCCTTAATGAATATCTCTGGTGTGGGTTCTTCCCTGCAGTTGCAGCTTCTGCAGATACAGGGTCCCTCCCTCGGGACATGGCCTCTTCTGGACATAATTTTAATGAATTTCTTTGGCGTGGGTTCTTCCCCACAGTTATAGCTCCTATGAATATGGGGTCCCTCACACGGGACATGGTCTCTGGCCATAGTCACTGCCCCTGGCACAAGGTCTTTAACGAGGTGAGTCATTGCCCCTGATGTACGGTCTTTAACCAAATGCAAACAAATCTTTTCTTCACCAGTCCTCTCCATAGGATGCAGGGGAGTCTCTGCTTCAGCACACCTCCTCCTTTCTTCCCTCACTGACCTTGGAGTCTGCATGGTTGCTTCTCCCTCTCTTCCCACTTCTTGCATCACCACCAGCCAGAAAAGAAGAAGGGCAGAAGGAGAAGGAATGGGAAGAACTCTCCTCTTCCAGCTTCTTGAAAAGTGGTCAGGGAGGCGTCTAATTGGCTCAGCCCCAGCAGTGAGTCTGGCTCAGAGCTGAGGAGAGTTTTGAGCAACTAGTTACAGGAGCTATCTTTACAGCCCCTTGCCCCTTACCACATATGGCTGTCATGTCAAACCATGACAGCTGAGGTCATCAAGGACCCGTCTTCTGATGAACGTGGTGGAGGTGATTCTGGATGAAACAGCATGTTTTCAACTTGAAAACTTCTATTAGTCTTAAAAGCAACATTAATGTCCTACTCACTGAGAGAAACCCAGAGTCTTTTGAAGCCATTATGAAATCTGCTAAAGTTTAAACCACAGTTACTCGCTAATGCTTGTAATAGTATTTAAAAGTTTCTAATACATATGGATTTCCTTACCATTCCAAGTCCTTAAGGATCACCAGGTCAGTATCAATTCCCTCAAATGAAAGGGTAAGAGCTAGACAGCATCATCATGAGGAGCAGGAATATGTGTCCACCTTAATACTTTTGGTGATAAAAGGTTGACACCGACATCCAGAGAGAATGAAGGTGACAAGCTAGTAGTGGAAAACCAAGTGAGCTAGATAGACTGAGAATAGCAGCCATTTGCCTCCAATGTTCTCATGCAGTCTCATTGCTTCACGTTCAACATGCAAATTTAGGCCTGTTAATTGGTTCCCCTGGCCATACCTTTCTTCTAAAAAAAAAAAAGCTCAAGAACACAAAGAAAAAGAGAAACAGACTGTGTACTTGCATAGCTGTGTTAATTATAAATGACAAAGTGAGTCACTGCCTGAAAAGCAAAATGCATGACTTTCAGTCTAGCCGCCCCTTTTTCCAATGCATAATACACAACAAATGCCATTAGTACAGATTAACATACAGACTGACATAAAATTACTTCCTCTACTGATGCAATATATCTTGAAATATGCAACACCAAACTATTGTACTTGCAAAAAAATGTTTAATCTGTGAATTCAGTGAAGCTTATGGCAATTAATATTGCTTTTAAACAAGTCCACTGGTAAATAACTTTCTGTTGCATTCCAAGGCAAATAAGTAAAGATTTGCACTTTTCAAGTCCTTCTCAGCTTTCATAATTTCAATGGACTGTTCATTAAGCTTCATGTCAAAACAAGTTTCATCTCAACTGCATTGCAGTTTTGTTTGGCTTACAACGTTAAGTCGGCTTCTTGGAGTGGGTGACATGACATGAAGCAGCCAAGAAACAACTTCAGGATGGAGATCAAGAAAACTAATTTTAGGCAGATTTGTACTGATTTTAATAGGAAAAAGCAGCTAAATGTATAATATCTTACAGTCATCGTTCGCTAAAGAAATTATATAGACACATAAATAACAGAAAAAAAATAGTGTGCTCCTTTCAAATTCTCTCTACTTAGTTAAACTTGATGAATGTAGCTACTACTGAAGTGCAGTTATCTATCCTTCTGGCTCACTGAATTACAAGATTCTTAGAGAACAGTTAGGAGGGAGGGAGGCTGGGGGGGACTTTCTTTAATGGAGTCTTAGAGTTGTCTTTTTTTCTTGACTTTCAAAAAATAACTATGGTTTATCTCTGTTTAAAGGAAAGAGGGTTCAGTCCTGCCCAAGATTAATGAAAAGAAGACAGATAAAAAACCAGCAGATTGACAGACAAATCTATGTTGTCCATGACACCAAGTACTGACATATGTTTAAAGTCAGTCTGTATACTCCACAACTGACAGACATTCACAGGCATGTTGTCTCTGATGTTCTGTATAACTCATGCACTCTATCCTAGTTCTGGTTTTTGTATGGTTAGCTCCATTGCTAGCAAGTTCTTGCTTACAGAGGCCAAAGGATCCAAGCAGTACTGATATTACCCTAATTTCATATTGAAGTAGTCTACTTACACTTGTGCACTGTCTACTAAGAGAGGCACCTACTAAGAGGACTTTATTTCTACAGAGTGCAGAAAATAGCATTACTGTCCTTTTCCTTTGCTGCTTCTTACATGTAACTTACTGGAAATCATACCAATATTACCCAAGCTAAAGAGAACTTTCCTGGAATCAGGGCAAACTACCACCACAGGGGAAACAGCTAATGGAAGTACTAATTGCTAGCCCCTTACAAAAGGCCATAGACTGGAACCAAGAAAAAAAGCCCACATTATATTGTTCTTAAAAAAAAAAATATGGCAAAAAATCCTCTAAACTCAACTTAAGTGTAAACTCGCTAAACAAAAATCATCAGTATTAATTACTAAAGTAGCAATCAGTATACATAACTCTCTTTTATAAAGAAAAAAAGATGTGTACTTCCTTTAACAAAAAAAAAAAAAGAAGACAAATTGTAACATATAGTCAATATTAAGAAATATTCTGGTACTGAATAAGGCTTCTGTTTTATTCAATGTCTGTTTTACTCTGTTCATCATCATAGCGCTAAAAGAAAACTAGAAGCAAGTGGCATTGCATTACCATTGCAAAATAAAACACTCAAGTCTATAGAAGGCATTTCTGCTTTTATAAATTTCATATTGGAAACTGCAATCCCAAGACTCTAGTAACTAAATTCCTCTGCCAACATCAGTCATGTACAATGTTGAGCATCTAAGCAATTCTACAAATTGACTTGTTCAGGTTTTGATGATTAGATATGGATGCACACATCTACAAAAGCCATTCAGTCTTCAGTTTAGAGCATTTTTTTTAGAGAAGAAAGGACAATAAAAACTTTTTCTGCAGAGGTTTTGTTACATCTAATCACTATTAAGATACAAGTGGCCCTAATCACTATTAAGGTACAAGGTGGGGAAAGGGAAAAAGTAGAGAACAGTTTGTCAGCAGTACGGAACTGTAGATATATGCCAGCCCTCCACAAAATAACTTAGAAAAATACAACAGTATTCCTTTAAATAACTTTTATATTATTACATTGTACCTCAGAAAGACAATGGCAAGAGATAGTAACTGAGCAACACAGTAAAAAAGTCATAAAATTCTATAATGACACCAATATTTAGAAGGCATGCCACAGAGCTACTTCCGGATCCTTAAATCTGTACTTCAGGCCTAATAAAGGAGTATCTCAGTCTCAGGCACTCCCCATTAAACTCCCATCTGAAGTATATCAACAAGAATTAAATAGAATTGCATGCTCTGACAAGGCCCTTGGTATAACCCCTATTCTCCTGAGGGGTACAAATACAGTAGGGCAATTAGAGGAAAGCATGTTTAGACTGGACTGCTCTGATTAAACTGCCATTGAAGAAATGTAGGTTATTTCTGCTGGTTTTGTTCTGCTGAACAGCCATAATCAGGAAACAATCCCACCAAGACTTACCGTTTAATGTACCTGCAAATTAATTTGAACGGGTATATTTGTCTTTTACCGTTAACTGCACAAAAAGGACATATAAGGCTAAAAATATTAATTAAAAGTAAATCTGAAATGCTTACAGGTTCAACTGAAACTAACCTGGCAATCTGTCATCGATAGTTTATTAGTTATCCATCTGAACTTTCTGTTTACAAATTAGATGTGTTAGATACCAAATACTTACTCTTTTCAAAGTTTCTTGAAACTTTACATTCTGTCAATTATTATGGCACCTGTCAGAAGCATTCTTTCAGATGAAGTTTTCAGTATGTCAGAGAGGCAGTTTGTCCCAAAGAACTTGAGACACCTTGAAATTTGTAAGAACAGACTCTTAACACTAAGTTGGTACTTGTATATCTAGCCATATATTTCCATAGAGAATATTCAGTTCACATTTTATCTAACAGGGTTGTTTTGGTAACAAAAGAAACCTATCTGCTTGTTAGGCATGGCGTACTTTGTGTTTGGGACAAATGAAAATCAAAACATTTTGATAACCGTGGTCATAAAACCATACACACCTATGCAACTATCATAGTTTGAATTCAAAGGCAGTTGCAGTAATAAAACCAAAATACTTCAAGAAGTTTCTGTTTCAAAAAAATGCAGAGTCCTTGACATAGTGACAGTACCACACCTTGGCTGAATGGGTCACCACTTGGGCCTTCAGCCAAACCAAGGCTGGCTTCATATGTACAGGATAAAGGACATAATACAGCTTTCCTACTGCATCTATGTACAATATCCAAGGCAGAATATATACCAATGTCTCATGATCATAGCTTCTTACCTCCCAAAATTTTCCCCATTTAGAAATATGGCAGTCTGAGCAGTTGCTCCGTGAGGCTTACCTGCACCTACTCAGTTATCCCAAATAACCCTTCATTATGCTTGCAAAAAACAGTTCAACAAAATTCCTGCACTACAGAAAGTCCAACAAATTCATTCTGAAAATCACTGCTTAAAAAGTTTCCCATAACCTTCAAAAAGCTTTTATTTGTATCTTGTTTTATCTTAAGCCATGCAACTCAGCATCAGGGGTGAAAATCTTTTTCTTACGTGCACAGCTTTAAGAAATATCTGTTAAGCCAAGTCCTCATTTTTTAACACTGTCTCTGACTCTCCTGCAGCTGTGTACTGTGTGTCACTAATTAGAGTCGTACATTGCCCCTCAGCCCCACTGCATGTATCAATATATTTAGGACATTGCAACCAATTTCACATGAGAAGAGCTTTGAGTCTTAGGTCCACCAACCAAACCTGCAAACTGCACAGCGCTAATTCTTTAAATCACACACATCAAATCAAACTGAGAACCTTACTCTTCTTTCTAAACTAAACTTTGAAAGAACATCTCCTACTTCAAGTTCCCTGCAATTCTTCCATAGGTTATCATACAAAAAAATTGCTGACCTTTTCTAATCTGAGACACGTCAAGCTCCAGCTTAAAGAATTGGCATTTCACTTTGTGCATGGCAGAAATAGAATCACTTCAAGTTGACACCTAATATACCTGAAGCACTATAGAGCTTCACACACAATCAAGTAGCAGTCTTACAATCACTTATGTTAGAAAAGACCTCTAAGTTCATCCAGTCCAATCGTTAATCCAGCACTGTCACATCCACCACTAAACCACGTTCCTAAGTGCCACATTCACACGACTTTCAAATACTTGCAGGTGATGCCATCACTTCCCTGGGCCTGTTCCAATGCTTGGTAACCTTTTTGGTGAATAAATTTTTCCTGACGTCCAATCTAAATGTTCCCTGGTGCAACTTGAGGCCATTTTCTCTTGTCCTATCACTCATTACTTGGAAAAAGAGACAGATTCCCTACCTTATTACAACCTCGTTTCAGAAAGCTGTAGTGAGTCATCATCTCTCCCTTCAGTCTTCTCTTCTCCAGTCTAAATGACTCCAGTTTCCTCAGTCACTCCTCACAAGACTTGTTCTTTAGATCCTTCGTCAGTCTTATTGCTTATCTTTGGACATGAAATATATGGGTTCATAATTCAACATGATCTACAATATAGGAAAACACTTACCTGAGGGTAAGGGTCAGCTGTTGCTCCTTTGACTTTACCAAGTCTCCTACTCTAAAAGTTGTGCAGCCCAGGAAGCTTCGCTAAAAAACAAAGCAGAAAAAAAAAATAATATCTCCATTGACTTTTGAAGTTTTAATTTATTTTTTTTGGTCTCACATTTGGAAATCTTTTTTTTTTAGTACTTAGAAAAATATTACATTCCAGTATACTGGCTTGACACAATACATGGTAGAAATTTTTTATGGACTTGTAGCATGATCGTCAGTAAATTGTTGCACTCCGGTTTTACAAGCAGGAACCTCTTTCTTTTACATTAAGAACAGTCTGACAATCTGACAAAATAACAGGTTGTAAAATATACAGCCACAGGAAAATTTCCATTCACTACAAGCACTTGCATTTTTCATCTTCTCTCTATATTTCTAATTTATAGATCACAAGAAATGCTAAGTTTTCAGTGTTTTACTCAGTTGTTCTTGCCACATTGTTTCCTCAGGACTTAGGCACAACCATCTACGTATTCCAAATATTAATGTATTTGCTAAGAAGGTATTTTTACATTTTCAGCACAAGTACAAAAATGTTCTATTTCTTCTGTTCATGGCTGTGTTTGTAAGTACTGGTTTCCTTTATTTTTTTTATAAAGTGGTCCTACTCATTGCAGTTCAAGTGCAGAGAAATGTGCTAACAAAGCTAGAATGTCTAGTTACATTACATTGCTGTATCTTTTCCTTCGATCAAAATCACTTTTACACATCATCAAGAAACTACTGCAAAGAGGAAAACAAATGCATCTTCTTTTGCATTTTGATTATTTTTTAACCTCTGCTCATATCCTGCTGCATGTTGCTAAAATCTCTTTTGGTCAACTTGGCCAACAGTTATATTTTCGCACTGAGAATGCTGGGAAAGAGAATAACAGCCTACAGCCTTCTTATACTCATCTACGTTTCAAATATACAACTCAACATCACTTGTTCTGAATAAATTATAATAATATCATAAGATAATTTTTTTTTTCAAGAAAACAATAAGAAGTACACAAAATTTGGGTTTTTTACATCATACTAATTTTACTCTTGTGTTGGAATGGCCAAGTTAAATTGCAGGCTACATATGTTCTTAGATATAAAAATTAGAGCAGGTTGATTCTTCTTTAAGTCAACACAAGCTGCATGCAGATAGTGACTTGCCCCTTCAGGGAGAAAAAATAAAAGAATTTGATGCTACTGAGAAGAGGAATTTCCTCTTCTTCATTGCCTCTAATCCTGCAGCCTGCTTTCTCTCAGGAATGCCAGTTGGATATTGAGTGTTTGAATGCTAGCAATAAAGCTCTACATTAAGTTAAGGTTTTCCTGCATATAAAATATACAATTCAAATCACAGTTCTCGCTATAGGTAAGAAACGACACTGGTCTTCAATTTGGTAAACATCAGTTATGGGTCACTCTTATCAAAGACACAGATTTCCTGTGCTTTGGTTAGCACTTAAGTAGCAATGGAAAGACAACTCAAGGTATGAGTCTCAGAAAGGCTGGGAAAACAGTGGATTTGGGAAGTGCTGAACAGGAAGTAAGGAAGAAAAAAGGTCTGTAGGAAATATATATAGAGAAAAATACGAGTCATTTCAGTGAAGATGATGGTTAGTTATCACTGCCAAAATGAAACATGTACTTTTACAAGAAATACGTCCAGGTGTAACATCTGTCTTCCTTTAGATCAGTCAACGTGACAGTGTTTTTTCACTAAAATTCTATGGTGGTATGGTTAGCTCAGATGAGTTATCTTCTTATGAGAGCGTATCTTTCTTAGTAGAAGAAAAACACATTGCACAGCACAGTATCTGTATAGCAGCCTTTATTCTGGCACTTCATGGCATTTGAGTGCTTGCATATTCAGCCTTACCATCTGGTCACTTGGGGTTAACTTCTGCAGCACAAAAGAAATATAAATTCATCTAAGCACCCTAAGTCAAAGTCCTCATATGATCAACACTAAGAAGCAAATATCCTTCTTTCTTATACAGTCTAATAGCTTTGGTCAACGTACCCACTAACTGCCTTTGGAGAGTCATATATAGATATCCAGGATCATGAAATTAAAGGTGATAATGGGCTTAAAAAATTCTTATTTGTTTCATATTTTTACGCTTATTCAGAATAAAATTTTCTTGGCCTGACAATGCAATTAGGATTATTTGCAACATTAAATAAAGTTGTGAACAATACGATGATTCAAATGAAAAGAGTTATGCTAATATTCAAGGGGTCTAATTTGAAGCAATGTTGGACAATATTTTTTTCCATACCGATTTAGACACAATCTAACCTGGGGCTTGAACTGGTAGAAACAAACTTAACTTTGCACGTGTGACTTGCAGAGGCTTGAAAAGTAGGCTTTAAACAAAACTGCTACTGTAATGCTAATTACAGAGTAATGTTCCCCTGTAATTTTGCTAGTAGGGCACTTAAGATTATAAATCTTAAGATATGTGTCTTGAGTAATTTGATGAATATCAGTTAGTCAAAAAAAAAAGTCTCTATAATATATGAAAAGTTGAAATATATTGATGATTTCACTAAGATCAAACTTGCTTCCAAGCTAAAGGTTTTTCAAACACTAGCTAAGGTCCTGGAAACTATACCAATGAAGCCCTGGTAATGCAGGAAACTCAGCACATTAGGTTGAAAAATTAAAAACCCAGACCTGATAGCTACAGGTCTTTTATTCATGTCTAGCAGGACCGACATTTCCCTTCCCCTTGAGGTGTCCATATTATCTGAAAGGTTCTAGTCTAGTCAGACCTAAACATGACATCCTAATACAAAAAAGTTCTACAGGTCTACAGAAAAAAAGTCGTCCATATGTCACCGGTGTAATTTCTTAAAATGAACCCAAAGGGAAGTCCTACAGCGGAACTTTTATTACTCTGCACATGAAAATCAGAAGGTGACACTCCAGGCTTGTTAAGGCAATACAATTCCAAGCTCTGAATCTCATCCAGGTTGCTTGGATGGCTGTAGCAGGAGGTCTAGATAGTTGTGCTTGCCTCAGGATGACTTCAGTTGGAAACAGTTTTCAAGAAATATGTGACTGAGATCAATCACTGAGACTATTACTCCTTGATTTATTTATTTATTTAACCAAATTTCACCTATCAAAAAAGCTTGCCAGCTTGTGTTTATCAGTTTGGCAGAACACCTCTTCGTTGGGTGTCTGTGTCTGCTAATAAGGGAGTGAAAAAAAATCACAGGAAAACATAATGAAAAATATTCCTTACTCCAACATCAGCTCTTTGCTCCTTGTGATCAGGTAGGACAGTGGTGCGGACCTGACATAGGAAGAAGAAGAAAAAAAAGGCAAATGAAACATTACTTTTGGCTATTACTTTCCAATAAGAATGAGAGAAGTACTCATTTTTTTTTACTCATACTTTCTACATTTTTGAGATAAATGTAAAGAGAGGTGTATAGATAAAATTTAGTAACAATTAATTAATAATTTAAGTTCAAGATGTTCTGGTTCCTGTGGAGAAAGCATCTCACCAATACCTATCTATGATTCTGAACTTTTCTGATTCTCTAAAAGGAAAAAGGCCATGCTCAGTTGTTTCTTTCCCAAAATCAGACTCTAACTCGATTGCCAGAATTCTTCATCTAGCGTTGTTACCTGAAACCAAAATTTTCAACCACAAATGAAAGAATATATTAAAAATAATATGAAAGAATACATTAAAAATTATATGAAAGAATACATTAAAAAGTATTTTCTCCAAATAAACACTTGCCTTTGCAAGCTGATCTACAACACACATCCTCATCCCCAGTTTCACATAATGTATGGTCCTGCGTCCTCCTAACACTTCCTGAGCATTTTGAGGTGAAAAATATAGGTGTTCACAGAAGAAAAGCCCCTGTATTCTCCTCTAAATGGGGCCTTCCAGTTTCCCCTGCATTTTCTGCAGGGTGGAGCTACCATTGTTCACGACTACTTTCATTTCACAAGAAAAAGTATGGGATAACACATACTTCTCTATTTCCCAAAATACAGTATTGGCCTTGTGGGAGTGGATTTAGTGTCTATATAATTCTATTGCTGAGTATTGCTTGAGAACAGAACTGATTAAACAGTAAAAATGACATAGAAAAAATACAAATAAACCTCTGTAACGCTCCTCTAACATGCTCTGCCTGAGCCGAACAGTGCATTGGATTAGCTTGCTGGTAAGAGCATGCCAGCTTCAGCAACACACAAGGGAGGCACGTACTAAACATTCACATCTGTTCAATCACCTAGCCTAAATTACAGATATCCATTTCTAACATGGTCCCCTAAGGACAAATTTTTGGCCTGATTCCAAAGTAAAACTCAAATTCAGTTTTAAAATCTGTCAGCAAAAGACTCATTTTGTCCCACATCCTCAATTGTTTCCCTCATTTCTTTTAATCTAGATGCAACTTATTTTACAAAAAAAACCCCTCTCCTTTAAAGCAAAGATAATTTTACTTGTCTGTTATCCTAAATAAAACAAGTTGTTAGAAAAAGTCAATCAAAAATTTATCACAGAGACATGACAAGGTAGAACCACGGTTTTTCTCGGTGAGCTCTTACCCCTTGATCCTTTAAAGTGAGAATAATTTTTTTTCCACCAAAGCCTTAAGACAGCAAAAACATGCCATCATTAATTCAGTGACGGCACACATACTTTAGAAATATGTGGCAGTCTTCATTTGGATGCAATTATACAGTTGGATTTCTTCCACTTACAGAACATAGGCAAATTTGAGGCATTTGACATTCTAAAATTTACCTGTAAAAACTTCAAGTCACAAATGAAAATAAAATTACTGATATTTCCTTGTTGGTGACACCTGTCTTACCTTTTTAGGGGTTGGAGATATTGGAGGAATAACTTACAGCAGATCTGTTTCTTAAAAGAAGGAAAGGATATTCAATGCCAGACGAAAAAATCCTACGTCATTTTATGATGCTGAAAAGCTCCTCTATATGCTTAGCCTCAAACAGGTAACATCTGGCCCAACATGGAAGTCAGGTATTTCCATTTTCTAATTATTAAAAATATTCTTTCAAGAAACATGAACAGATAATTTAAGAATTAACCTTTTATTTAATCACTGATTTATAAGATACTTTTTTAGCCTAGAAGCAGTTCAGCAAGTATTTTTTAAATGTGTGTAATATTTTTTGAATGATACTAAGGTGTGCTTTAAAGCAAGAGGTGCCCAAGTGTCTTTTATGCTTATTGAAGTCAACAGAATCAAATATACACTTAAAAACAATGAATATCCATTCTTTATTTTGCTGGGTAAAGTCTCAGTTCAGGAAACTCACTTCTGTTTTTCTGAGCCAGAAGAGAAGTGGAAAAGGATGTCAAACCCTGGCAAATCCAGAGCATAAGACTTTTGTATAGCAAAATCACAT
This sequence comes from Colius striatus, assembly GCF_028858725.1. Classification (NCBI taxonomy): domain Eukaryota; kingdom Metazoa; phylum Chordata; class Aves; order Coliiformes; family Coliidae; genus Colius; species Colius striatus. The sequence goes on from NC_084761.1 coordinate 33,289,112, forward strand.
TCTGTAATTCCAAATGGAGTTAAGAAGGAAAAAAACTTATGTTGCTTGTTTGTGGTTCCAAGCTCAATTTCTTTAGTGTCACAACAAAAGGAGTAGAAAAAGTATCCACAAACTTCAGTTCTTTTTCTGAAATACTTCCTGATTCAGATACAGCTTTTTGTTTGTTTGTCTTCATCTGGTTTCAACCACTTTATAACCAGTAGTCATGATGTCAAATGTACAAAAATACTGTGTTTGTTGGGACTGGCATTAGACTGTGGCTTTCATCTCTCTAAAAAACATATCTTTTGAAAGGAAACTGCTTGATCTGTGTCCAAATATTTTTTTCTACAAAAAACAATCTTAACATATTCATTAAAAAGTGAAACTGAATATGTGTATGTAAACATGTGTGTGGGAATATACTATAGTCTAGTCCCTTTCATGTTTTCTATTACTTGAATGTTCAAACATACTTAAATTCCCAGAATACTGCACTTATCAGAGTCTCATTATGAGATGTTCACACAGGCCCAGAGAAGCATCATTCCAAACACAAAATGAAACATTTTGCAACCAAATATAAAACATAATAAACAACTCAGCTCTAGTCTTGATGCATAAAATGTAAGAGAAGAAAAAGATAGCAATACAAATGACTTGAAAGAACAATTATTCTCCCAGTATAATACCCGATTAAAGAAATTGCTGCACTTTTCAAAACCTTGTCATAAACCTTCTCCCTAATGATTCCAATAGTATTCTAAAACAATTACAAAATATAAATGCAAAAAAGGAAAAAGAGGCAGATTTTTATCTCAAGTATCCATTATTGTTTTAGATTTTCAGTTTTCTCATTATTTGTTCTAAGTTCTCCTGAGCAGAATGCAAATCTCTGAGTTTATTCAGAATTGGGGTAAGACCAAACTCCCATGGAATAACAGAGATTACAGACTTACTTTCCCAGAGAGTAGATAAAAAAAAAGCAAGGAAGACATCCTGTAACCTAGGTAAAATGCAACATATTTACAATAACTTCATTGCACTAATGTAGTCTGTAAAATAACAGCTTGTTGTACCAGGAATAACATTAGTGCACTAGAGTGGATACTCCTGATGCATTTAATTTTCTCTAAATCTCACCTAAAACAATATGCAATACGTAACTATCTTTATACTTCCTAGTGCATTTATCACAGACTTATCTAACTGTCAAATTTCTCAAGGTGTAAATGCTAAATCAGCTTTAATTAACTGTCCTTTAGTATAAAGCAGCTCTATATAATTAAAAAGAACATTTCTTTCAGTCATTCATGGCAGTCTATGCCACATCCACACACAGTCAAAGTTCAGAAGACTGGATCATTATCATTACTGAAACTTTTGTGGGTGCCCTTAATTAAAGTCTTTGTATTTCAGTTCATGATTAAAGGCCATGTTTGAAAGGCACTTAAGTTCTGCAAAGAAATAACACTAGATACTTTTCTCAGTTACTCTAGATTTACCTCTTCAAATCACCAGTGGCCTTCAACACCTCCCAGTATTTCCTGTCATCGGCTGCTCAAATGCACTATTCTGTTACTGCTGTTATGTGCTCCTAGCACCTCAAAGTAACTATGCACTCATTGCATCAGGCAAAGCAAAGGATAAAAGACACTACTGGAAGCAATCACTGAAAAATTGACTTCGATTCCTCCAATATAGCACGTTCAAGGAAAGCATTCACAATTTCACTCTCAGTATAACTCTGGCAGTGATGTAAGAACACAATACATACAGTTGATAGAGTAATGGAGCCCTGGCACAAGTTGCCCAAGGAGGTTGTGGAATCTCCTCTGGAGGTTTTCAAAACTCCCCTGGACTCCTGTGTGACCTGATCTAGGAGGACCTGCTTCTGCAGGGGGTTGGACTAGATGATCTTTAGAGATGCCTTCCAACCCATAAGCTTCTGTGATTCTCTGAATTTCACCTTTATGTTACCTGTGCTCTGGAACAGTGACCGTCTGCACCTTTTTTCCCCCCACATGTCCTTTTGCACAGAAAGCTACACTAAAATCTGCTAACACAACCATCTAAACCCTGTAGACAGCTGCTACAGACAAGCACTCCCCATCCTTGCCACCACCACCTGCCTGCATGCCTGCCAGCCATGCAGCACCACTCATCACAGTTGGAGAGTAACTGTATTTCTTGAAACAGTCAAAGAAGTTGTAGCTGCATGTGTATGCACTGGATGGGCTGAAATTGCTGAAATTGTTACTAACTTCTGCAACAATACCATTCAGTTTTTATAGGATAGATTCCATTCCACTACATGCAGCAAATTCATTTTTAAAAGAAGATACCAACGAGACATTGTACAGTTACCAGCTATTTCTTGTCATCATATAGATTAACAATTTGCTAAATAGTCCAATCAACAGTGTAGTCAGCAAAGTGTAACACTTTCACCAATACTTTGATGGATACCCGCTGTTGGATGGAGGACAATGCCAATACAGACATTTTCTGACTTTTAGTGCATAATTATTTCTAGGTGTCCATACAAAGCAAAAAATCCACCTTTTATCAATAGGCTTGCATGTGGTATTGCAGGGTTTACAGTTCCAATAGAAAAGCTGCCATGCAGGGATGCTAACAAATGCTTAACTTGAAGATGAAAACAAGTAAAAGGAACATAGGCTACATGTACTTTACTTGAACGATTTTGCAGTGGTATAATATGTATTATGTTTGTTATACAATATCAAATATTATCTGTATATTTCCTTACTACTTATAGTAGGGAAAGTGGGACTGTATGAATGCTACTATTATTTGCTGTACACTACGTGACAGTTTCAGGTTTTTATTTATCTGGAAGAGTTGCATAGAAGAGCAGGCATACATGCACATGGTTGGATACTTTTCATAGGAGGCATTTGATTGTGACTCTTTTGCACAGTGTGGAGCCAGAATCATTCATTTGTGCAGCACTGAGACTAGGCACTACCTCCAGGCACACTTTTCAATAAATAATACGAGGATAATAGTAAATATGAGCTTCTCAGTCTCTAAGAATCATCATAAACTACTTTTCTAACTTCACCAACGCTGATTATCTTTCCCTTCTCTGTGCAGGCTGCATCTTTGTATGCTTTCTAGACAAGAGAACCAACACATGGTATATGATAAGCATTATGAGATCTCCCTGAGCAAAGACTGAGGTTTACAGAATTTAATAGCTCGTGTGAGTGCAGAACTAGGTGTATAAGTAATGAGCGGAAAAACACAAAAGCCTTGAGTATTTGATTACAAATGCAGATTTGTTTGTTTATTTTTAAACTTTGGGAACATAACAATTGACTTTTAAATACTGAAACCTACAGTTCAGAAATAATGGATTATTTAAGAGCTCTCATTGTATTGAGTGCATCACAGAAAACATGCCACCTCTGCAACATCCAAATGGAAGCTGGAATAGACAAAGTGACAGAAAAATCTACACATTAAGTGTGCTTTGGGACATGCTGCACGACGAGTTAGCTCAGATCCAGGAAGGCTTATTAACAGCAGAATTGTCAGCCATATCAGAGCTGTACTACCTTGCATAGTGCCTCTATGCAAAACAATTTTGACTGTATTGTACAATGGCCAACTGTAGCTCAGATTCTAGGAGGAGGTTACAGTTTGGGTACAAGGTCTGACTCAGCACAGCTAACAGCTTCAGCTACTGACACTCAGTCTGCAAGTTACACAAGACAGCTAAGAACTGACTATATTGAAGATTTGCTAGGAGGAAAAAGAGGCAGCTCCTGTTAATGTTTTTTTCTCCACAAGGCACTAAGATCATATATACAGCTGTTTCCTCAGTTTGCTCCAAAATTGAAATACACAAAACTCAAAATTACACATCTGAAACAGTTATAACAACCTCCCTATAGCTATGCCTATTCTCTTCCATAGCTATTTATATGATAAATCACTAATCCTTGAAGTCAAAGTCTAAAGTTAGATTTATCTCTCAGAGTCAATATAAATATGAAAAAGCTGTCAAATCTATCCATATAGATCTAAATAATCTTGACTATGTTTTCAGTGTATGCAATGAAAAAATGGAACCAAGAAACTGTTTATTTATCTTATTAACATAGTACACTGCATGAGCAATAGATTTGATGTTTTTTAACCAATTTGAAACAGGCTTTTTTTTCACCACTAAGACTTGCCAACTGTAAGGTTATGTGAGAGATTAAAAATTACAAAGAAAAATGGTTGTTATAAATTAGAAACTATTAACATTTGCGACTTGGAATAATTCAAAATAGATGCTCTTTGCTACTAGTAATTAGCTTTTTACTTAAAATTGGGGTACAGATACTCTGCCAATATCAGCTCCTGTAGTACACTGTTTTTTTAGGGAGAAGAAAAAGCCGTGTATTGCTGCATTCAATTAGCTCTCAGCTAACTCACACCTATGCTGCAAAGCATTCTTGTTTTGCATGATGAAAGCATTGTCACTCCCCTTGTGAATAGCTGCTAGCAAAAGATGACCTTTGCACTGTGGTTTCAGTGCATACAATCTGTAACCATGAAGAATTACCTACAAATGATGGTTCAAGCATTGCAAGGGTCTGAAACACCATCTGTTCTCAGCTGCAATGCATCTAGCCCTGACAGAGAAGCAACACAGTAGTCACCTGCTCAGAGTGCCCCACAGTGATAAGTGCTGATTCACAGAGGCAGCGCTGCTGGTTGTTTAGTTACTTATTAGTCAATATTTTTGTTACAAGATTGAATATCTGCAATCAGTACAATGACCAGTGGTAGCTAATGAAATACAGGCTTTTTTCTCCATCTCTCAGTTCTTTTGAGCAAAGCCCAATCATGTGAAGAAATCTTCTGTAGTCGTATATAGGTACTGAATATTCCAGGCATTTCCTTAGTTATTAATATATTATAAAATATATTTTGGTGGAGTTCAGGATCTTGTGCAGTAGGAACAGAATACCAAGCAGGATCACAACTCCGGACTTTAGCAGGGCCAACTATGGCCTTTTCAAGCAATTTCTAGGGGACACTCCATGGGACAGGGTACTAGAAGGTAAAGGGGTTCAAGATAGTTGGTCTATATTCAAGGATCACTTTTTCAAGCATCCCTGTGGGTAGGAAATCAAGAGAGGGAGCCAAGAGTCCCGCATGGTTAAACAGGGAACTGTTGCGTAAAATCAAGTAGAAGAAGAGAGACTATAGATCATGAAAGGAAGGGATGGCCACTTGGAATGAATATAAGACTGTTGTCATAGGATGTAGGGAGGCAACTAGGAAAGCTAAAGCCACGTTGGAATTGTGCCTTGTAAGGGAGGTCAAGGGCAACGCAAAAGGCTTCTTCAAATACATTGCAGACAAAATTAACACTAGAGGCAATGTAGGCCCACTGTTGGATGAGGTGGGTGCCCTGGTGACAGAGGATACAGAGAAGGTAAAGTTACTGAATGCCTTCTTTGCCTCTGCCTATACTTCTGGAGAGTGTCCTCAGGAGCCTCACACTGTAGAGGAAGTCAGGTTAAAGGAGGATTTTTGTTTGGTTGATGAGGACTGGGTTAAGGATCAGTTGAACAATCTGGATGTACATAAATCCATGGGTCCCAATGGGATGCACCTACTAGTACAGGTTAGGGAGTGAACTGTTAGAGAGTAGTGTAGGGGAAAGGGACCTCGGGGTCTTGGTGGAAAGCAGGATAAGCATGAGTCAGCAATGTGCCCTTGTGGCCAAGAAGGCCAACGGCATCCTGGGATGTTGGTGAGCAGGTCCAGAGAGGTTCTCCTCCCCCTCTACTCTGCCCTCATGAGACCACATCTGGAATATTGTGTCCAGTTCTGTGCCCCTCAGTTCAAGAAGGACAAGGAGCTGCTGGAGAGAGTTCAGCACAGGGCCACCAAGATGATGAGGGGAGTGGAGCGGAGCATCTCCCTTATTATGAAAGGCTGAGGGAGCTGGGACTTTTTAGCTTGGAGGAGACTGAGGGGCGATCTCATAAATGGTTACAAATATGTAAAGGGCAGGTGTCAGGAGGACAGAGGCAGTCTCTTCTCAGTGTTGTCTGATGATAGGACAAGGGGCAATGGGTATAAGCTGGAACATAATAGGTTCCAAAGAAATGTAAGAAAAAACTTCTTTACTGTGAGAGTAATGGAGCACTGGAAAGGGCTGACCCAATGGGTTGTTGAGTCTCCATCTCTGGAGACATTCAAAACCCACCTGGACAAGTTCCTGTGTGACCTACTCTAGGTGGTCCTGCTCTGGCAGGGGGGTTAGACTAGATGATCTTTCAAGGTACCTTCCAAACCCTAAGATTCTATAATTCTGTGATAAATAGAAAAATATAATATCATATCATGTTTGAAGTCCTTAGTTAATTACAATCAGTCACTGGGGTGGTTATTCTTGTCTTCCACCCCCATCATAATTTCTATGAATCACTCCTTTAAGGTCTGTTGCATAATGGGAACAATTCACAAAATCTAAGGAGCAAAAATCCGCTCCAAAGTGCTTATGATGCTCTTTCCTGTTTGCTTCCACTGTGAAATAGAAGTCACAGAAGGCAAATTCTAGCTTCTGTCAGCAAGCTACTGATGGAACATTCCTAAGCTTTTTTTTTTCCTATACATCTATATGGGCCAGTTGATGGGAAGTTATTACTTGCTCAAATCCAAATACCTCCGGCTGGTTATTACTGTTCTACTACCTAAACACCATTGAGAGCGAGCAACTCAACAATCCAAAAAGGCAGCAGTTAATTGCAGTCAGGGAAACCCAAATGTTATGACAAATTACATCCCAAATACTCATTCCAAAATTATTAAGAAAATAGGATGTGGAAATACAAATATAGGCTTTTCTTTCGGTTTTTCTCCCCACTACCTTACCCTCATCTAGCTGTACATATTGCTGGAGCAAAACATGACTGATCTAGTAGTCTCTCAGTCTGTCTGAGCATCTTGCACCCCTGAAGCAGCAGACTACAATCCAAGCATTCAAGTTCAAATTTCAGGGTAAAATACCTTCCTAAAAAATGGAAGTACTCAGCACTGCTCACATGGCCTGAGGCAGCTGGATACAAAAAACTAAAAACCTAAAAAAAATTTTAAAATCTCATTTCCATATGTGTATTAGTGAACCTATGCCAGAAAACCATGCTAGAGAAACCAAGGAAAGAACTTGTACTCTAGCCACATGAGATGATACAAGTCAAGCATGGTGAAAAGTATATAGAGTTATCTAATAAACAGCCAGTCAACACAATGTCCCCTCAGTATATGACACTCAACATAAACTAAGGCAAATAATGCTGAACCAATCAGATTATGAGCTCAATATAAAATTAGCAGAACACAATCTTCTACATCAAAACTTGCATAAAAAAGGCAATTTGATTGAGTATAAGTTAAAAAAAAATTGAAATGCCTATGTTTTCTTTTACAGAAAAACAATCTATTTTTGAGTATGCTAAAATCTTCTTTTCATCATTTGTAACTATTGCCATAAAAGTCACATTAAATTCTTGAGAAATCTTACTGTAAATAAAACATGAGACTACACTGATGAGCCAGTGACTTACAAGAAACAAAGTTTTTATTTCTATGTAGTATAGGTATCTCCAACACTCCAAGTTCCTCAACATTTACTCAAATGGCAGATGGTTATTGACACATCAAACAGAAAAAACCTGAGTGTCTTGCCTGATGAAGGCCACGAGTCCTCTACTTTGAATGATTTTTCCTTCTGTGAGGTATAAAACTAAGCACCTATCAGCTCCCATAGAAGCAGAAAACTATCATAAGATTACACAAAATTTAAGTTAATGATTTTACACATACAAACCCATTTGTTTTAAGGTAAATTTTTAACATGAGTTTTTAAATTTTAAACTGAACATTTTAGAGCAAATCTGCTCAACTCTTGCTATTTCTCACTGGCTGTCTTTCTCAGGAAACTCCAGCAGTGAGCTTTCCCTGCAGTTGTTGCAGCTGCCACAGTAGCACCACCAGAAAAGACTTTTGTGAAGCCTTAGAATGAACAACATAATTTCCCTAAAGTCTGAGTCTTGTTTACAAGCAATGTCCATCTGTCAGTATTCTGGACATCCAGAGTAGACGTTGAGAGAAGCAAAAAAACCTGCTTCTGCTCTACCACATGAAAGAACATGCACAGAATACACATTTTTCTGACTAACCCCACTCACTTCAAAAGCAGCCATAAAAGTCTGAAAAGCAATCAAGAGCCTGATATTTTAATAAAAACAAGTATTAGCAACACAGGGCTGTAAGAACCTCCAGATCATTTGTTTCAATACTTTGCTGTCACAGATACCATGTAATAGAACCCTCTTCACACATATTTGAACTACACCTTGAAATTATTTTAATTTCTTCTCCACCCTTCTGACTGGAAGGTCATTACAAAAAAAGATTGCTATAATAGTTCAGAGTAATTTTCTAATTTGCAGCCCAGCATTATTCATGGAGAGTTTACACTCATTTGCTCCTCTGCCAACAAGTTTTTTTAGCTAAGTAATTACTTTCTGCTCCTCATACTGGTATCCTGATGTATTCATAAGAAAGGAATCATAAGCCCTCTTGTACTTCATTTTGTTAGGATAATAATCCAAACTTTTCCAATATACTGTCATTCAATACCCTCTTCATTCCCCAGATCACCCTGTGCGATCTATGTCCTAGCTCTTCTTTCTTGAGAAGGAAACAATAACATTTCTGACAGCTTTCTAGAAAGGGCTTAACTTGTGTATATTTAATGTAGTTTCCTCTATTGATCTGGGAATCCTGTTCCCTCTCTTCATCACGTTACATCAGCTGTCCAGTCACACTTTGATCAGCTAATTTACCTGTCTTGTCCTATGTAATTCCTTTCTGATGCACAAAGCCTAAGCTCTTCTCTTGGCAGCCTGTACCAAGGCTCCCTCACTCTCACAATGGGGCTATCCCGCAACAGGCAGGAAAGCAGGTTCTCCTCCCCCCCCCCACTCTGCCCTGCTGAAGTCTCATCTGGAGTCCTGTGTCCAGTTCTGGGCTCCCCAGCTCAAGAGGGACAGAGAACTTCTGGAGTGTGTCCAGTGCAGGGCCACCAAGATGATCGGGGGATTAGAGCATCTTGCTTATGAGGAAAGGCTGTGGGATCTGTGCTGTTTAGTCTGGATAAGAGGAGATTAGGGGAGGATCTCATGAATACTCACATGTATTTAAAAGTTGCATGTCAAGAGGATTGAGGAAACACTTTTTTTTCTGTAGTGTCTAGATATAGGACAAAATGGAACAAAAATGGACAAAAGCTGGAACACAAAAATTCCACTTAAACTTAAGGAAAAACTTTACTGTGAGGGTGAGGGAGCCCAGGCACAGGCTGCCCAGGGAGGGTGTGGAGTCTCCTCTGGAGGTTTTCAAAACCCATCTGGACATGTTCTATAATTCTATTATTCTAAGCTCATCCAAAAAGTTTACATTAAGGTCATGTACTTGGAGACTACTACATCCCATTTCTATTATTCCAGACTGAGTACCTTGAAGCAGTTCTGTGGGTAGAGAATTCTCTCAGCAGCAGCCCTTGTTCCCTCAGGAGATTGGGAGTTTTATGCACATACCAAACTCTTCTCTAGTGAGTGGAAGCTTGAAAGACTCTCACATATATTTCCAGAAAAATAGAGAAAAAAAGATTTAATGATATGGACTTTTCTTTTGTTCTTACGGCAGTTTGCAATAATGTTTAAAGAAAAGCAGAGGCTAAGGCTGGCTGGAGGTATTACCTAACGGATGGTAATTTGCTTCTGGTTTGGTGAACTCTGGGTAAAATTGCGCATCAGATTTACTGTGGTAGAAGGCATAAATATAGGTTAGACGGGAAAGAGGGAGTACATAAATTTTGGGGGGGGCTTGCTGTGAGCTCTGTTTTCTTTGCCTCAGTAGACAGGAACTATCTATTAATAAAAGGCCATTTTAGCAAGCTTAAAGCTGTACTTCCCATGATAACGGCCCTTCCAACCTGCAGAACTGCAATACTGTCACGAGAATGACTACTGCATCCAGGGCTCCCACATGCTTCATCCACATCCCTGACAATACATGCTTGAGGAGGAGCAAAGAATTTTCTCACAGGAACCTCTGGAAGTTCCTGGGAAAATAAACATTCTCTACTTTCCAAATACAAACATTTCCAAAATTATCTACAAAGAAACGATGTACAAAATATTTTTTTCCTTTGAGAAAGTATTTTGTTCTTGGACTAAAACAGTTAAACCTGCATAAGTGGAATTAAGTTCTTAAGCATATAAATACTCAAACAAATAACCTACTCATCAGCCAACTTAAAACAATCTTGGATAGTGCTCTGACATTTGCACAACCTCTATCCCTTCTGAGATGAGAAATTGAAAGAGTTCTTAATTATTTATTATTTAAATTCACCGCTGTTTTCAGGAGTGATTTCAAGATAGACATCCCATCTCTTACAATCTAAATTACTTTCTGCTTTTAAGAGAAGAATTGGGTATCACCATGGGCCTATTTTACTCTGCTGCAGCCTAAACATAGCTTTATAACTACAAGACACAGCAAAAAGCTGTTGCACGTTTTCTCCTCAATACAATTCTGTAACAGAGACAAGTGCATATTAAGAGTATTCTATTGCTTTATCCGTGAAATTGTATTCGTAGTCACTTCCATATAAAATGCATATGATTTTTATCCCAAAACCGTTTTACAGAAAAACTGGTTTTCCTCACCTGGGTATGTGTCATCATGTTTAATTGACATATTAAGATAAAACCTATTGTCAAATTATTTTTTCTTTCTTAAAGCATAACTGCAAACTACCACAGTAATCCTTCTCTATAAGCATGATCAAGCTCTTGCAGAGCTCTTAGTTAAAATCAAATAAGCTATGAGTATCCTACTTTCAGATTGGTAAGTAGGGTCAGGAAATTTTATAGTCATGGCTGCCTGTGGTAAGTAATTAAATTCTGAGTATTATGAACCACAAACTACAAGTAAAGACATTAGGTAAATATTTTGAAGTAATTATTTGTTTCTGTCAGAATTTACATACTGCTGATGCAAAAAGATCTTAAGGCTCAGAGTAAATACAAAATATATTTAGAGATTTTTACTACTTGAAAAAATAAAATAGATTAGCTTTTCTGAAACTGAAAAGCGGTAATTTTCCAAAATTGTTTCAGTCATGCTTCATCAGCAAAGAAACAGAAAAAAGTATGAACAGTACTCTTAGCAAAGTTGTTTAGGTCTGAAATTTGACCATGCTTCTATTTCCAGAGGTCAGTTATAGTTTCTTTCTTGCTCTTATCTTGCAACTTCTTATTTGGAAATTGAGCAAGATAATTTTTTCTGGGAAAGATAGTATCCATTAATAAATGAGCTGATATGAGATGGAAAGCAACACAAAACTTTTTTGGCACATGAAGTCTCCTTCAGGAACTCAAGAAAAATTTGTGTTCCTGAACTTGTTTCCCACATCATATCTGCCTAACAAAAGTCTGCCTACTCCTATAGACCCTGAGACCACCCCCAAATTGTCATAAGTTATGTACGCAAACAGACATTTTGTGATATTTTCCAGTGTTTCACAGCTATGCCATCTCCATTCTATCCCACCAGACATATTTTCTGTGAGATATCCAAATGTCAGCCACAGCACTACAGCTTATTAAATGAAGTTGTCACAACCAGGAGACAGGAAACATATAGCACAAACTCCAGTGACAGCTTTCCCTCCTTTCATACTTTACACACTGCTCTTTCACTTCTGGTGCACAGCATAATTTGTCAGTATCGTACTCTTTGCTGTTTCCAACAGTGCTCTGCTAAGATGACAGCACTTGCTGCCTCGCCATTTACTCCCTCAGCAAATGCCGTGAAATACTGTACAATGCAGAGATTTTAAGTCTGGATACATATCTCAAGATACATAACTCACACCAAATTTCCAAAAAGGCACGTATTGCAATGCCACGGAACAGTTTTAAAACATACCATCAGTATGCACCCTCATCTAGTTAACTCCTTAAAAGTCAAGTTGGTTTGGGGAGGTATATGAGATTCTACTTAATTTTGGTTCAGGAAAAGGTAAACTAGTTTACGGAAGGTAACTGCATTTTAAGTCCTTAATGGTTCTCAGAGGGATCAAAATTAGTATTAGAAATTCACTAGAAAGTGAGTGTACAACAAGAATAAAGTATTAAAAAAGCACATGCACAGTTTATCAGGGTTGATTTTATGTCACATGGATTAAATGACACAGATTTGACTTCTCCCTAAATAAATCAAAGGAACAAATATATTTGCCACAGATTATGTAAATTGGCATAACTTTTAATGGCTGAATACACATACTGCAATGTCTTAAGATGGACTTTTCCAAACAAGTAGGAGATTCTATACACTTAATAAATAGCAGACAGGACATAGTTCCAAAGATGTGTTAGCAGCTTTATGTATCAAAATTATGTTAATCCATCAGCTTCACAGGAATAGCACTAGTTACATTCAAGTACAAGTTATACAGCAAAGCTTAGCAAATACAGGCTTTATCACAGTGAAGTGGTGTTCATTTTCACTTTATCTAAGTACAGAGCAGTCTACAATTTCTCCTCATTCCTTCCCTCAATACCCAGTAGAATCTCTTCCTCTGACACAGGCAATAATTATTTATAAAATAAAAGTATTTTAATACAAGGTAAATTATACGAATGGTAGTTATACATGTAAAAATATGGTAATCTCTTCAGCTTGAGGACAGGCTGTGATACAGTGCCCTGAATTGCACAGAATCCCATATGCTGACAGGATGGTGGTAGTTATAGAAAATTAATGTTTAGAGATTTCCCCTTCCACAACTTGTATCTAAAAGTGAAAAAGATATATGCAACAAAAAATGCCTTATATGTGAAATCATGGTGTACTCATAGAGCATATTTTGACTCATGTAATAAATTCTGTATAAATGATTACAGACGCTCTGCAGCCACCATGATTATTATAGCAGTTGCCTAGACTCAGCCATCTTGCACATGGGCCCTTCAAACAAAAATCAGAAGCAGTACAAAACCCTAGTGAATAGAATGCATGAATCTTTATCTAACTAATTCTAGTAAGAACTTCAAGACATGAACTAATTTAGCATGAATGTCAAGGCTCATGTGCCTAGTTTTATAATAAAACCCACGCAATTTCCAATGTTAAAAAAGCCACATCCAGCAGCTGAATCAAGTAGTTTCATTCAGAAGCAAAACCCAAAAATAAAACCCCCCAAATCCAACATCCCCATGAACACACTCTCCTCATACATTTATGACTCTCATTTCTTATGCTACAGGGAAACAGTCAGGATGCATGTCTAAAACAATAACAGTCACATTTACAAATGACAAAAGATAATATGAGACTGTAACAAGGACAATAAGTACGGAAGGTATTGGGGTGAACTCTGCTTAACATCTGTAGTTTATTCTACCTACGAGCAGAACAAATGGGAAGAGGATAAAACAGCTGACAAGAAAGTAGATACATTGGAAAATTAAATTCAGAATCAGTCATGTTAGAGTAGCTGTAAGCCTTGTTTGTCATATTCGCTCTTCTAGCATCATGCTAGTATGCATGGGACTAGCTTATTTTGATATTATCAGTTTAGTCAGTCTCATCAACTGGTATGATATTTTTGAATAATACTCTAATTTATTGCTCTTGTGTCACATCATTTAAAATTACTAATAAAATGCAAGAATGAATAGTTAATTGCATTGTATTACCACTTGTGTTAAATATTATATTAATGGCTTTTCTCCAACAATTCCCAAAGTAATTTTTTAATTGAAGGCCCCAACAAAATCTGGATATAGGATAGGGAAAATTACCAGAGACATAGCCTACAAAAAGCTATTTGTATTCCAAACTAAAGTTGAAGAATATGAGAAATCAGGAGAGGAGAGAAAGGTCCTGATTCAGGAAAGCACTCTTTTTAAGGTATTATTTCAGCAGCTCTCTAACTACTGTTGTCCTAAATTAAAACAAAGGAGAACTTCATTCAAAAATACTGAAAAAGGATTTTTTTCATTTTTACAGGCAATCGATTAATCTGAAAGAAAAAACTTAATGATAAACAATACTTTATAAGGATATATATAATATAGTGGAAAGAATACAACTTAATGCGGGAAACATATTTTATAAACATTATTTGAAATGGCCTATAGAACGGGCTGTTAACATCTTTCTGAAAACTGAGAAATCACATCTCCCACTATTGCCCACTATGGTGATTACTTTGTACTGCACTAATATCATCAGAATTTGTTTTGAAATGAATTATGAAACTTCCACCCTGTCTTTAAACCTTCTATAAAGCATGGCTAGATTTATTGTATCCTGTTCCTATGCGACCTTCTGCAGGGAGGTTGGACTCGATGATCTCTAAAGGTCCCTTCCAACCCCTCCCATTCTATGATTCTATGAATTACACAAAGCTACTTTCTCAAAAGAAAGAATAAAAGGGGTAAAAATGTTCTTCAGTAGTTTGACTATCAAACTTTTATTAATGGAAAAGCTCTTTCAAAATCCAATGGGTTAAGAATTTAAAAAAAAGGTAAAATACATATTTGCTAAAATTTACAATTTATTCTGTTTGCACACAAACATAAGCATCATAAGAAATTGACTTTGCTCAGAGGTACAGGAATGAAAATGAGAGGCTAAACCAAAGTAGAGATTTTTTTTTATTTACATGCCTTCAGTGTACACAGTCTGAAAGAGGTTAATTTCTTCCTATTGCATTCTGTAATTTCACAAAGTCACTCTGCTGGTTTTAAGCACTAAAAATCTTGAAATAATAGCTAATTTAATAGTGTTGAAAGAATCTTAACTCCAAACTTGTCAATATAAGTATCATTAATAAAAAGCACTTTATTAAATTCCATAACTTTTGGGTTTTAAAAGATTGGAGTGGAATAAAATTAACATTAATGATCTTCAATACATCAGTCCCTGCAAAAACTAAAATGTACTTGGACTTATTTCAAAGTCCGCAGTTAAAAATAGCAGTTGCGTATTCTTTTAAAAGGGAAGCCCAGCATTGAGTCAAAATGGACGTGAGGCTTCAGCTCAAGATAATATTTGGATTAACAAAATGTGAATGACAGTTCTGACTTAAACACTGCAGCTTAAAATTTTCATCGCCCTATGGCACAGAAAGGCAGTGAATTACGCACCACTTTCTATATTGTCATCACTCCACAAATCTGTGAAAAATCCACAACTGTGTGTACCTTGACAGGGACTGTCTTAGAGCATATCAAGGTCACTTAAAATCTCAAGAAATCACAAGATTGCTCTTGGTTAATGATACTTGATTGCCTCCATGTACATGAGAGAAAAAACAAGACTGCTTGAATGACATTCATGAAAAATGTTTCACAAGAGTGACAACATTCCAAACCTCTGTGAGGAGAGGGGAAGCCCAGTCGTTGTGTGAAGTAGCGAGTACTTAAAATCTAGAAGCCTTTTACCTGTGATCTCTTGAAAATTGTTTTCTGATCTACTTCATCTCTGGAAAGCCCTCTAACATCTATTTAAAATGAAATACTTTGGCCCTCCAGAACTGAGGACCTAGGCTACTGGAGTTCATACTATAAATCCTGGATCCCAATACTCTGCTCCCTATTTCTGCTTCCATTTCTGTCATGATAATTTTTGTTTCTATTATTACAATTTAATTCAGCTGTTAATTTCTTTTCCTACATTCTATGATTCTATGATAACCGCTTTGTTCTTGGCACATGTGAATTTCTTCACATGACAACTATACAGAGGAAATGCTGCCACAGTGAAACACGCATTTCCCGAAACCACACCTCATTTAATACCTCACTGTTGCCAAAAGTTGTCAAAAGAATAGCAATTTCAGCCTCTGACAAAGAGAATCAATTCAAATTCCATGATATCCAGAAAACATCCAGACTCTGCTTTTCTTCAAAGCTCATAACGCCAGCTGCAGTGTCTCTGCTTCCTCGGGTCTTTTTCCTGTAGAAAACAGAAGGATTTTCCTTCCCCCAACAATGTGATGAATGCAGAGGTCTGCAAGCCCCTCCAGATGTCTACATCTCAGCCCTTGCAGTACTACTAAGCATCCCATACCAGAAGCGATTTTGCAGGATTTATACACTGTCCTGAAAATAAAGTTTCCTGAGCCAGTATCCCAAACTTCCAATCTTATCCATTCTTCACTACCAAGAATTTCATTCTGAAGTTTGCTGCATAAGTTTTCTTTTCATTTAATTTATTATGAAGCTTTACAACTGATATGCAAAAGTAAAATGTACTACTCTATTTTATATTATAGGCATAAAAAGGAAACGTATGTAAAGAAATTCCTCTCTAAAAAATATTAACCTTTCCCCTTTTGTAATTTTATTTGTAAACACAGCTGGTGGAGGATTTTCGAAAAGACACACTTCTAATGAAGGACATGCAGCAGGACTACTTTTTGGTGCATCAATTTGTTACTTCCATGAATTATACGAGTGACTGAGCCTATTGTACTTCTAAATTCAGTTTCTACTTAAAAACACTAGTACTGCATAATTTATATTCCAAAGACAGTGTTAAGAAGCTGTAGTTGGAAGTGTCAGCATCACAATTAGCATCATTAATTCTGTGGTCAAAGATCTCCTATTAATCCTTCTGTGTTCCTATGTGGATTGAAGATCATTTTATAATCATGTACTTCATTTGACAAGTGCCTACACTCAAGAGATCTCTTGACAGTACTACAGCTACCATCGACAACTAAATAAAGTAATCATCAGAAAAAAAACCAGTTAAAAAAGCCACGTGTTGCAGATGATTTTTTTTCTCCTAAAAACTGCCCTTTAAAATGACAGAGAATTATTAATGTTTTTAACCTTTTGTTAATCTAGTGTTACAGGTGCTAAAGATCTCTCAAGAGCAGAGCTACTATTCTTTCAGCTGAGACAATGTCATCTCTGTAAGCTACTCTTTCCAAAAAAGAAAATCTGCTTTGTCTTGAAAACATTTCTCAAAGATAAGCACCAGTACCTAATGAATACCACTTAAGAAAACTGCACTTCCTGAGCAGAGGCTCGGTTTGTTTCCAGCAATGTCTCCATATAGAAGGGGTAACAACAAAAGCCGCTTCCAGTTACGCAGTTCAATTGTATTAACAGCAATATTTTTTCCTCTCACTTTTTTCTCCCCTAGATTTCCCACATCCTCCACTGATAGCAAACAGTTCCAGCACATTCTTTCTAAATCCTACTCTGCTGGCAACCCATGAATCATCTGGCAAAATAATTCTTCTTGCGTGCAGGCCACTGTTAAAGGTTGCCCTGTGGCACAGGGCCAATACAGCACATATACTTGCTCTTGAAACACTAGTAGTCAGCACGGTTACATTGAACTCCTGGCTCAGAAAAGAGCTCCACTCTTTTCTGTGGTTTCGGTTATTTTTTTTCCTTTTTAGTAACCAGAAATTGAACCAGATTCGGTGCTTGACTTACAGCAGCCAGCTGGTGGTCATCAAGATCAGGTCACAAAGTTAAGTTGCTTCTGCTTTTCTAAATTTCCATATTTGCAGCCTTTTTTCTATTAAAGCTTTTGCAAACTAGATCTGCAAAGTTTCAATTCAATGCGATGAAAGTTCACAAATATGCATTTCAGCCTTATTAGTCACTACAGCATGTGGCCAAACATATTCCTGGGTGTTATATACCAGCATTAACAACAGGGCTCCATAGAAATTCTTTGCTGTACAAATATTTTATTGCTCTACTTACCCTACGTCATTTTTCATGAAAACACGTAGACATCAGTCTGAGCTAAGGGGTTGTTCTGTAATCTAGTCCCAACTTTCCCAGAATAAGATCTGTTCTCTCCACATATAAAAAAAATTAAAATTCTCACAAATGTCTCTGTGCTTCTGCAAATTACAGGAATTCCTGTACAACAGATCAGGAGAGTCTGACACCCGCATTTCAAGTTAAAAGAAAAAATCCCCAAACTAAAAAAATCAAAACTACATCTCTGCATGTTTGCATGTTCAAATGAGCAACAACACCACATTCAAAAAAAAGTGGAAACAAGCTGCAGTAAATAATCAAGGTGAAGTCCCCAGGAGGTAACTGGCAACAAGGTAGGATAACACAAAATATTTCAAGGAAGGTTATACACATGGAAAATTTAATTAAAGGCAGCTCAATTAGGCAGCTAAATTCAATGCCAGCTCAGATCATGTTCCTCTTCATCATCTGTAGCAATAATATATATGTCACTTCCTGCAACAAAGGGTTAAACCCAGAGGCTATAGCAATGCTTTGTGTACCAATTGTCTGTGACAGACCTCGGTTCATTTCAGGTAGATGGATGAACTCTAGCCACAAAACCATTAAAAGAAGAATTCTTCATCTACCTTTATTACTATGTGATTTTAAACCCTTGAAGAAGAAAAAGGGATGCTTTACAGGCCTGTTATTTGGCTTAGAGTGGAGAATCTGCTTTTAAATTATAGCACTCTTGCTCTATCCTAGTCAGTACTCTGCACATAAAAGGAGTGGGGAAATATGAGTAACTTTCTCTTCTCCACACACCTCAAGACTACCAGAGATATGACAAATTACTTATGGGGAATTTAGCTACAGAAAACTAAAAATATTCCTCTCTATGACTGACACTTTTACAAGGAACCTGAGCCCATTCAAAACTCCTCGCTACTCAGTGCAGTCAGAAAGACGTCCTTTAGCAGCCTTACGCATACTTCCCTTAGGAAGAGCTGAAAAAAAGTACATCCAGCCAAGTGTAGATAAGTTGTTGCACAAGGATGAGAACTCAGTTCTAATGCCACTGGTAGCCCACCATCATCCAAAGGAAGAAACGCTTAATTTTTCCACTCATTTAGAATGCAGATCTTTAATACCACAATAGCTATCAGCATTATCTAAAAGCAGGGTTACCCTTTAACCAAGAACAAAGGACTCAAGCTGAAACTTTTGAAACATCCCAGACCATAGCAGTTTTGCCTGGGCCAGGTTTTATGGTAGTGGGGGCTCTACAGGGGTGGCTTCTTTAAACAAAGACCTTCCAGAAGCTTCCCCTGTAGCTGATAGGACTAATGCCAGTCAATTCTAAGATGGACCTCACAGCTGACCCAGGCCTGGCCAATTAGTGATGGAGGTAAGGCCTCTGTGAATAACATATTTGAGAAGGGGAAGAAGTTGCTGGGCAGTTGCTGAACTGCAGCAGCAACAGGGAGTGAGAATGTGAAAACATCTCCGCAGACACCAAGGTCAGCGGAGAAAGAGGGGGAGGAGGGTGCTTAGGCCTTGGAAGAGAGATATCCCTGTGACCTGTGGTGAAGATCATGGTGAGGCAGCTGTGCCCCTGTAGTCCCTGGAGGCCAACAGGGAACAGAGACCCGCTTGCAGCCCATGGAGGACCCCACGCCAGAGCGGGTGGATGCTTGAAGAAGGCTGTGACACCATGGATAGCACCTTGGAGCAAGTTCCTGCCAGGACTTGGGAGCTCATGAGGAGAGAGGAGCCTGTACCTGAAGGACTGTTCTCAACGTGGACCCACGTTGGGGCAGGGTGTGAGGAGCTGCCCCCATGAGAGGCCCCATGCTGGAGCAGTTTGTGAGGAACTGTAGCCCATGGGAAGGAACCACGCTGGAGAAGTTCATGACAGACTGTCTCCCACGGAAAGGACCCCACCCTGTAGCAGTGGGAAGTGTGAGGAGGTCTCCCCCTGAGAAGAAACAGCGGCAAAGTCCATCTGTAATGAACTGACCACAACCCCCATCCCCTCGGCTTCTTTGGGGGCGAAGGAAGAAGAGTCCTGGGAAGAAGGAGGGGTTGGGGGAGGTCAAGATTTGGTTTTATTTCTTAGTTCCCTGTTCCAGTGGTTTATTAAGAAATTAAACCTTTTCCTTCCCAAGTTGCGTCTGTTTTGTCCATGACATTAATTGCTGATGATCTCCCTGTCCCTACCTTGATTCACAAACCTCTCGTTATACCTTTCTCTCCCTTGTCCAATTTAGGAAGGGGAGTAATATAATGACTTGGCAGGAATCTGGCATCCAGCCAGGGCCAAAACACCATACCAGACATAAGGAAAAACTTCTTCACTGTGAGGGTGAAGCTGGAGTGGTCTGCCCAGATGGGTTGTTGAGTCTGGTCTCTAGAGACATTCAAAACAGGATGAGTTCCTGTGTGACCTACTGTAGGAGGTCCTGCTCTGGCAAGGGCATAGGACTAGATGATCTTCTGAGGTTCCTTCCAGCCCTTAAGATTCTGTGATTTTGTGATATCATGCAGCAACTGCATGTGTGAACAACCAAACAGAGTAGTATATTCAAGACTGCAAACTGTCTTAAGCTTCCTAGCATTACTCTGTTTAAAATTACTAATGACAATAAAAATGACAAAATCTTTTTAGATAAGAGAGCTTCCTTGCAGCCAAGTATAGTTAGAAAATGAAAAAAGGTACACGGATGAAAGAAGCTTGTCATTTTTTACAGTACCTTCTGTTAAAAGGGCAAGTTAAGTAAGTAATATCACATGCATTTCTCTTCGAATCACCTCCCATTTTACTGAGGCAGAAGCTCCTCTTTACCAAGCCACCAAATTGTTGCTTGGCATCTTCAGACATTAAGCTTGGTTGCCTGACACATTGAACCCAGCAATGTACACAAACATATTTCATCTCATGCATTGGGGTAATTCCATTAAAATCAAAGTCTGCAGAATGGAAATAAAACATTTGTGACTTGCATGTGATAACACAGTAAGCCTGGGGTAAAATTAAGAACATAGGTTCTTGTCTCACATTCTACATACCACAGGATTATTTAGCTTCCTTCTTCTGTTCACAGTTGGGGGTATCCCCCAACAAAAATATTTATATATTCCAATCACTGTACTGTATTTTAATACCTTTTCACAGACTAAGATCTAATTGAAACCATCCCAAAACCCCTATGTGTTTCAGCCATACAATCCAGCTAGGCAGAGCAACATTAAAAGTCAGTCTTATTAAGAGACTTCTGATGTGTCACTCCTACACTGTCTCCCATCTAGCATATTATTCAAGGGATTTATCTTCTCAGAAGATTTAGAAACACAGTTATCAAAACACAATGAGTCTCTGGGAGCTATGAGCATCTATCTTCTTGCTCTGAAGAAGAATTTGGTTGCTGATTTAGTACAGAAGACAGACTACACATGAAATTATTTAAAGAGCTATGGTTACTTAACCACCTTTCTTTTATAATCTCAGATCTTGTTAATACACTAAAACCAGTTACTTAACTGGTTTTACTCATAAACCAGTAGTCTAATTTTTTTTAATGACAAATTTGAATTATTATGGAAAACAAAATTATTGAAGTTAGATTCAGTGAAAGAAATTGTTAGTTTGTCTTTTTCCTTCAGGTTGTTCAATAGAAATGTTTTCAAGGAAGATAAAAATAGTATTTTTCACTCAGTTCAAAACTTTGGGATTTGAAAGATGGGTTCCATGCCAGCTCCATATTTCATTTCTGTTCTCCAGTCAAAGAAGCAGAAAATAACAGTGTCAAGAATTTAAAAAGTAAAAAAAAGTCTTAATTCCTTGTATTTAACACAGCTCTTTTTGATATTCCTTTCAGAATAATGCCTTTTTGGCATATTCACGCTAAACATTGCATCAACACCTAATTTCACTTCCACTTCCCTAAACTCTCTAAGAAACGATGCAGCAATACCACTGCCATTGAAGTAAACCGCAAAACTGCAGTTACTTTACTGTTGAGCCAACACACATGGTTTCTGCAATGGTTTCCATTCTAGTAATGCCAATATACTGTGGCATAATTTCTGCCTTAACAATGTCTAAGCTGCTAATAGCTATTTTCTTCAAAGCTAGCAAAAGAAAGAAAAGAGTATAAAAGGAGATAAGAAATTGATGTTGAAATTTCAGCATTTCTAGAATGTAATGAAAAGAATAAAATTACAACAACATCATTTTAATTAACTATGATACACTTAATTGGAAAAACTCTTTCACCAACATACCTCATGGGAAAGCAGATTCAGCTAAATGCTGGATGGCAGAAATTTAGTAAGCAAAGTACAATCTGAAAAAAAAATTACTCTTAACAGGGAGAGAGTCAATAAGTACAATGAAAAATGTACTATTTAACGGGTATTTTCCAAATATGAACATAAATACCTCACGCTTTTTGTAAAATACTGTTTAAAATCATTAAGGCAAGCACATAGCTGTGTCAACTTGAATTAGAAGCAAACTCAGGTCATTGAAGTAAAATTATTACAAAACCAGGGGCTATACAAGAGAATCTCATGTAAAAAAATGAACTTCACTGAAATTAAACCAAATAGTATTTTTTTAATTTTAACTTTTGGTATTTACATGGCTTAAAATGTCTTAACAAAATTGGGGGGGGGGGGGGGGGGGGGGAATGGAACTGAATTTTATTAAAGCATCCACTAGATCTACTGCAGATAAAGTGTACAATGCCAAATGATGACAGAAATTAATCCAATGAATCATTTGCCTTTGTTGACAACCTCATCTTCATAGTTTTGTAACTTCAATGCTGTCTCTTACATGAAAAAGATTCTCTCACTAAGAAGGCAAAGAGGAAGATATATTCTGAGGACCTGAAAACTCGTTAGTCCATTTTCTTAATAAATGGTTTTTACCTTTTACCAAAACCAATCCAGTTTTCTTTGAAATACAAAAGTAGAATCTTAGCCTTTGAGAACTCCAAAACTTCAAAGGAAAAATACTTCACTCCAGAAATCTACCTAAAGCTCAAAATGCCTATTTTCTTGCTTGAAAAAAATCACTTGTGAAATAAGAGAAAATGCGAGAATGAACTGAGACCCCAGAAAATGCATTATTTTTGTAGACAGAGGTACTTTATGAGCTTATTAACAAAATGTATTGCTGCCCAACAAACCCAACTTGATCATAATACGCGTTTGTTATTTTGTGAAGACAAGTTAAAACTAGGTCTGTCCAAAGGAGATCCTTCTATCACTTGACTAGATGTCCAGCAAAATGAATGTATTTCTGTGTTTTAAAGAAATCTATATTACTTTCTGACATGTTACTCTACTCAGCGTTAACACTAAAGTTGCCTAAAGAATCATAAAACTAAAAGGAAAAAGCTAAAGACTGAATAACACTGATATTTAGCAGCATGTAAGACTACCTGATGGTTTTGATAACTGCGAGCCACCTAGAACCATCTGCTGCCATTTGGAACACACCAGTAGGCTGAGATCCAAACTCTAAAGTTGTTGTCAGAAACACTTTGTAAATAAACTTTGAGTGACAAGTTCACTCTGTGTTTAGGAATACAAACCACTAAATAATATAAAATAATGAAACCAGAAGCTAACTCTGCATTTTAAGCTCTTAAAAAACATAACGTTAGATTTCAAAGATCTCACAGATGTGAAGATTCTCAAATAGCTATACTTCTCCAACATCA
Organism: Colius striatus; assembly: GCF_028858725.1. NCBI lineage: Eukaryota > Metazoa > Chordata > Aves > Coliiformes > Coliidae > Colius > Colius striatus. Next base: position 33,312,660 of record NC_084761.1, read on the forward strand.
GCAGGCTGACAAGGATGGTGGACAACCTAGTTGGCATCTTACTGAAAACTGAAGTTTTTCTAGACTTTTCCAAAAATGTAAGATATAATCCCGATTTTGCATTCCCACCGACTGAATTTGCTTTAAAAAGTATTGCTAAGTAAGTGTATACCGTGATCATATGAAACATAAATTAATAGTTATAGAAAAACAAAAATAATAATAATTATTTTTACAATGACTTGTAGCCTTTTGTATTAACCATCTGTTTTACAGCTTGCCAAACATCACATGCATTGCTGAAGGTCCTCTTGCAGCGAAAAGAGGAACATCCAGACACTAAGCCAATACAAATTAGAATTTGTGGTTAAGGATCAAAAACTAAAAAATCAGCCCATGAAAGGTCACTTGGTGAACACCCTGAGGAAGATGAAGAAAGACAACAGATGTCAATAGACACTGTAAAAGTAGTGACCTGAAGAAACTAAAATAGCTGAAATTATGATATGTCTTGCGGCTGTTGAGAAAATATGATAATCACTTTTGAAATGGTGCAACATCTGGGGAATAAATATAGGGTGGAGCTATCCCCCATGCATCCAGCACTGCAATAAAGAATAGCTGCTTGATAACAACTCTGTTGTTACTAAGTCCTTATCCAGCTGCACCTAACCTCCCACTCAGTAACAACAGAGTTGTTTTCAAGCAGCTATTCGTTATTGCAGCACTGGATGCACAGGGGAATAGCTCCCCCAAAATGTGCATAAGTAAGGCAAATAATAATCCTATATTTATTCCCCAAAATTTGCACCATTTCAAAAGTGATTATCATATTCTCTCCTGAACAGTCACAAGATACCATAATTTCAGCAATTTTAGTTTCTTCAGGTCACTACTTTACAGTGTCTATTGACATCTGTTGTCTTTCTTCATCTTCCTCAGGGTGTTCACCAAGTGACCTTTCATAGTCTGGTTCTTTAGTTTTTGATCCTTAACCACAAATTCTAATTTGTATTGGCTTAGTGTCTGATGTTCCTCTTTTCGCTGCAAGAGGACCTTCAGCAATGCACGTGATGTTTGGCAAGCTATAAAACAGATGGTTAATACAAAAGGCTACAAGTCATTGTAATAATAACTATTGTTATTTTATTTTTTCTATAACTATTGATTATGCTTCATTTGATCACAGTATACACTTCTTAAGCAACACTCTCTCATATTACTGATGGTTGCCACAATATTTGTACATACGTGTGTATGTATGCTTCTATTAGAAAAACACGTTTCATTAAATGGAGATCAAGGAAACTGATTTCTTGTTTTCCTTCAATAGGATAACTAATTGTCTAGATGAAGGAAATTGGGTAGTGCTTATTTTCTGGACTTCAATAAAGCCCTTGATACAGTGCCTTTTCAAAAACCAGTAGTCAATTGGAAAGAAATTAGATTAACAGACCGGCTAATCAGGAAACAGTAGGGTTGAAACAATAATGGGAGTTCCTTGAGACTCAGTGGCAGGGTTAATTTTGTTCAGATATTCACTGAACACTATGGCAAAACCTGTGAACATCTTAAAACAAAATTTAAAAGGCAGAATGCATAACAAGTAAAACCACAATGGGATATAGAAAGAGTTCACACATGAAAGATCTGAGTAAGAGAAACATACCATCTTAAGGCGATAGATTTGATCAGTAACACCTAGCACTTCCTCTACAAGCTAGAAGCATGCTAGCCCACAACACATAGCAAAAGGAAGACTTAATCGTATCTTTAATGATCAGGCTGAATATGAGGCTTTTCAGATGTATCAGCGGTACTGTGTACACTTGCTATTCATGTTCAAGAAACAGGATTAAGGATGCTGATTAGAATGGAGAATCAATTTTAGGTAAGAAGATTCAAATAGTTCACATTTAATTAGCATAAGAAAACAGGAGCCAAAAGGAAGTGTGATTCTTTTAAAATGAACACAACTGTGCATTAACATCAAAGGAAGGAGAAGAGCTATTGAAAATAAGGCAGTATTCCACAGACTTTAAACCCAGGGCTGTCAGAAATTAGATAGAGATAAGGGCAATGGATGTCCGTATTTCATGTTCTCACTTACATTTGACACAAAAGGCATTCTTAGCATACACTGATGAAATAGATAAAAGTCACTTCTGGACACTGGATAATACCAAAATCACGTGATTTTAGCATAATTCCCCCTCTTTCAGAAAAAGATGGGTTTTGAACTTGACTGAACACTCTTCTGGGTTTGAATGTAATTGAAAAGTTTGTAAATCCCCTTTGAGCTATACTCCTCTTGAATTCGAGCTATACTCCTCTTGAATTCTTTTGGACACTGCTTGACTGCCTTTATGCTTACGCTGCCCTGAGAGCAATTACCCAGACTGCTATTCTGGATCAGAGATACCCTGGCTACAAAGGCTGGATCATTTTTAACCACCTAACCTGTGTCCATCCGATATTCAGTGGGACAGATTAGTCTGACATGCCTGAAAGAGTACAAGTACTGCCTTTCTAGTAACAGTTGAAGTACTTTTATGCTAATTAGATACATCTGTATAAGCACAGGATCAGTATTTTAGCCTCCACACAATTTTCCTCATTTCTTCTTATTACACTGTTCTTCCTTTCTAATTGCTTTAAATGGTCAGTTAAAAAATATACAACCAAAATCAACAAACAAAAAACCTCTAACAAAAAGCCAAAAACAAACCCCTCAAGAATCTCCACACAAAACCAAACCATCACTCGAGCACCCAGAAATGACTACATATTTAAAAATTCATTAAAAAAAAAGACATATTCACACTGTCATCATACGAGGTTGCTGCATCAGAGTCCCTGTATAATTCTGTTTAGCTTTAAATCTTCATATATTTAGCTTGAAGGCAGCTTTTATGCCCAAAAAAACCTCTGAGAACAGGAATTTAGAAAGGACATACTGACAGAGTGGAATTTTCTTCTATATAGTCTCACTGCTATACTTTATATCCTTTCCAGTGGACCTGTATAACAAAGATTTAGAAGCCAAGATCACAGCCTTCACAGACTTTCTTGTGACTGCAAGAACACGAGTAATTAAGACCTTTTTATATCTCAGTTCAAAATTCTAAATTTCTAAATTCTTTACTAAAATACAAGGGAACAGGTTGAATCCAAATTTACTAACTGTCTTTAATCCTTTCATTTATTAAAATCCTCCTTTGTCACATATTGACTACTACTTTACCTTTTTCAAAATAAAAATCTTCATTCTTTTTTGACTGAAAAGTCATTTAGATTCAGTGCATCAGCTCTCACTGTTCTCAAAGGTGAGTTCAACTTCAATTTTAATATGGTTTTAACCCACTGAACTAAGCAACATAAATCTTTATCCCCTCTAGAAAAGAAAACTAAATGCAGCGCAAATACACAATTTTTACACAGTATAGTAAAAAAGCTCCCAATCTTTTGAACTGTAGAATCCATTTAGAAAATACAGAAGACATCACGTCATTTCTAATTGTGAAATTAGAACCTAATACAGCAACATATTTCTCTCCAGGCATTTAAGACAAAATTAAGTTGTAGTAACCATCTGTGTGTTCAAGTAGAAAGAAAGTTAAACAGAATTTTAGAATGACTGAGATTAAGCACAGGGAAACCTACTCAGTTTCCCAACAGGAATGTGAGGGAAGCTGCATATCACATTAGCAGTATTTTAGAGTTTAGTCCAAAATGTTTCAATGAAAACAGTCTGTTTTGCCAAATTACTACTTCACTGCAGTTACAGCAGCTTTTTATTTCCCTGAAATTAAATAATCTTGATGCCATATTGTTGATTGTCTATTATCCTGCCAGACACAGGTTTTCCAGGTTCTATATTCTAAAAGTGCTCCTTCCTTATCTTCAGTCCTCACAGCATTTGTCTCACTGTACCCAAAGCTGGTACAAAATCAAATCATTAAAACCTGGATTCCTTCCTCTCTCACTTTTTTTTTTTTTCCCCAGAGCCCATCAATCATATAACTGAATTTCTTCAAGTTCATTTGGAAAAATAACCACCAAGACAAGAACTAGATGCTGCGACATTTCTCCCCAGTCTTCCCAAAGATTCCCAAAAAATATGCATCATTGTGTAGGTCAATATATGCTCCACCCCACATCGGTTGTATAAGAGCTGTAATTCATTTTCCCAGTGAAGACAACTGTTAGAAATGGATCTAATGGCCAGGAAGCTGTTCCATCCAGACCACTGGTCAATTAACTCTTGAATAGCTAATTGATCTCCCTCGTGAAAGTTTATGAAGCATATCACTTTTCTGGTGGCACACAGACATCTGTGCTCTAACAGAGATGCTACAGTGGACATTGATCTGGAGAAGTTAGGGTCACAGTTTTCAAATGTATGTAGAACCTGAAAAAGGTGTTGACATTTCTTCAGGTACTTTCTTTAGAAGTGCCTAAGTTGGTACAAGGAGACTTGAAGTACCTCAAGTCTCTAAAAAATGGAAAACAGGAAACCTAACTTGTTTAGAATCCATACAGTAATGCACTGGTATCTTTAGGTGTATATTAATACCTCCAGTCTGAATAACTTTCAAACCTTAAACCTTACCATAATCTTCAGCTACAATAAAAGTTCTAACATGGAGGAAAATTTTAAAAATAGAAATAGTTGTTTGTTTCCTAAAAAGCACCTTAGACAATTCAGTACCATTCCAAGACCTTTCTTTTTCCTTTCCAGTTCAGGATATAATCCATGATTTCATCAATGACTACTACAGCATATGAGCAACAGTCCAGGTAGGTTAGTTGCATTCTCTGTCTGTTAAGGGAATAACTTTTTCACATCAGGAAAATTGCCTTTTTCCCCCCCCCTCACTGAAGTGGTACATCTACACTAAAACACAAGAACAGATCAAGTGACATGACACAGAGCTTGTCACAGATTACATTTATCTAACTCTAAAGGTGAAGAAACACATAAAAATCAACTCCCCCAGTCTTCGGAGCTGCCAACTGAACAAAAAATATTCAATGAAAACCATGCCAAAAGTTCAGTTTTCTTCAAGGGTTACATGTCTTGTGCTTAATAAGATGACCTAACAAGGTAGGACCATGAAACAGAGGCTATCATGAAATATAAAGTCACTAAACTTACTTTAATGCACTTGTCAGAAATCTAGACATTTGCCAGCAGATCAAATAAAGCTTAATAAAATCCATTTGTGAAGTTTTTTTAGCTCTTCTGTCAAGTCTGTAGAGCTGCTGCTCCTGCACTGCCAGCTTCTTGTCATGTTGGTTGCCCAGTGCACTAGGCTAGCAGGGCCTCTACACCACCAGAAGGGTGCTGGGAAACCATAGATAATCAGGTTTGATTCTCTATTGAACTAGCTCTCCAAGTTTCTGGAAATGAAAGATAAGAATTCCAAGAGCAATCAATATAAGCCTATCAAAAGTTGACAGAGAACGTAACCATTTTCATTTAGATCAGCAAGATATCCATCTTTTTTGTTTTTTCTCTTAGCTTTTTTCAATTAATTACCTTTCAGCTCGAAATAAGTGACACACTGCTGATTAAGTATCCTGTTATTTCAGAAAATACTGGATTCAAACATTATTTCTGGAGATATAATTAGGAAAACTTTAATATGCATTTGCTACACAAAAAATTCTTATTAAGAAGACATTTTCAGAGTTAAATTATATCCAGAGTTCAATTTAAACCCTATAAAAATACCAACAGCTCTGCAGGGGCGGAAAATGCTGCTTGTACTAACATACTGCAAATGTCATTTTCCATCATAAAAGCTTCCGTGATTAATATTATCTTTAAGACGGCCAAGAGAATTCAGTTAAACAGAAAGTCATTGCTCATTCTGGAAGCATTTTACTTTAATGCATCCTTGCTCACTATGAGGACTTACTCCCAAAACAGAAGTCAGTTCCCTGTGTTCCATCTACGTTCTTGATTCAAATTGCTATACCTGCCTGTCGAAGCCTCTCAGTAAGCTATGACTTCAGCTCTTATCTTCAAGAAATGTGTAGTATCGTAATTTCTTAGATAAATGGTTGTTACTACAGATATGAGAATGTGAAAATTTGAAGTTTATATTTCTTTATTTCCATATAGAAACTACACTCACACTGGTCAAGAGAGTTATTTCCCTCAAGCAATGTTGTCATGCAGGTTCACCTTCTGCTAGAGGTGTGACAGCATGCCAAAGACAATGTGTCTTCTAAGAGCATTTCTAAAAATAACAAGCATAGTGCATAAATCTAATTTACTGCTAAGTGGACAGATGTGACTACATCTCTTCAACAGACATTCTAATGGTGTCACCTGCTTTCTATAGTGTAAGCACGTTAACCCATGCTACTGACAGGCTTGTCCAAGCTCTGAAGCTTTTCAAACAGATGGAGCATGAATGGAAAAGTACAATGGCCTTTTTTCCAGATACACCACACACTGAGTAGTTTCTGTGTAGCACTGACACTTTGAGCTCCAGTTAGAGCTTAACTATAAGAAGAAATGTATGTAGAAGCTGAAGGGCCAAGCAGATCACTGATTCGCTGTCTTCCAGCTTACTCCAAAACCATTTCGTTCTTTTCCAGTCAACACATTATATATAAAGACTTATGCAAAAGTAAACACAGAAAACTTGTCACCGGGAGCCACACACAGAGACCGCACACTCGGCAGATTTTGCAATGGTGCTACACACAGGATACACAAGAAAACCACAATTACAGATAACCAACATACATTTATATCTTCAGCATTAAAATATTATGTGCTACCATGAGGCTTTATTTTAAAAATGGGAGGATACACGTGTGGATTTTCTCAGACTAAAAGGGCAGTGACTGTCCTTCCTTGCACAAATATTTTCCAGCCAATAAATTGCTTCAAGTTCATACAGAGTATCAATATATTCTGAACACCTTCACAGAACCTCAGAAGAGAGAAGTGGGAGCACTCAATACGTGCTACAAATAACTCCGTGTTTGAATTAATACCACCAGAGAAATATTGCAATCACACATCACCTCCACTTTCAGATATAACATTAGAGAAAAGGACTGATTAATGGAATCAGTAGAAGTCCAACTCTGGATCGGAAGCTAATCAAATGGAAAAATAAAAGCCCTACTTACTCATTTTTCCTTTCTAAAATAGGAAAAGTTAAGCACAGACGGATAACCTAATCAGTGGTTACAAGGACCATTTAGATTTAGAGATAGAAAAAACACACTAACAAGTAAATAAGTGAAGAAAGACACTTGATATAGTGACCTATATTTTACCTTTTTTATTTAAGCTTTCTGAAGAAACCATACCTCAAAAAGTAGCATCTTCTCCAAAAGACTGCATGATTGTAAACACATGCATACAAGTTCCTCCTGTACATCTAGGGACTGACTAATATATAGTAGACTTTCACTGCTATTTAGAATTTCAGTACAGACCATTTTCATTTCCCTTAGGATTTTATTACTATTGACTCTACAAAGAACACATAGAAAAAAGTCAGAGCACTTAACAGCACACACTGATCCTTTAGACCATGTAGGACAAACTCCAATCTCTTCACCCAGATTATAAAATGAACCACTTAAATCTCTCAGTGATCTGGAAATTGGGACGAGGGAGAATAGATCAAAACAGAAAAACCTAAGTCCTCTTCTAAAAATGCATTTAAAAATCTTAATGTAAATACATGCACCTTCCAGAAGTTCAGCCTTCTCTCTTGTAAGTTCTGTTATTGCTTAGCTAGTAACCTATATTCCAGGCTGCAAGCAGCACTTCACCTTCAGACTCTCTGCCAGCCCAAGCTCTGGAAAATTATGCCACGTGAAAGTTTTGACTCACCCAGTCAGCTAGACTTGGCAAGTTTATAGTCCCATCAGCCCAAGGATCTTAATAGAAGCAGTATCTTTCCTCCTAAAAGCATCTCTCTCAACCAAAACAAAACAAAACAAAACTAAAAAAAATCGTATCTATAAGGTGAACCTTCTTAGACCTTTATTTCAAACACTTAAAGGCTGCTTTGTCTAATATCATCTTTTAAAACAGGTTTCATTTCATGGAAGACAAGAAAATAAATTAAGTTCAGAAATTTGAGTCAAAACCAAATGTTTCCCCAAAACCACTGTATTCTTCAGGAAGGTGAGGTTTTACTAAATACAAATGTTTTTACAGTATCAGCATAGGCTAATTTGGGAGAAAGTGTTTATCTGCTTAAAAGAAGTACTACTAATATCATAATACTATTACCTTAATTTATTAGTAACTTAAATTTTTATCTCTTTGAAAAAAGCAAGTTAAATATTTCACTGAAAAATTAAGAGCCTATAATAAAGCATTATAGGCCCATTCTCATAGTTTGAAGTACTAAATCTGAACAAGCCATAAATAAATCAAACAAATGAGATACCACTAATAAAATTCAGTAAAGTTACTTGAAAGTACTATTTTGGTGTAGACAAGCAAACTACATACCATTCAGTATTCTCTGAATGTGACCTTTTTTAAAAACATAGTAAGAAATACACTTGCATATCTCACCATATTGCACTTGCTAGTAATACCAGTATAGACTGGCTGCATTTTTCAAGGAAAATAAAACATACACTTAGAGTGCCAGCTACTAACATAGCTTGTTAGTTGAATGTTTATAGAGGCTAAAACTGAAATTGTTCCCCCTCCACAACTTTCATATTCAGTATCACGCACAAAATAAACCACTACAATTTACTATATTCAATGTTATATTAGCAACCATGGAAGCAAATGACAGTAACACCACTGCTTGATCTTTGGCATAGAAAACAAGAGTGTGAAGGTGCAGTGTAATTACATGAACTCTGGATTAGCAAAGCAACTGTAGGGAAATATATGGTCTCCATTTTACCCGGGCTTTGTACTTCTATCACACAACCTTTTAGTCTTTGTATTATTCATATTTTAGCCAATTCTGAATTTTGCACTACAAATTCCACAGAATTGATGGTTATTTCTCCAGTAACTCCTTCCATGGCCTTACATGTGTCACTACTCTTTACAACAGCTAATATCAAAGGAATTAGCACTTGAAGCTCACTTCAGAGATCCCACCCTGTTTGAATGCATACAAACGAATCCAGCCCTAATGGTAAGAACACTTGAGACAGAAAGCAGTGAGCTACTTAAGTTCCCAATGAAAAGCTTAAGAAGTTTGGCCACATTTTCTATTTCAATCTCTCCTGCCTCTGCATATGAGTCCCTCCCCTCCCTCTGATATCTTCTTCCTGTCATGTCCCTAATAATCTTTTTGCCTGGCCAGCTGCTTCCCATCTTCCACCTATCACCTGCTCAAATTAAATTTCAGCAGACCTGAAACAGAACAGTCAAACAAATGACTTGAGTGTGTTGAGTGTGTCATCCATAATATCAATGATAGGACTCTCTTGCTATTCATCATTATTAGACTGGTACTCTAGAATGCATCTAAAAATGAGACCCCAAGATTGCTCCCAGTATCTACCTCTCAATACACACTTTGTGTTGGAATGTTGGTCTGACATTCACCTCATCTATTCTCACAGGTTTCCAGGGCCAGATATCAGTAGAGGACGAGAGGATGTTACTGCAAAGCATATCTGCTCCACAGTCGAAGAGGCTGCCTCAGAAGCTCATTCTCAATGTTTTTTTTTATTTCTAGGTAAAATTCTTGCACTCTGGTCACTTAGTGGGGAAAACGGTAAAAAAAAATCCCACACATTTACACACACACAGACCACATAGTAAGGTTGACGGTGCACTGGAACAATCTGACTAGGGAGGTTGTGGAGTTTCCTTCTCTGGAGGCTTTCAAAACCTACCTGGATGCATTTTTTGTGTGACTCGATCAAGGTGAACCTGCTTTAGCAGGAGGCTGGACTAGATGATCGCTAGAGGTCCCTTTCTGTGATTCTATATGCTTATCTTTATCGTCTCTCAATTACAATTCATAATACATAAAGCCATCTGAGAATACATTTGGTTTTCTTTATAAAATAAAGCTTTGCTTTTATCTCTAATAATTAAGGCTATGCAATTTGTTTCAAACCTAGTATTTTTCTCCAATCCCTAAACCCATATTAAACTAGTTGCAAATGCTATATAAAGTATCTATTACATCTGATTTCTGATGGTACAATCTCAGTTGTGGAAAGAGTCAAGCAGGCAAAATACAAAGCAACTGGTCTTAAACAGCCATGACCTACAATGCTGAAATATCCACATCAGAACCTATCAATTCCATTTTCGCTAGATATGAAGTATCATGCTATGCAGATTAACTTACAGCATCTCAATAAACTGCTATACATGGCAGCCACTCAGTAAAGAAGCAAAGAATTTATTACTTCTTCTATGTGTAATAAATCAAACACATCAGCAATTATAATCTAATCAAAAGGAGTGTCTAAGCTATAACGATATCAAAAGATTCACTATGATTGCATCACAGACGCAAATGTAGTAAACACTAATTTCATGACAATGTCTTTTAAAAAGGAGACTGAAAATCCAGAATATTTTATGCTACTTTAATTGTTCAGTTACTTCATGTAAATAACCTCAGTTTCCAGTAATTCTAGGAACAGCTTCATCCAAGAGTTTTTGAAACATTATGGAGTTTTAATGCAAATAGTCAAGAGGCTTTTTGTCATCTTCCTATCACACATACTGCTGATTATGATGTTTCACATGCCTAAAAGTAGACTTGGAAACTTTAAGCCCTTTGGTCCTCTCTACAGGAACTTGCTCTTGGGGTCAGTAAGCTCCAACCTGAGGAACATTCTAAGAAAGGAACAGAGGAAAGCAATCCACCACTACAAAATACTCCATCTCAGGGATAGTTCTAAATCAAGACCATTTTATGCACCAGGAGAAGATTGCTAACAGGATGTCTTAATGACAATGAAACTGGACACTAATCTCAGAGGGTATTGTACATGCACAGAAAAAGTTGGGAAATCTCTTAATGGAACACCATGTATATACCTATATTTTAATCCATACTCAAGGATAGTCTTTCTTCTGTCATATTCAAGCCTGAAATCCATTTGGGCACAGTTAATTACCCAGAAACTTCCTTGTCATAGGGTTGATGCTATTTCAGAATAGGGTGGCAATAATTGGGCAGTAACTGTCCAGAGCTTCCACATTCAGAGATAATTTCTAGAGCAAGAGCCCTGCAATTACTTCTTTTTGAAAAGCTGCCAAGCTATTCCCCAGGAACAGTGGCAGTGAGAATCTATAGCTATAACAAATCAAGGACCTCCATGCTCAATTTCACTAAGGCAGCTGCGTGTCAAAATCCAAGCCTTCCAAGCATCTCAAGACATACTGACTGCTGACTTCTACAAGTAAATCTCACTTGTCCCACAGCACAGATTTTCTGTCGGGAAGCAGACCATCCTGTCTGAAGCAATCACAGCAGAGAAATTATTTTCTTCTAACCCAAACTTAAGAATCTGAATTTTAAGACAAGATGGTTCACAGTGCAGATGCTGTTACAATCAAAGGAATTAACATAGTCTTACTGTACAACCAAATATTTGAGCAATGTAGACAATTACATGTAACAGTGAAACCCACAGAGTGGCATGACTTCAGTCTGTCAGAAATTACTGTCATATCAAGTCAGATCGATGCAATACATATACTCAAAACATTTTCCTTTTATCTCACAAGAATACATACACTAGAATAGATGCAAACGTACTACTCCTTGATGCTTATAACAACACATGTGCTTGCTGACTTGTTGACAGAAAGCATTTCACCAATTTCTCTCCAGTGACAGCCTTCTGAATTTCACTTAAAAGATGGCTCAGGTGTAAGCTTTGCAGTCCAAATCTGATCAAGTAGTTTTTGGTAATTGGTATCTTTGGTTTTGCTCTAAACAAAGCTATCTTGGTAACTCTACGAACTATTACAACAGTTATGTTGGTAACATGGTGTGCTTTACTGAAATATGCTGAAGCCTGTAAAGAAAGTTGTTGAAGAAAAACAAAACTGGAGGAAAGAATTACAAATAAAATAGAAAGCCATAGTTCTCCCTACTCTGAATCGGAGAAAAGAGGGGGAAAAAAAAAAGAAATCTTGTAATGTGGTTATGATAATTGTAACTTGAGCTTTTCCACTTCACATTAGTGAGAGTGCATATATGACAAAGAATTTAAGGGTAAGAAAACTGCAAGAATAAAGATGACAGCTGCACGGTACTATAAAAAGTCTTCAACTATTCTTGCTTTAAACAAAAAACACGACTGTAATAAAAAGAGATCCAGGGGGAGGGGAAAATTTCATCAAAATCTCAGCACTCCAGAATCATGGTCAACAGGACAAAACAATGAAGAGATCAAAACAAAATCCTCATTTCTGGCATGAAGAAAGCCATGCATGAAGAATTTCAGCCACGTGGAAATTTGTTTCTGTAATATACTGCATAAGGATTACATAAAGAGGTTTTGATTACTGTAAAATTCAATGATACATGCATTTCCAATGGTAGTGGAATTCCTAAGTGATTACACAAGCCCTTCATGTTTATTCATCAAATATTTAAAGTAATACAAAACATTTAACTAGTTTACTCTGAGAACAATTTACTATGCTCTTATAACAAAAACTTGCTCAAAGTCTCCCATTATATTCAATACATGTGATTCTAATTTGATGTTTAAATAGAATTACTTGCTCAGTTTTACTTCATAAGTACAAAATTTCAAATCTGAACATTTACTGATACAAGCATATCTGAAACTTTAAAGAACACTTCTTAGACACGCATGGTAGAGGGAGAAAAATACATTCTAATAAATTCAATTTGTTCTGTTTTCAATTTTCCAGAATATACATCCCAAAACTTTGAAAGAAAAATCTGCTTACAAACAGGTTTTAAGTGCCTGCTTACATAAAACAAATCAAGAGCAGACTTACCACTGCTCCACATATGTTTATTTTCATCCTTTCAATCCTTAGTGCATCTAAATATATTGATTATTACACAGAAATATTTTTTGCCACCGAAGGACTAGAGTGTAAATATACTGTACTTCTATTTTATACCAGTATTTGTAAGTGCCTTTATATGAAAGGAGATGTTTGGGAATATAAGAACAGATATGTTTGATTTTCAAGATGTTAAAAATTAAGATAATAAACTTTTGAAAGAAAAAATAATTCTAGAAAGTCACTGAATTATTTTCCGTTGGTACTGAAATATGCTTTGAGGAAAAATGGAGATGCCTTAGTGAAGGTTAAAAGGCAAAAGCTACTCTATAAACTGTTACTTCATCCTCATTAATGCATAATTTGGCTGCAAGTAAAGAAGGAGGCATAAACAATTTTTCCTGCAGTGTGATGACAATTACTTGTAACAGAAAGAGTATTCTAAAGCCTTTTTTGATAGAAGCACAGAAAACGTGATAAATAGAAATAGTTTACAGCTGTGATTTTTCAGTTTAATGTATTCCTTTAAATTTATAAGTGCTTCTACAACAACAGGAGAGGCATTAATTTGGGGAATTATTTTCCAGGTAAAGAACTACCAAATATCATTTCAATAGATAAAAATGGAACTTTCGATACTGGAAAAAAGGCATCATCTTAAGTCTCTCACTTTTTTTCACCTGCAGGAAGTGCAGGTGAAACTTCAAATTGACTATAGGTAAACATGTCAACTGTTATGTGTCTAATCACTTTAAGTAGCTATAGCTAAATGCAAACACATCACTATTTTCTTGAATGTCAGTTATCCTTTTGTACATTTTACAATTTTTGCTAGTGTGATGGGAGTAACTGATTATTCACCTGAAAAAAAAGAAGATAATCACCAATGAGAACAGATATATCTCATCCTTTAGAGTCAGTCAAACTTTTCCATGTTGCTGCAGTTAGCACAAGGAAATCCTTCATGCTTGCAGTGCCTGGGCTGCCCGTGAGTACTGCAGTACCCAGCCTGCCAGGGGCACCAGCCACTTCTCCTGAGGAGCTGCTTCTCCAGAATCTTGTCCGGTGGATGCCTGAGTCAAAGGCACCAGGAGGGAAAGCAGATCAACACTCTGAAAGGACAGAAGCATTTTCTTTGATCTGAGGACATGTTTTTACAGCTAGGTTGCTCCATACTGACTGAAGAAACATTGTGCCATGCTCTCCTTCCCTTATTCACTGCAGTGTACACGTTTCAGAGGAAAACATCCTGACTTCCTATACTAGCTAGGCACATGCCCCTTGAAGCCTAAAAGTTGTAGTTAGAAACATGGCAACACAATAACCACTTTGGATTTGTTTGGCTGTTCTGATGTGCTCTGTGCTGGTCTAGTGAGGGATGGAGCAATGAAAGATATCTATGAATATACGCATACAAATATAGTCATGGAAGTACTCAAGGAAGCTTTTTGGAGAGTGCTACAGAGATTGGAATGATCATGCCTATGTTACTGAAATTCTTATCTAGTTAAAATAAAATCTACATGAAAATATTATCACTTTCTATTTGTTTCCCTTATTTCTAAGCAATTTCCAAGACAATGCTTTACATTTTGACAGATTACATATGGTCTCATCACTACGAAGTTTTACAGCAGTTTTCCAAAAAGTCAGCTCATGGAGCCAACATTTGCCTGATGTGAGGCAGCGGTAGCATTTAATTGACAAAACAGGCAGAAAAGGAAAGAAAAATGGAAAATTAATGAGCAGTAGATTACAACTTTCCCTCAAGATATAGCAATAGGGAGGAGTTTGACTCAGGGAAAAAAAAATACTAAAATGGTAGGAGAAAAAGTAGGAAGAAAAGTAGGATGCTTTCAAAGAGACAGAGGTTTCTACACAGCAAATCCTTCCATTGAATTTTCAAGGGCTAGGTACAAAGAGCAGTAAGGCTACAAATGGACTTTAAGTCTCTACCTGTAACTTTCCTGGTCTTGACACTTATCCTCAACTCTTTTACAGACACACTAAGATATATGAAACCTTATTATACCTTCAGACACTTCAAAGAAAGATTTTATTTCAATATAAACTCAAACGAAAGTCAGCAGTTTGAGTCTCCCTTTACATATTCTGGCTTTTAAAAAATACTGAGAAACGTTGACAATAGTGCTTTAGGTAGATTCCATATGCATGAGCCCATAAGAATTAAAAATATTCCTCCTCCCTCCAGTACCTTCAATAATGGCGTTTAGTAAGGATATATAGTTTGATGCAAAAGGAGAATGAAATCTATTATCAAGCACATATTTGTGAAAACAATTCCATGATTTTGGAAAGGAATCTGACTATCTAAAGCTTTATTACATGAATTTCTGTAGGTATGACTGCAGCACTGTACAGTACCACTCTATTAAGAGGAATGAGATAATAAGAGTTTCTAATTTAAGGCAATATTTCTCAGCAAATCCTGCAGAGATGACAGTGAACAGAACTGAAAAAAGGAAGAATTTGAAGTGCTTTTTCTTTAAACAAAGTAGAGTGCTTGCAATATCTCTTCAAGTTTTAAGGAAAAGAAAAAGCTTTAGTAGTTTTAGTGTTCACAAGAGCTAGGGACTAAGAGCACTCAGGTGCAGGGAGAGTACAGATAGGTGACGTGCAAGCTTTCACATTTACCTCTGCTAATGCATTTCACGTACTGCTCTGCAGTCATCCTAATGCTCAAGTCGTGGCCCTCTTCAGCAGAGATGCCAAGCCACACTCAGCTGTGCTGGTGGTACAGATCGATACCCATGAGGGAACACACAATGCTGTCACTTCAGATTGGGCTTCACAACTGAACTCAAAACACCTCTTTTGTGATAGACAGTTTTCATTTCCCACTTGCCCCAATGTGATTGAATTTTAACAGAGATACTTGCAGAATCAAGAAACACACAAAGAAAAACCCTTTGCAAATTCTCACTCACAGCTAGCTTAACAGAGGACGCAAATCTCAACATTAAAAGACATGTGATAATACAAAATCATTACTTTGCAACATACATTCCTATCCCCCAAACTGCACTTCCATCCCTACTACTCTTAAAATTATCAAACTGATCTAATTTTATTTTCAGTGAGCAAGAGAAAATTTGGGAAGTAACAAATACAAAACTGGACTGTAGAACATGTAATATTTGAACTGCCTTGTATACATATGTTGATTATTTCTATCTCAATATCACACGCAAATTCCAGTAATTATATTCATTTAAAGGAGATTACATCTACCTGATCAGCTTTAGGATAAAGGGTAAAAATACCTGTTAAATCTCTAACTCTAGTTTGTATATGAAGTCTCTACTTTTGAAGCTTCTTCTCAAGCTTCCTGGTTTATATCTCCTCCTAAAAATAAGGTGAATCTGTGAAGGGATGATGTAGAGTCCAGATACAGAAAACTGTCAGCAGATACAGAATGTTGCTCCTGTCCTCAGCTTCCAGCACTTTTCCATGCACAGATCAAAAGAATGCAGCCTGACTCATTGCACATCACACCATAACATTACAACAGTGTTTGCCTCAAGATCCTGTTACATTAAAACAAACACAATCCCATCATGCAAGATGCAAACATTTTCAAATCCACTTTACAGATAGAAGAGTCAATGCAGGAAGAATTTAAGCTGTAGGTGCGGCTGCATTAAAAAAACACAAATTTATCTATTCTGTATTTTCTGAGGGTCTGTCACGTGGTAGCAGTACCTGATTTCTGCTAAGTCTTTTCCAAGAGAACAAATCTGGCTTCAGCTTCAAAACTTACCAGATCAATCTGGGCAAACCTGCATCCCTATAGGAAGGATGAAAACAGCTTGCCAGTGCAAAAGTGGTACAGAAGTAATATTCTGATGGCATATGAGGCTCTAATTCCCATTTTCTTGAACAATGACTTGTAGAACAGGTGCAGCCCCAGCACTATGACAAAAAGCAACTATCTCAAATTTTGAAGACAGTGCAGCTCAAGACAGTGAAACACGTTTGCTTAAGGCAATATGGGGAGAAAATCTTTGTGACGTAGAAACAGATGTCACTGTACATTTTTCAGAATATGGTATTACCCACTGCTTTGTATGCATGCCTTCACTAGATATATTTAAATTGTATTTCATAATCACACTCTAATTTCTTTATTGCAACCATATCAAAGTCAAATAGGAATAATGTAGTCTTTATTAAAAGTTTATATTTACATGACAACTTACAGTAACCACTCACCCTGACTTAGGAAGACTAGCCAAAACAAAAAAAAAAAAGTGTTTCATTATATTAAAAAGCCTCAATTACAGAAAGCCTGACACAGCCAAGATACAATTACGATCAATGACAGAGATGCATAAAAAGTGGAAAGTGCAGTGAATGTGATACCAGCTGAACAGTACTTCAATATAATTAAACTGCACTTCTTATATAATGCAAGTTAAATGACAGGCAAGAGTGAAGTTAACTATCTGCTTTCTGGTACATGAAGGATAGCATTGCAAGGTTATTTTAAAATCTTTTTTTCAGAAGAGCAGCACAAGTAGTATGTCAGTAGTGTGAAAAAAAATTCTCTTGAGTGTCTCATTGGGGAGCACCCCCTTTCACTTCAGTGTTGACCTATGTGCACAAACCAAGTAATACTCTTTTTTTTTTTTTTGTATCATAGTAAAACTCCTGTAAGTGTGAAAATGAGACCTAATTCCCTCATATAAACAAAAGCAAGTTTAGACAAAGAACAAGAGAATGCTTTACCCTGCTAGATACTCACTGCCCTTTCCCCACTTTCTCTACAATCTGCTATTTGTGACAATAAAATCCTGCTGAGTTTGTTTAATGCATGGAATTAATTTCCTTTAGTTTTATTTCAATTACAAGAGAAATAAGAAAAAAAAAAAAGTACACATTTGTGATGAAGGATATTAGCTACTTTGAACTGATTAATTGAAGTAACCAGGACTACTATACCTCTAATTCTGTGGGAATTCTTATTACTGTAGCTTTTTGCCCGATTTCTGCAAATTATTTTGCAGACAGTTCCAAGGTTTATTCTGACACAAATGCTCATTTGTTTGAGATGGTGACAGGTCTGGAAGCACAGCCAAGAGGAGTAGAGTATACCTAACAGCCTTGGATTCCCCTCTACTCCCAAGTGGATTACCTGGCAGTTTGGAGGAATGGTGGGGCCATAACTTGTGGCAGCAGTTTTTGAAGAACAAGAAAGCCAGCTTTATTGTATCATCGATAGTGGGAACTGTGAAGCCACAGCACTTGGGACAGACTGCCACAAGGATACATCCCACTTCTTGTGTCATAAAGCAAGAGTATTCAAGTCTGTGAAACTGCAGCTATGCTGGTAATGGTATCAAGCTATAGCTCGTTTAAATCTGATTTTCATGAATCCATATACACCTATAGACTCAAAAAAGTCAATTGATATTCCAATTATAGGAAAGAAAGTCAAACTTTTAGTTTTATTGTTACTGATATTCCAGGATGTAAACAGAAATCCAAATATTGCCACAAATGAAATCACAACCTGGATGGCCCAGAGTCATTCACACAAGGCTGCAGCCTACCTTGAAATCTTACTGCTTCTTTCATTTCTTCTTGCCTATATCCAGTATTACAACCAATGATTATTAAAAACAGCTAAATGTATGTAAACCTGAGATGGGAGATTCCCCTAGAGAAAGGTACCATAAACTACAGATCTAGAATGTTTTACATCCTAACTACCTAACTGTTGTTATGTAACTACAAACCACATAACTACATGACAAAAGAGAAAGTTACTCTCTCGTGACTTACAAGCTGCGTTAATGAGATCTCTAGTCCTGTACTATAATTGTAAGGAGCAGTCATAAAGAGTTTTAAGAATATAAATTTATTCTAATTTATATAAATTTCATAAAAACATATCAAATTATATTCATTCTCTAGGCTAAATCTCTTCCTATAAATGACATAGTACAGAGGTCTGCAACTAGAAGAGTATTAGCACAGGGATGGCTCCATGAATCAAGACCACTTATTTTCACTTACAAATAAGATATTATTTTCCATTCTCTGCCAGTCACAACAGAAACTGGAAGGGAAGGGATGAAGTATAAACTCCTTTTACTCAATGCCTTTATCTGTCCACGGGTGACAGATCTATGGAGTAAACAGCAGATTCCATCTTAAGCCCCTGCAGTCTAAACCATAACCGACAATTATACATACATATTGTGAGAATGTGCATACATATCCTTTCCCTGGTTAATCTTCCACAGAAAAAAATACCTTCATCTATAAACTGAAACAAATCCAGATACCGTGTCTAAAATATTCCACATATTCCCATTAAGAGCACAGTAGGAAGATAAATGCAACCTGTTTACTCATAAAGGTGCAAAATTTAAACACATCAACTATTTTCTACTTGAATAAAATAGAAGTTCTCTAAACATTTAACTTTATTTCTGTAAGCAGTTCAAAGACACTCTTAAGTTGTAAATTATGCCCTTAATTTCCATTTTATGGGTAATGAATGCATATGAAGTCATGACATGAGCTTGCAAGGTCTTTATTCATACTGTGGGACAATTACAAATACATAAAAAGCAACTGAGCCAATTAAATATAGGTGTCAAGGGCCATTTTTGATGCCCAAGAGAAAACTATCAGCTGAACTCCAGCTGCAACAGAATAAAGTCACGGATCTCCCAAGAGATCTTCTATGGTATCTTCTACTACGTCAGGCTGTCTTAGATCACCTGGAGCACATAAAATGGCTCTCAAGGTCTAGATTTGGCAGTTAAATCACTCATATAGTCCCATTGACCTCCATATATAATTTCAAGTAACTGTTTCTCGGTGTTACAAGTTGATAGCGAAACCAAAAATGTCCAACACTGGAACCCAAAATGATTTGCATTTACCAGTGACACAGAAAATCTTGGACCCCTACAAATCAGCAACAACAACAGCCACAGGAAATCTGCAGGTATCACCATAACATAAATTCAAAAAAAGGATTATTATCATTGTCAAACCTCCATATTATTCAGGTTTGGGCATGTCAGTAAAATATTTATCAGAAAAATATTTCTGAAAAATGATTCACAGCAGTGTTCTCGGCCTATTCCATATGTTCTCTGCCATCAAAAAGAACATAAGAATAAGCTTTTAACTGCCAAGAATAGCTGCGGTAATTCATGCAACCAATTTAACAATAGCAAAGGGGCCATCCTAAGTGCATGGATCTCTGTTCTTTAATATAGCAACAAAAAGTGAAGACATTTTTGCTATAATAGAAGAGCAAAACCAATTCTACATAATCTATTTCCCAAAGTTGAAAACTTGATAAAAAGAGATAGAGAACAAGATGGTGAGAAACTTAATCCTCAGTAAGATTTACGCAAAAAACAAAGCAAAGCACTTACTGTGTCTTGAGATTTATCTTTGACATCATAAACTGTTAGTTTTATTTTAGTCTCCTCATAGATGGGGTATTCCGGTGGGAAAGTCACACCAGTCAAAAACAGTGGATCTCTTGTGCCCTGTGTAACATAAGTAAACACTCGGTAAGGTAACAGCTGTGCAATGCATAGAACACCATTATGGATGTACAGAAACTGTGGGCTCTTTAAAAGAGGACAGCTCTCTACAGCAGAGAGATTTGAACAGCTAAGTATTATTCAATCAATAAGAAAACCTGACAATTTCAAATCAAACTTTTGTCAGGAAAGTTTGAAAAACTTTCTTCCAAGTTTTCTAACTCCAAAATCTATTGAGTGCTTCTGAAATAGAGCCCAGCAAGATGCCTTTAAACAGCTTAGCCAGAAGGTGTCAGTACATGGAACACGGTCTGTAATAAACAATCCCTTTCTTTCTCCCACAATACTTTCTGAAAGTACTGCAATTTCATCTCAATTTAAATGAACTAAAGATGTAACTTAAAAACAAAATAGATATCTTCATTAAGTCACAATAAAATGGCTGTAGTTGCGGAGTAAGATGACATTCCCATGCTTTTTAACATTATGATTGCATCTAGAAGCTGTACCAGAAGTAACAACATCATAACTTACACAAACAATTAAATGAAACATATAAAAAGTTGTTTGCAATTTCTTAATGTTTAATTACACTTAATATGCAAAGATTACCAGGCTAGTATGCTTAAACTTTTATTAAATAAAATAAAGGATTTGATGTGATAAATGCAATTTCCCTTGAAGGAAAAAAAACCTGCCCTGTGCTCCTGCCTTCCCCTGCCTCAAACCTTGACTATGAAGCTGAGAGCCTCAACACAACAAATTCAGAGACTTATTCAGATCTAGGACATAGTGACAGGAAATGAATCAACTTCCATTAAAACATTAAAAATTATCTATTCCATCTTCTGCACAACATCATTCCAGACAGTCTGCAATGAACCATCCTGATAAGATACAAGATACTTGAATTAAGCCATTGCAGGGTGGCTGACGGATGAAACCATAATTTAATTAGTAGTTAGTTGAAACTGATCACACAAAGAGCTCATGAAATATTCTCATTGTATTTAAGAGTTAAAACAAGCCTTAGGCATAATCATGTATGTGTGTTTACAATGAGACTTGTCTGTTCTTAATGAGTCTCTCCAATAAGTTAAGTAAGTTACACCTACATTGCCTGCTCACACTTAATTTTCTCTATGAGCCATTTTTGCTGTTTCTGATGCTGATGCTACCAGGACAAAGTGAAGACTAGCAAAACAGCCTCAGACAGCATTTGCTGTTATATGTGATGCAACTTACTAATTATTTTATATAAAGTCATAGACATTACATAGACTGACTCTTTTCCCTAATTATAGAAGCAGGCTAGTATTTTTCAAATTGCAGAAGTGTCAATTTTGCAATGGAAAAGTAGATCAAGAAACAGAGCACGGAATACACCTATGTTCTATAATTTAGAAATACTTTACAAACTCACTGTACTCTTAATCTAGTTTTGCTTTGCACTGTCTTAACCTTTCATAAGAGCAACTGTTTCATTCTAGACCTATGTCTGGAGAACCGGCGCATTCTCTATGTCTCCTACTTGGAACAACAGAGCTTTCATGAAAAGCCAAGTTCACTTCTAACTGTTTATCCTGATTGAATGCCAAGAAATACAGAACACTCTTAGGTATGCTCTACTAACTGCCAGAGTGTGCATGCCTTACCTAAGACTATGCACTAACTTGTTTTATTTCTCATTCACGTTCTAAAGAAGAAATGAACAATTCATTTATCGACATGTTAGTCGAATAAGAAAGACTCTCACCTCCACGATTTCAGTGCTTGAATATCTCGTCAAAATGTGCTCTGCTGGATGGACCACTGAGACTTGTATAAATGTATTCAGCTTCCGATCACGTGTAGCAGCCACTAGATCCTTGCATGCTGGAAACAGTACAAAACAAAAATAAAATACTCAAAAGAAAAGACTGAGAAAACGCTGTCACAGGCACAGGACAAAGCAGACTATGCTTCGGCTCCAGATGAAATCTCTAGAGACAAGCCGATTTAACAGAGGAAGTCCCTTGGAAGTAACTTACAGAAATAGGAAGTCACATGCTGCAGAACTGAACTGAGATTTTGTTTCCACTAAAAATACTTGCAGCTTCTG
The DNA here is from genome assembly GCF_028858725.1 of Colius striatus. Classification (NCBI taxonomy): domain Eukaryota; kingdom Metazoa; phylum Chordata; class Aves; order Coliiformes; family Coliidae; genus Colius; species Colius striatus. The sequence continues at coordinate 33,335,257 of NC_084761.1, forward strand.
CAAAGCTCCCTGCCAGAGGCTCATCAGCTCTGGTATATGAATGTGTGTGCGCAAACGCACATGCTTACACACGCTGCAATAGTAGGTAATTTTACATAAGCACTCATTTAATTGGCCACGAAATCTCTTAGCAGCCTAATCTGATCATCTCTTTTCTGACAGTTTTCATAGCACATGATCATTTTAAACACATTCTAAATCAGTTAAACACTATCAGGGATTAGATTAGTTCAAATAATCTGATACTACATTATAAACTTTTTAGTAGAATTAATCATTGAGTTAAAACCTACATTCTTAAAAGCAGACAGCAAAACAACCAATTCTTTTGTCAGTGACTGCCACATAAAAGAAAGGAATAATTGTATTCTGGCTATCTAACATTATTATTAAAACTCATTCTACCTAATAAATGTAAAGAAATCCAGTTGCTGTTTAATAATTCATTTTTATCCTTGGCACACGGTCACACAAGTCACTGAATTCACTCTTTAGATTAACACACGTCACGCCTTCTAACCAAAAGTATGAAAGCACCAAAGAAAAGAAGGAAAGAAACAAATGCACCATTAGCCGCTCTGCAGAAAGGATGTGGACTAATGGGCTGTGCAATGGCACAAAAGCAAAACCTGTCAACCTTACACCCTGTGATAAATATATGCAACAGTAAACGATGTGATAGGATCTATCCAGTGCTTTCTGCAGTGCATCAAACCACACTGGGTTCTTAGAAGCCTGAGGAAGGAAAAGAAAAGCCTATGGTTTCAGAGAGGCTAATTTTCATGGAAGAGCTGGGGCCATTTTCTAGAAGTCACTGCCAATCAGGGACTTCCTCAGGTGCAGCTGACCTTTAACATTCTAAAAGGTGAGTCAGATTATCCTCACAGCAAGCAAACCTGGTCTGATGAGAAGCCAAGGCAAAGAAAGCTCTGGTATATATAAAGGGCAGCTCAGCTTGGTTTATACTTTTTTTTTTCTTTTCCTGTGGTCCTGCTGCTTGAAGAAATAAAAGGAAAACCAGCTGAAGCTTTTTTACCACTCTTCCATAACAGTTAAAAGGAAGCAATTATACCCAATCTTCACAGAATATTTTGAAGCTTTTGCTTTAGCCCAAATTGCCAATGAAATCTCTTGGTAGACAGTCTCAAACTGACCTTATCATAATTTGGTGGTAAAAGTGGGATACCAATGAAGTCTTAATGAAACAGCAGACACAACAGCACCAGACCCAAACATCAAGTTGCCTGCAATTCCTTGCTACTAAGGCTCACCATATTATTGAAATGTTTCTAAATATTAGCAGTACTTGATACAACCTGAAGAATTATATGAGGAGATTTACTGAAAAGCAGTTATTAAAGTACAAAAGGCTGAGCAGACACTCACCTATCAGAACTATATTCTCTCTAAAGCTGACCACCAGTAAAATATCAGATAAATGATAGTTCCAGATACAGCCATTTTCCCCTGAAAGCCTGATCTTACAGCACCACACAATGCTTAAAATATTTCAACTCTATAATCATGTTTTCATAATATAGCCCAGTAAAAGACAGTTTCTGAGGAATGGCAAGAGAGCTCATTATCACTGACAGAAGCCAGAACACTGACAGATAGTCAGAAGTTTCAGATCCACTACAAAGGAAGGCTGGCCAGCTCACAATTCAATGGACCTCCAAAGATGGCAGGAATACATCAGAAGGGAAAAACAGAAAGAGACAAAAACTTAAGAAAAAAAACCCCAAAATAAATCTACCAAAAAAATCACCAGTGACTCTGTCAGGAAGCCTACAGCTAAACTCTCAGAAAAAGTATTAGTGCATGAAGGATGGAAGTAAATCCCTCATAAATAACAATTTACTTGTGAGATGTCTCATACTTTAACTAGATGTGATTAATTCTTTTAGCAGGCAAGAGTGCAGACTTTTATCCTATTGATAAACCTTTAATAATAGGAAGATTTGCACTAAGTGCTCACCACCTTGGTGATATGTGAGCATAGAAGGCAGTTAATTTCTGTGATAGCAGAGTAATCCAGACATTGGATCATTAGCAACATGATCTTGAAATGCATTGAGTAGACTTAACATGAAGACAATTCATACACATATCTCCAATGGGGAGGATCAGTACTAAGTATCAGAATTCACTGACAGATCCCAATGCAGAAGGACGAACTAAATAAAATGAAACCTGCATCTACTTTGATGGCAGAGTTATTGTCTCTGTTGTGACGTTGGGCTACTGCTCTTCACAACTACTCTTTCAGTTAGAGGATACACAGTAAGGTTTTTGCTAGCAGAGAACAAAGTTTTAGCATGGTGCAGGATTTGTCAGTTTGAGCCACAGTGTACCACTTCCCTTAAAACAGCCCAGCTGAATGTTTTAACAAAACACAAGGATTACTTTTAAGCTGATGCCAAAGATGAGAAGTTTGTTATATCCTGTTCATAGCTTGGCAAGTTCCACAGCCTCACACTGCATTATTGCCCTTTGAACTCTCACCTAGCAGGATGTCTGAAAATCTTAGGTCTCCTCAAAGAAACAGTGAACACACATGGTCCGAAAGGTTAAATGTTACATGCTTGCAAAAGTGACACATCAGCTATATGTAATATATTTAAACACATGTGCTGGGTATTAGTGACACACTACTCAAAAATAAACTTTTAAGAGCCTAAACATGAAAGGCAAGCTAAGGCTGTTTTTTTAACTGCAAATGTAACACAGCAAAAGAAAGTAACAACACCTATACCCTTTCCATAAGAACCCATGCCCAAGCAGACCCTATACATCAGTCACATTACATTTCAATACTTCATTATGCTTGAATTAATTCTGGAAAAAACTCATCAACAAAACTCAGTGAAATGACATGACAGCTTGTACTTATATGCCAAAAGTATATGAATCTATTCATTGTGACTGTTGACTCAGCGTGTAAAAGCCTGAGTCATCCATTTCCCTGGTGATCCTATCTCTGCTAAGCCTATCAGTGTACAAGAAATGTTTAAGGAAGAACTGCAGTAGGAATAATTTATGCTTTTAAAGCAACAAAGGAAAAAGTTAAGATAGCAGGAAGAAACAGCTGCTCTACATACTAAGCAAATAAAAAGAAAGACAGCAAAATAATCAGTATGTGTAGAACAAGATGAAAGGCTGCAAAGAAAAAGATTTGCTGGAGAATCTATTTACAAATACGTACGCATTTTGCGAAATGCTGTGGTCTACATATAAAGTTGTCTTTCCATTAAATATGCCTTAATACAGTTAGCATTTAATCAATTTTATCCTTCAACACTTATTTTCTAAGGAATAAAATCCAAGAGAATACTAATTGTTATCTAATTTCCATTACTACTACTGTTCTACTATTAAAACTATAGCATTATTCTGACATGAATCCAAGTAAACAAGTGCTCCTTCTTGATCAGTCATGCCTGTACATTCCAGTACCACTACAATGCACACAGATTACATGTTCTGCAAAAAAACATACAAGTTGGATTCTGAAGTTCTTCCACTTTCAGTATTTCACTGTTCTCTGGGCTGTGCTAACATGCTGGCTGTGCTCATCATTCCTCTTTATGTGTGCATGTAAAGACAACAGAAGAGCACAACCGGTTACCGTTTCCTCAAAACTGAGCTATGCTGTAAACACAGAACAATCTTGCTTTAGTTTCAGTGACCGATTCATGGGATCAGGGAGAATTTTCTGAAAACGTTACCTGTACAGAGGAACAGAGAAGAGAGAGAAAGTCTAAAAAAATCCCTATGTCTAGATACAATAAAAAGGGGAAACATAATGAAACAACAACATAGAAATAGTTTGGAAATTCATTATCTACCTTCACTGAAACTACAAAAATTCTGGCCAGGTATTCATTACTGATCCAAGTACTAAGCCCACTTAAACCAAAGAAATTAATCTGGCAGACAAACAGAGAGATGCAGCTACTCTCAGAATTGAAAACAATCCAGCAGTTGGAACAAAGGACATGGGCAGAGGGACTGAAAGATATCCTCAGCTCAGAGTTCAAAAAGTTGTTTGGGAAAGAAGCCAAGAAATAGCCCAAAAGTTGGGAAATGGCATTGAAATAGCAATGTTTATTTTGGTTAGTCTGAGAGATGACAGCACATTGGTGAATGGCTTCCCAGAGTACAGATTCATACAATACATGTATTAGCCTACATGGCAGTTTGTGAGGTAGCTGTTTACACAACCAGTGACAGAAACACCATTTCCCACTGCTTCATTCCTTCCCATTTTCCAAACCAAAATAGATACCAAGGGGCTGGAAAAGGACAGGAATTAATCACTACAGCCTTTTTGTCTCCAGGGCACACTGTTTTTTATGCTGTCAAAACAGTACAGAAAATTAGTATCTGAAGACAAGGGGCATCAGAGAAGCTTGTGTATCTCACATAGATATATATGTAAACATCATGTTCAAAAGTGGGTTTTTTTGAGTTCATTGGCATTGCAGCAACATCATCCCAAAGCAACTTAGTTGATAAATAATAATGTACAGCCTGTCTTGACGGACTAATAAACTGAGGTGCAGCTATTCCTTAATGGGCAACAGGACACATTAGGTAAAATAACACTGCTTTCAGACCTGTGCTGCATGCAGAACACTAAACAGGACACAGCTTTCTTTCCTCCATCCCAGGGGCATGTTGAGGAGGATAAGAGAGGCATGAGGGAAGAAAGTGCACATCACCGCTCTCCTGTCTCTGCTGAACACACAGCACTAAGCAAGCTTGCTGAAAAGAATACCTTCAGTCAGGTACACATAAAAGCTTAGCAAGAATCCAGCTTGCAGCACATCCAGGAAAGCTTTGGTCATACTTTTGAATGATGAGCATAAAGGCAACTGGGAGAGGGATGAGAATAGGACAGCAATGTGTTCTCTGCATGGCAAAATATGCCTGAAAAGCAAAGGAGACAAACGTTTGAGGACTGGTGTTAGCACAGCATGGTGTTAATAAGCACCCCTCCAGTTAGTGCTCCATAGTAAATATTATTAATTGGTTTATCATAAATACTACTAATTAGTCGTCCCATTCACATGTCAGCAGGAATGCTTAGTTTGCTGGTGTGTAAGAAACAACACTACCTAGGGACCAAAAGAACAGAGTAGTTACAAAATTTGCAATGCAGACTCCTAATAAAATTCATGGTACAACACTAATCACAGGATGCAGCCATGAGGGCTCAGTTACACAGTCATGAAACAGGTATGTATTTAGGAGGGACACTCATCAACAGTAGCAGCTAAAAACAATACTTAACTCAGGTAAACTGCAATGAAAACAATCTCCATGGAATAGAAGACAGTTGGACTACATAAACAAGTAAGTAAAGATTCACTGATTTTTACCTAAGAAAACATCCAAGATCACCCTTCCTTTCACTGGGGATGAGAAGGTTCTATAAAAATATTTGTTCTCTGGGACAAATAGCTGGTTGCTAAAGTAACCTAGTTATAGCTCAAGGAAATGTAAACATGTAATACAACTTTCACCCTTCAAGGGACACCTGTAATTAACAGCAGGACTAAAGTTCCTACCAACAGTCCAAGGAGAAAGAGATGATAGGGATGTCTTATCAGATGAAGCACAAGGAAAGGTATTTCTATGGCATCTCTACAAATACAAGTTGGGTGAAAAAGCCCCCATAAACACCATCAACATTAGTAGTACTCACTGTAAGCAATATATCGATATGTTGTTGAGAAGAACATCAATCAGTAACCACTTAATTTGCAACTAAAAGAACACAATTATTTAGCAGTCATTGAAATAAGACACACATGAGAGTAGCTGGGAGCAAATGCAGGTGATCATGCCCAAGAGTTCAGATGTCAGCTGCACTCATAATCTTATTTGCACATGAAGTGATAAATCTGGTTAGAATCACGACTCTGAAAATCAGAAGTGATCTATTTCAGAATAAGTTTTGCCAACTCTGAGATTTGTAGTATTAATAAAAATTTTAGGTTGTGTGGCTTGTGTGTTTTACTGAGAGCCTTACGTTGGACTAGAGTGTTACGTAGAGCACTTTCCAACTGCATCCTTATGGTTTCCCCAGGAAGGTAAAATAAATGCAAAGGCTTAGACTCTAATTTTGCATTACTATTACCAGCAGCAATAATAACTGTTTCCTATGTGTTTTTCAATTCTTCTATCGTGTTAGAACAGGCCTATTTCATATTGCAGCTTCGCTATTCAGCCTAGACAAGGAGAATTTAAGAATATAGAATTTAATATAGAATTTAAGTAAAATGGATGCAAGATATTTGGGAAAATGACTGACTAGATCAATGTGCAACTCACAGACATCATATTTCCAACTGTAGAAGCGAGGGCATAACTGCAAGAGTTAACCATCCATTCAGTGAAATCTACTTTTTGGTAGTGCATTAATGCACTGCTAACATTAGATGATCTGTTCCAGGATACTCATGCTAATGATCGTGTCCCATCAGCTTTATTTTCAATTGCATATAACTGACATCTGCCACCTCTGTGTTCTAGACTTAAAATTATACAATGGTAACGAGGGTTCATAAGTTAATTTCTAGCTTTGCTCAGAAGAGCTGGCTTCTTAAGTTATGAAGAAAACTGCTCTCGATCAATATTTCTAAAACAATATCTGAGAATGTATCTCTTATCTTTTTCATGTAGTGCTATATTTAGTTTTGAGAATTTAATTCTTCTAAAAAAGACTGCATTTCCTTATGAGCACACTGTGCCTCTAAAAGCACAGAGAACTCTGTTTTTCTGAGACGCTGCAGTAGTCTAGTGACAGTAAAGCAGAGCTGCTGCTTTAGATTCTCAATTATTCTCGTTACCTTCTGTCCAAAACTATTTAGCTCATGGCACTGCCTGCTAATGATATTTATGCTTTGACCTGCAGGTGACTTCAGTTCTCTGGTGAGATAAATGAGGAAAGAATTAGAAATAAAATAAAATAAATGCTTCAAGTCTTACATAAATTTGCTATATATTACTACATTTCAAAATATATTAAAATCAAAATGGATTTTGATATTGCTGTTTCAAGGCTGTAATTTATTTTAGTACTGTTGGTATTTTAAAATATCACCAAAGGGTTTAAAATCTTCTGGAAACAGAGCTAAATAACAATTCCCTCTTCACCTTTTCCCAGTATTATCATATCAAGTATCTAATAAAGAAGTAAACTTCTAATTTCTTTCAGAGATTTCTCACTATCCCAAAAATAGAGTGGAAGAATTAGAAAAATAGCAAATGGTATAGAGACTTTTTCTTTTAACTAAGAGTTTCTTTATACTTCAAGCTCATAACAAACATCTAGAACCTCAACCATTTCTTTCAGATTTTCTAAACACAATACATTCATCTGATTCCTAACTTTGTCCATCTCTTCAGAAATAAAAGTATTGAAATGTATCATCAAGTGCCAAGTCTCTCTTGAAGTTTTCAGTCTGCCACATCTGTTTTTATTGCAACAGCATACATTGCTTGCTTTCACATAAGCATTTATAAACTGCTCTACCAGTTGCTAAGTGAAGCATTACATGGTTTTGATCCTTAGTGTGCAGTATCACTTTAAAACACTGTAGAGGCAGTCTTTTTCTCTAATATTTAAGGAAAACTCAGCTGTTGCTTAGCCCTACTCCAAATCCATGTCATCTCATACATCCTTACATCATACTTTCAGGCTTGGTGAGGAAAAACGCTTCCCTTGCAAAACAAAGGAAGGTAGTGAAGCAACACAGATTCCAGCAACTCCAGCAGACAAGTTTCAGAAAGAACTCTAAACAACCTGAAATCTTTTAGGGTGCTTCTTCACTGCACTACAGCTACTTTGAGCAGCTGTGAGTGAGGTACTCTGGCTTCTGGGTGTAAGTCCAGTGACAGGAATCCAGATTACAGTAGGGAGCGATCCACTCTGCTTTTTCAGCACATCATACACCCTGGACAAGACTTCAGGGCCCCACAGCTATTTTGCTATTACCACCCAAGATTAACTGACGTTAACACTGTCCTGACTGCATCTAAACAAGAATGCAGTTTTAGAGGCTGCAGTAAGGATGACCTTTTCACATACACTTATCTGGAGCCAGGTCTCTGATTAATTATAATTAACTATTTATTTATAGCCCTGTTGCACATGAGACACTGTAGGTGAATAAAACTATTAATTTCTTCAGCTGTTACCTGGCAAAGGTAATCTAGATGAAGGTGCCTGGGCAAGATGCAGTAGGGAGCTGTATTAAATATAGTAACTCACAAAAGAAAACATTGACAATAGTTAGACTTGCAAGCCAAGTTATTGCTCAACTGTCTAACTGAACATCCTGTAACATTGATTTATCAGAAAAGATTTGTGTTTCTTCTTTTCACATGCCAAGGATGAAGCCTCCAGTGAAGGGCAAGGAAGTAATGTAGTGTTTGTCAATTTCACAAAGATTCCTAAAAAAGCCAGCATCAAAGGGAGCATGGCAGAAAGGTTGGACCATTGTAATACTCTCCAAGTGTAGTGCTCAAGTAAATCAAAACATGGCCTTATAAAAGTGGGTTTTTTTATTCCCCAACTGTTGGGATGCTAAATGCCACCTGATTCACAACTGGTTCTTGTTGCATAGGTGCCTGTCAAATGTTGAAAATGACTGATGAAGCTCTGTCTAAAAAGAGGGTGTTCTACAGAAAACAGAAAGCAAAACAGCTGGTTCCTCAAACAATATGCCAGATGCCATCTTTTAGCAAAACAAAACCCATGCTCTTTGACATGTTTAAAATGAAGTCAAACTAAAATGTACTTCCAAGTCAAGGCAAGTAACAGTAAGACACAACTTTAACCAAAGGAGAAAATAGATTTCTGCAACCCAGAACAAACACTTTTAGACGTGTAACCATTAAACTTCCTAGTCAGGAAACACGATAGATGCTAAGTAATCTGCATTCAAGCTGCAGTTAAAAGGAAAAGACATTCTAATATAAGTAAATCTTATCTGGAAAGGTGACAGTTCAAGATTAACAACTAAATTAGAGGTCCAAGTTAAGAGACAATGCTTCACTCCTCAGGGGATTTCAAAGCAGCTGTTCTGACAAATAAATTAAGATTACTTTAATAGCATGGGACCTGGATGAGAAGGCAAAGCGTAATCCCTTCATAAGGAATTAATATTTATATTTGTATCTTTCCACATAAAGTCCAGAAAATAAAAGGTTACTGATCAAGGGTTGTATCAGAGGACAAGCTTCAAGGAATCCACCCCCATGAGCATTTTGGATTCATCTACTCATATATCCTGAAAAAATAACTTCTACTCCTAAAGGTACATCTCATTCACAAGAACTCTGTTGGTACTAACAGCCTTTAAAAAAGTACAGGGTAACAAGTACCATATTAATTGTAGCTGTTGTGACTTAAAAGTAACATTTTTAAAGCAGTATATATATTTGTATTTCCAGTTACTTCAAAACCAACACTAAGTTCACCTATCAACCACTACCATTCCATGATTTTATGATTCACGTCCTCAAAGACATTGACCCATAATTATCATTTAAATTGTTAACTTACAGATTTACAAAAGGTTTACAGCTTGCATTTTGAAAGACGATTTAAAAGAGGGAAGACATTAATGTTTTCTACAGAGCAGTAGAGCCCAGTATACTACATCCTAAAGCAGAAAGTTGGATCCTTATACTATAAATAGACTGTAATTTCCAGCAGGAGTTTCTTCAAAGATGAAAACCTGCTGTTTACAATACAATGTTAAAATGTTACATTCCTATATTTGAGACTCTCCAGGTTTTGATTTGTCTACATATATAAAGACATAGGTGAGTTCTTCCCAGAGAAATAATTTTAAACTATTTCATCTCTTTTGTACAAAAAAAAAAAACTAGTTAAGGAATAAAGCGGGGAGTGGGGGAGGGAAGGGTAGAGACACTCCCTGGCAGACTTGAAATTTAAACAAAGAATGACCTAGGTATTGCTGCTCATCATCTTCACACGGGTAAGTTCAGGTCTCAAACTTGAAAACTGTGTTAGCCCATTTTAGGGTTTTTAAGCAGTTCATTTAAAATCCCACTGCCAACAACCCTCAGCTTCTTAGGTGTGAAGAATTCTAGTCTTCAAAGGATGCTAAGATCAAATTCTTCTTAACTTATCACAATGAAATTGTGTATTCATTCAGCCCCTCAGAAATCAATCTTAAGCACAACAGGATTTCAGATGAGAGTGTCAGCTTTAACTTGTTTTGAATATTTCAAGTATACTTCACAAGATGGTCAGGCATTTTTAAAGTTTAGTCCAGTTCTTTTTATTTGAGTTTCATGTACCACATTACACACAAAAACCACACACACTGTGGTTAATCACAATAATTAAAGCATCCATAACTGTAAAAACTTTATTAGTCACTGAAGGTAGGAGTAAAAGAATGGAGAAAAGCACTTAGGCATTTCATCTTCAGCAAAGCCCTTCCGAGCACCTCAGGTTGGCCTGCTTGTTGTGCTGCGAGTCTTGTGTGGGATTTTTTGCAGTCTTTTATGGAAAGACTTTTGCAGTCTTTTATGGTGCTGCATTTAAGAGAACTGCAGTTTCTTCAGGGCCTGCAGGGGAACCTACTTTTAAAGTGAAATCTCACCGCAGGACATCCATTTCAAAACTTCCAAAAATAAGCACATTTATAACTTACGTGTTCAAAAGGGTGGGATGACTTCTGTTTTCTATTAATTAGATGTTTTGCTTTTCATGGAATTTATGATGGAATTTCCCATCAGGAAATGTTGTATAACATAGAAGTATTACTGCAATTATTTCTGAACGCATATTTAAAGATGTATTTAACAACCACCATTTGAAAGACAAATGTTCAGTTAACGCAGTGTGGTACCATTAGAGTCAAAGAAGTCAAGAGCTGTCATGTTCTGAATTACTTCATGTTTCAGTTAGTATCTTATTGGCCCAGCAAACCAGAATTGTTTCATATCTGTTTAGACATTGCTATTCTGCACAGTAAGAGGCATGAACTACCTGACTATGGTAATCTGTAAACAATTTGCTTGCTTTTTTCTGCCAAATAATCTATACTTTTTTGGAATTAAAAGGTGATGTATAGAAAAGACTAACTACAAAAAGTGACAGTAAAAAGTTGAGCATAAACTCACATATGACAGAGATGACCACAAGTGGGTTTTAAACAGAACTCTCTAAGCATTCACTACCCAGCTTTAGAGGTATTTTAAGTCTCCAGGTATTTAAGCTTTCAACTTTAAGAGGTCCCTACATGCCTGCAGGTTGGCTTCTGGGCACGTCCTGATTGCCTCAGCCTTGACACCACAAAGCAGCTCTGAGTCTATCTCTGGCCCCATCAGGATTTGCAAATCACACACCTATCTTGACAGTTTTGGGCTGGCAGGCCATGGCAGGGCACAGATGCTAGTCCACACTCTGCAAAAACATCACTGCTGATTTCCTTCACAACAGACCCAGCAGGACGGCTGAAGGAGAAATGGTGCCAGTGCCTCTTTTAATTGAATAGAGCACTGGACCAGAAAGGGGTCACATACAGGGCAGACCCACAGGTTTATCATTCTGCTCCCCTCTAACATAGCAGCTACGAAACAGAAAAAGTTGACAACAGACAAGAAAGCGCATACAAGCAGACACTCAAGTCTTCCTCTTAAAATTGTCCAATCTTGATTTAAAAAAAGAAAAACTAACTGGCAGCAGGTATACAGGGGAAAAAAAAGGTAATTTGAAAGGAACCATCTATATTTTACATACATTATTTTACATCCAATTGTCACTGAATTTGGGTTACTGTCCATAGCCTGTCCATGGTCCACTCCCCTGGAAAAAGGACACTAATCACTAAACCGTCATTTATTTTGTCAGTTTATTTTGTCTTTGACTTTTATTCATGGAGGAAGGGGGAAGAGTTTTAACTCAGGGTAAAAGCATTCATTTCAGTTTTATTCCTGGATAACTCCACTGTTGCAAATACACACTCAGTAAACATTCTACTTCAAGCTTGCATTTTGCCAGCATTCTCACTAGTGAGTCTTCCCTGTGGGAATAAAGAGGGGGGGGAAAAAAAAAAAGAAAACTTTACATGGAAACATACACAAAGAAAAATCCATAAAGCACTAAGAAGATATTATACTACACAAAAAGCACTCACAAAACTTTAATTCCACATTTGCTCAAGTCTCTCCAGTCCTAACTCATTCTAACTCATGCCAAAAAAGCATGGCAGTTCAGGCTGTTGTTATATCCTTACGTGAGGCACACTAAACACAATATAAAGGATTTCGTAACAACACAATAGTGGAAGTTCCTTATAACTGCTTGAGTCCTCATAGATGACAAACATTTTTATAGTTTAATTTCAACATAATTATGAGAGATTATTTAGTGGTCCTGAAGAATTTCTAGATCAAGGCAATGGATATCTTACTCTGAACATACAGTACAGAACATGACAAGGGTCCATTGCAAATCAATCACTAACAGCAAGCTTTTGGAAGCTTCAAAAATTGTATTCGAAAGTTACAGGATAAATTCCAGCCACATAGATCATAGAATCAGTCTTGAGCTTATCCACTCCAACCCCTCTGCCCAATTAGGGTCAGCTACAGCATGTTGCCCCCACATCCAGCTGGGTTTTGACTGTCTCCAAAGATGGAGACTACACAACCTCTCTAAGTCATCTGTGTCAGTGGTTGACCACCTTCACAATAAAAAAAACATTGGCGGTGTCTCTGTATGTGTTTAATTGAATTTCATGTGTGTTTAAGTTCAGTCCAGAGTCTCTTGTTCATTCACTGGGCATAACTGAGAAGGACCTGGATCTCCTACCATCCATCTCTTCCACCAAGTATTTAGACACATGCATTAGATCCCCCGTGAGTCTTCTTCACACTGAGGAGTCTAAGCTCTCTCAGCCTCTTTTCATAAGAAGGATGCTTCAGTTCCTTAATATTCTCCAGTCCTCTAATCATAAATGTTACTTTTGGCATCGCAACTGACTCTACAATAATTCCAAAATAGAAGCTATTTTTCATACCTGTCTAGAAGAAATCCTAGAACAGTAAGGGGCATTGGACAGTAGCAGAGAAAGCTAAGATTTCAGCCACTGAAGCACAAACCCAGCAATACTGAAGATAGCTCCTAAGTATATTTAGTGGTATACACCATTTCTCTTTTAAGTAGAAGTACATTTTAAAATTTTAAGGCTACTAGACATTGCAGTTTAAGGAAAAAAAGCTCTTCCTGCAGGAGACGCAGGATAATTTTAAAGGATTTATAAATCTATAGTTTATTCTCAGTAACAAAGCTGTGGAATAGACTAACATCTACTGCTGAAAACAATTTTGCAGACACTGTATGACTTCTAAGCTTCCCTGACAACAGCACGGTTAAGGAATTAAAAAAAAAAAAAAAATATTATATCCTGAATAGTTGAAATGTCAGCTTCCTGGGAGGTAGGGAAAGGTTGGAAGAAGGCTAATGTGCCAGAACTGCCATCCAAATCTCTGTTGTAGGTAAGGAAGCCTTACAGAGCTTTCTATAAGAACAAAGGAATAACTCTTTTTATTTGGCTTGTTGTTCTCTGTGAATAAACATCTGCAACAGGAATGACTCTCAATAAGGATCTAAATAGTCCTATTCATTTCGACAAGTTTTCTGGAAAAACAGAGGAATCAGTCATGAACTGATTAGGTATCAGGAAAGCACAAGCCATCAGATCATTTGGAGATGCTGAGCACACAATGGGAGAGTGCGATCTCATCTAGGAAAATACTGCCCATAAAAGCTCCTTCTGTAAGCAGGGAGTAGCTAGGTAAGCCATTGTTCTCCCCTTCCTAAGAGTTCCTCAGCCACTGAACTCACATTTACCTCTGTCACTTACTTTAGTCTACCACTCTGGCACACTAAAGACTAAAGGTGCAATAAGCTATACACATGTACAGACACTGACACACAGCCCCCACAAATCAAGTCTCATAGTACGAGATCCAAGAGGTCTACACAAGAGGCATGCTAGGGAATCTGAAAAGACTCACTTGAGAAAATGAGAATAAAAAATGGAATTGGAAAGAGTAAATAAGTTGGCAAGACAAAGAGAAGAAAGTATGCACAGTAGGACGTGTATTTTTGGGAAAACGGAGGAAGAGAAAAATAATGAGGAAAAAAGAGCAGCAGCATGTGCCAAAAATAACTTCTCTCTAGCTTAGTGATCTTTAATCCTACATTCCTACGAAGTAGCTTAAAATTACCCTGGAAACATCAGTTTTCAGTTTCATCAGAATAATTTAAAAGTTTCTATCATATTCATTAGAGCACCCAATACTTCAGAAGCCAAGCATTACTCTTGTGAAAATACTAAAGGACAAATTGAGGCACCAAATTCTTTGTAAGTTTGGTTTTAATATACATGGGATAAAAACTATTAAGATAGTCCAGTTCTGACAGAATTGCGTTAAATACCTACCTACATCTATAAATTCTTAAGAAATTCTGGAACCCTTTTCCTATGTAACTTTCTATAAGCCATACAAGGTTTCTGACTGCTTTGAGTATTTTACCTCAGAAACTAGAATTAGTTCAGGCAAAGCAGCTTGAGTACTCTTATTGGTAAGGAATGAGGTAGACAAGCCTCTGCTAAGACCCAACTGTTGTGACTAATCTGTTTCTAGCACACAAACTCAGAAAACATTCCAGTTGTCAGTACAGACATATAGAAGGAATTTTGCAAACATGAGACAATGTTGACAAAGCCTATGAGATAAATGTGAAGTAGACATTGTCTCATTTTCAGTATCAAGAATAAATTTATTTTACTAAGCCTACCAATTTTATTTATTTAAGATTTTAAAAAGAAAGGTCCTTCCTAGCTTTGTCCTCTTTTTTAGTTGGCCTTGTAAACGCAGCAGTTTGCTAAATCTGACAAGATTTCTGGATTTGTGTATTTCTGACAGAAGCTAATCCTATTATCTGCTGTATCATTTGAGAACTAAGATGATAAAATCCTTGTCTCTCAGAATGGTTAAATAAAAAAAAAAAACCAAAAACCAACCCCTTTCAACTGTTATAAAGCTTTTCAAATTCAGATATCTATAAACTCCTCTCTAAACAGAGCAGCCATAGCTATTCAAAATTTATCTCTAGATAAGCATTTATGCTGAAACAGGTGAAAGTTCCTGTGAGAACCTTTATTCTATTAGATTTAAAAGCTTCCCTTAGTTCGAGCCCTGATTTATACACATTTGTATTTACAAGGCTGTCATCCACTTTCCCCTCATAGCTCAAATAGAAATTTTTTCTTAAAAGCAAAAACTTCCAGAAACAGAATATACTTAAATTTCAGTGAACTTGAATAGGAGAAAACTGCTTAAAATCCAGTTTGTACTTCAGTTTACTAATACTGAATCACAGAATCCCTACAGTTGGAAAAGACCTTTAAGATCAAGTCCAACCACTAACCTCACACTGCCAAGCTCATCACTAAACTAAACCACATCCCTCAGCACCTCATCTATGAGCCTTTCGAATATCTCTAGGGATGGGGACTCCACTACCTTCCTGGGCAGCCCATTACAATGCTTAATAGCCCTCTCATAGAATCATAGAATGGTAGGAGTTGGAAGGGACCTTTAGAGATCATCTAGTCCAACCCCCTTGCAGAAGCAGGTTTACCTAGACCAGGTCACACAGGAACATGTCCAGGCAGGTCTTGAAGACCTCCAAGGAAGGAGACTCCACAACCCCTCTGGGCAGCCTGTGCCAGGGCTCCATCACCCTCACTGTGAAATAGTTTTTTCTTATGTTTAAGTGGAACTTTTTATGTTCCAGCTTCATCCCATTACCCCTTGTCCTGTTGCTAGCTACTATAGAAAAAAAGGAATGTTCCAACCTCCTGACACCCAACCCTTTCCAAATGTCTTATCTAAATCTCCCTTGGCGCAGATACCCCAAAACATCCTACTTAACTACTCGTATTGGTATGTCAGTGAATCTCTCTACTCCATCATACTGGACAAATTCTCAAAAGCCTTCTCAAAAACTAACAAAGTACTGGGGGAGGAGAGATGGAAAAATATGGATGTGGAGTCTTGGCAAATCCATCCTCAAATCACTCATCAGCGATGTTCACGGAATGTCTGCATAGAATAAAGCAAGCTTACTGTGACTGCAGAAGTACAGGGATTATTCTCCTCAAGGGTCACTACTTTAGTATCACTCAACTCTAGGTGATCCCACTTATCAATTTGCTCGATATATGCTACCCCGTTCATCAAATTCTGCCAAAGAGCGATGACAGTAAGACATGAAAGGTGGCAGGCATTCACTACCTTAGAACATTTCTGGCAGATAGTTTCACTTTTAATTGCAGTAAAACTGACTAAAAGTTAGATCAAGTTCACCTATATAAGGTGGGAGGAAAAAAGGAACTCCTCTAGGACTTACAAACCACAACATGTCCTAAGTCAAAACCATATAAAACATGTCAACTGTCCATTAGACTGAGCTTGAAATTACTACCTCTTTAGGAGGGTCCTTTCTGTCAAAAAAAATAATCCTAGCAACACTGAGTTGCTAAGAATGAAACCCTTTTACAGTCTCTTATGCTGCACTGCAGTCTCAGACAGAAGAAGAGTAGTTCCCAGAGGAAAAAGAAGCATTCTTCCCCACCATTTGATACCTCTTCTACTTCCTTAATTTATTCTGCCTAATTTAACTTGTCTTGTACCTTTTTCACGTTGTTCTTGGGAAGAAACAGCATCTAATGTATATTAGTTAAACTAGAAAAAAGTTCTGATTAGTTAGTTTCCTGGAAGATTAAATTTGTGTGGGACCAGAACAATTTCATGGAAAATTCATCAATCTGTTCCAATAAAAAAATAGGAGAAATGTAAAAATATAATAAAAATTTCTGTCTTGGTTTAGGCCCATGAAGGGACAAAAGACTACAATTTGACTCAAGGACCACAGACTTGAGAATTCCTAAAGGGCAGGGAGAGCTTAATTGCCTTTTAAGGTCCAGGAAAAAACAAACCAGGCTACTCAGCTTGGGGAAGAAAACAGCAAATAGTTGAATCCACCACCAACTAGAACATAACCATAAAACTCCAAAACATAACAAACAGAAAACAATATAGAGTGGTACAATGATGAAGAGCACAAACAGCTCTTTAAGACCACCTTTTCCCCACCCCTTCCTGGGCTTAGAGCCCTGATCCTGGTGTCTTTATCTCCTCCCCCGCTGAATGGCTCAGGGGGACAGGGAATGGGGGTTTCAGTCAGTCAGGGAGGGCAAGTTTCAGTCAGCCTAAACAAGCTGCCCAGGAAGGTTGTGGAGTCTCCTTCCTTGGAGGTCTTCAAGACCCACCTGGACACGTTCCTATGCAACCTGATCTAGGTGGACCTCCTGCAGGAGGGTTGGACTGGATGATCTCTAAAGGTCCCTTCCAACCCCTACTATTCTGTGATTCTGTTTTGTTTTATGGCCACAGACTGGTGTTTCTGTGATTCTATTCCTGATGACTTCTACCGTTTGTCTCTTCTCAGAGCAGGTGGCCTCCTCGCAGATCCTTCCAGCTCCTCCACAGGGTACTTCACACACCTGGCAGCCCTGCACGGGCTGCTCTGACGTGTGTTCATCCCAAAGGCTGCAGCTCGTCTCTGCCTCTCATGTGGGTCTGCTCTGCAGCGCACTGGCTCTCTCGCCCACAGTTTCTCGCCCATCCAGGTGCACCCATCTGGAGTGGCTGGTGGCTCTCAGTCCTGCCATTGCCTTCCATGGGTGCAGGGGCGCAGCCTACGTTCTTGCCATGGGTTGCAGAGGGGTCTCTGGTCTGGTGCTCCTCCTTCCTTCCTCCTTCTCTGACTGTGGAGTCTGCATGATCGCCTCCATATTGTACCACTCTTACACCTCCTCCCAAGCACTTCAAATTCCTGTCCTTAAGTAGTGATTGCAGAGGTGCCAGATTGGCTCAGCTGGGCTGGAGGTAGGTCCTCCAAGAGCCCAAGGGAAAGACCTAGAACTATTTACTGGGTGTGCACTGCAGCTCCCTCCTCCTGTTACCGAGCAAAAGTGGCTCCTTGCTAAACCATGACAATTTCAAAAAGCACAAAACCACTCCTCATTTTTATATTTTCAATAACATTATTCCTAACACGGACAACATTGTTTTTGAAGGATAAACACCCCTCAGTATAAAGCAACAGTTTCAGTTTCATTCTCAGAGAAATTATCACCTTTTTTTTAAAACTTCACTCAAAAACACGATGATAACTTTTTACTTTCAACTTGGATAACACAACAAAGCATCAGTTATTCACTCAGCTAGTAACACGATGAAACAGAAGGATAACAGAGTTAGATGGGAAAATTCTGCTAGGATCAGGACTTTGACTCCGAGTTTGTGGTATGGACAAAAATAGTATCTCTGCTTATCACTCCTCTAGGAACATCTGCTGCTGAAAAAGCTCCAGATTATATTTCAGAGTTGGAAAAATCATTTAGTTGTGGTCTTTGAACAGCATCAACGTACTACTTAGGTTCAATATGCAGTCAAATCTGCTTCAAGACAAAGCAGTCATGTCAAATCTGCATCCTTTTCCACGGGATGCTTTCACAATATTACTCTGAGAAAAATAAAGACAGTGAAGAATAAAAAGTTCTGCAATAACAAGTAGGCAGGTCTCATATCGATCCACTCTCTGGTGAAATTAAAAAAGAAATACCCCAAAAATTGAAATTTTATTTCTTTCAACTACTTACTGAAGTTTTCTGTGGATTTTTCACTATTTAACGGGATTTTTTAAAAGGACATAACCACGAGATTTACGTTATTCTATACCTTGAAAACTACCTCGAGTTTATGCATCAGTAGGACAGTCCATGAAAATTCACCCTCTAACATACTTCTGAAGAAACCGAAACCTTTTAGAGATGCTGCACAGATGTTCTCATTAAAATTAGTACCTGAATATGCCTACAATATGTGTAGAGACCGAGTTAACTGGATTATCATCCTACATCTACAGCTGCAACACCCTTTGCTCTCTCTTCACAGCTGTACACAGTTAGAGAAATTAAAAAAACACTGAAAGGTGCCAAAATGAATTCTGCTGGTCACTGAGGGAGTAGCAATTTTTCTTTCATTATATTTTCAAATGTATTTCTGCATATTATCATCATCTTCATTACTGTGTTCATGTTTGAGCACTTGTACTACAAACTACGTCTCGTGCCCTGCTCCCTCATTTTTCTGATTATTGAAGGGGTTTTTTGCTGCTTTTCCAGTTCACCACCAAGAAAATGCAAGTATCTTTAAAGGTGCAAGCTCTTGAAAACTTTATAGTAGTGTTTACCAATATGTGTAACATATTTTTTTCCCCCATCACTATTACATAATACTTAACTAAATTCACATATCACAAAGTAGCTACACTGAAATCAAGGAACCTACACCATATTTAGTTAGACATGGAACTCATGGGCTGGGATATTTTAAAGAAGAAACCAAGATCGGTAACATCAAAATAAATATCTATAAAACAACTAATGCTGTGCACTTCAAAGGCATGGGAAAGATTCCTAGCATCACTGCTTGTTAGATAGGTTTGGTTTTATTCCTTTTGCTCTGCCTCTCCTCTCTACTCAGCACTCTGTGCAGACTGACACATGCTACCTCCTAGTGCTTCATAAAACAGCATGCAGAACTTGAAAAGCCAAAAAAGAAGATATAGTTTGAAGAGTCAAACTTCCCAATGGTTACAAGGTTCAAAAAACCAGTCATATTTCCAATCAGTCCTCAGCTACATAGAAATAAAAAATTTTGGTCTAAAGGAAGCTCCGACTGCAAAATATGGAATGTTACAAGATCAGGAACAGTCTCAGAAGTATTGAGTGTACTGCAGTGGAAAATAATAATTCAGAGGGGGTTTATTGTTTGCTTTAACCTCAGAAAATGAATAAATCAAAATAAAAAACTTGACTCAACTATAAAATAAATTTTTTAAAAGGCAATATTTTGGACATTTTATAAAAATAAAGAATGCAGCAAGTTGGATACCACAACATTATCTCAAAAATTAGTTAGCAGAACTTGAAACACTGAAGAGGAGTATTTAGACACACTGTCCCTAAGTACAAGTCATATCAGACAGCACGTAAATATTATTAAAAAGCTATCTTATCTTTTAGTTATAGGAGAGTTCCATTTCTGCATTTTATGTATTGACCAACCAGTGATAGAAGAGTTACAAAGTACAATTACGTGAGAAGCGACAATTATTTTTTAATGTGGTTTACATATGTATATATTAACTGCTGTAATCAAACGTTTATTTGCGTACATATATATGCTACTTAACTAACATAATATTACCTAATGCATATGAATAAAATTATAGATATAAGCCACTCTTGCAAGGCAGAGACCAGTTTTATAGGTTATTGTTTGATTTGCCTTCCAAATTCTAAATACCAAAGAGTAGTCTAAGCAAGCTGAAACATCTCTACAGGGCCCTAAGATTTGGCTACTTAAGTTAGGCAGACATTAAAGCAGAGTGAATGCTTGCAGCAAACCTCTCTCTCATCCCTGCTTACCGTGCTTTGGTTTGTCTCATGGAGAGGTCTTGGAGGCCTCTAATTAGCTGAAACTAATGTCAAATCTTTAATTCTACATAAATCAAGCCTTCATAAGATGAGATCAGCCAACTAGTGCCCTTGCCCTGCCAGCAGCCAAGGAGCAGCTATCTGGCTCAGTTGGCATGACAAGGCAGAGCATATTTCCTAGATGTACAGACCAGCCTGTCAGAGTTCCTTCCAGTCCTGCCAATAATCAGGTGAACTCTACAGAGGGAATCTTGACTGGCTGCCCTTGAAAGAGGTATTTTAACTGGCTGGTTGGGCTAAAGAGCACATGTAGTCTTTCCAACTAAACTGTTCCTGTCTCATCATCAAGAAGTACATGCTGCATGGATGGTCATTTGTACACATACAAGTAGCACAGTGGTAGTGAACAGGGTGGCTGGAGCTAGGAATTGTTGGCATGAGTATGTTGACATTCCAGTAAAAAGGATCACTCTTATGATAAAATTGAAGGCTTCTATGAACTACTCAGTCACTGAAGGTGGATTCCTCAAATGCAAATGTCTTATGTGTTATGATCGAGGGACTGGAACATCTTTCATAGGAGGAAAGACTGCGGGAACTGGGGCTGTTTACTCTAGAAAAGAGGAGACTGAGGGGAGATCTTATTAACATTTACAAATAGCTAAATGGTGGGTGTCAGGAGGTTGGGACATCCCATCTTCTGTTGTATCTAGCAACAGGACAAGGGGTAATGGGATGAAGCTGGAACATAAAAAGTTCCACTTAAACATAAAAAAACCCTATTTCACTGTGAGGGTGATGGAGCCCTGGCACAGGCTGCCCAGAGGGGGTGTGCAGTCTCCTTCCTTGGAGGTCTTCAAGACCCACCTGGACATGTTCGTATGTGACCTGATCTAGGCGGACCTGCTAGGGGGGTTGGACTAGATGATCTCTAAAGGTCCCTTCCAACCCTACCATTCTATGATTCTATGAGTAACTATTTAAAATTATTTTAGGATCAAGACACAAAGCTTTACACAGTTGTCTGCGCTGCCAAATATCCCTGACTTATGACATGGGTCGGGAATACCAGTCAAAAACAAGGAGGTTTACACTGCTACTCTTATTTGTAACCTGACCAGCAGCAGCAGAAGCCAATGTGTTAAGATCACTCATGGAGCTGCAATGACTCAATCAATAATGCTGCAAGAACAAACAACACAACATAAATTTCTACTAGAAACAACCAAATGCAAAACACAACTACTGACACCATGAGTAAACAGAGTTCCATCCAGCACAAGCCCAAACAAGTCTGAAAATGGCTTTTTGGTTTTTTTTTTTTCCCTACACTTCTGCCTGCTGGGGCACATTTATCACTGAAAGTAATTTCTCCTGAAGTACAGCTCCTCTAATTTGCAGTCACCACCTGTAGCACCTTTCTCTCTCTCCTTTGCTGCACCAGTGTAATTCTGGGAGTTTGTTATTGCTGGAGATGGCAATTAGTAGCTATGCCCAAATACTACAGTCACATCACCTAAAAAAATGCATATAGAAAGACACAGAAAAGTTAAAATCACTTTTAACAACTACTAGAGTAGGAGTAATTCCCCAATAGAGAGCTAGGCCTTTCTTCCATGCCAACTTTTACCAATTTCAGCAGAAATAGTCCCTATATAAAGGAAAAAAAACCCAAATGAATCTTTCATAAATGTCTATTTTCTTAAAAGGTGTATAGGCAAAGACATCCAGATACAGTTAAGGGAAATTAAAAAAGATGTTATCATACAGAATTTGCCTCAATAGACACAGCTTTAGGTTATTAGCTTTCAAATCAGCATAGTTAGAGCAGCACACAGCCTAGTGTAACCCATTTCAAAAGACAGGACTAGCAAATAGTCTACCATACTGGAATGAGCAGAGTGAGAACCTTCAAGCATGTCTCTGGTGTCATCTTGTTTGCCATGTTTGGGGTTTCTGAGGAAGAGTTGTTTATAGGTAATTTAAATTTCCCAAATTGTGAAGTTTGATTGACTTTTACATAATACAGTGCTTACAAAACTCCCTCCCTCCCCTTTTGTCTTGCACATATCTTTTTCAATAGGTGCTTTAAAGTGTTTATAACAAAGTAAATATAACAGATAATGAACAGCACCGAGTAAAAGTTTCCCAGCAGTGTACAGCTATACATATCATATATATGAGCTGCATATTAGTAGCTTATATGAATGCAAAAATCATAAAAAATACAAGTTTCAGTCATTTCAGAAAGTATGCTGCACGTAGCATCAGAAACTTAAATGACATATTATTTGCAACTATGTTATTTTACTGTATACAGGAACTGGGAATGATCTTTGAATCATTTAGATTGGAAAAGATCCTTAAGATCATTGAGTCCAACAGTTGATCAACTGAACCCAACTATTATTCTAACATTCGGATAGGGAAACACTGTATTTAGTGCTTCTATAGCAAGTAATTATTTCCCTTACTACTTCAAAGTTTTTGCACTGTAAGAGTTATGACAAAGTTGACAATTTTCCTTTCTAAATGGCACAGTTTGGGCTGCAAATTTTGAGCATCTTTATCTTCTATTACAAGTACCTGATGATTCAGTTAGCATACTTGACTTACTGAGCCATCTTAATCATGCAGTATACCTCTGAATAAAGGGAGGCTTGAGCTGATAGAACACCTTGAAACAAAGTTCTCTTACATTATAAACTATACTAAAATATAGTTCTCATATACTAATTACTTATACTAAATACAAAAAGAGAAAATAAGGTAAATGCTTACATGATTCCTCTACAATACAATAATCAATGCTTTTAATTTAAACATTGTTCCAAAGGGACAGTACATCTATCTGAATAAAATATGTTTTTAAAAATTCCATCTTAACTATCTTCTCCCAAATAAGTAATATTTTGTATTTCCACAAATCTATTGGGCAGATTTTCAGCTTGGTACAGCATCAGAAACTCAATAGCCATTTCAATCAATTAAGAATCTCATATCAGCATTTCAAAGACACGCACAGGCGCATCTGTCTAAATAAAGCAGGGGTCTCTTACTTGTTTTTAAACTGGTAACATGTTACATTGGTTAACACTTATAAATACAAACTCTTCATGCACTCAGGCCATTGCAATTCCAAAAAGTCAAAATTACATCTTACCAAGACTGAACTCCAGCTTTGGCTCATTTGCAATTCTCTGAATACCTTTTAAAGTTAAGAAAAAAAAAATTAGAAATAATTTTATTTCCATGTCTAGCTTTTTAATATATAGTAACACTTTCACGTGTCTAATTCATACCTCTAGCTACCTGCCATTGGCACCAGAGTAACATTTCATGTTAAAAACTCACAGGAAGAGAGACTTTTGCATTAAATACTTGCCTGAAAAATAAGGCTACTTTTGAAAAAACTTTTTATTAGAAACTTTTTGTTGCTGGGAAATGAAACTAAGAAAATTAATCCCAACCTTTCATGGATGTAAGATTTTTTAATCACAACACCTATGTATCTATGGGGAAAATATTACATCTAAAAAATTTTTAAGTAGGTATGTTTTTACATTAAAAATGAATACAAAACCCATGTTCTGTCATGGTATGGAATCCAGTTTCATCACCATGTTATTGACCTATATATAAATTTTAAGGCAACAAAACCAACTTCTTGTTGGGAAATAGCACATAAATTCCTTCTCTCATATACCAAGGGCAATAAGAACACTATCATTCCCTCCATTGTGGAATATTGTTCTATTGCATGTTTCACTGCAAAGTACAATATTTTCTTACCATGCTAGGATATAGTGAACCATAGAGCTGCAACAAGAGAAACGTAGGAATAACAGTTAAATAACATTGGCTGTTCATCCTGTGCAGGAATGAACTTTGTAGAAATTAAGCTGTCTGGTGAGCACATTTATGTATTATCTCCAGTGAGCATTATTAAGCTCACTCAAGAAGTGCTTTACTGAGCTTATTTATCAGTATTGAAGAAATTGGTCGTGACCAAGTTGCTATGTTAACTGGAACACACAATATTTTTTTGTTAAAAATTAAAAATAATTTTTAAAAACTCAAGGAAACACCCCCCAAAACTTATAGTTCTTCTTGTTCCATGAAAACTTGATGTTGCTGAATAGATCTAGTTTAACACTGTTCTCATAACTGTAGTCAATCATTGAAGCCTGTGCAAAAAAAATTACAGCTGCAAAGCTTAGAAAGGCCTGGGTCAGTATGAAATAACAAAGATGATCTGTTACTTTTTACTTTTAAAAAAAGCCAAGAGAGTTATAACAAATTTCTGAGTTGAATTCTGTCATTAGCAGAGTCAGCATGTTGGCTGGGAACACCTTTATGAATATGCAGGATACAGACTTGATTAAATAACTGGGGAACTGAAATACAGTGCCCAGACTTCAGTGCACTAAACATGATTCAACATATGTTTCTGTGCTTTTAAATCCCCAGAGTGCTTTTATATCACAAAAAAAAAATCTGTGATACTAATTTAGGTATCACTAAAGCTTTATACATTTATCAAAGTTATCAGACTGTATTTTAAACAGTAGTCCATATGTTCATATAGGACACAAAAGAGAAAAATAATATTTCAAATGAAACCATTTTTAAGTCTTATGAAGAAAACAAATTAGAGATAAAAAGTCAGAAACACAATAAGGGCACATTTGTCCCTTCAAAGTTATTTGCATAAATCAAAATTTAACAGATAATAATATTTGAAGATAATCTTCATCAGTTGACTTTCTCTACAGCTGAAATTTGTCAAGCAACAGCATTATGTACCCTGTTTGTGACACTATCTGAACTGTCACACAGAGTAGGCCATTTTTATTGTTTCACTCAATAAAATGAGCATACGCACTTACTTGTAAACTGTGGCTCTCCTAGACTGTCGATGTGGGATGAAGGGAGAAACTGCTGTGCTTCATCTGACGACCTCTCCTCTTTGATTTCCATGATCAACCTCCGGAGTTGCTGAATTTTATTCCGCAAACCTTCCGAGTTTGCCTCTCCCAGTGCTACAGCCCAAGATTCGCAATCTGGCTTTGATGCAGCTTCAAGGTAAAGATCCGGTTCTCCGCTCTGAAACTCTACACTCAGAAAACATAAACATAGTTTTTAGGAGCTCTCATTCAAAAGAGGGATCATGAAAACATTTATGTCTCACACAAAATCACCGCGCACACGCTTCTTCTCACGGTCACAGAACCATGTAGCTCATCCACTTGTTGAATGACATGCCAGTTTTTTCATACGCAGTGCAGTACTAAGTCTATCCATAGAACAGGTCCAAAAGCAATGAACAGATTGCTAAATTAGGTGACAGAATCAAATCAAAAGGGGAAATCCTTTTTAAGCACGGATTCTTGAGCCTAGCAGGTAGCTATCAGGGCTGCTAACTTGAGAGAGAATTTGATTTAGCAGGGGCAGCAGGCATGGTTCTGATAGATGGTGGGATTCACCAGAATGAATGTGTCCATCATTTCTTCTGTCGGAGTTCTCCTTTATGCTCAGCTTCTCATTCATTCTTGCCAGAACACCGCTTACCAACACACACAGATGTCACATGACATAGCTACTTTGTTAAAACTCAACAGGTTGTATGTGGGAGCTTCAGACTTCATCACTATCCATGTGTCATTTGCTGTTCTGCTTGAAGTTCAGTTACTTAATGATCAATTTTACAAAGAGCAAAACAAGAAAAAAAAAGGGGGGAGGTGTGGAGGGAAAAAGCTGAGGTTTCCAAGGAATCCAGGTAAGTAGCAAGGGTCAGTCACTTGCTTAAGATCAGATAGGAAAAAAACCCCACCTCTTAAGCATTTAAAATTCTGCAGTCACAAATTCAGTGTTATATTTAGTACAAGACACACAGAGAAGAACAAATTGGGTAAGAAACAAAAATCGTTTCTTTAAAATAAGTTACCAACTGATTTAGAAACATAGAACTCTACAAAGCACCTGTGCTATTGTATTAATAAGGACTGAAATATTTGGTTGGACATCAAAATCATTTTGACCTAAATAAGCCATAGATCACATTATTGCACAAAACAAAAGTTTTCATACTTTATTCAAAAATAAAAGTAACATAGAAGAGTGTTTTCAACACAAAATGAACCTAAATTCCCTTTTACCACCTTGAGTAACCTTGGGCACTTACTCATATGTTATTCTAAACCTGTTTTCACTTCATAAACTGAGCATCTGCCACTTACAATTAACTCTGCATTTATTGTTATGGGGGAACAAAAGATGAAACCTCAAATCTGGAAACCTCTTAAAAGTAGAGGTGGGTCAATTTGTTTTTGTCTGAGGGTAGATCTAAGGCAATCTAAATGTGTAGCTGCAGCTGCTGCTAAGAATGCTGGATAAGATTTCACATGCCAGTTGGAGTACAGAATTTATGAGGAAAGATCGGAAAGAACAGTAGAAACTGGGGGACTATCTTTCCAGCTTCACAGGCAATTAAAAAAGTGCTAATAAGGATTCAAACTCCTGCCCTTAGCTCTTGCTCAGTCATATAACAAGGTATTCAGTTCTTTAGAGAAGAATTATGAAAATTTCAGGGAGTTGCAGATATTCATCAGACCCTTGTTTACACACAAAATACGTACTTAAGCGACCAACGCTGAACAAGCTGAGCTTTACTGTTTTCAGAGATTGATTTTGGATACACAGAAGTTTCAGTTGCAAGATCTTGTGTGATCTGCCACTGCATCTGAGCCATGAGGGCAGTGAGTGACCTTCAAACAGACTGGTAACTAGAAAAGCTCATAACCTTAACTGCTGTTCTGGCAGAGCAACAGCACAGTGGTCTACTCCCTCATGTCACTGACTTCAGTGATTCAGAAGCTTGGTTTGATTTCATAGTCTTTTGTAGCTACCAGTGGAAAAATGAAAAGAAACAACCAGCATCAAGACCCAAATTAACGAATAGTCATTGTAATTAAATAGATATATATTTATATGTGTGTGTGTATATATATATATATGTATTTATGGGCATCTAAAACATGTGTTTATACCATTCAGCCTTGAAAAGTACATACAATTTTAATAGAAGCAGTTTGGATATCCAAGATATCTCAGGCTAAGGAAAGGCTGTCAGACAAACAAACCAACACTTAACAAATGCAAATATATCAAGGTGTTATTTTCTTCTTCCTTCTTATTTTTAAATGTAAATAGGAACAGTGATCTTGTCTTGAAATATCCTACCACTAGTTAAGATTAAAAAACCCACAAAACCCAAACACATCTGCTTTGGGAGGAAATCAATGTTTTGCAATTAAAAACATGCTATTTTTATTTACCTCTTAGCTGTGGAAATCAGACTGCCAAGCACAAAAGGCATGCTGAATCACCCTTAATATGCATGGAACCAGAAATGGATAGTGAAATGCAGTAGAATTGAGCATAATTCACTGTATTTTGATCTAACAGGTGCCAGTTGTGAGATCTGGAAATTCATTCTAAACTATCACTTCAAAATATTCAATTCTGCTATATTTAGCTCTGTGGAGTGCTCCGACAGCTAAGTTAAATTCCGAAAAGCATATGAAAATACCTGAAAAATATTTATCGTTGCAAATGTAGAAAGTTTTATTCTGCAGATCCAGCAGTTGGTAAGTTCTGTATTTCCCATACTGCTTCAATGTATGTAATGTTTATTTACAGTAAGTTCACATACTAGAACAAATACAAACAATGTCCAAAATGCACTTTGGCAAATTTGTCTGTTGCAATAAAGGAATACACAGATTTATATAATAAAGATCATCATCTCTCTGCTTGTCTCCCAATTGTTTTATATCAGCTACATACAATAAACCCTAGCAAGCTCAGACACGTAATTCTACATTGCAGTAGGAAGAAAAAACTTAATCTGAAATGAGTCTTTCTAAAAATAAAACTAACAGACCCACAAACGTGTCGAACACCTCAAATGAGTAGTGGACTTATCAACAGAATTCTATTTCTGTTGAAACATCCTAAGCAAATGGACAAAAGCACTTTATACTTCACAATTAAGGCATTATTGTAGAAAATACAAGTACATAAGTACCCTTCATTACGTTGTTATTACTGGCACAAGTTACCAAGTCAGTGTTGAACAAAAATCTTTTGAGAAGATTTCTATTGACTTCAACAACACCAGTTCTTTATCTGGTCTGCATTCCAGGTTTTACTGTTATGACATAATTTTTTCATTAGAGGATAGGTAAGGTATGAGAACATATAAAACTAAGAAAACTTTCTATCTACTTGGGAATCTGCCGTACAAGAACAGCAATTTTCATCTTAGTGCTAGGCATTCCCAGTGGGGTTTCAAGTGGAGTGGTATAAACCCAGGAAAGACATTCAACTACTTAAACACAATGGTAGACTGATTAAAAGCAAGAGTACTGCTATTAAACTACTTACTCCAAGAGCAAATCTAAAAGTGTATGAAGTCAGACATACTCTTCATGTTTGTTATTAAACATTAGTTTTCAATTGCAGTAAATAACCCGCTATCAAAATGTTTCTTCTTGTCACTCTACACTATCAGGTCAGTTTTGAACTGTCCAGTGGAAAGTAAATTAATGGCCACAGCTAATAGTCTGAGGAGGGGAAAGAAGAAACAAAGAAATGAAAAAAAAAAAAAGGCCAAATATTACTAATTCTAATGCATGAAGTGGTCTCTAAACATCAGGGCCAACACATGGACAATTCAAATTTCACCCGAATAATGCTGCAAAAGCAAGATAACGTGAAGATATTATTTGTGCGAACTGTGGAGATTAATTCTGTGGAGATTAATGCCTTGACACAGTGTGGGTAGAAATAGAGACAACACTTAACATTGATATTATGGAAAGCTGATGTGGTCCATTGTCTATACTGCTTCATGCGCCTTCTTAAGTGAGATACCTCACTAGTAGGTGGCCAGCGACCCTTCCAGCAGCTTGCCCATCTTGCTGCTTTTCCCTATTTCAATATCAGACATTCAATTGAAGACAAGAGTTGACAAAGCAGATAGTGGAAAGCAAACCCATCTGTTCACAGAGGCTTCTCTGATCAGGATTGCTCACCAGCAACTCTTTTACTGAAGTGAGATCTCAACATGACTTTCTCCCATAGAAGCCAGCATAGAAAGTCATCCCACAGGACTTTTACAACTCAAATAAAGAATTCAACCCCTCTGCTAAGACAGGACTCTCAAATAAGGAAACAGAACAAAGAGAAGCTTAGATATCCCTGGTGTCACTGGAAAGCTTTTTCTACTGTACTCCAACTGTCTAAAGTCAGCCATGTATTTTGGTGTTAGTTCCATCATTTTCATATAACTTTTTTGTTCCCAGTAGTTTGTAATAATACTTAAATCTCCAAGCTTTAACAATAGCAGTTGCCTCTTTTCTCTGCAAGTACTTCGGTATTTCCATTGTTCTTAAAATTAAAACAAATTCTTGTTAAAAACTGTCTTAATGATATCCCTCTTAATGTTTGAACTGTACTTGATGGTAACTTTAATCATAAACTCTTATACAGAAACCTAGCTTTCTGTGAAATCAGAAATAACCAAGTCATCAAAACAGTGCTGACAGTTTCTGGAATTGACCCCGGTCTTGCAAAAGACTGCAGTTTAATGAAAAGTCTTGTAAATGTCAAACAATAATAACAAAATAAACATTTCTAAGGGTAGGGGGAAAACACTTTGTTTATAAAACTTTTTCATTTATTATTAATTTTCACTTATTTCTTAAGAAGGATATTTTAAATTTTATTTTACTACACATTTAAAAGTGACAGAAAGATTGATATTGCATGGCTGCTTTATTTTCATAAAAAGCGTTATAAGAATAAAATTTTGTTGAACAGGGCAAAAAAGAAATTATTGCCAGGGTTTATATACATAACATGTAAAAAGCACGTGATCCATATCCAGGATGACAGCCTCTTGTTTTGTAGAGGATCACTATTTTTTCCCCTATGCCAATATGCCAAGTAAAACAGTTAAAAAGGTTAAAAGGTTGTCTCTCTCTCTCTCTCCACACACAACCTAGCAAAAAGTTATTCCCAGTTGCTATCTCAGCAGTGGAAAATGGTTGAGAATATCAATGAGCCACTGCCAGTCTAAAATATAAAGCACCATCACATCTAACCACCATATGCTGTAACAAAAGTAGAATGGAAGCTTTGATACGTTAATTATATCCGCAGGATATTTCTAATACAGGCATCAGAGGCTTTTAATTCACAAAGCTGACTGAATTCTATATGCTGATGCATTTCATGTTCAAATTAGTAGTGATGAAATCATCCCATGGTTACTCATGACGTTATGTTAATCTTCCTTTGTAAGTCAATTTTTCAATCAAAGATAAAGAATTTAATTAAAAACTTTATCTCCAGTGCTGGGGATTTTTATTTTGCAGTGCTGGAATAAACTTATATAAGTTACCATTACAAACTCTGTTTAAGTCCCCACAGAAGCTCACAAAGAGGCTGAGGTAGTTGAAATTAATATAGCGTGATACCCCAGGTTGACTACTGCAGTATAATACTTGATTTCTTTTAATACTGCAGGCTTTCACACATGCCACATTCCTTCTCTCCTTTCACTAAATAAATACCATACCTATTCTGGAAGCAAGACAGACCACACAAATATTTAAATAACACAATGGCATCTCAAGATCACTCAACAGAAATACTGCAGCACTCACCAAAACTAAGTGCAGCCCTTGCAAAGCAGTAGGCTGCAAGTGTATCACCTCACTGGCTGGACGATATGCCTCAGTTATTCTATCTCTAAAACATAGAGTGATACTGATCTACATTTCCAAGTCCTTACTGTGGAAAAAAATGAAAAGCTCCATGTTCATTGGCTCACATACTACAAAAGGCAAAAGGGAATTCTTGCTGTCTTAAGGATATTCTTATATGCAGGTCTTTTCTTTGTCTCATGCCCCAGCAATATGTTTTAGATGACTGTGACCTTGTATGAAAAGCTCTGTCTTATTCCTTTGTTCCACCTCTTGCTCCTCACGACTCACCAGCCCTACCTGGATGTTAGACCTCTTACCTCCCACTAGTTCTCACTAAGAGACCATACACAGTAATGCAATTATTACAGTCTTAAAGGAATCTCTTATCCTGAAAAAACAGAAGAGATTTATAAATCAAGAGAACAGAGTCCTTGCATGCTGTCTCACACGCTGATTTCACTACATTGCACCTGTGCCTCAGGTTCTTTCCCAATTTAATGTTGAACAACATCACATCAAAGAAAGGGGGAGAGTTCTTGGCTCTTATCCACACGAGGCTGTCTACACCACAGTGGTCAACTTGATCTTCCTCTTGGGACCATGCAGCTCTAATTGCCCTGTTCCATGGAAACATAATGGTGACCAATAGCTGCCAACATTAACACATTTTTCTCCCAGTTGCCCATCTTTTTGCATCTTCTACTCAAACACTAACACATCTGGAAGTAGACAAGGCACTTAGAGGAAAACATCTAAAGTAAATTGAGTCATCCTGATCTTCTCCAGCTGCCACCCACCCGCCCAGCCAATCACTCGCTCACCCTCCTCAATAGGGTTGAGAGAGAAAAGCAGCAGCAGCTCATGAACTGAGATAGACATGAGACCATTTACCAATTACCATCACCGGCAAAACAAACTCACAGGAAAAATAATTTGATTTACTCCAAATTAAAAGAATGCTGAGTAGGGAGAAATAAAGACCTTTCTCCTCGTCTCTCTTTTTCACAGGCTCAGCTTCACTCCCAACTCCTCTGCCTTCCCCACATCCTGAGCAGCATGGAGGTTTGAGAACTGGGGTAGTTACATTCAGTCCACAACAGCTCCTCTCTACTGTTCCTTCTCCTCATGCTTCATCTCTGGCTGCAGCATAGTCTCTCCACAGGCTGCAGGGAAATACTGACACCACTGGGATCTCTCCAAGAGGTGCAGAAGAATCTCTGCTCAGGCACCTGGAGCCCCTCCTCCCCTCCATCTGCTTCACTCTGGTAGTTGCAAGGCTGCTGTGCACACTCTTTTTCTTCAGTCCTCACTCCTGAGCAGTGTTTTACCATTTCTGAACTAGGCTTTCCACCAGCAGGCCTGAGCTGTGACTTGAGGCAGGTTGGTTGGAGCTGGATGAGTCCGGCACTGGCCAGCCCTGCCATGCCTCACAGAGGTTGCCCTGCAGCCCCCTAACAGCACCTGGGAACAGGAACATAGAGTAACCAGCCACCTTTGACAGTGTTTCCAAGGTCCAGCAGAGACACAGCTATTCTCTAAACAGCTACAATTATATATTTCTGTATCTGGTGAGGTTACTGTGACTAAGTGTATTGTACAAGGTGCGAGCTTTGATGGTGCAAGCACAATGTTTATTCTTGAGTAGAATCCAAGGCAAGACAGTTAACGTTGAATTGCTCAAACATTTCAGTACATAGCAGGTTTAAGTTCTTTTTGGATTAAAGGGTTGAAATGCTCTCCCCCTATCATACCTTCTGAGATTTCAGGAATGAATCACAGTCATGTGAACTGTCATATTCAATTAGATCTGTCACACACCCTAAAGTGTCTGATCTGTTCTTGTAATAGCAACTATTTCATGTTACAACCACATGCAAGCAGCCAGCCATATATATAATGATAGTTCACCTAACAAATCCTTCTATTTCCTTTCATGGTCCATTTAGAAACCTTCTGAGCTAGGCTGCTTTGGGAGCACTATATTTGAAGCATTGACGATTATCTGTTGTGACTGCCTGACCTTTTCTCTACTCCCCTTAAGTTTCAGCACCCACACCACCCTGAGGCAATGATCAGTTCCACAGTATCACTAGATGTTGCATGAAACTGCCCATGTATTCCCCTCCATGTTTACTCCATTCCCCTTTATTTTGTTCTTTTCTTAGGTATCCCAGGTAGTCTCCAATTTTCACATGCTCACATCTCCTAGGATTCAGCCCATGCTCAGAAAAAGATGGAGACAATCAGACACAAGCTTACTTCAAAACCTCCCCTTCAGGGTTCCAAGTTCAACCCCCAGCTGATTTTCTTCATCTTGCAACCTGCAAGATGAAGAAAACATCCCTTCATAGCCACATCACAAGTTAAATCTAGTCCACCTCCTTCCTTGGAGCTTCTATGGTGTTCTGGAACAGCTCTCCTCTCTCTCTTCCACAAGGAATTTGACATTTTTAGCAGATATGTCCTCCTATCCTGCTTCCACATGAATCCTTTAAAAATCCAAATGCATGTTCTAGAGGGGATTTTTTTGTTACTAATAGCCAGTGGATATATTTCTTGTGATGATGCAGCTAGTTTTTCATGATTGAAGCACCCACTGACAAAAATCTCCTCTTAGTTGTTTAGTTTTGCTTTTCTGCCTCGGTTTATCTTCTGACATCTCCTCTCATACAGTATGTGGATTATTATTTCACTTGTATTGGTGTTTTACCCTGACTCAGTGCACTTTAAATCATCTTCATTTGTCTTTGGTTTTGTTCTAATACCTCATAATAGTCTGGCTTTCCTTGTCTTTTCCCATCCAACAAATCACAAGCCATGCTGTTGTCCTTGTTCTCCAGCACAGGAAAAATGCCAAGTTTGAAATCCATTTCTCCTCTACCTATCTGTCTCTTCCTTTATCTTCTGCTGTATTTCTTCGGTCATGTCCCAGGCATTCATCATCATTTTTTGGTTCTGCATACGTCAAGTTTTCTGTACCATTTCCTCTTTTCTCCTTAAATATGTTTTTTAGAGGCTGCTCAGAATGCCACTCTCTACCTCTAACCACACAACTGACCTTCCAAAACTTTGCTTTGGAAAGTCTGTCTCTCAGCTAGCATGTCCTGTCCCTAATCATGCAAAAACATGTATCTTTCTCCCCACATATTCACAGCCTCTTTTTGTCCATGGGCAGCTTGAAGTGCTTACTCTGTATTCACTGTTGTCTGCCTCCCCAGCCTTTTTTTACTTAAAACCTGCCAGTCTCACTGCCACAGAAATAGTCCCGTTTGCAATCTTCAAAGCTAATTGAAAGAGTACTGTCAGCAATTACAACTGTCTTCCTCATTCAGTTGAGTTCAGAAGCATTATGCTCAAGTATTGTAAAAATGCCAGAAAGGAACTGACATGACTATATTTATAATCCAACTCTAACATCACCACCTCATAAAGCTGATGATTCCAATCACTGAATTGGACTCAATAAGGGCATAATTACAATAGTCTCAATTTGAGAGTCAGTGGTAATCATTCAGCTGTTATAGTGGCAAAGCAATGCTTCCAAATCTCCCCCAAAAAGTTGGTTTTGAAGTAGCACCTCAACATCAGGCACAAGACATAAGATTTAATACCACTAGTAAAGACGCAGTATTTCAGCTATTCCCCTGAATACTATTCAGAAGAGGATAAATGTCATGGTTCAAGTCGAGTCATTCATCAACAAAGGCCCATGTGGTCACTTATGCACTTCCCCTCCCCATGCCTCCCATAGGATGGGGAGGGCAATTGCAAAAGAAAACCAAGACTCACGGATTAAGATAAGAACAAGTATAATAACTACATTAAAATATAGAAACAGTAAAAAGAATAAAATATAATAATAGTAATTAATAGGGAAAAAAAAAACAAGAAGAAAAAACCCAAGTGATGTCCAGTGCAAATGCTCCCGACTCACTGACTGATGTCCAAGTAGTGACCCGCCCCTCCCAGCCAACTCCCACCAGTTTATATACTGGACATAGCATCCTATGGTATGGAATAGCCCTTTGGCTAGTGTGGGTCAGCTGTCCTGGCCATGTGCCCTCCCAGCTTCTTCTGCACACACCAGCCTCCCTCCAACTTCTTACCCCTCAACAAAGTACACTGTGGCAGGGCAGAGAAGTAGAAACAGCCTTAATGCTTGCAAGCATTGCTCAGCATTAACCAAAACATCCCTCTGTTATCAACATTCTCTTCATCAAAAATCCAAAATATAGCCCAGTAGCAGATACTATAAAGAAAAATATCCCAGTTCAAACCAAGACAATAAAACAATGAATAATTTTAAGTCACTGCCTTCTGAAATGTGACTAAACACTAATCGCTTCAGTAGGTGATGATAGAAGTTAGCTTAATTAATGCATCACTTTCCTTGAAATGGACTGGAGATTTTGATGAGTATGAAAAAATAAGCTAGTAGCTCCTACTACACAGAAATTTGACCATCAAGCCCACATATGTAACATAACTTTTCTGCCAGTTTCTAGCCTAATTAAAGTGCACTTGGACCATTACAACTAACAGAAAATGGGAAATTGATCTTAGGACTCTGTGGTGGTATCAGAAAAATTCACATCATAAAAAATTTCTAACACAATAGCTATTTAAGTTGTTCCCACAGAGAAAATTCTATGTGAACCCTTTCTCCAAATAAATCTTTCCACCAAAATTATGATTCTGATTTCTATGTAATAACTTTTTTCTCCTTTTGTTTTTAACAATTGTATTACTGAAGAGTTGATGGGCAATGGGAAAAACAGGAAACCTCTCATTTAATAAGGAGGTTGGCAATGATTAATCTTTCACTAATAAGATGAACTGACTATACATCAATATAAATTTCATATTGTATATAACATCTAACAGAACCTCAAACTTTTATTTATTGTCAGATGAAGAAGGCAACATTGACTTCACTTTGAATTCATGCTGAAAAAGAAAATCCTAAAAGCTATTTTTTTATGTGTTCTAAAATCAGAGACAAGCACTATTTAAGATGTACGCATCTGACAGATGATATATTTTAGATACATTTTGAGCACAGTTTTAATGCCTGGGTGGTTAGGTCTTTTTTGTTGATAGAAATTAAAAAGTCATACAGAACATACTTAGCTATGTCTTACTTACTGAGAACTATTGAAACATCTGTTTTAATCCTGAACTCCACAACCCAGCAGCGCTCCAGGATTACCACTTCAGAAGCTTTAGAACTCTGTGAGACATAAAGATGACAAAGCATTAGGATTTGGAACCTAACTGAGAAGTCCTTCTGTTTGGCTGATCATAGCCAAAACAACACGTAGATATGAAGACGACAAAGCACAATATTCACCAGGCAGACAGATACAGGCATTCTTTAATTACTGATCTGTGCCATTCTGTTTCAGTTCAGTGAGCTATAATGGGAATAAATTGTTAGAAAAGACCACAGAGGAAACTAACAAAAAAGGAATTCAATAAAGGGTTTTTTATATTACAGGTATTCAAAAGTTTAGGTGCCACTCTGTTCCTAAGCAAATCAGACAATCAGAAAAGCCCAGCTCATTCCAAATTTTGTATTTAGTAATAAGCCTGAACCAAACTTCATATTCTATTCAAAGAGTAGGAGACTTTCAAGTGAACAAAATAATATGCTATCTTACAGAAGTCATCTCCTCAATTTTTATTTCAAAGGTATTTCTTTATCATCACTTTAAACTTTGAATGTTGTCTAGCTGTGCAATTCAAAAGACATTAAGTGATATGGACCTATTGCAGACTGCAGTATGATACAAATTACTACCATTTTTTGTCAGTACTCTGCAGAGAAGGTGCAGAAGAGTGACAGGCAACATTTCAGAAAGTCTAACAAGGATTCTCTGAAAAATTATTCATTTATTCTCTCCTTCCCACCTTTTACCATTTATTAAATGAATACTCCAAATCGAGTTATAAAAGCACAAGTCAATATCCAAAGGTGAGAAAAGTTACATTAAAACAGAAGAGCTAGGAAAAGGCATATAAAAGCATATGTTAACTGGAAATATTCCAGAAGTCAAGAGAGAAGGTTCAATAGACCAAGAAAAAGCAGTCAGACTTTTCTAGAAACCACTTGTACACTGACTTCTTCAAATACTATTCAGAATGCTCTGGTCTAAATGGAATGAAAAACAGCTAATTGAAACACAAATGGTAGACTGGGAAGTTTTAAGTATAGAATCCAGAAAGTTAAGCGCACATGGTAATTCAGAGGCAATTCTCAGGTGCTATCAAGTGAGACATTCTTAGAAGTTCTACCAGGGAAAGCAAAGTAAAAGAAGTCTTTATGAAAAACAATTAGTCATTTTAGGAATATACTTCAAAAACAATAGATTAATTAGGAAGGGTTCTCCACTGCAGTGATGCTGATACCTGTTTTAATTCTTTAGATTTTGAAGCAAAATATTAACACTGATATAACCTCTCAGGTAACTCTCACTTCAATAGTGGATAAGCACAGCCTGGTTCTTTCAAGAGATATCAAATTATCAGAAAAGATATGACCAAAATAAGGGGTTTATTTCAGAAGTTATTAAACCTTTGACGCAATTTAACTCACAGCTGTGAGTACATGAAAGACTCCTATCCAGCCTTTGCCCAAAAAAGTCAACCAACTAACACCTTTTCCCCTGTTCATCCCAATAGATAATGGTTCCTCTGCTGATATTCATGCCCCAGAGGTGAAACATGCAAAAATGACAACTCCCTAGACTTAACATTTTCTCCAAAACTTACATCTGCATTAAGTGGAAGTGTGTCAGCAAAAGCAGCTCCCTATGGCATAGCTTTCAGACCAGTCAGGTATTTGGAAAGCCCAGGAATGCAAAATCACAGCTTTCATGTAGTTTGATATAGTTGCCAAAACTTAAAGGTTTGATGTTTGGATTTGTATATGAAAGGCATATGTGCTGGTAGTGGCAGGAACAGAGTTCATTTTCTTCATAGGAGCTAGCACAGGACTATGGTTTGGATTTCTGCTGAAAACAGTGTTGATAAACCAGGGATATTTTCATAACTGCTGAGCAGGGCTTACACAGAGTCAAGCCCTTTTCTGCTTCTCACCTCCTCCCACCCTGCCAGTGAGTGGGCTGGGGGTGCACAGAAGCTGGGAGGAGACACAGCTTGGACAGCTGACCCCAAATGACCCAAGAGATATTCCAGACCATATGCCCTCATTCTCAGTGTATACAGCTGGGGATAGAGGAGGGAAAGAGGGGACACTTGGAGTGACATTAGTTGGTTTCCCAAGTAACTGATAGACATGATGGGGGCCCTACTGTCCTGGGGATGGCCAAACACCTGCCTGCCCATGGGAAGAGGTGAATGAATTCCTTTTTTCACTTTGTCTGTAAACGCAGCTTTTGCTCTACCTACTATACTATCTCAAACAACAAGTTTTTTCATTCTTCCTCTTCTGATTCTCTCCCTCATCCTACCAGGGGGGAGTGAGTGAGCAGCTGTGTGGTGCTTGGCTGCTGGATGGGGTTAAACCACAATAGCATAATGCAAATTAGCAAGTGGTTAGCAACAAATAACTATCAAATAATTAACAAGAATTTGTATTACTAAGGTGTCTCACAATGCAGTTGATATAGAAGAGAAATAACAAACCCAATAGAAGAGAGTTCAGAGTATTTCAAGCTTTCTGTATTTTAAGACAGCAGATGCTGCAGCACAAGGGCCTCTTTGAAGACAAGTTACTCCACTGCCTACACCAGTGGAAGCTGGTATGAAACAATTCTGCAACTTGAAATGAATTTGAGTATTTTTCCAAGATACACAATCAAGCACCATGAGATCAGAGGATATGCATTTACTGCTTCTGTATGTGAGAGGGAACAAGAAGGGAAACAATAAAAAAAAAAAGATGAAAGAGCATAAGGCTGCCAGAAAAGAAAGTACTCATTGCTGCAGAACAACTGACATATCCTGCAACAAAACTGAAGAAAAAGACCTTGAGAGTTACTATTATTGCAGACTTTTCATCGTTTTCATCATAGATAAGGTATGGTCTGTGACAAAAAACTAACAAGAAATTTATTTACACTGCAATAAATGCAATCAAGGGAACCACTATGCACGTCTGATAGAGATCAACTTTATTGTTCAGTATCGGAAGAGAAGCAAAAATATCCCTCTTTAAGTGCATAGTATGAGCTTATTAGGACTAGCTATTATTTTATTTTTCTAGGTTTGATTTTCATAAAAGGGTAACTTCTAATGATCTGGTCTTTATACATGGCAAATAGGATCAAAATCAGATACATAGTAATGTATTATAATTCAATACATTGGGGGTTCTCTTGCTACCATTAGAAATTTTCAATAATTGTTACCAAAACTTACTGCATCACTCCAAATGCAAAACAGTAACCACGCCTTGAACTATTACATCTTGCTTAAAAACCTGACAAAGTCCACAGGCACCCTGTCACCCCCTAAATCAAGAAATTGTCTTAAAACACTAACTTGAGGACAAAATCAAGGGATTCATGAATCTAACTTAAATATCATAGAAAAATTGATAAAGTAGAAGAGTGTTGAAAACCTAGTATTACAAGAAATCTTTTCAATTCGCTTTGCCAAATGATTGGCCAAGCTTTGCTACCAATATTCTATTAAACTGGCAACCATTATTCAAGTCCATCTCTCAATTCACGAGCAATCCGAAGAACAAATTGCATAGAGAAGCTTTCTGATGAAGTAAATCACAGTATTTTTTCAGTTAGAAAGCACAAAGATCAAAAATGGATTCTACAGCAGTGAGAGAAGCACATAGTATTTTAATTGATGTTGGTATATTTTCTCATTTTTTTCTAATTATCTGGACCAAATTTGTAATTTGTATTGTAACCAGAATGCATAACTCTTACTGCAGTCTCCAGCATGCCATTTTTCTATGGACTGAGGAGAAAAAAAATCCCCAAAGCTTTCAAAAACATCAAAGCACTGAGAAACTTCTTAAAATGTCAGACAGAGTGGTATGTTTGAGCTACTTTTTCATTCCTGTAGATTTGACTTCATGTTATTTTCTGCTTGAATTTACAAGCATTTCTATGACAGGAACAAGTTAAAACCAGAAATTTTACAGAAAGGCAACAAAAGTAACTAAAATGGACAAAATTCTAGTCACACAGAAGGAGCACAAGAGACTATGCTAGGGAACAAAAAAAAGGAAAATACTTTCAAAAATGCAAATGATGAGAATTGGTTTCAGTCCTTGCTTGCTATTAAAGAACATATTTGCAATAGAGGAGTTTGCCTGAATGGACTGGTAGCAACAAGTGAAGTTTATCAAATCATTTCAAACCCATGTCATCTCTCTCCCAAACTATAATGTCATCAACTGTCTCCCACTTATTAGAAGATACATCTAATGCCTTCACTGGAAGTCTTAGAGGAAAAGTTGGTGACTGAAGAAACCTGAAAGACTGGGTATTGAGGCACATCTAAGGCTGCTTTCAGTGATACACAATCTAAGTGCCTAACTTGCAAGAATGGAAAGCAAAGTAAAGCACCTACCTCCTAGTATAACCATGTACCTACATTCCAACTGTATATAACTGGCTCAGATCATTTGCATGCTCTCACAGCCCTACCAAAGGCTGGCTTTCCAGCAGAAGAACTAGAAGACCACAGTAGGTACAATCATAGGGCCACTATGTCTTGGCATGCCTACAGTGTGACCAAAGGCCTGAAAAACTTACACAACATGCAATGGTATTAACGCTAGTCTAATATTAACCTAACTAGCTCTGACATCAATTCCAGTAGCATTAAAGTGCTAATGGCATTAAAAAGAGTACAAGCTGCATAACTTGCTCACAATTCTCAGTCTTTACAACCTCTCCAGTACTGGCAAATTAACTAGTCAGACTGACATTTGCTTAAAAATATATGCATGTGCTCAGGTCATGCTTTTGACTACATTAAAAACATTACCACCTACGTTTGCTACTTCAGTGTTAGCACGGAAAGGGTTCATCACTTCACAGATGAAGTGCAGATTTTTTTATATACATAAACAAAAAAAAAAAGCAACACAATCGGTCAAGGTAATTTTATTCAGAAATAGAATAGATAATAATCTTTTGAATTCAAATTTATTTCAACCTATTTCCACAATGGTATGCCCGCTACCAAACAGAGCACAATATGCTGTTCTAATTTTGAGACATTAACAAATGATTGCATGATATACTCAAGCATATAATCTGCAGAATTAAAAATGTCTCTTTAAATGTTGGCAAGTGGTATTCAACAACCTGAAATCTTTAATGTTATATATTCTTCTCCCATATTACTATATCCACTCTGTGTTTATCAAGTAATGCAAAGCCTATTACCCAAGCTACGTAACAAGGTAAAAATGTGCTTCACAGATATCTGATGAGCTGCTTCAATTATACCAGGTAGGATGTAACCTGGTAGTTCATTGCAACCACCTTTGCAAACTGCAAGCTCACTGAATGATGCTCAAAGCATCTTTCTCAAAAAATGCCCTACCTGCTGTGATTAATCCATCATGCAATGCTACCAGATACTAACTTCAAGCTGGCAATATAATACTAATTTGCATTCACTCTGGAAAATGTTGCCTTACGTCACTGAACAAGTCCCACAGAAAAGATAAATACGTGTAATAGTCTATTAGCTTTGACAAATATTTCTAACCAGCAGTAATTTTCTTTTCTGTTTCAAAATACATTAGTAGTAATATAATAATGTACAAATACACATTCTCTTAATTCACACCTCATATTCACTTGGTTTATTATGCACAAGTATAATGAAAAAACAAATACTGAACAGTTTCTACATTCTACACACAGCTTGAAACAATCACAAATTACCCTTCCTATCTAAAAAGTTTATTATATACCGTTCAGATGCAAATTGGTTAACTTTTTCAAAGTTATATTTTGGTGCTGTATCACAACACATATCTTGGATAATATGCTTTTTAAAAAGAATTCTCCACCTTGGTTATACACTTTTTGTCTGTCATTTAAAAACCAGCAATTTATTAGTCTCTGGCTTAGTGCTTAATCTATTACCTTCTTACTTTAAAAATAACTTAAAATAAGAATTAAATACTAATTGTATTTTAAAATTAGGTATGACAGCTTAATTACAGCTTTTACCAGTTTGAGCAGAACCAGGGAAGTAAGGAAGGCAATAAACTCGAGTAAGCCCCTGCATTGCCACCAACGCATGCAGCCTGGGGAATAAGCAGGAGCAACTGGAGATTAGTCTAGAGGAGATTGAGGAGGGATCTCATTAGTATTTACATATATCTAAATAGTGAATGTCAGGAGGTTGGGGCATCCCATTTTTCTGTTGTATCTAGTGATAGGAAAAGGGGTAATGGGATGAAGTTGGAACACAAAAAGTTCCATTTAAACATAAGGAAACACTATTTCCCTGGGAGGGTGAGGGAGAACTGGGACAGACTGCCCAGGGGGGCTGTGGAGTCTCTCTGGAGGTTCCTATGTAACCTAGGTGGACGTGCTTTAGCAGAGGGGTTGGACTAAATGATCTCTAAAGGTCCCTACCAAACCCTGCCATCTATGATTCTATGAGATGTGGGTGCAGATAGAGGGCAACAACCTCATTGCCATTACTGAAACATGGCAGGAAAGACAGGCCAACAAGGCAAGGGGGTGGAGTTGCTCTCTAGGTGAGTGAGTGAGAAATTAGAGTGCATTGAGCTCTGCCTGGGTGAGAATGAGGGGTGGGTTGAGTGCTTATGGGTGAGAATTAAGGGGCCAAGAAAGTGTGGGTGATACCATTGTGGGAGTTTACTACAGGCCACCTGATCAGGAAATGGAAGTGGATGAGGCCTTCTACAGACAGCTCTAGCTGCCTCACAATCAACTATCCCTGGCCTTCATGGGAGACGTCAGCTACCCTGATAATTGCTGGCAAAGCCACTCGGCCAAGCACACACAGTCCAGGAGGTTCCTACGGAATGCTGATGACAGCTTCCTGTCACAGATGACTGAGGAACCAACGAGGAGAAGTGTGCTGCTGGTCCTTGTGTTAACAAATAAAGAAAATCTGGTTGGGGATCTGAAGGTCAGAGGCAACCTCGGCTGCAGTGACCACAAAAAGGTAGAGTTCAAGATCCTGTGTGGAAGAAGCAAGACACTGGGCTGGGTTGCAACCCTGGACTTCAGGTGAGCTTCTTCAAAGACCTGCTTGGAAGAATCTCATGGGAGAGGATTCTGGAGTAGGATTGCCCAAGAGAGCTGGTCAATCTTCAAGTGTCATTTCCTCCAAGTCTAAGATTAGTGTGCCTCCACAAGTAGAAAATCAGGAAAAGGAGGCAAGAAGCCTATATGGATGAAAAAAGAACTAATGGAACTGCTCAAGGAGAAATAAATATATGTAAGATGGAAAAGGGGCCTTGTTGCTTTGGAAGAGTGTAGGAACATTGCCAGAGTATGCAAGGACAAAACCAGGAAGGCCAAAGACCTTTTGGAATTAAACCTGGCAAAGAAAGTAAAGGAAAACAAGAAAGGCTTTATTCAAATACATTATTCAACGGCACTGAGTCGAGTTGGAGGCCTGTGGCCAGTGGGGTTCCACTGAGATTGGTTCTGGGACCAGTCTTGTTCAACATCTCATCAACGACCTGGATGAGGAGACTGAGTGTAACCTCAGCAAGTTCACTGATGACACCAAACTGCGAGGACTGGCCAATTCCCCAGAAGGCTGTGCTGCCATTCAGCGTGATCTCAACTGGCTTTAGAGTTGGGCAGAGAGGAACCTCATGATGTTCAACAAGGGCAAGTGCAGAGTCCTGCATTTGGGAAGGAACAACCCCCTGCACCAGTACAGGCTGGAGACTGACCTGTTGAGGAGCAGCTCTGCAGAGAGAGACCCGGGAGTCCTGATTGATAATAAACTAAACATGAGCCAGCAATGTGCCCTTGTGGCCAAGAAGGCCAATGGCATCCTGGGATGCATCAAGAAGAGTGTGGCCAGGAGCTCAAAGGAGGTTCTCCTCCCCCTTTACTCTGACCTGGTGAGGCCTCTGCGAGTACAAAAATATCATGGCTATAAGAATTGTGTGTAAAACACATTATCTTTGGGTATTTAAAAATGGACAATGAAGGATGTTTGCTTCCACTGGTAAGAATTCTGCCAGCTTTTGCCATTTTATTGCAAGTCTCACAACATCTGACATAGTTTTCAGTTCCTGGAGCCAAAATATCACAAATATCTTTTTACTGCTTTTTGAAATATTTCCATGATTTTTAAGCCCAACTTCTAATTTTTCAAGGTCATAACTTCTTGATTCTGACATGGCAAGATCATCTCTGTCTGTGAAAGGGATATAGCAAAAATTTCCTTGCTGATGTTCATTTTAGTCTCCTATTACAAAAAAACCCA
This sequence comes from Colius striatus, assembly GCF_028858725.1. Taxonomy (NCBI): domain Eukaryota; kingdom Metazoa; phylum Chordata; class Aves; order Coliiformes; family Coliidae; genus Colius; species Colius striatus. The sequence continues at coordinate 33,380,102 of NC_084761.1, forward strand.
GAAAGTTCTGATTAAACAACTGATTATACAAATTCCCCCTCTTTCTTAAGAAGCCCCCAGACTACCAGATGCTCCTTGAATACAAATTTTCTGCCAAGCTGACTGTGCCACATTGATGAAGGAAGGTATATGTACCTCTGCAGGGTAGGATCTACGCTGCAGAAAAATTTCAGGAGAATGTAGTTTTTTCTTCTGTTAGAGAAAGGAAAATATTTGACTGAAGTCTTCAAGAAAATAAATGTTTAACTGGTTTTGACTAGCAACAGACAAAGAGTTTCTCTTGATACTAAGGATGTATAAAATAAGCTTATTAGTGGCCATCATATTATTATTTCCTTTTAAGTAACAATTTCCAGCTGTGAGTAAACTAAATAATAAATCAATCCATGGATGTACTCATTGCACTTTCTACACAAGAACTGAAATTCTACCTGAATGGTTAGCAAGCTGTATTTAGTCACTTCTATTGAGTAGCAATTTCAGACAAGGAACATCATCTTTAATTCTACAACAGTTGTGGCTATTTGACTTCAACCTGTTATTTTGCCTACAAGTGCCATAAATAATTGTCCCAAGAAGAGGAAACGCAGGGCAGCCACATGTGATACTGTCTCAGCCTGCAGCTATTTTCACATTGTGGGGTTCTTTCAGATGCTTCTTCCTTTCATTGACTTAAAATGTTGGTACTCTTTCTTGAGAGTGCCCAGTATTTTTTTCAAATACATGTCTACTTTTAGCATCTACAGCATCTTCTGGCAAGCAACTATGGTATTTCCACTACCTATTCCATGAAAAAAAACTTTTTTTTTTTGCTTATAATCTAATTCCTACTGGCTTCATTTAATATCCTGAGTTCTTGCACTGGAAGAGACAATGAACCATTAACCTCTATTTCCTTCCTCAAGCCAATCATGGTTTTGCAGATTACTGATCAAAGAGCACCTGAATCATCTGCTCTTTTCCAGCGTGAAGAGTTTTACCTTCCTCATTCCTTGTCCCTTTTCTGAAACTTTCCCAGCTCCCTCCTATCTTTCAAGATGACGGAAACTGAACTGCACGGTTCATTCTCTGCTACTACTACATGCTCTGCTCTTTCCTTTCCCAATGACTCCTAACATTCTATTTGCTTTTTGACCCCAATTGACTATCCATCTTGCCATGAAACTGTAACTCTTTCCAGATCTAGTATAGTATTCAGGACCTAGTAAAGTATTCATGTGACAAACTGTAGGAGTAGATGCTTGGGAATTAGACCACCAACGCTGTAAGCAGCAAAAATACTTTTTAGTCAGTTAAATACCAAAGAAAATGGTGGCATCTCACAAACATTAAGGCCATCCCACTTTATTCATAATACACAAATTCTGTATATAGATTTTGAAAGGAAGAAATATTTTGGCTCAAAAAAAAAGTATCTTCCTTTATTGGAACATCACATTCCTATTTTAAGGTATTTCTAAGAATGATAAGTAAGCACGAACAAATGTTTTTTTAAAGAAGTATGTTTATGCAGACAATTGATTCTGGACAAAATAATCAGCAGAAGGACACTTCTGAAAACAGTTGCTTCATCTCTAATCTCTCAGGTCATCCTCAAGGGAAATGTACACATCACTTCTCAAATAGGAGCTTGGAATGAAGGATGCAGTTTTACATGCAATAGCAGCTAAAATTCTTTACTGATAGATATCAAATACATTCAGTGGGTCATAAAATCAAAGTTCAGAATGATCTCTCCCTCCACAGCCAGCTCCTCATATCCCACCAGCTATAAACTGCTTGCCTCTTCCCCTAAAGAGGCAACTGCTTCCTCATCCCTCCACGCAGAGCATCCTGTCTACTCTTCTCCCAGCTCCCTTCCTTTTCAAGACGTAAAATTCATCTGTATTTAACTGAACTCTGAGTAATGGTCTTTATCTCGTGTTCAGCTTTGAACACTGATGTTTTGATTTGAGATCTTAACAAAGGCATTTGCAATTAAGACTTTGGCACTTCTCAGCTATGTCTTAAAAAGTCCATAGCTTCTAACTAGTAATCTTGATTATGTTCTCATTTCGTCACAGATAAACCACCACTGTCAGTGTTTAGAGGAGCATGCATAAAAAGAAAACATGAGTTATGAGCAGAAAAAAATTTTAGGAAAGGTATTTTTAACAGTCAGGAAAGAAAGATTAACGGTTAAGTATCTGTGAGCAAGAAGGGTATCCACTTGTTTGAGTAGGCACACCATAATATATTTAAATTGAAAATAAATGTAGGGCATTAATGTGCAGTGTAAATAGTTTTCAAAGGTACCTATAAAGGAGTATCATTGGGGTTTCTAACCTATTTACCATAAATTCTTTTTTAAATAATACATTAAAGCAAACTTTCATCTGTACTTAGACATAGCCTTCTTCTCTCTGCAAATAAGTTTTATTTCTACCCTTTACAGAAAATCAAAGTATATTTAAAAATAAAACTACAAAATTCAGCTCCAGACCATGACTGCAGACTTCAGCTATGCAATCACTGTTTGAAGCCAAGAGCATGAAATACAATAAAGTATTATCAAAAAAGTAGTCTTCCAGATTCTCAAATATTTGTCATGTTACACACTTAAAGCAGAAACAAAAACAAATAGAAGAATTAGAAGATTAGTTTATACAAATGCAATTATATTCAGAAACTGTCCATTGATTACAGCATCAACACCTAATTTACACCTAAATATTATTTCAACATATTTCATATGCCTCAATATATTGTTGAAACTACAGTCTATAGTAACACATGGTGGCTATTAACAGCAAGCGTAAAATTGTTAAAATTAGTGGTAACAAGCTCTAACATGCCTTCTAACAAATTTCCTTTGTGAAATCGTAATAATATTCAAATCATTGATTCAACATAGAGGTATTAATAACCTTAACAGAAGACTGCATTACAACTTCCATGTTTTTATAAAGCATTCCACTTTAAACATGGAGGATTTGTTCAAAACTATCTACTAATTAAAGTAATTCAGGCTTTGATACTCATTGGGAAAAGATAACTAAACAATTTGTGGTTTCACTTCCATCAGGCTTATTTAACTTTGTGGTGTTATAAATTCCTTCATTCAAAGCTGTGAAACAGTTTCCATGTAAAGTTATTTAGTGGAACATTTATAGTGATACCAACAAGTTGAAGTTTCAAGTCACAAAGAATTACTGCATTTCCTAAGCTAACATTACATGTAGAGTTATGGTTTTAACAGTAAACAATATGACTCCTGCAAAAGAAAATCCGGATTTAAAACAAAAAAACAACACCAAACTTTGCCCTCCTCCTGCCACCTCCAAGGAAAACTAAAAAAATCTCACACAACACCTTAGTGAATGTACACTAAATAAATAAATAAACAGATAGATAGATAGATAAGTAGTAAAAGGATGTATCTTCCATTAAATCCAGTAGATGAACTAGTTCAACTCAGAGTTCTCCATACCATCAGCTAGAAACATACCAACTTATTTCCAGGCTAGTATTCTGAAAAGCATTATGTCAGCTGTTAAGAAGGTCCCCTTAAAGTTATTAATGAAAATTTAAAAAATGTTTTACAGAAAAAAAGAGAAACATACACGATACTTGTACACAATAAGCAGATGTCAGACCTGGTTATTTTTACTTCAAACAGTAATAAGACTTTAGATTAGTCTGTCCTGCATTTAGTTGAAAACAAAGGATTGGTATTCCCTTTAGTCCATTCTTATCTATCACTTTTACTGAGACTTCTTACATAAACGCAGTTGACAGATGCAGAAAATCTTCCCCAGAAAAGTGTATGAAAGAAGAAACACAAACAGGAATCGCTGAGGTAAAAGTTAAAACATAGACCCAAAAGACAAAGACCTGCTTGCCCTTTGGAAGTAAACAGGTTTTTATAGAAAGTCATATTTAAAAACCCTTAACACCTGTTTTCTTTTTGTATGGTGTTCATATATTTGGCTATTAGTTATGAAATGAATGTCAGATTTTGCCACCATGCTGAGATAATTGTCTCAATTTGCTTTTGAATTTGTTCAAATTGTATACATATTAAACTGAAAACATTGCCTAGTAAACAGGCAAGAATAGAAAGATATTGGAACCTTAGCTGCCTTCCAGAGAAATATTAATTGCTTATCACCCCAATTACCTCAGTATCTTACAAAAATACTGTTTATTTCCTAACTAGCTTATTTTGACAGAAAAAGAACAACATTGTATCAAAACTGAACTTAGAAAATTAATTTTTTTGAATGCTTAATGAATATATTACACAATACTGTCACATCTGTGCAAAAGCCCACATAGCACAGCATGCATCTAGGACAAAGGCATATAAATATTGAATTCCTTAAGAACAGGGCAATCACATCATCATGCTTCTCTGAAACACCTCCAACCTTCTATTAGCCCTGTTCCTGGACTTTTCTGAACAAATGGGTAGTTCTGTTTAATGAATTTGCCAATATGTCTACTTCTACACTTTGTTACAATTTCTTCCTTTTTTTTCCAGCGTTATCTTAGATTTTATTTTAAACAACCTTCTACAAAATCCATTCTTCTAGTTCTCTGTACCCCCCTGACAACCACCAAAGAAAATAAAACTATTTTTGAAAACACTGGCAAGTATGCAGAAAGCACATAGGTCCAATGCATACAAACGGACAATACAGATGACTAAAGAGCCCCTACACAGAAACTGTAGAAATTCCTTTCATTTTCACCTTTGAAAATTTGAGCTTGGCTACAAAACACAAATTGAGCTATTGCAAAACTCCTATCCTAATTGGTAGTAAAAGTTTTACTTTTAAGTTCATTCATATTACATTTACAGATCTTTACATAAAATATTTTGAAAGCTCACCAGCACCCAAAAATTATTCTTCCACATGCTCACTGAGCAAGTATAGGATATAATAGCCTTTATCTTGCCCTTCTACATTGTCCTTCTGTTTAGTCATAAAAAGACAGCTTCAAGCTTCCAAAACAATTATTTCAAATACTCAATTACAGATAACAGTAATTAACTTTCCCCAAAGTATTTTCAGAACAAAATTAAAATACATTCATGGCTGTTATTAAAAGAAAGCACTGGATTAAAGATGATGAAACTGTATAGTGTTCTGGAAATGTCAATGTTTATTGCAACATAACAGCCTAGAAACACTTTTCAGATGCAAGTTTAACCTTCATCTAGGTTTCATATTCTGACATAAAGCTGTAATTACCAGTCTCAAACAGGGGACAAAAAAAAATCCCTAGATGTTACAGTTTTATCTCTGATCTCAAAAAGCAAATCAGAAACATTTCCAACGTAAAATACAAATTTGTAAATGTCTAAGTGGAATTTCAGCCATAACACCACCCTCAAAAAAGTCTCAAACCCACTTGCAGCACTTGTTTTCCTTTCAGGCACTGAAATAAGCAGTAATTCGATTTCAGAAAGCTTTTTCCAATCTATGTATAGCTTCCACTTGTTTGCAAATGCACAGAAATATGTCCACAGAACACTGCAACTACACGTGTAAAGAATCCACAATGCAAACATATGTTTATTCAATGCTAACACTTATCATTACACGTTTGACCCTTTGTGGTTTTAGTAAGATCACTCCTTTGCCATGCTGACAAATCCTTAAAGATAGACTCTCATGAGCAGTTCATGTGCAAAGCAACCGTGGGGTAACTCACAAGCATGGCAGACTTGCACGGGCTGCTCCGATGCCCACTTATTCCAAAGGCTGCAGCTCCTCTCTGCCTCTCGTGTGGGGCTGCTCTGCGGCACGCAGGCTCTCCAGCACGGCCTGGGCCATGGCCATCTCCCCACACAGTCCCCCGCCCGTCCGGGCTCACCCACACGGAGCTGTTGGTGGCTCTCAGTCTTGCCACGAATCTCCATAGGTTTCAGGGGCACAGCGTGTATTCTCGCCACGGCTTGCAGAGGGGTCTCCGGTCTACTGCTTCTCGTTCCTTCCTCCTTCTCTGGCTGAAGGGTCCGCGTGGTGACCTCCATCTTGTATCACTCTCCACCTCCCGACTCGCATTTCAAATTCCCGTCCCCTAAATAGTGATCGCAGAGGCGCCAGATTGGCCCAGCCGGGCCGGAGGTGGGTCTGAACCTAGGAGCCGGGGGAGGGTCTTCACTGCAACCCGCTCCCCCTGTTACCAAGCCAAAAGCTGCTCCTGGCTAAACCAGGACAGAAACAAGTGATGGAAGAATTAGATAATTTGACATTTGGTAAAAACTTCTAAAAATAAAAACGGAGATATCTGTAATTCTGTTCAGATGCTCTCATCTCTAATAGTCTTTCTCCCGCATGAGTCTTGTTAATACTACTTATCACTTGTAACAAGCAGAAGATTTGATAGTCACACGACTCCATCTCCTTGCATAAAATAAGCTTAGCATCACTCTGGACATATGCACAGCAAGTATAAGTCAATGAACTGGTGTTGCAGAAGTGAGGTGATATGACCATGCAAATGAACTAAATTTTGACTACCTCAACACATAGGACCCATGGAAAATGATTCTGAGCATAGATAGTCATGAAGAGACCAGGAGAAGTGAAAGGAATGCATGTAAAACCAACAAGGAGAAAGCTCAGTAAAATATTTCAAAATTGAGCACTGTCAATAGCAGTATTTGTAGTCAGGGCTGGAGAGAATGAGGGGTTACCTGCACATGCCTGTTCCACACTACATCACACTACTACCCAACTACTACAACACTAATTCCACATCAGCCTGTGTACTTCAGAAAACAACCTCCAAGCTGCTAAACATAAAACAATGTATCAAAACGGAAAAAGATCAAGCAGCATGGGATGAAAGAATATTTTACCTGCTTGTTTTTTGCTCATTACAATCTGAATTGATCACTACTAAATATTAAGAGATATAAAAGAATCCCCATGTGCAGAACTAAATTATACAGAAGATTACTTAAAAGATCTGGCTCTAAGTGTCATTTCCAGAGACAAAGAAGCACTTGTGAATAAACTAAGGAAAATAAACCAAATTTAGAACTTGAAACATTTTTAAGCTTCTAGCTGTAATGTCTCTGTTCTAAGGATCCAATATAACTGCAGTAATTCCTGAGAAAAAAAAATACCAAAGAAGAATAAAATTAGGCTCATTCCACCTAATCTTTCTCACTATTGACAGAGATATGCACGATCGGTCTTTATTCTTTACCACAGAATCTCTCTTGAGGTAAGTTTCTCAGAAAAGTAAGAAGTCTTCAAGTAAAGCAAATCAGCTTTCAGGAATGTCTTACAAAATGCAGTATGTTAAAGATGAGAACTACAGCTAACACTTAACCTATTTTGCTGCTTCTGAATTGGCATACATTGAGCACTTTCTTAAATGCAGCTAGAGTTTAATCCAGGAAAGTGGCTAGGAATATTAAGCAGCAGTAACAGATCCGTAAGTTAACATACACAAGAGTAAATCTAAACTTTCAAGGCTCACAATTTGTGGCTCTTTTGTCAATGTCAACACAAAAGAATAACCAGGAAAACTGTCAGAAATGGATGTGATTTATTAAAAAAACAATTAAAAAATCTTAAATTATTTTGGAGGTGTGGGATGGTGGAATGTGTTGGTTGTTTGGTTTGTTCATTTAAATAACAGTGCTTAAACCTCGAAAATTTGCTTTTAGGAGAAAATGGTATGTTTTTGTGCTCAAAGTCAAAGTCTTCATCGCAGCTGTTGAGCACTTCTCTCGGAGCATACCCATGCTACAAGCAACACAGCAGAAGAGATGAAGTGTTGCTAAAGAGAATTTGTCCCATTAAGACATTTCTCATTTTCCACAACTAAAAAGTGCATATGCAAATAAAACTTTTTGACAGTCATATTAATGCAACAAACTGCCTTTTTTAATTGGGCTCTCAAAACCAGTAATTTTCTTGCATGAACAGTATTTTAAATGTCTTTTGCTAGTACTTCTTGGCTATGTCTGGGTCAGGTTTTTTGGTAGCAAGGGGAGCTACAGGGGTGGCTTCTTTAAACAAAGAGCTGCCAGGAGCTTCCCCTGTAGCTGACCGGGCCATTGACAGTCAATTCTAAGCTGGACCCCACAGCTGACCCAGGCCTGGCCAATTAGTGATGGAGGTAAGGACTCTGTGAATAACATATTTTAGAAGGGGAAGAAGTTGCTGGGCAGTTGCTGAACTGCAGCAGCAACAGGGAGTGAGAATGTGAAAACATCTCCGCAGACACCAAGGTCAGTGGAGAAGCAGGGGGAGGAGTGTGCTCAGGCCCTGGAAGAAAGACTCCCCTGTGATCTGTGGTGAGGACCATGGTGAGACAGCTGTGTCCCTGCAGTCCATGGAGGCCACTGAGGAGCAGAGATCCACTCACAGCCCATGGAGGACCCCACATCAGAGCTGGTGGATGCCTGAAGGAGGCTGTGACTCTGTGGGAAGCTCACTCTGTTCCTGGAAGGACCTGGGAGCCCACAGAGCAGTGTGCTGTCAGAACTTGTGATCCTGTGAGGGACCCAGGCTGGAGCAGTCAGTACCTGAACGACTGTTCTCCTAGTGGGTGACTCACGTTGGGGCAGGGTGTGAGGAGCTGCCCTTGTGGGAGACCCCATTCTGGAGCAGTTCATAAGGAACTGTAGCCCATGGGAAGGACCCACACTGGAGAAATTCATGGAGGACTGTCTCCCATGGGAGGGACCCCACACTGTAGCAGTGGCAAGTGTGAGGAGGCCTCCCCATGATAAGAAGCAGTGGTAAAGTCCATCTGTAATGAATTGACTGCAACCCCCATCCCCTTCCCTATACCACTGCGGAGGAAGGAAGGGGAGTCCTGAGAAGAGGGAGGGGTGGGGGGAGGTGTTTTAAAATTCAGTTTTATTTCTTAGCTCCCTGTTCTTATTGTTCCTTTAATAAATCAAACCTTTTTCTCCCCAAGTTGAGTCTGTTTTGCGCATGACGCTAATTGCTGAGTCATCTCTCCATCCTTATCTCAACTCACAAACCATTCGTTATATTTCTGTCTCTCTCCTGTCCAGTTTAGGAGGAGGAGTGATATTATGATTTGGTAGACACCTGGCTAAACCACCACAGCCATGACAATAATTACCTCAAATAAATTAATATCAAATTAATATGTTTCTTCTGCCCATTTGAAGCTCTTTGCATCAATTTTTGAGTATATATTATCTAGAGTTAAATTCTATAATTTGATTCTATCTTATTATTCTTTATTTTTTAAAAAAAGGGAGTGCCTAAAACAACATATTCAATTTTTAAAAAATTTTGTGACTCCTATCACAATATAGCATCCTGCAGAAGAGTTTCACATAGTTTATTTATTTCCAGATACTATCATCCATCATGTCTTTAGACCTGAAATCTGTTGGATGGAGTGGTAAAGGCTAACTTGATTCCAGAATGCCAATGATGTTAACAGTCTCTTTGCATAATGGGATACTCCAGTTATACTTTCTCACATGGACTCATTTATCTCAAGGTTGCCAGAAAAGCCTAACAAATTTTACAAATAAGTATTTCTACAAATATGAATCACTAAGATTATACTAATCGAGTAATGTTAATGTGATGCCATACTAGGTTATGAAGATTTAAAAGCTGGATTCAAGGTTTGGCTGATTTGCTCTATTGAATTTCCTGTTTGCGTTTTCATCTTCTGAAAAGCATACTACATTAGTGGGGGAATATATTGAAATTATACTGTAATTATCACTAAATTAGTTTTCCCAGCAAGCACACTCTATTAGACAGAAATACTGAAAGATCCCACGGCCCTGCCTCCCACCTTCATGCTAGAAACTATATGGTGACAAAAGGTGTAAGGATACAGGGGTACACAACGCACAGCAGAGGGACCCAGTAGTCTTCCAGACATTTACAACTCCTATCACAATTTCCGTTCCTACACTCTGTTAAGGAGATGCATGTGAAAGGTACAAGAGAAGGAAATACAAGAGAATAGGCATGACAGTGCTTCCCAACACTTTGCAAAAGCACAGAAGTCGTGGCATCCTCCTCTCCCCAGCCTGCTGCCAAATGCAGGCTCACTTGCAGTACAAGAAAGCAGCAAAAAGCCTGATGGTTCACATATTCCCCAGCAACTGCTGCTCCTCTAACAGTCTACCTTTTCATCAATGCTACTTTCATTTGAGCCTGACAACCTTCCAGTGCATCAGGCTGGCAAGACATCCTCAAACCCCACACATTCAATTTATGCAGTACTTAATTTGGGCTCCCCATATTAACCACAGATAACAGTTATGTAACTACTTGTCTCATTTGGCTTTTATGTAAAGTGTTTAATGCAGAACATAAATCTTACCATCCTGCCATTTGTTAAGGCATCAAAACTACTTGAAAAGTTAGCTTAATAATTCAAAGTACAGTAGATTTTGTGAAATACAATTTTTATAACAAGCTCTTCATGAAAACATACACCCACCCACATTTCACATGTAAAAAGAAAACATTTCAATGCAAGTGTAAGAGAGAATGCTGGCGACAGATGTTTTACCTCTGAGCTACTTTAGGAGACTTTTGTTTGAAATTTATGAATAATGCAGGCAACAGACTCATTGGACATATCTGACGAATCTCCTGTGACAGGCAATCACAATATAAATTGCCAGAGTAAGTGCAAAAACCACAGCAACATCACAGTACAGTGCTAAAGCATCTTAACCACATAACACCACCAAGGGGAAAACCTTGCCTTCACCTCAATGAATACAGCAGAAGTAACAGCAGAGCCATTCTGCTAAATGTCAATGGCCACAATCAGCAGAAAGCATACGATCAAGCAGCCTGTCTGAGCAGTGATGTTAAAGCAGTCAGAAGTGAGTTGAGTATAGGGCGTGGAGAAGCCCAAGTACAAACAGCCACATAGAGCATGCACCTTATGGATATGTTTTAAAACAAATGAAAGCGCACATACTCCAGATCCTCAGCTGAAGTCATTCTATGTGAGAAGGAACAAACTCCCTCCAACACCTCACAGTACCTTTGTGGCTTATCAGATTTACAGTAAGCATACCCTACAACCAGCACCGTCAGTATAACTAACAACGTAGTGAACATTAGGAAAGGGCAAGAATTTTTACTAGCAGCACCACTTGTGAGGAAAAAGTACATGGAGCTTCACCCTTCATGGTACATGAGGGCAGAAAACACAGCATTAGACAAATCACTGTAATACTTTCCCGAGTTAGGGTCTTCTTTCACGTACAGCTCTGGAGCAACACAGTAGCATTACAGACAGCTGATGTAACACAGTGTAACATGCTACTGTTTTCTATTACAATTAGAATGCTGACATGCAGGCTAAAGTGCCTGCAATTCTCCCCAATTTAAATAGCCTACATATTTTACATTTCCCAGATTTTCAGTATGGAGACAGAAATCTGCACCATGACTGAAGACAGGCTGTTGTGCCCAAGCAACTGCAGCAGCTGTGCTGGGCTCCTTCCAACTGCTCCCTCAACTCTGCACCACAGACATCGCTGATAAGACCCTCCTGAGAGCAGTGCCAAGCACTATTTAAACTATAAAAGATCATTCATTACTAACTCTTCAGGTATATCAGAATTTCAGCCTAAACTGAAGTTATGCTGACCTACACAAGCCCACACTTTAATGTAATGGTTGTAAGTTACTTGATACATAGATATGTTATGATGTTTTGATTTTGCCAGGAAAAAATTGTGCATTTTACAGAGCAATTGCATTGTGAAATCTGTTTGCTTCAGTACATAAACTGAAACTGTGCCCAAAACATAAAGACTTAACCTTCATTTACTACAATTATTCACTGTCACGGCTATAATGATGACTTTGCTAGTTTGCAAAGGCCATAAAAAGACCATGTTGTTCTGGAAAATGGTGTATTGTAAGTAACACTACAGTACAAGAAAGTGGTAAGAAAACAGATTCACAATTGTGCATTATCACCTTCTTTAAGTTTTATATACCAATAAAAAGTTGATAGGTATAAAAACATTTGAAGCATGATAGAATTTACTGCTGTTAAGCAATTACCAAAGACCAACTATGCCAAAAGCATGAAAGGATAAGTAGAAGATTCCATTTGGTATTTCCAATCTGGGTAAAACAACTTGATATGACATGTGAAGTATAATACAGTTCTGTCAGACTGAGATCAGTCTGCTTCTGCATCAGTGAGTACAAATTCCTGTTAAGCTTTTAGTCTTTCCCCATTCTAGGTGTTAATTTTGACCTAGTTCTGGCCTCATTAAAATCCACAAACATCCTTTTTTGTGGAAGGAAAAAAAAATTAATGTGTAAAACCCACAAATAAGTTTGCTCTGGTTTTCAGATGAGTAAGGTATCAGTCACACTACATTTGAATACAGTACAGTGGCAGGCAAATGTTTTTCAGACAAGTCTTCTGTTCCTAACTCCTGCTCCTTCATTTTGGGCAAATGAGATGCAGTAGAAAGAAAAGGCTGTCAAGGCCAACATCCAACCTGTATGAGATGTTCCCTTCATGCAGAAACAGTTGAATACTTACCAGGAGCAACAATCCTCAAGGATTTGGAGGTTAAACTTTGGCACCTTCCAGATCCGTCCAGCCTACTGTCAATTTCACAATGCCTCCACAGAAGCTCCTGCTTGCCAGACTGCTCACTCTGTCAGGCCATCTTCAAGCTTCAAAACAAGCACACAGTCTCAGATCCTGATCCTTGAATTGTGCAGATCAGGAATGTAGTGTGACCATACAGAAACAGCCCTCCAGTCCATGCACTCAGTCTTCCCGTATTCAGAATATTGAAAGACAACGAAGGGTGAGAGCTTTTCTGGGACTACAAAAACATTACAAACAGTTTTGCTCCAGCTAAGCAGCTCATTATGTGGGTTTAACTACTACTGCATTATTCTCCATGATAACTATTGCACAGGGAACTTGATTTTTTTATTAAAGGACATCACAAACATGGAACATGCATCATCGAATGAGTCAATTGCTTTGGTGTTCAGAAGAATCCTCTGAACTACAAAAAATTTGGTACAGAGAGCAAGAAGGCTGATGTCTAGTGTATTATGCTAGGAGAAAAATTATTCAAATGTATCAGAGAAGATGAGAAAAGACGACTCAAACTACAGTACATCAAGTACTGAAGCAGGAGTATTTACAAACACACTTCAGAACAATGCAATATTAGCTACAGATTCATTTCTTTGAATATTGGACAAATTTTTGAAAGAAGTGGTAACAACCTTTGAAACTTTAATTTTCAAATCTATTAATTTTCCTACCAAGATATTTTATGCTTTTTTTTATTACTTATTTTACCACAGTCCCAAAACCATCACATAACTCTTCCAGGGCTAAAACTCCAGCTTATACCTGTAAAAGCTTCATCTGACAGCATCCAGTGTAGTCCAGACATAATTAAAAAAAAAAAAAAAAATCAAAAAAAGGCCACAACAAAACCACACACACTCAAAAGACCCCAAACACCACCCTGCACCCCTCTACTGCCAAATGTAGAATAACAATTACACTGTAACACCAATGAAAACAAATTTGATTACTCTGTTATGCAATCCACTCCCCCTTATGTGATCCGTTTTCATATATCATTTTTTCAAGGCTCTATTACACATCTAAAAGAAGCTACAGCATGACCTACAGGTTCTTAAACTAGGAAAGACAGAGATTTTTTTTGGCATAGGGGATAAGACACAAAATCCATGAAATGTATGACAAAAAGCAACATGAGTAGTCCAATCTAATTACCATCCATATACAGGTGTATTTCAGTATCTAGTTTTTCCATCCTCCCAAATAGTACTCTCCTCCCTCTGTACTGCCACCTTCACTGCAACACACTCCTTGGGATTGTTCTGGCACTTGCTCTATGAGATTGTTCATAATCAGTACTAAGTACTACCCTGAAGATGACTAACCAAGCCATATATAAATGTATCTTTTTCTGCTAGCTTAGTGAACTGGATCAATGCAAGAACCATCAGAAGAAACACAATGATGGGCATAGAACCACACTGCTGGGACCAAGGGAGAACCCAAGGAGTGTGATGACTTGTCTTCAGTAGTAATACATCATCGAACCTCTCACCTATGTTGCACAGCTTCACCTACAGGTTTAAACCACTAGTTAAAAACAAACTGATCATAACTCAAATTAGTATTATTTCAAGCTTACAACAGAGTTAGGAAAAAAGGTATTTATGCCCTGTATTCATACGTTAATGGTCTTCTCACATCTCTTAGAGATATCTATTTTAAAATTAAAAACAAGTTCAGGAATATATTTTTTTCAGCAAAGAATAAGGAAGAGTGTACTCCTTAATACACAGATACAAAGCGTACAAGATTCTCAATCTAATCCATACCAGAACCTTAATTCTTAATTTCCTAACTTCTTTGCCATGAACATTTCACTTTAGCATTCCAGTGAAATGTACCTTGTCAACTTACATATGGTAGGCTTTAAAGCTATGTACTTCAAGTTCAGTTAAGATAAAAATATCCTGTTAGATGAGCTTCAATTAACTAACGTCTCTGAAGTAGTTTTAACAAACTTTTACAGGCAAACAAAATTTAAAAAGTAATAAATAATCAAGGGACTACAAACAAACCAGAAGCCCTGTAACAGACACAAATCTTGAACTACTATCTTGTACTCTTGGCTGGAATAACCACTACCTCTATTCCACCACAGCTGCTAGAAGTTTCTGAATACACAATCAGTCAGCTGCTTCAGTGACATTTGAGGCTCTACAAAAAAAAAAAAAAAAGTGTTTCTTAATCCCAATGGCTGTTGTAAATCCATAGAACACCTGCCTCACTACTAGCTGAGCAGATACACAATTTCGTTTTGGTGCAAGGTAACAGGAGCTTGCAATCTGCTTTTGGCATCACCTGTTTTTCTTCAGGAAATAATCACCATATTAACATTACAAATTGTCACAACATTTGCATAAAAAGCCAATAAACTTTAAGAAAACACACATGCTAGTGCTAAACTTGACATTTATATGGTTCCACTATGTTGCTGTGGTAAGGCTCTGAGATACATAAAGAAACACATACTATTAAATAGGGCATTCTTAGTAGTAGTAGTACTAAATTACAAGTAGTACATTCAAATGCTACATACAGCGGTAAAACATTTCATTGTTTTTTATAATAACCTTTTTAATTCTCCAGGTAATATTTGGAGGGACAATTCTCCAGATCCTCCAAGGCTAACTCTGCTTTAATCCTGTTTAGAAATTCCCTGCAATATAGAACCAACAGTTCTTGAAATTTTATGGAAAAAAAAAAAAAGCCACCTTTTATTTCATGTCATCTACAGGCAGCAGAATAAAACCAGTATCTTCAAATTAAAAAATCCACAATGTTTTCAATGGCGTAATCAATAGAGAGCACTCCAATCCAAGCTCAGTCTTAAAGAATGCACTGGTAAATATAGCTTAATTTCAGTTTAGAGACTGTCTTCTGAAACTGTGCCCGCACAATTAACAACACCCAAAAACAAAGAGGCATTCTACATTAGCATTGTAGAAGTGTAGCAAACAGAAACAAGAATCCTGACCCAAACCAATATAAAAATAATTCAGTTTATCGTATTGTTTCACAAGACTGACTATTGAGACATTTTCAACATTTTCTAGAGCCTAAGAAGGTGTTAAGTAGCTGCTCTGAGTGAACTACTTTAAGCAACAAGGCTGGCTAATTTTCACAGTACCTAAAGGTCTTCTTAAATAGTTGACTTGAGCCCTGGAGGCAGCAATCACTTCAATCAATATATTCAACATGATTCAGATTAGATAAGTAGTAGTGACATCAGTGTTTTTAGGACAGCAACTGCTATAATGACATTTCAGATCAAATTCAAACAACTTTTCACTAGATATGAAATCACAGGCATGTTAGGTTGTGAGAACAGCAGAATCCATCTCTGAAAATACAGAGAGGTCTCCACATATTTTCAACAAAGTTCTCTGTCATCGTTGTCTCTCACGTAACTAGCACACTGTATAATGCTGCAATCACTGACCAGCTGCAAGCTTATCAAGCACCTCTTATCTTTCACAAATCAGCTTCCATAAAGTCATCAAATTGTAGACTATTAAGGTTTCAGTCATGCAGACTTGCTGTACTACCAGTCTTTACCCTAGTTAGCTCAGAGACATTACAGATCTACATTCCTTTAATATCCCTAAAACCTCACGAATTTTTCCATCTGGACTAACATCTGTCTCCTCCTCTGCAGAAGAAAGACTTATCTACAACATTAAGTACTTCAACTGTTACCTAAGGACTGGAAGAGTCAAAGAAAGTCCTCCACTTCGTTCAAAATCTCAGGGAAGAGTCCCTTGCCTTTGCTATGGAGAGATCCAAGTGATATCTCACAATGGGCCTGAAGAGAAAGTGAGCAACATTCCTTCTACAGAGACTTAAACCAACAAAAGATAACCAAAAACTGGAGGATGCCTTCAAAATCATTAAGAACTTGAAAACCATAGGGGAAATATCTGTTACTTGAAAAGCTGAGATCAAGTACTCCATCTGGGAACATCCTCCCTTGAGCAAGGTTCATAACTCACAAATTCAAACCCAATCTAGCAGGCAGGGAAGAACTTTTCTAGAACAATTGATGACTGTTAAGCCTCATTCTTGCTGGAACTGGCAGACTTCCACCAGCAAAATCTCCTCTCTATAATCACTCAACTTTTAGAGCTGTCATTTTAAACCCAGTGATGTTCAGATCTGTTGGGTTGTTTCTTTAGTTTTTTTTATTATAATCCTTTAAGACTGTCCTGTGTTTTCTGTGATAAAAAGAGGACTCAAGTACAACCTCCAAAAATTTATGCAGACAGCTTTATTGAATAAACTATAACCTATTTAAAAAACCCAAACAAAACCAACCAAAACAACCCCCAAAAACCTCAACCACCAGCCCCAGAGTTTGATGAGCATTTTCAATTAATTCATGAACTGATGTTAAAACACTGTATCCTTCAATCCTATTTACTACATTCAGTCAGATTAGTCCTTTGAAAAAATGAGTCATAGGAGTAACACAAAATAACTATTCTAAATAAGTACGATAGTCAAGCCTTCTTTGTCTCTTGTGACATTCTCATCAGCCCTGAATCACTAAAGCATTTTGCTTTCCTAGCAATTTCTCTGTATGTCCTACCATCTGGTGTGTATTGAGGACTACTCTATTCCACCCCTATTTGGCCATATATTTTGGGTTTTTTAAAGAGGTACTATTACTTTGCTACACAACTACTCTGAACTTGTTAAAGATAATACTTACTTCACTTCATGATATGTAATGTAAAGATAATGAATTGCACAGCACTTCTTCAGTCATAAGGCCAAGGGCCAAAAAGAACTACAGGTGGTAACTTACTTTTTAAATATGCTTAATAAAACAAAAATCAGCAATTTACAGTGAAGTCACTTGGTCTGAGGCTGAGAGAGGCCTACACGGTACACCGAAACCAAACCTACTCTACAGAAACATTTATCTGGTTCTTTTTTATTTTGAATTATTACTTTGATAAGTTCACAAGTGGGGGAAAAGTTACATTTATAACTCAAGTTCACAGTAGAAAGCAGTTATTTAGAAAAAGGGTATCTCTCTTGAAAATTTCAAAAAGCAGGATTTGTTTTCAAAATCCATCTGGTGCTTTTAAAACAAAACCGAACTGTTTTCAGTTTCCTGATATAACTGCTCTCCAAACTAAAGCAACAAGACCTAATGTTCCTACAAACTGGGCTGTCCTTTTCACATTAGAGGAAGAAGTCTCTTATATTTCTACAAGCCACTGTGGGTTCCACTTAACCTATTGAGGTTTAGGCTGAGAATTAATTTTTGCTAATATTGCATACTTCAAAAAATTCATGGAGCACAGCTATAAAGAGAGCACTCCAAAATAGAGAATATTTGAACAATATCAGCCAATAGTAGTCCACAATGAACGCATAGGAAAGCAAAATTGAATGAACTGCAGGTGCCTCATCAGTTCACAAATTTAGTTCAGCTCCACTACGGATATTCTCATCCTGCTCAGGCAGGAAACTGAGCAAAACTAAGGGCACTTGTAGTTCTGAATGAGAAGCATGCACATGGCAGTTCACCTTACTTGTGAATAGCCAACACAGGGGGGAAAAGAACGAAAAACACTGCTGCTTTTCTTTCCTAAACTTGATCTTCATCTTTCAAATGACTGGAAGTGA
This sequence comes from Colius striatus, assembly GCF_028858725.1. Taxonomy (NCBI): domain Eukaryota; kingdom Metazoa; phylum Chordata; class Aves; order Coliiformes; family Coliidae; genus Colius; species Colius striatus. Next base: position 33,398,357 of record NC_084761.1, read on the forward strand.
TACTTGGGTGAATTATAGCAAAACAACAGCCTAAATGTCTAACACAAAGAGGGGAAAATCCTCTCCCAACTTCAGTGTGACTTCAGTCAACATCAAGCATATGGAAGCTGATTGGTAACGCTACTTACAAACCACTACTGAAAATGGGCCTGAAAAATCAAGGAACTATGACTTGCTTTTGTAAATAAATACCTAATGTCTCCCAGTGTCCCAGCTTAATAACTCAATAACAAACAAAAAAAAAATCCTGAACTGTTGTGGTGATGTTTTGTTATTAAAAATTGTCATTTTCTACACCACCAGCCACAGAACTTCTGCATACCATGTATATGAAGTCACTGTAGAGTCAAATAGTAAAACTTGACCTAATTCTGCCAGTAGCCTGCTGTGACACTGTGGCTACAAAGCTTTCTATATAATTTGACAAGATGGATGTTACCATAGCCTTCTAGTAAAGTAATTCATGTTTATCTGCTATTGTGAACATACCGCAGGGAGATGACATCTTCTCTACCTCTGCAACCAAACAGTAATTTCATTCATAACTGCATTCCCATCCTTATTACATTTGAGGATTTGACACAATGAACCTAACTGCTAAGAGACGCAACTTCAACCTGAAATTTAGGTTACAGGAGAGGCTCTACTGAGTCTTGCTCCTCAGTGGAAACCTGCCTGCTATTGCTCCCCTAGGGATGAGGCAGGAAGAAATTCAGGCAATCCAGTTCTACCCAAGCTGTTATGTTAGTGCTAAAGCTAATGTTTTCTTAAGTTCGAGATTAAACATGAAGTGCTTGGACCTACTAAACAGAGGGCTGCTGTTTGTATACGACAGTACAGGCTTAGGAACTGTTAATACTCTGTTGATACCATTTTGTGAAAAGAGCTAGAAAAAATAAAGCACAAAATACTCAAAGAATGACTCATCATACGCTCACACACGAATGGCTTTTTCTGCCATCCTGGTCCCTCAAAATACCTCTATATGACTTAAGTGTTGACAGTACTAACATTGACAAGACATTTCAGCTTCTTTACTCTGTCTCACCTTCTCCTTCCCTTACTTTCCCCCACTGTCCACACACAATTTGTAAATTTCTTCAGTTTACAGTCTCACCTTTACATATGTGCTTACCTTGGGTTACAAAGATAATAATGAAACTTGTAAGGCTTTCAGCCTTGAAGTGAAACAAGTTTGTCCTACATTGCACAAATATTTATTCTTCTCATATCCATAACAGAGATAATACAGAATACAGGTGGGAGCACCATTGTCAATGTAAGAAAGAAGCTGAGAATCAAAGTTCAGTGGAAATTAAATGGATAAGATGCACAGACCAGAAATAAATAGAAATCCAGCTTGAATATATGTAGAAAAAGACACTTATGGGAAAAGAGTCCAAAATATAAATGTACTTGGTAAGAACTATTGCTTAAAGATTATGAATAATGACAGAAATTAAAATACAAGCATTAAATACATTGTACTATGACAGAAGCTGAATTATTGGTCTGATAGGGAAATGGCACATTTATTACTCTTCAGGGCTGTAACAACAGTACAAGTTCCCTTTCGGTCCCTTAAAACAGTTCTCTACCCTGAAGAAATAATTTTCAACCACTCATAAAATGTTCTGTTTTACTGTTCTCCTAATATTAAACAGGATCTTTTCACTTTATTTGCCTCTTCTCATGGTGCAAGATATACTGTTCTTTCCTTCAAGGAATACATGATTTCTCTTAAAAGATTATCAGCCCATCAGAGCTGATATGAAAATTACTTAGAAAATCATCACAATATTCAATCACACAACATTAATGGAGAAGTAAATAGAACTTCCATGAATGAACTGCAGAAGATTATCCAGTGACTCACAGGAATGTAATCAGTCAAAAAAGCCAAATTCAAATTTGTAAGAGACTGTACAATCTTGCTGAAGCGTTTGAACTTTATGACTAGATATTTACCTTGGGGGAGGGGGAAGGTAATTATGTTCAAGTATTTTACATTGAATTATTATAAAAACGGTACAGAAATTATCTGAAAATTACATCCAAAAGATCCTTAAGCTATTTTTAACTATTTTTTCCATCCTTTTCCATATAATCTTTTTCAGTTACATTAAGAATACATTCACTATTTTTCATAATGGATTTTAAACTACTCTTTAAAGATCCTCTTTAAAGGTAAATGTAAAACCCACTCAAAATATAATGACATTAGACTATATGAGCCTCGTTTTTCATCACAGTGTCATTAAATATTTATTGCCACACAAAGCAAATTTTCTTGTCTTTTTTGAAGACTTAATTGGCAAATCAGTCCTATGTTCTGGGTAAGCAGGAAAATAAAAGCAGGAAATAATGAGACCCATAGAAATATATAGCACAAAACTTAAAGAAAATCAAATGAAAGGTAAAGTACTTGTGCTAACACATGCTTGGCACACACAAAAGATTCCAAAGTTTAAGAACAAGAGACTAAGAGGCAAAGAACTTATCTGACTAGAGGACTCAAGTTTTGTCATTCTCACTTAAAAGTTTCTGAATGCAAAGTACTAACTGATGAAGAGAATTGTTCCAGCAGCACATACAGTTCACTGTACAGTTCCAAAAAGCTTCCAATTCCTGGTGCCATGCCACTGCTGTAATATTGTAATACAAGAGCCAGCTTTGCAACAAAAAACATTTGAAAGAGCAGAAAACCTTTGAAAATTATGAATGCTGAAGAACTGTGACTGCAGATAAATGAGCCATCTTGAAATTGTCTTCACTTTTCTTAGGATGGCATTATCGTTCCTTTGGCTTCAGGTTTTGAATTTTACTAGATTGAAATGACATCCATTAAAAAGCTTCAAAGCTACTTTGAGAAACAGGCCTAAAAAGAGAAAGTTCAAAATGGTTACTTCAAGTCTTCTTCCCAATTGCCTTTAACTCTGGGAATTCTGCATGCCTGCTTCTCTACTTAAATACATTGGCTGGACTCCCATACAACTCTGCTGCAGTTAACAAAAAAGAGGAAATCAAATGTTCATTTTTCATCTCTTTCATGAAGGCTGCATTCAGAGAGACAAGAAGAAGAAAATCATTTTCAACACTTCTGTAATGACTTGTTCCTAAACACGGCTTTAAACTACATTTAATTGAGAATATGAATAATTTCTGTCATGCATTAAAACCTGTATTTATACAATTATGCTGCTTATAAACCATATGATGAAATTATAAACAGTGCCTACACAGCCTAATTTTACACTGATACCGAACTTCGAACACGTTAAAAAAAAAAACCTGCAAAGAGGATGCATTAGAAGCACAGAACCTTCAGATATATTGAGAAATATGATGGTTTGCTCTTCAACCAGCTGGCGACTCCATACTCACTTTTGTCACAAGAGATCAGTATGTAGTACACAAACATCTGTGGGTCAGATATATCCCTTGCAATTTTTCAGTGACTCAGGAATTACAGTAAGAATTAATTCAATTTCAGAGTTCAAATTTTGGATCAAGTTAATCTGTACATTCAGTTCAGTCACTGTTACAATACAGACTGCTATTTTGTTATTAAAATTCTTGTTCAACAGAGACAGAAAGATAATCTTATCAAACTGTTAGCTATTCTACACTTTAAAATACATAAACCAATTTTCTTCCTTTTATAACTTCAGTTAATATAAAAGCATAGCTATTAAATGAGCCCCTTCTTGCCAACAAAGATTTCTGCTAGACTTACGTGAAAGTCACTAAGTGCTGAAAACTAAGCCAATAAACCTTTTTAAGGCTATGTACACCATCTATCAAAATAAACTACTACACCTCAGTAAGTGGTCTAATAGATATCCTTTATTTCAGGTTACTGTCACCCCATCCAGCAAGAGACATCAGAACAAAGTTTGCATCTTTCCAGATGTGCAATGCTGGTTAAAGTAGTTTGAAACTACAAAACTTGATCATCTCAAAAATCAAATTAAGCTCATCTTGTTTCTTTGTATTTTCCAGGTATTGTGTCTGATTTCCATTGCTCTCTAGTTTGGAACAGTCTCTGTAAAACAAGCCCACATGCTCTCTATTGCATTTTGCTGGAGAAGGTTGTGATGTCTAGCTTTATCCATCACGACAAAAACATTACTCAATTAAATTTATGCATGAAGCCATTAAATACAGAACACTTTCACTTTCCTCATGTAGTCAAATAAAATAATAATAGTTTCTAACATTAAAACAGTAAAATGAGTTTTCTTAGAAACATCAAAAATAGGTTAAAAAAGTAAATAGACAGTTGAAAAAGGTAAAATTGAGACCTGGCATAGTAAGATTTCTGTGTCCATATCAGCTAAGTCTATCAAGAAGAAAAATTGAAGAAAAAAAAGAAAGAAATGGCTCTTATTCAGGCAATCTCTCTGTTCTTTAGAAAGTTCTGCATTTTAATTTATATTTATGGACAGAAACCAAGCAATCATTCCTCTAGAGGTCTGAAGAGTAGTTCTGTTAAGATTTACATCATTTCGGTTCCTTTTGGCTAAATCTAAACATGACATTTTAGAAATGTGACAACATAGTTCAGTAGCCAGCACCATAATAAAGGTAACTATTTCCACTGGTTGAACAGAAGAATCTTAGGTAATCAACAAGCTTCAGGGAAAGCTTTTTGTTGACAGGAATGGGGAGTGTTGGTTGACTGGTTTTTTTAAAGAAATTGTAACCAAGTCACTATCACAAGGTTTCAAGACTGAATTTCCACTAAACACAATTTTCCAGTGGACGAAGCTTATCAGGAGCCTCAAAACATATCTGAAATCCTCAAACCTCACTAAAATCTGTGGCCAAATCTAAAAGACTGTCTTACTGACTCATCTTAAAAGAAAGTTTCCAGTTCCAAAATCCAAGCTTAAATATTAATAAAGGAATTTATTAGGGGTTGGAGGTTGGACTAGATGATCTCTAAGTGACACTTCCAACCCCTACCATTCTATGATTCTATGAACTTGAGCAATCCTGTCTCATCATGCAGTTTTCAGTCTCCATACTGTCACTTTCTGTGTCCAGTTCTGAATGGCACACAGGGGTCCACTTTTAATGCCCACAGACAACAATAAAAGATATCATAACACAGAGCAGCAAGCACGTATGAAATACAGACACCCTTTTCTTGCATTAGTTCAATATCATCCGAGAAAACAGCAGCAATAAAGACATCAGTGAGACATCAACATCAATGAGGTCAAATCAAAGGTAATAAAGAAATCCCTATATGAAGGACTCCAGACTTTCACCCTTCTTCTGTATCACTAAAAGCAATATCACCAAAACCTTCACAAACCAGCAATACTTCATCAGTCAGAGCAGGTCACATATTACAGATGAAAATTACAGTACTTTTGATTAATCATGGAGGGTAATTGCTGGCCTTAGCTGATTCAAGATGTGTAAATACCAAGGATCCATTTTGGCTTTAAAATCTTCCCCAGAACAGAGAAAAGTGACCAAGAAGTGTCTCTGCATTGCACTTAGTGCAAACTTGCCATTTTAAAAGCAAACATGACATGTTTCACCAAGCTGTGTGCAGATTTGTGGGTTTTGCATACTCTTCACCAAAAAAATTGTAATATTAGACTGAGACTAGTTTTATAATTACAAAAATATAGGCAAGTACGTTGGAAAATTTAAGTTTACAAGATCTCATATGTTTTGACACAAGTTATTGCCACACCTTCCAAAATCGCAAGGAAAGCAAAAGAATTTCTGCTTTCTATAGGCAATATTTTCATTTTGAAGTTGTGACTTGGTTCACACTTTTTTTTCATGAGAATACCCTGAATTTCACCACAGTTCAAATATCTTCTTGGGCTTTTTAATTAAAAAAACTCAATTAATACAGTTCTGATCTACTGGTTTTGTCCGAAAAATTTCTCTTGATTTTAAAGGATCTCTCTCATTTGTTCACATATACAACAGTATTTTAAAACCTTTCAACAAGAATGGCTTAAATTAGCTACTAAGCAGCTGGCCAGCCTTGCCACATGCAAGCAACCACCACTTTAATCACCTCATTATAGGAATTCTTAATTCACATAATTGCAAAGTCCACAGCCATTTGATGTTAATTATTCATTTCAAGGTAAAAAAATCCCCAACAAAAACCACCATAATTCATCAATGAAGAGTTACAAGCAAAATGCAATGCTCCAAAGTACATACTACTTGAAAGATGCTGCCAACAGTGCAGAGCATTCTGCAATCAAAATAGAATCAACAGCTTCAGAGAAACAGTTTCCAAAGCATGCATTGACACCATACATACTGCATTTCTCAAGCCACCATGGTATTCATTTGCACTCATCATTTAGCTTCTGCCTCTGTGGAAGCTGAGGGCAGATAAGTAGAACACTAGACTTACTGCCCATTGAATGAGATATTGCCTCACATCACACCAGTTTTGAATCAGCAAAGTTCTTGCATACCATTTCACAGTGAACTTGAGGTTACATAGAAAAAGATTCATTTCTCTCACACCCTCTGACACTGCTACTAATGGCTTAATCTTGCACTTGATTATCTCATGTGAAGCCTGACCTTAAGAATTGCCTGGTGAGAGAGGATAGTGGAAGATGATCTTATCTAAATCAATGGACACAATTTCTCATTAGCTTACCATCTCTGAAGAGTCAAAGATTTCTGTACTAGTTATGTCTATACTGTTGGCAGCATATTGTTGTCCCATAATTCCAGTCTGTATATTCATGTGGCAGCACAGTTGAGCTTTTTCTCCCCCATCATCTTCTGTTCTGGAGGTTTCTCAAAATCTGCACTTCAGAATGTTTGTGAATGCCAACAAATTGAAGCCAGGTGATTTGCTCAAAATTGAGCAGACACACAGGGGCTAAATCAACAGTTCCCTCTGCCAACAGAAACCTTGCACAGAGTTCTTAAGATTCCCCTGACTGAAGGTGTTGGTCTTCAAAACTAGAGTCTCCCAGGAGAAAAAAAAGGGCTTGAAATATCATTTCCACTGTACGTAAAACTATGAAATATATTCAGCCAGTAATATCCTTAAAACTACTCATGATATAAAAAGCTGTTAGCAATTTGGCATTATTCCACTATTAAATAATTTAAAATTCTTATCTCATTTGGGCCATTATATTCCTACTGTGTTTAATGAATGAAATTTCTGAAAAGCAGTGACTATCTGTTTGTCTTTTAAAGTTCTAAGACAGTTGAAGCTCTTCTTTCTAATCATCTATTTCATAACTTTGATCTGGGGAATAACACAATGATAACATAGATGTAGCTCTATAGACTACAAAAACATTCTTTAATAACAGTTTCAGTCATCTGGCATGTGGTTTTGAAGAGCTTTCGGGGGGTTTTAATGGTTTCTTAATAACAGGAAAGTTAACATTATTAGTACTTTATGTTTTTGCTCTCTTCTGTATAGCAATTCTAATTTTCATTTCTGTTTTTTCATTTTCACCATAATTTTCAAGTGTTGCAGAAAACTGTTATTAAAATGCTGAAATAGCAAATATCAGTGTCTGGCATTAGGGATATACTGTTTGATGAGAGGCAGTCACATCTAGATTCTCAAAAGCAACACTTAAGATAGATTAGGCAACGACGTATTTATTTAGCCAATAGAGGTTGAAAACAGAGACTAACTTCCAGTAAACAACTCCATATACTACCTCACTTTAAATTACAATGTGCTTACTCTGCTACAAATAATAACTTAAATAATAACTACAATTAAAAAAAACTCACAGACTATGACATTGATGTAACATGCTACTAGTGTTTATTTCATATGAGATACCCCCAAGTATGACCACCAGAGTTTTGATGGTTTTTGGTCTCATCAGTAAGCCACATACATACCGTTCAAAACTCAAAACTGTTTCAAGTCTAACTCAGGTGTATAATAAATGCACAATGGAAAGTTAAAACCTAAATTTAATATAGTTTCTTCCAGCCAAATCTTGTGAGAACCCTCAGTGTTCCAAACTATTTTTTCAGGACTCATCTATAATATGAGTTAGAAATCCTCTACTTCTGTTTCCCTTGACATTAAAAAGGGTTTTGTGAAGAACACTAAAGGAAGCATCTAGTCTGCTCTTTTCAGCCCCAAGAGTAGCAGTGGGTTATGTATATTAAGCGACATCTAACCAAATGTAAAAGGACAGTCTCACCACATACCACTCTGACAGAGAAATATATCAGATTTTTTTTAAGATGGTAAGGAAGCCATCAAAGCTTCTTTATTCTGGAATTTTGAGCTCCTGATTAACAAAGGTAGAAACAGACACAGTATTTTACACACAAGGCAATAATTTCTTCAAAATAGAAGTACACACCCAAACCAAGTGTGAGAAATTAATAATCTCTGACAGACAAATAATTATATGCAATTCACAATTGCACCTGGGTCAGGTAAGTGTTCAGAAAAATTAAACAGATTTACTGTAATGTTTCTCATTTTGGAAGGCTATCAAAGACAAAAGGGAAAATACTACTTTGGGACTACATACAGTGAAAAAGTATTTTCATATTCACAGAAGTTATACAAAATGATCAAAAACTCATCTATTTCACTTAGACTCCCCTTAAGGTTTAATGCTGCTGAGTGAAATAATGCTACCTTTTAAATTTTCCTTCCATGAAGAGGGGAAAACAAAAGTAATTTTCTGTTTTTATTTTTTATCTCCTTGCCTGCAACAGATTGTCTTCCAGTCATGCTCACTCCGCCTTCTTCTGGAAAGAGTCTTTGCTTAGGAGGTACCAACTAAGCATATGCTGAAAGAAGAATATGAACCTTTTTTTCAAGTTGTTGCTCTTATATAAAGCCTGACTTTTTAATTAATTGGTTCGCTCAAGTAGATTGATTAAAGGTTTCATTTGCTAGTTCCAAGATCAATCCCACCCTATATGACAAGGCTCAATAAAGTAAGCACTGTATGATTCTTCTATGAGAATCATAGAATCATTAACATTGGAAAAGACCTTTAAGAACACCAAGTCCAACCTCTAACTTCACATTGCCAGGCCCATCACTAAACTGAACCATGTCCCTCAGCACCTCATCTATGCATCTTTGATTATCTCTAGAGATAGTGACTCCACCACCTCTCTAGGCAGCCTGTTCCAATACTTAATAACCCTCTTGTGAAAAAGTTCCTCCTGATGTCCAATCTAAACCCTTCCTGGTGTAACTTGAGCCCATTTCTTTGTGTCCTATCATTCATTACTCAGAATAGATAGATCCCAACCTAGTTGTAGAGAGTGATCAGGTCTCCTCTCAACCTTCTCTAAGCTAAACATCCTCAGCTCCCCCAGTCACTCCTCATAAGGCCTGTTCTCCAGATCTTTCACCAGCTTCATTGCCCGTGTCTGGACACACCAGCCCCGCAGTGTCCCAACACTGAACACAGCTTTCGAGGTGCAGCCTCACCAACACCAAGTACAGGGGGAAAATCACTTCCTTGGCCCTGCTGGCCATACTATATCTGATACAGGCCAGAATGTCATTGGCCACCTTGGCCATACTGAATCATTTTGATAATTATTCTACAAGAAAACCTTATAAATATACACTATCTAGAGACAGCCTGCAGAGTCTGCACTCGGACAAACTACTCACACAAAACCTCCAAGTTCCTCACTTAACAAGCAACAATTGCAGTTGTAAAAACAAAAACATCCATGTTGATGACACTGGTAGGGAAGAATCTTACTGAACAGCCTGCATGTAAAATCTTTGAACAAAAGTGAAGGACTCCTAGACAGCTAGTCTATGACAGCAGTCAGATAATGCAAGTGATTTCTCTCAACTGCTCTGCTCAATCTAGCTCCAAATCTACCCAAGTAACTTTTTCCTTTCTTTCAACTTGGATCAAAAGTCTTTCTCAAAGTCCACAGCTCCAAATATCACACTCGCATGGAAAACTGAGAAAAAAAAACTTTTCAAAGCCCCACTTTTGGATTTTAGAACGTTCTCAATCAATGAATGCAGGATTGTCAAACACATGGCAGATCAGCAGTTTGCCCTGGAAAGCAAAACTTCTGATTCAATGTAAGATAAAACAGTAGTTCACACTATCTTGAAACATAGGAGAAAACCCCGTATTCTTCTCTGGCCTGAACTTGGAACAAAATGCAATTCATTGCACCATTGGACAAGTAATTTTGAAGCACTGCACTTCTTCTACTGTAATATAGCTTTCACTCTATTGAAATTATTTATTCTCTCACTTTAACATAGGATTAGAGAAACAGAAGAAAGGGATATTTGGGAGGATTTTGGGACTTAATTAAAAATGTCAAGTACATAAATAGAAAAAGCAATCATAATTACTGCATATATTGGTGACTTAGCTGGAACTTATCACAGAAGTTAGGGCTATTGCACATTTTCATTACATTTAGAATTATTAGTTTTATTTATGAAGGAAAGGAAGACAAGGGGCACAGCTCAGTCGAGTGCTGCAGGGAGAGAACACGAGGAGTAGGAAGGACTGCTTTTGTATTGGGGCACATGCTAGGGCAGAAGCCTTTTTGCTGCACCAGGTTTTGATGCTTTATTATTAAATCTGAAAGAAATGGCCTTGGGATCATCAATTAATTTCTATGTGCCAGTGTGTTATTTGACTTGTATATGTAGATTTCCGGGGGTGACTTCCCAGCTATTGTCAAGGTGATTAGAAACCATCTTTCTTCACTACAGTGTAGGTCTATTAGCATAGCAATATTCTTATGAATTCAGACAGGTAGATCACGTTGAGAGCTAATTCCTAACACTAGCTATATTATTTCTATTATCTCTTTACAAAGGAAGAAAAAAAATCTTATTGCATCCTTGCTAAATCTGTAACTACTGGGACTGCTCTCTATTTCTTTTTTTAAATGTATCCATTCATTTTTCACATGCATTTGCAGAATCCTTAGCCACCTCTCACCCGTTCCCACAGCCCTCTCAAACAGGCTGATTCTTTGCTCAACACATATTCTTCTGTTCACCTACACCACTATAAGAGAGACGGCATGACTAGAAAAGCAAAATGCACATAATCATGTATGTGCATTTTGAAGTGAAACTCATTAGCTTCATTGAAGTCACAGAAGTTACTTGAATATCACATCAGTAAAACACACGAAGTGTTTGGGCATAAAGATGTAGTGGAACACTATGCAAACTATACTTCCCATTAATCAGATCTGTATAGCAGAGATTTGGTGGAATCTTCCTGATCTGAGACAGACAGCTCCACAGAATGTGAATATTACATAAAATGGGACAGAAGTCTGGTGGGAGATAGTCCCAAGAAAAGCCCTACCCTTGACACAAATTATGTTTCTGGATATAATGATGTACAGACAATGAAGAATTATCAAAAGGGAAACATTGGTGCTGTGGCATAGCTAGAACCCAGATGTTCTCTGTAAGAAGGCAAAGCACAAAAAGAACTAGGAATTATTTCAAGAACTAAACCATTACTTAAATAGCATATACTTCCAGTATTCAGGATGACCCAAAGCATTTAGATATTTTGTTGTTTAGATAGTTTACAAGGGGGAATATTCATGTACACTTAGCATCTTAAATTTAAGAATGTCAGTTAACTATCAGTACTAAGAAGTAGAACGAGGCATGACAAATATTAGGGTTAAAGCAATTAACTTTGCCAGTAAATTATCAGGGTGCACCAAGAAACAGGGCACACTAAAAATGCTTTAAAAAAAAAAATCTTTACTATGTCCTCAATTACAAATAATAGATTTTTTTAAAAACTATCTCTAAGTAGCACTTGCCATTTTAGAAGCCTCAGCAGAAAACAAAATCCTCTATTTCACAATACTCTGAAAATGCCAATGACTGTAATTTAACTGCACAGAACCTTCAGTAATGTGTAAACAAAATAAAGTTTTAAAAATTCATACTGTAGAGTAAAACTGCTCTCAGCTTGTAGCACTTGCTAATATCCTTGACCATAATCAGATTATATTAAGCCATTTACAAACACAGAGTAAAGAAAAAAAAAAAGCAAACCACAGTAAATTGCTTTTTAGAATACATTTTGAAAAACAAAGATACTGGCTGGCATAGGATAAGTTACATGCTGAGTTAGTGTGCTTTTCAGCCAGCGCTTGAGACTACATGTTGGATCCCAGTTCTGCCAGATAGAAAACAGTAAATGGGGAACTCCGTGGCATTTCTCATATACCTTAAGAGAACAATAGAAACAATTTTGTGCTGATGCATTGTGTACCATATATTCTTCCCTGTAGTAAGAGGGCTTATTCATAATAAACTGTGGTTTATCTTGCCTTCAAGTGCTTACCACTGTTCCCTTTCTATCATGACACAGAATCACAGAAAAGGGTCGGAAGGTACCTCAAAAGACCATCTAGTCCAACCCCTCTGCCAGAGCAGAACCTCCTAGAGTAGGTCACACAGGAACTCATCCAGGTGGGTTTTGAATGTCTCCAAAAAGGAGACTCAACAACCCACCTGGGCAGCCTGTTCTAGTGTCCCATCATTCTCACAGTGAAGAAATTCTTCCTTGTGTTTCTTTGGAATCTCTTATGTTCCAGCTTGTACCCACTGTCCCTTGTCCTACCACTAGACAACACTGAGAAGAGCCTGTCTCCATCCTCATGACATCCATCCTTTATATATTTGTAAACATTAATGAGGTCACACCTCAGTTTCCTCTTCTCCAATCTAAAAAGCCCCAGCTCCCTCAGCCTTTCATCACAAGGGAGATGCTCCACTCCATCATCTTGGTAGCCCTGTGCCAAACTCTCTCCAACAGCTCCTTGTCCTTCTTGAACTGAGGAGCCCAGAACTGGACACAATATTTCATCAACTACCCCATACTGATCAGGTGGCCTGTAATAGACACCCACAACAGTGTCACACATGCTAGCCTGCCCCTTAATTCTAACTCACAAACTCCCATCTTGCCCCTCATCCTCACCTGGACAGAATTCAGTGCATTCCAGATGCTCTCTCACTTAAAGAGCAACTCCACTGGCTCACCGAGTTGGCCTTCTTTCCTAAAAAGGACATAGCCATCCTTGACTACATTTCAGTCATGTGAGCTGTCCCACCATGTCTCTGCAATAGCCACCACATCATAGCCCCTTGCCTGTATACAGACTTCCAGCACTTCCTGTTTATTCCCCATGGTGCTTGCACTGGTGTACAGGCATTTCAAGAAGAAAGCCAATCGTGTAGGATTCACCCCTGGCACTGGCTTCCCACCCTTAGGCTCAACTCTAGCAGGCCTGGTTTTATCCCCTTCCCCCTTCAAAATTAGTTTAAAGCCCTTTCTATGAGCCCTACTAACTCATTTGCAAGGATCCTTCTGCCCCTTTGAGACAGATGAACTCCACCTGTCACCACACCTGGCATCATGAAAATTTCACCATTGTGAAAAATCCAGAGTTGTGTTGGTGGTATCAGTTTCTGTGGCATCAGTTTCTGAGCCATCTGTTAATCAGTTGCACTTTCCTTATTCATTCAGTACCCCTCCTTGCCATGAGAGGGATGGAGAACAATACTTGTGCTCCTGAGCCATCTAGCATTCTTCTCAGTGCCCTGAAGTCCTTTTTAATAGCTTTAGTACTCCTTTCCATAACCTTGTCTGTACCAACCTGCGTTGCCAACAGCAGGTAGTAGCCAGTTGGCCGCACCAGACGAGGCACGTTCCTGGCTACATCCCTAACACGGGCCCCTCAGAGGCAGCAGACCTCCCTGTGGGATGGGTCTGGTATACCTTATTGGTATATACACACATGCACTGGCAAGCATACACACATAAATGCAAAGATATGACTTGAAAAAGCAATACATTTTGATGCCATATTTATTTTTTCAGATACTCATTTAGCACTAAAAAGGGAAGTCTTCATGCTTACAAAATCTAATGGACTAGCTGATCTGGAGAAAATAATCTCAAATCACTTTGAGCAAAGATAATGATTCTCGCTCTAATGTAATCAGCATGCTGCTTAGAGAACAAATTTACTGTGGTACCTGCAGTAGAATAGACAAACCTCATCCAGAGCAGTATATACCCAAATCAATGTTTCAGTGTAAACCAAAGAGTTCTCAAAACAAAATTACTGAGTTTTGAGAAAAATTTTCCAAATGACTTATTTTGTTGGGACATTTAACGCAGGTTTTCCCACTTTTAAAAACCCAGTTATGGTGCAGATTAAACTTACATTTCTTTGTTTATATTAAGTAGTGAGATGAAGACATAAGACATGATATACAAGTCTAGTGATTTTTGATATTTTCAATCTTTACGTCCCGCTTCTTTGCAGATGCAGAGATCTATGCAATGGAGCAGAGAGGAACAACATTAGAAGGTACAACAGAGCAGATCAGAGACTGTGCAGAACTGTAAGATTAGTTAGACTTGCTGATGATACTAAGGATACTAGAAATACTAGTATCCTTACTAATACTATTCCATCCTCTGCTCAGCACAAAACACCTGTAAACCAAATCTTGAGTCTTACCAGCTCAAAAAAATGCACAAAGAAAACAACATAACAGCCTGAACTAGCTCCATCATCATCAGATTAATTCAAATTCTTTTTTCTCTCTGGCACAATTGTCCAAGTTAGAAAAAGGAGTAAACGCCAAATTTCAAACAGAAAAGCTGGATAAATTGTCCATGGAACAGGAACTGAAGTGAGCAAGAGAGAAAGCTGATGTGCTTTCCTGTTAGTCTATGAAGACTTCACATATTACAGTTACAATATTGGTGGCCTTCACCTGTTATGGCAGAGCCTCATTTGGTATTAAGAGATGCAGATCTGCTGGGTGAAGTCAGGCTGAATTAATATAAAACCATTCAAGGACCAACTACCATTTTGTTTCCTGATGCTCTGATCATTTAAACCTTTTGGATGATAGTGTTTAAAATAACAAGGAGGAAGGCACTATTCTATTACTGCTAAGTCTACAAAATAGCAAAACTAAAACTAATAAAGGTCAAGATATTAGACTTTCAATTTTTTTTTAATAATTCACAGGAAAATAAATAAATATATAAATTTGTTAAAGATGCTATGACCAAATCTAAAATTAAAAACTAATCAATTTATGAGTCTGATTCACTGTTTCAAGAGCAGTTGGAGGCTTTTTGTAACCAATTTATTATTTTGACAGGTATGCACATGACAGATGATTTGCATCGTGACATTTCTAATGTTGAGCTGAAAAAAAAAACTTATTTACTGCATTTCTTTCAAAGGGTACTGAAAGAAAACTCATCAAAACTAGAGAACTCACGATTCAGCAGAGGCATAAACCCTGGAGAGGATCACAAGTTTGTTTCTGTGTAATCTTTGAAAAAACAGGTCAATATGGAGCGTTCACTGTGGAGATGGCTATTCCATCTATGAAGAAATGCTGCTGCATGTCTGTTATACAACTTCACCTTCTGTTTCTGGGTGGTTTTAAATTGTGTTTCTTTGTTTTTAAAAAGCCTCTTTCTCTATAGCCTTCTCATTTCATGGGAAAAACACCAGGCTCCAGAGCAAGGGCAACGGCCAGTCTTCCAAAGACATAGAGGAGGGCTGGTGCGGCAGAAACCCCACCTGCCCTGCACACATTCAGCCCTTCCTCACTCCTTTGCCTGAGGCAAACTGCAGGCAAACAGGAGCGTGATCCAACTCCAGACATGACCTCAAAGCAAACACTTGCCTTTCTCCCAGACAGAAAAAGACAAAGAATACATCTTCTGCACTGCCTGCTTGGCTTAGTCATGTTCCAAAAAGACCTTTTGCATAACACTTCTCAAATTATGGGACTAATTGAATAAAATAGGCAAGCCTGACACCACATGTACTTCAGATTTTTCATTTGGAGAGCCATGGTGATAATAAAATTTTAAAACCCTACACTTGTTTTCTGTAGTCCTTACCTCCTGGTCATAAACAAAGCATAATGATTGTACTCTTCGATGACTGTCACCCAGCATCTATGGAAGCAACACAAATGAGCACAAAAGAAGACCAACATCATGCAAATGCATTTATACTGCAGAAATATTCCGAACCTTGAATTTTGTGAGCAGAATTTGACCACAATGTGGTAATATGCTTTGAAATACCAATAGCTTTAAATTTTTGAACAATAAGTGACCTTGACTGAAAATTAAATTTAGGAGTTCATTAGATTTTCCGTTATTATTAAGAACTGCAGACTTAATTCCATACCCTTTATTTAAACTCAGGAAAACTCAAGAACTTGCTGTCAGAAAGTCAACACAAGTCACAGCAAGTTCCAGTAGTAAGGTTACTGTCAGCATACACAGAACTACATGCAAGACATATGCATTATTTTAGCTGCAAGAAAAACTCCATTAGTCTTGCAGGTATAGCCCAATATATCATCAATTCCAAATACTAAGAAAAGTTCTACTTAGAGGTAAAAAATGGCTGGCATTATAAGGTAGGCTATGGATTTAGCCTGTCTACTGAAAAATTATTAGGCTCAAAAGGTTAAGTGGGTGTTAAATTGGGAGCAAATTGTTAAAATTTTATTTAGGAGGCACAGTATTTCTTATTGCATAGTGAACAATGAGTGGGTGTTGAAGTAATTTAGCCTCTTGAACAACTACTCTTCAGTAGAAGGAAGAAGCAATCACAGTTTGTGAACTGAACCATTCTAATGTTTTCCATCCTTACAACATTCTGACATACTTAAATTATTCCCCACAAAGTAAATAATAACTTACTTCAATAAAGTGGCAAATAATTAGTTCATTATATTAGTTACTAGTCTTGATTAATAGCTACTCTTGATTAATAGCTAGGGATAATTACTATAACATACAATAGTAAAAGTCACAAAATATGTCAAATTTAATGACTTCTTATAAATTGCAACATAATATCAGTATGTCTAGTTACCCTGAAATTATGCAGCATCTGAAACATGGATCACATGAAAAAGGCATACAACATGAGAAAAGGAGATCATTATCTCAGAAGTGAATTTTGGGACGAAAAAGGAGAAACCAGACAAAACAGGAGGACAAAAAGAGCTCTAGAAGAAAATAAAACTAAGAAGTATATGGAGAAACGGGCATTTCAGACAAAAGAACAGATGAAACAGATAATATCTCTGCAACAATTTACCAATAATGAAGAGAAAGGATTAAACTTAAGTACCAAGGCAAGAAAATCCAGTTTGAGGTGTTCAGGAAGAAAATGACCCTGGCTTCTGAAAAAAAAGACCATCAGTCCAACATTGCATACAGGGCCATGTGCTTCAGGTGCTTACCACATAGAAAACACTTTCCCTTAGGAGTTCTGCAAACTTCATGTCTTGGACACAGAGTCTGGAATGCTGATACTTCATAAGCATTCTTCCTCCCAATCCATTTAATGAAAATCACTGGCCTCTACTGAAAAAGTCAGTATACAGAGGGCAATGTTGTTACAAGACAGCAGCCTGCCCATGACCCGCTAAGGAAAAGAACCATGGAAAGTATAACACGTTCTGTATATTTTGAAAAAGAATCCTTTATGTCATGATTCCATAGATATTCAACTCTTGATTCAGCAAGAAAATAATCCATAATAAAATATTTTTTTAATATTCATCACCTTTAAAACTGCTGTTTATCTAGGTGCCTTACTGAACCTTACTGATCCTCTTATTCTACGTTTTTACATTATCCAGTGCTATTCTGTTCAGGTTCCTACTAAGAAAACAATTTTTTTTTAAGACATCCAACAGTTGTGATTGTTGGAGCATAATTTAACAGTGTATTTATTTTTTATTTGGGAATCTCAGTCACTGAAGGAGTACTTTCTCATCAACTTCTCCTGTGACAGATATTGCCTCTGTATCATCCTACAAAATTACGGAAGAGGGATGAATATCAGCATTCCATTCCTGGAAAACAAACCTATTGTGTAATTTGGCTTTCAGTCATTTGCAGCAGCTGAGTGGTAGTACATATAGCACAGCAGAGTGTATTATTAGCAATGAAGAACAAAAAGAACAAGGTGATTTGAAGACCTGAAAAGGCTCAGTCAAGTTACGATCTTTGCTGAGATCTGCAAAACACAAAACAAGACCTACTACAGAATAGTGTTCCCTTTCTGTACTGTGGCAATCCTTCATTAATCTGCAATCAATATCTGTGCAAAAACAAGTATCTGAAACATTACATACATTAGTTTTGTTCTAACCATCATTTTAATGCAATTTTAAGGTAGTTCTGTTCTATTTTACGATTCTTCTTGCTCTTGAAAGGTGATACTCTACCTTGCCATTGGTAGACTGCAATGAAACATCTTTTTTTTTAAGCTAGTGAGATCATAAAGTAATCTTTTCATAGTTTTCCTCTCAAAAAAAAACCCAACAGAATGTACTGCTAACGTCATTAATAAGCCTGACAAATTGTCCTGAGAATTTATAAACAGTTGTCTGAGATGTTCCTAATCTGTTGAGTCAAAGATACCAGATCCCTATCTTAAGACAAAGTACCATTTTAATAATTTCAATATTCATGTTCTTGTCTTACTTTGATTAGTCATCTTTCTCACTTATCAATGTCATAAAGTACATTAAAATATGTATCAAACAGCAAGATTAAACTAAATCTTTATAAATACATTCTGCACATACTTTAAATTTTCCACTGCTTTACAATTTAGTCCCATCCGTAAAGAAATAACCACAATTGCTGGATTTTATTAGTTTTATAACATCTGAAAACAAACATTTAAGTGATGTGGAAAACTGTCATTCATCCAGTTAGTTTGTTCTCTAGTTTTAACATGGTCTGGACATTTTTCCCACTCAGGAGAATATTTAACATAATTAGTTTCCATATAGTATGTCCACATCTCGCTCATCTAGGAAATCAATGTAACACTTTTACAGCAACACTGAGTTTCAATTTTAGTTACCTCATCTCAAATGTTTCAGATACTAAGGCCATAACCCTAAAAACTGTAGGCCCAAAGTACTCTCAGTGAAGTCAAAATGAATGACATAAGAAAACAGTTTAGTTTGGAGAGCCTTACACCTTCTCTGACTCTCAGTTACTGTAACCTCTATTACTAGTAGACAAATATGAAATTATATACAAAGTGTAAGCTGATATATTGTTGACATCAAGTTATTAAATAAAAATCAGTAGGTTTTTTCTAGTATACAACTCAATGAAAAAAAGCAAGGTGGATTGTACTACAAAACTTTCATTCTAAGACTACAATCAAGCATAATGAACACTAATAGACACCTCAACTACAAAACCTAATGTTACAGAAAAGGACTAAAAAGACAAGCTAGTCTGAAGCATCTGATAAAGTCATCTGTAAAAACATGAAGGAACGCTCTTTTTGGCACCATGCACTATCCCAGATAAAGTTCATGGGTTACATTTGCTCAATTTAGTTACCATTCGACTCTATAACTCTCTAACTAGCCATTTTAAACCTTTAAAGGGAAAAGGTATATTGACATTTAGTGCACGATAAAGACAACAAAATTATGCCTTTGAAGAGCTTTGTTTAAACACAAACATCTGATTACTGGAAAATTAAATAGAATTAAACTTGAAAAATTCAGAAGTTTCTTTAGTTGATACTAACTTTTAAATTAGAACATAATCTATGCCTCTGCGTAATACAACCTAGCAAAACAGTGAGTGTTATGGAATATCAAAAATATACTCATTCTTGAAATAAGAAATAAAAAATGGATATTTTTTTTTAAAAAAAAAAAAGGCTCATGTGAAGATCCCTATTTCAAAGAATGTTCAGTTACTACAGAAAAATGTCTCTTCTTTACACCTACGGACTGTTGAATTTTGCTTCAGATAAGGATTTTATCAGTTATGGAGAAGTCTCCAAATACTGTCCTCATCCAGCTCTTAGAGATATCCTGACCAACAGAGTAATAAAACCTCAAATTGGTTACTGAATTGGAGGGACTTCTCAGTGTCTTCCTTTTCTGAGACACGCTGTTGTAGAGGACTCAAAATAATTGTTAAATTTAAGAAGATAAAGTTAATTTCAGGGTTATCTAGTACTTGACAAACCACATTCCAATTAGAGTGCTGTAGGTCAAGCAATATCTAGTCTGAACAAAGTTTGGGAAGAAACGGCATAAAGAAGGGGTAAATGTTGTTCCCTTTTTTCACACTCTTGTCATTTCTCTTACCCCTGTCACCTGCATAAGGTGTAACAGACTTAAACTCACAAAAAATCCACAGAAGAAAATCAACATTTACTTCTGGAATTATCATACTTGATTCTTACTTCAAAAGCAGACAATATGCATTTTCACTCCTACTCTTCCATTAGACCTGTTAGTCCAACCTCAATTCCTGAGAAAATTATACTAGCGACTGTTGAAAGGCATTTAAAGAATAATGTAGTCATTGGGCATAGTCAATGTGGGTTTACAATGGAAAAGTCTTCTTTAACTAATTGCTCTCTGCAGCATCCTGAGGAGGGGAAGTGGAAGGGGAGGTGCTCAACTCTTCTCCCCAGTATCCAGTGTTAGGATATGAAAATGGTTCAAAGCTGGCACAGAGAAGGTTTAGAATGAACACAGGTAGCATTTCTTTAACAAGGTGGTCAAACACTGTAGCAGGCTTACTAGAGAGGTGGTCAGTGCCCTTAACATGCTTAAACTTTTGGTCAGCCCTGAATTCATCAGGCAGTTAGAAAAGTTGATGATTCTAGGTACTTTCCAACTGAAACAGTCTATTCTATTTTTATGACAATAGAGTAAAATAAGTAATATTGGTGATATTTAAAAATAATTAATGCATCATATTTGTTAAGTTTATCTACGCATCTTTGTAAACTCATATTCAGGAGCAATGCAGATTTAAAGTAGTAAAATATTACAGAGTGAACACTACTCTCATTCAGATGAAATGAAAAGCTGCAGCACCTTATGATCAGCTCATTATCTAAAGACAGCAGCATTCACACAGCATTTCTGCATTATAGATGACCAAGTCTGCAACGATTTACCTGATGCATAAAGTTCTTCCCAAAAACTCAGTAATTACCACTGTCTGCCATGTACAGTATCACATCACCCTTTGCCCTGACTGACTTCTCATTAAGACTTTATTTTTCCTCTTTTTTTGGGGGAAAGGTTTAATTAAATGGAGAAATCCAGATTCAGAAGATCTCATCTCAACGGCAAATCACACAGAACTGCCGTAAAAGACAATGAGAGAACAGTCCTGAACTTCTTTCCAATTTCTAACGTGTGTTTGCATAAATGCACACAAATACACAGTACAATGGTGACCATGCTGCTCACTTTTTACACTGGTATGTTGAGGAGGTTGAAAATTGTTAGAAAGCAGTTTACCTTAATCATCTTCTAGAGTTACAAGTGCATTAGGCTACACTTCAGCAGAGCTAATCAGAATTTAGGCTTTGTTCTTTTACTGTACAGAACATCTCACTCAAGTTTCACTGCTTCCTTATTTGTAAATATTTGTTTACTTGTGGGACTAAAAAATGTTCCCATTTCAATGTGGGGAAAGAAAAAAGTAAAAGCCTTGCCCCTTTAATTTCACTCTTTTTTTTAAATTTGAAATCGAAAAGGCCATTTGAAACACAAAATGGAGATATATTAATGCAAGAGAATTAATCAAAACAGGAACATCTGATTCTGAACATTTCTAAAGTTTAATTTATTTTAAACTACTGCCAAAAAGTAACTTTTTTTTCCCTTGACATTGTTCTCCCTCTCATACTTAAGTATGTCTTTTATATTTTTGGAAAGCATAACAGTCAAAAATATATCAAAACACAAGCTGCAGTTTTAGATATTCCATTTCCCTATTTTACAGGTCACAACAATGCTGCTTAATAGGCAAGAGTTGAAGGCTTCCTTCAACAGCGTTCTGTTCTCTTTGGATAGGAATGTATATGTTCCTGTACAAGTAGAACCATTTGAAGATTTACTGTTTTGGAACTCCTGCATGTCTGGAAATAAAGAAGCAGCAAGCTATGTTTTAGAATGATAATTCATTGAGAATATATTTCACACTATTCCATATTCCACTGGTTGTTCTGATGAGAAAAAAAGTTTCACTTTAAAAAAAAAAAAAAAAAACCAAACATAGCAATAAACAAAGATCACATTCAAGACTCGATACCAGCTTATTTTTTTAGCTGCACAGCTCTAAAAATCTCTTCTGACATTGACAGAACATGCTCTTATCTTTAAATTAGCAAAGTTTTAATATATTTTAAAAGTGAATGGCAATATTTTTAACATATGTTAAAAGTGGATGGTGATATTTTAGCCTTCTCATATTAATGAGGTGTAGAAATTCAAATTTTGAGATCTTAAACTGTCATCAGCAAGTTTCCATTATCCTTCCAAAAGGATATTTTGATGTTGGCAAGTTTCAGTGTATATATTCAGGACTGTCCTGGAGGACAGCGATCACCATTTACGTAGCACCTAGCATCAGGAAAACACCTACAATCTTCTTTGATGGATGAGAACTTGCTGACAGGATGTAAGAAAGGCACCAGTAGGAATAATAATCTTAAAGAGGTGAAAAGCAGAATTCAGTGCAAAACTACCTTGTCTTCAGTGGCCTACTCCACGAGGACCAGAGACCATGGAGGTACGTGTTGCAATAAATCCATAATGAGCAGGGTCACCTAGACAATCCTGACTGATGACAGGCAGAGATAAATGAAGTAATGACCAAAAAGTATCTACTAGATGATCACGAAAGCACAGTTCATGTTTCCTTAATCAAAATTTCTAGAATACAAAAGCTCACTTCTGTTGACAGCTTACTCTGTAATGTTTACATACAAATCATGCTGCTTTCTTCATAAAAGGTAAGACCTTGCTTTCAGGTTATGTTTTTCTACATAGTGAACATGAAACCGATTACAAATGTCTGGTTTAGGAATAGAGCTGAGCAGTGAAATGATCACTAGAAATACTCTCTCAACTTTGAGGTTTACAGTCAAAAAGAAACACTTTTTAAAAGCATAGGTACTGAGGCATATAATCAAAAAACAGAGTAAGCAATTAAGAAATCATGGAACAAGTTAATTACAGTTTCACCTCATCTTCATCTGTTTTATAAAACTTAAAACATGTAATCAAAATTTCTTTTGAAAAACAATTACAAGACTATTCCTCTATTCAACAGAAAAGCATCTGTAGAATACTGTAGATAGAGGCTGAAAACATTAGAAATAGCTTGTATGTACAAAAAGATTCCCAGTTGTTACTTAAGTGCCAGCTAAAGAAACCACTCTAAAGAATACTACTAGATTCTTTTGAGTTTTGGAAGATCACAAAATTGTTAGCATTAGGAGGTCAGACATACTAAACCAATTTCCAGCACCAAGCAGAAAGAAAATGAAGACATTTCTCTCTAAATAGCAGTCTGAACTAAGGCTTCAAATGCAAAAATAGTAATGCAGAGGTTAAAAGTAGATATAAACAAAAGACATTTGCATCTACTATGGATCACGGAATGAGAGGAGAATAGACACTGGAAAATTAGAGTCTCCATGAGTAAAATAAAATTTTAAAAAGGCAAATATTGCATTCCTGTCCACGACACTTTTTCTTTGTCTCATGCTGCTTTAAGTGTAAGAGGTTTTCATATTCATTCAATCTGGCTCAACATCAAAATAATGTACCACATTCAGACTTACGTAACAAGAACACATTGGTGAATAAGGTACGAAAAGTTATCCTACCTTTTGCTACTAATTTTATCAGGGGCCCAAGGTGAGCAGGCACAGGGAAACACAATCAAGTCTTCTACAAGATAGAGAGACCTAGTTCTTCTCAACAGAGAAATTCAGAACATTTCAGGAGTTAACTTATTCAAAAGACCAGTATGTGACCCAAGGTAATGGAAAAGTAGTCAGACTAAAACTATTTGTAACTATTCATGGTTTAAAATTTACCAGATAAAATTTAGTATATTTATTTGTATTGCTTTTCCTAAGAATAATCCTTCTTTCTCTGCACATAAGGACAGGCTGAGAGAGTTGGGGTTCTTCAGCCAAGAGAAAAGAATGCTCTGAGAAGACCTTGTAGTAGCCTTCCAGAAGCTAAAGAGAGCCTACAATAAAGCCAAAGAGGGACTTTTTACAAGGGTATGTTATGACAGGACAAGTGATACTGGCTTCAAACTGAAAGAGGGTAGATTTAGATTAGATATTAGGAAGAAGTTCTTCACTGTGAGGGTGGTAAGGCACTGGAACAGCTTGCCCAAAGAGACTATGGCATCCCCATCCCTGGAACTGTTCAAGGCCAAGTTGGATGGGCCTTTGATCCACCTGGTCTAGTGGAAGGTGTCCCTGCCCTCAGCAGGGGGAATGGAACAAGATGATCTTTAAGGTTCCTTCCAACCCAAACCATTCCATGATTGACAGAAACAATTTTTATGTCAGAACCAAGCAACATGTCAAATAAAAATAAAATAAATGAAAAAAAAAATTGCTTTTCTCCAGGCCCCAGACTGCATAAGCTTTCTAGCACAGGCTATCAAGCTTCCTTACAAAGGCCAAACCTCAGTGTTATTTAAGGCTTCTGATTATTAATAGTCCACAGTGCCTTTTCTAGAACATAACAGCCTTTCACAGCATTAACGCAGTATCACACAGAACACATCAATGCAGCATTCCAGGTAGAGGGTTCAGCTGTCTTCCCACTAAGAGCCCACAAGCTTGCCCAGGAACTTGGGTGAACATCTGGTAGCTGAAGACCAGACTGCTACAGCTATGCTGCCACCATGTCAAGCCAGTCAGCTACACTTGCACAAAAGCTGAACATGTACCTTTGGACTGCAGCATGAACGGAGCATCACAGATTTTCAGGGTTTGTTGACACATAGAATCTCATAGTTTAGAAAATGCCTTTAAGATCATCAAGTCCTACCATAAACTTAACACTGCCAAAGTCCACCACTATGGCACAATCCTAAATGCAACATCCACGTGTCTTTTAAATATCTCCAGAGATGGGGACTCAACTACTGCCCTGGGCAGGATTCCAAGGCTTGACAAACTTTTTGGTGAAAAAGTTCTTCCTAATACCAAATCTAAACCTTCCCTGGCACAATTTGAGGCTGTTTCTTCTCATTCTACAACTTCCATCCCCAATTCTCACCATTCTAGATTATTTAGCATTTCAAACAATTCTTTAAAGTTTTGAGTGTTAACACATATAAAAATGCAATATTTCCCTCAATTCACACCTTTTTGAATAGGCACAATAAACATCTAAGTTTTAATGGTGATCCTTCAAATGTTAATTTATTTCTCACCACAAGAATTCCATTTCTGTCCTAGTTTCTCAGCATAGTTCTCAATCCTAAAATTACTTCCAAACATTAATATTATAACTTATAGAATTGGTTTATTTTTTCCCCCCAGGCAAGATAACTGAAACTATGAGAAAGAAGTGTAGCACAGCTTGTTCCAACTAACACAGGCTATCAAGTCTCAGATCCTGCCCTTTTAAACGTAATCATACCATGATCTAATATTCCAAGACAAAACTCAGCAAGCACCAAAGTCTGAAAACCATTTGTAAAATATAAGCTGGGTCTCTAAAGTGCTCAGTGAGATTTGCAGGATCAATTAGAAGACTTTGCCTCCATATACATCCACAACACAGATAAGAAGGATTGGTAGGAAAAAAGAAAAAAAAACAACAACAAATCCAAATTGCCCAGTGAACATAGAAGTACTTCCCATGAGACTGACAAAAGTTGCCATGTTCATTAAAGAGAAAGGCATAGGAAGTCAGAAATATTCTGAACAATAACTTGGCTCCCAGTACTGTCATGTGTCCAGCATTCCAGACATAACTCCTCACTTCTTGAAGTCCATATAAAATTTCTCAAAAGCAGAAAACAGAGTTAATACACATAAAAATAGCAAGGACACATCCAGGAAAGGCTTCATCACCCTAATGCTTGTTCCTTGTTATTCTCTCTTCAGTTATTTGCACTTCAAAAAAATAAAAGCTTACACTTCTTTACTGCCTCATACATCTCAAAGAATTAATCAGCTTGTTAATAAACTTTGGGGTTGCTTGAGATGGCTATTGAGATCATGCTGTACAGAGTGGAATCTATGTATCCAGATCAAGTAACATTGATTTCTTACCAGATCATTGATTAAAGAAGTCTTTCTCCTCAAACACAGAAAAAGTCATTAGTAAAAACTGATCATACACTGTATTTATTTCTCTAAAATTCATTTTAAAAAGCTAAACATGTTGGCCTGTCAGTGAATCTCATTATGTCTTTGGATTACATTGACATTAATTCTTAAAATGTCCCACTAGAGCTTAAGATTGTTTATTTAACCTTGCTATGTATCTAGGAAATATCCATAAAATCAAAGACTGTGACAGCTAAAAGCAGTTCTACCTACTAATTTTGAAATGGTGGTGTGTTCCTGGCTATTGTAGAAGGGGGCAATTTTTGTGTTGTTGGGCTTTGGGTTTTTTTAAAAACAACAAACATTTTTTTTTTCCCTTTCACCTCAACTTTGTAGTACATCAACAAGCCATTATCATCAAAATAACTCCTGCAAAAAAGGAGACTGAGTGAACAGCTGCAGATTCTTTGTAACCACTGATAAATCTGTTCAACCAAGCAGCAGTGCTGTATCCTCTAACTCCTACTCCAATGAAATCAATGGACCTGAAGCTGGTAGGACGTAGGAGCTTGTCACTCTGGTATCATGCTGCAGTAGTATCTGCAATGCACTTAACAAAAATAGAATTAATTGTTATCCTCTAAAGAGATGATCCATTAGCACTGGTGTGTTAGGCTGTGAGAAAAAGAAGACATTATTGGTAATGCTGAAACTTATCTTTTCTCATGGGAATACTTCAGAATGTTCTTATATTAGGAAAGCTTTTGTACCCTTCTGAAACAGTACATAGATATTCATTTTTGTTTCATGAGCTTTTGTGTTCTACGTGAGCTCTATTCTTTATAAATATTGCTCTAAAAGAAAGGTCAACGGCAAAAGTCCACAGATACAGTCAATATTAGGCAGACTTTTCAAATATTCGAGACAAAGTCTAACAACCTGAGTAAGCCTAGAACAAACTAAAGGCCAGATGCCTGGGATTAAAAAAAAATAAAAGTAAACCATAAACCGTACAAAACACATCAAAAAAAACCCACCAAGGTATTAACTCTCAAAAATTCCAGCTAGGAAACAAATAATAAACCCCACATCCATTAAACCATACAATCAAACTCTCCCAAACCTAGGAATTCTTTTTAATTTATCAATTCTAATATTGTTTCCTTCTTTCTACAAAAGAAAATGGAGTATGCATGACTTTAGTAGATATTGTTTTCCCCACTTTTCACTACTTCTGCACTTCTATTAGGTAGCTAAATAAAGCTCTTAAGTAGCATCAAGTGCAAGGTTGATTAATTGAGGTAACATTTTGAGTTTAAAAAAAGTGTTTGACTTAACATAAAAAAGTCAGGTTAATACCTTGAGCAATTTTTGCCTGTGGTATTACCAGTCTTCTAAAAGTAGTCACATAATACATTAATTACTTCAAATCTTTCTACTGAAGAACTCCTCCATACTGGACAAATGGGTCAAAATTAAGAGTACAGAATCAAATAGAGAAAGTCATAAAAATAAAATAATAACAGGAAGGTAAACAGTTAACAGGTTTTATAGAAGAAATCACATGTTACAAACCTGTTAGAGTTGTAAGAAGTATTGGTGTATGCAATTTACAAGGTACTTCACCAATTGCTTGCAACAATTACAGTGCAAAGTCATAAAGGGCAGATGTCTTGCATTATGAAATGCCCAGGAACAAGGATGTGTACAATGAGGTGGTAACATTTGCCTGTTTCCACAAAGGAAACTCAAACCTAAAGCTGAATGTAAAGCTACAGGCTCTCAGTATCCTCACTAATCAGTTGATAAAATATTAAATAAAAATTGTGCTTGTAAGTGCAAACTGTAAACATTTTGCAAAGCACAGTTTTATAACGTTGGACTTAAAATTATCTATCACTACTCTGCAAATAAGTTCTGGTGGCATTGTGGAGAATTCGGCTTATTTCTCAGGGCTGGTCAGAGAAAGAAAATAGTAAATAATAATGCTTGGTGAAGATATCATCTTATGCTTTACAGTCATTAGTAGTTTCTGACAAAACAGATGTGATGCTATAATAGAAATACAGCCTTTCTTATTATAAATTAGAGGCAATAAACTTATTCAGATAAAAGGAAGAACCTCAGACTAAGAGATGGCTACAAAATCCAGCATTTTTCTTGGCAAAGCCAGAAGCCTAGGGAAGCATGTCTACCCTTCACTGCCATCTAGTTGACCTCCTCTTCCCTTTCCCTTCCCACCACAGTCCAAAAAACACATTTTGGTCTTAGTGTGACCAGGACCTTGTCCTCACCACACTCATTCCCATGCTAATACTAAGATGACATGTAGAAGTCATCTCTCATCACTACTGTAACCTTGTCATAAGAGCTAAGGTACAGTTAGGCCCTCAAGGGGGGAAAAATAGTCCATTCCTGAAACAGTTTTCAGCAGACATGGCATATCAAGTTAAACCCACACGCAGAAAGGTAATGAGTATGGCAGAGCAAGCACAGACTAATCAGCTCTTCTTTGATGGTACAAGAGGCTCTACTCAAGAATTCATTGGGCTGGCTGGCATCACTTGGCAGCTGCAAGATGACTCTAGCTGTACATATACTCCTCTGGCTTCCCTTTTCTCAACATCCCACTCACAAAAACTCTAAACCAAGGTTAATCAGAAGCTCCTGGCTTCAAAATCTCACTTTTGGCAAGAAATAAAAACAAGTTTTGCCCTCAGTGAATTACTTCAGCAGAGTGTTTTTTCTTAGGATTAGTTAACATTAACGTAACAAAGAGATTGCTGCTGCCATCTACTGACAACTTCCATTACAAACAAAATATAAAGCAATTTAAACAGAGGTTGTATTCTAAAATGAGACAAACCGTTTCAACAGAAATGCCTAGCATGCACAAACTGGCAGCCAGGCTACATTATCTATCCAACACATTAATGAAGCATGAATAATACTTCCTATCATGCACAGACCCCTTTAAGTGAAGGAAGTGTTTAGCAACAGTATCCTGACAATCTGGTTTTCTGCCTTATACAGAAAGGATGCAACCCACTGCTTTTTTGGGTGGGCTTTTTGGGTTTTTTTTCAAATAAGAGGTGAGGAGTTCTTCTATTTACTACCAGTCACTCAGCACTAAAGATCTCTTTCAAAGAACAATCTTTACCTTACTTTCACAACATTTTCTCTTTTGAGGAATCTGCCAGTTCAGATTAACAGAATCAGAAGAGCCAGTTCTGTGCTCAGTTCAACAGTTGTATCTTCCTAAGGGTCTTTTCATTGGAATGTGTTGTGAAGAAAAACAGTTTCACAGGCCAAACAGCTCTTCCTGCTACAGTGGATACCAACTTCAAAACACAAATCAAAACATTTCCATGATTCCCTTTAGTGTTTATACACAGATTGCAGCACGAGTCATCTCCTAGTGCAGGACATGAAACTAGTTTCCTCCATCCTGAGACCACAAAAGCTGGTCTAGGAAAACTCTCTTGAGACTCAGTTTGGGAGTTTTAGAAAGCAGGCATTCTTTACCACGGTGCTGGATGCACAGGGCATAGTTCCTCCTATCATGCATACTCTATGTTGAGGTTCTTCAAGATCCTCTGGTGGTCACTGTCTATCAAGACAGTATCAAGTCTGTATCAATCCCGAGGCGTCTTTCATGTGTTAGGAGCTAATAGTCAGTAATTGCCAAGTATTTTTCGTTGCAGTCCGCTCAGCTAGAGACTGCCACACATTGTCCTCTCTGCACTTGCACACAGTTTCAAAGTTTCTCGTTTCCCACACAGTTATCAGGTCTTCTCTCACCGCAATTAGACAGCTGTAAGAAACATCTCTATAAAACGGTAGCTTACAAAAAATAGTCACCCAAGTCTCCCAAAATAACTACGGAAGCTACAAGAGTTCTGATCTTGCAAACTTATCTAAAATAGTGAATGTCTACTCAGCTCTGTGACTCTCTGCAGCCATGTGTCAGAAGTTGTTCAACAAAAACATCTGCCAGACCCCACCATGCTCTTTGAGAACCAACACAGGGTTCACTGCAGCACCAAATACAGCAGGAACCAGCGAACTAAAAATCAATGAACAGAATCGCACAAAGATAATCTAGAACCTTTTATTAAATACAGTTATCTGCAGAATTACCTGTTCTAAATAAGACTGTTACTTGATAATTGCCAATTACAACATATACCATTACATATACTACACAATTAATATAAACCTCCCTGTAGGAATAGTAAAAAAAAACACCTTAAAAAAAACCAAAAAACTAAAACCTAGCTAATTTCATTAGATAACACTTACAAATTTAGTGTTTTGCTCAGATTAAATGCTTACATACATCACCAAAGTGTTTACACACACAGATCAAGGACCACAAGACTCTGTTATTATCCACTGTATAGAGATAGAATGTAGTTATTAAGCTACAAGAACGCTGAAGAGTTTATATGCCACAGACATGCAAAGTCTGTCAGCCTACATGAGAACCAACAAACATGAAAAAAAAAGGCATTATCATTGAGACCTTCTTGTAAGCATCAGAGCAAAGAAGATTCGTAAAGGCAAAACTAAAAGATAATTAAAGTATGCTTTTTATTGTCTTTGTTTCAGTACTTCATTGTTGGTTTTTCAGATCTATGAAAACATGCACTGTGTGCTTCACACAGCTCAAAATCAGAAGAACTTTAAACACAGAAGGAGGGAACTGGAGACTATGAAAAATCTTGACAGTGAAAATAAAGAGCTTACAAAAGGAAGGACACAGAGCCAGATGTAAAGGAAAGAGCAACAGCCAAAAAAAAAATAAAGCCTAGGAAAATTATTTTTTGCAAGAGCTCTAATAGATATAACCAAATTTCATCTTTTCAAAGATCAGGAGAAGGATATTTCAAGCAAATGAAAATGCAAAATAATATTATCTCAGTCCACAATTTTAGGCAACAGAGAGACACAGACATAGAGAGAACATGAACACTTAGAAACACATTCCTGTTGAAAGCAAAGCTAAAAATGGTGTGAGTAGCAGGAAGAGAACTGATGTTTGCTTCAGCCATCAAAAGCAATGGGAGGAAGGACTTGACAGGAAAGATTAAGCAGCTGCTTGATTCCCATTGAAATTTAATTCATGGTTAAATGCCCAAGAAGAGGTCTCTGAAAGGCAAGATCAAAGTGTAGTTTGGACAAACAGGTATTGAGACAGATCTAGATGTAATTTAGTACTGAAAAATATGCAGTTTCAAGTCACATTTTTCTCGTATATCCTTCAACTCTATACACAGCACATCACAAATCCCCTGAAAGAATAAAGTCAAGGGAAGAAGTTGAGAATGATCAGGAGAAAACAGAGGCACAGTCAGAGGGTGAGCTAGCATCAGAGGTGGCAAGCGAGCTACCATTGGAAGCTGTCACTTGGAAGAGGTTAGTCAAAGATAAGTAAGAGACTGTTCCATAGAGTGCAAGCAATAGCAATGGGAGGACACTAGGACAGTGGTCTGCAAGACTCCTAAAATAGATGTGTCTGGGTCACCCTAAAACTGCTTCAGAAGAACAGCTACTAAGGAAATAAAGGGTTATGCTTGTCTGCTTATTGTTTTGCCCAAAATATTCCAGACAACTTCATGCTCTCCTCTCTTTATCTCTTCATGAGCAGTGTCAAGACAGCAGCTTCCTCCCTGTTAACACTACATTGCCTTTACATACATTATACTTCATGGGGTTTTAAGGCTAGTTTACAAAATACAGTTGCATAAGCACAGAGTTCTCTGCTTAGCATTCTTCCAGTCCAATATACCTAAAAACATTACGAAAACTTGGAGGAAACAAAACCGTACTACTCAAATTAAGGCATACAAAAAAAAAAAAAAGCAGTCCTCTAAAATGCCTTTATAACATAATGGGCAACACAACAGGTTATATAAAAATAGACCTAGTCTAAGTAAGGTACTTGAAATATGTACAAGATATCTCATTGACTTGACAATACCTTACTAACAAAGGTTGAAAAGGCCACATGGCAACATCCCTTCTCTCAACACACTGAAGTCATCTGAGTTCTTCACTGAACACTGCTTGATATTTATGTATCTGCAAATATGTGTGGTGTTATATATATTAAAAAAACTAACTCAAACAGCGAAAGAGCAAGCTACATCTCAGCTAATTACAGACAAAAGTATATGCAAGGGAGAGGCTGAGAAACATAGTACACTTTGCAGCCATAAAAGGGTTGACAGGACTCCCAAATTTGCCTGTGCCACAATTTTTTCATTTTCTGCTTCCTTCTCTATTTAGCACATTTCCCACTGTAAACCAAAATCTTACCAACAACGTACTTCACTTTAACTAACTGAAGGGATATTATATTACACAGATTCACTTACCTGCTTCTCAGCTCACAGATATTGCAAAACATGGTCATAACCAGTATCATACACATAGTATTTAGACAAAAAACACATCAGCAATGATATTCAATCCCAAAGCAATGATACACAGTGCAGCAACACTTATTCTGGCTTCTTAGGCCTTAACACTTAAATTGATACAGAGCATGCTCTAGAAAATTGAAACCACTGCTGAAAAATGGTTTATAGGAAGTACATCCTTAGCCAGAAGAGACACTTTTATCTCAAGATGCCCTGGAGAGATCACTGACTTACAGAATGCTAAACCGCACACACGGAGAAAACCCTATAGTCTAACAGACCAGAAAAGGCTCCACAGTTTTAGCATAAATAAAGCAATCTCGCTCTGTAAGAATATTTAAAAGATAACAAACTGGAAAGGAAAATACTAAAGCTATACAGCTATGCTGAAATGCTGAAATTATGTTGTGTGTGCCTGCCTGACTGCATTGATATATTTTCACATTTTTATGGCAGAACTTACATAGAATCACGCCATGAAAACCTGAATAACATTTTCACAGCTGCATTACAATCTAATTCACGTTGGAACCTCAGAACTCTCTCATTATTCTATTATTTCTACCTTGCACATGGTTCTCTGGATATTGATTTATGAGTCAATCGGAAATCTTACTTTGAGGCTTTTCTGCCACTGTTAATAATACATTACACTTGTGATAAATGCCGTTACAACATAATTTATGTTAAGCTTTCACAAACATTGCAAGCAAGCTTGTGATTATTGACAGCATAACCATTTAGATTTGCTCATTAATCCTCGCTATAAAGTCTTAAGACCAACAATGGATTTGGTTTAAGGAAAAAAGAAAAGCATTACAAGAGAAGTGTCAAAATACTCACCACCTTTTATTTAATTCTCTCGGGCGTTAGCTGTATTACATCACTGCAGTTTACTCCTGTGTAGTTAAGTCTGTTGTTTCTTCACTATAAATCCCTTGTTTTTAAGAGATTAGAGGACATGCATACAGATTCACTATAGCACAGACATGCCCTACGAGTTTGCTACCACATCATTGTTTAGAAAAAAAAAAAACAGGTTCATAATTTTATGTGTGAAATGACTGCTAACTTAAGGTAACTTTAGCACTCACAATAGCTTTTGTTTTAAATACAGCCATCCATATAACTAAACTTCTTTCATGCTACATGGTAATTTTTACAAATCAATACACCATAAAAGCCTCAAAAGTCCACCTTCCACACACAAAAGCAGCATGAGCTTATATTGAGCCAATATATGGACAAATTGACCTAATAGATTGGAATTGTTACCTCCACAGGATCGTTAAACCACAAATTGAGAAAGATTTGCACAATAGACACTGATGACTCTCCTAGAAAATCCACTACAGACTATTGATCAAAAATTCATTTTTAAATAAGTTCCTAAATACATATTCAAAAATAAATAGGGATGTCAAAATGTTTACTCAGTAAAACATAATGGGCCCTCTGGAGTTATTATTGAGATGCAAAAACATAATTGTACTTTTTAGTGTGCCTTTTTATGTGTAGATTGCAAAGTAATTTACAAAGCTGGCTAAGTATCAGCATTATCATTTGGAAATATCAGTATAATGAACCATAGATAAGTTTAGTAGTTTCTTTCTTTACTTCAGTACCAATTACCCCAAATTCACACATACACAGCAAACAATAGTTTAGGGGTTTTAACCACAGGTGTGAAGCAGGAGAGGGTGAGGCAGAGCAAGAGAATTCCAGACCTGAATTGTCACAAGGATTAAAAGAGATTGAGAAAAGTTAATCTATTTACTCCTTTCTTGGGGAAAAATGAAAAACGTATTCTGAAAGACCTGTAAAGAGAAAACAATAAGAAATTATACAGTTCGATATTAAAAATATGTATTGTTCTTTACACAGAAAAACACAAGAGAAAACTATTAATTAGAGACCAGAATTTAGAGCAAAACCAGTAAACAATACTGAAATCCCCAAAGAGATGTGAAACTTCTGATCAGAAGTCCCCTCCTACACCAATGAGAAAAGGCACATAAAATATAGTACTTACTATGCACATTAGTACCTTCTGCTCAGTAATCTTTCTGCTCATTTCCCACTCACATGAGTTCTCGAATAAAGTACTTTCCAGGCTATAATTGGGTAGGATCTAAGTAAATAATCCACATAGCACATACTTTAGATGAGGCACATGCCATTTTCTAGTTCTAAATCTTAACTGCTTTAGCAACACTGTCTAATAATAATAATAATAATAATGTTTTTAATCACTTTAGACAAGGATCCACTGCTCTAAGATTAACATGACATCAAACTTTTCTCTGGAAGCCCCATCACACACTAGGGTTTCTGAGCTCAGTGATGCTGCTAACTACAGCTTTAGGGAGCATAGTTTTAAAACTACTGCCTTCAAAATCACCATATACTGACTGCGTTTCATGCAAATTCACACATCTGCCACTTCCTTAGAATCACAGAATCATTAACGGTTGGAAAAGACCTTTAAGATCAAGCCCAACCACTTATTTCACACTGCCAGGCCCACCACTAAAATAAACCACATCCCTCAGCACTTCATCTATGCGCCTTTTTAATATCTCCGGGGATGGGAATTCCACCACCTCCCTGGGCTGCCTGTTCCAATGCTTAATAACCCTCCCAGTGAAAAAGTTTTTCCTAATGTCAAATCTAAACCTCCCCTGGCACAACATGAACCCATTTCTTTCTGTTCATCATTCATTACTGGAAAGAAAAGATTGACCTCCACCTCACTACAACTTCCCTTCAGGCACCTGCAGAGAGTAAGTAATCATATCTCCTCTCAGCCTCCTCTTCTCCAGGCTAAACATCCCCAGCTCCCTCAGCTGCTTATCAGAAGACTTCTCTAGATCCTTTACCAGTTTTGCTGTCTGCCTGTGTACATGCTCCAGCACCTCCATGTTCTTCTTGTAGTAAGGGACTCAGAATTGGACACAGTATTCAAGGTGCAGCCTCACCAGTGCCGAGTACAAGGGGTCAATCACTCCATGGCCCTGTTGGTCACGTTATTTCTGATACAGGTCAGGATGCCATTGGCCTTCTTGGTCAACCAGGCACACCGCTGGCTCATGTTCAAACAGCTGTTGATTAACATTCCCAGGTCTTTTTCTGCCTCAAGTGTTAAGTGGGGTTGTTGTGGCCGAAGTGCAGGACCCAGCACTTAGCCTTGTTAAACCTCATGCAACTGGCCTTAGCCCATCTATCCAGCCTGTCTGGGTCCATCTGAAGAGCCTTCCTGCCCTCAAGCAAGTCTACACACCTGCACAACTTGGTGTCCTCAGCAAATTTACTGAGGGTGCACTTAATCCCTTCATCCAGATCATTGGTAAAGATGTTAAACAAAACAGGCCCCAGCACTGAGTCCTGGGGAACATCACTGGTGACCAGCCGCCAACTGGATTTAATTCTACTCAGTATGACTCTCTGGGCCCATCTATCTAGCCAGTTTTTCACCCATCACAGAATAGGTCCATCCAAACCATAGACAGACATTGAACTGGATGGTGAGAAACAAAAATAAGAACTAAAGTAGCTCCCTCCCACCCACCTTATTTCATTTCATCCTCAGCTTCCTCCATTCTCAACTCCTCTACCTCCTCTTTCCCACAGCCAAATTGGCACAGCGGGATGGGGGAATGAGGTTGCAGTCAGTCTATGACAGGTCATTTCTGCCACTTTCACACTCAATGCTTTTCCCCTGCTCCATAATGAGGTCCCTTCCATGGGCTGGAGACACTGAAGACCTGTTTCAATGTGGGTCCTCTCCATTGGCTACAGCTCCTTCCAGGAGAATATCTGCCTGGAGAATATAACCCCAAACCCCTACCTATCCACATCGACCTCCCACATCAAAACCTATAAAAGTAAAAAGTTTCACTAACACTAGCATGTGCTGGATGTGCCTCAGGCCTACAAATAGTTGTACTTCTTCACCCCCTTCAAGTCCAAAATAACCAGATCCATTGCTAAATCAAGGAAAATAAATGTCCTTAAAATACCCAATAGGTTATTCCACTGCATGCAAATATGATAAAGTGAGGGAATAAACCATATTTTTTCCCCTACACTGAAAATGCATTGCCACACTACTTAAGATTTACAGTATATATAAGTCAGGAATCATCTTTTGCAATTTCACATAAAAGATTCTTCTTATACAAATAGTGTAATGTATGTACATTTGAACCAGAAGGAGAGTCTGTCATTAAACTATAAGCATTTGTATATACAGACATGCACATTCCTCTTACAGCAACTAATGAATAGCAGCACATCACTTTTCATTTCATGACAGTGACTTATGGAGTTAACTGTTTAGCATTCAGATGAGCTTCTAAAATATCAGAGTTACTTATCTTCCATGTCAAGCCATAAGCCAAGTCAGGTTCCAGTAACAAAAGCAGGAACGTGGCTTCATCAACACTGTTCTGGGCACATCTTTCACACACTACATTAGTTGAATTAGCAAAAGTTTCAGTAAGATATTAAGAAGTAGAAAACTGGCAACTATGTCTATTAAGATGCTTAATAACTTATATGATAAGACTTATTTTGGTTATTATACTGGCAAACACTTTCAAAATGCCAACTTCTTTTCTATGTCAAGAATCCGCTTCACATGGGATGCCTTTTCATTTCTAGAATGAAACAAGGGAAAAAAAAAACCCAACAAAAATGCAGTATACTCCCTTCTGTCTCACAGTATACACGTTGCTTTAATTTAGCATGCCTATTAATCACCTCCTTCAAAACAAGGATTTGGGATCCAAGAGATATCTGTCTTTGTCAAAGAAGCTATGCTTTACGGTACTCAACAGAAGAAGTCTCTGAAAATGACCATCCTACAAATTCCTAGGATAAAAGGTGACTAGGAAGTGTTACATCATTTAGTTTGATCTATTGTAAGCCACTGGCCTTTACTAACTAGGCAGTGTCTGTAGTGAGCCTAGTAAATTGTGACATTTTAAAACTGAGCACCCACAATACCTCATCACATTTGGGCTTCAGTGGCCAATCATCCCGCAACCATTTCAATTGGTCTAACTTCAGTTTCCAAGTTCTTCTCTTATTATGATCTCCCAAATTAAAGTACCTAATAAAATCCCTTTTTGTAAACATTTTGACCCTAATCAAGTCACTAGTCTTTTTTATAAGCTGAAGTTTGTCGTATCTCCTGGTTTCTTCCATAACTTCTACAAATTTTTACAACTTCTTCAAACAAGGAAAACAGAATGAGATTAAGTTTTCTAGCACTGATCTAGACGTAGTTTTAGTCAAACCACAGCATTTCAAGGGGAATTCCAATTTATTTACCGCAAGCCTGAAAACTTTCACAGTAACAAGCCATTACTGTGTCTCATCCTCCAAGCTTCTCAAAACAGAGCTTGGCATTTGAACAGTCTGAATCGACCTAGTGGGTTGGTCAATTTGCTGTTTCAACTGAGATGGCCTCATTCCATTCATCTGCACCTCAACTACACATAAAGAAATCAACCAAACAAACCACAAAATACCACCACACATTATATGAACCCAAGTACCAACCTGCACTAAACCCTCTAGCACAGTAACATTAATTATTCAAATTTGTCTAGCCAAAGTGATAGTTACATTCGAATTCAGCAAAACTCTCCTACTCTGCTCTTCATAGCTGCGAAGCTGATGAAAATATTTCCTGAAACTGTTTTACAAAGTATCAGAGGCTCTGATGAAAACAGGATGCTTGGAGGAACATGGAATAGAAGAGAGTAGTTGGAAACCTCAAGTCCTTTATTAAAAGCAATTTTGGTAAGACATACAGCAGAACAATAATGTATGAGGACGTGAGAAAGGAGTGGCCATGAGCTTGTTCTCATCTACATAAAACTTGTCGGTCCTTTTATCACTCAGGGAAATGTAGCCATATGAAACACAAGCCAGAGAAACTTTAACGTCAGACTGTCTCATTTTGTTTGCATACATACAGAAATCCATCACATGCTCCTGAATAGCACTTCGAAAGCAAATACTGATTTAAGTATACCATATGTGCACATTCATCACTTTATTAAAATAAACCATTATAATCACATTGAAAGAAATCTTTCAAATGGAATACACAATCTGTCAAGCAGTACTATCATTTCTGCACCACTGCTGGTCCAGGCCATATAAAAATATCCTAAAAAACAATTATAAAATACTTATTGCTAATAGGTTTGCATCTCAAGCTTCCAGCGCTATTTTCTGGCAACTACAGAAGCAGTGTTCAGAATGTCAGACAGAGAGGGCAAGAAAAAGAGCAATTCTTAGTGCTTGTTCCTTTCAGAGGATGAATGGCCTCAACTCCTAGTAAAGCCAATGGCAAATGAAGACACTCAGCAGCTCCTGCAAAACTTCCATTTCACGTCAGGGTTGGACCCTATTTTAACAGGCCCTTCATTTTAGGCATATAATCACTCTTTACAACAAAGGAAGTGAAAAATAACACCACTCTTCATAACAAATTTAGTTACAAAACCACATTGAAAAACTGCACTAGGAATCTGAAATTGTCTCTTGAACATTACCACAATATCTTATCTAGCTATGGAATTTTGCTTTCATTACTCCAGTGGATTTGGTGGAGTAATTCTAGATTTAGGTCCATGCATGTTATGAGGAGAACCTGGCCATAGACTACTTATGATTCAGCTAAAGGTTGTTGATATTTCAAATAATACCTAGTGTTATAGAAGGCAAGCAATGGATCTTTTTCATCTCCACTACTCTAATAATAGAGATTTATTTTTTATCCCTAAAAGCACAATGCCAATAGCTATCATGAAAAACCATTACTCAAGTTCTCACAAATTAGACTAACACATCAAGAAATGCAGTAGGAAAATGAATTACCTTATTTTTCATGAGAAAAAGCAGATTTCCTTTCAGTCGGCACCATCTCTCTCTCGGTTCTGTATGCAAAGAAGTAAAAGATTAATAAAAACAACCTTTTGTCTTCACACATTAAATGCTTCTTAAAGAAGATGCATTAGTTATAAAGGTCAGAAAAGGAAATCATTAACAACCAAAAAAAACCCAGATTCACTCAGCAGCTGCCTATGTACAACATGCTGTTAAATGCCAAATAACTTCCCAGAAGGTTTCTTCTACTCTGCAGTCGAGAGAATTGGTGACTGCAGCATACGCTCAACAGTGTTTTCTCCGCTTTTCTCCCTTTTCCTCAGACGGGAGCAGAAACAGCCACTTTAGCACAGAATGGCTTTTGCTTCCATCATTTCAGGAAATGAAATATAAGCCTAGTTAAAGCACAAAAATATTTACTATTCCACTTAGATTAGAACATGCAAATCTGAATTTACAATTTTCAGAAAATACAAAATAAGCAAGTAAGACCTAAATATTTACAGTGACTTTACTATTACTGTTTTACTACACTTTTTAAAAAGCCCTTAACTAATGGGATTAACATCATTTCTATGTTTACACACACATACAGACCTGTAATCAAACTTTTAACAGGGAATGTTTCAGAACTTCAGGGTTGGTGAATGGGTCAAAAAAACTTGAAAAAAAGCTCTTCTTCCTAAGCTAGTAATTTTTTTTAAAACTGCATCTCTTTTCATTAAAAAAAAAAAAAACACACTTGTATATGTATCTGTAGGTACAGACAGATACACATACCTATTTTAGATATATACAGATCCCACAAAGGTGACCTCATTCGACAAACTCTACATCACTTCTTAACAGAGGAAGGAACATTTTTTACAGAAGTTGTTTGGAGCTTTTTTTGTTGAAAG
The DNA here is from genome assembly GCF_028858725.1 of Colius striatus. Lineage (NCBI taxonomy): Eukaryota > Metazoa > Chordata > Aves > Coliiformes > Coliidae > Colius > Colius striatus. The sequence continues at coordinate 33,438,756 of NC_084761.1, forward strand.
GGCACATGAAACCTTAGGTCTCCAGACAGCAGCCAACCTCAAATTGCTAGGGAGCTGGAATAACAGCTCTACCCTAAGGTCATGTTATTCCACAGCTGCCTGAATGAAACTTGTATTTCCCACAAAGCAGGCCACAACTCAAGACATAATATTGACCAGAGGGACATCTTGTTACAGTAAATAAATAAAATTCTCTTTTCCTCTTGATAATTTCAGTTTATATGCTTCAATAGGCTACATTAGAAAAATCAAAATAGCTCTTCCCACCCCAAGAAAGTGGAAGGTTTACACTCACACGCACTCTGACTTAAAATAACTGTTTAAGTGACTCCAAAGATTAATGAGACTAATGATAAGTCTATCAGTGGAGAGTATGCACAGTGACCAAAATGCCTTGAGAAAAACGACCCTTCTCTCAAGGGTTCTCTCAGCTCAATTGCTAGGGGACAGAACGATTTCCCAGGCAATAGGAACATCCTACACATAGTTTCTTAAACACTTGCCTAGAATCTACCACCATTGACCATGACACAGGTATAGCCCATGATACTCCACTAGATGCATGTTTGGTCTGTCTCTGGTCAGCCTAAGGCTTTTTAGCAGTAATACTAGAATTGAATGTATTTGAAAGTGAAGGAAAGCTCAAAACATCCTCAGAAACATCACCTAGTCACTGGACAAGCCTTGGTATGCTGTCTTTAATGAGAATACGGGAAGCAAATCCTGCTGAGAAACCCCAAAGCAGCCAGGAGTGGATGGTCACTTGTGCTCTTTCCAGGAAGTCTGATGCATCCTCCACAGTGAACTTTGCCTAGTTGTCATTAGACAACATAAGAAATAGTCTGAAAACATGGCACAACATTTTCTCAGCCTCTTATCATAATTGCATCTGTGCTGGTTTTGTGTTTGGGTTTTTTTTCTAATAAAATAAAAGTAAATATGATCACAATGAAGATCATCCAGTACAAGGGAAAAATAAAACATTTGCTGTTGCTGAAATTATTGTATTAGGACCGATTTTACAGCTAAACAGGAGCTATTTCCTAACAGCTACCAAGGGAACAGACATTTATTCAAGTTTACTGGAAATTGAAAGACATTTAAAATATGATCATAAAAGCCTGAAGAAATCTGAAACAGTGGTGGGAAGTGAGCCATGGAAAAATCTATAATGATACAAGATACAGTTTTTGGGGGTGGGATAGGTAGGGCCTGAGGAACTAGATATCTAAATTTTAAAACATTGCAGCTAATGACTAGTGACTAGCAATCACTAGTAGAAAATAAAAACCAATCTTTTTTTACAGGAAAAAATAACAACTTTAAAGGCTGAGTACCATTTCTCAGGTAGTCGAAAAGGAAGTGAGCAAACTAAAGCGCAGGCTTTAAACTTCTTTATTTAGAAAGGTATTTAGCAGCATTCAAGCATCAATAATGAAGAAAATTGAAAACTGAGGTGTATGTGGTTAGTGAAACTGCAAGCTGACAACTGCAGAAAGCATGCGTCAACCACAGGTAGTTCTCAGTGCAAGTCATTTTTACCTATTAATTTTTCATCCCCGATCACTCTGCAAATCTTCAGTTTTCCTTCCTTGTCAAAACAACCCGATGGTTGTCTGGCCAGTGAAGCCAGATCTTTAGCATTGAATCTCATGGGGTTGCCAGAGAAGAGGATGAAGATGAGTAAGAGATGGAGGACGACAATGATGGTGCTAGTTAGTTTGTTGAAGATGTGCAAAATCTAGGCAGCGGATAGGAAGGTCAACTGAAATATTAAAAATAAAAAGAAGAAAACAAGATGCTGCTGTTTATTGACATCTCCATCCTATTGTTCTTTCTTTCATTATATGGAAGCAGTGTAAATAATGGGAGGGGGGAAAGGTTACATAGGTGACATCCCAAGTACTTTTTAAAGAAAAATATAGTTTTGCTTTCCAATGTCTCAATAACATGTCGTTCAGAAGCTGTCATTTCATGCAGAGTTTATCAATACTGCTAAAACCATTTTTTCTATAGGCAAATAAATAACTAGAAAGCTGTAATATGCATCATGGGGTAGGGGAAGGGGAAAATACTGCCTTGTGTTTTCATCTCCACAGGAACAATAACTCTTAAGAAAATATCAAGTGGTAACGGTAGAAGTTCATGACATGTTCAGGTATTCATGTTTTGCTTTACTGACACTGAATACAACACTGAGAGCTTCCCTTTTGTTCATGATATATTTTACCAGTTTTAAATTATTTTTTAACATTTTCTGCCATGTTTTCGGCAAACAAGTTGTCACTTCTCCTCCCCTCTCAAAAAAAAAAAAGAGCTTTCATTTTCAGAATTACATCTACTGAACTGAATTAAAAAATTATAATTGACACATATAAATGAAATCTTAGTCTCTCTCAGAGCCTCTCCTTTGTTTATCAGAAATTATTTTAGTATTAGGCTCACTAGCTGCAGTTTTGACCAGTGAAAGTTTGGAAACCCTTAACTATACTTGAATTGAAGTTAACACAGCACCACATTGCACAGGTGCAATGGTGAGAAAACAAAACCAGAAAAGTAGTTCTAAACACATCTTCCTTTTAATCCTCAAAGTATTTTATGTTCTTAATACACAACCCTTCTGTAAAGGCCTTCCTCTAAAAAGAATTCTTGGTATCACTCTTATTCAAGTAACAAAAGGTTGTCAGATAAACTCTTTAAAAGTAATTTTAAAAGTGTCTAATCCTCAGCACATGGGCTTCAAAAGGTAGTTTCTACCTCTAAATCAAAAACGTTGTTCTTCAGAGCACTGACAGTTTTATCTGATGGAGAATTACAACTCTTAACAACTCCTGATCAAGTTCCTCTCAAGTGTGGTGCTGAAGGACAAGTTATGTCTTCTGCACCCTGTCTTTCTGTGAGCCCTTTCATTCCTATTTTGCCCTTTACATTCACTTTCTTTGCTCAAGTTTATTCCTCAGTCAATGACTGCTGCTGTGTTCTTTAGCTTCCCATCACCAAACCATAGCCAATTCCAACAGCACTACAACAGTGAAAGCGGATCAAGCTTCACTATTACTTTGTACATATGAAATGCATCTGAGCCATAGATATGGCCTCCAGAAGACCAATCTTCAAGTAATTTTTTTCCTCCTAGGAAGATGTTATAAGGTTAAAAGCTCTTTTACATTTCCGTTTCATTATCAAATACCCTTGCAAGCAAGAAAAAGAATACACACAGAAGCAGCCCCAATATACATCCAAATAGTAGAAGGCTGCAGCTTCAACTTTTCCATTCATTCCCACACATACTTCTTTCCGTTTAGCATCAGCAGCTATACTACTATTTTTTACGTCCACCTTCACACTTTTGACTCCATTTCATAATCTTGTCGAAATTATAACCTTGTGGTCATCACAGAACCTAACCTAAAATTTACAACATACAAGGATGCTGCTGTGCCCAAAATGAGCTACTGACTCCAACAGAGGCTCCATGCAGATGATAGACTACAACTTTGGAAAGATGAGTCACACAGCATTTGAAAAAAGGCTATTTATCATACATTGTAATCTGATACTACAACCATATTCAGCACCAAAGATCAAGTCTATTAGGGTAGGCAGGAGAAGATGATGGCTTGGCCATCTGATATACTAAACCCAAACATAATGACCCTTGCTGAAGTCTTACTAAGGCATATAGGGACTTTGGGACTGGCAATGTATACATTTCTACTAGCCTCTGTATGCTGAATGGAATGTGGGGGATCACATTAATATTTACAAATATCGAAGTGGTGGATGTTTATTCTATTTGTCTCCAGTGACAAGGCAAGGGGTAAGGGAAAAAGCTGGAACACAAAAAGTTCCATTTAAACATAAGGAAAAACTATTTCACTGCAAGGGTGATGAAGCTCTGGCAAAGGCTGCCCAGGGAGGGTGTGGAGTCTCCTTCTCCGGAGATCTTCAAAACCCACCTGGACACGTTCCTGTGTGACCTGATCTAGGTGGACCTTTTTTTAGGAAGGAGTTTGGACTAGATGATCTCTAGAGGTCCCTTCCAATCCCTACTATTCTGTGATTCTGTTCTGTTTTATGGCCACAGACTGTATTTTTAACAATTAAGTACACAACATTTGCAATAGATCTACTGGGTTTTAAAAACAATAAAGATAAGCTTGGCAAAGCAAAGAAGTGATTTCCAACTGTGCACTATTTTGTCATCTACTGGTCTGCTCTCAGGAAAATACCTTGCATATCTTTCACATCACTCATTGGTGATGAGTTTTAGAGACCAAAGTTCTAGAAATTCATCTGCAATCAACTTAGTTAGGAGTCTGTGAACCAGTTCCAGTCCATTTTATAAACCTATTTTAAACAGTATCTTCAGCTACATGGTTTAGAAAGTTTCAGTCTTTTTGAGTAGCATGGAGAAAGTCAGACTTTATAAGACTGAATAATTGAAAACCATTAATAATTGATTAAAATCTTTGCTATTAAAGTAAGGAAGGTTACTGGCTAAACCCTAATTATGCTTAAATGTAGTAATTGCTGTAATGTATGGACACTCTACATACAACTACAAACACAGAAGACATAAGGATGAGACAAGTTGTAAACTGCTATTTTAGAAAGATTTTACCTTCCAGCAAAGGGAAAAACAAAGCCAGAGAAACAGAACATGTCGGGTTTCTGGAAAGGCTATTAAAGGAATAAAGAAACTCCATGAGGAGATGTACATATTGACTTTGTTATTTTTTTTACCCCCAAAGGAGGTGCTATCTCTTGCACTCATCTATCAGCAAAGTGGTAATGGTCTAGAAATTCTTTTATCACATCTGTGCATCACTTGCTCTGCATATGAGCCATAGCATGTAAATCACAGGGGACAGTGAGAGTGGTATACAGCAGGGAAAACCCTTGAGACAGCATGCTTCAGCAAATATAAGCTAGTAACAGTCTTAAAATGCAAGGCAGCTGGGCCAGCACAGTTCCATAGCAATAATAACCACAGTGCCTGTTTCCCTGGAAGTGTGCCAGTGAACCTAAACTTAATCTGACAATGTCTGAATATTTTTCAGACCTAAAAGGCATAAAAGATTATGGTATTCAAACTTGAGTTTAATTTAAACACGATGACCATCTGAAGGTGATCACAGCTGGTGTTTATGCAGTAATAAAATTAAAAAGTAAAAACCCCAATAAGAAGTGTCTATCTTCAGCTGCAGCACTGGGTCTCATTGAAGAAGCAGAAAGACTTTTTAGCTCAATAATCCACTTCCCTTGTGTCTCCATTTTGGAATACAGCTGTCAGTGAGGGAAACTACTTAGTCATATAGTGCCTTCAAATATAACACAATGTATCTTTCCTAGCATGAACAAAGATAGGAAAGGTATTATCTTCAGTTATTTAATGTTGGTGGTTCAAGAGACGGCGTTATTTAATACTTATGGTTAGAGAGAGAGGCATGTTGAATCTCAAGTCCCTCAACATTTTTGCCCATACAATCACTACAACTGTGATTTATAAGGAAACCAGACCAGTCAATTACTTTGCAAATGTCCAGGAGAGAAAGAGGTGGAGGAGTCTACATCCTTGGAAGCAATGATTTTAGAACAGATGACAGTTTTGACAACTCATGGACCACATAATTTATGGAGTCTGTTGGATGTCCCCCGTCCCCTCAAATTTGCAATTACAGTTTTAATAATTGCTTTCTATGGACATGGAATCAAACTTATTTGATTCACCTGATGCAGAAAAAAAGACATATTGAAACTGTTAAGCACCAGCCATATAGTTGCACATTTAATTATCACACTGAGAGAAATGTGCATTTTTTATCATTTGAAGAGATGTAAACCCACCTCTTATCCTATACATGAATGTTAGAAGTCAAATGAAAACTAGTAGTGTGTTCCAGTAATTTTCAATTACAAGGATGTTCCATCATGCCAGATCTGCTTAAAATTGACCCTGCACGTAAGACTACCGTGAAAAATACTACACATCGAACCAATCTACAACTGATCTCCAACTCTTGCATCCTGAAGGATTGCTACTAAGATGTGTTTTATTAGTTTCAGATAACCACCAAACTGCAGTTGTTCAAAGCATTAAGCACAGGAAGTCACTAGTGCCAATACAGAAAAAGTAATCACCTTTATATCTGCATACACTCTCCTGAAACACTTTCTGCACTAACTTATAGATTCCAAGTTCTCTTATTTATCTAAAGTGCACTTCAAAATTAGAGAAACTGGCACATAGTACCTCACAGCTTTCATTAGTTTCATTCTAGATATTTTGGTAAAGTGTTACAACACAAGCTCACTAATGACGCAATCTCCTAAACCTCAAAAACAAAGTCAAATTGGTTACCTGATTTCATCAGTTTAGCAATTTCAAAAAGAAAAACACTAGAACTCATGTCTGCAAGTCCCCAGAGACTCTGTCCAATACATTCTAAATTTCCTTTCCCTTTCTTTGAAAAGGCACAATATTTTTAGTTCACATCACAGTGTATTAAAAACTTCTTTAATCTCTGGAACACAATCAGCACAAGAAACAGCTTACAAAAGGAAAACTGCAAAATTAGTTCACCATTTTGTCTTCAGGAATTATATTCTTTTTAAGCAAAGTTATTGCTAATGCTACATAATGTCTCTTTCACCTATAAAATTATCATTAGACTATAAAATAAAATAAGACATGTTATACCCCCCATTAAAGTTCTCCATTCTATCACTGATTCCTGCACAAACACAACACTAGGTTTTCTGTCTTGTGCTGAGGAAATAAGAGTACAATGCGGAGTTAGCAAAAAAATTAATATATGCCAGAAGTTTCAAATCTATTTGAGATATATTAATACATGTACATGGAAACACTGCAAATGTAAATTGTATTTAAGTTTTACCTTGAAAATCATTAACAGATGATCAGCTGATTTGGGAAGAAAATTGTCCTGGCTTACATAAATTCAGATACTGTATGAAAGAAGGCTTCAGGGGATCTGAAGATGGCAACCTCAATATAAAGAGATGAAACACTAAAGGAACACTTGTCTCACAAGAAAAATCTTCATTTTAGTATATTTTTCCCCCCTTGAGGTAAGACAGGTAAGATCCCTATATCAAGTACCACTAAATGTAAGGTTATCTACAGAAAGTATCTATTGGCAATACAAAGTTATTTCTTTCTATATGAAGTTAAAGATGCATATCTGCTGGCTGCATGCAGTCGAGCTAGCTGATTGTACCCATGGGAACATTCAGTTTATTCCTAACTTTTCCATCTCTTCACTTCTGACTCTTGGCTATCTTAATTCCTACTAGCAAGATCTAAACTAGGCTAATTATATATTGTTTGTAATTTTCACTTATACTTTGGTAGGCTGCCAGTACTGTTGTAATCTGTTTGAACAGATTATCAGTTCAAATGTTCTTCCTACCCTTTATCAGTCCCAATGTTCTTCCTACCCTTTATCAGTCCCATGTGGCTTTCCAAAAAAAAAAACCAAAAAAAGAAATTAGAATCAAACATGACAAACATGGGATATTCAATAAGTTAGTGAGACACTATACTGAGTTTCCTAATCTGCATAAAATAACAATAACCTAGAAAAACAGATTTGAATTTTTTTTGTGTATGTATAGAAGGAAGGCAATGGACACATTAAATAGTTACCTGTTTTTCACAATAATACTAGTGGTCATTTCAGTTGCATTTTATGCCAAAACACAAACATCATGCTACAAACTCTAAGTGCTGTCACCTACCTCACAGCACCCTAAAAAATAAAGTAGAAGCTCCAGTCAACAAGACTGTCCCTAACCATAGTCAGCCTTCTTCCAAAGGAGGCATGACCTTATAAAGGCATGACATGCACCAAATTAACCAATTAGCATCCTTCTGTAAATATCACTGTTATTTACCAGTGCCTTTTGAAGTGTTAAAATTAAGCAGATTTTAAAAGCAAAGTATCTTTTGGGAAAAAAAGCTGCAAGAGATAAGCTTGTCTATTTTGAAAAGCTAATGAAAAATAAAATGCTGGCTTGGTTGGAAGATATTCTCTTCAGATGAAAAAAAAAGCAACCACACAGAGCAGCTTTGTCTTCTCATCAGCTGACAGACTCCCCAGTCAAGCAAACATGGGACTTGTATATCAAAAATGGGTCAAGTATACCAAACAGGTATAACCTGGCACACCCACTGAACAATGTACTTCTAGCTACTGATCCAGCTGAAAACCATCTCTGTGGAAAAAAAAAAAAAAGTCATTTATCAGTTGTGGAATTGTCCCATGTGGTTCACAGCCTAACAAACTGCACCATGCTAGGCAGAGGATTGAACAAGAATAGGACTGCTGCTTTCCCCAGCACAGTCACCTCACCATGACTCAAAGTGTTCCAAGTTCAACTTCCTTCAGAATCATAGAATTGTTTAGGTTGGAAAAGACTTTAAAGAGTGAGGAGTCCAACTGTTAACCTAACACTGCCAAGTCCACCCATTACACCATGCCTCTACACATCATGTCTATATATCTTTTAAATACCTCCATGGAAAGTGACTCCACCATTTCCCTGGGCAGCCTGTCCCAGTGCATCACAACTTTTTCAGTGCAGAAATTTTCCCTAATCCCCCAACTAAACTTCTCCTGGCACAACTGCAGACCATTTGCTCTACTCATCACTTGTTACTTGGTAAAAGAGACTGACCTCCCACCTCCCTACAACCTTGTTTCAGGAGAGCCTTCTCTTCTCCAGACTAAACAACCCCAGTCCATTCAGAGCACAAGTCTTATGAGAAGCAGCCATGCTCTGCTTGAGCAGCCACTGATCTGACACAAGTGCAGGCTCCTAGAGAAAGCGAGTATTTCTTACCCATGGCAACACTAGTGCTGATATAGCCACACAGTTAACTTAAGGAATTCATTTTGATCAAAATCAATGTAATCAAGCTTCTCTCTGTTCAGACTATCAAAAGTCCAGTGCTGGCTCAACACAGAGGACAAAAATGTGCCCCAACACAGATGTGTCAGCTTAGTATGATGGTATAACTGCAGCCTTAAGACAAAATTCATGTAAAAAAGGACTTCAAACACAGTATTTACTCAACAAGATTATTGGCAAATCCAAATTAATCCATGAGCTTTTCTCAAATCTCCAACTATAGTTTTACGCAACACTGTCTTCCACGCTTCTTTCCCACATCTGCTCAGGTGACTGCCTGCCCAGCCACACCTGCCTTCCACTGCTAAGGAGCACAATTACATGGGCTGTAACTTTCTCTTGGCCCAGCAAGAAAGCTGGATTATCAAAGTTACCCCCTTTAAAACCAGTGCTTGAAAACAAATAGCATAAGACTAAGTCGGTCTTCCAAAACCCTATTGAAAGGTGACTGCACCAATTAATGTTTCAAAGACATCAGCTACACACAAATAATACCATTGGTATGAGTTCAGCCACTGTTATGACACTGTGGTTTCAGAGCAAGTGATCTCTAGCTAAATATTAGCATATCAGTCGGTACTTAGTTACAAATTTATTTACACAGCATATTCCTTTCTCTAGTCTGCCAAAATGTAAACACATAAACCTTTTGTAACTTGACATTTCAAAGAAAACAAAACCCCAAAGCACAACTGAGTATAATGTAGCTCAATTCACTAGGAGCTCCCATACAATGACAGTAGACAAATCCATCTGGAGAAGGTATTGTGCTGATCCCATAAAGAAAGGGACAAGGAAAGGAACACAGGAACCAGTATCAAAAAAATACACTGTGCTGTATTAAAGACAGCAGCATGTTCCATTCTGCAAGATACAGTATTTGAGTGCCAATAACTGGAACTTTTGGCTCTAAAACACTTGTTTCCTCTCTCTTCTATCAATAAAGATGCAAAAGGTAGAGGCAAATTTGAAATAAAAACATAGCTATAACATCAACTTTATAAGTCACTTTTACTGTAACAGACAAATTACTGTACTAAAACAGCAGCTTGCACTCCATAAGATACAGGACTTTTGTAATATATTTTTTTCATCTTGTGAAGTTTGCTGTCCCAAAACAACGTAGAATTTCTTATCCCTTTATGCTTTGCTTCATATCCTAGAGCCAAACAAACTGGAGAGTCTTGACATCTATATTGAAAAGAAAGTAAAAAAAAAAAAAAGATTTATCATTATGCTTTCCCAGCAATGCAGTAGAGTTCCTCTCTACTTCTCCTCATCCCCCAAGTTTGAGGTATCTGGGATTTACCCAAACTGTAAACATTAATAATGTTGTCACAGCAAATTTGAGAGATTTGAGGTTCAGTTGACTTTTAGCTAGAAGACAACTGAGTCAAGACACCCACATAATGTAAAACACAATATAATATCATATTTTAACTTTACAGATAGAAAGTACTTGGAATAAAATCCCTTCACTAAGTTTCAGAGAGCTCCACAGTTCATCAATATTTTTCTTTTGATATTAACCATAAGAAACTCTTCATACTTGTCTTAATAGTATGAATTCTGCTTTGGCTGTCTTTCCCCACAGTCTTCAAAAAGTAAAAGTGTTTTTTTCCTTACAGAAACTCCTTAAAACACCTGTGAAGACCCAGAAGATTCGATTGTCCCACAATTAGCCAGAGATCATGAGCTCTCCTGCTCCTGCACTTGCCAAGTGAAAGAGATTACTGGGTTTCCCTCAATCACGTCTACATTGACAGAAATAAAGCATGGAAAAAGAGAGTAAATATTTGATGATAATTTTTAATTTGAGTAATTGCAAGTCAACCAAAACACCAGGGAAAAAAAACCTTTTTATATGAAGTACCTTGCCTGCTTAAGTATACTAGTTCCTGAAAGTCCACAAATTATCTGGTTACCTATATTTCTAATTAAAATGCTAGTATTGCTGCTGAGAACATAATTGTTGAACAAATAAATCTAGGAAATGGTGATTTAGTGCTGTTGTATTTAGAGCAAGCAATGAATCACTTTAACTGTGTCTCAATGATAATTTAATCCCTATATGCAATGGAAGTCTCAGTTCAGTAGAAACTGTTATACCATCTGAGGAAAGAAATATTCAAGAACAGACGCAAAAGAAGTTACGGGACAGAGGTGAAGAAACTCATGGAACATGAAAATCACCAAGCACGTTACTGCTTTGTCCTGATCTGGCAGCTACAGCAATGACAAGTCACTGATTGACCTTTTGCCTTAAGATCAACAACATATTCTCAATTTGAAGACAGGAATAAATTTTATGTACTTTAAAGAACGAATAAGATATCTCAAGAAGACTTCTAAGCTTCAGAATTTTTTTTAAACCAAGCTCATGGTGACACCTCCCGAAAATCATCCAATGTGAAAAAAGATTAGCAAAGAGGTGATACTTTAGAACCACATCTTGACTCCAAGGCCAGAGAATGATACACAAGACAATCAAGCTCTCTCTACATGCCTATTTCAATTAAGATTAGGACTGCTCAACCTGCATATTTGAAAGTTCAAAAGCTCTCTTCCTTGGCTAATTCCTCAGTGACCTATGTGTCTTATGATTTTGTGGCTGCAGAATTCCACATGACTACAATCTGTAAGCAACACAGTGTATGTAAAGTCAAAATCTACAAATGGCTTCCCATGCAGACAGGCAATTCAGAAAGCTTAACACTCAAACTTAAATTTCCTATTCTTGAATATCCACCATTACACTACCTGTTTTCGCTAATATGCAACCTCTCATTAGCTAAGGAAATTAAGAAAACAACTCTAGAAAATAAACCTTATTTCCTAAGTTATTAATTGGGCAATACAGCTAGACATTTAATGGGATTTCTGGATACAATTATCCACAACATATAACACCCTACTCTCTTTAGCTACAAGACATCATGGGCAAACGTTTTGCAATATTGTTTTTACAATCTTAGTCTACGAAGATGAAACTGACAAATAGCCCAACTACATAAAACCTGCCAAAATTACATGATTTTCAGATGAAATTCACATCAGTAACTTAAAAAAAAAATAAGGTTGTCACAGTTACACACAAAGTACAAAATCTAAGAGTAGGGTTTGTAAGATATCCAAGCCTTTCAGATACAGAATTATTCGCATAAAGTGTCCATGACTTCAGTGGTATGATACAGTCATTACAAACCAGGTATGTCTGAATTAAATCTGTATTAAACATGAAACATAACTATGATTTTTACTAGAGGGAGCCCAGGGCTAAATGTTTCTGTGATGAAAACCAAAGATGCACAGTAGTACAAGCCATATCCCTTAACAAAGAAACTGAGCTCATCTCAGGGTGGGAAAGGTTGGTAGCAGTCTCTTTTCCATCACTAGTAAAACTGCACCTGATTTCCCAGCCTGGAAAAGCTGCTTAACATACATGGGAAAACCGCCCTAAGGAGGAGAAAGAGAACTTAGAAGTGGACGAATAGGCCCAGAGCACAAAAATATCAGACTCTAAAAAGGCTAAAAAAGAGCTTCAGCTTGCAAAGCTTTGCCATGGCGGTTACAAACAGGCTGTTCCTTGGTCACATTTGCATTCTTTGCTTTGCTGTCATCCTATCAAAGAGGCAAATCAGAATACCTACAGCTTGGCCAGAACATTGAGGAAACTCCTCTCAGCAATCTGAGTAAGATTTTGATGTATGTTTGCAGCAGGTGGTGATGTAGCACTAAGTTCTCACAGCCTACCAAGAGGGACTTCACACAGTAAGCACAGTCTGAGGAAGATACTTTCCAAGTAAAACCAGTGGCTGGACTAAACTAAGTCCCACTGGAGCAATCATCAATGCTTACTAGTGACATACAGCCAGATAGTGGAGAAGATATCTACAGAGTGACTACATAACAGTACAATTAATTCAGCACAAAAATAAATTTGGATAATATCATAATGAACTAGATTCCTTCTCCTTGCTGCATCATTCCAATAGAAGTGCATAGCATCACTGCAGACTTGCTGTTATTTTTGATCTTAACTACATCTTATCTGTATTCATTAATAGATGTGAAACTTAAAATTAAAACTTTTCATAATGAACGATTTTTTTTGTATTAAGTAAGCAGGAATATTAGGTAACTTATGAAGCAAAAATGTTTCTTAGTAAATGCTTTTTTGCCTTGATTTCTGAAGAAATGCAATTTAAGGATGTACTTCTCAAAATCTGCTTCAAGACGGCAGACTTTGTGGAAAGAGCCACCAGAGAGTAATAATTAAGTTAGAATACCACAAAGAGAAGGAATTTCTGGGAAAAGAGAAAGAACAGACCAAATATGCAAATGCAGTTTTTATAAAGGTGACAAGCAGGAGAAGCACCAGAGTCAATGTTTAGAGGTGAAACAATGACCAGGTCCGACCTGCAAAGAGTAGAATTGGTAGATACGGGAAGGAGAGTACATGGAGAAAGCCCTATGTAGGAGCTGCTGGCAGATCTAGAATGGTAATAGAGAGGTAAGAAGGCAGCAAACCTGGACTCAAACCTCACAATCCAGGCCAGAAGAGAGTCAGTTTTGTAATCCACCCGCAGCTTCTTCCAACTCTCTGAACAAAACCAGGTAAGGAAGTTGCTCTATGGACCAATAACTCTGCTGCAGCTAGAAGAGGGGGGTACTTTTTGCAATTGATACTTATTTCAAGTAGCACATCACAGAATCACAGAATTTTAAGAGTTGTAATGGACCTCAAAAGATCATCTAGTCCAACACCCCCTCCAGAGTAGGACCACCTAGAGTAGGTCACACAGGAACTCATCCATCAATGGCTTCATGATTTTTTTCCTCCCCATTCTTCAGTTTTCAGACACTAGGCTATTGTGTCCGCTTTGCTTCAAGGCAAAAAAGCAACTTATGCAGAAATTTAGACAAAGAAGATTTTAAATTTAAATTCTGATGGTAAATGGCTGTTCCCTTTACATGAGAAGATCCCAAAATTTGCAGATTACAAGCACACATTTGCACACACATGAGCGGTATTTCACAGGAGTGTTCCATTTCACGTTCCCAGCATAGGTTACTGTGGTTCTCACCCACACCACTGATTCACTATGGTCCAGCATGGGTTGCTGTGGTTCTCACTACCACCACTACTTCACTATGATGTATCAGTACCGTATAAGCAAAACAACAAACATATCTATAAATGACTCAAAAGCTGATTTCTTCTTTAATTTCCTCAAGGCAGTCAGGCAATTAGGACTGTGTTAGATGAAAGATATTTACAGTGACAAGTTTCTCTGGCTGTTTCTCATACTTAACTGTCTCCTTCCCTTCCCATATTATTTTAAAATTATTTTTAAATTAAATTACACTTTAAATTTATTTTTTTTTATTTAAATCAAATTATTTAAAATAGTTTTTAAAATAAATTATTAAAAAAACAATGTCATGGTTTAGAGTTTTTGGACTCTCCCCTGGCTTCTGGGTTCACACCCACCTGCAGCCCAGCTGGGCCAATCTGGCGCCTCTGCAATCACTATTTAGGGATGGGAATTTGAAGTGCTTCAGAGGAGGTATAAGAGCGGTACAAGATGGAGGTGACCATGTGGACCTCACAGTCAGAGAAGGAGGAAGGAAGGAGGAGCACCAGACCAGAGACCCCTCTGCAATCTGTGGTGAGAAAGCAGGCTGTTCCCCGCCAACCCATGCAGGGCAATGGCAGGACTGAGAGCCACCAGCAGCTCCAGGCGGGTGTGCCCGAAAGGGTGAGAGACTGTTTGAGGAGGTGGCCATGGAGCAGGCCGTGCTGGAGAGCCTGTGTGCCGCAGAGCAGACCCACACGAAAGGCAGAAAGAAGCTGCAGCTTTTGGGATGAATGCATGTTGGAGCAGCCCATGCAGGGCTGCCATGTGTGTGAGGTACCCCATGGAGGTGCAGGAAGGGCTGGTGTGGAGCCTGCCTGTCCTGAAGAGGAACAAACCCCAGAAGCTATCAGGAATAGACTGACTGAAACCCCCATTCCCTGCCCCTCTGGGCTGTTCAGGGGCAGGGGGAGGTAAAAACACCAGGATCAGGACCCTGAGCCCAGGAAGAGGGGAGAAGATGGTCTTAAAGGGCTTGTTGGACTCTTCATTGTTGTACCACTCTGTGTTGTTTTATGTTTGTTACGTTTTGGGGTTTTAAGGTTATGTTTTAGTTGATGTTGCATTAAATTATTTTCTGTTTTCTTTCCCAAGCCGAGTGGCCTGGTCTGTCTTGTCCTGGACGTTAAGTGGCAATTAAGCTCTCCCTGTCCTTTGGCAATCCTCAGGTCTTTGGTATTTGAGGCTAATCGTGGTCTTTTGTTCCCTGATGGGCCTAAACCAGGACAATCCCTCACACTTTTAATTTTGTTTGGAATGCCACTAAGTTGGCACTTTCTTTGTACATACGACCAAAAGCTTTAACTTTTGCCCAAAACTTTTCTCTGGCTTTAAATGTTATCCCTCCACATCCCCATTTCCCCTCACTTGGACTAACACAGTCCCACAAAACTTCTTTATTAGGCCACTCAAAAAACACTTTACTAAATTTAATTAATCCATGGATACATCAACTGATTTCTCCTGCTCTACCAAAATAGGAAGATTTCACTTTTATTTTACTCTAGTGTATAACATTAACTTAATATCACTCTGCAGTGAGATGCATGGGCAACTCGCTTCTCATTAGCATAAGTGTCAAGACCAGTCACATCAGACTCTTTCTGCAGGAGGACAGGAGAGATGTGAAGTCTGGAGGCGAAGCAGGTGAAGGAGGGATGGTATTATTATTATTGCAGTTTTTTCCCTTTTTGTGCTGCTGCTTTTGAAATGTGAGAAAGATTGTTCCTATTATTACCTTTCAAGCACAAAAAATTACCAAGGGTCAGAAACCTGTCAGTTACAACACTGTCTGTTTTAGAGGTCTGAAGTCCTATAAAACACTTCTCTTGACGTTGAAATGAAAGGTTTAGGGCAACTCTTTTTTGCAAGTGTTGCACTGGCATTTCAACTTAATTGGATTTAAAGAACCTGTGACAAAAGCTCCCCTTTGTAAAGCTTGTAGGGATAATCCAAAGAGACAAACTGACTACAACCAGTTACCTACTGTTTCAACCAGAAGACCAGTCAATGGAAACCAGAGAGCACACAGGTTGGGCACATTGGATTAGTTTAACCACATTAAAAACAGAAAGAGATCTTTGAGTTACCAAACCTACTGTTACATGCAACATCAGAATCTAATCCTTTTCACAATATAGATTATTGAGCTCAAACCTAAAAGCAGTTAGACAACTTTGTCTTAATACACCCAAAGGAATGTTGTTCCAGCACCTGACTTGCTTAATAGCAAGAACCTTTTGCAATTTCCAGACTAAATATCTTAATGTCCAAATTAACCCCACTACTATGCCAACACTGACCTTTACAGTTATATTCTCTTCTTGTCCTTACTAGAAGTGCCAAAGCAAGTCAAGTTTTGGATTTGTCTCAATATTTCCCCTGTAGGGAATGCTTTCCAGTCCTCACAATCCCTCCCTGACCCTGTCTCTCAGCAAAACACACAGAACCAAAATCATATAAATACTCAAGACACACAAAGTCTTAATCAAAACTGCAGAACTCAAAACGAGCCTCAACTGTTCTTTGCCCCATGATTTAGCTTCAAATTTTAAAATCTGTCAGATCTCTCAATCACAATATCTTGTCTCTACCTACCACTATCAAAAACACATATCCATGAAGGTAGTTTCTCACAAACTGTTGTTATGTATACCAGCACAGTAACCAGTTTCCAGATCCAGCACTGCATCTACTATCTACCATCACACCAGTATAGCCTCTTAACACCTTTGAACCAAACTGACATCAACCTTAGTGGCTTCTGTTTCACTTATAGCATCTAAATTATTAAAGCAATGCATCATGTACTATAATACTAGTGAATACTCTCTACTTCCACCTTTCCTGAAGAGGCTGGATCCTTCAATATTCATGTTCTGTCGTGACTGCTATGCCACTATCTTACGGCTGGGATATTCTATTCAATATTCTACAATTCACATTATTTCATTTTATACCCCAAGCCCCTGGTACTTGCGTAGAAGTCCAGCTTTGTTTGCACTCTAGCTTGTACAACTTTAACTGCATTCAAAGCTGGCACAGTCATACCCACTAGTTATGTTACCTGATAATTACTCTCAGAAATATTTATTGCATGTAACTGTTATTCTAGTAATTGTCCACTTCTCTGTAGAGGTACACCACTTTAACTTCTGCTCTATCCTGGATTTTCACATCTATTTTAAAGAAAAAATAACAAACAAACACGGGCATTATGCAAACCTACCATATTTCTCAGTTTGAAGTTCTTCAGCAATGGCACAAACTCAGTGCTAGAAAGCTTTTTCTCCAAGGATTATAGTTTGAGCTCATCTTTTAAAAGACTCCTCTTCCAGTAAACATGTTTTTAATGGTCAAAACTTGCAAATCCTTTCTACAGGACCTACTCTAGGGTCGTCCTGCTTTGGCAGTGGGGTTGGACTATATGACCTTTTGAGGTCCTTTCCAATTTTTAAGATTCTGTGATTCTGCGACCAATAATCCTTTCTCCAGTAATCCATCACTTCATTATCTATCTACACCTTTCTTCCAAAGGCCTGGGAGAATTCTGTTCAGTGACAAGTAAGCCTCCATCCACACAGCCATTTGGCTTCTCCAGCCCACCAGACTTTTCCAAAAGAAACCTTCAATATTTCTACTGTCTGCAGAGTCACAAACATAGATATCTAATTACCTTCCATCAGCCAGATTTCTCTTCAGTCTTGTTTTTTAGAGCTGCAAACTTCCACAGGTATACTGAATAGACACGTTATATTGAGTGGATTTACCATTTTGTCCAGCTAATGTGTAAATTTATGTATGTACATATCTCCACCTCTCCACTCCTCCAATATGTCAAAGTCTTCTGTGACCTCCAGCCTGTATGCTTTTGGTCTACCCATGACAAGGTAACACATTAAACAAAACAGGTTACTAGGTGTGGGGAAGGGGCTCATTGCAACTCACTAGTTCTTTTACCTCCTCCCTCTACTCCCAGACTAAAATAGGTTATTACCTTCACCACGAGTTAGCTGGAGCTTCTAGTGATTAATTTTCTAACCATAAATACAGAGAAAAAACCAAAAATCTCACAGGAAAGCCAAGGGCAGGTTTATTTCTAAATATTCTAAAGAGTTACTAAACACACTCTTCTAGATATCAAAAAATGCAAGCATCCTAGTAGAAACTGAAGTTAGAAAAAATTCCAAGTGGAAATGAGCTTTAGTCACTAAAAATATGACACTTAAATTCTATAGTCCTAGGAAAACATTGTGTTTTTAACCCATAGAGCTGCAACAGTTCTACCAGAGTAAGAAAGCTTGGAATCTCGAATGATGGCTCATCACTTTTCTTAAACAGCAATAAAGAAAATCACAACAACATGTGAAAGCAGTAGCCGGGAACCTGAACTTCCATCCTCCTCACCTGTAAAATGAAGTCAGAAGCAATTTAGAACAAGAAACAATAAGTACCACTATCTTTGTCCCCAGGAAATATTGATAGAAAAACAAGGTCTACTTTCTAAAAGAGAATATGAAATTAAAAAAAAAAAAAAAGTTGCAGTTTCTCATGGAATAGAAAAAAATAATATAACAATTCTGTTCTGGATCCTTAAGACAGATTTCTAAGCAGTCCATGTAACACTTAAAATTCTTTGTGATTATGCTATTTACAAGATACTTTGCTTAAAGTTCAGAAAATTGCAATCGAACATTAATTTTACTGGATCTCTTTATGAAATGCTAATCCTTTCTTCTATGAAAAGAAGAGCAAATCTTTTTAGCATGTTTTCTGAAGATACTCGGTCTTTGGTTCTCACTGGGAAGAAAAATATTATTCACACATTCTTGAAGTAAACATATTTTTTCCCATTTTACACATCTCTCAATCTCAGCTGACTAATTTGTAATAACAATACCTGATTACTGAAGACAAATCAGAATCTCTTCTTAAAATCTTTTCCCTTGAACTCCTAATCCTCCTAAGAACAGACTTCTGCTGTTATACTTTACTTCTTTTTGATACTATACGATTTGTTAATAAAATGGGGGAGGACAACCAGACTCTCCTTATTTGTTAGCATAAGGTCGAACAGCACACCTCTCCCTGTTGGTTCCTCGACCACTTGTGGCATGAAGTTGTAATCAACATTCTGTAGGAACCTCCTGGACTGTGTACACTTGGCTGAGTGGCTTTGCTAATAAATATCCCCCATGAGGACCAGGGATTATGATTGTGAGGCAGCTCTCAGCTGTTTGTAGAAGGCCGCATCCACTTCCTCTTCCTGATCATACTGCCTGCAGTAAACTCCTACAACAGTATCACCCACACTACCTTGGCTGTGGTCCAGTCATTTGAGCTGTTCCACCATGTGTCTGTAATTGCCATGAGGTCATTGCCCTGCATCTACATCCACATCTCCAGTTAATCCTGCTTATTCCCCAGGTTGTGTGTATTGGTGTAGCGGCAATGCAGGGGTTTACTTGAGCACATAGGTTTCCCAGGATGGGTGCAAGAGGATCCTCCCTTGTTTGACACTCCCTCAGGGCAGTCTTCTGCTTCTTACCTTGGTGTAGGGCTAAGAAGCACTCATCATTGCATTTCCTGGCCTGACCCATTTCCATATAGGATAGGATGGCATACTCTGCCATTCCACTCCCTGTCCCCTTTCAATTTAAAGCCCTCTTTATCAGGTTGGCCAGCCTATTCCCAAAGACACCAGAGCCCTTATTAGATGTATTCCATCCTGCCCTAACAGATTGCAGTCATTGAAGGTCCCATTGTCATAAAAACCAAAACTTTCTCATCAGCACCAACTTTTAAGAATGGTGTTAACTCACATGATTTTTCTATTATTGACTGCTCTCCTCTGGTAGGCTGGATGGATGAGAGGATAACTTGGGCTCCCCTACTCATCACTTGCTGTCCCAAGGTTTTATAATCGTCCATGATTGCAGTAATGTCACAACTCATTACTTCATACCCACGTGAAAGAGGAGTAGGGGACAGTAGCCTGTGTCCAACAAGGAACAGCACCCTCTCAGCCATGTCTCGGATCTTGGCTCCCAACAGGCAGCACCTCCAGTCACTCCTTGTCCAATTGACAGATGGGTCTCTCGGTGCCTTTTAGCAATGAGTCACCCACAACGAGCACCTGTCGCTTCTTTTTACAGTGCCTGCTGCCTGTTGCCAGTGCAGCAGTTGGTGGTAGATTGATCTTTGAGGTTTCCCCATCTGGATCTTGCTTATCCATGTCATCCATTGTTAATGCTTCAAATTTTTTCTTGACTGGAACACTAGTGGGAGGGTTGATAAGAGAAGTCCTGCTTTTTGGTGTCACCAGAGTCCAAGGCGTTTCACTTTCAGTAGTGGCTGGTGCCTGTTTTTGGAACCAGCTGTCACTCTCTACCTCTGCTCCTCTAATACTTCAAAGCCTACTATATATGTAAGTATACATATATATATATATATTTTTCTAACCTCTTATCCTGGTTTAGGCCCATCAGGGAACAAAAGACCACGATTAGCCTCAAGTACTGAAGAGGCTGAGGATTGCCAAAGGACAGAGAGAGCTTAACTACCGCTTAAGGTTCAGGACAAAACAGATCAGGCTACTCGGCTTGGGAAAGAAAACAGAAAATAATTTAATGCAACATCAACTAAAACATAACCTTAAAACCCCAAAACGTAACAAACATAAAACAACACAGAGTGGTACAACAATGAAGAGTCCGACCAGCCTTTTAAGACCACCTTCTCTCCACTCCTCCCCTCTTTCCAGTCTCAGAGCCTTGATCCTGGTGTTTTTACCTCCCCCTGCCCCTCCCTGAACAGCCCAGGGGGGCAGGGAATGGGGGTTTCAGTCAGTCTATTCCTGATAGCTTCTGCCATTTGTCTCTCCTCAGGGCAGGCAGGCTCTACACCAGCCCTTCCTGCACCTCCGTGGGGTACCTCACACACGCAGCAGCCCTGCATAGGCTGCTCCGATGTGCATTTATCCCAAAGGCTGCAGCTCCTCTCTGCCTCTCGTGTGGGGCTGCTCTGCAGCGCACAGGCTCTCCAGCACGGCCTGGGCCACGGCCGTCTCCCCACACAGTCCCTCGCCTGTCTGGGTGCACTCACACAGAGCTGCTGGTGGCTCTCAGTCCTGCCATTGCCCTGCATGGGTTGCAGGGGTACAGCCTGCATTCTCGCCATGGCTTGCAGAGGGGTCTCTGGTCTGGTGCTCCTCCTTCCTTCCTCCTTCTCTGACCGTTAGGTCCGCGTGGTCGCCTCCATCCTGTATCACTCTTACACCTCCTCCCAGCACTTCAAATTCCCATCCATAAATAGTGATCGCAGAGGCGCCAGATTGGCCCAGCCGGGCCGGAGATGGGTGTGAACCCAGGAGCCAGGGGAGAGTCCAAAAACTCTTTACCAGGTCTTCACTGCAACCCACTCCCCCTTGTTACCAAGCAAAAGCTGCTCCTTGCTAAATCATGACACCTCTTACCAGCAATCTTGTTTCTTGTCATTTTTAAGTGTCTTAGTATTTTAAATGCAGCTTGACATTCCACACACTGGCTACTATTATCACAGGTCAGCAAACCTTTGGTTTGCCTTTGACTATCTTGTCTTTATTATTTCTTCCTGGTCTTTTATATTCTTTTTTTTTTAAATCTAGTTGCAACTTTGGGACTACTTGAAGACAAATTCGGCAACCTGTATTTCACAAAGACAATGGAAAGATGGATTGAGAACTGTTACATACTCAGATCTAGTTCATTGATGCAGGTACAAGACAGCTAAATGATAGCCAGTATAGAAGCAGCATGCATGAATTGATGGAGTTAAAAGAAAAAATATTTACTAAAAACCTAAAGCAGGATTGATCACATAAAGGATTAGTGGGATACAGAAACACGTGTGATACCTGAATTAATCCATCTGGGATTACGAGACCAACTCACTGATAGGACTTCTGGGTAGTATTAGATGAATAACTGAAAAATCATTCTGGATTTAGCCTGGTATTAGACAGCAGGTAACTCTCAGTACGCCTGATTGCAGTTCTCTTTTGTGAGCCACAATAGGAACCAACTTATACCAACACCCAAATTGCTTATTATGAATTTTGTAAATTTTTAAAGATATCTAACAACCGATTCAACTGCAAATGGTTCTTGTGCCAAAGGGAGAAAGTCTGGAGTTTACCTCTGTATCCTTAAATGGAAACTAATGAGGATTACTGGTAAAACCTTTAGACTTCCTAATCACTTTAGCTAGTTTTGTATGTGTTACAGCAATTTCTACCAAAACCTATGGAAGGTAAGAGAATAGTATATCCTCAGAGGATGGGATGTACTAGGGCATCGAGTTCTGCTATTGAAGAGCACAAGAAAAAGACAAGCTAGTCCCAAAACAAAAGATTAGATAAGTAAATATGTTACTTTGGTGTTTTCATAGAGACACAAAACCAAAGAGCTGCTAGGAAAAGTAAAAGAACAGAGATAATGGAGTGATTATTTACAAATAAACAAAGTACAAATCTATACTTTCTAACTTATGAGACTCATCAATAAGTAGGCATAGATAGCATAAAGTTCTCTTCAGAGCAGATCTGTAGATGCAGATAGGACCTGGGTTTATCATTGTTGAGATTTTTGTTTTATCTGGAATAAGGAGAAAAAACACATATAGGAATGACAAAGCTATCAGGCTTTGTGTAATAAGAAACATCTAATAAATAAATTTAACAGAATTTTGCAATGGATGTCTACAGGATTTGTACTGATGAAGAGTTAACATTCTCACTATTATGGTACAGCTTCAACTAAACCAGATTTTTCATGCAATAGAAGACCACACTGGTACGGACAGCGCATATTTGCCATAGTTCTCTTCAGACTGCTACACAATATTCCAATATAATATTCCAAGTCCATATTCCAATAATAATTGCTCAGTAAGACCAAACACCTTTTATGTCCTTTATAAGCCATGGCTAGCATGAGTACAGAAACAGTAGCATGACTCAATACACAATAGCAAAGAATTACTTTTACACACCCAATTTACCTGAACTTACTGTGTCAATATGTTGACTTCAAGCAACTAGTGTTGATTGCTTCGGCTTTTTCCCCTTCTTCCCTAAGAATTTTATTTTCTACAAAGCTTACACCCTCCATCTCAAAGAGACTTTGTTGAATTCAGCAGCAATCATGTTAAATTCATGGAATCATAGAATGGTAGGGGTTGGAAGGGAGCTTTAGAGATCATCTAGTCCAACCCCCCTGCAGAAGCAGGTCCACCTAGATCAGGTCACACAGGAACATGTCCAGGACTCTTAGTTGCCACACCTCCCTACTTGCACACAGCATCACCCCGACAGCAAAGAGAACAAAAATAAAGATAAGTTGATCCTCAGCATCTGCTATTCAACACAAATGAGCACTGATACAAACACAAACTAGAATATCTGGCTCAGAGGAGCGACAGCTGAAAAGCCAGAATTATAATTTGCTTCTGCTGCCCAGCACTAACACAACAAACCAGTACAGACAGTAACTTCCCCAGCCACTTCACCAAGACACAGCAGAGCTCATATATGCTTTCTGCTCATATTTTCCTCTGTACTAAGCCAGAGGGCAGGGATTTCAGGATGTTCACTAATAAAACTTGGGTTTAATGCCTGAACATTTATTTTAAACATGGCTGAACTATAATCCCTGAAGCTTATGCCTTTCCATTTAAAAAAAAAACCAAACAGATCCTATGTGAGTCTTCGCAGTCAGTCAATTCATGGTATATTTGTGGAGCAAATGTTTTGGTTATATTAGAAGGGTCAAAGGTAGACTTAATGAATTGTGAAACAGGGATCTCTGCATGCTCACGGGACTTCATTTCCCAGGTTCTAGACATTGTGCCTTGGAAGAATCAGAGTTCTTGGACTGAGATTATAGGCCTGACAGCTTGATTTATGCATTTTCTTAAAGAGTTGCAAAGACATTAGATGTGTCTGAATGCTCATGCTTTCCAGAGAAAAAGTAATTTTCCATTATCCAGGATTAAAATGGTACTGTAAGTGGTATGTTCTCTCACTTGGGTGAAGAAATTAATTTCTGCACAGACTGCCCTGACTGGAAGGATAAGAAGAATGTAATAGCTAACCAACAAACACTTCTGGTCAGGAGACATGCAGAACCAGCAATTTATTTTTCTACTCCTTATTTCTACTGCTGCTACCAACACAAATCAAGCTGAGCTGAACGAAAATGGAGCAGAAAGCAACAAGTGATCAACTTGCTGAAATTTTCTTCAGAATAAAAGCTACTAAGTACTATTGATAGAGAACATAAAAACCGCTTTTGAGAATCAGTCAAATTTTATTAGAAGATTCCATCTAAAGAAAAAGTGGAAGTTTAATTTTGAGAACATTTCCTAGTTAAATTCATGTCCTTGATATAAGGTGCATGCTGAGATGAGCTGCAATTTCACTTACATGTGAAAATGTAATTAAAACGAGAAATGTGAGTTATACATTCTTCCAGTGCTGCAGTAAAGTCTGAGGAGTGTGTGTCCTGGTTTAGGCCCATCAGGGAACAAAAGACCACGATTAGTCTCAAGTACCAGAGAGTTTAATTGCCACTTAAGGTCTAGGACAAGACAGACCAGGCTACTCGACTTGGGGAAGAAAACAGAAAATAATTTAATGCAACATCAACTAAAGTATAACCATGAAACCCCAAAACATAACCAAAATAAAACAACACAGAGTGGTACAACGATGAATAGTCCAACCAGCCCTTTAAGACCATCTTCTCCCCTCTTCCTCGGCTCAGGGTCCTGATCCCGGCGTTTTTACCTCCCACTGCCCCCTCCCCAAACGGCCCAGAGGGGCAGGGAATGGGGGTTTCAGTCAGTCTATTCCTGATAGCTTCTGTCTCTTCTCAGGACAGGCAGGCTCTACACCAGCCCTTCCTGCACCTCCATGGGGTACCTCACACACATGGAAGCTCTGCACAGGCTGCTCCGACGTGCATTCATCCCAAAAGCTGCAGCTTCTTTCCGCCTCTCGTGTGGGTCTGCTCTGCGGCACACAGGCTCTCCAGCACGGCCTGCTCCATGGCCACCTCCTCAAACAGTCTCTCACCCTTTCGGGCACACCCACCTGGAGCTGCTGGTGGCTCTCAGTCCTGCCATTGCCCTGCATGGGTTGGGGGGGGAACAGCCTGCTTTCTCACCACAGATTGCAGAGGGGTCTCTGGTCTGGTGCTCCTCCTTCCTTCCTCCTTCTCTGACGGTGGGGTCCGCATGGTTGCATCCATCTTGTACCACTCTTATACCTCCTCTCAAGCACTTCAAATTCCAGTCCCTAAAGAGTGATACAGAGGCACCACATTGGCCCAGCTGGGCTGGAGGTGGGTCTGAGAGTCCAAAAACTCTTTTACCAGGTCTTCACTGCAACCTTCTCCCCATTACCAAGCAAAAACAGCTTCTTACTGAACCATGACAGTGTATTATGTATTCTCAGCAGTAAGAAGATCAAAAATACACGCATACAATGTAAGCAGTCTAAGAGCTTTCATGGACTCATCACTCTACCAAGACAGTAATGGCAAAATCTGAGTAACCTCAAGATACATAACTAGAATTTTATATGCAGTCTCAGAGAATCTTCTTCCCTCTATCCTTAATAGTGGTAACTTAGTTCTGTTATATGACTGTTCCAACATAGTAAAGATAAATAAATAGAAATTCAGCAATAGAAAACCTGACCAATGTAAAGTTCAAGTATCTGGTTGCACAGTGTTTGGAACAATTTCAAAGAGAAAGGGAAAGGATGCGAGTAGTATCTAAACTAAGTATTTCACTTTTCTATTCTGAGCTAATCCTTAAAGGTAGCCATGATGTGGCTGGTAGTAAACTAAATCCTCATCTCCCCAGCAGCAAAATGGTCCTACCTCCCACTTCACCCCAGGGAGAAAGGTGCTGAAAGCCAGTCTGAGCAGGAGACAAGCAATTTACCCAAAGCACCTTATGCTTGAACTAACCTGAACAGCACAGAAACTGCGAGCCATCAGCTCAAAACTGACATAAATTAGAGCAGTCTCAATTGAGCCTGAAGAGAGAAAAGAGAGAAAATTCAGTACTGTACTTCAGATCTTGCACTCAGGAGAAGACAATCAGTGCTTGGACATCTATTTAGAAACAGCCCTGAAAACAAAACGTATCTCAGGTTTCTTAATAAACCCACTCCATATACAGCAGTGTCAAACTCACTTGTCACAGAAGACAGCTGTGTCTTCAGCTGCCATGTATCAGTCCAAGCCACTGTTCTAAGACATTTCATACCTCTTAAGAAATAAGCAGCATTTATGCTATTTACTCTAAATCAGAGCATTTAATACATGAATGTATAGAAGAGTAGCTTACCTTCCAATATCTACTTTGCACTAACCATGTTTTACTACAATTCTTAGCCATAACTGGCCAGCACTAAGGTTGTCTCCTTTAGGTCTAATACCATCTGGTAGTCAGTTTGCCATTTTTCTTGAGTGATTGCAGGCATCACTCAAGATGATTTTGCTGAATGCTTTGTTCATTTATTTTGTTTGCATTTCTAAGTCTTCAGGTTAAGTGAAAGGCTAAGTACAGATTCAAGCATGCAGTCTCTATCTATTTAAATATATGTCAAAATTTTGAAATGCTATCATACCAAAATGCTTCCATCAAATCCCTTATCCATAGGAAAGGAAATAAAAGGAGGTCTAGCTTGAGGTCAAATTTTACAGTCATTAAATGAGCACAGTACACTGACAGCTGTATCCTCTGCCATTTTATTTCATTTCCATGGATGCTGATAAAACAATAATAAATTTGACTGGTCATTTGCATATTAAAACTAAAGAAAGAAAACCACATGAAAAAGCAGTTAAAAAATACATCAGTTAGTTTTGACTCCTACATCATTGGCCCAGAAAAGTATAAATTGCCTCTTTTTATGTCATCCGTTCACATAACCCCATGGGACCAATTCTGCTCCCTTCCTTTGTTGCTTCCACTAAATTATGCTTAAAGGAGTGAAAAGAACGAGTTTACTAGCAGCTGATGACAGATATGTACAAGATTCCAACTCAGCACGATATTTGATATATAAACTTTTTTTTTTAAACCAAAATCATGCATTTTAGTTACAGTATTCAGAAAACTTTACTGGATGACAGTACAATAAATACACCGCCGTCCTGCATTAACTCATCACAGAATACTCCTATCACTCATTTCATATAGTGGAATTTCAATACTACCTGGATAGGCTTTGCATTCTCCTCTGTCTTTTTTTCACTATCAGTGGTAAGAAGTCATAAAAGAAGAGAAACTATTACAAATAAGAACTTGTTATCACTTTCTCAAAGCACTGGGCTACAAAACTAGGTGGATTCAACACGGTCCACTTTCCAGTACAGTCCACCTAGAGTGAGGGAAAACAGGGCAACTAAGCTTAATTTAAAATGATACTGACTTTAGCAAAAAAAGTGCAAGTTAGTAACTACCATTAGATTATCTTTTATTTTATGCCTATCTATAAACCACATTTTCAACTCTTCTGATATTCTCTGATGACCAAATTTTCATCTGTTCATAGAATAAAGCTTTCTCTCCATCTAACAAATTACATATCTCTCAATGCGACTAGTATCCAAATGCCTTTTAATCACTCATCTGTCCCAGTAGGATAAGAAATCTCTCTTAGTTTTAGAAATTAAGGTTGATTAATTAAGACTACTTATTCCTGTATTGGATCAAAAAATTACAATAATTTCACATTCTCTTCAAATGGAAAAGAGTGACTGAATTTTATTTTTGTTTAATTAGCATTTTGATTACAGCTTGCACAAAACTTTCAACAGTCACAAGGCAATTTATTTGTAGGCTGTCCAAAATAAATTGCAATTCATTGATAAACCATATTAATATTTTTAAATGTTTTAATTTATATTTGAATGTCATATCCACACAGACATAGGAATCCAATTTGAAAACAAAGGACTACTGTTGACAAGCAATTGAGAAGGTGTTTTATTTCGGCTTTTCTTTTAAAAAAAAAAACCATAACAACAGCTGTCATGCCCTGAAGTGAGTTGTATTTAAGTTTTATAAAGAAAAACAAAGGCAAAAACTAGGAGGAATATAGAAATATCAACTTTTCCTATATTCTCCCAGTATTTCTGTCATTTCTTATTTTTCTGGTCTAAGAGTTTCTTAAACTGCCCAAAGGTCTGTGCAATCAACTTACTTGCAGCTGCCCTGCTATTACCACCAAAACCAGGAGACAAGATATATAATGAGACAGTTTATATAAATCTTGTTACTTTTCATTTTATTTCCTTAGTCTAAAACAACACATACAACTACACTTCAAACTTTCATCTTCTTTTTCTCACAATTGAATTAATAGATTTTGTCAGAAAAACAGCCTCAAAAACTGAGGAAAAAAGACAGCAAAATGAACAAAGGGACTGTCATTTCAATTCCAGTTTCCCAGGCTATCAGTGCCCATCCTTTCCATCCCTACCAAAATATTCTCACCCTGATCCTTCATACCTACCTTCTATTTCAATTATCCCTGGCTCTCATTAAAGGAACTGCCTACTCTTCTTTCCTGCAAGCTAGATTTTCACCATTTCCAACATAAGCTCTCCCTAAAAAAAGCATTCTATTCCCAAAACTTTCTCAGATAGACATGGTACTTTTTTCTACATTGAGGCAGAAATTCTATACAGGGCTCTAAAATGCTCTTAAACAGTTTTATGCATTCCACTTAAAAATAAACCAAACATTTTGTAGTCAGAAATTATATTTTTGTGCTGAAAAGCATGAAACCTCCTGCATTCAGTGTGAAGAATAACATTACATTCTAGATTAAGACAGAAAACTACCACTTCTATAGACACAAAGAACAAAGAGAAGAAATGTTGAATATATTATTTCAGTTCTAATCAGATCATTAAACAAATCTTAATGATATTGTTTTGCAACTAAGACAAAGAATAGGAAAATGGGTTGGTAAGCAGTTAAGAGCACAACAAAAGTGCACCTCAAGAGCAGAGGAACTGCGGAACCTGAAGAAATCTTGAAAAAAAGCCTTCAAAAAAACCCTCAAATCGTAACTCACAGCATAACTTTTAATAAAACCACCAATGTGTTCTGATTTTAATAAGGACACACACTTAAAACTGAAGACCTTAATCAAGGTTAATTTCTTGGTCTGATCTGAACCTTCTGTTCCCATTAAGTCATCAACTATGACCAGCAAACTGCCCTGCAGAGTGAAATTCTTATGAGCATACATCTAAGGAGACAGCTTTTCCACTATGTCCTACTTCTACTTATGCACTTCCATGAATGATGAACAGAGCTATAAAATAGCAAGTGCCAGGGACAGGCCAGCAAAGAAATATGAACTGTGCCAACTCAGAGTTTATTGCAGTGCTGACATAGATGAGAATTCTCAGCTTTGGTTTTTAGGATTAAGGTAATTTAAAAATCTACAAATATGGATCTTAATCTAAATTCCTCTCAATTTGGTGTTTATTTAGTTCCAACATAATCTAACTTCTGGCAGAGACATACAAAGGCAGATATTATGTCTTATCCCTTAAGCAAGGAGCAATTAATAAGCATCAACATTCCAAAGGAACTATAAGAGATATCTTACCTATCTCATCTGCAAAAATGACTATAAGCTCTTTCTTATGACACCAAATGAAATATTAATGATCCTTAATATTACCCTTAACATTAAGAATTCTCACATTTTAAATATTAAATCCACAACCAAGACTGGAAAATTACTTGCAAAAAGAAAGTATCAGATAACTATGCCCTGTAATAATATTAATTTCAAGTTGAATCTAGTTACTACTACCAAGAAATGCTATCCCACTGAGCTAGAGGGGATACATATGCACAAACTCTGACTTAAAACATTTGTGAAATGATGTCAGAGACATAAGGTAGTAGTATAACAACACATAACAGGAAAACTTGTTATGTACTGCTAATTTGGTGTAAGCATAGCAGCAGAAACTTCAGAAAATGCTGATTTATTCCTTTGGGTTTCATGGGTACCTTGGCACATCTATGTTTTTTCCCTTGGAGCCCTTCCAGCTCTGAGCTTTATGTATGTTTATTATTACATGAGCATGCAGTTTTAACTTTCTCCCTGTCATGGTTTGACATGGAGCTGTTTCTGGTAATGGCGAAGAGGCTGTAAAGATGGCTCCTGTAAGAAGTTGCTCGAAACTCTCCCCAGCTCTGAGCCAGACCCACTTCTGGGGCTGAGCCAATTAGGCACCTCCACAATCACTTTTTAAGAAGCCAGAAGAGGTTTCTTCCTGTTCCTTCTTGTTCTGTCCTTCCTTCTTTTCCAGCTGGTGGTGGTGCAAGGACTTGGGAGAGAGAGAGAAGCGACCACCCAGACCTCAAAGTTAGTGAGGGAAGAGAGAGGAGGTGTGCTGGAGAAGACTCCCCTGCATCCTGTGGAGAGGACTGGTAAAGCAGAGATTTGTTTGCACTTTGTTAAAGACCCTACATCAGGGGCAGTGACTCAATTAAAGACCCAATGCCAGGGGCAGTGACTATGGCCAGAGGAGGCCATGTCCCATGTGAGGAACCCCATATCCACTCAAGCCACAGCTGCTGTGAAGAACCCACACCATAGAAATTCGTTAAGAACTGTGTCCCGTGGGAGGGACCCCGTATCTGAGCAGGGGAAGAATGCCAGGAGCCATCCTCGTCTGAGAAGAGAGAAGCAGCAGAGCCTATCTGTGAGAGACTGACCACATCCCCCATTCCCTGCCCCCGTTCACAAGCCTTTGAGGGGAGAGGAGGTAGAGATAATAGGAGCAGTGAGCTGAGCCCAGGAAGAAAGGAGAGATGGGGGAGGGAGATCTTTAAGTGCCGATTGTAATTTCCTTATCATCCTACTCTCTTTTTGCTCTTGTTCTGTCTGTTTCTTGTAGCTAGTAAAATAAACTTTCCTTACTTTCCTCTCTAAGTCGAGTACTGGAGTCTGTTTTGCCCAGAACCATAATTGGCAGTGAGCCCTCCCTGCCCTTGTATCAATCCACAACATCCTTGGTTATCTTTTTCCTCCCATTTTGCTGGGGCCTCTGCCATCCTAATGAGGGTGGGGGTGAATGGGGGACACAGAGCGAGAGACTGTCGTGGTGCTTCTTTGCTGGCTGGGCAAAACCATGACACTCTCTAACAGTAAAACAGTGAAGTGACTAATGCATCTACATAGACCAGCAACAATGCCAGCAATTTATGAAGTAATGCTGCTATTTGCAAATACCACATCACATATTCTGAAACAATTTAGGAAGCGAAGTACAAGTAAAAAGTACAAGTTATTTCAAACTGAAGGCTGAAAGCATTACATGGATTCATTTTTAATTTTTAGCTTAATGTAATTTTTAAGTTCTAGATTTGGCAGCTCTAGTTACAGACCAGTCTCAAGGCCACACATTCATCTTCACTTGAGCAACTGAGTGCTTCCCTGGGCAATCAAACCAGTACTATTTCCATATGCTCCACCTGTACTAATGAGCATGTTCTACTGGTAATGATATAGCCACAATGGTGCACTAACAGAGCAGACAAGGCCTGCAGGCCAACACAACATCCGCACCACTACAAGCTGTATAATCTAGTGCAAATACTGTTTGCTGGACCACACAGATAAGTACTGCTCAAGCTCACTCAGACATGAACTATTATTGGCCAGAATAAACCACTATTTTTAATAATTTATCTATTAATTGCTTTGAAGATTTTGAAAATGTTCAAGTCCTAGACCTGGAATAATACCTACTCATACTATATCTGGATGTGTTCCTGTGTAACCTGATCTAGGTGGACCTGCTTTGGCAGGGAGGTTGGACTAGATGATTTCTAAAGGTCCCTTCCAACCCCTACCACTCTATGATTCTACACTCTGTATACAAAGCCTCAAGATCTCACCTGTGACTTCTCCCTGATCTTCTTTCCTGACATTAAAAACCACAGGCAGCACATTTTCCAACTGACACGCTCATCCATTCACTGTTTCTTCCTCAAACTTACTTATTTTCAGTGGTAAAATACAGGAGGAGAGTATCTAGCTTGATACTATTACCCCAACCATACATAGTATTATTTGATCTGGTTATGATATGCAGACTGGTAAAGATAGGAATGATAGATACTTAATGGGCCATTCTTAATCCCCTAGCTAAATCCCTGCACAAACTGTGGAATAAAAATCATAGTAACACTGTCCAATCATAGTAACATGTCCAAAGCATTTTCTGTGTGATTTGGGATTCGTTCTCTCATATGCTAATATAAATTTTCTCTGTGATTCTCAATGTTTATCTGCCTTTACTCTGTCAATTGTAAAGTTACTTATAAAATCATAGAATCGTTTCAGCTGGAAGAGACCTTTAAGATGATTGAATCCAGACTTTGTCCTGGCCCTATCAATCACAAGACCATTTCCCCAAGTGCAACATCCAACCATCTCTTAAACACCTCTGGGGATGCTGACTCCACCACCTCCCTAGGAAGCCTGTTCCAATGCCTGACAACCCTTTCAGTGAAGAAATTCCTCCTAATATCCAGCCTGAAGCTCCGCTGATGCAACTTGAAGCAGTTTCCTCTTGTTCTATTGCTTGTTCCTAGGGAGAACAGACCAGTCCCTGCCTTGCTAAAACTTCCCTTGAGATAGTTGTAGAGAGTGCTAAGGTCTCCTCTGAGCCTTCTTTTCTCCAGGTTAAACAGCCCCACATTCCTCAGCTGTTCCTCATATGAGAGGTGCTCCAAATCCTTTACTAGCTTGGTAGCCCACCTCTGGATCCTCTCCAGCACCTCCATGTCCTTCTTGTAGATGGGGCCCAAAAGTGGATACAGTATTTGAGGTGCAGCCTCACCAAAGCTGAGTACAGGGGAAGGATCACCTCCCTCCTCCTGCTGACAACACTGTTCCTGATACAGGCCAGGATATCATTGGCCTTCTTGGCCACCTGGGCACACTGCTAGCTCATGTTTAGCCAACTGGCAACCAACACTTGGCCTTATTGAAACAGCTTCTTTTTTTTTTCTTAATACCTCCCCAAAATGTATGTTGCCTTGCTTCCTACTCATTCTTTCCTAGCCCCACTAGAAAAAGATTTTAAAAATCTACACTAGCTGCTGTAACCAGATAAAGAAATTAATACATAAGACTCATTGGCAGAAGTGAGAAAAAACAAACTTTAATTAGCTGTATATCACCAAGACCAATTGTGAGGTAGTTTTATAACTGTACACAGTGAACACTAATAGAAAGATCATAAGATACCTATCTTCCAATAAGCAAAAGAAAAATGCAATATCTGCTACAAATCTCAGCTTTCCTCTTATTTAGGAGAAGAAATTTAACTATTTTATTATTTTAAAAAGGAAAGAAGTATCAGGTAGTTAGGATCAAAAACAAACACAACAGCTTTTGCACAACACGCTGAACATACGTTTTTAAAGTAATCCCAAAGAAAGTTTAGAAAGCTCCGTTTCTAAATGTTGCACTTAAATGCAAACTGTTAGTGTCTGCAGAAAAACTAACGGTTTTGCAACACACTTCTTTGATAAATGAGTTAACTAAATTAGATTTGATTTTTTTGTTTGTTTTTTTTTTTTTTAATTAAGTTGTTCCCTTGCCTGGAGCAGCCAGAGTTGTTTACCCACAATGGCCATGAAAATCCCTGTGTTTGATGGTTTAATTATCTCCTCCTTGACTGGTAATTCTTTTAAGGCGTTTCTTTTGTGGGGGGGTGGGGGGGTGGGGGGTGTGTGTGTGTGTGTGTGTGTGTGTGTGTGTGTGTGTGTGGGTGGGTGTGTGTGGGTGGGTGGGTGGGTGGGTGGGTGGGTGTGTGGGGGTGTGTGTGTGGTGTGGGTGTGGGTGTGGGTGTGTGTTGTGGGTGTGTTGTGTGTGTGTGTTGTGTGTGTGTATGTGTGGTGTGTGTGTGTGTGTGTGTGTGTGTTGTGTGTGTGTGTGTGGTGTGTGTGTGTGTGTGTGTGTGTCTGTGTGTGTCTGTGTGTGTTGTGTGTGTGTGTGTGTGTGTGTGTGTGTGTGTGTGTAAACAAAAATAATTATCTGTCTTTCTCTGTTCAGTGTTATGAACTTACTTATACTTTATGTCCCCTTCCTCACATATGACAACTTTTGCGTTGATGGACTAAGGCAGTGTTTACTCTAAATATAGTATAAATTATTTTATTTAATTTTAGTCACCTGCACTACTGCTGTCCACAACCTCTACAGACACCTGATACATACAGATATTACTAGCACTAAATTTTGTTTACTTGTTTGAT
Organism: Colius striatus; assembly: GCF_028858725.1. Classification (NCBI taxonomy): domain Eukaryota; kingdom Metazoa; phylum Chordata; class Aves; order Coliiformes; family Coliidae; genus Colius; species Colius striatus. Next base: position 33,473,192 of record NC_084761.1, read on the forward strand.
TCCATCATCTGTCAGACAGAAAATTCTACTGCAAAGAGGATGGCAAGTTACACGCATCTCTCACCTCAACACTAGGTCTTGGGCTTACACTGTCTGATTCTGTTAGTGGTCTTGGTATGATAAGAACTAAGTCAGAAAGCCATGAATATCCCTCACCGGGCTAGAATGGGAACAAAACTCTTCAGACAGAAATAGAACAACCTGAAAGACAACCGTGTCTGTAGAAAGAGCAAAAACCAGGATTGCTGATTGTAGTAAGAGGACAAGTCATCTGTAGTATGTCAGACTTTAAAAGTTTTCTTCACTAATGAGTACAAGCATCTTGAACACCTCTCATTAAGTTCCAAAAAAATAACTATATATGCCTTTCATTAAAAAAAAAAAAAACAAAAAACCAAAAAAACCCGATTGCTTAATAGTATGGGAGAACCGAATTTACTTCCATTCCAGGTCTGCTTGAACAACAGTAGTTCTACATACAAAACTTAAATCACATCCTCATTAAGAATTGAAACTCATTAAGAATTGTTATTATGAACAAATCAGAACAAAGTCAAATCTTTTTATCTCTTAAATAACCTAATATTATAGACTAATATTATAGGACAGTTAGAGAGGCAAATCCGAATCACTGAATTACCAAACAGTTTGGTTTGGGTTTCATAACATCAAGTTGTTCAGCATCCTATCTGGCTTGACTTTCAATGCGTCCAGTAATGGGGCACCCATATAACTTCTCCAGGCAACCTGCTCCAGTGTCTCACCTTCATCCAGTCTGAACCCCTTGTCCTGTCACTACAGGTCCTGGTAAAAAGTCTTTCTCCATCTTGATAACAAGCCCCTTTCTTCCAAGCACCAAAAGGCCACAGTAACGTCTCCCTGGAGCCTTCTCCAGGCTGAACAGAGGTGTTCCAGTCTTGTGATAACTTTTGTGGCCCTCCTCTGAGAGGGTCTGTGTCTTTCCTGTGGACTCTAGAGCTGGATGTAGTAGTCCCGGCTGGGTCTCTCCAGAGCAGAGTGGAAGGAGACAATCACCTCCCTTCACCTGTTGACAATGCTTCTTTTTATGTGGAACAGAATAAAGTCTGCTTTCTGCATTGCAAGTGTCCATTCCCAGTTTATTTCTGATTTTTCACCCATCAGCATTCCCAATTCCTTCTTCACAGGGATGCTCCCAATCAGTTATCAAGTCTCTACTGGTAGTGGTGACTGCCCTGAGTACAGTGCAGGACCTGGCACTTGGTCTATGAGGATCACATTGGCCCACTTTTCTCAAGCCAGACAACGTCCCTGTGGATGGTAAAAGTTTAATATAGGGTGTCTAGAAAGGAGATATCAGAGACCTTAGAAGGCCAGGACATCATGCCAGGCAGGCAAAAGAAAAAGGAAATCAGGAAATAGGAGAGTCTAATTTCTGTGTTTCACCTTGCATGAACAAGCCAAAAGATAAAAAATAGGGCACACTATCATAGCTAATACTAACACTAAAAGAGAACCAGAAATGTTTCACCACGATAGTTGCAAATCCAAATTAAAGACACTGAAGATTATGATGTTTTCCATCACCCAAATGCACCCTGTCGCATTCCTGCCTCATAAAGGGAGCTGGTCTCACATGTGAACATAAGGATGTAGCCAGCTCATCATCTCCTCATATACACAGATGCTCTCTAAACATAAACAGGGACAAAACAACCTTTGAGGTAAGATGGAAAGTGGCCAAGCCCAAAAATCTTCACTGTTAAAATCTCAGGAAAGCTGTAACACCAGAACTGTTCATGGCATATCCCTTCACTTCCCATCTGAAAGGAAAAACTCTACTAGCCCTGATGTTTTTATTACTCCTCAAAGGTTCCCTGCTCTGCAGACACTACCTCTCCCCTAGTTTCTCACTGCCATTCTAACAGAGGCACATCTTACCTTGCCTGTTCAAGGTATCAGCACATTTGACCAAAATGCAAGCCTGAGCCTTAGCCCACTGACTGTTTTCAAGACAGGACCTATACTTAATTCCAAGATACTAGAATCTCCATCTGTCTCTGACTGTCCTGTTTCTCCTGTGTATTTCCACAATCAACAAAACAGAGGCTACGTTACTAATAATTTTTAAAACTTAGTCTTGAAAATCTAAACTAAGATAATTTTTGTTTTAGAAAACAAAATCCAAAAGCCCAGATCTTACAGAGTGCTTCCTTGAGCTTCAGTAAACTCACAGTACTTCAAATGGGGTCAGAATCTACTCCTGTCACTTAGTGGAGGTGAGAGATATGTGCCATTGTTGACTGTACAACAAAGGCTCTTTTGAATTATTTACTGCAGCAAAAATAACAAATCATCTGGATGTAAAGCTGCAACACTACTCCAATACAGAAACAAAAACCCAGGGTCATAAATGATGGGCTGGTATTGGCTTTTAAAATTCCTTAAAATATATCTTCTGCCATGTTTTCAGTATTCTTGCACTTCATAGTTCAATTTTTGTAAAAATATTTCTACCTTAGCCTTCAAACTACAACAGGAGACATCGCTCTCTCAGAACACAAAAATAGATGCTCAAAGCCAATGTTTTTCAGAACTTAGGAAATACTTGACAAACACACAAATTCATACAGACAGAGATCATATCTTCCTCAGTATTTTATTTACAGTAGGCAAAAGGTGCATATGTTTTGGAGGTTTTGGTTTATTTTTTCCCCCAACTTGAACAGTTTACGAAGACAAAGCTAATCATTATTTTTGTATTTAAAGAAAGAGGTAGTCACAAACCTCAGGAAGAATTCCACTTAAGACTTTACCTGCACTATGTTTTTTTTATGAACTAGATGAGACAGAGGAGAAGAAAATAAATCACTACTTCAGGCAAAATGGCCAAACATTTCATTCTATTATCACATACCAAAATTTATTATTAAGATAATTTCAGAAAATGAGTAATTTTTTTTAAATAAAAGTACAGTTTTTCTGTGTTCTCTTGTTTATACAAATCTTAATATTCATAGATAAGTCCAGGACACCTCACTAGCATGCTGTTCAACAAGTTGAGCAAGTGCTGAATTAGATGTTTTAAATAATCTTTATTGTAACTTTATCTTCTCATAGTCATGGGGAAACAATGGCAGCATGTTTCTTACTGGAATATCAGATTTCTTTAATATGACAGATAACAAATCCTGACACCTGGGAAGAAGACTGTAAGGTTTGGCTGTACTAGAAAAATAAGCAGCTGATTCCAGAAGGGTTACCTTTCCTTTGTAGCCCCTCCTCAGGTAAACTCCACAGGCTCTGCTTGGTTTCCTTAATCTGAGACTCATCACCTTGTTTCCAAGATCAGTATCAGTAATTCTTTCAGCTTGCACTCACAATCACATGTAATCACAATCATCCACAATCACATGGCTTGAGAGCTGGGCAGAGAGGAACCTCATGAAGCTCAACCAGGGCAAGTGCGGAGTCCTGCATCTGGGAAGGAACAAGCCCATGCACCAGTACAGGCTGGGGATTGACCTGCTGGAGAGCAGCTCTGCAGAGAGAGACCTGGGAGTTGCGGTTGATGAGCCAGCAATGTGCCCTCATGCCAAAGAATGCCAATGGCATCCTGGGATGCATCAAGAAGAGTGTGGCCAGTAGGTCGACAGAGGTGCTCCCCCTCTACTCTGCCCTGGTGAGGCCTCATCTGGAGTCCCGTGTCCAATTCTGGGCTCCTCAGCTCAAGAGGGACGGAGACCTTCTGGAGAGAGTCCAGTGCAGGGCCACCAAGATGATCAGGGGACTGGAGCATCTTTATTATGAGGAAAGGCTGTGGGAACTGGGGCTGTTTAGTCTAGATAAGAGAAGACTGAGGGGGGAATCTTATTAATATTTACAAATATCTAAATGGTGTCAGGAGATTGGGACATCCCTTTTTTCTACTGCAGCTATCAACAGGACAAGGGGTAATGGGATGAAGCTGGAACACAAAAAGTTCCATTTAAACATAAGAAAAAACTATTTCACTGTGAGGGTGAGGGAGCCCTGGCACAGGCTGCCCAGGGAGGGTGTGGAGTCTCCTTCCTTGGAGGACTTCAGTACCCACCTGGACACATTCCTATGTGACCTGATCTAGGTAAACCTGCTTCTTCAGGAGAGTTGGACTAGATGATCTCCAAAGGTCCCTTCCAATCCTTACCATTCTAAAATTCTAAAAATCCTAAAGTTCTAACTAACACCAAAGCTGTGTCTACAACTAGCAACTGAACCACTGATGTAACAGAAGTAGAGCAATTGTCTCCTACACATGCTAAAAACCTACAATAAGCAAAAAGGTTTTAACCTTCCTCGTAACACCACGCTACCAAGAACAATAAGCCTTGAGAGTTACTTTGGTAGTCTAATACATCTTTGATCACATAGCATGCCATGGAGCATCCCCAACACTTAAAGATCTATGAAACTCATTCTCAGGAGTAAAGTTTTAGAGAACAAGCTGGTGGATCTCAAATGATAGCTAACTGCTAGCCCAGAACAGAAATATCAGGAAACTGGGTTGAGGGGAAACAAAAAGAAAATAGAACTGATACCATCTCACCTGCACAGATCAAGCTTCCACAGCCTTTATGAAACACAGTCCCAAATTGGACAAAAGGATTTCAGTTTCTCAGTGTTAATGGTTGGAGGTGTGAGCGCTGGACATCAGATCAGATAGTTTATTTCTGGAATACTTCTTATATGGGTCTAAAATAAACTGCCATTTAATCTTGCTTCAATATCTGTATTCCCATCACCCTGTGAGTCAGTCGGTGACTTCTCACAGTATGCTGTTATCAGGGATCTGCTCTGTCAGGTTTCCACACATCTTTAGTTCAGTCTTCAGCTGCAGTAGGGCAACTGCTATTCACACTAATATGGGCATCCACAACCTTTTGGTTTTTTTTTAAATAAATTAGTGTTTTAACATACTTACTCTTTTGTGCAAGGTTATCACAGTTTGCCATTCAATTAAGAACACTAATCAAAACAAACAAAATTATGTGTGAATGTCAATCCAAAAAGATCCAAACTGAGATGAAGTATCTCAACTCACACCTGGATTTCAAAGAATAACTAAGATGCTGAGCTGCAAGGAGAATTTACACAGAGCTTCCTTTCCTGCAATGTACGAATGATGAAAATTAAGGCTAAATTTTTGAAAGATTACATAAAAGCACAGGGACACTTCTTACTGTGCCCTTCCAAGACTCACATACACATATGTTGCATGTCTATAAGCCTAGATTTACTAGAACATCTACACTTTCTGATGGTGAATATTTCCCACTGTCTTCAAATTACACGTACCAATACCTAAGGTGTTCTTCTGTGAAAGTCCTTACAGTAGTAGCAGAAAAGCAAGGAAATCAAAGTGTCATTTCCTCACTAAACACTCCTACTGTTTTATAGTACTCTTCTATCTTCTTAAAAGAAATCATTATCCAAAGTTGGGATTTTGTACAATATTCTTTCCTCAAACCTATTCAGCGTGTCATGACTTACAATTTAAGCATGGATAGGCTTGTTAATTTACCATCAGATTGATTACTGATCAATTTTAGTGTAAAGTACTACATATATTTACATTTCTATTTTGACAGCCTGAGTACATTAAATAATCCCAGCATGTGGATAGCTTTGCTTTTTCCATTACGCAGTTCCAAAGGAGACATTGTGACCAGGCTTTTCTTTTTTGTCAGAGAAAGAAAATCCAATTTATAAAAACGTAAAGCTTTCACAGTGTTACATCAAACTGCTTTCTAATTTCACTTGCAAATGTGTAACAAAGCAGTTCAACAACTCTGCACACAACCTTTATAGGCTGGATCCTCTAATCCCTCTTGCTTTTCATGCGTTAATCGGGAAATCTGTCTCTAGACTATCACACCTTGATGGTACAGAGATTGATTTAGAAGTTTTTTGTAGATTTTCTTCACCTTGATCAGAATTTTTGTATAATCAGACACTGCTAAAGGAAAACTTTGAATGTACTCCAAGGTATACTAACAAAGGACAGACTTGGTTCACAAACAACTGTCCTAACTCCCGTTCTTACTGAAGCCCTCTTGCAACACTTGAATAACATTAAAATGTACTTGAGCTTTTTCAGTCTCATAGAATCATAGAATCATTTTGGTTGGAAAAGATCTTTAAATCATGTCCAACCACTAACCTCACACTGCCAAGTCCTCCACTAAACCATGTCCCTCCGCACTTCATCTAGACAGCTTTTAAATATCTCCAAGGATAGGGACTGCACCACCTCCCTGAGTAGCCTATTCCAATGCTTAAGAATCCTTTGAGCAAAAAAGTTACTCCTGATCTCTAACGTAAACCTCCCTCGATGCAACTTGAGCCCATTGCCTCTTGTTCTGTTACTCATTACTGGAGAGAACCTTCTTTCAGGTAGTTATAGAGAGTGATCATGTGTCCACCTCAGCCTCCTCTTTTCCAGGTTAAATAGTTTCCCTTAGTTGCTCGTCAGAAGACCTGTTCTCCAGACCCTTCACCAGCTTCATTGTCCATCTCTGGACACGCTCCAGCACCTCAAAGTCATTCTTCTAGTGACATGCCCAGAACTGGACACAGTATTTGAAGTGTGGCCTCACCAACATCAAGTACAGGAGAACAATCAATTCCTTAATGCTGCTAGTCATACTATTTCTGATACAGGCCAGGATGCCATTGGTTTTCCTGGCTACCCAGGCATGCTGCTGGCTCATGTTCAGCCAGCTGTTGACTAACACCTCCAGGTCCTTTTCTGCCAGATAGCTTTCCAGCACCTCGCCCCAAGCCTGTAGCATTGCCACTTTCTGTAAGGGAAAGACAAAAAACTGCAAAAGCATATGCAATTAGACATCAGCAATTTGCCCAGGAGATTATACACTATTTAACTTATTTTTAAAACTCAACTTACACATACCAGATCGTTCTGTGTAAACGGGGTTGTACTAGATGATCGCTAAAGGTCCCTTCCAACCCTATAATTCTATGATTCTATGATAATACAGCTATAAAATATTAGAATGAAGTCTTGTCCATCACTGTTTTATCAGTTGATAGTTTCTGTGTTACAGTTTCAAAATACACATCTCATTTTTCAAAGGTGCCTGCGGTTTTCCAAAACAGTAACTACAAACTCAAGCCAGCTAACCAAGATTAAACTGTAGACTGAATTTACACTATGCCAGTTGCCTTATAGTAACTACCCAAACACATTCTCTTAACTAAACTCAAGAGAAATTTAGACCATAAGTGATTTCAACAGTTAACAAGACCACATTCAGTAAAGATATGCTTATCTACAAACTGAGCCAGAGGTGTGGCAGCTTCTACTGGGTTTGTTAAGAATTCTTATGTCTGAAGGCTTCTTCATATTTTTACAGTGCCATCTAGTGTAAGCTCTATTTCTATATTGCAAGATTCCAGCTATCAGCACCTGAGGTAACCAAAACAAAAAACAACAGCCATAAAAATGTCAGCCCCCACTTCTGTTTCTATTACTTGGAAACTACCGAATCCCAGAAGGAAAAGACTATATTAGCCAGCTGAAACAATATACCGAAACTTAAAGCTCTCTGACAGAGACAGTAGGAAAGCCTAAAAAAAATTCCTAGATATAACAATTATGAACAGTATACACAAATTTTTAACTCAGTGGCTAAAAAAATTGTCAGGTATGATTCATCTGGAAAAAATGTTTAATATAGATTTTTTGAGAGAAAAATTAATTAATACAGGTTAGGCATCTGTACTTGTAGAGAAACTACAGATCCAATTAAACAGTATTTCTAAATATCAGGTCTAAACTGAGAATGCTTATTTCAATGTATTGGGTGATTTTCCCCTTTAAACCAGCATTTTTTTCACCATTTATATCCTCTACATTTATCCCAAGGTTTAATCACTCGATCATCGCCTGATGGACCTGTTCACACTGCTGTTGTGGAAACAGCTGCTCTTCAGGACTGCGGGAAAGTTTGCTTTACCATCAACTTCCCCTCCAAGGCACCACTGCCATCTTTGTCATTTCCAGCCAACACAGAGTCTACTTTGCATGGCAGTCCTACAAAAGCCACCCAAATTGTTTGTCATGACAGACAGTAACACAGGAATTCCAGATATAGTGTAGCTCTAGACCTGCCTTCAAAAGGGAGAAACTAAAAAAATACCCAACCACTACACCTACTTGGTTACAGCAAAAAGTCATTTTTCATACACGCTGCAACTTAGAGATTACTAATTTGAAAAATTAACAGTCTATTTATAAAGTGAAAGTATATTTTAAAAGTATAAAAATAGTAGACTGATGACATTGTGAATGCCAAATGCAGTGTCTCTTACTCTGTGTATCAAACTGTGATCTCATTTACAGTATAAACTGGAATAATCCATTAAAGGGATTTATTCCAAATTACATTGCTATAGCAGAGAAAGTCAATCCATCCTATAAAACTCAGTCCTGCCGATACCTGTTTTCTTTAGCCATTTACACATACACAAAGCAAAGCAAATCCAAGCAGAGCAGCAATGTCACTGCTGTAAAAGAAACACTGTACAACACCAAAAGGCTGATGCCTTCTGTTTAATGCTCCATTTGCACAGCAGTACATACACAAGATATCGTCACATTAGCACCTAGACTTTTACATTAATTTTCACAGTTTGAGTCATTTTCATGACAGAAATACATGCCCAAGGATCTGTGCATCTTACTAGCATTGCTATAATATGCTAAGATCACAGTTTGTAAGTAAACAAACAATACAAAAACCTGACAGCACATAAAAAACTGTCAAAATACAATAAAAGCTTATTTCCCACAAGACCTTCTTCCTCTTATTTGCCCACCTCTTACAATGACAATGAACAACTGAGTATTTTTAGTGTCTCATATTAAGAGATTTCACTCTATTTGCCAAATTGGTGGGTTTGCAGCAGGAAACTCCTATTGACAAGTGTACAGCTAACAGAATTAAATTGATACAAATCAAAGTGGTTTAGTTATGTAGACATAGAAAGTTTAAGAGAAAATGCACCACAGACAGACATAGTCCAGGCTGACTTTACTGTTGATCTCGGGTTAAATTTTCACTGAGGTCACAGCATAGGGTGAAATTTCATAGAAACAGCATAGATAGCAAAACAAAAGACGTCCACCAAAAAAACTACAGATGGATTTGATTTATAATGCCATAGCACAGAGTAACAGAGCACAAACTCAGCCTACCAAAGAAATTAACTCGATAAGCAGCATCACATTCAACAACTTTGACACCACACTATGTCAAGCAAGCACTTTGAGCTTATGTTGTCTTCTATATTTTCATTAAATAGAACCTTCTTCAATATTGAAGACAATCAAAAGGAACTATAGGCAGATTCACTGACCAACAGGTAGAAGACACTTAGTTCACCAGGCTGAGGCAAAAGACCTATTAGCACCCTAAGCTACAGAAATCAGGATTAATTAAACCTCCTGTGCAGCTACAGAGCTGAAACTACTGTAAGCAAAAGAATTGTCCTGACCAATGCCCTTCTGAATCTCTTCTGGACTCAGAAGGGTAGTAAGTTCTATGGAACTATCATTGGATCTAAAACACCTTCAAAGCAGAAACAGTTCAACATTTTTATATAGTCCCACTAAAGATACTAACATCAAACAATTTAAAACCCTGAAACCCTGAAAACTGCTGAAACATATAAGCAAACTTTTTCATTGCAAACTTGAGAGATCTACATAATATGTGAATGCAATTTGTTCTATTCACGTCCTCTTAAAAGAAAAATTAATAAATGCACCATCTACAGTGCTGAATGCCCACTTCACTTATCAGTACATTATCTCAGTATACCTTGCCAAAAAGGTACACAAGACTTGGAAGAAAGACAATGTATCCTGTCTCCTAATAGTAATTTTCATAGTAGAATGCATTGTATGAACCTGAATTGCTGCCTGAGATCCTGTCCATCTTTAGTTAACTTAAGATGACAAAATAAACGGGAAACAAACTCTTCCTTCAAAAAATCTGCTACCAACTGGACAATTTAATTAAATTTACCTTTGCAGATTATGGGGAAAATAAACTCAACATTCTCCATCATTAATTTATAGGTTTTTTCTCTTCTTCATATTCAGCTGTGAAGCAGTTAACACAGTCTTTCAAACAGCAGAAAACTGAAATTCACAAATCTCAACTCCTTTTTACAATTGCCAGTGTTGATTTCATAACAAGACAAGCAAGTCTTTTAAATTAAAATACTCTATCACTGTGAAGACATTGACGAGTTAAAAGTCCAGCACTGCACTCAAACCTTGCACAATCCAGACAGCCTTTCAAGGTCTGTCTCAGGTTTTTTCTAACAGAACAAGACAGGAGAGCCTGATAAGCTAACTAACCAGATCCTTATGTGGAAGAGTTAAGGAAGAATTAGGCATTCCTTTAAAAAAGATTTGCTAAGGGCTGCAAGAGCAAAACCAACCATGACTGTTCCTGAAGAAACCAATGGAGAATCTGGACAAAAACATACCAAGACCAATAGGTCTGTAGTTGAAATCATTAAGTGTGGGGAGGGCTTCTAAACCCAGGGTAAGTAGTATGCAGGACTGAAGGCTTAACGAGTCCAGGACCAACAACTGTATCCAAATAACATTTCAGCCTTCCGTCCACACTGTATTTTGACAAGTGAAGATAGATTTCCAAGTTATTCTTAAAACCCAAGGAAAAGTATATCATAGAATTTGATTTATACCAGTCCACGTGACTTTGGAAGAAGGAACCTTTCCTCAAAAGCATGGTAAGTAACATTCACCATTCATCAATGATAACAATAAAATATTAATGTAATATGAAGGATTTAATAAGCCAAACAAAACTAGCCCTTCCTAAAAATTTCCATCAGTCAGAGCATTTGGCATACAGGAAAGGTTATGAAACTATAAATTAGGGAGAGAAACGCAGCTAACTGCACAAGTGTTTAAGAATGCTAGTTCAAGTTATCATAAATTTTGAAGAAACATTAGTGTTGGGAGTAATTGTCCACCATTCAGTTTGTCTCTCTTAGCAAACTAACTTACTTTCTCCTGTCAATTTGCTATATATATAAAAAATTATGAATGTCATATTTCTCTGCAGAAATCATGTTAAAAATATATATCCATAACAAGCTGCATAATTCAGCAGACATCTCAATCCCACTACTTTTCCTCAAAATTAATAATAAATTCAGGCCTGGGCCTATTTGAACAATTACTTCATCCAGAGACTACCTCATGGCCTCCACTCTTTACTGTCAACTAGCACCACTGTCCACAGACTGACTTTGATGCTCCAGGAAGATCTTCTACTGCTGTTCTGCTGTTGTTTTCTGGTTGAGGTTTTGGTTTGTGTTTTGGTGGGGAAGGGTGGGGGGGCGACCTCTTGCACTACGGTTAATTTCCAGGTACTAAGCACAGTATTAACTAATCATTTTGATTCACAAAACCATCAACTAATGCTGTAAAATCTTAGGTCAGATCAGAGATGGTCATAAAGGTGGATCTGTAGGAGACACCTGGATACACCTACTCAAACTGGTATACCTTAGGCTGAGAAAAACGGAATTCTTTGATCAAAAATACCTAAAGGAGCCTCAGGGATAAGTCTCTCCAGAGAAAGCAGATTAAAAAAGAAAAAAAAAAAAAAGAGAGAGATTGGCAATACCTGAGGAACTTGAAGCTTTTAGGTATTCCAAGACAGCCAGTAAAACAAAAGCTTTATTTTAAAGAAAGATTTAATCTTATCTCAAGCATTGCAGAAACTCTGTCAGAAAACAAGAAAAAAAAAGGAGAAATAAGGATCTGCAGCAGTAACTCTGCCACATGCTCCTACTAATGCCATCAGGGATGTAAAAATCTCACGGGACTAATTTCTACTCATACTAATCTTGTGACTTCTATCTTAATTTTAGAGGAATTACCAGAATACGTGAAGTAAACAGCATTCAGTCCTGCATGTATAGTTACAGTAATGAGGATCCACATACACAAACCTCATCCAATATACAGGTTCACAGGAAAAAAAACCCTTAAGATATTGCAGGGCTTTACAGCTATCTCAAATTTAATCAAGTAAAACAAAAATAACGTTCTGTAAAAAAAAAAAAATAACTGGAACATTGCTTATTTTAGGACTGCCATGACACTTGTAAATACTTACCCAAATATAAGAAGTTTTGTTAGTAACCAATTATTTACATAAACTCTTGCTTTGATACAGACTGAAAGATATTTTCCCCATCATTCTCGCAACATAGACATCCTTTAAAGACAGATAAAGGGTGCCTGTAGACCGGTAAAGACTGAAAATTAGTCTTGTTTTTTGAGAGTCAAAGCCAGATTTAAATGGCATTTAAATGGAAACATTCTAGTGTATGTATTTTCAGATATCATTAATGCATAAATAAACAAGTCAATTTCTTCCAGGGAGGAAGAGAAATGGAAACATAATTATCCATCAAATGAAAACACAGCTTCAGAAAGACTTCATTCTATTATTTTTCTTTCAGATAAGGCACCGTGTTAGCTTTGGAGACTAGGCAAGCTGATAGTATGAGCTCTGCATCCGTGCTACAAAATCTGTATGTCATTTTGGGGAAAAGAAAACAGAGCTCCACTTGATCACAGTTCAGAAATCTAATATCATCTCCCCCCTCTTTTTCTGGCCGATACTATTTTCAGTTACAACTCTGCTCAACTTACCTACATGTCATACCTTTCTTTCGGTTTCCACCACATTTCAGCAGACGCTGTTATTTGTGAAATGGGTATGAGTATCCCATAGCTCAATTACTCTACCAAATTAACCCCTTAGCGGCACCTACGGAGCAGCCCGCTACCCGCCTCATCAGCCAAGTACCCCCAAGTTTGAACAAAATGACAGAAGAACGTTGCAATTAAGGTCCTAAAGCCCCTCCGGCCCCGCCTCCCCTCCCCCTTCCCCAACACCCTTTCAGAGGTGCCACGGCTGCAACTGCGCGGGGAGGGGTGGCCAGGCACCACGGCCAAGGCGGCACCGAGCACCCTGGCAGGCAACACCGACAGGATAAAGTAGAAATTCCCCAGGGGGTCTTGGCTGGAAGTTGCGCTGGCAGCTCGAGTCCCTCCGCGCCGCCAGTGGTCCCCGGAGAGAGGCGGCGGACCGGGCGAGAGTCCCTGGGGCGGCCGTGCCGCCTCCCTTCTCTCAACCCCGGCCCTGAGGGGGCGCGGCGCGCGGCCCGGAGGCGAGAGGGCGGCAGCCCTCCTCAGGGCAGATCCTGCCGGATCGCCGCCCGCCGGGCTGCGGCGGCCCCCGACGAGAGCTCCCTCGCCTTCTGTCAGGGCTGCGCACGCCTCGCGGGCTGTAACCTTAAAAAACTTGATAAGGGAATAAAAGGGAGGGACTTTGGCGGAACCGATTCCCGGTTTTTAGTCTCTCCTGGCGCGCTGGAGACAGCGAGGAAACGAGGAAATAAAACCTTCGTCAGTCGGATGGAAGCCCCGCGCCCCGCCCGGCCCTGCGTGCCCCGAGCGGCGGTTACCTGGCTGGCAGCTGGGCTCCCGCCCGGCGGGGCGACCGGCGCGGCACTTTGCTCCGCTGCGTGCGTGTGTCGCTCGGTGGCTGGCGAGCCTTCTATTTATAGTCCGGAGCTTCCAGCAGCGCGACGGCGAGACGAAATGAAGGGCTGAGCGCCCCGGCAGCCGCGCCGGGCAGCCCGAACCCAGCCTGCCCGCCCCAGGGAGGGCGAGTTGCGGCTGGCGCTGGCCGCGGGCACAGGCTCTCCTGCCCCCCGGCGCCGCCCTCAGCCGAGTCTCCTCCCAATGTCACCGCAGCCCGGCGGCAGCTCCCCGGCCCGGCGGCGTGCCCGCAGGTAGCGCTCCTGAGCCCGCGGCGACGAGGGAAACCGCCAACTGCCTCTGCCTCACTCACAGCCCTGCGGCCGATGGGCAGCGCGGCTCAGCTCAGCTCAGCCGCGCAGAGGTGACCCGCTACTGCTGCTGCTGGAGGAGGCGAGACCGACACTGGGGTGTGGGAGGGAGAAGCCGCCGCTTGCCATTCACCTCCTGCCGCCCAGAGGGAGCCCGGCCTCCGCGGCCGCCTCCGCCGAAGTGCCAGAGGCTGGGAGGCGGTGGCAGGAGCCCGGCCGGCCCGAGGGGTCGGGCGGACGAGGCGACGGTCCCTGCGGTGAGGCCGGCGCCAGTACTGAGCCCGGTGCCGGTACTGAGCCCGGTGTATCAAGCTCCTGGGTGGGCATCTCCTCCCCCGGTCTGGATAGCCCTGGGTACGGTCACTCCGGGGAACGAAGCGTGACGGAGTGAAACGTTAATCCCTTCCCCTTCTCAGAGCGGGAAACGCGAGCTCCCGAGGAGGGAAGAGAACAGCTCGGAGCCGCCGGGATGGCTTCCTTGGAGCTTCCAAAGTTGTGGGCGATGAGGGCAGGCCCTTCCTGACACCCAGGCCCCGGCCGGCACCACCGCTCCAGACGCTGCTCATGGCCACCGCAAACCCGACCTGTGATCTATAGGGAGCCGCAGACCCATTCTTCCAGCTCTGTGCTGCTAGGGCAGGCTGCGTCGAGGCAAGATGCAGGAACACTTTCTGCATTTTGCTTCTTGTAAATAAATGACTCTACATGGATCCTATGCTGGGCTTGGCATAGTCTATCCCCCTTTCTCATGCAAGTCACCTCACGGTGGAGCTGAGCCCTTAAGCCCACATGAAGCTCAGCTCGTAAGTGGTACATCCCTGGGACATCGTCTGAAAATTGCTTTTGTGTGGAAGGCAGCAGAGGAATTAAGTAATTTCTACTGCATCTTGATAATGATCTTCATGTAATCCTTTGTTTTGTTTTGTTTTGTTTTGTTTTGTTTTAATTTCTCTTGTAGTTAGATAAATTCCACTGTTTCAAAGCTCACTTAATCCTTTTGAGACTACTTGTGCATTATAGCAGGACATTGCCAGGAATTTGAGCTGCAGAAGCAACTCATACACCATCATATCCAAAACAACTGAAAGTTAATTTAGGTTAAATAAATACTTTAGACCGCTCAATAACAGTTGTTACAGTGTTGGATTTTACAGTTTCCTACATTATAATAGCTGTGGCTGTCTACAAGGTATGAGGACAAAGCCTGACAGTGACCTGTGCAAAACAAGATTGATTTTGTTTCAAGAGCTTGTAGTTAAAACTTTACAGAGAGACAAAGTTGGGAGCAAAGGGGAGCTAACCAAATTCTTGCATTATAAATTATGTAAACATTGAAAGCAAAACCCTGGGAAGGTGCAAGAGAGAGAGATTTGGCCGTGTCCAAACACTTAAATATAGACAGTAATACACAAAAACGTAGCTTGATGGAACTACCTATTTATGTAAAGCTACTCATGCATAAATGTTTGCAGAATCAGGCTCGTATTGAACAAACCATCGTAACAAAAGGAAACTGCCTTTTAAATTCAGAAATGAGTCTCTTGAGTACCTCTCATGAACAATATTATGCTTCTCACAACAGGAATTTCTTCATAATCTTCTCACTTGTTCAATTTTTAATGTTCCACAACATAACACATAACAGAAAAGATGCTGCAGACATAAGAATCAATACCAGCAGGCTGAATGCCACCAATGCAAGTCCAGCTTGCAAAGAGGGAACTCGCAAAACTTAGCGAGATGTAATTCAGTAGTGTTTTGTGTCTCTGTATTCCCTTAGGACCACTGCTCAGGTTTAGTCTGCAATCACTTGTCAAATGAAAGCAATCCTGAGCTCTTAGATGTCTTTAGAATTGAGGATGTTGTCTATGAAATTGATATCCTGTTTGACTTGGAAGGAATTGCAGTGATAGCATCTGCTTGCTTACTTCAGTAACGAAACCTTTAATACCTACAGCACTGAACATACAAGGAGCAGTTATGAAAAGTATGGCCTTGGAGTACACTTTTTTCTTAAACAAGGCTTTGTTGTACAGCTGGTCATACTGCAAACAACAGGAAGGAAGAAGGCTGATTTTTAGATTACTCTTAGATTAGGATGCAGCATGTTACTGGAAGGTGCTTGTTCAGAAACCTACCATGTATCAGTGGCAAAAAAAAGGTAAGATCATCACAGCTTTATGCCCCTCTGTAATGTTTTTAAATTAATATGTAGACTAAAGCTCTCTTTCATCATACAGTCAAAATTTTTCAGAGCTTGAAATTACACTTAAGCATAAGAAATGTCGTCTGATGTTCAAAAGTAGCAAGTTCAAAATGATTTCAAATACATTTCAATGCTCTCTACCTCTGAAAATCACTTTTCTGTAAGTGCCTAGATATGGATTTAGGGTGTCTAACTGCATCCACTCAGGCTTGAAAATTTTAGCCTACATATACCTTTCCTTCATAATAAATGTATCAGAAGTCTTCACACAAGCTATAAAAGCACTCTGAAAAAAGCAATGCAGACCTGGGCCATTAGAAGATGGGATGCCAACCTGACAAAGTTCTTGGCTGTACAATTCAAGTCATTCTGGTGTATGGAAAGTAGAATCACAGACTTCAACGGACAACTGTAGCAGCAGGAGGAAAAATTAAAATGAAATACCTACTGGGGCAATTTTTTCCTTTTACTTTACTGGTATTTCCCAACGTTTTCCAAGACAACATCCTTCTTCCTTTAAAATCTCCATTTCCGCTGTCTTCCCAACTCCTATGTATGACCTCCTATATTCCACCTTATGAATATTAAGTACATCTAAGCTTCCTAGTCTGGTACTATTCTGTTTGGCTGTCGAGTCAAATCAAGGGTCTCTTACTGAAAAAGGGAAGGATAAGGAGGTGAGAGAAGGAGCAAGCAAGAAATTAAACTGTGACAGACTTAAGACTTCCCAAGGGAACAACACGTGGAGCTATTAGAGAATATTCCTGCTCTGCTAGCCAAATCCAATCTGGCTAGCAAGGTTTGCTATTTCCAGGCCAAGGCCTGACATCAAAGCGAACATTAAATCCTTAAAGAACTTCAGGATGAGAAAAAGAAGTAGGATTTAATGGCCTGTCAGCAGCTAGAGTAGAGCTTCTCTGCTGGAAAAGCTCTAGCAAGCAATCTGAGTCTCCCAGTGCACAGTGAGAAATAACAGGCTTCATAGGAATTTACTAAACTTTCAAGGAAAGGCGAAGGTCTAAGCAAGAGGAAAGGCAAATCTTTATTGTTATAGGCCTTTGCTCGAGTACATTTCAAGGGATAGAAATTGTTTCTGAGATCTTTTTGTGTTATCTTCGATTAGCCTTCTGTATAACAGTTTACCAAGGGAAAGGAGTTAATGTACACCAAATGCAATTGGGTCTGTCATGCTGACCTTGTTAGGAAGCAAGGCTGTGTCAGACAGAGTAGTTAAATTTAGGCTCAGTATCAAAGGGGGACTGAAGACAATCTAAAGCATTCTGTATTCCTGCACACTGAAACATCTTTGAAGGCACATCTAGGGTAAAAATCCGTGGCTGCTTGTTCTCCGAACAGTTAGTATGAACAACTGCATAGCAGAATTGCACTGCTTCTTATGCTAACCACAATAAAACAAAGAATATGGAGTTTATACCTGGTTTTTGAATGTAAAGAACTAGGGTATCAAAAATTAAATCCTAAGAAAAGTACAAACTCTTCTCATATCAGTGGCTGATCGCTCCCACTCCTTAAAGCCACTGTCCTCGTGGTGGAACCAACAACCCTGCCTGAAACCAAAGCATGCTTCTGGCACTGAACCAAAACCTAAAGCACCAAATGAAAGTCAGCAAAACCACATCCTAAACGGGACTGAACTTGACTGGTGCAGCTTCCTACATAACAGTGTCACTGTAAATTACTGCACAGAATTGACATCTGTGAACTATGTCAGGCCCTTAAACAGAACCAGTGACCGTGAACTACAGTTCAGCTTTTGGTGCCTCGCACCTTATTACTTACACTGGTGATGAATGCCTGCAAGAAGTTACTCTGCTAATCATGATTTATACCCAATACACATATTACGATACAGCTACAGAATGATTGCAAACAAAGCAAGGAAACAGTGAACTAGGTGCTGCAAGGGAACTGAAACACGTGCATTACTGGCCAAATCAAAGTCTTAACTTTACAGATTATTCTGCAGGGGCAATTGATTATGCCAGCAGCTCCAGAGAGGCATCTGCAGGCCAGTGCCAGCATGAAACAACTTGCAGGATCAACACCCACCAGAAGAGCTGTATAACTAATGTAACGGAGGTGAAACTGAAATTGAGACAAATATCATCCTACAAAATACCAAAGAACGCAATGTCAAAGGAAAACTCTTCCTCAGTTATCTGAAATGATCACAGGCTTTTCATCAAAAGACAATGAGGAAAACCAATATAGAACCGCTGGAGAAAATTACTCCAGAGATGGTATCACACTGTGTACCAGACAAGGGATGGGTGACAGTGCAAATAATAAAAACCCCAAACCAAAATGAAGTCTTGTGCTGGATAGGTTGCACCTTCTCCTGAAAGACAGATATACTTCCTTCCTTTACACTTGGGCAGTATTTATTGTGTTTGTTGTATGAGTGGGGAATGATTGCAACAAAGTGACCCAACACAAATGGCTTTCATGCATTGGATAGATTGTGCAAATATTTATTGTCAATGCTGTCTGAAAAGTAATTTCACTTCCTCCCTCACTGTCAGGAAAAGAAATCCCAGAGAAAGCACTACTGCACTGTGAGTGCTCTCTTTTTCAGCAGCAGTTCCTCTGAGTTCCATAATTGATTGCTATGCAAAATTTTGCATAAAACCAAGGAACAGCAAGTAGAGTTCCAAAGGACAGCAAATGTGATTTTGTCATTAATATGACCTTGGTAACATCACATTCATACAACACAAAATGCTGAACAGCATAAGCCTACTCTACTGTTCAAAACATGATAGTGGAGTGACTCTACTGTAATAGCCTCTGTGTCAGGTAGCCTTTCTTCAAGCTTGCATAACCACTGTCTTATGTGCTCTGGCCACTGACAACAGTGAAGTTGTTGCCTAGGCCTTGTCTGGATCAGATTTGCCAGGCAAAACAGACATATACAGATCTTGTATTTAAGACTAGGAGAAGACCATTTTAATTTCATTTCCTACTCACTTTGCATCAACGTAAAAGACTATACAGCATGCAAGAGTCCAGATCAGTGATTCAGTTATTGGTCTAACTCCATTCACATAAATTCTGTAGACATTAGGGATCTTATTACTGACCTAAGCATGGGGCGGAAGTCATAGTTTTTGTTAGGTCTGCTAATATTGTATGCCACCTTTCAGGCCAAGCGCTCTGCTACTGGATGTTAGACGCTTAACCTCTGCCAAAAAATCATACTGCTCTATTTTATCTCGAAAGGCAGAAATACTTCAATCTCTTTCAGCAGTACTTGTTTGGGACAGAAGGTGAGAGGCCAAGCCAGCAGTTAGTTTACTGTCTAAAACAATAAAGTTATCAGACAAGCTGAAATGGAAGCAATACATGATTCCTAACTTGCTGCCAAGATTTTGCCATTGCTTTTTTCATTGGTTTTTTTCCCCTGTATAGGCTGAATTTCACAGACGTTTTTTTACAGTGCCAGAGCAGATCTGGTTTATAGCATTGTGTTATGTCCACCAGAAAAAAAAATCTGTTAAGAAATTTTCTACCAAAAAAAAGCCCAAATTTAAACACAATCCCATTCCTATGGCTTTAGGTGCCATTCATGGCACTTTTTACTCCTCTTGTGGTAGTTGTGTCACCACCTCAGATTAGGGTTCAGACTTCCAGTTTCATTCTTAGAAGTTCAAACTGTAACCATTCCCTACTTACAAAAAGAATGTTATCCATCTTCTTCCCAAATGCTGCCAAAAACACCAGAGAATCTGGATTTGTCCTAAATTTAATCCCATGTTCCCTTTGCCTCACCATTCAGAGACAAAACTGTCCTCTGGGATAGCAATGTCTACCAAAAGAGTGTCTCTGCCAATGGTCAGCTGTTCCTAATTCTCACATTTTCCAAAGGGATGGATTGGCAGAAAGCAGCTGAGTTCACATTTGCTTTGCCCTCCACTGCTGTTATTATTTATAGCACATTATATTGAAGTTTCTCTCAAACCATGATAGCTTTCTTTTTTTTTTTTTTTACTTCACATGGTGAAAATTAAAATGTTTGATGTAATAGAAACCAAACTCTTAGAGCTTTCCAGTGCTTTTGGTGGAGTAGTTCACACAGTAGTTCACACCCTCCTTTGAAACAGACTTTGGCTCAGTTTGTGGCAGCTGGTTGAAGACGAGCAACATCTAAAAAATTGAAAATTCACAAATGCTTGCCAGAGTGAAGTAGCAAGATGATAGAATACCTTATCATTGGTAGCTTGAGAAAATGATTCTGTGAACTCTATTCTCATTTAATATGTATTTCCTTTTACAGCTGCATACATATATCCTCTAATGCATACCCTGCAAATTCATAGCAAGAGGAGCCCAAGAAGATATGACACTTGTCTGGAGAAAACTAAACACTTGAAATCTAAAGCAATTAGCTGAAGATGAAGCTTTAACAGATACTCTCTTCCATATAAAAGTTGATTTTTAGAGCTTGGAAAGAATGTTCAGAAATAAGATGTGAATGCAAATAGAAAAATAATCTGTAGAAGTTGAATTTTCTTCCATGTATTGTGCGTTTGCTCTTGCACTGGAAGGGAGTCCAGGCCTGTGCGACAAGTGGAGCTGGTATTGAGGGAGTGCTTTGTGCAAGCCCACTACTGAGCAGTGGATTTCTGAAGCAATTTTTGCCTTTAAGTTAGACCTAGACAATTTTCCCAGGGCATGATGCATATAAATAAAGACTGGTATGGTACATTTCACAGCTCCTAGTGGATTTCTGATATGCATGCTAGCAAAACCTTAGAGCTGGGAGCAGACTCGGTGCCCTGTGCCATGACACTCCAACGCTGTCACTCCCCAGCAGAGCAACACCAGATAACTCAGATAAACTAACATAAAGCTTCCAGCACACATTTTTCTCACTATATTTCATCAATGCATCAAAGGGAACATCATTGACAATGAAAGTAGATTAAGCACATGAAACACTGACTGGAAAAATCAAGGACTCATAAGATACAGCCAGTGTTCAAGCCAGCAAGCAAGTGGTTTGAATAGCACATAGTGGGCTGTTGCAGGTATAGCATCTCAAGGGAGGCATCTAAAGGGAGAGCTGGCTCACAGCTCAGTATGAATACCAAAAGCGGGAGAAGCAGGGAGCTCCTGTGTGTCTGCCACAGTGGTGAGATGCCACCAGTCAGCTAATTGGCAACATCTCATCTCTTGAAAGGGAAGCCTCTTCTTGCTCTTGCAGAGCTTCTGATGAGCTCCTGCTGTCACACTTTTCCTCTAATTTAAGAAATAAAAATACAGTTCTGACATGCCTTGTTTGAAAATTTGCTAGCCTATGTTCTAATCGGCTAATACTTTGTCACAGCCGCCTTGATTTCAGAGAAGCTTTACCTGTAGGATAACTTTCGGTCACTATTTTGTATTGGCTTGTAATGTACTCAGGCCTATGTTGGACAATGGTTTTCCTTCTATTTCCCACACGCCAGCAGACCACATGCAGACTCTCGCCCTGATCTTTTTATACTGGTCACAGCAGGAGTTTAAAAAGGATATATTTTACCACACAGATGAGCAATCGCTTTCAAAACCTTTTGCAGCATTTTCCTACCTGCTGTGCTTCCATTCACAATTTGATGCCATTCAAAAATAGCAGTCTCTTGTCGTGTGTATGATATTGCAGTCTGTCTGAGTGTAAATGCTTAATCTAAAATCATCATCGCTTAATGGTATATTCTTTTCCCTGTACTGCAATTTAAAACAGTAACACAAAGAATATTTTGGAGAGCTTGGTGTATACCTAGCTGATTACATCCCTCACTTCTCATCTCCTGATCTTTGATGTATTTTGGATTTTGACCCTGTCTCTCCTGTAGAAACTTGTATGTAACATGAATTGACTAACTAAGCGCTAATGATGTTCACTGCTTAAAGTGGGCTGTAAGTTCTGCTGGCCAAGGTCTGTTTCTTCTGCTGTTTTTGGAAAGAGTGTCTGCCTTACATTGTAAAGTAAATGAAATAAATGGAAATAATTAGCATGTGATAACTGATGGTAAAGGACAATGGGGTTTAGTTCCAGCTTTGTCACTGACCTGTTGTATAATTTCGAGACTTTCACATAATTTGTACAGGTCTGACACACTTGTAAAGTAGCTATAATCTAACCTCACAAGATCCTGTTACATTTGGGCCCTGGCTATAACTGGCCTTTCAGTACTTGTGTGCCATTTAGGGTATAAAAAAAGAATTTTGCTCTGTGACCCTTATTTGACTATGAAAAATTAATTCATTTTGGAGAAGAGTCGGGGGAAACTATTTTCTTCATGTGCCATAGGGCAGTAGATTGGCTCAAAGAGCTTGGGAGAAAGAGGAATCATATGAAATTGTTGGCCTAAAAATGGTCACAAAGCTTATGAAGGAATGTCTTTTTTTTAAGCCTTAGACTATTGCCTGCTTCGCTCTCCATGTCTAGGACAGACTGGCCGTTAATTAATTGAGGCGTTTAGCACAAGTTGAAATTTGTTTAGTCTTTTGGTCAAAGAGTCTACACAAGAGAAAAGTATTGTTATTTACTTTAATGAGAACATACTTAAAATAATTTAAGTCATGTGTCAGGTCATATGAGAAGTCAAGCCCATTTTTATCAGGAATCTCTCAGTTTCTCTGGTTAGCAGTAGATTGGTTTCATGAACCATCCCCTGCTTCTTCCTGAGTTTTATCTAGGTCATCTTGATACATGTAAATATTCCACTGAATTTAACAGAGCTACTCTCATGAAGCTTTAGGACCACTTTCTACAGCTCAACAGTAAGAATATTTAGCTCTATGTTTTATGTATTTGTCTGCAAACATTCTGATATCTTGCTGCTATCATGAAAATAAAGGATTCTATGTCCTGGAGCAGAATCACATAAAGCAGATAGCTATACAGATATAGCATATCTAGTTAGAAACTTTTTTTCTTTTTCGTTATCAAAAAAGTATATATTTGGTAGGTATGTAACAGTAATTCCAGAGTTTGTAACTTTGCTCAGTTGGCTGCCTATAGATAAGTATCTTCAGAGTAAATACTATTTCAGGGTTAAATAACCTATGTAACTGACACTAGTTTTGTAAAGATTATTTAAGAAATGGTAACCCACTTCCACATTCAAAGTATAAATCCATTATTATGATGTTTGCATTCATGCTCTTCCCCCCTCTGACTCTTTTACTAGTTAACTAACATTAGTTTCTAAGTAGATGTGAACTTATTTCCATGTTGGAGGTGTACATCCTTTACTATATAATGTTTCCCCTCCTGCCCCCGCTCTGTTACTAGTTAACTAGCATTAGTTGCTAAGTAGATGTTAACTTTAGAGTTGTAAAAAAATACATTCCTGGAAAAAAATTTTAGCAAGCGTAGATGGTGCTAATATGTAAAATAACTCTATAACCAATTCCTCCCTGTTATTTTTAGGGACAAAGTGAGATCAAGGGGTGTACACATATATTGCTTTTAAGTCAAGCAAGAAAATAAATACAAAATACAGCTTCTTGTAGAAGTATTAAGTTGCCTACATTTCATACGTTGGGTCAGAGCCTGTTTACTTTTTTTTCCTGTGGCAAATTCAGTGATAGTCTGATGGATCCAGCTGAACTGTTCTGAAACTACAGCATCTGACTAAGAATAGGATTCACCCACTCTGTGAGAGATGAGTATGTGACTGCTTGCTACCAGTCACAGGTAGGATTTACCTTGCACCTTTAACATTTCTTCTTAAAATTACACAGCAGAACCTCAGGAAATGCAAACCAAGTAGCCTGAATGTGTGGTGTGGGCTGGGGAGGGAGTGACAGATGAGCTGAAAGGGGAGAATGGGGGTGGACAGCAAACTAGAGACGAATGCTGCAGACACTGCATCGCTTCTCCACCCTCAGGCCTGTGTTACAACATGCATTGTGGCTCTCATCTTTTCTCTAGCATTACTCAGAGCTCATACAAGCAGCCACCCTTAGAAGGTTTGATGTTGCTAGGATGTTGGGGACATGGGATGAGAAAAGCATGCGCTGTACATGGCAGGGCGTCTGGTTTGTGGAGAGAAAATAATCTTTCAAATAACCTCAAAACATTTTGTGAGAAACTAAAGGTGAAGAAAATGCTGGTTTCCACGGGGTTATTGTCCAGCAACCTTTCCCAACGGTACTTGGGGGACATTTCCTTCTGCTGTGAAGAGAAATTCAGGTTTTCTTAGAAATGTTATAGTCCTGCTGCAATGCATATTGAGACAAATACTGATTTTCTTTAGGATTTCCCAAAAATCTCATTTGAGAATATACATAAGTTTTACCTTTCCTGCCTTTTGGTGGTCTCCCTGAGAAAGGTGCTTGCAATTTACTTTAAATGAAGAAAGAAAGAACACAGAGAAGAAACAATGGCAAAAAAAAAAACCCCTATGTCAAACTATGTAATTCTGGGTTTGTGTATTACATTGTTGGAGAAAAATTCTGCTTTAGGCAGAAATAAAGCCCCCAGAGGGGAAGGTTTTTTCCAAACATTCATTGGACGTAAGAAATAATAGGTATAGATTAAACAGAGTCCTTGAATCAGAGCTAGTTCACCTCTGCCATACTCAGAGGATATGCAGAATGAGCTCTGACTTGTCTGCAAAAGACAGGGTGAACATATGTCGCTTATGGCTTCACGAACAAAATTAACCTGAGTGTGAAGGTGGCTAGAGCGGAAACATATGGTGGGTAATGTTTATCACAACACTACTTCTACATTGGCCATTCATTTTCCTCACCTTAATGAGGGCAGGAGTTAAAACATGGAGAATGAATGAGCATTTCAGAATGAGAGGTGAGAGTCGGATAGCAGTGTACAAGGAAAAGCCTGTAAAATTGCTAATAGTAACGGGTCTCCAAGAGCTTGACTCTACTAAGTGCTTTCACTAATGCTGCACTTTCTGAAGAAACTGATGAATCCCAGTCTCTCTTGATTACACCTGCAGAAACTGATTTCTTTCCATACTTATTTTGATACTAACCTTAGAAAGCAAGAAGAGCTGAAGTATAAGACACCAGATTTCATGATGAAAGGTAGAGGTATGTTAGGGTTTCTTGCCATTTCCTGTTCAGATGTCTCTTTTTCTTGTACATTGAAACTTTTCTTTGTATAACTGACATTAAGATAATCATATCAAATCTGGAAAAGTGATCTGATTGCAGGAATAATCCATCCAAAATCTGAACAAGGACTGGGAAGCACAATAAGATCTGATGCTCTTCAAGGTTCTGGAGTCCTTCATTTTGCATTGACGTTTATTACCTCAAAAGCTATTGCCAATAGCATTTTCACTTTCTTGCCAGATGCATTCCAGTGCATGATATTTTCCTTGTGACAAAAATCATTATAAACAAAGGAAATGGAAGATTAAAACAATGACCATAGTCTTATCAAGGAATTCCTCCCTCATACTGTAGACCGATAGTTACAGAGCCGTTGTACTTTGTATAAAATGTAATAGGATGCTTTAAATCTCTAAGTAGAATTTCTATAAATACATTTGTTGGAAAAGAGAACACAAAAAGCTATCATAATGTGAAACACTATCAAATGGGGTAGTGTGGATTTAGACACCAATTTATGCAGTTCAGCACAGATGTAATCTACTCTGATCAGCACTGATGCATTTATTCCCCTTACTGTAGGATTTCTAGAAGAAATGGTGTATAGAAGAGTAGTAAACAAGTCTGCTGTTTGGAAGTGGTACTTGGATAAATCCACGTGCCACTACAGTGCTGTTAACAAAGGTAACAGTTTCATAATAAAAAGGTTAAAATATCTGGAAATATGTCAAAAATGTTTCTTTTAAATTAAACCTGTAGCTGCTGATCGGGTACACTGAATCTAGCAATTTTCTCACTTGACATTTTGTTTATGCTGTCTTCCAGTTTGTGAGATCAGGTACTATGCATATGAAAAACATCTATTGCATTGTGTGCTGCACTGCATACACACGGTTGAATCTCTGTGTGTACATTTCAATAAAATAAAGAATACATTCCTGAAGTTCCTTTATTTACTGATGAAGTAAAACTCCTAAAAATTAAATAAAAACAAACCTTCAGTAGTCTGAAATCTCTGATATGCAGTGTTAAAGCAAGACTGGCTTGTTAAGAAAGATGATTTTTACTTTTTTATTAAAAAAAAAAAAATAAGGATGATACATTTAGGAAAAAAACCCTATTGGCTGGACTGAACTACATATTTTAATTCAGAAATATTGGCAGGGATTTAAAATACCTATAACTGAGCAGAAATGCTACCTTTCATGATAGCCTGATTGTGGCCCACATAAAATGAAAATATAATGGCTGTAGGAAATATCTATAATTCCTTTCAAAATCCAAAATGGAACCTGTCTTGGTTTCCCTGCATCACTATGTAATATGAGTCAAAATGTTCAGCCTGGGAATTTTTATTGCAAGCATGCAGAATTTACCATTTTAAGATGAAAAGCAATGATTCTATATGCTCCTTCAACTGTTCTTGTTTTCTCCTTAGTCAATTTTTAAACAAAATCCAAAAAGAAGCTCAGAGTACTAAGGGAGAAAGCAACTGATCTTTTCCCCACAAAGGAACAGTGTGAGCTTTAATGTAGTGTGGGGTGTCTCTCCCTTCTATATTCTTTCCCAGCCAGTAGTTGCCATAAACAACGTTGTAATATTGTCATGTTGCAAGCACGCTAATCATGCTACACATTTGGATGATAGCGTAAACAGCATAAATGTCTGTTACTGCCACAATAACAGTTGCAGCGTAGGAGCCAAGACAAGGAAGAACGGGAACAGAAGAAAATAAGGCTGTTACATAGAGATCATTCTAGTTAACAGATGAAGATCCACCTCCAAGGGACTGCTTTTCCCTTCGCGACAACCTAGTCAAACCTTCACTGTCTTTTGTTGAGGGGTATTTCTACTGCACCAATTTTCATTCTGCTCTAAATCAACGATTTCATTGATTTATCTGGCTTTTTTATATGACCTGTTTATTAGAATAGTGAAAAGATACGGGACTAGGTAGAATAATCAAGAAGAGGAGAGGTAAGAGGAAGTATGTAAAAAGTAATACATTTTATGCAAAAGGTCCCTGGAATAATAAACTATTTAAAACTTCCTGGAATATTATTTTTATACATACCATGTAGTTTAACAGAATTGTAGTGTATCATAAAAGTAAAAAAATAAAGAAATAATGTGACTTTTTAATAGGAATAAATGTTTTGCTGGCACCATATCTAGGGCATTCTGTTTCATTTCTTCGGCAATGAAGTTTTCAGTAAAGGAAAAATAAAACTAAGAAAAAAATATGCATCCAGCCATCTTGAAGTATATACTTGTACTGCAGACCAGAGCTAAGCAGATCCCTTTTAGTTTATTACTATCACTTTAACAGTGTAAACTTTTCAGTGTGTTTTATTTGATTTGAACTGTTTTTACATATTATGAATATGAAAAAGACATATGGACACTACACACAGTTGTGTAGTGAAGGAAAAATGTAAGTCCATTGACTTACCAAATGAGAGCCTTCATCTCATTTGGCAAAATAGAAATTACTCACTTCTGCCTGTCTTACAACCACACACCAGATTTTAAGTGTAGACAACATTTTACACCTACCTCACTGATCATGATTTGAAGAGGTAGCCATACCTAAATGTATTTTTGCCTCTTTAGCATAAAAGCTAGTCAAGTAATTTTCCTTTGACATATCTGTTCCCTCCTGCTCCTGTTCAAATAAAATAGGTTACATTATGAAGTATTCCATTTATTTGTTCTTCATATAAAGACATAACAGTATGTTTTAACTTGACCACATAAATGACTACATAAAGACCAGTCTGTTCAACTTTTTGTCTGGCGATGAGATCATAGCATGGAAGGGAAAATTTTGCCATCCTTTGCCGTGTCTCATCTTGCACATCCTCCCCTGGATGTGCAGAGGATCAGTGGCACTGTACAAAGGAGCAATGGCCAGAAGCAACAGTGGCAGGACAGCTCTGTGCTGTGACTTCCCGAGGAGTTCCAAAGAAGAAGGGAGAGGAGCGCTGTGGAAGGAGAAGCCTGGGAAGGAACAGTGTCTGATAGTAACATTTCCTTTCCTATAAAACACTCTTTTTTTAGCTAGTTCAAGGTCTTTAGTTTGGAGCAATGTTTGCAAGCTGAGTGTCACAGTCTCACTATTCCCTGTCCTCCCAACACTCTTCCAGCTAAATCCAGACTCCTCATTTCCCATAACATAGGCATAAATATTGTCCCTGATGGATGGCTCTGCAACCCACTGCTAGATGGGTAGGTGCAAATGGATACAGTTTTAGTAACATGTTAATAAAAACTCAATTAAGATCAAAGTACCTTCCTCAAGGTTAACATAAAGAGAGATGTGTTGAGTTAAATTACACTAAGGAATAAATGGCAAATGCCTGTTTATATCTGTAAGTGGGGCTTTCATGAATAATCCAGCATGCTTGCAAATGATAACAAAAATGCCTATGTCTAATATATTAGAATTACTTTCCCTTTAGTCTCTGCAGGCTAAAAGCTTTGCCTATTGTTGCACATCATGCTAGGATGAAGAACTGCTAACAAAGGGCTTGATTTTTATGTCGATAGTCTACTGCAGTTAGAGGTGAGTTCTTGTTATTTGCTTTCCCACAAACCCACAAGAAGCAGTATTGGACATCTATGACATAATAAAAAAGATGTTTTATAGCTGAATGATGATTTTATTAGCTGTTCCTCAGCTAATAGGTATCTTTTAACAACATGTATCTAAAAATTAAAATCAGACAAAAATCTGTAAAAAGCAACTCTACTGGTTACCTCTGTGATGCTGGTTTGGTGCAGTCAGTAAAAGGGGAGTCCTGGCTTTAACTGCAGAATTCAGCTGATACATGTAGTACCACACTAATTTTAAAGTTTACTTCAGGAAGAGTGAAGTCAAATATAGAGCTGGTGGTGAATAATCAGCCCTTTTTATATAAGAATTATAGTGACAAGAATAACCCCGCTTAAATTACAAAAGTGAAAGCAGTGTGGCAGTGGCAATGGATAGCTGGTTAGTAAGTTTATTAGGGCTTCTTGAATGTGTAGTGTACCCAAGAGACATTTTAGTTACAGGCTAATCAACTGGAAAATATATTTGAAGAAAAAGGATATCCTAGTTGATATCGTTCACAAAGTATTAGTTAAGCCTCATGAGTCTGATGGACAACAAATTATTGTAGAAACAGCTCAAATCTAAAGAACATTTTTCTGTGTCATTTGTTTCAACTTGTTCTTCTTTGTCACCTAAAATCAAGGAAGTAGCTCTGCAGCAAACATTTATGGGCTGCATCAGTGGCAAGTTTATTCTCCTACCACTTCCCTCACACTTTTTTCCAATCTGAAATAAAATGAGCAGGGTCTACTTCTCTCAAACATCAGATTTAAACTGGAACAGCCTGCTGCTCACTATTCTAAGACCATTTTACATCACTCTGGTGGCATAAAAAAGACTTACACAGATGTAAAAGGGTAACTTACACTCACTTTATTTCCCCTGTTGTACTACAAGTGATGTATAAAGCAGCTTCAAAGTAAACAACAATCCAGACCTAAATGTTAGCTGTTACAATTTTATTGCATGCGCAGCATTGCTACAAATCTATAACTTGGGATATTCAGACCTGTTACCAAGACATAGGCAACAGATTTAGATTATAGCACAGTCTTTACTGTATTATCTCTATCTATTATACTCATCTGGGATCAAAGTATGCAGAAACTTTGTATGTTTAGCAAACTGCAGCTAAGCATTTTACTTCAATATTAGTCTGTCAGACAACTCTCCAGGGCACAAAATGAGATACCAGGGTTTATTTGCTTTGTTTGCAAGACAAAGATTTCCCTGTGAACTGCTCTGGATGTATTTTAGCCAGAGGAGCTTCACAAAGACTTTGAGATTGATATTGTGTTCACTATAGGTTTGTCTTGAAACTTCAAACGTAGCATGGCCTGCAACTAGAAATTGCTTTGCCCTGTTACTGATATAATGTTACAGCAGAAAATAAGCAAACCATGTAGGATTGGAGAAAAAATTCAGTTAACCTAGTATTCTTTTTCCACCAATGGTCAAATGCAGATGCCTGAGGAACAGGATGAACGTATGCAGTCTCCCACTGAGTCTCTCCCACCCTTCAATGTATTGCAGCTCAGGGAACTCCTCAATCAGAGCTGATTTCTGGGCACTGAGCATCCCTCTGCAGATTGACTTTTAAAATCTGATCTAGGGTTATGCTTTAGTTTATTACCTATTTCCCTTACCAAAATTCATTCCATCTTCACCCACATGCCTGTAAACCATAAGTATTTACAACATCTCATGGTGCAAAGTTCCTCAAGTCTGTTACCGCTTGCATGAAAATCATCTCCTTTGTTTTGAATTTAGCTTCTGTTAGCTCAATTTGATGTCTTTTTGTTCTTGTAGCGGAAGAAACTGTGAACAATCAATTACTATCCACTCTGTCACGTCAGTCATTGGTTTACATCCCTCAGGCATCTCTTTCTTCAGTCTGAAGGATTCCCATCTATTTAATCCTGCCTTCAACTGCAGTAGTTCCAATAACTTTGATGAGTCTGTTGCCCTTTTCAGAACCTTTCCAGTTCTCCTACATCTTTTGAAATACAGGAACCAGAACAGTGTGTGGTACTTAAAGATGGGAACCAGTTCTCTGTTGTGTCCTCTGTTCTTTGCCTCACAATTTCTTTTGATTGTAGTTGGGTACGGCCCAAATATTTTCATGAACTATTACAAACGCTAGATCTCATTCTTTAGTGTCATGATAAATGCAGAGTTTGTGTAAATGGGGGGTAGGGGGGGTGCAGGGCATGTGTCTCCCTTTTGCACTCAAGTTATGCTGCATTTTGTTCACCATTTTGTTATTTTAAAGATCATAGAATCTTTTGACAGTATTTCTTAACTGGACTTTTTTACTCTCCCTCACAAGTTTCTATTATCAGCAAAGATTTTCGTCTTACTGAGCATCACCTTTCCCAGATTAATATATTGCACGGCATAGATCCTGGCATTGATCCTTTAGAACTCTCCACTGTCTCTTTTTACTGCCAATTATTCATTTACTCCTATCCTCTAATAATGATTGTTTAACATTTTTTTTAATCCACACAAAGATCTTTTCCCATATGCCACTGTTACAAGGTTTCATTAAGAGACTTTATACCTAACCCAAAATCTTCAGTAAATCCAGGTGGACTACATCAACTCAATCACCCTAAATTGAATATTCAGACAACTTGAAGAGGGTTATGAGACATGGCTTCTCCTCATAAGAGGGATTCACCTTCTCACCAGGGTACTATATTTCTCCACCATTTCTCTTATTTCTCACTTATTCTCTCACTGTTTCTCCACTAGTTTCTCAAATCTAATCTGGAAGGTTTTAATTTTTCCCATTACAAGTACAATGGAATGGCTATATTTGGATGACTAGTCTTTTATTGCCTATTTCTTTTGTAAGCCACTTCTCCTGTAATGGTAGGTTATTCAGATGCACCTACAGGATTAAGGCATTTTGAAAATTCTGTCCTAGCAGTTGTCTACTCTTCACATTGGGCTAAAATCAGCAACTTTGAAGTAAAGGTGATTTTAGCCACTTTATTTCATCCAACAAGGGCCAAATTATTTCTTGCCTCATATTAACACAAAGAGTGAGTACTCTTTATATGTTTTTTTCCCAGATTATAATTTTTTTCACTTTGTGCAACTACTAGTGGATACATTCAATCTGAATGGAAAGCAGCCTTAATTTAACAACTACTTAACTTATTCACTCTTGATGTTTTATCTCCCGTAGATAAAACATAGCCAGTCTCACCACATCTATAACTATTCCACTGTTTTCTGCTATACAGCTTAAATCAGCATGTGCTGCAAGCCTGACTCTCTGTTCTTCTCATGTCTGCAGTATTCTGATTCTAATGTGCCTCGGGTTGTATTACAACAGATATTTCTTCTGTGCCTGAAAGGACCTAATGTTTGTAAATTCCCAAACCAAACAGAGCCTGGAAATGACTACTCATTTTTAGAAGGTTTATTTCCAGTCTTTTTAATCTCTCAGTGACAGATACCTCCACGATCAGGAAACCAGTTTCCTCTTTAAAAAATGGATAAAGAGTATTCATTTGAATTCACATGACAGAAATCTAAGGATTTACATCAAAACTACTCATGCCCATCACAGAATTGCAGAATCATTACGGCTGGAAAAGATCATCAAGACCAACCACTAACCTCACACTGCCAGGCCCATCACTAAACTAACCACATCCCTCAGCACCTGATCTATGCATTTTTTGAATATCTCTAGAGATGAGGAGTCCACCACCTCCCTGGGCAGCCTGTTCCAGTGCTTAAGAATCCTCTCAGTGAAAAAGTTCTTCCTGATATCCAGTCTAAACATCCCCTTGTGCAACTTGAGCCCATTTCCTTATGTTCTATCATTCGCTACTGGAGTGAAGACACTGACTCCCACCTCACTACATCTCCCTTTCAGGTAGTTGTACAGAGTGATCATATCTCCTCTCAGCCTCCTCCAGGCTAAATAACCCCAGTTCACTCAGCCACTCCTCAAAAGACTTGATCTCCAGGCCCTTCACCGGCTTTGTTGCCTGTCTCTGGACACACTCCAGCACTTTAATGTCCTTGTTGCAGTGAGGGGCCCAGAACTGGACACAGTATTCGAGGTGTGGCCTCACCAGTGCCACAAATAAGTAGATAATCACTTCCTTGGGCCTGCTGGTCACACTATTTCTGATAGAAGCCAGGATGCCATTGGCCTTCTTGGCCACCTGGACACGCTGCTGGCTCATGTTCAGCCACCTGTCGATTAATAGCCTCAGGTCGTTTTCTGCAGGACAGCTCTCAAACCACTCTACCCCAAGCCTGTACCTTTGCCTAGGGCTGTTGTGGCCCAAGTGCAGGACTCTGCACTTGGCTTCGTTGAACCTGATGCAACTGGCCTTAGCCCATCTATCCAGCCTGTCCAGGTCTCTCTGAAGAGCCTTCCTGCCCTCAAGTAGGTCTGCACACCTGCCCAGCTTGGTGTCCTCAGCAAATTTACTGAGAGTGCACGCAATCTCCACATCAAGGTCATTGATAAAGATGTTAAACAAAAAAGGCCCCAGCACCAAGCCCTGGGAAATACCACTGGTGACTGACTGCCAACTGGATTGAACTCCGTTCACTACGATTCTGTGCCTGGCCATGCAGGCAGTTTTCCAACCATCTCAGAGTAGGTCCATCCAGCCACAGGCAGCCAGTTTCTCCACAAGGAAGCTCTGGGAGTCTGCGTCAAATGCCTTGCTAAAGTCTAGGAAGATCACATCCACAGCCTTTCCCTCATCCACTAAGCAGGTCATCTTGTCATAGAAGGAAATCGGAATGGTAAAATAGCACTTGTCCTTCATGAAGTCATGTTGGCTGGGCCCGAACCCTTGATTATCCTGTACGTG
Organism: Colius striatus; assembly: GCF_028858725.1. NCBI lineage: Eukaryota > Metazoa > Chordata > Aves > Coliiformes > Coliidae > Colius > Colius striatus. The sequence continues at coordinate 33,506,886 of NC_084761.1, forward strand.
CCTCAGGATGGTGCTCAGGATAATCTGTTCCATAACCTTTCCTGGCATCAAGGTCAAGCTGACAGCCCTGTAGTTCTCAGGATCTTCCTTATGGCCCTTCTTGCACATGGGTGTCACATTTGCCATCGTTTGGTCCTCTGGGACCTCCTTGGTGAGCCAAGATTGCTGGTAGCTGATGGAGAGTGGCTTGGCGAGCACTTCTGCCAGCTCCCTCAACACCCTTGGGTGGATTCCATCTGGCCCTCAAAAAAATATGAGTAACTGTGCAGACACTGAAAGCTATTGCTCGTAGGCACCACCTCAAGGTAAACTCTTCCCACGGTTATCTTGCTGACTTCTTATGTATCAATGATAAGCTTTGTGAAACTCCAGGAATGCATTTAGAAAAAGGAAGCTGCCCAGAAACAGGAAGGACCAGAAAAACTAGGAAGATCAAACACCCTTTCCCTTTCCTGTGATACTCCTTGGAGACTAGAAATTCCCTTTCTTATGAGGGCTCCAAGGCCAGCTGTGGTGCCAGACACTTGAAGAAGGATCACCCAGGTGATGCAAAGCCTCCAATATGCTCCCCTTTTTGTCTGTTCTCCCACTGTACTCCCAGTCTTCACCACTAGTCTTGCATGAAAACACAACTTAAGCCATTTGCTTCTTAGGGTAATGACACAAACTCTTATCTTGCATGTTACAACTTGGAACATGACCAAAAAAAAATCAAGGTTATGATTTAGAGAATTCCTTCATGTAATAGTTTCTTTTTCATTTTGCAATGGGAAGGAGTGATTTGGCCCACAGAGAGCAGAGGAGTGACGGACTTCATAAAGTTATATTCAGTGACCTAACTCAGTTCCTACTAAAGGAGCTGTCTGCTGAGTCTACTGAAGTCTGTCAGCTGACGAGAACTTTTGAAAATGCCACCCTACACATATTTTTCTTACACAGACAGTGGTGAAGCTGGGCATAAAACTTCTGAAATTTGCTTTCCCTGGAGCAAAGTCAGCAAGCCCTGTCTCTCAAATTGCATTGAGAGACAGCTCTCTTCTTTTCTCATTATCATACCCTGATTAGAATTCAGTGTAAAGATTAGTGATAGCGGGGCTGGTTCTGGTTGGACATATTTAGGCCACAAACAGACTGTTACATAATCACATGGTTTAATCTTTTCATAAAGATGTATTTCTTTATCATAAGAAGATACAGGGTTTGTTTGCTACAAGAAGTAATTGTTATACTTTAATAATAGAAGTCTGGGTTGTTTATTTAGAGTCAAGGTTTTTATGACTCCTGAGCCAGTGATGCCCAGTAATTAGATCTGTAGCTTTTGGCTCCTTATTATTCAGTGCTGCCGTATTAGAAGGATTACATTTATATATTGGTGAGCCAAAGAAGATTTTTCTTTTATGAATACTGAACTTCTGAGAGGTTTTTTTGAATTAATAACAGTGGAATTAATGCTTTGAAGGCATTTTTATTAAAATGGTGATCTCGGTGGACACTGTGCAGTAGCGCTGGTTGAAAAATAGGGCATATGTTGGAGAGGAAATTCAAAGATTTTTTACATTTGTTTTAATCACAAGTCAAGACAAAATGTCAAAAAGCTCCCCATTTTTCATGAACCAATATATTATGAAATACTTAGAGCTGATAAGGCTCATGCCTTTCAAGGGTGCAAAAGAATAAATAGTCAATTCGAAGGAAACACTTTTGTCCCTTCCACAGCAAATGTTTTCGTAAAGTACCTTAAAGAATGTGATGAGGTTGATACCGTCTCCTGAAATGTCTTAATTCACTTCAGTCGTCTTTTTCCAATGGAAAAATCTTTGTCTGAAAAAGTTCTGAACAGTTGTATTGTCCAGTGAACCTATGGTTCACCGTTGCAAAGATATGCTGAATACAGAAACATTCTGCTTGAGATGTGCTTCTGCCAACCTGTGCAGCATTATCACTGTGGCATGATACCACAAGGTCAAGTTTTCACTGAACTAGGCACTTCTTTGCGGAAGATAAAGATAGCCCCATCCCAAGCAACATGCAGTTTAGTTGCTGTCAGTTTCAGTACGCAGACAACAAAACACAGCACAGAGACAGCAAGTGTAAAGGCAGGAAGTCTGTAGCAGAGCAAAGACATGAAGCTGTGCTTGCTGTCAGGTCAGTGTCTTGATCAAAAGACTATTCTTTCACCTTTGCTTTGCTTTCAAATCATATGGCTTGGAGTTTCTGTTGAACTTCAATTTTGGACAAAGCCCCCCTCATTTTTAACTGTGAGTCTATCAGAAAGACTTATTCCTGAGAGCTGATTTTGCTTTATTTTTCCTAGACCATTGGAAACTACCATTCACCTTCTGAGGTTAGTGAAGAATTACAAACAGTCTGAATTCCCTTAACTGCTTGAGTCTTTCCACATGGGAGATTATCAGAGATCTCCTATTGGGGATTGAAACCACAGGAGTTCAGGTGCCTTGAGATATTGTTAAGGACACATCATACACCTTTGATTGACAAACAGTTTCAACAATGGACTGCACTACATAACAAATGTTCTGTTCATTTTTTGCTTGAAAGTTTTGCTACAAAACGCAGAGTCCAAATGCTTAAGAACTGTTTTAGTCATGTGCAAAAATGCTTCTCCAGGTCAATGTTCTTGATAATAGTGAGCTGACAGATACTTTGTCCTTCTATAAATATTACTACTGTTCAAGTTTTCCTGAGGTTTTGTGATCCTATTTGTTACAGAGAGGGTGCATTCTTGGGCAAAAGAGATTTCCCTAAGGGCAAGATAAGAGCTAAATGAAAGGTAATGCAGTGATTGCATGAAGATGTCATAAAGCACAATACTATAAATATTTTAAGTCACTCTACATTCTGTGTTATGATGTATGTATGAGTGAAACTGACTCAAATTTACACTGTTTTAACGAAGAATTATGTAGTGCAGGTGCTTAACAAATACCATAGACTTCCAATATATGCATAATAACCTAGAGAGAGAACGTTATTTAGGGACAGCATTTCTAAACCAAATGGCAAATGTGTACATTTCCTCTGCATCCTCTGAGTACAGAAAAAAAAAAAGAAACTACTTTAACTTACTAGTCCTGCTATCTCATGGTATATCCTTGGGCATAGCTTTTATCTCAACCTAAGAGATACTGCTAGTATTTTTGTTTTAAAATAATAGGGAAATAAGATGACCAGTGCTGCCAAAGCTACTGGTAAGGATGCCCAAGTAAAAGAACAGTGTCTAAAACCTTATTTTCTTGGTTGTTTATACATATAAAGACACAGGCCATGCCCCACATCTGCTGGATCTAGAGCCTATGTATTTATTCATGCCTTGTAAAGACAATCAGCAAAACACACTTCCTACATCGAGGAGAGAACAGAGGGTGCTAACTTATGGTCATTCTTATGCTCAGAAAAAACCCTCAAAACAGAATATAATATTTTTGTGTTGTAAGAAACAACCTTATGTACCATGTATTGCACATAAAAATGTTCAAATATCCATGACATTTCCGTGTATTGTTTAAGGCTTTTATATCCTGATTAAATTTTCATCTCTGAGACCCTGATTTCATTTTTTTGCATTCTTGTCTTTCAAAACCCATAGTTGTTTTAAATAAAGCTACAGATAAGCTGTCCTTTCAAAAATCTAGAACACACATAATCTGAAGCAGTCCACTTTTCACGTTTTCCAGGGCTAAAGGCTTTTTTACAACTACTTAACCTCTTCTCATGATTTACATAAAAGTTTTACATGCCCCCATCTAATTCCAAGGGAATTTCCTTTTCCTTCTATACAGGAGTAAAGTAGCAATCTTTTTCTTTTCTTTTTAAAAATTGAATAACAAATCTGTATTTCTGTACTATGAAGTGAATAATCTAGCTGATTGAAATGGCTCAAAATGACTCCTTAGGAAATTCTGTACCTGCTCTTGTTTTTTTTTTAAGAAATGTCGCCTTTTTACAAAATGGTCCTCCAGATTAAAGTAGCATTGCTGCAGTGGTTTTGGACATTGATTTACAATAGAGCTGTATATTGTTTGAAAGGAGGAGGTCTGGAGGGCAGTACTCAGAACAAAGCTACTGTGGCTTTTATAAAGTCAATAACATGTTGCAAAAAGCCCTGTGCTACAGAACAGCTCTGCTTCCCTAATGGGAAACCCAGTGCCTTCTATCTTGTACCTTAATGTACCTGATATTTGAACTTCTCTCTCCACACCATAATCATGAAAGTGGTTTAAGCCAACACTTATTACTTTGTAGTTGATTAGCAAGGAGTACATGGGAACAGTCAGCTGCCATGGCCAAGCCATGGGAAGACAATCATTCCAAAGCATCTCCTCACAGTTCAGCTAGTCAAGCCAGCAAGGAAGGACACTCGGAAGTTGATGTTCTGCACAGGATTTGCCTCCAACTGCTTTAAACTCAATTTCCCATTTCCCTTTTAAACTCCACACCAGATTACAACTGGAAATAGGAGATCTAAATCTATTCATTGTACAAATAGACCTTAAACCAGTCCAGTCCTCCTGCTCATAGAAACCTGCACTGGCAGAACACACTAAGGAGGTAAAATGGTAGACTTAAGGCATCAATACCCTATTCCTATCCACCACTGCCTTCTTCTTGGCTTCCACACAGAGCACCATTCCACAGTGGCCTTATCACATTAACAGAATATACACAACTATGGAGAGGATTTTGGGTGGAATGAAGGATCTTCACCAATCTAGTGAAGGGAACAGAGAGAATAGAAGTTTTGTTTGTTCTATGCTGTACCTGGAAGCAGTCAGTAACTCAGGAGAAGCCAGTCCAGGGCCTTTGTCCAGCAGCTGCCTCTGTCTTTAACTTCCCATCTCTCTCGCTGTGCCACTGTTTATGAAATTGTAATGATAGTAGTAAAACAAACACAAATAAATAATGGATGGATGAATACATCTTGGAATGAATAAATCATGGGAGTCATGCTGACTTTTAAGAGTAAGAGTGGTAGTTCATGCTTGAGAGGGACTGTAATGGGGGATTTCTCCTGGATCCACCAGTATTTGCACTGTGGTGCTGCAGGCTGGTTTGACATGACAGCCGTTTGTGGTAAGGAGGAAGGGAGTGTAAAGATAGCTCCTGTAAGAAGTTGCTTGAAATTCTCCCCAGCTCTGAGCCAGACCCACTTCTGGGGCTGAGCCTATTAGACGTCTCCATGATCACTTTTTAAGAAGAAGCCGGAAGAGGAGGCTTCTTCCTGTTTTTTTTCCTTCTGCTGCCCCCTCTTCTTTTCCAGCTGGTGGTGGTGCAAGGAGTGGAAAGAGAGAGAGAAGAGACCATGTGGACTCCAAGGTCAGTGATGGAAGAGGAGATGTGCTGGAGCAGAGACTCCCTTGAATGCTGTGGAGAGGACTGGTGAAGCACAGATTTGTTTGCATTTCATTAAAGGCCCCACATCAGGAGTGGTAACTGATTTTGCTAAAGACTGCAAATCAGGGGCAGTGACTGACTTTGTTAAAGACCCTGCATCAGGGGCAGTGATTGTCTTCAATAAAGACCCCATGCTAGGGGCAGTGACTTTGGCCAGAGGCCGTGTCCCGTGTGAGGGACCCCCTATTCACAGGAGCTGTAGCTGTGGGGAAGAACCCATACCAAAGAAACTCATTAAAATTATGCCCAGAAGAGGCCATGTCCTGAGGGAGGGACCCTGTATCTGCAGAAGCTGTAACCATGGCGAAGAGCTCACACCAGAGATATTCACTAAGGACTGTGTCCCGTGTGAGAGACACTGTATCAGCAGAAGCCGCAGTTGCTGGGAAGAACCCACACCAGAGAAGTTCGTTAAGAACTGTGTCCTGTGGGAAGGACCCTGTATCGGAACAGGGGAAGAATGCCAGGAGTCGTCCTCCTCTGAGAAGGGAGAAGCGGCAGAGCCCATCTGTGAGAGACTGACCACATCCCCCATTCCCTACTCCCCTAAGCCATTTGAGGTGGGAGGAGGTAGAGATATTGAGAGCAGTAAGCTGGGCCCAGGAAAAAAGGAGGGATGGGGGAGGGCGATCTTTAAGTGCTGGCTGTTTCTCAATCATCTTCCTCTCTTTTTGCTTTTGTTCTGTTCTGTTTCTTGTAGGTAGTAGAATAAACTTCCCTACTTTCCTCTCTTGAGTCTAGTGCTGGAGTCTGTTTTGCCCGGAACTGTAATTGGCAGAGAGCCCTCCCTGCTCTTGTCTTAATCCAAAACAACCTTGGTTATCTTTTTCCTCCTATTTCACTGGGGTCTCTGCCATCCTAATGAGGGTGGGGGTGAATGGGGGGCATAGAGTGAAAGACTGTCGTGGCGCTTATGTGCTAGCTGGGCCAAAACATGACAAGGCCCAGGAGCAGGGTCTGCTGGGAGGGAGCAGCCCACATGAGAGGTAGTCTCCTACATCTATGACCCTCTTGGGAGGCAGGACCCTTGACTGGAGGAAAATACCCATTTCAAGGGAAAACATACCCAAACCAAAACAGTAATCTGGATTAGTCCAATGTATCCCTTCATTAACTGTTGGCATCCAGAGCGAGTTGAGCAAGGTCTGTGAAATCAGTACCTCTCCAGCCTCCCCAGCAGCCCTTCTCTCAACCATATGCTAAGCCGTGCAAATGAATTGCTTTGCTCCCTTTGTCCCTATGGGGCTTTCCACATCTTTTCTTGTAGCTGAAGGGAAAAAAAGTGAAGATTCCCTGCTAATGTAAAGTGTCATAGCTCCACAGGCTTCAGTTTTTTCCAGTAGAGGATCAGATGTTGATACAGCAGTGCTAGAGCAATAGGATTAGATTTATTCCCTATTTGGAGATGGCAGAAACTGTTAGAGAGTCTCTGATAAGGGTGCTGAATGAATGCTCTGGGCCATCTTTTTTTTGTCTCAAAATGAGAATGAGTCTGAACCAGTTTCTGATTCAGAGTGCAATCAGATCCGAACCCCAACAACTTCACTTACAGTTGCACCTTTACCAGGAGGACCTGCAACATTAAATGGTTCAAATTCCACCTGTGGCAGAAAGACCAGTGCAGAAGGAGATTGATAGCTACAAATAGCTAATTGCTATAGACAGCAAATAGCTAATTGCTCCGCAGCATATGTGAGGAGGGCACTGGGACTGTCTAAAGAGAGAAAAATCTCAGGGTCTTTCCTGAGAGGCACTGCAGGTATCTGTGGTGCTGAGATACGCCACCACCTCCTATTGCCGGGAGCAACAGAACCATCCTGTTGTTTAGGGAAGATGTTCCGTGACCTCATTCTTGTCAAATATGATTCTGTCATATAAAAAAAGATTGAACAAATTGCCATCAGTAGACATTCAATTAAAAAGACAGACTTTTTAGATCTTGGCAGAGTCTAAATGAGTCAGTAGTGGACTAAATCAGATTGAGCACACCAGTAGGTACTCGCTTTCACTGTAGTTCAGAAGCAAGTCTGTCAGGTGGAACCAGCAAAATATTGCATAATCCCTTATTGTACCCAATCTTTCACAGAAATTCTGGTTGCTCTCAAGGAAATAGATTACCTGAGTATTCAATGCACTCTCAATTTTTTCCATTTTACTACATTTACTAAATTTTTGCTAAAAAATTAGGAAGCACCTTAACAAAGCATGTTTGTCTGCTTATGCTCCCTTCAACAAGAAAAAAATCTATTCTAATTCAAATTAATATAGATACTAAAATATATAATAACTTTTAATTGCAGATGCTTCAGTTAACTAGTTCTATAGTATATATACACACACATCATATATAGTACATATTATATATAACAGAGCATATTATCTATAACAGATCTTTTAGTATGTTGTAGTATAGTACAGCATATACACTCTATAATATATAAATACAGTCTATGTGGTATATAATATATGTAAAATATTGTATCTATACATAAAATTATTTAGAATTACATTTTCTGAAAATATAATGCTTTGAAATTATTTGTATGTAGTGCTTGTTAAGATGATTCATTATTTAAGTCAATAAAGTTACTTTGCAAAACACAAACATGCAGCATTGTGCTTTCTGCAGAATCGTAAAAGAATCATTGATCTTTCAAAGCAGATCTATCAAACCAGTCACAGAAATCTCTCTAAGGTATGCAATAAAATATAAAAGAAAACAATCCAAAATTGGTGAAGTTGTAATATTAAATATTAAATTTATGGTAAAGGAACTCAACCTAAAAATATTGACAAAATTGCTGGTACAATTTAAGGAGATTTAGCCAAAAGGTAATTACTAAAACAGGACACCAAAGTAAAAGCGTATTTCAAGAAAAAGTGTTACTCTTTATATTCAATCTCAGATTCTAAGGCCTTCATAATTGCCAGAGGTTATTGTGTTTTGTTATTGCCCGATAAGAAACATTTAATTACCTTGGTGATAATTTTGCACAAAATGCTCTAGAAATGCAAACTGAATGAATCATCGTTAACTCAGAGTGTAAAATATCTGTCTCCAAAAAGTGTATTGCTTTAAAATAAAAAAGGAAGTTGAAGGTCTCTTTCAAAGTCAGACTAAGAAACTTTTCAATAAGTCAACAGCAGTTAAAGCTCAACTTAACAATAGACAGGCAACTTTCATTTTACATAATAAGAAAAACCTGCAACAGGTTTTGTATCCCACTGTGATGTATGTTGTTCCTTTTGTGATTGCTCCAGTTTTACAGAGAAAATATGCTGCAAAACTAAGTCTAACCTAAGGACTTGGATGTGCCTCCCACAGTTGCTCATGCCCCAGCCACATCCTGATTCTTATTTGTTGGATCCTGCCTCTATGAAGCCCTAGATCCCTTGCTGTGTGCAAAGTTTGAGGGAAGTGAATTTAGGCACCTGAGCCAGAAGAAGGAACTATTGTAACTGCTGAATTTTAGCTATGTCCCTAATTTAGGCACCTGAGCAATCAGGATTTCTCAATGTGCATAATTCTTTGCAATCTTCATAAAGCTGAGGCTTCTGTCACAAGATCTTGACGCATGTACCAGGTTTAGGCTGTAGTCTGTGCAGATATGCTATGGTGCATTAACTATGGACGCTATCTTTTCTTGCTTCCTTTTAAGCTCCCTTGCACCCAACCCACAGGCCGAAACCTATCTTTTCGTTACATTTTTTTTGTATATTAGTTTGGTTTATGTGGAAACTGTCCTTCAAGCTATGCAATATGTACTTATGCATGTACTTTTATTTCATTCCTTCAATACTGTTTTAACATCCTGGCCACATTTAATCTAATGTGAATAAGGAATCCCCAAAATCATTTAGTTTCTACAAGTTTTGTCGATACAAACAGGCAAGTAAAAAGGAAACCCTACTCAAGAAAACCTACTGTTGCACTGAGGGAAAGGCAGCAACATGCTCTCACACATTATTGGACAATGAAGAATCTATGCGGGGAACGGGGGCTAAAGAGACATTTTTGAATAACACTACAGTGGGGAAAACATCCAACTAAATTTACACCTTCTAAAGTCCATGCTAAAATCCACTGATTATAACTGAAACATAGACTTCAATAGTTTCTGTTCTTAGAGAAGTCATAGCATAAGAGAATCACAGAATGGTAGGGGTTGGAAGGGACCTTTGGAGATCATCTAGTCCAATCCCCCTGCAGAAGCAGGTCCACATAGATCAGGTCACACAGGAATGTGTCCAGGAAGGTTTTGAAGACCTCCAGAGGAGACTCCACACCCTCCCTGGGCACCCTGTGCCAGGGCTCTGTTACCCTCACAGTAAAACAGTTTTTCCTTATATTTAAATGGAATTTCTTGTGTACCAGCTTCTTCCCATTACACATTGTCTCATCTTGACTCCTACTTCATCTTCTCCCTCTGTGCCCCATAAGGGTTTCCAGAGCAGAGTCAAAAACTGTAAAATTGTTTAATAGAGGGTAGTTTTATTCTACAAATATACTCTACATTTATGTAACCAAATAGCTCTCTCATGAGATTTGTCCTCTTTGTTAGATCTAGGTGTTTCCTTACAAATAAATGACAAACTATTACATGAGAATTAAAGGAGCAGACACTGATCAGAACTGCAATGGTCTCAATATCTTATCCATGTTCCTATGATGTCCATATTTACCAAAATAACTTTTAGTTTATAGCCCTTTCTACTATGTCATCATATTCAAAGCAGAAAAGGCAAACTATTTTTTTTCATTCTTAACAGAAGTGCCTCCATTCTCTGTAGTATCTGTCATTGATCTTTGACTTCGAACTCCAAAAGGTTTACCTCTTAGCTGCTTGTAGAACTCTACAGTGAATTAAAGGAATAATTCCGTCTTGAGAAAACCTGATGGACATTAAACTACTCAGTACATTGCAAGACACTTCATAGAATCATAGAATGGTAGGGTTGGAAGGGACCTTTAGAGATCATCTGGTCCAACCTCCCTGCAGAAGCAGGGTCACCTAGATCAGGTCACATAGGAACATGTCCAGGTGGGTCTTGAAGACCTCCAAGGAAGGAGACTCCACAACCCCTCTGGGCAGCTTAGTTTCTCCTAAGTTTCTTGCTTAGTTTCTCCTGGCAGCTTCTTTGGCAAAAAGAAGGTGAATTTCAAGAAGGTAAAAAGTGATTTAAATTTGCCAGTCTTTTTAATGAGAATTAAGAACAGACAACCACAGTGCTATTTTAGCTTTAAGTCTTCAAGGCTCATGTCTTTAGCATCATAGAAATCCTCAACTAAATTAGTTTTTTAAAGTTCTGACTTTAAGGTCCAAAATTCACCCAATGCAGATTCACAGTGTATACGACTTCCTTGCATGCTTTACATGTTAGTAAGAAAACAACAGTGTTTGTAAGATTTCTGAAAATCATTTATTTTTTAAAAGAGAAAAAAAATCTTTAGTAGATGTTCTGTAATAACTTCAATATTTTTTAAAATATCCAAATAGGTTACCTTTTACCATAAAAAGAACTCATCAAAACCAGCTTCACATTAATCTCCAATGCAATTCTGGTTATTTCAGTTGAATTGCATCAGACAGAACCGGGCTCTTAGTATTCTGCAGTTTCTAGGTTCTTAAATCCAAAAACACTACATAAGGCTAGATCTATAAAAAAATATGTTCCTTGTACTTCTGCACAGTACATTTTAGTTTCAAAAAAGGAATAAAGTAAAATTCTTTATAAATATTATTCAATATGTAACTTATTGGTCTGAGAATAATACTCCTCAAATTTCTTACTAAGAAGATGACATAATCTGACTTCTAGTAAAATAATTAATCAAAAGGTGATTTCCACTTAGGATGGCTGTTACTTCTGATATATTTGCTATGTTAGGTTTAAAATATTGGAAGATTTTTCCTGGGCAGATCTGATGACTCAAGGACTGATTATCAAATAGCAGAGAAACAGTAAATTTTAACATGATAATAACCTGCTTCCCTGCCAAAAAAACCCCACAGCAAACCAAGCCCCCCAAAAAAACCAAAAAAAACCCCAAAATATTTCAGATTTTTCTGACTTTACTCAAATGGTTTAGAGAGAAGGTAAGTATTAAACAAAAATTTAAGGAGAACAGGTCTGGTATACTGTTACACCAACAAGGACTTTAGGGGGGGAAAAAAAATCAGCTTATTTCTTTATTTACGATGTACATTCCAGATCGGAGTCTACCTGGTCTAGAAGTGTTTTGTTTGTTTCACTCAAAGGCACTAGAGTCTTCTTCTCAGCTAAAATTAAGAAGCTAGATCATTTTCTTTTGGGAATAAACATGTCCCTGGCGTCATGTTGCCGATACTGGCAACATCACCAGGCCGCCTGTATGGATCACTCAGCCCATCGACCACTGAGGGGACAAGATCACTGCATACTCAGTATGGATGATGCTTTATTCCAGCTTTATTGCTTGCACCATGCTCTTTTATCTGCTAACACAAGCATCTCCTTTCACTCCACCCTGTGCCCACCTCTTCTGTACTCTCCATCTCTCCTGTTACTGCCCGAGATCTTCCAGGCACCTACAACATTGGCATTTGGTGGATGGGGGAGGAGGTGGGGCACAGAGCAACAGTACACTGCTTCTGCTCTGTCTGAGGCGGATACCTTGCCATCACACCAGCTGGCAGCAACGCCAAAGAGGAACATCACATTTTCTTTTGCTGTGCATCATTTGTTACTTGACATGCTTCCTTTAAGAGCAACTTAGGATTTAAGACACAAATACGAGGGTTTACCCATGTTTGCTGCAGTGTCTGGAGTACAAAAATGGTAGCTCACACATGAGGATTGTTTAATGATGCATCCAAATCTTTTAAAAACAGAAGCAAGATTGGCGGCCAAGTGTGAGTGATTTTGGGTTGGGGTATAGGCAGATGAACCAGAGCAACAAGATTATTCATCTTGTCTGAAACCTACCTTCTTCCTCACTTGTATGTTGATTCCTGCCTGAGATATTTCTAAACTAAAGAAGCTACAACATGTGCATTTGCACCCCACATCATGCAAGCTGTCTTCACTTATTGTCAGATTTTCTAGAGACCATTCAGCCTGAGTATGCATTTCAGTTAGACCTGCCATTAATGCAGACAGAGAATGAACTTACAATGGTATCTGGCATGGTAGAAAGTAGACTCTGTGATAATGCATCTCACACTTCAGACACTTTAGATTCCTCCGAGACAGCTGCAACAACTTTGAGTGATTACTGTATCATCAAGCTGTGCATCATAGGTGAATTGGAAAGTTTGCTAATGTAATAGTCATATTGGGGCTACAAAGAATAGCACTGCTTCTTTGCACCGTTTTACTTCAGTTGCTCTACCCTTACTTTCACAAAGTAGAGAAAACCCACTGGTATCCAACAGTTGAAACAAAATGTCATACTTGTTGGTCTATTCTGAGATCTACACAGAAATGGTTTCTAAAATTGGTTACAGATTTTAGGAGTCTTTTATCCTTTAAAGTCATTGAACCAAATCTTTCCTTCCTTATTCACACTGATTAAATAGATCAAATGCCCATCAAATTAAGCAGGAATTAAATATGAGTTTCTCTTCATCAAAGAAGGAAAAGACAATAGGACTGTCCTCAATGGTAATTTAAAACACAGGTAAAACTAAGATGTTTTCCTTAAGGGATTTTCTTTCTGTATTAAGAAGGCAAACTCTTTAACAAGTTCTGACATGTATGTTAGTGCCAGATGCCTGCACAGCTGGCATACTTGCCAATCAGATGCTTTTCTTGCACTAGGTTCAGTTTATAAGAAAAGAAAATGTGTACTTTCAGGATTGAGATTTTGAGGTGCAAAGGACCAAGGAATGATGGTGACCACCTCGAAGGATGGTTTCAACACTTCTCTATGGCAAGTAGCTTTCCACTTACTGGAGTTCAATTATTGTAAGAGAGTACAAGTTCTTCCAGCCAGCACAGCACAGCAGTGCTAAATGCTATTTTCTAGCAAGTCAGGAGCCACAGGGTTTGTTTTGTCTGTTCTGACAATAGTCATCACCAACTAAACTTAAATGCAATCAAATTTGACCAGTATGCAAGAAGAGAGCATAAGTGTGTGTGATTCAGATATGTCTTTATTTAGATTCACCTCTACTACAAAAGTGATTACCTGAGCATGAAACAGATCATTTTCTGGGCTCTGCAAGCTAAAATGAATATCCCAGAGACTGGAAAATGTACATCATATTGAAAAATAATTAAATTACGAGACCACACAGTAGTAATGCATCATTTATTTTAATGTTTAAAAACCTGATTGAAGGAAAAGGGCACACATCTAAATATCTAGTAGACTCTTACTGTAGACTCATGTCATTACTTGAAGCTGTGAATTCTTAGATGTCTTTTGTGAAGGACAAAACCTCTGAACATCTGAAGGCACCAAACCCCTTCCATTGTAGGAAAGAAAGACATATCTGAAGAAGATTGTCATGTCAAATGTGGCTGATAATGTGTTAAATATGCATGGCAAGTTGGACAAAAAAAGTGAAAATGGATATTATGGTTAGCAAGATGTTAAGATTTGTGGTAGATATTTTCCACTGTTGGAAATAAGAAATAATAATAAAAAAAAGAATGATCTCTTCTACTACGTAATGGAATATCCCTTTTGCAGTAACACTTCTTGCTTGCAGACATCATGCTACAACATAAAACTGTTTGCCTCAAGGGTAGATCAAAGGATGCTGGCCACAGAAATTGCTAGGGAATGTGAGACAGAGTAGAGAGGTTTCTCTTCCAAAGCTATTTTCACTAAAATGACACCACTGGGCATATGTAGCCAGCCTACTTAGCCCAGGCTTGCACTTTTTCCTAGCAGTTCGGTTCATGCAACAACCGATAAGAATAAAATCTTAGGTGGGAGGTCAGTACTGGGGTTTGTTTCTAGCAGCACTTGCAAAACCAGGTGGTTCTTTGGATGTGTGTGGTCAAGGCAGGGGTCAGAGCCCACCGCAGGCAGCAGAGAAGCCCTGGGGAATGTGCCTGCCTCACCAAGCAGCATGTTTCACACATGAGGAAAGCTGTTTCTTTGTCTCTGCCTCCTGAAGTCACACATATGTAAAAGAACCAGGCTGTAATTGTAATCTATTACATCTGTCAAAACATCTGGGGAATTGAATCTGGGATCCCTCCTGTATATCATAGCAGGAACTTCGTGCATCTCTTCTTGAAGTGTTTAAAACTATAATCAAAACTCTGGCCTTCTTCATCTGCTTTGGGCTTCCGCAAAGAACAGACACTGAAAACACAAACCAGCTTCTCTAGAGAAGAATCTCACCACAGGCAGCCTTCAGTAGGCATAAAGGTACTGTAACTTACCTACAGCACAATATCTGTACTGAAGGCAGCAAAAGTGGGACGGGGCTGTGCTGCACACCAGGAGAACCTCACTGGCACTAGATATGAGCAGAACTGTTTCTGTTTTCTATTTAAAACTAGTCCTGCATCCTGTGGACAGTAAGAATGATGCTAAGTCAGAAAAAAAAACAGTGCTGCCTAGTTTTCTACATTCACTTTTGTATGTCATTGTTACAATCAGAGAATCCTAGAATGGTAGAGTTTAGAAGGGACCTCTAGAGGTCATCTAGTCCAACCCCCCTGCTCAAGCAGGTCCACCTAGATCAGGTCACACGGGAACGTGTCCAGATGGGTTTCGAAAACCTACAGAGAAGCAGACTCTACAACTTTGCTATGGGTAATTATATAGAAATTTAATTATTATAGTAATTTCTTAACAATAAAAACATTTTATTATAATTGTTTGTTGGTTGGGTTTGTTCTTTATTTAATTGGAGAAAGTGTTTCTCTACATGTCCTTTATTGGTCATTTTTATGGTCAGGACTGTTTAAAAAGTGAGAAAGGCATTCAAACAGGGCTTCTATTTAATGCTTCATCCATTTTCTATCTAAAGTAATAATAAAGATTTTGAGTGGCAAAATATAAAATACATTCACATATGCAAACATAAATAATTTCAGTAACCATATAACTCTAATCCTAACCACTAACCCTAACCCTAACCCTAACCCTAACCCTAACCCTAACCCTAATGGACTAACCCTAACCCTAACACTAACCCTAAACGTAACTCTAAACCCTAACCCTTATGACCCTAACCCTAATCCTAATGACCCTAACCCTGACCCTAATCCTAACCCTAATAACCTTCTCCCACAGCCTTGATGCTACACAGCTCTGTCTGAGGCCAAAGCATCAGGCTTCAAAGTAATAACTGACACACTGCTTCACATCAACCCCCGTAACCCTTGGCTTTGCTTTGATTCTGAGAAACTTGACATAAGCGCTCTCCCCGGGAATCCCTAACCCTAACCCCAGCCCCACAGCACTACCCAAAGCCCCACAGCACTACCCAAAGCCAAAGCCCCAGTCACTACACAAAATCTCTAAAAGCCAAAACCCCAAAGCCCAGGCACTACACAAAACCCCTCCCTGTAACTCCTAACCTTGTCCGCTCCTCCCGGCCCCGTCATGGCATTATCCCAGTACTTAACTTGAAGAGCCACAGGTCCGATTCCAAGAGTTGTGTCGGGTGCTGCTGCAATGCGCTGCTCCCACGCTGTGTCCACACAACGGCAGCACCAAGGCGCTCTGCTTGCCCCTTGTGTCGTTATTTGGAGCACAGCTTCAGTCTCTGTCTCTGGAAACAGAACAAAACAAGTCACCCAGATGCAAAGCCCAGTCACTAAGCAAAACCCCAAAAAGCTCACTTGCTGTACAAAGCCCCAGCTCCTCAGGAGCCAAAGCCCCAGCTCCTCAGGAGCCAAAAGCAAACTGACATACACTCAGTGCTCTTCAATCTGTCCTTGACTCTACACCCCCAGGCAGAGCGGTTCTAAGGCAAACACACACATATAAACACCGACACCGCACAGAACATGGACAACACAACACAGAAGTGAGAAGACTCGGCGACACAATGCCTGGACTGGAGATTCCCTAAAGTAAAAACCTATAGGGCTGTGACAAAGAAGCGAGGCTCCACGGCAAGCACACAAAGGGGCAAAGGGAACAGCCCGGGATGAGAAGTTACTGTCGAGACCGGGATGATGGATGCGCAAGAAGCCTGACTGCGAGTCCCAGAGAATGCAGTGATGAAGGGAGTGAGACTGAATCTCAGAACAGGGATACCTACTGAGAGGAGCTGCTGACGCAGCCTGGAACACCATACCGAAGGAAACGACTGACAGAGAACTTCAAGATGTGAAGCCGATCCACAGCTTACATTTCTTATGCAAGAAAAGAGGTGCCTGACCGACACGGAATCATGACATTTGTTCTTCGAGACCTCGGGGAAGGTGCCCGAGTCACGTGTCATGGTCCTCATGTGCAAAGAAGACTTCGAGATTCAAGGACATCCTGAGATGGAAAGGACAGACAACACGACACTCCACACAGAAGCTGGAACTGCCCTGCCTGGTACATCCTGGCTGCCTCTTAAAACCTAACCCTAACTCTTTCCTTGCCTAAAGGAGAGAGTTTCCAAACAACCTCTCTCCACTGCTACCCTTAAAACCCCATCCTGCAATTCTCAACGTCATCTCCTCCTCCTTGCCCCTCCCCGATCCTTTTGCTCAATTTAACTTGCATGATGCTCTTAAGTCTGTCTCTGTGGCAATTACATCGCTAACTGAGGCCTTTCTTTGGGTGCCACGTTACTCTTGGGTGTCGGCAACCTGATCAAAAGAAACCCCACGAATGGGACAAATGGTGAGCATCGCATCAGCCTACATTGACCACCACTGTGACAACCACCCCCTCCAAAGGCAGAGGTGTTTCGCTCACCCTGCTCCTTCTGGAGTCCTTGTCATCCAGCTGTTGTCATCCCTTAGGCACCACAAACCCACAGGGATCCCCATCTCTGGCTCCTTTACCTTGGCCTCTAGCCCTCCACCTGGCTGATGTGGTCCTGCTGTATCAGGCTGAAGTTCCTCCTGTGAGACACAAACAAGGGAATCTGGTAAATTCATCACCCATGACCCCTGAAAACAGCTGCTTTAGCCCCTGGTCTCTGCTCACCTGGCTGAATCCTCTCCAGTGCCGATGACCTGGCTCCATCATGCCTTCGAACCTTCAAAACAGAACGCAAAACACAGCATCATGTAGCGGTACATCTACTCATCGCACTCTTCCCTCTCCCTCCACATCATCGCTAATCTCTCAGCAATCCGGTCCATCCCCGGGTTGCTTTCTGGGGCACAGCTTGTCTCCTCTGTGTCTGTGAAGACAGAGAGAAAAACAAATCACCCAGAGGCACAACCACAGACAAACAGTTCCAGAGCTCAACACTCTACAAAGTTGTTCAGAATTCAACTCCAGCCTGTCGTTGCAGCAAATCCCTAATGCTGGGCGTCACATCCCCCAGGCAGAGCAGCTCTGAGCCCGACACCCATGTGCTGAGACCGACACCACGGGGAACGTGGACGCTGACATACAATAGGAGGCAAGTCCCAGCAAGAGAACGCCGGACCGGAAACGCCATTGAGCAAAAAGGCCCGTGGGGCTGTGATGCTGAAGCCAGGGGACTCTGGGGCAGCCCCACACAGGGGCAAAGGTAACAGTCCGGGATGAGAAGTTCCTGTCCAGACAGATAATGGATGCATAAGAAGTCTGGCTTCAAGGCTGAGAAAGTCACAGATGAAGGGAACTAGACTCTGCCTGGAAAAGGATGACTCGAGAGCGCAGTGGCTGATGTCTTGGAACAGGACCAATAGAAAACTTCAAGATGTGAAACCAATCCACAGTTTCCGATGCCAGAAAAGCGGCGGCCGATTGCCACCAGAGTGGTGAGGACTGCAATATGAGACCGTAGGGATGACGCCTGAGTCGCGTGCCGTGCTCCTTGAGCACAAACAGGATTTCAGGACCTGAGGAAGTTCCAAGACACAGAAAACAGACTACAGGACAACACACACACAGAAGCTGCAGCCACCCTGCCCAGCCTATGTTAACTGTCTCCTAAAAGCTCACCCTAAGCCTTCCCTTTCCCAAAGCAGATGGTTCTCAAAGAGCCTCTCTCCTCTGCTCCCATAGAACCCCCACCTTACGATGCCCTACGCTGTCTGCCCCTCGCCTCCCCCTCCCTGATCCCGTCCCTCAACTTAACTCTCGTATAGTCTGAAGCCCATCTCCACTAAAACCGGGGTCCACCTGCAGGCGCCACGCTTCTCTTGGGCATCTGCAAAGAGATAAAAAGAAATCCTACAAATGATGCAAGTGGTGAGCATTGGAGTGACAGATGTCAACCTCTGCTCTGACAGCCACCCCCGATAGCCTGAGAGGTTCCACTCACCTGTTCATTCCAGAGTTCAACGCTGCTGCTGTCGTCCCTTAGGCACCTGAGATTCAAAGACAGAAAATAATCGTGGAGCTTCTCCAAATGCATTGCCCCCGACACCCTCCTCGCTACCAGCCTGGCTCACCTCGAATGCTGCAGAGGCTGTCCTCACGGCCCCTGAAAAACAAGAAAAACACTTCACTGCCTTGCAGCAGGAGAGTTTTAAACACCATCAGGGATGACATCTGCCTCACCTTTTCAGCCTCCTCCTCGGTGTGTGGCTTCACCCCTCTGAGGCATCTTATAGCATCTGCAAAAAACACAAATAAGAAACTAAAACATATAATGAGATAATACATAATACATTCACATATGCAAACATAAATAATTTCAGCAACCATATAACTCTTTTACTATTTTTCATTACTCTACTGGTAAAAATAATGCTGAAAATTTATTACAAGAATCCATATGAAAGTAGTAACATAAAGTAAAATGATCATAAAACCAATCATATATTTTATAGGAAATAGGAGGATGAAATCACTTCATGTGAGGTTTCTCTGCTGCAAAGCAATTTATCATTTAAGAAAAGATAACTTTCTGCTGTGCTTAAGCATTTAATGTGTTCAACTTCTTGAGACCCATGCAGGAATGGGAATAGTGTTTTTTTATTTTCAATTTCAAAAAGGTTTACTCATCACTGGTCATGCTAGCAGAACTGTTCAGTGCCAGTGGTAGAGCAATTTGCCTGTTCTGGTAAGTTTGCAAGAGTTATCACTTTCGGTTTACATTCTGAAATTTCAGGCATTTTGCACACATCTTCCTTTAGCTTTAAAAGATCTTAGTTTCCTAATCCCCTAGAACTACTTCATTGGCCTCAGTTTTGGGATGTGGTCAAATTTAATGCATAAATACCACAATTTTAGGAAAATAAACCCAAATTTTATGGTACACTGCTTTAGAGAGACTTACAGTTAATTCAACTGAGGTAATATTAAGAATGAGCTTGGAGATCATACACTTCACAAAACACCACTGTGTGACATAGGCTCCTTTTATTTACCCTTTATAACCCTTGATTTGTAGCGTTATTTTATTTGCATTATGGGAAAGTTCCATGAACATCTCTGGGCAGTAAGTTCAAATTAGATCAGCCATGTTATTCCAGTTTATTTCCCCTATTTTATTACAGGATACTAAGCAATGCAAACGTTCTTACTTAACAGCCCTATGTTTCATCTTGTAACTCCGTTCTAAAAATATGGTTGCAATCTGAAGAGGAATTCTCCTGTAGCCATCCACATAAGCTCCATGTGTTGCATCTTCAGAGGACACTACACCCTTCTGAGTAATTTTTATGCAATATAGTTGAAGATAATTTTTTATATTCAAGCTCTACTCTCATAATGGTATGTGTTGGTATCTGAAAAATGCATATAACTATTCATCTTGGCAAGCTAATAAGGTGCAGAACTAAAACCTTCTAGATTTTTTTAATGTTACGGTATTTAGTGGACTATGGTTCTGTTTATTACCAAGCTAGTTGTACAGTATTCTCTACAATTAGAAAATAGCTTAGTCATAAACAGCACTGCAGAAGATCCAGTCTACACTTCCCTTTTTAAAGTCACAGTCAGTGACAAAATAGAAGGAAGGACTTGTCACTTGAGTTCAGTAGTCTTAGACTGCTGTAGAACAGTTGGTATGACCTGTTACTGGGATGGGGAGAGGAGGAGTGCACACAGAAGGAAATAAAGTGAGATCCAAAACCTTTCACTTCTCATCAAAAAGAAGTAACTGTTGTTCACATAAAAGTGTACTGCTTTAAGGATAGGAATATCAGTCCCAAGGAAATTGTAAAAATATCAGGCTAGAGCACACCTTCTTTGAAGTTCAACATTTACAGAACGTGTTTTCTCCCTTCACTAATTTTCTTAGCTCTTGGCTGTCTTCCCAGGCAGCAGTTTCTCAGGCTACTGTGTTGTGATCTAAATGCTAGGCCAGGTTGTAAGCTAACTTCAAATGCCTAGTAAAAAACAGAGCTTTAAAGTCAGCATTTCCTACCTATTAAGTGTACTGTTTCTCCTAAACAATTTGTGAATTTGCTCATAGCAGTCACCCTGTTTCCCTGTGCAATTACTTGATTAGCATTCTGACAACAGATCTATGTATAGTACTGAAATCTTTCACTTCTCACCAAACTCCCTGTCTGAAATTTTGCTCCCTTAACAACTGTTGGTTCAAAACCTATGCTTCCATTTTTTTCTTCCTCCTGAACCATCACATCTGATAACCTGAACAAAATTTCTTCCAGACCCTCCCAGGAGAGTTTAAGCAAATATCTGCTTGTATTTTTTTTTTTCTTTTTTTCCGTAAGATATAGTCATAACACTGTTAGTGACCTGGTTAAACCATCATATTTCTGGACTTATTCCATTGCCTTTCATCTGCATTTACTCCTTTATTACTGAGCTGAAATCCAGCTCAGTGGAGCTACATATGTGGAGGATTTGATCCTTGTAAAATCCTATAACGTTGTTCAACAGCTATCACACAAATAGGAATGAAAACATAATCCTGAGCTAAAATCTAAGAAATTGACAATAATTTTTAGCATCATGCCATGGAGCAGGAAAAGGATTTCATTATAGTAGCTGGGCCAACTGTCAAAATGATAGGATGCACTTGATTCTGAGCTTTGGTTTCACATAGTAATCAAGTGTATTATCATAACAACTGCTAGTCTGTCCCCTTTTCAGGTCTAGCATACTGATGGAGCAAAAAGAGAGAATGTATTTGACTCTCTGGTATAAACAAATCAAACAACAGATACCTCTGCAAAGATTTGTAAGCCACATTGCTTCACCTTCCTCAGCAGAGAGACTACAACTCCGAAAAGAGATCAAAGGATTTGGTGGAAGGTTCAAAGGGAAAAGATCATTATTTTATCTATTTATTGATTTTCCTTGTAATCCTTTTTTTTTCTTTGTTTTTATTTCCATCTGTCTTATCTCCCTATCAATGACTTTGTTTTGGAAATATGGCCTTCTGTGGAGATCTTAAGTGAAGGACAAAACCTGACAAATCAGAGGTCAAAACCCATTCAGCTCTCCTCTTATCAGCTCATCTGTCTGGCACCAAAAATATTACTCCCATAGTATTTGAGAGTCTAAATTTTGTGTCTTCCAGCAGTTTCTGGGGCACTTGTGTTTTGGACGGTTGTCAATACTTGCTCCTCTCTCAGGCAACTGAAAGCATGGCAATCCCCAGGCCTTGAAGATAGGGACGTATCTTCAATTTCATCTACAAAACTTAAAGTGGTAGGTGAGTTCCCAAATCACTGCTGCAGGGAGTTCACAGTAGCACCAGGTAAAAGGCATGGGAAACTAATGACAGTACAAACTAGGGAGAGCAATTAGATATTAGAGGAAAGAAATATCAGGCATTTGTAAATATAGGTAAAAATTGGATGTAGGACCAGAATCCCTTAGCCACCCTGAAAGTTACATCTCTACCTGTAAACAACAAACCAGCTCTTAACAAGATAAGAGCTAAAAGCTGAGAGCATACTGATGATAGACTATTTTGATCTTGTAAAGCAGATTCCTGAATACTGAAAACAAAACACAAGGTCTGAACTCCTCGATCAGGAACTACTGGTGTTAGAATATGTAAGAGGAGATTAAATTGCCACAAAGCAGCAAGAGAAAGCTTTTTCCTCCTTTTAAAAAATCCATGTAATACTACAATGTAGAGAAAAAGAAGGAAAAAAATCTATCTGGCATAACAGTCTGAGCACTGGATGTTTAAGGACAGCTCTGGGTGAAGAACAGTCTGCCTTATATCCATCTTCCTGCAGGTCGTAAGCCCGGACCTCAAGGCAAAGCTTGCAGGGATGCTGGAGGGACCTCAGGGAAAGCAGCTGGGCAGAATCCTTTCCTGGCAATTAGAGGAGGAAGCATGAAGGACACTCTCTGAGCAGCAGGCTTCCAAGAAATGGGAAAATCTGAAGTTTCAGGTGACTTACGTGGTGTTCAGGGTGGGATGGGAAACCACTTCCTTAATGGAGCTCCATCAGCCCAAATGGAGCTCTCCAAAAATAGAATAAGGAGGATTTGGGGTAAATTTCTCCCATATGTTTAGGCCAGTCCCAGCCTGCCTACTTGTTTCCAGCTGATGAGATGCATTCCAGCTCCACCTTGGAAGCCACAGTTCTATGTTATTGTGCAGGCCCAGGCTAGGTGGCTGGTCTGTGGGACAACACAGAGTTCCTTGTGGCAGTAGTTGCTGGTCCTCCCAAGGCTGCTGTCTCAGTGGTGTCTTTGTTTTGATGGTTTTCTGAACTAGTTTCCTTTTGGTTAGGCTGGCGTAGGGTTCAACACTGAGGGGGAGTCAAATCTGTATTAAACTGTGGCTGTGAAAAAAAAGGAAAGCAACAGCAAAGAGGAAGCAGACAAAATGCCACAGTCTCTGCCACTTCCAGAAAACAAACAAGCAATATATCTCTTTGTACTAATGTTAACTGGTGCAGAGCAAATACCAAAAGCTATTAATCTGAATGGTGTCTTTTAATATTCTCTTTCCAGTATCAATAAAAAGAGTAGAGCAATGGTGACCTAGATCTTTCACGAGTTTCTTCATACAGACTACAGTGAATGAAACAGATTTCATTTCCATAAGATCTCTCTTAAGATTTCAGATAATACAAGCCCTCATCATTCTGTGTTTGTATTTATTTTTCCATGTTCTCTAAAATTTTGGGGATAGAAACCTGCTACTTGGCACATATCTCCTCCTACAATGTGCTCTGCACAAGACGATTTCAGTAATTAATATGAAAAAGGTCCCTCTGCTTAATGGTTGCTCGGCCTCATGTTAACTATGTAAAACATATAAGCTCACCACAGAAAGTGAAATCTGGCCAGAAATAGGTTAGCCCTCCCCGAATTACGAGCAATTTTTCTCTACAGTCACTTTCTTAAGAGCAGCAAGAGGTTCAAATGAAAGTCTTGCCATTTAACAGAGAGGAAAAAAAAGCATTTATCTGCCATTGCCACAGAATGGACACTTGAGAACCAAACTGAAGTGGACCAAGATGCTAAATACACAGATAATCTTGGTAGCCTACTATTTATTCTCCTTCCTAAAATTAACTGCTAAGAATATTATTATGTTCTAGGTACACTACCAGTTGCAGGAGAAATATTGTTGCCCGTGAGCTATAAAAACCAGATTTTTATGCTTCATAGAGGAAGTAAATGCTACTGACTAATGTTTCAACCAAGCAGAGCTAAATGAGTCAGCATGTTAGAGTGATGGAGCTCTACTCTGCATCATCCCATGCTTGAGGATGCTTGGTGCAAGGTTGGAAGTAGGCAGAAGCTCCTCATTTCTTGCCTATGTGCAAGGGAGGCAGACCCATGGCCTGCTTAGGAGCTATTCCTTATAAAAACACCTCTATAAACTAGCAGAGAGTATTTGGTCATGACAATCTATGCTTCATCATAATGTGGAAATTAGTGTAGTAGAGAGAGTTCTAAGAAAAATAAAAACACATATTATAAATCATACTTAGAATTTTTGGAGGGAAAAAAAATGCTCAAAAACTAGTTCTTACTGTTTATATCCCAAAAAGTTCAAATTAGTTGGTTTCCCTGAAGGCGATTTAAGTAGAAAGGGCAAGGATTCAATAAACATTGTGACTGAACTGCCCTTTAATGTCTCAGAGATGGTGACTGAGTACAAAGGCACTTTGAAAGGACTGTCCAGAGGAAGTGAATATTGTCAGTGCATCTGCTGAATACGTTCCATAGATAAAGGATTTCAGTCTCGATGCCCGCTACCAGCATCTTTCATTAACTTTGGTGAAGAACTGAATACAATGTTTATGAATCTGAAAAAAAAAAAAGCATGGAAATATATACTATATTATACTATATATACTAATATTGCCTATTGATGTTGTCAGGCACTATGGTCCCAATTTTCAGTGCCTGAACGTGTAATTTCCTACTGTTTCATTCTTTCTTCTTAGGCCACCCGTCACACATTTGCGAATCATCTCTTTGAGTAGTTTTTAAATTGTCCTAGCATAATTGCAACCAAGAGCATTTCAGGAACAAGAACAGGCACACCCTGGTAGACTTAGCTGTGCCATCATACACCTAGCTGCATTCCTGGACACCTAGAAGTGGCAGTGAAGCTACTATACCTGTCCTACATCACAGAGAAATCTCTTGGAGCCACTCATGCCCATTGTGTGGGATCTAGCAGGCAAATACAATAACTTCACAGCTTTATTTCAATAAAACAACCCTAAACTGATCACCTTTTTGCCCCTCTTGCTTATCTTCTCTGTTTAATTAAAAAGTCAGGGCCACCCTCACAGTATTGTCAGGGTCAGCCAGAACTGATGAGCTGTGAAGGCAGGGGTATAGGTACATTCTGCACCCTGGTGCTAGAGAGTACGGGGACAAGCCAGTGGAGGAGAGAGGGCTCAAATTTGACCTAGGAGTTAGCTGGGGAAGACCAGTTGCTTTGGCTCTTCTATAAGAAATTACTAACACCTGAAATATTTTAGTTTGCTGCTGTGAAAAGGAGGATGTACCCCAGAGCACCCGCTGCATCAGGAAATGCCTGACATGAGACTGTTTTTCCAGCAGACCCTAGAAGCAAGTTTGATTTTATGAGCTCATCTCAAAAATTAATAAGATAAAGATAATACTTAAGTTTCTCATTATATGCTTATTCACAAATATTAGCATACCTTTATAGGTTTATCAAAGTTGTCAGATTATAAATGGATAAAATGCTACAAGTTGGGCAAGGAAAGCCTGACCTGAGACGATATGAGCTATATTACGACCAGCTTATAAACAACCCTTCTGAAGTGCATCATCCAGTTTCAAATGTCAGAGGCATCCTCTGAAAGTGCCAAGCCAAACTCTCATATGATCTTTACCCACTTTGCTCATGGAAAGCCTTTATATCAGCAGGTAAAGCAGATCACACATACTTCTACATTTAAAAAAGAAGTAAATGCCAGCAACAATTCAGCCAATGCTCCCAGCCGAGCCATTGCCACCCAAAAGGTCACACTGTTCTGTCATTTTACTCTCCACCTTTGCACAGTGAGAAGAGTAGTAACTGGCAAGAGTCATGGTGGTGCTCTTTGTGATATAATTAGAACAGGAAAGAGGTTCTGAAGCTACTAATTTGATTTAGGCTGATAACTGAGGTCAACTTTTCACCAGAATCTCTGTCAATCAGGTGAAGATGGTGCTGTATCTCCAATCTTCATCCATTTAGCTCTCCAAACTCACAGAATTTTTGATCCTGGCTGTCTGCCTACTGAATAAGAAGCCAACAGCTTCAAAATCAGTGTTTCCCCTGCCCTTGTACTTTTTGTACTGGTTAGTCCACAAACCTTAAAACCTTGAATACCAAAGAAAAAAAACAACCCCATTCTGAATCAGACAAAGGTGGAATGGGGAATGAAAACCACATTTTACATAATCCTGTCAGTGTTTACAGGGCTCTTTTTAAATTTACACTTCCTGATTACAGTAACCTCTGTAATAACTTAGATTCCACTTCCAATTTCAGAAGCAATGAGACACCTCAAAAGAAAAAGAAGTTTCGGGAAGTGATTCAGAATTTGGTATTATCACTGGTATCTGTTCAGGCTTGTTCTTTCAGCTATATGTTTGGTTTTCCAGTCTAGCATATAAGTGTCTGCTAAGTACCACATCACTTTACCAGTAGGACTGGAAAACACAAGGGAAGGGAGAGGGGTGGGTTCATAGTGCTGGAGCTCTAAACAGTAACAGGAAAGACTATTTTACACCTACAACTTTCTGCATTGTGTGTACTGCCCAGCTCAGAAGATATGATCCAGATGATTGTCCTCACATTCAAACAGTAAACTGATAGATTTCTAAACGTGTTTTTAGGGTAATTTCCCCCTCTTTTTAATTTTTAATCCTTTTTTTAAACCTCCTGGTTCTCTGGCTATGTTAGATGTCTGCCAGCCCCACTAGAATTCTTGACATGTTTCTCCAGAATGAGCTTGATCTTATACTGAACAAAAAAGCTTCAGAGACTAAATATAAGGTCTTCCTTACCAGTTCCATGTTTATTTTGCTGCAAGCTACATCTGATCACAAAACTGACACCACCCTCACTTCACAGGAATTTTTCTTATTTAGAAAAAAAAAAGTGAAACAACACAGAGAAATCAAGTCACAACAGATACCAACTGCACAATGTTCTCTCTCTGTCAGTAATGAATCACTTCCTCAGTGCTGTGAGAAAAGGGCATCAAGTTGTTGAGGTGCTTCATTTCAAAAGAAACTAAGAGACATGAGGCCATGATATACTTGCTTGAGAGGACCCAGCAAAACAAAAGATGCAGAAATTTGTATGGATAATTACTGGGTTTTTTATAGCTTTTAGTTTTTTGACCTATAGAATCTAGGACATTTTGGAGGTCAAAAATTAAACCTCGAATAACGGAGGGAAAATCAACTATTCCATCTTCCAAAAGATCATCCCATATGACCTGCAGATTGCTGCACACCTCAGAAACCCTGCAGAGCCACACACAAGGGCTTTACTTTCACCCTAGTCCACCTCTTTGTGACTGCCTCAGCATACAGGTACTGATAAGGAAGTTCCTCAAAGCCACTTGTTTGGACCCATGCCCCACAAATTGTACTCACAGCAGGATCCTCTGGCCCTGATGGGTCAGATAGTAACCAGAGGAAGAGAAAAGATCTGTCTCTAGGTCTTGAACCAACTACTATTCATTATTTGTCAGAGATTCTATTAAGTGTAAGAAACCTAAAACAGGTTCACTGAAGGGACTGTAGCCAGTGGGCCTACTCTGCCACAGCAGAAGTGGCTGTGACACTCTTCACCTCTGTCTTGCATC
This sequence comes from Colius striatus, assembly GCF_028858725.1. NCBI lineage: Eukaryota > Metazoa > Chordata > Aves > Coliiformes > Coliidae > Colius > Colius striatus. The sequence continues at coordinate 33,534,591 of NC_084761.1, forward strand.
ATGATGCAGTAAGACCATGAACTGCTGGATTTTACAGTGTTTCAAACAGGTAGTGGCTACAATATGACAGAAGATTAATTGTGCCACACCTGTAGCTTGTACCTAGTTCTGCAAGCAGCCTTTTCTTACAGTAGCTAAAGCAATGACTCCTTCAGCATAGATGTCAGTGGGATGGAGATTAGACTCTGTTTGCAACTTTTGGATTTTTCATGCTGAAATAGGCCACGTACAGGCAGTGTTGTCATTTTTTATTAATCACAGGTAATATAATTCTGGTCACTGCTATAGGCTGTTTTGTCACTATATATAATCTTGCAACTTTCACACAATTTTTGCAAAGCAAAATGAGAATGAGGAACTAATCCCCCTCAAAATGTCTTACAGCTTTGAGGAAAAGAGCTTTATCTATGTGGCTAGAGGCTAATTGTTCAAGTCCCAGCTGTTCTGCCAACTGTGGTTAATATTTTTCTGCCCTTCACAACCCAAGACGTTATATTCAACTGTACAGTAACTATTATTTCTCATTTCTGCAGAAAAAGAAAATCTAGAAGTGATTTGGACAGCACTGAAACTAGGATTGACAGGCCAGTAAGGGTTCTTGAACACACTAAGAAGTCAAATCAGATGCTTCTGGAATAATTTGCTTCCTATTATACTGAATATGATTTCAAAATTTGTGTGAATATATCTTTTCTTGCTGTACATTTGTTACTTGACTAAAAGCATCCATCGCTGCAAGGATGAGCTGTGGTAGCCTCCGTGCTTCACTGGTACTGTGCCTTTCAGGCTGCAGCATGCACTCCAGTGGTGGAAGGCTGACCCCCTGAAACCAGTATACAAACTGGCATACAGACTGGTGCTACTGCCAAGGGTGGCACCTGACAAAAATGAAGAAATTACATGGAGCACCCTTTGTCCTAGGCAGCTTCACTTGTATTCCCAGAAACAAGGTGACTGGGTCTGTGCAAAATTCAGAGGGATTAGGACTTAATATAATAAGCTTCTTCCCTGCACACAAAGTGTGGCAAATGAACGATACAGCCTGTCACCTCTTGATACCAAATGAAATCCTGCCTGGCTCAAGCAGGGATTAAGATTTATTCCCAGCTAATTGATGTTTGGAGTCACCGCACTAGATTAATTAGTCTCAGCTCCAGCTTCTGCTTCATATATTTGCCTGCATAGCTTTGAGATATTTTTTTAGGTCAGGCACAAACTCTTGCTGTGTGTTTGTGCTATGCCAAGCATGAGCGTGCAGAGCCCCCAGAAAAATCCCGGTAGTAAACCCGTCATGGGAGGCTGCAACCGATTCAGTCTGAATTTGGAAAGACTGGCAAAATTGCAATAATCCTCAAGGGCCAGGCTGGTGGGACTGCACAGAGCAGCAGACAAGCAAAAGAGGACAAGGATTAATATCATCTGTGGGCTTTGGTCTAATTTTGGGATAGGTGATGTTTTGCCGCTGCTGGTGTAAAATAGCGAGTTGCCATGATCAAGAATGTCCTTTTTTTCCAAATCACAACAAACCCAAATGCAACCAGAACTGTAAACTGTAGAAAAGGAAATAAATTCAAAGAAGTATCTCAGAGAATCTCAGTAGCTCTTGTGCCTACTCATTTCCATACTTGTTCTTCCTTAAGTGAGAGTATGTGATGGTGACCAGAAAATGAACTGGTTTCATCCTAAGCTGAGAGAAAAATGCACATTATTGCAATTTTTTTCAATTAATCAAAATTTTTGTAACACAAGGTCACAGCCCAAAGGTTGATAAACCCGAACTGTTTCTGCCCTGTTAATTTATGCAAAGATATTTCAAACAAGAGCAAAACCCAAGACACTTCATTCTGCAGCTGTTCAACAAGACATTTAAGTGTTTTCCAAAAGAATTCTTCTCACTTTAAAATAAATTTTATTCGAAGTGAAAGATATAATGGAAAGGAGAGAAGAACTATCAGACAGAAATTTGTTTCATTTCAATAAAACAGTTTTTATTAGCTTTAAGTACACGTGCTGCTTCAAAATTATCCAGAGAAAAATGGTGAAAGTCAGAAGAATTGAATTACATTAGAATAAAATTCCAGTTAAAGAAGGACAACGGGCAATTCTTTCTGATTTAGAACTAGGAGTGCATTAGTACTATTTTTCCCTTTGGGGGACTGTTTACCCTCAACCAAAACAACCCTGTCTCAGTTTACGAGAAATTCAGGATGAGCAGCTATAACAAACTGCCAATTGCAATTCAGTTGGGATTTTATCCTACTCCAAAGAACAGCCTCCATAAAATTTTTACATTAGAAAATACATCCTGTTACTGTACTTCAGGGTTTCATATTATTCCAGCCATTTCTTCCATTACCAGCCCTCAGTTCACCAATTCTGCCTCAGCAGTCTGCAAGTCTCTCTCAGAACATAGCCATGTTGTATTTAAAGTGTTTCCAGAGCAAAAACGATGTTCTTTTGGGCCCTGGATGGAATCTGTAAAGTGTTTTTCCCTGCACATTCCCACATTATGGACATTACTCATACCTGTTCCTACCATTTACTATGGTAGAGGAAGCCAGTTTTGATGATAAAGACAATCTGTACCACCTGAAGTCATCTTTCCACCTCCTCAGAAGATCACTGTTTTCACAAGTCACACTTGAGTTGTGTCATTGGAGATACTCTTTGTATTCACAAAGATTATGTTTATCCATTTCCTAAGCGCACGTTGGCAACTTCATCTCCCTCTGCAACTCCAAAAAATGGGGCTGTGGGCACATATCTGTAATGCCTGTGCTGCAATCCTACAGTCATCACACAAAGGTGGTCACAGTAGCAGCAGCCAGTTATGCGAAGGAGGGTTGCTAGGGAAGTACTTGGGAAGATTCTAGCTGTCTAAATAGGAAGCAGGAAAATATATCTGTAGGCAACTGGAGAGAAGATAGACTGTATGGGTCATCAACTAAGAATTACTGGTAGAGTCTAAAAACTAATAATAAGTTTTATCCAATAATACTTGAAAGTTTACAGACTACCTCTTAAAACTTTTATTTTTAGAATCACTGTTGCACTACACGCAAAAACATAAGGACAGAAAGAAAAAGTGAGTCTTCACTGCAGTCTCTTACCCCTTGAAATCTATGGGGGAAAGCGTAAATATTTCTGTTTCCATCCTTCTGAGAAGGCCGAGAAAAGGTGAAAGGGATGTTTGTAAGGAGACTGCATTCTTGCTCCAGTAGCAGTTTTCCTAACAGCTAATGCATAATACAAAGTTTATCCTGACAAGTCGTTTGAATATTGCTCTCTGAAAGCATGAAGTACTGTAGTTAAACCTACAGCACTGATAACATTGCTGTGTGCAGTGGAGCCAATTGCCAGCTGCCAAAAGCTCTTCCAGGAGGTGCTCCTTCAGAGTATTTGTAAACACCTACACACACCACTGAAGAGGATTACAGAGTTTTCTGAAAGGGAAAATAAAATGCCTATAAAAAGAAGCATTTTCCTATTAGATATGCTTTTTTCCTTCTGGGGTTTTCACTTCTGGATAGCAGAAATAGAAACATGCAAATGTACTTTCTTGATTAATTGACTTGCGCCTGCCGGCAGATAAACGCTGCTTATTTCACCCATCTATTCTATAATCTGTTACGATTAGTGTAGCTATGTTCCATATGATTTAAGGAAATTTCAATACATTTCCTTATACCAAATTGTTGTATTTCACATTTTTCTGGTAAAACAGCAACACGAGACATTGACTAATAAGCATTTTATAATCCTCAGATGCATTTAGTAAATCATTCTTCTACTATAGATTTTCATCAGACATGCAAATGGAAAGAACAAGGGATTCTGCACATAACTTTTGTAGTAAAATCATCCAAATGCCTATCATTTAAAATGTTTATATAATACTAATACAATGTTTGATCGTGCAAGATGAGGAAAAAATAAGTTGGCACCAAATTAAAAAAACCCAGAAGGTCATAAAAATGAGCCGTCATATACAAAAACCTAACCACATCACACAAAAATGATTGTGGTGATAAAAAAGAGGCATTGCAGATTATTTGTTCCATCTGTATGTTATTTGTCACTAAGCAATTTATCAACATCATATGGTAATATCAAACTGTTACAGGATTCTGACTTAACTCTGCCAGATATTTATAGTACCAGAACAAAAAGTAACCACAACTTTGCCACTGGGCCAGGTAATAATGGCTTGGAGGCTTCTCATGTAAGGTCTGAATTTTCCTGTCAGAGAAGAGTTTACTGTGAGTAAGGTACTTTCCAATTGTAACGGTTGGGACATCCCTTTTTTCTATAGTAGCTACAACAGCACAAGGGGTAATAGAATGAAGCTGGAATACAAAAAGTTCCACTTAAATATAAGAAAAACTATTTCACTGTGAGGGTGAGGGAGCAGTGGCACAGGCTGCCCAGAGGGGTTGTGGAGTCTCCTTCCTTGGAGGTCTTCAAGACCCACCTGGACACCTTGCTATGCGACCTGATCTAGGTGAACCTGCTTCTGCAGGGGGGTTGGACTAGATAATCTCTAAAGGTCCCTTCCAACCCCTACCATTCTATGATTCTATGATTCTATGATTCTAATGAGGTACATTGTATCTCGATTTGATAAATAAGAGGGCTTTTTTACGGGGAAAAAAACCAACCAAAACCAACAGAATCTTATGTTTAAAAAAAAAAAAAAAAATAATTTTCTTTCTGTACAGCTTCCCATCCCTATCTTGTGTTCTGTCATCTGGGAACCTTGCTGTTATAGAGCATCACCTCAAGGCCCAAGTTAGTAGGAACCCTTTGAAATGATACACTGAAAGTGAAGTACATCAGCATCTAGCTATCCTGTGGTGTAAAGGAGGCCCTCAAGACAGGTTCAACTTGGTAATTATCCACAAGAGCCTCTAAGACGTGTTCAGCTCCAGCTGATTTCAATAGGAAGCCAGTTTATTGTCTCAAAAACATTTTTATGAAATATATTTAGTTTATAAATGAAATATGTTTCTCCTCCTCTATCTCCCCTTCTCTCCTGCCACCTGAATTACAGACCCTTTGGACAGGATTATGAAACTGCAGCTAGGTTATCTTCCTCTTATGCACTATGACCTGTACATGGGGTTTTAAGACCAAGCTACATTTCATAGAAAGCTAACTGAATTGGGTGAAACAGGTGTGCTGCACTTTTTCCTATTGAGCTTTAAATAATATGTCATTTGCATCTTAGAAACAGATGATGACATAAGCAGCATCTGATCTGATTTCCTTTTAAAGGAAGATACCATACCAACTAATCCATGTATTTATAAAAATGCACGTGTTACCTTTTTATTTCATTCAGCACTCACTTGCAGGGATATGCTAAAGGATATTCATTTCTTATACCAAATTTACAAAACCCAGTATCTTTGGGTTGTTATCACCAAGAACCACAGAAACATGAGTTCTTTCCCACTATAAAAATATGTCTACTTTGCCAGTGATAAACAATTGCTCAGTTCTCTGAAAACGTGACTACAGAAATAGTTCTTATTTCAGCAACAAATCCATTCCTGAAGTGGGATCAGAGTTACATCTGCTGAATTTTAGCGATAAAAAAGAGTTTTCTTCATGTCAGTCTCTGGAGCTGTAGCAGGTAAGAGCACATGCTCTGGAATCCAAGGACAGAAGTCTGACATATTGTTAAATGCAAAACTTACTAAAGACTGTAAGCGCCCAAGAGCCTGGCGCTCCCAGTGCATGTCAGCAGTCGTGTAGGCTGCTCAGCAGTGCAGGAGCATCACTCCTTAGGGACTTTACCTCTTGGGCTATCATTTGCTATCAAGCAGAGATATATGCAGTAGAGACTTTGTTAATGAGATGAGTAGCTTTGCTACTTCTCCACAAAGAATCAGGATGAAAGCATGCTTATTTACCTTTGATTTGATGTATTATTTTCCTGGGTGTCAGGCATAGCTGATATTTAAACACAGCTGCTCCTGTAGATGCAAAGATAGGAACTAAGGCCCCAGCACTATATACACAAGAATTTTAGTAGCTTCTAAAAAAGCTATGTAAGAACTTCACTGAATAAGCTAAGAATTACAGTAGAGGACTTCAGGGTCTTCATCAGGGAGAGAGGAGAGAGACCTCTTTAGCAAGAGGAAATTCTGGAGTTGAGTAGCTGTAGCAGCTCTTCACTTAACAGCTTCTTAGCCTCCAAAATTCCTTTAATTAACAGCCTCGGAGAGAAAGAAGTTACAGATCTACAGTCAATCTTCCTGCTTCTAGGCTCCAATCCATTTATTCTCCTATCAGCTAGTTTGTCAGGTGAGAGAAAATATTTGTCATTATGTGTAAAATCTGTGTCCTCCTATACTCCAAAGAACTCTCAATGTCTTTGATGGGACCAGGGTTAAGTTTTGACCATAAATGTCAGTATCTGATCTTAGGAAGATCAAAGCCAACAACTCAGCTTCGAAAACTTAATAATTAGGGCTGCTCTTGACTCATTTTTGAGTTGATATGAGATGGTCATCAATACCCTTACTCAAATAAAAATGGAGCCTCAGTTCCTGCACAAAATCAAAATAAATGTTTCTATATGACACTCAGGGCCTTTCCTCTGTTGTTTGTCCAGTCCAGCTCAGCCCAGCTGGAAGTCCTGGCTGGGGAGTATTGCTCTGGTGCATCCTTGACCTCCCACAGGAAAATCAATGGCACAGAGGTCTCGATGAGCATCCATCTTCCTTTCAGAAACTCTTCTGCCTGTAACAGTATCACCCCAAGGAATTAAAAGGACAGCTCAGTTTCACTGTCTCTACAGAGATGGTGGTATTTATTGGTTTAACCCCTAAACCATAAACACAGTCACAGGACCATAAATGTAAATATCTGCTGGAAATACTACACTAGGGTTTCTATTTAGTAACTGTTATTTGGCCGTCTTCAATTAAGTAGATTAAAATTACTTCTCAGTAGTTATTTTCCATTGCTTTTGCTGCCTTCATCCCTCATTCAAGATCAGAGAAAGAGTAACTGCATTGATGGCAATGCTTTCATAGTTTGTATGGCACAGAAAGTTTTCATATAAGAAAGAAAGGAAATATACATGAATGACATAGTGAAGGCACAAGGGAAAGAGGAAAGTAATTTAGCAGAACATTTCAAATGTTTTAATAAATCATACACTTACACTGAAATGTCACTTTAGTGAGTTTCCCTTATGCTGATCGCTGAATGACAATATATTCTCTATGTGTATAGGAAAGGCTGTAATGCGCTGCTATGTTTGCACAGCATCTCTGAGGAAAAATACTGATTGGAGCATAAGCAATTTCAATTTTTACTACTACAGGTCTTTTCAAATAGCCTCTTAGTTCCGTATAAGAGTGTTGGAGAAAGGAAAATGAAATGTTAAAATGAACAATATAAGCCAGAGATCTCAGAGTTCCTAAAAATATGAAATCTAGAAAAAAATGTATTCCTATTATGTTGAAAATGGAACAACTTTATGCTCTGCTGATTTTTTAATGCAGTAGATCTTGGAGAGATGTATGATGACGCCATGCAGAGATGCAAGACAATATTTTTTGAAGTGGAAGAATCAGATAAATCATGAATCACCAGTGTCACTGCTAAATCTGCGCATGTTCTCATCACTATATTTAGATCACTGACCACCATCCTACCATCTTTGCCCAAGGATTTTAAGTACTGTTTTCAAAGACTCATAAACAAATAAGACGATCAAACATAAGAAATCAGCACAATCCCCACAGTACTTTCTGACTTTCTCTTCTGCTCTGAGTTGCAACTTTCCACTTAAAGCATTATTCCATCCCAAAAGTTAAGAGTTTTAAGTCTGAAACTATTTGCAGATTCAGTTACAAAATACTGTTTCAATAGACAGATGTAAAAATCAATAGAAATTAATATAAAATGTCAAGGATAAGCCAGCTACCAAAGATACTGACAACTCCATCTAGTTTTCCTTCCAGAGGAAAAAAATCAACTATGCCAAAAGCAGATCTTGTAACCAGCACAGTTCACGTTGTTTTACAGATAACTCTCTTCAGAAGATAGACTCTAAATTATCTATCTTTATGCATGTTCCTGATACATTTCAAGACTACAGATCTAGCTCTTAATGGTGTTAAATTCAAAGAGATTCAAGAAAAAAACATGCTAAGAAGAGCAAATACTTAAACAAAACCTTTTTATTAAAAATGTGCTGTCATTGTACTACTACAAACACTGTGTATCTCAGTCACCTGGACATAGCATCATTTTCCCAGGCCTTCTGTAATAGCCCACAACAAATAAAAACATAAGAAAAATGTTTACAGCAAAACTAGCACTGTCTTTTCGCCTTCACTCACCCAATTTCTGCCTTCTCATCCCAACTGATCAGATGTTTTATAACCACAGGATCGGAATGATGTAGGTTAGAAGGGACCTCTGGAGGTCATTTGGTCCGCTGCAATAAGCAATATGAACTTAAAAATCAGATCCAGCTTCAAAATTAGACCAAGAGCCACGTCTACTCTCCACAGTGTTGTTAGAGATTTTACAGCCTTCCTGGGAAGCCTGATTCAGTCATTGCCCAACCTCATCTTTTTCCTTGAGTCTATCTGGAACTTCCCTTGTTGTAACTTGTGCCTTCCTTGAGTCCACACACTATTTTGGCTCCCTTAAATAAGGATTGTGCCAAACACTGGGTACAAAACAGAACCAAAATATGTTTTTCAAGTACATTATCTTAAGGGCTTTAAGTCACCAGAAGCTTTGCATGATTGCATACTGGTGATTTTGATCAGCTTTCTGCAAGACACACGCCAGGTTGGCAGGGAAAAAAGTTTTCATTCCTAATAGTGAGATCTACATCATTTATTCTGCATGTTTTAGCAAAGAGAAGATTAATATATCTTAATCAGTTATCTTAATCAGTCTGAAGTCCCTGGAAAGAAGTTCTTGAAAGAAGCTAATGCCTCTCTCAGAAAACCAGGAGAAAAGAGTCGAGAGTTGCTAGGTTATTTTCTGCATAAAGCTCATATAGCCCAAGGGAGAATATGGAATGGCAACAAAAAGAAATGGCTGTTTTTAAAAGAACATGTTGCTGAAACAGTATTTTGTATAACTGAGATTATAGTTAAAAGTGAGTAAGCGTACATTTCAAATGTTAGTGTGGCAAAGAAGCACTTAGATAGTGAAGTGAAGGAGACGGGAAAAACTCAAGAAAACATGGAACATGTGGTATGTTACTTCACTGATCTCTGACATTTGTCACCTGGTTTACACAGCAGCATGAATGACAGATGAAGTGGTATGAATGATAGACGAATGAGAGTTGTCCTCTACATTATTTTTTTTTTTGTACTGAATGTTTGGGTTGCTGGTTCTGTAAGGGAAAAAAAATAGGTATTGAAAGTTCAATGTAACAGTTTAGATTAGCCATTGCATCTTGTAAAATAATTAGCCTGGAAGTGAAAAATCATGCTCAAGAATGTGCTAAATGGAGCAATCATCCAGCAAAGTGAACAGGGGAAGATTTTGCAGCTACAGTGGAAGAATCATTGAAACATCCATCTGTCCAGTACATATACGCAATAAAGAAGGAGGCAAATGAAATACTATGCTTCTACATGTTCTGCTGAGAGATCAGAATAAAAACAAGGGCGGTTATAGGATGTACTGTGTAAGTCCACTGCTTGCTGTGTGGGTCACCGTACCTTTTGAGAGCCACTAAAGCAATAAAAATAATACCAGGTCTCAATACCATAAGGCAGTTTCTGTGGAGCTGGAGATACACTTGTATGAAAAAAAACCAAAAACCTCAGCGTGGCCTAACAGAACTGAAAATTGTGAAAAGGACTAGTAAAACTGATAGAAATAAAGTTTTCGTGCTAGCAAGACATTTACAAGCTAGGGGAGATAGCTCCAGGTAGTCTACTCATTGACTAATGAACTCAGATAGTCATTCTCTTCAAAGACCAGCAGTCATACAGAATAAATTACCAAGTAGCCAAAACAAACATAAAATGAATTCAGTAAGTGCAAGTGATGGTTTGTTTATTTGAGTGAGAAGACAGAAAATAAACCTAATAAAAAAGTAATCTGCACATGCAGATCTCTGATTGTAGCTAATAACATCCTGGGGCAGCACTGAAAATGCTAAATTTCATAGTTATGAAATAGTTGACAAGCTGATTAGTGGGAGACAAAGGTGATATTTAAACAAAGAAAGGCTTATTTATTTCTGATCCACCTCTCCTCAGTTTCATCTCAAGCCCACTCAGCAAACAGTCTTTCTTGCAAGTGGCTCCTTCATCTAATGTTCTGCATTGCCAAGAGAAAGGTCCTGTCCCTTCAGGATCACACAAGACTGCTCTCCTCTCCACTCTGTGGTGTAGACCGAAGTACAGCTTGCAGGGACAGCTGGCAGGAGATTTTCTACAAATGCACTCCCCCTGATCTGTACCAATGTAATGCTTGTGCAAATGTGGATGTACATACAGCCCCATCTACTGATATGAGTATTCCCCAGATAACGGGATGACTCTGCCTGGGTTTAAGCAAAGATTTCTGTACCATTAGAAGACATTCAACGACAGGAGCACAAGAATCGGAGACATGATACTAAGAAGCCTGAAAACCTGCAGCTTGGGTTTACACAACTGAATAAAAGAGGGTGCTCAGAACTTCTTCAGAAGCAACGTGACTTAAACTTCTGAGTAGCCCTAATCACAGGCAAAAATCCATCTGTTAGCACTCTCTCAAAGTCACACCAGGGATGAATTTGATTCCTAGTGGAATGGCAGCATAATCAAATGACTTTAAGGGAAAGGGTTTTAATTAAATAACACTTAATTATAGTTATATTATTTTAATTGTATTACTGTATTTTTGTTATGTATTACTCAGTCTTCATTCAGTGTTATTACGGTAATATTCCCTAAGTTATGTAAGATTTTATTAGCACTTTGTCTTATTTGACAGCTTTATTCGTGCACCAACTCGAGAGATTTTATAATTATACTTTCCATTACTAATATATTCCTATATGAACACCAGAGTAAGGCATTATAACAATTTAATGGAAGGAAAAGGAACCTAATTTCTTTTTACACTACAGAGGTGGTTCTGCTTCCAGCAAATGTGGAGAATATCAAAGCTCAGTACCTCATACAGAAATAAGGAAAACTTTTTCAGTGGTCTGCTATATCCCACATTTCAGACTAATTTCAAGAGAGGAGGAACAATTTTCTGTGATTTTGATGACAATGCTAAGGTTCAGCAGTATTCCCCAGGGAATGATATTCAGCTTCCCTGTGGAGCTACTGCAAACTCCCGGGTTCTCCTGTCAACTGAGGGAAACCTGTCTGCATCCTTCTCTAACCCCCACTCTCAGAATAAGGCTCACATATGGTGTCTGATATGGGGAACTGCTATTTTGGCACCATACATTCAAGCTGGCAGATGATAACTTCACAATAAAAACGCCTGTATCTTCGAACCTTCTGTGCTGAAACATTAATCCAAGGAGATGGCAGCACCCTACAAGCAAGCAGCCAGGTAGATGAACAAACCAAGGTACTGCTGAAGATAGACTGCTGAGAAGTGAAAGTTTACAGTTTTCCCCAGGTGCAAAAACATGAACACCTATACATAGACACTGAAGTGGAGGGAGAAGACGTTGTGTGCTTTAGCTTTGACTATGATGGTTCTTTTACCAACTTCCCTCAGCAGAGAGGTACAGCTAGACCCTATGCTGGGAAACTCCAGATGCTGCGAGGACACTCCCTCATTTCTCCATCTTTGCAGAGAACAAACTGTCTCACAAATACTCAGAGACCATCCACAGAGTCTTAGGGACTCATTTATCCCACAATGCACTCTAGAAGCTCAAGTTCAGACTGTTAAAGTCTTGGATGATATTTTCCTTTTTTTTTTTTAGGATTTTCGTCTGTTCTTTAGGAAACAAAGTCTTACCTAAAAGATTCTCTCCTCCTTTATCTTACGGCGATATTTTACCCTTCTACAAGGAAATAATCATCCCCTTTGTACAGTTTATTTTTTAACTGGGGAAACACAACAGAAACTTCTTTATCTCCTTCACCTTCCTGTTTTGTCTTTCCTGGTCATGCACTTTGGCTTGACAGGCTGATATTTAGACCCCTACAGAGGTCTCCTGGACCCTGTCAAGTAGATGAGTCTCCTGGAAAACCCCTCCAGTGGTCACTCAGAGTAGATTAAACCATTTGGAGCTTCCCCCCATTAATTCCAATATTATCTCTCCTGTGGCTTCTAGGTCACACTTTTTGCTCCCAATTTTTCACCACACTTTCATGATGAGCTTGTTTTACTCAGGGAAGTCAGACAGTTCCCAGCTAGAACTGGATTTCACGCACCAAAACATGTCAAGGTGCATCAGTTATATTAACAGTCAGGCTGAGTAAGCAGGTTGTTTTGAGTTTCTCCTGGGATTAAAAAAAAGACATGAGTATATCTTTCAGTGATGGATATTTGTTTTTTAAACATCACTGTGATTTCCAAGCCTTTATTTTCCAGGTGGCTCCTTGTGAGTGTAGCAAGGGCTGTGTGCTCCCTTAGGAATGGGAGCTGGGAGCAATGTGGGCTACTCACGAGTTCCATCAGGGCAAGATTTATCAGCCAGGGCCCATCCCACTAACCCAGCTGGGAGCAGGGCAGCTGTGGGGGTCTGAAGACAAGCACAGTTGAGGTGTTGATGGGGCTGACCTTTCTGTGAAACACCCCATCTTTCTCAGTCTGCCACTGCTCCTGTGGAGGCTGACAGGAGACAGACAAGCTGACTGAGATAGACAAAAGTGGAAACAGACTGCCCTCAGCTCCTCACAGTCGTGGCACATCCAGGTCTCCTGTGCCAGCTCACATTTTGTTATACTGTCTGTGGACAGTCTGCAGAGGGGAAGAAGGAGAGAAAGACAAACCTCTCTTGGGGAAATGAGGTATGGTGAATCCTCACTCCAGACAAACTGGGATGAGAAAAGGCTCAGTTTGACAAATGAAATGTCATCAGTGCTTCAGATGAGCACATTCATCAGCAGAGGTGTGTTTCTGCCAGCTGCTTGTAAACCAGACTTTGGGGGAAAGCAAGGGGAACCAAATTAAAATAGTGGGTTTTCCATAGCTTTGAAATGTCAGCAACATGTATATGTCTGACTGTAGGACTGGCTATGCGGCTGACTGTCTTAAAAACCAGCATCATGGTACCTCTCATTTTGCAACTTTAAAACATGTGACCAAGCTTACTGCACCCATGTCAAAAACAGCACGTTTTGGACAACGTTATCTTCCTGAAAAAAACTGAGACAGAATATCATAGATACCCTGACCTCAGCCACACTGGGGAGGGATTGTGTGTAAGCACTTGTAGCATCAGAATGAGAGAAGCATCACAAACTGAAAAACCTCGCAGCTGTACAGATATCAGGAAAAAAAAAGTATGTCATTAAGTAACAAGTTGATACACTTCATTAGCTAATGTCTAATTTTATTCCTTCTCAGACAGACAAGTACCTGCATTAACCTAAAAGCTTAATTAACACATTAAATGCTGTAAATAACACACTAATATTTATTTACAACCCATGGCGATATGACATTATTTTTAAATGGCAGTGGCTTTTCTGCTAAAACCGTTATGCCTATTACAATTTCTAATTCTCACACTACATTGATTTAAATTATTATGAGTCTCAAAAACTTGTGAAATTAACTGGAGGAATTCTCAGCATCAAAAACGTGGTTTACATGTCTAGACAAATCTGATTATTATCGTGCCTTTCAGAAATATGTTATATATTCCCAGCACGTCACATTTTACGTAGCATTACCGTTAAATGGGGTCTAGCTTTAGATGACAAATCAGAGAATAATGGTTAGGATTAATCTGGTAATTTATTTCAGTTTTAAGAGATTCATTATGTTAATGACAAGCAAAATAAGGTATTTGGACAACAGCACTAGAGAGTTCTGAATGTAAAAATCTTCATTTTACATTAAAAGTATTTCTAAGAAGTATTTTCAGTATCATAAATAAGTCAGGTAAAATAAAAACCTAATAAAAAAGTTTAAAAATAAAAATGAAAGCAAAAGTTTTCACTGCATGGAGTTTGCTGAATTGATAGCAGATTATTTTGAGATTAAATGGAACTCCTACTTAGCTGAGAGTTGTTAGGGGCATAGAATTCATAGCAAAGGTGCAGACACAATCTGCAGAACTAAAAATTTTTCACACTAATGGAGAAGCCTGTGGACATCAAAGGAAAAGGTGGATCTAATTCTGCTTCATTGAGATGGTAGGAATTTTGCCAGTGATTAGTGTGAACAAGTCAAACCTTACTAAATACAAGTAGATAAAAGCTCAGGTTTATCACTTGCTGCTTCCTTAGTTTGCATCTAAAGGTAGGAACGATGTATTCTTTCTGTCTTACTCAAAAGGTAAAGATGGTTTCACAGTTATTGGCATACTTGTTTGGGGCCTGGTGAGAAAGCAGCTTATCGCTGTGCTCCAGATCCAGAAGTGGGATTATAGAGCTCACTTAAGAAACGCATTAATTTAATACAGTTGAAACTGGGAAAGGCACAGCAGCCACTCAGAGCAGTGGGCAGGTTGCAACAGGCAGTTTGAGACCTGTTATTGTACCCAATCACCTCAGACTGGGATCCAGTTGTGTTAGCTACTGCAAGCTCCTGCCAGTAGGACTGTCTCATTATCTAGAAAAACGTGGTATACAAAGCCATGCTAGAAGCATCAGACTACATAATTCTCAGTTTCCTGTGAAAAAGTAAGTTTTAGAGGGTTTAAATATTCTGTTAGTGGTTACACAAGATAAGAATTGATCATATATTTCTAGTGAGCTCCTGCCCGACGTCACCCAGCATGCCGAGAAAACAATGTAAACCAACAGCTGGGATGCCAACACTTTACCCGTGAGACCTCTGAGGTACAATGCAAAGTGCTCTGCAATTAGTAATACTTCCAAATGTTCTGCAATATCATGCCCATCAACTTGTGTTGGTCAATGCCATTCAGAGATGTATGGGCATGAGAGCAATTATGCTGCACATAAAAGCAGTTGTGCTATTACACATGCCTTAAGCTTTGTGCTGTCTCAGTTTTAATTAATACTTACCAACACTTTGCAAGGACAGAAGTAAGGCTGCTCTTCTTTTGAAGCCCTTCTTTCTGTAAATCTTTTCTGTCCCAGTTCAGATAATCAACATTTTTACGACGCTTTTTCATATAAGACTGTCACTATTCCTTAGATGTGTCACTATCTACCAATTACCATTTTCTACTGCTCCCAACACTTCTTTTTCATTAGCACTTCAAAATATTCTCACGTTCTACAATATCCCATTAAACTGGAATCCTGATTAATTCTATTGTGCTAGCAAGGGTACAGTGTGCTGGCACTGTAATGTTTATCTTTTTCCTATTTTAACTATCCAAATGATGCAAAAATCAGTTCCATTTCATTCTTTCCAGATCCTATTTACATACCTATTTATATTTACTTCCAATGCTACACTATTCCACTGTGTGGTGGGTTGGCCTGGCTCGACATCACATGCCCAGCAAAACTGCTCTATCACTCCTCCTCCTCAGCTTGACAGGGGAGAGAAAAATATAATGAAAAGCTCATAGACACGGACCGGGAGATCACTCAGCAATTACTGTCATGGGCAAAACAGGCATGAATTGAAGAAATTAGTTTAACTTATTATCAATCAAATCAGAGTACAATAATGAGAAATGAAACCAAATCTTAAAAAGAGCTTCCTGTCACCCTTTGCTTGTTCTTAGGCTTAACTTTACCCCTGATTTTCTCTTTCTCTTCTCCCATCAGCAATGCAGGGGGATGGAGAATGGGGGCTGTGGTCAGTTCACCACACGTTGTCTGTGCTGCTCTTTCCTCCTCAGGGGAATCATCACATTCTTCCCCTACTCCAGCATGGGGTCCCTCCCATGGGAGAGTCCTCTATGAACTTCTCCAATGCGAGTTCTTCCCACAGGCTGCTGTTTTTCAGGAGTTGCTCCAGTATAGGTCCCTTCCACAAGGTGCAGTCCTTCAGGAACAGACTGCTCCAGCTTCGTTCCCCACAGGGTCACAAGTCTTGACAGCAAGCATGCCCCAGCCTGGGCTCCTCTCTCTCCACAGGTCCACAGGTCCCTCCAGAAGTCTGCTCCAGCACGGGTATCACAGGGGGTCACAGCCTCCTTTGGGCATCCAGCTGCTCCAGCATGAATCTCCACAAGCTGAAGGGGCAGGGCCTTTGCCTCACCATGGGCTGCACCACAGGCTGCAGGGAAATCTCTGCTCCAGCCCCTGGAGCACCTCCTTCCCTCACCTTCTTCACTGATGTTGGTGTCTGCAGAGTTGTTGCTCTCACATATTTCCACTCCTCTCCCCAGATGAAGTTGCTGTAGCAGGGGTTTTTTTCCTGCTTAAATATGTTAACACAGAGGCACTACCACCACTGCAGCAGGTCTGTGTTGGAGCAGCTGGCATTGGCTCTATCAGATATTGGGGAAGCTTCTGGCAGCTTCTCATAGAAGAATGCTTCTGCAGGACTCCCACTACCAAAACCTTGCCATGCAAACCCAATACACACTGCAATGAAACGGCTTTTCATGGCATGTCCTCTGGAATTGTACTGTCAGGATATAAGCCTGCAAAACTATGAACAAGAGTTTGGTGATCATCACATTCTGAAGCTCTTCTTGCACAGTAGTGGCAAACAGTCCCTGTGTGGGTACAGTTTCCTACAGATGTGTTGCCAGATGTTCATGTAATATTCACTTACTTTTTCTCTGCTGTATACAATTGGTGCATTATTAGGTTTTCATTGCTCGAAATGTTAGCTGTGAAGCAAACTATGCCCTAGTACATGCTGTAAAAGTACAAAATGAAAAGAATAGTCCAATTCTTAGAATCATAGAATGGGAGGGGTTGGAAGGGACCTATAGAGATTATCTAATCCAATCCCCATTCTTGATCACTGTCAGTGTAACTATGATCCAAGAGAACCACAGAATCATAGAATGGTAGGGTTGGAAGGGACCTCCAGAGATCATCTAGTCCAACCCCCTGCAGAAGCAGGTCAATCTAGATCAGGTCACATAGAAACATGTCCAGGCGGGCCTTGAAGACCTCCAAGGAAGAAGACTCCACAACCCTTCTGGGCAGCCTGTGCCACTGCTCCGTCACCCTCACAGTGAAATAGTTTTTTCTTATATTTAAAGAGAAGAGATAGCAAATAGATGGAGCATGGAGATAATGTCAGGGCAATCAGGGCCAGTAAAATAAGGAAAGATCACAGAAAGCAATGAAGCACCATGACAGTCTCTCACTTGGTGCTCCCCATCCACCCCCACCCAGGAGGCTCCAGAGAGATAGGAGGAAAAAAGAAAGCCAAGGTTGTTTGCTCTATCAAGCTAGTTTTCTTCTTTAGGCATCATAACAAAAGGTAGTTTGACAGAGTGTCACGAAAAGAGAATGAGGTAGTTTTACAGACACTTAGGAGGGTATGTGAGATGAGCGTTATCAGAAGAAGTGTTGAGGTGTTTACATTTTCAAAAGCACCAAAGGAATTTTAGAATGTGCACCCTATTGGCTCTTAGTAAGGCTGATACTCATAAAGCACTTTGAAAGTGCAGGGTGTAATTTCTTGTCCTCTGGATCCGCTCTTAAAATACAGATAAATTACAATATAGAAAAAAATCAAATTGCTTTACCAGATAATGTCAAGTGTAATTCTCTGAGAGTCCCAGGGGCTGTAAAGTCATTTTGCGGCCTTTGATGAATCATTTAAACTGTCTACAGCTATGTCTATTTTGCAAGCATGTTGGGGCCCATAAGTAATCTTTGCAAGGGTCGTACGAGACGGTAGGAAAGACAAACTTTAAATGGCCAAGCATTAAAGGCTTTTTACTTTAAAGTATGTTTGGAGTAATGCTTTAAAGTAAGACTTACAAGTACCCAAGAGAACACATTCAGGCAAGGATGTCTGGTTCGGCAGCACTGCTTGAGCACAGGTGTGACACCTGCCTTTACCATCTCTTTATCACAGTGAGTTGCAGGTCAAGAGGATGTCCATTGGCATGGCTCAGTTTTGAAGGTGACCTGTCTAATATTGATAGGAAACAAGAATCTGAGTGTCCTATGCAATCAGACATTTTCCTCAGAGGCAGAAGTTTTTTGGCAATCCCTTCCAACTTGACTTCATCTACTCTAAGAGGGAGATACTTGTCCAGAGCTAGTAGTACACATGCACAGCAGGTAAGTACCCTTAGCAAAATCAGAAAGCAAGCATGAGGTAGGGAGCTGTTTCTCTGACAATATGTAGTGTAAGAAACAACATGAGATAAAAATCCTTGTCAGAATTGAAGTTCTGTGGTGAGTGGCTGGACTCGAAGGTGACCGGCCTGAAGGGATGACGAGGGTAGCAGGTAGCTTCAAATCCAACCCACGGGACCAAGCCAGATCTCTGTGAAAAACTGAAATGACAACTCTTTTCATAAGGAAAAAAAAAAGTTCCATGTGTTTCTAAGGCATCTGATTTACATTAAGCTAAATGAGCATTAAGAAACTAAAAGCAATTTATAGTCACTTAAATAACAAGTAATTTTCCTCTCTGTTATCCAAATTTTCCAACAGTAGTTAATGACACTATAAACCTTCTCTGATTCTCTCACTGCCTTTAAATCACTCTAGAAAAAAGAAGATATTCAAACACAGGTAATACCTATAGGAAAAAAAAGTATTCATCTTCTTTTCATTTGTTTAAGTTCTATATCAAGCTGTTGGTATATACCATGTAAAGTTTAAAAAGATGGGGCTGGATCTGCCTCGTTCTTTTAAAATGTTTTGAGACACCAGTATTGAAGTTTTGTTTTTTCATACTGTAGATACTGGAGAATTTAGTTTTCACTGAAGAAAAATATTTATTTTTCTAGATGTATTTATGCTTTGCATAGAATGAACTTTTACTTTAAATCGATCCTCTTTCAGATGAATGAGATAATTGAAGTCAGGGCAGAAAAGTCCATAGTACACCCTGACACAAGATTCAACATAAATAAGCTCTACAAGCTTAGTATATTTGTCTAATCATACGTTATTTATAACACTGAACATTTGCTTCTACACTGTGCTGTTCAAAGCACTTTCTTTCCAACCAATTTCAATGCATAGAGAGCATCAGAAAAAGAATACATTTCCCTCTGATTAAAAGAAATCTGATACCAAAACTGGAACTGATTGAGACTGTGCCCAACTGTTCAGAGAACCAATTATTTTACACATTAACCTAAGCTCTCAATAACAGCTACTGTAAGCGAAGAACATGTCAGATCCTGGTTTAAGATGAAGATAAAATACCACCACTATTGAATTATCACAGGCTCCATCTGTGCTGAAATTTAAAATGGAATTCAAATAAAAATGTGTTTACACTATTTCACATTTCAGAGTACACATCCAATCCTGCCTTGTTTTTCTGTACCCCACAATTCCTTTTTTCATGGATCTTCAGTAAGCTTGAGGTACAGAAAATATTCTTAGTGTTCCAAATTTTTACTGAAGAACTCAGCTATTCAAACCAAAAACTGTTTACAATTACTTTTGTTGTTACAGATTTGAATTAGTTCATGCAACACCACATAAAATGTCAAAATATGGATGGGCTGGCTTATTTTGGAAGATTATCACAGATTCCAAACCAAAATAATCAGAATAAATATATTACTTTGTTGGTAAGAAGTCTTCCAGGGATTTGAATATTGGGGCTGAATTAAAAAAACAAAAATCCCCACAACCTAATAGGTAAATGAAATAGCAGCTGTGCAAACTCTTCCCAAAAAAATCACTAACTGCACTGAGATTTCTGGCAGAAGATAGAAACTAATTGTACATTCTGATTACTAGTGTGACTACACTGTGTCTTAGGGCTAAATTACTCCTTGTGATTTGCTCACTTGAGTATGAAATCTTTAAAGATGCCTGTACAAGACCAAAATAATGCAATTCTAATTTTGTCCCTTCATTTTGGAGGATCTGTGTTAGTGGTTCTGCATCTGACTTCTGTTTCATTAAGCATGCTTTTATATTTGCATAAAATACTCTTTATTTTCTATGCATTGTTACTGTCCAGAGCTCCTGTGTTCCTCCTTCCACCGTACATTGATGGCTGAACTTAGTGTAGACCATGTGTATGATCTCTGTAGTGTTTCAGGATTCCTTGAGCTGAAAGTCTTTGCTTACTGTTGCGAGAAAACAAGGCAGATGCGGTCACTTCCTTGTGCCTGCCCTCCTCTTGCTCATCATTAGCATCAAAGGGCTGACTTCACTTGTATTTGACAGGAGGTAGAGATTTCAGAGATGTAGTGCTTCAGCACTGCAGGTGGGCTCTGAAAGCTGATCTGACCTGATCAAACAGCCTTTCTTTGGGCAATGAAGAACTCATCGATCTGACAACAAAGCATAGTGCAGACACACTTAAACTGGTGGCAACTGAACTCCAGTTGTTAGAAACAGCACCAACCCAGCTGTGCCCTTAAGAAGGTAAAGCTTTCAGTGTTTATTATTGGAGGCATAGTACAGACATACCTGCTCAGGCTGAGATTATGCTGGGTATTTCCACCATGCAATGTAGGTTAGGTGCAGTCAGAATGACAACTGAGGATGAAAGGGACCTCCATCAGCCATTTTTGACACAGAATGTTTACTGAATAATTTAGAGTATTGTGAGCATAACCAAGGAAATATTGAGTTGGGACTCAGCAGCACTGAAACTCTTAAAAATGAAACATAAATAAATTAAACAATGACTTGCTTAATAACTGTAAGCAACTAGCTGCCGGGAAAGAGTCAAGAGTCAGAAGGAAGCTAATAGTGAAACTGTAGACATTTGAAGTTTGCCCTAAGGTGCAAGCAGCATGTTTTTAAGCAGAGACCAAAACAGAAATTCTAAGAGAAATCTGACTGATTTACAACTGATGAACTCATCTTGGATTTTGGATGGCTTAAGTAGAGAAAGAAAAATCATGGTTATGACCTGGGACAAAATCATCAGACCCTGTGAAAACCAATGCTTAATCTTAGGCAAAATAATCAGAACAAAGGAAGTCATACAGTCCTTGAAATCCATAAAATTTATGAAGCCTGACCAGAAGTAATGACAGCACTATGGAAGTAAAAGAAAATTTAGACTGTATGTATGCTATTAAAAAAAAAAAAAACCAAAAAAAACCACAAACCACAACAAAACCAAAACCCCAAAAACAAACCCTTCCAAACAATTAAGAGAAGCAAGAAGACCTCAGAGTTTAAAAATGATGCACAGATCTTACATGCTGTAACAAAAAATGCAAAAGCAAAAGAAGACAAAAACCAAGATGCAAGACACAGTGAATTACTTCCTTTGGGAGGAGTCTACACGTGTCAGTAGAGCAGAAACGTCCCAGGCAACGATGACCAGTTGAGCATTACAGTACTCCCACTGCAAACAATGAGACTTCTTCTGTGCCACATTATCAGTCATGTATGGAAATATTTTGCTTTGCTAGCTCTGGGCAAAGGATTTCATACAAGACAAAATGCTGGGTTAGTGAAAAAAGCACTATAAATGTAAGGTAACAACTCGAAAAGGTACTAAAAAAAACCTGATTCATTGCAGGATGTATACATCTTTTGATACTGGCTAATCACCAAGCTCTAATAAGGTGAAGCACCTCTTGGAAGGTACATACCAATCAAGCCATGGTTGTATCTCTCAGGGATAAACATTTTGTTCTGTGAAACTTAATTTCCTACTTTTTTTTTCTGGATTCCCCACATATTTTTCAATTTGTTTTTAATGATAATGTGCATTTAGTCCTCCGTTATTCCTTCAAATGTCATCCATAAAATATATATCCAGAAGATCTGATAGCATGAACATCGTTGACATTTGGTCTTGGACAAATTACATTCTTTTATGGTATCCTTTAAAATACACATGGATAATATATGAAGGAGACAGCAGAAACCATAAGTTTGAAAGGTGATTTGCACTCCTTATATGAAGAAGAGGCAATAAGAGATTTATGATACAATTTACTCCTTCATTAAGCAGCAGACATTCTAAGTGTCAGCCAATGGCTGTAAGGATTTCAGTATTGGTTCTGCCTCTCGTCTCATTAAAAACTAATAAAAGAAACAGCAGTCTAACTTAAGCTAAACATGCTGCTTTTCCACATGAGGTACGGTGTCATATTTTTACAAATTAGGATATATGTCTGTTAGGATGCATGTGCAACTACTGAACATTTCACTAACATTTCAGAAATATCACAGTGAAAAGTCTGTTAAGCCAGTCCTGCATAATATGAGGTGAAGTACAATGCTTCACATTTTCTTCACCTACTGAATCTTTTGTTTCTAGAGAAAGGTGTGATATTTGACACATCTTTGGGGGCAGATTCAATGGAGTATCCATTGTTCTCTGCCATAGCCTTACAGCTGACTTCCATAGACCATATTCTGTCTAACTTCTGAGTCACAGATGACCTTGCAGGCAATCTAGTTTTATTACTTTCTGTCAGATATCTGGGCTGATGTATAACACTATTTCTATAAACAGTCTATTTCCTCAGCAGGTATCTGAATTTTATCAAATGTATCATTTATCAAAGGAAGCTCTTCATATAGGCACAGTTTTTCTTGTTTTAAGAGCAGAAAACCATTGATTTTTTTTTTCACAAAAGTAATATGTATCATTGCACATAAATTCCTACATAATGCCACATTTTCATATGAACACACTCAAGTTGCATTTGTTTTGCAAATGTATGCATGCAAAATAGGCATTTGCACAGGCAAAATAGATAAAGGATTAAACAAATTCAAGGCAGTTTGGCATAACTTAGTCTGATTCTCCATTTTTAAATATCTAGCCTTACAAATCCTAAACGTAATGCAGTTTATGTTGACTTTAAAATCTGGGACATTTACTGTGAACATTTTGTGCAGTGAAAGAAAAGGAAGAGAATGAAGGCCCTAAAAGTTCATATTTTAGACTCAAGGCTTTAAAAACCTATGCACATCTTACTGGTGAAATAGAAGCTGTTTGCATATATACTGCCTCTGGGTAGCTGCTGTCAATGTCTAGGTACCTTAAATCTTCCTAACCTCCTTCAGAACTTCACTGATGTCATTCTAAATTTCACAAAGACGTAACTGAGAACAACCCAGAAGAGTCTAATGCACAACTAAGTTTCCAATTGCCCAGATATCAACCTAATCACCGTTGCTTCACTATACCGAGTACATTCATTTTTTTTAGTGTGCAATGAGACAGACATCAGTGTGCATAGTATAATTAGTAACAAGCCATTTCATTTATTCATGTAACAGAGATTTGAGAGAAAGATATTGTACAAAGATTTTACAGTTATCCTTTTGAGTAAAAGGACACTATACAAAATACACTCGTAGGGAACCAGCTGAACCCCTCACTGAGACAGTAAAGAAGGCAGATGTATCTAGCAAAGAAGACTGAGTCTAAACATGGTATTTCAGTCAAAGCAAATCTGAACCAAGTCGAACTACAGAGATGTTTCTTATTCCTGGAAATTTCCAGTGGCAGATACAATCCATCAGTTTATCTCACTGCCTTTTAAGACCTCAGCTGTCTGGCCCCACAGTCTACACTTTATGTCTTTTAATATCCAGGCAGATTATTGCCACATGGATGCTGGGGAGCTACCTAGATCTCTCACCATTGCTGGACTGCAGCCTTTAATGACAGTTTTTAATAGTCAGTTACTTGGCTGAAGCTATAGACACCCCTTGTTTTCAAGGTGATTACTACATGTCTTCTGAATATCACGTGCAATCTCTGCAACATCTTCCTCTTAAAACAAAGGAAAACTAATACAGAATTAGTAATAAACTCACATTCATTGAATTGCTCCTTGACGCAACAAATATATATCTATCTTATATATGCAAAACGGAATCATGACAGATTGTACCCGCAGGAGACAAAACAGCTCTTCCAAATCAAAGCTTCTCTTCTCAAAAATAAATAATTGGATTGTGATAACAGGTTTCAGTAAGACACCAGGGCCACATGCTGTGCTGTCTTGATTTTCGGATAAATAAACCTATGCCCTGTTGTTTATCAGATGAATAAACCTTTGGGACATGTGACAGTACACAACTAGAACATGATGACTCAACATTCAGGCATTTTTAATCAACACTTCAAATATTAAAGTACTTAATTAATACTTGGTAAACATTATCTAATTGAACCTTACAGTGCTCTCAAGCATCTAGCTACTACTATTTATACTTGATGGATACTGACCCTGCAGTTAAATAAGTGCTTGCAGCTAACAGTGGAGTTGATATTGGAGCCATGATTAGCACTCAGAAGCTCCTGACTCATGGTGCAGTTTCATGTTATGGTGAAACTGATCCAGGAGTGAGCTGTGACTGAAAAGTGAGCCCTGCTCGTCATCTCCCCCCAGCTCCTGTTGCCTGTCTTGCACTAGATTTAGCAGCCATGCAACCACACAGCCAAGCCACATGACACTCCAAGTCAGATGCCCTGGACCTACTGCAAATAATATGCATATCCAACATCTCAGGGAGACTGAATGCACTTTACACACAATGTCGGTATCTCTGTATATCAGCAGGAAGTCCAGCATGTTCGACTTGTTTATGTGGGCAGCACAAGGAATAGGTAGATGTTGCATCTAGAACCTCACCAGCCCTTACGATGCCCCCTCTTACCTATAAAATGTTCTGCTAGAAAACAGCCATCTCATGCATATGGTACAAAATGTCTATATGCTGACAAGCTTACCTCTAATTCAGGGTTCTTAGTAAAATGTTACCTTTCTGCCTTAATCTTTAAGATTTTTGAGCTGTTAAGGAGGTGTCACCATGGTTAACCGGCTGCTGCTATTTGTGCTGTTTCACAGTAAGAGTAATTATTGTTCAGATTTACCCAGAACATTTGTTTCTGATGAAACATGACTAGGTTTTTTTCTTACTTTTTCAGAGACAATATTTTAAGATTTATTTTACTCACTGAAGAATTCACTTATTTTTCATTTTGTCATAACTTAGTAATACATTTATATAGAATCATAGAATCATAGAATGGTAGAGGTTGGAAGGGACCTTTAGAGATCATCTAGTCCAACCCCCCTGCAGATAGGAGTTATATTTCACTGAAAAACAGAGGAACTGTGTTTCAGAATTTAGCTCATAAATACATATTGATAAATGCATATCTAAGAGTAAGGTTGCAATTAAGATCATCCCCACATCTCAGGTTATTCTTAGGTCTGAGGTCATAAGTATAATCAATGACCAAACTAATCATCGTTAACTCTTAACCACTTGGTTTTCATTACTTGGTTCTATTACTTGAACTAAGTTCATTAAATAAGGAGTAGACATGCTGGATGCAATTAAGAATACTCTTTCCAAGCTCCTATGACAGAAGTACCTTACCCTTCCTTACAGCTATAAAACTCCAACTATCACTTTTAGTTTCTCTCAGGACTACAAGTTTTGAGACTTCTGGCTTTTTCTGAGAAATTAGCTCATCTATGCAGCAACTGCTGTGACCAGGCTGCTAGGCAGAATGATCCCAGACTGTTGGGAAGACTGTACTTAAACAGGCACTGCTTCCCCTCCCATCCACAATGCTAGGTAAACAAAGGACAAAGCACTGAAAACCTGCTTAGGCCTTTGAACTCCTAGCTCACAGGAGCCCCTGATACTGCTAATCTGCAGCCGATCAGGCTTTCTGAATTACCTGTATCTTCACAGGCCTGCAAGTTCTATGTCTGAAGGTCTTCAAATGACCATTCCAGCTCTTTCACATTTGCTTCTCAGCTACTCATGGTAACTGCTCCTCTCATCATCCCTGTTTTTCCTACTCTGTCATATGCCTCGTGACCCTGCCATACCACCTGCTTTTCTCCATTTCTCCTCTTTTTTCTCTTTCTCATACACCCTCCCATATCTGAGGAACTTTGCATCTTCTGAAACCTCCAAACTTTCGTCCTCTATCCATTCTCTACATGATCCCTTCTCCAGATAAGGTCTCACTTTACCCATTTCCATATCCATGCCTCTGGCATCTTGTTTTCAGTCCTCCCTCTTACTTTCAGAACTCTGGTTGGGCTGCTGAGTGGACTTCTCTGCCCTCCACGCTTCAGAATATGCCATGAACAGTGCTAGGGAAAAAAAAACAAAAAACAAAAAACAGAGAGTTTGTATTAGTGAACTTGAGAAAACTAAAACACTCCCAGTACAGCTCACAAAAGGCAGTGTTTAACTCCACAGGTATACAAGCTACATAATCTAGCATCTTCTTCGAGGTTAATTTTTTAATGGATACTAACGACAAAGTCCTTTTAAAAAAAAAAAAAAAAAGTTCTTTTAGGTATCATTTCAATACAGTACACTTTACAAAGATAATTCAGGTAATTACGATATTGGTGGCAATAGTCTATGACCTTTGTAAAGGTCTCAGAAAAGCCCTTTGTCAATACAATTTACACAGGAACATAATGACTCAGCAATTGCAGTTTATTTTGTGCACAGAGATTTCTAGAACTAGACTTTACATCTGTGAGGAGCAAACTGAAAACTGCATCATGGAAGAACAAAGTTATCTGAGCATTTGAAATATTTTATAAACAGTGGCCTCAATTTTCAAGGTGACTCTGAACCTCTTTTTCTTTTCAACAGATGTATTATCTTACAGCTGTCCTTGTAGGGATTGTGGGTCTTTTTTGTTAGCCTTAACAGTACCCACTGGTATCCCAAACTCCAGCTCAGATTCCGCTTCTGTTACACATCAAATATTCCCAGGGATTAATGAGGCCCATTCTCCATACATTCCTGAACATGAATTACAGGTATTAGTCAACCACATAGAATGAAGGTGTTTGTATTGAGAAACAGAGAACCAAAGATAGGACTTTGCCAGCACATCCAGCTTACGTGACCAGTGAGCTGGCCTAAAGGATTTTGACTACGGAAGTGGAGTTTGCTTTCTAGTTTGTTTACTGACGATGATGGTTTTAATTCCACTCTGGGACCTTTTGTGTTACCTAAGTTCTCAAGAGATACTCAGTCCTTGGAAATTGCAGAAATATTTTTTTTTCTCTCACACTGGAAACATCTTCTGGTATGACAATGCAAAGTTAACATTTGAGTGTCGGAAACTGGATCCAAACTGAGTCCAAAGGAGGGACAAGCAGGCTTAAATAAGGATGGGAACACTCTTGACTGTACTTTGTTAAACCGCTGTTAATCAGCAAAGCCTTTTCTGCGTAAGTGCTGCTGGTTACAAGGGCACTTACAGGCGAGAATTAGTGCCAAACGAAGCAGTAAACGCTAGTTGCAGAAGACGGGCTATGCACGTAGACTGAAAGCAGGACCGGTCCGGCCTCACCACACACACCAGACCAGAACCCCCACAAGCGGGGGTACGCCCGCGACTGCAGGCTGAGCAGCAGGAGGCCGCTGCGACCACACGTGCAGGGGCTAAAACCTGAACAGCGCACGCTGTCTTTAAACCGTGCGGCTCCTTGAACCCTTCCCCGCTGAGGGAAGTGCTGCGACCGGCCGCCTTCCCCGCCGCGGCCGCCCCTCCTTCGCCCCCACGGGCCGGCGGCGCAGCGGGCGGGCCGCTGCCACAGGGTGGCTCTGCCTCTGCCGCCAGGCGCACGCGCGGCCGCCGCCTGCCCCAGCGCCCCGACTTCCTGTTTGCGCCGCTCCTCTTCCGGGTCGGCGCGGGAGCGCTCGGCGGTTGCTGCTGTGCCTGCGGCGCTGCCTTAGCCGGGGGTGGGGAAGCGGGGCCGCCGCCGCCGAGGTGAGGGGCGGGTGGGCGGGAAGGAGGGACGCAAGAGCGGCGGCCCCCGCCGCCGGGGCGGCATAGCGCGGCGGGGTGGGGGGAGGGCCGTGGGGAGGCGGCGGCGGCGGCCGCCTCCGCCGAGGCCTGGGCCGGCCCGCCGCCGCCGCCACTTGGCTGATGCGTCCGGAGCGGCCGCCATGGACAAGATCCTGGAAGGGCTGGTGAGCTCGTCTCACCCGCTGCCGCTGAAGCGGGTGATCGTGCGGCGCGTGGTGGAGTCGGCGGAGACGCCACTGAGCCAGGCGCAGTGCCGCGCCATGTTCGCCCTCAGCACCCGACTGGTGCTGCAGGGCCCTGACCCCTTCCAGCGGCAGGTGGGGCGGCAGGTGCTGGAGGCCTACGGCCGCTACCACCGCGCCGAGTTCGAGGCCTTCTTCAACCGCGGGCTCGTCCTCGGCCTTCTGCAGCGCGGCTACGGCGAGCTGAGCAACCGCGACCCCGCCATCCTCGACTACATCCAGTCCGGGCTGCGCCTTATTATGAGCTGCCCCTCAGTGCTGGAGCTCTTCGAGCTGCTGCAGGTGGAAGCGCTGCGGCTGGTGTGCGAGCGGCCCGCGCCGCCGCTCTGCGCCCGCCTCTGCCAGCTGCTGAGCGACTTCCCGCAGTGCTTGCCCCGCGGCAGGAAGCTCTCACTTGCCTTCTGCCAGCAGCTGGTCCGCAGCATCGCCCACTTCCAGAGCCAGGGCAGCCGGGAGGCCGAGCTGCGCCTCTACGTCTCGCAGGTGACGCAGGTCAGCGGGCTCCTGCGCAGCGTCTGGAAGGCTGAGCCCGACACGCTGCTGCCCTCCCTGCAGGAGCTCTTCGCCATCATCTCCGCCGCCGGTGAGCGCGGCTGAGGGCTGGGGGCGGTTGGGCAGGAAGAATGTAGATTAACGAGAATACTGGAGGGGAGCAGTTGGATTGGCCACAGAAAGGCAAAGTCCTACCGCTAGCTTGAGTCGTTTTGCAGACATTGCCCAGGAGCCGGTACTTCCTTGCCTGGGTGCTAAAATGCAGTTTCTTGCTGCTCCCCCCACCTCGCTATTACTCCTTCCAAAAGGATACCTGAGGTCTTGGAACTATGTACCCCACACAATGGGGATGTACACAAGTAATGTGTAAAACTTAGGTGGTGTAGGAAGGATTTAGTGGCTGAATAATGTAGATGTGATTGTAAATAGGTCCTTTTTTTTACCTTAGAATGCTCACATTGGAAAGTGCCTCTGCTGTTCAGGCACCTGGGAAACTTAACATTTTAACTTTGTGTTTTTCTGTAACTAGTGTGGTTAGCAGACATTTGTTGCAATAGGAAATGACTAATAGCAGCTGTGTTGTATCACTAACATGATTTCAAAATGTATGGTACTTTTTTTTTGGAAAAAGAACCGCTTTTCTTTTCCATTGAGGATGGAGGAGGAATTTGGCAGGTTGTTGCTTTACTGGGTGAATAGGAGATGAGCAAATGGAGTTTGTAATTCAGCACTATTCGTTGTCCTTAGTCCACTGAAGTTTTTGAGTTTTGTTTTGGTGATGATAGTGTTAGATGTAGGGTAGATGTATTGTCTCAGGACTTTACAACTATGGTGAAGTTGTAGAAGAGAAGATAAAGCATATTTTTTTTCCTGTGGCTTTTTCTTTTTACTTTCTTATCTTATTTCGTGTTCAACTATTACAGATACTTCGTTTGAACCTTCTGTTGCACTGGCAAGCCTTGTGCAGCACATACCGTTGCAGATGATTACAGTACTCATCAGGAGCCTTACTACAGATCCAAATGTGAAAGATGCAAGTATGACTCAAGCTCTGTGCAGGTATTGTATTTCATTGTAAAGCGGTGAAAAGTCTCTTCTTACTGCCTTGTTTTGAAGTTACCTGTCACTTAGGTGCCATTAAAAAAAAAAAACAAACGGACAACAAACCAACAACCAGAAGTATCATACACTACCCAACCCTCTTTTAAGTGGTGTTATAAGTTATGCTGTTTAACACGTTAAGGTCATATATAAAATATGGATGTTGCTGGCATGATTTCAGTTGGAGATTGTTACTTTCATTGCTAATATAGTTTCTTTTTCATGCTTTGCTAGTGTGGGTGAAGAAGAGGGTTAAATAGGGGAAGTCAGCTGTGTTCCTTTTAGGTAACATCTTATGTTTAAGTCTTTATGTTTAACCTTATGAGAGATGGCATAAATAGGAAACTTCACAGGTTTACAGTCAAGTGGAGAAACAAGGCCTTGTTTTGTGAAAATCAATCTTTCTACTTTTTCAAGGAGCAGAGTGGTTCTCACGTAACTATCTCACCCATTGTCTCCTCTGGAGGGAGGAGACGATTAGAAATGAGCTTTACTGCTTAGTTTTGAGGGATTTTTTTTTGCTTAGTTACCTTTATAACTTTTTAGTAGGATTTACAGGGAGGAGCCTCTATTTCCATCTTCACTCAAGCCTCCAGAGGCTTGTAGGGTGCTCTTTGAATCATAGAAGAAAAGAAATGGTGTAAAACCAATTTCATTTTGTGCTTCTTGTCACTAATTTAAACATGAGTAAACACTGAGATGGGTAGTGCTGTTAACACTGTGATGCAGATGACGGCTTCAGTTAATATTTTCAGATACGTGACAAGTAATGATGCAGAAGACGACAGTGGGAGAAAGATGAGGACCTTGAAGTTCTTGGAATTGTTTTTCAAAGCGTATGGAAAAAGCTGTTATTGAGTTACTGAAGGGTAGAAAAAGTGAGTGAAGGAGCTAAACAGGAGACTGTTAAAAAAATTGTATTGTTAAAAAACCCAAAACTTTTTTAGAAGGCTTTCAACTATAAGAATTTAATATTTGCTGTGTTATTTTTTTTAACTGCCTTCATTTGAGTGTAGTGTAGTAGTTGCATATCCTAGTGAAATACTGAGTTTTTTTCACACCAAAAACATTCCTTGTGTTTTCATTCAATTGAGGAGCCGTGTTTCATTTGAAAACATAGTTGATGAGAAGAAGCAGCATTACTGTTGTAATTTTTCGTAAGACACATTGCTTAGGGACTTTAAAAGAATCCACTTGACTGAACAGATTTTGTCAAAGCAGTATGCCCAATCTAAAATTCAAAGCTGACTAGTGCGTAAGGATTTCTGTATGTGGATAATTTGCCAGTAATGTG
The DNA here is from genome assembly GCF_028858725.1 of Colius striatus. Taxonomy (NCBI): domain Eukaryota; kingdom Metazoa; phylum Chordata; class Aves; order Coliiformes; family Coliidae; genus Colius; species Colius striatus. The sequence continues at coordinate 33,565,677 of NC_084761.1, forward strand.
CTCCTGGTTATTTTTGATGTTAATGTATTTCTAACATTTATGTTGTGTTACCTGCTTCAGCACAATATGATTGCATCATTGTAGCTTTAGAATGGCTTCTATGTATGCTTCTGCTTTGGGAAGTAATGCAGTGCTGCATTTCCATTATTATCAAATAAGTGCTTTTAATACTAGCTATGTGGTGAATTTTTTCCTCTTATTTTTGAAAGAGCAGTGCCACCTTACCTGTCTTGTATGTTCTTTGAAGAAATACTTGATTTTAAGAACCTCTAGTTATGTTCCATGAGACTAACTTTTTAGGTACTGTCATGCTTTGGCCCAGCTAGCACAGCAGCACCACGACAGTGTCTTACTCTGTGCCCCCCATTCACCTCCACCCTTGTTAAGACCCCAGTGAAATGGGAGTAAAAAGATAAGCAAGATTGTTGTGTATTAAAGCAAGAGCACAGAGGGCTTGCTGACAGTTACGGTTCTGGGCAAAACAGACTCCAGTACTCGACTTAGAGAAGAAAGTACAAAAGTTTATTCTACAAGAAACAGAATGGAATAAAAGCAAAAAGGGAATAGGATGATGAGAAAATTACAACCAACACTTAAGTCTCCCTCCCCCATCCCTCTTTTCTTCCCGGGCCCAGCTCAGTGCTCCTGATATCTTTACCTCCTCCCCTCTCAGTGGCTCAGAGGAGCAGGAATTGGAGGATGTGGTCAGTCTCTCATAGATGGGATCTGCCACTTCTCTCTGCTCAGATGAGGATGGCTCCTGGCATTCGTTCCCTGCTGCGATACGGGGTGCCTCCCCCGGGACACAGTATTTAACAACTGTCTCTGGTGTGGGTTACTCCCAACAGCTGTGGCTTCTGCCAATACAGGGTCCCTCACATGGGATGCAGTCCTTGGTGAATCTCTGGCATGGACTCTTCGCCACGGTTGCAGTTTCTGCAGTTACAGGGTCCCTCTCTCGGGACGAGGCCTCTTCTGGGCATAAGTTTAATGAGCTTCTTTGTCATGGGTTCCTTCCCACAGTTACAGCTGTGGAAACTGGGTCCCTTCCTCAGGACATGGCCTCTTCAGGCCATAGTCACTGTCCCTGGCTTGGGGCCTCTAATGAAGTGAATCACTGCCCCTGGTCCGGGGTCAGCTTTAGTAACATGAGTCTCTGCCCCTGATACAGAATCATTATCAAAATGAATCTCTACCACTGATGCGAGGTCTTTAAAGAAATTAAAATAAATCTCAGCTTCACCATTCCTCTCTGTAGAATGCAGGGGAGTCTCTGCTCCAGCACACCTCTCTTTCATCACTGACCTTGGAGTCCGCATGGTTGTATCTTACTGTTCCTACTCATTGCACCACCACCAGCCAGAGAAGAAGGAGGCAGAAGAAGGAAGAAACGGGAAGAAGAAGGAGGAAGAAGCCTCCTCTTCCAGCCTCTTCTTAAAAAGTGATCATGGAGGTGTCTAATTGGCTCAGCCCCAGCAGTGGGTCTGGCTCAGCTGGGGAGAGTTTCAAACAACTACTTACAGGAGCCCCTTCTGCCTTACCAGAAAAAGCTGTCATGTCAAACCATGACAGGTACCTTGTTTTTGTTTGTAGATACTCTCATCTAGTTTATTTTTGTACCTCTGGTAACTCTTGGCTGTAATTGCTCTCTTCTGGCTTAGAGGTATAGTTGTCAATAAGATGATGCAGATGGAATGTCTGGAGTGCCAAGTGACCATGTTGTCATCAGGCTTGCATTGTTCCCAGGAGATGCAGAACTCCAGGCACAGCAAGACTTCCTGACGAGAGTCAATAGAGCTTTGTTAGCTGTAAATTAGAGACCTTGTTACTCACTTCCTAAGAGTAACTTTAATGACACTACAGAGTCTGTCTAAAGTGGAGCACAGATTAGTAAATAAACTGTTATTAGAAGACTAGTAAATTTATTTTTTTCAGTGAGGGGAGGTGTTAGGCACAGGTTCATATAAGAAAGAGTGCTTGCTTTTTGGTGTCATAGTGCAGTTTTAATTGGCTCACCTGTCTCATGAAGCTTTACTTGAAGCGTGAGGAAAAGCACAAAATTACTCAGTCTCTTTTGAGATACATGACCACTTGAAGATCTCAAGTCAAGGGATCTCAAAATAACTTGACTACCTATACTCAATATCCTGACAAGTGTAATGTTTGTTCGCACTTTAATACAATTAAGTTTGTTGAGAGAAACTGAAAATTTTGCTAAAAAGAAACTCCAGACATGATCAGGTCCTTGGGCTTGTTGCTAAAAGTGTAAAATACTGTGATGGGTTAAAGTTTTGGGAGGAGATGCCTCATAGTCTAAAAATCTTCTGTTGTTGCTCATTTTGTTTTGATGTTGTTTTTGTTTTAATCTGAGGGGATTTTTACTGGAGCTGCCAGATTCAGTCTGATGCAGCTAAGACGATATTTTTGTGAAAAAAGTTACTATATGAGGTTGCACAGATAATTTTTTATTTTTTTTTTCTATCCAGAGATATCTGAAATACTGTCCTTGTTAGGCAGATATATGGATAGCAGACCTAATTTTAGCATAGTAGGAGGCAGAAGATCTTCTTGAGGCCTTAGAGGTTCTCTTAATCTGATCAAACATGAAAAGGTCCTCTGTGGTTTTATTCACAATCATCATATCTCATATTAGTATACCTCCCTGTGTAATAACATTGCAGTCATTGATTGCAACAAAGCAGAAGCCAAGTAAATGCAATGCAGAGAGGATTTACTGACCAAAGTGTCCTACTTTTCACCTGCCAAGTCTCAGATTTTATGCGTTTTAGGGTGTTCTCATGCATGTCTTCAAATTTATTTGTTTCCTTTTCTGGCTTGTTTCTGCTCTTATGAGCGTTGACTCCACTTCTAAGAGCAGAAATAGATTTTAAGGGATGGGAATTCTGTCTGTATCATTACACAAAGAATGAAGCTTCCCTTTAGAAGGTTAATCGTAGTGAAAGGATAGCGATTGTCCTATTAGTAATGATGTTGAATGGTTTAGTAGTTATACTGACAGGGGTGACACAGAATGGCCTGTCCTATAACTAGAGCAATGGAATGAACATGGAGCCCCAGCTCCCACTCAAAAGCCATGTTTTCCACTTGGAATTTGAGAGTCAATGTGCTTGAAAGTGCACATAATATGAAGATGGTAATCAGATATTTTTTTAACAGTAGTGCCAGTGTAGGGCTCTACAGAATATTTGTCTAAAAAGTTAAGAAATCAAAATATATTATCATAAATTATCTGTTGCAGGTAGTTGTGTCACTGCTGAAGAACAGCGGGTCTACATATTGCTATAGGGAATGGGTTTGAAGGCAATGGGACTGTGAGGTCTGGGGCCCATTGTAGTTTAAGGTGGTTTTTTTAGGTTTTTTATGTGTGGGATTTTTTTCAGGTAAAACCAGGTTTGGACTAGTTTCTTTGATTTCCCCATTTGAGGAAGTATATGGAAAGGATGCTCAGAATAAACATGTTGGAGCTTTGTGTCAATTCAGAGGAATGATTGTGATGTTGCCATGTTTTTTTCCTCAAGTTTTTTTGGTAGTAATATAAAAGAAACCCCTTAAGATCTGTACTTGATGGTTAAAAAGTCAGTCCTTATTTTAAAAGTTATTCCTTATTTTAGAGAAGCCTCTCAACATTATATATGCAGATGGTGCATAATTCTAAGGTACATAAATATTAGAATGTGTACTATACATTTTTTCAGATCCAATTTATAAACTTTATGTAAATTTGTGGTTGGTTGTGGTAATACCAAATTCCCAGAATGCATGTCTGGTATTGCAAAAGACTACATTTTCCTTTTTAGTTGAGTATCTGAGGACTGAAACACTCATTTCAGACTGTTTGAAGCTCTTACAGTCTCCAGGAAGAACACAGGGGCTGATAGCTTTGTTCAGACTGACAGTCATTAACTATGCCTGTTCAGTGATAGTGACTGTATTACACTGGTTACTTGTACCTATTCAGTTCTGTATTAGAATTTAACCTCTTAAAATAATTAATCTTTATGAGGAACTGTTTCAGAAAAGAATAAAATAAATACCCATCTAACATCCTGTTTTCATTAAATTCTAGAATAGAATCATAGCTTAGTTACATAGATTGGGTGGCACTTTTGGAAGGTACCTCATCCAGTCCTGGTGGAAGCAGGACCAGCTTCCAAGTCACACATTGTTGCTCAAAACCTTGTCCAGTCAAGTTAAGAGCTTTCTGGAAGAATGGAGGTGCTTCACCTGTATTTGTTTCAATGTCAGACTGCCCTCGTGGTCAAAATTTTTTCCTTACACTTAGTGGTGCCTCATGTGGTTTGAAGAAGGGGATCTTGTGGACCGTTAATGAAAATCCAAAACATTGTCAAGTAAAATCTCGTAAGATCAAAGCCTAAATGTCATGATTTAGCTGGTACTGCCTTTCGATATTGTCTGTGTCTTAGAATTGGATTGACTAATCTCCCCGTCTGCTTTAAGTATCAGTGTAAATTCTCTGTTAATTTAGAATACCCTTTTCCATTGTTGATATTTCATTATATTTTCTAGGTAAGTCCCTTCACTTTTTCCTTAGCTGTAGTGAAGTTCTTCCTTTTCAGATACATGTAGGCACCAGGCTGCTGATAGCTATTATAAGATCCTTACATCACATACAGGAGTGTATTTTGAATTACTAAATGTTACCTTTTTAACTGAAGAGTATTTGAGTTGGCTTCCAGGAACGTAGTTCTAAATTTAAAATACTTCCTATTAAAATTTTAACTTAGCCCAAACCAGACCAAACCCAACTAATAAAAGGTATTAGGAGGGGAGGTTTCCAGGTGCAGGCATGTCTTCACCTTTAGTAGTAAGGTTTTGCAAGAAAATAGAAAGGTTAGCTTAAGGTGTATAAAAGCTGGATCCATATTCTTAAATAGCAAGCAACAAAAATATACACAGTATGTAATTGTATATGCTTATGTATTTGGGGGGGGATAATTAATGTGTGAACTGGGACTGTTTAGGCTAGAAAAAGAGGAGACTGAGGGGGAATCTTAATACTTACAAATATCTAAATGATGGGTGTCAGGAGGTTGGGACATCCCTTTTTTATATTGTGTCTAGCAACAGGACAAGGGGTAATGGGATGAAGCTGGAACACAAAAAGTTCCATTTAATTTTACTGTGTGGGTGAGGAAGCCCTGGCACAGGCTGCCCAGAGAGGTTGTGGAGTCTCCATGCTTGGAGGTCTTCAAGACCCGCCTGGGCATGTTCCCATGTGACCTGATCTAGGTGGACCTGCTTCTGCAAGGGAATCAGACTAGATGATCTCTGGAGATCCCTTCCAACCCTACCATTATATGATTTTATGAAGTCTATAATTAATAATGAACTATTTAAATTACTTAGGGAATTAAAAATTATTACATGACTGACATTCCTTCATTACTTCCTGTGAGACTGTGTAAGTGTGTAACTACCTGGATAATATATAGAATTTCATTGTTGAGATGAAAATTAGTGATGTATTGTTGTGTTTGGGTTGTTTTTTAATCTTTCAGAATGATTGACTGGTTGTCCTGGCCTTTGGCTCAGCATGTGGAGACATGGGTGATTGCACTGCTGAAAGGACTGGCTGCAGTCCAGAAATTTACCATCCTCATTGATGTCACTCTGCTTAAGATTGAATTGGTATGTTGGAAAAGTACATACAAAAGTGAAGGATAGAGAAAGGGATTTGTGACAGCTCTGCAATTTCATAGCATCATTTGTATTGCAACCGATACTACCTTATTCTGCAAAGATGATGTAAATGTATCTGTAGCTATGGTTATGAGTTTGGACATCTGTTGACATGTTTTCTGAAATTTCACTTTCTAGATCTACTGAAATAAATGTGGGTTTTTTTCAGGTCTTTAATCGACTTTGGTTTCCTCTAGTGAGGCCTGGTGCCCTTGCTGTCCTTTCCCACATGTTACTTAGTTTTCAGCATTCTCCGGAAGCTTTTCATTTGGTAAGTGACAAAATAAATGATTTTCAGATATTTGAAATGTCATTAATATGTGATTTCTATTGTGGGTATAAATAGTTACAGAATTGATGTGCTCGGATTTCTTCTTTGTTTCAAGGTTCCACAATCAGATTTCTGGTTCACAGAGCTCTAGACCTTTGAAATTCCAGGTTTAACCTCTTAATCTGTGACTAGAAATGAATGTTCTTATTGCTGGTATGTTTGTCTTTCTGCTCTGTTTTGATATACATTTGGACACACTGAAGAACACTGGTTTTAATAGCCCCTCTTCAAAATACAATTTACCAGTTGAAGTGGTATGATGATGCCTGTTCATGTTAGTACAGCAAGAGTATGTATGGTGCTTTCCCCGTTCTCATATGCAGTGTTTAGCTTAAAGTTTGAGTGAAATATAGGCCTTTCAGACTTCACCCTAGTAACGACTTGACACCCTGTTTCTCTAAGGCACCTCCAAGTCTCTTAGGCAGGAAGGGATCGCAAACTCTTTGATTAGCATCAGAGTAATTGCCTTATGCCTGTCACACTTTTTTTTTTTTACTGATACAGGTCTGAAGTTTCTCTCTTCTCCTTCCACTGCCATAATCTTGGCTTAAGATAGAAACTTGAGTCACAAATAAGAGCCAAGTAGCCTTGGAATATGCTCAAGATGTTATCTTGCTTTTCTTTTGGTTCCTGAGAGAGATAAAACATTTCTAAGAAAAATGTAAAATGTGAGACAACTTATTCTAGAAATAGGTGTGTGCTTTAACAAGGAAAATTTCTACCGTAGGCTACATGCAGTACTACATAAATGTCTTGTCTTCAGGACTTAGAGTAACCATTTTCTTTCCGTTTTAAACAACCTTCTTCACTACCATTTTTTGAGCTGCTGCTGTCATTTAGTATCCTATAATATTTCCCTGCACTTAAATAACTAACTTACTTTCAGATCACTTATTATAAAAAAGTATAATAGTTAAATACACATTTGATAGATGCACTGCAAGATAAATTATATTTAAGTTACATTCCCATTCCCTATGCTTGAAAAGTGTGAGCATAAATGACTTAGGTTTTTTTGTAGAAGAAAAACACTGTCTTGCACTTATGATCTAGAACTTACCGTGGTGTGTTCTATAGAATTCTTAAGATCTGCCTATTTATACAATTTTAATGTGACCACAAACCAGGAGTCATACTTCTGTATGTATTCAAAGTGTAACTTTCAGTATTGTGCGTCGTACTCTAAATAAGAGTTTTGGCTTTCAATTTAAAAGAACTGACAACCTATACTTTTTCTGTCCTTCTCATGTGCTTTTTCTGTGCAAACTCCTCGGAGCCACTTCATACAAATCTCATCCTTGGAGCTCAGTAGTTACTTTGTTATTATTGTGTACCAACATTGGTAAAATGAAAGAAGGAAACTTCACTGCAACTTTCACTATTGTCTCTGTAGTACATTGAACACTTAGTTGTTGTGATTTTGTGGGTATCTTGTTTACCAAAAGATTAGAGTTTATTTCTCAGAGATGTAAAAATGTTAATTATGCTTTGAGAAGCTCTTGTTTTAGCACTTGGAGTATGATTGTCTTCGTTTATTGAGCCTAACTCCCTCACTAGATGGAGCTGTGAGACAGTTTCCATCTTGTAAACTGAAATAGCATGAGTATATTCATGGACTTCAGGTCCCAAGCATTAGATTCTGTTTAAGGGAAATCGACAGGTTTGTTTAAAAAACCATATCCATTAAATTAGAACACGATGCTGCACTGCTAGTGGTGTTTCAAAAGCAAAATGTTTGCTATTCATGTCCGTAGTGAGTACTTTTGGACATTTGGCCCCTTAAAATGTTAAAAAACATTTTATAAGTTTCTGAAGCTCCTAAACTTGATATGTGAGCTAAAGAGAGCACTGAATAATTAGTTGTACTGTTGGAAGATTGTCACAAGTCAAGAATAATGCATGTTCATAGAGTCCTATTCTCAAGCGAGAACTGGTTGAGAAACTAAGGTCCCCTGTCATTTGGCATGTGTCAAGTTGTTTGTAGAACAGAAAAACTCCAAAAACTTAATTAACACTCTTGTTGGGGGGATTTGGGTTTTTTTTCCCTATTCAGATTGTCCCACATGTGGTCAGTTTGGTCCACTTCTTCAGAAGAGATGGCTTACCTTCCAGTACAGCCTTTTTGATGCAGTTGACGGAGTTGATACACTGTATGATGTATCATTATTCAGGATTTCCAGAGCTGTATGAACCCATTCTGGAAGCTGTGAAGGTATATTAGGAATTCTTCAGAGCATGGAATGTTTTTGTTTTGTTTTCTCAACTATGAAACCTGTAATTCCATAGTTGTAGATTCTTTACAAATTGGCTAGGAGAAACAGCTAACCACATAATCTCACGTCAGTTCTCTTTTTTTAAATATGTTGGTATAAAGTGTCCTGAGTGGCCCATGTGATTATAGAAGGCTCTTCAGAGAAGCCTAAAATGAGATCCTTTATTAAGAGTACAATCTAATTTCTTAAGCCTCATTTAACTATTAATATGTGTTCTTGAGGTGTGTTCTAGACATTTCATTTCAACCCAAACCGGAAACTAACTCTTCAAACTGACACGTAGAGCACTGATAGTGTTGAAGTATGTTCCAAGTAGTATTTGACATGGTGATTTAATCTTTAGCTAGCTCCAAAACATGATTAATTAAGCACTACATTTTAATACTGCAGTCACTATTGTATGCCTCCCAAAGGATGCTGGTTTATGCTCTTTCAAAGCGAAATTTGTCTTTTCTAGTTAAATATTTAAGTGCATGATGCACCTAAAAGAGAAAATAAAAACCTTTAAAAATAACCAACACCCCAAAATAAATAAGAAAAAAACCAACCCCAAACGTTAAAACGTACTCAGATATTACTGCCTGATTATGTAGCAGTAATACTGTGATTAAAGGCTTTGATACCTTCAAAAGCCTCTATCAATTTAATTCCAACTATTCTGGGCTTTATTCTTTCATTCTTATATTTTGATTAGACAGAATAAGAATGTATTTGTAGCAGAAGAGAGAATGCGTTGTGGGTCTACACATTCTCACAAAAAGGATTCTGTGAATCTGCAGGTCAAAGGTGACCACCAGTCCCTTATTCCTGCAGTTTGAGAGTAAAATAAAAGAAGCTTTAAAGAAGAGTGCTTGAGGCGGTTATATTCTAGACTATATCGGGGATAGCACAGCCCGGAAGGAGAATAAGGGAGCAAGTGAAGATATGACTGCAAAATGGAGGACCTATTATAAAACTACACAGCAAAACCTTCTAAGTTTGTTAAATGTTTCTCTTGCAGGATATGCCCAAACCCACCGAAGAGAAGATTAAAATGATTCTCAGTCAGAGTGCCTGGACTTCTCAGTCCAATTCGTTGCTATCTTGTTTATCTAGAATTTCTGGAAAATCTGAAACTGGGAAGACAGGTTTAATTAATCTAGGAAATACTTGCTACATGAACAGTGTTATTCAGGCACTTTTTATGGCTACAGAGTAAGTCCTTTTTAACAGCTCTTTTGGTTGCTAATTGCAGTTATTCTTTCTTTTCACAGAATATTTACTTGTCTTGGAGTCTCTCAGTTCACAAAGATGAGTGCAGAGAAACCCTCTCAGCTTGCTAGAGCTGCATGAGTTTCTTTGCACTCAGTTACTGATTGCTTTGTTGAAATCCAGCTCTGTGAAACTGGTATTCTAGCCGTTAAAAATCCTAATCTGTCCTGTTTGGTGTCAAAAGCCAAATCCCCTTTTCCTCACTGTCTTTGCTCCTTTCAGTGTTGTAGAAGTTCATGGTAATGCTTTCATAATAATCTGGAAGCTACTGATATTTCTTCTTAATCTGTCTGTAGCCCTTTCTTACACAAGTAAACGTTCAAAGAAATAGTTTTTCTGCAGTATTAGTTCCTAACGTAGTTACCTGCACCAGAGGAGGAGAATCCAAGTACTCAAGGGGGTTGTTATGTGTTCTGCTTTCTTTCAAAATGAAGTAATTGTGTTGTTAGTATCTAGCAAGGAAACTAATTTTTTTTTTCTTTTTCAGTTTCAGAAGACGTGTTTTATCTTTGAATCTAAATGGATGTAATTCACTAATGAGAAAATTACAGCATCTTTTTGCATTTTTGGCCCATACCCAGGTATGTCAGTTTTTCATCTGCTGTTTTTTAAGCCTGGATCTGTATAAAAGAATTCAGGAGCAAACATGATGCTATGGGAATTGTTTTGAGTATATTAAAAGTATGATAGATTTGTAGGAGAATGAGTCTGCCTCCATATTTTCAGATGGTGTGGATGGACATTGAGGAGATTGAGGGGATAGACAAGAGGACATTGAGGAGAGATCTTATTAACATTTATAAATAACTAAAGGGTGGGTGTCAGGAGGCTGGGGCATCCCTTTTTTTCTATAGTAGCTAGCAACAGGGCAAGGGGTAATGGGATGAAGCTGGAACACAAAAAGTTCCACTTAAACATAAGAAAAAACTATTTCACTGTGAGGATGACAGAGCAGTGGCACAGGCTGCCCAGAGGGGTCGTGGAGTCTCCATCCTTGGAGATCTTCAAGACCCACCTGGATGTGTTCCTATGCAACCTGATCTAGGTGAACCTGCTGCTGCATGGGGATTGGACTAGATGATCTCTAAAGGTCCCTTCCAACCCTAACATTCTGCGATTCTATGACATAGAGAAATCTGTATTTCATAAGTAGAATATCTTGACTTTGTGTTGTTTTTATAAATGGTTAGTAATATGTTTTCTTTGAGAAGCTGAACTGAAAAAAATCGAAGTAGTACTTGACCTGATTTACAAGCAGACTTTATGTAACTTTCTAGGATAAACTGTGATTTTTCTGCAGAGTTTTTTTTTATAGCTAATTTTACTCTAATTCAAAATCTGAAGTGAACTTAATTAACTGTTCAGAATGTTCTGCTAGTGCTAGAAAGTCATAAGACACTTTTGTACTTTTTGATTAATAACAAAAAAACTTGTTGTGAAAGAGATGGAGCTGAATTACCTTAATGAAATTGATACATACTGGTGTTCTTATGAAGAATGAAAACACTTTTCAGCTTGCCAGCAAGAGCAGTAACTGCTATTACACATAACATCTGGTTTACACTCACTAGACATTCAATATTTTTGTGCAGGATCCACTACTATTATCTTCATATTTGAGGATTACTACAAGATAAATGGTTCCCTCTTCCTATGACTGAGTGGTTTAAATGCTTCTATTGTATGTTTCATAGAGTTTTTCTAGAGTAATGTAGTCCAAAGTTCAATTGTCAGTATCAAAATAATGTGATTGGTTTTCTATGTCGTTCTTATGTAACCTTGTCTGTCCTTCTGTTACATGAACAGAGGGAGGCATATGCTCCTAGAATTTTCTTTGAGGCTTCCAGACCACCGTGGTTCACCCCTCGTTCACAGCAGGATTGCTCAGAATATCTCAGATTCCTGCTAGACAGGTACAGTTATTGTGCCATTAATGGGAATGAGTCTGCAGTCTTACCTCATAACGTTGAATTCTTAGGAGCAGTCATATAATAGTTCCACTATGTTAGTGGGGAGCAGGAATTTTAGACCTCATTCCTGCCTGTCTCTGGTTTTCTGTGTGGCCCGTGAAACACTTTTCTTCCTGTGTTTAATCTGTGGTAAAGTTTGAATACTGCTTGGTATCTGCATCATTTAAAACAAATTGTAGTGGTAGCCATGTTCGATTTTTACAAATCTGAACTTGGGTGTTACATGAGGGTCCTGGTCCCATGGGAAGATAAACATAGTTGCTGAAAGCAGTTTAATCTGGGATTGCATGTTGGTGGAGACAGCTATATGTCTTTGAACAAGTTAGGTAAGTCACGAAGGTCATAAATACATGCATTTATAACCAGTTTAATAAACACGCAAATGAACTGTGGCACAGATAATAAATAACTAAATTTATTAGTAGCCCTCTTCAGTTTTTGACTTATTGAGATGTGGCTTAAGCAATATTGCTTTATGTCACATTCCACTTTTAGAGAAGTTTATTTCAGTAGTTAAACCGCTGGGGTTTTTTTCTTTTTTTTTTCCTTTTCCCTTGTCTTACGTTTCTTTTTTGGTGTGGCTTTTCTTATTGTAGTTTTTTAACTTTCTTGGCTACAAAATTCTGACCTTTTCTTTGGAAATAGTCTGGCACAAGATAAATAGCTGCTTGTTCTCTTACGAAATCTGACATACAGAACCAGTCAGCTGGAGAACTAATTTATTAAGATAGTGTATTATCTTAATACAGTATTATTACTTAGTATTTCCACTGTGTACTGTTATAGGTAATGAAACCTGCATTAATTATCTTTGTGCTTTTTTTTATATACTGTTTTGGGTAGTACTGGCCTGTATGGCTCAGCTTATATAAAAATAACCATTAACTTTCTGTAACGTGAGATGCTTCTAGTCACTCAACCATCCAAATTTTTTAGCATAACTGGAAAAACAACCTGAAATGGTGCATCAGTAATTGTTTGAAAATAGCACAACTACTTGGATTTGTTTTTTCTTTGTCTTCAGACTGCATGAAGAAGAGAAGACCTTGAAAACATTGTCTTCAGCAAAAATTTCTGCAGGCATTTTAAATGAAGAGTCCCAGACACAAGAAGCTGTCCATAAAGCACAAGTGTTCGCTGAAGCACCTTGTATGGGAAGTGAAGAAAGAACTCTGATAGAGAAAATGTTTGGAGGAAAATTGAAGACAACTATATGCTGTTTGAACTGCAAAAGTATGTCTCAAAAGGAAGAAGCTTTCACAGATCTTTCTCTGGCTTTCTGTCCTCCAACTTCCTTGGAGAACATCGGCTCAAAATGTATGGAACGTTCTGAAGTGAAAGGTGACTACGTGTTGCAGACTAATACTTTAGGAACTAGTCCTGCTGGAGAAACGCCTCTCAATCACTTTGAAGTAAATGGTGGATGTGACACAATAATGAATGAAGGAACCATAAAAGATTGTTCTACTGAGCCAAACTCTGAGAACACCACAAATTCTGAACTCAACAAAGTTCAAGATAATGGGGATGTGTCTCAGAACACCCTGTCAGTTACAGACTTATTGAATTATTTCCTGGCACCTGAAATCCTCAGTGGAGATAATAAGTATTATTGTGAGAAGTGTGCCTCTCTGCAAAATGCTGAGAAAACTATGCAAATCATTGAGGAACCTGAATACCTCATTCTCACTCTTTTGAGATTTTCGTATGATCCAAAGTGTCATATAAGGCGCAAAATCTTGGACAATGTGTCTCTGCCACTTGTTTTGGAACTGCCAGTCAGAAGCGCAAAATCCTCTTTAGCTGTGGTTTCAGGAGGTTGGTCTGTTGGTGTTGAGATTTCAGATATTGGAGAAAATCTTGCTAAAAAACTGAAGCCCTCAAGTGCTGATGAAGTGACCTGCCCGCAGCTGATGCCCTATGTGTTAAGCTCTGTGGTGGTGCATTCTGGTGTATCCTCTGAAAGTGGACATTATTATTCATATGCTAGAAATGTTACTGGATCAGGACCTTCAGATCTGTGCCACCAGTCTACAGCTCTTTCTTTAGTTTCTCCTCAGGATAAATTGTTGACAGAGGAGAGTCCTTGTACTGTCATAGAAAATGAGCTGAACACAGAGATGCCACGAGAATGGTTTCTGTTCAATGACAGTAGAGTGACATTTACCTCATTTCAGTCAGTCCAGAAAATTACCAGTAGATTTCCAAAGGACACTGCTTATGTTCTGTTTTACAAAAAACAAAACAGTACCTGTGGCTTCAACACCAGTTCGGCAAATGGACTCTGGTTAAATGGAGACCCACCCCTACAAAAAGACCTCATGGATGCAATTACGAAAGATAACAAGCTGTACTTGCAGGTAAGACAGAGATTGTATATGAAGAGTGACCTCCCTAAAACTCACAAGGAACAGTCTAAAAGAAAGAAAAAGCTAGCTTTTAAATATTTTGATATATTAAATCACCAATCTCACTTCCACCTTGATGTTACTAGCCAGGTGTCATAGTACAATTGTCACCAATAGATGGGATGCGCCAGGGGAAATGGATTAAATTCACATTAGTTTAGATTTTTAGTGGAGATGCTCACAAAGATCTTTTAACCACTTGTAATTAAGCAGGAGAGACTTTTCAGACAGTTCTAATTTTCATTGCTTGTCATAAATTACAAAAGTAGCTAAAGTATGCTTAAAATCTTCTTAGCAGTGTGCTTATTAGTGCATTTACATTTGGAGTGATGTTTTATTTATACAAGTGTACTAATCCAAATGCTAGAACCACTAAAATGAAGACCAGATACTGGCGGCTAGAGCCTACTTTCCCTTCACTGCTCATTCTGCCTCCCTCTGTGAGACCATCACTGCCAGTCACACATTCCCTGTGCTCTGAGGATGTCTGTTTTTGGTTGCTGTTATAAAGAAACACTATCCTCCACATGTCAGTATGGTTTGGTTTGAGCGTTGCTGCTGTATTTGGACAGTGTAACGGTAAAAGTGTGTTTCATTTACTGTGTGCTCTTTGGGTTAAGTTGTTCGTGTAAGAGTTCTAAGCCTACTCAAATTAGAAAAATGGTAAATTCAAATTAGAACAGCTAAATCTCACTGTGGAAAATCTATTAAAATTGCTGCACATGTTTCACAAACATGAACAAGAGAACTGAAAGTTTAAATAGCAATTCTGTTTTCAGACTGTGTGATTAGAGCATTTGTGTCCTAACCATCTTTGGTTATATGCCACCTCTCCTCTTGGCTACACAAGGTAGCACAAAATATGGTTTCTTCAGCAGCAATCTCAGATCACAGAGTAGTTTGGGTTGGAAGGGACCTTTGAAGATCTAGTCCAACACTTCCACAATGAGCACAGACATCTTCGACTAGATCAGGCTGCTCAGACACCAGTCCAGCTTGGCCTTGAATGTTTCCAGAGATGGGAAACACTACCACAGCCTCTGTGAGCCATATGTTCCAGCGTTTCACCACCTTCAGCATAAACATATTCCCTATATCTAGCCTAAATCTACCCTCTTTTCGTATAAAACAATTACTTCTTGTCCTATTGTAACAGGTCCTACTTAAAAGTTTGGCCCCTGTCTTTCCTGTAAGCCCTTTCTGAGTGCTGAAATGCTGCAGTGAGATCTCTCTGAAGCCCTCTCTTCTCCAAGTTGAACAACCTCAACTGTCTCAGCCTTTCCTCACGGGAGAGAGGTGTTCTGTCGCTCTGATCATTTTTGTGGCTCTCTTCTGGACCCACTCCTCCATGTCTGTGTCTTTCCTGTGCTTGAGGGCTCCAGAGCTGGATCCAGTACTGCAGAGGGGGAGAGTCACCTGCTGTGACCTGCTGGCCATGTTTCTTTTGACACAGCCTAGGATATAGTTGGGTTTCTGGGCAGCAAGCATACTTTGCTGCATCATTTCCAGCTTTTCATCTATCTGTACCTCCAAATCCTTCTCAATGGGACTGCTCTCAGTCTCTTCATTCTCCAGACAGAATTGGTACTGGGAGTTGCCCTGGCACTTGGCCTTGTTAAATCTCCTGAGATTCCCATTGGCTCAGTTTTCAAGCATTTTTCGGGTCTGTCTGGGTGTCATCCAGTTCTTCAACCACACCACACTCAGCTTGGTGTCATCTGCAAACTTGCTGAGCGTCTGTGTCCCAGTCTTGAGGTTCGTCTACTCATGAGGTGTGGGAAGAGAAATTGCCAGTAAAGACTGTGGCAAATGGTTGAGCCACCTCACCTTTCTTGTCCGTTGTTTACCAGTTTGCCAGTCTTATTCATTAAGGGTGTCCACTTACTTGGACTTTCCTTTTCTGGCTGACATACCTGTAGAAGCCCTGCTTATTTATTATTCTTTACATCCCTTGTCTAATTGAGCTCCAGATTCACCTTGGCCTTCATGACCAAGCATCCCTCTATGATCCCTGCTTACACTGCCTATGCATTTCCTTCTTGCCCTTTAGTGTGACCAGGGAGTCTCACTGGTCTCTTGTCTTCTGATCCTGATTTCTTACACCTGGGGACTGAGAACTCTTGTGCTCTATGGAAGGTGCCCTTTAAGATCTGCTAGCTGTCTTCTGCTCCCTTTCCCTGAGGACAGTTCCCTTGGGAGCCCTATTGACTAACTCCTTGAAGAGCTGGAACTTGGCTTTCCTAAAATTTGAGGTCCTGACTTGTCTCTTTGCCTGACCCATATCCCTCAGGCCTGCAAACTCCACCAGTGCTTGATCACTGCAGCCCAGGCTGCCTCCAGTCTTGGTGTCACCCGTTGACTCACTTGCGTTGGTGACCATCAGGCCCAGGATCGTGTTCCCTCTGGCATAGCTGTCTACGGCATGGCTTCAGAAGTTATCCGTGATGCATTGCAGGAGTCTCTTGGGTTGCCTACAGCTCACCATGCTACTTTTCCAGCAGGTGTCAGAGGGACTGAAGTCCCCGGTAGGACAAGGGCCTGTGAGCACAGACTGTATTTTAAGAACACAGCCTGAAGTAGTAGAACTCTTACAGTGATACTGAAACCTTTATATATATAGATATATATATAAAACAACATTTGAAGGAGGAACAGCAAAACCTAGTATTTGTGTATTTTCATGTTGAATCCAATGCTTGCAGTCACGTCTTTAACATTTATCACCAGGATAGGTGATTACCTTATAATGTGTAACAGAGCCTTGTTTCAAATCTGAAGACATACTTTAGCCATAAGGAACAAGCAGTTTTATCAAGATGGTGAAAAAATAGTTTGTTAAATAATTCAGTTATTCTTTTAGACATTTCTCTGAATTAGCAGTTTTGAGACCATTTTAATGTAATTTATGGAATGTGCTAAGAAGTTAGTTAGTTTAAACTTTTTGAATACTGCTATATGCCTAGAACCAGTGAAAAATCAATGTGGTTTTGTAACAGTTCAATTCACTTGGTATGTACATATACACAAAAATTGTTTTTTAATAATCTTTCAGACTAAGATTTTTCTACAGAATGTATAGCTGAAGTTACATAAAGTGTGCTATCACTTTCTCTTACAGCTTACAAGTGAAAGCCAAGTTAGCAGTTTCTTGAAAACCTTTCTTTTACAACTGGAGAAACAAGAAAAGTAACATAGTCTCATTAAAATTAAAAACAGTACTTTCCAAGTATATAATTTTTATTTGAGTCTTAATTGATTGGAGTTTATTTTTGTGATTTATTATCCTTTACTCACTTTTCAATTTTTAATTCATTGGTATTGACTTTTGTTGTTCAGCATTCTAAACTTGTGTTTTCCTGCTAAGTTGAAAATATACTTTTATGTCTTGAGAAACCCTCTACTTTTTAGAGGAAATGTTAAAAAAATATCTCTAGCTTACTCTTTGGTTTTATTATTGCATACCAGTTTACCACATGGTAAATTAAACATTTTTTACTTACAATAACAAAATTTGCAGTATGGGTAGCTACTGCTCCAATTAAATCATATTAAAAATCCTGTCTATGAACAAGTAGAAAGGTAGAAGGGGAACGCTGTGCCTTATTCTTAGTGAAGAGAACTGTATTGACTATCAAGTTTTATTTATCCAGTGTAGTATTTGTTGGGATAAACATAATCAGGGGGATGCTGTTCATTATTCACAGACTAGAGAACTGTATAGACTACCAAGTTTTATTGAACTGAGTTAGGATGTGTTGCCATAAAAATAATCAGCCTGAAAACATTCAACATTGTTTTAGAAACAAGGATATTTATTGCAAAAGTGCCAGTGCTGTAAGCTATACTAGAACAATTTAGTGTAGATTAATATTAATCAAGTCAATATATGCCTTGAGAGAGGAAAGAAATGCACTCATTTAACATAAACTGCTGAACAGGAATAAAGCCTAACTGCTAAATGATTTCACTTTTAGTATTGAAGACATGATATGAGTGTTTAATGCTAATACTCTGTCAAGAAACTTTTTAATAATTTATAATTTGATCACTGTTCCGTATTGCTCTTGTATATGTGCATATATAGACATCTTCCATTCATTATAGAGAGAGGTTTTTTATAGGATAGCAATGAAGCCAAGATCATAAGTGAGGTTTGTCCTGTTCTCAGTGCCTTATGACTGCTTCTGAACAGTATTTCTAAGTGACTGCCAAAAGTTGTGCTTGCAGCACATTCATATTCTGTACTGCATAATGTGTGCATCTCCAGAGCTGAGAGTCAACCCTTGCACATAAGTCATGTGCCCTTGCACTGTGGTGTTGCTGTTGGTAGTAGCACTGTTCCTTTCAACGTGTCCCATCTCAGTGAGGAAGCCTAGTCACAGTAGAACAACCATACAACACAGGTTATAAATGGTACTGTGATAGGTATGTACTAGAAGACATGCATCAAGGAATGCATAGCTATAGGTGCGTAGCTATGCCAAAACCTCATGCTATCTAGTAACTGTAGTAAGGCAGACTAAAATAAATTGTCTTTTAGCTAAATCTGCCCAAAAAAAATGTTCTTAGCTGTAAGATGCTAGTGTTCTTGTCTATGTCTTTAAGCATAACCCACACAGCTATGCTTGATGCTTAATTTGTTTTGTAATACAGTTTGTTAGGTGAAACTCAACTATTGGGATTTAAGGTGTATAAATTTGCCAGGTCACTGGAGGGACAAAAGGGGAAAGGGGAATAAGGAAAACCCTGGTTTTGGTTTGATACTGTGCTGCGTTGACTTCAGCAAGGCTTTTGACACTGTCTCCCATTACATCCTCATTGGAAAGCTCAGGCAGTGTGGCTTGGATGAGTAGATGATCTGATCTGCAGCAATGCCAGGACCTGAGCCCCCATTTCACTGTCTCCAAGCTAGGACCAGTGACCAGATCACCTCTCCATTTTCCAGAATCATTTCATTTACTTCTTGTGCCTATTAGTAGTCTTATCATTTCTGGTCACTTGCAAACTTACTTTTTCACTTCAGCTTGTTCTGCTACATAGCACCCACCCTGCATAGCCAAGAAATAACTCCTTAACAGTCTCGCCAACAAACTGTTTCCTACCACAGATTATCAGATTTGTCATCTCCTCTCACTGCTTTGTCAGTAATGAAAATACTTGTCATGGCACAATGCTTGTCACAGCATAAGAAGTTTATCTGTTGCAGATCCCTTACCTGCCCGTCTACATGGTCTTTGGTTTGTCACGCTGTTTCTCAGAACATTTACAGTGTTTGAGTTTTTTTTTAATTAGGGGGAGCTAACATGGCTTCACCAAGGGGAAATCCTCTTGGACCAACGTGATAGCCTTCTATGAGTACATAACCGACTGGCTAGATGAGGGGAGAGCAGTGGATGTCATCTACCTTGACTTCAGCAAGGCTTTTGACACCATCTCCCATAACATCCTCATCAGAAAGCTCACACAGTGTGGGCTGGATGAGTGGACAGTGAGGTGGATCGAGAGCTGGCTGAATGACAGAGCCCAGAGGGTGGTGATCAATGGCACAGAATCGAGTTGGAGGCCTATGGCCAGGGGAGTTCCACAGGGATCGATTCTGGGGCCAGTCTTGTTCAACATCTTCATGGACGACCTGGATGAGGGGACAGAGTGTACCCTCAGCAAGTTCCCTGATGACACCAAACTGGGAGGACTGGCTGATTCCCCAGAAGTCTGTGCTGCCATTCAGTGGGATCTCGATGGGCTTGAAAGTTGGGCAGAGAGGAACCTCATGAGGTTCAACAAGGGCAAGTACAGAGCCCTGCACCTGGGGTGGAACAACCCCAAGCACCAGTACAGGCTGGGAATTGACCTGCTGGAGAGCAGCTCTGCAGAGAGAGACCTGGGAGTTGCGGTTGATAATAAGTTAACCATGAGCCAGCAATGTACCCTCATGGCCAAGAAGGCCAATGGCATCCTGGGATGCGTCAAAAAGAATGTGGCCAGCAGGTCAAGGTAGGTCCTTCTCCCCCTCTACTCTGCCCTGATGAGGCCTCATCTGGAGTCCTGTGTCCAGTTCTGAGCTCCCCAGCTCAAGAGGGACAGAGAATTTCTGGAGAGAGTCCAGCACAGGGCCACCAAGATGATCAGGGGACTGGAGCATCTTCCTTATGAGGAAAGGCTGCGGGAACTGGGGCTGTTTAGTCTGGAGAAGAGGAGACTGAGAGGACATCTCATTTATAAGGATATAAATGGTGGCTGTCAGGAGGTTGGGGCATCTTTTTTTTGTTTGTTTTCTAAATTGTATCCAGTGACAGGACAAGGGGTAATGAGATGAAGCTGGAACACAAAAAGTTCCATTTAAACATAAGAAAAAAACTATTTTACTGTGAGGCTGAGGGAGCACAGGCACAGGCTGCCCCAGGAGGATGTGGAGTCTCCTTCCTTGGAGATCTTCAAGACCCTCCTGGACGCTTTCCTGTGCAGGTGGACCTGCTTCTGCAGGGGGGTTGGACTAGATTATCTCTGAAGGTCCCTTCCAACCCCTACCATTCTATGATTAAACCAAATATTTTTCTGAAATACTTTAGGAAAAGTACCAGAAAAAACATCCCAGATACAGTGTAGCAAATCTTGCACTGTTTGGTGTTAAGAAATTCTATTCTAAGCTAAGGAGTGTTCAGTGTAGGTTTTCAACTAAACAGTCTATTTATACAAGGCCTGTTGTTTTAACCAAAGTTTTCTATTGATTTCTTGTACTGCAAGCAAGTTTTTAATATTCTTTTCCAATTAAATTTGCTTAGTTTTTTATCTGTCTTATAGTTAGCAGATACATAAGTATTTAGTTATTGCTCGAGATAGTATAATTCTGGTTTTCAGGAGTATGGCCCGGATAACTGTGTGTGGACAATGTCCCACAAATATCTTGTATATAATTTTGGAAATGAGTATGCATTTCAGTCCTTAGCAGCATAAAAAAGTTTCAGAGTTAGACTGTGTTTTTCTAAGAGGGCAGAGTAATTTAAACCCACAGGTACTATTTTTAGCATCTGTGAAAGTACATGGACAAACTAAGTTTAGTACTTTCCTGGTAGTATAATAGAAACAGTCTTTCAGGTTCTTGGCTCTGTTACTTGCTTCCACCAGGAGTTGGAGAAGAAAGGGAATGATTCAAGGTGACCCATGTAATTACTAAAACCCTGTTAAAATTCCCTCCTATTGCCTCTAGGGAATTATGTAGTGAGAGAGTGTCATGTGAAGGAGGCTATGGCATGAGCCTTAGTACCTGAATACTTTTGGTTCCTGAAAAAAGAAAGCATGTAGAGGTCAGCTGTCTCTTTGCTGACAGTCTTCTAGAGCCCAGTACCTACTTTTCATGTCTCAAATTTTGAAGCTCTTGGCCAATTTGAGTAAGGGATACTCAAGAAATTGCTACAAGGTTTAGAAGTTGGCCAGAGACAAAACAGTGTGTGATATCTCTAATGAGGGGAAAGCCTGTTCTTATCCTCTTCTTAGATGTTTAAGAAGCCACAGGGGCATTCTGCTGAAAAAGCAACTGTCAGGAGGCTATGCTTTGTTGTTCCTGCTACTTGTGCAGGTACTTTTTCCAGCAGCAACTCTGACTTTATGGAGTGCTTGAGAGTACCTGAAGCTTACTAATGTTAAAACACAGTTAGCATAACAATAGCACATGAAAGTTAAAAAGCTGCGCTGAATGGAAACTAAATAGCTTGTCCATCTTTTTTGCTTTTATCTGAGTACGTTTTTACTCTGAAGTTGATTGAATAGAATAAAAAAAGTGTCTTTTAAATCTTTAAAATTGTGTTAATGGTCTTATATTTCTATTTGGCAACCAAGAACAAGGGGCATCTTAAAATTGCTAGGATGAAAATTCATGTGGAACATAGATCAAAAAGTAACGTTTTTGTTAGCTTTTGATCAGCAGTCTAATTGTTTAGTAACATCCCATGTTGCTATGAAGTATTATTTTAGCATAAACTTAAATGGATTTACTTATGTTTCACATACACCAGTGTTAAGGAAATTGTACATCTCAGATTGGCTGTAGAGATTCAAATTCAACAAGCCATTCTGACTTAGGAGCCAGAAGTTGGAGATGTTACTTTAAAAACTGTTTCAAAATGTAGTAGAAATAAGCTGCTTCAAGGATTTGAAGTTATGTGGTGTGACTGTTTTTCAAGTTGTCTTTTTTCTTTCATTTCAGGAGCAAGAGCTTAGTGCTCGAACACAAGCACTTCAAGCTGCCTCAGCCTCGTGCTCTTTCCGACCCAATGGATTTGATGACAATGACCCCCCAGGAAGCTGTGGACCCACAGGTGGAGGAGGAGGGGGTGGGTTCAGTACTGTTGGTAGATTAGTCTTTTGACTATGAAGACAACCTGGAATGCACTGGTTCCGAAACAGCACAGTACAGCTGAGGACATCTAAAATATTGAACTTTGTTGAATATTGTACTAAGTTTTGAGACTTATGTTTTATTTGAAATAAATAAGTGCATAATGAAAAAAAACTACCTCTTAAAAGTTCAGTTGCTTTTATATTAAGATATGCTTGCCCAAGAGACAGAAAATGGAAATCTTTAAGTAGTTGCTGATAACACTGCATTAAACCCAACAGACGCACTTCCATCAGTTTCTATTGTCCTCATCCACTGAATGAAGAAAGGTCATTTTTTATTCTGACTATATTGTTTTATGTGGAAATCCTTTCAGATGAGATAAACTGCGTACATGGTCTTTCACTTTCACCTTATTTTCAAATCCAGTACCTTTATGGATTTCGAGATGATGCAATTTATAATGAAGGCAATAACTTAAATGTGACATCATACAGTACTTTCCAGACGAAAAATTGTTCCATATATTTCCCGTGTAAATGTAAAGAAGAAAAAGTAATTTATAAGTATTTCCTAAGTTGTTTTCAACAAAAAATGCATGTTCTGTAGGAATAATGTTTTTCAATAGGAATTGTTAACTTTGTAGCATTTCTTATTGTTTTGAGAGTTTAAAAATTATTTCAGGGAATATATCTGCTGTGTGTTGGAAAGGAAGAGATTCTGTATGTGCCTTGCAGTGCTGTAACTTAAACCTTCTGAGGCTGCAGAAAAGGGGGAAAGTGTGGTAGTTTCAATCACTATTAGAAATCAGTATGTTTCTAGAAAGCTATTAGGCTTCCAGAAGTAAAAATCTGGTAGTGCGAAATGCCACAAGTGTGTTGCTCATGATTTATTTTGTCTTAAAAAGATACATACCTAGTGATCTCTGCGTTGCTAAGAAAATCTGGTCATAAATACTGAGCTATGTTTGTAAAGTAACAGAGAGGCTCCATGTATGTATCCTTGCTGAGGATATATGCTTCTAAGAGTCCTTTGAGGTTTTTGCCTATGGTGAAAAATTTCTGATGAGTTCGGATTTTAACTGTCTGCAGAAGACTAAAATGATGCTATCTGTGGAGCAGCGTCTGCTGGCTCATTAACACCAGCAGAAGTTGAGGATCCACTCTTTTTAAAAAGTCTAGGTGGAAGTAGCAACTTGGGATTTTATGTGCAATGAGGATAGTGGAAGTAAGGGAGTTATACTGTTGAAACTGGTGATTAATTTTTAACTTGATTAATCTTATAGTGAAGTGTAAATTTATTTAAAGTATTTTTACAAAATTCTGCACTGTTTTACTGTGTTTTTATATTCTACTAAGTGACAAAGTGCATCCTTAAAAAGCATGCAGACTTGGCAGTTGTTAGCTTAACTGTACAAAATAAACCACTTTCTTTAAAAATGCCTTTTAAATTAAGTTGAAAAAAATTAAACCTGGTTAATATGATATCAAATATATGGAGTTTAGTCTGAAAGTTAACTTAGCTTGCAAGCTATTTTTATATTGTCACTAAAACTATGCTATTTGCTCTGTTATTGGTTCCTATGTTACTGCTCAACAAAGTTAGAGCAACTCACTTCCCTTTTTTTTAAGAGTTATGAAGCTTTGTTTTGACCATTTGTTGTACCTAAGCTTTAACCTATGTTTTTATTTCTATAGCATTCATAGGTCTTTGAACCAGGGGCTCAGATGTGGAAATGTGGAATGTTATGAGACAAGTGTGAGGAACATTCTCATTTTGTTGTGCTTGGAAACAGTTTTCGTGAAAGCTCATTTTGCTTTTAAATTCTGTAACTTCTATAACCTTGAGAGGGTTTTCTTTTTATTTCCTTTTAAGCTTTTCTGCCAGTTAGCTCTGGTTTTAAAATTTTTTATATGACAGGTTAATTTGTTTTTTCTCTCCAAAATTACGAGGACACACTAGAAAGCTGTCTCTCTTACTCTTCATTTTAAAACACTAATAAGTTGAAGTAGGGACAGGTGGTTTTTACTCTATATGAAATCATAATTTTGCAAAGATCAGTCTTGGTTTTATGCTCTCAAACTAAAAATACAACTTATGTAGCCTACCTAAAAATAATGTGCAATATGAGCTTTGTATACCTATTGTTGCTATTTTTGCTTCACTTCTTAGAAGACTTTCTACATCCTTGTTTGGCTGTTCTAAATTAAGTGTTAAATATGGCGATTTTTTTTACAAGAGTAATGCCAATAGGATGGGGTCTCCTTAGTTATGAAATGATTGTATGTTTCAAACTGAAAGTAACTTCTTTCTTTTCCCTTGTTGACTTCTGTCGATGCAGTTACTTTGGGTGTTAGAAATAGGTTTTAAAGTTGAGAATAGCTGTTTGCAAGTCTGCTTGCTGACCTGACAACCATTGTGGACTGATTCATACTTAACTTGGAAGGTTCCAGTGAAACTAGTGAAAGTGGAGAAGTATTTCACACTCTAAAATGTACACCTTTTTATGATTGTTTATGGTAATGGTGTTGCATGCTCCTATTTTCTGGATATAACATGAGAGAATAATGTACATAAGATATTTCGTTTGTGGCCTGTGAATGAATGCTGGATAGTTTGTTTATTGACCTTTTCGGTTACATTCTTAATTTGTTATCTATCTTAAGCTGAATCAGTAGAAAGATACAAAATACATAATACTATTTCTGAAGCTTAGGGTTTTTTATTGTTTCCTTTCATGAAAGATACAGTATTGTATCAAACTCAAGGATTGTATGTCTTTTATTTCCTTTTAACAGACATTATGTTTTGGTCTTTGTTTTAATGATCAGTGGAGTTGTATTAACTTTCCTCCATACAATTAACTTTGTACAGTTTTTTTCATGTGTAGCATCACAGTGGATTGCAGTAAGTGTCACCCTGTAACAAGCGATTACGAGTCTGTTTATCCAGGATGAGGAGAGAAAAGGCTTATCTGGATAACTTTAAGCACACCTTCTGACTTGCTTCTTTTCCTCCCTTTTTTTTCCCCCCTCGTTCCCTACTCTGCAAAGGTAAATTATCTTCTGTATGCTCTGGAAACTGATTTCATGGATAAGCTTTTTTTTTTTTATATATATCTGTGGCAGTAAGGTTATTTATGAGGTTGGAATATTACTTGTTTTTCTGCAGATGAAGTGCAGAAGCACTGTGCACTAAAGAAGTGTTAGAACAAAAGAAAGTGGGTATAAACTTTCTCTAAATAATATTTAGATTAAAAAAGAAGTTACTAATTACTAGAAGTAATTCTGGAACAGCCTTCCAAGCAGAGACCTGTATACAAAGTGCTGTCTGAATAGTTGGCAGCTTGGTTTGATGAACCAAAGGTCACTTTTAGTCCCTTCTTAGAGTTTTACTTTTCTGTCGAGTTCCCCATCTTGATGTATTGCTGGTTTTGTTTTTAAGGCTCGAAGATTGAAGTATAAATCAAGATAATACTAAATAATCACATAACAACAAAACAAGTTGACTGATCAGTGTTGGGTAGTGTTGGTCTCTGATTTGGGGGAGGTGATGAAAAGCAAAAGCTAGGAAGACTTGTGATGTAAAGAAATGTGCTCAGTTTCTAACACAAGCTTGATTCCCTGGTTAACCTGCTGTGGAGTATAATGGGTTGTAGTGCTTGATATCCTCCATGTGTTGTAATCAAATGTAAATTCTTGGACTTTTTCAGTGAGTATGCAAATGATTTGTGATCTAAATCAAAATGGATCATCTTAAAAGCTTTCATGTTCACTATAGCAAGTCATCATAGGCCTGCTTTAATCTGAAATGATAGTAATGAGTAATACGCTCTTAAATCACATAGTTGTCAGGTCAAATGTGTAATAGTTGAGAACTATAAATTGTGTGACACTGGCTTTTGTACAACGTTGTGTTCTGTCTGGACTTTAGAACTAGCAGATATCCCTGTTAGAGCAAGTGGGTTCAAGAGACTTGGCATGTGAGTTGAGCTCTGACTGTGATCAGTATGCCAGCTGGGATGTGTAGTGCAGCATTGGCTTACCACACATGCTTTTTGGTTTTTGAAATGCACACACATCTCCCC
This sequence comes from Colius striatus, assembly GCF_028858725.1. Taxonomy (NCBI): domain Eukaryota; kingdom Metazoa; phylum Chordata; class Aves; order Coliiformes; family Coliidae; genus Colius; species Colius striatus. Next base: position 33,592,053 of record NC_084761.1, read on the forward strand.
TCCATTCACTATGAGTCTTGCTTTTGTTTGGGTGAAAAGTATCCAGATCCAAAGGAAAACAAACAAAAAAACCTATCCATTGTGAAGCAGAGGTGAATATTTGTAAATACAATATGCTGCTTTCTTATTTCAAACACAAGTAATATTTTTTCTAAGTCTGCTGGATTCTAGGCAGGTGTATGAATCCAGGATACATTTCTTGTTCCTTTTTTTTCAGCGCAGGTGACATTTTTAGGAAGCTGTTGTAGAAGTGTTGGCACAGACATGTCAAAATACACAACCTGCCAGTGCCACGTTTCTGCCACATGCACCAAAATGCTGGGCTACTTGTTGTCTAGTTTCCTCAGACAGTAACTAGGAAGAACAGCTGCCACCTGTGAACTGTGCCTTGCTTGGATGGCCATTTGGGACCTTCATCTGCATCTCTGGGTGGCCAGAGCATGTGTGAATGCAGCAAAAGCCGCAAACGGAGTCTGAGGTGTAACAGTGAGCCTGACTGTTCAGGTGCTAGCTTTAGTGAGGCGCAGTCCCCAGCCTCCTCTGTGATACCTCCAGGCCCAGAGCATGTAACTTGGGGACCCCTGGCAGCACTGACAGAGACAGGCAGTTCTGGCAAGCAGCACACAGAGGCTGGGTGGTTGAACATGGAGTGGATGTGTGGGGAGGAGAGCAAGGGGATGGTAAAGAAGTGCTGTTGCATGACTAAAATGAGACTACCAAACTGCAAAATGGAAAGGATGGCTCTAATCTGATGGAGAATTTGCATATATTTTAATTATCATTTCACATGCATCTGCTATAAAGTTGTATTTTCAGTATAATTCCACCGAAGGACCCTCTGTCAACAATGATGCCATCTGAGCCTAACCATTCTAAAATTTCCATTATATCAGCACACTTCGGGGGGGGGGGGGGGAGAGGGGAAGAACTCTCAGCAGTCATATTGAAAATATGCTTCTGAGGGCAGTATTTGAGTTTGACATGGAAAAATTAATTCAGCAACAGCATATGTGATTGAGCCAGCAGCTGTAGTATCACACAGCACCCTCAAGGCCAGCGATCTCCAAGGTTTTTTGATTGCACACGCTTATCAGTCAACATTTAAGTGTGCATCTAATATTTATTAATTATATATGTACTGTTGTCAATATGTACATACATGAGAGCATAAATTTTAAAGTATGAGATAAAGATTAAAAAAACACTATTTTAAAATTATTGTAAAAATTTTTATTAATGGTACAAAAAACCCCGTTCTTCTTGCACCCAAACGGATTGTTTTACACCCTGTCTGAGGTGCACACACCTCAGCTTGGGAGACCCCCTTCTCTGGGCTCTAGTCTTGAAAAAAGTTAAAATTTGATGGGAACAGGTATCAAATTTGATCTCTTAATAATAATGGTTTTTCTTACTCAGTGAATATAGACTGTTGTTACTTTATGCTGCATGTTTTGGGCCTGTATTTATTCTGAGTTCTTACAAAATTTGATGCAAGGGCTGTCAACTGTTTCATGATTTGTTTTCTTACAGTGTGCATTAAATGACCAAAAAAAAAGAAGAGGTGTCAGCCTTAAGTGGTTTGCAGAGATGCAAAGCCATTCCAGTTCTGAGGGGAGGGCATATCCCTTGCCAAATGCAGGAATATGTTAGTACTTGACTTTAAAGGTTAGTACTGGTTTTCAACTGACTCACCCTTTCTCAAGTATTCTCTAAAGAATGACAATATTTAGTGCTCAGTTCTTTAAAAGAAAGTTATTTCATTTTCTTGATATGTCTTTCTTTCATGGTGTTTGTTCTACTCAATTAGAGTTGTTCTTAACCCTTGTTGTAAACTGGCATGAATGTTTAATAGTATTTTGTGTCAGTTTTTAAAAATGGATGGGGTAAATGAACGTTTTACTGTACGTGTTGGGCTGCATAAAGAAATCAAAATATATATCTCTTTAAATTCCTCACAAGATGTCTGAAAGTACCTAAGTCTTTTATGTGTTTGAGTTTAACTTGTTCCAGTAAAATGTAACAGTTGCAGGGTTTTTCTTGAATTGTAAATTATACCTGTAAGTCTCAGCTTAAAAGATCTCGCACAAAAACATGGAAAGTAAGTCAGAACAGAGAACTCCTTATGGGCCAACCAGGTCTGGAGAACTCAGTGCAGGCAGTGATATGACAGGTTTCATTTGAGTTGTCTTCTAAATTACTGTTACTTGTAGATCTTCAGAGAAGATGAAATGACCTTCAACTTGTTGAATTAGTAAAGGGTATTATTGTTGGTTAAAATACAACAGTTCCCAATGAACATAGAAGTTAGAGCACACAAACGTTCAGGCTGCCTGTAAATAAAGACTAGATACTCAAAGGCTGTTTTCAACAGTTGTGTATTTCTCCTCAAGTTTCCCCAGACTACAAGTTGAAAAGAGGTCTTTTGGTTTGGTTGTTTTTCTTGACTACAAGAACACCTAGGAAACTGAAGCAATTAACAGGCCAGTTAATAGTCTGTAAATTACTCCTGGGTGGTGAATTGTGTGAGAGGGAAAGGAAAGGTTTGAGTTGCCCTTAGAATTCATAGTTTGAAGTTGAATCTCCTCTAGTTGGCTGCCCACACCTCCCTCTGGCATTAGAAACAGCTGCCTTTATGTGGTCTTGGGATTAAGCTTGGTACTGACTGTGAGGATAAAATCGTGGGAACCTCCCCTTCATCTTATACCTGTTCAGGCTAATTGAAGAATTATTCTTGACCTGAGCTGTTTCAGTTTTGCTTTAACTGGAACCTGCTAACTGACAAGGCAAAGGACAAATCAAGCTTAAACACAAGAAAGGATCTAATAAGTTATTTTTTTTTTTAACTGGTTTGACTCCAGTAAGAACTACTAGTTCTCTGGTGTGCTTCAGAATCATGGGACTGCAAGAGAGGTGTTTCCTACTGGTGAGACCATTAAAATGGCAGCTACACAGAATTTATTGGGGAAGGAAATTGGCTGCAGTGTAAACAAGCAACCAGGTGGAGGATTTCATCACTCGGGTTTATCTACTGTATTTTGCATTTAGGGATTGATGTAAATGAGGACATGTGTGAGTATAATGAGCAATATGAACCTGAGGATGTAGAATAGAAAGCAAGCAGGCCTTAAGTAGTTTATTTCCTAAAAGTGGTTCTTTCTGTGGAAGACAGATCAGTCCCTGACGTGGCGTCATAAGTAGTGTCAGTGTGATCTGGCATGGCATCCTGCAAGAGCACTGCTGCTCCCATGCTTTCACAGGGCATGTTTTTTAGTACACTAGGCCTGAAACGCACTCTCTGTTCATAGACCACAGAGTTAAGTCTAGTCATAGATGAAGAATATTTCCTTCCATTGCGTGTATGGAGGAAAAGAGTATTTCATTCTGAAACATCTTCTTTTCCTGAGAGCAAGCCTAACATGGAGTGCGTTATGGTCAGTATTTCTTCTCCAGTTGTGAATGTGTAGCATAAGCCCTAAGCTGGAGACACTTTGAGTAAGCGTGTTAACTACTGATTTAACAAGGCTGCTTTTAAATTCAAAGTCAGCTCATCTCCATCTTTTTACTTTGATGCTAAGCATGTGCTGAGTAGGAGAAGTTGGGGCGAACTGTAGAGTAGCAGCTCTTTCATATTTCCCAGCTCACCTTCTGGGAATGGGCATGAATGCTGAGCTTTGGAAAGGATTTGATGAAAGAAAAATAACCAGAAGATTTTTGAAAAGGGGATGGAGAAGCTGGAAAGGTGAGCAAGAGCTTCAGAGTGTGTGGGTATTCAAAACTGTGGATTTGCTATTCTATTTGAGACCAAAGGCAAGACATTTAAGCAAAACCTTACCAACCTTACATGTCATGTATACATAAAGAAAAACCATGTGGGAAAAAGTATAGCAAACATTTGGTCAAGGTAATTGTGACATCTTTGTTTTCATTGTTATTTGAGCTATACTAATAATGCCCAACCTTCTCTCCATCTGCATTGTATTCAAGCATGTTTTTTTTGACAAAAGTTAATATTTGGGGTTTTGGGTTTTTTTACTTTACCTTCTTGGGAAATTACTATTTAATTTTTTTCCAAATGGCTTTCCTGCCTGAATATTTTTCCCACTTTGTTGAAGGATAATGCACACTTTATTACATGAGAAGGGATAGGTGTATTTATATAATAAGAATTGGTCCAATTTGATGTGATAGGTATTTTATTTTAGGTTTTAGATGGCTCATTCCTGAAACCTCCTTAATATCAGCAATTTTTTAGGTTAGATGTTCTGCTTCAGATCACTGGGGCTCAGCAAGATTATTCCTTTTATTCCACTTATGCTTTTAAGTGCCTTCATCAAAAACTTAGGGTTGCAGCTGGAGGCTTAATGGTTAAGAGGAACTGCAGTATCACTAAGCAGGGAAAATTGTCATTTGGATAGCTTTCTCAGCAGCTCTGTTTGGTAGTGGTTTCCATCAGTTCTGACCTGTCCATCTGGCATTCTTTTAGCTCCCCTGAACAAATCCAGTGGAATAAACTATCATGGTATTTCTGGAATGTTTCTTGCTATGGCTTCATCAGTGTTTTTTCTCTTCACATCCAATGCCCCCTTCCTCATGTCTCTTTCAGCTGCCTTGTTGACTCTGATGCTGATCTCTCCAGGACACAGATTGTATCTTCTGCACTGCATGCATGCTTGTACAGGGCTGTACATAATAGCGTTTCTTTTTTGGTTATCTGTTAAATGCTATTGTGATAAACTTACTTCCTAAATATATCAAGCAGAGGCTAACAAAAAGGCAATTAAAAAACTTAAAAGCAACTATTGCACCTACATAACCTGACATGACTTTCTGTAAAGCTTCTGTTTTGCATGTAAAAATTCTGGCAAGTAGTAGCTGTAGTAAAAACAGTTATGTATTTCTTCAACCTTTTAAGAACTCCTGCTACGACAACTATCTGCCTACTGGCAGAAGGAAGTAGTGTAGTGGTAGGTGTGCTTCAGATATTTGTAGGGAATTGCGTTATTAAGAGGTTCTCACAAAGGCCAATCACCATTTGTTTTTATGCAAAGGCTTGTGGTTGCAGGTGCTTGCACCATCAACACTTCGATGCCAAATTAGGTATTTTATGTTTGGCTCTGAATTATGCTGAACTGCAAGGTAGGTACAAACATTCTACTCATCATGGGGTTTCGTGATTTGGCATTGACTGGAGGGAATGGCAAACAATGGATGTCTTAATTTAGTTGGAGCCACAGGCACTGATGATGATGGTGAGGGTAACACATGTTGATTTGGCTTTCTTCAGCTGAAAGTCACAGTGAACTCAATGACTAAGGCCTGACTGCCAAGTAGAAGCTTGCCCTGTATTTGCAGGGTATGAAAAAGTCATGGAGAAAACTGTTTTGTGACTTCCAAATGCATTACTATATTTTGAGGGCAGGGGAATTCCTGAAACTGAGTTTTCACAGTTGTTAGCTCTAAATTAATCTGTGTATATGGATATAGTATGTGAAGAATGGGAAGGAATATTTCTGATTAAAACTACCCTGGCTTAAATATTCTTGTACAGTTTTGCTTGGTTTTTCTGTAATTGAGCTACTTCAGATATCAGAATTGCAGAGCTGTGTTTTGTTTTCAAGGACTTCTGTATGTCCTTTGTTGCATCTCAATGTAAGGTTTTAATTTGCTTTGAGTATCATAAGCTTTTTAAAAAAATAGGGCAAGGATTATAACTTAAGTACTTTGTTACTGAGGTCTCATATATGTGCTCTATTAATTTTGGAGTAATTATGTGTTTATCCAGTAGAGAGCACTGATTACACTGCTATCATTTAGTTGACATTCCCATCAAATTAGCATGGAGCACCTGGCCGGGGTTGGGACTGTACATTTTTCTCTAAACCTGTGCATGCCTGAAGTTCTGGTAATAGTTTTGAGGGGGGAAGAATGCAAAGGAGACTGCAAGAGATGGTAAACTAATGTTAAACTGAGTTTGGAGTAACAGCAATACTCGGTCTTGCCTTTGCATTGAATAGCTGAGCAAAGGCCTTTAATATGGGAGTTGATCTGCATCCCAGGAGCATCAGGATAAATGGCTGACTGCTGCTGTTACAGCTATCTCAAAATCTTCAAGGAAGTCAATGGTCAAGGTGGTTCTTGCCTCTTGTATGTTGGCAAAATATCAGCAATGGCTAAAGAAGCATTTTTATTAAAAATCTTTTAGTGTCTGACTTTGCTTCAGAGCCAAGACAGCTAAGCTGGACACCATGAAATTTAGTGAAGCTGAAGTTCTGGAGTCCTCATAGGTGATGTCACATGAGTGAGAAAGCCTAACTTGTCTTTGAGATGTCCAATGGTGTTTCTGGCCAGCAGTTTAAAAACAACAGTCTCTTTACTCACTTTGTGAAAAAATTAGATGGAGCCAATGAGAAAATATTAACAGACCCATAAAAATGTTTCAAAACCTTGAGAGAGTATCTCAAATGTGTGTGCTGGGTAAAACATCTTTCAGCATTCTGACCAGCAGTCCAACCGCATTTACTTTTAATAGCTCAGTGAACTGTTAACCTTATTTCTGGTGTGTAAAGATGCTGCCTATAGGAGAAAAAGGTGTTTTAATTCTCCCTTAGGGTTATAGAAGAATTTTAATAATATGACCGGTGTAAATTAATCTTCTGAAATACACAGGCAAACTGAAACAATCACACTGAGAGGAGCGTGAGTTACAGTAATTCATCTCAGTCTCTGATGAATTTAAGAATAACTGTCTGGAGGCAATATCTTTATTACATTATTTGTAAGGACTTAAAAAAAGAAGCAGCCACACTACGAAGGTAAGCATGAACTTGTAGTATTACCTCTAGGCATATTGTGCTAGCTGATGTTTTTATTTAAATTTTGTGTAGCAGACTGCTGTATCATCTGGGAAACAACTCCCAGTTTTTATTCTTGCTACTTCAGGTAGAAAATATTCTATTCACCTTGTGGGGTAAAAAGATCTCAGCATAGGTGAGATAGTATTTATCAAAAATGTTTATATGTATATATAATATATATATATAAATATATATATATATATATATATTTCAGCATCAAAATAACTATGTGAGATCATTAAAGAGCATTGTCTTCCTATGTTTAAAAGTCATGTTGGTACGGAAAATCCTGTTTGCATGAGAAGGTTTATTGGTTAGAAGAATTTCAAGTTTTTCGAAGAGAAAATGGGTGAAGAGGGTGATCATAGTTGTTGGGAGATACCTGAATTTTGTGTGTTGTTTTTGATAATATCAATGTAACTAATGCAGCTATCACATCAGTTGATTCTTGATTTTTGTTGCATTTGTCAATCAGTCCTAAAATCTACCATCTGGTAACAATCTGCATTAAAATACTGGCCTGCTTGAAATTAATGGGAGTCTTGCCATGGAGTTCAGCAAGTCCAGGATTTCACTCTGCTCTTCATCTTGCATGACTATTGCTATTCAGGGTGTGGCAAATACGCTATATACTGCATTGTGATTTATGTGAGCATTTGCTGAACAGATGTTAGGGAGCTAAACTTGTTCATTGCAATCCATCTCTACTATGGCAAGTGAAAAAGTGAGGCCAGATCGGTCTCAGGTGTGATTCTGTTCACTTGGGATACTTATAGCAATTACAGTTTCTGATGAGTCAGAAACATTGTGCTGGATTTTAAAAATGCAGCTATAAACTAAACAAGAATTTATTACTTCTGCTGTTGTGAATGAGCTGACCAAGCCAACGCTGCTGCTATGCAAGTGGCTAGGGAGGGGGGGTGAGCAGGGGCACAGCTGAGAGTGGGGGCCATGTGGGTATGCTGGGCTTCCAGTTCAGCTGCTGACGTGGTGCTCTTGTCTAGATCATCACCTCTTCCTCAAGTGAGGTCACCACTCAAGCACTTTTATACATATAAAGCATTCGAATTCCCATTTCCCAGGAGAGGCATAGGTCTAAAGAACCCAAATACTTTTAAAAGTACAGGGTAGCTTTAAAAGTACAGGGTAAAAAAAGCTCCCTTGCTAATCTTTTTTTTTTCTCTTTTCATATGCTAAATACCTTGAGTGCTTCATTAGTTCAATAACTTTGTATGGTGGAGAGAGTGTTTGTCAAAAACCCAGTTTACAATAAAGATAAAATAAGAACATGTAACTGGCATATCTTAGCCAGAACCCACTGTGGGAGTCACTCCCACAGTTATGTCTAGTGCTCGCCAGCTCCTACTGAGCCTGGTATTTTCCCATTGCATTGTTTTTACTGATAGCTTCCATTGAATAATAACAGAAATCTTTGCAAGGATGAAAGAGATTAACACTCTTTATAATTGAGTAAAGGAGTATTAAGTGATTTCTGAAGTCATTGAAGAATGTGTAGCCTATTGATAAAGTAATCTAATGGTTTTATCTTTGTTCTTTACTGAAAAACAGTTGGTGAGCGTTTTAGCCCATGTTCAGATATAAAATAGGATCTTTTCTGTTTTGAATCTCTCTTAGGGAGGAACAGTAGATGAGGGAGGAAGGCTGACAGAGATAATTACTAAAATATCCAGCTCATATATAAAGTTACAAGATGAAGCTGTAGAGGATTTTGACACAAAACATGGAGTAAGATTTTATGAGCAACAATAGTGAAGAAGTAAAGCAATGACAATAGAATAAGTTAATGGCCTTTTTTTTTCCCTTGTGTCGCTTCCCAAGGAAGCATTAATATATGACAAAAACTGTAAATACTATTGCTGTTTATCTGGGAACTCCTGATATAACAGCAGTGCACAAAAGCTGTGTTCAATTTCTGGCTGGAAAAGGAGAGAACTTGCCTGCTCTGTAACATCCCTCATTGCAGAGAGATGTTGTCAGCCTCCGGCATTTAGACCCTCTAGACCCCCATCGCTGTGTGAGTGCAAAAGAGCCACAATAATAGATGTTTCCATCTGCTTCTGGTTAGGAGCTTGCATCTCATCCTCTCCTCCATAGTGATCCATGCACTTGAGACAGCCAGGCGTGATTATTTCCATTAGCAAGATCCAAGATCACACCCTGAAAAGCCCCATCTGGTCCAAACCTGCTGCAGATTGCCTACTACACTGCAGGTCACTCTAAGATCATCTCACGGATGTCCTATGTGCTGCTGAACTCATCTTCCTTATATGTTGGCCATCTCGCTGCTCCAAGCCCTCTTCAGGAGTAGCCCTGTCAGTCCGAGATGTTTGTCCTTTGGCACATATGGCTTTCTGCCGCAGGTGTGTTCCACTGTGGCCACAGACCTGTGCATTAAATATAAAAGATTAGCATATATTTTTCCAGAATTTGTGTGAGGTGGGCCTTGCCTTTGGAGCTTGTCAGAAGAGGTACAAGAATGACCATAGGCTCTGAATATTTGGCATGAAGCATTCAACAACTCCTCTAGTGAGCTTTCCTCAGTTGCCCTGCTTCTGTTTCCCTCCCCTCCAGCCCAATCATCCAAGTCAGGTAATTAACGCCTACCTACTGGAAGGAAGGAAGGAGAGGTGATTGATGGTGTTGTTTTTAGCTCTTGCAAGGTGCTAGGAGGCTATGGCGGTAACTGCCAAGTAAGAATCTAAGCCTATAAACACCTGCAAATCTTGGTCATGCCTCAACCATTTGTGAATTCTCTGGGAAGATTAAAGACATGGGAATAAAGCTTCATACCACATCATCTTATTCCTGAGTCTACTTAATATCTGATTAATGCAGAGATAAGAAGTTGGTGAATGTTTAGTTTAATAAGTACTTTAAAGTTTGGGGCTGAAATATGCAGTTTATATAGAAACTTGTTTGATTTTGGGGTGAGTGCTTCACAAGCTCTTTGTAAACTCCACAGAGCAGGGACCATGTGTATGGCACTGAGCTTTGTACATGGATTTCAGCTCTTTGTTTCCTGGGTGTAAAATCACGTCATTAGCAAAATTAGTGCTAAATAGTAGTTCATAACCTTGTTGAATTTTTTTTCTAGTTGTTGAAACTACTGTGTTGGGGTTTTTAAACAGAAAAAGCCACTCAGACTAGCATGCCAGTACTTGTATTAAGATTTCTAAATTCCACAGTGTATCTTTTGGTATATTCCACAATTGTCCTTCTCTTCCAAGTGTCCATAGAAGCTATTTCTTCCCAATCTTTATCTGTACTGTCTCTTTCTGTCATTTATCCTTAGAAAAAAACTGTAAGGAGGGAGGTGAACATGTAAGCTCAGCAACACATTATGAAAAAAAAATCTTCTTGTATCATCATAAGATGCTGGAACACAAAAAGTTCCACTTAAACATAAGAAAAACTATTTCACCGTGAGGGTGAGGGAGCCCTGGCACAGGCTGCCCAGAGGGGTTATGGAGTCTCTTTCCTTGGAGGTCTTCAAGACCCGCCTGGACGTGTGAACCTGCTTCTGCAACGGGGTTGGACTAGATGATCTCTAAAGGTCCCTTCCAACCTGTACCATTCTATGAGTCTATGATATGATTCTATGCTTCTTATTACAAGTAGAAGTTTTAATGTTTTTAAGATGTGTAATGGGTCTTAAACATAGTATGACGCCCAACTCTTTCTGCAGATAAGCATTGACCAGCACAGCAAAGACAAACAGAGAATTATTTGTGTGTGGGAACTAACTCAAATTAGAAATCAGACCGATAGATAGTTTGAATGATTCTTAAGCCCACAAATGCATCCTTCAATCTTAAGATGAAGTTTCATAGACAAATGAATCAAATAAGAAACTGGTAGCTATCAGCAGGGAGAGATACCATCCTATTCTCCCCTTTCCTCTTTCCTTGGGCTGGCTTGGGTGTTTGTGACTGCATTTAAATCAATTTAAAGCACTTAAATGCTTTTCTGTTCTGCTGAATGTTCCCACAGATATTCTGGCATGCCTTCAAAGCAATGTGGGATGGCATGTTGGGGTGTTTTGTTGTTGTTTCTTGTTGGGGTTTTTTCAGTTCTGCTGGGATAGTAAATTGCATCAACCTAGACTGCAATTGGACTAGTGCTGGTGTCAGCACAAGGGAGGGGATGACCTGCACTACTGGGGAGTGAAGGAAATGGCTTGAGAAGAAGATATTGCAGATGGCAGGGAGAGGGAAAGCCTTCAATTTCTGGAAGAGCTGGCATGTTATCTTGGCTCAGTTCTGTTATAGTGTTACCTACTTGTCTTTCCACGTATTATGAATGTCCCCTTCAGAAAGCTAAAGGAGTGCAAGGAGGAGAGTGGGGAGATGCTCTGCCTGTTGAATGAAGGATGCAAAATCCTAATATCTAACTAAGGAGATATATGTATCTTTCTCACACTAACATGTGAAGATGATGTTAAAACTTGCATTAGCAGACAGAAGGCACCATAATAATAACATTAAGAATAGAGCTGACCTGTTCTTGATTTATTAATGGCACTAGTGGAATTTGAGCTGATTTATCAAGATGAGAGTTTATCACGCTTAGTACTTCTACACAAATAGCCCATAAATCATTCATCAATTACATCGCATCGAAAGTTATGTTTTGTAGTATTTTTTCTCAAACGCCTGTGGGCATAGAAAATTGTTTTGATCTCTGTTCACATGTAATAAAGCTCTTTCTCCCTTCTCTTGCTGTATTTTGGTTATGATTTTTTTGGGTTTTTTTTAGGATTGCTATAGCAGATTTGTACTTGCCAATGGTATTAATTTGAAAGGACTTGAGTCTGTGATGCTCATATAGCATTGAAAGACTGCATGTGTGCAGGCTGAGATGCTCTAGAGAAGCTTGACATCCTGGATTGCTTAGGTCTCTCAGTTCCAAGTGATGGTGGATTAAGGTTCTTCTATATATTTTTTTAGAGTAAGGGAATTATGCAATAGAAAGAAGGAAACTTGTCTCTCTCATATTATTCAATTATGTTGCTTTGCATTTGGTCCTCCCAGTGCTGTAAGTTTGACTGTCCTCTTCCCACTCACAACTACTGGAGCTAAGGGTTAGTTTTACTCACCTACTCACAGGTAACACCACAATCCTTCCTGCACAAACCTATTCCAATTTGTCTACCTGAAGCTGCAGAGCTGCAGCCTTGATTTTTGATCTGAGGTACTATCACCTACCCAGTCGAATCTAACATTTGATGTGTTTCTCAGAGCATGCTCTGTTAAGAGGATAGAGAGAATGATTGTTCCTCCTTTGCAAAAAAGCATTAGGCAGCCTCAGCTAGTATTCTCAGTCTCCCAGCTTTCATGGAATCGTAGAATGGTAAGGGTTGGAAGGGACCTTTAGAGATCATCTAGTCCAACACCCCTGCAGAAGCAGGTTCACCTAGATCAAGTTCTCTGTCCCTCTTGAGCTGAGGAGCCCAGAACTGGACACAGTACTCCAGATGAGGCCTCACCAGGGCAGAGTAGAGGAGAAGAACCTCTCTTGAGGAGAGGTTATTTCCTCTAGGAATGAACATACTCTCTTTCCTCTAGGAGTGTGCAGCAGTTGCTACAAACCTAGTAGCAACCTAGTGCAGGATTTGCCTCTGGAGTAGGAGTACAAGTGATGTCTGCAACCAAATGCATGAGGAGTTGTTTTTCATAGTTGTCATCAGACAAATGGAAAATGGCCTTGATGGTCTGGTGGGTGGCAGGGCATGAGGAGAGGGAGGACAAATGGTGGCTTTGGGTTTTGTTTTGTCACTTTGGGTTTTTTTGCTGGAAGCAGGAAGCAGCCTTTCTTTTCTGGACTGTGCCTTATGGAAACATCAGACCAAAGAGGAAGCACCCAGTAATAAATGACTCACATGGGGAAAGGAAATATTTTTTGTCAAACATACATTTTGGGGAGATAAAAGTGAGTAGATGAAATAAACTGTTCTGAATGGGTGTGAGAAGAAACTGCAGGTTTGGAAAAACCTAGAGCCTGGGAATAAGAAGACTAAATAGACTAATTGAAACCAAAACTCTGCCTGATAAGTGACAGAGGTTGTCACAGAAGACTAAGATGAGTAAAAATACAATCTAACAATACTAAGTTGAAATACTAAGTTGAGGGAAAGATTGCCTTAAGAGTTCATATTGCAATTTTTTAATACCTCAAGGCAAGCCAAGGAGAAAACTGTTCATATGAAGGGTGGGATTGGCAGTGCTTTTTCCAAAATATTATTTTTGGGCTGCTCATCTCTAGTGCCTGGTGACGTGGTTTCAGGGAAGGAGCCTGAACATTTGTATATCATGCAAGTTCCTGAAACCATACTGAGCCCTAGGGGATTCTTTATGCGGCAACCAAAACCAAGCCAGAGTTGCTAGTGAGGACAGTGTCCTCTAGGCAGTACTTGTTGTTCAGCAAAAATACTTGAGCATTTCAGCCTGAAGTGTTTCCTTCATTATGCCTGCCTGTCAGCTTGCTTGGTAGTAGAAATAATTCTACTGCTTGGTATGGTTAGAGTGAAATGCTTCACAACGTTCAGCCTGAAAACACTTAGACATTTTGGTTTTGTTCCTTCCTGGGATCTACTAAGAGGACTGGTAGGCCCTTCAGTGTAGGAGGTTTTTATTCTACGTGTGCCCCCTTACCCCTATCTGAGTGTCTAACAGCATTTTTAGACGTCATGTGCTGAGTGTATCTTTCTGGACTTGTCATTTTCTTCTGTTGGACGTTGTTGGGGAAAGGTGAGAATAACCATCTCCAGTATAATACATAACATTTATATGCATAAAATGGATACAAACTATGGAGTCTAAACAAGACAACTGTGAGTACGAGGGGAATAAAACTAAGAGTGATGAATTCTTGTATTGTAAACTCAGCATGGGGATTGAGGTAACATGAGCTCCCAGGGAATGGAGAAAGACAACTTGACACAGATCAGATAGGGCAAGGAAGGAATTAACTATTGAGAGAGAAGATAGGTAAATGGATGAAACTGCTGGAGCAGAATCACAAATCACCTTGCATAACACTAGGCAAGTTGCCCGTGATAATTGCACACCCCTAGATATACATATGGAAGTCAGGAAGAATTAAAAATAAACAATAAACCCATAATGTCTTAAGAAAATAAAATAGATTTATAGAACTTGTAAAGTATGCTTATTTTAAAACACTATAAAATAAATTGGGGGAAGTGCTTAATGCAGATAAACTTTTGGTCAGCAGGACATAACTGGCTCTGCTTATTTTGAGCAGTTCTACCAACAGACAGGCTTCACATAGGAGTTTTCAGCTACTGTAACCATGAAAACAGAAACTGGGAATGTGAAGAGAATACAAGTACTCATTTCGTCTAATTTAGACCACTGGCAGAAGAGATCAGAATCTACAGCTGGTGGAAGGAGGGACAGGATGGTAGCTTTCCGGGAAAGTCTAAAGCTCACAGAAACTCAAACAGCTACCGTAAGTTTCCAGGTTTGACCCTAAAGAATAACCTAGCTAAAGTATTTTTAGTGGCTGCATTAATCTAATTATATGTCAGTGAATATTGATGATTTAAAGAGGTGATTAGAAAGTAAACTCTGTACTTATCTGGTAGTAATTTTGATCCATTGTGTCTATGTGGCTAGTTTACATATTGCCAAACAAAAATAAATTGCAAAGCCAGTAGTGTCTAAATAAAAATCAGGCCGTTGATCTTTACATAACATCTTATAGTTTGTGAAAACCTGACCTCTGATCTTTAAAAGTAGCTTCAACATGTAAGAAAATACTCTTGGATTATCTCAAGATAAGCATGATCTGCTGAGAGTGCTGGTAAACATTCACTTATTGATGATCTTGTTGTTATAATGTTTCTCTTACTATCTTTAGATTAGTAACTTAACAAAGAACTGAAGAACTGAATGTTTTCTTAGGTTCCTATAATAGCTTTTTGATTCTTTTTTTAGTAAGAAGTTCAATACAAGAGACTGATGGGTGAGGGGAATGCCAGAAATACAAACTCAGTGTTGTCATTTCTGAAATCTTTTACTTGCCTGGTTCCGTCTGTGTCATGAGCTGCACGCCCAGAGCATTTAACTCGGTGTTGTGTCCGATTGCGGTGACAGGAGGTGGCTGGGACAGCGCCGCATCCTCCCTTGGCAACAGCTCTCTGAAGAAATGTGCTGCTCAGAATGGGAGGTAAGGAAACTCCAGCAAAGTACAAGTACACCTCCAAAAGGCTGATTTTTATTTTAAGGCAGATGGCCAAACAAAAGTACAGGTGTTAGTGTTTTTACTGGAGAGACAAAAGCAACACATAAGCCAACATGAAAGTCAAACTGCAGAGTTTTTGCCAGTGGTCGTATGGTTTCTGTACAAAATCTCAGCTTTCTGGAGTCAGAACACTGACAAAACCATTACTAAACTCTCTGTGATCAATCTAAGCAAGGAATGGCTACTTGGCAGGAGGACACAGTAAGAGTTACTCAACTAACCTTTGCAACACAATGAAACAGAAGTCGTTATACCCACCTCATATCCCCAGGAAACTGGGATGGAGTGACTTAACCAAAATTGTGTTGTGGTTGATTAAGCTGGTGGTTGTAGTCTGTGTCATGTCAACTGCCCCATGAAGAATAAAGGGGAAAGTGTAAATTGCTTATTTAATGCTTAGCAGGCAATTAGTTATTTAGAAAAGTATTGCAATAAAAAAGACCTCAGTGTGGGTGTGAAGGCAGGATCTTTGAAGTCTGGCTGTGATTATAAGTTATGCATAGTTGTGGTCGAGGGAATCTTTCTATCTAGCGTGTTTCCGAAGTTCAATTTTTTTCAAGGCAGCTATATTAAATTTTAAAACGAAGCTGTTCTGAATGCCTAAGCACATGTGTCACTCTCCTCACTCAAAATTGGATATGTAAAAAAAGATAAAAATGAGAGCCAAGTTGGACAGACGGGCTTTTGGGTCCAGCCTTTGTGATCTTGCAACACGTGACCACATGGGGAAACAAGCTAGAAATGTGGGATTCTAGATGAGTTTCTGAGCAGGGCAGCTCCTTTTCTTCAGGATAGAGATAAGATTTACATTTGTTCCTAAATGAAATGTAAGTGCAGACAGATATACAGTCAGAACTGGATATTAAACAGCTAAATAAAGTTACAGAAGCTGAGATTATGGGCTTTTTAAAATCTTGATCTAAAAGTGTTGTAGCAAAATTTTGCCTTTGAAAGTCAATATATTTGTTTTGTCTTTCTGGAAGATGCTCTGAGGGCTGAACTTTTGTTAAAAGCTTTGATATTTTATGGTACTTGCAGACATTTCGAACTCCACAGTTTCCCTTTATTCCTCTCCTTGCCTTCCCAAGTTAATGAAAGTATAAGAAACTATCTGTGATGAAAAGCTCTGAGCTTCTGTGTTCTTAAGAAACGCAGATGATAAGGCACTTGATCAGCAGAAGACTGGGAAAGCAGAAAGGGAGGAAATCTCTGCAGAGAGGGTAGATGGACATCCAGCATGCTGCTGGTGGGGCGAAGCCTGGGGCTTGCCTGCTAATAATTGTCAGCGACTAGATCTGATGCATGGAGCTTATGTTGTACATGTGGAAGAGGAAACCTCATCTTGTTTGAACTGGCACTCAACACTGGGGAAGGTTCATACTTTTGCTGTTCTAGATACCCTCTGTATAGCTCTAGTTGTATCTCGGTTTGACTAGCTATAAAAGTAGCAAAGATCATTGTTTACCCTAGGGAGTTAGCTGAATGTATAAACGACTGAAGTATTATGGCAAACATGGGAAACGAGTAAGGAAAGGCCTTAGTAAATCAGTATTTACTGTGCCCACAAAAATAGGTTTGTCAGGAAATGATTGTTCCATTGAATTGAAACTAAAATACTTCTCATTAAACCCATGTTCATTAGCTGACAACATGACTGGTTAGAGGTTTCTCCTTTGGGGAAAGGACCAAATCTTTGAAAAGCCATGTTACCTTGGCCTGTGTGGGGCAATATGCCACCTCTGAAGAGCCCATTGCAAAGTCACAGCTAGATAGTGAAGGCTCCTTCTCTCAAGTCTAAAATAAAGTGATCACGGAAACATATGCAACCCGTAGGTGAACTTCAAATTATATTTCTCCTGTTGAGTCTATAAATAGAATGGAAATTCAAAAAATGAGCATTTCTTACAGCTTTTAAAGACAGCGTGTTCTTTTATGTAAGCAACATATTTTCAATAAATTGTTTCAAGCTGTACAAATGTGTTTGCCAATCCTCAAAGCAATCATCTGCAGACAGTTTTTTTGGATGATAATACGATTAATGACAAAATAGCACCAAAAACAGTGTTAAATTAACCATAGGGATTTAATATAAATTCATAAATAGAGGGAAAGTCTGAGTTAAGGCAGCCAGAGTATGTTTAACTTAGTCTTGCTTTGTTTCCCAACTACAACACAACTGTTCATTAGGAGAAAGGGTCCAAGCACTCCTGATAAAAGTATAAATCATATATGCTATTTGAAAGAGCTGTAAGCACAGCAATGCTAAGAGGATGTTGTGTTTAACTACAGGTGGTTCTGTGTGTTTTTTATAATGGCTCAACTGTTTTAAAGAAAATATTTGGTATTTTATTTCCTTCATTTATTTTTTTAATACTGTGACTAACATTACATCTTGTAGTTGTCAACTTTTTTTACAGTGTCCAAGTTTGCAGTGTAAGGATTCTTACTAGACTTCAATTTTCCTGAAATAGAAGGTATTCATTGTTATATAGTACATCAACAGAAGGTTTAATCTTATAATGAAGTCTTTATTATCTTTGTATCTATGTAACATCTTTACTGTACAAATATTTACCATAATTATCATGCAAACAGTCATACTTTTTCAAGATGAGATGTGCTAATAATTTCATACTACTTTTTATATAAACAAACAATAACAAAAAGCCACAGAAAGACTAAGCTGATATTGAAACAGATCTAACCAAATACTTTTGAGGAAATGAACATGTTTATTTACATCTTACAAAGATTAATTTTTGGAGATTAACTTTATAGAAATCCTGTGTTAAAAGGACATTATTGTGAGTCAGTCTTCTGTCAGGAAATCTCTTTCTCAGCTGTACTCCCTTGTGTAACATAAGTTCAGATATGGTCTGTGTGCGATCACTTTCTTGTTCTCCATGTTTTTTACAGGTAGATTTTATCTTGTACATTCCCTGTTTTTTGAGTGCCTGACTCTTGAGACCTGAAATATATTTGCAGGAGTCTCAGAACATGCAGCTACATCTGTGTCAACCCATGTGTTCAGAAAGAAAAAACTAAATAAAAGCAAATTTTACTGCTTGACTGGAGACCAAACAATGGATACATTTAGTTTGAAATTTCACATATCTCAGATGCAAATCTATATAATGGGGATAATACTCACTTTGCATTGTTTTTTATACTGGTTTGTTTGATGTGTGGGTTTTTTAAGGAGAATTTTTATGTCAAATTTCATAAGCTTATGAAAGATGCAAACAAGGAAAATTCAACAGTGTCATTGTACTGACAATAACAGGATTTATCAGCAGGTTGAAAACTTTAAATCTGCTACACAGACCTGCAACTTGATCCGCAGGAGCAATTAGTAGTAGTAGTAGGTTATAAACCTTCCTACTGTAGAACAGCCTTATGCAGTCTAGTGTGCTTGTTGCAGACAGCATCTCTGAAGAGTTATATTCTGAAGTACTAGCAACTAGTACTGAACATGTACAAACTGCATTTTTTCCAGACATGGGCCACATTACTAAATGCCCTTTGATTTTTCAAAGGGCAGTCGCTTAATTCCCCCCAGACCCTGAATTCGTAGTCCCTGCTCAAAGGTACATGGAGGCTAGAGTTTTCACATGGAAGACCTAACATCAGGAAACCAGCATCTCTCTCTTCAGCTGCATTCTTTAAAATTAGTTTGATTTTTTACTTAAAATTTTATTAAAAAAAAAAAAAAAGGATTGACGAAGTCTTCTGGGATGAAAGAAATCAGGTTCAGGTGTTAAAACTGCAAAATTACAGACAGTGAGAAAAAGGGTCTTAGAATGGAAAAGCTCGGGCAGCTAACATAATAGTAATCTTACTAAATTAGTCTGTAATGAGATAATTTACTTCTGAGATGGCAAAGAAATAAACCCATATAAATATGAGCTGATGTGACATCAGTGATAATATCCTGCACAAGTCACTGCCTGAAATACAATGATGTAAATCTATAGAAATGTAAACTCCCACCACAGGTACTTATGAACAGCCTTTTGCAAGCATCACTTTCTGAAGCAGACGGGCACATGAGGCCAAATGAGGTAAAATAATTTGCTCCCTCATTTCTTCTATTTCATCATTAACACAGCATGTCGATGTATGTTGGTTAAAGAATAACCCTGACCATGAATCTTTAGTTATTAATGATACTTGTTCCATTATATGGCAGTGGTGCATATCAGAGTTCAGACTTGTTCTTGATGGTGGCTTATTACTGGATCTTCAAGACATAAAAAAAAAATACCAAAGCAGGAAATATATTTCATCTAATGATGTGAATGTTATTTAGGAAGTACTGAAATGCTTGAACACACAACTCCTGAGGTTGTTGTGAGTGTCCCAAATTTAATTCTCTTCTGTTATGTTCACGACAGTACCTTCTTCAGTGAAATGATCTCAGCATTCTCATTCCTGCAGCTTCCCTTCACGTGCAGAAATTAAAGATTCTGTGTAGGCTTCAGCTAGAAGTAGGTCACTGTCTGAGTTGTGAAGACTAAATGTCTTACAGCTTTTTCAATAATCAACTCAGAACTTAAAGGCAGGCCCTAGTGCAAAAAAAGAAAGTGGTTTTTACCCATAAAACAAATAATGTTATCACAAAGCTCATGTGGAAGGGTGACTGAACAGCAATTGTATAGGCAATCTAAGTTTTGGCAATACCTGGTTTTAAGAGAGCTTGATTGTGCCATCTTAATTGTGTGAGTGGGGTCTACACAATTTCTTGTGTGTCATTAACATTACAGAAATGAATAACCATTCAAAAGGTCTTTCCTATGATCATTGTGTTCTTTAGTCCATGAGGATTAACTCCTTTCTAGGTAAAGCTTCAAAAGAGAAAATTACGTGCTATTAAAATAACTCATTTTAGAGCTTTGTATTTTCACTTAGATCTTAATCAAGCTATTATTGTTATTAAAATATTCTCAAGTGAATTCAGATTTCATAAATATGGAAATTTTTTCAGCTGCTTTTGTGTGCAGAGCAAGTTAGAAATGTGCATACAGACTCTGATTGGACTTACTAGTTCCCATAGTATTGGCTTACAGTTTCTTCAGTGACTCAGCTGGAGACCTTAGTGATCTCTGAATTCTTTACCACATTTCTTTTCTATAACACCTCATAAGGTCTCAATTGCAAGAAAGTCTTTTGCTAACTCTTCTATGTACAGTTTTCTCAAGATTGGCAGAAAGATGTATTAAAAATATGAATTAAATTGGCAGAGCAAGAGGAAAGAGCTTGGGATAAAACTCCTATTTTGTGTTTGTCCCCTTCTTTGTGGCTATTTATTACAGCATTCTCACATCAGAGATGCATTATGCACTTTAGAATGTCTTTTGGTTTTGTTGTTTTAAAACCATTTAAAATGTTTTATTCATATCTCTAGGATTTTTTTAATAGAGCTTTATAACCACTGTCATCTGTATGCTTATAAACCCAGGAATTCCTTGCTTTTGTGGCCTTTCAGTTGCTATTAGGGAAAAGCTTTGCATACATAAATACACAGAAATCTTTTAAGTTAAGCTAAAATAGAAATAACCATCTCCCCTCTTCCATACACACTTAGGCCATTTCTTTTTCCCCAGCATTAATATTCCCCTGACCTTTGGTTCCATTAAAGCACATTTGTGATAAATGATCCTGTAATATCTAATGCATTCAGGACATCATACAGCAGGCAATAAGACACATAAGGAGGCTGGTAATCACTAGATTTTTCCCTTCAGGGTGTTCTGATTGCCTTCAGCCATTCAACAACCTTTCACTGCTACATGAGATAGCTAGTAATCTCTTGTGTTAATATTTGGTTTTCCTCCTCAGTCTATCCTAAATGTCTTCTCTGTTTTCCACTGAATGTCTTTTCTTTCTTTAAAAAGAGACTGCTTCTAGTTAGCATATGAGGGAAAAAAAATGTGTGGCACAGATCTCATCCCTCCAGGTGACTGCTATGAGTTTGTAAGTTGCAACAGCTTTAAACTTGCAGGTGATGTGGCTTTGGGACATCTGTTAGCTCATGGCTGCCCACAGCACAACGGTCTGATACCAGTGCAAAGTAGGGAAGCCTAAACTCGAGTTTCATTTGCTGCTTACGCCCTTTGAATCTGAAATAACTGACTCCTGATTTATAAGGGATGCAAAGGAGAATGGAAATGAGCCAGTAGCCGAGAGTTCCTCTTGTTGGAGCAGTTACGTGTGACGCCAGTCAGCTACGGGGTTTCTTTTGGCAAAGGCTTTTACAACTACAGGGTTGCTGAATACATCCAAAGTACTGAAACAAATTATCTTTTTTAAAAAATATGGAACAAGCTTGTTGGAATAGCTAGTTAAATTAAGTAAAAATGCTGGAACAGCTATAAAATAATGGTTTTGCTGACTAAATGTGAAGTGACCATAAGAGATAGTTGAGGAAAATGAGCACTATGGTAATGAACTAGTGTACTGGTTTGGGCTGGGATAGAGTTAATTTTCTTTGTGGTAGCTTTTATGGTGCTATGTTTAGGTTTTCTGACAAAAACAGTGTTGATAAAATGCCCACGTTTTAGCTGTTGTTGAGCAGTGCTGCCAGAGAATTGATGCTTTTTGCTTTCCATATTGCCCCAGCAGAGAGCAGGCTGGGAGTGTGCTGGGAACTGGGAGGGGACATAGTTGAGACACATGATGTTGTGCTCAGCAATAAAAATAAAACTGAGGAAAAGGAGGAGGAATGGGGAACTTGGGAGATAAGGTGTTTGTCTTCCTAAGTAACTGTTAGATATGATGGAGCCCTGTTTTTCTGAAGGTGGCTGAACACCTGCCTGCCCTTGGGAAGGGGTGAATGAATTCCTTGTTTTGCTTTGCTTGCACACACAGCTATTGCCTTACCTATTGAGCTGTCTTTTACTTCAACCCATGAGTTTTCTCACTTTTGCCCTTCCCATTCTTTCCCTCTGTCCCACTTGGGGAAGGGTGAGTGAGGGGCTGTGTAAGACTCAGCTGTCTTCTGAGATTAACCCACAGCAAAAGGATAAAGGAATTAAACTCCAAGCTGAGTGCAGTTCTAAACCACTCAAGAGTCCCAGGAAGCAGCATTCTCCAGATCCTGTTTAAAACAGGACAGGATCCAGTCTCAGGATCACAGAACTGTTGAGACTGGAAGTCACTTCTGGAGATGGTTTTCTCCAACTCTCTGTTCAAAGCAGGCTGAACTAGGGCAGGTTGCCCAGCTCCACGGCCATGGGTTTTGACATCTCTCCTTTCTGGTACCTCTACAATTATTTTGTTTGGGAATAGCTCATAAGAGCTAAACAGGATGCAATCAAATATACTGTTTTTCCAGGAATTTAGGAGACACCAATTTCTATTTTTCTAACCAAAATTCTAACCTTAAACTTGCCTCAAGCAGGTTCAACATTTTAGACCAATTATAGCTGACTTCAACAGGGTATATTTCATGCAAAGTGAATAGTAAAGTTGCATCCTTATTCACTTGCTCCAATAGAGTGGCTCTAGAATAATTTTTCCTCCATTTTCTCTATTTTCTGTCTTTAGTGACTTTGAAAAGTGTAATGGGCCAACCTCCATGCTGTCATACATGGTGCCACTAATAATAGATCTTTTTTCAGTCATCTTGATCAAGGCTTTGGTCCAGTGTTTCCCAGCAGTGCTACGGAAGTCGTGCACCTGTTCTCATCTTCAGCCCATTGCAAACTCAGTTGTTAATATTCCATGGAGTGCAGAAGTACTATTTTTTTAAACTCAAATTAAAAAAAAAAAAAAAGCAACTCTTCTCTTTGACAAATGCCTCCCACATTAAAATGTGGTTGAAAAAGCTTTACTTGTAAAACTGGTAATATGATTATGGAATATTTTGGCTATGAGTAATAGACTGGAATCCATACCTACTGGCCAGAAAGTTGATTTTGTTAATTTACACCACTGTAGTACTTCCAAACCCTCCTTTATGATGGGGGTCCTGTTATGCCATCACCAGACATCTATCCTGCCCCTCCTAAAAAAGCCTTTACAGTCTTTAAATTAAATAAGCACAGGGAGACCCCTGGGAATATGAAAAAAAGATTTTTAAAGAGAAATAGAGCTTGCCATGGCTCAAGAGATTTGAATCCAGATTTTCCAAAATTCAGAGTTGTTTTAGAGCTGAGCACTTACCCCACAACCACTTCTAATTTGAGAATTAATTTCCATCTTTTCTTTTTTTCTCTCAAGGTCTTCTTAAATATCTTTGGTAAATTAAAACCTAAGTTTTGCCAGCTCTATCAACAAATTTGCCTTTATGGATATTCCATGAATAACTTTTACTTAACAGAATAAAGTAAAAAAGTAATAAATTCAACCTTTTTTTTCTCCTGCTGTGCAGTCCACTCCCTTGCACAGAGTTCAGCTCTCAGTCCAGACCACCCACATCATGAATGAATGCTCTGATCTTTCCCTCCAACCACCTGGAACTGGATAACTGCCTTTTAAAATAGCCTACACCCTCGTTTGCTTCCTAATGTCTCAGGTATATTTTTCAGTACTTAAACACTTTGCAGACAACAGTAATATCCACTCTACTACTATAATTACTACTGCAATGTTTACCATCTGGGGAAATGGAAAAATTCAGGACAAAAGCCAACAGCACACAAAATTATCACTGAACTAAAATTACACCTCATTATCTGTACAGAAAAGAAAGTCAAGCTTTCTATGAGGAACCCAAGAAATCAGGCTTGCACACCTATCATTCCTGTGATTCTGGAGCCTGTAGAAATTTGCAGGTATATAAACTCTTGGTTCAGAAGACTTGATGTTAGTGGTTGATGTTTTAGGAGAAACTGGTTCTTGGAATCTGCACAATGCTCTGGTGATTAGTATCCCAAATCTGCCCACAAATCTTCAAGTAAATGTTCTGGAGCACTGACATGTGTCAGTGGCTGTTGTTACACCACTCTTAGATGGTGGACAAGAACCAATCTTGTCATTCTTGGGATTTCTACTCTGAAAGAAGTAATACTCTCCAATACAATGTCCAATCTTGATGAGGTTAGAATAAGAGACCTAAGCACCACTGTTACAAACTGTGAATGGAAGGATCAGTGAAATATCTGTCTGTCTCATGGGTCTATAGGGAACTGTGGCTTCCTTACTCCTTGGCATATCAACCGAAAGCAGAAAACAGGCTAGAATGATATAATTGTGATGTGATTATCAAAAGACATCTAAATGGTCCATTTCCACCTGCCTAACAACTCCAGAGATGAGATCTGGGAGGAAAATTATCAACTGTGCTCCAGGCAGGTAAGAACTTGAATTTCACATCTGCAGAAAGTGTGCCTGACTCTGGGAAGGGCCAGAGAGGAGGGTCCTGCTCATGAAAGCACCAAGACAAACTCATGAAAAATAGCAGTTGGCTATGGAAACACCATTATGAGTTTCTAGCTAAGAATCTCCTTTTCTCGATACTGTCACAGTATGGGCAATCACCATTGGCCATCATTTCTCTGCTCAGAGACAACAGCAGATTTTTGTAGAAGATAATTTCTAATGATATGCAGTGCAGAAGGGAAAGGATTAAGGGCAAGAAGAAGCTGCTGATCAACACCTAACTGTGTAAATAAAACACCATTTACTGTAAATGATGGACTTGGATCTTTCAGTCAAATTCAACCATGGTTTTAATATCAATAATTGATTCTAAGGATTTGTTTAGATTTTATTACTCAAATGCTCTCATCTTGTTTCTGAAAAAGAAAAAAAAAAAAAGACATGTTAACAGATTTGCAATGTGCCTGACCTACATTCTTCAAGTTTATGATGGCCCAACCTAGCCGGGATTCGCATTCCAGTGTCTCCTCCTGAATAAACTGAAGCACCTTCCAGATGTGGCTGATTATACTTCTGCACTGCAAAAGTTGTATCAAGAGTTCTTAATCACAAGCATTAGGTTTAATTTAACTTAGGATTTTGCCTGCCAATAAGTTTGTCTTTTCATAGTGACAAAGCCAGTTCTACAAGGTGCAAGCTGAAAGTCCTTTGAGGTTTATTTCGTGCCAGTACAGGAGTCATCAATCACGAATGCATTAGGATCACTAGGAGATAGGGGTTGAGAGAACTGCAGGCCACCATCAAGCCAAAGAAACAGAGGAGAGAGAAACACAAACAAACGTAGAATTTTCCAAATTAATCTTTCCTTGTGTCCTGGATTATCTGTTCTCTCTTTCTGATTAAAATCTCCATGGGATACAGAAATGTCTGCATTTTGGGATTTGTCTCACACTATTGTCACAAGAATTGTAATTCCATGCTAATGAAACATTGGCAGCTTTGACAACTTTTTCTGGAGACAGAAAGAAAAATATTTTTTAATGCATCAGCACCTGGTTTAATGCATTTTAAGGTGAAATTCATCTCCCCTTACAGTCAGGGCTTTCAAAAACATGTCAGCTATTCTTAGGGTTGGGGTTTTTTTCTCTCATTCATCCAGGAAGAGAAAAAATATTTTAAAATTAGTTAATACAATGTTTGCTAATATGTCTAATAACATAACTTGTTTTCCTGGACTAGATAGACTTTGAATGCAACACTGCATTTTAAGCTGCGTTCCGCTGCTTGGAAAAGATCTCTGAGAAGTGAGAAACTAAAAAAAAATGCTAGCCTCATCAATATTTAGAGCCAGTACATTTCCCTTTACTTGATGGTTGCCAAGAACTTTTATTCACTAAGAATTGACATACTTGCATACATGTATTCAGTTCCCTTACACAGCTCTGTACTTTTTGAGATTGCCAGCAGTTACGAGGCTGCAGAAAAACTGTTACACAAAATGCTACAAAGCTAATCACTCAGAAGCCTGGTGTAAAATACTTTGGCAATATACCACCTTCCTTTCTAATAATTGGAAATTGATTGTATTCTCTATGTTCGCATGCAAATATATTTTTCATAAGGGATTGTTTTTCCTTTTGTGTCCCCCAGACTTTCTTTATGCTCTTTTGGTGGTACTTTGCTATGTGACTTCTTGTCAAATTAATTGCCTTCACTTCTCTACTGATTGTCCTCTCCCCCCTTGCTACAATAGGCTTTTTATAGTTATTTCCACTGCTATGCCTGACACAACTGAAGCACATGGTCATGGTTGCTGGGGTCTGGAAACCTTTTCCTAGTGGTGTTGCTAACATTAGCGCTTTTCTTTCTTTCTAACCAGGAGGCATACAAGGATATTTGCCAGCTCCACATTTCACATGATCCAATTTTCTTCCTTTCAACAACATTAACTTTGTGTAATTCACATTCCAAAGGCTCTGTGGGAAGAGCAAGCCTTTTGTCAGACATTTTGAGATGTCATGTTTTTAGTTTAATTTTTTAATTTAGTTTAATTTTTGTAAGCTGCATATGCTGTACTCTTTTTCCTCAATTTCTTTGGAACGTCCTCCTTGGCTGGCCATACATGATTCCAAGCTAGCTGAATCTGCTGTCCATAGTGACTTTTTCCTTGCCTTCTACTTTTATTTAGAATACTTCTTTTGAGTCTTGTTTTAACCACATTTGGTGACGGCTCCTTGCTCTCTGATTTTATTGACTCAAGTATTAGTTGCATTGTGCCAGCGGCCAACAAAAAGAATACCAAGCTGTTTTAATTGCATCACTTGCCCCCTTGTCAGCTGCTGATAGTGGAGGCTTGTTATGTGCTCAGTGAGACACTTAGAGATTGTGCTTGCCAGCATTTCTAGGGACAGTCCTGAATACAGCTGACTTCAGACCTGTTAGGGAAACTTCCCCTCAAAAGCGCTCCCTGCCCTTTTTGGTGACACGTTTGTGATTTCATAGCAGGCAGTTGGTCACACCTAGGGATGATAACTTGGGTTCTGTTGCTCACTTCACTGTATCCTGGGTGCAGTTCGCTCTGCTGAACAGAAATTATTTGCATGTAGCATCAAGGAAATCATACAGTTACTACAGCTCCTCTGCTTGTATCTCCTCAGAGAGGGTGATTCCTTCCATCCAGTCTGTTAGCCAATTCCCAGACACCTACACAGCACCTGGAGAGACCAATATTTTGTTTGTTGATTGCTTCTCACAGCAAGCTTTCTGGTATATCCACTCTGCCTGGTGCTTTCCAAGGCTTCCTATTCAGAAGAGAAGATACCACTTCCTCCCATCAGCTTGGTGGCTCACCAGGCTGGGTCCAGCTGCACTCCTGCCTGGGACTGAGCAGTTACAAGCTATCCACAAGACTGGAAGCATGTAGTCTGCATCAGGCAGTGCTAAGGGCAAGCTCCCAACCCGTGGACTTCCTTCCTACTGCAAGAAACAGGTGTCTGGTCTCCAGATCCATACTTTCTCTTCTGACTTTCTATACTACAAACAGTTCTGCTGAGGTGGTCAAAATAATATACCTCTGCGGAATGTCCAAATCTTTAACGGGATTTTAACACCAACCATGTTCTTATTGGAACAAACATACTGTGATTTCCACTTGGGTGTGATAAAAACAACCTCTTGGGTTTTTTTCCCTGTTCTTGTGGTGGTCCTCTGTGTATGTACTAACTGAGAAGAAGAAACTCCCACTATTTGATATAACTCTGCTACATCTATCGAGCTAACATCTATGAATACAAGCTTCCTTCATAAAGAAACTTCCTTTTTTGTTGTTAATTAGTTAACATTAATTAACATGTTAATTAACATTAAAAGTGTTTGCACAAGCTCAGAACAGTCCATATTTTGGTGCAGCTGTCACTACATCTTCCCTCCCTGCCTGTTTGGTTCAGCACTTTCTTAACACAGCCAGTAGCCTTGCCATGTGCCTTCCACAGTCTTGTCACCCAGCGATGCACAGAGATTATTATGCTCTTGGGAGTTTGCTTCTGTTTATTTTTTCCCAGTGGAAACAACCCAAAACTGTATGTGGATATCACTGTGTAAGCCACCTTTCTTTCAGCAACATGTACTCCTGTCAATGGAGAGAAGGGACAATTATTTGGGTGCTTTTCTGCTTGATGCTACTTGAGATAGTCTCATCCTCTCAATGTGATAGCCAGCTGACTTGGCCACTCTCTTGGGAAACTTTAACAGTACAAAACCACATTTTCCTGTTCACTTTTTCTCTGAAAAAAAAAGGAGATTTTTTTTACATAGTGTGCTGCCACATAGCAGAGCAAAACACAGATGCCAGTTTCTAACGGCTTTATTGCACATGCACCATACTGAGGTTTGCTATTTAAACATAGATTTAATCTGAAGTGTACTTCATATATATGTTTGAAATAAGCATCAAATATGTTTGAAATTATGACTATTATTTGAAGTCATCAGAAATCTGTCTCTCTGGCTTATTTCATGGGATTTCTAGTAGAAAGTATTGAGTGATCCAAGTTTAAGGTGTGACAAGAAACATTTCTCTGTCTCTATAGGCCCTGTGTGCGTCTGATTGCTTCAGAGGAGAAGCAGAAATGTGAACTTCCCCTACCATTCCCTTGTGAGTCAGCCTCAGAAGCCCTCTGTGCTGGGATTCAAGGGCAGAGGTGCTAAATTGCCCATCTCCATCCTGTGGAGTGAGGAGCTCTCTCTCCCTCTGCTCCCCAAATTAGCATAGCCAAGAAATGCTCCCATTCTTTGAGAAACACAGACAGCGCAAGAAGTGGTAGAGGAATAAGAAGAGGGTGTACAAGTGGGAGTAGCCTTTCCTCTGGCTGTTGAGCCAGCAGTTCATGGCTGCCCTCACTTCCTCTCTTCCCAGAAGAGAGCAGGCTTCGAAGTACAGCATAATTAACCAGACTAAGTAAAGAAATTTACTTAGTTTGGATTTGATCAGAGAGTTTGCAAGCTAGTTTGGCTTGATGACTGTCCTTCCTAGAGCAAAAAACCCTGCAAAAATAGCCCTTCTTGGAAATACAACACACTTCCAGATGGCAAACCCTCTGAAAAATAGGAAATTATCTTTTTCGTATAGTACAAACCCCAGATGGAAGAAACAAAAATATTTTCCACTGCCTTGAGTGAGCCTGAAAGGAAAGATTAAACTGTCACCTGCCAGTCAATGAAAGAATAAATCAGATCTTGATCTGATTAGATCATGACTTTTGCATTTATTAGCCCAGTCCTTCTAAGCAGAGCAGCTAGCAGAGGGACAGAAAAAAGTTTGATGCCTGGTGTCCAATATCCCTGGGGTTCACATCGAGCCATACCACACCATTCTGGAGAGTCCTCTGCTCCCAGCGTGAAAGCAATCAGGACCCCTTAAGCAGATGGCACAGCACAGCCAGGAATGCTATGTGATGTGGAAGCATAGAGTTGGGCAGTGGCTGATCGTGGGGGCAAACAGCAGAAGAAACCATATACGTAGCGAGGCAGACAAACAAGTGAGGAATCAATGTGCAATTAGGAAAACAAAACTGGTGAGAGAAAAGACGAAGACAAATGAAAGGGTAACAAAAAGACTACATCAGAAGGAAATTTACTGTACAGATAATAGAAAGAGAAAGTGGGATCCCTGGACCCAGAACTTCTTTTCATAGCTCTAGGAAAGGAGGTGAGTCAGTATAAGAGAAGTTAATTGAAAACTGAACAATGGAAGATAATTATAGTCCTGTAGATATTTTAGGGAACTTTCTGAAGTCTTTGAAATACTGACAATGACCAAAGATACAGTAAGTGATGGCTGCTGTGGACACATAGGCAGAAATCTTTCTTTTAGATAACCATCCTGCTCATTCCTTGAAAACAATCCCAGAAAGCAGAAAGGCTTTCTAGATAAAGTTTCTTCTATCTCAGAGATAGGAATGAATTTAAGAGGAAACTATTGTTTTGTAAAAAATATTGAGATTTACTTTCTGTGCTTTACTTCTGAAGTTGTCTCTGAAATGAGTTAAAGAAGTTGAAGTAACCAGAGTTCAACCTGATTACCATACATCTACTTTTAAGTCCCAAAATGAAAGGAAAAATATGTCTAGTTTTTGTTTGCTTTGCCTTTTCTGGAAGGGGTTTGGGGAACACTCCTCTTGGTGAAATGTTATCTCATGCCATTTCACCAAGAGGACAAGAGTACACAGCTGGACTTTTCTTTGAGGGAAGGGGTTTATTTTGAGGTTAAGGGAGAGAGCTACTGGAAAAGAATCCTATTTAATAAAGAAACAAGCAATTCGTTTGGCAGAGAAGACAAAAACAGCCTGACAAAGGAGCAGTAATAGCGTTAACCTCAGGCTGTGTGTGGTCCACAGATGAAGTGTTTTGAAAGCCATGGTTTGCCTGTCCTCACTGAGTGGAGAGAGAGAGAAAAAAAAAAAAGAAACCAGCCCTGTGCCATTGCTGCCTGTGACTTTTTTGTCTTGTTACAGGAAAGGCAAAGGAAACCATGAGAGCAACTTATTCTCTGCTTAAAATTGAACATCCTATTCTTGTGGTCATGGCAAAAACTAAGCAGTGGTTTGGGCTTCCAATAGACCCCACCCTAAGTTCTAGATTTCACCAAGAGTACCCCAAGTTTAATGAATCACTTTGTTCCTTTATTGTTTTTCAAGGGAAATTTAATTTAAAATATGTATTTAGAACTGAGTGAAATCCTATGCTACACAAACAAAACGATTATTGTTTGAAATAATTCCTGTCTTGTTGGAACTACATCCAGAAGTCATGTTTTGTCAGAGCCAAACTGCAAAGGAGTGACCGGTGTTCTCTTCCAGACCCAGTAATCCACAGCTTCAAGGGCCAAATCTTGCCTGCAGCTCCACTGCTGTACATTCAAAATTACTCCACTGACTTCACATTTGGCCCTATATGTGGAAAACAAGATTTCACCTCCCTGTCATGTTTTGCTCAATTTCTTCTTGGATTTTTCTTTGTCTGTTTTAATCTCAGATTTAAAAAACAAGACTTTAATCCAGCCAGTAGATTAACTCAAGAGTCCATGAGTCCATGTAACCTTGGGCCAAAACCCAGTATAATCTTGAATGTACTGGTGCCTGGAACTGAATTCCGTAAAGTATCTTTGGATGATGGGAAGCTTTCTCCTATTATTTTTGTATTTTTAAGGAATGCTATTGCATAAACTAACATGTATTTTAATTAATTCCGAACACCAAGGACTGACAGCTTTAAGGATCTTATTTCACCATGTTTTTCAGTAAATTGTTACCATGATTGGTTCTGCATTTGGAGCCAACTTGACCCTGGTCATTATGTGTGTGAGGGCAATGGGGAGGAAGGAGTCCAAGTTACAAGCCTTTCCCCTTGCATGGCTCACACAGAAGGGAATAAAATGTCAAGGAGGCAAAGGAACTTGTGGGAAAACAGTCTTTCTAACTTGAAGTACTCCAAAATCCTGAGACTGATTGATTGAACGATAAATTGCAGATCCATATGGGACATAGAATTCATTTTTCCAAATGTTTGTCTGCAACCAGGAAATCTTAGGCCTTTTTAGAGAAGAGTGGAAGCTGGGGCTCTCAGATGTCCCCATGTTGACATGTCTCTGGAAGCATGGACTGTGTAAGAACACAGAAGTATGAAATTAGGCAACAAACACTGTTTTTCAGCTCCACGCTCATTACTGGAACTGGCCAGATTTGTATGTGCTGGGAAAGGAACAGAAAATAATTCTGTCCCAAAAAAGTCATTCCTTCCCCATGCACATGAATTCAGAAACCTGTGACATAATTTATTGTTTCCTTAATGGAAACTAAAACTATCAAACACATTGCTACAAACATTTTTTTTTTTTCAGGCAGTAACATTAGAGGTGCAGAAGCAACTGTAAAGGATTATCAGTGGTCAGCATATTTAATCTTTGGGAACTACCTAAGCAAAATAGGTTTTCATATGAACATATTGATTCAGGGTTCACACCCTAACTCTGGTTTCTGTTGAAAATGCAGATATGATTGATCAAAAATTTAGCGAGGCTGCCTTCCCATATCAAAACCATATTCCTCTCCTTTTTAACCACATTCCCGTCTGCTTTTTATTCTGTCCTTGTGGTTTTTTTCTGTCCTATAAAGCTTTGGCTCACTTTTTATCATTTCACTGGGTTGTTTGCAAAGGAGTTTCTATTTATTGTTGTTTTTATTGTTACCATTGTTGTTAGGTACACTCTGCGGGGATCAGGGATGCTGAGCAGAAGGATAGGAGTGGGAAGCAAATGGCAAAGTAGTTGGTTGCTTTGCAACTCTTCCTACAGCAGAATCTGCATGCCTCTTCCCATCTTTTATCACGAAACAAGAGTCGAAAAGTTTATCAAAGCCCAAAGGAGATGTCTTGCGTGACATATTGTTGCAAGCTGCTGCTCTGGGTTTCATCTAATATAGAAGTGATACAACATTACCTTCCTCCCATGGCTTCTGACAGCAAAGTGTTCACGGATAAACAGCTGACGATAGAAATGGAAAAACTTTGGGAAAAGAAAACTGCAGCTGACAGTTTTACACTCACTCCGCAGAATCTTGGGTTGTTTGAAATGCTACTATTGTTAGTGCTGTTCTTGTTATTATAATTAGTATTATTATTACTACAGCATTTTCTGCAGAGATTTATTTTGCAACAATACTACTTGTTGCTGCCATCACTTACACTCATGCACAGAAGAGTCAAAGGCTCAACAGAGTCTGTTTCTCTGTGATCTACACTGTTGGGTTTTTTTCTCACTGGGACATGCAAGAGCACAGCAATGCACGGAGCAAGCCTGGGACTGCTCTGCATAAATGCAGACAGACTTCAAGTTAGCTTGGAGGCAGGAGATAGACTGGCTCCTTTCCCCAGGTTAAATGGGGAGACAGTCCATTGCATTACAGCAAATTTACATGGGGAGAATATACCTAAAAAGCTCATACAAGCGTTATCACTAGGCAATTTTTTAAAGTGAGAAGCAGGTAATGTTAATAACAGAGAAACTTCAGGCAGGGCTTCAGAAGGGATTGCTGCTTCTTCATTTGTGTGTTTTAAACACATATAATTAAGAAAATTCCTAAATGTGTTGCTGCTGGTAAAGTCTCTAGTACAGATGGTCTGAGATAGTTTCAAATGCTCTTTCATCAGGAACACTTACTAATTACTTTGCTACTGTTACTGTTGTACTAAGCAGGAATTTCTTTTGTTAGAAGGACCTGAAAAAGACTCTCTGCTTCTAGTAAATGAGCTCTTCCAAAGCTTTCTCCAGATGGTAACAGAAGAATAAAGGAACTGCGAGGCCCTGAGATACTGGTTAATGCATTTCAGGAAGAAAAAAGACAGCATTGTTTCTTCATTTCCAATACTGGTCTAAAATAAAAACTGAAGATAGAAAATTACACTCCAAACATTCAATGATAAGGTTATTCAAGATTAGTTTTCATTCAGTTCAAGGACCATGCCAGAAATTGTTACAGTGCTTGTCAAAAGAAATGGTCATGATCACTTAGACAAAATAATTGCCTTTGACCTTTCCTTTCCTAGTGAATAGTCTTCCTTCTGAAGAAAGCAGACTTCCTAATGGTGGCAGCTCTCCAAAATGGTATAGAAGTGCTTATTCATTAGTGATGTGAAGTGATTATCACTGGAAAATTCATATTAGGTTGGATTTTTGCTATTTTAAGTCAATTCCAAAAAGCCCAGTCCTGATTTCTTTCACATAAAAGAACTGATGACTTGAATGAGAAAAAAGAGCCAATCTGTCTTGGCAGGGAGCAATGTATCCATCTTGTGGGCCTAGCATTTGGTGCTTTATCTGTGTTCAAGGCAGATGCACTAACAGGTATGTCCCCTTGCTCTATTCTCCCTGATGGGATCAGTTAGAGCATGACATTTCTCCTGTCCAGCCCTGAGTGTACAACATAGTCTTGTCCTCAGTCAGATTTAGGATGTGAACAAACTGTACAATAGGAGCTGGATGATGGAAATCACTGCATGCAGGCAACCTGCATGTTGTGAGCAAGGCAAATACAATTATACAATGTTGTTCTTATTACTGTCATTCTGTTACTGAGGCCTCACCAGTCTCAGTGTTAAAACTTGTGTGAATATCAAGAGAGGACATGTCTGGCAAGTGCAATTTGGATCTTGATCTATGGTGTGCTGCTAAACGTGGTGGTGATAAAAGATGAAATATTTGTAATTTGCACAGCAAGAACCAAATGGTACTTTAACTCAGCAGATGTTATTGCTGTCCTTATTATTCCTGTTCCTTAGAAGCTTTTTCACATCCCTACCTAGGGCATCACTGAGCTACCTGCAGTTCAAATGGCAAAGAATCACAGTGGTCTAAATAGTGAGTGTATGTAGGGAGTCCAGTTTGACTTCACTGCCACTGCATAGGTGTAACGCTAGGTAAAATTTTGCCTGCGAATGGAGGGAGCTCCTTTAGTGGAAGCTAGTGAAGATGGCTATTCCTAGCCCTGCTGTTTCCCCATTGCAAGTGGGAGGAGTAGCTTGAGCTAAGGGAAGGTGGAACCAACTCCTCCTTTCTCTCTGGAAATTTTGGCCTCTGGATCTTTCAACATCTGTGGCAAGTTTTGTTCACTTCAGAGCTCAGAGAAGAGATTTGCAGCTTCCTAGAGATGTCTGATTCCTCAAAAAGATGTTTCTCGTCTGGCATTTTCCTCAAATTTGAGCCTGCACCAGGGATTTGCACTGTCTGTAAATTCATTGCCAACGTGCACACCAAAGTCTGTGCCATTTTTAAGCCTTCTGATGGTGAAACGGAGTCTGATATAATTTTGATTTTTTTACATGGAATGAGCTAGAGAGTTTTATCATCCACTCTGCCAATATATAATTTGTTCACCTAAAGCAAAGATACTCCTTCTTGGAAAGAAAAAGAAGAGCTGATGCAACTTGAAGTTGGTATGATACTCAGTCCATAAGCTCTTTACAGCACAACGTGGCAGGCTGACTTATTACATGGCATGTGATACAGCTTACTGCTAGCTTTGGAGAAACATTATATCTAATGAGAGAATCTTGGAGCACTTCAGACTTGACTTACAGTTTGGGAAGATTAGTGATAACAGGTATCTGAGTCTGTCATGATACTAGATCAAAAGCTATTATCAAGGCTCATGGTACACCTAGGATCACATGGGATCAGTGGGATTCAAAGGCTATGTTACAGACTGTCTGCCTTTGTTTCCTGTTCTCATTCAGTTTGATGGATCCATCCTGAGAAACTTCACCTTTTAATGAAAGGTGTGGCATAAAGCTGCCCTGGAGATGACAGCTCTGTGTTGCAGGCCAGCCTCTGCTTTCACCAGCACGCCTCCTAGGTCCTATATGCCGCAGTAGATCCCAGCATGCAAGGCATTCAGAACAACAGAAGGAGGAGTCCTGAAATTCAGATGCAAAAGCAGCATGACCTCTATTTTGCCTGCACGAGCAGAGAGGCTATGTGGTTATCACTGCCTTACTTCTGCCCAGAAGGATCTAGAAATGAGATAAAGCAATGCAGAACAATGCATAAAGCTACTTCTATTAGTATTAACACACTGCACTAGTTACTGTTACTAGTTACTAGTACTGTTAGCACTAGCACTTCATTGTTTCACTATCATTTGGTATTATGCATGCTCACAATTTTGATTACCCTAAGGTATATTCCCCACCACTGAGTAAACCTCATTACAGGGGTATATACCTCCTCTTCCACAAGTTGCACTGCTACATCAGCAGTAGCATGTCTTGATGTTTGCAACAACATGCCTGCAAAGGTTTTGCAAACCTTTATTAATTGTTTCCGTATATGAGAAAAACATAAATAAAGAGTATTGATTATTTCAGTCTTCTAGACTCATCTGCAAATGTTCAAAATGCTTTTAAGCCCAGGAGATTATGCAGGGCAAAGCTCCCTCTGTAATGCCCTGGAATATTACAAGAATATAGTTATGGATACACTCACACAAGCATATCAGTGGTGTTCATGCAGTTGCAATGACTTACAAATCAAAGTGATATTTGCTTTTCTGGATCTTTTAGAGAGCTGCTGATTCTCTAAAGTGTGCTGTTTTGCCAAAGTTATGTTGCTGATTCCTATGGCACGCAGGCATTTCTGATGTGGGAGGTATGCCTTGGTCAATGATGGGTTATGAAAACAGTGCGAGAAGTTTTGCTGTAATTATGTCGTATGTGTGCATAGCCCTGCAATCTGCAGAAAGGCATGCCAAACTACTTAGTGTTTATCAGTTCCCTATCTATGGGTGAGCTAGGAGAGCTGCTCTTCTTATCTTACCAAGCCCATGTTTCTGGAGCTGAAGGTCACAAATTCCAAAAAGCTAGATCACAACGTGGTGCGAGCCTGTGTTTGTGTCTGTGGCCTCTTACCAACGGCATCTCCTGTTTAAACCAAATTCCTGTCAGCGTACATATACTGCCTCGAAGTGAAAAACATTTTCACCTCACATAGAAAAGATATCTACAGTGACTGAAGCATTACTTGGTTACTCAGTTCTTCCTGGTTACTGTGCTTTCCACTTTCCATGCCAGTTACCTTGTGGCAAGTGAGAAAGGTCCACTTAACAACTGTCATATATGACATTTATTATGGACTGCAGCTGTTGATAGTTATGCAACTTGGATGAAATGCATCCCCATAAAAAGCACCAGGATGAGGCCTGTGCCACCACACAGGGTATTTAAATCCTCAAAATAGACTCAGGTACACCAAGCAGCAACTAGGAATCTAGGTGCAAGACTGTGATCTGAGACCTTTCAATCACATTGTATCATATTTTTAATGTCTGATCTATCAATTTCACTTCCCCATCTCTGGTGCTGTCTAGGCACTTTGACTTGGAAACAGCAAGCACAGCATGTTTCTCGTTTTGCTGTTTTCCCTCAGACAAACTTAGGAAACTGCATTTTTTAAGCCTTGAGTTACAGCTTGTTTAGACCAAATGTTAACTTTGCACCATGATATGGTCTCATTTAAATTTACACTTTCTTTTTATGCAGCTTTGAAGGACACATCACACACTTTCCTCCCTCTGTTTAGTATAGCACAAAACTACTTTTATTTCAACTAGCTTCAGCAACTTGCAGGGCATTTCTGGCTTTTATACTGAGATTTTGGCAGCAGCTTTGTGGAAACAGCAGTACAGATGTATGGTCCTCTAAGAGCAGACTTGTAGTTGCACATGAACTTTCAGTATTTTAACTTCAGAATCATAACGTCCACTTGCATTTGGGATTTTCATAGAATCACAGAGTGGTAGGGGTTTGAAGTGACTTCTAGAGATCATCTAGTCCAACCCCCCTGCAGAAGCAGGTCAACCTAGATCAGGAGGACACTCACGAATGCATCCAGGCATGTTTTGAAAACCTCCAGAGAAGGAGACTCCACACCCTCCCTGGGCAGCCCGTGCCAGGGCTCCCTCGCCATCACAGGAAAGAAGTTTTTCCCTAACTGGAACCTTTTGTGTTCCAGTTCATTCCCATTACCCCTAGTCCTATCACTGGACACCACAGAAAAAAGTGTTGCCCTATCCCTTTGGCATACACCTTTCAAATACTTGTAAGTATTCATGAGGTTCCCCCTCAATCTCCTCTTCTCCAGATACCGCAGCCTTTTCTCATAAGAAAGATGCCTAACACAGTGTTTTAAGTAGAATAAATATGCATATTTGCAAGCACATCTCTTTTGATTGCCTATGCAAATAGGAAGCTGGCACAAGTTGGCCTCTGTCACTGGTAGGACTGGGCCTGGGTGCATGCTGTTTGTTATGCACATATTCAATGCCCCAGTCCTGCAAGGCACAGCCTTCTTCCCCCAAAATAGCTTGCCTTATACCAGTCAAAGTCTGCCCATCTGGAGAAGCGAAACAGAGCAGCATGTATCTGTATGCTAGAGTAAATCTTTCATTAGGTTTAGAAAGGTCAAATGCAAGATTCAACAACAAAGGCAACAAAGCTGACCTGTAGTACTAGGTCTTATTTTTACACGTTGGCTGAGGTTTTTCCCAAAACATTGCTATTTTAAGCATTTCATAATCAGAGGCCACATTGTTATTGATTGTTGTTTGTATGCTTGTAGCAACAGGGATCGACTCTCTACTGAACTGGACAAACACAGACTGTGTGAGAGCAGGCATGGGAAAACTTGGCAGTTGTTTATGGCAAGAGGCTGATCTGGATGCAAACCAGACATGGTCTTACAGCATATTTTCTCTCTACCACATCTCTGTAACACCATAATGAGCACTGCTGCCTCACTAAATTCCTGCTGTGAGCCAGAAAAGGATCGAAGCAGCAATGCCTCCAACACAGTTCTCAGCCCTGCATCTGCCAGGAGCTGTAGCAAGTACGAGTCCTCAGGATTCCATCCCATAGCTTTTTATCCTAACACCCCTCCTGTTTCCCTGGGAGGAATGAAACTGGCTTTAATGCCTGTGAACCCCTGGAGTTAGACCTCAACACAGGGCAGAAGGATATTTCCCGCCTCCAAAAATTTACAGTCTAAGATAAAAAAACCCAAGGGCAAAACAGGCATTGTACTCTCCTTCAACTTACAGCTCTATTTACATTGCTCCATCTTTTTAATTTCTCATTTTTACCCTGTCTTTTTCTCTGCTTGACTAATAACATCATCCACTTGCCTTATAATAAGTACACCTTCCTTACTTGCATGCAATGCAGTATTGTAATTAGTGTATCTACATTGCTATAGAATAAAATTAAAGCAAAATCACTGTTGCCCATTAATATCAGGAGACTCTTAAATCAGATTTTTCCATGCTTACATGCTCTGTTTTTATTAGATATTTAAGTTGCTCTGTTCTTAAGATTACAGGGTGTTGCAACTAATGGAAATAAGCTATTGCAACAACTTTGACATTAATAGTCAGGAACAGTTCACATTTCATAAACCTGTTTTATGGGAGCCTATAATTATACATTAGTGAGAAAGTATGAAATACACACTGCTTGTATGCTTTTCAGTTTTCAGCCAGAAAATTTTAGTGTAGAAGCTAGACTATTTTCCAAGGGAAGATTGTGCTCTATTGAACCAAAATTTTGTGTTACACTGAGAGAGATTGACTTTATACCCAGAACAGGAAAACCTCTCCTTACAAGTGAAACCTTTATTGAAGAAATGTGGTGGTGCAAATTATGCTGATTCTTCTACAGAGATGTATAATTACTGAGCGACATAAAAGTGATCAAGGTCATAAAATACAGTTGAGGTTATGATACTTCTCCCCTTATCATGTGAAATGATTTCAAGTCACTTTTAACCTTTGCTTAGGTCATAGATAGCTCTTTATCAAGCCTGCACATGCGTGTAACAAATTAGACTTTAGCTCATTATCACTACTACTCTATTTGGCTTTGCTCAGTTAGGTGTGTTGAGCACTTCTCAAATGGAATTGAGCACCTTATTTTTTACTACTGTAAACTCACCAACAACTGGGCAAGGAAAAGAGAGAAGGTACCATTGGACCTGACAAGGCACCTTCATCCCCATAGCACGCCAGGAAGGGACACTGTGAGTGTTGGGAAAGACTTTCCAATACTGCTCATTTCCTGGGACAGTCTTGGTACTGTGGACCCACTGCTAAAAATTAAGAAAAAAAAAAAAAAAAGGAGAATTGCATTGTTCTGGAGTCTGTAGCTGTTCAAAAATTTGAAAGATTGCAGGCTTATTTTGTGTTACCTGTCCTCTCTCTTCTACCTAAGCCATTCGTGGAAAGAAGTCTCTGACCTCCTGCCTTTTTGGTCACAATAGTTAATTATTTCTAATTTGCTGTCTATAGGAAGCCAAGGATTAGCATAGAATTTAGTATTGCAAACTCAGATGTTCCTGCTATGTGACTGTGGTATTACATCCTAGATTACTGCAATATTATGTATATGTCAGATATGACATAACAGATACGTCATTCTCATGGAAGGGCTCTTAACAGGTTAAAAAATGAGGGGCAAGACACCTTTCAGAGAGTGCAGTTGCTTGAGACAACAGGATGACAATAGATGGGTCACCACACTCGACCTTTGTATACCTGGTTCCAGTCTCTCTACATTCCTGGTCCCTGCACCCTCCTGCTGTCCTCTTACAGTTCACAACACCCCTCTCTCATAGCAAGAGAGTGAAACGTCTCTCTTCCTCTCCAGAGGGGAGTGAGATGAAGTGCTGCAGTCATTTCACACTTGGCAAGACACAGTCCCTCGACGGGGTCATGATCACCCTGTCATGCATCTTTTCTAACACTCAGTGCTGGAATTGTGTGGGTAATCAAGTAAGTAACTTCTGACTGTGCCAGATGACCTCAAGTTTGTGGACAAGGTGATCAGTGAATTGACGTTTTGTTTCCCTCAGCCTCTACCTTTCAGTCCCTCCAGTGAGATGGGAAAAGGTCTTAGCCAGGGCGGGGAGAGAGAGACAGAGTTCCTTCCCATCCACAGCAATTGTTTTCCAGCCTCCTGGAACTTCACATTGAGCCTTCTCAGCCACCCATCCTGGTTCTGGGCATGCAGCCTACCTCTCCTGCAAAACAGGAGGTTGTTGCTCCTGGATGAAGACAGTCTAAGTAATTTTTGCCCTTACTTGTGAGGAGTTTGTATACATTACTTAAAATCCTTGTGCTGCCTTTATTTTCCCCACATTAGAAATATTAAGAAGCAAATTAGGAACTTAAAACATTGGAAATATTAAGAAGTGTCAGGGGTAACAGTGAGCTTTCTTCAGCAACGCACTTTTGAAGAAAAAATAAGTCAGTGCTTTTGCCAGACAGACACACTGTCTGTGAGGTTACTCACTGGGTAAAGTGCAATGCTGGTCTTAAACCTCTATGTTTGGTAAAACATATTGCTTATGGGACTGTGGGTGGAATGTTTGCCTTCACGGGTAAGCTTCTCCCTTTTGGGGAGCTGATGTATCAAAAATAGCTATTTCTTCCTTCTTTCCTGCTTAAAGTGTTGAGTGGCAGTGCATTGGAGGAAACATCGCTATTAAACCAAAAAAGTAATCCAATAACATCTGGCCATGTTGTCCACCTTTATTTGCTTTCAGGCTCTGCTGGCAGTGCAGAAACTGCCCAGGGAAGGCTTGACTCGCTGCAAGTCTGGTGAAAAAAACACCAGCTAACTCCGGGCAAGTCTTGAGCTGTTGGTTTGCACCGTTTTGATCAGGTCACAGCAGTGCCACAGTTCCCCCTGAGGAGGTGAGTTAGCCACAAGTTTACCCCATGTTTTTCCATTTGCATCCTTTTCTCTGTTTTCCGTGAAGATTTTGTTGGGATTACCGATTTCTTCCACTTCTGAAGGAAACATTGCCAACATATCCAACTTCCAGAGGAACAGGAATACTTAGAGGAAATGTTGGGAAGAAATAGTGTTCAAAAAAAAAAAAAAAGAAGAACATTACCATTTTTAAAGATAATTCTGGTCCATGCTACGCTTTAAAAAACCCTGCTAATCTCTACATAGCAAAATGATTATCATTGGGTGGATTTTTTGCTTTTTTAACATCCAAACTCTAAAATGATTTTTTTAATTATTATTTGTTATTATTTTTTTCCCTCAGGCAAAAAAAACCCCACCCAAACAACCAGAGGAACACTGTACGAAATATTCAGTACATGTGATGAAAGACTTTAATGGTATCTGAGGTTTACACCAACAGTTCTAGGATGAACCTCAGTGGCGTGCCTTTTTCCTCTGGTGTTTCTGTAACAGATACTGAATGGCAGAAATGCCTCTCCCTGCTGGCTTGCCTGACTGCAACAGTTACTGTTCAGGAACAGATTTCAACAGGCAGCGAATGAAGCAAATGATTCAAGATTATGCTATAATAGCTGTGTCATAAAAATCTATAAAACTAAATATTCCATTCGTGAAATACTAACTCCATTACTAAAGTCTTACATTTCAAAAGCCACAAAGAGCTCTCTCCATGAAAGCTGATAGAAAACATGGCCAGCTTACAGATAAGCAAAAGACTTACAATCTAGAGAAAAAATGATGATATTAGATTTTTTAAAATATGACATAGTAGTCCCCACTAGCAGTAGACTAATCAACACCCAGAAAATATTTATTTTAGCCCTTTCAACTCACCATAAGTTTCCTGTGAATAGTTTAATTCAATTTTTTTTACAACCTGTGGCTTGCTAGTTTATTGTTCATGGTGATTATTCCAATAGAAATATTAGAGTTACTTGGCTAAGCAAGTAAGCAAGTTTTCTTTAGTTAGCGTCTTGGATGACCTTGTGGACAAAGTGATGGCCCAAGCAGTGAACTGGGATGTTGTTACCCTCAAGGAGACAGTGGCAAGTGGAGAAATACATGGCAATTTTAAGGAAACTTTATTTTATAGTTTTAAATACAAGTAAAAGATTTTACCATTTTCCCTGTAATTCAGAAATATTTTTTTCCATGATTTCATTCTCTTTTTAATTAAAATATTCATTTGTGCCTGGAAGAAGCAAGGGGAGTATGGCATTTCTGCTACACAACTGAGGAGCTGCAGAAGGGACAAAGCCTCTTAACACTCCAGCTCCACTGAAAAAATGTCAAAGCGATATAATTTTGTGGCAAGGAGAAAAAGGAGAGAGTTTTTCTCTTAGTGACTTCTACTGAGTGCTTCAGATTTTATCTGAATTTTCCGGCATTGTCAGGATTGACCCCATATCTATCTCAAACTTTTCTCTCCACTCAAGATCAGGCATTTCTCTTGCCCTGACAGTGGCACCAGATATTCTCTAACCTGTCAGCTCCAATCTTATTTTTCCTTTCTGGTTTGAGGAGTACAGAAACATTTGAAAGATGGATTTGAAGCTCAGGTTCATTCACTTAGCTGAAGAAGTCATGTAGCTGAGACTATGGTGCACTCCTGTTGAGATATTAATTCTTGCCAGA
Organism: Colius striatus; assembly: GCF_028858725.1. Taxonomy (NCBI): domain Eukaryota; kingdom Metazoa; phylum Chordata; class Aves; order Coliiformes; family Coliidae; genus Colius; species Colius striatus. Next base: position 33,635,000 of record NC_084761.1, read on the forward strand.
AAAAAATCAGATTGACCCTGAAAGAGTTCAAATCTATGAAAAGAATTCATCTGATTGAGCTAGAGACCAGTGGGAAAACTCTTAAAATAAAATTAAAATCTTGCAAATAAAAATATCCCCGTTCCCCTGTTTGGAAAGGCAGAGAATAAGTACATCTTTGTACATAAGTACACCTGCTTTGTATTTTGGGGATTTGAAACGCTATAGTGATCTCAGATATTATAATAGAGATAATAATAATGATGGTAGAAACACATTTAAATCTCCTTAGCTTCAGGCTCTGGAAGTCTCAAGCCAAAGCACTAATGGTTGCATAAATAACTACAGAAAGACTACGTCTACCCTGTGTACTCTGCCTGGACAAGACTGTCCTGTCTTCAAGGCAAAGTGTTTTGGCTCTAACATCTTTCAATCCAATTTGTAAATTCATTATGCCTCCTATCTCTGCTACTGATATAGACTGAGGATTTTCAAAATTCGCAAAAACACTCAACTGAAATGAATAAGCAAACGAAATCCCCATCCAGGACTAGCCTTAAACAAGAATATGGCTGCTTTTCTCACTCACATGATAAGGTTTCATCTTGCCTAACTTGACATGTCAAGAGCATGGCTGTGTATCTCTCAGCTAGTTGTCTAGACTCCTTTTTATTGTCCATGGAAATAAACATGCACTTTGAGAACACAATTCACCTAATCAATTTAGACATCTGTCTTTAGAAGAGATGCAATATGTCCTAGTTGCCTATATCTTGCCACAGACTAGAAAGAAGGCGTAGATGAATAGTGCATACGCAAATCAGCACAGTGTAGGTGACTATGGTGAGATGAATCCCAGCTTAGATGACTTGCACAGCTAGTTGGCTTAATGTAGTAGGATTTCCCTTTGGCTGAGGCTGCAGGCAAGTGCCAAGACTATCCCTGAAACCGCCCTCACCCCAGTAGAAAGCATTTTTTTTTGTGAAAGGCTTGCATTTCTTATTCTTCCAGTAAGATAAAAGATAAGTAAATATGTCTGTCTAAAAAGCAACTGCTTAGAAGGAAGGCTAAGCATTTCTGATGCAGAGAAGGTAATCTGTCGCGATGCTAATTTCTCTGCAAAGTACCAGGTACCAAATGATGTGAGTTTCAGTCGTAATGTGGTCTGGGAACATGTTAGAAAAGGCACATTCTTGCCATCATCTCAGTCTTGTGATTGTAGCTCCTTTTTTTTGCAATGTTCAGAACCATTTGTGCATTCGTTAGATAAACCTCATCTCAAAAGCATCTTTTTTCTGCCTAATTTCCCTGGGTTTGACTGTATGTTCCCGCTGAGTATCAAAAATATTCCAAGCCATATGGTGACTCTAATTTTTGGTTTAAATTATTTTAATAATATAAATTTGGGAACACTACAGCCTAGTTCTTGGATTAATCTGTTAAAGAGAAGAGCTTCAGCTAAACACACTTAACCCTGCCTGGCATTCAGATATTTTTCCTTCTTTCTTCATACACTTCTAGGTAATCTTTTGATTACCCTGCTTTATTTCCAAAATATTGATTGCAAGGAATGGCTTAAGCATGGAGATTTGAAGAAAGAACGGCAAAGAAAAGCAGAATATCTAGTTGACATAAGTTATTACTATACTTGCATTGCAATATCAGTTATTGAAATTGCTGTCTTTTATGAAAGGGCTCTCTAACCAAAATATTCTCTGATACAAGTTTGCTTTTTTTTTATGCTGTAACAGCCTGCAATGTCCCCATATTTGCCGCCTCAGAGCCTTCACTTGCCTCTCACTGTTCTACACTGCAGTAAATTTGTCTTTTTAGAGGTGTTCAATACATCTTCCACCTTCTGTTTTTGGAGGGCAAATGCTGCTCAGGCAAACAGCTTGGATGATGCCTTCTTGACTATGAATAGCACTGGAATATTGGTCTCTTACACAACCATGCATTTTTTTTTCTCCTGAAAACATGGTCATCTCTACAGTGATTCTTATTTCTATTACAGGACCAATCCAAACACATCTGAACTATTAAGTTTCTATTGTGCTGAACTTCTAAAATTACTCCTGTGATAGAAAAAGTCCATACATTTTCAGTAGACAAGGACAGGTGCAAAGGTGTTGTCCTTATGCAGGGAAAACCTTACTAATTAATTTTTGAACAGCATAGAGCTGAGGAAGTTTCTGCATGAATGGCCAGTCAGCCTGCTCCTTCTTCCTTGCCTAGTCTAGGAAAAAAAAGGGAAATTCCCTTGCATAAAGAAAAGCAATCAACTGATCCCCTGGCAAAAAAAACAAGAGGACAAACATTTACCAGTGATTTTCCACTCCAGAAGTGGAAAGGAGAGTTTTCATAAATCACAAAGGAAATCTCGGTGTACTACACCAATGCACAACTGAAAACACGTCCTTTTTCTTTTTTTATAGGCATTCCCCAGTATATCCTTGTCTTTATTTGCCTACATCAATATTAAAAGGAATAATAGAAAAGACACAAGGGTTTCACTCGGTAAACAATCTGAAAGTGTGTAGACATACGGTCATCTCATTTAATTATGTCTGGTTTGTATTACAGAATAACAGAATCACAGAACCTTAAGGGTTGGAAGGGACCTTGAAAGATCATCTAGTCCAACCCCCCTGCCAGGGCAGGACCACCTAGATTAGGTCACACAGGAACTCATCCAGATGGGTTTTGAACGTCTCCAGAGGAGACTCAACAACCCACTTGAGCAGCCTATTCCAGTGCTCCCTCACCCTCACAGTGAAGTTTTTTCTTACGTTTCTTTGGAACCTCTTATGTTCCAGCTTGTACCCGTTGCCCCTTGTCCTATCAGTGGACACCACTGAGAACAGTCTGGCTCCATCCTCGCCCTCTACTCTGCCCTGGTGAGGCCTCATCTGGAGTCCTGTGTCCAGTTCTGGACTCCTCAGCTCAAGAGGGACAGGGAACTTCTGGAGAAAGTCCAGCACAGGCCCACCAAGATGATAAGAGGACTGGAAGACCTTCCTTGTGAGGAAAGGCTGCAGGATTGGGGCTGTTTAGTCTAGAGAAGAGGAGACTGAAGGGAGCTCTCATTAATAAGTATATAAACGGTGGATGTCAGGAGGCTGGGGCATCCTTTTTTTTCTATTGTATCTAGTGACAAGACAAGGGGTAATGGGATGAAGTTGGAACACAAAAAGTTCCATTTAAATATAAGGAAAAAACTATTTTGCTGTGAAGGTGGGGGAGCAGTGGCACAGGCTGTCCAGGAAGTGGGGAGTCTAATTCTCTGGAGGTCTTCCAAACCTGCCTGGACACGTTCCTGTCTGACCTGATCTAGGTGGACCTGCTTCTGCAGGGAGGTTGGACTAAATGATCTCTAAAGGTCCCTGCAAACCCCTACCAATCTCTGATTCTATGATTATATGATCCTCTTAACAAAATTGCCCTTTATGTATTTGTAAACATTAATGAGGTCACCCCTCAATTTCCTCTTCCAAGCTGAAGAGCCCCAGCTCCCTCAGCCTTTCATCAGAAGGGAGATGCTCCACTCTCTTAATCATCTTGGTGGCCCTGCGCTAAACTCTCTCCAGCAGCTCCCTGTCCTTCTTGAACTGAGGGGCCCAGAACTGGACACAATATTCCAGACATGGTCTCACGAGGACAGAGTATTTGCCAAATCATCTAAATAGCTACAATCTGAATGAAACAGTAGATAATGTCATCCACAAAGTGAACAAAACAATTCTGTAGATTCTCTAGATTTACAGCTAGATCTGTGAATAACTTTGAAATCAAAAGGCAAAAAAACCCCCAAGTAAATACCTAAAGATGTTTTGGGTTATCTTCTTTTACTAAAATATTTTTAACTTTTTTTAAAATTACATTGTTAAGTTTCTTGGGTCATAATGACATATAAATTTTCTTTTCAAAGTAAAGGGCTGAGGAGAGTTTAGGGATCACTATCATAAGCCACAGATGACAGTGATTGCAAGGCGAAGCTGCAGAGGACTGTATGGGTTTTCATCCTAGAAGCCTAACACAAATTCGGGAGCTGTAGAGAGCACTGTCTTATTATGCAAGTCCAGAATTTCTCAGCTATTTGCATGAGAAATTAGTGTCATTTCTATTTTTAAAAACAAACCCATATGACTTTAATCTCCTCTTCTATCAGCTCCTGTTTTCTTTGTCAAGGCGGCTTGGCAGGCAAACCAGAGGCAAATGGATTTCCACATGACCTACTTTATCTGGCAAGATATATAAATAGTCTACTCCAAAATTTTGGAGAACCCATTTAAAACACTTTAGAATGCACTCATGAAAGAACACAAACCAAAGTCAATGGAGGAATCACAGCATCATGCATGTGCTCATGGAAGGGAGGAGGTAACTGAAACGAGATCACTGTCAGAGGAGCCTGAACTCCAGTGCAGTGAGCTGGAAGGTGGCACATGCACTGTGACCGTGCATGCATACATCACATAGCAGAGCACGCTGCCACCTTGATAGCATTTTAAAAGTGCATTTTATTCAATGTTTTGTGTACAACATGGTTGGTCATGGTATCTTATCACAAAAGGGTACTGTTCTGGATGCCAATGGTTATGCAGAACGCAGAAATGGCAACGGTCCAGTAGCTGGGTCTGAAGTGCTTTTGGCATTGTAGGCAGTGAGGATAGATCCCTCCTGAGCTCCCATCTCTAGCTGCTCTGCTGTGCACATCCTCTTCTTGGCTATGAGCAGCTGCCAATTGCAAGCTACTGTTTAAAAATCGGGGAGAAAAACCCTTATTAACCCAGCTGCCCCAAAAAAACCCCAAATGGCTGTTTCCTTGCTGCTAGTAAAAATAGCAAAAAGAAGGTCTAAAGCAAGGGAACCTCATTTGAAAAATAAGGTGGCAATTCCTCATGAAAACTGACCCATTTGCAAAGCAAAAGAGTCGGATTGATTCTAGTGAGCACAATGGGACTTCTGCAGCTTTTTAGGCCTTTGCCGATACAACTGGGGCAAGGCAAGGAAAATTCTTTCTTCTCTGGGATTGGCCTTGTACAGAAACACAAAAGACCTCCATAGTGCAATTAGTAGAACTCAAAGAACCTTTATCCTCTGGGCTTCCTGAGTAACAGCACATTTGCACAGAAATAACGTGCGGGGGACAAAATGAGGGGAGAGAATTGTCATGTCCTGATGTAAGATTACAGCAGTCCCACAAGCAGGGACTACCACGGCCGGTATTGGCACTTCCAAGCACAAGCACTAGCTGTTCACTTACTTGGGAAGAGAGGTACAGCTACGTGAGCCCTCTCTCAAGATGATTTGTGAAAGCACTGGTGGAACCGTGAATAGGTAACTCAAATGGTTGAGAGCAGAATAGGAAATCCATGACTAGAAAGGGAGCATTCCTTTAGACAACTTCTTCAGTAGTCATTTGGATATCTTTCTTTGCTGTATTATGTTTTCTTCATTTCAACAATCCAATAAATCTTAATGTCCAGTGTTGGGGCTTGCGATTTGGCTCAACAACAAGGTGTGCGGTAAAAGGCAGGTTTATTACTTATTATTTATCAGTATTCTTGACATTAACTCCTTCCCCCTAACCTACCATTTATACAGCAGGGATGAAACCTGCATATAGGATTTGTCTCTGGATAGCTATTCTCAAGAAAAGGGATTGACAAATGAATATACGACAAATCTATGAAAACAAATGGTGGGCTTCAGGCTAACAGTGTTCTCAGCATGTTTTAAAATACAAAGTAATGTTTTGAGATTTGACCTCAGGGACAATTTTATATCTTTGGGCCAGATAATTTGGTTGGTTGGTGCCTCCATTGACTCAAAAAAAGTCTTGCTTTGATTAGCCCTCAAGATATTATGAACCACTGGATCCTGCTACAACACCCTAATGCCAACGGCATTTTTAGTAGGTTCACATTGATTCTACATGTTCCTGCTCTGATGACACTAAATTGTATCCAGGTTTCTAAAGGAAATTGGAAAAAATTGTGTTCTTATCTGACACTTGGATTATCTCCAATGTTGAGATTCTTAAACAATGTCATTAAGGGTTTAAACAAAAGACCTATACTGAAACCCAGCTTGAAATTTAAAGGTGACAGCACAGTTTGAGTTAACACTTACCAACTCCATGCATCAAGTCACTTTTTGACTCTTTTAATAGCTCCACTGAGGCAGCTGAAATGGTGATGTGCAGAAATGTACGTGAGGACAGTTCGGACACTAGTGCATTTAAATTTTGGTAAAGGCCAATATTTACTGTTGATGCACCGATTTTAATGCCTCTAGGCTTTCACCTTTATTTTTTCCTGTCAGTTCTGCAAATTTCCCTGTTAAAAGGCTACAGTAGCTGTTTTATTTTGTAACTTTTTAATGCGCTATACCTCGATGAATTGCAACACAGCCGTCCTCCCTTCAACAAGGGCGCACTAGGGGGACTATTTCTCTGCAGTGGAAGAGCACCGGTGTAACAACCACCACAGCCGTCCCATGCCACAAGCTTTCAGTAATCTGTGTGTGTGCATATATATATCCATGTATGTATTTTGAGATCGTTTCTGTCAGAGTGGAAGAGACAACACCACCACCAGAGATGTTGAATGAGTTTGGTCTTTCCCTTTTGATTGAATAGTGCTTAGGTTTGCCCTGCCTATTACGCTTCCTTTTTTTAATTACTTGTTTATTTGGGGAGTATTATCAGCGCGGAGACAGACCAGAAAGCCCTCACGGCCCAGCCCTCAGCCGGGAGTGGGTTTGAGAGAGCACCTCCGCTACGTGCGTTACCGGGTGCCAGCGGCGGTGTGGCGGCTGAGGGCGATTCCCGCCGCCTCCCTGCAGCACGAGCGGAGGCGGCGCTCGCCTCGGCCCCGGGAGGCGCCGCCAGCGGCGGCAGTGCCGGCTGCGCCCGCCCCGCTACCCGCCCCGGCACCGAGGGTACCGCTCTTTCCCCGGGAAGCGCAGCTGGGCCCGGCCTCGCAGCTAAAGACACGTCGCTTAAAAATGCGAATACACCTATGCGGCAGGTCACAAAGGAGGCACAAGCAGTCAAAACTGGATCACTATTTTTGTGGGTTTTCGGTAGGGAGCGGTGTTGTGAAGCGGACAGGCTCGGGTCTGTGAGAGAGGGCATCTGTAGCGAGGGGTGCACCCGCGGTCCGGGGCGCTAGTTGTTCCAGGGGAGATTTAAAATCCTTCCGGCACTTCCAGCCTAACGAATCCACCCCGGTTGTCACGGGCCGGCCTCTCATTGCAGCCTCTTACTGCGGAAGCGCTGTCACTCTCTGGCCCGGCGACCGGCCCTGGGAAGGACCGCAGACGGGATTTCGCCTTTGTCACCCCAGACTTCAACTTTTTAACTTTTTTTTTTGGTTTTTTTTGCTAAGCCAGTTTCAGACTCGCTAACAGGCGTTTACTTTTGCCGAGTTACTGCTTTTAACGCAGTATTGTAGGACTTTTCTTTGATTGTTTTGTGGTGGTCGTGCCCGCCTCAATCTCTAATTAACGATTTTGCGTTGAGTTTCAAAGAATCATCAAATTATTTTAACATTTGTTATTCAAATCGCCACCCGCTTCCCAGTCCCATCCTTCAGAACCCAAAAGACACCAGCCCCGTCCAGGGTCCGTCCCTCGGCCCCTTTTCCCTTCCGCCGGCAAAGCGCCGAGCCCGTTCCCCGAGTGCCCCGCTCAGGGCCGCGCCGCCGCAGTCCCCGCCGGCCGCCGCCGCCCGCCGACTACAGCTCCCAAGATCCCTCTGGGAGCCGCCGTCTCCTCCCCTCTCCCTCCCGGCCCTTGTTGTTTGAAAAGGCTCTGGCGGAGTTTCGGGGGGAATCGTCGCCGCGCCGTGGCTCCTCCGCTCGGGGCGGCGCGGGGACCGGCGCTGGGGGCGGGGCGGGGAGGTGCCGCCGTTGGGCGGCCGGAGCTGTGGGGAAAAGTGGGATGGGGGTGGGACGGCGGGGGACACACGACGCCGCGAATACCAGGGCAAACTCCTCCCACGCTCGGCGGGAGGGAGAAGACCCAGCCCCAGTGCTAGAGGCAGCCGCGGCCACCCCCTCGCCCCGCCGCTCCCTCCGGAGGTGAAGGCGAAGGAGGCAGGAGCGCTGACCGATCCCCTCCTCCCGGAGCAGGGGGAGGAGGAAGGGGAAGGAGGGAGCCCAGGGAGCCGTAGCGTCCGGCGCTGAGCTCGGCCCGGCGAGGAGAGGGGAGGAGAAGCCCCCCGCGGCCCTTCCCCGGCGGGAGGGTCTCGGCGGCAGGGGGGGCGGTGCCACCGACGCGGGGCGGCGGCTGGATCCTGCCCTGGGACGCCGGAGCCGAAGTTGCGGCGGGGCGGCGGCCGCCCCTGTCGTCTTTCCCGATGTTCGTGTGACTCGGCGGCAGCGAGGAGGAGGAAGGGGGGAGCCTCCCACCTCAGCCCCGCTCTCCGCTCCTGCTTGTTGTTGTGCGTGAGAGACAGAGACACACACACGGCTCCCCCGTCCCTCCCCTTCCCTCGCCCCGCAGACCCGGGAGGCCGGAGCGGGGCTCCCTCGGCCCGGCCCAGCCCGGGCACCGCTGCTACTGCTGCCGGAGAAGAAGAAGAAGGACTGCCCCAGCGGGCAGGCGGCCCAGCCATGAGCGGCGGGGAGGTGGTCTGCTCGGGCTGGCTCCGAAAGTCCCCACCGGAGAAGAAGTTGAAACGCTACGTGAGTGTCCGCTCCCACTGGCGGTCCGCGCTCCCCCTCCCTTCCGCGCCTTTCCCGCGGCGGAGCTCCTCGCTCGCCTCGCGCCCGGCCCGGCCTCCCCGCGCGGTCCCTCCCGGCCGGGCCCGGCGGCGGCGCGGCGGACGAGCTGCCCTCTCGGCCGCCTCCCCGTTTCAGCCAGGACTGCTGTCTGGTACATCCCGCGGGGCTTCCCGACCCTTTTCATTTTCTTCCCTTTTCCCTCACCCCACTTCCCTCCTCCTTTTTTTTTTTTTCCTCTTTTACCATTTTTTTTAATCGCCTTCATAAAAAAGGGGCGCCGAGCCGTCAGATATTTCTGCCCTGCTTTTATCGCCTTTCTGAGTGAGTCGCGAGAGGGAAGGGGGCGGAGTTTTTTCCGTCTTCCCTTTAGATCCAGGCTTGGAATATATATATATATATATATATCTGTATTTTTAAACGTAAACACTTGCCGTCCCGGTGGTGGTGCCTGACAGAAGGTCGGGCAGGGGGCTCCCTGTAACGCCCAGAGCCGCTCCCGGCGGGACCGCAGCCTGAGCTGTTGGCCCGGAGACGGGGATGCCCCGGGAGCCCTCCCCGCTGGGGCCGGAGGCGGGGGGAGCTTTGCCCTTGGGACTAGAGCCCTCTACATCGGGAAAAAGCGGGGGGTGGGAGGAGTGGAGGAGGGAGTTGCAAGAAAAGTGCCTTTTTTTTCTCCCTTGAAGTTCAGCCTGGTGTTGCTCAGAAGTTAATACGTTAGCAGAGGCTGTAGCGGAGCTGACACCGAGTTCGCAGGAAAATGGAGCGCGTTTGCTGAGCGGGCAGTTTTCGTGACAGGGCAGCAGAGGGGCTGCTGGGCGCTGGAGCTCCCCGGTGCTGGTGGAGAGGCTGTCAAGTCACGTAGGAGGAATGGGTGATGCCAGGAGTCATCCCTGCTGAGCCCTTTTCCATTGGCACCCGTCTTGCTTCACGGCATCTGTGTTGGGCCTTTCCTTCTTTTAACTGTCGTTTAGCCAGTTAAGTGGTATCAAAATAGAAATGGCCTTTGCAATTATCGGTGATTTGTTGTGTTGCATATTTTTTTAAGTAGCCAAACATTCAGAATCGTTTGAGAAATCTGTGAATGTGAGTCCAACCATGTTATTTTCATCTGTTAGCAATTAACAATCACTTCTCAAAGAACTGTTGCTGTTCTGGATAACTTTTTAAATACCAGGAAATTGTTGAAATGAGACTTTCTTTAAATTAAAGAGTAACATTTGGGGTAGCCCATTCTTTGGTTCTCAGTTGCAAAAATCCTGTTTGTGCAAAGGACAGAAGATCAGACTTGCAAAGAGCACACCCTGATGGGTCATGAGAGAGCTGTGGAATTGGACTTGGACTTCTTTTTGGCCTGTTCTCCATGTGTAGTGTATGTCCACAAATGAAGCTTTACCGGTGTTTAGGAATTAAAAGCAGTATCAGTGTGTTAAAAGTTTGAATAAACTTCCTGCCTAAACTCTAAAATCATGTACGCTTTTGCTGTTAGTGGACAGAGTTGTAAGCAAGAGATTAGCCCTCCTGAATCAATACCATAAAGCAGCCCCTAAATATGCCAGGTTTTTTTGCATGTAACTGCCCTTTCACTGTATTTATAGCTCCACTGCTATACTGGAATAACATCAGAACCTTTGAGGGGAAAACCCTGACAACATTGTTGGTCAAGTGGCTCCCTGTCCTAAAGAGGTCATTCCTTAATTTTCACTTGAAAGGGAGATCTGCTTTTGAGGAGGCAGTTATGTGAGTGATAGTGAGGCATCCTTAAATGAGCACAACTTGGTTTAGCATTTGCAGGCACTGTAGGCTGTAAGGTCCTAAGTTTAAATATTACCTGTTGTTTTAGACTGTTTTCTGCTTGTATAGAAGAAAGGTACCATTGAAAGTATTTAAAGCAGAATTCCTCCTGCTTGTCTGTAGTGCCTGCTAAGCTGTAGGTTAAAGGTTCACGCTCACTTCAAAGACCTAAAAGTGACCTTGGCATCATGATCGCCATCTTCAAGCAAACAAAAAGTTGACGTACTCGAGACGATGAACTTTAACTGAGTGCCTTGATGGAAATCTTGGCTTATGCTCTCTGTAATTCTATACTTAGGCAAAGGCACAGCAGAGCTGTTTTTTTTAAAGCTGTATTTTATGCTAGTGATATTTCAAGAGGCTGCACCAGATGAAAAGATGGGAAAGTGATCTCAATAGGAAACTACTTTTCTGCAACACATACTTTTCACATATATATATGGAAAATTGTAACTTCACGCTTTGTTAGTTTTTGCATGCAAGTGTTGGGACAAAACCAGGTTACCATCTGGGAAGGGAGATAAAAAGTCTGAAATTGCAGTTAAATGTGGTTTCAGTTCTTAGGAGGGGTGAAAAGGAGCACTTTGAAGCTAGTACATAGACATATGTTTCACAGGGACTTCAGTTTTTAGTTTGAAACAGTTGGATGTGGTATTAAAGCTAGCTTACAATCATATTGAAGCTAAAAAAAGAAAAAAAACTCAACCAACCCTGTTCTGCAGGTGGAAATATCAGATTTTCTTGAATATATGTCTTAATGCCTTGAATTCCTTCCTTCCTTCCTTCCTTCCTTCCTTCCTTCCTTCCTTCCTTCCTTCCTTCCTTCCTTCCTTCCTTCCTTCCTTCCTTCCTTCCTTCCTTCCTTCCTTCCTTCCTTCCTTCCTTCCTTCCTTCCTTCCTTCCTTCCTTCCTTCCTTCCTTCCTTCCTTCCTTCCTTCCTCTCCCTTTAAAAAAGAATCTTGGTTTAATGTCTCATTCATACATTTTTGGTACAGAAGTAACTTTCTGATAACCACTGGCACCTGTTGTTGCTTCTGTTGAGCTGCTATTGAGAATGATTTGTTTGCAGAACCAGACTGATAATTTCCAGCAGCAGATCTCAGGAAAAGACAAGTAACTTTTGGTGTCAGCTGAGAGTCCCAGATGAGGACATGGATGTAGTAGATGAGCGGGGGAAGGGATCTGCAGCTCAGTCCTGCACAGTTCTTTACAACCTGTGCTGTAACTTGTTTGTGCACAGGGATGGAGGACTGCTAAATTTCACAGCTTCTGCTACCCTCTGTGTCATTTTCTTAACTCATTCTGTTGCCTTCAACTTTGCAAATGTTTATGTCCTCACCTTAACCTACTATACTTTTTTCACTGTAATCCCCTTAAAGATTTGAAAAGGTTCTTCCTCCCCATCTGTCCTTTAAAAAGTGATAGTAAACCTTGGCTTCATGTTTTTTCTGCTGTGCTGCAGTTCTGCTGTGCGCGTGCCAGTTAAAATAGCTGCTTCTCTGTGGTAGCAACGTAGAGGATTTTCTTTACTCCATTATGCTAAGAAACCACCAGATATTTGAACACAGCTGTCCTTGTTAAAGCAAGAGAGAAAAACTTGAGAGGATGGGAAAAGTCTTCTAAATGCTGTCCTAGAACCACTGTGTTTTCATCTGGGGGTTGGCTAGGGCTCAGCTTGACACATGGATGTGCTTAAAATAAGGATTTATGAAATTGGTTTGTCAAAAGTCTACTGGTGTAATATAATGACTATTCTACTGTGTCCCACTTAGAGTGAAATACATTTTATTTGATAAAAAGTAAAACTTCATCAAAAGCATCTCACGTAAACTATATTGGAAGAGGAGAAAACACTGTTTTGTGTGAGTTGGTTCATATCTTTCTGATAGACTTACCTGTACTTAGGGGAGTTCATAAGATGGCTTTAGAAGTAGGAAACCTTTGTTTTGATGTATTACTAAAAATCCTGTGGCTATTTTACTGTTCATATTTATTTTGCATTTAATTATTTAAACCCAAAGAGTTTAAAAATGACAAATAGGCTTGATCTCCCCAAGACATAAGGAGCACTGATATCATTCTGACAAGACTACGTGTAGCATCATCTTGCATATTCTAACGTTTTCAGCTGTAGACAGTGACTAAAGAAGTGCCAGATTGTTAAACTAGTTATTGAGACTTGGACTATAGGCTCAAACAGTGTTAAAGGTACGAAAGTAAAAGAAGTGGAATGTTTTACTGTGCTTTTGTTTGGCAGTTGATCTTTGGCACTAATCACATAGGTGCCTCTTCTGTCTTGAGTAATACTTAAGCGTGCTAAGATATGTAATGGTGTTAAGAAATGTTTTATTCAGCAGAATAGTTGTAATCTGGTAAAAGCCGCAGAGCCTGACAAAAGCCCTTTTTCTGGAAGCAACCTGTTCATGTTAAAGCTTTTTTTTTTTTTTTGGGATCTTGCATCAGCATCGTGAGCAAATTGAAGAAGCCATTTGGTTTACAGAAACAAAAAACCTCAAAACCAAGAGGAGCTTGTTTGACATTATTCAGTGCTGTCCCTGTGAACCTAGTTGAGTTAGCTCAAGATAAATGAGTGTAATCAAGTAATATTATGTAATGTCTTCATATTCTAGACTTGATTGTGCTTATGCTCCTCCAGGAGTTTCTGAAGATGTTGCAGGAATCGATGCTTGTGCAGAAACCTTTCCTTCTGGAAGGAAGTCTGTTCCTTCCCTTCTCCTATGCACTGTTTGGGAACCAGTATTTTGACTTTTGATATTTTTAAACTTGGGATAGTAAACACTAAACTATGAATTTGAAAGCATGACTAAATGTAATGCTTTTATTGATGATGAAAAGAAGTCGTGTTGTTTTCTGAGCCAACTGAAGATGCTGAAACAATCTCAGGTGTGACTTTGAGTGTATACCTACTTCCTAAGCTTGCTCTTTGGACATAGGTCTCGGTTGAGGTGCATGGAACTGATTGTATAAGTATTTATCATCTTTGACAGGACATTAGCAGCTGGTGTTGACTTGACTGCCAAAGCCACAGCACTGTTGGTCATTGACCTACCGTGTATGTTCTGAATTAACTGATTTCAGAGGGCGAGGGCAGGCAACGGTGTATAAAACAGATTAAGAAGTCTAACATACATACAATAAGTAAGACAAGTATGTTCTACTAGTTGCTCTAATTTTCATGTAGCATATACTACATGGGTGTACACTCTTAATTTAAGTGTTTGTGAGCTTGGATGCTCTTTTTCGTGGTGCACGTAGGAAAGCTGGAAACTCGAGTAACAAAAATTGTCCAGTTTCTCGTGAAGTTCAGGTGAACTACTGGGCATATTAAATGAGCCAGATATTACAGAGATATTTCTTGATATGAACTTTTTCCTTAACAGCCATTAAATAGTAACCCCTACTTTAGGACTGTAATAGCGGATAGATAGTCAAATTTTGGCTCCCTGTGGTTTCAAGATAATTCTCAATTGGATGTATAACATCTTGTGGATACTCTTTCACTTCTGATAGGTGTGTTAGTGGGATTTGTTGTAACTAGTTATAGCAGGTTACAAGTCTGTGAAGAACTAACAGGGAGCCAAGGGAAGGAAGTCAAGAGGCAAATTAATGCCTCCTGCTTTCCTGATGCTGCATAGTGGCTGCTCCTCCGTGTAGGCACCAGGTCTTACAGCATTGAACATTCAGTATAAGCAACATCTGTACTAACCAGAGGAAATAACGAAATACCATGAATTTAAATTACAATTATATGCGAATAACCTTATTTTTCATGTCTGTTTTAGTCAGTTGTAAAACTCAAAGCAGCTGTGTGAAATATGAATTGGTTTTATTGAGAAAATAATGTTTTTGTTGAGCAGTTTACCTTTAAAAAAGAAGAAAAAGTATAGGCTTCAACTTTCAAAATGAACATCAGTCTGGAGATGGCTGGTTGACCACATTAATTCTTTGAGATGAGAGATAATATTTTCTTTTTCATTTATCTTTTTTGGCATTTGACAATCCCTTCTTGAGAAAGAGTGGGAAGTGACAGCTAGAAAACTGTTTCCAGTGTCCTTTTCTCTCCTTTGAAGTTTTACAAGTCTTGAAATGATCATTTGGACACTTCTGAGGCATGGATTTTTTTTGTCTTTTTTTGATATGGCTTTTGGATCAGATTGTTGGAACCGAATGTAATCTTTTACAGACATCTAGAACACATTTATTTCTCATTAAATATGTCTCACAACATTGACAAAAGTCTTGGCAAAAAGTGAAAGGAACATCAGTGATTCAAAATGTAATGATTTTAAGGGAGAGAATTTTTTTGTGTGTTGTAGGTTGCTCTGGTTTAAGTATCCCATACATCTTTAATCTTGCTATCATATCTTTCTGATTGAAAAATAGATACCACCAAACTATATTCGGTTAAATATTTTCTTAAATCAAGGAGTACAACTGGAGAGCTGCTATTTTTGTATTTTGATATAGAACAAATGAACTTAGTGTAGTGCTTCAGTGATAGACTTTTTGAGACTTTTTCAAAAATGACCTTAACATTTTATTTGTTTCAATGACTAATCATTTTATTGCCAATAGAAGCAATTTCAACTGTTGCAATGTAATTGCAGAGTTTCATTAGGAGCTACAGACCTTATGTCATGCAAATTACTTGAGCAAGGCAGGCAGAAAGATCAGACAGAAAGGGATAATCTTGTCAAGGCAGGTGTGTGTTGAGTACAGGTGAGTATTACTAGTCCAGTGTATTTTGCTGCTGTTTTAGGGACGATTATGTGAATTCAGCACCTTTTGTGGATAAATACATATTTCCAAGGTAGTACTGCTTTCTTCTCTTTTTTTTTTTTTTTTTTTGGATTGGACACAGAACTTTGCCATCTCTGGACCAAAAAAGATAATATTTATTCTCAATTCCTCCTTTACCAACTCTTGATCGGGCTTTTGCAGTTCCTCTTTTATGAATACTCTGGCTTGTTTACTTTAGGAAAAGTGTTCATAGTTGTAGAAATAGTGTTAGCTTTGTGAATACTACTCAGTGCAATATGCTACTTTAATTTTTGAGCTCTTTTTTTTAAAAAAAAATCAAAACCCCGGTTTCCAGTAAAAGGCTATGTAGTCTCTTTTTTTTTTTTTCTACTTGTGTTGGTCTTGCTTCCAGCTATTGACAAAAGTTTTGTTTCCCATGATTAACTTTGGAGCTCTTGGAACATGTCAATCTGCTTTTAGTTGTAAAAAAACCAAATCTTGTCATGTAGTATCTGACTATCTCCTTAGCAGTATGCAGTAGGGAAATGTGTGTAAGGTACTTTTCTGTGATATCAAAGAGACTGAATTTACCATTGAACTGTGGAGAAGGAATATATTTGTGTTTTATGCACCAAAATTACAACTTCAAGACTAACTCCCTGAGGTTATAGTGACACATTTTTCTTTCTTTTGTTTTCTTTTTTTTTTTCATGTAAACAGCAGGTTTTCCAGTAAATGACAGCATGGTAGTTGTCACTTTTGGAACTGGTGATAGGACACTGTGTAATTAAAAATGTCAGGCAATTATATTCATATGGCTGGTGTACTAATATACATAACATCTGCACATTAATATAATTCCGTATATAAAAACATACACTGAAAAAGAGGTGATACTTATGCTAAGAGTCTGTGTCAAATTTAGTATACTAGCTTGTCTCTTCTGGACAGCTGAGTTTAGACCCCATGTCTAAATTAAATGAAAAGATTTTGCCTATTGTTACTTTGTACAGCAATTTATTGGTGCAGTGATTTTAAAATTTTCTTTATTTATTACAAAAATGTTTTTTGGGAGCTGGGCTGGTTCATTTCTCTGCAAATTTCTAGGAGGCATGAAGAAAGCTTTGCCTTCTCTGCTTTTAATAAAGAGGAGTTTTGGGTTTTTTAAATTCTGCCACATGCTGACTAGCTCAAATGAGGAACCTGAATGTGGAGCTATGTAAAGGCAAGGCCAGTGACTGTACCTGATGGCTGGGGATGGCGACAGCATATGGGGATGATGTTGCCTACTAGGAGAAAAGCAACCTTGTCTCTTCACCTCGTTCCCACATAAGAGTTTTCCAACAGGCTAGCTGGTCCTCCTGCTTTATAAGGCCAGATAAACCCCTCATTGGCAGGGGAGATAGTGGCTGTCACAAGCTCAATCTGCTTCCCCACCCACTTTCCAGCACAGCCAGCCTTGGGGCAGGGTGATGGCAGATCTGCTGCCTGCCTTCCTCTGGGGTAAGCCAGTCTCCACCCCGGGAGGAATGCGATGGGTTTCACTGGTGTGGGCCAGCACGTTCTTCTCTCTGTTACCTCCAGGCTCTTCAATATTTCTGCCTCAAAAGAAAAGGGGGGGGGGGGGGGAAAGTAAGAGAACAGAAAAATAAAACAGCTTTGATTTATTTTTCTGTATTCTCTGAGGCTTGCACTTTAAAAAAAAATAAACCTTCTGTAGATGTTTGTTGCTGACTGTAGGAATTCACAGGATTAGATTTAAGATATTGCATACGAATTCAGGAAGCTATTCAAACATGGTTAATACCCCTGCCTTCAAATGGACCTTTGATGCAATCAACACAAGATTGTCCATTTGGGAGAGTTATTAAAAGGGTCAACAAACTAAGAATACCAGATAGATTTTAAGTTTCAATATTAAATTATACCTGTTTATAAAAAAGCAGCAATTCTGCAAATAATGTCAGTTTGTCATTTTCCCTTTGTATGAAGAATAACTGCACTGAGTCATGTAATGTGCTAAACTAATGTTCCCATTCACACTTAATGCATGTTTCCTTTAAAGTTTTCTGACGTTTTTGTTTCCATGTAGATTCTTAAACAGGATCAGATGTAGCAGAAAAGCTGTGCCTGGCTTTAAGATCATGCAGAGGAGGATAGATGTTGCAGAAGAACAGCTTTTTGCGACCAAACAATGTAGAGCATGTGAGCAATTGTTACTGTTGATGAACTCTAAAGTTTGCATGCAGAATCTATCAAATAGTTGCGAATTTCACAAATATCTATATGGGTTTTTAAAAATTCTTAAAAATGCAGTGAAATACTGACAGCAAGTCTATCCCTTCCCAGCAAACGCTGAAAGGTAAGGAAGATGTTAAGGAAGAGATGATGGGGATAATTCATCTGCTGCTCCTAATGGTTATTGTAAGAGTTGGTGCTGTGTTCTTTTTCTCAAGAACTGCTGAGAGAGAGGATGGCAAAATAAAAAAAATCCTTTCCAGTTGCTAAGGAAAATAATTTTAAGAAGTTCAAGAGTAGGTATAAGGTAAAACAGTAAGCATTTCTTCCTGAATCTTGCATGTTCTTATGTGTTCCCATTTACTGTTTCTACATAATTATTGCTGAAATTATTTGCATCATGCTAGGTGGATAAATTTTGCAGTTTAATGACTTGTTACTCAGTGTGAAATAATGCCCTTAAAGCTCAAAACTGAGGTCATGTCACGCTCTTAGTTATGACCTATCTAATTCAGTTGTCTGTGTGCACAAAGTAAGTTTAATTGCATAAGCTTTGCAGCACTATGAAAAATAAGTTACTCTTCACAACTGAAGGTCTGTTGGGAGTCAGAACACAGATCTGTGCAATCAGGAGTCAGTCTTTACTAAGATAAAACCTTCTTCTTTTTTTTCTTTATTTCTGGAGTTTTTGGGAGGAGAAGGGAGAAATGGGGCAGGAGGAAGATGTCAAGTGAAGAGTGACATTCAAGTGACTCATTAGTGTAGATTGGGATAGTTAACCCTGGTTCCATTCCAGGGTAATTTTGTCCCAGGACAAGTAACACCAGAGTTTTCTGCTATGGTGTGTGCTTCAGTGCACCCACTCTGGCATTTTTCCTTGAAGTGATGACTTTGTCTGTGAATCTCTGCAGCTCTAGGAAAAAAAAAAAAAAAGTAGGAATTTATTGTCTGATTTATAAAGTGTGAGGAAAATTTTTTATTGATTACATAAGGGAGGCAGCATCATAATTACATAAATTTGATAAGTATTCTTTGATGGCATTTTCTTACAGTGCTGCCATAACAGACTGTGACTCAAATCTTGTTTGCTGTTTTAGCCTTGGTGGAATGGGCATGTAAATTACACAAACCTTTACTGCAGTTGAACAAACTTAAAACTTCTGTTAGATATGTGCTGCTGAGAGTCGATCTAACAAACTGTGAAGGGGAGGTACAAAGTCGTAAGCAATGCTGCTGAGATGCTCAGTTGCTTCCAACAACTGCTGGGAAGGCTGTTGCTGTTCCCATCGGAGTGCTGCTTCTGCTTTCTGCTTACGGGAAGAGGTTTTCCCATCAATCTCTGCAGCCAGCATCTGACAGAGCTGAAATATGTTCTTACGTCCCTTAGCTGGCTGGAAAATGAGCCTTCTTTCTGTTTGCCTTTTGATTCTTTGCTTCTGGTAGCTGTTTTTTTAGAGGGAGGGTAGATGGTGTGCTCCTCTATGAAATCTCTGTCTGGTTAGACAAAATAAGGAATAAGGAAGACCATGATCTGTCTTTTCCAACTGGGAGACTGAGCTGGACAGATGTTTCTTACTCAGTGCTAAGGAGGAAAGTCCCTGGCTAGGGGCTCTAGGATGGGAGTTAAAAGGTGAAGAAATCCTACAGGAGCCTTCTGCTGTGTTGATCACTTCAGCTCAGCACAAGTGAGAGAGATGATCCAGAACTTCAGTCTATTGTGTCCTTCCCTCCTTGCTGTCTTTTCTCTCGTTGCAGATATTTTGTGTTTATTTTCCTACTTTTGAATTGCATAGTTTAGTCCTTCCTGTCACTTCCTAATGTCTGAATCATAGGTAGCTCTTCCTCCCCACAGTAAACAAATATTATACTCCTTGGCACCTCTCCAAACATTGAAATTGTATTTATGGAGGTTGGGGGGTGTCCCTCTGGCAAGATGCTTGGGAAGCTAATTCACTTGAGTACAATTTGGATAAGCTGCCTACTGCATGCTGCTGTGGCCAACTGATTTCCTTGTCTCTCCAATCTTCTAAACTGATGTAGCTGCTTGGTAGATCAGGACAAGCAGGTGAATGGTAGCAGATCATAAAAACAGTATAAACAGTGGATTACAAGCTTCTGGAGTTAGTAATAATAGCAACTAGATTGCCTCAAGTTTTCCTGCTATTGGTGTTACCTCTTCACTGTGTCATACCTTGCATGAATGTACACTTGAAATAGAGCATTTGCTGTATAACCAGTTACTTGTGACAAGCACTGTCCAGTCTAATGTTGGGGCTTTGCCTGTTTTTTTTTTCGTTCTTTCTGTGCAAGCAAGAAGGTAACACAAGGTGCTTCGGGACACGCAGTCCATTTCCATCTGCCTTCTGGACCTCTTTTTTTTTTAAAAAAAAAGGCAGAAAGATATGAATGTGTTGTCCTCACTTTTTGTCTTAGTAGTCTTATTTTTAAGCTTTGAAAATCCTTTCTTTTTGACTTGACTGTGACTCCAGAAGGATGCAGAGAAGGAAAGATCCTGTCCTAGTTCTGGCAACTTTCCATTTATACCTTCCCATCTGTCTGCACATCCTCACTGCTCGCTCTGATTCCCTCTGCTAATATGAGAAGAAGGTGAGAATAAGTCAAATAAATGTAGGATGGACTTTGAGTTAAGAACACTCTGAATGTTATATTGACTTCTTAATTGTGCTTTCTTGTAAAAGAGACGAATGCCTCCTTCTCAACAGTTACAACTCTACCTTGATTTTTGGCTGTGGTATGTATAGCATGGGAAGGTTATTCTCCATGCAGATAATTTTAAAAAAAAATAATAATTGGCAGGCTGAGCCAGTAAAACAAAGCAACAGAATATTACTGTAGCCTAGTTTAATACCAACTACAGAAAAGACAGCTGAAGCAAAAGAACCCTGCTGCTACATGCCACAGGAATGTCTCATGTTCCAGTTTCTCCTGGCTGAGGTTGCATATGCACAAGGGCACGGGGTTTTCCCTTGTGCCATTTGTTCTCATCTGGTCAGTAAAGGAAAGGACGGAATTTCTCAGAGAAGTTTGAGAGATTTTGGACCTCATGGCTCATCATAGAAGTTATGAACAGATATCCTTTCTGTTGTCATTGCCTGTTTATGTTGAATTTACATTTCTTTCTGCAATAGTGGGAGGAGTTACTGATCTGTGTGGTTGGGGTTGAGTTTTCCGAATTTGGAGTAATTTTCTTGGGGATGCCATTTGGGTAATGAGCAATGCTATGGAATTGGAAAGAAAGAAGTTATGATAGAGACCAATGTCCTGTTTATAATATGCTGTAGTCTACAATGATGGTAACCTGTTTCTTAATACACTGTACAATATGGGAACTTTATGTGGAAACAACTGTATAAAAATATTTTTATTTTATGTATTTGTTATGTGCATTTTGGAATTCATGAAGCTAAATAGTAATTAATTAAATAAATGCTATATGAAATAACATAGAAAATAGTTTTGTGTCTTTTGTACACTGTATGGTGAAAGTTTTGCTGAATCAGAGGCAAAAATGTAAGGGTTTGATCCTGTAATACTATAATTACAGGACCTGTCTGCTATTGCCTTTTAATTTAAGCTTACAGAATTAAGTATTTCTGGTTAAAATAAAGATAACACTGATCAAAGTAAAATGAAACACGATTTTTCAATCATTTGCATTATTTTAAGTTTCCTTATGGTATTCCACAGTACTGTTTTATCAGCTCTAGTCAAGAAATACATTAGTGTGCAAATCTTTTAATTTTAACTTGAAGTTATTAAATTATACTCTTGCATTAAATTTCAGTGATTGCATTATTGTCATTTATCTAAGACAATGACAATTTTTATGCCTCAAGGGATGCTGGGCTTATTATTTCTTTAAGAAGACACAAGTTGTGTTGAAGTGAAATCTGGTGGAGGATTGTATGATTTTTAGCAGATAGTAAAGCTGTACTTTGGAGAGTTGCTTGTGAAATTCCAGTAAGTATAAATTAAAAGTGCAAATATTTCTCTAGGCAATTGAACTACACAGCCCTAAGTTGCTATAAAACACCTTTATGGTGTTATGGAAAAAGTCATGTTAAGCTTTATACCAAAACTTGTAATTCTGCAAGCAGACGTAAGCCAAGAAAATGGTTGAGACTATAATAGAAACATGCTTTCCCACGAAATAAAGTCCAGGGATGTAGCCACCATAATTGTGAAATAAGTTATCATAAATGTGATGTCATAGTCTCTGCAACTTTTGAAGGGGTAGTCTGATTTTGAAATCAACAGAGTAGTGAATAACAAGCCTCTGAATTGGCCCAGACAGCAGCAGACACGTCTGCATCATTTGGGGAAAGCAGTCATCTCCTTGGAGAATTAAACTATTTCAAAATAGAAGTTGTTGACTCAATGTGTTAATCTTGGCTTTTCATGAATAAGTGCAGCGTACCACACTGATTTTTTTTTTTTTTTACAGATCTCTAAACTATTGGCTCTGTGGGCAAAAAAGAGATTGATTGGAATAAAGTTCATTGAGGCCATTAAACGTAGTTCCTCTGAACTGCAATTATTCCCCAGTAGCATTCAAACACCTTATTCATCTGTGGGAAAAGGTCCTCACATGCAGATGCAATTGCAGGACTGTAGGTTTTGATTTACAAGGATAGCTTCACATCCTTTCCCAAGGGCATATTGTCGAGGTTAGGCAGAACCCAACCAATCTTTAAGGTTTCAGTACTATAATTCAGAAACTTTGTTTTGCATAATCCTTGTATGTGATAACAAGGACCTGTTTCTTGAACCTTATCTCTGATAGTCATGTCTTAACATAAAAAGATGAAATTAAAGAGGCTTCTAAGTTTGTTAGGGTCTGGATTAAAAATCAAGCATTGTTATCGAAGCTCAACATACTCTTTCAAATCTTCATTGAGTGTGGTAAAACTTACCTCAATGTCCAGCTAAGTATGTATTCTAAATACAATGAAGCACAATGTATATTTTTTCAGATGTTACCATGAAGTCTTGGTGGGTATATATAATAATTAAAACAATTTGAGTGACTTAGTGACATGCCAACAAAAGCTATTTCTCTGCCTTCGTACAAGGAAAATCTTCACAGTTGTCCCTGTATCCTTCAGGCAAAAACCTGGGTAAATAAATAAGCCTTGCAGTCTACCCAGAAGGTCATCTGTAAGAGTAGGTGGGAGCAAAATTCAGAGCCAAGAGTATTCCCAGAAGAATGTCTACTGCTGCATCTCTATGTTTGGGAGTCCTTGGCTTCTGCCTAGTTTAGTCTTTCCTCATGTCTGCAGAAGCCTACAGGTGACATTTCCTAGCTGATTCTTGTCAGTACTTTATTCATTTTTTATATTTTTCCCCCTTCATCTTTGTTCACTTTAGAAAAAATCAGTAAATCATCGTTTGAGCTCTTGTATTTAGCTTTGTGACATTATACTCTGCTACTCTGGTAACTTGATTCATGTCCCTACTAAAAGGTAATAGTCTCTTTTCTCCTTCCCTTTTCCTTTTGGTCTCACTTTCACTTGGCAACCTGCAGCTTCTATGTTAGCTTATATCTCTTAATCCATACTCTTTTTGACATTGACCTTTCCATGGATGACTTTCCATACTTATTTTAAGTAAGCTTTACATCAATGGTACATGCTTCAGTCTCTCTGCCCCTAAATGCTGCCTCTTCTCTGATACGTCTTCTGTCTACAGCTATCATTACATTACCAAATCAAGTCTGACTTCTGTTTCCTTGGAAGTTGCCTTTGCATTTCATGTTCTCGATTTCTTTAAAATATACACACGTTTTCTTAACACTTACCTCTTGATTGCTAGAGTTGCTTATTCCAGGAACATGTAGATGACATGGCCCACACTCGCCATTGGATGGGCATTTAGATTTGAACCAATTATAGCTGGTGTCATGGGGGGAATGGGGGTAGTTGTCAGGCTTTATAAATGTATATATCTGAATGCAACAACTATTTTCTTCATGAATTAATGAAATTCAGGCTTGTTGAAAGTCATATTTAAAGCATTTCATAACTGCAGTGTATCTCTATTAGAGACTTAAATCTTGGTGGTTTTTTGCCCGTCTGCTCGACATATTTATCTCTGTTCTTAAACTCTGTGCTAAGTGTGGTAAGAACTGATTAAACTTTCTCTTGAACTATCATCAGTTGAGTATTTTTTTATTCCATTCTTAAATGAGGCTAATTTATAACGTTTATGAAGGATTTGTAGGTTATTCTGTTTACTGGAGTATTTTTGTGAAATGCTCTTGTGTCTAGAGACTTGGTTTTAGACAAGTTGTATGTTAGCATTGAATATATTTGGAAATCTTATTTGTCCTGTTTAAAAATTATAATTATAATCCCTCCTGCTAAATGGACATGAACAGCTTATAGAGCAAAATAACTATTTTATCTGTTTTATTTCTGGTTTAGATCTTTCTGAGATTGTACATTACCAATAGAAGGAACTGTGGAGAAATGTTTTCAGGAGGGTTTCTACTGAAAAGCAGTACCATCTCTCTCTTTGCTTGGAAAGCATATTACAGGCTTCAAGTGTTACTGCTCTTTTTTTTAGTTTAATCTGTGCATAGTTATGGATTTCTTTCTAGCTAGGACTTTGCCCATATGGAGATCTATTAAGGCTGATATGGCTTGAATTTGTGCTTAGAAACAATTGACAGCATACAGACTGGAGAGCATGGGAATTATCTCTGCTCTGTTAGGAGTGCTGCCAAGATAAGCTGCTGTCTTCTGTATCAGCTGTAAAGTTTCTTTGTGGTCATCCCTCAGTAAAGCCTCAAATAGTGTACATAATTCAAATTCCACTGAGATATAAAAGCAAACACAAATATGAAAGCTGACCCCTGAAAGAATGCAGTTTAAACTATGAAGGTTTTTTTTCTTTTGATGAGCTCACTACTCTAATCATAAAATCTATTTATTTATTTATTTATCTATCCATTTATTTATTTATTATTTATTTATTTTAAAAAACCCTGAAACCTGAAGCCAACAGCACCTACCACATGCATTGCCTCATCTGAAGAGAGTGAAAGCTTTGGAGTCTTCAAGGGTTTCTTACAGTATCTGTCTTGTCTTCCCTGGACTAAGTCTATCTTTTCCCAGCTGGTGACAGGCATGTCTGAAGTAACTTGGAGCTGGGAAATACCTTTACAGTGACCACTGTACAGTGACCTGTACAATGACCACTGGGACTACTGCTTTTCTGTTTTCCCAGGTCTTTAAAAAATACTCTAAAAATGACATGTGACAAAATAGAATCAGTTACTCTCCATAGAAGGTAATCTCCATATCCCAAATGCCAAGTGGAACCCAAGCCTCTTGGTGTGCAAGAGGAAGAAGTGGTGATCCACCTTACCAAGGTCCTGCATATACTATTGTAGTTCAAGGTATCAAAGGCAGCTGCTGCTGGAGTTAAGATGGATAAGCCTGTATGTTTGAGTTTTGCAATGACTGTGCTTAGGGGAAAAAGAGAGCTGTCAGCGTGTGGATGTGAAAGTAACCTGGAAGTGGTTCAAAGCTGCTTGGGCACTCTCCCAGTTGTTCTGCTGCATCTCTCTGTGTAAGGTATTCATGTATCGGGGGATGGAGAAGATGATGACTTACTATTTTCTGATCTTGTTAACCTGCAGTGTTCTTAATGGGAATAACTGGAAATGAAGAGGCTACTCAGGTGTAATGAGGTTTAACTAATGTAACCAATGTTTCAACTTGTTCTACTGCATGTTTGCTCTAAGGCTTGTTTACGTATTGTATAAGCCAAACTTGCCTGTCTTGTTAGGTGAGTGTGGTTAAAGTCTGCAGAGCTAAGTGAATGTACTGTAATATCTTACATAGAATTAACAAAATATGCTGCTGTGTTGTGACACATTAATGGCATATGAAATCTATATGCTTTTTGAGACACACCTCATAAGGGTGATATCACTTTTTTTGTAGATTATGGGAAATCAGACATTCTCAAAAAAATACTGTAACAATCCTCACGTGTTTAAGAAATAAATTGGAAATGGGAGTGCAGAGAGGGACCTGAGTTACTAAGGAAGGTAAATAGAAGTTGAAGGTTTTCTTATTGATGGTCTTTTGTCTTGTTCTGGATTTAATTCAAAATAATTCATATTGATGGATGGTTTGTATTAAGTGAGGTGATTTTTTTTGACCATCCCCACCCCAGATGACTGCCGCCTTGGTTTTTGGTGAGTTTATCGAGTCCATTTTAGGAAGATCCTTGGTATTCCATACAATATGGCTACTGTCAGCAACTCTTTTTTCACTGAAAATATTTAATTTGAAAATATTGTAATAGTCATTCAGCTTAACACTTTTGAGGCTAAAAGAAAATTGTTCTGGTTACCTTTTTTTTTTATTTTATTTTTACCTTTTCCTCTTGGACTGAGCTTAATGACTTAATACTGAGCAAAACTTAGTAACGAACTTTTCAAGTAAGCCAGTTAATTTGAGCTACTGGAAGTTGGTCATATACTGTTAAAAAGATAAGTCTGCTTTTGAGTTATGTGCCTCTAAGAACATCAAGTTTCTTAAACAAGAACGCTGAAGTTTCCAACGAGTCATATTAGAGATTTTATCTAGATTAATTGGAATATTTTGTTGTAACCCATTGATTTAATGACTTTTTTTTTATAGGGAACTGTTTTGATGAAATAGAAATATTTAACATTTACTTATCTCACAGTAAAAAAACCCTTGGTATTTTCATTT
Source organism: Colius striatus (assembly GCF_028858725.1). Lineage (NCBI taxonomy): Eukaryota > Metazoa > Chordata > Aves > Coliiformes > Coliidae > Colius > Colius striatus. The sequence goes on from NC_084761.1 coordinate 33,661,251, forward strand.
TAACATGAAAACAATAATAAAATTTCTCTATAAGATTAAGAATGCAGCTTCACTGAAACAAAACATTCCCTGGTTATTTTTTCCCTTCTGCTCTTCCAGCTCTCCTGAAAGATTAGAAGGAAATGTGGCTTCATAATGATGAGGTTTCTTGAGTTTTTTCCTGTTTTGATAGCTTTGCTAATGTGCATGTCATGGTTTGAGTAGACTAGATCATCCAGAGTTGTTCAGGGTGACTTAAAGCAGAGACAGTAAGCATATACTTGTGTATAACTTACCTTGTGGCTTGTATCTCAGTTTTTTCCATGTAGTTATCTGAACTTCTTAATCTGTGTGACTGGAAGAAGGTTTGTGCAAAACGCTGGCTTTTGTAACAGGAGGCCATGACCCATAGTGATTTTTATCTAGATCTAATGGCTAGAAGGGAAGATCTTCTCTTGTTTGAAACTTCCCAGTAGTTTTGTGGATTCTTTTTTTCATTATTTTCATTTTCAGTCCAGTTCATATAAGTTGTTAATGTTACACATCCAGTGTTACGTAAGAAGCCAGAGTCTTCGTCTATACTGATATTAGCCCAGTGTGTGGGTACCTTAGTGATGAAAATCTGTCTTTCTTCTAGAGTCCTGAGGTGATGGTGCAGCTAGCAAGGACCTTGGAGCACTGTGAAGATGGTAGACTTCACACTTCTTTATTGCACTGTCTGACATTTCTGCCTGTCTTAGGTGGAGAAATCTGCAGAAAGAAGTTCAACCTTGAAGTAAAGGAGATTGTGACTAGAAAACTTTTCTTTGGAGTAGAATAGATTTGTTTATTGAGAAAAGCAGAGGTTGTAGAGGAATTCCTTGCTATTCTTATTGCCCTAAATTGAGGAGACGCAGACAAGAATTGAATAATGTGGGCTGAATGCACTACGGGTGATTGGATGGCCTTGTGTATTTACATTTAACTTATTATAGTATAGTCATTCTTCTTCGTCTTCTAAAATTAGCAAAGCACAGCACAATTATAATACTTTCATGCTTCAGGATAAACTTTGCATTTCATTAGTTCATTGGTTCTTATTTATGCTACATCAATTCAGGAAGAAAAAATGTTAAACTGGACTAACTTGTTTTGAAAGTTCAGTACAAGTGTGTGCTTTCTTCATCTCTAATTTTGAATCTCCCACTTCTTCTCTTAATGTGCAAGTCTGTTTGCCTCATCCTCTATGCTAAGTTACAGACTTCACTATGGAGTAGCATCAAAGTGGTTTATTTGCCTCCAAAAACATGTATGTATTTGATTAGAAGTTTTTAGTTGACACCCCACTAAATATTCTTTTTTTCTCCTCCCCCATGCTAATATTTTTAGGGCAAGATTTACTGGTAAAAATAGCAACAAGTTAGACACGCCTTGCTTTAGCTTAGTTTTGCTTTTCATTTGACATTGGTGTCAGTGCATCTCTGAGGTGCAGTGGGGTTTGTTGCCCAAAGTGCTGATGCCAGGCTCAGTGCTAAGGCCTCTGCAGAGCTCCGTCTTACCCTTCAGAGGAGACTGCTGCACAGTGACCAAGTGAAGCTGACTGTCTGGAGTCCCAGAGTGTTCACCTGCTTTGGGCTGGCACTGGCCATTTCTTTCTGCACCTTGTATCTCTCCCACTTTGTGCTCTGCTGGTGGGAATGGTGGATGTGGAAGATGTCTGCCTTCTCATAGGAAGGCAGACTATGGTTTTATCTTCCTTAAATGCTACTTGAAAGGTAGCTGGTGAAGAATGTATGCTCTGTAACGATCACAGTCTTGTAATATTTTTATTGATACTTCGAAAGGGAAACGAGTGTTCAACTGGGTTAGTGGGCAACTAAATCTTTGTGGCCCTGGGGCCTTTTGCTTTGTTTGAGGGTTATGCTAAAGTACCTTTCAGACAAACGCAGGAGGAGATTGTCAGTAGTTGCATTTCTCTTCCTTCTGTTACTTGTTGCAGAGACCAGAGTGAAAGATGAAACACGCATGCTTCAGACCACTCTTCAGAGGGTGGACACATACTTCATCTTAGTATATTTCCTTGCAGTTGATGTTAATGGAAGTAACCTTTTTTTTGCCACACATTTTTCATGTTCACAGGCTTCTACGTGACCTTGTAGTGAAGTCATAAAAGCTTGAATCTTTGCTATCGCAATCCTTGCCATAGCAACATGCGTCATAGCTGTATAATTATTTATTTAATGGGCTTAATTATGAAAACTGGGGAAGGCACTTACGAAAACTGGATCAGGTAGGAAAAAAGGACTAGTTATAAAAAAACAAACCCCAGAACAAACACCCAAACAAAAAAACCCCAACAAACCAACAATCAATTTCATGATAACCTGAAACAGGAATAAGTTAAGTACCTGAGCCTTTGTTTTAAACTACCTTACTTTCTTCCCTGTCTGCTTTTCCTCCTTTTTTTTAACTGTTCAGGGTTTTTTGTTCTCTGTGCAAGAACCATGCAGCTGCTTCAGTGATTCCTACTCCCGTTTACAGACCTATAAATACACTTCCTTTGTCATGCTGTTTCTGAAAATATTTTCTTCCAGATAATTTTACTATTTAAATTTTTTCATCTTTGAATTTCATACTACCATGTAAAAAAGAACTGGAAATTCTAAAAACAAATGTTCTTTATTAGTCTTTAATTTTCTTTCTACATCTTTCTCTCATGCTCAGAAATCAATTTTGCTATTGACAGGCCTTCCCAGAACTATCTACAGGAATAAAATTTAAGTATTTGAGCACATATACACACTAGTACAGTCCAAGAGTAGAGAGAGTATGTATTTTTTATAACTGTTGATACACGATGGTGGATTTCTTCATTTGCTAACATCAGTGTATACACCAAAAGCTATGTGATCTACAGCATCTTGTGTGCTGCTGGACTGATATCTGATTAATAGGTTTTCCTTTTCCTTAATTCATAAGGGAAGAATGAAATGAGACAAATAACTATTGATTCCACTTGAGACTTGCTGACATGTTGTGAATCTTTCAATTTAAATCAATAGGTACTTCAGTAGCCATAGCAGAATACCTGGACTCCTGGCAGAGATGCGCTTTCCTGTGTCTCTGCTATCAGGCTGCACTGAGCTTTTGAATGAGAGTGGGAGCATTGGAGCAGGTCTTGGCAGCCTAGGATTTTATAGATAGTGCTTGCTACTAGTACATTAAAGGCTGGTTGCAAAATATGACTTGGTGGCAGTGAATTGTTAATCCAGGATAGGGCTAGAATTTCAAATGTGTGATTTTTTGGCATGGAGGGAAGGGTGGGGTTTTGGAAGGAATTTCATTAGTTGGATCGTGATATAAAATGCAGAGACTTTTAACTGACTAGCTCCAAAACCAATTTGGAAGAGCTTTTCTGTTGAAGTCGTTACTTGACTCAGAAGCTGTCATTAGTGAATATTCTTGCTCGGGCCTGATGCATGGAAGCAGAATTTCCTTTTTTTGTTGTGTGTGTTTGGTTTTTTTTGCAATGCTGAAATGTGAAACCTTTCCCGTTGGCATGCTGTCTGACTTAACCACTTCTTTGGTAGTCTCTTTCTTGCTGTGTAGGAAGGGGAGACATCCACTCCTGCTGTCTGTAGACAGCTTTGTGGAGTATAATCTTTTTTCCTTGAAAATTACTTTTTTTGCATTTTATTCCACAGATGTGATGCAAGACTGTGTACATTATGTTGTGAAAACAATCTGCCTGTGAGATTCTGCATTTCAGAGTAGCAATGCATTATGGGAGAGTACCTTAGTCTTGGGAGGTGCCTTGTGGAATCACTCTTCCTAAGAAGAATCAGCAAAGTCCTTTTGGGTTAAAAACGGCAAGGGGGGCAAGTAATTCTAAAAGTAGACTGTGGGCTGGTGAATGCTTGCTGGTCCAAATGCCATGTGAGTGATGGATGTACTGTCTGACGTGTGGCTGCATACCACCTGAGGACGACTTCACTATCCCCCAGGCAACAATAGTGGAGCCTCAGAAGTGCTGTTCTGGAGGTTTGGTGGTGGTTCAACAAAGCGTGCTTTCAGATTCCTAATTAATCTTTACCCTGCCTTGAATCCAAGCATAGATTTAAAATTCACAATATTGCTCTCTAAGTTTCTCTAGGCCTTCAAAGAAAAAGCCATACCAAGTTAAAAGTACTGATACAAAGGGATGCAGCACTGTGCACAAACTTGAACTGTGTCTCTCTCTGCAGCTGGTTTGATTTAAATGAATACTGTCTCCCATACTCAACCATCCAAAACTTGGAGGAAACTTCAAGGGAAAAGTCTTCAATAAATAAAAAAAAAATAGAGCTCCTTCTTGAAATTACTACACAGTATTGTCGAATTGGATAAGCAAGAGCTGTCCAAGATCTTCCACAGAGTGTTGTGGGTATTGTCACTGTTGTGGAGGAAGTCAGTTGGCTGGTGTCTCCAGCAAATGCTTCTCTATTAAGCAGAACTTCCCAGGGCTCAAAAACTTGTTATTTGAGTCCAGTATAGCCTTTGTATTTTGAAAGGCAGGTGAAATTCTGAGTGTGTCCTTTCTTCATAAGCTTCTCCTCCTTTTTCTGGAGCAAATACGTCCTTCTGCAAGTCTGTGAATACCAGAGTTTGTAGTTACTACAGGAGTATGAATGTTTCTGTATTTTTTTTTTTCTGCAGCAGCAATGTAGCACATCCACAATGGAGCTGTGCTGTCTCATTGAATAGCATTTTAAGAAAATATGGTTGTGTAGAGTAAGATACACAGATGGACTTGTTTCTTTGCTGTTCCTTATCTCTGTTGGATTCCTCTTCTCTTGACTGGATGAACATTTTTCCTTCAGATGAAAGCTTTTGTTCTTATTCTGGACTCTTAAGTTTAGAAACTTGGAGAGTAGCTAGCCTGCAATTGCAAAAAGGCTGTGCTTGAGAGGAGAGGTGTTTACTAGGACCTTTGGAAGTGAACCTACACTTGGTGAGAAGAGTATGAGGAGTAACTTGCACCCGAGAAAACAAAGAAAAAAAACCCTCAAGAGGATAAGGAGAACTTTCTAACTTATAGCTTCTTCCCATCTGCTTAAGGCAAGGTCACTAGATTCATTTTTTGCCTCCATAAAGCTTTCACTTGATGTGGGAAGCTTTAGCTGTATAATCCAGAAGCTACTGAAGAAAAACTGTTTTTTCTATTGCAGTGGTTGGTTGGTTGGTTGTTTTTATTTTTTCTTGTCTGTGTCTTGACAATTCAATCGTATTTCTTCAGAGGAAGATGTTCTTTTAATGTTACAGCAAAACTGTACCACTTAACTATGTTTTGATGCATAATGTAATCAACTTGATTGCTTTTCAGTATATCATTCAGACCTACAGTTGCTGTCAGCTGTGCTAAATCTGTTCTCATGGGGAATGTCAGTAATACTTCTGGTGGATCACAGCACCTGATGGTAACAAGTTTTGGTGTTTTTTCAGGGCTAAATCTGTGTCCCAGGGGTAAATAGCAACTTTTGCGGGGAAAGCTGAAGCAGGTCCTGGAAATATTACTGGATTCCCGTCTTCCTCTACTTGTACAGTTGGGAGAGAAGGGCTGCATGACAGATGTGAATGATACGTATTACATACCTTGCAGCTTTTCTCAGGTGGAGAAGCTGAGTGTGATGGAGTGGCAGTCTGGAAACTGTGCTACTGAGAAGTCTTCCTTCTTGGATATTAGTTGTGCATCAGTCACTGTGGTTTGATCACTGCAGTACTAGTACTAGACTTTAAACATGGTTCTGTTCACTTGACAAATCACAGTGCCAGGTTGCATTAAGACACACTGTTTTCCTTTTTGAGTGTTGTGTTCTTGAAAGGCTTTATTGACAGTATGAGGTGTGGAAATAAGGCATGTACGTGACTGTTTTTTTAATTTTTTTCTTCCCCATCCGAGTGTGGTACCATATCAGCTTTTATGTGAATATAATCTCACTAAAATACCATCTGGTTGAATGTGGGATCTTTTAATGTTATGCCTTCTTGATTAATTGTGAACTATGCAGACTTTAGTAATCAAGATTTTCAGTTTTCTTATTGGTATGTGCTGGTGGTAGAAGACACAGGTGCTTCCATGTCTCCTTCATTAAAAGGAAATGTAAAAAAAAACCAACAAAACCCATGTGGGCTCATTAGAAATCTGCAAATGAGATTGGTAAGAAATTACATAGGGCATTTTCATGTGTTTGCTTGCTTAATCATACTGTTTCAACTTAAGCAATTCAGAGATCTTTCCCCTAACAGCAGTGTGCCTAGTTTTAAATTTCTGTGGCAAGATGCTTGGCTGCATGTTGAATGAGTTTAAAATGGTGAGTAGCTGCTTTATATATACTGGTGGGGGGGAGAAGGGGAAGAAATACTGACATAATAAAGTACTTGTGAAGTGTCCTTTAGGGAAAAAAAAGTTCTCTGTGTGGGAGTGTGAGGAAGGATTAAAACTGAGACAGTCAGTAGTCCCCCTCCTCTCTTTTTAAAAACAGATTTTCCAAGTAACACTGAAGAAAAGAATAAATAGTATTAATTAGAGTTAAAAGCAAGACTAACAATGTTGTTTAAAACAAGAGTAATAACTCACCTCTTCAGGCAGATGCTGCACTGCTTGTGACTTTATTCACTATAAAATACAGATACTGATTTCTTAATGTCATGCCTGCTTCTCTGGTCTTTCCTCCTCCCCTCTTTTCTCTGTAGGAAACTTCTTGGCGAGGCCATTGATGCAAATTTGACCTTTATGTTTTTGACTGAACAGCTCATGTACCAGGAAATAGCTCAGAAAGTGCAAGATAATTTATTGCAGGAATTTAGTGTGTTTTATCACTCTTTGAAAACTTTCAAGGCCTTTTAAAAAATCTGTCTGTCTATAATCTTACTCTTTACTGCAGAGTTCAGTTATCAAGTGTCCATGCAGAGTGCTTAATCAAGTGGCTGGTGTACCTTGATACGCTTACTGTGGTGAGGCTAAGGAGGCTGGATAAAGTGTTTGAACAGTGTCAGCTACCCAGCAGGGAGGAAGGATATCTGTCTGTCTGCCTATGTCTTTTGTTATGAACCAAATTGTGGTCTGTATTAGGTGGCACAGCAGGTGCCAGCATTGATAATGCTCCAGTGCTGGTTGGTTGTGAGACAGCAGGTTTCTTGCTCAGCTGCCTCCTCACCTGGGGAGGGGCTGAATGAAGGGTTCAGCCCCCTCCATTTTCTCTCTGTCCCCTGTCTGTTGCTTCTGTGGCCGTATTAATATGGAGCAGTTGAAGTCACTCAGTTGGCTGTGGGCCAGCCTGTGCTGTATGTGCGGCTTCTGTGAAAGACCACTCTAATGCGCGGAGTGGTGATGTGAGTCAGACAGGGGCAATGCTGAGGAAAAGGTATGTCTTGTCTTTCTGTCGTACTTCTTGGGTGTATCCAAATCCTGTTCATGCACTTGACGTTTCCTTTCTTCTCCTTGCTAGTCTCTCTTTCTATCCCACTGGGATAATTTTACTTTCTTTCTGGTTAGACAAACCGACGCTGTTTTGTGAGCTAATGGTCTGTCTCCATTAAGTCATTAAGCAACCGCGTTTCATTGTTGAAAGTCTCATTCAACAGACTTGGCGTTTAAGGTCAGTAGACTATCTCTATGTAACAAAAGGGCAGGTGTGCAGCTATAAGCTTATCATAAATGCCATTTTTAAAAAAAGATCATAAGAATGCCTTTGCATATCAAAGCTACTAGTACAATAAATATCAATAGCAGCTCAGTTAATCTTTAAAGTTTTTATATTTACTTTTTCCTTGGAAAAAGGTCAAGCTTTTGCTGTCAAGCTTTTTGCCTAAAATATTGTAGAGGTTAATAAACTATGGTGAAAAAAAAATCATGTGAATACTGAAGTTCTCTTGATAGAGATATTGTGTTATGACTGTTTAAACCCATTTAATGAGCCTAGAACGTGGTATTTTTCTTTGCTTGTTATCTTGGTGACTTTTTATTTGGATATAAAGAGACTTTAAACACTAAACACAGTTTAGTGGAAAAACACTAACTGAATTTACTGCATTGTGTAATATGCTTTTCCTTCAAACAATGTTAGTCAACCTTGAGAAAAAACAGTTCTTCAATCTTTTTATGAGCTCTTCTCAAGGACTAATAAAAAGGAGAATATTGGAAAACATATCTTAGAAAGTTAACAAAATACTCCAATGGATTATGCTTTTTTGGAACATTTAGCTCAGAGGGGAAAAAAAGGTCCTATTGAGGGGTATGCTATTAATCTAGGTTCTTGTAACTATCTGAAAAAGCCTAGTAAACAATTGAAGTACAGTCTTTGCTGTTAAAGTAACTCTGAAACTTCTGTGATGATGCAATGATTTGTGTTTGGGTTTAAATCTGTGGCTACTAGTTTACCAAGACTGTTGCAAAAACATTTTTTTTTTTTTCTTCCTAATGCATTAGATAGATGTATCTGGTAAGTGACTCTCTCTGTGCTTTAAAAAAAAAATCCTGTGATAGTCCAAGAGAAAAGAGGAAGGAAAGTGTATTTTGGACATGTCTTAGACATTTTGTCTCTCTCCCTGTCAAGAACAGACTTATTTTCCGTCTCTCAGGCAGCACCTGTGTTAAATAAACCACTGTGACATAATGTATTGTCCAGAGATACTCGGTGTTAACTTCTCAAGCGAGGAAGGGTAAAACTAACCTTGGCAGGTGTCATGTTCCAGGTACTGGTATTCTCATACTGAAAATCAACTATTGCACTATTTCTCCTTTTAAGAGTAATTAAACTGACTTTACTTTGAAGGAGGAACTATGTGCTGACTATGCCTTCAAATTCACCCAACAAATTACATAGCAGAAACACTCATGCAGAAGATTATGTGGGGTTTTCTTTTGTGTTTTTGTTTTGGGTGGGGTTTTCTGTTGTTCTTGTTTGTTTTTTAACTGTAGACTTCTGGATATGTAGCTGCCTCTTTTTCCTATAAAGTGTGAACAAACTTTCCTCTGAACTGCATTTCAACTATCCAATTAAGAGCATTGTAGAAAAAAACTGAGGTATGTTCTGAGTAGCAGTGCTCTATAGCAGCCCATGTGAAATATAACTAAGCTTTCTTATATGGGTGTTGGGATCTGATAGTAATGTAAAATGGGAATATTTATAGAGAGAAGTTAAATAGTTTCCAGTAATCTATTTCAGTGTGATTCTGTCTTGCTTAGTAAAAAGAAACACAGGGCATTAAATCGCAAAGAGAAGGGACTGGCAAAGATAGAAAGGCCTCACCTTCTCAATCTGTCAGATCAAAGCAGTTAGCATAAAAACTGTTTGAGCTCTCTTGTGATTTTAAGTATTTCCTGTGTGCATACTTCTTGTGTATAAATATTTTTATAACAGTTTGTAGGAGTACCAGGAGTATCCCATGTGCTTTATTACAAATAGTCTATGTACTCTTGGCACAAATACCAACCTCATTGCTTCACCCCAATATGGATTTGTCATCAACAAAAATTTGTGTTTATGCTCTGCTCTTACCTATATGTCTTACATTAATTATTCACAGCTCTCATTATAATTTCCTGTTAAAACACATAATTCTTATAGATGTATTTCTTCCCATTCTTTCATGATCTAAAGAGAAGGGATATGTGGTACATGGCAGGAGTGGGTAATTTGTTTAATACTGTGATAGCTGAGAAGTCTTACCCAGATGCAAGACTTGTTACAGTTTAGACTCTGTGTGTCACCTCTTGTGGTCACTGTTGGTATTCCACACGTGCGAACCCAAAGCCAAGAGGGCACCTTGGTTTTTGTGTGGTGGTTTTTATTTTTTGGTTCTGAAAAGCCCAGAGCTTAGTTGGTTCTTGGAGCTAATGCTGTTTGTGCTGGGCTATTGAATGTATAAAAACGGACCAAGTTTGTGGTAAAAGCAGTGGCCTATAACCAAGCTTTTGGAATTCACAGGTGTGGGCATAAGTTCTCTTTGAAATTGCCATGCTGTTTTTGAACCTGCAGGTAATAGCTAGAATAGTCCTGCATTCAGAGGATATTTCAGAAAAATTCCTTACATGTATTGCAAAAGGGAAAGAACAGTGTGTAAAAGTTGCTTGAATGTTTTTGCATATGTGCTGCGCAATGAAGAGCCATCTGTGCTTCACCAAATATACAGAACTTGTTCGAATTAGTAAAGCTCCTTTCTGGGTAATCCATTTGTGGAGCTGCTAGTTGTACTGTGCAGGAGAGGAAAGGGATTTTAAAAACTCAATACCAACAGACCCTGCCCAACCCCCCCCCTTTTTTTTTTTAATTAGGCAATTAATCCAACCACTTTTTCTCTTAACAAGAAATGTTTTCTATGCTTAACCAAAAAGAGGATCCTTAACTTTGTATGTGGCTTAATTTTTAACTCCTTGAACTGTTCTTGGTTTTATCAAGACCAAGAAAGTAAGTATAAAAAAGGAGTACTGTCACTAGTACATACTGTAGTAAGCCTGAGCAGCATTGAATCAGTCAGTGTAATTCTGATTGTTTTGATTAGCTCTTCATTTTTAGGGGACCCCTCATCCTTCATTTAAATTCTTTGCCTGTAATCATTAATCCAAGGAAAAGAGGCATCCTTATGAACATGAAACTTTGTAATTCTTCAGAAAAAAAATCAAATTTAATTCTAACAGGATATTACTGTGAAAATTTACTCCTTACTTTTTGGTTTTTTTTGCATCGCAGTTTCAGCTGGGCAATTCAGTTCAATCTACATTAGATTTAGTGTGTGGAATTTATTCTCTTTACTTTTTTTTCCCGAGTGGTTGGGACAGTGTGATCAATTTATCTGTGACTTAATATTCTAATATTAATGGTAGCAATGAGGGGATGATCAATTGAGGCAGCCATGTAAAGTAACAATCACTTTCTTCTCTAAATAAGAGTTGTGATGTTAAAATACACCAGGAGCAGACACAGTCCAAAAGAAACACATCAGTAATAGTTTAAAATCACAGCACCACATCTCTGTGCATCTTTTGTTTTTGTAATGGAAGAAGTGTCATCAGCCTCTTACAGGGCTAGTCTTATTCACCCATTCTTGCAAGTTGGTAGCAGAAGACTTAAAAGATTACTTTGTTGGATCTGAGATGTAGGACACAGCCGATTTGCAAACTCCTTCATTTGAAGCTTCTTCATTAGCGATAATGTGTAATCATGGTTAATTATAGTATTTATTATAATAGTGTATTGTCTGGAGCTGCATCAAATAGAGGTTTGTTACTCGAGTGTGCTGAATAATTAGGCTGTTCCAGTAATCAACCTGTCCATCGTCATTTCTTACAAGAACATCTTGTATTAGAATACTTCTGTCTGGCTTGTCATACGTGCACTGTTAGAGCTATAACTTGATCCTTTCTTGGACACGTGAAATGCATATATGATACAAACCATCACCCTGTTTCCTGACACCTGCTCAAAGCAGTTCAACTGTTGAATGTTTTCTTAACCATACCAGAAATAGGGCAATTCTTAAAGAATTCATCTGTTCTATCTTGCAGGATCTATCAACATTTTCCTCTTGATTTTTCTTTGAAAGATGTATGTTATCTCCAAGCCAGACTAATCTTAGGCTTGTGTTACTGTGTAATGGCAAAATATACCGTGCAGAATTTAGCCACTAACTTTTTCTATACACGCCCAACTATTACTACAGTTTTGTTCAGTTTACACAATTATCTTATGTAGATAAAACAAATTACTTTTTATAAGTATAATTTAATAAATGTTTGCACAATATAGTTTAGCTTAGATGACCCTTAATCACTTGTGATTCAATTTCTTGCGTGAGCAAATTTGACAGTACTTATTTTATGGAAAACACAGAAATGAAACTTCAAAATTAGAGCATATGTTAGCACGACTGCATAATTCAGACAACTGTGCGTCATATTGAGCAATGCTAGGAGGACAGTTGATTGCAGGAAGTCTAAAAATACTTTGTATAAGTTCGTTGCCTCATGCACACTTGAAGTGGCTGGAAACTCAAATGTATGCTCCTTAATGTTCTACAGCTTGCAAATCCGGGATTTGGAACAGAGAGCCCCCGTGGAAAAAGTAGCAAAGCTTTGAATTTGCATTTAGAATAATGTACTGAGGCAGTCAACTGTCTCTTCCTGTGCAGAGTTACTACAGTTTCTCTTTCCCCTTGTAAACATCTGGGATTGTGATAATTGTCTAGATCACCTAGGAAAAACAACAGGATGTTACACTTGCAGGAAATCAACTGTTGTTCTCCCTCTCCTTTCAAAATACATGTCCACTACTGTGTGTGCACCCCTGTGCAGCTGCTGGGAGCCTCTTGAAGGATGAGCAAGTGTTTACTTTATGATCTTAAGAGGTGCCTCTGATCATGTGTAAATAAATACAACTAGCTTTTCCTTTTGAAATAGAATCATGAAGACCAGGTATCAAAGACACAGCCATGTGTATAGAGGGAGCTTTCTTACAAATGGCCTCTGAAAACTGCAGCCTTAGAATTATGTTCAGTAGGTAGTGAGTTGTGTGCAGCAGCCCATCTCTCCAGGGCAGGGGAGGTCACAAAGCTGATCCTTTGTAGCCAGGGCTTTGCACAAGTAATCATGGTGTATTATTGTTTGCTAACACTAAGTTAACTTCTCAGGTCTCTCTCGGAGCTGATTCTCCCTCTTCTTGCAGGTCTGCTTCTGCGATGATATTTTGCACCTGGAACAGCTTACCAGTACACATGTCTTGTCTCTTGTTTCATGCATGCACTTTAATACTTCCCTCTATTCCCCAAAACACACTATACTTTGTGAAATATTTCAAGTGTGCGTTGAATCAAGTTAAATTAATGAGTCTGTTCTGTTTTGCTTCTTGGCTGTAAATTTATACCATAAAATCTTCCGTAGTTTCAATTCATATGGTAACGAGTAACTACTTGGTAGTTTTGGAACAATGGCTGAAATCACCGTCTTACCAAATGTCGGTGATTTATAATTGTAAAATCATGTTGTTTCTGATGTATGCATTCCATATCTCTGTATGTAATAATGTATCACAGAAATTAGGGGCAGGAGGCAGAGTCCAAAAAAAGATGTTATCCTTTTATTTTTCAGACCTGACTCTGCGCTAAATAGATTAGAAGATACCGCAGGTTGCTTATTAGCAGCATCTTAGGTCTAGGGTTCATTCTGCTAGAGCTCTGCTGCCTCTGAAGACTTGTCTAGGCCAGCTTTTTATTTTGCCTGTTTGTAAGGCAACGCCCTGGAGCTTGTTGCTCTTCAGATGGTCTGTCCCCTGATAATGGTTGTTCACTGCTTGCCTGGGAGAGTTGGTCAGGGAATAATATCAGTAGAAGTGATAAGACTTCCTTGCTCAGAGTTGTTCAAATACAATATCAGCCTATATATTCTCTGTGTGTTTGTATCTTGTCTAGTGCTGTTCATTTACGGTTTTCAATATACTAGACAGGAACTGCAAGGGCAGGCTGAGATATGCCTTTTTGCAGTCGTGGTCTTGGCGGTGCCATACAGCATCTATGTTGAGGTTTGTGGTTCTGAGCTATAACCATTGTAAATCCTGTAGGTGAGGTTTGAAAGCATGCTGGCCTAAGGAGCACCTGCACTTTCCCAGGACAGACTCTTTTAAATATGCAAAATTACAAAAACACACAAACAACCCCAATCCCATACGTAATGTGGTCAAATGTCCATCTCCAGAAGCATTTTCTCATCTTTAAAGTTTTCTGTGGGCGTTAGTTCCAGTGCAGCTTCACACTTTGCTTCATCATAATGGAGTCAGAAAGAAATTACTGTCAAGTGGGAAGATGTTTCTTAAAACTTTCTTTCAACATTGCTGCCTGCTGCAATGCCTAGGTTGAAAGCGTGGAGCAACCTGTAGGCCCTGACCAAAAAGAAATGTGCCAGAAATAGCAAGTTTTTGATGACCCAAAATTACTTTAGACATTGAGTATTTATTATGATTTTATATACCAAGCTTTAGATAACGATTTCTTTATATGTGTCAGTGATTGGAAAACTCGATTATTTTTAAATTGCAATTTCTGAATCCATATTTCCTGCTCACCATGTGCTGCAAATCAGTTTCTTCCTGTTTTTCACTCCTTCCCATTCCCTGGTTGCTTATGTGTTTGTGCAATTTTAGCATTCTTCTAGAATACTTTGCAGTAGGAAAAATATTTTAGGACCTAAGAGATCAATAAAAATAAGCCAATTCAGGAACTACATCAATCTGTTACTTAGTTTGTATCAAGAAGTCAATGTTCTTTGGTTTAAATCTGTTCTGAATGATAGACATGTATTACTCTTCCCTATATCTCTCCCTGCTCCATTCTATGTCCTCAGGAAAAATTAGCACAAAGAACAACAATGACTTGATATGTTCAGTACACTTTTTTTTTTTTTCCAAAGACAACATCTTTTCCTTTCTTATCCTCTGAGCACTCTTTGTGATTCACTAGTGTTTTACCATTATGAACAAGTACTTGGGTATCTGTATGATGCTCGGACTTAGTCAGCAACACAGTGTGCTTATTTGAGAGTGTGTGCCTTTCTGCTGTGAACAACAAAAATGATTGTGGGGAAAATAATGATACCACTGATAAATGAGTGACAGAAACCCGGTAAAGTCTGCACTCTACCATTAGAAATGAATTCTTGCATCCTAATGCAGCTTCCCTAGGCCCTTTGTGACTCTCCTGCATGGACTTAGAGTTACTTTAATGTAAATGACCTTTTCATAGAACATCAAACAGTGGCGTTAAGCAAAATTAGGATGTATGATAAACTTCATATGAAGTTGACCTCTTTTTGGTAACTTTTTTTTACACAGAGTGCAACTCACTTTTTTGACTCTTCATTTAATTAACATTTGGGATCCCTATGGAAACTAACGTAATGACATCAGGAGTCAGATAGACCAACCAATAAATTTAAAAGTTTAAGGTTGCCTAACATCCATTATAGTATTGTCTTAGTTAAATCATGTTTTGACTGGTTGTGCTAATGACTTTTTGTCCTGGATATCTGTTGTAAGCTGACTATGTGTGAGAAAAGTGAAAGTGAGATAATTAGTAAGGAAGGTGTCCTTCCCCATCTTCTGCCCTTTGTTGTATTAATTCACTAGCAAGTCTGTGACATGCTGAGAGACCTTTCAGTGTTTTTCAACGGGAACTTTCTGGTAGGAGGTGGGAAGGAACATCTTGGGTTCAGAAGGCTGTTAGAAGACTTTTAGAATATTGTTCAAATTTGAAAACAGTATTAAGTTAGGTAGGGCAGAATTAAATGTTTAGGTCTATTAAAGGTACAGAAGCTTAAAAACAGACACTTGTGCATTGCCAGTGTTCTACGCTTACAGAGACTAATGTTGCTTTAAGTGGACTTCAGTGCTGTGGTAGTGGCAGAATAATAATGCTGCTTTTAATGCCAATATTTGATATTTTAAATCTAATATAACATCAGCTTTTTTTTTTCTATCGTTATTTCTTTTTGAAGCTAATTCAAATGCATTTTTCCTTTTCTGTCCTATCTCCTTTCTATCAGCGTGGCCTTTTTTTATGAAATAGTAGAAGAAGCAGTGCTGATTTGTAGGGGGGGGTTGTGTATTTTTTAAAAAAACTGTATGATCAGTTTAAATGGGAGAGGTCAGGTTTTGTAGTAGCTTGTCTACTTGTCTTGGTGTTTCAGGTGTATTCACAGTTTGAGATGTCTCACAGACCGTTCAAAATTGCTTTGTGAACAGTAAGTGACTTTATTATTTCCAGAAAGCTCTTGCTCAGTAGATGGTATTTTAAGGGAGAAAGGATTTGAAGGTTATGCTTATGCAAACTGTCCTTTTATGTGTACTTTTATGACTTAAAAAAAAGTTTAAAACAGGCAACAAATATGATGATTGACAGTTGCTTGATTATTTATGTATTCACAGAATTACTGAGATTAGAAGGGATTTCTGGAGATGTGCTCCAGTTTCCTTGCTCAGAGCAACAGCGAGTTACTCAGGACCATGTCCAGTTGGGTTTTGACCATCTCCAAGGATGGAGACCTCTCTGGGCAACCTGCTCCAGTGTTCAGTCACCCTCACAATGAAAAGGCATTTCTTAGGTTTAAATTATATTTCTCATATTTCAGTTTATGCCCGTTGCCTCTTGTCTTACTGGGCACAAATGACAGAAGTCAGATTCCATTGTCTTTGCTTCCACACATCAGATGTTTATATGGGCGAATAAGATACTTTTCTTCTCTAGGCTAAACAGTTCCAGCCTCTCCTCATATGAAAGTTACTCTAGCCACTCTAATTATCTCTCCAGCCTTTCCCTAGACTTTCTCAAGCATGTCCATGTCTCTAGCATAGCCCAGAACTGGACTCAGAGTTCAAGATGTATCTTATCAAACTGAGTAGAGAGGAAGGATCACCTCTCTTGATGTGCTGGCAATGTTCTGCCTAATTCAACCCAGGAAGCTGTTGGCTGCAATGGCCATGAGGGTACACTGCTGGCTTATGGTCAGTTCATCTACCATGCCCTTCTCTACAAAACTACTGTCCAGCTGACTGTCCTTCAGTTTGCACTGAAGTCTGGTGTTTCTCCTTCCAGGTGTAGGACTTTGTATTGCTCTTTGTTGAACTTCATAAAGCTCTCAATAGCCCATTTGTCCAGCCTGTGATGGTCCCTCTGAGTGCCAACACAGCTGTTTGGTTTATCAATTGCTTCTCTGTTTTGTGTTGTCTGGAAACTTGCTGAGGATGCACTCTGTTCCATCATTAGCGAACTCAACAGTAGGAGCTCCAGTACTGGTGCCTGGGATATGCCACCAGTAACTGACCTTCACCTAGGCTTCATGCCGCTGATTACAAGCCTCAGAGTCTGGAAGTTCAGACATTCTTCAGTCTGCCTTTATCTAGCATATGTTTCGCTGGGTTTGTCTATGAGGTTGTCACAGGAGACAGTGGTGAAAGCCTTCCTGAAGGCGAGATAATAAAAATTTACTGCTTGCCCATAATCTCGTAAGGTAGTCATTTTGTCAGATTGATCAGGCATGATGCTGACTACTCATATTTGTAGTCTTGTCCTTTATTTGTTTTGGAGTTTGAGAAATCAAGTGTTAACTCAGTGTAAAAATAATCAAGTCTGGGCAAGAGAATCAGCATGACCCAGTTTTATATTTGTTCTGGAGAGTTAGTATGCATTTGAATACGAGGGGTAGATTATTTGTAAGTATTTTCTACTTGAAATGGAGAGCTAATTTGCCTTCACTTAGAACATGCAAAGGTGATATCCTATAAAAAACCTGGTTATTCAGCTGCTTGGGTTGAGTCTGCTTGTGCAAAAGCAGAGAAGAAAATATAGACGATTTATGAAAGATACGTTTTATCTGGAATGTCAGATGCCACAAGGTTACCTTTTGGTATCTGTTCCCTAAAAACGGGATTGCTCAGCAAATCAAGAGTACCGAGTCAGATTGTGCCTTCTGGGCCAACTGAGTCAGTCAAGGCAGTTAATTTTGGATGACAAGATTGAACTACTTACTTCCTGAGATTGCCTTGCTGATTTTCCCTTTTTACGTTCTCATTTGAAATTAATATCCTGGCAGCGCAATGAGATGGTTTCAAAAGAGGTTGGGCATACTTGGTCTAGCAAAAAGGGGCTGGTAATCAGCACCAGGGTTGTAAAGGCCTAAAACTGCTTCATTAGTGCATGTTTATTACTTGTGTGCATGTTTGGTTTCTGTTCTTCTATATTTTTGGTGGGCTTTTTTTATTTTGAGATGGTTTTTTACAGATTGTGCTAAGTTTTAAGTGGTTATGTATATATTATGTATATATGTGTATATTATGCATATATGTATATTACAACCTAAATATGACAAGATTATAGCCGTATGTACTCATCTGGCCTCCTTTATTTAATTTTCCTTCATGTTGTTGAAAGCAGGTAATGGTAAAAGAATACCCTAGAGAAGGTGTTTTGGGCTACAGAGACCTGTTTTAGAATGTCCAGTCTAGATGTGTGTGGCCTTTAAAAAAACAAATCCTATTGTTAACTCTTTGTTAATGTCTGTGCTTATGCTTGTGTGGTTTTTTTCTTGCATTGAATGAAGATGTGTTGAAATTCTGGTAGCACTAATATTTTCAAGTGCTTTGGGGAAAGTGTAAGAGGCAAAACAAAGTATGATATGGTATAGTAGTGTTAATATAACAGGTATGTCTTAGATTTTTGCCCATGGTTCTTGGCACTTCTTTGGACAAGCTGCTTCATCTCTCTTGTATAAAGTGCTGATACTAGAGGAACTTGTTTTGTTTGTGTTTCAAACTGTGTAATGGAGGTAGGTTTTTGCAACAGTGTGTACACCAACTGGATCCCTGTGTTACTTAGGAAGACAGCAGAACTCGCGTTATTTTTTTCCCTTGCAACCAAAGAAGAAAAAAAATACAGGCCAAGTTTAGTTTTAATATTAGATTTTCTCATTAACTTCATGTGTCAGAACAAGTCTCATTTTTACATGCCTTATGTTTCTTTGAGGTTGGATGCTTCTTGTTTTGGTAAATGAACAGCATTAATTACTGTAACACAATAAATATAAAAATATTAAGAAAATTAAAATCTTGGTAACAGTACAGCCTGCACTGTGTTGTGCTTTGTGAACTGTATTTGATAACTAGGGAAATTTGTCTTTCAGAAAAGGCAGTTACTTATGTTCTATGAAGTTTTATGATTTTCTACTTAACTGTAAACAAGTAAATTGTTATACGTGAACTTCATTTTCTCCATAAGGGAACTGTTGTATTTTATGATGACTGAATATAGAATTTATATCAAATTTTAAAATGGAGTGTGGCGCTATAACCTGTTAGGTAGAATTGACATTAATTTTTGGATTGAAACTAGCTATGTTTACTGTACTGTCATGGCAGTATTTAGTTTACTTTTTTTTTTTTTTTAACCCTTTGAGGTAAAAACTCCTCACGGTTTTGGTTTCTGTGCATGGCAGTGATTTAGCTGTAGGAGTGATAGCAGAGTAAGCCGATTAGTATGATTGATATTACATGTCAGGGGACTGGCATAATGGGCTGCCATTGAGACTGCATTGTGAAACCACACATGGATGAGGTAATCTCATTAGATGATTAAAACCTTCATTGAATCTACCAGATTGCAGAGCTTTCAGTTGTATTGCTGTTGGGAACTGATGCTAAGTAAGTATAGTGCTCTCCTTGGAGTGATGCTGAGATGGAGATGTGACTGGGTTTTTCTCCTGGATAATAGTTGCAGCAGCTGAAGGGTGATGAAGGTTTTTTCCATTTTTCTGTGTTTTTAAAGTAAGATTCTGGATGGTGGTGTCATTTTCTTTTGAAGTCGCTGTCAGACTTGTGCTAGATTCATTGTGCTTTGCTGGTTTGTTTAAAATTCTGTAGTATTAGTGTTAAACAGATACGTTTCTGCTTTGTGTAACTACTTATGTCCCTTCAGCAAAGGGGAATATCACAGTGCATAGTTGTTTTTTAATAAAGTAACAGGGGTTTTTTTCCTGAATGTCAGCTTTGTCTTTTCCTAGGATAAGGTGTAGTTTAAGCGGTTCTCTTTATCCTCTTGTTTGTAAACAGCGTGGCAGGCAGCACATGCTTGTACTAGAACGGGTGGTGTACAGAAATTCTGTCTGGCTTGGTCATATGCTACTAATTTTAAAGAGTTCATTGAAAAACATGCAATTTCGAATGAAATGTAGTTGACTTGACTAGTCCTATACTTGATCTTTGTGTTTGCTTGCAAGCTAAAATGGGAAGTAAGTGTTTTGCATTCTAGGACTCCAAAGTTACAGTATTTGTAATTGAAAGGTTACTAAACCAGAATTTTTGAAGATTGGGATGACTGTTCTCAGACCGGTGGCAACTACTGTTGCTGTATACTCGTGTTTTTCTCTATTAACAAATAATCCAGTTAATCTGTGGTGGGGGACATAGGACACAGGCAAACAGAAGAAACATTGATTATCCATTGTATTATTAGCAGTTGATCTGTTTCTGTTGCTTAGAGAAAGTACTATAGGACATAAATTAGCTCATATGCACATACAATGAGACAACACCACAGAAACTGTATTGTTTTAGCAAGGGAACCCCAGCAATTTAATATATTTTGAACTCTGTTGTCAAATGAGGTCTATATATTCAGCAGTTCTGCAAGGAAGTGATCTTTGTGTAAGAGCTATTTAGAATCTGGTGTCAAAAAACCTCACCAAAACCCAAAACCACCCAAAACAGAAACAAGAACAATAAAACAACAAAAAATAAACCAACAAAAAAAAACCAACCCAAAAACAAGAACCCACAACAACCTGTTCCAGCGTGTGAAGTGCAGAAATATGCACACTGCAAGGAGAATATTCTTTCATGTGTATTTGACCAAAAATATAAAATAGTAACTTGCACGAGTTACCTATGGGTTATAGACAACGGTATTCTGGGAACTGTGGTTGACAGAGCAATTATGGACTAAATTTTCATGTTAAATTTTCCTAATTTAGTAAAAATGGCATAACTTTATGATAGGAGATGTCACTTTGTGTGATGGATTTTAAAATTCAGGGTACACTGGGTATGAATGATATGCAAATAAGAGACAGGCCAATAACTTATATGCAAAATCAACTTGAGTTTCATTAAACACTAAATGCTTAAGAAAATAAATGAACTGACAAGCATGACAAATTCGTTTATTGCCTTTTTCCCCTTTAAAGTGTTTACAAAGTATTCTTTTTGTGTAGTTGAATAAACATTTCTGTATAGTAGACTAAAGTGAATTACTCAACTATTACAATATCTGTTATGTACAAGTATGGAAATGTTTTTCATTTCAGCTTTAAGTTGCTCTCCAAGTGTGCTGGCTGAGTTGAAATATTTCAGGATCTTCTCTTTGGAGACCTTGGTCAAGTCCAGACGTTGCCTGACATGTTTGAGGGTACTTCGTTAACAGCACTATTTGGCAGTTTTTTTCTACTAAAGGCAAAGCAAGGCCTTGGTATGCAGCTGTATTTTGCTGGTGAAAGACCTGTTACTCTGGAGAGGGTTTTAAATTATAGAGGATTTTCAGAGAAATAAGGCAAGTGTTTTAGTTACAAAAATAGTGATCTCCTTTGTTGTTGTGAGTGCAGCCCAGCTTTCCAGAGTATCTGCTGTGAACAGAGAAGGGCAAATAATACATGATAAATCACATATGGCCCTTTTAAAGGGAATAAGTTACCGATTTGACTTCTTTAGGCCAATTTTCTTCTTTCTGCATGTTGTGTCCACTTAGAAAATGTACTTGGGGGGGATGTTAACTCAGCCCTTTTGGCTGTTGGAATAGTGAGTGACTTCAGGTCCACCAAGACAGAGAGTCTAAATTGGGAATATTAATCTATAATTGTGTTTGTTATTCTGCCCTCGTTATTAAAAGCTGATAAGCTTTTTTTACTTTACATAGGCAGATTGTAGTATGTGAAAAATCTGTAATCTCTTTTGGCTAGTATATACGTGCTTTTAACTCTGTATCTGTAAACTAAATGGTAAATAACTGTCATGAAACACCTTTAATTGAAGTGAGAGGGAGAAAAATAGATTTTTTTTTTTTTTTGTTAGAGAAATGTTGGGTAAAATGTAGAATTGGAGTCAAGTGCCTGAGCTATTGCGAATGGGAAGGGAGCAGGACTGAGCCATTCTCATTAGAGACTAAATGAGTGATCTGAACTCCCCAGAAAGTGTATTTTATCTGTCTTCTTTGTTCATAGGGAAAACAAATAACTTTCCCTGTTGACTGAAATTTTGCTGATGGTGAGTGATGCTTTGAACATTAATTTTCCTTTCACTGTAAGGAATCTGTATTCAGTGTTCCTTTATTTCCAGTGCCTTAAGTTAAGCATGCTGATGGAAACTGCTTGATGTTTTGGAGTTATTTTGCTGAGTATGAACTCCTGAGCTGTTTTTTTTGTCTTTCCAGAAACTTTCCACACTTCTTGAAATAGAAGTGTTCACAACATATTTTGCTCCACTGTTGTTCTGTGCTGTTTTCTTCCTTCTTGATCCCCCCTGCCCTCCCCCCTCCTCCATAATAGCCCAGTGGGTGAACCCAAGCAGCAGCTTATGTTTTACCTCTTCACTGTTTCTTTTGTAATCTGTTTGTTGAGCTGACTGGCTTGCCTCCAAAAGTGCATGAGCATGTTTATACATCTAGTCTAACAATAGTATCATAACACCAATTTGTTTAACCTCGTCTAGAAATAACAATCTAAATATTGTGAATCAAAGAGAAAGCAGCTATTTGTAAATGGTTCTCTACCCTGTCAGCTCTTTACACTTGTGTCTGATAAAATCACTGAAACCTCTCTCTGCATTCTAGGGTAATTTCATCCATTCTGTCAGTATGCTGCAATAGCTCTTTTAAATGCTCAGATTAATTCAGTTGTAGCTTTTCCTAGAAGCGGCATCACATGCTGTCATCATGTTGCTCAGGAAGAAGATGTTTAATTTGCTAGTTCAGGCACACGTTATTGAAGGAAAATGATTTATCTCTGCCACTGTGGGGATGACATTCATAGAATAGCAAACTATTAAAACTGTCTATGCTTGTATTGTTGTATTTGAACACACAGGTGGAAAGCACACAATTAATACTTGTTATGCGTATTTGTTATTCACAAAGTGGCTAACAAATTGATTGAATGACATGTTTTGGTCAAGTTGGCAAGACTTAGGTATAAATGTTCTTGATTGTTACTTTGATTCAGTGACTTTGATCACTGAATTTTACCCTGGATTTAGAACAAAATTTGGATGGTGTTCATCAGTAGCTGATGTAAGCCATCCTAACGGTATTTAAAATCACCTTTTCGAGTTTACAGTTTATGAAGAAAAACAACATAAAGGCTTGTATTTGAACAAAAATGGATAATAAAATTTAAATGCTCTCTCTTCATCATCCCATCTTCAAAATTTTCTGATCTTCACTTTAGTAAAATCCCAGTTAACTTGCCTAGTCTGCTTATATCTGTCTTGTTTTTTCTGCAAAATTCTATAATGGAGAATAAGAACAGATGTTCCCACCACTCTGGCACATCAGCCTATTATCAACAGCAAGGATATATTTGTTTCCATATCACTCAGTCTTTGACCTCCCTGCCTATCAAGAAAAATGAGTGCTCTCAAATCATTTAGTAGCTTCAATGAAGTAGCACCTGCCTGATGAAGAGC
The DNA here is from genome assembly GCF_028858725.1 of Colius striatus. NCBI lineage: Eukaryota > Metazoa > Chordata > Aves > Coliiformes > Coliidae > Colius > Colius striatus. The sequence goes on from NC_084761.1 coordinate 33,684,455, forward strand.
TGACTGCAGCAGTACAAGTAACATGATGTTAGTAGGTGTCTTGTCTTTGCAATCGGTGGCACTGAAGATGCAATCATTCTACATCAGTGGTTTCTAAAATTATGATTTAACGCTGTTATTGGTCTTGCCAGTTCTTTTGTCACGATTCAGGCTGTAAAAAAGCAGCTTGACTTCTGCAGCTTTCTAGAGGGAAGAGACTTGCAACAGAATCAAAACCAATGTGTCCAAATGTGAAGGTTGTGTGAGCATTGCTTAAAGGAGCTATTTCAGTTTCTTTTCTGTATTTTTTTGTTAGCCTTACAGTTTTGGGAAGGTAGGGTAGATGATTGGCTGTGGAAATAGGTGAGCCATCCACTTTGAGATCTCAATATGTGCCTTCCATCTGTTTAGCAGTGAAGGTAAATGACAGCTTAGGAAACATGCATGAGACCTGATGTTGCATGTACAAGTCCACTCTTGACAAATCTCACCTATTCAGAACAGAACACTGTGCACTTTCTCAGGTCAGGACTGCTGGTGAGCAGGAGGGGAAGGTGTGCTCAGAGAACCTGGTCAGCGATGCCTGGCCAGGCTAGCAGCATTCCTCTTACCTTGCTGTAGCCCACAGGCAAGCGTATCCTTGGCATACAACCTAATATGGGTGACACTAGGATTTCCTAGAGGAGGAAAGACTTTAGATGCCACTGAGTGGTGAGGAAAAGGAGAAGCTTCCTTTTATTGCTTGAAGTCTAATCTGTTGGTACAGTGCTGTATCTTTTTTCTATCTGTTTTTAAAATCACATGAAATCAATTGTGAGTTTTACCTAGGTTCATGCAAATGACGTTGTGACACATTTTTAAGAGCTGGAAAATTTGTACAAAGTATTAAGGCTTCTTTCTACTTTCATGCTGTTGCCCCAAAGCTCTTCCTATTTTAAGGATTAAAAATTAGTATCTTTAGAAATAGAATGTACTTTTTCAATATCGTTATGATACAGATATTGAAAAACCTGAAAGTTATATAGCAAATCTGTCAGTCATTATTACTCATAAATAGCTCCAGAATGAAAATGGTTTAAGCTACAAGTTAAGACTAAGTACCTGCTAAGATAGGTTGTTTTGTCCATTTGAGATTACAAGCTAGTAAAAATATTTTCATTCTGGTGCATGTGTAGCTTATAATTCTGTTAGATGACAAACAAAATGGAGAAAAACATGTTTTTCTGTTTCCAGTTACATTGTTCCTGAAGTGCTGGCAGTAGTAAGAGCTTCCAGTAAGTAAACAAAGTAGATGCCTATAGAGAGCTGATGAAGAAAGTAACAAGGCATTCAGTTTTAGAGTTCCTTTGCTGCTTGTAAGTTAAAAATTAAATATTTTTGGAGTAACTGGAACTATCTGTGAAACTCTCACAAAATGTGTAAAAAACAGATGAATAATGCATTACTTGCTTTTTATGTCAAAGAGCAAAGCTTAAAAATGTGAAGTACTTTGCAAGGCAGATGAGGTAAAGGGACTGTAACACTTCAATCTGCTTAAAACCCCATAAATTTTTTATTATTAAGTTCTTACAGCAGTGTTGGTGGTTTAGTGGTAGATTTTCTTTGTTTAAGCTGTTTTTATTCTTTTTCTGTATTCCATAATGCGATCTGATATAAACAAAGAAATGAACAATCTCCCTGTACTGAGCAAACACCAGGCTAATTGTTCACTCTTTATCTAGTGCAGAGAGAGGAGGAGGGGAATAGTTTGTGATGAGATCAGAAATTCTAGGCACTTTTTGTTTTCCATGGTTCTCTTAGCCACTTGTGGAAAGGATGCTGTTATTAAAAAGAACAAGAAGAAAACATCAACTCCAAAATGATAAATGCTAATAAGAAGAAATCCTTGTTAGCACTAGAAGGTAGAGATAAATGGTGATATTTAAAATGTCTGGAGTTTCTGGGCATTTCCTAGATGACAAACGCAATGTTAAAGGACCTTTTACCTCATCTCATTTGTTAGCCAAAGAAATGGCTGGCATAAGAATTGCACTTGTAGTCCACTGTTGAAATGATGCCATTTAAAGTATTTATTCTTATACGTTTGTGTTCATCATCTGCCCAAAGTATAACTTCTCTTATACTTAGCTGAAGCCTTAAATGTGGGATGCTTTTAACTGAGCTAAATACGGAAACACTGGCCATTTGGTAAATTAAATGCCCTTTGTCTGTTAGGTGGTGAGATGTAAGGAGCTGTTCAGCTGAGAGCTCCAGCACAGCTGTGGTAGCTGGCCTTGGAACTGAGAGCTAAGAAACAAGTTCCTTCTTTTGTGATACAGATACATGATTTTTTTATTTTTCTGTGTTTACTTACTTTTTGTCCTATGATGCTTACAGCAAAAGAGTATTAGCCAAAATGACAAGCTCTGTGAAGTAAGATTACTCCCAGGCATTGTTGAAGGAAATGCTTAATTTCTAGAGAAAAATGACATAAAACTTCCTATCTTTTCACTTACTTAAACTAAGCATACAAGCTTAGTTCATGTTGGCTACCTTGTTGTTTGTTTTTCTTCTTTTCTCCCTCTCAAATACACTTTTTTTTCTCTCTATGAAGGTTTCATAGACCCTGGGGATTGGCCATTAATTTTAGGCCATTGTGTGAATGGGAACTACTTAAAAATAGTCATGGAGCCAACCTTGCTTCCTCTCAGGGTTTATCAGTTGGAAGCATCTTCTTTTTATCCTATGTGTAAGCAGAGACCTCTCTGGATTGATCTGTATAATGGAAAATCTAGGCAGGATATCCTTTCTCTGTTATTCCTTGGTGTGATGGCATCAGATTGTATCTTAAAATGGGGGAAGGGAAAAGCAGGATCCCATTAGCAGATGAAGTGTTTTCAAGGAACTTGTAAACTGCAGGCTTGCAGAGAACCTCATATTTACTCTCCTTGTTGAACCATTTGTGCTGCAGGTTACTGCGATAATGTCAGTGGTGGCTTCTGTTGCTATGCTCAAAAACTTCCACATGTGCAATATGGAGTCTTATATCTGGAAGTTGTTGTGGATACCGTTCTGAAGTATGTAATGAGGGGCTTCTCTGTAGTTATTTTCAGAGCTTACAGACCTTAATGAAATACTGCATTGACAAGCTAGATCCAGTCTTATCCTGCAGAAATGCAGTACCTGAGCTTCCACTGCCAAGAAAATAATATTTCTAGTGTAATTCTATTATTAAAATGCCTCTAAACCCGAGCAATGCCTAATGTGCAGTGGAAGCACAGTGAATACTTGATAAAGTGTATGCATGGGGTAGCAAATGTACTCAATTATATTGGAATGTTATTATGACTTTACATTTTGGTGTGGTTGTAACTATTCCATTATAATCTAGGCTGAAATTTTGCTTATTGTTCACAAAGCAGAGGACATTACAGGGTTTCATGATTGTGGAAAAACCTTTGATTTACTTATCTTGTGTTCAGCACAAGGAGTCAGTGTAAAAATGACACTGAATTTTATTCTCTTCCCCTCAGCCCTTCATCAGCAAAGACATTATAGCTCTTACACAAGAGGTGAGTCCCTCTCTGAATTTAGTTCATTCTGCTCTTATCATCATGACCCGTATATGTTGTGGTATAACCACGAAAGAGGAACCTGAGGGCTGACAGACCCAGAATATGATTGTGGGTTTGCAAAATCATAACCATCTGGTTCTTGGGGAGCAAGGAAAAAAACGTGAAAACTAATGAAAAGAAATGCTTTAATTCCCTACCTGGACTTTGGAATCTGTAATCCTCAAGTGTTTGTGCCAAGATGTTAGTACAATTTAAAGCACGTAAATTTTTTACTGGTAATGAAGATAAATCTGTGGGGTCACTGTTTGGACTTTAATGTGACGAGGAGATAACGATCCTTTCTTATATACCACAAAGTACACCTCAGCTACTTAGAACTAGCAGAGGTCTTTTCCATGTTAGCAAACCGTTCTGTGACTTTCCCTCACCACATTTTTAGTAGCAGTGTTTAAATGGACTGCTGGTTACATTTCTTACCAGAGTGTTATATTATTCTATGAGACGCAGAATTATACCTGTTACTGATCTGTAATAGCTCAGATAAATAAAAATGTTTGAGGAAAAAATGACAACATAATGCTGTAAGGAACTCCTACCATTGTTTACATTGTCAGAAAACTAAGTTAATTGTATATAATAGCGTAATGACTGTCACTTAAATGCAGAATTGCAACACAGGCAAGAATTAGTACCTCTGTGCTCTTAATAGTGTATTTCAGTTTTTAGCCTACATTTTTAGCCAATTTGGTATCTCTCACAAATGTTGTTAGTATATGCAGCTAACGTGTTTTAAGCAACTGTTGAAAAACCACAGCACAGGATTTTTTTTTTTTTCCAAATCTTAAGCCCACCCCTTGTATTAAATCATTTGAAATCTCACAATTGCTGTTATTTTCAGTCCATTGTGTCTGCTTCCTGTTGGTCAAAGGTTATGAGGATAGGGTGGTGTAGAGGGAGATGGAAGCCAGCAGGAAAAAGAAAGCTTTGCTTATTTTGGGGTAGACACAACTACAGAAGTGGCCAGGACATTGCTTAAGTTTTCTGAAGACTTAAGAGGTAAACTAGAAAAAAAACCCAAACAAACCTGTTCTTGGGGGTTTTTTAATTTTTATTTTTTTTTACTGTTCTGCTTTGTAACTCGGTTATATGGTGAATGAATTGAGAGTAAGTAAACAGGGGCTTCCTTAAAGAATGTTATTATCTTTTGACTTGAAAAATGTTCTGTGTTCAAAAAGAGATCTAGCTTTTGTTTTGGTTTACAACTTGGTAATTTCTGAAGCGAAGCGTGAGCATAAGCCTCCAGCTGTTTGTTCACTTGTATCACTAACTCAGGAAAAAAAAAAAAAGGAGAAATTTTATGCCACAGAGTGCAAATAGAAGCTCTGTGATGTATCACTTCAGTACTTTATGTAGGCATGCGTAGGTGTGTTTAATACAGCCCTTTTAAAACACTTAGTTTATCTTAATATTTGTATTGTTATTCAAGAATCATCTGTAACTTCTTGGCTGTTAAAACAGTAGTGCAAGTGCTTCAGTTTTGTCAACATGGAGGCTTTCAGGAGTGAGTTGCCCTGAGCAGACTAAGTTGGACTTGGTCCTGGCTCTCAGGTTCCTCTGGCGCAGCCTTTGTGGTAAGAAACTGCAGCATCACTGTTCGAAGGTTTGCTTTCAGAACAAATGATTTTGAAGATGACTCTGGAGTGGGAGAAAAAAGACAAATTAATTGGTTGTGGTGGTTACATTCTGCAAAGCTGTTGATCCATGAGGGTACTGTTACAAACCAGGAAATAGTAGAAAACTTCTTAATGCAAGTTGATGAGAGTAAGAGGAGTGTTTTGTAAAGTAATCAAAGTAATTGTACTGAAGCATCTTAATTTTCAAGTAAGCTGTTTGTAGTTAAATTTACTATTGCTATGTGGTGTTGCCAATTTCTAAATTTCTTAGCCATTTTGTTACTAGCAGTGAGGTATTTGAATCTCAAAGTATATTGTTTGCAGTGTTGGAAAAAAAATGTATTTTTGTCACAATAAAAACTTAATTTAGTTAGCAGAGTAAAAACAATGTATGTATCATTGTCTCACAAAGAATTTTGACTTTGTGCTTGTTAATTTCAAGATTAATTTTTCTCTGCAGTTCTGTTCAGAAAAAAACTACTGAGCTGAGTCAGTAAATATTCTCAGTCACATAAAGTGAGAACGAGTACTGAACAGAAGGCTGACTTTACATTAGCTTTTACTTTTCTTAGCAGCTCTTTCTGCCATATTCCAACCTTTAAGATTCTGTGATCTGCAGACTTGGCTTATGAGCATTGTAGATCTGATGTTTTGTAATGGAAAAGGTAATGATTTTGGTCGTAAAATGTAAACACTGAGCATGCTCTTCCTAATTCCTTCCTAATGTCTTCCTTTGCTAGACAGAATAAGGAATCCCTTGCAATGCTTCCCAGTATTTTAAAAGTACTGTGTTGATTCTCCCTATAATACCTTGTCAGAATTGTAGATTTATTGCAACTTTCCCTTTATTATGCCTGAGTAAAGTGACTTGAATAAGTATCAGTCTTTTCATTGCTGTAATTGTGACTGACTCATGTACAAAAGAGGCTTCTGCTTTGGTCTACAGATACTTGATTTGCAAAACCATCAGCTACTGTATAGTCTTGCTCTCAAAAGGAATGGGTAAGGATGGACTGCTAGCATGTCCTAAATTTTATTTGTAGGGATTGTTTAAAATGTCTGAAACTTCATTCAGAGACTTTTCCATGTGTGTTTAATGGATGTGTGGTAGCTTCTTCATTATATATATAACTAGTAGCTTATACCAAGCTAGTTAGTTGGGAAGCAGTTTGTAGAAATTATAGGGTGTATTTGCACCATCCTCTCAGTCATTGCTAAATCCCACTTAATTCATCATTCCCTATTGAAGCTGGGGAAACTGCTGCTTCTGTAGCTCAAATGCCCTTTCTTTTTTGAAGACTACAAAACACAATATTTAAGCCTATAAATATTTTGTTGAAGAGATGATTCCTGGGCTCTGTCATCTGTAGAAGTCTCTATTTTTTATGTAATGTGAGCATGCTTGAGTGATCCAAACACAAAGCAGTGAAGCATATGTTGTATGTTTAAACTGCAACGACCTTTAAGAGATTCAAAACAGTGTCAGGAATTGCATGTTTTTATATAGTTTTAGTTGGTTGCTTTTCCCTGTATGTAAGCCTTTCACAGAGGGTGAAGGTGATTATCTACACGGGCAAGTAAGAAAGAAACAAAACAAAACCACACCTGAAACCTATGAATCTATACAACAGAAAGCACTGTGCTTGTGGAATAATGAGGCATTTTTGATACTATTACAAACACCACTTCAAAATTACTGTCATGGTAGGAAATGAGAAATGAATGCACAAAAACACATGGTGAAATATTTCATCTGTGGCCATTAGTGTGTAAGCAGCTGTTGATATCAGTGGAGTGTAAGCTCTGCATTTCAGCTTTGGATTCATCATGTCTTTATGAATCCTAAATGTTTTGGTTTTATGTGTGGTGTTGTCATGCAACTTCACACAAGGTACACTCATGAGCTCCTAATAGTGGAACTGAAGTCAAACAGCACAACTGGTGTCTACTCTGGCTTTTCTGGGTAAGAGGGTCAGCCCTGTGGTAATCCTTGTGATAAGTAATGTATGCTTTTTTAAAAAAAAAAAAAGAAAAAAACAAACAAAAAAAAAACCTGCCAGAAGCTATCCTGAATGTTTTGCTTTCTTAGATGAACTTATGGGGGGAAGTGACATTTAATTAAGAGCCAATGAAAAGACTGAAGCAACTTTAAAAAAAATAAAAACAACAAACAAACCTTTGTCTGATGAATACACACTACTTCTAAAACAAATCCATTTGATGTGAAGCCAAACTGTAATTTGGTTGGGTGATTTAAGTACTATCAAAGTGGCTGATCTTTAGGAGGAATCTGGAGGAAGAATTCCTTGATTGTTGATTGGAACAGCCTTCAAAATCTCAAGAAAGATGAGAGATGCAGAAGAGAAGGAAAAATGAATCAGATCTGATATTGGTGTTAGAGTGATAATAGATGACTTGCAGTAGGAAGGGAGCCAAGTAAGTGTATTCACTTTCCAAAGAAGAACAAGCCTAAAAATACAATAAGAGGCTCAAAACTACAATATAGCAGGTTAATGAATAGAGAACTTTAAAGTAGAAGGTGATGTGACCAGAATAATAGAAGGGAGATTGTCCTATTTTAAATAGGAGGGATATGGGAAAGACTAGAGGGAAATGATCAGAATATACTTGTCATAGAATGGTAGGGGTTGGAAGGGACCTTTAGAGATCATCTAGTCCAACCCCCCTGCCAAAGCAGGTCCACCTAAATTGGGTCCCACAGGAATGTATCCAGGTAAGTTTTGAAGACCTCCAGAGAAGAAGACTCCTCTACTTCCTGGGGCAGCCTGTGCCAGGGCTCCCTCAGCCTCACAATAAAGAAGTTTTTCCTTATGTTTAAATGGAACTTTTTTGTTCCATCTTCTTTCCATTACTACTTCTTCAGTAACTAGATACAACAGAGAAAAGTGATGCCCCAACCTCTGACACCCACCATTTAGATATTTGTAAATATTTAATGAGATCCCCCCTCAGTGTCCTCCAGACTAAACAGCCCGAGTTCCCGCAGCCTTTCCTCATAAGGAAGATGTTCCAGTCCCCTGATCATTTTCATGGCCCAGCGCTGGACTCTCTCCAGGTGTGTTCTCTCCATCTTGAGCTGGGAAGCCCAAAACTGGACACAGTACTCCAGGTGAGGCCTCACCAGAACAGAGGGGAGAAGAACCTCCCTAGTCTTGCTGGCCACACTCTTCTTGATGCATCCCGGGATGCCATTGCTGGCTTGTGGTTAGTTTATTATCAACCAGGACTCTCACATCTCTCTCTGCAGAGCCGCTCTCCAGCAGGTCAATCCCCAGCCTGTACTGATGCATGGGGTTGTTCTTCCCCAGGTGCAGGACTCTGCACTTGCCCTTGTTGAACCTCATGAGGTTCCTCTCTGCCCAACTCTCAAGCCTGTCAAGATCCTGCTGAGTGGTAGCACAGCTTACTGGGGACTCAGCCAGTCCTCCAAGTTTGGTGTCATCAGGGAACGTGCTGAGGGTACACTCTGTCCCTTCATCCAGGTCATCCATGAAGATGTTGAACAAGACTGGCCCCAGAATCAATCCCTGTGGAACTCCCCTGGCCATAGGCCTCCAACTCAATTCTGTGCCATTGATCACCAGCCTCTGGGCTCTGTCATTCAGCCAGCTCTCAATCCACCTCACTGTCCGCTCATCCAGCCCACACTGTGTGAGCTTTCTGATGAGGATGTAATGGGAGATGGTGTTGAAAGCCTTGCTGAAGTCAAGGTAGATGACATCCACTGCTCTCCCCTCATCTAGCCAGTCGGTTATGTACTCATAGAAGGCTATCATGTTGGCCTAAGAGGATTTCCCTTTAGTGAAGCCATGTTGACTCACCCTAGTTAAAAAAAACCTCAAACATTGTAAATGTTCTGAGAAACAGCGTGACAAACCAAAGACCATGTAGATGGGCAGGTAAGGGACCTGCAACAGATAAACTTCTTATGCTGTGACAAGCATTGTGCTGACAAGTATTTTCATTGCTGACAAAGCAGTGAGAGGAGATGACAAATCTGATAATCTGTGGTAGGGAACAGTTTTCTGGCAAGACTGTGAAGGAGTTATTTCTTGGCTATGCAGGGTGGGTGCTATGTAGCAGAACAAGCTGAAGTGAAAAAGTAAGTTTGCAAGTGACCAGAAATGATAAGACTGCTAATAGGCACAAGAAGTAAGTGAAATGATTCTGGAAAATGGAGAGGTGATTTGGTCACTGGTCCTAGCTTGGAGACAGTGAAATGGGGGCTCAGGTCCTGGTGTTGCTGCAGATCTCAAGTATCAGTTTAACATGATTTAAGTGATACAGACCTGGCTGCACAATATGCATAAAGCTTTAAAAAAAAGGGAGGGGTGATGGTCATGGATTAAAAAAAACCAAAATCAAGTACCTCCATCCAAAATGGAAAGGACTATGAAAATATTCTATTAGTTTTATATTCACTAAATAAAGCAGCAGTTAGTGCTACATTGGCTCAGTTGTATTTTACGCCTCTTTTGATGCTTTAATCAGTGGCATAATGCTGAGAGACTAATTCACTTGCTGAAACATCAGTTATGAAACAGCGCTCACAGTATATCTGTTGGAAGTATTGTTCTTCTGTATTTTCAGTGTTTTGTTTATTTAACAAGCTAAAGTTAGAATCGACAGCACAAGACTAGAAAATGGTGACAATAGTTTGAAAACAGGAAATTTTGGCCTTGTGTGTATTCGGAACAGATGATCAGGATGATGGCCAGGAGAGTGGAAACTTCCACTGAGACTGTTTTTTCCTTATTTTGCTCAGTGAGAAAAGATGGTGCTTCCTGGAAAACAAGTCTTAAGTATTTAAAGTAAGTGGTAATATATTCAGTATTTTCCTCATATCACATGTGTCTATTTTGCAGCAATCTGTTTACACATTTTAGTATTTAATGCTGCTAAAAGTAGAATGTTTAGACTGTTGTCAAAACTTGGAAATGCAATTTTTGCTGTTAGAATTGAGACACTGAATGTGCTTTTTCTGTGCCCAGTTTAGTTGTTGTGTCTTATGTTTATTTGTTTGTTTTTAAAAAGGCATTTTTAGGGAAGAAGGTGACAGTTGTGAGTCAGTGTTACGACAATGCTTTTCAGAAGTAACTAGTAATGACATCGTCTTCAGGTCTGGTGCTTACGATAATGGTCTTTTTGGGGGGAGGAGGCAGGGCAAAGATTTTTAAAGATTTCCTGGAAATGCTTTCTGGAAAACACCTTAATTTATTTGCTTGTAGAAGTATACAAGTGTTCATTTCCTGGGGAGAATGTCAGCTGAAATTTAATAATTTCACCATGTTTGACTTAGTTCTGCAACCTGGAAGAGTAGCAAGTGAAAAAAGTCAAGTACTCTTAAGTATCCTTACCTCGTGTGACCTTTTTAGGCTACTTACCGGCAGTCTTCCCAAATATGTACCTAGTGGGATGAAGCTCATCAGCAACAGTTGTCACTGGTCTATGTCTGCCACAAACAGGATTTAAAGAGAAGCATAGCATGAAGGCAGACTTGTTTTGATTTAACATGAGCTTCTAATGAGATGCAGAGCACAGGTCTAATGCATGAGTCAGGAAGCTGTGCCAGGAGTTGTATGTGCCTCTTGCGATGAGCAGAACACTTAGACGCTAGAAACGTGGAGGCAAAAAGAAGAAAAGCTCAGCTTCTGATTTTGATCCTTCTTCCTCTTGTTTGTCAAAGATGTAGCATTTTCAGTACTACTTAACCTTTGCGTTGAAAGAAGGGAGAAGGATAGATGAAATAAACGGGAGTAACAAGCATAAAGGAAATGAAATCTTGATCCCATCAGACAACTGAAAAAACCTCAATGGTAGGCTCAGGACTTCAGTGATCCGGAGAGCATTCTGGAGTCTCCTTGAGCTGTCTTCCTCCCCTCTGACCCCTTACTTATTTCTGGTTCATACTCTGTGTATCATCTACTGACTTTATAAGTTATTTTGGAGCAAGGAAATTTTGTTATGTTATTGTAAAGCTTTCATGTGTTCTTTTGGAGCCTTCTCTGTTCCCCTGATTAAGTCACTTGTTTCTTTGAAATCTTAGTTGACTTCTCTGGGAAAGGAGGATGCCAGATACTGCCCTTTTCAAGTGCTCTGTGGCATATGGAGATGAAAACCTGAGCACAACTGTCTGCACATTTGAGAGATGAGGAGGGTCTGAGATGGGTGGCTTTATTTCTGTGTCTACTGGTCATACATGGAAGAAAGATTTATTAGCAGTATTACCGGAGCAGGATGTAAGTGATACCCTTTTTGACTTAGTCAATGCTCAACAGTTTTGGATATTTTTTTTTTTTTTTACTGGATGCTACTCAAGAGAAAAAAGTGGTAACTGTGCAAGAAGAGGAAAATCACCTTTAAATGCTATGATGAATGTAATACTTTGCAAACTTAGGAAGGACAATTGACCAGTTTATCAGTAAGCAGTTACTCAACCACATGAGAGGAAATGCTGTTGAAAAATTACTAGGAAAAAGTTGTCTTTGATTTATAATTTTCTAAGCTTTTATTTATATATTTCATCTAAATATTTCGGCCTCTCAAGAAACAGCTTGAGGGGATCCAAATGGAAGGTTAAATCTTTTCTAAAGTATGAATGTAAATTATCTACTCTTTCCTGCCCCTTCCTCCTTCCTTTCCCTCTCCATTTACACATACATCCCCTATTTACTACATGTTTGAACTACAGCCAGCAACTGAATGAGGTACATTTCAAATATGTATGACCGGGGGGGTGGGGGTGAATAATCCATAAATGCGAATGTGAAGGGAGATATAGCTACAGCTCCTTCAACAGAGATATCTCTTGTAAAGAGATGGTTGCAAATTGTGTACTACATACGTATTTAGCTACAGTCTCACAAAAAATCCCTAAACCAAACAAAAACCCCACCAAAAAAAGCCCCAGCCAAAAGTAATTTTCTGACAATTTCTTAGCTGATATACTTGCTTTTAAATCGAGTTTGTGTATATGTGAGTGGAAGAACTAATCACTGGAATTTTCTTGGTTTTCTTTGTAACCTACTTGAAATGCTGCATGAAAAATACAGAATTCCACTATGCCTTTGATCATTTGATGCACTGTGGGCGAGCAGCTTGTCACATTTTAGACTACCTCAAAAACAAGCAAACAAGCTTGTTTCTATAGTTATGATGGTCTCATGATACGATGGTCTCATGATACAAACAAGACAATGTTTGGCAAGAATGGTGATGTCCTATGTTAGGCCAGCTGATATGTTTTGCAGCTCAAAGGAGAAAACAAGCTGAGGCACACAAAGTCTTTCTTAGTCTGAAACAAAGGGAGCAAACCTCATTAAATCATGTTCTGTGGTAATTTACAAAGCCTACAGGGGCCTTTGGTGAACTTGATTCTCATGGTGTTTCCCATACTATGCTTTTAAAAGGAACAATTTCACTTGAATTGGGTACTTGATCTGCCTGCAGTGTTCCATAACTAGGTGTTAATGTAATTATAAAATATATTTTTACACCTTCTATTTATATTAATAACACATTTTATACAGAGAAAAAATATATACTTTAAAAAAATGTACCTTGTCTCTTTTTGCTCAAATATCTTTCTAAATGATATTGGTATTGTGACAAAATGTTTAAATCCCATGCTGACCTTTTTGTTTTGGGGTTTTTTGGTTTGGTTTGTTTTTTTTTGACCAACTTAGTTGACTTTTAGCACAGAAAGTCAGTGTTTGATAATGTATGGCTGATAACAGCAGTAATGTGACAGATAATTAATACTTGTCATTTTCCTGTGATTTAAACAAGTTGCATATCTTTTGGTGATTATGAGAAAGTCTGCAACATGCTCTGTAACAAAAACAATAAAAATAAAAACAAAACTTTCAAAGAATTCCAAGAGAGGTTGAAAAAAAAAGATGGAATTTGTGTCAATACATATTTGCACATGTGTGCGCGAAAAAGAGATTTCTTTTTCGAGAGCCATTGCTGAAGAAGCTCAGTTCTTTACACACATTAACATAGTATTCTGTGCTTGAGTGAGGCAGTGTGCAGCTTTTATTTCAACAACAAATTCTGAAATGTTAAAAATAGATCAGGCTTTAAGAATCCCAGATATTTTCAAATAACAAAGAGTGATTTATGTGGACTCATTTTGCACTTTGACAAAATATAGAGGCGCTTTTGTACTATGATTAGCAAGGGTGCTGATGTCAGTTCGCTTGTCTAGCTTTAAGCTTTATTCTGCTGCTAAATTGTGCTTTGTACTGTAATCCAGAGATCCTTTGTATCTGCCTTATTAGTGTGTAGTTTATGGAATTGCTTTTGTTTTTGAATATAATCTGTGCCAGTTTCAGTGAGTGTGACTCATTATATGACTGAAATAAATGTTCACATATGCACTATGTGAGAACTCTTCGAAAATAGTCGCAGGTGCTGGTGGGCTAAATTCAGTGTTTTAAGTACTTTATGGTTTCTATTTTGTAGCCTGAGGGGTTGAAAGCAAATTCTGTTTAGCTGGTTGATTTTTGGTTGGTTGGTTGGTTGGTTTTTTTGAGTCCTAATTATTCATTAATGCACAACAGAGATTGTCAGGATTGCGAAGAATTTTTTTCTCCTTAACATAGTACTAGAAATAGGCTTTTGGAAGAGGGAAAATCGGTTGATGGAGAGGTTTTGAGTTTGTTTTTTTAACACAAATTCTGAGACAAAATGCAGCACGCTTCTCAATTACTCTTGTCCCTTTCCTATCTCTGATCTCTTGAAAATGTCATTTGAGTGACTGAAGGCTGACGTTAAAGATAAAGCTGGTTTCTGAAGCAGCAAATTTTTGCAGTTTTGTTTGTAACAGCTATCTGTGATCAACCTTGTCCGGAGAGAAAGCCTCTGATAGTGAAGTTTCCTGTTATCCCTGCATCTAAGTTGTCACTTGATTTGGAAACAGGAAACAAACCAAACTTTGGGTTACTGTTAAACACTGCTTATCAGCTGTGCTTCTAGAAGTTGCTCACATTTGAAATCTAAATTGAAAGGATTTCATCTGATACATCTTCTACTTCTGTGTTTTACTGTTCACCCAGTTAAACTTACTGCTACTGTGAAATTAGTTGTTTGAGACATTGAGTTGATTCACACAGTTCAGCCTTTAAAGGCAGATGCTGAATTCATGTCTACAATAAATATACTTGTCTTATAAAGTGTTAAAGTTACTTAAATAACTTTTAGAGGCTTGGTAGTTGGAGAATGGATCACAAGCTTTAATTAAGCTGTCTGGCATTTCCCCTTTCTCCTGCTTGCTGTATTATCTTTTCATAATAGCTTCCCAAGCTTGATACCCAAAAAAAAGCACACTCGCTTGACAATGAGGGTTTTGTGAGTCTCTAGCGCAAAGCTGACGATGCTAGTTTGGAGCTAGGAGATGGTAGTGCAGTTCTCACTGTCAGGCCTTTACATCTTCCCTCCACTCCTTTGTTTGAAGGTTACAGCTACATAAAAGTGAAATGGCAACACTCTTGTGCCTCAAGGAAATGGATCTGAGTCTTTTACTAATACACAGTAAGAAAGTTATTTTCCAAGCCATGTGCCAGTGTGTAAAGGACATCTATAATGTCTTGACCATTTCTGGGACCATCCTTGCTGGTTTCATTCCTTACCTTGGTTAGCATGTGGCCATGGCTGGCTAAAGGGAGAATTCACTCACCTGTTTTACTTTTTAATTTCTTCTTGGTTTTACTATTTTGGTTTTTTGGGGTTTTTTGTTTGTTTGTTTGGGGTTTTTTTTGGCGGTTTTTATTTTTTTTTCAAGCTTGGTGACAGTGTTTGAACATCCTACAGAAGTTTTCAGTGGAGTGCCTTGGGGTATGGTGTGAGTGTGCGATGTAATGCACAGTGGCCTGACTCCTGCATTCATTTGCCTTGGTCTTCAATATTGCTGAAAAATGTAAAAGCATATTGTCAAAATAGTGATGGCTTCCCGCTCCGTGCAGGCTCTACTTTGAGATTTCTAACTGTGAATGCAGTGCAGCTCTTCTAGTGGGCAATGGCAGTATGTCCAGTTTCTTGTACTGTGCCTATTATCCTGGCATTTGTGTATATAAGGAAGCTTGTATAGAATGTGGTATTGTTGGTAGAGCCAAGGAACCAAAATGCAGCTAGGTGGGGCAATAAAGATGCTGTTGATTATGCCAGGACAGTTGTATGCAAACAACTTGGTTTCTTGATTTGAGTTAGCATCTTTGACAAGAATTATGCCAGGTAACAGATGCCCATGAACATGCAAGGCAGCTGAGGATTAGATGGAAGATGAGGCATTTTAGTTGTGCTTTTTTCCTGGGCCAGCTTTTTTCTCTCTGCAGCATCTTGAAGACTGATATAACAAGCAGTGTGTCAGATTGTGAAATGTACATTTCTTCTGCGGACAGACTTTCCACAAAGACTGGTTTTATGCAGAAAAACTATAACATTTGGTTATTTGTTCCAACCTCATCTCTCTAATGTTTTCCAAAATAATATGTAGCTCTTTTTTCTACTAGTGTAGAAATATTACGAGGCTCTGAGGGCAGAGTACCCCTAACATTGAAGTGAGTGTACAGTGTGAGCATTGTCTGTCTTATAAATGGAGGTCATTTTAGTTGAGTATCAGTGAAAAACTAAGAGTTAAATGCATCTGCCTGAAGGTGAAGCAAAACTTTAGATGATTAGTGAAATCATAGAATGGTAGGGGTTGGAAGGGACCTCCAGAAATCCTCCAGTCCAACCCCCCTGCAGAAGCAGATTCACCTAGATCAGGTCTCATAGGAACCTGTCCAGGCGAGTCTTGAAGACCTCCAAGAAAGGAGACTCCACAACCCTTCTGGGCAGCCTGTGCCAGTGCTCCGTCATCCTCACAGTGAAATAGTTTTTCTTTATGTTTAAGTGGAACATTCATCCCATTGCCCCTTGTCCTGTTGCTAGCTACTATAGAAAAAAGGGATGCCCCAACCTCCTGACGCTCACCATTTAGATATTTGTAAATGTTAATAAGATCTCCCCTCAGTCTCCTCTTTTCTAGATTAAAAAGCCCCAGTTCCCGCAGCCTTTCCCACTGCTCTAACAATACCGAAACAGGTGGCATTCAATGCAAGTGACTGGTGTGCGATCTCTTAGAATTGTAATTGAACTTTCTATTACTTGGTTCAACCCAGGTTGAAACCATACACAAAAAAGTAACATTCTTAAAGTATAATTTCTTCCTTCTAATTTTTCTGCCTTTTTTTCTCTTTCTAATTATCAGGCATGGAAGAGGAGATGGTTTGTGCTTCGCAGCGGCCGTTTAACAGGGGATCCAGATGTATTGGAATACTACAAAAATGACCATGCCAAGAAGCCTATCCGTATTATTGACTTAAATTTGTGTCAACAAGTGGATGCTGGATTAACGTTCAACAAAAAAGAGTTTGAAAACAGTTATATTTTTGATATCAACACTATAGACAGAGTTTTCTATTTGGTAGCAGACAGCGAGGAAGAGATGAATAAGTGGGTTCGATGTATCTGTGATATCTGTGGGTTCAACCCTACAGATGAGGGTAAGTTCTCATGGTTTTTCTGAGAAAGTTCAGTGCCTATATGAGAAGAGTATTTCAAAGATAAGATTACTATCTGTAGCTGGCATATGTTTTAAAACCTGTATGCATTTACTATGGAATTTTCTTGTCACTCACTACACAGAACGGAGGGAAGTATTAAGAATTTTTTACAAATTAAGTGCATGTAGAACTTGGATTATGCTCTTCTGTTTTGCATTATGTTAGGTCTTGAGAGTATAGGAAAAAACTTTAGGTAAAATCATGCAAAACAAGATCATCACAATCATCAAAGGAATCCCATTTGATATAAAAACATACATTACACAAGGAGGAATGAGTGCAAAATGTCAGGTTTCTAATATTACCATTTCTCCATCTGCTTTGGAACTTAAAAAATAAAAATCCACCCCTCACCAGCAGAAACCAACAAAAGTTAACTTGTAATTCTCCACTGTCCATCTCTAATCCTACCAAAACACACATTATGTGACAGCACCTTGTAGAAAACAGGATGGTGTGTTTCTTGAATCCATCCTTATTTATTTACTGATTCGTCCTCATTCCTTGCAGAGATTAGTGCATTGCATGACTTGCTGTAGTCATGGTCCTGAGAAACGACTAAGTAGAAGCAGAAAGAGGGTTATGAATAAAGCATGCCTGAGTAAAGGAGCTAGAATTAAATTCCTGGGTTTTTTTGTAGCATTGTGGATTGAGGGAAGTGTGCATGGGGGGGAAAAGGCTTGGATCTCTTCTTCTCCAACCAAATCTTCAAAAACAACTGGAATATGTTGTTTTCTGAAGAGGGGCTCTTTCCTTTCTACTTACTGCCATTTTGAACTAATATGTTGTCATGAAAACTTGCATCTATGAATTGCCACTCTAATAATAAATTCAGTGAAGGGTGCTTGTTTTGACAGTTCCAGCATGTTTTTATGACATCCTGAACATAACCAAGACTACCCACGGTATGTTTCTAAGGGTGATTGCTGTGTGATTCACTATTCAGTCTGCCAGGCATCCGTTACTTAACAGGAGAGAGGTAGGCAGGTGGTTGCTCTTCAGTGGGTTATACACTACTGCAGCCATGTGCAGGTCGTGCTCAGAAATTGTTGGTTCTTGGAAATAAGGAGGAAATGTGTTTATCTGGCAGCTCCTGTGTTTGTGAGACCACAAAGCACCTGTCCATTGCGTGTAACAGAAAGGCAAGGTCGTCTCAAAGCCATGAGGCCTTTTCTTGCTGGTAGCTGGTGTATTGCTAATTCATAATTTTCTATTGATGTTACGTGTGTTGAACTGAACTATGAATGTGGAGAGAACTAACTATGCTTTCACTGTCTGGACCAAAACTGGGTATTTCTCCAGTCAATTCTGTCAGTAACTTATCTCCATCGTACTGTCATTGCATATGTCGTCTTTTAGGTTTATCTGAATTATCCCAGCAGCTTTACTTCACATAAGTGAAAGTTGACAGTATTATCTGGTTTATGGGCTTAGTAATATCTTGCAATATGCTGAGAAAGATTTTTAAAAGGAAAATGCGAAACCTGCTTGTTAAGTGTCTGTCCATTGCCATATTCTTATTTTTACAAGATAAGTCTTCCTGCTAATGGAAGAACAAGTCATGAACATACTTTATGAAGTCTGTGTTAACCTACAGTTTATTTTGAGAAGTTAAAGAATAGGTGTAGTTCACTGCAGACCATAAAAAATTACTATTATTTTAAAACTAAACAAAAAGAGATTGTATGAGGCATAACCAACCTTCAGGCCCATCAGGGAACAAAAGACCACGATTAGCCTCAAGTACCAAAGACCTGAGGATTGCTAAAGGGCAGGGAGAGCTTAATTGCCACTTAAGATCCAGGACAAAACAGACCAGGCTACTCGGCTTGGGGAAGAAAACAGAAAATAATTTAATGCAACACCAACTAAAGCATAACCATAAAACCTCAAAACACAACCAACATAAAACAGAGTGGTACAGCAATGAAGAGTCCGACCAGCCCTTTAAGACCACCTTCCCCCCACTCTTCCCCTCTTCCCAGGCTGAGAGCCATGATCCCGGTGTTTTTACCACCTTCTCCCATCAATGGCCCAGGGGGGCAGGGAGTGAGAGTTTCAGTCAGTCTGTTCCTGATAGCTTCTGCCATTTATCTCTCCTCAGGGCAGGTGGGCTCCCTGCAAGTCCATGGGGTACCTCACACACACGGCAACCCTCCACAAGCTGCTCCGACGTGCATTCATCCCAAAAGCTGCAGCTCCTTTCTGCCTCTCACGTGGGTCTGCTCTGCAGCGCACAGGCTCTCCAGCACGGCCTGCATCATGGCCACCTCCTCACAAAGTCCCTCACCCATCTGGGTGCACTCACACAGAGCTACTGGTGGCTCTCAGTCCTGCCATTGCCCTGCATGGGTTGCAGGGGTACAGCCTGCATTCTCACCACGGCTTGCAGAGGGGTCTCTGGTCTGGTGCTCCTCCTTCCTTCCTTCTTCTCTGACTGTGGGGTCCGCGTGGTCGCCTCCATCTTGTATCACTCTTACACCTCCTACCAGCACTTCAAATTCGCGTCCCTCAATAGTCGTCGCAGAGGCACCAGATTGGCCCAGCTGAACCTAGGAGCCGGGGGAGAGTCCAAAAACTATTTATCGCGTCTTCACTGCAACCTCCTCCCCCTGTTACCAAGCAAAAGCTGCTCCTTGCTAAACCATGACATTTAGCCTCTGGAAGCAGAAGATAGTTTTCTTTGAAGCTGGCCAAAAATGTCTCTTGCCAGACTGGTTAAGGGTCTTGTGAGAGAAATGTCATGGGCATCCTTTGCTCTATCAAGGATACGGGGACACCACTGGAGACTATTGCTTCTGCTGCTGTTCACCTGGAAGCCCAGTTCGATTGCCTTCTTGGATTTACAAAGAAAGATTATGATGAGGTGATGGTTAGTGCTATTAGAAAACGAATATGAAGTTGTTTTGTTGCTAGGAGGAATGAGGGAGAAAGTTCACCATAACTGTGGAGAGACATTAAAAATAAGGATCACTTCAGACTAGCTCTGAGTTGCTCTTCTCATAATGAGTGAATACTCAGAAATGCCTATGATGTGACGTTACTATTTTCTTTTATTTAAAAAGAGTATTCACAGTAATTTCTAGCTATCTAATTCTTTTTGTGACCTTCCATCTAGAAATCAGTTTGTGCATATGAAATCTGTTAATTCTACAATGCTACAGTGGCATTTGGACTGAGTAAATAACGTTAGTCATGTTTACAGTCCATTGTGTCTCCAGCTTCCTGGTTGTGTCATGATATAGTGGAATCTGTAATGATTACGTCCCAGTTAGATTATATGGCTTTTTATAGGACTTTATTTTGAATGTTTACAGTGATTCATGTATTTTAAACTTTCAACCAGGCAGAAACAAAAAGAATTTTTTCTTAAAAAAGGCTAAATAATTCTTCCATAATTCTTTTATAAACAAATTTCTGTGTACTTTTTATGTTTTCTTCAGCTAATTCTTCTTGTTTTGAAATAGAAACTGTAAACAGTTTCTGTTGCATCTTGGTTTTTTAAAATGCATGTTTAAAGTTGAGGGGAGCCTCACATGAGCATGGACTTAGTTTTACCACCAAGTTTCATACCACACTTCTAAAATTCATGATTTCTCTGTAAGGTCATAATATAATAGATCATTTAGAGGTTAAAATGTAACTATGAGTAAAAATGTGGTGCCAGTGTTTTGTGCCCTTTGAACTCCAGTGAGAGACATTCTGGGATGGAAAGACACATGGGAAATTACAGTCCTCCTATGCCTGGTGCTGTTGAGACCTCAGCCAAAATACTGTGGCCTGAGCTTCCAGAATGAAGAGAATAAAGGTTTAAAGAACAGTAGAAACAGAAAATTATTTTAGATAGTCATTGATGGTGAGAGAAGTTTGAAGGATTTATTTTTTTCCCATGAAGAAAATACTGACAGTAGAGCTGACTTTCCAAATGTAAACAGCTGTGATAAGCAAGACATATATCAGTTACCTGAAGACACAAGTAATTTGTTTCTTTCACAGTGAGCAATGTAATTATAAAAACCTTCTAAGCTCATCCCTGGAATTCAGTAGACATACATGATTAATGTTTTCTACATAATCTAGCTCCATATTTCTGTAATTTAGTGGCTTGCGTGCTTGGCCAAGCAGGGGAAGGAGGAAGTAATCTTACTATATGCAAACTATATGTTGCTCGCATGTATTCATTTGAATAAAGGTAGCTACAACAAAGGAAACCAGAAGAAATAACCAAGTAAAACAGAAAAAAAAAAGAGAAGGGAAGACCAAGATGTTGAAATTAGATTTACACAAATAACTTAACTTGGTAAAACAAGTTTTTGTCATTACAAGGACCATACTTTTAGGAAGAGCTACAGCTTGCCTGACACACAACACTTTCAAAGTTTACAGGATTTCTGTTCAGGCAGCTGCTATCTAATATGTTTCTTATGCCTTCTGGGTTTTGAACAGTAGAATTATTTTGAGATCACGCTTTTTTTTTAATCATGTTCTGGCAATACATGCACTGGGAGTTGATCATAGCTTGGATACTGTATCAATGACTGGCAAGATGAACATAACTCCTCCCCCTTCTGATCCCAACTCCTTGTATTCTGTCTAATGCTGTGTGGCCAGGCATCACTGCTGTGATGCTGTGTTGAAGATGGCTGTATCAAGTCAGGATACACCTGTGCTGCCTGTAATGTAAGCGTGGAACAGAAAACAGGCTCTGCCACTAGGAACTTATCTGCAGCAAGAGAGATGAACATAGGCATGGCAAGAAGTGAAAGCAAATAAGGTGACGTTGACCATTGTGACAGCTACGTGGTCTTAGTGCTTCAGCTGCTTCCGGTATTGTTGAACTTGGGGATTTTGGGAATTAAATTTTCAGAGGGTCTCGGATAAATAAAAGGTATTAGAGATGTTTAGGGTGTTCTTCCTGCATGAAGGATCTGCCAGTAAGAAATAAGTAAATGTTCTCCTCTGACAGCTTTAACAAGAGTATGATAGAGGCTGGCATGCTTGGCAAATCAAAATCACCGTCTCAGAAACATATGGTGAGTGTTAGAGATGGTGGTTGTGAAAGGGATCAGAAGTGAGAAGCAGCAGCAGCACAAGCTTTTAGAAGTAAGACTCTGGAGGAGTACAAAGCCAAGTGCAATGACAGAGTAGTAAGCTTAAAAAAAAAAAAAGTCTTTGCAACCATGTTGCACCAAAGAGATGATGTACTTAATGAAGAGTTGAGATGGATTTGTATCTCTTGTATATGAGTAACTAGCAAGATGACATCAAACATGACATGCCAGGAGAATGGGTGACTGGAGGCTTTGGAGTACTGTAAAGAATAACAGGAGGGGAGGTAGTTAGGCATTAGAAGGACAGTGGATAAAGGTTGTGGGCCTGTTGTCTTAGAAGTCTGAGAACAGCAGCACAAGGGCATCTCTTCTCCTTGGTTTCTTTGAGTAAGTAAAAATAGGGGTTATGGCCACCAAGATACAAAAATGGGAGGGTGTTTGAGGGTGGAATTACTGAGAGGAAGGTGAGGATAGACTGTGAAGGAGGCTGTCAGTGTTGCAAGTTGTCTGGTGAAGAAGTGGGACCTGCGGAGGACCTGAGATTTGACATAGCAGGTTTGGTAGAGATGGTAGCTGGTGGCTAAAAGAGCTGAGTAAAGGGATTCACAGCTGAGATAATCGTAACTTCTTATCCAAAGGAGGACAAGACAGCAGAGAAGGTGAAAATGGCATTTATTTCAGATGATGTGGTTGAATAATGATGAGATGATGCATAGGGCCCCAATATACAACAGTAGGTCTTCTCTTAGAAGTACGTGACGAATAATTATATATATTAGAAAGGTATAATTTACTATCAGAGATGCAGTAGAATCTTAATCAGTGTTTGGGATTATCTTAATTTGCCAGCTGCATATTAGGAAAAAGAATCATATGGAAGGTGATTCTGTTCTTCCTTGAGGAAAAATAAACTGAATCTAATATGACTAGGTAATTAAATTAGTTTTCCCTGGTTCCTGCAGCACACGTTTTGTGGCATTAACATCACCTGATGAGTTGTTAAAAGGAGATTGGAAGAGATTAGGCTGGAAAACTGTTCTGCAGTTTGCTAGTTCTCAAGTCATGAGGTGCTGTGGGGCAGCTCATGGAGCTCTGAAGCACAGAGGTGCTAGACAATGTACTGCAGCCCCGGCTGGGTAAACTCACTGTGTGGTTAAAAGCAGCCTCTCTGGCAAGGAGAGCTCTGAGCCTTTTTAGTGAAGAAAAAAAAAGAAAAACAACCCAAGGTTTTTCTTGTGGTGGATTGCACTGTTTATCTTCACAAGCACCTACAGAAGTTCATCTGTAACATGACTCCGTGATGATTTTTTCCTGCCTCACCTGGCCTGTGTACCATCTGAATGTGGAGAGAACAGGCTGCAGATGATTGATTTTCTCCCCCATTTTGAATGAGCAGCCTTTTAAAATTGCAGGTGGAGAGGGAGAAGAAATTCTGAGTGGAAATGCTTTTGGTGTTTTTAATTTTGAAATAGATAGCCAAAAGTGCAGTTTAAGTTACATGTGAACTGCAGATAATAAGTACTAAGTTTTAGATATGAGCTCTGAAAGCCAGAAACCTGAGCATGTGATAAGGGCTTGGAACAGTCATGTTTGTGGTTTGGATGCAGGAGGCAGGGTTGTCCTGAGTGTAATGTACAACAAGTAACTGCTAAGTTGTTCTTTACTACTCTTTAAATAGGGTACTATGTTTAGAGAAGGAGATATGTTGGGTTTATCTTAAACTAAGAAAATAAATATATAGGGACTTCTAAAGCATTTGAAAGTCTTTTCTTTGGGAATAGCAGAAAAGGTTGAGAATCAAGGCTCACTGTATGGATTTCATATTGATTTTAAACTGATCAGTTATGCTGAAAACCAAACCCAGACTAAGATGTCCATGCATCTTCTGGGCTGGATCTGGCTTGCATCTGCTAAGTATGCAAACAGATCAAGTGCTTGCTTGTCTGTGCCAGTTAGCATACACATGCTTGTGTTCTGTGTGTACACATGAACACACGAGGCTCTTTCATTCCAGGATCCTTCACTTGAGACGCAGTGGAAGCTGACACTAGATGAAACTCCAGCAGTGTGTTTCAGGATGCTTAATCAGGATGCTTAAGCAGCACAGATAATTACTTAACAGACTTAAATTAAAAAAAAAGAAAAGAGAGGGAGAGGGAAGCCCTTTTAAGGATTGAAGTGAAGTTTGTTGGGGGTTATTGTAGTTCTGCTGTTGTAAGTGTAAACTTTTGTTCAAGGTTATTGCTGTAATACTTTGTTGGCCATTGATTTAATGATAACATCTGCATCATAGTAAATGGATTGAATGAAACACCTCAGAGGAATAGCAGAATCACATGACTGTAGATCTGTTTCTTATTCAGTGTTAAAATGGGAAGATCCCATTTCTATTTTAATCTTTCTACCTGCAGTCTGCAAATAATGCTTTTTTCATATATTGGTTATGATTGATGTTTAAAGAAATGCTTGCTTTAATGAAGCTTCGCTTTTGTTCACAATGTGAACAGTTCAAGTATTTACATAATTAGAATATTAAAACATTATGTATCATCATGTAGAAAACTATTTGTTTTGCTCTCAATAGAAACAAAACCAAAAACACAAAACCAGCCCTAAATGCGAACTCCCACACTCAGATCTTCTATACTGTTTGTAAAGCACAGATCTAGCAACCTGTGGAATTACAGAAGCTTTAAATAGATGAGAAGAAAGAGAGCAGAGCCCTTTACTGTTCTTGTTCAGAAAATGTTGGTATCTCCTCATTGTTTTTGTGATTGTTTTATTAGTGAAGCAAAACCAAAATATTATTATGGGGAAAAAAAATCTAGCAAAGATGTTGCTCGTAGCTACTCTTATCATATTAAAGGAGAGAAAATAGAACTCTGACCCTGTTTTGAGAAAGCTGCTTGTTATAGCTGTACTGAATGCAGGAATTACAAAAACAAAATAGGATTCCTATTGTGCTTGTTTGCATCTTAAATGTCCTGGGTGTTTTTCCAGCTCCCAGTTATTTCAAAGTGCTTTGAGTGTCTGAGCTCTGGGAACAAACCAAATAACTTACAACGCTCTTTGGTGTGCAGATGACCCCTTCCCTAAAAATCTGCTAGTCCAAAGTGAAGCAAGTTGATTGTACACTTTGAAATCGTAATAGGCTGCTGGGAGAAGCTCTTTCCTTCATATCAGTTTCTGAAGTATGTGGCAAAGAGTATTTCACAGGGTACAGATAGGCAAACAGCATTCATTTGCTCAGTGAAGAAAGTCGTTAACATTACTGTTTTCTTAGTAGTCAAATTTGAAATAGCTTGAATGTATAAAGCTATAAAGTAGCCCAGCAGTGAAGTGCTTTAGACAGAGTTCAGTTGCTCTTTGTATTAGGTATTAGCTTACAGCATTTACAGATCAGAAGGTTGGTATTTTAATAGTTTAGTGCTCTATCCACTGAAAAAAAAAAATCCAAACCAAACTACACAAAAACACCTCACAACAGATCTGTAGGAAGACTCATGGATTTTGTCAAATGGTATATGTCAAAATAAGTGAGGCAGCACATCACAAGGAAAGTATCCCTAATGATCTGTTAACAGTAATGGGCTCCAAATCCTTGCCCAGAGAAGAGATCATGAACCTTCTGGGTAGTTGGTGTCACCTTTAATACTCAGTAACAAAGGTTTATGAATTATTGTTATATCTTTGTAAATGAATCAGTGTGTTGCAGACTTGGTTTTGTGTGTTTTATGCAATGGATAATTTCCCTTCTCAGGAAGGAATTAGTAGAGCTAGGAAAGGTGAAGGTGAAAGGAAACCAGATCTATATTGAAATGGCTTCTGTACCAAGAAAAATTAAGCAGCACAAGCTAGGTCAAGCTGTGACAAAGTTGTGTAACGTTGGGAGTGGGGATTATGAATGGGAGGCAACTGACTGTTTCTCTGAATATGGGACCTGAAGGATATGATGTGAAATTATCAGACAGCTGGCTTAAAATAAAAGGAAGTGAGTTTTCATGCCACACATAAGGTGTGGAGCTCATTGCCAAAGCATGGTGGTAGAGGTCAAAATTATAAGTGTACTCAAAGGGGTAGGCAGTATATTTAGCGTAAGAGTCCTTACCACCTTGCCTCCTTTCACAAGTTACAAGTTTTAGCTAGCCTTTAACTTCTTTTTCTTATGCACACATTTTTTTTCTTGCTGACCCAAAAAAGTAACTGTCCAAACTTGGAGGATCCATTGGTTCTCTCTCAAGCTTCTTGATTTTATTTTTCCCCTGGAAAGATACCTTTGAGTCTTATTACTCATCCTGGGAATGCTAGTGCGTGGTTTGCTTAAGTGCATTGTCCTCACGTAGGCATGCATCTTGCTCTATACCTGTTGAGCCCTCCTGACTAGCTGTGGTCTAGCTGACACACCCATCTTCCTTGGAAGCTGCAGGGATGTCCTGTTTGATTTCTTTTTTCACCTTACATGAACTTGGCACCAAGCAAATCTAATGATGTGAAGGTCGTGTGTAGTCAGGGATGAGGAACAGGGGTGTGGACTGTGATATGCTGAACCCTAGATCATGTCTATGTGTGGCCAGATATTTTATCTGGCAGGAAATGGTTCTCTGTTCTTATTCATGCATAAGTTTACTTGTGTTCCTCAGTTCTGGAGGGGACAGGACAGAGAGCTACTTGTCCTTTCTCTCAACACCTCTTTTACGGGAGCAAGAAATACATGCTGGTGGGTCCATTCAGGCACTTCTCTGTTCCTGCTGTTGAACCCCAACGTTAGGAGAATGAAAAGTATCAGTAGGTACCTCAAATAGGTTCCTTCAAACTCTTAAAATTATTTAATTGTAGAAAATTGTTCATATTTTAATATTTTAGCATGCAGGAAAGCATTTTATTTTTGTGTGTGTGATCACTGGGTGCAGTCTGGTTTTGCCTTTGTTCTGCTGACTAGTTTGATGGATAGGTCAAGCACAACCTTTTTATGCAACTTTTTTTTTTAAGTTATCCTACCTTTTCAGGTAGGCTGAGTTGAAGAATTTTCATACACATAGACTTCTTCCACCCACATGGGTGTGGTGGGATTTAATTTCTCAGCCTGTGTTAAAGTGCCTTGAGAGTTCAAAGCAAATATTGCTGTTGCTATTTCTAGGTCTAAGTCACTTGTACCTGGTGTACACAGTACTGGAAACAGGAGGGGGCTATATTCTTATCTGCTTCTTCCCAGGATAGTGCTGGGAAGCAGAAGCTGGATGAAATGACTTTGTAGTGCATAGCTGGCCAGCAGGCCTAACAGGAGCAGTCTGCATTGGATAATAATAAGTTCAGTTCAACAATGCTAATAATCAGTGTCGATTCTTGGGATGTGTAAATTGGAATGTACAATGAGTTGCAAGTATAAGGGAGCCTTGATAATTCAGGAACAATTTGCTTAATTATGTTGTTCTTAGTCAATATAGCATTAGAGCAATGAAGAAGTTAAATGATTGTTTAATGTTTTACAGTGTCAATATTTTCCAGTCTCTCAGATAATTTCATAGTCATGATACATGTATTTAGAAGGAAATAAGTTATTCTAGAATCTGCATAAGAAGTGCATAAGAATTAAAAAGACAAAACCCCCACACTCCTTCCCCTCCTGCCCCCCAGAAAAAAAACGTGCCCAAAACCAACCAGCCAACCAACAACCACCACAACTACTTTGTTTATTGTACTAAAATAAAAAGTTGGGATATGTAACAAGGGAATTAAGTGGAACACAGTACCCATTGTACCTCTGACTTATTTTTCTAGTCATTGCAAAACCAGCATTTTTTTCAGTTGCTTCTCAGATATTGAGAGATGTCAGTTCTTGACTGGTGACTAATCTCAAGTGTTGAAGTGACCTTGGTCAGAAAGACATGAATACGTGCAAGTGTTGACTCGGGTTACCATATTAAACTAATAACCTATGTGCCTTCATCTGCTCTTGATTAAAACAATTGAATTATGTTCTGCAACTCTGAGCATCTCCATTCTTTTTGTGACCAGAGAACAGGTTAAAGAAGTCATTGAATAAAGGATGACTTCTCTTTCCAAGGCATACCTGGGAAATTGATTACAGTTAGGAAAAAAACAGAGATTGTAAAGATTAGGAAAGATTATTAAAAAATTATTGTAAATATTAAAATGGAAATACTCTGAAAGAGATGTTAATATACAGATGCTTTTGAGTCCACTGATTTTACAATTTTGAATCAAAACCCCTCACTTTTCTCTTCCTCCATATGATTTTGTTTTTTTGGTAGTACTGTAAAGACCATTCCTTCATTGTAAAAATAATGCTTTGCCTCTGTTTGCAGATGCTGTGAAGCCACCGGTCAGTTCTTTACAACCATCTGCTGAGTTACCCTTGCCCATCAACACTTCACCGCCTTCCATGCAAGCAGAATCTTTCTTACCTCCTCCTTATCAGCTTATTAACATCCCTCCACTGGAGCCTTCCTCTGGTCAAGAAGATCCTCAAGACTACCTATTGCTAATAAATTGTCAAAGTAAAAAACCTGAACCTATGAGGTAAGTGGCTTTTTTCTTTTAGCAAGTTATTTTTAGTACAGACCAAGAATGTTTGTGCTAAAAACACTTATTTATTGCCAAGTCATTGAACATTTGGATACACGTAATCCTATGGGGAGAAGCTGCCTGTAACTTCTGCTACTTTTCTTTCTGTGATTGAACTTTTTACAGCAATAGTAAGTTGTTTGATCAGCGCTAGGACCATATTGCGTTCTTCAAAAATGTGGACAGCAATTGCCAACATGAAATACCAGATAAAAGCAATGATACAAGCACTTCATTGTAACTTGGACTGATGAATGGCACGGAGCAGAGAAGTACCATTTCTTTGGCCACAATCTGGTGTGCTTAGTCTGGTCTAGAACTAGAAAAAGCTGGGGAAATTTAACCTGTCTCCCTTTGGCCTAGTTTTGCCAATTAAAGCTCTCATGGAAGGGATTCAGTAGAACATGCTGGTGTTTATTATCACCTGCCAGGTTACTGCATCGCTGGGTGTAACAATCCTCATATGGTATTTGTTGACTATTACTAACATGGTTCAGACTCTAAAGCAAGATTAAAATAAAATTACAGTAAGTAGGAGTGCAGGAGACTTAAACCAATCACTTTCCATGTCACAAATTTTAACTTTTTCCAGATAATAGATGTTTAAAAACAAGTTCAAATAAGCCTTATTTCTTACTGAATAAAGAGTACCCACACAGTCAGTTTTCCTGAGAAGTCTGCAATAGGAAATTTTAAGGAAAGCCTTTAGAACTTCTACAGAATTCAATATGTATTTATTTCTCCAGCTGCTACTTCTGACTTCAGTAGAGGTACATTACTTTTTCCATAGGAGGATATGATCTTTATGGTAGCTACCTGGCAAACACTGCAATGGTATTTCAGTTTGGATCATGGTGGCAATCCCTGGAGCAGTCTATCCAGGACTTTAGTTGTATATTGGTCCTCTGAGATTTGAAAAAAAAACCAACAACAAAACCCCAAAACTCAACCACAATTGAATGGGACTGGACAAGCTCCCAAGGAGCATCACCTGACTTTGAAGTTGACTTTTCTGAGAGGTATTGGAAGAGTTGGACCAAGTAATTTCCATAGATCCCTTTCAACCTTGAGTGTTCTGTGGAAGAACCTTATAAATGTCTGTGGTAAACTCCTTTTCTGCAGTAATTTAAAAAAAATGTGTTGAGGTATTTTCAGAAAAATAAACAAAACATCCGACTCTTTTTCTGATTGCTGACAAGTACATGGAATGCTGAGGAAAGCTTCCTTTGAAAGTGTTTTCATGAGTATTTCACATACTCCCTTAGGGCCATACCTTTTAGTGGCGGTGCCTTCTTCATCAACACCTTGATGCTCTGCCAGCTTTACCTTTGCCATGTGTGCTCTGCTCCCTTGGCATTTTTATCTTGCTCTGTAGTGCCTGAGGAGTTTCCTGCGCTGTTTGCTGATGACTACATGGTTGAAAAGTATCCACCCTTTACAGTCTAACTTATAAAATGGAAGAATGAACCTACAGTTCCCTCAGAGTATGGAGTGTGCAGATTGCAGGCAGCACAGTATGCCCCGAAGCTTCCTGTATGAAAAGGGGAAACCCAGTGTCTGCTTTCTCCATGTTAAAGGTTTCAGTGTTTAGTGATGTTTAGAAGCTGATGGTGCTCAAGAGGTATGTCACCTCTCCTGCCAAAAGCTAACAAAAAGTTTGGTATCATTTCCAGAACAGCTTGGCAGAGAAACCATGACTTTCCATTTCAGCACCTTGACTTACCAGTAATGCGCCTGAGTACCCATTTGTTTCTGCAAGGGATGGCCACAAAGTAGATTTCTACCACCACCACATGAAGCATGTTTTTGTAGGAACGAGTATTATTGACTTTTCCTGACTTACACAGTTATGTGACATGTAGGTTAAGTAGGGGGAGTGAAATCTTGAGGAGACAATAAAAGAGGGTACAAAACATGGCAAGGTATAGAGTCCATGAATAGCCTGCAAAATTTCTTGAAAACAACACTGGTGACACAGGAAAGAAGTATTTGAGTGTTTGGAAAGGCAGAAGGGGCAATGTAGATAAAATGCTGAAGGAACTGAGAAAGAACTAAACTTAAGTCTTTAGGATTGTAGAGGTTGTTTATTGTATTTCCTGTTTAAATAAATGTTGTCTTTCTAGGAGTATTTGAAGACACTGAAATGTTGGCATTGTGATTACTTAGAAATTATATGGACGACTTCTAGTATATTATATTTAACTCCATTCATTAAATAGCTATGTCCTTTCATTAAGAAGGCTGTAGTAATGAAAACTCAGAATAATAGTTCTGCAGGAGTTGCAGTTCCAGCTGAAAGGACTGTTTGTTTTTGATCTGGTGCATTAGATATTCTGCTGGATTTGGGCCAGAGTCCAGTGATACAGACCTATTCCTATGGAATTAGAGCTCTGTGTATCTATGTGACATGTTACTATGATGATCAGTTAGAGAGCACTCTGTGCCCTACCTCAATTAACATTTTTACAAGTGAAGAAAACTAAAACAACTGTATAATTTTTCTATTAATGTCCAGTGTTGGAACAATTTATCTCTGTATTTCATATGACCATTTTTCCTTTAATGTGAAGTGCAAAGCTTAATATATATAATTAAATAGACAGGTATTGTTACTTGAATGGTTTGTTTGTATTACTTTTTCCCTTTTAGACTTTAAAGTTGCTGATAGGCAGAGGCAACATTTTCTGTTCTAATATTCCATGTTACTTTTTAGATAATCTGAGAACCACTGAATATTATTTCAAGGCTTTAGGGTTCTTTTCTGGATGAGGTGGGTAACTGTGAAATGTAAAGGAAGTGTCTGAGCTGCCTCTTAGAAATTTTTTTTTTAGAACTATGGTGCTGAAGAACTAACAAGTAGTTCTGAAAATGCCTCATTATGGTGTCATGCCATGCACCACATGCTGTTGTGAAAATATCTTGGATGTAGCACTTGCAGCTGTAATAATCATGCTGTATTTTGTCTAAGATGGTTTTATGCTTTGATCAGTGTTGACTTGAGAGAAAGTGTTGTTTGACTGGTGTTCAGTGAGATTTTAAGGCTCATATTTGAATCCTAAATAAGAAAATGCAGCCAAAGACAGTTTTCGACACCATTTCTGTCATGGCTCATTCAAGAAGTATGTTGAATACTAAACACTGTCTTCCTCATCTTTCCTTTGTTTATGAACCAGCCAAGGGTCACCCTTTCTCTCAGAAGAAGGGCAGGAATACCTGCTATTAGAAGATTTTGAAAGTAAAAAGCTTCCACTGCAGTGAGTCAACAGTAGCCATTCTTGGAACGCGTGTGAGAAATTAATCACAGAGCCATTAACTTGCCTGAAAATACTGTGTGTTTGAGATGCATTTTGCATGGTGTTCTCTGATTTTTAACAGAAAATCTATGTAACTTTGGCGTCCATCTTGTGGAAACAGAAATGGTTTATCATTTATTTCTGTATCTATCTGAATTTTTACTATGCTTGCTGCTTCTGTCCTAGATGTCCCACAAGAGCAGTTTTGCTGCTGTTTTGTTCATAGTATTCTGTTCAGTTGGTCATTAATTCCTTCAGATGAGAAAAGAAAGGACGAGTGGTCAAGCCAGACCAAATACAGCATATTAAAAAATTAGATGATTACTCCACAAACTAAAACACTTTTAAACTTTTTTTCTTCTGTTTCTGTCAAAAACAGAAGATGTTTTGGAGATGTGAAGAAAGGCTTTTTATTGGATTCTTCCTACCTCAATACTCCACCTCTTCTCAGGGAATCTTAATGTCTAGTCCTTATAGATCAGCAGATTGTACAGTTATCTCTTCTTAATATGTGGAAAGAGTCTTAGCACTGAGTAAGGAACAATTTGACTGGCCACTTGGCGTAACTTACAGATATGTGATGTACACATGTGACAACACTGATTTCCCAGACATCCTCTGCTTATAAGCAGAGCAAGGAGTTCTCATTGCATTATATCCAGCTTTGCCTTTTTTTTAAAAAAAACTAAGATGTAAAATGACTATCAATGCATATCTTAATAACCATATTTGCTAATGTGGAGTATATTACCAAATACTCCATTTGATAATGGAGTATTTAAGTCAACTGATTTTTTTGTTGAGCTCTTCTTCTGTGTGTGTGGGAAAAATTAAAATTTTCTGGTAACTTCAAGTGCAGAAGGCATCAAGCATCCTGTATCTGAAATCTGACTTTTTTTTCTTGAAAAAGAAAAAAAATTAGGAGTAAAGTCTGTCCCTGAACTCTAGGCTTAACCTAAATCCTAACCTAAATTTCCTTAAGGTAGCCTGAATCAACTGTGCATTGTAGGTCTTCAAAATTGTACGTGGTGTTTTTATCATGATTAATACTGACTTCTGTAAAGTAGTTACACTTCAGAGACTGAATTCCCTAGCTTCGTTTTTGGCATAAACTGCTTTCTTGGCCCATGTTTCAGTCTGTCTTCAAACTTCTAGTCTTGCAAAATGAGATTTGTTACAACCCATTCATATTTTTTGTTTGTGAACCAGCCAAGGGTCACCCTTTCTCTCAGAAGAAGGGCAGATATTCCTTCAGTAGATTAAGAAGTTGATTCCAAAATATTACCTTTAAAAACATGAAGTAAATCAGAAATGCCCTCTTATCATAAAGAATGTAAATTGTTTTCATCAGTTAAACAAATGAAAGGCCTGGGTGTTTCATGTGTCATGTTCTTTTAAGTCTTCTGTTTTCCTAAGTGGTTGTGGTCAAGAAAGAAGCAGCAGCATTCAATGAGGCCCAGAAAAGCTCCTAAATTTAAAAGTGATAGCATTTGTTGCTGATGTGTGATAGTTAATCCTCAATCACTGGCATCATACATGTGCTGTTGTTGCATTTTGAGCTTTGCTGCATGTTTTTGTAAGGTAACTATAGTGTTTACATTTTATTTCTGTAGTTTTGTTAAGTTTTTCATTTGAAAATATGTCCTCTTGAACTGGAATTCATAATTTTGGTTCTACAGTTGATTGTCAGTGTCCAACTTTTCTAGACCGCCCACTTGCTTTTTATAGCATATAAAATACAGATCACAATCCATGCTATCCTTGGCCATGCAAAGCACACATGACTTTTGCTGGGACCTTATTCCAAATGAATACCACAGAACTTAGAGAGAATGTCTAGAAAGCAAGGAACTCTGAATCAGTCCTTCAAGTAAAAAAGCAAGGGCTGCAGCAGGGACTAAGCTCTAAATGTTACTAGTCACACAGTATGTTCACAATTTATTATGCACTCTGTAACCTCATGTTGTTCCTTCAGTCTGATGTGCTTTAGTTTTTGCAAATGTGTTAAAATTCCAGTGGTTTGTTACTGAATTTTTGAAGCTGTGAGGCAAAAGAATCAAACTGGTAGCAAACGAGAGATACGTTTTTGATGGACAACGTTATAAGGAATATAGGAAATTTTGCTTTCTTGGTTGTGCCAACAGTAAATACTTAATGAGAACGTTCTCTTCTTTTTTTTGGGTATCTGTTAAACTAAATGAAGATTAATGTTCAGAATCACCTAGAAACCAGTTCTGACCAATGAGACAGAACTTAAATCTATCATTAAATTAGTAACCAGAGCAAAAGTAGCGTACTTCTTCGAGTTAATAAGCCCCACACCAAAAAGAAACCTAAGGACAAACTATTAGGAAGAGCTAATATAATTAAGCTGGAGAAGAACTCTCAGAAGCCACTTGGACTGATTAAAGATTGTATCTCTGCTATTAAAGAGAACAAAAACCATTTGGTTAGGTGAATGACATTTTTCTTGACTACAAATGTCCAGTCTAAGTTAATCCCATTGGTTCCCTTGATGGTTTGCAGAGAGACACTTTGGGAGTGATTCATCGGTTTTAGATTGATATCTAAGAAGAACTGATTATGTTTCACATAGTCTCCATTTCTCCAATGAGGAAACCTAAATTAATAGCTACACTGGATTCCTTTCTCCTCAGGTTACCAAAGCCCCAGGAGATAAATCCAGCTGTCCCATAAGAAAGAAGTTTTTGTGTGATCTTATCAGCCTATTGAAATTTGAATAATAAATTCTGCTTGTGATCACTTTAAGGTAGAGAGTCTCTTAAAGTGCAGGGGAAAAGTGCTTGTTGTGGTAGTCATGCAGTTAATTTTTAAGTATTTTATTCCTCAGAAGTTTTGGAAACTGCATACATAGTCCATTTGCTTAATAGTGGGAGTAGTGTAGCAGCTATTCATTGATACACACGCATGCTGAAGTATTTACATATGTATGTATAAATTAACACAATGATGTGGTGCTGTGGTAGTGAAAATAGGAAATATCCATGGTATGATTGATCAAAAAGTGTATGGACTGCATTAACTCCACCTGTGTTAGTATTTTGCCACTGTTTTGACTTTTATTTAAGCAAGGAGTCAGATGGATAACAGAATTTCTCTGACTGGAGCAAGGTAACGGGAGAGGATCACCAAAAAAAACCACAAACAAAACCAAATTGCAATGTGTTTACTTTCCATGTAAGTTTACTGGTACTGGTTAGTAGCTTTGTTAATGAGTGCTATTCTCATAGAAGATGGAATTTCCAAAGAAATCAAAGGTCAAGTGCTGTGCAGCTTTATGTAACAGCATTGCCTTAACTTGCGTTCAAGGCAAAAGCGCACTGTTGCAGAATCACAGAATCGTTACAGTTGGAAAAGAACGTTGAAATCATTAAGTCCAACCACTAACCTCACACTGCCAGGCCCATCACTAAACTAAACCATATCTCTCAGCACCTCATCTATGCATCTTTTGAATATCTCTAGTGACGGTGACTCCAACACCTCCCTGGGCAGCCCATTCCAATGCTTGATAAACTTCTCCAGTGAAAAAGTTCTTCCTAATGTACAATCTAAACCTTCCCTGGTGCAACATGAGCCCATTTCCTCATGTCTTATTATTCATTACTGGAGTAAAGAGATCATATCGCCTCTCAGCCTCCTCTTCTCCAGGCTAAACATCCCCACCTCCCTCAACTGCTCCTCATCAGACTTGTTCTCCAGAACATTCACCAGCTTCATTGGCCACCTCTGGACAAACTGCAGCACCAAAATGTCCTCCTTGCAGTAAGGGGCCCAGAACTGAACACAGTATTTGAGGGTTGCAGCCTCACCAGCACCGAGTACGGGGGCATAATCACTTCCTCATCTCTGCTGGTCACACTATTTCTGGTACTGGCCAGGATGCCGATGGCCTTCTGGGCCATCTGGGCACACTGCTGGCTCATGTTCAGCTGGCTGTCAATTAACACCCCCAGGTCCTTTTCCACAGGACAGCTCTCAAGCCACTCTGCCCCAAGCCTGTAGCATTGCCTGAGGTTGTTGTGATGCAAGTGCAGGACGTGACACTTGGCCTTGTTGAACCTCATGCCTCAGCCCATCTATCCAGCCTGTCCAGGTCCCTCTGAAGAGCCTTCCTGCCCTCAAGCAGGCCTGTGCACCCACCTAGCTTCATGTCATCTGCAAATTTACTGAGGGTGCACGCAATCTCCACATCGAGGTCATTGATAAAGATGTTAAACAAAACAGGCCCCAACACCAAGCTCTGGGGAACACCACTGGTGACTGGCCGCCAACTGGATTGAATGAACTCCATTCATTAAATCTCTCTGGGCCCAGCCATCCAGCCAGCTTTTCACCCATCACAGAGTAGATCCATTCAAGCCATGGGCAGTCAGTTTGTTCAGGAGGATGCTCTGGGAGACTGTGTCAAATATCTTACTAGAGTCCAGGAAGATCACATCCACAGCCTTACCCTCATTCACTAAGCAGATCATCTT
Source organism: Colius striatus (assembly GCF_028858725.1). Classification (NCBI taxonomy): domain Eukaryota; kingdom Metazoa; phylum Chordata; class Aves; order Coliiformes; family Coliidae; genus Colius; species Colius striatus. The sequence goes on from NC_084761.1 coordinate 33,720,716, forward strand.
GTCATAGAAGGAGATCAGATTGGCCAAACAGGGCCTGCCCTTCATAAAGCCATGTTGGCTGGGCCTGAACCCTTGGTTATCCTTTATGTGCCATGTGATGGCTCTCAGGATAACCTGTTCCATAACCTTTCCTGGCACCAAGGTCAGGCTGACAGGTCTGTATCTCCCAGGATCCTCCTTTTGGCCCTTCTTGTAGATGGGTGTCACATTTGTCATTCTCCAGTCCTCTGGAACCTCCTCGGTTAGCCAGGAGTGCTGGTAGATGATGGAGAGTGGCTTGATGAGTGCTTCTGCCAGCTCCCTCAAATCCCTTGGGTAGAGCCCATCCAGCCCCATCGATTTGTGTGCATCAAGTGGAGCAGCAGGTCACACACCCATTTCCAGTTGCACTAAGGGGGCCTCATTCTGTCCCTCATCTCTGTCTTCCATTTCAGGTGGACGGATGCTCAGAGAAGAGCTGGTATTACTATTGAAGACTGAGGCAAAGAAGGCATTAAGTACCTCTACCTCTTCCTCATCCTTGTTCACTAAGTTTCCCCTTCATCCATTACAGGGGGAAGGTTCCCTTTAAGCTCTCCTTTTGTTACTCATAGATTTGTAGAAACTTTTCTTACTGTTGTTTAAAGTAGTGACAGCTTAAGTTCAAGTTGAGCCTTGACCCTTCTAATTTTCTCCCTAGTTGATCTCACAACATCCTTGTAGTTCTCTTTTTCCTCTTGAGCTTCAGCAGAAGCCCCCTGTTCAGACAGGACAAGCTTCTACTCCACTAACTCATCATCTTGCATGTGGTAACAGCTTGATCCTTTGCCTTTAAAACTTCCTTCTTGAATAATGTCCAGCCTTCCTAGACTCCTTTGCCCTTGAGGACTGTCTCCCAAGGGACACTTGGCATATCCTATGGGGTGTTTTTGTATTCCCCAAAAGAGCAGAGTATCTTCCATCTACTACATCTTATCTACTATTTCTTTCTCCTTTATGTATTTCAAACCAGTTTTATGTGGTCAGTAAATAATTTTAGGTAGGTTCTTCAGGGTGTTACAAGCAGTCTTATTTTTTCCTTTGATATCTCTTTCATACTGATTAGAACTAGGAAGTACTGTAAATCTAACGGTTGTGTGTGTTACTTTTATCTTTACCAGTGCTGTTAAAGTGCTGCTAGTTTACAGCATGGGTTAAAAGAAAATAGTAAAAATATTCCCCCAAACAAACTCTGCTCCAGATTAGTGGCATGGAAATCTCTTGAGTTATGAAATATCAACCTGTTGCTTAGCTGATGCTAAAGCTCTGTGCTTGTGTTATCCATCTCACATGCATGGATTTGTATGTATGTACTTAGGATCCTTCTTAAGTATTACTGTTTGTTTAATAATTCAGTGCCTTATTTTTATTTAAAAAAATGAAAAAGGATGAAACCAATAGACTTTTTAGCTGTTTACATTTTAGATGTGTTTATTATTTATAATGTTTGCTTTTTCTTCATATGTTTGTCAACGTTTTAATTTTACAATCTTACCTGTAGATCTCATGCTGACTCAGCAAAATCCAGCTCTTCTGAAACAGACTGCAATGATAACGTGCCCTCCCACAAAAATCCTGCTCCGTCAGTGGGCAAGCATGCTGTGAATGGCTTCTTTCAGCAGCAAGGTGTCTATGACTCTCCGCCTTCTCGTAGTGGACTGACACTGGCAGACTGCAGCCTTTATAACTTGCCTAGGAGTTACTCACAGGATGTTTTACCGAAGGCAGCGTCTCCATCTGGGACTGATGCAGAAGGAGAGCAACATGTTTTCAATACCCCGTCAGCAACATCTTCCTTAGACGCACAGATGAGACACATCTCTCTTAGCTATGACATTCCCCCCACCCCCGGAGGTACTTACCAGATTCCTCGAACTTTTCCAGAAGGAACGTTGTCTCAGACTTCAAAACTGGAGACTATTCCAGATATTCCTCCACCTCGGCCACCAAAACCTCACCACGCTGCAGATCGATCTCCTGTGGAAACATGTAGCATTAGTCGCACTGCTTCAGACACTGACAGTAGTTATTGCATCCCTACAGCAGGAATGCCACCCTCACGCAGTAATACAATTTCAACTGTAGATTTGAATATCTTCCGTAAAGGTCAGTATGCTACAGTTTATCCGGCTCTTCCGCAACGTTTGTGTTAAAAGATGTCATCTTGTAATAAATGGTGTGATATGAACGGGCTGAATGATAGTAGGGGCATTTCTAGCCTTCAAAAACAAGCATGTAGCCCATCACAAAATAGTCTGTGGTCGTAGTCCTTAAAATATATATGAAAGAGGAAAAAAAAGAGATTAAAGGCAACAATCGAAGCAGTGAAACACAGAATGTTGGTAAGTTTGGTGTATTGCACTGGGGCATTCAGCCATAGCAAAAAATATTGTTAGACCTAGATGTATTTATGGTGTTACTCATCTTTAGAAAGCAGCAGTGAAGAACTAATCATCTTTATCTCTTTGCTCATAAGCTCATTTAGCAGAGTTCAATACTGCTGTTACCCTTCTCTCACAATGACAGAAGTAAGTTTAGCCTGTAGTGGTCCAAATCTACAGAAGCCAAAAGTGTTTCATGAAGGTCAGTGAGACTTGTTTTATACGCAGAGCTTTGAGAACATCCCTGATCTGATGATTGTTGCCACCAACCTTTATTTCTTTCCTTATAACAGAGAGACATATTGCAATTGTTAAGTAAAATTAAAATTGGTTCTTATAGTCACCTAAACGTTGATATTCCAGGTGTGCTAGTGAATTTTTTGTACTGCTTTTACTTTAACAGCTGCATGTATTTCAAGTCCTATCAAATCTGGTATCTGCTACTTGATGAATTTGCTGTTTCTAAGGGGTTTTTTTCCTATCTGTGTTTGTTTTTTTTTTTGTTCTCATTCTCTCAGACGTAAGTTGAGAAATGTAATGAGAGGTAGAGATTAGGAAGCTGATATTTATTGTTACAGAGAGCAGTTGTTCTAGTCTTTCTCACCACTCTTGGATTAAGAGTTTAATTTTCTTTCAGGTTCCTGAGGTAGGTGAGCATTGCACTGGTATTCAAGTGAAATTTTAAACTGGTTAGAGGAAATTTTAAAGGAGAATTGGACTTGTACTAGATACAGGGTGGGAGGCTGAAATGAGGATGGGGACCTGAACCAGACTTTTAAAGGAGGGAATATACAGAATGGATGTGATTGTACTGGTGCTCAGATAGTAGTACTCTGCCTTTCATTCATTATATAGGTCAAGTACCATAATATTGGTGGTTATTAGTGTTTTAAAATGACAAAGTAGCACCTTGAAGACCCTTTTGCTTCCCTTAGCTTCTCTCGTTTTGTTGACTTGATAAGCAAATACTCCTACGCTAAAGCAGAGATTGTAAGCCTCAGGAAAAGGAGCCTTTCTGAAAATACTGGTTTAACTTGGCACTTAGTGGCAGATCTGTTTGCTTCCTCTGAGGTGGAAATACAAAAAAACATCGAGATTTTTTCAGGGCAAGGCAGGGATAAAACTCAGTTTGCCCACAGTTTCTGTTGTGGCATCTGCAGAAGGGGCATACTTATTGCAAAGTAAGGCGGCCTGTCACCTAATGGGCGACCAGGACCTAGGAGCCAGATGTGTTTACCCCAGTCTACCAGAGAAGCAACCAGAAAGCCGAGGACCTTCTTAATGTGCACTGCCAAGTTACAAGACACTGAAAATGGAGAAGTCTTTGGTTCTGTAGCAGTTGGTTCAAACTGAAAGCCTCTGGAGTCTGCACTGGGTAGCTCAGAGAATGAATTATTCATCTGTTCTAGCAAAAGGTTGAATCTTGTTCAATCAATGCTTTGCAAGGGAAGAGTGTTCAGTCAGAAAACCTTTTCGAGACCCTAAATTATATCTCCTGTTTATTTCAAAATAGGTTTTTCATGAGGGCCTAGTATCTCAGAATCTACACGTTCACTAAATCCTTACAGCTATTTGTAAGGAAGATTTTGCTGCTTCCTTAAAAGGAAAAATAGTATTTTTATTTTATTTCTTGCCATGGAAAAATACTGTCAGAGCTTCCAGTTGTGACTGATAAGTGCTGAGTTTGTTTGTGAACACAGTCCTCTCAAGTATGTAGATAAAAATCTTTGACTTACAGCTTCAGGAGGTGTGTTTGTATGTTCTCAGAAGCAGACAGTAAATAACAACAGACTAGATGCCTGGTGCCAAGTGACAAGAAGAGGGATGATAAATAGCTGCTTTCTCTTCTTGTTTCTTTAGAAATTAGTTCTCAAGACTGTTATGATATTCCACGGACGTTTCCGAATGACAGATCTAATTCATTGGAGGGCTTCCATAACCACTTTGTAAGTATGACTTGATCTGATGAGAGGCAACAGTGACACTGCTTGAATGTTCTTTGTTCCTCTGTAAAAAAACCCAAAAAAATCCCAAGCTGTATGGTTCATATGATTTTTCAGTTTCAGTGGAATGTATTAATCTGAGTAGATTAGGTTAAAAATCTCATGTGATTCACAGCTGATTGCATAACTTATTTTGTTAAAGGAAATATATGTTAATTCTAGAAAAACAGAAGCATGTTGACAGTGGGAAGTGTTTCAAGTGAAGAACTAGATGAAAATTATGTCCCAATGAATCCCAACTCTCCTCCACGACAGCATTCCAGCAGCTTCACTGAACCCATCCAGGAAACAAACTATGTACCAATGACACCAGGCACGTTTGATTTTCCATTATTTGGAAAGCAAGTCCCTCCTCCTGCTCACATGGGTTTCAGGTCCAGCCCAAAGACCCCTCCCAGACGGTCAGTACCTGCTGCAGAATGTGAGCCACCACCAGTGGATCGGAACCTCAAACCAGACAGAAAAGGTGAGAAAAATGTACAATAAAACTTTGAGTTCATCGTTTATTAAAAAAATATGGCTATCTCAACTTCTGATTAGTGGAAGATTATCACATTTTTATACATTTTAACAAAATAATTTTTATCCTGTGAGATAGCCCTAACATAAAAGAACCCTAGGTTTATGTTTAACCATATTAAAACATCACAATAACAATGCCAAATACAGGCATAGGTTTACATTTTAGTACTGTAGTTACTGATGAAAACAATGACACAGCATTACTGACACAAGTATGAGTTTTAGTCATACTATGAAGACAGCTAGCTGACTTGTGATAGAGAGAGAGTACACGAGGCATTGGATAGAATATAAATTTATAGCCATAGCAGCGCTTGGTACAGGATCAGTACATAATTTCATTGTATGAAGTAAAAGTTCAAAATAACTTACTTAACTATTTCAGGTATTTGGTTTTGATGTAAAATTGTTACAAGAAATTATTACGTGAAGAATGAGTTGTATATTTTGCTGCTTTTTAGTTCTTCTCAAAGTATGCAATTATATAAATTCTTACATAGAATAATTCTTTGAAACGTGTTCAAATGAAGTAAGAATTAGATTGAAGAAATAGTGTTTGCTACTAAGGAGATAATGTTAAGTCCTCATTTCAGTCTGTAAAAGCAAGGAAAATCTCTTGATGTTGGAGCTGCTTAATGCTTAAGTGTTAGTGGCCACGTGGGGCAGCCATGGTAAGATGTTTGACAGGTGAACTGTGAGGTTACCATAGATATTATCTTCCAAACAAAGGTAGGGAACTGCTAATTCAAGCCATCTCTTAAGATATGTTTGCTTTATCAGAGGAGCTGGATGCCTTGCTTATATTCAAGTTTTTATAAACTGTAATAGGTGAGAATTCACTATATAGAGTGAAGTAGATTTAACATAGCCATAAAGCAAGAAGAAAGCTAGCTTTACATGAATATATTTTAAACTGATGAATGTATGGAAGATCACTGTTACGAGTCTGAGGAAGCTGCAACAACTTCAGTAACTAAATTTAAAATAAAAAACCAAACAAAACAAAAACAAAAAACCCCAGCACATTTTAGAGGGCCCCTTCAAAGCTGTCCTAAATTCTCTGGAATCTGGTGTGTGCTGGGTTGACTTTTCCTTAAAGCAAGGATTATTTAGGTGACCAGCATTCTTAAGAAACAAAGACAACACCATTCTGCTGTGTCTATAAGAGATACTTTTATAGAAAATCACTAATAAATGGCTTAGATTTTCCGTTTAAACCAAAATATTTAAGCAGACAACCTATCAGGTAAATGCTTAAGGAACTTATTTCCCTGCTAAGCAGTTTTTCAGATAAGATAACTAACTTCCTTGTAGAAGTGAAAACTGAAGAACATTATATCAAACATCTGCACTATTCTGTATTTGACTAAGTGCCATTTTTAACATTTTGTGCTTGAAAAATTAGCATTTATGTTGAAAATGAGTGTTCCCCAAAATTAAGTTAGCCAATGGCAAATATTTAAATGATCCAGAACACTAACTTGGTAACTAAACATTTAAAATAGCACCACTAAGTGAAAACAGTTTGAAATTAAGTCGAACAGATAATGTCATTATGATATAGATGATCTCAGTATGACATGGGAAACAACGTGTCTTATTTTGACTGTCTGTCTTTGGAAAATGAGGCATGACCTTTTTCAAGACCTTGGCTCTCTGCTTCTGTCTATTTGTTTCCATGTTAGCAGACAGTAGTTGTGTTTAGTTTAAGAAATACTGGACAGTATCAGATTGATGAAAGCTGATACTGGAAAATATTCTCAAAATAAGCACTGAACTGCTTTAAAATATTTTTCCTGGCTGTCAGGTTTGTGTATTTTACTGATAAAATGCTTGACCTTCAAAAGCAGTAAACTTCTATGTTGAAAAGCTTCTCACTTTGCTATCAGCAGTGGAAAGCAGTTGCATAGATGTCTGCTGGGACGGCATTGCTGCTCTCATGTCTCTTCTTGAAACTGAATTAGCGTTTTGCATTCTAAAAGTGGCAGGCAAGGTTCCTCCTTTGCTGCCATCCTCAGATGCTTTAGGGTTAGAAAGACCCAGCTAACATCAGGGAAAAGATATTTAGATGTACTAACACACTTCTTAATGAGTGCAGAGTGACTAGGTGTATTTTTTGCCTTTTAGAAACTGTTACCACTGTAAAGTAATATGGTTGTTTAATATCATCTAGAAGAACAACTAATTTTCAAGTAAAACTGCCCCCAAAAGTGTAAGTATTGTATAATAAATGCTTAGGATCTGAAAAAACCTTTGTGAAGATACTGAGCTACCAAGAATGGTGATGATTCTGAGTTGTCACTGACTGTTTCATCTTAGTAACACATTGACTCACTCAAATTTTATCAAGTGTACTATTGTGAGTCTTCCATTGTTGTGAACTGCAGATAAGATGGCATATCAAGATGGTAATATATTTCCTATTTCAGTAATTGAGTCCTCCATACAAATAACTCCTTCCAGAAATACCTTTGGGAAAAGAAAAATGCAGTTCCTTTTGAATGAAAGTGGAATCAAGCTATTGTGTCAGTGGATGCTTACCTAACTAAAACAAGTGTGTGCTTTATATCCTGTTGTGTTGCTTTTCCAGCTTTTAAGTTCTAGCAACTTCTGTTATCAGGTAGTTTCTGTTTAGATAAATGTACTGCAGTGGTCTTGTGCTACACATTAGTGCATGGAAGGTATCAGGTTGACTAGTATGTTCAAAAAAACTATGTTAGAAAGGGAGGAAAGAGTACATAAAATCCTTACCTTCTGAGTACCACTTCTTCAAATGTTAGTGGGGTTTTTAATATGCCATTGGTCCAAAAAATTCTATTGAAGACCACTGCTGCTTCTCTGAGAGGTGGTATTGCTGCAGAGATGAGGCATATCGATGAGAAGGTCTCCAGGTATATGAGGGGCCATCTCATGTACTGAAGAAGAGGCTGCCATTTCTTTTTTTATTGGTTACAAATTTCTGCAAAACCGGTGTTTACTAGCTATCATTGTTACTGAGAAATTACTGTCATCAGCTTTCAGGTGAGCATTAGCTCTAGCTTAGCAACGTTTGTGCGGGCCAAGGGACGTCCAGTGCCAGAAGTCCATTTGACAAATAGGTAATGCAGTGAAACTAGCACAGAAAGAAAGAACGCACAGCTTTTTGTTGTTAAATGTATATACTTACCAGTTCCCCTATTTTTCTTCAGTTGAAGGGCATATTGCTTACAGGCAGTGTAGCTTGACAGGTAGAAACGTAGCACTCAGTGATGGCAGTAGCCATTCTGTTGCGTATAGCCTACTCTCACCTATTGCTGTTTCTGTTTTGTAAACCTGGGATGAAACACTTAGTTCTGCTTCTGCTGTCTTTGAAGAATACTCTGTCAGGCAACAACGATCTGGCCATCTATCAGCAGCAGCGACTATAATGTGTATGTCTTCACAGCTCTGATACAAGCAGCTGACGTTATGGGTAATTTAATAAATTGTTAATATTCTCCAGATTTTTAAGAAGAGGCACAGATATAGAGAAGTAGCACCAGTGACATAAGACTGAGTTACGAAAAAGCAATGAGTAGACTAAATGTAGGTAATAAGTAGGCCTAAAATTTACTATTCAGAAGAACCCACATTGTTCTGAGGAGCATACTTGCACACCTTTGCTGTGAAAGCCAAAGGCTTCTCAGTCTTCCCACCCATAAACGAGTAGCCTGTGCCAGAAGCTATGGTGGGCTGTGAGATACTCTTTTTCCCCTGCTTTCTAGAAGAGCTCTGTTTTATAAAGTGGGTTAAAAATAATAACCATTTTACTAAAAACACATATAGCTACACTGTTACACTACATTTTCATGTAGTTTCATTTTTCTAGCTCACAGCTGCTTCTGTACATGCAGGCAGCTTCCAATACTTTCTGGAAGTTTTGAAAGCAATTTCAAAACATGGTGTTGGTTTCCTGCCCCAATAACTTGATTCAAAGTGCTTTACTATTTAGAGAAACATACTGAAAGGTAAGTGATATATTGCTTGGGACAAAATGGAGAGTATTTTTCCAGGTGCTTCTCTGCATTCACCTCTAATTAAATGACAAAAATAATCTCTTAATTTGTTGTTTCCAAGGTGCTATTTTTTGTTATAGTGAACCACTGGCTACATTGATTTTATATTTCTGCTCTTTGACTGCTTTAGCTTACCACTGTTGCATGTAGTTGTGATGCTAAATTGGAATCATTGTTGCTAGCAAAAGGCTTCAAGCAGAAGAAATATTTCATCCTTCCATATGGTTGAGTCTTATTCCCTGAATTGTTCAAAGCTTGTGACTAGTTCTGCCACAGGGCGGTTATGTGACAAGTACCATCCTCAAAATACTATTTATCCAAGAAGGAGCAGTAGAATTAAAGGTGCCTAAATGCACTGAGATGAAGACTCCTTAGCTAAGGCAGCAATGAACAGCCAGGTTCTCTTTTGGTCTACGTCATACTTTCCGTGGGGCTCTTCAAAACGTCTGAGAAGTGTTGTGAGGCAATGGATCCTGTGATCTCCATCCTGCTGACAGCTTGCAGGACTGGAGTGAACATTTTGCCACTCCACAGGGAAGCGCTGTGTGCAGCGAGGCGGGTCCCAGGTGACTGTGCTGGCAGGCCACAAGAAGGTTTGAAGGCCTGACAGAGGTCTGAGTCTAGACGATCGTAATCTGCAGTACAAATGTGACGTAAGCCAGAGATCAAGGAAAGTGCATAGTCGAAAATAAAAGGGATAGGGTGTGAATTGGCTTTTATAGGTCATGAGACAGCGTTTGAGTGAGGCAACATTTCAGAGATGTGACCTCTGTCTATGAGCCTCTGGGCATGATAACGATCCCCTCCTGCCCAATAATTTATTTCTGGGCGTAGTGGGGTTGGGGTTTTTTATTTTAAAGCAAGACTTTAAGACCAAAGAACTACAAATAAGATTAGAAAAAAAACAAAACCAAAACTTGTTCAGGAGTTGTCCAGAAGGACTACTTACAGCTATGTAACACTCTGTGTGTGTGTGTGTACATCTATCTGTATAGTTCAGAGCTTTTCAGAAATACATGCTTTTGACTGACAAAGTGTAGTTTTTCAACATCTGAATCGGTGATTAGTGATGGAAGTGGTGATGGTGGAGTTGAGGTCAGTCTCGATGTGTTGCTCTGCTTACTGTAACTTGGTAACTTCTTTCTGAGGAGCAGCATGTGTCTGTACTAAAGTGGGATTTTTAAGGTTCTGAAAAGAAACATGTGAACCATGGGCATATGACTGAATTAACAATTCATGACCATGATGGAATAAAAATCAAAAGTTAAATCTCATTCATTTGAATGTAGCGTAACACTGCCAGTTGTAATGTTTTTGACCCATGTTATTGAAAAGGACTTGATGAGAGTTTAGTTCTGCACAGATAACTAGTTCAGGGTCATGGGGAGTTGTGATAGAACGATGCACTCCAGATGACGAAGCAGGTTGCTGACAGAGCTTGGGATTCCCAGCCTACAACGTGATACTGGACTTTCCTCCATTTGTCTTGAATAGCAATTTTATTTGCCCAAATATTGTTACAGTTTAACTGCATTTAAGATTATTTTAAACAGGATTTTTCAGTCCTAGCTTTGGATTGTATTACACAGATTGTTTTGCTAATGGCAAAAATAAACTATAGCTATTGTAGTGCATTTTCACCTTTTATTTTTTCACAAAAGGTTTGTCTTCCCACTGAAACCAGTCAGCACTTAGGCTGAAATGCTTGCTGCACATTGACTCTGTGTGATTGCAGTTAAAAGCACTTGCTGCTTGACTGTGGCAATTTTCAGCCCAGAAAGTGGTAAGCTAAGGCTTAGACAGCAAGTGATGCAACCTTTTTTTTTTTTCATGCCAACAAAATACCCACTTGCACCTTGAAAACAAGGAAACAAACAGATAAACTAGGGGAGAGAGGAAAAAAATTCTCACAGAGTTAGGACTTGGGATTGTTTTAAAAATATAAAAAAAATTATCTGGTTGTTTTTCTTCTAGTTGTTTCACATTTAAAATGTTACAAGACATAATTTGTGTGCTTAAGCCACAAATATGTGGATTGCTTATAAAAATGTTTCTGTATCTTTGCCATTGCTATTCATGAGTAGCTCCTAAACAGATAAACTTCATAGAAAATTCTATTTTATTTATTTAACTGCATAGGCCCATTTTGAAGAGGTAATTGGGTACAGAGCTTTCACATGGAAGGAAGCACGTGCCATATTTTGGACCCCACAGGACCCACTGTGATGCTTCTGGATGAATGGCATAGTCGTACATTGTTGTAGAGTAGTGTGGTGATCTAAAAATCCCAGGCCAAGTAGGTAGTTGTTTAGGAAATTAGGAACCCTCATTAATCATGAAGTTAGTTATAAATAGCTTAGTGAACAGTTTCCTTGTTAAATATTTACATCTTTGAGTGTCCAAGTTGGACAATGTGAATATATTGCACATCCTGATAGAGCAGGAGCCACTCCACCATCCTGAAATAAAACTTCATATAAACAGTTAAGGTTTTTATGACAATGGGAGCTGACATTTCTTTTATAATAATAATAATTAGAAGTTGGCAACACTGCAGTGTTCTATGCTGTCATGATTATCTTGCATATTCTTAAATGAAGGATCACTCATTTTCTCAGGCTCTGTAGGCACTGAAAATTTGTGAATTTTAATCATCAGCAGGGACTGAAGCGAAGATTTGTTGAAAAAGAAATTAATTTTCATGATGACTTTTCTGAGCAGAAGTGCTGTTCACTTTGCTTCTAAGAAATATATGCATTAAATCTTTCCATTTACTCTTGGAAGCTGTACCTCCTGTTCTTTCCATTTGGGATTCAAAAAAATAAAGGTTCGAGGGGATGTTTTGGTGCTTCCTAAAGCAGATTGAATACAAAATTACTGATTCATTTATTTACCCACGCAAGCCCCAAAACTTCCCTTTAGCTGAAAATTACACTTCCTCCATTGCCATACTAAATTACTTCAAGGCTAGTTTTTCCTTAACAGCTTTAACTGAAATTTGTATAGCTCCTTGCTACGGTACAGCAGTCCTGAACTTCTAGCTGTAGCTGTGATCTTATTTTGATGGCTGCATCACAGCTCCAAAGGAAGCCATAGTTCACTGGATATAATGGCTTTCAAAAAATTAAGCATACAGATTTTCTGAAGACAAAGTGCAAGACTTGCTCTTGTAGTGGTGGGATGAACTTCAAAGATGCCAGGGAAAGCAAGAACAAGAGAACACAGATGATAACACCTTTTCTTTTTTCTTCCTTCCATACATCTCTTTTTTTTCTTCCCTGTGTGCTTAATGCCTTTTTAAGGAAATGTAGTTTTTTATATATATTTTGTCATTCTGTTCCATTCTGTTCCATTCTGTTGAGGAGATTATCCATAGTTATTCGAGCTTTGGGGGCTTTTTAAATACAGACATTTAGAGTTAACTCACAAATTAGAGCAGTCAAATAGTATTTGGATGATGAATAGCTTTGGCATTCTCTGAATAGTTTTTATAGCATTTGGCAAAAATTTTATGACTACCAGTGAACTGTAATGGTCAGATGCAGTTGGACTTCTTTAGAATCAGATATTTTTTTTCCCAATTGATTCTTAACTTCTGGAGCGTTCAAAGTACCAGTGCTCTCATAGAGGTTTATTTTGAGAAACCTAGAGAGCCTCTCTTTAGATGACTGTTTTTTATATTTCATGATATTGAAGGAGTAAGTAGATTTCAGCTGATTTTTTCTGTCCTAAAGAGGCTGTAGTTAACACCATCCATGGTGGTATCCCTGACCAGAACTAGGCACATTATTGAAATTCCTGTTTGTTGCTGGATACTAGTATGGAAGTGGATGTTAATGTTGCATAACTAAATAAATTAGAAGTAGCTTGGGAGGAAATAGTCTTAATAAAAACAGAGATGAAAAAGCAAATTCAGGATATTTGTAGAGCTGTGTGCTGAAGACCGTGTATTCGGAAATCAGAGTTCAGTGGGGTGAGGAAGAAAAGGAAAAGGGGGAGGTTCTTCTGCAGTACTGAAAACCAAATAATAAACCCTGTGGGAGTAAGACTGTGAGCTTTGGTCTTGTTTTTAAGGAAAAATCTGCAGTGGTTCTAAGTACCGGAATTCTTGGATTTCAGTGCAAGTTTTGATTTCCTCTAATTACAGAGAAAAGGGGGAAAGATACATGATTTTTTTAAATGGAAACAAGAAACTGCTGGTAGTGTTGTCTCTTTGAAAGCACTTCAGTGGATTCAGGATACTTATGTGTCTGGGTTTGCCTTTTGCTCTCCCCCTCCTATTTTATGCAAAGCACTGCTCTAGCACTCCTACATCTAATCTCCTTGTGTCATGAGGATTAGTTCTGTTATCCAGAAAACAGCATTAACAGATAATGTAGTTTTAAAATTTTAAGTCACGTTAGTAAATTTACCTTAAAATTTAAAGCCCCAAATAGCTGATGTTTAAATGAAGTGTTGGCCTTTTTCATGAGCATGTTTGCAATTTCCTCATGTAAAAATCCTGTGCCAGCAAGTCATGGAGCAAGCAGCCAGTCAAAAAAGAAGCGTTCTTTACAGAAGAACAGTTCTTGTTTGGTGCTAATGCTTCAAGGCAATAGCCTGAAAACAAATGAGACTCTTCAGTGAGTGCCTTCTATCCTCAAGACAAAATATGTATCTATCTACTCTGATGCAGGGATTCTCGATGGTGGGACTCCTTTTTGTTCCCACCCCACATAATGTTCCAAGTGTTTTAGGAAAAACAAAAGGTAAAGAATACATTAGCCGATAGAAGAAGCAAAAGATTTTTCAGTTTATACCATTACTTGAAGCAAAATCAAAAATGTAATAGGACTCTTCTCCTGAGGACTTCTCAGACAAAGACAGCATTGACAGGCACCAAAATGCTAGGAGCAGAATTCATGCCATCTGAGTGCACTCTAATGCTAGATCCATAATCACTTGTTCTGCTTGGCAGTTTTTACAAGTAGCCATTTGTTAGAAAAATAGACTTCATTAGTGATTTTTCAGCTCAGAGTGCCCTTGCAAAGTATTCATCTGACAGAACATACGGAAGCTGAGCTTCTCTATCCTTACTGTAGCACTTTGCATTTCACAGGTGGTGACTTGGCTGAGCAGTGAAAACATCTAATTTTCACTTCTTGTTTGGTTGGTTTCACTTGCCATAAATTATTTAGGGTTTTTTTCTCCCATGTTGGTTTGCATCCAGTGCTGTTGCAGCGCAATTTATTTCCTCGTCAGGTAAAAAAATAAAATTCTGTAAAACCTGTATTTTTAATCCAGATTCATCTTTCCTGGAATAGCTGTGTAAGTTACAAGAGTTGCCTTATGTGAGTGCCTAAACGTTAGATGAGGTAAAATTGAGTCTGTGGGCCTAAACCACAGGAGATGTGTTCCATCATGTTACTGGCACTGGAGTGCTGTATGGAGCCGGGCTTTCCGTATAGACCCAGCACCACCAGGAATTTCAGTCATGATACTTGAGTTACAAAGTTCTAAAAAACTTGTGTGTTTTTGTTTGTGGATCTAGCTTAAGATAGTGACACACCTGTCAATTTTTAGGTAAATACTTAGGTAAATATTTAGGTAATTTTTAGAAATTCTGATGGATTTATTAAAAATACATCTCTTGAGGTAGCTAAGGGATATTATTAAGGGTTTTCTGGGCCCTAGCTCGTGTTACTTAACCTTCTTAAATGGGCAAAAACAGAGTGGAGGAATTCTGCACTTAGACACAAATACGTAACCTCAGTTTTGTCATTGTGGTCCCTCCTCCCCTTTTCCTTTGCCTGGGGCCAGATCTTTTCTGTTGCACAGTATAAGCTCCTCAACAGAGATTAGGCCTTTTGGTGTTTGTTTTGTAGGGGGGGCTGGGGGGTTGGAATCCCCAGATCCTGCAGAAAATTCTCTGTGACATGCTAAACTAGGGGAATTGTATTCTCCTGAATGGCTGGTAGCAGCAAGCTGTTTTGCCACCAAGTTTAAACTAAACGGTCTTTCAGCAGCAAGAGATGAAAGCTCAGTGGGTTTATTTTTTTTATGCTAGAACATTTTGTTTGTTCTTGTCTGATGTAGAAGAGGAATATTATAGGGACCTGTACTTACTTATATAGCTCTTTTGAAAGTCTCAGAATGGTTTATAAGTGCTAAATTAAGTGTGAGGCAGGCAGTTACATAATATACATGTTTCACAAATGAGGATAACCATAGGTCAGGAAGGTTAGCTGCACAAGTCCGTGTAGCATCATTAACAGGAGCAGAAATGAGTCATAGCCCCGAGTTCCTTGCATTTATCTTCTGCATTATGGGTTTCAGGCACTTCAGCCTATGTTTTGGGTATAAGAGCAGAGAGTTATCAAGTAAATGCTGGTTAAATAATTTTATTAACCCAGTTACCTCTGCTACACATTTTTCATTGCACTTAAAATCCCTGCTCTTCTGTCATTGACTGTCATTTTAAATTGAGTTGAATTTGGCCACATTTATTTTAAATCAGATTATAAAACCGTGGAATGCAAAATTAATATGATTAGGTAGTGACATTCAGCATCAAATTGTTCTTAATAAAAGATGTTTGAACTTCTACATCTGTTCAATTGTTCCTAAGAAGCTGGCCTTTTTATATAGGCAAGCTTTTATCATAGAGTCATAGGCATGGTACTTACAAATATCGAATCGGCTCAGAATGAACTGTGCCAGCATCTTCGGTCATGCTTTCGACTTAGCTCCAGTCAACAGCATACTTTACAGCAATACTTTGTGCCCTACTTTACAATCCGTGTCTTTGGTCATCATTGCCTAACTGCTTGGCCTTTTCATCAGCACTTTAGGCTATTTAAGGGAGCATCTAATTTTGAAATCATTTAATGTCCTCTTCTTTTTAAGGAACTTGCTATGCAGCACTACACCTGCATGGTATCTCAGAAGCACCCTGTAGAAGTTAAGATACAGTACAGAATCTTTCTGTTTACCTTTGTTCTTGTTACTTGATTGTTTCCAATACTTCAGTGATAACAGTAATAGAGCACTTCATATGCAAAACCCTTGGGGTAGAGATTTGCAAACTTCTGGTGTTTGTTGCCAAGTTGATTTTTTTTTATAAAGCATTCTCCCTCGTTGCTGGCAGTAGCAGCTCACAACTGTCTCTAACAGTTCTTTTCCATTTTCTGCTTAGAGCAACTTTCTAGCATAATCAAACTTTAACTTTCCATTTGGTTTATTTTAAAGATGTATCTTTCATACGGCTTCTTGACTGTACCACTTGAAGGCACTCATCTTCTCTAATATTAATACTTTCTCGGACTTTCATGAAAGGTTAGGGTTATGCATTATTAGTCAAAACAGACAACATGACTTGAAACACCTGCAGAGTTTGGTCAAGGTGGCTGAGAATTTCTTTGTTGGGACAAGGGATTGTTTTACTGCCTCTGGGGAGCTTATTGACTATGATGTTCTCTTCATTTGTACTCTTCCTCTTGTAACCAGATATATCTGAATTGTTACATTGTGTGGTAGCATAATGTATGGGAATGTTATATTAATAATGTGATAGATATAATAACAGGGAGTGGTTAGTGCATCTACTGTAGTTCTATATAGGTGTATACAATTGAAAAATATAGAGAGAGTATAATTGTATGACAGGGTCATTTGTGTCAGAGGTGGGGTTGTGCTGCAGTGGAGGGACATTCCCCCTGCTTCTGCAAGATCAGAGAGGTGGTTTTGGTACAGACAGATGTAGACCTCTGGGGAAAAGATTTGACGAATACAGTGTGGAAAAAGATTCTTGAAGCTTCTCAAGTGGGATATGCACAGTGGCTAGAAGACCTCCCAAGAGCATCACTATTTCCAAAGTAATATTGTGACTAAAAAAGATTTAATTTCTTTGACGATACCTCAGCTTGGATCTGAAATGTGACTAGTCTCCGGTCATGCTAGATATTCCTCAAATACAGCATTTTTTTACGTGATGCAACTTGAAACTGGTTAATGGTAATGACTAGTTAGAATATGTGTTGATGCGCTTTTTAGCCTTTTTGTACACCTTTTATGCATGCCTCCAACAAATTACTTGCATGCAGTGTTCTTTGCTTTTGGTTTGGTGCTTAAGCTCTTAGTGTGAGACCTAGCTAGACTGTCAAACTCTCTCCCTTGGCAGCTTGCTTATGCTTGTGGCGTTAACCTTTCTGCAGGGGATTGTGCTGTTTATTTTTAAAAATCCATTTTCCATTTAAAAATAGAATATTATTAAGAGAGTCTTCTTTTTACCAATTAGGTCAAAGTCCTAAAATTTTAAGACCTAAACCACATGGTTTAGAGCGAACTGATTCACAAACCATAGGTGACTTTACTACAAGAAGAAAGGGTATGTACTTTAGCACTGTATGTATATGGAGCTTTATAAAAATAAATAAAATGAGAATTAAGAAAAATTTTATTATATTATAGTAACCTTAACTATTGTATAGTCTTTTTACTTGTATTATAATCTTAAGATCATGGGTGCCAAGCAAAAAAAAATCCTATATAAGGAGTTAGTTAAAGTCTTTCTGGCCTACAGAGTGCATGGAAACATTTCCTTGACATTAACCATGGTGTTCTGATATCTTAAGTTGTAGCTGTTCACATTTTGGATTTACTTTTGTCTGTTTGTTTAGAAACAAGTATGTATGACTTACTGTAAGTTTCTTGAAACAAACTTTGTTAGGCGATAACCTGAAATCACAGCTTACCTGGATCTCCTACTGTTGGCTAAACACTGATATAAAGCAAAATATGATCCTCTGCCCATTTACTATGAGAGAAGTATTTATGCATCTTAATGATGATGTTGTCAGTGGGCTTTGGCCAAAGTCCTGACTGTCTGCAGCAGCACCTTGGCTGCCATTTATAACCTTCCAGCTGGTCTTAGACCTTTACAGAGGTCTTGAGCCAAGCTGATAATTTTTGTGTAACTCATGCTTTAGTACCATCTTGCCTACATGACATTCAATTCTGCCACTCTTACCTCATATGATCTCTTATATCTTGAGATAGATGAGTTGTAGTTCTCCTGAGTCTGTGGTGACAGTTTTTTATGTGCGAGTTAAAGTGACAGAATTACTGGAGTAGGCTTGATGCTCTTTGAGTGCATAATTATGACTTGTTAATAGAGAAAAAGAGAAAACTGGGATACAAAAGACCGATACTTACCCAGACAATTTGAATCGGGAGTCCTTATGTTCAATATACACTGAGTTTTCAATAAACTCCATCTGAAAAGTGAGTATAATAAAAATATGAGTACAGTTCCGCCTTTTCCTTGTGAGACAACCACAGTGATTAAGCAACTGATTTCTGTCAGTTCCTCACATGGTCACCTATCTCTTATTCAACATTAACTATTGCTATATGACTGACATTTGATCTGGATGAATCTGCTAATAGGCAGCAAACTGATGGAATGGGGGATGAGGAGAGGAAGGTGTGTTATTATAATGACATTGCATTTTATTTTCTAAAAACCATTTTAGGGAAGATGAAGTTGAGATTGAAACTTATCAGCAGTCAGTATGTTTAGTTTTTTTGGTTTTTTGGTTTTTTTAATTATGTTTTTTCTCCGTAAGTCCTTTTATATTCTTTTTTTTTTTTCCCTAACATTTAGGAGAGGTAAAACAAGCAAGCTGGAGGGGAGGGATAATGCTTTTCTCACTAATACTCTATTTGTGGTTCTGTTATGAAAATGGAAATTTAAAATGGCACCTTTTCTGGAAAAATGTTAACGTCAGTAATGACACAAACACACTGCTCCTTTGCTCATCTGTGGATAAGCACTGAAGCAAGCCAAAGGCCTCTTCAAATTGAAGCTGAATGTACGTTCATCTCTCACTTTCGCAAACTTAGCCTTAGCTGCAGATTCTGCCCTCGTTTTGAGCTGTGAGACCTTATCAGTAAGGCCTTGTGTATGCAGTGAAGGCAGAGTTTGTATAGTAATAATTGTACATGAGCCAAGAGAAGTACTCAGAGGTGGCTCTGCTGAAACCATCCACCAACCCTGTCCTGGGCCTGTCAGACAGTTCATGGCGGAGTAAAAACAGAACACCATGCTGCCATTTTCAGAGCCTCTTTTCAAAACAGAATTGCTACTTAAAAGTGTATCTTGCAGAATCCTTGAACTATAGTCTTCTGTCTAATTGATGCTGTTTTTTTGTACCTGGAAAGATTAAAAATAGAAGTTACTATATCATGGCTGGCCGAGCACTATAGTCTTTCCTTTCTGAACTTGCATTCACTACTTACAAAAAAATAATTTTAGACTTTGAAAAGCTATTAAATTTTAAGTTTGTTTAGGAATGTTCTGTGCTTTAAGATTGTCTGCTTCTTATATAGCAAAACCAGCTCCACTAGAAATAAAACCTCTGCCTGAGTGGGAAGAATTACAAGCCCCGGTTAGATCTCCGATCACCAGAAGCTTTGCACGAGAGTAAGTTCCTTAGCTTTTCCTCATTCGGATTGTTTTCACTGACTAGAGTGTTCATAAATGTGGGTACCTCTGAATTATATTTTTAGCCTGTGTAATAGAAATTGAAGTTTCTTTGGAAGTATGTTTGTGTATGTGTGTGTCTGTGTGTATGTGCTCATGTGCAAAGTGTGTCCACGTGAATTTTGATTTCATAATGTTAAATATAAGGGACTGTGTATAACCAAAAAAATATGCACTCTAGTAAACCTGAATGAAAATTTCAGCTCTAATATGCTTATTTTTGTTGTTTACCAGGAGGTTTAAGATACTCAAGATGTATTGTTTGTAAAATAATTCCTGGTAATTAGCTCCTCCAGGTTTCCCATGTCTCCCAGACCGGATTCAGTTCATAGCACAACTTCCAGCAGTGACTCGCACGACAGTGAAGAGAATTATGTATCCATGAATCCAAATCAGTCCACTGAAGACCCAGTATGTAAAACCTACATCTTAACTACTCTCTTCCTGTGCAGTCCTTACTTTTAAATCATGCAAACACAGATCTTTCCACACAACATCACTCCCTTTATCCTTCTAGATCGAAATAATAATTAAAAAAAGTATCTGTAGAAACCTGTAGTTTTTGTAAGATTTCATGGAAGAAGTTTAGAGCATAATCATATATAAAGAGAATGGTTATTATTACATCTCTGCTATGCAAAACAGATCAATACATTATCTTTTCTTTCCTCTTCCCTAGAAACTCTCTCCACTTTGTAATTGTTTGTCCTGGGCTATACACTAGTTCAGTATTATGACATCAAGGGAAATAAATGGTCTTAGGACCTCTGAGACATGCTTAAAAACCTTTATTAAAAGGCCATCTTCCAAGAAATGTGGAAGGAACAGGGTAGACAAAAAGATTGGTATTTGTTGTTTCTGTTCTATGAAAACTGAGCTATGTATACTTTTATTAGGCTTCTATCAAAATAAGAGGATAGAAGGATTCTTTACATATATAATATTGTATTTTTTTCCCCTTTGGAAGAAAATTTTCCCAGATAATAATAAAATTTCAGATATTCAGCTTGCAGTGAAGTAAGTGAAAAGCTAGTTAGGAAAGGTTAATGATGCTTGCAGTGGTTTGGAGTGGGAGTGGAGCAGAGAAAAAGAACCACCGATAATGGTATTTTAGACGGCAGCAGTAGACCTTGGCCTAAACTGAAATGTGGTCCAAAATACCTCTAAAGCATTGAAGGAAAACCTGTATCTCAAGCTCAGCTTCTTGCTCAGTATAGTTCAATGCATTCAACATATACAGCAGCATTTTCTCGTCTTCATAGCATTATGAGACACCTTGTTTGAGGAGGACCTATCTTAGCACCCTTTTTGTTCTGTTTGTCTGCCTTCTTACATGGCCTATGCTAGCCCATTTTGCTACGCCCTGGACTCTTCCTCTTGCAGTGCTGCTTGCTTCCCCATCCCCTGCTGCTCTGGATACCCTCCCCAGTTTCCTCCAGTCTCGCTCCTCTCCAGCTCACAATTGCTCCCTCTGGATGTTGCCTCTTGGCCCACCCTAAGCAAACACCTCCTGTTGACTTCTCTGCAGCAGCTCTGACTTGTGTGAGCTCACAAGCCCACAGAGCATCCCAGCCCCTGCATTTGTACTATGTCTGACCTGCCAGCAGTGCAGGCACACTTCCCAGCTGCAGTGCACTTCAGCACTGGGGACCTGATGATGTAAAAACTTAGCCCCTGGGCCCTTGCAAGAGGCATTGGTAAGTAATCGGTTGTGTCCTGTTTCATAGATGCAAAAAGCATCCCATTTTACACAAAGGTTTAGAATCGCCTGTGGCCACGATTCTCCCTGCAGCAGAACTGCTGTTCATGTGGGGGAATTCTATTGATGCTTACAATGCCATTCCAGGGGTTTAACTGCTTTAGTGGGGGGTTGGATTAGATGATCTCTAGAGGTTCCTTCCAACCCCTACTGTGCTGTGATTCTGATATCACAGCTCAGCGGGCTTGTCATTAATATCTTCTGTTTGCTTTCGCTGTTCGTTCTTAAGGCCATCCTATGGATTTTCCTCCATTTATGTACATTTAAAGTTCCTGTTTTCTAATGTGTATGTTCTGCCTGTCTAATTTGTTTTAAATAACAGATTATTTTTTGTTTAAAGAGTAACAACTTTTTTATTTACACTGGAAACATTGATACAGAACCTGATTTTTGTATATACAGAAATTGATCTAGAAAGTTTGGCAACAGAAGAGAACTTTGTCTTAAGTGTTTGTGTTTGTTACTGCTTAATAATCAATGAGTTGAATGATACAGATATAATGGGTAGCTTCAGTTTTAAAGGCCCAGCCTGTTAAGCTTTAACCCATAAAATATTTTACTTCTTAGAGAACCGGAACGTATCCAGATATCTCAAAGCCTTTGTTTTAAAATGTGGCAGTTACATAGACGTTTTGGGAATTTTAATTTGCACCAACTGCATCTCTGAGAGGAGTCTGAACTTTTTCTTCTTTTTCTGTCACCAGCTTCAAAGCATCTCGTTTGGATGTGTCATGCTTCTGTTTTATTTAATAAGATCAGCAATATTCTGCTTTTTCTTTCAAGTTGCTGTCAGCTGTATCCTTCTGTCTTTCCTTCTGCCTTCCTCTTCATTTTTTGCTGACTGCTGCCCTCTGTCTTCCTTTTTTTTTTCTTTATCTTTTAGAGAAGAGTCCTTCTATTGTACTGTTCCTATAACACCTGTTAAGAGGGAGGGATCAGGCTGGGAGAGGACAGAGGAGGTGAGGTGGTAAAAATCTGGGCTAATTGAAATTTAGGCATATACAATGCAACTTCAGTTCAGGCATCCCTACATGATTTTTCCAAAGATTTAAGCTTTTGGTCTTATGAAGGAATAGTACCTTTTGATTTTCAAGTTAATCATGATGGCTTCTGAATGAAATGTCAAAGCTTCACTTGAAGTTTTGCCACTATTGTAAGGCTGAAATTTCTGTAAGCTATTTAACAGTAAGCAATGTAAGGAAATTTAAGTTTGTGATTAAAAGTAATGCTAAGTTTGAGATGTAATAACTTCATTTAAAAAGAACGAACCACAATTTGTTCTTTTCTCGTGAGATGAAAGGGACATTAGGTGGAAGGCACAGGTGGGTTTGGTGGCAACCTTTAATTTGAGGGGTTGGTTTGAGGGTTTTCCCCTCCCGTTGGCTTTCGACTCTGTCCCAGTTTTGACTTAGAGTATACCCCCTTGTTATATAGTGTCCATAAGATTTGCATGGTTTAGCCAATTGCAAGAGCTCTCAGTTGGTTCTTTAATATTTTGGCTGTTTACAATAACCATGTATGTTTGTAGCTGAAGTTATTTATGTTATAATTTCAGAATTTGTTTGGAAGCAACAGTCTTGACGGAGGAAGCAGCCCTATGGTAAAACCTAAAGGAGATAAACAAGTAGAATATTTAGATTTGGACCTAGATTCGGGAAAATCTACCCCACCTCGTAAGGTGAGCGGATCTTCAACTCTTGTGTTTCTACCATCGAGTGTTTCTTCATAAGTATTTAGTGGGAAGGAGGGAGCCTCCAGCAAAATCATCTTGACTAATTTGTCAAACTTGTCGGAGGGTTTGCGTTGGACCTTTTAGAGAAGCTTTTCAGAGAACAAGAAAGCTTGTTCTAGATCTGTTTGGGACATCATCTTACTTGCTGTTAATTTGTTCTAGTGAACGTTTTTCACTTTCCCTTGTCTCTCCCAGAAAAAGAGCAGTGGTTCAGGCAGCAGCGTGGCAGATGAAAGAGTTGATTACGTTGTGGTTGACCAGCAGAAAACACTAGCACTGAAGAGCACACGGGAAGCATGGACTGATGGGAGACAGTCTACAGAATCCGAAACACCTACAAAAAGCGTGAAATGAAAATACTGCTTTTTCTTCCAAGAACAGAAAGAAGTGAATTTTGAAGAACTACAGAACCACAATGGCTGTGTTGTTCGACTGTACAGTACCCGATTCACTGACATGTGAATAGATTCTTGAGCTAATAGGGTGGAAGCAAAGGACGTTTATAATATATCCAAGGAACTTTAAGATCGTAAATTGGCTCTGTGGTCTCTGGAAAAACAACCTGTAAATAACATGTAAAATAGAATCGCTTAGCTTTCATAAAACCTTTTGTTCTGTAGTTAACACATTTGTAGTATTATTATGTTTATGCACTTTTTCAGTTACAATGTTGGTTCAGGTATTCCCAGTTAGTGTACCTTAATGCCTAATTCATCTGGACAATTCCCCCCCCGCCCCTTACACTACTATTCCTTACAATTTAGGTTAATTAAGCTACATGTAGATACACAAATTAATATTTGAACTTCACTTTAACAATTTCAAATTGATTTTAGGGAACTACTTTCATAACTGAATAATCTACTTGAAATGCCAAGAGAGGGCCGTTAGTTACATACTTGTTTATATTTAATACATGCAAGATTATCTGGAAGTCTACAGGTTACCTTCCTAACAAAAATTGCTGTGAGTTAATAATAATGAACTGTACTGGATTTAGACCTACAATCCTGGCTTATATGTTAGTTGTTAGTGGTGGAACTTCTGTTGTATTTTATTAATGACAGTGTTGTGTTCAATGGGTGAAGATTCTGCAGGGTGGGATCTTACACTTTCAAAGACTGAATAATTAAATATCAAGTAAGCCTGCAAACCACTGATGGCATGCAGTAATATTGTGATCTCACACTTATTAACAAGAAATAACCTTTATATTATTTACAGAAGGTAGAATATATAAATCAGGTACGTACCAAGCACTGTTGTGCTAATACACTGATCAGGTTTAGACAATGAGCTTTAGTTTTGTACTATTTAGAAGTTCTAATGTCAGTTTTCAGTTTGAGATTAATGGGACAGTTTGACATTCACTGTTTGTAGTACTAGCAAAATACTGTGATTTTGAATTAGACATTAATTCAAATGAAAATACTATGTTTTGACACCATAGTGCCCTTCTTATGATCTCTATTTTACTTTAATCTCCTGCTTGGCCTTATATTTAAATCCCTATGCAACTGATATTTTATATCTCTTTTTTTAAAAATTAGATCATACACTTAAATGATCCCCTTGTAAACCACTTGTTGCTCTTTCCTGGTACAGGATTTTAAGCTCTATATACTGTGATCCTTTATTTTACTATGCCAGTTTCGAATAACAATCTGCCTTGGTTTAGAAGCATTTTTTGTTATTTGGAAGACGACAGAATTCTTTAAATACGTGAATGAGTTAGGTCTAGATAGAAAACTTACTAACACCTTTTTTTCCCCCACACAGACACCCTCAAGTAAGCGGTTGGTTTTATTCTCCCATCCAATTGTTTTATTTTGTCTACATCATTTTAAAGTTGAGTGTAGAGCTGTGTCATTTTCTGGCATGTTGGCCTTAGTATTGTGCCTAATCTACCATTGGTTGTTTCTCTCCCCTCGCAGCCACAATCTACAGTATGTAAATTATCTTATTCTTAACAAAGGTTCTTTTTAAATTAGTAATATTTTGATGCTTTGAATGTTCATTTAAAAAAAAATGAAACTAAACATGATGCTTTTTGAAGTGAATTTTAAATAAATGAAATTGTTCAGTTTTGATGTGTAAACCTCTGTCCTGTGAAACAGCAAATCAATGTTAATGTGTCTGTGACAGTGCCTAGGTATGAACCATGCTTCTTCAAAATTGTACATTACCTTTACTAAGAGGTAGGTTTTTTTCCTCTCAAAAACCATACAGCTAAAACCATTTTCAAAATTAATCTCTGATGTAGAACCCTACAAGAAATAGGTAAATAATCTGAATTCCCAGTCTTCCAGGAGCCAGAGTAAGTGATGTGAGCCAGGAGATAATGACTCAATGACAGGTGCCTCAAATCCATAAAGCCTGTGGAGCTATTGCTCGACTCTACTTTGCCAGTCTTCCTATCCAATAATAAACTGTTGTTCACTGATGGTCCAGTCAAAGCATGCATTTGGAGTGCCTGGCCACTAACATAACGATAGTTTTGGTTTAGGACACTAGCTTTGAGCATTTTACTAGTGCCATGACAGCAGAGCATCTCCACTACTGAGCCATCTGTAATTCATGAACAGATGTGGTTAGGTAATCACTTGACAGTTTATCCTGGGTAACTGCTTTGGTGCTTGCCACTGGAGAGAAGAATCCATACTGTGGACTCCCACGCTCTTGCATTGCACTCGAGTAAGATGATCTTGGAATGTTTCAAATTTGTGTTTATTCTCTCAATAGATGGGAGAATTTGAGGGAGAAAAATTGGAAGGACTGTTTGTCTTTTACCTGTCCCTAATCCATTTGTCCTTGAAGCACTTAGCAGTTACATAGCTATGTATTATTTTTAAAATTCTTTAGTTTTTGTAATGGAACACTGATACTTAGATATACCTATTTTTTCAAGTGACATGAGCATCTCTGAGAGTGAAGTATAAATTCTTAAAAGAATTGAGTTTCCTAGGGTGACTTCTCCTGTTGACCTGGTAATACAAGGTGGTTTTACTCTAAGTTTGCTGATATCAGTCCTTGGTTTACAGATTGCACTTGCTTACTCTTTGTTTTAGATTTGACAGCGTCCTCTATGTTAATTGTTATTATGATTGAGACTCGACTTTTAATCTCTAGGCTTTTCTCTTTCCTCTTGTTGAGGAAAACGGCAGTTTTCAGGCTATACAGACAGTACAATGCTTTCTAAGTAATAGTCTAAAATTTCTTTTTTTATCAGATTTCTAAGCAGTTTTCTCTTCCTAATTGCAGTAATACTTTTTCTCTGCTTACATACCGTCCAAACTATATTCAGCATCAGAGCCGTGATACTAACTGGATGATACATCTCTTTCACATAAAAAGCTAGTGGGACTTCATGCTACATGTCTGACTGAGCTTTTGGATAGTCCAAGGATGTCAATATTCAATGGAAAATGTGAATCCTAAAATAATAGGTGGCAGAAAGTGAGCTAGGCTGATGTTAGCCTTGTGTAACTTCCAGTTACTAGTTTTGTTAGGGCACTCTGGTTAGAGGGATGGCTGCTGGTGGAAACTCCAGTAGATATCTTTGTAGAAGTATGTTGTGAGTGTTGTTTCTCAAGTGTTCTTTTTCAAACAGGTAAGTCATTTCTTATTTCACTAAAACAATATGTTACCAGTTGTGGATGTAGTTTTTATTGCTGTATGTCATAAATGAGTCATTTTAAACTACAAATACATGTGTGTAATAGGTCTTTTATAAATACACAACATGTTGCCCGCAAAAATCGAAAGCAAAACTACTAGTGCACCAAGATTGACTCTCAAAATGGTTTGGTATCACTTCATGCTATAACATGAACAACATGTTATCTGGTAAGTACTAATACCATCCACACTGTGACAGAATCACTGTTACCTCAACCAAGTGTGAGTGCAAACACAGCTGTTCTGCTGAAAATCGTAAAGTGCCATTGAAAACGATGAGACGATAAAGTGATCGTTAATCTTTTTTACTGTAATTTGGACTTACATAAAGAAGAAACATGAGCAGCCCATCCGTTTATGGCAATTGTGACGTAGTGGCACACATAGGGCACAGACAAATTACAGTCTAGCTAGTTTAATTAAATAACGTGCTCCATGTAGCTAAACAGGGACTGATGAGCAGCTCTACAGCTTTCACGCTGCACTATGAGCTAAGCAAGATTTTTTTCTTTAATTGCAGTGAAGTTTCAGCTATTACTGACTTCAGCAGTCGATTTAGATAAATTGTAGTCCTGCAAAACTACTTTGGAAACTTAGCAACCTTCCATTCCCTCCTTTGCAATAGTTTTATGTCATGAAAAACCAAAGGATATTTATTTGCTCGAGAAAACGGTATTGTCATACGATATCAGTGTAAGATTTTAGAAAGTTGTAATATCACTTAATCTGTTTGAATATTTTACACCCATAGCTCTTAAGAAGCTGAGTGCTCTTCACAGGCAAACTTAAATTTGGAGATTATCCTCCACATTTATTGCATCTCTTCTTGGTGTACTGCACCAAACACTGCTTCTTAAGGTTCATTTATTGTTTTCTGTAATACTACATGGGAATACTAATGTGGTCTATGGCCTCCCAAGAAAGTGCTTTTCTAGCAATTAGTGTAATAAATGTTCCACAAACATGTTAATTGGGTGTAGGTGAACCAAATACTGAGTTGAGAGCTTTTTGTTTGGCTTTTTGTCTTAACAAGAAATTCGGGTCTGGATCTCAACCTGATGAGGTGCAGATTGGGACAAAATAAAAGATGCATAAGATGATTATGAACAATGTATTTGACACTGAAAGTTTCCCAGTATATGTTTATGGTTCAGCATCGTTGATGTTACTTCTCAGTAACAAATGTGGGAGAATTAGGAAGTACTAGATGCATGACTAATTGAAAGGCTTTTGCCATCTTGTTAGAGAAAGAGATAGACTGTTCTGATGGTTTTCTTTTTAGTAAGCCAATAGTTATTTTTTGGTTTCTAAACCACAAGGTCTTTCACTTCTCTGTTTAAGAACAAAAAGGATATGTGATACAAATACTCAGTCATTCTGAAATACTTTAGTTTACTATGGTAAAAAGGGAATCATAATTAAAAAAAACCCATACCATTTAGAACATGAAATACTAACTTGTTAAAATTGAGACTCTGAAAATTCACTTGTAGGTAAAACAGCATTTGTAGTAATCATTGTGATTCACTCTTCAAGATCAGTCATTGTTGCCAAGCTTTTTCCTGGTAAGTTATTTCTGCAAATGAAACAATACAAAACTGTGTCACATGAATTTTTTTTTTAAAGGCTGTCGTGGTTTTGTGTGGATAAAGGCCAATGCTACTATTATAATAATATTTTACTAAATACTGTTTGAGGTTCTTTTAGCT
This sequence comes from Colius striatus, assembly GCF_028858725.1. NCBI lineage: Eukaryota > Metazoa > Chordata > Aves > Coliiformes > Coliidae > Colius > Colius striatus. The sequence continues at coordinate 33,749,074 of NC_084761.1, forward strand.
GGTGCTGGGTGCTAGTGTGCGTATGTGGGGCTTGCACTTTGGGACACGATATGGAAGCCTAGTCTTACGAAGATATTTAAAAGGTGTGATACAAAACAGAACCAGGCTTAGTGTTACTTTTAGAACCTACTGAGCACTTCTAAGTATGAAATAAAGTGCCTTTCATTTGGAAAAATAAAAGGCTCGCAGTAAGGCATCCGTGTTTTGTCCAAGTTCAACTGTAGACATTGCAGGAGAGTTCATCTGTTCTCAAGCTAGCTGTTGACTAGCTGTATAATCTAACAGTGTCACTAGGTGCCCAAGGAACAACACTTAAAGCTACAGGTAAAGCACAAATTTCTATTCTAAAACTTAGTGTACAGAAAATATGTTGGTATTGGAAAAGCTGATTGTTGGTACTAAATGCAAGCAAAATACAACTAAAAATTGCTTTTACTCTTTTTAATTAGGTGGCCAAAATAGGAGGAAAGTATGTCTTTTTCCTGAATTCCTACCAGACTTTATTATATAAAATACCGTAAAAAATAAGGAATCTTCAGGGACTGGCATTTAGAGGAAGGAATCACTACTTATTTCTTTGCCCTTACGCTGTAAATTTATACACTTGTAATGTACACACTAATTGAAATGCTTGGTTAGGATTTTTTACCTTTCCTGTTAGTGGTCAAGGATGCTGGCCTGGGAGTTTTGGAGTTGCCTTGAAGTAGCCTGCTGGAGTACCTCAGTTTGAGTCCGGAGTTAATTGCATCCAAATGGTGATTCAGCCCTCTGCTGAGGTTGTCTTCATAGTAATATGGAAAACTAAATATGTGCACCATGATTTATTATTTTAAAATTAATCATAGTTGAGACCAAAGTGTTGAAACAAGTGGCATTCAGCATTAGGCACCATAAACTCTAGTTAGGCACAGAGCAGCATTTTTAAACAGCATTAACTATATCAGGTTCTCCAGACACACAAATCCATTGTATGTTTTTTTTGATGGGCAGACTTTAATATTCAGGGCACCAGGATATCCTGTTTAGATGAGTGAAAGTTCCAAGAACTTGTTCAAAGTAATGTCATACTCAGGTGTATAAATAATCAGTTGAGGAACCAAATGCTAAAAATACTATTTGTACTTTAATTGTATTTTGTCCTGTGTGATGATCCTGAAGACATTTTTACCATTAGCTCTGCTCACTGACTTCTATCCCTGAAGCAGGTCTACACACCTGCCCAGCTTGGTGTAATGGACATAGGCTGGAATGCACAAAGTTCCACCTAAACACAAGGAAAAACTTTACTGTGAGGGTGAGGGAGCCCTGGAACAGGCTGCCCAAGAAGGCTGTGGAGTCTCCTCTGGAGGTTTTCAAAACCCACCTGAACGTGTTGTGTGACCTGATCTAGGCAGCTCTCCTGTAGCGGGGTTGGACCTAGACGATCTCTAGAGATCCCTTCCAACCCCTACCATTCTGTGATTCCAGGAAGAAACAAAGCAACATAAAAAAGGCAAGAAAAACATGGGAATCATTACAATGCTCTGGTAGATGCCTTGATGTAGCAAATTTGGGTGTGCAGGTAAATACCTGTGTATATGTGTATTCCCACCAGGGATAAAGTTGCAGATGTAGTTTAAGTATCAAGTTTTACTTAAACTTTTTCAGATTTATTCCTGTCTTTCAGTGAAGTCCAGGTTTATACCTGACTTCTCAAAATCCTTTTTTTTCTTCCCTCTAAGAATGACATTCCTATGAGGAAGTCATGTGCCAAGAGACAGAGGAAGTGAGTCCCTGCCATATGGTGAGAAGCCAAGTTCATGGGTGCAAGGAAACACCGTCAGGGGAACATCTGAACACCGAGAGGCAGGAGAAGCTGGAGTTTAAAAAAGGGAAGGATCTGTGTGTAATGAAGTGTATGCTATTTTATACAAAAAAATGTATTTTACATTATAAAAACACCCCAAACATGTTTTTGCATTTTGGTTGAGCCTTTTCAGTCACAGCAGCATGCAAATAAAAACTAAAAGCATGTTGTTTAATCTGGGTTTTAATGCTTGTTAGAAAATCTCCATTCTTCAAGGATTTCAAGTATCCTCGACTGATAACAAATATCAGCAGTTAACACTTTATGGTGGTAGTTTTTTGCATGGGTACATTTTTTTTATCAAGGAGTTTGTTTTAAACTGGATGCAGAGTCTGATACACTGTGTGAATGTGTTGCTGTTAGCAAATTTTCACTGGTCTGTGGCTGTGCAAAATGGGAAGGATTTTTGGTCTTCCTGTGTGAATGTTTTTCTAGTCATCTTTTTGAAGAGATACCTGAAGTGTAGTCAGCTTACAAACATTCACTACAGATTAAGCAATACAGATTAACCCAGTGCTGAGGGTCTTTAATAAAACAGAAATTTTTCTAGGATAGTTATACTGTCATTTGAATAACTCGAACGTCATCTTCACAGTACTCAATTTCAAGAGCACATGGATAGAAATTTATACACTTACATGTGGTAAACTCTAATTAAAACATTGTTTCCATTGCATCAAGGAATCTATGCAAATTGTAATATCTTTTGTATGTGTTGATATTTTTTGTGTTGTGGGTTTTCTTTACAGTGTAAATCAAAGTATTATCAGTAATGATGAAGCTGTACCTTTCCTGATGGAAAGAGAGGTGGTTTTGTTTTGAGGCTTTTTTAATTTAACACATACGGCATGATTTTGATGTCTTATTTGATTCTGCATGTGTATGTATCACCTGTGGCCTGCAGCACCATTAATCTAAGACTGGAAGAAAACTGGTGGTAACCAAAAAGTAATGGCTTTGAATTAGGCCTAGTTATATTTAGCTTTGCATGGGACAGTCCGGCTCAACATCAGTGTTGAGAGAAGCTAGAAAAACAGGCTGTATATAATCTCATTTGTGGGATACTTCTGTATTTTAAACTAAATTGTAAAAACAATAACAAAACCTGCCACGACGTGAATGCACACCAGGCTCTCCCCCCTCTTCTACCTTCCTGAGTCAAATGACTGTGGTATGTCTGACGGTGTGGCCACGAACAACTCTATTTCATTCCTTTTATTTCCCAAACTTTGGGAAGATTTAGAGTCTTGATACATGTGCAGCAATGCCTATTAGCATAATTGCAGCACAGCTAATAGTATCATTTAGAGTTGCTCTTACTTGTGGTGCTTCAATTTCTTGTTTAGCAAGAAGTCAGCTAAAGAATATTAATTAAAGTTATAATAACACAACTGAGCAACAAAATTGAAAGACATGTTGCCCTCAGTGCTGGCTGAGGGAGGATTTTTTGCTTTATTGTGTATTTTGCCGTATGTTGGTCTTTAGCACATTAGTAACTGTTGTCATGAGCTTCTCTATGCCACTGGCTGCCTTTATTTCAGACATCTCCATATTTATACTGTTAACAATTTTGTGTGTTCATAAGCATCTTGATATTAACTTGAAAAGTTCTCTTTCCTGTTTTGGTTGGGTTTTTTTTTGTTTTGTTTTGGGTTTGGAGGTTTTGCATAGTCTATTGCTCTGTTTTAAGGACTTGAAGACATTTACAACACTTAGTCTCACTTTCCACTTTTTACAAGAGGTTGTTTTTTTAAAAAAAATATTATGCCTGTTCCTCTGTACTTGCTAGAAGTCTACTGGTTTGCTTTATTTTTGCTTCTAGTTAAGCCTTTTCCTTCTGCTGATTCACAGCATGGTTCATTTCACTTGGAACTAGCTTGTCCAAAATTCTGATGTGGGAGTTGACTCTTAATGATCTTGCTCTCCTTGCAGTAATATAGGGTCCACGGCCACTTCAAGTGAATAATACTGGATAGTGACATAATGGATGGATTAGAGCTAGACTTAGAATTTTTGTTGGGAAGTGAATCCTCTGAGTCTATCAAACTGTATTTCATTACTACTCTGTTAAGGTTATCAAAAAATACTCATATGATATTGCAAGTTGTATACAATTGCAAGACTAGAGGGGTTTTGTTTGTTTGTTTTCCCTATCTCTGATGTAGAGAGAACAAAAAAGATTCTTGTTTTGCTTGACGAATTCATGTTGTAGATAATGTCACGAGTTTGTGTGGAGCTGCTTTTTGCTTGGTAAACAAGAGGGGTGCTGTGCTGCTCTCATTAACTTTCCCCGAACTCTAAGGTGGACCCACATTCAGCCTGACTGGGCCAATCTGGTGCCTCTGCAATCACTGTTTAAGAAGAGAAATTTGCAGTGTAAGAAGAGGTAGAGGAGTGGTACAAGATGGAGGTGACTATGTGGACCCTATAGTCAGAGAAGGAGGAAAATAGGAGACACTCCCTACAACCTGTGTTGAGAACACAGGCTGTGCCCCTGCAACCCATAGAGGACAATGGCAGGACTGAAAGCCACCAGCAGCTCTGGGTGAGTGCGCCCGGATGGACGAGAGACTGTGTGAGGAGATGGCCATGTCACAGGCCGTGCTGGAGAGCCTGCATGCTGCAGAGACCCACACAGGAGACGGAGAGGAGCTGCAGCCCTCGGGATGAATGCATGTCGGAGCAGCCCATGCAGGGCTGTCCGGCCTGTGAGGGACTCTGTGTTGGATCAGGGAGGGCCAGTGAGGAGGCTGCCCGCCTTGAGGAGAGACAAATGGCAGAAGCCATCATGAAAGGGCTGACTGAAACCCGCATTCCCTGTCCCTCTGAGTCGTTAATGGGGGGAGCAGATAAAGATATAGGGATCGAGTGCCTGAGCCCAGGAAGAGGGGAGGGGTGGGGGGAAGGTGGTCTTAAAGGGCTGGTTGTGCCTCTTCATTATGGTACCACTCTGTGTTGTTTTCTATTTGTTATGGTTTTGATTGTTGGTGGATTAAATTAAACTTTGTTTTCTTCCCCAAGTTGAATAGTCCTGTCTGTATTGCCCACGACAATAAGTGGCAACTGAGGCCTCCTTATACTTGGGGAGTTCCAAAGGCCCTAGCTGGTCCTGGTCCTTTGTTCCTAGATGGGCCTAAACCCAGTCCTTTTGGGTGCTCAAGGTGTGGCAGGAAGCACTGGAGATTGGAATTTGAGATAAGGAAAGTAATTAGGGGAGGTAATGAGCAAAACAGACTACTGGGGCTATGTTTCAGGAGAGGTGAATTTTATCTATTTTGTCCATCTCCTATTTGAGTGTGTGTATTTAGTTTATGTGTATGTATGTATTTATATGGGGAAATGTTTTGCTCTGTTTCCAAGTTATTGTATGGAAGGTTGCGAAAATTGTGTAGATTTCCTTGATAGTTCTTGAATAAGTGATTTTCTTGCATATTAACTTTGAAATTTCAGCAAAAGTTAATCTATTTCAGTGGTAGAGTTTCTCAGACGTAAGGGAGATGGAGAAGCTAAAGGAGTAGCCAGGAAGATAAGAGAACCAATTTTGAAGTAGAGATGAATGATATATTGTTTTCTGATACCAGGCATACAAGTATCTCAACCTCACCCACTGATATGGTGCTGTTTTATTTTGCCAGATGGCCATGGATCAATGAGATTGTCATGGAGATGGTTCTTTTCCCCCTTCTCCCCTCACCTTCTCCACCAAACTAGATCTTACCTGGTGACTTGAGTCAGATTATAAAAGATGATGTTGAAGTTGCTGAAACATCCCCACCTCTCATCCCAAGGACCTTTTACCCCACTTCTCTTCAGCAGTGAACCTCTGCATGTGTTTTGTTGGTGTGCTTTGCATGGGAGACAAAAGAGTGCAAAATGGGAAAAGGATTGTAGCTTGCTCCCCACCATTACCTTCACTTCAAAGAATGCAGACAGCACTGCATTATCTGAAGCAACTCTAGGAGAGGGGACAGAAGTTGAGGCAGCTCAGATTAAAACTGGGCTCAAGGTTATGCTGGAATAGTAGAGGTGCCTAAATTAATACAATTTAGTACAATTTTCTGCTGCATATATTTAAAAGCAGTTTCCCTGAAGGCAGAAAAACAACTAAGGCTCAGGGACAAGGTTTTCATCTGATAAGAGATGACAACAAGCTATAGGAAAATATGTCATTGAATTTGTTACTAGTTGAGAAATCCTATTATAGGAAAATTGAGATTCTCTGGGAAGATAGTCTTCTGAGTTGTTTTGGCAGAAATGAAGTGACATAATCTTTTGGAAATGTCAAAGCTAATTTAACTTCAGAAAAAGCAGAGGATGTCTGTAACGAAAAAAAACCAATGTAATAAAGAGTTGTAACAGTCATTGCAGGGATGGTGTCTATTTAGGTGCTGCCTTCATGGTTACTATAGTTTCTCAGCAGGTGGGAGACAGAGTTGCACAAAACTGTGGAGTATGCTCACTGGCTGCATCTGCATTAACACTACTTGTGAGTGCAGACATACCTACAAACGTAACACATCTCCAACAGATATGTAGAGTTATTTAGTTGGTGTGGAATACCTAACTGTAGTCACACTGTACCATTCCAGGCACTTTTGCTCCAGGTCAGGTTGGCCCTTTAGAGTCAGCGTGTGTTAGCAGAGGTGTTCTGAAATTTACCTTCCTGTTTGGTTTCATCCATTTTGTGCACTTCAGAGTTTGTGCACTTCTTCAGTGCACACGCTGGTAGGTGGCACCTGGCATCGTAAATGGGGGTGATCAGTGAGGAGCATTTCTTGCCTGAGCAAAAGCAGTATAAGTGTAGATGTGCTCAAGTCCTGAAGCAGGGCTCTGCAGCACATGATGGCTTCAAGCCATAAGCAGACACACTGTTTTATGCAGTGGTCTATAAAAATATACTTTTATACCTACAACTTTTTTTCCTGGCTCCTTCAACCAGATGGAGGTGAGCTGAGCAGTTATCTCTGGGGTATGGTTTGGTGAATCTTCAAGTCCTGTCCAAAGGCCCTCTCCTGCTGGAGAGATGTTCTGTTAGATGACCTGAAAATGTTTATTTCACAGCAGTGCTGTTCTTGTACTTGATTTTGAAAAGCACAGGGCGAGAATACGAATTGCCTTTTAGTAACAAGACTTCGTGCTCTTGTCAGGACAGTGGTGTTATGATGTTGCTTAATTTGAGCTCATCTCTTGCTATAACAGTTCAAAGGAACTTAAGCCGTCACTGACCGATTTCCAACGAAGCTACTTTATGAGTAACGCTTCAAACCACACTGTGGTCACCTGCTTTAATTACAACGGATGGCCGATGAACCCAGGGAGCAGCAGTGAGCCGGAACTACAGGAGCCTCACCGCTGCTTCCCCTCCTCTGCCGACGCCGCCCTAGTGCACGCGCTGGGGTGCGTCCCGCCCCCCTGGGCCGGCGCGGGCTCCGCTCAGCCTGCGAGGGCCCGGTGGTTGGCTGCCCGGCGCACGACCCGGCCCGGCCCCGCCCCGCCCCGCCCCGCCCCGCCCCGCCGCCGGCCTTTGGGCGGCCGCGCGCTCACGCGGGCGGGCCGTTGGGGGGCGGGACCGAGTGGTGACGTCGTAGGCAGCCCGTCCCCCGCAGGCGGTGGCTTGCGCCCGCGCACTGGCCGTTGCTGCCCCATACGCCGGCGTTGGGGCTCTCGCGAGAGCAGGGAGCCGGCTCGGTTCCTGGTTGGTGGGCGCCCGCCGGGAAAGCCGGGGCGGCAGCGGGGACGGGCCTGCGGTGGCGGCCGCCGACCGAGCTCAGCGCACCGTTTCCCCAGAGCACCCCCCGCCGGGCAGCTGACCTCTTCCTCCTTCCCTCCCTTAACGAGCAGCCAGCCACCCGGGCCCGGGTCCCGGTAGAGCATTGTCTGCGGCGGGGATCATGTCCGCCGGGCAGCAGGCGCCTCCGCTGGCGCCGGCGCAACCGGATGAGCTGCCCGCGCCGCCGCCGGGCGCCAACAGCAGTGAAACCGCGGGGGCAATTCCTTCCGCTGCCAGTCTGGCCGGAGGCGACATCGAGATGGAGGTCAGGCGCTTTCACCTACTGGGGACCCCTTCTCCCTCTCCTTGGCTCCGCGGGACTCGGCGGCGAACCCTGGGGATGCTGCGGCGGAGATGAGCCCGGCTGCCCGGCGGCAGGTGCCCGCCATGAGGGCGCGTTCCCGGGCCGCGTGGGGCCGCAGGAGACAATGGAGGGGCGGGCTCGGGGCCGGGCCGGGCTTCGGGGCGCTGCCGGGCCCCGGGCGGCGGCTCCATCCCTCCGCCTCTGCTCGCAACCGACCGCCGCCCACGAGCGCCGGGAGCCCGTGTTCCTCCGCCGGCCGCCGCCGAGGGGACGAAGGGAGGTCTCGCCCCAGGGTCACTTCATTTCTGAATCTTTGAAGCGGGGTGATGGGAGGGCAGGGGAAGCCCCCCTTGCGCCCTCCTGCTCCAGCCGGGGCGGGTAGCCATCTTTCCCCCACCTTCGTCCGCACGCAGAGTTCTCTTTAGGCAAGTTATCCGCCCTTTGTGAGTAGTTCCTCTCCTTTCCTCCGTCCCCGAAAAGCCGTGCCGTCGCTCGCGCTTCCTGCTTTCAGCGATGAGCAGCTGCTTGCTTTAGAAAGCAGTAACGTTTAGTGTCTACTAAAGCGGTTACAAACTTTTTTTTTGGGAGGGGGATGGCGCTGGTGGGGGGATTGTTTGGGGGGTTGTTTTGGCAACAGGTGCTTATTCCAGAAATTTCAGGGGGTTGCGTGATTCCCCGGAGATGCAAATTTTATCGCGGTATTGTTTCTTTAATGATGCGAGGAAACTGGTTGGTCCTGCTTTCAGTGCGGAGTGTTTTGTGCTCTGAGTCATGCTGTACAGTCCAACCTACTTGATCTAAATAAATTTGCAAATGGCATATTTTTCGGATGAGCAAGTAGCCAAAGCACTGTGGGTAATGAGTCCTGCTTGAACCTGTAAAAATAGGGCAATTCCGGGCTGGGGCTAAGCGCGTGGAGGCTCTGAAACGCGTGCTCCTGAGGCACCCGTGTGCAAGGGCTCTCTCTGTACTTATGTTAGTCCCTTTTCCAGTGGGGAAGGGATTCTCTTGCAGAAAGTGAAGTTCCACTTGAAATAGCTTCTTGACAGTCCTGATCAGAACTGCTTTTCTTGGGCTCCAATTAAATTGCAAGGACTTGTCATCTTTATGGCCTATTATGAGATTGGATGGTGTGCTACTGCATATCTACATCTCATGTGTTAGGCATTTCAGGAGAATTCTGAATTTTGGACAGAAGTTCAAGGTGTCCTGTGCTTGTGCTCACTGGTGGGTGGGTGTTGGCTAAATCCAGTGGGAAAAGAAGTAAGAAGATATAGATGTTAGTTGATAAGACCTTAAAGCCATAACTTTTTATGCTTAGTTCTTTTTCATAGAATCATAGAATAGTAGGGTTGGAAGGGGCCTTTAGAGATCATCTAGTCCAACCCCTTTGCAGAAGGGGTTTTTGGTTTTAAGAAGAGAAGATGATATGTGGGAGGTGATGGGGAGAGGGTTAACCTAATTACAGGAGAGACAAGGATATAAAACCCCTGATCTGAAAGAATAACTGAAGGTAGTATGTCAAAGATTTGTCAGGAAGGGGCTGAGGGAGGACTGCCCCCTCCCAACCAACTTGCTTTTCTGTTTGTAGTGGTATCATTGGTGATAACAACAATTATTTGATGTTGTTGAGATTCCTGCTCTGCTCCCAGGATAAAAATGCGATCTAGGTTCTTATTTAGACATATTCCCTTGATTCAGAATGATGAGGGATTGGGGTAATGTGGAAAAAGCAAAAAACCCCAAATACTTCTAAGTACCCTTCCACTGGGGACAGAGCTAGTTCTTTCACAGTGCTCTCCAGAGCTAGCTTGAGGAGGAATTGAGGAGGTTTTGGCTCAGCACTCTAGAAGCAATATGCCAAGCTCCTGGACCACAGCTGTGTCTCTCATTTACATTGATGTGATGCTTTAATGATGGAGCTAAATCGGATTATGGACATCTAGCTCTGTCCCTCATCCAGTGGCAGGGATCTTTGTTCTACCTTGAAGTGATTTTACAGTAAGTAATCGAAAACTGACTAGTATCAAAGCAGTAAAAGCAATATCAAAGCAGACTGTGCCATCTGATGTGCATAGGTAGTAATTTGAAACAAGCTATGTTCCTTCATGTGGATATCTTCCCTTGTTCAGACAATAATTGTTTTTCTCATTATTTTTTGTCTCAGGAATCTTTTGATGATGCATCACCAGGAAAACAAAAAGAAATTCCGGAAGCAGATCCTACATACGAAGAGAAAATGGTATGTAGTATTTGCAACTGAGTACAGCTATCCAGTACTTAGTTGCTTAAAATAGACTTCATTTAGTTTAAAATCTCTTCAAGATATATAAAACTTTGTCTAGTTATTCAGAAAAATTTAAGTAAACTGAAACAAAAAAAATATCCAGGGGGGAAAAAAAAATCTCAGATCCTCTTCATTCAGTTATTCTCTGCTCTTTCTCCATTTCTGTTGCAGTCATTTGTGGGAATAACTGCTAGTGTATTTTGCCTTTTCTGTGAAGTACAGTCTTAGGAGCTTTGAGGTGCTCTAATAATGGGAAATAGTCAATGTCTTGGGGGAAAATATAATAAAAAGTTGTCAAGTTGCTTTTGAAGTTGTCAGTATGGTTGTCCTTCTTCTAGACAAGGGGAATGATAAGGAGTTGAATGTTTACTTTCTCAGTTGGAAAGGGAAAGATCTTCTAGGAAAGCATCCACAGGTATTTAAATGGCTGCTACCTTACTTTCCCATCATATCGAATCAAGTCGAGGGCCCTTTTTATATTGCTATTGAATACAGGAAAATAATTCCTAATATTATTTTTCAACTACCAGAGTAGCAGTCCTTTCTAGGAAAGGTGTGTTACTTTATATTTGAGGAGCGAGCAGTAAAAAGAAAGATTTGGCATAAGGCTTTGAGTAGCCACTGCATTCATTTTCAGTTGAGGTATGCTTCAGTAGTACAACTTTTAAGTAGGTGGGATCTTTCAGACAGTACAATTTATGGGTCGAAATAAATAAAGGTTATCTTCCAGAATTCACAGGAGTGTGATGAAGGGTTTGCTGTTTAGGATAAGTGCTGAACATAAGCCTTGGACAACTTTTAAACCCTTTATCTTTGGCAAGACTGAAAGAGATTTTGTTAACTTTTACAAAATTTAGTCTGTTCTTTGTGAAACTCTAGTTAAGATCCTCTTTTGAAGGTGAGTGGCTCTGTGCTTCATGGGTTAGACAGGAGAAAACTTATTTTCCTTAGTTTTGCATGTGCGTAATAGAACTCTCAACTCTTCACCGACCCATCTCATTTTCCTTCTCTTTTTCTCCCTATTTTCCTTTCTTCCTGTTTGTAATTCCAGTGTCTGTTACTATATGTGGAATTGCTTCATATTCGTAATTCCAGTGACTGCATGTGGAATTTCTTCGTAGGAAAATGAAACTGATTCTTGTAATTTGCTACTTCCTGTGTTATTTCTTCTTGCCACTGAAAATAACGCAGTTGTCTTCTGCTAATTTCTTTTTGCTGTTTCCCAGAAAACTGAAGAAACTGAACTTAAAGTCATCTCTTTTGGTCTCTAGGCAGGGATGATTATGAGGAGAATTGTATTTTCCTGCCACAGTAGTCAGAATATGCACTGGAAAAGAAAATGGGAAAAGTTTTTCTTTCGTTGATGGAAGGCTAGCTCATGGTTGTAGAGGAGAGACTGTTCTTGTCTGTGGCCAATTTAAAAGATAAAGATAATGTTTGTTAGTCTCTTAAAGGAATATCCTTAAGCTCAAAAAAAGAGTTGTGAGGATGTGTGTGCAGTGCCAAAACTTGCAGAAGATTCCTCACTAAAATTTTGGAACAAGGAAGCTTTTGCTTCTACTTCTCCTTTTCACAGCCAGCAAAACAAGTACTTACAAATAAGGATTAGCAATTTGGATAGTAATAACATCTTACCATCATAACTTTTGAAACCTACCTACCATAGCTTCTGAAACTGTTGCGAAGTAAGCAAATAGTATCCTGTGAAAAATAAGCAGGAAAACTTGAATTCAGTGGATGTGGATTGTAGCTATATCAGTCAAGGTTAAACTACAGCTAGCATAAGTCTGACTCTTATGGTATGGAGGATCTCTTTCTTCATCCTCTTTTTTTTTTTTCCTTTCACCTCATCTTCCTGTCTTTTACATAGTGCAGGAACTGCTTGCTTTGAAGAGAATGCTCACAGAGCTGATGTTGCTCTTGCAGAAGTCTGGAACATATGTTCCCTTTTACAAAGAACACTGACTTCCGTTAACTGTGCAAGTTGCTAAATATCAGGTTATATTGTGGCAGCTGGCAGAACCTCAGAGTGGTTGCTCTTAAGTTTGGAACTGTTTCCTGCCTTGATTGTTCTTAAGTCTTGATGTGGCCTCAGGAAGGTGTGTTAATTCCAAATGGAACTGATCTCAAAGGAACTGAACCTTTTAGATACTTGTGGTGTCTCTTTTAGTCCTTTCGCACAACAGAAGCAGCAGCTCATATCAAACAGGGCAGTCTGACTAGTTAGGCTGAGCTTATCTAGGCGGTCTCTGCTGCTGAAATGCGCGGTCTGGCTTCTAGGTACTGGCTCTTCTGCCCTCTACACCCCCTTTTATGCCAGCTCTTTGGCTTATCTGGCATCACAAGGAGGTTGTGTGTTCCAGTAAGCAGACAGGAAACTAATATGATAGAAAATAGTTGTTGCCAGGTTAGTGAGATGAACAAGTTCATTGAAGAATCCTGTGCATGTTAGAGTAGGGGTAAATTTCTGGGAGTGGGACTATCACTTTTGACAGGAGAAAGTTCTTAAGGGAGCCCTGGCCTTGTGTAGTGACCCTCATGTAATCTTTCTGTCAAAGTCAGATTTCAGCCTTAGTGCAGGTCTGTCTGGCAATTTTGATCTTGTTTCAAAGCAAAGGCTAGCTGTCACACAAGAAGAGATTATCAAACCTGTCAACAATAGTTAAATTGTTATGTTAATCATCTCATCTTTGTTAATTGAGCTATGTGTATAAAGAAATGTGAATTTATATTGTTTGAAAAGCATTTGTTAGCTTTTTCTTTTGAAGTTGTGCATAAGTTATGCATTGAAGTTATGCATCAAGTCTCACACTTGTCCCACTTAATTTTTCTCCTCAACAGCAAACAGACAGAGCAAACAGATTTGAGTATCTGTTGAAGCAGACTGAGTTGTTTGCTCATTTCATTCAACCTGCTGCTCAGAAAACTCCAACTTCACCTTTGAAAATGAAACCTGGACGTCCACGAATAAAGAAGGATGAGAAACAGAATTTACTGTCAGTTGGCGAGTGAGTGATGACATGTAGACCAACTTGTACTGTAATTATGGATTTTATTGTACTTTAGAAGCGTAAGTTAAACTTGCTAGTCCTTTGTCCTATTCCAGTGTGTGTTTCATTTGTGTAATTGTGATTTTTTTTTTCAACTGCCCACTTTAAGTTGAGGGTTGTTTAAGAATTCTAGAAGTTATAAGTAGTTGATGTTGGTGATAAAGCATTATCATCATTGAAAGTATTCCAGTGTGAGGAAAAGTGGGGTCAGAGAAGTAGAATGCTGGTGACTACAAGTTTTAAGAGTTCGGGGAGAACATCAGTATACAGCACCTTACAGGCAGCTTGAAAATCCAAAGTACAAAAACTTTGATATGAGCCTTCATTACAGCTTACATGTCTACAGTATCTAGCATTTGACAGATGTTCCAGAACTCTTAAATACAGTGCTTTTACCTCTCTTGTAGTTAAAGGCTGGTACTGACACACATTTATCCCTTTGCAGTCACTTTGCTCTTTTATTTGAGCCTGCTAACAACACGGTCATCTCTCCTTATTAAGAAGCTAGTGGCTTAAGAGTTAAAAAGCAACATTTCACTTCATCAGCTAAACATGAGTTCTTTTGAATAATCCCAGTAGAAGTTTCTTTGGATGTTTGCATTCTGTATTGCAACAATATTAGATTTAATTCCAGAACGGTTTCATGTCTTTTTCAGTTTAGCCAGAAACTTAGTTATTTCTTGCCCTTTTTCAGCTACCGCCATCGTAGAACAGAGCAGGAAGAAGATGAAGAGCTGTTAACAGAAAGCTCCAAGACAACCAACGTCTGCACTCGATTTGAAGAATCTCCATCATGTATGTTTTCTATTTTTTTTTTCCCCTTATTTTTGGTCCCTGTTGCTGTTATTGACAGTGTTGCTTAAAATGAAATTTATTTTTACCTTTCCCAAGGACAATGAAACAATTTGGAGGGACAGAAGGAGAAAAAAAAAATCCAGGATCTGTCTAATAGGATAAAATATGTTAGTGAGGGACGGTTTATTTTCAGTCAGGCTAGAAAGAAAGAAATCCAGTAGCTGTACTTTAGCTACTAGAAAAGAGCTCCGTCTTTAAGTTTGTCACCTTGCAGTTTTTGCTTACATAACCTATCCTCTGCTGCAATTTAAAGTACCTAACAGCTTCCAGTTCACTTAATGGACAATTCTGTTTTCTGTTGTTTTAGCAGTTTGACTGTGTTCTAATTTGAAAGGTTCTAGAGTTAGAATTTCTATGTGTTTTTGATTCTTGCAGGAAACAAAGCTGTTACGGTAGCTTGCAGAAGCAATATTAACATGTTTGTCTCCAATCTGCACTGTCCTCAGGATTTACTGTGTGACATTTACTACTTGATTTTGGTCTGTAGCTTAGATAATCAGTGTCAATTAGCAGGCAAGGGATGATGAAAGTCTCTGGTATGTTTTTAGAAATCTTTTAATCTATTCTCTCCTATCTTTTAGATGTTAAATGGGGAAAGCTGCGTGATTACCAAGTCCGAGGACTGAACTGGCTTATCTCTCTCTATGAAAATGGCATCAATGGTATCCTAGCAGATGAAATGGTACGCACATAGCCTGTGTTTCTGGGGACTTGTGTACACATGCAGTGCAATAAAATTGTGCTTCAGCTATTGATATGGCTTTTTCAGTAGCACAAAATGCAAAATATAATTTGCCAAGTCTTATGTTTCTAGTGCGTTTTAAGTCACTAACGTGAAAAACATCACAGGTGTCTTAAATAAACTGTGCAGGCAGTTATAGGCATATGAAAAGGGAATCTGTAAACCTTTAGAAAAAGAAAATTTGGTGAAGGGGAGTTAATCTATAGAATGTGTCCTCCATTCTCTAAATTGCAGCTATTTTGTTGTGGTATGCTGAAGCTGCCCTTGTGAAGAGATTGGATGTGCGAGCTCTCCAGTTGTTAGGGTGAAGTGGAGGTTGCAGCATACAAGTGTCCTATATGGACAAATCTCAAGATCAGTAAGAGCTACACCGTTGGGAATTTTTCGGGGAAAAGTGGTGCCAAGATAGATGTAACTAGAGAGCTGTGTTGGCATCTTTCACACCATGACCATGGACATTTCAGTCAGCACTGGCCTGTAGTAGCTGTTGGTTCTGGTTTTATTCTTTCCGCTGAAAGGCAAGGGATGGATGTGTAAGAAATTGTAGTAGTTTGGAAGTTGATATGTTTTTTTGTCCTTTAAGTCATTTTTAGTTGTATCTAATTTTCATAAGGACCAGATAAAGAGAAACAAAAATCTAATTTTATTTCAGTATGTTGCATTTATAATTTCTTTTGGTAATTTATTTTCAGTGCAATAAAACTTTTTCAAGGTAAATTTGAGACAAAATAATGAAAATTATTGTTTAGTAACATTTAATTTTGAATGAGATAAGGATTTTCTTTGACACATGCTTATGGACAGAGGAATTATTTTTTTTCTGAGTATGCTTTTAAGTGGAGCAGGCTTATTTTAAACAAAAATGACTGGGAAACTTTATATGTCCTTAGTTTTGGGGTATCCCAAAAATACATCTTGTCATGAAGAGTTTAAGTATTTGCTATTAATTTTTTTTTTTTAATTATTCTTACATAGTAAACCCTTTGAACTTTATTAACTGCGTTTCACACAGCTTGTAAACAGTTTTCCATGTCTTACACCAGGTAGAATGGGGTTATTGGGAAAGCAAAGACTTGAATTTTAGAACCAAACTTGCTATGATGGTTTTCTTTTTTTTTTTGTTTAAATCCCATGTGTTTCAAATGTAATCTTTTGAAAAATGTAGATGATGTGAATGATCTGGTTTTTACATATCTTGCTCAGTTTTGGTTTAATTAGAATAATACAGTGAAGATACAAAGCTTTAAATATCTGTTGAATAAAGAACACAGTACTTAGAGTACTTCTAAAGAAGCTTGGTGTTTGTTTTCTTCTTTGACATATGCAGCTGTTTACGTTTTTGTTTGGCTTAAAAGCCTTCTTACAGGGCTCTTAATTTAATCACTTTATTTCAATACATACTTCCAGTTTATAAAGTTTGTTGACCTCTAAATCAATAATCTGAGTATACCCCAGTCTATGAAACAAAACTTTATGAAAGAATGTTTTCTTACACTTCTAAACATATGTCTTGCTTGAAAGGTAAGGCAAAATTATAACTTCTAATCCAAGGGTTGAAAGTGGTATTCTTGGTACATTTTTATATTAAATTTGGGAGGCCATACTATGAGCTTTTCCTAACCAAGGTTTTGATGCCTTTTGTGAGCAGCACTGTCTCCCAATATATCTCACTCATTTGTTCAGACAGGCTGTCTTCTGTGTTGAATGCAGAGCTCACTCTTGGGTTTTTTAAAGGTGTTTCCAGATATATTATTTTTCTGACCCATTAATATCTCTTACAGGGTCTTGGGAAGACGCTGCAAACAATTTCTCTGCTTGGGTATATGAAACACTACAGAAATATTCCTGGTCCACACATGGTGTTAGTTCCTAAATCTACTCTGCATAACTGGATGAATGAATTTAAGAGATGGGTTCCTACACTTCGAGCAGTTTGTTTGATAGGTGACAAAGACCAACGAGTAAGTTTTGATGTGATTGTTCTTCCTATGTAAATCTGGCACGTGATCTTGCTGTCCTTTACCTTTGCCTTTGTTTGCAGGAAAGGATATTTGTAGGTCTTACTGTTTAACCACTACAAATCTAAATGACAGATACTTAAAGTATAACCAGCTTAGAATTGACATGTATGTTACCCAGCTTCATCACTTTACACTCATCATTTCTTGTCCAAAATTTTTCTCTCTCCTTTTGTGAAGGCAATGCACCGTATAGACCAACAAACCTGATACATCTTAAAATAGGAAAACAAAATGTTTCATGTAAATTGCCATCATTTGTATGAAAATGTAAATCTGTAAAAAAGTATTTTTTCTGCTCTACATAGTACAATACGTTGTATTGGCTGCAGCAGCAGCTCTGAAGAGAGTTAAGGGATCTGTCACTAAGAAAATGTTTTCTGAAAACAGTTATCAGTTCGATGTTGGAGAGGGCAAGTGGTTTGGTTGGTACAAGTGGTACACAAACAGATCTTATTTAGCTTAGATTTTGTCAATTAAAAGAAAAAAACAATGTTTAGACTCTTAGGGCTTTACTATTTCAGTCATTCTCTTTGCTACGTAAGTATCAGTTCTTCGCTGCTTTGCTTTTCATTTCTTAGCTCATCAAAGAAAACTTAAAACACATGAAATATGATGACACAGCTGTAGATTTGTCAACTGGAGTTACCCATTTATTGATGGAAGGGTTATTATTGGTGCCATTAAACTTGGACTTTTTTCAGCAAATTATTTGGTTTTATTCTAAGGGCATCTAGCTCTACTTTCAGAGTTGTTTGGATTAGAAATTACAAAAATATTGATGAAACTCTAGAAAGTTCTGGCAGCCACAGGTCCATCTAGATTTGATACCTTGGATTTGTTTAACGCATCTTTTTTTTAAATCCAGAATTTTTGTTCGTTCTTCTGGATATTTCTTGTTTATGAGTTAAATCTGGACTTTTTATATATATATATGTACTTTGAATTTGAGAAATTACCATGTCCGCATTTAACCGTGGATGTTAGCAGTACAGGAATTATTCAGTTAGCCAAATCAAGCTATGCATGGGATGATTTTTTATATTTAAAACCTACCATTTTCTAGACTTAAAACTTGAGAAAACCCAAAGCAAACCTACAGAAAGTCGAGTTTGAGTTCTGATCTTACAATTCAGCTACGGAACACCTCCCATGTGTTTGTAGTAATCTGCAAGTTCCAAAGCCAAAAGTTAAAGCTGCAATCACTTCCTCTTCTGTCTCGAGGATTGAGCAGCTTCAGCACTGACAAAATTGTCTAGCTTTACAATGGTTGTCTTATACTGTCTCTTTAATTGATTTTATCTTTTCTTTCAAATTTAGTGTCACTACTCTTTTAAAATTTTACCAGCACTAGCACATTCTTTTGGTTTTAGATTTGACAAAGCCTCAGTAACTGACCTGCCACCTTGTTGTCTAGGCTGCCTTCGTCAGAGACGTGTTGTTGCCTGGAGAATGGGATGTCTGCGTAACATCATATGAAATGCTTATCAAAGAGAAGTCAGTATTCAAAAAGTTTAACTGGAGATACCTAGTTATAGATGAAGCCCACAGGATTAAAAATGAAAAATCAAAGGTAATTTTTACTTACAGTGAAAGAGAGATTTATGGGGTTATTAGGTGGCAATGTGGGGACTGGCAATGTTTTTACACTTGCTCATGTATCAATGTCATTCAGTTGTCAGAAATTGTGAGGGAATTCAAGACAACAAATCGGCTGCTATTAACTGGAACTCCACTTCAGAATAACTTACACGAACTCTGGGCACTTCTGAACTTCCTTTTGCCAGATGTCTTTAACTCATCCGAAGTAAGTCTTCATTTCTGCTGATCAAATTAAATGAACTTTACTGGTTTTCCAGATCTGAAAAATAGACCTGGGTAGCTATAGTTAGGAGTTATCTGTGTAGTTACCGGTAACGATAGGTTGACAGAAGCGTTTTCAGAATTGGGTACTAGGGCAGTCTTTTTTTCTTGGCTGGGCCTTTTTTAAGGACTGTTGTGAGCTTAGCAGATACAAGAGTTATTTAAAATGATAATGTAAGGATAATCTCTGCTGCATTTCAAAATAGGGTTAAAAGTTGTGATGGCCAAACCAACTGACTTTGTTATATTTAACTCTTAAGTTACTTCATTATTTCTCTAAGCCTTCTTTCCTTTAAGTCAGGAGTTACTTGTTTAATGAGCAAGAGACTTGGCAAAGTGAAGCACATGCTTAACTGTTTTGATGGATTGGGAGTGTAATATCTCTACAAAGGAAACTATGTGGTACATTTACGCCAACATTTTTTTCTTTTTCATTTTTCATCAAATGCATTAGTATGCTGCTTCCATATAGAATTTGTCCAATGGAGTGATATGAGTGAATCTTTTTCAACAGAAAAAGACTCAAACATTGGTGGTTTGTTTGGTTGGTTTTGGTTGTTTTTTTTTCCCGCCCTTTCTAATGGTATAGACTTTTTCTGGGTTTTTTTTTGAAGACATTATTATGTAGGTTTCTATAAATACAGACCAAAGAGAGCAATTTGTTCTTTAACTTACTATGTGAGAGAATCACTTGAGTTGTATTTATTCACCATAGTTATGTCAATGCACCTTGAAAGGAAACTTCTTACATACCAGTGATTTTGTTGATACAGGACTTTGATTCATGGTTTGATACAAACAACTGTTTAGGGGATCAAAAGTTGGTGGAACGTCTTCACATGGTAAGTTTTTCTGCTTTTTGTGTGTTATATTTAATTTGGATTCTAAAATTCTTCTAAAGCTTCTTGTGACAGAATATTAGACTAAGGTAGCTTATTCTAGAAATTATGGTAGACTTTCAGAATAGGTTGGTGAACCTCAGAAGACGATTTATTTTTTTGAAAAGGAAATTGTTTTGTAGGGGAGAGAAGGGTTGGTTGTTCTGGCTTTCAGGATTCTGAAAAGCCTGCATTATAGTATCTTTGTGGACAATATTTTTAAATATTTTATCCAAGCAAAATTTAAAGAGATTCAAGGGCCACAGAACCATCTGAAAGATAATTCTGCCCCAGTCTGTGAGTCTTCCAAAGAAAGCACACATATATTCCCCTGTTTAATAACTTCTCTGTATAGATTCCTTTTTCAGGTATCTGGTTATAGGTCTGGTGTTTGAGGATTTATGATAGAGCATGACTTCACTGCTTTGTTCTGTTGACCTGTTAGGTATTTGTTTCCAAAATACATTTAACGATGCAATGTCTTCCAGGTGCTACGACCATTCCTTTTACGTCGCATTAAGGCTGATGTAGAGAAAAGCTTGCCTCCCAAGAAGGAAGTTAAAATTTATGTGGGTCTCAGCAAAATGCAACGGGAATGGTAATTCATATACTTGACTGTGCTGTGGTTAAGGCTCAAAAGGAATATGCTGCTTGTGGCTTGGTTGTTGTGAGGAACTTGATTGTGACCCTTGTGATGTCAAAAAAATGCATCTCAGGGAGAGTTACCTGATGAAATGAGGTGATGGGGAATGGGTTGAGCTTTTGACTATGCTTATTATTTAAAGTCATCTCTATTATATATAGTTACAACAGCCTGTTTCTTTGCCATAGGTATACACGAATCTTAATGAAGGACATAGATATCTTGAATTCGGCTGGGAAACTGGACAAAATGAGACTGTTGAATATCCTCATGCAGCTGCGCAAATGTTGCAATCATCCATATCTCTTTGATGGAGCAGAACCTGGTCCACCCTACACAACAGATATGCATTTGGTCACCAACAGTGGCAAAATGGTAGTACTGGACAAATTGCTTCCAAAGTTGAAAGAACAAGGTATGCATCTCCTTGTTTGAGAGTCGTTTGGTTCAATGACAGAAATGAATGTCGGTGCTTGTTAATGTTTCCATGTATCCTAAGCAAAACCCAGCAAGCACGCTTCAGTCAGGATGGTTGTTGGCTTCTAACATGATGCCAGTTTGTCAAGCACTGTAGCTTAAATAGTAAAGACGAAAACAGGTTGTGAAGTACCTTCATAAGTAATTGGATCAATAGTCTGTTATGGCTTTTTGTGATGAAGTGTTTTGGGGATCTTTTTTCTTCTTTTTTATCCCAGTTAAGCTGAAACCACAGAAACACCAGTCGATCTGGGCTTTAGGTTATTGTAGGCACTCCTTTATTGTAGCCACTCCTTTAATTTGTCAGGAAGTACCATTTCAGAGTTGAAATCTTCATGTAGAGTTAAAGTAAAATCCTTTGTGAAATGTTAGTCTTGTTGGATATGATTCTGAGTGGCATCTAATTTTTTTTCAGTGAATTTTTTAAGGCACACAAATGTGAGGGAACACTCACATAATAAACATAAATAACTTTAAAATAAAGCAAAGCTCATAAATACGATTTTGTAGAAGTCACTGCAGAATTTTTTACTCTGGAATGAATTTTTAACTCATTTTAATGAGTTTGGTTACTGGAGTGACTTTGTCTGAGGAGTGGAGAATTTGTGGCTGGGTAGACATTGCAGAAAAATAAAGCCAAGTCCAAACCTCAGCCTTAGGTAATATAAAAATAACCTGTGCTTTGTATTCAGATGTCATTCAAGCAGCTGTGGTGGTAAGTGTCATTGTAAGACAGAAGAAGAATTCAATGGTCACTGCCCTTTTTTTTTGTCTTTGTTTCTTCCTGCTATGAGACTTTGTGTTGAGATGTCGCAAAATTAAAATTGACCTGATCTTAAGTGAAGTGATCATTTTAAGCAGGACCTTGGGTCTAAAGGACAAAAAGAAAATCATACTAGGAGAATAGAGGGGGAAGTGGAAGCTTTGTAATATTCTGGTTATTACTTGACTCTCCCAAGCAGGCTGCAAATGGTGGTGTGTATATGCAT
The DNA here is from genome assembly GCF_028858725.1 of Colius striatus. Taxonomy (NCBI): domain Eukaryota; kingdom Metazoa; phylum Chordata; class Aves; order Coliiformes; family Coliidae; genus Colius; species Colius striatus. Next base: position 33,770,796 of record NC_084761.1, read on the forward strand.
AAATTACTATGCATTTATGGCTTTTTGGATGTTGCCCTTTGCAGATAAGGAAACTGACAAGTCTTTAAGAAAAAATATTTTTAGATATCTTAAGTCTAAACCGAATACTTTAAAATTTCATTCTTTGTACTCCTTGATGTTTGTATGCTTGTGTTCTTATCTTACTTGACTGTATCTGGCAAGGTTTTGATAAAGGATACAATAGGAAATAAACAAATAGGCAGCTGTGAACCAGAGGCTAGTATATGGTAAAGCAGGCAGGCAAGCCCCGTAGGGCAAGCACGGGAGCCTGCCAATGAGTAGCTGGATGGCACTAACAGCTGTAGCATGCTCCAGACACATCTGTTATCTGGAACCCTTCAGGCCCCATATTGGACTCCAAAGAGGACTTGTTGGGGCTTAGCCCTGGTAGGCAGTGGAGCCCTGCACAAGCCACTATTACATATCAGCTGCAGCCCTTCTTTATGTCGTGGATTCTGAAATTGCAACTTTTTCTTCTTAGTACGTGGAACTGTTCCTCTTCCATTTCTGGTGATGTGGGCCTGCAGTTTGGTACATCTTAAGTTTTGGTGGAAACATAAGGCAACTTTTTTCCGCAAACAGGTTCAAGAGTCTTAATCTTCAGTCAGATGACCAGAGTCCTAGATATCTTGGAAGACTACTGTATGTGGCGAAATTATGAATATTGTCGACTGGATGGACAAACACCACACGACGAAAGACAGGTATTTAAAATGTGAAGTATTTTATTTAAGTGAAAGTAGTACTTTTAAAAAACATTTCATTTAACTGATATGATCTTTTTTATTTATTTAGGCATCTATTAATGCATATAATGAACCTGGAAGCTCAAAATTTGTGTTCATGTTGAGTACACGGGCGGGAGGGCTTGGAATCAATTTGGCTACTGCTGATGTTGTAATTCTGTATGATTCAGACTGGAACCCACAAGTAGATCTTCAAGCTATGGTAAGAATCCTGATGGAAATTACGTTTCTTCTCTTTCTCATAAAAGTTTCCTAGAAATGTATGTATGGCACAATACTCTTTATTTCCAAAATAAATAGATATTTTTCTTGGTTTAGGACAGAAGTAGTACTTTCAAGACTTTTTCAGTTCCAGTACATTGGAACCCTTAGTCACATTTAGTATATAGAATGATTTATGCAGTGGGAAATGCTGAGTATATGCTACAAGTAGTAGTAGTTAATGAGAATAGCTACTTTTATTTTTAAAAAAGAAAAGATCTACCATGGAATGTGTTAATCCCCAAGCTATGAAGTTTTTCTTCTGTGGCAAGTGGAAATAAATCTGTTTATACTTGGTTCTCTGATATCTTTGAAACAAGACAGAAGTTGAATTAAACTTTTCAAAACTGCTTTTATGGTGATAAGTGATCAGGCTCCTTTGAGCAACCACCTTTTTTTTGAAGTAGATTTGCATACATCTGCAACCTTGGGAGTGGTGTCAAGAATATTACTGGCTATGTAAAACAGTAAAGCTCTGTAAAAACTACCAGTGATTTTTGCCATATGAGTCCTTTTGGTGACAAATCTTGGAAGTTTCTTTTCAATTATTTCAGTTAAGCTGTAGGTTCTCAAGTATTCTAGCAAAAACGAGTTCAAAGCTACCACTAAAGGTGTATGTTCAGAATATTAATTCTCTCAGTGGTTAATGATTTGCCAGTCAGATGAGGTGGTGCATTGTATTTTCCCTTGAAATATTTATGGCACAACTGAACGATTTTGAGAAAGGTACTTTTTGGTCAGTACAGAGATAATTTCTGAAACACTCTGATTTTAGAGAAGATTGCCTAAGGTCAGAAGCATCCAGTCTTCTATGCAATTTAACAAAAAAATCAAAACACAGTATTTTTTAGGCATGACATCTGAAGACATAATTCATTGTTGACGTTCTTGAAGAAAACCATCCCAAAGCTTGCACTGTAGATAAGAATGTGCTGCCTTGGGTAGTCACCTTAACTGGGTGTTTATAAAAATTTAACTAACCTATGCTATTCCATTTTGAGAATTAGTATGTTGAAACTAATGACAATTGAAGACTAATTATGTCATTATGCTGGAAACCAAGTACTGAATTTTTTATGACTCCTTTTGGCTAGGATCGAGCACACAGAATTGGGCAAACAAAGACTGTTCGTGTGTTCAGATTTATCACAGACAACACTGTGGAAGAAAGAATAGTGGAACGTGCAGAAATGAAACTCCGTCTGGATTCCATAGTCATTCAGCAAGGCAAGTAGATGAAGGCAATTTGTTTGTAGATATGACCTGGTTCTTTTCTTTTGTTATTACAACTTGTAAACTGTGGTGAAATCAGTGGTGAAATCAGTGACTAACAATCAACAGCAATGTGGCTTTTGCCTCAGCAGGACTCTGAAGGTAGAGTACAAAAAGTTTATTTTACTGCAGGGGAAGGCTCTTTCTGCAGTAACTTTTTGATTACCTCCCTCATGATACACACGTACAAGTGGGTGTATTCTGATTTGGTTTCTTTAAAGCGCTCTCTTGAACTGCAGAAATTATTGCCTTGACCATTTTCAATAGCTGGGGCAAAGTGATGACAGTGTACCTCTTTTGGTTGACTTGACTGGAATCAGTATCTTCTGAAAAAAAGTGTTCAATAAGGTTTATTCTGGAAATTGTGAAAACATGCACCATAACAAAGCTTAGGTGGAAAATCTCATATCTAAAACATTGTTTGAACAGAATTTGTGGATAGTAAAGGAAACACATGTGATCTCTAGCTAGCTTTTGCTCACTTTGTTTTTTTCTTTATTTGGCATTTACTGAGAGGAAAAACGATAGCATTACCATGGAAATGTGAGGAGGAAAAAGATCATTCGATTATGGGCCCCTTCTGTAATGTAAACTCATTAGTTAGTTGCATTCTTCCAATGCTTTTATCTTCAGGAAGACTGGTGGATCAAAACCTGAATAAACTTGGGAAGGATGAAATGCTGCAAATGATTAGACATGGAGCGACACACGTGTTTGCCTCAAAGGAGAGTGAGATTACAGATGAAGATATTGATCACATTTTGGAAAGAGGCGCAAAGAAGGTGAGAGAAAGTTTAAAGAAATGGCAACCCACCTGTAGAACTAAATTTGATGGGCAGTTAAGTGTATCCCTAGCTGGTAACTGTAAGCTGGAGAGAATTGGGAAGTTGCTCCTGAGGCTTTTCATAGTGTTTAAACGTGTTTGTGTGTTTTTGTGTTGTAATGAGATGTTTATAATAAAGTTGTTACTGTTCTTTCCTCTCTCCCTCCTCCAAGACTGCAGAAATGAATGAAAAACTTTCAAAGATGGGTGAAAGCTCACTCAGGAATTTCACAATGGATACAGAGTCCAGCGTGTATAATTTTGAAGGGGAAGACTACAGAGAAAAACAGAAGGTACCATTTCAATTTCTTCTGGAGGAGAGCACCAAATTATGCGATTGAACCACATTTATTTAAGAAATATTGTCAAAGTACAACATAATCTGTGAAAACTGTTTATAAGTTTTATTACTTACTTCGTGAGGTTAAATGTAGACCTAATTTTTATATAAAACTTGTAGCTAGTCTGACTATTTTGTAAGGCTTAGTCTTAATAGTTTTGGGGTGGTGGGAATTTGTTTTTATAGATGGCATTTACAGAGTGGATTGAACCTCCTAAACGAGAAAGAAAAGCCAATTATGCTGTGGATGCTTACTTCAGGGAGGCGCTTCGAGTCAGTGAGCCAAAAGCACCCAAGGTGAGTTAACTACTTTTAAAAAACCATAATTGTTCAAATATGGATGAGAAATAGTTAAAGCTGAAAGCAATAAATTGGTCTTTATCCATAAAAAGTACTCTATTCACTTTTATAAACTGAGGAGGCAATTTAAATTTGGAAAAATCCAAAGGCTTGAGACAAACTTCTGAGGAAAAAGTAACAAGTTTCAGCCGCCTCTTACTTTTTTCTCACATGCTAGAGGACAGTAAGACCAAAGTGTTTTGTGTTTTATTTTTATTTAAGCAGCTTTAAGTTTTCCTTACCTGTGGAAGGCTTCCTTATTGCTGCGCTTTGTTCAAGGAGATGCATGTGTGACTTTCCCAGTGTCTTCCTCCTCTTGCATTTTCTCACAGACCTTTTACTTATTGAATTCTTCTTGGTTGTAGCTGTCTCTTGAATGGTGAGGCCTTTCCTTTTTCTTTCTTAGTTTACTTTGTAACAAAAAAAGTTGTTGTATTGGGTTTGTTTTTTCCTCGTAAACTGATTATTGCAAGCAAACAGATTCTGAATGTGAAAGGGAATCAATTACAAACTTTGTATGTATGTATTTCAGGCACCACGACCTCCAAAACAGCCAAATGTACAGGACTTTCAGTTCTTTCCTCCACGCCTGTTTGAACTTTTGGAAAAAGAGATTCTCTACTATAGGAAAACAATTGGGTACAAGGTAATAGAATTCACATATTGCAACAGTTTACTGCAAGAGTAGGGAGAACTGTGTGCTTGTCTTGACTTTCAGGTTAATTTAAATGAAATAAATTCATGTTGAACTGAATAAATGGTGAGGTTCTATTTTAAAAAAAAGTGACACCAGTTCTCTGGGAAAAAATAATCATCTTCTACAAAATACAAAACCTTTCAGGTACCTCGTAATCCTGATCTGCCAAATGCAGCCCAAGCACAAAAGGAAGAGCAGCTTAAGATTGATGAGGCTGAACCTCTTAACGATGAAGAACTAGAAGAGAAAGAGAAACTTCTAACCCAGGTATAGTTGGGTCTGTAGCGAGACTGAAATGAGCAGGACCTTGTTCTGTGCTTTACAGTGTTGCAGGAACGTTTCTCAGTCGTTGATTCACACAGGCCACCGTTAACACAGCTGCAGCTTCTTGTTCTGAGAAGAGGTGTAGTGGGCCTGGATCCCTTTCAGAACTTGCACTGATATTGTATACTATTCAGATTCTATTGAACCTGATCTACATTCTGTGTGGTTTAAGTCTCACTCGTCAGAACTAGCGCTGTGTCAGTCTGGCTTCCAGTGCTTGCAGTGGCTGGAGCCTGTGCCACCTTCCCTGGGCTGTGGGGCCCTGCAGCTGGCTGTAGAGCCAGATGTGCCACTTATTTCCCACAGGATTTAAAGTGTGTCTTCTGCCAAATGAGCACTCCCATGTGGAAGTGAATCCCTCAGGGTGAATTATCAGTTTTCCTCAGCTATGACTCAAAGTGAATCATAGAATTGTTTCAGCTAGAAGAGACTTTTAAGAACAAGTCCAGTCTTTGTCCCAGCCCTATCAACCACTAGACCACTTCCTTAAGTACAACATCCAATTCTTCTCTTAAACACCTCCAGGGACGGTGCCTCTACCACTTCCCTGGGCAGCCCATTTCAATGCCTGACAACCCCTTCAGTGAAGAAATTCCTCCCAATATCCAGCCTGAACCTCCGCTGTTGCAACTTGAGGCCATTGCCTTTTGTTCTATTGTTTGTTCCTAGGGAGAACAGGCCAACCCCTGCCTCACTAGAGCTTCCTTTCAGGTAGTTGCTGACAGCAAGAAGGTCTCCCCTGAACCTTCTTCAGGCTAAACAGCCCCAGATCCCTCATTCTTTCTTGCTGTGAGACGTGCTCCAAATCCTTTACTAGCTTGGTAGCCTGCCTCTGGATCTGCTTCAGCACCTCCATGTCCTTCTTGTAGAGAGGAGCCCAAAACTGTACACAGTATTTGAGATGTGGCCTCACTAAAGCCGAGTACAGGGGAATGATCACCTCCCTGCTCCTGCTGACAGCATTGTTCCTGATACAGACTGGGATACCATTGGCCTTTTTGGCCACTTTAAAACACTGCTGGCTCATGTTCAGCTGTCTGTCAACCAACACTCCTGGGTTCTTCTCCGCCTGGCAGCTTTCCAGCCTCTCCTCCCCAAGCACTGGTGGGAGTTGTTGTGGCCCAAGTGCACTTGGCCTTATTGAAACTCATGGCATTGGCCTTGGCCCAGCCATCCAGCCTATGTAGATCTCTCTGTAAAGCTTCCCTGCCCTCAAGGAGATCGACACTTCCACCCAGCTTGGTGTCATCTGCAAACTTACTAACTTATTATCCCCTCATCCAGATCATTAATAAAGATGTTAAATAGGAGAGGCCCCAGTACTGAGCCCTGGGGGACACCTTTTGTGACTGGCCACGAATTCAATTTAACTCCAGTGACAACTCTTTGGACCATCTAACCAGTTTTTCACCCAGGAAAGTGTATGCCCCTCCAAGCCAAGAACAGCCAATTTCCCTAAGTGTGCTGTGGGAAACTGTCAAATGCCTTACTGAAGTCAAGGTGGACAACATCCACAGTCTTTCCTTCATCCAACAAGTGGGTCACCCTGCCATAGAAGGAGGTCAGGTTTATTAAACAGGACCTGCCCTTCATAAACCCATGCTGGCTGGGCCTGATCACCTGGTGTCCTGCATGTGCTGCATAATAGAATTTAGGATAATCTGCTCCCTCAGCTTCCCAGGGACTGAAATCAAACTGACAGGCCTGTAATCTCCCAATCATCCTTCCATCCCCTCTTATCTCTGGTTGTTATATTGGCTGACTTCCAGTCAGATGGGACCTCCCCAGTCAGCCAGAACTGCTGATAGATGATGGACAGTGGCTTGGTGAGCACCCCTGCCAGTTCCCTCAGCACTCTAGGATGTACCCCATCCAGCCCCATAGATTTGTGGACATCGGTGTGGAGCAGCAGGTCACTGACCATCTCCTCCTGAATTGTAGGGGGGACATTTTGCTCCTTACCCCCTTTCTCTTGGCATAGGGGGCTGAGTTTCCCCAGCATAAATGCTGCTGTTACTAAAGACTGAGGTAAAGAAGGCGTTAAGCATTTTTGACCAAATTTGCTTTTGAGTCTAACGGGATGGAGGCTCAAGTGGATGATAGTATCCTTCCCTTGAAGAGGCTAGAAGCTGAACAGGTATATAATTAAGTAGCACGTACATTTAAATTATTTGTTACAGGTCTAGGCCTGTTATGCCTTATTTGGGTATTAGATTTTCATGTTGTATTTTCCCAGGGGTTAATTATTAGATGTGATCTCTTGTTCGAGCAGTAATGCACTGGAGTGGCTTACTGTTAAAAACAGAACAACAGTGCAATCATGTAAGCTGTGGCTGAATCTTAACATGGCTGGCAGAATGTTTTACTGTTGGCAAAAGTTATTGCTAATCTGAGATGAGCCTGTTTCAGCTTCTGATAATTTCAGCAGTGTTATTTCCATCCTGACTGGCGATCCTCACAAGATAGATATAGACCTAGTTGAAGGGTAACCGGAGAAAATGTCTGATGGCATCTGTGAGGCACTTGGTGGGCCTTTTTTGACAAAACCATTATGAATACTATTGGTTCACTTGAGGGATATTCTCAAAAAGTGTTCCTGTTGTTCTCTTACAGCAAATAGTGGTAGGAGGGACGAATTTATGAGCTGAAGACTTTTATCCAAAACAAACAGGTAGGTAGAGAGGCAATGCTAATCATCATGCAGCATAGAGACAGAGACTACAGTCACTGCAGCATAAAAAGTTTTTCTACCAAAATTGAATTGCAGAGAAAGCAGAGGTTTAATACTTTTGGAGTGATGGAAGCGTTTCAAGACATTTATGGAAGTTATTAAATTTGGTGAAAGACAAATCTTGAACTTATGTGCAATGTTTCTTTGTTATAAAGGGATTCACTAACTGGAATAAGAGAGATTTTAACCAGTTCATAAAAGCCAATGAGAAGTGGGGCCGTGATGACATTGAAAATATAGCACGAGAAGTGGAAGGAAAAACTCCTGAAGAAGTCATCGAGTATTCAGGTAACTTTACTTTTTAAGTAGTCACCTCTATGAGTCCATATCTACTGCTGCTTTTCCTAATTTGAACTGCCTATTGACATGGTAGCATCTTTCTTGCAAGAATGTCTTAGTTCTTGAAGACTTTCAGGGTACTGATGGCTTTGGGCCCTACTGATACAGATTTTACCCTGTTTAGCCCCTGCATAATTAAAGCTACTACATTTGCAGTTCTTGTTAATTTTTACAAAACAGAATGCTGACTAACAGTGCTTTGCTGGAGAGGCTGCACTTTTCCTTGTACTTACCAACCAGTAGTTTTCATGCATCTTTACACCTGTATTACCTCCCCTTCCTCAAGAGCGGGATACAGTAAACACTGTATGAGTGAATATGTAGTGGCCACAGATTTTTTGTAACCTAAGTTCACTTGGTTGCTTTCCTCTGTAGTAGACTTAATGAATTGTTCTGTTCTCAGCTGTCTTCTGGGAAAGATGTAATGAACTGCAAGACATAGAGAAGATCATGGCTCAGATAGAAAGAGGAGAAGCCAGAATTCAGAGACGAATCAGCATAAAAAAAGCACTTGATACAAAGGTATCTTTGCTGTGTTTCTTCTTTCCTGTATTTCCCCATGCCAAGGAGGCAAGATGGAAGACTCTGTCTAGCCATTGTTAGTGGCGTGTGAGCCCAACATGCTGTGCATGGCATTTGCCTCTTCTGTGTCTTCAGTTGCTTCCCGTAGCTTCTCCATTCCTGAGAAGCACTGTCCTGGCCACGGAGGCTGTACCTGAAGCCATTGCCCTTACGCTCCCCACGCCTATGTGCTGCTTGAACAAATGGAGTTTCTTTTGGAGCTGTGTAACTGCAAGTGCTAGGTACACATTTAGAGCACTTCAGAAGGGAAGACTTTGTGAGCAGAGGCAGATTTTGTTCTGATCTGTGTTGCACCACCAATGGTTAGGTAAGAACAGAGTTGTGGACAATTAAGACAGCGTATCAGAATTTCCACCCCTATTCAGGTTTGACCAGTTAGTTACCCCTTCCAGGGAAGTCAGGGGAAGAATGGTGTCAGACGTGCTACAGTTTCATCTATCTTTTTCACTCTTGATTTTTGACCATTACTGAGGATTTGTATGTTAAAAAGAATCTCTGCCATCTAAAGCCTGGCAGATTTTGGCAGTTTTCAAACGTTGTCTAAACCAAAATTTACCAGTTTGATGGTGTTGGTAAATGTAGTATCTAGGATTCCCCGTTCCTTGCATGTGGAGACTTGGCAGAGTTTATAAAAGTTCTAGTTCTTTTAGACTTAGTATTGTTCATCTGCCAGTCTTCATGTGATTTATAGCTTTCCTGTAAAACAGTTCTGTGCTAATTGTGAAATACTAGTTTTTCAGTGATCGTATTTGCTTTGTTTAGATTGGCAGATACAAAGCCCCTTTCCACCAGCTAAGAATATCATATGGTACTAATAAAGGGAAGAATTACACTGAGGAGGAAGATCGCTTTCTCATTTGTATGCTTCACAAGCTGGGGTTTGACAAAGAAAATGTCTATGATGAATTAAGGCAGTGTATCCGGAACTCCCCGCAATTCAGATTCGACTGGTTTCTCAAGTCCAGAACTGCAATGGTACGTAGTGATGGGGTTTGCTTTGGGTTCATGAGCAACTGTAACACCACAGTTAACACACCAGTTACATAGCTTCTGAAATAGTGAGCTGTGTGCACGTGTACAAGACATCACATTTTTACAGGCTTTCCAACAGCTGTAGTGGATGGCACGTGTACTAAAGTCTTATAGGAGGGAGATACCAAAGTTCCGAGTGCTATTTTACAAAGTCATCGTGATTTGTAGTGCAAGCACGCATAAAATTCATCTCTTCTTCCTCTGCCAAGATGTAGCACAACTTTTAAGAGCTTACGGGCATTTCTCATACTCTTATTTTTTTATGTTAAGTGGCTGCTTAAGGTAGTGAGTATCTTCTTCAATTTAGGAGCTGCAAAGGCGATGCAATACTTTGATCACCCTCATTGAAAGAGAAAACATGGAACTGGAAGAAAAGGAAAAGGCAGAAAAGAAGAAACGTGGACCAAAACCATCTTCGGTAAGATTTAAAAAGGCATTTGGTAGCAAAGCTCATTTGTAGACAGAGTGCCTTTCTCATGGTCTCAGAAAAGCAACATCTAAAATTAGTTAAAAGCAACGAAAAGCTTTGCTCCAAAGTGTTAGGAGCTCCTTAAAGTTCATGCTGTTATTCAGCTAGTAGGGTTGTGGGTGTCAAATAAAAGAAAATCAGCTGAGATTCTAAATCATAGCTGACGTGATTTGGAGCAGATAATCGTGTAACAGTTTGGATCGCGAAGCTGGTAACGCTGTATAGATTTACCCTGGTAGAATAAACCAGAGATGGTCTTGGACTTTGGATAAATTTTATCCCCATAGAAGCTATATGTTTATTGTTGAGGGGTACACAGGAGATGGAGACCAACTTTACATACTTAGATTTTTGTTCCAAGTTGTTGCCTAGAACTGTTGTCTCAAAACCAACTTAGAAGCACAACTCACTTTGCAAGTGTGTAGAAATCAGTGAAGTTTGAGTGGAGGATTAGTAAGTCTCTTACAACTATTCACAGTCTATTTAACCAGGTATTTAGAAATAGGGTTTCATAAACGGGAAGCTTTATAACATCCTCCTGTGCTTCCATACACTTTTTACCGCTGTGATGTTGTACTCTGCCAGAATTGGAAGAGTGCAGACCAGCAGCTGTCCTCAGGAGCCTGTGCATATCTGCTGTATTACAACAGTTGCAGTTTCTCACATTTTAAAGCTGCCAAGGTGTAAATCCTCTCCCTCTGCTTTGCTTTGAAATGCATTGCTTGCTTACAGGCTTTGGGGATCACAATAACTTACTAAGATAACTTACCTTACAGGCACAGAAGCGCAAAATGGATGGTACTCCTGATGGACGTGGAAGGAAAAAGAAGCTAAAGCTGTGAATGCAGAATTTTTATAATCACTAAATTTTAAAAGTAGTTCTTTAATTTACGGGTCTTCATAAGATGTACTGTATAATGCTCAACTATTATGTCATTAAAGGACATCGGGTTCATCTGTTTACTGAACTAGAAACATAGTACTTAATGTAGTTTCACTTTTTTAAATGCAGCAGCTGTGCTGAATTTTTTTTACCATTAACACTTGAAGTAATAAATAGGCTTCATTTATTAATATAAGGCTTTGTGTGCCTTTTTTTCCACTCAGCTTCTCATCATCGCCTAGTTTTTTTTCTCTTAGGGTATTGTAAATGCTTTTTCCGTTATGATCAAATAGAACTATTTGAACTGTGTTCTTTTATTACAAACCACTACCAAAGCTCATTTTATGAGATTTTGGGGCTCTGACTTTGCATTGAACTTAATTTTACTACACAAATACACTCTGTGGTTTGACAATAGTGGAAAGGCTGGGTATTCACCTCAAGTAGTAATGATCAACATAGGCACAGACTGGAACAAAACAGTAACATTTTTCTGCTTCCTTTTCTTCCGGTGCAGCTTTTAAGTCAGGCACATGGTTTAGGCTCATCTAGGAACAAAGGACCAGAATCAGCCTAAGTACCAATGGCCTCTGGAACCCCCTAAGGACAGGGAGGGCTCAATTGTCACAGCAGCAAGGCAATCACTGTATAATAATACAGTAAAGCTGTATGGAAACACAGGGGGTTTATGTGTCTGTTCCAAAGTACTGGACTTGGTTTAGGCAAAGGTCATGCCAGCACCTAAGCATTTAGGTGCTGTTTTTCTCATGTGCCTTTACAGTATTGCTCTAATTCTCACGGATCACATGGATTGCTCCCCTTACATTTAATTGCAGTTGCAGCCCTACCTGTGTGAGGTTCCCACTGTTGTTTTTGTGGCTGAGGTCCTCAGTAAAATTTAAGACAAATACTGTCGGTATCGCTCATTTAAAAGAACACTATCATCTACTACTTAGCTTCCATTCTCCTGCTACTTTCTTCCTCTCCTGCAATAATTATTTTAAAAAAACCCAAAAAACAAATCCCACCCCAGACCTCATTCTGTGAAAGCTACATATTGACAGTGTCACCTGACCCAGCATCCTTCTCAGTGCCAACCTTTCATGGTGGATATAAGGCACATTTAGACCTGCATATATTTAAAACATGAAACAAAAACTAGGTTTCAGAAAAGAAAAAAAAGCATCCAGCCCCATCCCTGAGTACCAGCTGAAAATCTATAGGTACATCATTCACTCTCTCACAAAGCCAGTACAGCAGCCCTGTTTGGAACAGCAGCCAAGTCATTGACCCAGTATTAGAACTAGAGCAGCCCATTGTCTGGGCAAAAGGGTCGGCTGAGAGCCAGGCTGGAGTCTCCTTTCTGGTGGATGCACCCAAACAATTGGCCACGTTTCTGAAGTGTTGTTGCTGCCCTGTGCTGTGGTCTGAGTGTCCCTGCTGCTTCAGTAGCTGCTGGGTGCTCTGCTTTTCCCCACAGAGAGCTGTTTCCTCTGCTTCTACAAGACGAGGGTGGTGATGGCAGTGCAGAGCAGAAACAGCAGTCCTGGCAAGCCCCCAGGGATGGGTCCAACCCCAGCGCACCTGCTTGTGGCCTCCCACGCCGGCCTGTGCAGCGGCATGCCACCTGGGATCACATCTTGCTGGAGGATGGCAGCTTTGTCAGGACGGCCCAGTGCAACATGCTGAATGCTTGTGCCCGGTTCTGATCTGCTCCAATGTCTCGCAGCAAGCGCAGGGTGTCAGGGTTGGCTCTGCTGCGTTTCAAGGCTGTGGTGCTAACCATTCCTACAGCAAAGGACAAGACGTGGTGGGATACTCAAGACTTTTTGCCATTGTGCTTGTGTGCATTCTCCTTTGATTGGATCACGTAAATTGTGTGAATGGATCATTCTTGGCCAGCTGTCACCTCAAAATAAAACCAAACTCAGAAGAACCCAGTGAACCAGAACACACCCCCATGCACATTTGCTATGAACTGGAAAACACTGAGCATCAGATTCATCCAGACAGATGTCCCAGGTTCGCTGCCAAGTATGTCTAATTAAAGTCAACGGCAGAAACAGGCACTTGGAGATATGATTAATCTTTTCTTAACACAGACTGCTGCAGTAGGTCAGATAAACTACCTTCAACGAGAGCCTCTTTTTTTCCTGTGTTAATGCAGAAAGGCTACAAAACACTAGTCTTAAGCAAGAACAACCCCTCTTCAGGAGACCAAATAAAGACTTCAGGAATTTGAATTACTCCGACTTAAAGCAGGACACATAGGTCTCTTTTTATTTCTTATTGTATACAAACCAATTGCCTTTTTGGGTTTTTTTTTTTTTTTCCAGTTGTAAGGAAAATCAAGTCTAATTTCTTATTTTTCTCCTGTGTAAAAAGGCTAAACCACTGCCTTCTGCTCCCAGTGAGAGGTGTACATATCTGCAGTGACAGAAAGGCTGGAGAGGGTAGCTTAGTGCTCTCACTGTTGCTACCCTGTCAGGGAGGAGGAACAAAGTGAACGTGTTGCTCAAGTCTGTCAGTGACTAACAAACAAGCACAGTGCTCACGATTACCTGCAGGCTGTTCTTCACCTCAGCCATCTTTTAGTGTGAAGAAATGTCTGTGATATACTTATCAGACAGCTTACCTGAAAGAGTGGAGCAGATGATGGGCTGAAACCATCAGAACTAGGCTGCTTTACTAGAGGAAAAGCATCTGCATGATCAGCTGCTAATGTAGCATGGAACTGCAGGTTTCCAAAAGCTATTGTTTGTGTCTCAGGTTGAGCTTTATCCTAAAGGAAGTTTAGTATTTCCAGAATCACATGGAAGTCAGAAAAATGCATACTACCATAACTCCTTGTTTACATACCAGGATCTCGAGTCTGTGTCTGCCAGGCAGCCGTACTGCTGGCTGCCAGGGCTGAACTTGGGCACGTAGCTATGGACACCAGAGCAAAGGAACACTTTCTCCAAGCTGCAGCTGAAGGAGGAGCTGGGATTCTGAATGGGCTCCACCATCACTCAGCCATAGATCTCAGATCCTGGGCAGGCAGATTAATGCATTTTATGTTACAGGAGTCCATTTCAAATTATTAAATCAAGTAATTACCAAGCCATTGTTGTTAACAATTCCCAGGACAGTAATTATCAAGCTTTAACTGTATTTCCCTTTGCACATGAAGGCAGGTTGTTCCATGGCTGTTGCTACTAATCTATCACAGGCTTTAGTCTTAACTGCTGCTATGGTTCGTGCCGTTCTTGCAGTGTAGCTTTTTTTAAAGCACGCTTTTCCCTTCTCTTCACTAGAGGGCAACCCATATTCACATATAAGAAACTTTCCAACCTGATAGCGCTATTTCAAGCAAAATAAAGTTCTTAGGGTATCTGGGTTTCAGACTGATAAATAAGGGAACAATTAAAACCAAAATTATTTCCAGTCCAATACTGACATAACCTGTCAGTGAGTGAGTGCAGCATGCGAGAGCTCCTGCCCTAGGCCAGAAGTGGCAAAAAAAAAGAATGAGTCTAAGCAGCTTGGCTGAAGCCAGCTACACTTACTGAGCATCCAGTCTGCAGTTGAGAACAGCTGCAGAACCAAGTAGACGATACTCAGGTGTACAAGTATCTAATTCCTGCCTTTCTGACTAGAATAACCTAAGTGTGTGCTGAAATTACTCAGCTCCCTCAAAATGGGGCAAAAAGTTCTAGTGTGGGCAGCTTCAAAGTAAAACAACCAGAGGGAGGGAAATAGGTTGACTGCAGTAAATGAAGAGGAGTTTTCAGAACTGCAGTTTCAGATAGATGCACCTAAATTCTGCACCAGTCTTTGGAATGCTTTTTCTTTCAGAGCCCTTAAATGGAACCAAAACCTGTTTCAGTTACACTAAATTACAACATGTTTTAGTGCTCCTGTATTTTACTATTCTGCAGTGGAAAGACATGGACCATGCATTGGTAATAAAACTAACAAAATACATATTCAGCTCTTGTTAAAAGCAGCTCTGATTTAGTTTTCATAATATGCGGAATGTACAATTGACTTTTTACCTTTGGTAAAGGCTACATCAGCTCCTCCTCCAAATCCCATTGATCCATCAGACATCCAAAGCTCCTTTTCAGACAGCAGAAACATTCTAGGCTGAATTGTGCTGCCATTGGGTCACTGACCCATGGGGAAAAGTCAAGTTAAACAATAAAAAAAAATCCCTTGGTTGTACCTTTGCAATGATCATAGTGCACCATTGCCATGGCAGTGATGTGTTGATCAAATCTTTGAGCAGTACATGGCATTTTTAAGAAGCCCTCCTACACATGTACACAATACACCTCCTGTTGTGCATCTCATCATGATCCATTAAAATAATTCATAACTGTGTTTTAAGTGCTTTGTTTCAACATCTCTGAGCAAAACAGCAAAAGGTATCTGTCTCCTCAGATACAGGACAGCAACGTGTCTTTTCAGTGACACTTGCAAAAGTTACCGGGAAAACAGGGCTGTGGGCATGAGGCCAATAAAACTAGATGAGGACCAGAGCCGAGCTCAACAATGACTCATTTTCTCTCCCCTTGACAACAACACGCATATTCAAACCACTGAGCACAGGACAGGAACCTCACCTGCTCCTGCTCATCCCTGGCTGCACTGCACATGCCACTTGGGACCCAGAAGCTGCCTGTAATCTGCCCAGAAAAGTAACCTGGCCAATGGCCCACGCCTGGAAAGAACACAGGAGCTGCCCTGCAAGTAGGATAATTCCTTGGATGCAATGGTCGGTCTCTCCCAGTCAGCACTTCTCTGCCTTCCCCACCACAAACACCTGGTGGCTGCAGGAGTCCGACGGAGCCCAGTACACGTGGCTGGGGGAAGCCGGCCCCAGGTGACAGGTCTGTACCTGTCCTCTGACCCCTTCCAGCACTCAGCAGTGCTGTGAGGCCCACCACACCAGTAGTGACAGCGAGATGTAGAGGGAAACTGGAGACAAATGGCTCTCCATCACAGAAGAACTACACTGTCTCACAAGCTATTTTATCTTGACCCCAATAAACCCAGCATCTAGGGTTAAGTCATAAGGGTGTGATTATATACACAGAAGTTCAATGTTAACATGAAAATGCCACTGCAACTCCAGCTATTTTATTCCTCGTCAAAATAATTTGCCTCTCCCTGTGTAGCATCCATGTCCTGCATTACAAGGTGGCAGAAGGAAGGCTATCACTAAAGCAGAATCTTTGAATTCAACTCCAATTGTTTATGCAAACAAGACTGAGACATTCAGTTCATTTCCACGTAGTACAGTTGTCTTCACACTTCCCACACATGCCGAGCAACTGGATAATGAAATAGAAGGCTAAAGAGCAGCTCTAGTTGTCAAAAGGGCTGAACAGCTTTGACTGATATTGAAAAGGCCTCTGAGATATCCAGTACCTTTTTTGTGGTGGAGGGGGGATGAAAATTTGGGTTTTTTATGTATTGGCTGAAGGATGCAATGTTAAACTACAAGGTTTTAAAAAGTTTGGTATGTTCACTGGAAGTTAAGAATCAAATTCAGAGCCCCTGGTCTCCACATGCTATGCAAGTCATTCCTCAAGCTAACTGCAACAGAAAATCTGGTCTTTGGCACAGCCTATAATAGCATGATGTTTCTGCCGCTTGGTGCACTGTCTTTTTTTTTGGTTTAATATATACAGGAAGATTGTCACAAGAGCACACTAACTCTGGACAGTGTTTCCCTCTGCCTGAGAAAAAGATCCTCTTGCTACAACTCTATTACATAACATCTCAGTTTTAAAAACCAGCATCAGGACTACAAATTATTTTTTAAAACAATCTCGCTCTAAAATTCCTCCCCCCTTCAGTCCCTGCCTTCCTGAAAAACAGCAGGAAAGCACTTGGGAACAGGCTGGGCTATGAGGCAAATGGAAAAATAAGATAACAATTATTGGGGAAAAAAAATTTGATTTTATCTCACTTAAGAAGATGGGATCTACAAGTACAACAGAACTCCTTCTGAAGCCATCTGAAATACTCCATGATTTTCATTTGACAATTGGTACTGGATGGCCCATGCCAGAATCATAGAATCACAGAATGGTAGGGGTTGGAAGGGACCTTTAGAGAGCATCTCTTTCAGCAGTTCCAGACCTGCCTTTCAACCTACATTTGCTTTTGGATGGTTTTTGACCATGAGGCTTCAGGGAAACACATGTAAGTCCCACACAAAACAGTGTACCTGTTGGAAACTGATGTCAATTGGTTCCCATGGGCTGTGGATGACAGGACGGACACATTCCTGACTGGCCACAGCAGTTGCAAGGGGTGAATTTCACAGTGTAAGTATCTGGGTAATCTCGTACCTGAAAAAAGGCAGAAGATTCAAAACACCTAGTTTAGTAATACAGCATTAAAAACTTGGACTTGTGCTTCCAGAGTCTCCTGCTGAGAAGAAGCAGCAGAGAGGAAGTAGCTTTGGTACCACATACCTGCCTCTGTGCCAATGCAGCCCCTGCAGTCTGTGAGCAGCTCAGATGTTTCGTAGTAACTGTTAAACTTGCATAGGCAAGCCTCAAGGTTGAGATTCTGGTAGAAATGCAGGATTCTGGCAGACCAGAGAGCACTGCTGTACTGGTAAGGAAGTGTTTCTCCAATCACTTTGGGATTCTTAGTTTCCTCTGTAATAAAGCCATGCTTGGTCTGGATCTCATTATAGTCCAGCAGGTTGGAGCATTTGTGTCCCACATGAGAGCTATCTGAGCTAAGCATTAGCTCAAAATTGGATAAGGAGTGAGTGGAGATAACTGGCAACATTCCTAAAATGTAAATGTCACATGACCTATTAACAACCTGAATGGAAAACAGCAAATGAAGTATTCATTAACTGCCTGTGAATGTACTTTTAGAGCTGGAGCCTGAAAACACAGGAGCTACGGATATCCAGTGTTTCAGCCATAAGTTAACTTTGTGGTTGGCAAGTTGTTCATGAAACATGGATTATCCATGGCTCTGCCACAATACTGTGGAGACAAACCTGTGGGAGAGGAAAAGTCCAAAGCAGCCTGTGTTAATTAACTCTCACCACCTGATGCTTACCATCCATATGGGGCATTGTGACTGTTAATTGGGATGGTCAGGATCATCTGGACCTGTGTAGCGAATTTTAGCTGAGAAAGGTTCTGCTCCTACCGTTCCTGGGGTGTAAGGTTGGCAAAGACCTGAGGAAAGTGGAAAGGTGCTTGCTAAACTGTGTCCTGTCTGTGTTAAGCAGCTTGGAGATATCTGTCCATAGGCTGAGGGCAGAAAAGCACAGAAATATTGACATGCTAATTAGGCAGCTCTTCACAGCTCTGCCCTAACCCCTACAGTCAACAGGTCCTTTTCCAGAGAGGCATGTGCAGCAGTATGGAAACTCTTCAATACCCAGTAGTAGCTGAAGAACCCAACCTCTTTCTCACAAGGATTTGGTTTTCTTCCCTAAAAACTGGGAGATGGCAACTTTACATCATTCCGTGATTTACCTGGGTAAATGAGGTGAAGGGCATTGAGGTGAAGGGGAGGGTCATTCACCATCACATCTGAGCTCTTACCACAAAAAAACAGGCTGCCTGAGGGGAGCCAATGTCATGCAGACAACAGCTAACTAAAACATGTAAGGGCACAGTTTGTACTATCCTGCAGGTTCCACCACTTAACACTGGACAGGCATTTTGGATTCTTTCTTTTTCTGTGTGTGACTAAGGCAGAGATAATTTCTGGTTAAATTACAGAAAGGCCCATCACTTTGGAAGTATAGCAGTAAATATACAGTAGAGCTATCGTGCACGGCCACTTTAGACTTACAAATCTTATACCTGGGAGCCTCAGGGAACCTTGAAAACTCCAAAGGCTACTGCCTATCTTACTAAGGATGGAAAGTCTCAAATAAGCTACTTTTCAGCCACTGAGCATGAACACAAGTGCCTAAAACCTTGAAGGCTGTCAGCCTGAGGGACCCTGTATTGGCAGAAGCCGCAGCTGTTGGGAACAACCCACACCAGAGAAGTTCGTTAAGGATTGTGTCCTGGGGGAGGAACCCGGTGTTGAAGCAGGGGAAGAATGCCAGGAGTCATCCTCATCTGAGCAGAGAGAAGTGGCAGAGCCCATCTTTGAGAGAATGACCACATCCCCCATTCCCTGCCCCCTTGAGCCGTTGAGGGGGGAGGAGGTAGAGATATCAGGAGCGGTGAGCTGGACCTAGGAAGAAAGGAGGGATGGGGGAGGGAGATCTTAAAGTGCTGGGTGTAATTTTCTCATCATCCTACTCCCTTTTTGCTTTTATTCTGTTCTGTTTCTTGTAGAATAAACTTTCCTACTTTCCTCTCTAAGTCGAGTACTGGAGTCTGTTTTGCCCAGAACCATAATTGGCAGTGAGCCCTCCCTGCCCTTGTCTCAATCCACAACAACCTTGCTTATCTTTTTACTCCCATTTCACTGGGGTCTCTGCCATCCTAACAAGGGTGGGGGTGAATGGGGGAATCAAGCAAGAGACTGTCGTGGTGCTGCTGCGCTAGCTGGGCCAAACCACGACACTTCCTCTCTCTGCTCACTGAACAAATTGGACTTAGCAGCTGCAGACCCACATCACCATTGGCATTCACAGTTTGAGCTGCACACTGCAGCGTGAAGCCTGCCTGTAAAGGTATAGAGCCCAGGGAGATGGATTGGTGCTGGTAAAAAAGTGTTGGCGTGTCCACCTCCCTCACTGGGCTGGTGATGCTGTCGGTCTTGCTCGGATCGCTGACCAGCCAGTAGTTCAGCCTTAGAGCATCGCTGATGTTTCCATGGCGCAGATGTATCCAGTTCTGTCATAGTCTGAGCACTTGGGGTTGCATGCCTATGGACTGGCATTTACATTTTGTGTAAAAAAATGAAACAAAGGGAATGGCCTATGCTTACCTATGTCTGCTCCAGGCAAGCAAACTGTTCAGTATTATTCTAACAAGACTGTGCTTATTACCAAAACTGTATCAGCAAAATAAGGCTAATGATTCAGTCATGCTATTTTGCCCCTAATTAAGGGGATCTAAACAAATGCCATGGGGCTTTTAAAATTCAAAATAAGAACACCCAACCCCAGATAGGAGTGAGCTGCTGCTACGATTCACGTGTCACCTCTGACTAAGCAGCCCTGGAAAATGCTAATGCTAACTTCAAAAATAGAGCTCTGATTTGGCAACATCAAAGCCAATTCTCCCAAATTTAGGCATGCTAGCTTGAAAAATCCCACTGTGAAAACACTTGAATAAATCAGAAACTGATAGAAACATAAAAAGAATGGTCAGAATTCATATATCCCTGGCAAATAGCTTCCAAGTTACCATCACACTCTTCCCAGCAGTCTGTTGCTGCTCCTCCCAAACGGAATCAAGCAAGAATGAAGATGCATGTGTGCCTTTTGCTAGTGCAAAACTAAGGGTTTTTTTGTTCTCCTAAAAATCTTAATTGATCAACAGTTTAAAACACCTCATTTCACATAGAAGCAGCAGGCACACAAGCACATGTCCCTCTGCCAACTCCTGCAGATGTGACAGATGGCTGACACCAGAGGCTTAAAATCTGCTGCTCAGTTGCTTGCAGCTCAGAAATGCTCACAAAGGCCAGGATGCAAGCCATTTCTGAAAAGCTCTGTGTTACCCAGCCACAGCCCTTGTTTGGACAGCAACTTGGCTCTTCCTCACCTTCCCTGTCTGCTCAGCTTTGGGTTTAGAAATCTGTAGTCTTCTGGCCCTAATCCCATCTGTCCAAAGTCATTCCCTGCAACTAGTTGTTAGTTTGACAGCACAGTTCACTAGCAAAGACCCGTTTAAATCAGCAAGAAATGCTTACTGCAGAAAGAGGTGTCACAGGTTAGGGCTGATGGTGACTCTTTCTTGGAAGGTCTTGTTCTCTGAGTTCAGTCAGCAGAAGGACTTACATGCCTCTGACACAGCAACAGCCTGCTGGTTTTATCTGTAATTTTCCAGAGTTGAACATTTCTTCAATTTTCTTACATGCTCCATCCAGAGCATGGAATGAGTTGCCCAAAAGCATGCAGAAACACAAGCTTTACTGTTACACAGACAAGAGGATAGTCAGCTGGAGGGTGAGGATGCTCTTTGCTCTTACCAGTATCATCATACAGCAGAAGTGAAACAACCTGGGGCACAGCTGGAAATGTCACATCTGCCACGCTGTTTCTTCAATGTGCGCAACGGCTTTATTCTTCTGAGTTGAGGGACTGAAAATGTTACGTATACTGCTGAAAATAAGTAATGGAGGGCAAAGGAGAAGTAATGCTTGCTACTTAAATTCTGTCACCAAGCCCATTCTAGTTTTACCCAGGATTCTTCGATAAAATGGTGACTTGAATTAAGGAAGATTCACTCCTTAGTGGTTTTTATAGGTTTTCAACTTAAAACCTGTTCTGCAGCAACCAGCTAAAAATTAAGGAAGAATTCGTTCCTCAAATAGTAGGAAAATGGAAATAAAAATATTCCAATTTTTCTTTAAGAAAGGTTAGCCTTGGCAAACAGCCAAACACACACCCAGTTGCTCATTCACTCCCTATCTCCATAGTGGCAGGTGGAGGAAATAGGATGAGAAATCTCATAGGTCCAGCTAAAGACAGAGAGATTGCTTACTAATCACTCAAATGGGCAAAACTCACTCAACATGGGGAAAATGAATTTAATTTATTGCCAGTTAAAAGTAGATTTGTGTAGTAAGAAACAAACATTGAAACATCACCACTCCTCCTCATTTTCCTCTGCTTAACTTCACTTCTGCCTCATCTACTCCCCCAAAATCTTGTCACAAACATGAAATACAAAAGCAAACCCCCAAACACTTCTAAATAAATTCCAGAGACCGTGTAGCAGCTTCAGCCTACACATCAGTTTGACAACTCTTGACAGATAGTTTAGGCTTTTACCAAGTGAAGTATAAGGACTGTGTTTTAGCTGTCGAGCCTCTGCTTTTAAAATAGTGGCCTACAAATTTATCAAGGTATAATATACATGATGTAATGAATCCCAGGGCCATAGTTTCGCTGCATGCAGTAATTAATTGTATATAGTACTGAAGTAGCAAGTTGCTAGTGTTTGAGCCAAATTAGATCTTAAACGTAGTCCAAAATGGCAGGCTGTGCTCTTCAGAATGGGAGTACCTCTAACTTTTGCTGTGCTCTCCTCTGCGTCACAAGCAAAATATGGGAAGAAATGTGAGACAAATCTATGTTCGTCTGTTCCCATTTGCACCTTCCTTCCTGCCCAGAGGCCTCGTACAGTGGGAATGGGTGAGAAGGCCTCACGGAGCTGTACTTGAGTCCATGAAGTGATGCAGATGACTACGGAATGGCTGCAGCTGCTGCTGCCACAGCTCTCCACATGTTTAGATGGGGACCGATGGAGCTTCTCAAATGTAGAGGGTCTGGTAGCAGCCAAAGACAGTACTAATACATACAAAAATTGTCAATCACAGCTTCTTCCTATTTTTAAATATTTTTAAATCCCTTGCTACCTTTCACTGCTACTGAGAAAAGTCAAAACAGGTTTCTACAAGCCAGTTAGTGCACTATACTTTCCTAAGGTGTATACCAATAACTCAGAATGAATGGGAGAGCTCTCCATTGCCAAACTCCTTGACAGATATAGTGAGCCATGGATAAAATTTCTCATTCGATGCTTCTGGACTTTGAAAAAAGTGTGTGGATTTACAGCTAATTTATGCTAGTATTTCGACAGGTATATACTCAACTGACCACAGGAGCCTGTAACTACCAGGTTGTTGTGCATGCTGTGAGTACATGGTTTTTAAGATGTTTTTATATAAATGAATAACATATTACAAATGGCCACTTCTGTTGTCAACGGTGGTTACTTGTGTCTCTGCCACCACGTTCTAATTAGTTTTCAGGTGAACAGTAAGGTTTCTCTCATTTCTCTTATGCCATCATACAGAGTCTCTACCTAAACAAAATGCTCAGTTTCTCCTTCTCTGAATTCAATACCTAAATTTAAAAAAAAAATCCAAAAAATTAATGCAAAATCAAGATCCAAACAACAGTTTTCTTTGTCAATTTTGTTCAAGTACTGTATTTCGTTGCAATAAAACAGTTTTGCTATAAGTAAAACATAAGAGATGAGTGAGCTGTTAGTAACTGTTCTTCATAGAATGGTAGGGGTTGGAAGGAACCTTTAGAGATCATCTAGTCCAACCCCCCTGCTCAAGCAGGTCCACCTAGATCAGATCACACAGGAACGTGTCCAGGTGGGTTTTGAAAACCTCCAGAGAAGGAGACTCCACACCCTCCCTGGGCAGCCTGTGCCAGGGCTCTCTCACCCTCACAGTGAAACAGTTTTTCTTATGTTTAAATGGAACATTTTGTGTTCCAGCTTCATCCTTTTACCCCTTGTCCTGTTGCTAGATACCATCAAAAAAAGGGATGCCACAACCTCCTGACACAAAACTATTTGTAAGTGTCATAGTAACAAATCTATTTGTTAATTAGTCCTGTGCTGCCATCTTTATCCACAGATGCTCAGCTAGCATAAGAACTCCCAGAATGTCCTGAAGGTCTAGTTTTCATTACCATCAGATTACTTATTGGACAAACATTAACATGTTATTTTCAAATTCCAATGGGAATAGCTTACCTGGGAGAAACACCACTACAGAATCCTCTGTATTTGTCCTCTCCTTGCAGTCCATCATAACTCTGGCAGAGCCCTGGAGAGTATAGCAACAGACTGTGGATTTGTGACTCATGTCACCGCTTTGATGAATGAGGGCCAACAGCTGTTATTCTTTTTCATTTGCCATGTACATTGGTTCTTTGAACTGGACTTTGGGTTCTGGCAACAGAACATGTCAACAAAACATGGCAACACAAGTTGAAAGGGACCCTCATGCAGAGGCAAAAAATATTAATCACACTCCTTCCTTAAAAAAAAAAATAATCAGTCTATTTAACTTAGCATTTTCTTTACGACTGTAGTGGGTCTGGGATGGTAGTGATTTTCCACAGCAGCTCCTGCAGTGCTGTGCTTACTGTTGATATCAATATTATGACTACCGCTCGCACAGCATCAGGGCTGTCCCTCCAGCATTCCTCCCCCCACCTTCACCAATAGCTGTGGGTGGGCATGATCTTGGGAGGGACCATGGCCAGGACAGCTGACCCAGGCTGACCAAGGAAATATTCCATACCATATGACGTCAGCTCAGTAATATAAACTGGGGGAGAGGAGCAGGAAGAGGAGGCGAGATTCATTTCTGGCCTTCCCAAAGCAACCGCTACGCGTACTGAAGCCCTGCTTCTCGGGAGGTGGCCGGACATTGCTGCTGATGGGAAGTAGAGAGTAACAGCTTTATCTGCTTCTGCTTTGCTTCCCGCGTGCGCGGCTTTGTTGCTTATTTATTAAACTGCTTTTATCTCAACCCACGAGATTCCCATCTTATTTTCTCCCCTTCCCTGGCTTGCTGAGGAGGTGGGGGATAAAGCGGTGTGGTGGGCACCTGGCATCCAGCCAGGCTCAAACTACCACAACTACCCTTTTTGAAATAAATTCAAGAAGGTTCAGCTTTACACATTCTTTTTTACATACAGATTTTGAGTCTAGAAGAATTCAAATCTTTCCCGGCCTACAGCAACAAATTTAGTACTAATTCTGTCACCAGTCTTCTCAGAATAGCTAAGACTTGGTAATTTAAAAAAAAAAAAAAGCCTTTGAGCCTTTTCTGAGCTGTGGGATTACTTTCTATTGAGCAGCATCTTTTACATTTGATGCAGAGAGGAAGTATGTGCACAATACTACAAGAGGAAAAAAAGGGGTGATGTCCATAATTCCATCTCCACTGAAGTCAGAATGATACTTTGCACTAACTTCAATGAGTATTTCAACAGTGAAACTGTAACTCTTTGAGAAAAAATTTCCTAAAGCTATATAGCTATTTCAAATCTTTGAAGTCCAGTGAATTTGCAGAAACCTGAGACAGCTTAGAGTCAGACTGGTTTACTTACCAAGTGCTGGAGGACCTCTAAATGGTACTGTGTTAAGTGTTGTTTACTTTAAAAATTTTACACCTAGAGGTTTTTTTGTTCTTCCCTTAATGCTTCTTCTTGGAAGAGACAATACAGTGACAGCTCCACACAACATCATGAGTGTCAATATCTCCATAATTATTTGAAAATCTTAGCTCCCTACAATTTTTGGTGTTCAAATAACTACTAGAGAGGAAAAAAAAAGTTTAATCCCTATGGCTTCTTTACCTTCAAAATGAACATTCATTAAAAAAAATAACCTTAATGAACTGGGTATAAACAAATGTACCTTTAGCTCATGGCACAGTTCCACTATTATGTTAACTTGTCCAAAACAGTATCTTCAAGTACATAGTGAGAACCGGAGACAGAGTAAAGAACCTCCACTATAGCTGTATGTTCCAACTTCAGGAGCAGCAGAGCTGATAATGTTTATAATCTTTATAATGTAGTTGGAGTAAATCATACCTTGTGACACTTACAGTAATTTATGTTACTGCCAAAAGAGCTCTTCCAACTTCTAAGTGCACTTAAAGCACTAGAAGAAAAAACCCTTGAAAAACTCTCCCCACCCTCTTTTTACTTATTACAGTCAGTCATGGTGTCATTGATCAAGACTGTAGTTTTGCTGGGCTCTCCAAGCACTGTGTTCATGGGCATGCAGAGAACTAGTTCAAATCTCTCTGGACCTTCCAGAACAGGCTGGCCAAATCATTGGGGATCATCACTCAGAACACTTACATGTTGACTCCTAGTGTAAAATCCAGGTTCCAGCTGATGCCCACATAACCTACTCCAGCTGTTCAGGAAGCAGCAAGACTTGTATGGTCAATGACATGCAAAAGACTCAATGTCCACAGCAATTTAACACTTTTGTTCAATTCTGGGCAATACATATGAAGTCTTACTTAGCTATTTAGCTTTAAAAGAGCAGATGTCTGTCCCAGAATAATTCTGGTTGTACACTAAGAAAAAGCTTCTTGCATTAGGCTAGATCACTGATCTTGAAATTCCTGCCGTTGCAACCATCTGATCACTAAAAAAAGCAGGCAGCTCGAGTATAGGTGAAAACACCCAGAATTACTTTTTCATGTATGTATGAGACTTAAATTTAAACTGAAAGATGTATAATGACTTGGCTTCTTCCTTGCTCTTGCCCCATTATTTCACTGAGATTCTGACTATTTCTATAATTTTGCATTCTTTTTAACCAAAGTGTTCCTTCCTATCTCCCTTTTAAACATTTTACTTGTTGCTGGTAATGACCACAATTCTTGTCCTTCTTTGTCATGGAATTTTGAAATTTACCTACTTAGCGCAACTTTTTCTTTTAAGCGTAATTTTCCATCCTCTTGATTAGAGGCCAGAAATACTTACCTGCATAAAAGCTGGCCTCTCTGGTCAGTTCAGTGCATCATGAAGAATCTCAATTCTTGCACAGGATTTGTACTTTCCTTAATAAAATGCTGTGTGCATAGGCATTTCATATACAACCAATTTTTTGTGACTATGTGTTCAAAACTCTAAAAATACTTTGGAAAAACTACAATTGTCACTAAATTTTTCTTAATCTCATGACTAGGTTTTAACGTAAGTGACTTTAAAAAAAACCTATAAATACAAGATTAGAAATGCAACATTAGTTGCATAGTTCATACACAATACAGAAAATCCTGTAAGATCCAATGATATTTCTTCACCTGAATAGTGAGTCTTCACTTATTCAACATATGTATTGAGAAACCACTTCTCTGTTCTTCAGAACAGCATTAAATACTGTAGTTAAATTCTAGTTCCATTTGTGTACATTATAAGACAATTAACCGTCCCTTCGATCATACACACTGCACTGCTAGTTACTCTAATTCTTTGCTATCTTGGTAGCAAATCTGATAATCTATCACATATATATTTAAAAAGGCAACTTTGCTTTCATCTTAATTAATATGAACATTTCTGAAGTCTTATCTATCTCTTAGGAGTGTGTAACATCAATCTGTTGTGTTGAACAGAGACTTTCCCATTAACAAAACTGCTTTCCTTGACACTGAGCATCTACAATTATTCCTTACAACTTAGCTGCTAGCAAGTCAAGCAACACTTTCAAACAGCACTGCAAAATTTTGTCCAGCCTAAATAGTCCCAGAGTCTGATAGGGAAAATGACTTTTCATTGGGACTGAAAAACAACAACAACGAAGGTTTTGCAGAGACGATTTTGGATATTTTGGGTCAGTGTGGACAAAAAAAGTCCTTGAAGGTTATGCTGGTGGCGCTTTCCAGAATTTATTTTTCCTAGTAACAGAGACCCTAAAATCTCAGACATACCAGATCTCATAAAGAAAGCTTCCTTGGCTAATGTACTGATAGCATCATTTCAGGGCAACTGCAGATTTATGCTCTAAATTCAGCTAGACAGCGCTACAGAAACAATACACTCCAGCTGTTTCTCCCAATGTCTGCTCTCAGTTGAGGTGTGAGTAAATTAACAATCATTTCATTCTGCATCAATCATCCATTCTGCAGTCTCCATCAGAAAGTCAGTGAGCTTAGCTGAGCTATCCTTCCAACACACAATTGAGACACAAATATGTTTTCTATCTGGTCAGTTCACGTCTAATGCTTTTTGCTTAACTTTTCCATCCCATATATATACCGAAGATAAGTAAGAATCAATGCCAGACACCCCATTATTATGCTCACATACTCTAAAGCAACCTGAGCAATATTTTTGTAACTCACCCTTTGCTGACACTGGCTCTGTTTTTCTGGAATGCACCATGACAGAAGCTGCTTTGGACAGATCTGTTGCAGTCCTCCAGACACAAATTTCCACATGAGCAGTGCTTTCATCCACTCACTATTCAGTGTTACCAAAGTACAAGGCAGGTTCTAAGTACAGAGAAAAATGCATATAGTTTTCAAAGAACCTCTTTTTTGGCCTGTTCCTGTGCACATGTATATTTAGTGCTTAAACTCTCCAGTCTGACTGTTGAGCAATCTATCTGCTCAAATTCTGCAGTTTGACTTGTAATATGGTAACACCTGAAAAAAAATCCCACCCAAACCCAATCACATTATTAGTTTCCCCTGCAAATTCCAGTAATATCTACTGTCCACTTACATAACTATTAATGTCCATCTGCCTACCCCTTTGTTTAAGTGGCTCTTTCATTCCTTAAAAAACAAACTAAACACTCCTTCAATTAAGCAATATTAAAGTGTTATTTTTTTTAATCCTATTTGAAGCTGACAGAGATCATCCATAGCCAATTGTTTACCTTACCATCTGAAGTAAAACAGCCATTTAAAAAACTGTGACTATGAGGCCTAACACAGATATATGGGATAGATCTTCTGTTATATTATTCCATTAGTAAACAGATGAGATTTTTTTTTTTTGAAACTTAGTAATACAGGAAATATATACCTAAATATACCTTCCCTAAAAAGACAAAGGCAATTTGCAGGATTTCAAGCGTTTGTATTTAAGTTGTTTTCAAAGCATACATTTGACATGGATGTGTCAGGTTTAAGGGTTACAAGAAGTTGTTTTCTTCAGTGTGGTAAACTGACCTTAGTTATTCATGTTGAATACACAAGTTTCCAGGTGATGGAAAAGGTCAATATTAAACAGAGTTTAAGCAGATTCTGTTGTTTGGCAAAAGAGAACAAACACCACAAGACTGTCTTGAACTAGAGACCATTTAGCCACCTTTCTGAACACCCATCAAGAAGAATGAAGCAGCCCACACTGGAGACACAATATATCTACTGGTTTTACTCAGTAATGGATAGAGCCTGCTAAATTCAATACAAGGCCTCCTTCACTTTTGACACCTAAACATCAGTAGGTTTTACATTGCTATCAGAATTGATAAAGCCTGACACATTTTGTCTGTGTTGTGAATTACTACTAATCTATATTTAGACAACGTAGAGAATCTCTCCAATGCCACAGCAACATTATTTTAGCACAACAGCCAGTATCATCTTTAGTAGAACTGCCACAGTTGCACAAAAGCAATGCACAAAGTTGCACAACTTGTCTAATACCCTGCATTTGTATTGTGCTTTGTTGGGAAATTCACCAGAGCTTTTTCCAGAGCTCAGTTTATTACCGAACTTAAAGCTAGCATTACAGAAGGGACAGTTTCCTATGACAATGTGCCAGGTAGAGCACAGAAAAATACACAGGCTTTCCCATATAATGTGAAGCAACTTAATAATAAAAGGGCCACATCCTAGTAATAATTTTTTATATTCTACATCTCACTTTCTCAAACCAAGATAAATGTTCTTTTGCAAGTGGGAAAGAATATCTAGCTGAGTTCTTTTCTCAACAGTGACATACAGCACTGCTCAGCTAATTAAGATTTTTATATTTGCCTAGAGGCACTATCTGCTTCCTCCACATATATACAAAAACATCCAAACACCATCTGTCTTATACCTGCCAGCTTGCAGGCACCTTTGGATACTGTAATTTTCTTGAGCTGTTGAACTGTAAATCTTCATGTTACTTCACCAGAGCAAACCCTGATGACCACAGTCTTGCTGCAGAAGCAGATGAGGTCACAGTATTAAGGAATGTATAAGTGTTTCAAGTAAGACTGCATTAATAACTATTTTTAACCTTTTGATATATTACCTTTGAAAAGGCTGAAACAATTCCTTCCTCAGTCAGTCCAGCAAGATGTCTAACAAAGTAAAAGCTTTTGCATGCAAAATTGAAGAAAAAGGTTAAGGAATGAAAGCAGACACTTGATGATGGGTCAAATAGTTTAACAAAGCTTTTGGAAAATATACTTTTTTGATGGGCAGACCTGTTTGTCAAGATCACAGGACTTCTGGGTAAAAATTGCAGCCTTTAGGGGATTGAAGGTGTTGGCTTTCTTCTTGAAAAATTCTTTTTCCATTCTTGAAGTATTTTTGTGTTTTATGAAGAGTATCATGACTGAAAATCAAACTGAATGTCTCATCTAACTTCAATCAAGTATTTCAATGTGTTTTCAAAGAAAATTTTGCTTTGCCTAATGCAGTACCCAAACATTTTTTTCTCCCCACCTTCCTCCCACTCCTCCAATCAGCAGTTTTAATTATCAGTTATTCATCAGTTTTGACAATTTTTCCCCTGCCACGATAGGTAAGAGTTTGATGATGATCACATTCCTTTCCTATCAGCTACACATTATTTTACTGCTGAAGACTTCCCCATGTAGCAGGAAGAGGAGTAGGAGCCAAAACATCCAAACTTACATGTGAGAAAATAATTCTTTATATTTATAAAAATAAATAAATATTTGTAATCTAGTCTATTCTTTTTCATTCCTCCTTCTTCTCTGAGAGAACTGTTCAAAATTCTAGGTCTAATTTGAAAATTAGACTGGTTAGTTTTCTCTGTTTACATAGGAATCTGCTAATATCAAATATCAAAAGTTCATTCAATTTCCCTTAGGCACAATTTGATGTATTTTCAAGTGCAGGTTGTATATCCTTTTGCAGTTGTAAGAGATGAGACAGTTCAGCTTACTGTAGTCCACGATAACTGTTTTGAACTGGCCTTTAAATCCCAGCCTCCTTAATTGAGAGAATAACTTTTTTCCCCTTTGAATGTGCATACTGTGTCTGTAACTGAACTGTAACATTATAATTTCAGATGTCAGTACCACTCCTTTTGATATCAAACTTCTTGTTTTGAAATATGGCTTAAGGAAATGCAATAATCAGTCATATTATTCTTATTACAGTCATCTTTCCCATTTCTATTATGCTCACCATAATTTGTCAACTTAAATTGTGCTAAGCTTTTTATAACTCTCCTGCTGAGAGAACTTGAAATGCTTGCTGCCAGGATTCAAAGTTTTTCACCCTTATTATACTATCAATTATACTATCAATTTACCAAATGAGCAAATATGTTTGCTCATTTCCAACACAAGTAGATGAAAATAAGATAAAAAAAAAGTATCTCTACAATTTATTATTTTTAAAAAATCTGTCAAAGAAACATGTTTACCATAGAACTATAGTACCAAAAGATTTCGCTGGACACTATAACCAGTGAAACATTCAACAGTATTTTCCGTGTCTTCAGAGTTTCTGAATGTCCACTCTAGATACATCTACTCTCCCAAAAATAGAAGGGATAACAAACATCTGGGCTATTACACAGATCCAGCCCCCAAGGTAGACACGTGTGTGACTTATTACAAAGAAATAATCGCTTGTCTCTGAAACACAATCCATTCTTGTTATGGAGCTCAAAGATAACCTCAGCACACTTTAAAATATATTATCTTTGTAGAATTTGAAGACACATACCTTATTTAGGCCTTCAAAAACTGATACATCAAGTCAAAGAAAGCAAAAGGAAAAAAGAAGAGCAGTTTTAAAAGTGGAGGTGTTTTATATGTTTATGTTATTCTTTCTCTTTTAAGATGGTCGGTGATCAAATCATCACATTCATTTCTGAACTAAGAAAGCAGAAGAGTACCTGTGGTAGTAAACAACAGCAATTTCAATAATGAAATGCCATAAACTGTTAATAATTTTTTCCTTCGTAAAACAATAGTTCTGTGTGTTTGTTTGGCCTGGAAAGCCAGCCAATTTTCTTTTTGAAGTTGCACTCCTGAAACCAGTTCTACCTATGATACTACTTAAACACACAAGCAAAGAGCTAATGTGGATTTCCACTTGCTTAGAAAAATCACAAGCTATTTGCATCTGTTTCTTCAAAGTTGTTTACTGAATAACCAGTCCCTTTGTTCACCTATATAGGGAGAGCATTCACAAGGCATCCACATTACAGGAAAGGGATACACAACTCAGAGCTTGCTGGTTTAAGATCAAGGTTCTGCTACAAAAGCTGAATTGTTCCTGGCTTGGAGACCCTAGATCAAAGGATAGACGTTGTATTTTTACTATTAACTTCCTGTTTCTTTTTAATTTGTGAACTAATACTTTACTTAAATGTTATTCTGACGCTGTAAGAATGTGAAGGAATAATTTGTTTTAGAGCTATTTAAGTTTTAAACTTTTTAATGCACTAAGCTGTATGAAACTGGTGACTGAAAAGCCTGGAGACCTAATAATGAGTTATTTTGGGTTTTTTTTCTGTGAATGTGCCATAACTCTGTGATGAGCTAAGATTATTCACTTGAGGCAGTCTGTGGTAAGCCTCTCCTTATGACATTGACCACAACATTTTAGGACTCTTTTCTTCATAAGGTCTGGTTTCTCTTCAAGAAATCTCTGGGCACATATCTCTCAAACCATACTTCAAGCTTTGATCAACGCCTTCCTCTACATAAATGTAGAGGCAGTATCATGCCTGAGCAGAGATGGTAGATATTTGAATCCTTAAGATGCTAAACAGGGATGTTTCTACAGTTGCCATCTGAGATATGAAAATGGGAAGAACTAGCACTGAAAACGGTCATGCATGTTGCATAAAAATGTCTCTGTAACGAGTGTGTTATTTTCCAGTATAAAGCTATTATACAGAATCATTTCTTTAAAAAGGTAGCAAGATAAGGTCTTCCAGAAAGGAAGACCTAGTGGGATGTATGTAAAACACTTCAAACCCTGAAATAAAACTGAGAAACTGCTTTCTTCTCCATCTTCACATACATGTAGCATCATGAACATCAGTGATCTCACAAGTTGTATTAAGCTCTCCTGAGACACCTCAGCAAAACAGCCAGCAAGACAAAAATAATTCCCATTCCTGCCTGTGTTCTGGCATCTGATTTCCAAAAGCGGAATAGTGACTGAAGATAATTTAATGATGTTTGAATGCCTGGTATTTATCTTGCCTTATGGCCACATTATCTTTATTGATACAATAGTTTTTTTTCTGAAATACATGCTTTGTGAACCACTGTATAACTATTTAAACAGCAGTAATTCCACTAACAGAATCTTTGAAAACATACTTGACTGCTTTACTTGATGACACTTTAAGTCGCTTTGCTTCTTCTTGTAATGCTCAGTGCAAGTAAAAACATTTCAGATTACTTAATATAAATAATTCTTAAACTTTCACTGACATGCAGCAGTAACAAAAAGATGGACATCAAAGTTGTGGTATTTACATACAGCTCTCTTTGTCCTAAGAAATTCAAGCCTTTTGTCCAAAATTTGTCCTTTTAAAAAAACTGTTGACAAGAAATATATTTGTTACTTCAAATCTTACTAATGTTAGGAACCACCTGCTTTCTTTGCATTTGATCACTGTGAGATGTGGAATGCTGTGAATAAAATTAGCACAAGGCTATCTGCTTTTGTATGTATGAGAGGGAGTGTTCACAGATCTCATAATGGGTGAAAAAATGAGCAAAGTAATAATTCCCAAATTACTTTTGGTTAGAAAAAGCATGAAGTGTATTTCTTGTGTTGCTTGCTATACAAATTCATCCTTCATATATCTGTGTGTATATATATGTGTATGTAGTCA
The DNA here is from genome assembly GCF_028858725.1 of Colius striatus. Lineage (NCBI taxonomy): Eukaryota > Metazoa > Chordata > Aves > Coliiformes > Coliidae > Colius > Colius striatus. The sequence continues at coordinate 33,804,156 of NC_084761.1, forward strand.
TAGCTGCACATTTCTCTACACTGCCAAAGGGCCCTAACTTGCTGTCAACAAAAACTCCATTGACTGCACAGATACAGTCTAACATCTCTGCAGCTATGTGAGCACTCATGATGTAATTATTCAAGCTTATCTGCTATATTGCCCTTCACTCAAGACCAACTGTATTTTACCATCTCTACTTACAAATAAAGGGGTTCATATGTCAGACCTTCACGTAATGACACGTGAAGGATTATGTTTAGTACTTTGCTGCAAGGTTATCTACATTTTATTTGAACTCTTAAGCAGTTCATAAAACTGTATAGTTCTGGAAATGGTGCCAATATTATGGCAAATTATAGAAATAAAAATTTGTAATATAAAAAAAATTCCACAAATGCAAAAAAAAAAAGTCTATCTTATTCCAGGTTCATTTATATTAAAGCTGAATCAACCTGAATTTATGCTGAGGATGGTCACTTATCCATGTAAGTAGCTTTGGAACACTGTCAGACCTTAATAACAAAATTTTGCGTTTTCTTTTTCTAGAGCCCTTAATTTTACCCTTAATGCTGCAAAGAATTCTATTAATATATATATTGTAAATTCTTTGTCTCTTAATTTCTTTCTTTTTCTCCTTGTAGAGGGTCACTGGTCCTTGTTGTTAAAAGGCATCACAGCAAACCTCATCACAACTAACCTGATCAAAGGACATCCCACATCAAAACTGTGCTCAGCTTTTTTTTCCAGCTGGAAAGAGGCACTTTCAGGCTTACTATTGCCTTATACCTTTGCCAAGTCTAACAATCATTTCAAGCTTGGTCTGCATACTTCAGTTGTTATCATGTTACAATAAACAATGGGAAATTTTATGTTTAAACAACCCATTTTGCCTAGTATTACCAAAAACACCAAAGTGTTCATCTTCCAGACAAAACCAGGCATAAGGGTATAAAATCTTCTTCACTTTAATGGACTGAAGGACTATCCACTTATGAGTAGTAAGTGTATATACTTAGCTATGGTTATACACTTAAGTCCTGTACAAGTATTATACTCTCCATTATCATTAGTAAATCATGAAGAACAGGAGAGGTGCCTGAGGACTGGACAAAAGCAAATGTCAGTCCAGTCTTCAGAAAGGGTAAGAAGAAGGAGCTGGGTACCTACAGACTGGTCAGCCTCACCTCCATCCCTGGAAAGGTGATGGAACAACTTATCCTGGGTGCTGTCTCCAGGCATTTAAAGGACAAGAGTGTCATTGGGAGCAGTCAACATGGCTTTACCAAGGGTTTTACCTGATAGCCTTTTATGAAGACATAACGAGGTAGACAGATGGTGGTATTACAGTGGATGTGGTTTATCTTTATTTTAGTGAAGCATTTGACACTGTCTGCCACAGCATCCTCACAGCAAAACTGAGAAAGTTTGGGCTGGATGATCAATTAGTGAGGTGAATTGTTAATTGGTTGAAAGGAAGAAGGCAGAGAGTTGTGACCAATGGGGCAAGGCCTAGTTGGAGGCTTGTATCTAGTGGAGTCCCTCAGGGGTCGGTGCTGGGACTAGTACTGTGCAATATATTCATTAATGACCTTGCTGTGTGAACAGAGGGCACTGTCAGCAAGTTTGCTGACAATACTAAACTGAGGGGAGTGGTTGACACTCCAGAAGGCTGTGCTGCCATTCAATGAGACCTGGAGAATTGGGCAGGGAGAAATCTAATGAAACTCAACAAGGACAAGTGTAGAGTCTTGCATCTGGGAAAGAAGAACCCCATGTACCAGTACAGATTGGGGAATGAACTGTTAGAGCACAGTGTAGGGGAAAGGGACCTGGGGTCTTGCTGGACAGCAGGAGAAGCATGAGCCAGTAATGTGCCCTCATGGCCAGGAAGGCCAATGGCATCCTGGGGTGTATTAGAAAAGCTTTGGTGAGTAGGTCAAGAGAGGCTCTCCTCCCCCTCTACTCTGCCCTCGTAAGACTGCATCTGGAATATTGTGTCCAGTTCTGGACCCCTCAGTTCAAGAAGGACAGGGAGCTGCTGGAGAGGGTTCAGTACAGGGCCACAAAGATGATGGAGTGGAACATCTCTCTTCTGATGAAAGGCTGAGGGAGCTGGGGCTCTTCAGCTTGGAGAAGAGGAGACTGAGGGCTGACCTCATTAATGTTTACAAATACATAAAGTGTGGGTGTCAGGAGGATGGAGCCAGGCTGTTCTCAGTGATGTCCAATGACAGGACAAGGGGCAATGGGTGTAAGCTGGAACATAAGAGGTTCCAAAGAAATACAAGGAAAAACTTCTTCACTGTGAGAGTGACAGAGCACTGATGCCCAGATGGGCTGTTGAATCTCCTTCGCTGAAGACATTAAAAATCTACGTGGACAGGTTTCTCTGATCTACTATAGGTGGTCCTGCATTGGCAGGGAGGTTGGACTAGATGATCTTTCCAGGTCCCTTCCAACCCTGAAGATTCCATGTGATTCTGTGATCAGAAATGTTTGGTGAATAAAGATATCATTGAAACTCTCATTTTACACATTTGAGAAAGAAGGTTGTCCAGTTTCTTATTAATCAATCTAATACTGTCAGTCTGCTTCCAGGTCAAATAGAACAGCAATCCGTTTCCTCTCTGTTTATTCAAAGTTAAAATAGTCTTACAAAGTGAGGTATGTTCTGAAATGAGAAGTATCTTAAGATTTCAGAACATACTCTTTAACAAACTGAACTTAAGCCCTGGCTGTCTTTCCATACAACATAGACTGAGTTCAGAATTACTCTGAATTTATCTGATGATAGGCTGTTAAGTATTTTACCAGATGGTACTCTTAGAAAGAAAGCTTTATAATAAAGAAACAAAGTGAATGCATGCAAATCTATGAAACTTATATTGAAAAGCAGAAGCATGATAATTTTCTGGCAATTAAAATAATTATCTACTAATGTTGCTTTACATATGTGTATAAAATAAATTTCTATTTATTAAAAACTGCATAGAAATCAGTTTTCATCTGCTGATAATTAATAATTCTATTTTCCATGAAAATAAACATTGGTCATTGAGTCTGGTAAAGAAAAAAAGTATTTCCTTGCTGCAACAGCTTAATTCTGCATTACTTTCCCTTCGTATTATCTCAAAAAGATAAAGAAACTTTAAAAAAAATCTTGTCAAGCTAAAGACCATCATACTCTTACTAATTTCATTCTTATGGCAAATTTACTCCCTGTGTAAATACTTTAGCCTCTGAGAAATTACACCAGTGATTATTTTGGCTCATGCATACTTCATTTGGGAAAACATTTTTTCCCCCTCATCAATTTAACTGTGTCTGTTTTGACTAGTTAACTTCTGCAGGACATGTAAAAGGGCAAAAATAAATGGTAGGTAGTACAAATATTTTCCTGGATCTTTAGCTTCTTACTTTTCTCTATGTAATAGAGTGAAAATTACTTTTCAATTACGGGACACTGGCACCAGCCTCCAAGTTCTCATTATTTATGAAGATAATCAAATGCTCCAAGGAATCTGCTCAATACAGCTTAAATACTGAACCTGACCACTATTGTATAACATGGATTTGCCTAATCAACAGTACAAAATTCTTGCATTATTTTGCACAGTTACATTCACAAGATTGGATTAGCACAAAAGATTTATACAGGAACTAAAAGAACAAACAGAAACATAACAATAAAGTACATGGCTTTTCTTCTGCTTCTGGCTAACAGTGTGAATTCTTGAATTGAAGTGTCTCCAATTTCATAATAAAAAAGGAAGATTTGCATTTCTACCTTAAAAGTGCACTACTTGTGACCTGTTAGAAACTACTATGCACAACAGATTAGCCTCTATTAGCTATTTCTACTCTTAAGCTTCATCTGATGGTATACAATTTCTTTCATCTATAATATTGTCACAAAACTAATCCCATACCTGTGTAAAAAATCTGTAATTACAGACTCAACTGCAGAAACAGTAAACCCAGTCCTCACAAATCCACTTCAGAGTAATAAAACAGCTGTCTAGTCCTTCTTACTCCAGTAAAGAAAATAAAATCTAATCCTCAACTTCTACTACAATAACAAAACAGTGTAAACCAAAGCACATGATACATATTTACACTGTATCCTCAATATAGTTCATGTCTGTTCTGCCAGTTTCTCTACTGAATAAACAAACTTTAGACCCATGTTTTCAGTAGTTTGAAAGACAAGAACACAGTGGAAGAGATTATTTAATCAAGAAAACCTCCAAAGAGGAAAGTCCAAGAAAAAAAAAAAAAATACCTTTTTTGTATTCACCATCACCTATGTCAGCCAAGACAATTATTTGGTGCTTGGGAATTCAGCATCAATTTGGCCACCCACTGGCATGCTCAGAGAAATATTGAAGGTCTCATCTTGCTCATACAGAGAGTCATCAATAATGATAACGCAACAGATTTTCTCAGCCTCATCCTTATCAAAGTGAACAATGCTGCTATGATCTTCAGGACATGAGATGTAGTCAGAAGACAAGACAGTGGATGGTACTGTGCCAGTAGCAGAACCTATGAGGAAGGAGGGTAAAACAGGAATTACAGGGACTCAGGACTTGAAAGAACAACTGCCCTTTAAATTAAACAAACACAGAAAAAGTGTTGTAAGCTCGAACTAATAAATGCATTTTGGTAAAAAGTTAAACACATTAAATTCTTCCTATTTATAATTACTTCAGTACCAAAGTGTCTCAGGGATCTCTAATTGTTACCCAGCATCCTCATGAAACCATTTCTGCTCCCAAGTCACTATTATCTCCAATTATCCTGTGTCTTTGTTTTTGGTTTTTTTTTTCAGGTATAGAGCTGCACTTCAAGCAGGTGAGAAAAGTGAGACACCTAATTGAAAAAAAACAACTTTCAAAACTATGCTTTGTCACCAATGATGTAGACCACAGCCTCATCAGCAGTTGAACAGTCACAATAAAAAGCAATTTTGTGAGAGAAGAAGAGCACAAAAGCAGTTGGGAGAGGGAGGGGATAATCCCCCTAAATAGGTTTTGCTGTTGAGGACATGGAGCAACACTCAATTTAACAGCACACGTCTGACCACATTTTGTAACGTTTGCACTGAAAAAATGGCAAGATGTTTTCCTTTTTCACTTCTAGACATTATTCTTTCATGGACCAGAATGTCTATGAAAGTCACTGGGACTTTAGAATGAGGACTCCTCCTGAAAAATGAATATGAATTTGATCTTCACATTTACCTCACTATGTGACTCTTAGAGAGTGTGTGTGGGGACGTACTTCTGCTCATTTATGTGAAACACTTATGTAAAAAAAAAAAAGAGTAAGGCTTACATGCAATATTGACTTAAGAACTGCTGTGGATTTGCACCACCAGCAAATTTATTTTTTTATTTGCTTTGCTTTTTATTTGTGGAACAAGTTGTCTAGTTATGCCTTCAGAAAAGAATTATCAGTCTGTTAAGAAACTTATTTGTGTCAATGAAAGTGTTCAAAACTTCACTGAAGCTATAATTTAGTCACCTGCATAAAGAAAACGAAAGCAAATAAAAAACCAAGCCCACTAATCACATCTTTCAAAGAGAAATGAATCCTGACACTTTATGATATCCTGATACTTTATGTTCACAGTTTCTGTTACTGCTCTGTACCTGTGCTGTACTTATCCACATTTATGAGCTGTGGAGTACTCTTACCCCTTTCGCTTGTACACTAAATAGAATCATAGAATCACAGAATGGTAGGATTGGAAGGGACCTTTAGAGATCATCTAGTCCAACCCCCTGCAGAAGCAGGTTCACCTAGATCAGGTTGCATAGGAACATGTCCAGGTGGGTCTTGAAGACCTCCAAGGAAGGAGACTCCACAACCCCTCTGGGCAGTCTGTTCCACTGCTCTATCACTCACACAGTAAAATAGTTTTTTCTTATATTTAAATGGAACTTCTTGTGTTCCAGCTTCATCCCATTACACCTTGTCCTGTCCTAAAGACTTTTGCATCTATCCAAATCTTGCTTCTGGAGACGCCCTCCTAGCTAGGTGAGTAAATACTGGACATGTGATGTGGAATTGCAGCTCCGTGTTGACAGAACAACGTTATTAGGTCTATCGCACTATGCAAATTTTCCTCTTCTCCCTCATCCCCATATTTTCTTCCTTGTGTAAATCTAAACTGCAATACTTGGATATCAATTTGCTCTGCTGGGATATTATTCAAGCAGAAACTTTTCACTTTACAGGTTTAAAAGACAATACATGGTCACCTTAACAAAAACCACAGAGGGCAGTTGCATAGAGATTCTAGGGCTAGGGATTAATCCCCTCAGTTCCAAGTAAAGCAGCAGGTGAGGATTTAACTCAAAGTAAGTTTTATTTGCTGTCAGATCAGATGGCTTTTGCTGCAGCATGAGAAAAGGATAATAAACCACAAAATGTTTTCAAACAGCAAAAACAATATCCAGAAAAGTGAGCATGCTTTACTGGAAATGCACATGCAGTGTGCTATAATTGACATAGGATCCATTTCAGCTTTTACTACTTAATGTAGCACAAGCACTCAATTTACTTTTTTTTTTTTTGAGACTGCACCATACATAAGAATATATCATAGAAAGACACTCCAAAAATATTTTTTAAATACAATTTGTTGCTACACATTTTTAATGTGTGTGCCTATGTATTTTTATAGCAAGTTTTCTTGTTTGTTTTAATCAAAGGTGCCCCCATATTGGCAGAATCCAACTGTGGATGTAATGAAGCAAAGATCTCTAACTCACCATGCAATTTTGAAATTCATTACTGCCTTTGGGTTTCAATCCAGTTTTAGTTAAAATATATAAGCATCTTTTTCTTAAGGTTCAGCACCAGCAATTATGAATCACTTTACCTCCCCAGTTGAGAATAATGAATCCCTCTCAATAGCCTATGTATTTGTGAGAGAATCTACTGGCTAGCAAAAAAGTTCCAAAGGCTGTGGAGTATGAAATCATTCCTAAATAGTTTAATTCCTAAATCATTCCTAAATTCCCATTTTTTCTATACTGCAGTTGCTGAGGTTTTTAAGTGCCTGACTTAAATAATATTCAGAAAACAGTCAGATATTTTTGTGTTGCACAAAACAAGTATTGTCATGCACTGGTTCAAATGATGAAAAAGCCTAAACTTTAAACCTTTTAAATTTTGTTTTGTTTTAGAATCAGGAAGAAAAGGACCTTTCTGCTCAGTGCTCTCCCTGAGTCGAAGACTTCTACGATTCCTATTTACTTTGCACATCTGTCATGACTGTCATAGCACATCCATAATGTTAACGTGCTCTACACTGGCCACCTCTGCTAGGAGACCACCCTTCAAGAATTTCTAGTAGCTTTTGGATTTTCTTGTAGCAAAAGGGCCAATATAAAGCCGCCCTTGTAAAGCAAGAAGTTGTACCTAGACTTCTCCACAACTTGGTTCGGCACTCAAAAAACTTGTTTACTTACAGCTAAAGTTAATGTGTTACAAAACGCATCCTCCTGCCAAAATAGACAAAGCAGAATATCCCAATTTCTGTTTTTTTGTCTGGCAATTGATTTCAGGAAGATGACAGTGAGCACACAGCAGAAGTTGATTTTACTGATTTGTTCTTACATCTACTAATATGCACACCCAGATTTCTGGGTGGCAGCAGTGGAAAAAGAAACACACAGCCACATCTGAGTAATAAAAATCTATATCTTCGTTATTCTCATTATTTGGTATTTATTATGTAAACAGAGGAACAAGAAACTGTGAAACAGCTCCTTAACAGCTGCCTTTTCTGGTGCAAGAAGCTTCAAACATTAAAGATTTACTTACTTATAAAAGAGGTTTCTTGTAGGTATCCTCTGCATCTAATAGTCACCTTTAGAAACTTGAAGCTTTCAACGACATAGTTCCCCTACTCCAGTGAAATCCAAGTCCAGTTCAGTCGAAATGACTGGCGTTTTAACATGTTCACCTCTGTGTCACAGAAAAAGCATCCTGAATATCATGCATAATTTGCAAAACACAACTAGAATTCCCTAAGGTCATTGCCAGCCTGCATTTTCACCTGCAGACACCAGAGACAGAGGTGCATCACATGAGTTGCGATGGTTCACTTTCCCAGACCTTCCAGAGTTGACTGGCACACATCTTCCAAGAGGCTGGAGGCTCACTCAGGGGTCATTGCACACCAGCTCCCTAATTAAGTTACCTATTAACTCTCAATGATTACATTTTTAAAGATATTTCTGTTAGTAGTGGGATTAAGCAGTAAAAATAACTCTTGAGGGAGCTTTAGGTGGGTCACGTAGTGTCATGTTACTGACTCTTTTTAACAATGCTAGTATGTGCCTGTCAACATCAAACATGAACACAAGCTGAATTCAGAATGTCCTAGTACATTCAGGCAACATAAAATATCACATAAGGAAGATGTATCACTAATTATATAGATTTATTGTGTAAAAAATATTTGGAAACTGTGACTAAGCTTCTATTCTTTGCTTTCAGGAAAGTAATGTATTAAAACCAGTAGTTATTTTGTATTAAACAAAGGAAAACTGAAAAAATCAAATTATAAATGTAATGCTCCTTAAAATGTAGAACGACAACAAAGCACAGGTTGCCATTTTCTTCTGTTCCAAAAAAATTAACCTTTTAGAAGGATTCTGTGAAATTCTTATGAGACCTGGTAAATCTGCTGTTTCTACACAACAAAAGTAATAAAATAGCAACTGGCCTTGAGGCCATAAGCTTCCAGCTCATTAACTATATTTTGCTGGAAAAATTAGGCCTTTTTCTGCATACAGTTTACTTTGTAGCAGAAGATTATAACATCTAATTTCAGAAAATTTTCCTGGCTTATCGATAATTGACAGGGTATACACAAGATAAGAATAGGCAAGAAAAATGTTGGTCATATCAAGAACTAATGTGGACTAAAAGGACTCTGTCCTCTACTTGTCTAATGATTTTCCACATAATGAACAGAAATTTGCAAAGAGTACTTCATGTATTTAAGAAGCCTCTGCTTACTGAAAGGGGCAATTTGATAAAATAGACATTTGTATCTTGCTACCATTTTTTCTTTTGTTAAAAATTTCATTTGTCAACATTTTTCTTTTAAACTAAAAATCATTTTGCTCCATAATTATGTACTTCTGTTACAGAAGGGTGACAACATAACATCAATAGACTAATTCAGCACAGGAGAAGATAAGCACTGAAATTTTTGGACTAAAGGATCTAATTCTGTACTAATGCCCAGTTGACATCTAATCAAAATCACCACATAATTCTCATTTGCTTAAACATTGAAAATTCTTATACTAACATTATGGGAGTTGTCTCAAGCTCTTAAAAAGTATAAGGTAAAGTCCAGCATAAGATTCTCCTGCTAACTGGAAGCAACTCTAGATTACGTGTTGTACACAATTCCAATAAATTCCAATAAAGATTAAAGCTGAGTAAAACCTATGAGCCTGGAATAAATTTTAAGATGGTTTAAGTAACTATCACTTGGAATTAATTGTACCTTTGAACAAACAATGTGAGTCATTCAGTAATATTGTGGAAAAATCATTGATGAAAACAGACTTCTTAAAAATCACCTTAGATGCAAACTGAAGCCTAAACCTATTTACCATGTGGAATATTTTCAAAAATCTCTATTCAGCTGATAGGCTGCTGCTTTGGCTGACACACTATTGCTGCATCTAGTCTGGAAAAAGACTTCTGAATGGAGAACTCACACATGTTTCTTGATAAATATAGAAAATAGAAAGGCTTTTTATCCTAGAAACAACTCAGTGAGTTACATTATACCTGCTGAAAAAAAAAGTGCTTTTCAGTATGATCATTGTATTTCTACTAAAAATCTTTCCTAGTGGCTGTTTGTTTCACAGCCTTCATCTTTTGACAGACTTCAGTGTTTTGGGATACCCCTCCCCCCCATTTTTTAATAATAATACTGAACACAATATACTCACATTAACAAAGACTTAGCTTAGAAAAGAAGGACTGGAAACAAAGGGAAACTACCTTAAGGCTAGATTAAAACCAAAACCAATCAATTTCCTATGATTGAACAACTGCAGTCAAAAGCTAGTTCTCAAGTATGAAATTACTGATGAATTGCCGTATAGATCCATATACAGCTAAAACCAAGATGTGATGGGACCACCTGCATACTTGTACCAATGTCTATCATCTGTCCACACTGCAAAGCCCTCCTACATACATCAAAACCACATACAGCTTCCTCCTCCATACATACAAAACACATATGTGTAGGTAAATACATTATTATATATGGCTGTTTAAGACAGACATAGTCATTATTCTTCAGATATTCTACAAATGGTTTTTTTGTATGGTAAATATCTGCTCCTGCTGAGAAAGTGTTTTAAGAAGGTTAATCTTCCATACAACTATCCCCAGACTGTTTACTCACAGCATAATGTTACTGAAAAAGTCAAGTAAAACACATGCCCAAACTGTTTTAGTGTGCAGTATATGCAAAAACCATACTGTTGGGAAACACTGTTTGGGTGGGGAATGAATGTATTGCATATGTTCACCTACAGCATTGGCAATCTCAGCATGGCGTGTACCACAGAACATAACGACTGACTGCTGGAGCTGTAGCTTAAAAAGTAGGCTTCAAGTAGACTCCTGAAACTTCCTATTACTGGGAATATCACAGAACTCAGCATCCCTGAAGACATGTCTGGAATACCCTTTGGCTTTGTCTGTTAATATGCAAATAGCAAAATTCTCATCTATACTCTCTGACATATTTTTTCCCCTTTTCCAAACAGACATCGCATTTGGTAGGCGCACTTCCAGCAGCAGGTTCCCAGTTTGGGCTGCTAAGTTCAGAGAAAAACAGGACAGCTGAAGAACTCAGACTATGCTCAATACTATGTGAAGTTCAACACTTGTCTATTGCATCACAAGTTCACCTGTTCCTTCTTTCAGAACTGGGAAAAGGCTATAGAACAGGAGGCACTTGAAATTTTAAGGAAATATATTTTTTGTAGCTTTTTAAGAGATAAGAAAGAGTGGTTTAAGGAATCTACTCTTTACATTAAGGATTTGGAACTTCTACATTAAAAAGAACATACAGAAGAACTTAATTTGGTAAAGTATGTTCCAAATATATACTTAAATATCTCTCTTTTCCAACTAAACCACAGATTCATTAGACTATCCGCATACGCACAAGAAGCTGTAAAATATTTCAGCTTCCTTTTGTGTATTTTTAGGAAAAATAATACATGCAGGCACAAGTGCGGGAAAAATTCAGAATTCATATTAAGTATTTTACATCTGCATTTCTCAGAGAAACAAAGCACACTGAAAATAAAAAAATGTATCTTAAAAACAGAGCAGCATGAAATTAGATGATTGCCAGATCTACAGTTACGATAAATGGAGGTACTTCAACAAGGTGTTATGATTAATAAAGTCCCCAGGTCTTTCACTAAACAGTCCACGAGCCTTTTCTTGGCCAAAGAGGGAAGCCTTCAAGGGATGTCTCATACCATCAACTTCATAAATCTAACAAAGTCAGAACTGTTTATCTCTGGTCAATGAAAATGTCATAAAAACTTCCCAAGTTCCATAAAAGACAGCTCTCTCTTTTCAGTGTTTTCAAAACAAATACTACCCTAGTTACTGCTTTCTTGGCTTTAATACTCCTAAGTAAGGTTGATGTCATGCCAAATGTTATTAGATCTTGTGAAAAAAAGACTAGATTAATACAAGGACATAAAAGTTGGCTATGTGCTTGGCACATGGGTCTCACATGCTACAAAACATAGATTTAGTTCTGGTAACCTTCACAGACTGCATAGATGTATCTTCAGTGGTTCTAAATTAGTAAAGAATAGTACATTAATAACTCAAATGGCAGGACATTTTCTTTCCTTATCTCTGGTGAAAAGTCCATCTGACCACCATCTCCGACTTTGTTTTAAGCTGGGTGGTTGGCAGTATTTCTATCAATTCCTTCAAGTGAAGTTACGTTTCTTTCAAACAGCTGCTCTGTAGATGCTAGCATATTTGCAGTTGGCTTCCATTTGCAGGACAGCTAATGTTTACTGAAAAGGATCAGAAAGAGAGAAAGCGGTCTGGGAGAATAAACAGTGAAGGAAATAAAAGGTGTGAAAAATTGAAAACCAGAAGGAAAAAAGAGCAAAACGTATCGGCTCAGAAAAAAAGAAAATAAATATAGGTATGTATGAAAGGGAAATAGTTCCAAATGTTGGAAAACTTAAAAAGGGAGATGAGAGGAAGGGGGAAATCTAAATTAATTTGGAACTTTAGCTTAAAAATCAAGGCGTGTTCCTGTGCGACCTGATCTAGGTGGTCCTGCTCTGACAGTGAGGTTGGACTAGGTGATCTTTAGACGTCCCTTCCAACCCTTAAGATTCTGAGTGGCAAAGTCACAAATGGGCACTCACTTCTCTACTACCCAAAAGTCTTAAAAAATTCATGGGCAAGGGACCAAGGGTTTTTGTTTGTGTGTACCATAATATCAGACTGTATTTCTTTGTTTTGCTTGTTACAAATGCCAAACTTTCTGGCTCAGAAGGAAAAAGTGGCCATTCTGAGCTGACCAGTTAAAACAGTTGCTGTTAATCCCTAATCTTTAATTGTCCTTCATTGCTGACATGCACAAAAGGTCTAACAGACAAGCAGTAGGCAGGCATGCTACTAGGCTCAAGAAAACTTTGTTCTCACAAAACCAATAAATTCCATTTTAAGGACATGCCAGCATTTCAAAAGACCTTAGAGTTGACTTTGAAGTATAAACAGATATAGAGTAAGCAAGAAGTGCAGAATATGTGTCAAAAAGTTGCTGCTGTATAGTATCACACTTTTTCTTTAAGCATATGCAAGTCAAAACTAGGAAAAAAAAATCGAGAGTGTAGCTAAAGAACATTAATTATTCAAAAGAGCAAAAATAAGCTACCGAAAAAGGAAAACTGATCATTTTGAGTGCACAATTCTAAATCAGTGGTGCCATCCCATACTCAAGACTTTTACATGGCCTTTATATCAGTATTCAAAAAGTCTTTACAATTCATGTCTGATTTCAGTTATCAAGAAATGTTGAGGCCTTAATTGAATCTACATAAAGCTGCTTATGCTCAAGATCTTTTTTTCCTGTTTGATGTGGTTGGACAGGGTGGGTTAAAGGGACAGGCACACTGTTGTTCATACTTCATTGCACTTTTCATTATTGCAGCTTGTAGTGGAGGGCTGGCATACATGAGTTGAATTAACTTGTCTTCTGCTTTTAAATCTAACCCAGTTATGAGGATTTTGTCTTTTCATTCTCTTGAATTCCAAGAGAACTGGAAGTTCTAGAACATTCATAATTTGAGAATAATGAGCCAGTGCCTACAGTAAAACATGAGGCAAGCCTTATGCAGCAGGAGACTAAATGACATATTCTATGTTTGTCTTCACTTACCCACCCTTCCCTATTCCTGGTCCAGGATTGGAAGGTTTCAGTGTTATTGTCGATGTAACAAAAACAACATGCATTTTATAAAAGCCAAACCACTGATCTGTTGCCATATTATTGATCAGGAAAGGGTGATACTTAATTTGTGATTCCAGCTTTTCTATTCATGTTCCTTGCCCAGTTGCTTTCTATTCTGAATTAGTAATTTTTACCCAGACCCAGTCCTCCTCCTTTGTATCTGTTAAAATTTTTCATTTACACTATAACTTTATAGACTTTTTGTTTCTGGAAGCCATTAACTCAACTCAAGAGAAATAAAATGTCCTTAAAGCCTCACAATATCATGCTTTGCTGCACTATGTGATTCAGTATTAAATCTAGTTATCTAATGAAAGTCACCATAGAACACTGTTCATCCATACCAGTGTAGCCCACTGGAAGACAAAAGCCATGCTCCAGCTTGCTGTAAGTCAGCATGGAGGAACATGGTGAATTTGCATGGCTGGGGAGGTGTTTTCCTTCAAATAGGCCCTCCCAAATCTAGGGAGTTTTCAGATATATGAACAAACTGCAAGAGATCAGTAGGTAAAAGCAGTGTTTCAAGTACAGGGGTTCACAAGAAGCCCAAGAATTTTTTCTTCTGGCAAAAGATCACAGAATCACAGAATGTTAAAGGTCGGAAGGGACCTCAGAAGATCATCTAGTCCAACCCCCCTGCCAGAGCAGGACTGCTTAGAGTAGGTCACATAAGGAGTCAACCAGGTGGGTTTTGAATGTCTCCTGAGAAGGAGACTCAACAGCCTATCTGGGCAGCCTGTTCCAGTGCTCCATCACCCTCACATTGAAAAAATTCTTGCTTGCATTTCTTTGGAACCTCTTATGTTCCAGATTATACCCATTGCTACTTTTCCTATGATTGTACATCATTCAGAAGAGCCTGGCTTAGTCCTCAAGATTACTTGGTATTTGCAATAAACAATCATTGCTGCACTTGTAAATAAATTGCTTTTGTTGGTAGAAGAGAGTTGTATTTCATAGTACAACTGGGAGAAAAATAAGGCAAAAAGAATTTTTGTATCACAGGTTTGTCTAATTTTTTTCTATTTTTCTAACAGTCTCAGTTGTTAATACAGTATAGCCATAAAATGTTCTACTTTTAAATTTTCCATCTCTAAGAGGAATGTTTCTAAGTGGAGGGTTCAAAAGAGAGACGAGGCAGGGACTGAGACAGAGCTACTGTAGAAGGATGTTGTGCTACAAAAGCACAAAGACATTCTACCATCATCCAAGGAATTTCCAGTTGTTGCCAAGAGCAAAAGAGAAACAACTAATCTGATTAAAGGTCACTTACATACTTAAAATCTTACATATTCTGCTTGTTACGAGTTAAGTCTAACTCTTACTCCTCAATTAATTTAAGAAGAAATTAATCTTCCTCATGTAACCAGGAAGCTCAAATAACAATAAACTACCCTGAAATCAGGCCTATGGTCCAACAAAGACCTATACAAGACAGATGGGAAATGGGAGTTTGCTAGCTATTATTTCACAGAAATTCTTCATGTGTATGTTCTTCAAAGAGTACTCGTCACAGTTACAAGTGCAATCCCTGTCACAGAGAACAACAATTCCTTGATTTTTTTCCGTCTCCTTTAGGAAAAAGCAGGAAGAAAGATCAATGGATACATTCATTTTGTTCCGTACTCCTGTATCCTCCATCCTGAACAAAATACAATTTCATTATATTGTTACATGGTCAGTGCTAAAATGCATTACATTTCATAACTGTCAAATTAAGTAGGAGGAAAGATATACTGCCAAGTTTATAATTCTCTGTGCAAAAATAATATCATGACTGACAATACACATTCAATGCACAAAGGACACAACAATCTATGCTAATTTTAACTTAGGAGTGCAGAGAAACGCAGATTTCATTATCATAGAATGGTAGGGGTTGGAAGGGACCTTAACAGATCATCTAGTCCAACCCCCTCTGCAGAAGCAGGTTCACCTAGATCAGGTTGCATAGGAACATGTCCAGGCAGGTCTTGAAGACCTCCAAGAAAGGAGACTCCACAACCCTTCTGGGCAGCCTGTGCCACTGCTCTGTCACCCTCACAGTGAAATAGTTTTTCCTTATGTTTAAGTGGAACTTTTTGTGTTCCAGCTTCATCCCATTGAAACCTTGTCCTGTTGCTAGCTACTATAGAAAAAAGGGATGTCCCAAGCTCCTGACACCCACCCTTTAGATATTTATAAATGTTAATAAGATCCCCCCTCAATCTCCTCTTCTCCAGACTAAACAGCTCCAGTTCTCACAGCCTTTCCTCATAAGGAAGATGTTTCAGTCCCCTGATCATCTTGGTGGCCCTCCACTCGACTCTCTCCAGCACTTCCCTGTCCCTCAGAAACAGAAAGCCTCTATGTTTTCCAAAAGATAACTTTTTGTACGTGCTAACATGAGACAAAACTGCCATCCAAATGGTAGCTTTAATTACAAGTTAAGTTTCCTCCCTGAATCAATGTTCTTTTGCAACATGCTTCAATACACTTGGCATTTAATTCCTTGAAGAAGTAAAAGCTTCACAGTGAGACCTTGAAGATATTGTAAATCAAAGACCAATACAAGAGATTTATGTTATAGTTTGACCTTTAAAGTGTTCCAGCAAGAGGCAGCTGACTGATCTGTAGTTTGAATCTGCAGGATTCATAAGCATGATGATTGTCTTGGGAAGTTATGGCCTTCATAATTCCCCAAATTACATCAACATACCTTAACTAGGCAAGGCAGTTGATGCTACAGGCCATCGTTAGGGAAAGCTTCTTAAAGTGCCATACTAGGGTAGAGGCTGAACAGCAGTCATGAACTCTGAGAATTGAGAAAGAGCTTTGCCATCTGGGAATGATAGGAATTTATTATTCATTTCTTATTTGCAATCACAAAGAAATGTGATAAAACCCTATAACATCAGGAAAAGCAGCTGCCTAAGTTCAGAGATACTGCTTTCCTAGATGAGGCTAATGTGATTGTTGCTGACCTGTGGAGCCATTTCCTGCATAAAAAAGTACAATACACACTGGGTAAGGGGGGCACAAGACAGAGGAATGGACAGGAACATGTCTGAAAGTTTTGTCTCATCATGGGTGCCAGTTAAGTTCAAATGACATGGGAGAGGTCAAACACCTTAAGAAGTATTTTCCTGGTCACAATATTGAAAGTAGAAAATCCTGCAGTCTTCCTCCTCATCCCAGCAATGGTCAGCCAGCTGGGACACAGCCCTGTGTTGAGAAGAAGACAACGGGCCTTCCCTTTGACAGAAGAGAAGACATAGCAGATGAAGCTAGCAAGGGAGAATCTGAGACCACTTTCATCAAGATGAGTGGTATCAGTGCAGTGGCTGTACCCCTCAAGAGTTCTGGAGATTCAGAGACTTGTGTCTTGGGACACAAGCCCTGTAACCTCCTTTGGAGCAATGTCTGGTCTGCCTAGTTTGTCCATTAAAGTACCTCCACTTAATCTTTTTCAGCTGAATAACAACACTGAAATGCATTTTGAAGTGTTTTAAGAACCGGTAACAGGCCAAAACATATGGAAAACATTAGATTCAGATATCAAAGAGGTTAATGCCGAGAAGTTCTCTGCTGATACTGAAAATGAACTTCAAGGAAATTTAGGTGAAACTAGATAACAACTTTACAACTTGTTACTATTTCAGTTTTCATTTCACGTAATTCAACTCAAGTGCCAAACATCTGAATTTTGAGTGCTACAGGAAGTATATGCTGAACAGAACAAAGAAATTTATGTTCTGTTTGAGACAGGCGTATCATATGGAACAGATTCATATGTTCTTCCTAACTTCTGGATAGTGATAGAGGAAGAGGTAATCATACTTTCCTGAATGTATCACATATGTAAATGGCACAATCAATACTCAATAGAAAAGCACATAAAAATACATTTTAAGTTAATTAGCCCTATGTTATTTGTAAATACCTTCTGGATTCAGATTTTGTACTTGGAACTATAATTCAATTCTTAATTATTCATCTATGCATTCAGATCATTCACAAGATGTTAAGGAAATTAGAAGGGAATGAATCTCTGCCCTTTTAATTACAAGAGGTGAAATTAGGAGCCATTTCACACAATTCTAAATGCACAGTTAATCCTCATAGTTAAAATTCCCATTGACGCTTACAGAACAGATATTTTCCTTTAAATAACACTTTAAAGAAAATTACCTACTTATATTGTCAAAGACCTTAGAAAGACAAATCGTGGGCCCATGTGAACACTGAATACAGATATAGGAACTGAATCAATTTTTGCAGACCTTATCAATATACAATATAGGAAAAAAAAGGAATGAGGTAAGAAGCAGTTGCTAAAAGACATGTAGAAGAAAATGTCTGAGTTTTGAACGAACCAAAGGAGGGCAGAAGACTTCCCAAAGCACGTCAGGGCTTCAGAAAGAATATCATGGACCGGCAAATCGTCAGTCTCAACAGCATTAGAAAATTACACCCTTTAATAAAGTATGCCCTGTTTTGGAAAACAATCCTTCTTAAGCAATAGATTTGAGAAATATTTCCTCAGTATTTTTCTGGGAACTGAAATCCAATATTACCAAAGATTTCAGGTGAGCAGACAAAAAGAAACTAACTTTATCTATTGTTCAGGGACTTTACCTAAATCAGTTCCCCTAAAAAGAAAAATGTTATGCCATTCAGGAAGTACTTACCTGCTGACACACATTCACAATACAATATCAGTGACTAAGGTAACTATGTTTTGCTTTAGTTTCTGTTTAACTTCTGCTACACTCCTGAAGCAATGACAAATATATCTAGTGCCCGATATACAAAAAACCTTCTTGTTATATTTTACGTCTCTCATAACAACTGATTGAATACATCAGAGACTAAAACATGTGCATGCCTGTTTGCCCATATATATTCAAGCAAAATCCAAATAATTCTAATATCTTATGCTACAGTTCCAACAAAATACCTATGGAACACATAAACCCATCAGTTATGGGAAAGGAAGGAAAATGCATAAATTTAATTTAAAAAAAGATGGTCTAAAGATAGGTTAATTTCAACAGTAAGGCATAAAAGTTTCTAAATATCTATTATCTTTTCAATCTTCCCAGCTAAAATTGTCAAATGAAGAGTAAACAGATTGAGAAATAGATGAAGAAATTCTAACCAGTGACCATAGACAAACTGCAAGACACAACCATCCCACAGACTCCTCCTTTCATATAATTTTCCCTCTTTCTCACTCCTACATATTTACATGTTCTTTTAAATTTTGTCTTATGGCTAAAAGGATGGAAAAAAACTCTTAGTAAAAATAAGAGAACTAATAAAAATTCTGTTTTGGTGCAGCCAATTTGATAAGTTAGAAGAAAAGGAACATTTTGCTCTACGGCTTTTATTATTCTTGGTGAATCCTTCTACTGCAAGCACAAGACCAATCAATCAATGAAAAGAATAAAACAGACTGGTTGAATTTTTCTGCAGGAACTATCAAATTGGTTGAGTCCATCAAAGATGTGATGGAGGGAGACAGGTAGATCAGAGGGCTTCAACACTTGAGCATGTTATGATAGTACCACACAAGAGCTGATCTGTAACAATTCTGACTGCATGCTCCAAGACTGCAAACAATAGGGGGAAAAAAAAACCACCTCAAAACCAATATAGTCCCATTTTCTTGAGTTTATGTAGGTGCTAAGAAATACATGGAGAGCATATAAATCCATGATACTCCCGAAGCCATGCTTTAAACAATTTTTAAGTACTATATTTGTAGAACCCACCTACTACTTACATTCTTACATTCAACAGGAACATAATTTACTTATGAAGCCTGAGGCTCTAATAATGTCTGTGTTATACAAAAATACAGAAATTGATCTAATCTTTTGCTTGACATAGTAATGCTATATAAACTGGCAACGACATATTAACTGGAAACTGAATCCCCATAAGTCTACAATAAACTAAACATGTGCCAGCACTGTGCTGGCACAGGCTGCCCAGGGAAGTTGTGGAGTCTCCTTCCTTGGAGGTCTTCAAAACGCGCCTGGATGCATTCCTGTGTGACCTGATCTAGGTGGACCTGCTTTGGCAGAGGGGTTGGACTAGATATTATCTAAAGATCCCTTCCAACCCCTACCATTCTATGATTCTATGATAAATATTACTGGGACAACCACTACACTGACAAGAAAATAGTGGGAAAAAATTGTGCTCTAGGCTGCAAAAAATTCCTTTCTCTCCATTTAAATTCCTTCAATATGTTCCAATAACAATATAATTAATAATAATATTTCACAGTTTATGTATCACCATTAAGTTCTGTGGATCTCTGGCTAAAACATATAGAACTTTCACGAAAAGCCAGGAAAGAAGAATGAAGTACTTTTAAGAAAAAGTCTGTATTACTTTTGGAATCTAGCAAATTTGTGAGACTGACAAATCAATTCTGAATTTCTGAAAAGCCCTAATATTGTCCAAAAGAAGCAGTTTGATGGCCTTCTACCATATGAGAAGAAGGAACTACTTTCTAAAGCAGCACAAACACATTTCTAAACTGCCACCAGAAAGGACTGGACACCATATTTTTAAGAAACAGCAGTCCCATGTACTCTTCAAACAAATCTATCTTGTCCAGATATAAAGTAGATGATGTATGGAATAAGGCTCGTCTTAACAAGCTGCATTTCTGAGAAGGATCTATTATGCAAATCAGAAAATAAAGTAATAAATAAAATTCCACTGCATTACTGAAGCTAGAGGAATCCTTTGTTTTACAAAAGGTAAAACAGCAACTAGGAGCTTCAAGGTTATTTTACTTCTCAGCATCACTAAGAATCAGAACATAGCACACTACTTTCTACAGTTACAAATGGTCTTTGACAAAACGAAGTAGACATGGCAAAGGGGACACAAAAATAATTATTACATCATTAAAAAGTATTTCATATTACCAATGAGGTACATATGGATAACTGCATTGTGTAAAATAATGCTGTGGCAAGAAATCTGGCAAATAGCTTTAAATAACAAAGCAGCACCACATGCAGAGATACAGGTTTCGATTCTGGCTGGTGCTCGAAAACTGAGTTAAAAGAAACCCAAAAGTTACTTTGATTACAGAGCAGAAATATTCTTTCTAGGAGAAAATCAAAAGAGATAAACAACTCTTCAATCTAGCACTGTGATAGCTTTTGTAAACACTCATATTTCCCTAAGAGAGGATGAACATTCTCTTATCTGTTCTTTACCTGCTTAACGGGCCTGAGTGAGAATCAAAAAGATGCAGAGGCTAATATCATCTCTATTTTTCCATTTTCCTCTGTTATCTATATTTACAAATGCCATATCCTTTCTCTGTCCTCTCTACTCCAGACAGAACAGTACCAAGTCTTTTAACCTCTTCTTACTGACCAACTTTTGTAGATCTCTGGTTATTCTCATTTATTCCCAAGGCAGTTTGTCCAGTTTTACTACATCTTCACAATTTCATACAAACCTTGCAAAAGTAGTCTAGTATGGGACTTCCTAGCATCAAGAAAAACAATTACTTCTTGCATCCCAAAAACAATACTGTCATCCAGTTCCTATATTCTAGCATGACTGTCTTCTACTACAAAGTAAAACTCAAAGTCTTGCATCAGCAGAAATGGTATCCAGCACCTTGAAGAGGAGGATTAAAATAAAGTAAAATGTAAATACATAGGTGCATAAGCTGATTCATTTGGAAAGTCTGGCTTTGGAACTGAAAATGCATAGTGCATAGCTTCAAACAGTAATAGATGAAGGGATGAAATAGAGCCATGTCACAAACATGTGTTCATTCCATAATGCTCAGGTTCTCTCCTTTCAGCAGAAATATAATATCTTTGCAAACAACTGTATTAAAATAAAGCCTCCTCACCTAATGACTTTTTATTTCTTGAGGTCAACACAAGAAGAATGCATCATTCAGTGCTGTCAAGCATGACAGCAAATTAGAGCACACAAGGAACACATTAAAAATGGAAGGCATTTTCCCACTGAATTCAAAAGGTTTCTGCATGCAAGTTATTTGACAAGCTTTGTTGCATAATAATTCATACATCTTTGCTGACTACTGTTTTTGAATTTTATTCAAAAGAAAAAGGTTTTGTAAACCCCTTAAAAAAATCTACTTAATTTGGAAGAAGTGTAGCTCTGGGTTTGTTTTAGGGCTACTTAAAAAACAGGTCATTGTTTGGAAATTCTTTGCCTCTTAAATTATGTGCCTTTGTGTCTGGAAGGGGTGAAATGATATGACGACAATATCTTTAATAATAACTAAACTATTTTTGGCTTTGTGGATGTGAGGAGATAGATGCACTGTCGATATTGCTGACTAAAAAGTAAAATTATTTATCAGAGGACAGTATGCTGCCTTGTCTATGGTAACGCCAAGTTGATTTGTAACACCATTAGTAAGATTACAGGAAATTTTACCTACATATAAGAGTAGACAGTTGTGTTAGATAAATACAGTCAGTAACATACACAAATCCCACCAGATGTTTGTTTGTATGTTTGACCAGTAACTACATTCTGCCAGGTGTTCAAATTTAAACTAACTTGGATTGCTAACAAGCTGCTGGAATTGCCATGTATCAGTTTGTGCTAGAAAAGGAAACAACAAAGCACCACTTAACTCTACCAATGGGTTTTTCACTCACACATCATGCATTAACAAGAATACCTATTCTTAAGAGACTAGATATTGCAATGTTTCTGGACTCTATAAGCAAGCACGTGAGTTACTATAATATTGTGTTAGAATCTGCGAGAAGGGAAATGAACCTGGTGAAAGGTCTACAAAAAAGTTCTATGAGGAACAGCTGAAGGAATTTGTTCAGCCTGGAGAAAAGGAAGCTCAGGGGAGACCTTTTAACTCACTGTAACTACCTGAGAGGAGGTTGTGGTAACATAGGGGTCAATGTCTTCTCCAAATTAACAAGGGACAAGACAAGAGGAAACGGCCTCGAGTCGTACTAGGAGAGGTTTAGATTGGAGATTAGGAAGAACTTTTTCCTGAGCGGGTTGTTAGACACTGGAACGGGATGCCCAGGGAGGTGATAGAGTTACCATCCCTAGAGATATATTAAAGGTATGTAGATGAGATGCTGGGGGACATGGTTTAGTTGTGGATGTGGCAGTGTTGAGCTAATAATTTGACTCAATTATCTTAAAGGTCATTTTCAACCTAAATGATTCTGATTCAAACAGTGAAGTTCACAGTATTATAATCAAAACCTTGAGAGGTTATTCAGAAATAAGAAGCCACACTATTTGCCTATAAAAAGATTAATAAGCTTAAAGGCAAAAAAGATGAGGCTCCTTTTATCAGCCTCAGGGAAGCCTAGATCAGCCCCCGTATCAGCTCCCTGGCTGAACAGTCTCTGGAAAATAAAAGCTAAGAAAAAATGTGGAAATCAGAAAACTGCCAGGTTCTCCTTAGGGTTTTCACTCAACCACACCTTCTCCATGCAATTTATTTGCAGTAGCACCAATTAAATATGGGTGAGAACGTCTCTGAGTGAAATCCCAGGCCAACTAGAATTAATAGCAAAGCAGATTTTCACTCCATGGACCTAGGACCACATTGAGCAAAATGCACAGAAGATTCACACTGGAGATCGTATTCTACTTTTTTTTTTCTTTTTACAGAGCTATTTTTTAATAGCTAGAAGTACATAATACAGTATTTTCTTTACTATTTTGTCAATTAGTGCACTTTGGTAGGATTCCTTTATTCCAAGGGAACTCTAAGTTTTAAAATTTCATTCTACACAAGGTTTGAAGGAAGCCTGAACTAGTCCCACAAAGTTTACATCATCAAAACATTTTAACTTTCAGTATCAGCACGCGCTCATTATTCAACAAGGTCTTGAGGGCAGCAATGCCAGGAGTGTTAAAAGGTGAAGTACACTAAAAAACAAAAAACGTGAACCTTACAGGTAAATAAAAGAGTTGCTTATACAACAACATAAACCAAGTAGAGAGGTATTGAAGTAACCAACTTTAACTAGGCTAATCTTTGCATAAAAATCACCAAGGAAAATAACAAATGCTTCCAAAATCAAGTATGGTAAAGTAAAAAATAACCACTGCAAGTCTACTGCACATCATTGCTTTACTACAAATCTTCAAACAAACTTAACAGTAGGCGTATACACACCCCAAGAATAAATCTTTGAAACTGGTCAAACCTTACCCACTTTGTATTAAATTTGTACTGTTGGTTCTGTGTAATGAACAGTAGGCTCAACTCTGTCATTAAACTGTTTCATCACCTACCCTTAAATAGCAGAATAGGTAGCTGTCCAGATAAAAAATATAAAGGAATCTTTCCTATCCCTAGTAAGACAAATGGTACTATATTTAAAAGGTGTACTCTCCCATTAAAGGGTGAAGCTTCTGAAGAAAATCCTGATCATGTTTGTGCAGGGGAAATGATCAGAGAAAAATGCATGCATTTTCTCCTCACATTTGATACAAATACATTTCATTGCTCAGAGTTCCCCTTATACTGATGAAAAACTAAATGCTTTTTAAGAGACTTTAGGAGTTAGAACATAAAAAATCCCCAGAGAAAACAGCAGGCTCTTTCTTGAGTGTTGCTGAAGCAGTTGCAAGCTGTACTAAAATAGTACAGGTCTCTAGGTATTTTTTCCTGAGTTGTACAAAAGCTATTACAGTTGTGCCCTTTTCAGGCACTCCCTTGGGACGTAAATGCCCCTGAGGGAAAATGTTTAAAGTATTTCTAACCACCAAAGCATGAAAAGACTACTCCAGATATAATTTCTTTTAAAAGCATTTCCTTGCACTACAGTAGTAATGACAGCATTAACTCCTCAACCTTCTTTCCCACACCAAACAAGTTCTAAGTGTATTTCCAGATTTTACTTGCTCAGCACACAGTCACATCAGCATACAATGACCATTCAGTCAGTACATACTTTTGTTATAAGCATAGCTGCCCACATTTATCGCCACAGCTTTTCTTACTTTGTTTGGTGATATCTGGAACAGATAGATGATGAAGTAATGTAGCTGAAAGAATCACATTTAGCAGAGACTGGAAGTGCCATTAATGAAAACATCTAGTAACTGGCTCCCTCTGTGGCCCCGAGTACATAAGGAATAAGAATTACCATCTGTTCAGTCATGTCATTCCTTTTTCCCCATTGTTTCTCATCATTATTGTATTACCCCACATAGTCATGCCACAAAGACTTGCATACTGATAAAGTGACAGCAAAATAAGATGTCTGTAAGAAACACAGGTAGTAGCTCACAGCACCTTCTCCTGTGTGCTAAGTGAAATGTGAGCAAAAATAGTCAATGCATCTCCAATCTTTCTTAAATTAACAGCTCCATTTGATTTTAATTGCATTGACGTACAGTACTTCCAAAAGAGCTAGAAAATAATTGGCTTGTGAAGTCTAACTTGCTTTTTCTATTCCACTCAGCTGCTCAATGTTTTCTTTCAGTGTAACCAGAAGCAGCACAAAATAAATGCCATTTTCAGCCTGCCATAGCTTTGTCTCCCAATTTTGTCTATTGGCTCCTGAAAGAGAAGATCTTTCCAGATGTAAAGGATATAAAGTGCCAGCCATGGGGAATGCATTAGTGCATTCTTCACTTACGAAACAGATCTTCCAGTTCCCTGAAGCCCAGCACAACAACAGCTGAATGAAATTATCCGCTACCTAAACCTTAACTAGAAAGGAAATAACTTCCTTCAAGCTATCAATACTGTGCGTATTGTGGGCTGCCTACTATCTTCCATTTGTAAACATGAAAAACTTGCCCCTGGTAGGATCATAATGAAACAGAGGTGTGGTTGACCTAATATTGAAAATGTTTTCAATGTCCTTTACACTACATAATCATTCACATATGATCAAAGTCACAGTACCAAATTACTGGTTTCAAATGTCCAACTACTTCTTTGACAAATTAAAATGAACAAGTCACATTTCATTGTTTTGCTAACTGCACACTGCCTGGAAACACTAAGTGTTCCCCCAACAGAAAGGATAAGGAAAACACTGGAAGTCATATCTAAGGTGCTCGCTTTCATCTTCAAGTAATAAAATGAACAGGTTCATCTCAACTAACCAAAATGTCTCAGCTAACTAAAGTGTATGAAAGTTCTTAATCCATAACAGAATGCTTATTTTTCAGGCACATACTCATCTGAGGCTGGATTGGTTTATAGCAAATGATGGATATAACACTACAATGATTTCTACTGCTACAAGAACAGAAATGGACTGATCATAGATACAATGTAATAACTGATTTTCATGAGATCAGATATACATTTTCTGATTTACAATAATTAGAATAGGAAGCCTTAGTAAACTCAGAGAAGCTCTTACTTTTCAGTGACTATTCTCATAACTATCAACAGAGATTTCTTTTTAGTGAGTCTACCAATTTTGAACAAATCTAGATGCTTATTTAGCCGAGGCTAGCATTAATTTTCTCTTTTGATTCAGTGGTTTGCCATAATGCCAAAATCATCAGTGTTCCACCTCGCATGGCTGAATTTTTGTAACATGCACAGCTGACCATGAGGGATTGACTGTCAGTTCCAATAGCCCTTCATGAATGTCACTGAACAAACAGTATTGTGACAACAGTATATCCCGCTAAAAGTTCATAGCTTGCCATAGCAGCTTGCATTAATTGTGACATTATATACCAAAATGAATAGAATACCCTGATTTGCATTCTTATGTGTTCATGGCACTTCTATATATAACTTCAAAAGAAACAACAGATGACGTTTATTTAATGTGAACAGTGTTCTAGATGGTGTCATTCTAAGACATGAATGATTAAGCATCTTAATCTTACCACTGTCTTCAGTGAAGAATAAAAGATGTCGCTGGTAGCATTACCACCTTCCTTCAGGATGTAGCTGATCTTCATTTCATCAATATTAGCTATGAAAAGAATATGCTAAGTTAGTAACCATAGAGTTTTCCTACAGAATCTGGGACACAGTTCACTCTACCTTTACTACTTGATTACTTACTAATAAGTTGGCTAGTTTGTGGATAAAGTATTTTGGCAACCAAACATACAGTGTGACATGGCTTCTTACATTGGACTTTACTCAGCAACACAACATAAATGTAGTTATTAGTTCAAAGAATAATAGCAAAAAAGACAGAAAGATACAGTTTTACCATAAATACTTATTTTTAAATACTAAAGTCACATCCCTGTTTCAGCACATTAGGAAGAGTGACTTTGCTATAACTAAATTGAACCTATTGAGAGTAAGGATCTGCTCATTGAGCTCAATGTTTATAAGCAAATACAACCATTAGCACCAGCCTTACATAAATGTTCGAATGCTGTCATTCCCAAGGCCAGTAATAATGATGAAGCCATGCTCCGGCCCATCTGTTATTTTTTATTTCAACAGCTTGTCTGGACTACCTCAACCCTCTGCCTTTAGTGCCTTACTAGTGATCATAGAATCATAGAATGCTAGGAGTTGGAAGGGACCTTTAGAGATCATATAGTCCAACCCCTCTGCAGAAGCAGGTTCACCTAGACCAGGTCACATAGGAACACGTCCAGAAGTCTAGGTGCCCAGTTGGAAGTCTTCTCAGAGTAGGAGTATCCTTGTTCACCACTAATTGTGGTGGTCTGTTGTCTAGTGAACTCATCTGAATCCTCATTATTTGGGTTTGATGGGTTTCCTTGCTGCTGTCAGGGAAAACATAAAAGTCTATGTGAGTCCTATTAGTCACAGAGGAGAAACTATCCTGGCTGGTTTCTGAACCGTCATGTCTGTAGCTGGCAAGATTCTCTTTCAAGTTTTGTTTGGTAAAGCTTGTGACTGGATATCTGTTGTACAAAATCTGTACAGAATCCTCATCTTCCACGGTCAGCTCAAAAGGAGTGATCAGCCTGGTCTTACCTTCCTCAGAAACCAGGTCACCAACAGTCAGAATTGGCTTCTTATTGTCCACGTCTGTGATGGAGACCCTGAAGGTATGGAAGACTGGGTTATACCCGTCTGTCACTTCAAACTCAAAATCATCCCATCTCCACCTCATCCTCTGGAGCGTGAATGTAGTAAATCTTGTTGCCAGCAAGTCGGAGTTGAGTGAAGGAGACAACAGGTAGTCCAGGAGTGTCTGAATTCTCTAGATGGCCCCGGGCTGGGGACCATGTGACACTGAAATGCAAATTTCCATAGGTACTGTTAACATCACTTGTGCTGAGTAAATCAGTTGTGTCATCTTTCCACCTTCTTTCAGAGTTACACCGTTGTTGATCACTTCAGTGAATATCATATCAGTGCTACCAATGGTAATATAGAATTACCTGTCTATCAAAGCATTAATACCATCAGAAACATCAAATTTAATCAGGTCACAGACTCCATGCAGTCCAGTATCAACACAGCAGATAAGCCTCTGGTCTAAATCAACTTGTGCGAGTTTGTGCCTTGGGTAACATTGCATAGCACCTCCTCTTGTCTGTTCAGTTTTTGTAAGAAACCCTGTATGGGTGCCAAACGAATGATGTAAACAAGGCTCTTGTTCTCTGAATCAATGTCTGTGGCTTTAAGGTCTTGACTAGAGATGACCTTTCACTTGCCAACCTCTACTTTCAGACCATTGTTGATTGCCATCCTGAGGAAGTCTCATCATCTACCAAGATCACCATAATCAGCACATTCTGTTCCACTGTGTGGTGTTCATCAGTCAACTGAATTTGGAAGCTATCTTCTCTCATCTGAGTCATCATGTTCATATACAATTCTGGAAGCCTCCTAGATCTCCTCCAGGGTGAAGCTGTGAACAGTCACAGTGCCAGTGGACAGCTGTTGCACAATCTGCCCATGCTCAGGGGCAGCAATAACAAAGAGCAGCTCACCTGCATCAGCTCTGCTGAGGATGGGAGTGCCAATCACAAGGCTCATCCCCTAAGCACCACGAATTCACAAACAAACAGCTCTGGCCTTTCATCATTGATGGGGATAATGACAACAGGGAAGAACTGGTGAGGTGACAGCACAGTCAGAGCACTGGAAAGTAAATCTATCCTCCACAGACTCCACCTCTTTGTGAATGCTCTGTGCATAGCTGACATGGCCCAGACAAATATCTTTGAGGGAAAAAACACTGATGGCAGTGCTACCTCTAGACTTCTCAGACCCTGGGGCTGGAGAGACATCCTCCAAATATCCTGGACTAAATTGTGATAATGCACAGAATGTCATCTCTAGGACTATCTATGACCTCCACATCCAGCTGATCCAGAATTAGAGTACTCTTCCCTCCCTTGAGGACACTGCGTGGCTCTGCCACAACCATCACTTCAGGTGCAACGCTGTCCACAGGCAATGTTTTTACAGCCACATGCACCCTTTGTACTGTGCTGCTTCCCATCACCCTTTCATTGGAGAAGTCAGAAACAGTAAGACTGAAGGAATCATACCTCTTTTTCAAGCCAATCTCTCCAGTGGTGTGAGTATAGGCTACTGCTCTGCTCATGAGGTCATGCTGAGTAAACTTTTCTGATTGCACTCCATCCACAAGGATGTCACCCAGCTTGGGAGGATCCCACAGCACCAAGTCATCCGTGTCCTCATCTGTATCCTGGATAAGCAACATAGTAATTTCAGTAGCATCATTTTCCAGGATATCAATGGCTACTGTGACCACCAGGGAGAGCAACACTTGGGTGGGTTTTCATCATCCACAGGCTGCACAGCAATCTCAGCTGTGACTGGCACAACTGTGACACCATTGTTCACTTTGAACTAGTACGAATCACTGGTGAATTCATTGCTGCTGTACTTGTAGGAAATGCATTCACTAGCAATATCATCTAGCAGGAAAGATTCCCCTTGCACCATCAGACCCTCCTCCAGATAATGTAAATAGCCATGCTCAGGAATTTGAATTACAGTGAAGACAATCTGGTCTGCAGAACTGTTCTCATCTGCGGTATCCAGTTGACTGCAGGTGAGAAGGAAGATGTTTCCCTCAAGCACAGTGAAGCCTGTGTGGTGATCTGAGGTGGTCGATTGTCCACTGGGTGCATGAGGACAGTAAAGGTACCATTTTAGAGAATTGCCAGCTGAATCCTCTACAAGGAATGTGAACTGAATCACCCATAGTGTGATCCCCAGCTCCTGATCCAGGGGTTGATACTCCACCTCAGGACTGTTAGTTGACACAATCTCTCCAGTTAACCACAGAATGGTTCTCATCTGTTTCAGCTGGAGGTGTCAGTAAAGTGTACTTCAGCTCCCTGTCATCCCTATCCAGGTCAGTGTAACGTAAATAGCATTTCTTAAAGATAGCTGGTATTCCTGCACTGTCCTGTACAGGCTAGTACTTGGGTACAGTGCATGTGGCAAGTTGTCTACTGGTTGAACTTTGACAACGAGCATATGCTCCTCTGACTGGGTAGGAAGGTCATTGTCATCCTACACCTGGAATACAATGCAGCCCACCACTGGGCTAGTGCTGTGAGCTCTCATGTGCCTGAAGAACAGCGTCCCATCAAGGATGTCCTGCTGCAGCCAGTCATTCACCACCTTCTCATATACATTTCATCTTCCACAAAGGTCTAGAGTGAGGAACTTATGACTGACTGGTATATCCAGTACCTTCATCTTCCCATATCGCAGGCCCTGTGTAACCCAGGCTTTCACCTCTTTCAGATTGTCCTCATCACTGATCTCTAATTTGTCAGAGGCTGTGACTGGCCCTCAAAGACCATCAGCTGTAGACCAGCCACATAACTGAAAGTGGCCAAAGGAACTAACGTGTTCATGGGCTTTACCAGGCTCTGAGGAGGCACTATCATAGTCCAGCACTTCCATTTTGATCTGGAAAAGTCACTCCAGGTCTCAGCCCTTGGTAGGGGGTTGGTAGGTATCCTTCACCTTTCTCACCTCCTGCTGAGAGAAGGCAATGAGGGTTGGGGTCATCAGTGCTGAGCAGGAAGCTTTGCTGCCATGGGTCACTGGGCCAGACAGAGGTGAGGTTGAAGATCAGGAGGTCCGGGAGGGCTTCCACATCCTTAGCAGCCAGCACATCCAAGGTAAGGGCTGTGAGCACAAACTGGTCACCTCCATCATAAAACAGCACCGGGAAGCTGGGCTTGGGCAGCATGTTGTCAGGCCCCTTCTTGGATCTGCACCAGCACCTGGAAGCACTCCTGCAGGCAATATAGCCACCCTCGCCGGGATGCAGTCCCGGCCGGCAGAGACGGCGGCCGCCGTGTGCTGGTACCAGATCCCCTCTTGCAGCACAGCACAGCAGTCTCCCTGTAACCGGTGCTATAACCAGGCCGGCCCTCAGCGTCCAGCAGCTGCCCGTGGGCGGGAAGGGGGCCGGCGCCGGCAGCCTCGGGGAGCAACAGGGTGAGGCGGGCACCGGCCGGGCTCGCCCTCGGGGAAGCCCAGCACCTTGCTGTCCAGGGCTGCTCTTAGCCGCCCCAGCTTCTCCATGGGCAGGCACATGTTGCGGCTGAGCAGGCGCAGCTGCTAGAAAACCACCTCCAGCGTGAAGGGCACGACGAAGGTCCGGCGGGGCGAACCGTAGCGGAGCTGGAGGAGCAGGCGGCACCGGCCGGGGCTGCGGGCCCCGAAGTGCGTGTAGGTGACCTGCCCGCGGGCGAACGCGCAGGGGAGCCGCGAGGGATCCAGGGCGCCGGCGGGCTGCGGGTCCGGCCCGCTCCCCAGCACCGCCACGGCACCCCTATGCCCCGGCCGCACCCGCGGCGCCAGCTCTGCCGCCTGGGCTGGAGAGACGGAGCGTCCGAGGAGACAAGAGATCAAGAGAGGTGAGGCACCGGGATCCAGCGAGGGCTGCTCCGCCGCCCCTCGGGCACTCAGGAGACCCAGCAGCATCAGCAGCCCTGCCGCAGCCAAAACTTCCCGATCCCCTCGGGACATAGCCCCGTTACTGCCGGCCACCCCGCGCTCTGCGCCGACCCCTCCCCGCGGCTACTAAAGGGCCGAGGCGGCGGCAGCGCCCCGACCCCGGGGGTGGCGCGTGGAAGAAGGGCCCTCCCCCTACGGTGCCGCGGGGGCCTCCGTTCGAGATGTTGAGGTGGCCGTAGGGCTGGCGCGGTGGCGAAGTGCGGCGAAAAGCCCGAGCGACTCCCGAGCCGGGGCGGTGCGAGGGGAGCAGCAAGGTCGCTCCCCGCCCTAGACGGCTTCCCGGCGGAGGCGCGGCTGCGGCTGTGCTCCCCCGGGGCGTGACACCGAGAGGATGCGGCGAGATTAAAGACAGAAAACATTGAGCGGCAGATGAGGGAGAACGGGAGCGAGCAGGTCAGGAGCAGCGAGGCGGGGTGAGAGCTGTAAGAAGCAGAGGGGAGAAAGCACCTGAGGCAGCCAGGGGAGGGGCTCGGCCCAGCCTTCCCCGACGGGAACGGGGCTAGTCTCACCTCCGGGGCAGATAAGCCTACACAGCCTGGAAACCCGAAATACAGCTTTCCTGTTGCAAAGGCAGCGAATTCAGTGTGGACAGGGGCAAATGTAGAATTTCAAAGCCAGCACTACTGTCCCGTCCTGCTCTAGAAAGGGCTAGTAATATTTCATCTTTTCGTATGGACAGTTTTCTCCCCTTCACCTCCAGAGCTGGCATAGGGTTCAGGCTATGTCCAGGCAGTAAAGGGGAGGAAGAGAGAAAAAACCCCACACAGGCTTTATGATGTTTGCTTAACTTTCTCACAGCTAGGAAAATTAGCACAGTTTCCACTTTGATGTGGACCATTCCTGTTTAGTTTCCCTTGCAGGTGCTCAGATCTTGGCTCAGACTTTTGGCTGAAGGCAGCAGATAAAACTGCTGCTGAGTTCTATAAAACAAGGCGGCTGTTGGAATTACTACTGCATTTTTTAACATTTTGGACATTGAGCCTACTACTTCATTACAGGGACAAGTTAGTTAAAGCTTTACTTAGTATTTATGATTATATTATTTTCAAACTCTTCAGGAAAATATCAGCAGTCGCACTGGGCTTGGAGTTGCTTACCTACTCTTAACCACCATAAAATGGGATTGGGCTTTTCATTCTTAAATGTTTTGCTTGTGTTCTGTTCTATTTTCAAATATGTTTTGATGATAGGAAGACCAAGTACACCTCTCTGCTTTAGTAGGAGGTTTCTACAATAATTTACTATTATTTTATTCATGGCTTTTTGTTTTAAGCAGAAGCACTCTTTCTTACCCAAGTTTCCATGTACTCTAGACAGCAGTGTTGTAGTCCATGGCAGTATTCTCTGGATTGAGGACTGAGACCCTGTTGGGGTTGATACTAACTAACTTCTACTGGGACTTGTCCTGTCTCCCCATGTGGTCCTGCCAGGAACTTGCTCCAGGGTGAGCTTCCCACGGAGTCACAGCCTTTTTCAGGCATCCACATGCTCTGGCGTGGGGTCCTCCACATGCTGCAAGTGGATCTCTGCTCCCTGGTGGCCTCCATGGACTACAGGGGCACAGCTGCCTCACCATGGTCCTTACCATAGGTCACGGGGGAGTCTTTCTTTCAGGGCCTAAACACCCTCCTCCCCCTCCTTCTCCATTGACCTTGGTGTCTTCAGAGATGTTTTCACAGTCTCACTCCCTGTTGCCGCTACAGTTTTGCAACTTTTCGACAACTTCTTCCCCTTCTCAAATACGTTATTCACAGAGGCGTTACCTTCATCACTAATTGGCCGGGCCTGGGTCAGCTGCAGGGTTCATCTTAGAATTGATTGACATTGCTCAGCTTGCTTCCATTTTTCATTTTATTGCAAGGTGGTATATTTTATCAGAAATATGAATGCATGCCGCTAGATGAATTCAGAAAAAAAGCAGATGAAGTATTTTAAAGTTATGGAAACTGGACATTAAACTGTTAACAAACTAAGCTTTCAAAATCCATCTAACAGAGTTAGAAACCAATGAGCATATCCACTGACTAACCACGAAAATAAAATTGGAGATAAATCCTCTAACTACACATGATAACCTAGAGAAGAAACAGATCTCAACTGAGGTATAAGGCAAGTGAAAATAAGTAGTTAAACTGTAACCAAAGGCTAGACATTGCTATTTCATACACTCATATTTCTAGAAATATATGCAACATTCTAAAAAGTTTTCAATATCCATCTTTTAAACTGTATATACAAGTGATATATATTTACATACAAATGTAGCAAGATCTCCATGGTTATGTGCACCATTGAAGAAGTATAGAAACAGAAATAGCCTTTTATTCTTGTCACATTTAAAAAACATTTCAGTGTACGCACACTTCATCTGTGTTGGATTTTTTGGTGGCTACCCAGGCATGTTTGCCAAGTGCAAGGCCAAGTTTCCTTTCTGCCCTTCATGCTGCAGGTTTTCCTTCTGTGGCACTTCTTGATTTCTATTAAAAAGAATATACAAACTTCCACCCAGGTAGGTCAGGTTGCTATTTAATCTAATACTCTACTGCCTATAATCTTCCTTCCATTTTAAACAAGTAAATCCCAAACTATGCATTGGGTTCTTTGAAATGAATGGGTTAGTTCTTCTCTTCTTAATAACTCTTAGTTGCTCTTTAGAATAACTAGGAAAAGGTTGATGAACACTGCCAGCATCAGAGAGGATTACAGACAGAATCTCTGCTTTCACAGATCTGCTCAGATAGACTAGCCAGCCTTTCATGCATGCAACCCACTGTACTCCAGGCAAAACTACTCTGACCAGAGAAATGGCAGAAAGCTTTAACTCTTTCACACATACACAGAGGAGCTGCCTGTTCACCTCTGTGCAGAGCAGACACAAAAAGTTTGCAGAGTAGAATAAGAGCATATTTTTGATCTACTGTCCACCACAGAGGCTTGAGAGATATGAGCTCCTCTAGCTATTGCCCTAGTGGGAACAAAACTATACAATTTTTCAAATGCATCTCTACCACCTATTGAAGCTGGTAGCTTCAAAAAATAAACAGGGAAATCAGTCAATGGAAGTTAAAGAAAAGCTAAAGCAAATGTCACAATATAGAACTATAACAATGTTATATCCATTAAATCCTTATGGTTATAAAAAAATGTCACATACAAAAGAGTTATAAAGTATTGACACACCTTTCCAAATTTCATCACTGTAAATTCCATTTTGCATGAAGATGGCTGATGCATCAAATATTTT
This sequence comes from Colius striatus, assembly GCF_028858725.1. Classification (NCBI taxonomy): domain Eukaryota; kingdom Metazoa; phylum Chordata; class Aves; order Coliiformes; family Coliidae; genus Colius; species Colius striatus. Next base: position 33,838,863 of record NC_084761.1, read on the forward strand.
ATTTATATCTTTGCTGCAATTCACTCTAAATCAGGATGGGTTACATAAAGTTGGGCTTCCATGGAAAGTCAGCCCATTTTATTACTTTTTGTTTTTATCAAATCTGCAACCTAACAACTTTACTACAAAACCAAAATTTTCTTTATATCCATTCTTTAGCAGAGTGTAAGTTGATAACTATTTGCTCTCCCACAATTGTTCAAAGCTACTGCCACTCTTGCTCCCTACATTTACAAAACCAAAAGCAGGCAGGTGGCTCAAAGAAGTGGCCATTTATCATATTTTAAAAGACAAAAATGTGTGATTTTTTGTAATATTTGATGACTGATGAATTAAAAGAACATACAGAGATAACAATGGGACTGGTCAGAAGTAGTAGGAACCTGAAGTCAACTTAACCTCCAGTTTCATTTGTAAAAGCCACCATTTTCAATCTGTACTGTCATGTTTTATTGCTATAACTCTTTTTTTAAACGTAGCCCAAACTTAGGAATCCAAGCTGAATCTGTCTCTGAAGATTCACAAGACCTGTAGCAGCTACTGAAATTGTTCTGATTTTGATAAAGAAGCATGGAAGAAGCTTACACAAATTAAAACCAAAGCCAACATTTCAATAGTCTACTAGAAACAGACTTGAAGTTGTCCTGTATTTGTATCAGAGTTTTTCCATTAAGGAATATCTCCAACAACATACCAGGGATTCATTGATACAGTGATGTATCTGCTTAGGACCTATGAAACCAGATGCTACTCAGCTGCACTGTCTGCTCTGACATAGCTATCAGATGATCCAAGTTCAAATTCTAGATGTTATATGTTAAATATAAAGAGGATTTAGTTGTCACTCAGTGATGCCATTCTGCTGCTCTATGGAGTCATGTACACTCCAATATTCAGGGGATCTCATACATATTTTTCTTTGGGATAAAGATCCTCGTGTTTCTTAAAATAAGAGCAAAAAGTGCATTCCTGTTCTTTGAAGTGAGAAATAGTTTGTTTAGTTTCCCAGTAAAGCAGAAAAATAAGAGCACTGTACTGTTGATGCTAACACTTTGAAAAAGAATCCCCTTTTCCACCACCACAAACTACCTCTACTTACACGTAATCTTGAAAAGATTCTAGAATTGATCATTTTCTCATTTATCATAAATAGAAAGAATGCAGTAAGAAAGTTATTTGGATTCACAAGACAAAAAAAGACTGAATGTAGGTGCTTGCAGTATCACCAAGCTGCTCCAAACATCCCAAAGCAATAAAACTACTTCTCTGGGTTTATGAGTCAAGTAAGTAAGAGTAGACCAGGGTTCACCCAGAAGCTTTGCTTGTTTTCTTTTTTGACAAAAAGTTTCTCTTTGAAAGGAAAAACCAGCTTTTCAACAGGAGACATCTATTTCAGTGTTATGAAGTAGATAATGAGGCAGAAAGGATTCATTAAGCCATTGAACCACCTGACTCCAGGCAGGACTCAGGAGACAGATTCAAGCCTGGGCTCCTGAAACCACAGCTACATGAGAGAATGATGCTGAAAAGAAAACCTGTGGTACATATTCATCAGTTTTCCAGAGGAAAAAGGCAAAGTGTGCACTCAAGCATAGGTCTCCCACAGCCTAAAGTAATACCTAGGCTAGATCAGGTCAATCCATCCCCCTGGAGTATCTCAAATTACCCTTAACACAGCATAACACACTTTATGAAGGCTTTCCCCCTTATAACAACTCAATATGCAGTTTCTTAGCTACTCTGGACACAGCATTGCTGTAGAGAAACAAGAAGACTCTTGAAAATTAACTTCTTTTTAGTGTGTTCCAACTTTGAGAAAATAGTTTGACTGAAGTTTTTCAGATGACCAAACCTGTAAAAGCTACAAAACCCCATATACAGGACATATAGTGTTGACGTGAATGTCTGCAGTAGGACATTCATGCATCTTGCACAAGCACCCATATTAGTTGTTGCACATTTCAAGGCACAGCACAGGTGTTGCAAACACCTGAAATATGCTGCTCAGTGAGAGCAGATGCAGAAGTGATAACTAGGGCTGCATCTCATCTGTTACTCCACCTTGCCTTCCCAAGAAGAGGGTCACCTTTGCCTTTTAATGAGTACATCTGACTCCCCCCTAGTATTTTCATACAATCATTCTTCTGTTAACAGGAACTGGCACAATGTAAGCAAAGGCTAAACAATTTTGTGAAAAGGAAGACTACTCACAGTGAGATTAAACAGATACAAGTCTGGAAAAGAAGGTGTGCTTTTGTGTTTTGTTTTGTTTTTTTTTTTTAAAGGGAGAGAGGGCTCCTCTATCTAATCAAACATCATTGATCAAACATTGATCAAAACATCACATAAAAGACACTACGCACTAAACTATCAGAACTCTTCTTCTGTGATCCCCAACTATGAGTGATAAACAAAAATCTAAGCCTACAGCTAAGGTAGAAGGAGATCTATCAAAGCATCTCTCCAGTACTGTATTGCTAGAGAGTCAATATATGTCATTGGCTTTATATAAAAGTCAACTACATATAGCGAGTCAGTAATAAAGCAAGAGGTCAATCAGATGTTACAGGCATTGTATGAGGCTCCTGTAACATTCATACTCTCTTCTAAGTCCCCATCCACAAGTAGACACCATCAATAGAGCAATAACACACTTAGCAGTAGACCCTTAACAATCTACGCAGCACTAAGGTCTCTTATTGCCTGTTCGGTCTCCTAAAAAAACCTTTAAAAGGTTATTCTCTTCTTTAAGTGCAAGACTTTTGATAAATTTCAGCAACACCCTTGACATTCGCATTTGGCAGTTTAATTTCCTCACATTGATGTTGTATTTTGTCTCTCTAGGATAAGTCACAAATGCACATTCAGAGTCCAGCACTGTGCAGAGGTAGTAATCACTTCCTTCTGAACAACTGCTTCTCTTCCTAATACTTGAAAATCTCATGTTTGAGGTAATTTTAAAGTCTGATAGTTCTATGGTCTGCAAGCCAACATAAATGTTTTATGTTGAATACATGTGGAAAACTGCAATGAAAGCTTCCCCTAGATTTCACTATATCTTAACAGAAGTCTAGCAAACTTAATAAAGAGGTCTTTAAACTAAGGGACTTAGGGGGTGGGGGGAGAAGCAAAACAGAACAAGCTGTCCTCTCTAGCTGGGAAACAGGGCAGGACAGGGAATGCAATGATAAGTGCCCTTCATCTGCACGCTGGGCTGAGATCCAGAAGGCTGACCACCCTGAGGAAGGGCCAAACCGAGGAGGAACCTCCTGCACCCGCCCAGGGAAACCTGTGTGTTTGAGTAAGCCCCTGCGCTGCCTCTACACCAATGCACACAGCCTGGGGAATAAGCAGGAGGAACTGGAGATGTGGGTGCGGATGCGGGGCTACGACCTCATTGCGGTCACAGAGACATGGTGGGACAGCTGCCATGACTGGAGCACAGCCATGGAGGGTTATGTATTGTTCAGGAAAGACAGACTGACAAGGTGTGGAGGTAGAGTTGCTCTCTATGTGAGGGAGCAATTAATGTGCACCGAACTGTGCCTGGGTGGGGATGAGGAGAGAGTAGAGTGCTTATGGGTAAAAATTAATGGGCAGGGCAAGGCAGGTGATATTGTTGTAGGAGTCTGCTACAGGCCACCTGATCAGGAGGAGGATGTGGATGAGATGGTCTACAAACCGCTGAGAGCTGCCTCACTATCACAATCCCTGGTCCACATGGTGGACTTCAACCTCCCTGATATTTGCTGGGATAGCCACACAGCCAAGCACACACACTCCAGGAGGTTCCTACAACCTCGGCTGCAGTGACCATGAGATGGTAGAGTTCAAGATCCTATGTGGAAGAGGTAGAACACAAAGCAAGACCGTGACCCTGGTTTTCAGGTGAACCGACTTTGGCCTCTTCAAAGATCTACTTGAATAGATCTCATGGGATATGATTCTAGAAGACAGAAGTGCCAATGATAGCAGGTCAATCTTCAAGCACCACTTCCTCCCAACCCAGGATCAGCGTGTCCCAATGCGCAAGAAAGAAGGAAAAGGAGGTAGGAGGCCTCCATGGATGAGCAAGGATCTGCTGGGACAACTCCGGTAGAAAGCAGCCATCTATGAGAGGTGGAAACAGGGGCTGGCTTTTTTCAAGTACATCAGCAGCAAAAGGATGGTGAGGGGGGATGTGGGCCCACTACTAAACAGTGCCCTGGTGTCTGAGGATGCAGAGAAGGCCAAAGTACTGAATGCCTTCTTTGCTTCAGTTTTTACAGTCAAGGCCGACCCTCGGGAAGCCCAGTCCAGCAAGGATAACAGGATGGCCAGGACAGCAGAGGACTTGTCCTGGGTGGAAGAGGTTAAAGACTTGTCGGCCAAGTTAAAGGCTGATAAGTCAATGGGTCCTGACGGGATGCATCCTAGAGTGCTGAGATAGCTGGCTGATTTGATTGTTCAGAAATGATGGAGAGAGTCTTAGCAATCATGAAGGACAGGCAAAGTGCCTGAGGACTGCAGAAAGGCCAATGTCAAACCAGTCTTCAAAAAGGGCAAGAAGGATGACCCAGGAAACTACAGGCCTGTCAGCCTCACCTCCATCCCTGGAAAAGTGATGGAACAACTCATCCTGAATGTTATCACTGAACATATGAAGGAAAAGACTGTTATCAGGAGTCAACATGGCTTCACCAAGGGGAAATCCTGTTTGACCAACCTGATAGCCTTCTATGAGTGCATAACCAGCTGGCTAGATGAGGGGAGAGCAGTGGATGTCATCTACTTTAACTTCAGCAAGGCTTTTGACACTGTTTCTCATAACATCCTCATCAGAAAGCTCAGGCAGTGTGGCTTGGATGAGTGGACAGTGAGGTGGATTGAGAGCTGGCTGAATGACAGAGCCCAGAGGGTGGTGATCAATGGCACAGAATCAAGTTGGAGGCCTGTGGCCAGTGGAGTTCCACAGGGATCGGTTCTGAGGCCAGTCTTGTTCAACATCTTCATCAATGACCTGGATGAGGGGACAGAGTGTACCCTCAGCAGGTTGGCTGATGACACCAGGCTAGGACTGGTTGATTCTCCAGAAGGCTGTGGGATCTTGACCAGCTTGAGAGTTGGGCAGAGAGGAACCTCATGAGATTCAACAAGGACAAGTGCAGAGTCCTGCATCTGGGAAGGAACAACTCACGCACCAGGACAGGCTGGGGATTGACCTGCTGGAGAGCAGCTCTGCAGAGAGAGACCTGGGAGTCCTGAATGATAATAAACTAAATATGAGCCAGCAATGTGCCCTTGTGGCCAAGAAGGCCAATGGCATCCTGGGATGCATCAAGAAGAGTGTGGCCAGCAGGTCAAGGGAGGTTCTTCTCCCCCTCTACTCTGCCCTGGTGAGGCCTCATCTGGAGTACTGTGTCCAGTTCTGAGCCCCCCAGCTCAAGAGGGACAGGGAAGTGCTGGAGAGAGTCCAGTGCAGGGCCACCAAGATGATCAGGGGAATGGAACATCTTTCATATGGGGAAAGACTGCGGGAACTGGGTCTGTTTAGTCTAGAGAAGAAGAGAATGATTGGAGATCTTATTAACATTTACAAATACCTAAAGGGTGGATGTCAGGAGGTTGGGACATCCCTTTTTTCTATAGTAGCTAGCAACAGGACGAGGGGTAATGGGATGAAGCTGGAACATAAAAAGTTCCACTTAAACATAAGGAAAAACTATTTCACCGTGAGATTGACAGAGCAGTGGCTCAGGCTGCCCAGGAGGGTTATGGAGTCTCCTTTCTTGGAGGTCAAGACCCGCCTGGACATGTTCCTATGTGACCTGATCTAGGTGAACCTGCTTCTGCAGGGGAGTTGGACTAGATGATCTCTAAAAGCCCCTTCCAACCCTAACATTCTGTGATTCTATGAACTCAGTTATTATTCCATTCAACTCTAACCATAAAATATTAGAATAGTCCATGATGAATTGTTAAAGAGTCATTTTCTATTAATCTGTCACATTGCATTGAAGCTGATAAATACCAGGAAGTACAAAGCTCTAAATACTAAATGAGAGTTTTTATACTATGAACTACATACAGTAAAAGATCAGAAAGTCTGCTAGGATATTAAACCTCTCATTAATGCCACTTTGCTGCAGCTAAGGATCCAGATAGGGTGTAATTTGATAATAACCAGGAAGTTCATAGGAGCTCCAACAGCAACAAGAGCACTTTTGTTCTACCTAGAAAGATAATTTTAAGTTTGGAGTACTTTTTCAAAACTAACTGGTACAGTTCAATGGAGGAGCTATCAAGTTTAATCCTAAGAGCATTGAATAATACAACACTTTACATTGCCAGTCTAAACAGAAAAACAGAAAAAATACCAACAGTATACAACATAGCAAACTTACAATAATCTACAAATCTTACAATAATCTGGCAATTAACATTACTAGTGTGCTTCATTTTATACTGAGCCCTCTATTCGTTGATTTCATACCTCAGTAAAGAACTATTTAATTACAGCATCAGTCTGAAAGGGTGATCATACATCTTCAGAAATCACTTCTTTAGATAGAGACAAGGAGTTTTGGGGCCATATCTGACAGCAAATTGCAAGGTCCAGAACACAGCCAGGGGCTCACAGGTACTGGAGCTCAGATGTGAGCAATCAGAGGCTTAAGCAGAACTGGCTGTGCACAGGTGCAGCAGCAAACACAAGACATCCGATATAGAAGTAAGGTCAACACAAAGCAGTATGAGGCTCTCAGGAAGTATGAAGTACTATCGCTATACTGAATTGTAAACTTATAGTCAACTTAAAATATATCTTGCTGTTTCTCTCCTTTAGCCAGCCTCACACACCCTTAGGAACACAGACAGAACCAACAGGTATTTATTTGCATAATCCTAGAGTCACTATGGCCCATGAGAGGCAATTCTTCCACTCGCACAATAAGAAAATTTGAAAAAGAAACCCCAAGCCAAAAACCCAACCCTTTTCAGTTACAGCTTGAGTCTTGGATAATCATATATAACTACTTTTAATTTTAAAAGTACTTTATAAACTTAATATGACTGCAAAATATAAATACTGCCTTAATAATTCCAATAATAGCTTAATCGGTAAGAGATACCAGCTATACTGATTTATCTGGTGATATAAAGTCAGACTGTATCAACACCACTTTAAAGGAAATTTGGACATCACATCATATTTTAGATTCAACTGTTCACAATGTATGCCCTAGGACACACAAGGGGTACCAACACAGGGAACTGTTACCCTTCATCCACAAACAGCACAGCTATTCCACAGAAGCAGTGAGCTTTTCCTGAGGTCAGAAATTGGACCTTTCATGATGTCCTGTAATGGTGCAGCACATAGTAAGCGGCTGGTTTATTGCACATGACAAAAGAAAGCTCTGCAATGTGCCATTACCAGGGCAGATTTTAGCTCAGAGAGTAACTACAACATAGTAGAAGCACTAGTTAAAATAAGTTTGGATCTTATATCAGAAAAACAATCTCCTAAAGAAATGGAATGCTACAGAACTTTTCCCCTATTCTTTACTTTGATAAAACAGCATTACATTTTCTGTGCCTTGTAGGATTTTTCAGTAGACACAAACACTTCAGCTAGTCACACAGTTTGAAAAGGAAAAAAAAAAATCAAACAAACATCAAATAAAATCCACTTAGCATATGAAACAGAAGCTATGCAAGGAATAAAAATTTCACGACTAATTTGAGAAATACTCAGATGGGTTACCAGCAAGACAAACTTTCTCAAGTTTAGAAAAGAAAAAAAAAAGAGAAAAACTTACTAAAATAATTAAAATCTATAAATACAAAAGCTACTAACCTCTACAGTTGGTATCAAACTCCCATTTTCACAGACTTTCCACTGCTCTTTAAGACTTCTGCACACTGAACTTAGCTTTGGCTACTAAAGCAGTAACCTTTCCAGACCTCTTCTTTAAGGTCTGATCTTCTGTCCACAGTTAGGGGCAGGTGTTGCTCACTGAGCTAACTGGCACCAACCTTCATTTACACTTGGGGAAGGTGCTAGGTGCCCCTCCTCCCAGCAGCCTAGGCTTTTGGAATCATCACACCCATGAAACTGCCCTGTTGCACTTAGTTTGAAAGACCGGAGGCTAAATAAGAAAAGACAAAAGAATCAAGAAAAGAATCAAGCTTTGGATATAAACTCTATAATTTCTTTGATTTTTTTTTTTTTTGCTTTTGGGAGGAAGAGGCTTTACAGCAAAATCTTCTATAATCTGTAGCTGCCTTGAAGGCAGAAAGGTTTTTAGAATACAGAATAATTACATTATCATGAAGAGCCCACCACAAAGACACTATTGTAAGTCTTCCATTACAAACATTGAAGTCCTTTATTTATAAAAAAAACAAACCTCTCTCCAACACTCTGAAGTAACTCTCTCATCAAAAACTTCTTCTTTTCCCACCAATGTCTGCAAACACTGAAGAAGGAGAGCAATTCACTTCAGGCTGCAGGGTGTGTACAAGCCTTCATCATAGCTTATATTTGCAAGCTATTGGTTATTCTCCATTTACAGCATTGAGTTTCACAACAGGTAGTTGCACTGCACATGACTTTATTTAAAGTTACATGCTTTGACAAGCCAGGATGCAAGCTATTTTAACTTAGTTCTTCTGGCAATTTTTTAAGTCTTTGATTTGAACAATCATTCAGATGTTATGTGGCCTTTGTGAGAGGGATGTATTCCATCCTGCCCTAACAGAATGCAGTCATTGAAGAAGGTCCTGTTGTTAAAAAACCAAAACCTCGTTGCCACCAACCTCTAAGCCAGAAGTTAACTTGCATGATTTTTCTATTATTGACTGCTCTCTTTCCTTGGGTAGGCTGGATGGATGAGAAGATAACTTGGGCCCCCCTGCCCTTCACTTGCTTTCCCAAGGTTTTATTATCCTCTGTGATTGTAGTAATGTCACAACTCATTACATAGTTCGTATCCAGATGAAAGAGGAGTAGGGGATAGTAGCCCACGTCCCTGATGAGTTGTGGCACCCTCTCAGCCATATCTTGGATCTTGGCTCCCAGCAGGCAGCACCTCTCATAACTCCTTGTCTGATTGAGTCTTTAGTTCCAGTGCAAGAAAGGGCACCAAAATTACATACACTTCTTTTTATTTTTTTTTCCAAAAAATCAGTAATTTCTTATTAATCATGTTTTTCTGAAGATATCTTAAGTATTTGAATTGTCTTTACATAAAGTTTAGATCCAGCTCCGGTACATTGTTTGAGAATAAAGATGGTCTTTGACTGGCAATTGATACCAACATATAGCAACAGTACAATGCAGTTGTATTTCTCTACAAACTAAAACTATCTATCAACTGGAAAAATAAACAGGCAAGTTAAAAAAGAAGGTACTAGAATCTGACTTACAGATTAGATGTGATCAATGTAACCTATAAATTTGGAGGTATGATAATGCGATATATTCTGCTGTAAGAACAATATTGTTTCAATGAAAGATTTTTCTTTTCTCAAGAATGAATTTAAGTAAATGAACTAAATTTCTCATCATTTTTTAGTATTCATTAATGATAATTCATTGTTGTTTATTAAGGCTATAGTTCTCAAACAGAAGAGGAAACATTTGTAGGGAAAGAAATCAATGTTCTGCAGATACACTGATGTTCCTCTCTCGTATGCCCTAGAAGTCATAAAGGCCTCTGAAATTTCAGCATTATCTTATAGAACCTTCCCTGGTGCTTTCTGAGAATAAGAAACTGTTGTGACTAGTAGAGTAAAATTACCCAGAGTAATATAGAGTAAAAAAACCCCAGAAAACAATTGAAATAAATGCTTCTGTAAATTCCCACCCACAAATCCAGTAACATCAAGAGTTAGAGTAATCTTCAGCTGGAGTTTGGATTATTTCTTCAAGGCTGGGTTGATACCTTACAGTTGGCAGCTTCTCATAAGGGGTAGAAGTAAGGAGAGAATAGCGTATGTCTAGGAAACAAGTGCAAGAAAGGATTAAATTTAAACCTTGCAGAAAAAGAAGATTATATCAACATGTACAAGTTTGGACTTTGCTGCGGGAAAGGACATCTTTTGTCTTTACACAGCATTGCAAAGATCACTTTTATAAAGCATTGCAATACTTTATAAAGCATTACATCAACTTCAGCATTGAAAACAAAAAGAAGCTGTTGGGCAGAAAGCTGTGAGGAACCAAAGCTCACTGCCTACTTTCAAGTATTTTGTCTTGATAGTTACTTTGATAATTGTAGAGAACCCCAGGAGAAGTATCTGGGGAGTCTGGAACAAGGAGTGACAGATACATATTGGCAATGATCGTAGGAAGGTGTTAGCAACACTCTTGGACTACACAATTTTATAAAGAAGCTTGGGTTTGGACTGTCAAAGCTTGCATTTTTTTTAAGAAATGTGTTAATTTCAGCTGGAGCTTTGGTGCTTCATTAAAAATAGCTGATAATGTGCTGATTCTTTCAAACCAAAAGTACATATGAGACATGATAACATATTTGAGATTAAAACATAGGGCAAGTAATTCAACCAACCAAAGTTTTGTACCACTGTTGCCAGATACAGTTCTATAGTTGAATACAAACATTACTGGAGGTTGGAGAAATAATACATTTCCAGCAGTTTAGCAGTCTGAATGAGAGACTGCAGCAGTGAATATGGATAAGTATTATTTATGAGCAAAACTACAGTTCTGGTAATCTACTGTCAGTTGACATTTCTTTTTTTTTTAATGATTTTTTACTGTTTTCCTGAATATTCATTAGGTAAGCAGATATGCACCTCTTGGAACCTTTCCTCCATTATGCACAAGAAGTTTTGTTCAATATACAAAATATTACAATACACAACATTTGGCTTTTAATTTTTTTTTAAGATGAGAGAGAGAGAGAACAAACTCACTTTAAAACTCTGTGTTCTACTCAGAGGAAGATTTAAAATATCAGTCAAGTCATGTGTCATACAGGAAATAAGAAACAGAGTGCAGAAACAACTGATAACCCTTAAATGACAATCTTTGAGGACGTTATTATGACAACTAGGCAACCAAATTCAGGATTACAAACAAAGAACAAAAGTCAGATGTGAAATCAACATAAAATTTTTTTGCAAACACAGAATTCTAGTAAAACATAATTAAGAATATTTATATAAAAGGTCATTTTACTTTGTTTATATCTTTCACATTTGTCAAAATGTTCAGTTTAAGTTGAAATTCAGTAAACTGGATTTGTTTGAGGGACAATTTGTAAACAATGTTTTAGACCTGTACTGTGTTCATTCAAAAGATGCTCTTATAGGTTGTGTTAAATATAACTGCACATCGTGTTCTGATTAAATAATTAAACAGTTGGCATTCTCAGTATGCAGGTTATCTGGTAACACCTCACAGTCCTGGAAAGACTTCCTCTTGTCTTTTCCCTTCCCTTTCAAATGTGCAATCTCTTGCACAGTGCAAATACAGACAGCAGGATAAAAGATAAGCGACAGGTTTGGAATAGTAGAGAAAAAAAAAATACACATTATATTCTATTTTATTAATCTTATCAAGTTGGATGTTTGTGTATTTGTCTTCGTAGTCCCCAGAATTAACTGTGGTCATCCTACAGTAGTAATTTACTTCATAGATAAAAATAGCTGTGAGTAGAGCAATAGCTCTTCAGCTGTTATGAATTCATCTCTCACACTATGAAACAGTTCCCCTAAATATCCTGCCTGTGCAGTTGGAAACAGGACGTCCCATGCTTCAAAGTTGTTGCTGAAAAATTCAAACATGAAAATCAGAAGCTTCTTTCTCAAACCTGCCTGCCTCCCATTCTCCCCAGTGATGTAGGTTTGACTAGTTTTCCCATCTCTTACCTGAAGTAGTTTCAGGTTCTGCTTGAAATCACAGTGATACTTCATGTCTCTTCCCTCTGACCCTTTGGATCTATACATTATGGTCATTCCTTCTTCACAGCCTATCATCTCATGGAGCTTTCTGGGAGCATGCCAGTAAGTTTCTTTTCTGCAATCTTTTTTTTTTTTTCTAAGGTTGATTTTCAGAAGATGAACTTCTGACCAATAGTGAGTAATGTGTATAGCTATACATGAGAAACTTTCTAAGCTCGAAAGCATCCAAGCTTCATACATTACTGAGACTGAAGTATGTACTTTACAGCATGCTCTGCAAATTAAGTACTCTGGTGGAAAAAAAAAGCCAGTAAGCATAAGAAGCTGACCCTGCCTGCATAAGCAGATTCTATATCACAATCATAAAAATATTACTATTTAAAAAATCATAATTATTTATTAGATTTTATCTTGAGACGTACTAGACAGCAGACTCATATTTTAATGTGAATTAATAAGGTCATACGATTAACACACAAATGGATAGTTTTATTTAGATTTTCCCCTGAATTAATGCTCCTTTATTTCATTGTAAAAAAGCAGCATAAGATCTAAGCTACAGTTTGTAGCAGGGCTACCTCAAAATAAGATAAAGGAACAGTTGGACCTTCAGGATATTCTCATGACTTTTTGGAGAACAGTTTTAAATTCATTAAATGTGCATGCTTTTGTTGATTTCTTCTCCCACTCAGTTCCCCTTACTTATATCCAGGTTATACTGTTTTCTTCAGATCTGATTGTTTGTAAGAGGCAACAGCCTGCTGCATCCACTTGGAGTGATAAGGACAGAATTCTTACAAAATCAACTATTTTAAAAGCTGCTTTAATAGTGTGTAATTGTAAATATGGTACTGTTACACTGAAATAACTTTGTCTTATGTTTGTAAAATATTTAGTATAAAAGCAGACTCATTTGGCATTCTGAAACTAGATGGTTTAAAAAAATTTTAAGCAGCATTGCAACACCAACAACCAACCATTAGATATGAGACTTTGTTACACAAGCTAATGGTGGCTTAGATTTGGACCCTGAACATCTATTTATAGAACTGGTACTTTGTTATGCAAATATTCTTTAACAGAGAATTAGGAAATTATTTGGCCATGATGAAACATGTTTCTAGATATAGGCAAATATTCCTTCCAAGCAAAACCAAACAAATAATAAAGAAAAGAAAGGGTGAAAGAAAAGGAAGTACATGTATGCACTTTATCTTAAAAATTTTGCCTCTTTTTACCTGCAAAATCTCAAGTACACTAAACATTCACAAAGAATGAAAAATTAGTCTTGCAGTCTTGCACATTTTTTTCGGCTGTCTATATACATAGGAACCACCAAGTCATCAGGCCAAGGAAATTTTGAACACTTTTATGTGATTATGATTACTATAAGAGATATCCAAATGTCCTATTTAGCAGTAGGACAAGTTATACCTTAATTAGGAAAGGGATCTTCCAAATCTGTTAGCATATTGTGTAAGGTTTGCAGTGCCGTGGCCTCACTGGCTTTCACCAAGTTATGCTACTGTGAAACGGAAATGAGATCAGCATCAGTCACTGTACTCATAAACAAACTTTGTGGATCTTCTACTTCCCTTCCAACCATGTAACTATACAAGCTTTGGCTTACAGAATGGTACATTTCAACACTACAGCCACTTGGACGTCTTCATCAAGATCTGGGTGTTCTTCCTTGGAATTCAGATGTTTTTAAGTGAAGTGCATCAGGGTGATACTGGGCTAAAGTGACTAAAGTAGCTTGCTTTATTTAATTGATCCCAGGTTAGCAATTAAATTCTTTCAGGAAATCTTCACAACTGTTGCACTATTACTTTCTCTGTTTACAGTCTATTTCTTTCTAAGCCACTGACTCTTGCATGGAGACACCAGGACTTCATCATAATGGAAAAAAAAAGTTTAAAATCATACAGATCTCTTTCATCAAACCTCAAAGAACAATAAGAAACATCTCAATTTTCCAGCCTTCTCCAATTTTGGGGTTTATATCCAATCTTATCCTCACAAGTTCAAAAATACCACTTCCACACTACTTCCATCACTTTACTGCAACCAACATTTTCCCTGTGCAGTGCATACACATTTCCACACTTCTTGAGCACCATCCACTGATTGCCACTGATGCAGAAGGCCTCTACTGTCTTGCAAAAGTTCACTGTTATTTCCATGTGTCCCCATCTGTGGTAAGTTCCCCATGGTCTAAGAAGCCTTAATATACAAACTGGATGCAATATAGTGCATTCTGTGGTCTTTCTAAATTATACTAGTCAACTTGTTAGGAAAAGAAGCATATGATTTCTTGGTTTCAATATTCTCTTCGAAGAAAGCAAACAGCTAACTTTTTAAGGTAGATTTAAATGTCTCATTCTAAGAGGATAAATTGCTTTCGGTTTAGGTAAAACTCTTCGCTGACATGACAGATGGCCCATCTTCTTTATTTGAAGGCTGAGATAAACCAGGCGTCCTGTTTCACTGAGGAATATGTCTGAAATGGCAAGTGGTTTACTTAGCATTTTATTACAGGTCTTCCACATTATTGGAACAATAGTAACAGGCCCTATGAGCAGTTTGCAAGTTATGGTCATTTGTCAGAGAGATACTCAGGAAAGCAACCCTGGAGTTCAGACTATAAATGAATATAATTTACAGCAAATAAATGAATATGAAAAGGAGTTTCTTGGTCATCAGGAAACAATGAGATTAAAAAAAAATCTGTAAGCAAGCCAAATGCCCTTAAAGAACTCAGGCATTAAGCGCCAATAAATTCCTTAACCAAAAATCAGTATTCTCGAGTAAAACACAGCATTTGTTATTTTCTACTACTTTCTAAGCTATGTGCAACTATTTACATCTCATTGAGCTTTTCATAAAACTTACTTACTGGCCAGTGTGGGGAAAAAAGAGATCTCATTTAAAAAATTAACTGCATTCAATAAAAAACTACCAAAATGCCATTATAGTTAATATTTTCTATTACTTCTTTGCTTGCTACATCAATCCTTAAGAATTATAGAATCATAGAATCATTTTGGCTGGAAGAGGCCTTTAAAATCATTGAGTTCAGCCCTATCAACCACTAGACTATTTCCCTAACTGCAACATTCACCTGTCTCTTAAACACCTCCAGGGACAGTGACTTCACCACCTCCCTGAGCAGGATGTTCCAATGACTGACAACCCTTTCAGTGAAGAAATTCACCCTAATATCCAGCCTGAACCTCCCCTGGCACAACTTGAGGCCATTTCCTCTTGTTCTATTGCTTGTTACCAGGGAGAACAGAGCGACCCCTGCCTCACTACAACTTCCTTTCAGGTAGTTGTGGAGAGTGGTAAGGTCTCCTTTGAGCCTTCTTTTATCCAGGCTAAACAGCCTCAGATTCCTCATCTGCTCCTCATATGAGACATGCTCCAGATCCTTTACTAGCTTGGTAGCCCGCCTCTGGATCCTCTACAGCACCTCCATGTCCTGCTTGTAGAGAGGGGCCCAAAACTGGATACAGTATTTGAGGTGCGGCCTCACCAAAGCTGAGTACAGGGGAATGATCACCTCCCTACTCATAGAATCACAGAATCTCAAGGGCTGGAAGGAACCTCAAAAGATCATCTAGTCCAACCCCCCTGCCAGAGCAGGGCTACCTAGAATAGGTCACACAGGGACTCATCCAGGTGGGTTTTAAATGTCTCCAGAGAACACCATGAAGCTCCCTCAGTAATAAAATTAATAATTTTCTTTGTCTTCAATTTTTGTCCTAGTAATGGTTAATATTCAGCCCTTGTAATGAAAGGTCAGAAGAACATCAAAGAGGGATTAACAAAGAGGATTCTGGAAGTTAACAGCCCAAAAGATTAATGAAACGTGCTGTTGTAATAATGAAACAAGAAAAAAGAGGGTTTTTTTCTGTTTGACCACTTATACTCTATCTTGCAGAGAATGAATTTGTTTGTCATCGTTGCTTATTGCCAAACTACTGCAACTACCAGAAAATCAGCTATAAAATTTCTATGGCTCTGCCCTCTCCTTCAGTAAACAGCATTACACTTTTAGTGTATTCTCAGAAATTGCAGGAAGTGACGGTTGTTTATTGTCCATTCAAAATTATGCACTGCTACATCAGAAATGTAAGTTGTCATAGTGGTGCTGAAAACAGTAAAATATGTTTTTCATTTGGCTTGATTTTAATATCTTTCCTGGGGCCACTCTGCCACCTGTCTACAGCTGAACAGAACTGTAGAGAACACAATTAGCTTTTTCAAATGTTAATAGTTATACACATGCAAAACAAAAAGGCTGAAGGCATGAGCCAGTTATTAAGTTTCTCCATCTATGTCTTGTAAGGAAGACATCAAGAAAAGTTGTAAATTGATAGAGAAGATACAATTGAAGGAAATTGCTCCAATAATTTTGGGGGTAGAACCTCATCCAAGTCATTCACATCTCACAGCCATCAACTGACAGCTGTCAGACTCTTCAGCTTCCGAATTTTATCTTTGCCAGCTGGGTGTTGCTCTTTTGTCTCTTTCTAAATGCTTTTATGGATTGTTTCACCATGTGAAGAAACAACTTGCCGTTCCACTGCCTCTCAAAAAAAATACTTGATGCTTTGTGGGAGGCATGACTGACCCAAGCATACAAAAGGAGACAATCTCTGTTAGTAAACAGAGGAAATTGATGTTCCTTTGAAATGAAGGAATACCTCATTTCCCCTCAAATAAATGTTTCAAGACTGTTTGGGAGAACCTTACATTTTGTTTTCTTTCTCCAATTTTTTGCTTCATCTCACAGGTGTTATACAGTATTTAGGAATACGAATTCTTTGTCACAGAGATTATAGTTATTGAAACAGCACTGGAAAACAAGTAATTTGCAAACATATTTCTCTGGATACCAAATGAGAATGAGTGCAGATGAATGAAAAGTAGTAGTCTCCAGGTGTAATTTACATCAAAACTTTGATAACTACCTTGATAGAAATAATGTCCATATGTGGCATACATAGCTGGATTTATAACATAGAATCATAGAATGGTAGGGGTTGGAAGGGACCTTTAGAGATCATCTAGTCCAACCCCCCTGCAGAAACAGGTTTACCTAGATCAGGTCGCATAGAAACATGTCCAGGCGGGTCTTGAAGACCTCCAAGGAAAGAGACTCCACAACCCCTCTGGGCAGCCTTTACCACTGCTCTGTCGATCTCACAGTTAAATAGTTTTTTCTTATATTTAAGTGGAACTTTTTGTGTTCCACCTTCATCCCATTACCCCTTGTCCTGTTGCTAGCTACTATAGAAAAAAGAGATGTCCCAACCTCCTGACACCCATCCTTTAGATATTTGTAAATGTTAATAAGATCTCCCCTCAATCTCCTCTTCTACAGACTAAACAGCCTTTCTGTGAATGAAAGATATTCCATTCCCCTGATCATCTTGGTGGGCCCTGCGCTGGACTCTCTCCAGCACCTCCCTGTCCCTCTTGAGCTGAGGAGCCCAGAACTGGACACAGTACTCCAGATGAGGCCTCACTAGGGCAGAGTAGAGGGGCAGAAGAACCTCCCTTGACCTGCTGGCCACACTCTTCTTGGTGCATCCCAGGATGCCATTGGCCTTCTTGGCGACAAGGGTACATTGCTGGCTCATATTTAACTATTGTCAATCAGGACTCCCAGATCTCTCTCTGCAGAGCTGCTCTCCAGCAGATCGATCCCCAGCCTGTACTGGGGCATGGGGTTGTTCCTTCCCAGATCCATGACTCTGCACTTGTCCTTGTTGAACCTCATGAGGTTCCTCTCTGCCCAACTCTCAAGCCTGTCGAGATCCCGCTGAATGGCAGCACAGCCTTCTGGGGAATCAGCCAGCCCTCCCAGTTTGGTGTCATCAGTGAACTTGCTGAGAGTACACTCTGTCCCCTCGTCCAGGTCATTGATGAAGATGTTGAACAAGACTGGCCTCAGAACCGATCCCTGTGGAACTCCCCTGGCCACAGGCCTCCAACTTGATTCTGTGCCATTGATCACCAGCCTCTGGGCTCTGTCATTCAGCTAGCTCTCAATCCACCTCACTGTCCACTCATCCAAGCCACACTGCCTGAGCTTTCTGATGAGGATGTTATGAGAAACAGTGTCAAAAGCCTTGCTGAAGTCAAGGTAGATGACATCCGCTGCTCTCCCCTCATCTAGCCAGCCAGTTATGCACTCATAGAAGGCTATCAGGTTGGTCAAACAGGATTTCCCCTTGGTGAAGCCATGTTGACTCCTGATAACAGTCTTTTCCTTCATATATTCAGTGATAACATTCAGGATGAGTTGTTCCATCACCTTTCCAGGGATGGAGGTGAGGCTGACCGGCCTGTAGTTTCCTGGGTCGTCCTTCCTGCCCTTTTTGAAGACTGGCGTGACATTGGCCTTTCTCCAGTCCTCAGGTACCTCACCTGTCCTCCATGATTGTTCAGAAATGATGGAGAGAGTCTTAGCAATCACATCAGCCAGCTCTCTCAGCACTCTAGGATGCATCCTATCAGGACCCATTGACTTATGAGGCTTTAACTTGGCCAACAAGTCTTTAACCTCTTTCTCTTCTATCCAGGGAAAGTCCTCTGCTGTCCTGGCCATCCTGTTATCCTTGCCAGATTGGGCTTCCTGAGGGTCGGCTTGGCTGTAAAAACTGAAGCAAAGAAGGCATTCAGTACTTTGGCCTTCTCTGCATCCTCAGACACCAGGGCACCCTCACTGTTTAGCAGCAGGCCCACATTCCCCCTCACCATCCTTCTGCTGCTGATGTACTTGAAAAATGACTTATTACTGTCCTTAACATCCCTGGCTAAATTTACTTCTAGAAGGGCTCTAGCCTTCCTAGCTGCACCCCTGTATGCCCTGGCAATGTTCCTATACTCTTCCTAAGAAGCCAGCCCCTGTTTCCACCTCTCATAGATGGCTGCTTTCTGAGTTGTCCCAGTAGATCCTTGCTCATCCATGGAGGCCTCCTACCTCCTTTTCCTCCTTTCTTGCGCATTGGGACACACTGATCCTGGGTTTGGAGGAAGTGGTGCTTGAAGATTGACCTGCTGTCATGGGTACTTCTGTCTTCTAGAATCACATCCCATGAGATCCGTCCAAGTAGCTCTTTGAAGAGGCCAAAGTCAGCTCACCTGAAATCCAGTGTCACGGTCCTGCTTTGTGTTCTACCTCTTCCACACAGGATCTTGAACCCTACCATCTCATGGTTGCTGCAGCTGAGGTTGCCTCCAACCTTCACATCCCCAACCAGGCCCTCCTTATTTGTCAGTACCAAGTTCAGCAGCACACCCCTCCTTGTTGGTTCCTCGATCATCTGCAACAGGAAGTTGTCTTCAACAATCTGTAGGAACCTCCTGGACTGCGTGTGCTTGGCTGTGTGGCTATCCCAGCAAATATCAGGGAGCTTGAAGTCCCCCATGAAGACCAGGGACTGTGATCGTGAGGCAGCTCTCAGCTGTTTGTAGAAGGCCTCATCCACATCCTCCTCCTGATCAGGTGGCCTGTAGCAGACTCCTCAACAATATCACCTGCCTTGCTCTGCCCATTAATTTTTACCTATAAGCACTCTACTCTCTCCTTATCCCCACCCCGGCACAGTTCAGTACACATTAATTGCTCCCTCACATAGAGAGCAGCTCCACCTCCACACCTTGTCAGTCTGTCTTTCCTGAACAATGCATAACCCTCCATGGCTGTACTGCAGTCATGGCAGCTGTCCCATCACACCTCTGTGACCGCAAGGAGGTCGTAGCCCCACATCTGCACCCACATCTCCAGTTCCTCCTGCTTATTCCCCAGGCTGTGTGCATTGGTATAGAGGCAGTGCAGGGGCTTACTCAAACACACAGGTTTCCCTGGGCGGGTGCAGGAGGTTCCTCCCTGGTTTGGCTCTTCCTCAGGGTGGTCAGCCTTCTGGATCTCAGCCCAGTGTGCAGATGAAGGGCACTTATCATTGCATTCCCTGTCCTGCCCTGTTTCCCAGCTAGAGGGGAAGCTTGCTCTGTTTTGCTTCTCTCTCCATCCCCAAGTCCCTTAGTTTAAAGACCTCTTTATTAAATTTGCTAGTCTACTCCCAAATAATCCAGTGCCTTTACAGAAGAGATGAATCCCATCCCGTCCTATCAAGCTGTAGTCCCCAAGGATGTATCCATTGTCAAAGTACCCAAAGCCTTCCCGCTGGCACCAGCCTCTCAGCCAGGAGTTCACTTGGCTGATTTTTCCATTGCAAACTCCTCCTTTATCTCTAGTGAACATGATAGAGGAGAAAATAACCTTAGCCCCTCTACCTTTTACCTACTCCCCCAAGGATTTAAAATCCGTCTGGATCCTGGAGATGTCTTGCCTCATTACATCATTCATACCTACATGGAACACAAGTTAGGGGTAGTAGCCTGCATCCCTGACGAGCTGTGGCACTCTCTTGACCACAATTTGATTCAAGGTCAAG
Organism: Colius striatus; assembly: GCF_028858725.1. Classification (NCBI taxonomy): domain Eukaryota; kingdom Metazoa; phylum Chordata; class Aves; order Coliiformes; family Coliidae; genus Colius; species Colius striatus. The sequence goes on from NC_084761.1 coordinate 33,859,247, forward strand.
TTGTCTTGAACAACTTGACAACTAAAAAACTGAACTGGATGATGATTCAGTGTCCTAGTTTGCTATTAGCTGTCAGCCTTCAATGAGATGCAATTTTAAGTCTGCATAATTCCTGAGGAAAGAGTGCCCCCACAACATTGTTGGTCTTACAGAACTGCAAAACAGTAATGTAGGACAGTGTAGAACTTCTTAAGTAATATCAATGTGACCTGTTTTAGCCAGGCTTTACTTTTTTCTCCAGACAAATGAGCTGTCTGGTCATGTAATACCCTCTCCATCTGTATTCTGATTGGATTTATATATGGTTGTCATTGTAAGGTCAAACGTTTTAAATTTCTCTCCTAGGTTTTACATTCATTTTAATGGAACTCAACGAGCCAGATTAATTTATTGATCCTAATGTTTATATCGTGAATAATCCTGGACATTGAGTTAGGCTCCAAAATACCCCATATAAGAAAATAGGCATAAAACATAGTAAAAATAGGAAGACATTTTTATTCCCTCAGTGTGTTCTGAGGGGGAAAGAAAAAAAGCTAATGGCTTAGAGATAATCACATGCTCTTAGGAATTACTATTAGTTTTGATACAGCACAGCCAAACTTGATTTTTACCCAAGAAACCTTCCACAAAAATGCAATCTAAACATCCTCCAAGTTATCTATTTCACTACTTTTCCATAGGAATCAATGGTCCAGGTTTAGATACACTTTTAATGCCACAATTACAATATTTCTAAGGTATCCATTGAGCCAGTATTTTTTTTCTAGCACATCTGAAATTCACATTAAATGTATTAATTCATCATAATAACAAAAACAAAGGGTATATTGTGGTAATTTCTACTTGATACTCAGATACTTTTATTAAACTGCCTCTGCCAAGCAACTGTGAATATGCAGCCAAGTAAAACAAGCAAAGAAGTTACACCTAAATGAACATCTTCTCCTCACATTTTTTGTCTAGCACACAAATAGGTTGATTTTAAATCATGTATATTGGGCACATTTGTAGTTTATACCATTAACTAGTTATTTTAGGAAAGTGGATCAGAACACTTTTAAACAGACTCTCTAGAACCTGAAATAACTATTTCCTAGTAAACTGAAGAGAGTTATACACACCTTGCTAAGAGCCCTAATTTTACAACTAAAGCCACTGCTATTTTTCCCATAAAGCTATACTTTACTCATGTAGACTGTTTCTGTACAATAAGTGATACCATATTATTGCCTTTGTGGAGTTCAGACCAGAAGCTGAACTCTCCCAGTGCAAGTGGAAGATAATCCTTTTGTGTCATGGTCACCTGAATGAAAGTGAGCTGATGTCATTATTTAATTTGTCTTTGGCTTTGTCGGCTTTTCCCAGTCATTTGGCCCCTGAATGGAGGCATTCAGATGGTAGTGTATCAGCAGTCTTCTACAGGCACCAGGACAGGGTGAATTTATAGGCAGCTGCTAATCACAGTACCCAAGTTTTACTTGCTCACCAGCCTCACCAGGCTATTAGACAGCAGCTGACCAAGAGTTGCTGAAAAGGCTTGTAAAGATGTACACTTTTTTGAGTGATGGTTGTGCCTTGTTTTATTTGGTAATCTGGCTGTTTTCTGACAGTGTACTTCATGGACCTTGAGCACTGAGCCATGTATGATTCTTTCTGTGTTTTTCACTGCTTATTGCCACTACCAATGTAATCTGATTCTTCAAGTTGTCTTGTTTTGACTACTTGATGCTGTCCAAGTGGAAGGCATAGCTGAATCTTACGAGTGCCTGATGCAATCTGCTACAACACCAATGATCAAGACAATTCACACAGTTGCAAAGAAATAGGGATAAATACGGATCACCACCTGAAAATCTAATACACCATCCTACCCCCCACCCTCCTCCCCTCCAGTCACTTCTTTTTAAAACAAATGCTTTTTTTTTCTAGATCCCTGCAACAGTGCATTGGATAATTAGTTTTCAGAACTTGCACACCTGTACTTTGTGCAATATCATTACTTTTCATTCCATCCTGACACTGCATCACTGCCCAGCCTTGTGTTCACAGAAAGTCCTGACTTTTGAGGTTTGATCAGCATTCGTTCCTCTTCCTTTTCTCCTAAGTAGGGGTCAGCAGCACCAAATGTTTTGCTGGCACAAGGTACTGGCTTAGTGACACTTTCCTGATGTCCTGAGATCCAGATAGGATATGTAGATTTGCAAGCTAGTGCTTGGGGGTACATGGTCATCAGTTTCCTTGAAAGCCAGTGGGAGTTTTGTCTTGAAAGGAATAGGATTAGGGGACACAGATTCAAGCAGGTAACTAATTTCAGTATTCTTGTCAATGCTGTAATATATCAACTTCAGAACTGATTTCAAGCATGTTTGCATTTGGAATTGGAATTTTCATAAATGCAAACATGTCAATTTGCATATTTAAAACCTAGTCTCTGGAGGAATTGATGCCAAGAGGTTGAAGTGACTTTGTTTTATTTGCCTGGGAAAGTAGATGCTCCTTCTATACAATAGGTAAGTTGTACTGTGATTCAGCCTTTTATCTCCTGTGATGATTGATACGTGCTCTGCTCCAGGAAGCTGCTGTAAAAAACCAAAATCTTTATAAATGTTTACTTTTCATTGTTTAGTTTATTCTATCAATATAATGCCTGTGATACTTTTGGGAAAGGCAAAAGAGAGGGAAAAGAAGTGACACCAAATTCTACCTCCTAAGCAGGTCTGTTTAATCCCTGTCAAAACAGTCTTCAATGACAGAATTCAGCCATGTGTCTTTAAAGATTGCCAAGCCTGGCAATAGCTTGACAGCTGTTTGTTAATTGGAAAAAGCAGCCTGAATGCAAGTAACTTAAGCTTTCACAGAAGCTACCTGAGTGAGTGCTTAGTTGACTGAGAAAGTGAACTCATTTCAGAGTTGTCCTTATGGCAACCTGACACAGTCTGAAGTGAAAAACATTCTTAAATGCTATCAAAAACTGTTCTCCTATGACAGAATAAAGCCATAAGAGCTAAATGAAACCCAGTGACAAAAGAGGAATTACAGCAGTCTTCAACAGATCACTTAGGAAAGTTAGGAAACTGGAAAACAGAAAACTCGAGAATCAAGCCTATTATGACACATTTCAACAGACTCCTGCCTGTGCAAGTTTATCAAGTTACACAAGCAACTGACATTTAGAAACTGCGTGTCAAGCAAAACTGACAAGTAATTTCTTTGGTCTAATGTGCTGGCCACTTTGTATGAAAGTTTGCATGGTGAAGGGATGCTTAAAATTAGAGGTAGCTGACCTAAGCACTTTTCTCTTTCAAAGCTTCAGAAGCAATATATTTTCCTTAATTACTTACCTTATCTGCTTTAAAATTGTGCTATGCTTTTGTGAGTAACAGCTTAGTCTTAGACCTCTGCTTAGACTTACTGAAGTGCATGTGAAACCTATGATTTTCATACAATTGTTTTGTATATTTTTACCATGTCTTAATCGTGACATCTTAAAGTTCAAGAATTAAGAGGATGTATAAATCTAATTCCAGAAGTAGTTTTGTATGATATATTGGTGTCAGTTCTAAGTATCAGTTCATGTTTCTCAGCCATAAAAATAGATAATCCTATAAGCTTGTGCTAAGTTTCCATAATACCCTTACAATCTATGTCTAGCCTTCTGACCTCCATGTAGGAATACACATGGCCCAAGGGGAAAAAAAACCCCAAAGCATTCTGGCTGTTACTGTGATTCTTTTCTCTAAACTTTGACTCACACATTTTGAAAACTGGCAAAATAAACAGCTACAAAACTGCAAATATTTCACATCTCCACATCCAAATGCCTATAATGGCAATTAGGGCTGCCTTGCCAGTTACCTAATGAAAAATCATCTATGACATCCAAAGCATTCATAAGAATACCTGCTCTTGCCCCTTTGGCTTAAAAAAATGCTCTGTCTTGATTGTCTGATAGATTATTAGAAAACCGAGTGCCACATATTACTTCCCTCACTGACTTCTTTTTCAACATGTGCAAATTCTTCTTCTATTCTTGCAGAGAACTCAAAACTGTGTAAGAAGAAATTATCCATATATGAAATTCATGACAGAAGAATAAGAACAAGAATAAAACAGAAGCAGAAGGAAACCCAACTAAAATAACTAGGGAGGAAATAACATGTAAGGGAACCATTATTTTAAAAGTGCTTTTCTTCCACTAATCCCAGGTTCACAGCACAAAGGTTGGTATGGTAATAATGGCTGAAGCAGCTCTAAAACACTTGTATTTTCATGTTCTCTGTCTTTGCAAGGATGGAAAATATTCCTTCTATAATCTCTAAAATAAGGTTATTTACTAAACTCACTACTGTTGCAGTTACTACTGTTCCAATATATTCCATATATTTCCTTGGCAGCTTTTCTCATAGTAACATTCTCTCAAATTTACTTACTAACTGAGTATAGGAATTATACCTCCCAGGAAACTACATCATCCTGTTTTATCATGATCCTGTTTTATCATGAGAGAATTAAATTTGGCAAAGGAACACTTGGATATAAAAAGCTGAAGTATGTCTCTCAGGTTAACTAGGGCCATTAACGTAGCACCAAGTTTAACGGTTGTAACTTGAAAAGTTGTAGAGCTGCCTTAAACTAGTTTGTTGGTAGAAATAATCAGTTTCACTGGCTTTAGAAGCAAAATACTTTCTCAAAATTGTAGTATACTTAATTTTTATTTGTAAGCTTCAACTTAAATATAGACAGTAATCACCACATTCCTGAATATTTCTTTTAAAAGAATATAAAAAACTTCTATTTTTCCCGACTAGCTCAAGTTCTTCTATGCTTTCAAAGCAATTTTTCTAGTCTTCTAGTGTCTCCATGTTATCTCCTTCCCATTCTTTCCTGGCTGGTTCAGAGATGTTCTACTTTGAAATTTCCCGTTTAAGGAGACAGTTAAGTATTTATATTCACCATCCTATCAGACTATTCAAGACTATTTTTTAAATCACGATGAACCCTTTCCTGCAACTGGTTTGAAATGATGCGTCAAAAACCATGCAACTCCTTCTCCAGAACCCCACGGTTTTTAGCACTTACTCCAATATGTTTTAACATATATGGAAGTAATATATGGAAATAAACATATTAAAAGATAAGCCAATTATACCATCATACAATTGTATTAATCAAGTGGGTATATTTGTCTGGAAGAGCAGGAGCTAAATCAACAAAATTAAGTATCCTTATATGAAGGCTAAACATGGTTTATGTAAGAACTTCTAACTGTTAATTTAAGAAAATTAAATAAAGAGCACTATTGATACATGATAACACTATGTATATATACATGTATCTGTATATAGTTAGCTAGCATTTGGTCTGAAACGCTAAAATTTGGTTAGTACTAAAACAACAAAAAGGATTGACCTTCAAAAGCATGTTACAGTTTGTAAATAATTAAGTTTAACATCTAATTTACAGTAAATTTCCATGTTTTAAAAATGATGGCTAGATGACTGTCCTGCTGTCATTATCTGTATACTTTTACCTATTTGTATCCTGTGAACAGGTAGACAGATTGCTCTGTACTATGTGATGGCTGAAAGCTTAAGATGGAAATGTGAGCCAGTAATCATTCAGAAACAACAGATGTTTCCCAGAGCTTCTCTCAGAAGAGTTAATCTCCAGAAAATTTTGTACGACAACGGCCTCACACAGGAAATGCTTTAAATACAGAAAGAAAAAAGAATACTGTCAGAAATATCCTGTAATAACACTTTCTCACATACCTGTGATAGGGAGTTGTCATTTAATGGATTCAATATGCATGGTTACTTACAAAGGGCTCCTCTGGGATCCAAATCACTGACATTAGGCTCTTCCTTTCCAACTACAGTGTCCCTGTAAGCAATCCTAATGCTTGGTTGTTAACAGGGATGTAGAAAAATGTCTTTGTGTGCACTTAAGTCTTAAGTGGAAAGTTTTATTAGCAATACACTGCAAAAGCATTATGGAAACACAAGCCTTCTAGCATCTGAAATCCAGAGAGTACTTTCACTCCTAAGTGATCTAAATATTGGTTAGAGATCCAAGATTGAGAACCAAAGATCCCATGCACAAAGTAAGCATGTAGATATGCTAACCACTATCACACGGCCTAACCACAGAGCCAGAAGTATGCAAAAGTGTGGTCTGAGGTCACCTGCCCTGTCAGCAAAAGGAAACACAGACTTGGAACCTATATTCACAGGACACTGTGTAGAGCCAGTAAATGTAGAAATACTTGCAAATCCAGCTATACTCTTCATGGACATGGCCTGGTGAATTTGCTTTATGCTGTTACAGATAAACTTCCAACGCCTGTTCTCCAGCCACTAGGAAGCGTCTGCTCAGTTACACTAAAAATCAATTTTTGGAAGATATGCTACACCTACTAGTATTACACCTACTAGTATTACTAGCATTCTGTTAGCAGCCAGCACTTCAAAAAAACAGTGGGAGGCTGTGGTAAAATGCAGATAAGAAAGGAGGGATTTTACGGATGATGCTTTTGTGAAGCAAGAGGTATTTACAAAAACACTTCCACATTGCTCTTAAGATAACTGGCGAGGAAAAGTATAGTACAAAGTCACAGTGTTCTTCCTCTTCCAACTCTTTCCACAGTTCTGTTATCTTTGCAATCTATCTCTCTGCTCTTCCTTGTCTCCACCACCACTTATTCCCTTACATCCATACTGACCTCGCACAGCCCTGCTTGCATTTGTATGCAAACCCACTCTATGCTTTGCCTATCAGAAATTGCATTGGTGCTACCACTTTGCCATCTTTCCCTCCCAAACCTCCTGACACTCATTGAATTGAGTTTAATTTAGCGACAGTCAGGAAGATGAGGCATCATCTCTGAAAAGCTAAAGCATTAATGTGAGTGTAATGGAATATTACAGAATTAGAAAAGAAACATAAAATTTACTGGAAGTAAACTGACATGATTGTGAGCAAGATTTTCAGCATCATTTGATGTGTATACATAAGTGTTTATATAACTTTACATAGCTCATTTTTAAAATATTTCTGAAACTTTCAGTTATATGTCACACAAGACACTCATCTCCTTCCTTCCTTCTTCAGCCCTCCATTTTTCTAACTGGAATGGCCAATAACTGTAAAAAATTGCTACAAAAAGAATACAGCCTACACTGTCCCTTCTAAAAGGCCTACAGAGTTTGTAATCAGGGTTTATGACAGATGACAGATTAGCAGCTGCAGGGAGTCAAGCCTTCTTAGTCACCTTTATTACTAGTAAAATAAATGTCTTTGAACTGAAATCTACAACTGGAACAACAGATCCTATCAGCTGTTTAACCTTCTCTAAGACAAGGTTCCATAATACACATGGAAAAACAAATGGACGCAGTTTTTCAAACAGCATCGTGGTAAATGTTGATTAAAACCGATGTTATTCAACTTTTTGGACAAACACTATTTGTTATATGCTATTTGTTATTTGTATTTCCTGTTTTTTTTTTTTTATCACACTGGAAATACCATTTGTGATATTTCTTTTAACTGCAGAAAATCTAACAATAAACCACATCCTTTATCATATAACTTTGAGAGACAACAAAGATCACAAATTAGCTTTATACCACCTACTATCTGAAATAAATGATGAGAAAGGGATTTATAGATTTAAAGGAATATTTTTTTTAACTCTTATCTAAATACAGTTGATATGAAAAATGATCAGTTATTAGAAGGATTAAGACTTTTTTTTCCGTGCGTATAAAAATTCTGTAGCATGAGTGCCTCTGTTCTAGAACAAGTCACTGATTCCTGAGGAGAAATACTACTGACTATTCATACATATTGCAGTTCTTTGTCAAGAAGCTCTCTACTGCCAACAGTTGTTCTTTGCAGAGCACTGGTCTCTAATTCAGAGTTGTGAAGAATGTTTTGGCGAATTTCTTTAGTTCATCAGTAATTATGGAAAGGCAAAGGGAAAGGATTTATTATCTTATATCGCCACACAGGAACAACCACCCAGGCAGACATAAACACACCTCCCATGTAATAATTACATCGCACTTCCCAGTTTTATATATTACCTCACCAAACATCATCCTGATTTAGGCTTTTGTGGGTGCAAAGCCTTAATTTAAAATCACAGTGCATGCTTTGAAGTTCTATACTCTTTTAGAAGAAAGAGATGCTCTGGATACGTGTAAGTGGAGTTTATGGAATATACTTTTTTATGACCTCTCAGTAAGATCAAATGCTTCCAACATTGACAGGTACTAGTTGCATAGGCTGCTTGGAAAAAAAAAGCCTTCTCAAACATATTCTTTCTGCAGATCTCTAATCTTTTTTTCTGGCTAAATTCACTTTTTCTCCCATACTATCATTACTGTCAAGTTTTTTTAAAACCTGAAGTGTATCACATTCATTCAGTCATAAGCTTCATCAGTACTCCTGCCCCAAAGGACCTGGCATGTATCACCTTGGCTCACTTCCTTCTTTTCACTGAGAATGTCTGATAAGAAAAATTCCCTTCAATGTAACTACATAATTGGATAGAAAACACTCTTCTGATCTAACAAATGTTAGAGTTTAAAAGAGTATTTCCTTTTCTCAACTGCAGAATTCACCTTCTGTACCTAAAGAACATATAGACATATTAAGAATGATTACATCAGCTGACAGCAAAATCACTGTATTTCTTCCACTGGCTTGGGAAATACAGTCCAATACAGTGTGAAGTAGTAATTGGCCTTATTGGCAGCAAGACTTCTGAGACTACTTTCTCTGAAACACACCAAGATTATTTAAAAATCAGCACAGTCAAACCCCTCAAAATCCTAAGCAACACAACATCTCTTCATAGCTCCTTCCTTTCTCTGCTGTCTTTACCTCACAAAAAGTAAGATTAGCCAGCTTAAATGCTCCTTCTCTGTCTTCATATCTACACAGCCTCCCTCATTTGGAGGCCGGGCAACCTACTCAATGTAGAGCAAGAAGGGTCTCTCTTGCTTCTATTACCAGAAGTTATTAGAAAAACTGTCAGAAGTGAAAAATCTTTTGTCTGAAGCTGACAATATCGCACTGGGCTTTCTGGCACAAATGTAAGATTAATTACTAATCCCCAGCAGGGCTTCTTAGTAAAAAATTGCAAGATGTTATGCATCCCCAGCCACCAGATACAACTTGTTGAAATGGTGGTGATTTTCAAAATTTAAATCCCTGTATCCCCTTGGATGGAGTCTCTGCACTTAGGTTTCACTCCAAGAAACACCAGAACAGGAACCCAGTGAGGAAGCTAAAGACAACATAACTTTGAGTGATGGTTAATTGTAGGCTTGTACTTGCCTGGTAGACTAAAGGCAGCACTGAAAATCTAGATGTTCTCTAATTACTCCTATCAAAAGAGCTTTCCCAAACCTCAGGGGAAACTTTAAGGATATGTTCATGGGACTTTAAAAAAGATGCATGTTCTCATTAGATTTTGCTTCAGGCTTAGGCTGGGCTTGCTGTGGTCTATTGATAGACAAATCCAACAGGGCTTTCTGGATTGCATTTTGCTTGCTTGTTACTTTTTGGAATAAATGTTGTTTTGATTGCTGTGGAACACTGCCTAGCACCATACATTTCTCAGGTCTAAAAATAAGTAAACGTACAGTAGCAATGTAGTAGCACTCTCCTCATTCTTCAAAAGCGAGACTACAAAGCACTCCCTGGTAACCTAGGCCTGACTAAATAACTCTAGCTCTTTCCTTTTACCATGTTGCATTAACAGAAGAAGCTGAAAATTCAAACTGCTGGCTAATTTCTAAACAAGCAGCTCATGTATTCAAAACAAAAACTAGAACTGTGATTTCTGGGACAAGGAGCACAAAATGACAGCAGTGCCTGTGCCACTTCTCTGTACTAAACTCTCACCATCTCATTACAGAAAACCTTTGAGCATTTCTGGATGAAAGTCCTAGTAGCTCTTTGCCACCCACCAACAGTTATTTTCGTCACAAAGCTGTATATTACCTTGTCACAGAACAGAAAGATAGGGGAGAAGGTAGCTAATTCACTAACTCATTTCACAGTCCATTACCACACTTAACTCCTTAGCCACTTGAATATAAGTCATGAATGAATCTCAAACTACTTTCTGGCTTAGCTGGAGTTTCCTCAACTCAACTATATTTTGCTTGCCCTCTCCTGTCCTGCCTTCTTCCCCTGACTCCACACCTTCATTCTTCACTGGACTTCTGCCAGGGAATTTAGCTCATGGGCTGGAACAATATCCAACCATGCATTAGCCTGTGTAACCCTGATCCAAACCCAAGACAAGTGTATCAGTACTGCTACAGCTGTACCAACTCAACAGGAATCATTATTCAGAGGTTTTCTAGCCTCTCTGCAGTACACAGAGAAAAAAGAAAAAAGTTCTGTCATGAAAATCCCAGTGGAATGTAGTATGAATGGGAATTAACAAGGCTTTCTACACTGCAAGAAATATTTCTCATTCTTAGAAAGCATGAAAGCTGGACATAGCAAGCTGCCTATTTTGAAGCTGCTCGCCCAACTAGTGTTTAGAAGAATGCATTTTGCAGTTTATAGATACTCTATAAATGCATGATAACCACATTATCTATATGGCAAGACAAGAGCATAGGGTGGTCCTGCTCTGGCTGGGGGGGTTGGACAAGATAATCTTTCAAGGCCCTTTCCAACCCTTTGAGATTCTATGATTTTGTGATTTAATGCAGATTTATTCTTGCTGAAATTCCTTATTACCACAGCTGCAGTACAGCCAACAAGCAGTAGGAGTATATAAGCACAGAACTTCTGTGTTTGAAGATCTATTAGTTTTCTGTTTTAAGAAGACAAGAGCAAGTGTTTCAGTCTTTTTCCTACAATCTAGATTTCTGGCCATGTAAATCGTTGTTCAGTTGTATGGTAACTCAGATCCTTTCCTGCATTTTAATTCACTGTACTGTACTGTGTACTTCTCCATGGCTAATAGTTGAAGAATTACATTATTTTATTTTATATCTGACTAGCTGCAAATACAGACCGATAATTGTTACCAATCCAATTCAGGAAGCAGTTAAATGACTAATTGGGCTTGTCATAACAGTAAATGTTGCCAATTCCAAAGAGTTACAACCAAGCTAACCTGATGCTTCAAAATCTGTTTTGGATTTTGTTCCCTTTCTCTAGCTGCCATAAACCTTCATTCTTGATTTGTGTAAGGTTAGGTTATTCTATCACAAGATTTTTTCGATTTGTTCTTTCTGCTTTCCTTAGGTTTTAGCATGGCACAGATTTTTATTCATTCTAATAAATGCTGTAACAAATATCTGAAGGACATCCAAACTTACAGTGAAAACAAATCTTTCAGCAAATCACCTGTAAAGTCAAATAATAGAATCATAGAATTGTAGGGGTTGGAAGGGACCTCTAGAGATCATCTAAGTTCAACTCCCTGCTAAAGAAGGTCCACCCAAATCAGGGTTTTGAAAACCTCCAGGGAAGAAGACTCCACACCCTCCCCGGGCAGCCTGTACCAGGGCTCCTTCACCTCAACAGGAAAGAAGTTTTTACTTGTGTTTGTGTAACTTTTTGTGTTCCAGCTTATGTCCAGTACCCATAGTCCTCTCACTGGAGACAACAGACAAAAGTGTTGCCCCATCCTCTTGACATACACTCTTTTAGGTACTTATCCCCTATCAGTCTCCTCTTCTCCAGGACAGAATAGAGGGGGAGGAGAACCTTCCTTGACCTGTTGGACACACTTTTCTTGATGCATCCCAAAGTACTATTTGCCTTCTTGGCCATGAGGGCACATTGCTGGCTCATATTCAGTTTATTATCAACCAGGACTCCCAGGTCTCTCTCTGCAGAGCTGCTCTCCAGCAGATCAATCCCCAGCCTGTACTGGTGCATGGGGTTGTTCCTTCCCAGATCCAGGACTCTGCACTTGTTGAACCTCATGAGGTTCCTCTCTGCCCAACTCTCAGGCCAGTTGAGATCCTGCTGAATGGCAGCACAGCCTTCTGGGGAATCAGCCAGTCCTCCCAGCTTGGTGTCATCAGTGAACTTGCTGAGGGTACACTCTGTCCCCTCATCCAGGTCGTTGATGAAGATGTTGAACAACACTGGCCCCATAACCAATTCCTGTGGAACTCCACTGGCCACAGGCCTCCAACTTGACTTGACTCCATTGGTCACCAGCCTCTGGGCTCTGTCATTCAGCCAGCTCTCAATCCACCTCACTGTCCACTCATCCAAGCCACACTGTGTGAGCTTTCTGATGAGGATGTTATGGGAGACAGTGTCAAAAGCCTTGCTGAAGTCAAGGTAGATGACATCCGCTGCTCTCCCCTCATCTAGTCAGCCAGTTATGCCCTCATAGAAGGCTATCAGGTTGGTCAAACAGGATTTTCCCTTGGTGAATCCGCGTTGAGTCCCCCAATAACCATATTTTCCTTTGAGAGTTTAGAGAGGACATCCAGAAAAATATTTCTATCTGCATGACAGCTTTGCTATGCTAACAGTACAGTTCAGAGTTTTATGCTCAACTCTTGAACTTTATAATTTATCTTACCAAATGTATTTAATCTCTTTCCATATCTAACAGGTTAGAAGTAATGTTTACACATGCCCAAGCAACAAACTTGGATGAAAGTTCATCTTAATCACTGCTCTGTTTCATAAGCAGTTCTGCCCTAGAAAGGAGCTGGTGCAATAGATATTTCAAATAGCACTTTCCCTTAAAGCATGTTCACTGGCACTGTAACTCAGAAGCCTTTAGAGAACAAGAAATAGGCCTGGTAAAAACTTACTGACAATTTAATAGAACTTGTAAATGATCTTATATAGAGTAGAATAGCAGACTTTTAAAAAGTGACTTGAGAAGTGGCATTGTATTGAGTGATGGACAACTGGTGTTATGTTTACTGGAGTTCAGTCTTCACAGCAGCCTCTACAGCTTCCTGTGGGATTTCCAGCTTCAATAGCTGTCTATGTTTTGGACTGCCAAACTCCAGAGATTAAAACTTGCTTTATTTTATCTGCACTAAGGGGCTGACAACATTGCTGTAATCTCCAAAACCTGACAGATTTTTGTATTTCACCATTTTTGAAGCCTAAGATACCAACTTGGATTCTTGATTAATGAAGATGACTTGACAAAAATGACAGAATAGGAACATTACATTGTGTCATGTCCTTTTTATTTACTCTGAGACTATGTCTGTAAGACTTGACACTCCCAATTGCACGTGAGACTGATCCTGAGCTAGTATTTGAAACCTGTCATCTCTCGTAAGTGGTGTCATACTTAGCCTCCCACCAGATCCAGTAACATGTAGCTCCTTACTGACTTGTGAGTCTATAGCCACTGAGGTGTGAAGAGCAAGTCACATGAAAAAAAAATCAGGACTGAACATTTCAACAGCATTTCACAATGATGTGTCCCTTGTGTAAGAGCTTATGAAGTATGGAAATTGACATCTACTATCTCTTTATGCAGAGAAACCATTTCAGGTCAGATCCAAATGCTAGTTATTACAGATCAAATAGCAGTGTAGCAAAGGGGCAAATGCTGTTTTGTTTAGATCCCACCTGTTAGGGAGTGGAAGATTTTAATTCAAATGACCTTCAAATGAGTATAGAAATTCCTCAGGTCTGCATTGTTCTTTGTGAATCTATCACAAAATTGTAGAGATTAATGAAATGTTCTCACCTGGAGATGCCAGGAAGTTTTTGCCAGGGTCTCGGCCATACTGCACCAGGAAAGACAAACCCTGAAGCGATGATACCAAGCTGTTTTCTTATGTCAGCTCACCTGTTCCCACAAATGTAATAATCTTACTAAAGCTGAGGATTTCTAAAAGAGGTATTTTCCATCAACTTTGAGCTCAAGTTGGTTTCCATTAGAAAGCACTTCAAGGTGCTAACTGAACCTAAGGAGTTCCTTTTCTTCAAAAGAGAGTTATATTAATCAAGATGCTGTCTGTTCCCATACTGATTTTCCTCCTCCTTTTGCTTTTGCAAAACATATGTTCTCCAGTTTATCTAAAGGAGAAAAATTACGTTTTCTTTTACTTGTACAAGTCAGAAAGGCAGTGCTCTGCATCTTTTCCTGACCACCCTGAAAGAAGAAAGATTTCTGGCACCCCATTAGGAACACCCAGAATCATGATGTTCCCAATGGTTCATATAGCAATACACATAGCAAGCTTTCATTTGTTACTTTTCTGGCATACGCTCATTCTGTGTTGGCTGGCTCAGCAGTGTTTAGCAATTGTTCCTTTCTTATGTAGAAATATTTCTTGGATTAGAATTCAGACTCTTTGTGCAGCTTATTTGTTGAACTATGTGGTAATAAAAATGTTATTTTGCCCTTAATCATTGTTAACAGAAACACAGCCATGACCAAACTATCTTGGACATAGATATGATATTCAATATCATGGATAACAAAGGCATTGTATTAAATATTTCTATTGAGTGTCAATGGGTTTAGTTACAACCTATAAAATTACACATAATGAATCCCATAATGTTTCACCTACTAGCGTTTCTGTCTGTAACATATACTGAACTGGGAACTGCAAAGGGAGTGCCACACTGGTTCCCATAATAAAAGGGCTCATTGCAGTCATTCTACATAACCCTACATAACTTGCAGCTTCCAAGTTTGTGATACTTTGATGCTTATTTGGCTACAAAAAGAAAGCCATGTCTCCAGATAATTAAGGAAAGAAAGATTGTCCTGGATCATTTGAAGTCTGAGCATATTTCATTCTTTCATTGCTTACAGCTAGGCTTGTAAAGGATCAAATAGATTTTTGCAAGGCTAGCTTGGTGTAAAGCCTTACTTCTGATTTGTAGTGCAACTAGTGGCCATAAAGAAGGTATGATCTTTGAGAAGTCATTGCACACAGTAATTAAAAAGCAGACTATAGATCACTTCGTACAACAAGGAGAGGGAGCAGAGAGCTGTTTCAATATGGAAGCAACTTCTCTATGTATACTTTTAATTTTAGACAGAAAGCTTGAATTCACCTGGAACCTAAGATCTCTGTTTACTGAAAACTGGAAATGAGCAGACATCCAGATTGCCATTAATGACTGTATCTAATCTCCTTCACGAAGCCATGCCTAATTATCCAAATGAAGTGCTAAGACACAATAGATTAAATAGATTTTTTTTAAGTTTGCAGTTTAGTTCTGATCCTACTAGGATCTGAAGCTTGTTACAGTATATAGAAATGGAGAAAAATCTAAACTGTCTTCTGGCAATCCTTAGTGTATTTTCTTATTTTCAAAGGCACGTTAGTGCAAAGCAGCAGGATGCAGAGGCAGCTAAACCCACGATATCAAACATTGTTGAAAGAAGTGCATTTGGATCCCACTAAAGATCAAAAGAGAAAATAGCAGACTAGGAATGCATGATGAGTCCTGTTTATGATGGATTAAAAACAAGATTGAAACAAGGACAAAGGTAAGACACCTGATGCATACTGCTTCAAAGGATTTCAGACCTATTTTGACTCTTTATTTAAGTGAAAGCAGCTGGTATTTCCTGATCAGACCTCAGGATCTGTATGCTATGCCCAAGTCAGTGGACTTGGATAAGATGTAAACAGGCTGTGGAGCAGACATGAAGTGACACCAAGACCTAGGAAACCTGTCCCTTCTGACCCAGGGAGGAGAACAGAGCTTGTGCTGAGCTAAGAGCAAAGTAAACCTTGTAAGAAAATTAATGTGCAGGCTCCTGGTTTGAGTATGATTTTCTTTTGGTAAAGAAACTCATCTTTGCTCAGAACATGGCCTTTCTGAATCATGATTGAAAAGTGGGCTTTCCAATACCATAAGCATTGGACTTTGGGGATCTTGAAGTCAGATATCCACTCCAAAACTAGAACCAGGGTCTGTGGGAAGAGAATAGAAAGAATTTCCAAAGAAGCACACATGGCCACCTGAAATGCAGTTTTATATATGGAGGACAGACATCACCTCCACCCGAAACAGTGAATTACCTATCAGTGTATTCTGATGGTTTGGGTCCCAGCTATGCATTTTATATCTCCTAGGTACTGTACCTACACATCTCATGTTCTGGACAAGCACTTAAAAGACCTAAAAAAAGCTAAAGGTGTACATCAGCACCATCATTTTCACTTTTGCTTTAAAAAAAGGTCTCTGTGCACATATTCTGCGGTGACTCTGTTCCTACATGAAAGTGTTGAGCATACTCCAAGTATATCTACTAGATTGGGATAGATAAAAATTGTTGAAATTTCGAGGCCAGGTGGCAGATAGTTTTTTTCCCTCTAAAATTAATATGTTAACACTGAGTATCCTTGTTAAATTTGCAACTCTACTAATTATAGTCTTGCAACTTACTTCCCTTTTGAGCTGCCTTACACTGTAGATTCAAATTTCTACTCTGCTGTCCTCAACGAAATTGATGTTTTAGATCCAAAGCAACAGTAGATTTCAATTTTAGACTGTACTCTTGGAGGTAACCTGTAGATGCATATCTAAATTATGTGAGCAAACAACATATCCAGACATCAAGGTGACTGCATGAAGTTTAATTTAGCCCTTAAAAAATAGTCCAGCTTGTATAATCTGAGTATAATTTCTGCAGTACAGTAGATTTAGAGAAGAGGATTCTGTTCAACCTAGGGTTGCCAGTTTTAGTGTGATCCAAGGTCACACCTAGATCTAACAGACTCTTTCTATGACTGCAAGCAAGCCTTGCCTCACACAGATAGCTCTAGACAAGGCAGTGCATTGCGATGCTGCAGAGTCACCACAGACAGTCTCAGAAGCAGTCTGTGGCTTCAGGATGCAGTAGGGTCTCAGCTACTTGGGTGGCACGTGCTGCTGTGAAAAGGTAGCTAAGACTAGTTGGGCTTAGCTGTGCATTGTATCACATTCTAGATGGATACAGATCTTTAAGGTCTTACACCAAAAGCAACAGGAGACTGGAAATATGAAAAATAAGCTCCCGAGCTTTGCATTTCAGTCATCCAGTGGGAACAGGAAAGGAAAGTGAACAGAAAAGGAGATATAGACTTCTGCTTCTTACAGTGATAATTGCTACCAAAAATCCCATGCATCAACAGTAGATAAAGTGCTACCTAGAAAATCTTCATATTTTTACTGCTCACTTGATAGCTCTCAAAATATTCTGACTTGGAAAAGGGTAGAAAAATCATGAACAGAAAAATGGTTTCTAAAACAAGCTTGACTTATGACAGACTCTGTTTAATTCTGTTTACAGAGAATCCTGCTGCTGGGAGAAATTGATCTTGGCACTGACACATTAACATAATGCTACCAAGAGTGAAAATGAACCATCAACATCACAGCTATGAGAATGTGTGAACTGTATTGGCTGCCAGGTTTATATGTAAATGCACATATATGCACATATCACAACTACTCATGGTGATGCAAATTGTTTCTAGGAAGAGTTGTTATTGCTATTGAAATCATTCTTCTCAACCTCTTTACATAAATAATAAAAATGCCTTGCTTTTTGCAACTATTTCTTCCTGCTAGTTACTGGGATAATACATGTCAAGCATTGGACATTTTAAAACCTAGAGAATGCAAAAGACAGAAACGTTTAAACTTCTTATTACGAAGAAATATTCTGATTTTTAAGATGTTTTAAGGTATGACTATTGAGTTTATGTGGGTATTGGTCTGTAGCTACTCTGCTACACACAAAAGACAGGCACAGTGGAATTAACTTATCAACCTCTCTGGCCTGGGCTTATTTAGAAAACCTATAAAAGGGGTGATGAAGAAAGTGCTTAGCCCTACAGTACTCAGCACAAACGTTATGTGATTTATTTTGTTCAATTTCTGAATCTTTTTAAGTGGTTACTAAAATCCACCAACATTCTGTCTGCATTAATTCCCCCTCTGTTGAAGGGCTGCCTGTGACATAGTATTGCACAGATATGAATGATACACCTAGGGAGGAGGAAGTCAGTCACTTGCCATCATTTGATAAAGCCAAGGAAGATGATGTTTACCCTTGTTTTGTTTTTATTCAGTTTTTGGTCTATTTTTTTTTTAGTATGAGGCTAACCACTTTTGTAATAATAACATTTGCTAAGTAAAGCACCATGCTGCTTAGCTGCACAGTTTTCTCTCTGAATTTTTATTCCCTCTTCTAAAATACTGATTTTCCCAATTAAACATGGCCTTATATGTTAAGAAAAAGGCTTGGTTTGTACCCTTTTAGCTTACATATAAAGCTGGAATTTTTAAAACTTTGGAACTAAGCTAAAAGTTAGTTGTTTTGGGAACATGATGATACAAGAAGATAATAAAGACGGTTAAGTGTGATCATGATATATGTTACAATTTGCCCTCAGAAGGAAACAAGAAAAGGGGTAAACATTCAGCTTGTAAAGTTCTATTATTAGTAGTCTTTCATAAATGCCTTTTTTTCATCTGTTTCTGAGACATTTGATGCTTATCAAAACAACGTGTATCAGCTGGAACAAATAATAGCTTTTCTCTTTTACTTGGGATTGTATTGTTACAATCCATCTTGTTCCTCATATGTGGTGAAATACTTTTCCAAATAAGTTGTAAATGGAAGCATGCTATTTATGCCATATGTGAGCTATGTTAAAAACACGTCGAAGCAGGTTGGAACTATGAGGTAAGTGGGATGTGCTACATTTCACAAAATACCATGAACAAAGATGATGCTCACACCAGAAGTTCCTGCTGAAGAGAAAGAAAAAAAAAATCCTTATCTATGAGGCCTAAGCATGTGAGGTGTATGTCTGTATATTTAGCTTGCTGAAAAACAATACTCTAATGTTGCACCCAGCCTTTCCAGTACCCAAGATGTAGAAACCCTTCTGGGTTAACAAGGACTGACAGTAATGCTAGTAGTCAACACTGCCCTCCAGTGTGAGTTAGTTCAAATTCAGTGAACAATGTCTCCCTTTTTCGGGGTTGATAAATACATTTGGAAGTGCAGGGTTGAGTATGTAATTCAATGACTCAGTTTAACTTAACTTTAAGAAAATAATTGTAAAAGCTAGTGTTTAACAACTGTTACTACCCTCCTGTCTATGAATTACTGAAAGAAATCACAAGGAATGTGTAAATATAAGAATATTTGGTTTATTATGTATATTTCCTTTATGTTGTGTTTAGTACCTTTTAGAAGTTCTACAAGAACCTCATCCAAAATTCACCGACATCAACAGACATCTCGTTGTTGGACTTTGAGAGATGAAGGACTTCATACTTTCATATGCTGAGCACTCACTATCTAACACAAATCACACAAAATACATCCGGAAAGCATCACATTCTACAGAAGCAGTTCTGATGAAATCATAAGTCTTCAGAAGGCAACAGTAGGAGCCCATGAACAATCTTCCCTACCCACCACATCTCAACTGTCCTCCAACACCAGCATCCCTGTGCAATCAGGATAAGAACCACCACACAACCAAACTTGTTAGCATTATCACAACTGGGCTAGCAAAAACATCATGAGGTTTGCAACAGAAACATTTTGCAAGAACCTTGGCAGATCTTTTAAGAGACAGTAGAAAGAATTGAAATGTTTTTACATTACCATCCCAGCAGATGTCTGTTAGTCCATATAGCATTAAAAAAAAGAAGAAAAGTCTTTCAAATCAATAACCCTCTGAACCAGTCTCAAAGCATTAGGAGCTCTCAGTCTCCAAATATACAATTCATCTTGTACTCAACACATGGCGTATATATACACGGACAAGCACCTCAATGTCACTTGGAAATAACTTGGATTGTATAGGCATACCTGGTTTAAATTTATTACTGTATTATCTTTTTTCCATCATTCATCTAGAATTTAGAACTGAATTTCAATCCTGAATTGTGTTAGAAGACAGCATTAATGCAACACTAAGTTAGCATGCTCAAGTATTCCCAATCAACAAGTTTGCAGATAGGTTAATTTAGCTACATATTCTCTGTATTTTCTTTTCACATATTGAACAATCACTGAAGTTGGCATTTTATAAGGAAAATAAGGGGTTCCTATTGCTGCTAGCAATTGAAAGAAAGTTTCTATATATTTTGGATTGACCATCATTTAAGATCACCGATGTGTTTGCCAGATTTCAATATTTCTACTGTTATAGAAAGCACTGTAGAGTATAATGTCCATATTCCAAAATGTATGCAGCTCTGTGCATGAACCCATACCTCAGCTTTTCATGCAGCCTTTCATGCAAACACTTCACTACCCTTCTGTGCTACACTGTGCTACATTCCCGTGTCACACAGGACACTCTTTTAGTAAGAAGAAGCATATATTTTCCAAAATTCAGACACTTCCCAGAATTATTCAAGGAAATAGTAGTGCAAAGATAAAGACTAGCACAAAGAACAGTGTGGTCCAAATACAAATCCAGCATTAAATGAAATTGTAGCTTGCTAAAAATTGTTCTGATCTTTTTTAAAGAGCACCAGTTACAGTATATATGCCAGAGAATTTTAAGTATGATGGAAATGCAGTGTTTTGCTGGTCTAGGAGGAATAAGAAATATGGGTTTGACCTGCATGTGTGGAGCTGAAAATTCATATTGAGATTGGGAAGGGGAAAAGGGTAAGTCCCAAGGTGCTAATGACAAGTCACTAAACAGCATGAGAAAGTCAAGGTGCTGTGATCCTCCACCAAAACACCATAGTGAAGGTGGCTGTAAAGCACGTTATGATCAAGAAGAAAATTAGGTAGGCTCTGTTTTCCTCTTCAGTTGTTATAAGAAAAACGACTGATACTATTGTTTCTAACCACCACAAGACATCTGGTTCATGATGCTGTGTTTGTATGTACACTTGCCCGGCAGGCTGTAAAGTAGCCATGTTCTCATACACCCTCCTTCCCTGCTTTATGCGTACAAACCCCTCAGTTGTGGTGCACGTCATTACGCCAAGCTCCCTGGTTCGGTTTGTATTTCATCTGATCCTTTGTGTAACTAAATTCTGATGAAATTGCAGCTCAGCTTGGCTTCTCCTCAAAGCCCTGCTGGCACCAGTAGTTGTTCCCAGTCTTTCTGTTGCCAGCAATATGGGAGGTTTTGTGCCAGGCAGTTGCAACTGCTAGTGTCAAGGGTCAGCTCCATGGCCTCTTGTCTTTGTCACCAGCTCTCACAGCTGGCTGGCATCAATTTATTCTATTCTTTCAGTTTACAATCAGCTTGAGACTTTCTTCTGCACAAAGTTTGCTTCCCCCCTGTGACCCTAGTAACCCTTATTTGAAATAATTTATATTGCTAAATCCTGAGGTAGTTTGGCTGTGCCCCTGGGCATCGATTCGGTTTCTGTGTCCTTTCAACAACCTTGTGTATGTATATGCTGTTGTCAGATGCCATCAAGTGGCAGAACACGTTTCACAGTTTTCTATTCTTCACTGACATACCCCAGTGTCAACCCCTGGGGTACCCCGCTAATGACTGGCCTCCAGCTTACTCCATGCTGCTGATCATAACCCTTCAAGGCCGGTAGCTCAGCTAGTTTTAAATCCACCTCACAGTTGGCTTACTTAGGCTGTACTTCATCAGCTCATTCATGAGGATGTTACGGGAGATGATGGCTATAGCTTTGCTAAAGTCAAGGTAAACACATTCACTGCTCTAATTTCCTCTACCAAGCTAGTCACCACACTGGAGTAGGCGATCTGGTTGGTGAAGGATATCTTCTCCTTTATAAATCCCTGTGAACTACCTCTAATAACCATCTTGTCCTTCTTACATTTAGAAACTGTTTCTAGGATCAGTTGCTCCATCACCTCTCCAGGGATCAAGGTGCGGCTAACCAACTTTTAGTTCCTGAGATCCTCATTCTTGAAGGCAAGGGTGATGTTTTCTTTCTTCCAGTCCTCTGGAATCACACCTGATCCACATTACCACTCAAAGTATTGAGAACTGTCTCCTAGTCACTCTTCATACAACATTAGGAGCATGTCTGTTCTGGATGTATTAGTTGTGGGCTCCTCATTGCTCATTCTTAAGGCTGCTATAATAGCAGTGTAGAGAAAAATCCCTATTTTTAATTATTCACAGATGAACCTTTTCACTGGAACACCAACAGAATAAATACTAATTTACAGATTATTAGTCCCAAGGTGCTAATGGCAAGTGCTAAAGGCGATCAAACTTATATCACTCCATCTGGTGGAGGCAAAGGCTGAATGCCTACTTCAACAATGACCATGACACAGAAATATTTTGCCATTGTTTTACACACTCCCTATGAAAAGACCTGAAGGAAAAAATGTTGGGTTTTGTACTTGACTATTCCCCAGAGGCATTTATTGACTTAACATCTAAGAACAGTTCTCTGATCACTATCTTCCACCACAGTCTTATTGCTCCAAGTCATTCCAGTGGATAGCTAGAAAACTCTGGATAAATGGAAACACAAATACGTTCAAAAGTGACCATAAAAGTACCTCGCTGGACAACGTTATAAGAACATTAATGAAACCAGAGTTATGTTACAGTACAGTTCTACATCTCTTGCACAAATGAGCTTCCTTGGTAAAAAAAAAAAAACAAAAAAAAAACCCAAAAAATAATTCGTAAGCCTTCTGCCCCTCCATTTCTCTCCAGGAAATTCTAAATCTCTAAGATGACAAATCACTGTGCCCTTCAGCTCTTTTATCTAAAAATGCTGCTGTCCTATGATGTTTTTCTAGGGCTCAAGATACATAGAAAAAAGTGGGAGAGCTTTGTTCCCAGCAACAAGCCTGCAGTGAGCCTATGGGGAGGCAGCTTATGACAAAAGTAGGAGAAATGTTATACTACAGAACCAGTCAGAGACCCTTGAAGTAGGCTGTTCTTCTCTTTGAAATATTTTTTTCTTTCCTCCCACTTTAGTCTATCTTTGCATAATCTCTTTTATTTTGTTCAAATGAAGCAGCAAGAAATCCCCCCTCCCCCCCCCCCCCTTTTTTTTTTTCTTCTAATTGAGAAGAACTGCTGGTACTTAGCCTCTGGTGGGAAAAAGCACAGACTGAGGCATAGTCCTGGCTCACTTCTCTCACATTATTCTCTCTGATGCAGTTAGAACCCAATGAACACTAATTGCTGTGATCTCTCCATTCGGCTTTTAACTTACATAGCCATCTGTAGGAGAATCTCAGCTGCTTTCAGCAGCCAGAAGCACTTGAAAACAGCAGCCCCCTAACATTGTTTAATTTTTACAACTTTGAGGTCACGAAAGAGACCACTAACTGTTTCATTGAAACTCCATAGGATGGGCTTGGATGGATGATTTGTTTCTGCTTTAGGATTTAATTTGAACAATATGGACTTTTCCCCATTAGCATAAAATAAATCAGCACTTTGCAGTAGTTTCCCACGCATCACTTTCAACAGGCTGCCAACATTAGGATCATGTGGATAGATGACAAGCACTCAAATGACTAACATCTATTAGAGTCCACTGGTCATATTAGCTCTTGGTTTTGATCATTCTTTAACTAGTGTATCACTGTTAGTTACTTCCCACAGTCAGCAGGTTTAACATACACACATGCCTTGTAATTCAGCCACAGAGCATGTTTAGACAGCCATAAATTCAAATCAGGTAACCGGGGTTTGAATAATGTAAGACGTTTTCCCTCAGTAAGGCAGTTATTTGAAGTACACCATAACTATACTTGCAGGATTTTAAGGTGATCAAATATCAGAATTCATATTTTCCTGCTGCAGCTTTCCCTGTTCATGTTAGCACATAAAATGCTATTTTATGTATGAATTATTTTGCTCCATATGTCTAACCAAGAGAAGTTTGAGAATCACTGAACTGTCCAGTTATGTCAGTTCATTTTTAAAGTAATACGGGATGAAACAAATGATTCAAGTTAATAAAGGTAAGCCATTGAGCTAGCTGGAAAGAACAGGATATTTTTCCATGAAAAACTTTCATGGGCTTCTTCTCTCCACACCACTCCTCCCTTATTGCACTGTGCCATAAGAGAGACCACAAGGAGTCAAGGAAATGCACTGGATTTAGGCAAAACCAAAAAAGAAACAGCACATCCTAGATGCTCCTATACCTTATCAGCTGTATCATCCCATACCATTACTAAACATGAAGCACACCAGGCCTCACACAAACTCAGTTTGGAGGCAGGAGATCAACACTTCACAGACAATTTGGTTTTGCACAGGTGGCCTTAGCCCCAAAGCTGGCATAGTGAGATGCAACATGGCCACCATCCTGAAACTGCCCCCATGCCCTTCCCCAGCAGCCCTCGAGGCTCCATGGTGCCCCCAGCCCCTCCCCCACAACCACAGCCTGTTGGGAGCTTTCTGCATTTGGCCACACAACACAGCCCTCACCCTCAGAGAGCAAGCTGCGTCAGTGCTGTGTCCCCTGTAACAGCAAGCCTCCCGCCCCACTCCTGTAATGGCAAGCCTCCTGCTCACCCTCCCCTGTAATGGTAGACCTTCCCTGTCCCCACAGCATGGGCAGGTGGGCTGCCCGTCTGCCCAACCCATTCACCCATGCCAGCCCCTTCCTGGAGAGCTTTTAACCATTTTCTACCTCAAAAAAAAGTGAGTGGTAACTCACCTTATGCTGTGAGACATGTCAGGAAGCTCTTTGAAAAGCTAACTGGCTTTTCTGAGGCAGGGAACCAGGTGGCACATTTCTGACCCCTACCTTATACCAAGAAGGGACGGGTATTGCCAGAGGAGCCTTGCTAGTCAGGACACTGCCAGGAGCAGCGTGTTTTCTGGGGAGAGAGCAATAATGCAGCCACAGATGTTTCAGCTGCCAGCTGGTCGATGTGCAGAGGGGATGCCCTCAGTGAAGCAAATTCAATCTTTTGTACTTGCTTTTTCAACACAGAAAAGCCCTACTGGGCATCTCTGTATCAGTTTTCCATAAAATGCTCATTCAGTGATTAATGCTGAATCTACGTTAAGGCAGGAGGGAGCTCTGGCAGTTTGGGGCGCTCATAACAGAGGTGCTGCTGGAAACCCTGACAGCCACTTCTGTGAAGAGGGGTGAGTGCAGAAACTACTGTACCTGTACTTCTCGTCTCAAACAGCCCATGCTCTCTCTGGCCTGGCTGCATCAGGTAAGATCTCTCCAGTAGTTACCCTTCCCACAGTCCACTTTCGAACACCCCAGTTCCCTGGACTGCCATCCAGTCCTGCACTAAGGGAGGCAACATAGAAAGTACTTTCACACCAAAGCAGCGTGACAGGATCCACAAGCATCCCTGCAGTCACTCGCTTCTTAATACATATCCTCATGTGCAAAACAAAGCTAAGGAAGTACACACAGTTTTCAATTGTGTAACTATGAATTTTGAATACCAAGATATCACTTAAAAATAACCACATTTTCTGGATTTTTTTTTTTTTTGTGTGAAGTGGTATGTCCTAAAGTGTTGGTGAGCCAAGACACAGGATAAAAAGGTTTGAGGAGATTTAAAAGAAAAAAAGGGAAAAAAAATACTAAGCAGAAAATTAACTAGGACATAGGCAAGACAAGCATGTGAATCCTGGCTTTGGGTCCAGGAGACAGTGTTGGCAGCCTTCTGGGGTGTGTCTGTTGTGGAGAAAGTTTCTACAAACAGTTTTGCAAACTACAGCAGAGGTCCAAAATATTTACAAAACATTGAGAAACACAGACTGTCATTCAGCTTTCTGCACCAAGTGAAAACAAGTGTCCTATCAATGTTAAGGAATTTTCCCTATACCTAAACATTCCTATGATCATCTTTTCAGATCCAATTATCTCTGATCCAAATTATCTGTAATACTTCTTGTCTAGATCAGTCTGTATATTGTGTATGTAAACTTATATTCCAGTTTTAGTTCCAAAAGACAGACTTACTGAAGAAGTTGAATATGTATCTAAATACTACAATAAACCAAACTGCAGATGCTTCTCTGAAAACTGACAGATTAAATATCCACATCTTTTTCTAAACACTTCATGTTTCAGTTAGCAGCTCTAAGCCAAAGTACTCTGCCTGACTCCAAAATAACACTTACACAGAAGCATCAAAATTTCCTGTGGAAATATTTTTACAAAATGAAGGGTTTTCTTAAGACTTTACACGGATAGACTAAACATTTCTAGATTTTTTGACATATATAAAATCAGATACTGTCCACCTGCTAATCACCAAGGTCAGATACAAAAAGTCCAAATTACTCCACATTTACAACTAAATTTTTGTGTATGTATAAAAAAGTCATGTTGTACAACTGTTAGAGCAGTTTGGATTGAACCAGATATTGAACTAAAGAAGCAGCTTCAGATTTCATGTTAACAAATGATCACTTTCCTTGTATCACTAGACAATTCCAGCACAGCTGCAAACAGCCTCCTTGGATGCAAAGTTTTCCTTTCTTGTGTTTGCCTGAGATTCTAGTGCTGCAACAGCTCAAAGATGGATTTTCTTCACCTTGGTAGGAGTGCAGTAAGTCTTCAGAATGTGCATATGTTTGTATTTTCAGAGTAGGTTACAGCTGGAAAAAAAGGGTTGGTTTTTTTATTTGTCTTCTTTTATGGGAGGAAAGGAGAAAGACCAGTGCCATGGACAAGGATTTCATTAGGATGAAGAAATCCCAGTTCTGAAATGGGGGCGGGGGGCGAGGGGGGAAGCTTTACTTGAAACAATTTGTGTGGTCTTTATCATTTCAGTCTTTTAAAGAGTGATAGCTGCAGATTTACATGACTGTCTGACCTGGTCTTGAAATCTGAGTTCTTCTTTAGCCTGTTTAAGCCTTAAATTCCATTCCAACCAAGTAAAGACAATTTTGATAAAAAACCTGTTGCAATAGCATGTAATCATTGAATTAAATCCATCAAAACCAAAGCAACAGGCCTAAAATAAGACATTAATCTTGACAACCAAAAAAATTAGCTGTAATTATGTATCATTGTCTTATCCTCAGTGCATCTTCTAAAGTAGTCATCGTCTAAAGCACATATAGAGCATGTTTTTGCATGTCTGCAAATATTTTCATTATCCTAGAGTACAACCAAAGAGTCTCCCAGTAGTGATAAAATGTTGGAAACAGTAGAAGAAAGCAAGACATTTTTCATAACAAAGTGAAACAAATTAATAAAACAAAAGGAAAGATTGGTTAAGATGAACCAAACCAATTTATTTACTTATTACTTTCCACAGTTTTAAAACTTCTTTTTATGTAGTTGGTGTATGGCATTTTCCACTTTCCTACTCCAAACCAGAAGAGAAAAAGTTTTGTTAAAAAGAAAGAAATATAAAAATGAAACCTTCTATAATGTTTACAATGTGTCTGTTTAATGTAAAAGAAAATTTGTTTTGTTATCTTCAGAATCCCCTTTTCTCTCTGTTGGGGCTAAGTCTATGTGCCAAAACCAGACATGTGTTTTATAGTGGTATTCCTTAAGCTTTCTGATAAAGCTATGAAGCATTATAAAGAGAGTGGGAGACATTGTCTCAGGGCACATATAAGTTATTTTTGAGGAAAATATTGTAATACATAAAACCAGTATTATCTAGTTGTAATTAGTGTTTGTCATTTGTATATCTCAAAGCATCCCTTAAAGAGAGTCAGGGTCCTTAGTAGGAGGCTTACTGTTATTTTCTAAATACGAGAAACATCATCTATAAAGAGTATGTTAGTGGACAAACACTCACAATGGAGAATAATTATGAGTAGATTCCTGTATTCATCATCCCTTCTTAAAGCAAGATGGAAACAATTCTGATAACTGTCTGGAATAACAATGGAAATATTGAGAAAACTTCTTTACTTTTACTGAAATAGAAACTAGCATCTGACAACACATATAGGAGGATGCTCTCCCTGAACAGAATGCAAGCATCCGAAGATCAGAACATCTGTATGTGTTGCTGCACACAAAATTCAAGTGTTTTCAAACCTACCCTAAACTCAGACATCTAGTTGAACAGCTGCATGTCTCAACATCCTATTTTTGGACAATCATTTAAATACCTTAGACATGTAGATGTTTTTGCCAATTTCTATTCTAATCTGCTTTCATTAAAGGAGAAGTAATGACCTAGTAGATATTACTTCACATTTAATTGAGGTACCAAAACAGGAGATGGGTGAAGAATGAGGAAAAGGGACAGAAAATGTAATTCTAGATTCCCTGGCCATATGTACTACAGTTTCTTTAGACAAAAACCAGTTCTTCTGAAGATCTCCAGAGGTTCCTCCACTGATTGTGTAGAAATGCTATAAGAAACCTCATGAGATTCAACAAGGACAAGTGCAGAGTCCTGGATCTGGGAAGGAACAACTCACGCACCAGGACAGGCTGGGGGTCGAACTGCTGAAGAGCAGCTCTGCAGAGAGAGACCTGGGAGTCCTGATTGATAATAAGCTAAATATGAGCCAGCAATGTGCCCTCATGGCCAAGAAGGCCAATGACATCCTGGGATGCATCAAGAAGAGTGTGGCCAGCAGGTCAAGGGAGGTTCTTCTGCCCCTCTACTCTGCCCTGGTGAGGCCTCATCTGGAGTCCTGTGTCCAGTTCTGGGCTCCTCAGCTCAAGAGGGACAGGGAACTGCTGAAGAGAGTCCAGCGCAGAGCCACCAAGATGATCAGGAGAATGGAACATCTTTCATATGGGGAAAGGCTGCGGGAACTGGGGCTGTTTAGTCTGGAGAAGAGCAGACTGAATGGAGATCTTATTAACATTTATAAATATCTAAAGAGTGGGTGCCAGGAGGCTGGGACATCCCTTTTTTCTATAGTAGCTAGCAACAGGACAAGGGGTAATGGGATGAAACTGGAACACAAAAAATTCCACTTAAATGTAAGAAAAACTATTTCACTGTGAGGGTGATGGAGCCCTGGCACAGGCTGCCCAGAGGGGTTGTTAAGTCTCGTTCCTTGGAGGTCTTCAAGACCCGCCTGGACATGTTTCTATGCGACCTGATCTAGGTGGACCTGCTTCTGCAGGGGGGGTTGGACTAGATCATCTCTAAAGGTCCCTTCCAACCCCTACCATTCTATGATTCTATGAAATACTAAGTAACTTTTACTACTTGCAATGCAGACTGTTCATCCAAAGGCTCTGAACTTACACTTTCCAACTTGTAGTAGTGTCTATTAAGCAACAGGTGAAGGCCCTCATGGGAGAGTTGAAGTGGGAAAGGAGACACTCTCCAGCCTTCCTGCAGCTATGCAGTCAACCATAGCAGTCATGGGGCCAGAAGAAAAGTAGTCAAGCAGGACTCTCTGTGCTCTGATTTGAAAAAGGACACAGTGGAGCATATGCTCTGCTACCAGACAAGTGCGTGCATTTTACCCTAGACTGTTCCTGGTTAAAAAAAGAGAGGCTGCAAATGTGAGAGAACAGCTGTCAAGATATATCAATTTTGTCAGGTTGAACCTACACCCTACTTGTGCCAGCAACAGGACCAGAATTGATTGACTTCTTATTTGCTTCCTTTTTGACTATTTGACATTAATCTTCAAGTAATAGCATGGCCAGCCTTCAAGAGATGGATAAAAACCAAGCTCAGTCTGAATTCACAGTAGCTAGTAGCTGAGGTGCTTTCCTGAAATACAGATTCAAGCTATCTTAGACTGATGTAGCCTTGAAATACAGCCCTGCCCTCTTACCCTTGGGGCAAGTGCTGTACTAGCCCATCACTGTGAGGAGTGAGCAGATATCAATAAATTGTGTTCTAGGAGACCAGAGTTGTGTCTTAGATGACTTTGGACAAGCCACTTCAGCTTTGTTTGCCTCACCTCATTAATTTCAATTTTGAAAACAACAACAACAAAAATCCCACATAATAATGACAAAAATAAACCAAGTAAATCTCACTGGCTTTAGCTACATTAAATTTTCCTTTCCACTTAGTCACATTACTTAGATACCACAGATGAAGCAGAGTAGACACAAGAGGTTCATGTTTTACAGTCACAGGAGGACAGAGGCAAGAGGAAGACTATTTTCTGTGAAAAAACAAGAAATATTTTGAGGGTTTTTTATTATATCGTTTCTGTATCTCATTGCAAGCAAAAATATATACTTAATCATTGAAAGACTCTGGAATTTTTCAGTGAAATCCTCATCAGGCTGACTGGAAGAATTATTATAATCAGGAAAACAGTGTTTTACCCAAAGGT
Source organism: Colius striatus (assembly GCF_028858725.1). Lineage (NCBI taxonomy): Eukaryota > Metazoa > Chordata > Aves > Coliiformes > Coliidae > Colius > Colius striatus. Next base: position 33,889,402 of record NC_084761.1, read on the forward strand.
CTAGTCAGTTTTTTTCTGTAGAACTTGTCATCTGAATTCTTCCTCTTCGTGGCATGTCACCTTGACAGAATGCATGCCCCCACCTCCCTGCCCCATATATAGTTATATTTGACACACTAGAGTATAAAATTATATTTCCTTGAAATTTCTCAATGTCCATCAGTTTCGCTTTGGTTTTTTTTTTTAAGAGACGTGTTCATCTTTCCATCATCTGAAGAGACCATGGTGTTTCAGTTGCTGGTGAAAATGTTCATGTGCCACAGTCATAGTATTCAAGCACATTTTTCCTTCTATCTTTCCATTATGGAATTTCCAGCAGGTGAAATACAAATTTCTACGTAAAGATTATCAGTTATTTTGTGAAGCAAAGGAAGTAATCTGCATGGACATCATTCATATTGGCATTGTTCAGGACACAGCTTACAAAAATTTGAGCCTGGTCTAGAGTTTGTTTCATTGGAAGAGATTTAAGTTAGGTTGACATAGATATTAGGAATGAAGCAGAAACTGGCTCCTGACAAACCCCACAAACAACAACTACAAAACCCTCCTCCACCAAATCCCCAAATATGAAGGCTTAACAAGAATTCTCCCTAAGAGAAAAAAGATTTTTACCAACCTTTCACTTGGGGATATAGTGTGCATCATTAACTTTTATTGCATTTGGTTGTTGAAATCCAGAGGTGTTTCCACACAACCAGACAGCAGGGTTGTTGTGCAGAAATCACCACAGAATGGGCTTCTACCGTTAGTTAAAAAATAAGACTCATATTAATAAATATCCAGTCTTTTGGACAAAACTCATATTTCCTTATTCACCCATTATGTAACATTCAGAAACTGCAAGATTTTCTATTCTCTCTTGTGAAGGAATGTCAGAAAGGAAACAGTTTTATTGAGTTAATTTAAATCTGAATTGGAAATACCAGTTCATTTGGATTTTTATGTTGATTAAAAGGCCTTCAAGGGGAAAAAAAAAAAGAAATTGGTAGGTATTCTCTAACCAGCAAGCTGGTAGCAATATACTGACTTAAATGTAATTGAAGCCTGTGCCCAACAGCTGTGTTTGCAAAGCTGCTGAAGGTACGAATGTTTTGGTTTTTTAAAGATGGAGAATGCTTACTTCATCAGTATTTAGGCCAAAACATCCTGAGTTCAGGGTTTCTTCAAACTACAGTTTTGGTTTGCCCATTATAAACACAGTGCTTGCTTCCAGTACTCAAGTCATACATAAGGTCTTATTCTGACATATGCTGGTCCTTTCCAGCATTTGGACCCTTCAAGTCAAAACTTGTGACTTTGGTTTGCACTCATCTTTAGTTTTTCAAGGATAAATGCTGAGTTGCTTGATTTCAGTCTCTAAATCTCAGCATTTCCTTTCACTTCCTTCTATATTATGCATTCAGCCTTCTAAGCTGCTGCCTCCAGTTGTCTTCCTTCACTTAGAGATCCTTACTTCTCAGACCTCAGAATTGTTGGTTGCTTACTATCTTGGGTGCTTTCAGCCTTGAAATGTCAGCTCCCCATCTGTTCTTCTGATCATCTGGTCTTTTTATACTTTTTTTGCTATTTCATTCTTTTTTTCTCTTCTGGACTTCTTAGACCTATTTCTTCCATTTATGTGAACCATTTCTAACCCTGATCTCTGTCCTTGCCTCATTCTCACCCTGTGGGCATCTGACATTGTCACTAAAGCCTTTACATCTGAACCAGAATATTTATCCCATAGTCTTGCTTAATCTCTCCATTTCATTTATTCTTCACATGCTCCCAGCTCTCATTTCAAATTGAAAACACAGCTTTTTGTCATAGCGTTTCAGAACTGCACTTTTTGATTTCTTACATCTTAGCGAAGGGGGGGCATCTGTATCTGTATTATTTATATGCAGAAAGCATTTTGGTCATGCACGTTATGTGACTACATAAAAATTGCATTGTTCTGTGTCTCCACACCACCTCTGAGAGTTCCAGGATTCTGTGTGGTGAAAAAGCACAAGGGAATTTTGGAAGATCGTATTTTCCACTGACAGCTCATTCTGAGCTGAAGTGAGTACACACAGCAGTGACATTTTTAGCTGTGAGTCCAAATGATTTTTTCTTTTGTGGTAAAAGCCAAGCTAACCCTAGTATTCAAAGACTTGTTGCTATATTCACTTTCTTCAGTTAATACTTGGCCGAACCGCATCTACCTCTAACCTGACACTCAGCCTCAGTCTTGTGGTTTTTTGAACTTGGCATAACCTACGGAGCTACAAAATGCTTAGCGCCAGCCTCCACTAGTCTGGATTTGTCATTAAAACATACCTAATATGTCTTACAGCCAGGAAACTGAAGATTCTGTGAAAAGCAGATATGTTCTCATAAAGACACATCCTGCCATCATTTGTTACCTTATGAGGAGCTAGCACCTCAGTCATGCCGCACGCTCTTGCATCCGTGTGCAATGCATCCCCTGGGCAGAGGAAGGGATGTGGTGCTGTTTCTTATGACTGGGTAAAAAAACAGTAGGAGAAGGTTCCTGGTATTTTTCTCCCACTCACAACAATAAGAATTTTAGTAGGAGAGATATAAAACATATTCCTTGATGAATATGGATTAACTCCCTGATGTATTTTTTTTTTTCTTAATTGACTGGATTTTGTCCAGAACAGAGCAATAAACAGAACTCACTATTTGTAACATTAATGAAGCTCATGCAGGTTAGGTTCAGACATCTATTTGTTCAGTTGTCAGAGTATCTGAATCCAACACAAACATTCTGGAGAAGAGCAGAGACAGGGATTGCAATATTGCCATAGAGTTCACTACTTTCTTCCCAAGACCTTTCTGCTAGCAGATGCTTCCATGCTTACATCTCACTTCCCACATTCTCTGTGAATGCCCTTCATTGCCCATGAAATAACAGTGCATGGAAGAAATTTTTAACACTCTGGAGCCAGGTAGATGGAAAGCACAGGGTTTTTTTTCCTTGCTTGCAGTAGTTGTTTTCTCTTCTAGCACTCAGCTGTTATTTTTGCACAGTCATATCCTGAGTTTGCAATGCAAGCTGGCTCATGAGATATGGACAACTGTGTCTGCCATAACCTCTTGAATACACAGCATTGCTCTGATTTATATGTATGAAAGTGAAGGGCTTTGCTGCTAATCCCCTCAAACACTTCTATGACTGGCAAAAAATAAAGCAACTACCTTTATTTTGGACTCCAGATATCTCTATTACTCCTCAATGGCTTTTTTTTATGTCTATATGAGAAAGCAGATTATTTAGGTAAATGAGATGCACGCAGAAGACAGGATTTTTATGCCTTTCACAACTCTGTTCATAAGAGAAGGGCACACAGTTCAGAAAGGCATACAAGTTACATTTTTGGCATGAATTCGTTATTAGATGGCATTGGTACAGCAACAAACTGAAAGCTCAAACTCAGATAAGGACCTGAAATGGTAGGTCATAAAAAGGTGCCAAATCATCCATCAATGTTCTGGATGATTTCCACTTGAAGTTAAATATTCAACTGTTTTCCCCACTAGCATACAATTACATTGCCAGTCATATTTATAATTGGCACATGCAAACCAGCTTCACTTTATCAATTGGCTTCCAAGCAAATACATGCATATAGGAAAAAAAAACCATACTCCTTATTGGTACTAACCAAAAGGTCTGTAACTAAATTGTGTGAATGAGAACTGAGATACAGATTTCCAAAGATATTGAACACCTGTGAACATTTCCAGAATCAGTTTAAGTTTCCTGATAAATAACTAGGTAGCCTATGACCAAAGAGCAACACTTTTCTTTTGCTCAGTTAGCATAAAATTAGTAGAATAACATTTCTGAAGAAATGCTCATTGAGAGCTTATTGGAAAGAAACCATTATGGATTTCCAGGGAAAACAATTTGTCAATTTCTGAGGATCTGACAAATTTAGATTGCTAAATCTCATTTCAACAGTGCACAAATCAATTTTGATTTAACATCCTAAATGTCTGAATGGCTTTCAAAAATTACATATTTCTACCCAAGACCCTTATAAATTGCAACAGTGAGTGAAGCCACATCAAAATAACTTTTTGAATCAGTGGCTGAATTGAGCACTAATTAAGGCATACGTAAGATGTCCCATAAGAAATTATTTAAACCCAGGAACAAGCAAACCTTATGAACTTAGAACACTGACTTAGAACATCCATGGTAATTATATATAAATGGCAATGGTGGGAATTCTCTGAATGTTGGTATAAATACATAATTTAGTGTAATAGCATCTATGTTAGCAACACCACACCAATCAAGTGAAAAGTAGAACAGAAGTTTGCAAAGAACTAAATATGAAACCACTTATTTATGTTTTTTTCTGTTTCTTTGCCAAAAAATCCCAAACCAAACCCCACAACAACAAACAGAGCTCTTTTTTAAATGGAACTCAGGAAAATGGAAATGACAAACCACTGACACAGATTGTCCAGAGAGGTTGTGGATCTTCATCCTTGGAGATTATTTAAAACCTGTCTGGACATGGTCCTGGGAAACAGACTGTGGGTGACTCTGCGAACAGTGGCTTGGACCAGATGCTGGAGGTCCCTTCCAACCTCAACTGTTCTGTGAAATTTCCAGATGCTTTCACATACATCTTAAAATTCAGCAAAATAAAATAAGGATAAGTCATTTTTTCAACCTTAAACAGTTAATCAGCAAAACAATTTACTGTTGTGCTGACTGCTTGAACAGCCAGGTTGTTTTTTGATGGTTGTTAAGAGGTACACAGATCAAGGACATCTATTTCTAACTATGTAACAGAACCACCCTAGCAGTTCTCTTTGCTGTACAACGTGGCTTAAACATTTATTGTTCTTACCATTTAATCACAGCTACTTTCTTTTCCCCAGTAGCCTCATGAGCTAACATTTTCTTCGGGATGTGCTCACAAATTTGTGAGCTTTACTTTGTTATGTCTTTTTAAGCCTCTCCTAACGTGCTTCCCTATCCCAGTCTGCTCCAGTCAGTGCCCTTCTAAATATGTAAATCTGTATTTTAGATTATGTTCTCACCCCTCAAATCTGTTTCCTCATACGTATCCCATATTCTCTTCTAGTACAGCAAGTCTACTGAGGTAAATTTCTAAGGGGGAACAGATAGTCCTGGCTATGCTTAACTGCAGATAGAAGGTGCAGGTCACCTTCTACTTTCTGGCATAGCACCCCTCAGCCTTCTCTATATTCCTACTTCTTTGTTGCTTTTCATCCATACTGGGTGTTCCTGCAAATGTCTGTCTGAGAGCAAACACTCGGAAATTTCAGTCACTACATATACCAGAAACTGATTCAACTTCTTAAACAAAAGTATTACCAAAATGTTTTGAATGTAAGTTTAAAGGGTTTTATAAGATCTAAAAATTTTAAAAGGCAGCTTTCCCCCTTCAGCTCAATATTGCCTGATTTCATAACAAATTCAAATCCTGAACAGAATAGAGTTTAAAATCTTCTTTGAAAACCTTAAACATGCTATAATCCACTTTCAGTTGTGTGTTTTCCTTGTTTCCATTTCAGATCAGTTACTAAATTAAAGCTAGTCATAACCTCCTCTGTCTAGTACTTAATTTATGTGCTTCAAGGGAGTTCATACTTCCTATTTTGCTTTTAAAGCTTTTTGCAATGTCATTATTTTAATGGGAATCTTTCTGATAACAGACTATTTTTATATCATCAAGGACTATCACTGCTCTTGAAATTCAATATGCAGATAAGAAAGCAAATCCAGCCTTCTGAGTCACTAGAATGTCTCAAGGTGCTAAGATTCAAAATGCTATGGTGATGAATTCATTCTTCTTCTAATCACAGTAAGATCAGAATTTGGGATGCCATGTTAATCATCCTCACAATAATCTCATTTTAAAATGTACTTATTTAATGCCAGGATTATACATCTTGATCAAAATGTACTCTCGGGTTACAATAGAGTGCCTATAACAGGGCACAGACAGACTGCCTAGGTGTAATGAGGCTGACGGATGAATAACAATGTTGCTATTCATATACCCAGACTCTGCTGTATCTGAGCCATCTGCTGCTGAAATTGCAAATCTGTACTGAAGAATGGTAGATTATTTTGTCTCTTCTATTATTCAGATGGTGTTTTTCATTTGATATAACTTGCAGGCACTGGATCTATGCTTACTTGTCCTAAGCATGAATCTGAGATCAACTTTATGCTCTCAGAGGCACTTTGCAAGCACAGAATAACATGCAACTGTGAAATTATATTCCTTAAAAGAATATGCCTAACTGAATGAAGTTTTACAAGGAATTCCTTTGTTAACACAAATGAAACCTAAAACTAGAGCTTTAGTTGTAAAGGCATTGTATGAGAAAAATCATAGCAGCGCAATATCTGTAGAACAGAGCAAGAGAAATGATGCTCACATGAATGATCTTGATGACTCCAATGGATTACTGATGTGAGAACATTTTGCACAGTTTGGCTCACAGTTACAAAGAAAATTATTTTGTTTTAGAAGTCATCAGCCATACTTCTCCTGAAACCTCCTGAATGCTCTGGGCTTGACCCCTGAGGGGCACAAAGAAGTATGGCTGACTTCCAGAAAGGACACCTAGTTGCTTAACACCAGCCCATGTCAGATACTAGTATTGCAGATCATTACAAAACATGTGCTGGATGAAGAAGTGGTCTTTGTGCAAAGATTAGATTTTTGCCAACTACTACAAATGAGGAAGAATGTCAAAATCTATTTGTTCCTAGAAAACAATGGTTAGTTTACACTTTGTGATTCACACTTAAAACACTATATGTACCATGATTTACTGTTTGTTAACACTAGATTACTGTCAGTCACTGCTATCCCAGAATGCCCTGTTAGCAGCAGCTATGTATCATTTACAGTTGCTTACTAACTAAACAGATTTGACCTCTCTGCATGTTTTTAGTCACTGTTAACAGTAGTGATTATTCTATGTTCTGTACAGAAGAGAGGGAGTTGAACTTTGTTTGGTTTCAGAGTTGGCTTTTTACTGATGTTGTCTTTCATAAAGGAAAAAAACCAAAAATGTTTGCACAAGTTCAGCCTCCAGAACTGCCTTAATCACTCTGCAACAGCAGTAAGGGAAAATCAAAGCATTCCTGATATCCATATGGCACCTTGCTGGGACTGAGCCTTTTTCAAGTACTCACCCTACATCAGTACTCACTGATGATCTTTCTCAGAAGCCAGGTTTTTCAAGACTTTGATCACAGCACAGCCTTTAGGGCTGATAGATTCTTGCACTTTTACATCATGTGCAGTTTCACACAGCAAGTAGCATTCTACCCTTCATCTCTCATTCTTTGTAGAGATCTGAAAGAACCTGTTTTTTCACTCAGGGAGCAATTATTGAGAGATAGTGTCATTTCTAGTAATATTTGTTGTGGAACAGACTTCATTCAGTCAGTCAAAACTCACATCCCACCGTCCAGCTCAGAAGAATTACGAGAACTGGATAGAAGGCTACTCTCTCAGTAAATTCATGGCAGCGTGCATGTATTCAATGACTATGTTAACCAGAGTATGTGAAACAGAGATTTTCTACATTATATATACATCTCTATGTTTACTTACCTAGTCTGTGCTATAAAATTTTCAAAATTCCTGTGGAGGTAGACACAAAATATTATACTCAGCCTGCTGAAAATTTTAAAGGGCTTCATTTTTCCTTGTTTAAATGGAGCTACAGAATTGCTGCCAGGTATACCTGAAACACATACAAAGTAGTCCTAAAATAAGCCCAGGCATTCCACTTATTAAGGCTACACTACAGGTGTGCAAACTGATCCCTCATCAGCTACAGAGTCTCAGAAAAAATATCTCCTTGTTGGTTATACATTGATGGCACCAATCTGACAAAAGAACCTCTGCTGCTTCTTATTCAAAATACTTTTTGTACACACAAAAAAAGAAAAAAAGGTTATGTCCAGCACAAAGTTTAACAAGAGAGTGTTCATAGGTTAACTGAGGTAAGGGAGGGGCACAGAAGAACATATCTCTATAGTGGGAGAGACCAGGAGACAAACCCTATCAAGGGCATACATTAGAATACGCCCCTTCTTGTGCTTGTATGCAGACTGGAGTCCCCAAATCAGACAGCACAGATGTCTCACTCCAGCACTTCTCCCTGCTGTACTCGAGCTCACACAGGATACAATACAAAGCTACAGTCACTATTCGACTAGTATTATACACGATTATAAAATGATGTCTGAAAGCAAAACAGTGCTTTGAAAACAACTGGTTTGAAATTCTCTGTCAATGTATTTCCGTCAAAAGAACAAGTCTTATGAACAAAAACCATCCAGACTGTCTCCAACATGATTGCTTCTCACCATTCAGCCTGGTTCAGAGCTCACAGGCAGGCATATTTATGAGAGAGAAGGATATTTCATGTGTTTATGTGTATATCTAGTTAATGTTTTGCTTCTTGGCAAGGGCTGCTGAAGAGTGGATGCAGTTCTACCAGTTTTTGACAATTAACCACAAGGTGCTTTCACAATCTTGTTTGAGATGGTGTGAAATGGCCTGGCAGTGGCAATCACAGCTACAGCCTGTCTACATAAAGATCGACACATATAATGTTAATAATACCCTGGGCTCTTCAGTCCTTTCTCATCCTGTTTCATATTTATAATCTGCAATATTCTGTCCGGTTTCATTTATAGGTTAGACTTTTATAGACAGGAAGATACGCTGTCTGCTGCTAAGCCCGCTTCTAGGACATACAAGTGGAAGTCGAATCAAAAACACAAGTGGACACAAAATTTTAAAGGCTTGAAGGATGAATTTACATGTTAAGCAAGAGTAAGTCTTTTGGTGTGACCCATAGGGCTAATGTGTATAAAAACAGGGATGACATATAACTATTACAACAAAGTACTGTCAATGCTCTTCAGCAAAACATACTGAAATTGGAAAAGCATATTTGTTGCTTCTAACTTGTGTTCCATGCTGTAAGTACAGACACTAATTTTTAAACTTCTTGTAGAAACTGTAAAAATTGCAATTATTACCACTGAAAGTACAGTAAGCTTGCCATTTTCAGCCTTCCGTTACTAAAAGCTTTCACAGTCTTAAAGCAGTGTAGTATAAGTAACACTGTTACTTCAGAGGAAAAGCAGTTATGATCTATAACATCATGAATGATAAGGAAAAGTAACTGTCCACTGGTTTTGTTCATAGTAATAAGATGAAGAGGACAATAAATAAGTCTATTTGACAGCAGATATTGAAAAAGGAAAAGGGAGAAAAGGAATCTTAAGCTATGAAACTCATCATTTCATTGTGTTGTACAGGTCAAGTCTGTACTGCTGAAAAGGCAGTAAATTTGGAAAGGTCTGAATGCAAAGGGAAGAAGGTTACATCTGCCCAATGCTCATCTTTTTTCCTAAGGCACTTGTTACTAACTACTTGTTACTGGCTGCAGGGTACTGGGCTCAGTGGGCTCTCAGCATTTTCACTTTTTGCAAGCTTTTCACAAGTGAAGCAAGCTATTGCACAAACACAGTGAGCCAGCAGTGGTATTTGTTGGAAATTGGAAATTTAAAGCTTGAGGGGATGCTCAAGCTTAAATAGTAGATAATTAAATAGTAGATACTATTTAATCCAACATTCTTCACATTGTTCTAGGAATAAGGGTGTTCTGTGAAAACTGTTTTTAAAAGTAATCTCCACTAAGCAAGGTTCCAACATCAGCTTGGGGAGCTTGCTTTTTACATTTTTGTGCTCAAAAAGGTTTCTCTGCTGTCTGATTGAAGACTTATTACCTGCAAATTAAGGGAATTTGTCCTCATCTTTCCTCTACTGGAAAAAGAAGTACGAATAAAGTAACTTAAAATGGGCTTACCATTCAAATGAATAGAAGGGCCATAAAACCATAGGTAGCATCTACCACTGATCCAATTTCTGTGCTCCCAGGTTTTGTAAATCAGGATTTTCTTGATTTCTACACACTTCTCCCTTTCCATTTTAATAAACACTTCACCTCCCCTGACTCACGTCAATCTTTTCTACAAGGCTCAACTAATTTCTAAATCAGAGCTACAGAACTGGTTCTTTTTAAGTTTTCCTTTGCCCTATTGTCCAAACCTGCTTTTTAAATACCATCTCCCCGCTGTTTCCCAGCAAGCTGCTGCTGCCATCTACCCTATGGGTAAGTAATGCCTCTCAGCTGCTCTGCTGATCACCAGGCAATACAACTGTGAGCCAAACCAGCCGCTTTGTGAGTGTGTGTGTCAGGCCACAAGTTGCACAGACTTCATATATAGACACAAATAATTCCAAGTTCACAGATAGTTTAACTGCTAAGTAGTCAGCATCTACTCTTATGGGACTAGTCATCTGAGCTTGGAGGATTTTTTTAATTCAGCAATCACAAAGATTTTAAACAGTGCGGTAACAAGACATCAACACCAAATAGCAAATTGTAAATGTTATTTCTGGTACACAAATTCTGTAAGAGTTCAGATAAAATACAATCACTACTGAAAACATTTCCAAAAGCAGAGTCATTCACATAGAGGCTTGCAAATATTATTAAAGTACTGTAAACATGGTTTATATGCATTATTCCTGGAAAAGATGAAAAGTTTTATATTCTTCCTTCCTCTGCATTTGACTAACACTGTTTGTTGCTCAGGACACACTTGATCTAGAATCTAGGAAAGCATTTAAACATTTTCTGAACTTTCATTCAATTGAAACAATACAGAAGATACACACTAAAAAAACCCACATAGGAAGCAGCTATAGCACCACTGTCCCACCCCAAATAATATTGCTGCACATACAGTTAATATCATTACCTAATTCTTAGAATAAATACACAAATCTGAAAAAGATATGTTTTTCATCGAGCAGATGGGAAAGAAATGAATTCTCAAATATTCCTTTGTATTTTGTTTCACTGTAGTCACTTGAAAATATCTCTTTGGCCTTATGAAACACGTGCAGACTAGGATAAGAAACTGCTTTTACTTTTAGAGAATGTCAAGCAGAACCTGAAATTCAAAGCTGATATAGCATTCTTCTCAAGTCTTACTGGGAGAAAATAATAGGGCTTGAGAAGTTTTACAGACAAACAGAATCTGTGATTTCCCGCAAATTTATGGGTCTCGGGACAGCTTCATTACTGTAGGCCTTAAACACCCCACGCTCATAAGCATTATATATCATGATAGATAAGTATGACGTTTTGTCTTATAGACCAGAAACTCAGTCTCAGCTAAAAACTGAATTGTGCATCTTTGCTCAGGTTACGACATTTCTCTGGGTACTTATGGCAGTCTTGTCACAACATGAGGTTTCACAAAGATTACTTTACACAGTCTCACAGAGATATAGGCCAGGACATGAATTTACTCTTATCTATCAATTTTTGCATTCGCTCCATGAGGATGCAAAAGATTTGGCACAAGCTCAGGGTGTGAGACTATTCTGTTACTCTGAGTGCACCTACCTAGTAAAAGACTGAAACACAGTTCAAGTCTGTGAATTGACACTCAGGTCTAAGGCACCATAATAAGCTCTTAGCCACAAGCAATTGGCTTTTTAGACAGCTACAATACAGCAGAAAAACAGAGCACAGCGAGCAAGTTTGCAGCGGCCAGAGTTGATTAGTCCCTGCTAATAACTGTCAATAAATGAATATGTACACATTTTTAAATAGCTTTCAACAGTAAGACTGTACACCTAATCTAGTAAATTAAACAATGCCTAGGAAACTGCCATGCACTGGAATAGTATTGTTCATGCTGGTAAGATGGTTTTGACCCAACCCAAATTTTGGAAGCTAGAGCCTTCCAGGAAGCATTTCCAACAGGTAGTTTGCATATATACCAGCATAAACAAAGGCTATTCCAACTAGTCTCAACAATAGCAATGTTCCTGTACAGGTTTAATTTATTAGAACAGACATAGCCTAAATGTGTCATTTTCTGTAATTAGGATCTCCTTAAAGTCAAGAATTTAAAAAGAAAAAGCTCTTGGAAAGTGGTGTTGAAATGTTATAACTGAGAAAACTTTCTTCTTTCCTTCTGAACATAAGAAAAACATGAAAAATATCAATGAAGTAAGCATAGGATGGAAATATACCTCATTGCAGGATATAACAGATCAAATAATAGATAGCAAAGGCTGTAAACACCAGTTATTAAGTTTTCCAGAGTCCCTTATACCACAATAGTTCTGAGAACTGGAGTTAGTTATGCCGTTGATGAGGAGAGTAGTTATAAGGCTTACTTTCACAAGCCTTCACTTAATATCAGACTGAGGGGGTTTTTTTGTTTTTTTTTTGGTAACAGGATTTTCTTGGTAACTGATATTCCACATTACTTTGGAGTAATTTGAAAGGCTCACTGTAAAAAGGAAAGTACTGACTCAAAGTCCCATGATATGCATGGTTCTGCCATACAAGTACAGACCAAAGGGTCTTGAAGCAGCTCTCCTGCTGTTACTGCAACCCTCTTTCAAAAGGCTATTGTTACTCATGTGTTGAGATGTTTATTAAGGACACTCCAGGTTCACCAGAGGGGACAGAATTAATTTCAGATGACCGTCCCTGTATAAGAAACAAATATGTTAGTATCACCGCAGTATGCATCTAAGCTACAAAAATACAAAATCAATAATGTCAATATAATATTAGCATTAGTTCAAGTTATTAACTTGTTTCATTAATACAGTAGACTATTTTTACATATCCAAATCTATTCTGTTAGTGCATTTGTTCTTATTGTTAGATAAATAACCTATTATTTTCATTTTTAGCAATATTTACTTACAGATAATCTGTGTTTTCAAAATAATTACAGCATCCATAGTAACTCTGACAGATAAATTCACTTGAACTGTTCAGTTGTCCTATCTGGCATTAAAGGCAGAATTCAACTGCAAACCAGGAACTATTCCTACTAAAATGCAAGCAGGTACTATCCAGGAAGGGAGGTCAGCTGAGGTAAACTAAATGTTGACTACAAGATGACTAATTTTAAGAATGCAATCCAGTGGCAAAAAAACCCCCCAATATCCCAATGGAAGTAGCTACATTGCAAAAGAAATCAGAAATCTGAGTGAAAAGTGAAACAATTGGGAAGCTGGCACTTTATATTCTCTAGTATATAGAGATAAATATACATATGTAAACAAATATGCACAGGTAAAAGCTTGGGCTCACCTTTGCTTTTTTCCATACGTACCAGACACCAACAATTACAAGAATAAAAAGGAAGACAAAGGAAATGCTGATTCCTGCCACTAGAGGAGCAAAAAGAAACATAACCATGATTTTAAGGTATTAAGAAAAAGAAAAAAATTAATACTTACATTTGTAGTGGGTGTAATTATGCAGCATAAAATGGTTATATGTGACACTACAACCTAGGTCTTTCTTTCTCCTAAAACAAAAACCTCATTAAAGTCTGAATTTGTACAGAAATAAACCCAGCATATTACAGTTCAATGTAGCCAATACTTTTTTGGCAGTGCAAAGTATGTGCTGTACTCACCTCCAGTCTTTATATACCAGTAGTTACTGCTACTCCCAGTATTATTGGCTGTATAGATTTTACTGATAATACTAATTAATACTAATTATGGTAAAAATAAAGTATGTTACTATGGTGGTTTAGTCTAGTAGAGTGATATTGTTATTACCCAAATCACCAGAGAAATACCATGTTTTTTACACCCTTTTATAAAACCAGAGATTTTCAGGCTACTGTAGGCAAGTTCATACATAGCTTTTGTGTTCTATAACCAATTGCAGTAAAAGCAATTAAAAGTTCAAAACTTAGATAAAGCAGAAGGGTATATATTGAACTTGTCAACCTACCTAATAGAGTTGACAGACGTTTCTCTTCTAAAAGGAAAAAAACGACAATTAGAAATGTGAGAAAACTGTACAGCTACTTGTAATTATGTTGAAGCTGTTTTCCCTACCTTTTTTTTTCCAGCAATTACAAAGCACTGAATTTACAGTCAGGTTTTAGAAGGAAACTAGCTCATTACTTCCTGCTAAAATAACAGATGTCAGCTGTACCTACATACAGTCTGCACCTACATTTGGCATTCAAGGATGCATCAAGAACAGTGTGGACAGTGAGACGTTATCTGGAGTACTGTGTCCAGTTTTGGGCTCCCCAGCTCAAGAGGGAAAGGGGACTACTGGATAGAGTCCAGCACAGGGGCATCAAGATGATCAGGGAACTGGAGCATCTTCCTTATGAGGAAAGGCTGAGGGAACTGGGGCTGTTTAGTCTAAAGAAGAGGAGACTGAGGAGGTGAATCTCTTTATTGTTTACAAGTATACAAATAGTGGATGTCAGGGGGCTGGAACAACCCTTTTTTTCTATTGTGTCTAGTGACAGGACAAGGGTTAATGGGATGAAGCTGGAACACAAAAAGTTCCATTTAAACATAAGAAAAAACTATTTTACTGTGAGGGAGCCCTAGCACAGGCTGCCCTTGGAGGGTGTGGAATCTCCTTCTCTGGCGGTCTTCAGAACCTGCCTGGATACGTTCCTGTGTGACCTGATCTAGGTCAACCTGCTTCTGCAGGGCGGTTAGACTGGATGATCTCTAAATGTCCCTTCCAACCCCTAACATTCTGTGCTTCTATGATACATTCACCCTACATTTATGCTGATTTCTATTTACCCCTCTTTCACAGGTGCTTTTTCTGTTTGGCAGGTAAGGTTTTGTGTACCAGAGCTCTCATGTATTTAGAGAGTTATGCTTTACAAGTATTCATATATATTTACAATTAGCATAACCAAGTTCAAGCCAGAACAGTAATTTTCTTCAGATTCTGCCTTGCTGAGTGAGGAAGGAGGAAGCAAGCAGATAAGACTGTTGCCTCCAAAAGTGTCTTTCATCTTTTTGCCTTTTTTCCATCTTCGCCAGTCTCAGCATAAGCATGAGCATAGAGGACACACAAAGAAGGAAGTGGACAGGTAAAATTCCTGACTCTTCAGCTAGAAACACCACCCTAGCAGCTGCTTCACACACCACTCCCACACAAGACCTCACAAATGTAGGAGATAAGCAGGCATGGCTGTTCTGAAGGCCTGGTCTGTACCTATAAAGTTCCATGCAGCTCATAGTTGTGATCGTAAGAGTAAAGATGGGGCTTTTGAAAGCAGTCAATTCATAAAGCCCCCCAGAAAGATCAGCAGGAGCAGGCTATCACTTGAAACACACACACAGAGGCAGCTGCTGGTGATCCCGCACAGAGGGTTGTCACAGGAAGGATTAAGTCACTTAGGTCTATATGGCATTTCCTACTGATACCTTCCTCATCAGTCTTTCTCCTTTAACACAGAACACCAAGCTATCCTCTGATCATTAAATGTGGCTGATATTTTATACTAAATGGTGTATTTTCTGCTTCTTGATAGACAATTATTTAGGCTATGTAGTTTGAGATGTCTGAAATATTGCTTGTGCTTCAGCTTCCACCTCTAGAAACAGGGGAAAGCAGATTAAATCAGTCACAGGGTTATATTGCTGCTAAATTGATTTGCGTTTGCAATTTTTAAACAACTTTTGGATAGTAAGAGTCATTGGGTGGAAAATAACAAGGGACAATCGGAACAGTGTATTCACAAGACGCGTGTGCGCACTGAGGGAAGAACTGACCCAGAATTCAGAGGAGGCAACAAATTAAAAAACAGACCTGGAAGGACATTGTCCTCAGATGTGGTTGTTTCCAAATTCGGATCCTTGACTTCTGAAGCAGGTGAGACAGTATGTGAAAGTGGTGTGGCTTTTGTGTCCTTGAAAGCAGGTAAGACAGTATGTGACAGTGGTGTGGCTTTTGTGTCCTTGAAAGTAGATGAGGCAGTATGTGACAGTGGTGTGGCTTTTGTGACCTTGAAATCAGGTGAGGAAGTATATGACAGTGTGGTTTCTGCTGCAACATCCATATTATTACAAAGATATCCTAAAATTAAAAACAAAAATGTTAAAAAAAATTGCTGGAGTATGCCATACCATTTTTTGTTAAGGCTGTTTGATAGTTTCAGTTACAAAATCCTGCTATCAAATGCTCACAATTTGGACAATCCTGCCTGCTATTTTGTATTTGGAATGTTTCACTCCATCTGACTTTTATGTATGAACACTTCAGTTTTTAAAGGTATTAGAGCATTAAGCAGATGCTTTCTTACACAGTCAGTTGTGACATGAAAAAGAAACCAAAACTCCTTCTGCAGAAGCAAGTTTAGCCAGTTAAGTTGAAGGAGGTTCCACATGGGAAGTAACTGACTCTGAAACAGCACAAGGGGCCAAAATGTGCCACGTGAGGTTCTTGAACATATAATAATAAAAAAAATTAACACCATCAAACGTCTTACATAATTCTGGCCTCCCCCGGGATCTTGTTATCTATAAGGTTCTTCCTAGAATTTTAGCACCGTCTCCAGGCACAACATCCACAGCTTATCTGGAAGGGAGCAACAAGATGCACCCATGACTTTGCAATAAGGAACAGTGTTTGTAAACACTGTAGGCAGGTGCTGCCTTCACCTCTAAGAATATCCCACACTTGTTAGACAATGGGTTTAAGTTGTTCAGTGGTTAGGACATAAACTTGCTTTGTCACTTTGAAGCTTTTATAGGACTCTGCCAAGCTGGGCACAGCTCTACAGAGGGGGCCTGATGATATACTAATCTGCATTAACTCCTTTAGAGAGGGATGGCATAAATTCTCAGCCAGGCTTGTACTCTTGAAAGCATTTGTATGTTCATGATAAGAAAGTCCACAAGCCAACTCCTTCCACCAGTTACTACCTTCTTGAATTCTCTCTCTACTGCTGCCTTTTACTGGCACATGTGTCATTCTGAATCTGCAGGGGATTTCTTCAAAATACAACCACCTAACTTGTTCTTGACATTTTATTATTAGGGGTGCTACAGATATTGGTATAGCAAAATAACTGAACGCTTTTCAATGGAGTTATATCCTACTGATAGAGATGAAACTGAAGTAATAATTCATGTGGTGGAATGTAATAAGGCTTAGAGAAAATACCTTCAATGATTGTACAATGATTAACAGATGAAGTCATGTGAATTAACATTTAGAATATGTTTAGAAATACCTTTTTTAAGTAATTACAGGTATTGAAGAGAGAGCAATAGCTGAGAAAAATATAATGAAATGTTCACTCACCTGTAAAGATCAGAATGAACACAGGTATTTTCTTAGACATCTTCATTTGTTCCTTTTGTGGCTGGAAAAGGGGCAAAACTGACAGAAAATAAACCTGGAAAATCCCTAGATCACTGTCCCCACAGAAAAGAAGCCGTGGTCATTACCTCTGAAGCAACAGACCTCAAAAGCCTAACCCTGCTGCTCTTATCATTTCCAGAGCTGCTTATTGGTTGAATCAGACTGTTTCCTAAAACAACTGTTACAAGGGCTAAGATGCCACATAGGCTGCGTAACTCAGGAGTTTTGGGTGTACTGAGAATTCACTTACTTCCAAGTGAAGCATGCAGGGAGCACGAAAATCAGGAAACTAACAGCTGAACGACAAGTTCTATTAATATGTAAAACAAGTTTTGAACGGCACGTTTACTAAAATACTCCAGTTGTGACCAGAATGTTCTCATATGTCACACCTACAGGGAGACTTTGTGTAGATCTCAAAGCGCTTTGTAAGTGTGGAAAAATATATCCTTTCACAGATGGAAAAGCCTGGACACATGGATGTTAAATGCCTCTTGATCACAGAAGGCAATCATTTTCTTTCGCACTAGTCACAGATCATAATATATTCTGAAATAACCAGTGCACCATAAAAATAATTATTGTGTAAAGTATGTGCTAGTCTGTAAAGTATGATGATTAGT
Organism: Colius striatus; assembly: GCF_028858725.1. Taxonomy (NCBI): domain Eukaryota; kingdom Metazoa; phylum Chordata; class Aves; order Coliiformes; family Coliidae; genus Colius; species Colius striatus. Next base: position 33,907,296 of record NC_084761.1, read on the forward strand.
CACATACCTAGTTATTTAGGATAATTTAAAGAAACAGTATTATGCCTTCCTTAGCTGCTTCCCAGGTGCATCTGAAAATTGTTGGTTTCCAGATGATCTGAGAGAGGTATGTACTTCATCTGAGGGTATACCACAGATAATGCTGAGTTAAATATTGGTAAGTTGAACAAAAAGGATATAAATTTGACAAGCAAAAGGAATTTTCTTGGCAAACTATCATCTTGCTCTCAAAATTCTCATCCTCATTGTCTGCAGACATTATTTTTTCAAAGTATACAACAGCACAACAGGGAATATTCATGTCTCCATGGATTCATGTGCTGAACTACAACTCATTGTTGGCAGGCTTTTCTTAGATGTTCCTCAGCCACAAACCTCCACACATGAAAAACAGTTAGGCTTTCAGGATGACAAGTTGCTGCTACACCAAATATTAATAATAACCTCACAACTGGTTATAGTCTCTCTATGTTAATAAATTGCCAAATGGAACTAAACCCAAGCAAACGGGAGTAACAAGCATTTGGATAGACATCTCCACTCCTCAAAACAACATAATGCCTGCAACAGTTAGCAGCTGTTTTTTCAGCCCCATCTTTTCTTCTGAACATTTCCTTATCAGGTCATAGCAGACCTTTGCAGTAAGAAACACTAGCACAAAGTTTTCTGCCTTTCAAGTTTATTGCTATGCAGCACAAGAAATCACTTTCATTATGCAGCCTTTTTCTTTCAAAGTCTGCTTCCAAATTATTGTGTAACAGACTTTTTTTTTTTTCCTCAGGCTTTAAAGACTATCTCCAATAACAATTATGTTTTCTGTCTCTTCTAGTAATACCTTATGAATATTTTTCTGGAGTAAGAAATTAGTATCTTCATGCATCAGCTTTGAACACCAACAAAAATATTCACTCAAATTCACCATACAAGTGGACAATGACAGCTCCTTCTGTAGTCAATGGGAAGAGGCAGTTCAAAGGCATTGTGAATTTCTGGAGTGCCACACCCTGTCCATCAGTTCAGATGGACCCTAGGAAACGCCTTGCCTCTTTTGCCTGAATTCTGATCATCTAGTAAAGTTGTTTAAAAGCTGTACATTCTGCCTACCTCCAAACACTCACTTGTAAAAAGGAGGGAAAAGTTAGGAATAATGAATGCACCTACTCGCAGGAAAGGAAGAGAGCATATAGAATGTATAGAGTGCTCATTTACAGCTAAACACAACAGAAATCTTTCCTTGAACCAGAGAGCCCTGTAACTCAGAAAGGTCAGATCTGTATTGCTGGTGTTTCTGTTTCCCCTAACTTGAAGTGAAAAACCCTCAAGCCCTGTGTTCCCTGTCAAAAATGTCTCTACTGACAAAATCTCTTTCTCATGTATACTTTATAAAATAGTACCAAAAATCCAAGACCTCCTCTTTAGGGGAGACTCCTCTTCAGGTGACCTGACTTACCAGAGAATAGTGATGCTTTTTCTGAATTACTGCCTCTCACATAAACACTTTCAGAAGGAAGGACTGGGGGCGAAGCAAAGCATATAGGACAGGTGCTTCCATCTTGTTACAGAGATCAAAGGTTTAAAGGAGAAATACGTTTAATACTTTAGGATCACTGTCCATTGTACCAAATATGTAGCACATAAACGTCATGCCTACACTTTGCTAAATGACCAAAGTTCTACACAATCTTACAAAAGAGGGAAAAAGAAATACATACATAGAAGTACTATACTGTGAAGTGTGTGTATACATGTTTTTCCTAACTACTTTCTCTAATACACTTGCTTTGGAAAGTTCAGTTTGTCATAAAGAGTGACAGTTAGATGGCCAGGTAATTATATAGTTAGTGGCTACTGTGTCTCCATTTATCCTCATACTTTGCATCAAACAATTAGATGTTATGACACTGGTACAGATCCTTTTCCTGTTAGTTCCTCCCGTTAAGTTTTGAGACTTTCTTTATTTGCTCTTATTAGAATTGGTTTTTAAAAAATGACACTATATTTTTTTTTTTTAATGTTTTGATTTTAAAATAGTTTTGGGGATGGTTCAGTTTTGATAAATCTCTCACAGAAAGCCATTAAATTTCTACCTGCCTAAAAGCTGTACTCTCAGAGCTTGCCACTTCATGTCAAACATATGTGTAGATTATTTTGGATGTGGGAATGCATATAAGACAGGTTAATATGCAGCCTGATAATAGGTAGTCCCATAGCCAGGATTTTTAGAATTCCCAGGTGTGTTAACTGGAAGAAACAATATTAGAAGTTTTAATTGAGAAGGTGTATTTCGCAGATTTCCACCCCTTTGTCATCTGGAGGCTGAAGTGAATCTTGAAATCTTGAGATCTATGGGTCAGCAATAATGTACAGCTGCATTTGTGGCACTCCACATCTAAAAAACAAAGAAAAGTGCTTAAACTGAAATCATGTCTCTCTGAAATCGTACATGATATAAAACTTGTGGCAAATCAAATAGAATTGCTTTGTCTTGTTCTTGGCAACAAGTACTGGAGAATAGCATGAACTTACCTTTTCAGACTGTTGTGCTAAATATCTGAAGACTTTTTTTTTTTTCCCCCAGTGTCATATGATCATAAACTAGCTTGTAGCAGCATTTAAAACAACATAGGGCCTGCAGTTCTAAAATTTCAAATTTTTACAGACTAAGATCACCAACAAGGAAGTCCAAGCTGTAAGTTAATAAGACCTCTTTCATTTGCCCTGTACCTCGTGGTAACATTATTCAATGTCAAAACAAATAAATGTGTGATTCTTTCTATCTTCTAAACAGGTCTCTTATTTAAAAAATAATTCACTAGAAAGCACATTTGTGTGACTCAGTGTTACCAGCACTGCTTTACATCCTACGTAGCAGGTTAGGTTCTACTTACAGAATTTATTTGTTATAATTTTGAATAGTGCAAAACTCTCCATATATTTAGAAACTTCTCAAGCATTACATGATTGCAATTAGCAGGTTTTGCATCAGGTGTCACACACACTGGTTTTCAGGTCTACACTTCTATATGTGGCAGGGAGCCGTGAATGATACACAGGAGCAGATTGGTATGAACTGAAAATTATGATTGGGAAAAATAATAACCCTTAAATTAGAAACTGTATTACATTTAATGATCTACTCACCAGATGGCTTCTATTTACTTATAAAATAATATCTCCTAAACCTACAGACCTTTGTAACAAGATATTTCCTCTAAGATGGCTCAAAATCATTGCTGCTGCAGATTAAGACATATACATTGTACTCTACTGGTCTCTTTTTATGGTCCTTATATACATCTACACCCACTTTTATGATTTTGTTCTCAAGTAAGGCAGAGGAGGAGGTCCAAGGATATCCCTGCTGAATATTCCTCAAAATTAGTCCACTGAGGAAGCAGGACTTATCCCTCTGAGTGAAAAGCTGCCAGGATCCCTCTTTTGCAGGTTTTCACAGAGTTAGTTGCCATTTATTGCTGATTTGTACAGTACTCTTGTTGCAGACTACCATCACCCACAACTGAGATAACTGAGCAGAGCAGGCTTCTTTGATCTTAGTGGTCAATGAGCAACATGGCTGTCACATGTGGAAGAAATTTTGCCTAATCTGATCTGCAGCAACTTACTGGTAGGTTCTCTCTCGAAAATGTATGCAGTGCCTAGCAGACATAGGAAGGGGATGTAAGTAGTTAACTCCTTTTCCTACTTATCTTGGCGTAACTACTGACAGCACAAAAGAAGTCTCAGTATGGCCAGCAAGCAGAAATCACCACTGTCTTCCACCTCATATTTGGAGAACTTCAAAGTTATTGAAGTTCAATGTCCTTATTGTCTTTGGCTTTTGGATGAAAAGTAACATGTTGACCTTTTACATTAACTCGTTGTCCCAGCTGTCTGTACTAGGGCACCAAATGTTGTTTAATTTGAAGAAACTGTCCTCTTTATACTAGAAATTGCAGACATGTACAATGCAGTTTTTTGTTTGTTTGTTTCATTCAGGTCTCTGCTGTTGCTCCTACCTGCCAAAACTACAGATTCCCCATAATACCTACAAGAACAGAGGAGACTGATCTGTATATTGAAGCAAATGTTCTTGAAATTATTCCACAAAAAGATCCCTTATATTAAGGAAGAATCTTTCTCAGGCCTGGTGAAAAACTAATCTGTAAATCAGATGAAAGCTTACCTCTTGGGGCAACAGTTCTCATTTTTGTGCTTCCATGTTTGTTTTACAGTGGCATAGTCCTTCAGTCTCAGACTCAGGTAGTAGTTTGAATTTAGCACCATATATGAGTTGCTGAAGTGAGAGACTGCCAGCTGTTTATTTTTTCACATATGAGCATTTCACTCAGGAATTGTAAAATGCTTCATCCTCTCTGCGTTTTGTAGTAGAGAATAACATTGAGCCCCTTGTGTTTTAAGTCTCTTGATCTATTGACCACACATTTTAAGGGGAGGTTGACAGCTAGCATGTCAGTTATTTTCAGATATCTGTCTCTGTCAAATTCAGAATTCCCAAGAAAATAAACGAAGTGCGGGATTATAAATACATGTGAAATCAGAGCTGTCATCACTCTCAAGGATTTTCCATTGTGCCTGCTGCACTATTTTTAAGTTAAGATTTCCCAGATGTTTAGTAGGAATGTTTAGAGAGTAAAGAATTTAATTTTTCTAATGGCTGCAACATTCTTAGATTGAACCTATTCAAAATTGGGCTTTTGTGCCTAATTTGTTTTACTCAATTGTGTAAGTGGAATAGGACAATAAAAACAAAGTTTAGCAAGCCTACATAGATTCTGATGGCCTGAAAGACGTTTCAAATTTTCAGATACACTTACTTATTCAGAAGACTAAATTTTGCTAGAGACCCCCTGAAAGGATGCTCCTCATGTGCTCACCCTGGTTTTCAGAAGTCTGCGCTGGGTCTGTATTGCTCTGAGCCAGAGAGGGGCAGAGCAGGAATTATACTCCATAGCGTGCTCCTTCTGCTAAGCAATGGTTTTCTGAATGCAGCTCAGGCTACACTGTTTTAAATTACAAATTTTAATTACTTAAAATAGGAAGAAGGAAATTGTGTCTAAAACATTTATGTTACTTTGCTAACTGATGTAATAAATACCTCCATCTTTCTGTTCAAGCAGGGGGATAGATATACATTTTAATGTAAGTAAATATAGTTCGAACACACTTAGAAACCAAATTTTTATGCTGGTTGGGAATGTTGACTAACCCATTTTCTATATCCCCTGATCATTTTTCCTTGCTTTTTTTTTGGTCAAACTGCACCTTTAGAAGTGGAAACTGGATTCCATCTGAAAATATATAAGAGAAAAGTTTTAGAGCTAGTAGATCTTATATCCTTACACTCATAATAAGTTGTCTTATGATTTCCACTCTCATTCTGGTTCAGATTTTGGATTATCCAGTCACTATCACAGTCTTAAAGGCAGGAAATAACCCTTCTGAATCCTCAGAAGAGATTGCTATTATGAGGATAGGTCTAAGGTACTCACAGTCTCCAGGTGCTTGAACAGTGATGCGTCCACCAGTGCTTTGGCTTTCTTTACAACACCTGTAGTGCACTTTTACTAACTGAATATTGTTTTTCTGTGTAACTGTTTGCTTTTTTTTTTTTAACATGTATAACAGTGACTTATCCCTCGAAGTAAATTCCCAAGCTTCTGATTCAGCTGTATATGGCTGCTAGGTATGATGAAGGACATATGGCACATATGTCAGGTACATATGGCACATATGATCAGGGTACTGTAAGACAAGTCAAGTGGCACTACACATGGTGGGGGACTGAATCAAGCCCCTACAGGAAGCTTAGTAGTAAAATGCTGTAAGAATAAGCAGGAGAATCTACTATGATAGATCAATATATGCCAAATTTGCTTTTTATGCTCTCCTGAAAAAGAGGGACTGATGCAGGTTTCATCTTCATTAGTTTATGTTAGGCATGACAGACAAATTGTGTGTTACAGGGTGGGATAGTGAAAAGACTCTCAAAGGTAAACTATAGCAATGCACTTCCCTTTCTGTGACCCATGAATTAATACACACTGGTAGTAAGTTGTACCCGTGTACTGCTTCTGCAAGTGTCTCTTGTGTTCCTCAGGCAACGTGTGCAGCACTCTGGATCTACCACCTGACAGATCCTACTGCTAGACAGCTAACATGATAGCAAGATAAAAATGTTCACCTTAAGAATGTTCTGCTCATATTTGTATTAGGATTCAATCTGTTTCTTATGTCTTTATTAAAATAAAAGTTTCCCTGTTGCAAAGTTTTGTTGTACTTTCTACCCAGTCAGCTGCTGTAATTTACTGTCTTGTTAAGTTCTTATATAAGCTGCAGAAAGCTTAAAACGTTGAAGCTAGATGGCTTGTGTCCACTGCTTGTAGTCATCAGATTACGTCAGAAATTAAGTCATGTAATTGGCTTTGCCACCCAACACATAGATTTTAAGATTGCACTTAGATCTCTCTATGTGTAAGTGGATTTGGCACAGTTTGTATTACAGGGAAGACTAACTTCTGTACACACCTCCTTTTCTTCCCACACTCTTTTTCTGTCTCACATACATACACATACTTTTACTCAAAAGATGTTCAATAACTGTAATGCTAAAGTTCTTTGACTCTAGATCATTAGACTTCACAGGACAGACCCAATAAACAGCTAAGAGTTTTAGGCATATATTCTCTAGAGAAAACACTAGAGTTCTAAAAAAAACATCTGTATGGTGATGAGCGAGATGAAGGCAAGTCAGAGTGGCAACCTACTGAGCCCGCATGCTGACCTATGTGCCACCACATCATCGGAAATATTCATTCTGCAACAGCAATGACTGTCTGCAACACTGCAATACTGACACTTGACATAGTGCTGCAGAAAGATGCTTTCATTCATCTGGGATTTTCCCTTAAGAATCCATCTCAGAAACCTTCTCTTTCAAAACTTAATCAGATAGCAGGGCAGCTGCCCACCTATTCTGTAACAGATTACATTTCAGAGCACTCAGAGATTCAACTCTTTTATCAACATGAGAAGACTGAAGCTGCCCTTGCTAGTATCCTTTCATAGAATCATAGAATGGTAGGGGTTGGAAGGGACCTTTAGAGATGATCTAGTCCAACCCCCCTGCAGAAGCAGGGTCACCTAGATAAGGTCGCATAGGAACATGTCCAGGCGGGTCTTGAAGACCTCCAAGGAAAGAGACTCCACAACCCGTCTGGGCAGCCTGTGCCACCACCAAGGAGACTACTGTGAGTGTTTGTTTGGTTTTTTTTTTGTTTTGTTTTGGTTTTTGTTTTTAAAATATGGATTAAAATGCAGTAAAGTGCTCAAGAATGGTGGGCAAGATGTGAAAAACTCTTCTTGCTGTTAGTCAGGTTACAGTCTTGGAAAAAGAGATCTGAGATTCTCAGCCTTCAAGGTGTTAATGCACACATTCAGTTGTTACCTCCTTTATACATAAATTTGTAGCACTTCTCACTAGTACTTCTCTCTTTGCTTCTCAGAGCACAATTTAATACTCTTCTGTTAACACTGTTAAATGTGAATTATCTGTTATTTGCACATCATCAAGCCAAAGGAAATTTCTTATTACTTAAAAGTCTAAGTGACATATAGGGATTCACTGCAAGGGAGATAGCCACACATTCTATAGAACTGAGATCTACCAAAGAACTTTGCCCAAGTGACACGGAGTGCCTGGACCTTTATAACTGCCCATCACTTCCAAAGATGACAGGATAGCTGTGAAGTTTGGAATTGCAATGCAATTTGATCTCTATTCAGCAGTATTGTTATTATGGAAAAATATGAGATCCATTTTCTTATCATCATGCCTTCTCATAGGAAACAATAGCCTGATCTCAGGTTGCAGTGCGCTATATTAAAAGAAATATCATCATAACTAAAATCTCAAGCTCGTAACCATTGCAGTCTTTGAGTCGGTACTTAGGCATCCCATTTTCTCAACTAAATTCCAACTGGCTAATGATGTTACCTGCTTAAGCCTTGTGGGTAGCTTGGAGACCATCTTGAGCCTCTGCATAGCAGTCTCCTCTGGCTGAGGCATGCCATTTCCCATGTAGGTTTGCTCCATTTTCACCGAATGAGGAAGCAACAAGTATCTGAAAGAGATGATCCAAATGTGAGTATTCTTGGGCTGTGTTCATTTTTACAAATAAGTGATTTTCTATAGTCCTTCATAAATCTCTTTGCTTCCCCTAATACATTAGGTTTCTATATTATTACTTTTCCTTTAAAAATAGAAAGCCAAAGTCAGTATTTTTAGCAAGGAATAAAAGGACGCTACATTAGTTCACGTTCTCGCGAATAAATGCTTCACTTTGAATACCTGTTCTCTGCCTTGGGCACTAGAGGTCACCAGTAGTACAGACAAGGGGAAAGAGATTGGGTTTATGATCTTCAGCAACACAGGCACAGGCCTCCAATTCCTCTCCTGTGACTTTCATTCAAGCTGTTACTGGAAGTGCTTTGGCACCTCGATTTTTGGAAGGCTAGGAGATTAAGGTATTTCTTTCAAATGCAATATGCCTCAGATGTATAGCTGTGTATCTATTTGAAAGGGAGTCTCTTGAAAATATGATTTATTCATCCCTCCAATACTTGAGAGTTCCTTGGCTGATACCTGCTGTATTTGAGCTCTGAGTAATGTTGTTGAGATAGAACCACAGAACACCCAGCAGAAACACATGTTGTTTCAAACAAAACAGCATGGCCCATTTCAAGAAAGAAACAGTGCTCCTTTACTGGTTCCATGTGTGGCGTGTGAAGGGTTCACTGAAGCAGAACGTTCAAGAACACCAGTTGCATTTTTTGACTAAGAGACCACACCATCTTTTAATACATTCAGGACTTTCCATTTCTATGAGTGACGCTTATGATAAAATACCCCAAGTCCTCTTGCATGTGAAGAGGCTCAGAAATGCTTAGAAACCTATGCCAGGGCACAGCTATTCCTGAGAGAAAATATATCCAGCTTTTACCCTGTAAAAGATGATAATTTGCTTAAAATATTCTCTATCAGATCAATAGTTAAGGTTAATAACTATTAAGTTTATACACTCTATCATCTATTTATATAATGCATGATACTAATATAATCCTAAATAAGAAACAAGGGTTTTTTTTCAGCAATTATTTGTTTTACAAAAGCATCAAATTGGTACACTGTAATAAACATACTACTGAAATTATGGAGACTGACTGTAATCAAACACTACTACCAAACAGAAGGTCTTCTTGGTGCATCAAAAGTTACTCTCACAGTAAACAACAACTCAAAGATTGTCTTGTCAAAAGATTTCATAAGACTTTGCATATTAAATCTATGGCAGATGGAAATTTTGATGAAAAGTCTATTGAAACCCTGTAAACCCTGAAACCCAGAGTAGAGTAGCAATACCACATAGACTTTTTTCATGCTTGCTTTCTTCATCTAGGTTTCATCTAACTTTGAACTCCTTCTGCTTTGAAGCACGGTACATAAAGGACTTTTAAAGTTATGCGAAGCTAAAAATTAGACAGGCGGGAGAAATCTTACCCCTGCAAGAAGTAAAAACAACTGGACACTATATGCTACATATTTTCACTACTTTGTTTAAAATAACATATTGATGTACTTAAAACACTTCAGAGCTGTGTGTTATTTATGATGCTGTAAACATACAGAAAAGCACGAAAGTCACATTTTCCACAGCATCCAAGGAGACAAATTTAAAATTACAGCTATTGGAAATCTGTTTTATGAGCTGTGTGAAAGGTGCAGTTAAATGCAGTGCTGTAAAGTTTTGTCTACAATATCCTATGTATTGCAACTCCTAGATAGTGTTAATGAAAAGAAAAATCCAACTAGATTGAGACTTCTGGCTACATGCTGATTATTCTACATCCTTCTGAAAGGAATGTGAGAGTACGTGTGAATCTACCCCTCATCTTATACATCCTTGTATTAGGAAGACATGAAATAAGAATATTGCACTATACAAGTTAATGCTCTACTTATGATCAAAGGTAAGCAGGGAAGACAGCTCAGCTCAGTAGGGAAGACCATCAAGGGGTTGCATGAAGCTTTGTGAGTCTGACAGCAGATCTAGGACATAGAACTTGGTTGAGAATTTTCTCTTGTGAGCTCCTGCAGCTTCTCTTCATGGGGTTTTTATTCTTCTCTCCCTTCTCTCCCCAGCCCACACTAAATGTCAGCTGAATGCAAGTGTAGCATAATATCTATAATACTGACATGGCTGTGCCCAGCCCAAGGTATTTCTTATACCAGGAGCAACACACACAGGAAGGAGAATGAAGTGCTAACAATAGCTGAGAATGGGACTCGCATGGGCAATTCACCACAGAGCAAATCTAATTCCTTTTGGCTTCTTTGGGGCAACCCATCCATGCAATGCAGCATCAATAAGTATCAGATGCAGTCTTCACTGACCACAGTATTTGTCCAGTAAGCCTGAACTGGACTTAGATAGACAACTGTTATTTTTGCAATTAGTGCACTCATAAAAAGGCTGGTACTGGTGAAGAAAGGGACTTAAATGCTGGATTGCCACATACAGCTTTCCCATCACTCTACAACGTTAGCTCTCACCTGGATCAGTTCACTATTGCATGTAGTCAAGGAAGTGTCTGTTGTACCAGCATAAATGCTAGTGCTGACACAAGACAGCAAACACAGGAAAGGACAGATGGGACCAACCCTTTTGGCAAAAGTCTGAATTAGCTTGACTAAAAAGCCTTCACTGAACTGTATCATGTCTTTTATGAATATGTTCATGAAAGACAGAAGTTGACATCAAAAGAGATGAGATTGGACCTTAAATTTCCTTTAATGTAAAACATCCAGTGCTGTTGATATTCAGGATATGCTACTAAGCCCATCCCATGCCCTTGTGGATGTGAGTCTCAGCAGAGGGTAAGCATATTAGCATATGAGATGGGGATATCCAGCTGGGCTTGAAGAATCAAGGATTTTTTCTTTGCTGATCTCAGGGAAGCTTCTGACATTTTTACTCTAATAATTTACTACAGTTTTCATATTTGGTGAATATCTGTGGGTCCTGGAAAAACTCTTCTGTATTTACATAAATCTACCATAAATAAGGCTCATTTACCTTCATCCGCCCATCATATAGCTCTGGAACTAGAGGAAGTAAATATTGGACCTGGCAAATAGACTATTTTATGCCTCTGGTCCCTTCCCATTTTTTTAACATTCATCATATTCCAAAATTATGTTTCTATTTCAATTATTCAGTTCTTGTGTTGGGTGGGATTTTTTTCCTAAAAATGTCTGCTTGACGAGAAAGTTCTGTTCACTGGAAACCAGCATTGTGATTAGAAGCATATATGTTCAGTTTGGTGAACCCAACAGATAGGTCAAGTACAACAGTTTTCTGATTATTTCCTTTAAGCAGCTGAAGCTCTCACTGGTTTCCACGGAGGATCAATGTGTTCCTCAAGTCTGTAGCCTTGCTCTACCTCCTTTGCCCTGACTTTGCAGAGTATGGTAATGCTCTTTGGGCATTTGTGCCTCTCTCTCTGGCTTGTAAGCAGTTCTTCTCACCCAGGCCCAGGTCTGTGCTCAAACAAAAAAGGCTGCACCCCTTGCTATGTTGTCTCAGAGGAACCTGGCTGCTCGTGTTTCTTAAGAGCTATGGCTTGCTAATAAGTCAGGGTAACTTTTGGGACACATAAACTACTTAGACTTGAGACCAAGGTACACAGCCCTGCAGCTTAAGGGAGGTGACAGGGGTGGCTTTGCTCATGAACCTCAGCATGTGTTTTCAAAGTTGTTAAGGTTTTCCACCAGATTTGTACCATACCGGGAGTGAAGTTAACCATCACAGTTAACCTTTGCTGTCAGAGCCCCTGCAGTCAAGACAGGAATGCAAGTACAGGCTGATAGCCAGCTATCCTAAGACTGTATAGTTGCTGGACTTCAAGAGAAATCAACTTGTAACACAGAGACTACGTTGGTGGGGGAAGGGACAGAACTCAATCCATGGCCACCCACTGCCTAGAAAAAGTCTGGCAACAGGAGTGTTATTCTTGTTCCATTGGCAATCGTGGGACTCTGCTAGACTTGATCCTAAATGAATGCATTTTTCTGACCCAGAGTCCTTTCATGTGGTTCAGTGTGGAAAAGTGCCATGGTATTTGTCACAAAAAGTCCTCACTGGCTAATCTGTTTTTAGGATTGTTGATGGTTTATAAATTACAATTATTAGTCAAACATTGCTCTATGTGTGCAAACTGCTAGTGCAGACTGGGGCCACAGGGCCAGCATGGAACCACCTTTTCTATCTATGGCAAATTGTTTTGACACAAGGGAAAGGCAGTTGGGGCAAAACCAGAAGAGTACACAAGCATTTTACCTCTGACATACACTCAAATACATATTAGTCGTTATACTGGCCCCTGAACATTCATGCATCTCCAATAAAAGAGAACTTCTTGTGTACCGAAGCCTTGGAAGATCTCCTTTACATATGCCACGTGCTCTGTGGTAACTAACTGCCTTGTTATTTTACTCCATGTTAAACAGAACAGGGATGTATTAACAACATAAAGATTAGAGAGTCAAAACTAGATGGGTTCGTTAGTTCTCCTTAGTCAAAGGACAAATCCTTCAGTAGTGAAACAGCTTGCCTTTCCTAGGCATACCCTAGAGGTGAGCTGAAAGAGGCATGAAGTGGTGAAGAAGCCTTCCCGAGTGCGTGACCATAAATCCCAGGTCAGGGAAGTTCTTTTATCGACAATACGCTGGAAAAACGAGAAAATAAAAGCTGGCAGGCACTTATGTACATCCATGTGTTCCTGTGCTAACCTTCCAGATGTCACACTGCCAGATTCTCTTACTCTCTTTGTATTCCAAATGTCTTGTTTATCCAATTAGCAAGACTAAATTTACACATAGATACAAATATAGTGCTAAATTTTATGACAAATGTAGATCTGGTTCTTGAGTCACAGAACATTCAAAACAGCAAGAATATCTCCAGTAATACAGACCCTGTAATTTTTTGTCATTTCACATCTGACTGAGTTTTTGAACCTCTTTGCCTGTTTTCTGAATGGACCTTCTCACATTAAAATGTTCTCGGTAAAACACAGAGTTGACGATAAACATAAAACCAATATGGATTTATCGTTCTAAAAGTTGTGATTTATTTTGCCTGTGTTCTTTCCTGTCCCAGAAATTCAAAGCTTCAAACTTAGAAATGGAGAATGTTATCAAATGCAGAAGAAAAAGACCACGTCAGCTGCTCCTGAAGCCCTAAAAGTAGGCCACTTTCAATTGCATGATGTTTGAAATGGAACATAAGTGAAAATCTGTCCCTGCAGCAGTTGGTAACTATTTTTTGCATCAGACTTGTTCTGACAAACTTTTTTTTTCTTTTTTTTTTTTCTTTGTCATAGCCACACAAACAGACGTTCACAGATATTTGGGAAACTAACTTTCTTGACCCATAGTTTTTCTGGTGGTGGAATCCAAATTCTGTACATTTCTCTTCTTCCAGGAACGCTAACTACAAAATTAATGCAATGTGCAAACCAAAGGATGAATCTATGGATCAAACAGGGGAGAAAAACCCACCAAAACCAAAATCCTGCTTACACTAATACAGAGTTTAACAACACAGAGTAACTATGCTTGCCTTTAACCTTACTATATATACTAAATAAATTTGCTTTGATATGCCTTTCAGCCAGAGGATTTTACTCTTTTTTCTTTTACAAGGCAACCTGTTTTGTGTTTGGCAAAAGACATTAGAAAGGTTAGAAACATTTGTATTTTTTAATAATTCTGCCTAGAATTTAAGTAAATTTTCCCCATTGAGCTTTCTATACATATATATATGTATGTACAAAAAAAAAAAAAGTAAAGAATATGTACATACAGACATATAGTATACAGAAATATAAAAGTTCAGCTTCCAGACAATTCCTCTAAGGCATTTGATGCATTTACTGATAGAAGCAAGACTGCAAAGCTATATAACAGCTGGTAAATCTGTAGTGGTAAGTTTTCCTTGACAAAATTTGTTGGGCAGCTTCTCACACAGTGGATGGTACAGAAGCAATGACTTGAATGGTCTGAACCTTCACCTTGCTACGCAGCCAGAACTCCACAAAGTTTTTAATCCTTTTCAGCTCACAGGGGAGAAAAGATCCTCAGAAATGTGCTATGTCTCTAAAGTATGTGCTGGTTTACTGAACAGAGATCAGACTTCTTTGGATTTCTGGGCAATGGAGGCATAGTGAGAGAGCATAGTGTGAAAGGAAGGATATGCTGTCTTCCCCTACTAGCACTTGATGTTGTCTTCTAATTTAGCACTATCAAAAGCCAAGATGCACAACTAAGACAATACATTTCACGTGAAGACTATGACACTGGAGATGTGCTCAGCTTCTAAAACACAAACTTACCCTCCTCCCAGAAGTATGATCTGCAACAGTGCCATTCAATGTCTCTTAATTCATGTTCATGTTTCCTTCATATCAACATCTCTAAAGAATATATCTGTGCAGACCTGCTATATCAATAGGCAACGTGTGAAGTTGAGCCGTTGTTCTCTACCTGTGCAGAGTAAGATAATATGCACAGAGTACAACCTACCATACATTCTACTGTGTATGTAAACATGTTTTATACTTGTCTACAATTACAGCTGAGGATCAGCACCCATTCATTTGCCTCTTTTATAGCTGCACATTGTCAGCAACATGTGATTTTTAAAGTGTTAAGAAAATGCAAACTTAGGACATTTGCAGTCACAAAGCCTCTTTTTTTTTCATGAAAAAAGTGAATATGTGAAAACAGGAAAAAAACCCATAAGTTGCTGAAAAAAGCAAACTAACAGGCTATACAGTTCTGACCATAAGACAGATTGCCATTTACAATAATGGGCTGTATGAACCAAATAAATCTCCAGAAGTACTGAAAAAACTTAGAGCCTATAAAGTGGCTGGGGCTGAACTTGAGACATTAATTTGGTTAAAATATTTCCTGCTTTTTTGGGCCTTTGTTGGTTGGGATTTTTTGTTGCTTTCATGGTTTACTTCACCTCAGTCAATCAGTCCAAGTTAAGACAGTTTTTTTGCTGTAAAGACACAGCTCAAGTGTCAAGGGTATTGGTGATTAACACATCCACCTTCTTCCAAGTGTAGCTAAGCCTACACAATCTTTCTTTCCTTTCCCTCTCTCAACCTCTCTCCTCTTTTCATTTAGAACATTCTCTAAAATGTAAGTTATATCTTGAGTAGAGAAACAAAGGGAATTTCATGAGCGAACAGAGATACACTGGATCTAAAATACAGAAATGCCTAAATCTGACATTAGTTGCGGTTGCTTGCTTACAAGCAGTCACTGCCTCAGTCATGCTTTAATGCTGTTTACAAGAAAAGGAAAGGAATGGTCAACATATGTTGTGGAAAGAATGAGTGACCCTGGTGGAATGGGTATCAGAGATCATGTATATTGCTCACCAGCAAGACATCTGTTTTCAAGTATGGGGCTTTTATTCAAGAACCGATGAATAAAGTCTCATGATCTCTAAGTACCATTGCTAACTCTCACGATAGTAACAGAATTTCGCTAAATGTTAGTCTACTTTCTTGCACTAATGATGTTGACCATGCATTGCAAAGTGTGCTGTGGTTAGTGTACGTGCACGCTTGATTGACCTCAAACCTGGAGTTGCTACTATTATATTTCAGTCATCATGCCAGGCTATGCCATCATGGACCTAAGTCCAATTAATTTAAATACTGACATTAGAGTGGAACATACAAGCAGTATTATGTCTCTGAAAATGAATTAACCCATAGAATCTTCCTCTCATTTTGCTAAAAACATTCCTTTAAAAATACTTAGAATACAACACAAGTCTGAAATTTACCTACATTTTGCCACTGAATTGGTTTGTTTCTATACAGGAACTTTTACAACACGGAAAAATCAATTAAATATCCCTTGAAAGGATAGTCAGATGTAATACAGACCAAATGCAAATAAGCTCCAAGGACCAGACTTTTTAAAAAAGGTAATTCACTGTTATTGGGAGGAAGGAGATGTTTATAACAGTCTTATCCCAAAAGGCCACCACATACGATATTCCCACTGACTTAAAAAGTTATAGTAGGTGCAGATTTATGGTTGAGTGTAAGGATGTTTCAGTCTTCACCTCTTCACCTCTTATTAGCACTTGTCTTCTGCTTCCATGCCACAGTTTAAGCAGTCCCAGATGCTGTGCAGTTCCAAAGCTCTCCTGTAGCTACTATAAAATCAGGAAAAAAAGTATGTTGTGGAGTACATTGTGAGTGGTAGAGATGGGGCAGGAGGGCAAAGAGGTAGGATTCTCTGTGGAATATGACCTGATGAACAAAGGAAGGTCTCAGCTTACTGTTAAAGTTACATCTAAACTTGTCCTGAATATAAGAAAACCGGCAAGTTTAATGCTTTCATTAATACAAGTATCTTCAACAAAATTCTACCAATTTAATTTAGTTTCTCAGTAAGAAAACATAATGATAAGAAGACAGTGTATATTAGCAACTTTATTATCAGAACCATGAAAAACCAAACACATATAAATTTAAAACAATTATAAGTTTTTCCTGTTTCATGAAGATATTTCAAAATTACAGCAACTTGTCTAGTTGTAATTTCAGTGATTAGGACAAATGAAACTACGATATCTTCATATAAAACAAAATCATTGAGGCTAATGCCATTTTATGTGAATAAGAATGCATGGGATTTACTCTATCCTAAAGTTATCATTTAAAAAAATCACATATATAGCTCTAAATTAGAAGAGTTTCCTACAAAATGTCTTGGACTATAAAGTAACGTGGATATAATTCTCTCTGGAGATGAATATAGTCTTCTCGGAGTATTACAAGTCTTGCAGTTATGAATGATACTTTCCACAGTGCTGTGGTAAACAGGAATTTTAGCTTACTATATTCTAGCTATAATTGAGAAAGATGGTTCAGTCGCTTGGTCTCTTTCTATTTCCGCCAGAAGGTCAAGATTCATATAAAGATACACAATCGTCTCTCCAGTATTCTTTTTCTTAGTAGCCAAACGCCTCTCCCTTTTCTGGCAGTCACACTCAATCCTCGTTATTGTGGAGTCAGAGATTCTGCCTTTAATAGTGGTGTTAAAATGGCACGCGGGGCAATTTGATAAGACAATGATACAAATGCATCAAGTGTCATCAGTATTCAGTTTCAAAACTCCTTCAACTGTTTTCTAAGCTATTCCCTACATCAACAAATAAAAGCCACAACAAAAAAAATACCTTTTTCTTCTTAGACTGCCAGAGATCCCAAAATCTAGTTGATATCTGTTTCCAATTTGTCTCTGTAGAAAGGAGGCCAAAGAGTTGCTTTTCTTCCTCCTTGCAGAATGCAGCCAAAATGTAGTCTAACCTGGGTGCACCCACCCACACTCACCAGCTTACGCATTCTAGTCATGACTCAAGTTAATAAATTTGATTAGCTCGGACAGTACTCCAAGCCAGCAGCCCACAAGGCAGGTTCAACCAATACCTTTGCTTCACTCGCAGCTCTCAGCAGACCACCAAGGCTCTAGTTTGTATTTTTAAACCTGGGTTAAATTGTGGCATAACCACAAACCATTGTATGTGATTAACAGTGGGGTTCCAATGACTGACTGACAAACAAAATCTTAGCACACTGAGCCTGCTTCTCCCAGTAGTAAACACATGTTATTAATGAAATGATTCTAACAGGCTGCACAATTGGAAGCTTTTTTCTTGATTGACAGACTATGCTTTCCTTAACAGGCCAAATAAAGAGGGCATAAAAAGTACACTTGTATTTTTTACTTTCTGAAGTAAATGCATAAAATGATTGCAATAGCTTCTTCATTCAGTTACAGCCCAATGGAATGTTTCTCTGACCAATCACTGAGTGATGCATTACCTTGATACACACACTCTGCTACTCTGAACAGAAGAGCCTAGCTTTTTTTAAAAGCACCACCCTCCAGTCTCTATTGCTTCCCTTCCGTCACTGACCCACTCCTCTGTCATCACTCACACAGCTTAGCAGGAGAACAGTTGATTGGGGAAAAAAAAAAAAAAGAGAAAAGGCATCAACATGCATGTGGCATGAGATCATGACACCATCACTCAAAACTACTGTAGACTGGTACGGTTTAATTGCCAGCTGCTTGAAATGATGCTTGCTAAGCTACACTGGGTATTAAACAGCAGGATGAAACATTTGTTCTTGCTCATTCCTTGCTCCTATAGTGCATACTCTTCAGAAGAAATAGCAATGACCAGAAAACAGGATGAGAAGTGTTACACAATTTCACCATCTTTTTTTCTTTCTGAAAAGAGTGGATAAACTACACATCCAACACATCTTTAATGACACAATTCATATCAAAATTGTCATCACAACTGTCAAGGCCCCTCAATTGGATCTATAATATGAGATATGGTTACACATTCAGTAGCTATGTTCTTTGGCTACTAAGCAGTCCTCACGGCTTCAGTCTCTGCCTTGACTATGCTACTACAGTGTCATTTGCCATGTGGAGGCAGAGAAAGGAAACAGGGATTTCTGTAAGTGCTGCTGCCAAAAGATAAATATGCAAGTTGAACTCTAGCCTCAGTCTGATGAAACTGTCCCAATTTATGGGCAGTTCACCCATCTGGATTATCATTACACCCAACAATACTGCTAGCCAGTAAAAAGTAACACACATGTATACTCTCATGGTAAACTTGGAGTAGAGGATCTCTAAAGGTCTCTTCCAATCCCTACCATTCTTTGATTCTATGGTTCTATTAAACTTGCTCCTGTGCCCAAAAAAGGTTTGGAATATTTGTCTTGCATAGCCTGTTATGTCAATACATACGGCAAAACCATTATCATTACATACATGCTTGGCCTCCAGAGCTGCAAAGAGAGGATGAGATGGCATATTTAACTTTGAGGTAAGATTCTTATTGGGCAACAGAAAAGCAGTATTTTATACTGAGCACATCCAGTACTCCACTATCATCACTATCTCACACTTTTTTTTTTTTTTTAATGAAATACAGCAGCAACTAAAATAAAAGGTCAATATTAATTTTGCTATTTTGAGGTTGTTACAAGAAAGTGTTCTGGTCCACCACTTATATGCAAATGGCAATTTTGTTGAAGAAAACAGTTGGTTTTCATGGGATTCACTGTTTCATTTCAAAGAAACAGGCTGTGAATGCTGAAGGTCAGAGTGCATGTTAGAGCAAACTTTCTTAGGTGAGTTGGTGATATTTCCATGCTGCACCACTCTCTCCGTACATGGTGCACAGCATACTGAATTGCCTGAATTGGTATGGTCAGTCTAAAATACGCTTTGGTTGGTCACTTGTTAAAATTTATTTTTTACCTCCCTTTTGGAGCCAGATCTCACATCTCCCAACTTTGCAGCCTTCTTCAGCAGAGAATAAAATTTATGGGTGGGAGGGAACAGAAACTCAGATAAGGAAGGACTGAAGGGAATACAACAGTCATGCAGCATTATCTGTCAGGCTGTGACTCTGTCTTCTAAAGGTCCACAAGGGACAGTGTGGATTCTTTCCAAACGACTAATACAGATTTTCCTGGATGGTTCCTGTAGTCTGATATCTGCTGCATGTTTACGCACCCACTTTTGTCCTTGCTGCTTCTATTTATGTGAGAATAAAATGCTTCTTCCTCTGCAGAAGTGATCAAGCCCAGAAAGCCAATTGTCCCATGACTGTTCTTCACTACCACCCCCTTTTTGTGGCTAAGTAGTAGCTACAGGCTTAACCTTCAAGTTCTCTTCAGATTCTGCTCCTGAGGATCTCTCTTCCCCAGAAAAGAATATTTTTTCTTCAAATGGAATTTCAAGGAGAGAGCTAAGTTGCTTTTTGCCTGCTCAGTTAGTGTTGCATTATCTTCTGTTTCCCTCATAGAGTGGCAAACAAGTCTCCCCCATCTTCCACAGAGAAGAGGTAGAACGGCGAAACAATAGAAAATTATCCATCTGCAAACTGCTTTAAACACTAGACTTATGCATGGATTTCAGTTAAGGCACTTTTGAATCACTCACAGCATGTAGTATTCTAAAATACGGTGACACTCTCACATTAAGCTTTAGAAATTAACAGGTAATGTCTTAAATGTTAAGCTTGTCAAAAGTACTTTCAATGGAATTAATGGCTTAAATGAACCAGTATAAATGTTGATGTTAATTTTCCTTATTACACATTAGGAATCATGCAAATGTAATCTGAGATATTGCTAACCAGAGATTCCTGCCTCTCAAAGATGAAGGAGTGGGAATATGAAGTCTGAGTTTTATTGCTCCAGCTTGGCTGGCTATGATGAGGGCTTGGTTCTCCTACCATAAAGCACAGGCACATCCTGTTGTCAATTAGACTCACCGGTATTTTGTGGCAGCAGCATTGGGCCCCTGGGATGTTATATAGTTTGTTTTGCTATGTAAACAGCATGAAGTAATCCAGGCAGTGAAGGACAGAGATGAGCAGGCAATTTGCAGCATACTAAGTAAAAGAATAAAAGTCTGGGAGTGAGAGTCAGAGAATAAACAGTAACAACATCCCTGGGATATAATATCCTCTGGTCTTGGATCATCAAAAATATATACAAAAGAAAGTTAAGGGACTAATTAAAATAAAACATACACATTCCTTTGCTGCTGTGGTTAGAGCAAAAGAACGACTTTGTGTAGGGGAAAAAAAATTAGTTATTCACTTTGATTTTAGCACATAGCAGAAACAGCTTCCAGGTGGTTTTTTTTTTAACCTAGTACCTAATTTGAGACCTGATCCAAAACTCAATAGTTTGTTGCAAAATTTTGCCCTCCTTGTTTTCAATAGGGTTTGAATCAGGTTATAAAACCCAAAGTTTATTTTGTGCCCATATATTAACTCTTTTATGAAGGTAAAATGTAAGATTAGGCACAACTTAGGCACATTTTTAATTGGTGTGACTTAGGCCCCCTTTGTTTGAAAATCCTGTTATGTATTGTATTAGAAAAATCTTTCTATGTGTGATAGTAGCATAAACTTGTAGAAGAATGAGGCTGCCACAGATTTAAGAACGTTTTCCTAAAAATTCCTCCTCTCCTTTTGAAAACATGGAAATGAGATATGAAGTACATTTAAAATCTATCAAAGTTCACTGATCAAACAAATCCATGTTTATTAACAATATTTGTGTTTAAATAAAACTTTCCACAGCACACAAACATCAAAATATTTCCCTTAGTCCCTTGGGGCTCACTGTTTAGGGCATTTAGCATAAAGTATGCCTTCCCACTCTCTCATTTTTAAATAATGCTTCCCTGATAGTAGTTTTCTACTATCAGTTTTACAACAGTATGTCATTCTGCCTTTGAAATGTCTAGATAACACTGTGGAAAATTTGCGTGGTTTACTGTTTTGAAGACAGACTGGAGAACCAGGACTCTTGGTTTCTATTCCTTTCTCTGTCAGCACTTTGTTGGTCAAGTTAATCATCTTTTCTACTCTTTGTTCTGCTACATCTGCCATTTTCCAGACCCTTCAACTATCCTAATTTTGGATAGAAGCAAGCAGTTTTCTGGAGTTTTGTCTTACAGCTTAGAAATAGAATAGAAACTACTGAAAGCAGGGATAGAAAATATCCTCCCTGCCCCAGTGTTGTGGGGTGTTGCTTTTGGGTTTTCATTTTTTGGTTTTGTTTTGTTTTTGTGAAAAGAACAGAGAATTGCATAGGAAATATAACCTGAGCAGCAATGTGAACTGCCCTGTGCACCTTCCAATGCACACAGAAAGGAGCAGCCCTCAAGAAAAACATGGGAAGAAGGAGTGTGGAGATACATGACAAAGAAATTCCTCAAAAAGAAAGATAAAAAGGCTAAAGAAAAGAATTAAAACAATACTGAGCAAGGATGTTAACAGGCAAGTTAACAGGCATGTATTGCTAAGGTATAGAAATAAGAACCACAAATAGTAGCCAGGGAGTGGTGGTTGAGGTGGAGCCCTCCTGGTGTTACAGGATAATTTCCTTTAACAGTTACAGGAAATGTTCTCAATCTACATCCCACATGTTTGCATTTCAAGAGCTAAAAGGCACATACCTCAAAGATTAGAGAGGGAGCTCACAAAAAGGTTCACAGCCAGGAGATGACAATGGCTTCCCAGAGGGTGCCCTGCTGACCACAAGGACTCAGCTGGCCACGCAGCACAAAACCAGGACAATATATCAGTGCTGGCCCTTGTTATTCCCACTTCTTTGCTTCCTCCCATAGCCAGGGAAGTCAATAACCAGCAGCCCATGCTGGTCGGTTGACACAGTCTGGCATGAAGGCGTGCTTGAACTGCTTGATAACTGCAGCAGCACTACAGTGACAGCTTGAACATCCCCTCTGATAGACAGCATCAAAAGTGCTTGCTAGGAACTCTCATCAATGTTTAAGTTTTCTCTCTCTCTTCCTCATTCCTGTCAGAAAGAAAATGTCAGCTGCTCATTTGAGCTGGCTGTCGGAAAAAGAGTTGATACAGAACAGACATCTTTCAATGACTTTTTGTAGTCTTTCGTTTCAGTAGGGAGGCTTTTGAGGCCTCAGTATGCAACACTATTGCAAAAGAACTGAAATATATTTTGCCAAAAGCATCACACTTTTTGTAAAGAGATGTGAGTTGAGCCTTCTAGAAAAGACTGCATGTTACTATTCTAGAGACAAAGCATTAATGGGGAGGTAGATTAAAACTTAATAATTTTTTTGTTCACAAAAGACAGCACAAAAATTAGATTATTTTATGGCAGTATGAGCAATGGATCTGCCAAACCGAATTTAAACTCAGCTCCATAACAGAATTATATTGCATCGAGTGGTGTGACATGTAATATTTCATTTTCTGGCTCACTACCACACTGTCTTTGGGAAAACATAAATCCAGTATCTATTATTCACATATTCTGAAACTGTGTGGTATTAATTAATCAGAAAGGAAGCCAGAACTCTTATATGAAATATCTTTCCATTTTAATCTTAATTAAAACAAGCTGAGCCCCAAAATGGTAAGACTTGATCATGACTACTAATTGCAAAGGAGGAAACAGGAAATATATTTACCAAAAAGATGTAATTATTAATGTTACTTCTTCTTTTCCCAAATAAGTAATGGAAAGATTAGTTTGGGGGGTTTTTTGGCAAATAATTAATCTTCTTTTCATAAAATTGAAAAATTAAAAATTTTCATCACTTGTATTTACTTATAGAACTGGAGAATAACTTTCAGAACATGACAGTTAGTTTATAGTTGGATAAATTATTTAATGACTTTAAAGCCATCCAGAACTCCACCTTCCTGTGCTGCCACTATATAGCCCTTGGGATTTACAGAAGGGAAGTAATGCTTGCAAAGGTGGCCTTGTTTGAACATATATCCCATATTTTTCACTAATGTGTGGATATATTCCTCAGACAGTGGATTCGGATGAGAAAATTCTTCATGTTATCCAACTCTTTAAATAGCTGCTAGGACATCCTAGCCAGTAGGATATACTGCAGCCAAAAATAAGCATCCTCCAAGTATGACATTTGCAGTTCTGAAGATGGTCAATGACAGGTCTGAAGTGACAAGTAACATATTTCCAAGGCACAAAATTGCAAGCTATGTCAAAACCATACAGTGACCAAGATCTATGTTTGTGAAATTTGAGCCAACTAAAAGCATAGTAGCAGAGGAATACAGAGAAATGTTATAATTGACTCCTATGATATGTACCTCCACTTTTTCACTAAAACAAATAAAATTTCTGTTAGCACAGGAAACAAAAGCTGATGACAAGTCTACGAGCCAACTGACTGCTAACTCAGTTTAGATCTATGGCAAACAACAGTGCTCATAAGCATGGAAGGATAGGTTTCTTTGGAAACATATCTGTTTTAATTTCTACATTAAATATCTAATAGACATATCTGTCATTGCTTTCAGGCACAAAACTCTTGGCAAACCAGAGATTTGTTTGGTGGTGAAAAACACCACTTCTCTCCAGTCTGGTGCTGCTGCTTTCCCACACTTCTTCACATCTCTAACCCTTCCTAAATCAACATCCCAGCTCTCTACTGAGGACATTTCATATGACAGGCTTGCCACCTAAAAGTTACATTCCTGTTCTTCTTCCGGGTCTTTCTCAGAAGACCCAGTGATTTGCACAGAGAGGATAGCAAAGGAGAAGCAATCCAGGAATATCTGGGGAAGATGTAGGAACAGAGAGTCATGAACATGTCATTGCGTACCCTGTGCCATCTGGGAAAACTCCTCTTGGGATGTTCCTAGGACAGGACCCGGTGTACACCTGTTTGCACATAAGTTGTGGAAAGTAACATTGGTTTGCCCTATTTTCCTCTTTCAGTGTTTTTTCATTCAATACCCAGACTATATTTTAGCTCAGATGTATTTTAGCCCTGCCAGAGTGCTCTGTATATCTCCTGGGCTCAGGGGATAGAGTTACAAGCTATCACTTACTATTTACTCCAGAGGACCTCAACTGTACACAGAAATGTTTGATTTGCTTTGCTTTATCGAGAGCATTTCTCCAAGAACTAAGGTCTTTATTACTTTATTATTACAGTTTCAAGCTGATGTTTCTAGATTTCTGTTGTTGCCTTCCTCCTCCATTTACACAATATCATGCCTCCACATTAATAGATATTTGAGTTGCCGTGAATATAGCATCTCAGAACTCCTTGAAATACAGTACACTAGATGAGGCATTTTTTCAGACAAAATCTCCAGCATTTAAGACTTAAAGAGTTACAATAAAGCTATTGAACTTGGAACATTCATCACAGAAGAAGTTAAAATCAAAGGTGCTGAGAAGCTATTATTTTATTTTCAAATCTATCAAAATAGTAAGTATGTTTCTAGTAAAAAGAAAACAGAGGAAACTGAAGGATACTGATATTACAAATAATTTAAAGCCTTTTAAAAAAAATCTCTTGGCCAAATGTTTTGTATCCCTGAAAAACTTTGCAGAAAACCTCTCCCATAATTTGCCACTTGAAGACTGTTCCAAAGTGGTTACAAGTTGCCACAGATAATATACTGTTCTTTGACCAAAAGAAAGATGTAAAAACCAGATATGTCTACTGTAGAAATGTGCCCAAACCCTGAAAATAATTGTGGATCCTCAACAGCCCACCCACAGACTCAAAAGTAGGGCAAGTTAAAATATTTCTTATTAGACTACAGCAGCTTTTGCTCGTCTTTGATGCAATAAAGACCAGTGTAACGTCGTGTTAATGTAATACAGGCTGTTCACTACAGTGAATTTCTTTAAAGAGGTGTCAGTCCATTGAGTACTGGACTACGTCTGAGGTGATTCTCTGGCTGGGTACCCTAACAGTCTTCTGTGATCTTAGAAAATTACTCTACCTCTTTGTGCCTCAGAGCAAGAGTTTGCACTAATACCCTCCAGCCTTTTTAGAGCATTTAGCAATCTACATGTGAAAATATATTCCTTCTGTGTATTTCATGGTACACACATTTTGTACCAGAAATTCTAGAATTTAGTAGATTTTCACACTGTAATAGAAATCTTGCAGTATTCCAATCTGACTATTTTAAGGTAAACATTTTTGTATTGTTCCATTGCTATTCTCTGTAGGATCAGGAACACAAGAAATACATGGGAATCAATGCAATTTCTTGAAGGCAAAGTTTTTGATTTTTACAGACTGTCCACCTAAAGCAAACAAAACATAACCCAGTCCTTGAGTCTACTTATGGGTACTGAGGCTATCTAAATATGCCCATGCAATCAATAGTAACTGTTTGCAAACTGCTATGCAATCTCAGTTGGACTGGTAAAGCTATAAGCACACCAGTCCAAGAGCTTATTATGCAATATAGGAGTTTACATCACACCTATCAATGGCAAAGCTTGCTGTACTGTCTATTGCAGTAAATTTGTCTCTGGATGTTATCAAGGTTTAGTCTATGTTTTGAAGACATTGAACAAAACAGCAATCTCTCTTTTGGACATATGTGTTAGAATACCATATCATTGAAGAAAATGCCAATATTTCCTATGAATTTAATGGGTTCCTGATATCTCTTAGGGCCAAAATTTTCTTTCTTAAAATTTTTTTTGGACACTAGAGTTTTAAAAACAGACACTGGAAGCACATCACATTAAAGTTCCACTACTAAAACAAACGAAAAATTTTAGTATCTTCCCATGAAAAATATCAAGAACCAGAACTGAGCTGAAGTTTTGAAAAGCCATGGTCATTTTGTTATTTGGAATCATAACAAGGACTATTGACTCATAGAACTGGAGACTGAGACAAAGAACTGACTACAATGGGATACTGGTAAAACTTCACCTCTTCATACAGTTGAAATTGGGTGTCACTTCCTTTCCCTTTGCTATTTGCTTTTTAATACTGAGGAGTGGGTTTCAGCACTTCTTTTGAAAGGTAGAAGTTGTTCCAGTCTCTGACTTTTTTCCTTCAGTGATGTCTTGCCACAGTTGTGCTAACTGCACTATATGGTGTAATACAGAAAGCAGAGACATTCCAGAGTGCTAAACTCATTTTCACTTTTCAGTTAAATAGGTTTTAACCAATTTTTTAAAAGGTGAAAAGTCAGTGCATTAACACACTAATATATACTGTAAGATTTTCAGTCTAGAATGTAGTCTTCCATTGTAAAACCAAGTAATATATTACATGCCATACAGATTAAGCTGATCAATAAGTCACTTTTGTTGCAGAGACTGAGTCTTAGCCACCATGGAATGGAATTCTCAAATCATTGTGAAGAAAGGTTCTTTTTCACACAGGAAGAAAACATTTCCTAAGGAAAGTATTTACTGGAAATGCTGCAAATTCATGCCACATAATGAAGTTTATCAGTAACTCCTTTGGCATCTTCAGGAAGGATGAAAATCAAAGCCAAAAGGGTGTCAAATTATGTCAAGGCTTTCCTTTGCCTATCTAGGTGGGAACTTGAGGTTTTATCATAAAGGGAGAAAACTGGAAACTAAACTGACTGGCTTCCAGTCACTGAGAAAAGATATTAACATTTGTGTCTGGTCTTTTGCTGAAGAATACCTTCAGCTGATCATTTGAACTGAAATGTTTTCATAGGTGCATTTCTTCCAAGTTCAGATAAAACAAACCACTCCTGTGGGCCTGATGGTTTGTGTTCTGAATTCTTGGTTCACATGGCAGAGATTCTCTGTATTATATTGCTAACATATTATCAATCTTGATGAATACAAACCAGGCTATGCTTTGGCATGTTTCTGTAAGTTTCCTCATCTAGGTACAAGAATCTTGAGAAAGTATGAAGCTGGGATCCTGATAAATTTCCTACAGTCAAGGAAAAATATGTGTGTGCGTATGTATGTGTTTATATATATGAAATGATATTTATCAAAATGTCAGCTACAGCATTCTAGAAGGAAATCTGGTAGCTCTTCTCTGCTAGCAAATTGCCCATTCCATAGGAGAGCTCCATGCAATCAAGCTGCTCCTACATATAGAGCGCAACCTCCCTTCAATGCCCTTTAAAGGATAGAAATGCATGTTTCAGTTTATTGCAGTTAAGTTTTTTTCTGTCTGGGCCTTTGTTTCATTAGAAACCATATATATTATTTAACTATATTAAAGGCAAAGCTGATTGATTTTATTTTTCTTTGAAAAATAGTAACTGATAATAACTAATAACAACTGATAACTAGTAGGTCTCAACTGACCACTATAAGTATTATCAGCAGCATATGCATTGGATTTGTTAGATAACTCCAGTAATAGTTATGCTGAAAAAAAGATTGGCTTCTGAAACAACTTGAGGTAAACGTAAGAAACTACATGGATTACAGTTTGTTCAAGAGCCAAGGTTTAAATGAACATAAAAAGCCTCAGTTTTCCAGTATCAACAGCATTTGCAAATGTAACCAAATTCTGAGTGCTGTGAGATACAGAGGTACAATAAAACACAAGAAAAAAATAACAAAAAATAGCTTTTAATTTCAGCTATACACAGACTTTCAAGTGTCAACTGAAGAAGACTCAAAACTTTAGTCTAATTTCTAGTTAAAGTACAGACTTCTCTGTACATAATGATCAGTTTTATTTCTGTTCAGTAAAATAATTTTGTTTGGAACCAATTCTTGGTTTCATTGCACCAAATATAAAAAACAGTTACAATTTACCGAGAGGTGGTCCCTTCCTTTGCCAGGTAGCAAAAGAAGAAAAAGGACTTCATTCTAACAAATTGTTTCAATGTATAATCTAAAAATGCTAGGAAAATTCTTACAGACATTTCCACAGATTCTGTCTTAGAACATATACCACAAGAACCCCTCTGATGTGTAGAAAATTCTCCAAGAGTGGCATGTTCATGTGACAAAAGTTATTTACAGTGTGTAACAAAACATGGTCAATCTCAGATGACAGTTACCGTTATGTAAGGAAGTCCCAAAGGAAGAGACAGTATCTATAGACAGGTATAAACAGGCAAAATACTTATCCAACTTAGAAATAGGACCATTTTAGAGAAACTAAGTCTCACAGAAGATTTCAGAATTTCTGACTGAGGTTTTCCCCTGAAATTATATATCTATTGGTACAATACCAAAACTGAAATACGGTCTTCAAAATGCATGGAGAAACTTTTTGTGTTTCACTAACATACAATTGTACATTAGATAAAATCGTAATTCTAGGCAAAATTCATTTCTCCTTAAACACTGGTAAGAGTTCTGAGGACACTTCTCTCACTTAAGAAACCTTCATACCCAGCTCAATTACTTAGTTTACAGATACCAAGTATGGAATTCTAAATGAAGGGAATGGATTATGTTTGGGTTTTTTTAACTCGTAATCAGTTCTTTTGACAAAGCATGATTTCTTTCTTTCTTTCTTTCTTTCTTTTAATGATTGCAAAAGACTTTGTCATCCAGATTTTTATACAGAGGCCACCATCTTCATACAAGACTTGAAAGTGCGGCAGCTAAGTAATAGTAGCATGTAACAGAGCAGTCCTCTATATCTGCCTGAACAATGAGCAGGCTCATGTTTATAACGCAAGCATAATACAGTGGACAACATGAAATGGTGAGTCACTAGACCATAAGTAGAAAATAAAAGGGATACCTCTAAAGGCTTACTAATGACTCAAGAGGCCATCTGTAAGCAGTAAATTGTCATCATCTTCAATATCTACTAGTGCTGTTACAAAAATTTACTCATATAGGTGATTTTAAACGGCAGAGTATAACTTTTTTCCCTGTCTTCATCAACTTCATGGTAAGATAATTTGTATAAGAAAGTCTCTGCACAGGCTGGCAAGGTTTCCTTATAAAACCATAAAGATCATATTTAACATCAGATTTTGTTGTCACTTCATGTTTTAAATTGTGTGCTAAATGCATAGGCAACAATTTATTTGCCTGGTATTTTTTATTGCTTAATATCCTATATCCATCTATGAGGGCTCCATACAATTACGAAAAGGATGTTTGCTTTCTCAGTAAGACACAAGATATTATTCAATATGAGCTTTTGAAATATGAAAATAATCTGAAAATGAGTAAAATGAAAATATGTTACAAATAACATCACTCATAATCTGCAATTAGAAATCTTCATTCTTAATTCCATATAGCTCTCTAATGAATTGTGAATGATTCTTCAGCTGCCAGAACTTAAGAAACCAAAATTTCCAGTGAGTTTTCTCTTATACCTGATTATGATTAGTGTTTTCTTTAGGGTTGCCAGCATTTCTCCTGAAAGTGGCTCAATTTTCCAGATGTTTCTTTAGGAAAGAGAGCTACCTCTGCTCTCAATATCAAATCTTTCCTAAATACTACCACTTTCTTTTCACAAGAAATGATCAAACATCACAGCTATCATTATTCTTCCAGTTTCACATTTTACATTTACACTGTTGAGTTAATTTAGCAAAAACCATGAAGTAATTCAAACATGGCAAGTTCTACTTGAACTGTGAGTTCTGGGTAATCTTGCAGTTCCTGAATTAATGACAGCTTCTTTCAGCACTCCTCATAAAAAAAACCCAAGTGTATCTCATCGGCTTTGTCATCATAACATTATGGTGTATTGAGATTTACTTCAAAGTATTTCAAAGTTTTGATCATTAAAAATTCTGCAACTTACATCACTCTTCCAGTAAAAATTCAAGTATCTGCTAAACTTGCTTTTGAGCGTATTACCTCCTGGAACATGACACTGCAAACCCTACTATTAGGAAAAAAAATGTCCTAAAGTTGATCAGGCCAAGGCAAAAACCTACATTAACTTAATTAATAAAGCATATGAGGTGGTAATTTCTAATAGAATAAATATCTGAAGTATGCAAAACAATGTTTTTGTATCTGTCAAAACTAGAAATACACCAGTGCTAGTCAATTTATTTCTATGCACTAAATCCAATGGATGTGTGTCCTAGTGGGTCTCATGGCCAAGAAGGCCAATCTCAAGGCCAAGGCGGCCAATGGAATCCTGGGATGCATCAGGAAGAGTGTGGCCAGCAGGTCAAAGGAAGTTCTACTCCCCCTCTACTCTGTCCTAGTGAGGCCTCATCTGGAGTCCTGTGTCCAGGTCTGGGCTCCTCAGCTCAAGAGGGACAGAGAAGTTCTGAAGAGAGTCCAGAGCAGGGCCACCAAGATGATCAGGGGAATGGAACATCTTTCATATGAAGAAAGGCTGCGGGAACTGGGGCTGTTTAGTCTGGAGGAGACTGAATGGAGATCTTATTAACATTTACAAATGCCTAAAGGATGAGTGTCAGGAGGTTGGCACATCCCTTTTTTCTATAGTAGCTAGCAACAGGACAAG
Source organism: Colius striatus (assembly GCF_028858725.1). Classification (NCBI taxonomy): domain Eukaryota; kingdom Metazoa; phylum Chordata; class Aves; order Coliiformes; family Coliidae; genus Colius; species Colius striatus. Next base: position 33,938,218 of record NC_084761.1, read on the forward strand.
GGGTAACGGGATGAAGCTGGAACACAAAAAGTTCCACTTAAATATAAGAAAAAACTATTTTACTGTGAGGGTGACAGAGCCCTGGCACAGGCTGCCCAGAGGGGTTGTGGAGTCTCCTTCCTTGGAACTCTTCAAGACCCGCCTGGACATGTTCCTATGCAACCTGATCTAGGTGAACTTGCTTCTGCAGGGGAGTTGGACTAGATGATCTCTAAAGGTCCCTTCCAACCCTTACCCCTATGATTCTATGATTCTATGAAATGATACAGGGCATTGAGCAGTCAAATTGGAAAAGAATAAAAATTCAAAATGTCATTAAATATTAATTAGACCATTATGAAATTAAATGTTCTAGCAGCAATTTTAAATTTCCAATTCCAATTTCCAACTGCTGCTGATCATCATCACAATAACACTACTTACCTCGAGGCAAAATTGGAAGAAGTTAAACCATTGGGCTGCTGAACATGAGACTATCGAAAGACAACCAGTAGATAAGTGGGACCTAGACTGTTATGTCTGAAATAGTCCTCAAGAATCCATTTATAGTCTATGAAGAAAAATCACCACCATTAAGGCATGAGGCATCTCATTCCAAGGTTACACAGGTTAGATGAATAGCAGAAGAAATGCCTGTTTTTTTTTTTTCACGGATTTTAAAGAGAGTTTAGTGACTAGTTCATATATTGGTCCTATGCTGCTGATGTCTAGTTGACCAAGGTGAATCCTGCCCAGGCTGCCTGAACTGGACCTACTGGAGGACAAAAAGGAACGTGACGATTCAAGCCTCAAACACTTTGTGGAGAAGTAGGAACAGAGCATGGATCTGAGGATTTTCATGAACATGTTAAACTTTCTTGGTGTTTAAATGAACCAAACCACAGAAATTTGAGGCTTGCCCTTCATAAGCTGGCAGATAAATACTTTTTGGCACTCCATTTTTGTCATGATGTCAGATTGATTATTTTATCACAAAATTTAAATGTATATGACATTTTGTTTATGTCAGTCCTCGTTTTGTTCTCCATGTGTATAAACAGATATACCAGTGCTAAACAACTACAATTTTGTGTCACAGATACAGATGTGGAACAGGATGGAGGCTTTCAAAAAATTCAGAGTTGCCAAAGATTGTCTTCCACCTATCATCTTGCACAACAGCATTTCAGAAAACTCTCTACACAACAAATAATGCAACCTACTATTCACACCAAGGAAAACTAGTATATTGCAGGATTTGATTGCACAACAAAGATGATACACCTATAAGTTCTATAATGAGTGTATGCCTAAATATATTTTAATAAAGTTTCATCCTCTTTCTAAATGTCTGAATTTTATCAAAATTTAATGTTGTTGAACACTGAACATTGTTTGAACAAGTTCAATGCTGACCATACTATAAGACCAAACTGCATCATAGTGTTCAGTGCTGTTACTGTACTTGGACTTTAAGCAGTTATTTGTGGTATTTCCCTACAAGTATATGGAAATTTAAAGCTTCATATTTTATAAGTAGCTTAAAACAAAACACCTACAAAGATGAAGCTCTTGCTGAAAATACTTTTACCAAGCTGAACAGCAGTTTCCTAATTCATTTGTTCTTTGGTGTGTCTTTAACAAAAGATGCGCCTGTGCTGCAGCCAGAAGTGTGACAGTGGTATGTTTAGGCACTCCTGAGCTAGCCTTCACTTTGCCAAAAGCCTTGTAAATGTAGCGGCAAAGATAGCAGCACAAGCTGTGTAACCCCATGAGATTGTGGTGCTCATGCCAGCTGAATTAAAACTAGCTGGGATATGTCTCTTTCTTCTGCAGGCACACTTCTGATTGCTTTGCAGATGTAAGTCACCCTTCTTGATTTTGTGTATCTATGACTGAGTCAAACTTTCCTCATGCCACTAAGCCTCATGCTGGCAAGCTTTCTTTCTGTCTACAGTGAGTCAATATACTCTGACTCTGTTTTCAAAATTCTAGAAAGACAAGGCTGGAAAAGCAGTATAAATCATTCCATATTGGAAATAATTACTTACATTTGAATTCTGTAATCCTTATTTGAACAAAACTCACATAGACCTTAGTGGGAGTTCAGCTCAGTTAATGACTGAAGTACTTGGCCCTTAATTCCTTTTTCTGCCCTGCTATCAGATGTAGTATTATTATGAGAAACATCTGTAATAATACTTTACACTTCCATAGCCCTGACATCTGGAGGCTTCAACAAACTTTCTCTGAAATTACTATTAGATATTCTTATGTTACCAAAGATGTCAAGTAATTTGCCCAAGCCAGAGATATAATGTTTATGTTTTATGCAGCCCTTAAGAAACTAAATGAGGTTGAATTGATAAATAGCATCCATTAACCAACTGGAGAGAAAGGCAACTGAAAAATGACTGACGCTGAAGATTAAAAAGAACTATAGACGCCTAATATCAAATAATGTCAAATTCAGCTATCTGTACTTGAAAATTCATGTTTTGCTATTCAGACTCTAGAAATCACTTAACAAACATGAGGCCAGAAGTCTGAGTAGAACAATAATGTGGTTTCTGTTTATGCTTGCTAGCTTGTCTGTCTATGTTTATCTGTGGGCTGCAGCTAACTGATCACATACCATATCTGTTCCACTGTAGCAAATCAGCACCATTTGCTTTGTTTTTTTTTTTTTTTTCCCTTGAGTTACTTTTAACAATGCTTCCAAATAGCAAGCAACCAATTATTTTAGGAGATCTTGGACCTGATCATGTTCCATCACACAAAATATGGCACATTAAGTAATGCTTAAAAATGCACGTGAAATGAGGTGCATGATGTACACGTGGTTGCTCCAAAAGAGAATCCAACAAATCTATATAGTATGAGAAAAGAAATTACAGGCTCACCTCAGTATATGAGGATAAAAATTAGATAAGTTGTAATAAGAATAAAGTGTCTGGCAAACTGATTGTAAATAGCAACACGCTCATGGCAATGAAAGAGAAGAATCTATTTTCAGTCCATAGCTAATTACAATTCATCCCTCATTATAAGGCACTCTGTTATCAAGATTCAAGAATAATAGTTCATTCTTCTGTTAGCTCTTCAGACTCTCAGAACCACAGGACTGCAATTCTTCTCTGAATATCCCTGTCACTGTAAAAATATAGAATACAGCTATGTATGTCAGCTATTCCATCTCCTTCTTTATATGGGCCTTTGATAAATCAGCACAGTACCTCACTTTCTGGACATTTCTAGTTGTAATTTATCCTTCATCAGATGAAGAAATACTGCATTAAGGCAGAGAGTAACAGTTACGCTGAAACATGAATTGGCCTAGAGCCAAAACAAGTAATTCTACTTTAAAATATAATGCATGACTTACCTGAATTAATTTAATCACATAACAATCTACAGACAGAAACAGATCCAGTTATCTTAAATATCTGCTAGATGCAGTGCCCTGATGAAGCATTTGAATGGCTTAGAAATAGAAAATGCACGCTTCACAACCCTAAGCCTTCGCATGCATGTTCTTTTTAAGAGTAGAGGGCTGTCTGAAAGCATTGCCTTAGAAGAGGGGTAGTGAACGAAAGTGAGACCAAGTGTGCTGCCTAGCTGCCTACAACTTTTGGCAGTGGATCAAACAAACAAGTTCGGCAGAGTCGATGTAATTTTATTGGACCACACTGTCTCAAGCAATTAGAAAAATATTTGTAAAACATCAGATGAGAAGGGGAAATGTGGAGCCCAATAATGCAAAACAATGTTTATAAGACAGAAATTGTGAAACTAGATGAATAAACACAATTACTCTATCAGCACCTCCAGTTCTTCTGAAGATTACTTAGCTTAAAAACAAAATGTTTTATTGTTGCATTTAAAAGAATTCATAGTTAAAACTCCCCAACTTTACAAATGTACATGTAAAAATGGAAAAAAGTATTATATATGGATTTTTACTGTGAGGTTGTTGGTGCTCTCCATCAGAAAATTACATGCCACATGAATGCACTTTACATACTGACATTCAGACGCATATTTGGGCAAGGAATTCAAACCCATGGTTGTGCAAGAAGGATCCTTTTTAGAAGAACTGCAGATCATCCAATGCATGTGTAAGCTGCTCAGATAAATTAATACTGTGTGAGGTAAAATGTTTCTATGCAATTATTACTTCTCTCCCTTTAAATAGTTGCTGAGAAAAACAGTTTTGACAACCTGTGTAGTGCAAGCTTAGACACACAAATAGCAGTAAAGATGGCCATATGCCTTTCTTTGTAAGTTGACTGCAAGTCAGAAATTTGTCTGCATCTTGGTTTGGTACATTTGTTCTTTTCTACCAAGTAGAAATATTTCTTTTTCTGCCCCAATTAACATCATAAGACTTGTCATATTAACTGTTCTGTTAAAACGCCAGCTACTTAGGCATTAGTGCATGGGGAAGATTTATCTGTTAATTCTAGGATAACACAGTACTGCCTGACTGTTGGCAGTTATCTGACTAATAGGATTGGACAAAATGCAAATATTATTATGTCCAATAGAGGTTCTATCAAGATTAATGATGCCTGTTAACGAATCAGAAGAACATTTTGAGCTCCCTGGAATTCAGGTATATTGTGCATATCAGTTCAAATCTATCTTCAGCAAAGATAGAAACCTCCCGTCTGTGTTTACTCTTTGTGCAGAGTCAAAGAATCCAAGCTATTGAAAGAACTGTTTTGACCTGAACCTTAATGAAAAAAACACAGCATACCACGTAAGAGAGATATTCAGGTGAGAGAAAGGTATCCTGAGCAAAGATTCATGGTGCTGAGTGACAGAGGCAGGACTTTCACAAATACAGGCTGCTTCAAACCAACAAGATGGCAGCCCAGGCTATTGAAGAATGCTACCGTTCCAACACTGGGAAGAATTCTTAATATAGCAAAGACGGGGATCCAGGAGCTGGAACTGCTAAAAGTTTCAACAGTTTATAGACTACTACAGTTACTCAGCTGCAACCCTAGTAAAAGCAGGAACAGGCCTTTATAACACCAACCATCAAGTTCACCTTTCAGGCTTGAATCCAATGCCAACATATTCAAATAAAATCCAGAGAGAAAAGCCTGTGTTGCTCAAACAGTCTATTTGTACCCAGCTATATGGCAATGACTTCTGGACAATGGTGAAAATTATCTAAAGTATAACATACTTTTCCCACAAGACCATTCACAATGAAAACAAGCTGCAAATTTTGGATAAATTTAAGTCTAGAGAAAGCAGCTCCGTTTGAAGTTGTGTTTACAGTGAAACTTTGGCAGTCCCAAAAAACAGCTAAGCTCTGATTTCCTTACATCTATATACTCTGCAATATATCTTGTGTGGACTAGAAATGAATCCTTTGCATTCCAGAAGCATCAAAGAATGATTGCTGAAGAAGACTAAAATTTCTATGAGTGACTGCTAGGGGGAATGACATTGTTGTAACCAGACAGGACATTAAATGTCCCAGCAGAGCTGTTGCTTACATATGTCCTTTAGTATACTGTCAACACTGGAAGAGAATCTGTGCTTGAAAATACTGAAAAAATATATATTTCAATACACATCACATAGTCATGTGCTCAAAGCTAATATCCTAAGTTCAATCAGCAGCACACTAAATAACCATGAAGACAAAAATGGACAGAGAAAATGAACTAGGCAGATGAAATGACAGCATGGAAGGTAGAGATATGTATGATTGTAAGAAAAAGCATTTAAAGAAGCAGGTCATATAAGCAAATTTCATCATGAGAGAAGTACTTCAGCAGATCAGTTTTCTACTAGTTGTCTTCGTTGGCCACACAAGATTTTTTTTCAAGGATTAATGCCAAGTATATACAGAGTAAAGAAACCCTTTGCAAGAAGTATTTACAAACATTAATTTGAATAAAACCACAAAGTGCTTTAAACAGTATTTTATTTACCTCATCATTCATACTCTACATAATGAAAATTACTTGTATTTCCAGAGAAAAACTCAATTAATATTTTTGAAAATATTGTATAGAATTAAACAAATAATACCTTTAAAATTTGTATCTGGAAGTTACAGCAGTATAAAGGGCGAGTCAAAATGACTATGTTTATAAAGCCTTTCAGGAAAGACTGGAAGAGTATGAATATTGTTGACTTGCCCACCTTACATACATGTACCCTTCACCTCTTCAAATAGCTTGCAAACATGATTATCTATGTGACATACCAAACTACCTAATAACAAAGTAAACCATCATATATAAGTTACATGTGCAGGGTCACACACTTGCAGGCTCACTACCTGGAGAGCAAATGGACCCTTGGTGGAGCACTTAAAAACAGTCTAATGGGTATCCAGTGCTCTAGTGTTTTGGTAAGGGCTGTTTTGTTCCCAAAATCAAGGCCAAAGTCATTAATAAACCTATCAAAACATATCTAACAAGGTAACCTGTGTATATGGGATCCCAATTACTTGAACAATTAATGTGCTTCATTAATGTATCTTTCCTATACACACATATTTTGAATTTAAGGAATAACAATTTAGCATTTCCTACATTGACTATCATAGAATCATAGAATGGTAGGGGTTGGAAGGGACTTTTAGAGATCATGTAGTCCAACCCCCTGCAGAAGCAGGTCCACCTAGATCAGGTTGCATAGGAATGTGTCCACCCACTCTCTCCTGTAAAGAGGTCTTATCCCAACCCTGAACGAAAAAAAGCTTGCTGGAGTTTTTCAAGATGTACCCCCCCTTACAAAGCATTGTTGCTTAATTAGAAATAATTAAATTCTTCAATATGGAAAGCAGTCTAAAATATGAGTATATTTTCCCACTCTCATATTAATCTTATTTCCTCTCATGGTAAAGCAGTGAGAACTAACAGAAAAAATGCTTTAATTGAGATGCTCTCTGAATTACTAAAAAATTAAGGATATTTCACAATGAGTTCTTCAAATACAAATCAGCATTTTTCAACAGTTTTTCCTGTCATGTCTCTTTCAGTCCCAAGAAGTACCAAGTACTAAGTCTAAATCTGTCCCAAGGTAGGGCAGAAAAGAGTAATCATTAGGGTGATCTTTCTCCTGATGTAGGCATCTAACCCAGCAGAGTATTTAACATAATATGATTGCAAACATCCTAAAAAACAAGATACTCAAGTACAAGGTGAAACTACCGTTTGTGAAAAACTCTGCACTCTTTTCCCTCTTTCTTGTCTTAATTACCTCCACAAAAATGTCAACTACATTTGGCAATAGATGAAAAGTAGGAATCTACAATACAGTCAAAATAACTAAACTAAGAAAATGCTGATTCAATGGAAACTACTTGGAATTATTGTAAAGTTTGATATGTTAACTTCAGCTAGAATAAGTTACAAATCCTGAATTCCAGTTCATTCTAGCTGTTTAGGTTTGAGGCAGTGAAACAACCCATGAACAAGAAAAATACACTCAGTGGTTCTGCAGTATGCACTAAATAATCTGAAGCAGGAGGCAACAACAGCAATTTTATCTTGCAAGTACCCACAGTGGTTCTTTAAAGAAGGTGGGTTGGAAAAGAACATGTACAGATCATAATTTTACATTCAGAAAAGGTAAATGGAAGAAGTTTTCAGTTGGTCACACAGAGACACATTAGCTTAAACCTCTCCAAGAAAAAAAAATAAAACAAGAAAACCAAACAAAGCCATCTTTGTCTTGCTTATTTGCATCAGTTGACAATCACAGTCCATCACAATCAGCTTACACTCAGGTACAATAAACAGTATCGGGGAGGCTATATTTTAATGTGAGAGATGTAATTTGCTGCTGGTGACAGGTTCAAACCATGCCTGTAAACCCATCATATAACACATCCTCTTTTAGTCTTAGTTTAAAAATAATAATACTGAAGGATAGATTTTGGCTTGGGTGTTCACTTCAGGCACTTCAAAAAGGACACAGGGAAACTGGATGCATTTTGAGGGACTCATCCAGAAGGCTTTTGGGCGCATTCAAAAAAACAACTTAAAGAAAGCTTGCACATGCTCCCATCACATAATGGTGCTTCATTACTTTAGCGCATGTGGTGATATGCATGTCTGCCTAGGAGACAGAAAAGAAGTCACAGAAGGAAGAAACTTCTCACCCCATTAGGCATTGAGTGCTTCCAGAAGCTCTGCAACTGCAACAGCAATTTCTTTCCCTGCCCTGCCCCCAGGGTTCATCTAGCCCTTGCGCCATCATAAAAGCAGGAAAGCTGTAGAATCACACAATTCTTGTCCTATTTCTAACTCTTATTCCTTATCTTCTGGTCAATAACTTAGGTTAAATAGACCTCTGGACTGCTCCAATATAAGCATTGTTACATTTTGATGCTATGTTCATCTCTTTTCCTTTACGGTGAAAAAAATCTATGAAGTCAAGCTGAAGAAATTCCTGTTTTGATGTATTCTCTGGTATTAAAGGACACAGAAATACAAATTAAGTGCTTGAAAACTCTAAACTTTCGTAAATCTGGACAATATTTTTTCTCAAATAAATCTAGGGAAACCAGTTTGTCTCGAAATATTTGCCCCCAAACTAAAACAAATCTAGCCTTTGTAAAAAATTTTGTTTCTTTATTTCATTATACTTTTCCACTTTCTTATCCCTGGCAATAACCAGACCAGATCTGAAAGGTTGGAACTTTGGCAAGAATAGTTGCCTTCTCAAATGGTATAGTCCCCCCACTTCAGATTCTAAATGTCAGGGTGGTTTAGATAAATGTTCGTGATTTTAGGCACTTTTCCAAGACTATTGCTGTTTGCTTATTAAGATATAAGAAGTTAATTGGAAGGACACCCTTTTCCTTAAAGGTAGAAGCAACTGATTGATTACATTATGTGTAATCTCCTATTCATAGAAGCAGCAGAACACAGTATTTTACAGGTTGAGATAAAGAGTGTTTGTGTGTGTGTGGCTGAGAGGAAGGGGCACAGCAGGGGAGTAGAATACTAAGAATAACGGTGCACCAGATGAGATGTCAGTGGAATAGAAAGTCATCACAGGATAATGGTCTCCTGCTGCTAAATGAAGGCCAAGGCAAAGCAGATGTTGACTCAGAGCAAAGAAGTTTATTTTAAAAGCACAAGACACTGATTCTGTCATAGTAGTTACTCTGCTAAACTGCTGGTAAAATATCATTCATTTCAGTTGACAGATATTTTTAAGAAAAGCACTGCTTATTCTATGTTATATTTTTATTGACTTGAAAAAATAAAAACAAAAATCACACCTTCCCCTCCAAATTATTGTTATGTTCCATTAAGCAGAAATGAAACTAGCAGTGAGAGCACAACTTTACTTGAAAATTGCACCAAACTCTCCTGGTTCTGCAACTTTCTGACTGAGGTTGGTTTACTGATAGGCTATAGGCCATTAAAAACTAAGCTATCTAACAATGCAATTGGCTGACTTTGGTTACATCTCCTCCTGTAAAAATCCATCAGTTGTCCTAATGTGCAAATGCAGGAAGGAAAAAGTGTTTGAGTAAGGAGCCTGATCTTTTTGTTAAAGTAGACACTTCTATTTCTAAAGCTCAGACAAGACTCACAATTCTAGATAGACATCTTGCATGAAGATTCCACTTACATCAATGACAATATATCCATCAATCCATAAAGACTAATGATTTCATCATGTTTTTGCCTGCAAAATGGATGTAGATGCAAAATAGCCAGCCCTGAACACTCCTCTATCTGCTGCCTTCTGCCGTACTTTCGACTTTACCGTTGGCAAACCTCCGTGAGGCATCTAGTATGTTGTCTCACTTGTTTATGGCTTTGGCAAATCCTTTAATCCTCAGCTTCTCATTTGTACATAATACGATCTCTTGTCTCTCTTTACTTTGGTTACAGGATCTTCAGGGTAGAGACTGTCCTGAACAGAAACTGCATGGAGAGTGGCTAAAGTTCTCAGGCCTTGATCTCAGCTATTGCCACTGAAACTACTATGTCAAAAATTAATAAAAATAATCTGGCACCTCATCCAGTATGCTGTCTGTTCACTGACTTTCTGTTGAATGCAAAGACAAATGAAAGGCCTTGACATCCAGAATCTTTTACAGATTTGAGTATGGTTATTGGAAGAATTATCTCAACTTGAGTTATGACTTTTCATCAAAACTACGTTCGGAAGAAGAGAACGCCTAAACCAAGAGGATAAGAAACTTTCCTAGCAAGTTCTGAACAGCTATGTTTTGAAAGAATTCTACTCTGGAAAAAATCATAACAACTACAAACTTAGCGTCTTTTTCTGGTATCTGTTTGTAAATCCTTCTTTAGAGTCCACATTGTAAAAAATCATGGACACTTAAGAGCAATGATCTCCTTTAAAAGCAATGGAAACCAGGCTCCCAGGTCTCTGTGTTACTGTAGAGAATCAGAGTCACCCTTTTAAGTGCTTCAGAAATGTATAGCTGTTCATCTCTCGAGTAACCTCTTCAGTATAATAGACAGCAGTACTAAAAAATGAGCTCATCTGTTAAGTATCAGGCAAATCCATTTAATCTGGTTTTCTTTTTGAATCTGATGTATATTGACTACCTCTTTACTGTACTTAATTCAAAATCTGTATTATCATTTTCATACTGTTCCCAGCATATTTCCATTAGTCAAAGGGTAGTTCTAATGTGCCCATAGAATATTCTCTTACAAAAATCTCAATTGCAAAAATCAGTATTACATATAATTAACAATATAGACAATTATGACAGAAGTAGCTGGAAACATAAAAATACTGCAGTGTCAACAAATTGCAGGTGTAAGAAAAAAACAGTAGCCACTACTCACAAAACAGTTGCTACATCATTTACCACAACCTTTTTTGAAATACTGATCTGTGCATTCTGGTCATCAAGAGATGATGATTAACAAAGGATTAGTTAAAATATATTAGCTAATGAACCTACTAGATTCACATTAGTTTATCAGTCTAGACAGAGTTTCAACCTGTTTGAATTCAGGTTTGCCCAGCTGTAAAATGGAGATGATGATTTCTTCTTTCCTTTGCTCTTTAACTTCTCTATATAGACTGTTAACTCCACTGAGCAGGAATGATCTCACCTGGCATTTTACACCACCCATTTTACAGTAGGACAGTAATCTTGGCTTGCACATTGAGATAGAGTTATATATATTTTTCAGTGCTCATAGCAAAATTAATATTTAAAGGAATGAATTTTATTGTTACCTTTCAATTTCCTGTCCCTAATGTCCTTTCATGGTAGATGATGTTCCACAACTTTAAAAGTTTCATTTTCTACAAAACATGAGGCAAACATGCAACCGTAGGTGAACTATATTAGCAAACGCTGTAATTGTGCATCGTGCTTGAAAAAGTTATGTTACCTTTTTTGTTTATCTTGAGTTGGTTTGGGTTGTTCAAAACATATATATCTACAAATTAAACAGATGACAGCATGTCTTTTGACAAAATAGATTGGGAAGTATCAGTGTCAGAAGAATCATAAAAAATTACAAAACCATATTGTAATGACAATTAGGCAAGCAGTAATGAAGTAGGCAGCTATATTTTAGAAATAATCCAGAGAGATTTTTATACAGAAGCATTATGGTATTGTAACACAAAACCAGAAATGACAGCAAAGTTTCCTTACTGGGGACAGTGGGAAGAATATAAACTTTCTAGGAATGCAATTAGTTTACATGCAAGTATTCTCACTTCACCTAAGGATAATTCAATAATAGCAATAGTTTAGTCTCAGCTTTGTCCTCAAATACATGAGATCTATAATACCCACTGAAGTCCCTGGAAACTGGGAACATATATCTGAGAACATAACTAAGCCAATTAAGACTACAATTGGGCCAAAAAATGTGTCAAGTTTTTGTCAAATATTTGGTGGTGGTGCTGCTGTTGTCATCCACAGCTAGGAAGTTCAGGGGCATGCATTAAAGAAAAATAACTAGAACAAGGACTAACCTAAAAAGTATAAGAACTTTGATTCTGAATAGTAGAGGTTTATTACTGTAATTTAGCACTGGCAATGAATTCGGCCTAACACAAGACATAAAGGTCATTTACTGAGAGCCCCCTGCTGCTCTAATAGATTGTCATGTGGCATTGATCCAGCTAGTGGTCTAGATTGAATGGGTTTCCACAACTTCCAGTAACCACTGGTTCTACCACTGTAAAACTTTACTATTTCAATAGGATGTTGCATTTAGTTTAAATATTTATTTAAACAAAATTGGAGGCTATCAGTAGCACCACTGGCAGCTTGGAGTTGACTTTGCTCTAGCTGCTTTGTAACATCTCCCTAACTCATAGAAGGCAGAACAGAACTTACCTGTTAAAAGGGACAAGAAAAAATTTCAAATGGAAAAAATATTAAGCTATCAGAGTACTAACTTAAAACCTTGACTGGAATGCTCTGGAGTAGGAATTAATGTCTAAATTAACCATTCATGTATTTGCATACATGCCTGCTGGAATCAACTGCAGTTCTCTATGTTTAATCCATGGGCAGCAGGTTAAGTGCTATTGCTGTCTTAGCTTTGTTATCTTAACTTAGACTAAAATTGGGTGAGAGAAATACCACTCCAATGTCCCACTTTAGACGTTCTGTTGTCAAAATTCGGCATTGATAAGTCTTGATAGTAATTTTTCTACTGCTTTGATTCATGAAGAAGAATGAGCACAACACTTACCTGTTTTCAATTTATGAAATGCCACAAAATTAAATTAAGCCATTTTATTATATGCTAGTTTGCAATTTCAAGATTAGCATAATTGCTATTTGAAAACATTTCATACTTGTAATAAAACATGATTTTAAGGTCTCTTCCTAATAGCTAGAATAACAGTCACAAACATGAGATAGAAGCAGAATATGCATTCATAACTTTTTCAAGCACGATGCACAATTATAGCGTTTGCTAATATAGTTCACCTACTGTTGCATGTTTGCCTCCTGTTTTGTAGAAAATGAAACTTTAAAAGTTGTGGAACATCATCTACCATGAAAGGACATTAGGGACGGGAAATGGAAAGATTTATATTATTTCAATCAGTTACTACTCATAATTCATTTTTGTTTAAGAACCTGAAGAACTTAGGTGCAACTGAGAAGCTCATTTGTTGTTTAGATATTTCAGATGAACCTTCAAACTACATGAGCATTGCCCAATGATAACAGATATTAAAAAGTAGCTTAATATCCAACATATCTTTTTTCAAAGACATTAAACTAAGGTATTACTACTAGTTAATACAGATGAAGTATACACATTTTAAACATGAGTGTTATTGTTGGTAGTAAAATTCAGGTAATATTTAAAATATAACAGTTAAATGCTGTAGCCAAGTTTTGGATCATAGGTAAAAGTTGCCTATTATCTGGAATATCTTTTTTAGAAGTGGCTTTGAATCGCTTTTGCTCTTCTTCACCTGTGTCGTATTCCCCTGTTTCCAGAAATTTGTGGAGATGTGCCAAAGAACAATAAATCCACAATACACTATTTATTCCCCAGTTATTTTATGTCATTCTGCAGGTAATCACTGCAGATATTAATGGAAAAAAAAATAAGGGAACTCACAATATGTTTAGGAATTAACAACTGAAAAAAGTAAGAGGGATAAAATGATTTTGATGTTAAAAATGATTCCTGGAACCAGATGTCACTGTCTGAGCTGCACAATAGAGTTAACTGGTTGAGCAATCACTCACAACTTGTGTAATATTATAGGTAAAACATGACATATGATAATGGTCAATGAGTTCACATTTTGAGTATAGCTATTGTAAGCAAGAACTTCTTTGAATACTCACAAAGGTGAAGGGGGATCTGTGCATGAGCAGGAAAGTGGTGGAAAGAGCACACACAGAGCCTCATTCAGGTGAATCTGAGTGTTTGGTGGAAAGCCTGGTGAATGTGGACTTCACCATCTGGCAATGAAGCTGCTGTATGTTTACCAGAGTTCTCACAAAGAAGATTGATCATTTCCAGATTTCCCATTTTGTTGGGATGGACTAACATCTGGAGAAAAGAAAAGTCGTGTTTGCTCATGCAGTCTACTACTTGTATGCATTTATTGAAGCCTGCAAAGTAGACTCTAACTGCTGATCAGGTCTTCACAGTTCCTAAATAGTGAAATTAAGCTAAGAAAGATTTTGCCTGTTCTTGGTAAAATAGTTACTGCTACTATACAGAATGACAAGATATAGCTCGCTTTGAGAAGTTTATGATAGATTCTTGCTCATGGAAAGGTGTCGTTACATCAATGCTTTTGTCAGAAATTTGTTTTGGTGAAAGCAATAGAGGGAAATTTTGTGTAAGAGACAGATGTGTCTAACCACTATAAGTCTGCCAGGTTTTGCATTGTTATCTCTTTTGAGTAATTGTCCAGAGTTCTGCATAAGAGTTCTGCATAAGAACTATTCACAAACTATAAATATTTAAAGAATCGAGCACGTGACTAATATTATTGACACCATGGATTATCAATACATGTATCAAAGTTTTTTTGGACAGAAGAATTAGACCTAATAAAATTTCTAGAATTTCTTTTTTATTTAACCAATTAAGAAAGCCACTTATTTTGTAAGCTGTTTTGCTTAATTGTACATCATTTTGAATATAAATCTCAAGAGGCACTTTTCTGAATTTTTCAGAAAATATATCTATGAAACCGTTTCATATATTTTTCATATTATAATCTGGAATACCTCCCTGCACATAAATGAGAATCTGTGATGATTTTGAACAAAGTTTAAGGCTCATCTCATTTTTTTTCAGATATTTATCAATATTTTTAAAAGATGGAAGACATTTCCTATGAGAAAGCATGGGCATTAAAGCTATTGTGTTAATGGAAACAAATGAAAGTTGTTTTGAAAAGAAAATGGAACATTACTTTTAGAAAATAGAGCTCCTTATCTTCAGTCTGATTAAGAATTGCATCTATAGATTTGAGGGAAAAAAAAAAAAGACAGCTTTTATAAGCCTTAAATCAGCAGTTTGTTTGTACTCAGGAAAGTGATTTAGTACATGTTTAACTTTGGGCACATGCTTAAATTCCATTGATTCCAATGGAAATAAAGCAGATGTGCTTGGAGTTGATCACATGCTTAAATAGTGTTGAATTAGGGTCTTTATGCTTTACAAGTCCAATATACTAAATGTTAATTAATCCTTACTGCACTTCTCAAGGAATGTCGCATTACTAAATGCAACTAGTGGGAGTGGAGATTGCCTAATAACTCATGGAGTAACTAATCAGTTTGTGCTACAAAATCCAGCTGCAGGCCCCCTAAGCTCTCTCATTTTTCTCCCACTGCAGAATTGTGAATAGGAAAGATGTGCTAATGGTAAAAAAAAAAAGGTTTCTTGTCAATAGAAGAACTTCAATGAATGCTTCTGTGTTTGTGTGTGCATTCATAGCAAGCAGCCTATATTTCAATCATTATTGGTGATATACTGAGAATGAGAAAATAAATACGCATAGTACTTAGGCAGATATATTATTACTGGCCAAAACAATATAAGCAAGTGACGAGGAAGAATGATAGGGAAAAGATGCTAATTCAACAGCACATTATAAAAACTAAAGCCTCATTACTGTGGAAGTGTCTGAAACAACTAGACTTTGGCAAGCAAAATCTTTCTAACCTTTAAAAACAAATAATTATAAACAACAGCTTGTGAAGCATTTAATTGAAAGTTGTCATTCCTTCACAAGCATAGACCATATAAGAGAGTAGGAGGACACTTCCATCACGTCAAACTGCCAAACAGACAATATTTTTTAACATCAGAAAAGAGCTGAGTAAAAAGGAGGCTCTTTATATTTTAGGTAGTTTGTGGTAAGCATGGTTAAAAGCTCCAAACCAAAGACAACCAGGCTTTTGCGAGTCCCACAAGTTTTCAGGGTTGACTTCATTAACAAATATACACATGCCTCCCACTAGATATTTCAGTTAGTTGACTTAATCAAGAACAGATTAAGCTTTATAGTTCTAGTACAAGACATATCCAGACTGAAACCAATTCATCTTCTACAATGCTTTAATAACACACCATTTTATTACTAGATCTACATCTAATCCCTCATTTACATCAGTTTCTCAGTCATTAATATTGCCATCAATATTCATCAATACTAGAGGGAACCAATATTCAAATTTCTTTGCACAGAGAAGAATCTGCTTTAAAATGCTAGGACATCTGGCTTCTCTCTCCAGTTTTAAGACTGGATTTGAAAAAAAAATTAAAAATGAAGAATATTTTAAATTTAGGAACTCAGTTCTCTTATAATTTTTCTCCTCCCCTCAACCCCCCCAACAGTCTTAATATGCATCAGGTTTCTGAAGAAAGTATCAGCATCCAGCCTAATTTGCTTTGAAAAGCAAGAAACTGATGTGGAACAAAGCATTAATTAGAAATAGGACATCATAAAGACCTAGATTGTTTTTGCTCATAATCCTGAAGTTTCTTTAAAATGTGCTGCTTAAATTCATGTTTGCATACTGATTCCTACATCTTTCTGACAAAACACCCTCCACGACATCTCCCTTTAACAGGTAGCACATGAAAAAGAAAAAAAAAAAAGCTAGGAATCTTGACATTAAGAATCTCCAGTGTCAAGACTGAAAATGTGACTGTAGACAAGAAATCTGTTGTATGATTTATGTGTCCTGATGTAAACTGGGGTAAAAGGTTTCCCAATGCCAACGGGTTGGCTCATTGGAATAAACATAGTGGTCAATGGCTTGAACCTCCTGTGGCCAAGTGTGTCATTAAAACCTGGTGGTCCATGTGTAAGGTGAAACCACAGCCATATAAACACACATGCCATTTCCCACACATCCAAAGGAATGCTAGAACCTCCTACTTCCCCATTGAGTGATGCTGTTCTGTGGGCAATGGAAGTCGGGAAGCCAATGTAACAGGCCGTCTTTTTGCTCCCTTCAGTTTAAAATTCAACTGCTCCCCAGGAATACTTCTGTGGTAGTAAAAATTACCAAACGGAGCATCAAAGATCACCTCCACAACAAAAATGACTGATTAAACTGGATCATACCGAATACAAAATTTCTCTCCAATGTCCCTGGATAAACACTTTTCCATCAATGAAACAGGACATTTAACATGAGGCTCATACCATTAACAAACAGAAATTCTTTATGTTCCTGATGTTAACTATTCTTTGGGACCAAGGCCAGAATATTGACTTTGTCATAGAGTTAAGACCAGGTTTAATCCAAGAGCGGTACACATCCTTGTAAAACATTTTGCTGCAGTAACACAGAAGCAGCAATGTATAAAACAAAATAGAAAGTAATTGATCATCAGCAGTAACTTCTCATTTTCAAAAGTAAACTGAATATAAAGATTTTAACTGGCTAGTTGCTTAGTGATCATTGCTTTCAACTCCAATATGTCACGCAAAAGGCATTATCAAATCAAGTATCATGGTCAAGAACTTCTACATGGTATAGGCAAGGTTAAAGTCTAGTAAAAGGAGTTCAGGACTGCTCTAATTATTTCTACTTGTTCCCTCCTCTGCCATGAATGGACAAAATAAAGAAGATGGCAAGAAATAATCAAGAAAAAAGCCCCAAAACCACAAACCAGAAGAAAAGATAAAGAAAAAGAATGACATAGAAATAAAGATAAAGCTCTGTTGGCAGAGCTGTAGGAAGAGAGATCAGCATGCACTTTATCACTTCTTGGCACACAGAGCCCTGCTTCAAACACAACCAGAAAACTCCATTTTCAGCTTCTAGGTGAAAAAAGATCAGACAGCATCCCTAATGGCAACTTTCGGGTGACTTTTCTAGTGCTTATAAGTGTTGCCCTGTCTGGGAAAATGTTTTTCTCAGATAGCCTTAATTCCACTGTGAATTCTGCCACACAGTACCTCAAATCTGACCTGATATGCTGCCTGTGGGATTATCCAGGCAGTAGCTATGCAGCTTATTTAGGATAATCATTTTGTATGTGGTCCATGTAGAGGCATTAATTGCAGCAAAGTATGCTTTCCTTTGACTCTCTAGCAAGCCAAAAAGAAACAACAACATAGTGGCAGAATTATCCCAGAAGTATTTACTTCCTAATACTGAAATATTTACCAATACATTTTAAGAATACTAATTATTTATTTTAGAATGGCTCTTTGTTCTAATTTTCCTAATTTGGAATGGTCTTTCGTTAATGTTTTAAAGCCATATGCTGTAGTAAGGCCCAAAATAATGTTTAATATGTATCTTAAAAACTAGAGTGAGTGGTGCAAAGTAAACACTTATGTTTTGATTAGCTCCATTCCATGCTATGTGTCAGAACAAAAACTCTTAAAAACATTGGCCCTACTATATTGTGGGACCTATGCGTAATTATTTCAAAACACACAGAAAGTGGCACACAGAAAAGTAACGAATAAAATATGCAACAAAAAAAAAATTCAAGAACAGCTTTAAATGCTACAAACAAAGCACTTTCTGTAGGACTAGCTTCTTTTAACTCCAACATAGTTAGAATGGTACTGTGCTTTAAAAAAAAAAAAAAAAGAAGCTGTATATAAACTAGATAGCATACATAGCTGCTCTGTTTAGAAAACAGCAAAGTACCATGTAAAAAAGTCTCTGTTTAGTCAGCCCACCCACTATGAAAGGGAAAAAAAAAAAAAAAAGCTGACATTTAGAAAACAGGATATACTGAATAGTTTTCACAATTGTGCCCAGCCAATCTGATAGAACTTTCTATGTAAATTCTACAGCATGGGCCCAATCCTACAAGTTGCCACCTATTGGGAAATGAAATGTTCAGGATAAAAGTTAAAACAGAATTATAAGATTGACCTTCCTTTACAATACAGCCTTTAAAGAAACCACTAGCTCTCAGTGAAATAGGAAATCAAATAGTAAATGTGAAACAAATATCAGAACAATCCCCACCTTTTGGAAAAGTGATCTTTTCAGTCCTAGTATAGATACGACAAGATATTGTCCCTGACAGATCAAAAAAGCCTGCAAATTCAAAGTACATATGAATATGAGAAGAAAATCCAAATACTGTTAAATAAAATTTTCAGAGTAAAGATTTTCCTATCTGTTTGGAAAAATGCTAAACACAATGAGGTCCAGATGCTGATTGGAGCCAACAAGCCTAATGCAAAGCAAATACTGCATACAATTATTACACACATCACTTTCTACACAAGTCTGCCTGGTGCAGAGGCAGTCTGTGTGCACTGCTTGGAGTAGCCTCCATCAGGGTGTGATGTCAGCTGTCTCATGCTGTAATGAATTAAGGACATTACAGAGCAGCAGTGTGTAATCTTTTAGTGCAGGTATACTGTGGGTGACAGTCAACTTCTGAAATAACAATGTACACAGTCCTTCGAGTTTCAGACTTTCAACAGTCATGAAGTCTATATTTACACACACACACAAACACAGATGTATATGTGTGTGCATTGCTAGTTGAAAATACTGCAACTGGGAGCATATTTATTGTGGAAAACCAAAATAATACAGAAATGTCACTTTTTCTAGCCAATCTAAAATCATTCCTAAGAACTGGGCCCACCTTTGCCTCTGCTCCTTCCTTGCCTGCCTTCCCTCCTCTTACCCCTGCCCCCCGTCCCTGCTTATTGGTAGCTTGACCTAGAAGGCTAATAGAAACATGCATAAACAACCAATAAAGGGCACAGAAGCCCCTCCCACTCTCCACTGGGCCGGTCAAGTGACTCTCAGTTCCTCATCACTGGCTGCTCCAGGAGTCTAATTACACTTGAGGATCATAGAATCATAGAATGGTAGGGGCTGGAAGGGACCTTTAGAGATCATCTAGTCCAACCCCCCTGCAGAAGCAGGGTCACCTAGATCAGGTTGCAGAGGAACATGTCCAGGTGGGTCATAAAGACCTCCAAGGAAGGAGACTCCACAACCCCTCTGGGCAGCCTGTGCCAGGGCTCTGTCATCCTCACGGTAAAATAGTTTTTCTTATATTTAAGTGGAACTTTTTGTGTTCCAGCTTCATCCCATTACCCTTTGTCCTGTTGCTAGCTACAATAGAAAAAAGGGATGTCCCAACCTCCTGACACCCACCCTTTAGGTATTTGTAAATGTTAATAAGATCTCCCCTCAGTCTTCTCTTCTCCAGACTAAACAGCCCCAGTTCCCACAGCCCTTCCTCATATGAAAGATGTTCCATTCCCCTGATCATCTTGGTGGTCCTGAGCTGGACTCTCTTCAGAAGTTCTCTGTCCCTCTTTAGCTGAGGTGCCCAGACCTGGACACAGTACTCCAGATGAGGCCTCACCAGGACAGAGTAGAGGGGGAGAAGAACCTCCCTTGACCTGCTGGCCACACTCTCCTTGATGCATCCCAGGATGCCATTGGCCTTCTTGGCCACGAGGGCACATTGCTGGCTCATATTTAGTTCATTATCAATCAGGACTCCCAGGTGTCTCTCTGCAGAGCTGCTCTTCAGCAGTTCAACCCCCAGCCTGTACTGGTGCATGGGGTTGTTCCTTCCCAGATGCAGGACTCTGCACTTGTCCTTGAGGATGGGCCAGCAGAGATCTCAACAAAGCCCTCTAGCCTCATTCCCTCTACGTGAGATGGGTTAATTTAAACAACAGGTCTTTTCTCCCTCAGACCTATGATAGATAAAAGGCATAGTCAATAGATAAGGAACAACTATAAACACTGTGCAAACATAAACAAAACTTTAACTGCAAGATGAGTGAATATTTTTTAATAGTGCACACAGTTCAACAGAGCCATCCTATGCTAAAAATTCCAATATGAAATTCCTACAAAAGGCAAAATCCAGTGCCAAGAAATCTTCCCTTGAGTATTCACTGAACTTTACTAACTAGACAGTGGTGGAAGGGGATTCCACTGGGGCACTCACAAAATCAGGTCTTGTACAGGTTTGTGTCAGCCTTGCATCTCAGAAACAGAGTAGTGTAAGAAACAGCAGCGCACTGTCAACCCAATAGCAAGCCACGCAATTCAGCTCCTGTCAGGTTAAAACAGTGCTCATTGTCTGAGCAGCAAGTCAACTCAAGCCAGGAACAACTTTCAGAGATTAGACCAGTGGCTAAACTTCAAGGAACAAAGGAAGTTACGCTGAAGAATCCCCTGCTTTTTTCTTCTTTTCTGCTTCCTGTCAGGGAAAGGAAGGTTGGAGCTGCTGGAAAGGAACGCAACAAAAGGAAGGAAGTTTCCCTTTAACTCCTCTTCATCCAAACTCTCACTTAGCTTCCTCAAATTCTACTGAAAGACCTAAAAGCAAATATTTTCCCTGTACCTTCTGAACAGAGGTAAAGGGTTTGACTCTTTGAAGAACCACAAACTGCAGGACCAACCCTAAGATAAATCCTAAAAATCACTTTCAGTAAGAATGTGTTTGCTCAGCTTTAAATCACCCTCTTTTGGGGAAACTTAATTTCAAATTATTATTTTATTAAAGATAGAAGGACTACATACACAGTTTTCACTAGTTTCTCTCCAAGTTTAAAAATATATTTCCCTCTCTTGTTCAATGAATAAGCACTTCTGTATGTCCCACCAAGCAGAAGTATGGCAGACAGTGAGATGCTTTACAAGTGATTGAGTTCTATTAAAAGGCCTTAAACCATTAAAAACTCTACTAAATTATATAAACTTTATAGATGCATAGGCTATTGTTCCCATAACAAAATATTCTAGAATTTTTCAGAACTGGACACCCAATGGTTAAAAACTGGTATTTATTAATGTAGAGTTCAAATAACAAGAGTGACCATCACTTTGTGCATCCACTTGCCCTGGAAGAAGCAATGGCATTTCCATTAAAAACTGTTATTTAAATAATTCAGAACTTTCACTTCTTCAACTGAATTTTTATCATATTTGAGGACACACACATTTGGAGTTTGGTATAAATGTGGCAGAACTGAGAGCAAACAAAACTAATCTAAGTGTCATTGGATAATGATATACAGGAAGAGAAGATAAGCAGATTAATAAATCCTCGGATTTTTTTCCTGGAATCTTGAAGACTGCATACTTCAGGAAAACTTCTATTGTTTTTTAGTTAGTGGACAAATCCAGGTATGGAAAAGTGCTAAAATCATGGGCCTGTCCACATCTTTTTTACTCATGAAGATTTCCTTGGCAATACCAGGAGGGAGAGGTAAGTTGTTCTGTTCTCTGCCTACATCATATTTAGGACTGCTACAGAAATTGGTAAAAAAAAAAAGAAATAAAAAGACATGTTCCTTTTGCCTCCTCTTCCCGATTTTATGATTATTGCCTGCCTGTCTCGAATATCAATTGAGCCATTGTTATCTGCTGTCACAGACATGCCAAATAAAAAATAATATGCAACTGTACCTGTACACATTGAATTAAACAACTAGCACAATAAAGAACTTGCAGTCTGATGATTGGATTGAACAGGGTTGCTAATAGCTGGGGGTATATGTCAGAAACTATACATTAACCTAAAACAGTGCCTTCAAAATGCCTTGCAGAAGCCCAGGTAAAGGTGTAATATTATAATCAGTGAAAAGAGAAGTAGAATCTATTCCCTTAGTCTTAGTAAATGTAGGGACTATCATTCTGTATCTTTGTTAAATGTGGTCTCAAAAATATTTACTAAATGGCTAACCACGAGACTAAACAAAAGCATTACCACCATTGTAAATCAAGATCAAGGCAGTTTCATGCCAGGCAGAGAGGCAGCTGATAATTTAAGAAGAGTGCTACAGATATTATGAGAGGTGAGAGATGATGACAATCCCATTGCTGCTTTTTCTTGAGATGCCGAAAATGTATTTAATAGGGTAGGATCAAATGCTGATATCTACAATATGCCTTTTTCAAGTTTTGTTTTGGATTAAAACTCAGAAACCTAATTAAAACAATTTACTTTCACCCATTAGCCTTAATCCTTATGAATGGCTTACTGTCTTCTCTGGTTATTTTACCAAGAGGCACTTGAAAATGATGTCCTCCCTCTCCTGTCCTACTTTGCACTTGATCTTGAACCTTTGGCCATCTCCTGTAATTTTATTTTGAAAAAGTATTTGGCATCTAGAAACTATTGGTATGTGTAGGTGACATCCAGATAGTTATTAAAAGGCATTTTCAAAGAACAACAAAGACTTCTGAAGAAATAGCTCAATTTCATTTTAATTTACAATGCACTGAGGTACCAGAGCCATGATATCTAAAATACTATATCTAAAATTTTGTCTAGGTACACAAATAGCTGCTTTGCAGGACTGCAGATTAGGGCCTAACTCCCGCTGAGATCAATTAGTGTTAAGAACTTTGCTTGCTTAGGGTTTTCTTTAAAAAAAGTAGTAGATGCACAAAATCTTAAAAACGTGGGTTACTTCTCCAAGTAAGAATCAGGCCTATCATAATTTAATAGTTCAAAGAAACAACGCTCTGCCAAATGCAGAATAAGTTACTAATTCTAAGGCCTCAGCTTTTAATCTTCAATAATTTTTCCAAAGTGTACAATGCTTACAAGTCAATTTGGAACTCAAATAAAAGGAAGAGAAATACTAAAAAAATGATAAAAGGATAGAAAATCATTTAAAAGGTTTCAAAACTGAGATCCTCTGACCTATAGCCTTTCAAAATGATAACCAATATTAAGCTTATATAGAAATAACTTAAGTTCCTCTCCATTTGCAAACAATATACAGTCTATTCATTTGCTTTAAAGAAACGGAATATACTTCTAGCAGAATAAATTCATGCCCGTAGGGAGTATATGAACTGTTATTTCTGTAACTGACTTTAACTTCTCCAGGTTCCTACTCTACCATCTAAGAAAACATTCATCCTTAAAGATGTTTCCAACTAAATCTCTAGTAGCATAGTTACAGACGTGAGAAGCAGAAACAAGAGGATTCAGATTGTGTGATATATGTCAATCCAGGGTGACCCATGGATTTCTTAAGGGAGGGTTATAAGTCTTCTCCCAATTAAAATTCTACTCATTCAAGGCTTTGTCATGCCACTGCAACAATATTTCTGAAGACAGACTTCTATCCATTACAAATCTCACCATATAATAGTGAAAGGGCTTTCCTGACAACATAATTTTACCTGCTTGCAGCAGAAAATACATTTTAGATTATAAATTTTTTTTCAATGTTGTTTTTAGCAGCAATATTCATAGTGGTTTAGCCAAAGGTCCTGGCCAGCTTTCAAAGTCTACAAAGCCAGTACATACAAAATCTCACCTATAAATGAACAAGCAAAAGATACAGCTGACTGGACTTTATAGCTCACTCAACGGATCTGTGCATGTCGGAGACTGTCAACAGCTTTGGAAACATCAGTAATCCATGTACAGTAGCATTTCCAGCTTTTAAGGAAAACAAGAGTCACTCTGGTAAAATTGAGAAAACTGGATGTTGTTGAAAGGAATGCCCTTGAAAAATCTTAAAACACAGAGAAAACTAATTTTAAAAACTAAGTAAAGACATTATTGCTGAATATTTTCTTTATTATGAATCATTTTTAAACCTTTTCACTGTACTGGAAAGGCCAGCTTGCTGGTGTGTCGTTTTGCCCTTTAAGGATCTCACTGCTACTCTGCTTATCAACCATCAGCTTAGTTACTTTTGTTTCTTTCTGCCATTTTCCAGTTTTTGAACTCTTTATAAAACCCTACCTCACCTGATGTGTTTGTCTCTGTGCATACACACAGCAAGAAAAAATATAAGTAGGTCCCCAGGAAGGAGCCATAGAATTCCTGAGTTTGGAAGGAATCTCTGGAGGAACCCCTGCTCAAGCAGGCTCCCTTAGAGCAGATTGCTCAGGACCTTGTCCAATTGAGTTTTGAGTATCTCCAAGGAGAGATACCACAGCCTCTCTGGGCAGCCTGTACCAGTGTTTGAGGACCTTCCCAATGAAATAAAAGCCAACAAAAAACCTGAAAACAAAAAGAATCTAAAACTAAAAAGACCACACCAGTATCTCAAAAGCAGACTATATATGACAATTTTTATTCCACTCCAAACCCCTCAATTTACAAAGTGTGACTAAGTCTATGTAGATAAGAGTACCTAGGTGCCTGTAAATATGCAAATTCTCTTGTGTGTTTATTTAAATATTTCAATAGAAATGGTCCATTCAACTAAAATCTTTTCTCTCCTCTTATGTCCTAGGACAGGATAAAAACAAGACAGGAATATATATCGGCATATATTTCAACATAGAAAACATGTTAAAAACAGCTGCACATTGTATTTTCTTGAGAACAGAAATTATAAATTTTGCCCAGATGAAATACATTTAGTGTAATATGTTATTCTAGTCATGATACAAACTTCTATTACCATACATATCAGTTTTCAAATATTCTTATTACCGTTGGGTGCAGAATGTGTTAGATAACACATCAAGTGCAATGCATATAATTCTATATCTAGAAAAGGAATTGATACATTCAATTTTGAAGAAAAGGTGGTGCAGAACCATGGTTTATGCATGATACATTTCACTCCAATGTAGGAAAAAAACAGTTTTCCACAAAGAAAAACAGGTGAAACTCTGGTCTTAAAAAGCATGCCATTGTTTTCTGAAGTTTTTAGATGGAGTAAGAGAAAACATCACTTTAACATCTCAGCTGACAGTTTGCCATCAATGCTGTAAACCCAGAGTTCACATTTGTTAAGCACAACAGCAATCTCTCTTTTAAAGTCTTTACTTTTTTGCTAGTTGTCTTCCTCCACCTCTTTTAAGACCCTGTGATATGGGACCTTCCTGTACTTTGAAGAGTTCTGCATTTAGAAAATCTAAGAAAGATCACATTTCTTCTGTAGTGTCATTTCAGGGAGCTTGGCTGAAAGCTTTTCAAAAGAGAAAAGAAGGCACCAAATTCCCACTGATGTGTGATACATATTCTTAGGAAAACCACAGTTCTTGCCTGTACTTGCCTGTAAGCAATGATTTTTACCTATTGCTCTAGATAGTTCTCATCATTTGAACACCCACAGTGATTTTCTCTGACTACTTGTGGGTAAAGGTTATAACAAATTTCACCTGTTCAAATCCAACACTGACATTTGTTGTTGGTGAAATGTTCAAATGTCTTTTCAGCCAACAATAATATTGGTGTCAGCTGCCAGGTCCTTTCCTTTGTGAACTTTTGCCCATTTAAACTAGTGGTGTCTTACTTGTTTTATGACTCTTTTTTTTCTAGTAGCTGCTCTTCTGTGAAGACTTGGCTATGTAAGTCAGACACCAATCTGGAGGACACCTGCTTTTTAGTACTTGTTGCCAGACCTATTTGAAAAGTCAGATCTTCACTGAGCACATCAAACACTCTGATCTCATTAGATCAGAAACAGTGTGAGTTGTTAAAGAATGTGGCTTGACATTATACATAATCTGGTCTCACTGCAGATGGCTGCCAAAAGGGAAAATTCTGCTCCCCCTACTCCTCAAGCCCACGAGCTGAATGCTCTTTCCCTCCCCTCACTTCAATTTGGAAGTAAAGATCCTGAGGCCCTCAGCTGAATGAGTTCAGTAAGCTGCTCCAAAAAACCACTCATTTCTTTCCCTATCGGGAAATGAATGGTGTTTGCTGAACTAACACTCTGGCAACAGCACAATGTGCTAGACCTAATGTAAAGGAGAATGAACTCTTGGACAGGAGTTAAAGGAAGACAACAGCAGCACCTCCTCTTCTGATGGCAACGAGCAGTGAGCTGGTTGTGATTAGATGAGATTAAATGTCAAGCAGCAAGTACATGAGCAATAGGTAAGATAATGAGTCAAGATACAGAGCTGAAAACAAATATGAGAATCAGCTGATATATAATGCAATTTCTTCTAAAATATTTTAGCAAAGAAAGATCATATAGATCAGAAAGATTAACTGAACAGAGAATGTTCTGAGATTCAAACCTCCATCCCAACTGCACTTTTCTTAGAGTAAGACCTTCAAGGCAAATTCTTAGAACATTTTTCCCCAAAACTATTTATAACCTACTTTTTATAGAGTAGCTTTACTCTTATGTATTGCAGAATACAGAGTCTGAAAAGGACAGATAGAGGAAATGAAGTAAGCATCACGTCCAGAGACTATAGAATACAATTGGCAAGTTGTCATATGGGAAATAACTATCTACATACAAAAACACAGATAAAGGCAAGAGTCAGTGAAATGAATAGAAAATATACTTTAAAAGCAAAGGAAAACAGAAGCAATAAGCTATGTGTGAAAACTGTAGTTTCAGAATCTGCACTCTAGCATTTGCCAATGCTAAATTCTAAATTTGAAAAATTTACATTCCAAAATGGTACATTCCAAATTTGAAAAAGTAATTTTAAATTAGAGAAAAATCCACAGAAAATACTTTTCATAGTGACTTTTACCTGAGAATCCTAAATTGTTTGGCAAGTAGTAAAGAATCAAGATGTATAGATCACATTTCTGTCTAGGGAATGTTCCTATACTCATTTCAACAGGAAGAAAAGAAATGCCAACGATAATGTGACATGCCCAAGAGTATTCTATCACATAATGAAAAATAAACTCTTGCCTCCTGAAGATCTTTGCAAATTCAAGCAATTACATGATAGACAATAACATCTACATGAATAATTATTTCAACATATTGGTCAGTGAAAGGTAAAGTTCCCAAATGTTTAGGAGACCTTCTCCTGGAAAATTGCATTACTGACTTATATGTTATATATTACTAACAGTAATTTGGTCCAAGAAGATGCATATAATAATCTCTGTGCTATAGAGACTGATTGCCCACCAAACATGTTCAACAACTACTGTATGATATCAATAGAGTTCCCTAGACAAGGAAATTAAGCTTCAAGGATGATGAATAAACAGAATAGAGCTTGACTTTGGCTATAATAATTTACCTGCACTAAACATCCTAAAACTGTATCAGAAATTCCAGCAAGCAAAGGGATCTTAGCTTAGATTTTGATTACATGCAAATGAAAGATAATGTTCACATAAACTAGCAGACCAAAATCTTTTAGATCTTATGACTAGTTAACTGAGAATCATGAGAAAATCTACCCTATGACTCAAGAGCAAAACCAAGCTGTATGGGAAATGAGGATAGAATGGGAATCAAAGAAGAACAAACAGAAGAAGGAGGCTATAGTTTTCTTTAAGTGATACCTATCACAGTACACACAGTAAAAGCAAACTGATCATTTAGTGAGTCTGGCAGTAAGGGCTGGCATGTAAGAGTGAACCACCAAGCTACAGTCAAGGAAGAGGATGGATTACATGACATGACATGAGAGAGCCAGCAAATTATTAAATGGGTCAGATGTCTGTCTTATCCTACAAACTCTGCATGCCATGAACGTGCACAACTAGCTCATTAGCCTCCATGAGCAAGCACTGGGGAATTAGGGTTCCAACATACCCTTGACAAAACAAAAAATGGTTGATGAGATTTCAGTACAATGTATGTCTGAAATGAAAATAGATTCATCCCTCAAGTGGCATCTGGTAGTAATATGGTACTATAGCAAATAACAGTAATAATAATTTATGTTTCTATATACTCCCCTTTAAGGCATCTGAAACTGGCTACTGTCAGAGAACAGACGTAGGACTAAATGGCATGTGTCCAACATAGATTAAAAAACTGATTCACGACTGCTACATTCCTATGACAAGAAAAAAAGAAAAAAGGAGAAATTAAGAAAACCATCTTTTAACTATAATATTGATGTTGGTTCAGGCAGACCCCAGGATCTCACCATCAAACAAAATAGTGAAGTTAAGCCAGCACATCACAAAACACAGCTCCCTACAACTTCCCTGAGTTGGTGTATGTCTTGACTTAGGTGAGAATACCTAAACAGATATGCTAGCTTTTACCAGCTGTGAATCACTACTAAGAATTTCAGAAATTCAAGTAACTTCTCCATGCTCTTAACATTTTCGTCACAGAAGGCAAGTGCTGTGATAGCTGGAAAATATTATCTTCAGAAAATATGTTCCCAAGGAAGGATCTAAAGCTACTGATCGTATAGCCATTTTATGTCACCACAGCAGTTCATAGTGATACAAGTAACTATGTGACTTCCCAGGGAAAAAGAAACTTAAGAAAAAATGGAGGTTTTCATCAAGAAGGCCCAGAGTCAAGTTTACAGCTTGCAACCTAGAACTCCTGGAGTACTAACACAATCCTCATAAGTCAAAAAATGAAGAGGCTGTCTTCACAGGAGAGAGAAAAACATCCCAAGTCTGTACCATTTGATTTATACTTGCAAAGGAAAGCTGAGCCAGTTTTATGTGTAAACGGGTTGAGCTGATGTGTTGCTTTTCTCCTCTTCCATTCTGGGAAATGACTGTGGGTGATCCCTCTTCTTTCTTTACCTCCCACTGTCTCTTCCTCCTCCACTAGTAAAAAAAAAAAAGTTTAAAAAAAATCTGTCTGCCAGTAGACTGAGTGAATACCAGCTGAAACACCTGCATGCCAGATACATGCAGCTGTCCTTTCCCATGCCTCTTACTGACAAGGCATCTGTGCTGCACACCACACACACCAGTTGCACCAGTTACATGCTCTAGGTAAGTAGACTTTTAGTATCATTATTCCCACTGCTCTTGTACAGTTTTCTTTACCATCCCCCATAGCCTGAAAAGGAGAACTTTTCCACAATGTGTAGCCCAAAGCAATGACTTTTCAAATTGTCTTATGGTACAATCATCATATCATTCTAGTGATGGGAGCAGGTTACAGAAGAGCAGGAAGTCAGAGTCCTCCTCTAAACAGGAAATGCAAACATTTATAAGGTTAAAAACAGACTTAATCCTCTACTACCCAGCCTCCTCACTCAATTTTCACAAATTTCAGTGCTTAGATAACAGTATTACTGCTGATTTCTTCACATTTATTCTTCCCGATTGTGCAAGAATAAGAAATAAGCCAAGCATATAGCAAGAAGTCCTCCACCTTTAGATTTCTAACCTTATTTCAGGTGTCCCACAAAACTGGACAGCAAGGATAAACTTCAAACCAGAGTCAAGCAAAAATGTCAAACCTCTGTGCCTTAAGATTATGAAACAGAACTGTATGAATAACTCCTTTCATTTCCTCTCTAAAGGGAAAAAGGACTTTTAAAAGCTGGTTTAGATTAACAACTTATTTTCAGGGGTTTCACTTGACAAGATACAACTGATGTTTTGGAATTCTTTAAAACAAGTGCTACGCATACACAAGATTCTTTGGAAATGCAAATATGAAAGATTTTATTTAAATATTTAAAATACTTAAATATTAAAAATTAAAATAAATTAAAATTGTTTTAATAAATATAATAGACTTGGACCTTTTCAACTAAGTATTTTTCACCAAATAATTCATGGTATCTGCCTATGTATGCAACAGCTTTCATTTGTTGCCCAAATTAAACTTTCCGGAAATACAAATGTTGCATGTCTTTTTTTTTTGTCAATACAATTTATAAATAAAAAGTACCTCAATATAAAAACTGCAAAACCCTTGCAACACTCTTTCACTTCAGTTACTTCTGTTTTGTGGAGCCCTGTTGTTGCCTGTGTCCAAAAACACTATTGAGGATCCTAACATTTGTCATCAAGATTTTAAATCTTTGGCTACAAGACAAAAGTCTACAAGACTGTGAGACAAAGTGCAGGCATACTGATAAGGTATTGTTACTTACATAAAATCTGGTAAATGTTAGTTTTTCTCATTTTCTAAAACTTAGGGACAAAAAGTGGCCACTTTTGCTTTGTCAGATATTTAATGCTAAAAGGATGTAATACTTGATATATTTGACTTTTTTTCCCTTTCTCTACTGGCTTGATGATAATTCAATAAATATAATAAATACTACCACAAAATCTTGCTTTCAGTTAAACTGAATTGTCTTATACTTACTGGAGCTGACCACGATCTAACTATGGGAGGACGGAAGGTACCTGCAATGTCAGTTCCTAGAGCTCTGTAGCCTTTTTTTTCTTTAAACTCATTTTCTTCTAGAACACTTTTTAAAAGGTGCACTCACCATTTTCAGATAACAACATTTTTCAGAAAACAAGCACAATCACTGACAAAGTGGTTTTGATCAATTTTTAATGTTTCACAGGTTTTCATACATAGCATGAAGAAAGATGCTAGTGCTGAGAAGACACAACTTCTAAATGTTTTTTAAATATTACAAAACATCTTATTTTTTTCTCTCAATATAGGTAGTGGTGATGGTGGGTTTTTTTAATAGACCCATGTGAAGACAGTTACCCATCAGTAGGCAAATGAACATAAAGTACTTGAACTTATCCTTAAAAGTAGCAAAACTAAATAAAGTTAGTGGTAATGTTGCCACAATAAAACAGACTGATTTCAGCTTCTTTCCAATGAAGAATATGTGGTTTTGACATTCTCTTGAGTAAGGACAGAAGCAGACTCCTAATCTAGCCCACCGTTTCATCCTTTATATTAGATAGCAGTGTCTCAAACAATGATGCTTAAATGTTGTCCAAATCTGTTTTCCTCTACAGTTTTACACAATATATAAATAAAAACTGTGTTAGAAAGTTATGTTAACATGAAGAAAGGTAGGAGATGGGAAAATGTAAACAATAAGCCCTATAAAATTCACGAACAAACCAGCACATTCTGAATTGCTCTTTGGTAACTGATGAAAAAAAGTGTTATGAGGCAAATCCTTCACTGGGTCACTCACTGGGGAGACTGGTAAAAATAAATTGCACAGCTCTAATTTTCCTAGCAGCTTCCATGCTATTCTTTGAAACTGAGTAAGAAACCCTTGGCCTAATCCCAAGAGCCAATCTATAGTAAATAGTGCACACTTAATGCCTAAGTTCCTTTTTAGCACCATTCAGACAGTGACTTCAGCCACACAGCTTAGTCATAGCAGACATTTTTGTGGTGAAAGCATTAAACCCACATGCAGCTCTCTTTCTGTGGCCACTGGGGGTCATGCTCCTTTCCCATTAGCTGAATAAATCATAAAGTCTGCACAGACCACACAAGAAGCAAGGCTAGCAAGCCACAGGCAGTGCCTACAGCCTGCTATTTCTTTTCAGAAATAAATAAAAAAAAAAAAAAGAGGAAGAAAATAAAAACAGTAGAGGAACACACCAAAACAGCCTAGCTGAGCTTTAAGAAATTATTTGCTTTTAAAAAATTTGATCTCTTTGAAGTCCACAGAGATTTGTTTGTTTGTCTTTTAACCCAAGCAGCTACAGTGAAGAAGAAAAGCACAGAAAAATAAAATAGCGACATGCAATTCCTTTGTCCTGTGCTGCAACGGCAGAAAGTAAAAGATCCTGAAGTCTGTTAAATAATAAAGACTGCCATAAAATATAGGACTTCATCAGATACCTACCAAAACCAAAACAGATGTTGATAGATAAAATATAATAGAGTTCTAAACAAGGAATCAAAATAGCACATAATATTTTTCACATCAGATGATTTATTCTGCCAATGAAAATGACAGTAACTGAGCAAGGACTGGAAGTCTAGAGGTTGGTTCAAGTTCTCATCAATCAGGAAACCAGATAAGAAGGAATTTTAAACACAGCCATTAGCATGCAACTAATGAACATGAGGAAGATATGCAGAGCTCATTATGCTATGGAGTGTTTCCTTAAAATGTACCAAACCCTGAAATATTTTTTGAAGTGCAATGAACTTTATCGAGATTTACATAACAGCTTGATTGGCAACTAGAACATGCCCCATTTCTCAAAGAACCCAGATGGGGTGAGCAGGGGGGAGTGTGTGGGAGGGTAGCTTTTCAAACTATGTTCTGTTCCATGGTCCTGTCTAGATCATTTGGACATGCAGTGTTTAGAAAATAACATTTAGATGGTTCACTGTCTACGTGCTGAAAAACATTTTTGAACAGGGAGGACAGCTGAATCAAAGATTGCTGGGTCTATTTACACAGTGTCAGTGAAACCTTTATTCACCATCCTATTTTGTGTTGACGTTTTTGCTGTAATCCAGAATATTTTTTAGCACAACAACTGCAAATCAGAAAACAAAACAAAACAAAAAAATCAAGAAAAAAACCCACCAAAAACAAACCCCCAAAAGCCCGAAGGACAACAGAACCAAAAAAAAAAAAGGAAATAAAAGGACATAAGCACAAGCTAGGGTCAGATAGGCTTAGATCAGAGTTTTGAAGGCTCTTTCAATCAGCTCTACCAATAATCCTATATCCTTACCTGCAATATAACTTACTCTGTAGCTATTATAGTCCTCCTGAGCAAAGACAGATAATCATGTTGAATTGTGACAAATTATATGGTGGTTTTGAAATGTGAGCAAGCACTCACAAGGGAGTAGGGCAAGACCACGTAAACCCATTTCATTTGTGACTTAATATAGTGGGTTAAAACTTGTATGACCTTTGCCAAAGACATCTCATGTATGTGCTGGAGAAAAATAAAATCCCAAGTCTCGAAAGATTCCTAGCAATAAGATATACAGTTTCTGACAGGTATCCCAAAGCACAGACTGAATTTTATCATGGAATTCTTACTGACGGATTAAGTACCACTTTAACCAGAATAACAATAAATAAAAAATGCCTCAATGGAAACATGTAGAACTGTGTAGAATTTAGGATTTCAATCATTCCAGTGGAACTGATAGTTTTTAACATCTTCATAGATGTTTTTTTCACAGAAGTATAAGGCATTCTTAGACAGCTCATATGCAACATCCTTCCTGAAACTGGAGTGCTCAAAAGACCTCTAACACTTGAGATTTCAAGTTGATATAGCTACCCAAAAGAAGCTGGGTGGAAGCACAGCTTCCTTCTGGCCACTATAAGCCAAATTTTCTAATCTTTTCCTCAAGCAAAAACTATGTTGATCTCACTGGGAGATTTACTCAAGTGAGGACAGCAATAATGAACTCCACTAGCAGCAAGAACCAAGGACACCACTACAATAATTTTTAAATGAAAACTATAGAAATATACTTGTTTTGTCCAACTATATGTCATCATTAGCAACATAAAACATTTCATAGGCCTGCATAATACAACGATAGCTACAGATTCAAACTTGGCCACTTTGAAAGCACCCCTACTTGTAATGAGCAAGCACAATGCAAACCTTGTGAGGCCAAATTCTCTCTCTGGAATGTGGCATGGGTACATGCTCTCGAGAATCTGGCATGATCCCAGGATAGGTTAATGCAACATGTGCAAGAGGAGGGAAGAAATCTTTTCTCAAGGCAAGTATAAGGGAACCTAAAAGGTTCAGGTGAGGAAGAAAAGGCCAGTCTTCCCCTGTCACTTTTGCCTCTAATCGAGCACCATACTAAGGAAAGAATCAGTATAGCTCAATCAAAGCTTTCAATTGAGTCTAAGTCTGCCATTCCCACAATACAGAAATTCTCATGTATTTTCACCCTTCTGCAAACAAAAAGATGGGGAAATTGTTTAGTACTTAATAATATATGCTACCAGCAACATGATACCAGGCCTCTGTTCTCAGATATACTAATGAGAAAATAGACAGTGCTTGAGATAGCAACGGTTACAGCATACAGACCAATCACATTGATTCCCATTGTTGAACCTGTGATATCCAATATAAGGAATATGTCACTCTAACTAGCTTGTCTATTGTGCCTAATTGCTTAATGACTCTTTTGCTACCTTCCTCTGTATCTTCACTGCTCCTTACATCACAACAGCAAGAATATTGTTTTCATCTTCCTGGTGATCTCAAGATTTTGCCAACTGGACAGTTGATAAATTTAAGAAAACTGTTAAAAGCATGCTATTTCCAATATTCTAGGTAAGCATAGTCACAAAATACAGATGTATTCTTTCATTATTACATATATTTTATATATTCCATAGATGTTTAGATGGGCAATATCCACAGATAAAATGCACAGTTCTTCCATGAATTTCTTAGGAAATTATTGAGAACATAAAGAGTATGTAGAGCTGTGAAGTGCCATTTGCCTACATCCCATCAGTTAAGATTAAATCTTAAAATTTATTATAAAAATAAACTTTAAAAGAGTGTTTATTTTATTTTTTAAAATTCAAATGCTATCAGAGCTATACAAACAGGCTCATACCTTGTTATGCAACAGTAGATAAAGACATGGCAAAACAAGGCTAGATTTGGTTCTGTTAGATACTTCTAAAGGTAGATATTTCTTGAAAGAGGCAATGTAGGCCCATGGTTGAATGAGACAGCTATCCTGCTGACAGAGGATTCAATGAAGGCAGAGTTACTTAATGTCTTCCTTGCCTCTGCCTATACTGCTGGAGATTGTCCTCAGGAGCCCCAGACTCCAGAGGAAGTTGGGTTAGAAGAGGAGGTTTTTTTTGGTTGATGAGGAATGGGTTAAGGATCAGTTGAGCAATCTGGATGTACATAAATCCATGGGCCCTGATGGGATGCACCTGCAGGTGCTGAGGGACCTGGTGGAAGTCATTGCTAAACCACTCTCCATCATCTTCAGTAAGTCGTGGAGAACAGGAGAGGTGCCTGAGGACTGGAGGAGAGCAAATGTCAATCCAGTCCTCAAAAAGGGTAAGAAGGAGTTGGGTAACTACAGACCAGTCAGCCTCACCTCCATCCCTGGTTGTTGAGTCTTCTCATTCATTCAAAACCCACCTGGATGAGTTCCTCTGTAACCTACTGCAGGTGGCCCTGCTCTGGCAGGGGGGTTGGACTAGATGATCTTTTGAGGTCCCATCCAACTCTTAAGACTTTGTGTAATTCTGTGATTCTGTGAAAGGTAGAAAGTGGTAAGCTTTAAAAAAATGTTTATTCAAAAATGCAATACAATTAGATTCATCCTGTTTCTAAAAATACTGCTGCAGATCAGATTCTGAGACTGTTATTCAAGAGTAAAATGTATTTATACAAATATTTCTAATTTTTAAAATGCTGATATAAGAACTGCTCATTGAAAGGACAGCAGATTGTTATTTTAAAATGCCAAAATTAAAATACTGTGCCAGTTGGTCACATATTTTGCTAGCGAAAAAATACATGAAATAAGCTATATCCCTGAAATTATCATAAGAATTCTTATTGGTATAAAATATAGTTATCTAACAATTTATTAATGGGAGTATTGTTACAAGCTTCAGAAACAATTTCTGCTCTGTCATATTATGAATTGATGCTGCTGCATCCCCTCTCCCATTTAAAATCACTTTACTTAGAATGATATACATTTTGAGCACTGGAGTATATTTGTAAAACTAGTAGTTTTGGTAACAAGATGAGGTTTACATGTCTGTCCACATCACCACCATGTACTCGAGATGGATTTCAGCTGCCAAAAAGGTCAATCCAAACTGCTTGCACAAACCTGTCTCTATGCTCCTGTTTATTATGGTCCCATGTAGTAGATGTCTCGTGCACTAAAACAGTGCAGCCATATGTCAACATCTCTCTGGTGGTTCTGAATGGTCTAAACAAGAGCGAGGGTGCACTGAACCTCCCATGTAAACTTTATACAACAGATTCAGCAGAACTGTAATTATTTACAAAATGATGGCATGAGAAATCTCTGGATTTATATCTCACTTTAACAGGGATTGTGTCCACATAATTCTTGAGTTCATGGTAGGTTTTTAATTTACTTTCTTATTTTTGATATGATAAGATACAACTCAGCACTCTTTCAAAATCAATGTCAGTACTTTTAAAGTTATTCTTTCTAAAAAACACTTCTGTTCCTGTTTTTCTTTCATTTTTTTTTCCCTCTTAATACAAACACTGTATTTAATTACAGGTGAACCTATACATTGACTTATTGACACTACACAAAACTTACATCTTGGATTACTGTTATTCCCTAGATAGAAAGGAGTGGGTAAACAAAGAGAGCACAGAAATCATTCATTTGCAGAGGATAAGTACAAAGCATGATTGGTAGGCAAATTCTACTGAACCCAATTTTCAAGCTTCTCTCAACGCCTGATGTAGTTGTCGTTATGTCATCCTTAATAAAAAAAAATAGAAAAAAAAGATTATGCCTTTTCCATTGTTCTTTATTGAAAGAGAGAACAAAACCCAGCATATACTAGATGATCTCTAAAGGTCCCTTTCAACCCTACCATTCTATGATTCTATGATTCTATGGCTTACTTGAAACAGACTGCACTCAGGGTTTCTGATCCCAATTGATACCAATTTTATACCTTGCCACTGCTCCCATGCCTTGAAATTAAAATTTGTCCTTCTCTAGGTCTTATTCCTTCTTATTTTTTGCTGTCTTCTTTTAAATATATTTTTCTCTCTTCCTCTAACAGTACGTGTACAATGAATCAAGCTACTTCTCTAAGATCAGACTAAGTGATGAAGTAAATATGACACATTGGTTTTTAACTGAATTATACATCTTCTATAGACAGCCACAATACTTATGAAGTTGCATCAACTTCTTTTCAGCTATTTTAATATTTTCATATGCAATTAATATATAGTTTGCCATTCCTACATAATGTATATTGAATTACCTTTCCACCATGTACAGAAATCTTCAGTTGTTTTTGTTGCAAAGCTAGTATATGATGAAAAAATAATGATTATTTGTAATACAGTGCTTCTTGTCTTAGGATCTCCAATAATTGAGTACAATGAAGAATTTATTATTTTTAGTTCAGGACAAGCAAACAGTGTTAAATGGCTTGTCCAGAATCCAGGACTTACAGTCCCCTGCTCCAGCCAGTCTCTACTACAGTTTGTTATTTCTCTATGCTGGTGGGCCTCTTGCCTGACTTTAAGACAGTTAAATAATGTAATTAAACAATTAAGATGATTGTCCTTAAATGATCAATTAAGACAGAATTCTAAACATGCTTCCTCATTTGGAATTTAGCCTACTTTCTATCTCCTTCTGTGTATCAAAGGCAAGACAGCTAGGCTAAATTCTGAAATCACCACACTTTTATTATACATTTTTTTCCTAAGCTTATACAAATGCTACGTGATGAGTCCCGTTTTCCTAGGGCTTGAGAAAACTTATATTTACACAGCCAATCAATACAGACAACAGATGCAGTGATATAACATGAGGAAAAGATATTTTTTATTTCCTGCTGCACTATATTTACATGCATATGTTGCTTTCCTAAGTATCTGGCAAATATAACAAATAAATTCTATAGTTGCAATGAATGTCCATGTTAAGCATCTGAAATTTTCTGAAATAATCTTCACAGGCTTATGTAGAACAGTCTGCTAATTACATTTGGACTAGGGCAATAAAGACCAAAGCCAGCAATAGCACAGTTACCATACCTGTACTTAAATAATTACCAGGCAGAGCAGAGCTGTTAGAAATAGAGAGGCTACAGGGATTTTGTGATGTGTAAATAAAACCGGCATGCCTAAAAACTTGATTCATCTCTAATTGCAAATATTGCAATTTAATTTAAAAGGAATACTATTTAAATAAAAGATTACTCAATTAAACAAGATTTCTTTCCTAGCCTCCCTCTCTCAGTTTTAAGTCACTCTGTTTAGATCCTTTGCAGAACTGGTGTCTTTATTTACTACTTTCATTCCATATCATAAACACTCAGTGTTATTACAGACATCGTGGTATCAAACTCCAGATAGTCTGATGTTTTAGGGGAAAAATTAGACTATTTAAAGTGATTATAACTTTCCACTTGGTAGTTTAACATTCTACAATCATTACTGAGTCTACAGGCACTGTTAACCTGTTCTGGTGAGACAAACGTCTTTTCTAATGTTTACTGAGATATTGTAAATTACTTAACTTACAGCAGAGTACGTTTTTCTCAGTTAATCTAGATCTGATCCCTGAGGAGCTATTTATTACATATGTATACAACCTGTCTGTAGAAGTGAAGTTAATGTAATATGACACAAGTAGCACACATTGTTTAAATGTGTTCCAGAAAGTTAGCAAATTTAGTTAAAAGAATACTTACATGCTCTTCTGCCTAGAAAACAATGAGTAAAAGAGTTCTAAATATTAAACACTGCTATTCACTGTAGGTGGCCAATTAATATACTGTATTCATGCTGGAACAAATCCTTCAAATATATACATAAAGTATATAATCTCTTATCTGCTTAGGCATTATCAAATTTTTAACAAATCCTAGTAACTTCAAACACAGTTTTAATGGGATGTAGTACTAAAACATGCAAAGTAAAGAACAGAGTTTTTAAGAACATAATCTGTTTTAGAATGTTTCAAGAGAACTGCTTTGAAATGCAATTATAATCTTAACCCATGAGTAAATGTGTGCCATCTCACAGAATTAAGTTACATGAATTAATATATAGAGAAAGAGATAGCCTCATGTTCTTAACACCTATTGCAGTTTGAAAATGAGGGTTTAGGCAGAAGTATCTTGAGATGGTTCTAAAGGGTCGCTATGTTTGAAAACAGGAGCACATTTATGGCTACAAATTTGGTCCCTATAAATGTTTTATTTGATAATGAGAGAGAAAGTTTACATGAGAGAAAATTCAAGCAGGATTTTACAACTATTCTAGCCCTGATAAATAGTTGTAACATATTTTAACAGAATCTGTCTCTACTTTTGAGTCTTAATCAAACTAACCTAGTATTAAGACATTGTATCTTTTTCTCAGAGTCCAAAAAGGTGTGAGTTGCTGCTTCCTCAGACTGTCTCGGCTTTCCCTTACATATATAGTACAATCTCTTATTCCAAAGGATACACTTACAATTTCCTTTGTATTTGCAGAATACAAGAATTTTGCACTGATTTAGTCCCTTTTTGTTTTGGTTTACAGCTCCCCTGTCTGCACAACTGACATAAATGAGATCTATTCTGAAAACAGCAATATGGGTTTAAAATCTGTTCTATTACTTTGGAGACAAAGTGATAACTGTTTCAGGACATGGAATCATAGAATCATAGAATCATTTAGGTTGGAAAAGCTCTTTAAGAAGATTAGTATGTTCTGTACAGATAGACACAGATCAGAGTCACCACTTTTTGTTCTGAAACAAAAATTATTCTTTTCCAAAAATATGTTGCAATTGTCAATTAAGAAAAGAAATCATATGCATGTGGTGCAAGCTTTGTACTTGAACATAATAAGCAAACCTTTAGACTATTTACAGACCACCCTGTTAAAGAACGTCAGTGAACTCAGTGAAGATGCTCTTCCTAATGCTTTGATGTTAAAAGGAAAATCAAAAGCAGTGCGTTTTTGTCCATATATGGTAACTGTGCAAGGTGTGATTTTGATCTTTATTCTGTGGACAGACATGGTCAGATACAAAAAAGATACAGAAATAGAATTGGAATTAAGGTAGAATTGAGGTAATCATGAAAAAGTTATTCAGCTACCACTAAATATAATCTAAAAGCACTTTGGTTTTCATTTTTAAGAGTCCCAAGTGCCTTTGTTGTGGCCAGTTACCACACAGCGGAGCAGCTCAGACCTTAGTGCTCAACCACTGGCATCTTGAGGATCTCTGACAATGCAGTTTGTAGATCACAAAATCACAGAATCACAGAGGGGTTGGAAGGGACCTCTAAACATCATATGGTCCAGCCCCCTGCTTAAGGTAGATCAGGTTCCAAAGGCATAGTAACTACAATAGTAGTTACAATAGTTAAGATTGAAAAATTCATATCCCTTTATCACTCCAAGACAAGTATGGCCTATATTAATTCATAGCAGAGGGTAGGTTTGAGTCCTCTAAATTGGAAGAAAGCCTCTGTACATCCCATGTGTGATGTATGAGCATTCATAGTAGACACTTTATTGTTTTGGAGGATTTAAAGAACAAAACTACAGAACTTAATTTTATTCTATGAAGATTCAGGAAGTTATATTGGGAGAAGAACCTGTGCTGTGAAGTTCTGACAGAAGAAAGTGGTTACCTCAGACACATTAAGGCAGGATTCAACATTCACCTCTGCCCTCACCACTGTCTCCTAACTGGATGCTCAGTGGCTCTGGTGCCTTCTAAGATCTTTTTCACCCTATACCTAATACTACCGGTTTAAGTCTATGGTGCTGGTAACATACATAAAGTTAAACATTGCAAAACATCAGAACGGCACTATGGAGTAGTGTGCTCTGGCCCTTTTATAGATCCAGCCCTTAGTGTGGAATGACCTTGCTTGTACCTTGGTATCTGTAGTTTTTGAAACATAACACATCCTGTTTAGATTTGCAAGTGCCAAACTATCATTCACTATGTATTCCCTGGTTTTAGCACTACTTGAAGAGTTTTCTTCCTAATGAATTGTAACCTGAATGGGAGAGGAAGAAGAACTTAAAATGAAGCTAGATGTCTCCTCTTCAAATTAATAAGCTGTTCTCATTAAAAAAATAAAATGCTAGAAAGATTATACCATGTTGTACTATACAATATGCTGATTTAAACCATATTTATTAACAAATCTGATTTATGGAGCTTTCTGCATCTACAATAGCTCTTGTTCTAAAGGCAGTAATGGGGATGTCAAGTATCCAAGAAGTAATTCATCTTGTAGTTGGTATAAAGCAGAGAAAATGAGCATTCTGTAGTAGTCTGTACAAGTTTGAGAATACCTGTAAAATCCATACAAAACCTCAGATTCCAAAATAGCATCTTAATCCAAATCCCAGTGAGTTTAACTGAAAAACCCCACAGCAAAATTCAGAAGGTTTTGGATTAAGTTTTACTGTCTTTACCTGTGATTTGAGTGTTCTTTTCCATGTCAGCAGAAGATGACAAGCATATTCAGGTACAACTTTGAGAACACTTATTCCTGGTCCCAGCAACATCACTGCAAGTATTACTAACTTGAGAAATATATTTATGTGAAAATCTTTTTACGTAGCTTTGGCACTATAATCACTGAGTTTTATGAATCAACCTTTTCTTAACACTATTTGACTAACAGCTAAATCCTTACACCAATGACACACACAACTAGGGTTATTTTATCAAAATATTCTTTCATTATATGACTGTTTTCCTTTGAAGAATTCCAACTAAAATGTAAATATTTATAAGATATTTTAGAAACAGAGACACTAAAGAATAAGGAGAAAGCATTTTCTTAGTATTACACAACAAGCTAGGAATAAGTTATTAAGCCATAGCAAGCTATTGTAATTGTCCTGCCTGATCTCATGAATAACATCATTTGAGGATTCTCCAGAGTTTATCTTCTTTAAAATAAAGCATATGTGCCACAAATAAATGGACAGAAGTGAGAAATAAAGTATAATTTTTAAAAGTTCAGTGATAGATGTCTGTCACAACTGCTCTGGTGGTGCACTTCTCTCCTTGGATTAATACATTCACTGAAGTCAAAATTATTCTAGCTAAACTATCAGTTGCACTGACTTCCTAACTTTGCAAGCTAAAATGAAGAGCTCTTTATTAGAAGATTTCTGTTCCACATATGCATACTTATATGGATGAAAATACAAGAATAAAATTCCAGTTTTCTGTCTGATTGGCAGTAAGCCACTGTCACTGTAGTTCCCGGAGACATCCTCCCACAATGATGGTTAAGTATAGTTTTACATTCCCTTTTGAAAATAATGCATCATACATATTACTTTGGCACAAAATTAATGACTGGCATAAAATTACTGACATACGGAAAGCACAATGTATCTTTACAATTAATTATTTAGATAGTACCGAAGTTATGTGGGGATAATAAAAAAAAGGGCATCTTAGCTCAACTTTTCTGTAGACCTTTACCTTCACCAATTTGTTTTCCTTAAATTGTTGCCAAATCCTAAACATTCAACTATACAGAGATTTTATTTGTAAATTGACTGTTATTAACCAGAGAGACTACATAAATTAGTTTTTTAATAAAAATCTTCCAGTATTCAGTTATGCTATGACATATCTGCACAAAAAGTTGAAAATTGCATAGCAATAGGTTAGTATAAGGCACAAAATCAAGCTTCCTCAATGATACTTCTATCCTAGCCTCCCTCCTCCTTTTACAGGTGGCTAGAGGTAGGTCATTAAGTCTGATCAGTCCCAACTGATATAAGTTCCTCAAATCCCACCGTAAACTGTACAACTAAATCTTAATGATAGCATAGTCTAGAAAGCAAAATTTCTGTCTGAAAAGTAAGTTTGCATTTTATATTAACATTGGGTCGATTTACTTAATGAATGCATATTACTACAGTATACATATGAATAGTTTGTATGTTTTCTGAAAAAAGTTTTATGGATCTCCAAGAAGCTGTAAAGCAGAAGTTATCTTGCTTCACAGTGGAGAAGAAAGTATATTTCCATTTGAAGAATAGTCATCTTGTTTTAAAATTTTCTGAAGTGCTCTTCAGCTCAGGAAAATACAGAGGAAACAGCAAACATCCAAGAACTTGGTCTGCAATTTACCTCAAGATATCTACTACATATACTTTCTAAATTATAATTTATGGTGTACTTTTCATACTTACAACTATTTTTACTTATAAAAGTATACCTAGTCCATTGCTTCCAAAGTTAGTAAAAGAAGGGATTAAGTATAACAAGAACAGTGTCCAGGTCTTTTTGGTGTTCTGCCAGCACTTATTCTAAAAACACGATATAGAATACTACTTATTTGAAGTACATAGTCATCTTACTTAAATCACATTAGAATTAAATGTAACTTGAATTCCATGGTGAGAAAAAGAATAATAAAGGTGAAAACAAGATCATGTTTCTCCAGTTAGGCTCCTGTTAACTCTGTAGGACTAGGTGATATTGAGATGCTGTATAGACAACCAAAGCAATTCAGCTAAAAAACTGACAATGTATTTTCTATCAAAATCTGCACACGCAAAATGATTTGAAACTTCACCACTCAAAACAAATAGCTAGTCCTTGTGAGTTTGTTTTCCTTAGTTTTCATTTTCTAAGAGTAATAAAGATCATGGGGCAGGGCATTTCCTTTGGATTAATGACTGGCTGGGGTTAATGGCCAGGAGCTGTTCTTTGAGCCATCAACTCCTCTCAGTCGGTCATTAATCCCCAGGAAATGCTCTGTGCCTCAATCATTATTGCTTAATTTCAGTGCAAACAAACTACTGTGGCAGACAGCAAGCTGTATGCTTTTCCTTAAACACAAGCAACACCGATTCAGTTAATTTAATCATTTGTTTACACTATGGTCTATTTTCTGTAGCAAGAGGAAATCACAGATCTTTTGACTGTTCTACGAAATCTGTTGCTTGGTCTTATGAT
The DNA here is from genome assembly GCF_028858725.1 of Colius striatus. Lineage (NCBI taxonomy): Eukaryota > Metazoa > Chordata > Aves > Coliiformes > Coliidae > Colius > Colius striatus. The sequence goes on from NC_084761.1 coordinate 33,982,402, forward strand.
CATCTGATACACTGGAATATTTTGGCATGAGTTATTTGGCATGAGTTACTCTGTCACATTGTCATTGTTATTCACTATAAGCTATATGGCCATTGCTAACTTTATTTCCTGGAAAAATTAAAATAAATGCCCTAAACATTATTTGCAAAACACATTTCTGATGATAGTGTTACCTACCCATGCATGCACTTCATCTTAAGTATGAGGTTATTAAATTATACAAGATACCTCATTTGACACATCCTGACATTTACTGTACAATTTCAGGCGTGCTGTAGCGTTATTGAATTATCAACAGTGAAATACAACACGGACTTTCTCCAGGCTTGTGCTATACAAATATTTACTAGAGCACAGAACTTTGTTATATTTCTCTAGTCTACTTGATAATCCCCTGATTAGACATCCACATGCTTGGTGGAGCCAAAGAAAAACTGTAAATGGTCAAAGGCAATGCATCATATTTGTTTTTAAAGGCTAATTTTACAATAGTTTGACTTAAGAAAACTATTTAATCAAATTGGCCAATCTCATTGATTTCTCAGCTTTGGGTTTATAACAAAAGGATTCAAAAAAGCTATTAGTGGTAACTGAAAGCCACTTCTACTACAGCCTTGACAGTGGAAAACGTCAGGAATGTAGACACTGTTAACTAACTGGGGCACTTATCCTCTGCCTTTCATGTGAAAAACTAAGTTAAAACTTAAACATATAGATAATCTGTAGGTGCTCATGGTCAAAAGCATTTATTCTTTTCCAAACCTTTAAATTCAAATACTTGTTTAAGGATTATACTGTTCTATAATAAGTGGAATGTGGTAAGTTAAATAAATGAAATTTAAATTACCATTTTCAAGTACATGGTATATTCTTCACAGTTAGGTGCATTTGCTATGCATGAAACTTCTTTGTGATATGAAACGTGTCCTCTTCATCTTTCCTATTATTATTCAAAGCCTTACATTTTTGTGCCAGTCATCTCAGTGACTGTTTCTTTGAATCCAAGAAAGAGAGGATTAGATTGTGAAGTCAGTGACTGAGAAAGGGGTTAGGGAATAAAACTACTTTATCATCACCATCATCATCATCATCATCATCATCATCATCATCATCATCATCATCATCATCATCATCATCATCATCATCTTGACTGGGCAGAACTCAAAATGCAAAACCTAAACAGATATCTAGGCCGCACTTCCAAACAAATTTACCCATGTCATGTATGAGTGGGAGGTGATTTCTCAGAAAAGATACAGGGAGCTGTATAAGTATATTCTATTACTACTACTCTGCTAGAAGGCATTCAAACTCTAAATGGTGTGCAGCACATCCATGAAGAGCCTGCACTGAAATGCTGCTGGCAAACTCAAGGTTTTAGGTAGTGGGGCAGGGAGACCTCTTGCAGAATCTGTTTTGACAACATCCTCTCTTTTTTTCCCCTGAAAAATGGCGTATGTCTTAAGTTGGCTTTTATACTAGTCTGCAGCTTAGGAGATTGTTTCAGGTAATTCTGCTTTTTCAGATGTTAATACATATAGGAGAAAAATATCTTCACAAAGGGTTGCCCCATTTGTCTAGACTTCAAATATTAATGGGAACACACACACTTCTCATAAAAATAGTTCGATATACACTATATTGAAGAAGGTCGCTGAGTTGAAAAGGTATGATTAGAGCTCAAAGCAAAGAGCTTTGTTAAGATTGTATGAGTGGAAAGAAGTACATAACAGGCTAAAAAAAAAAAAAAGAAAATGAATAAGCACCAAATATATTTCAGATCAAAACATGGCATTTTAATCTAAAAAATATGAACAATTGGTTGAGTGAAGTCACTCAGGTCATTCTAAGCATACAGATGTCAGGTATTGAAAAACACTGTTGCACTTTGATTCTCTGAACAAGAATTTCCAGTCTTTTCCTGCATGGTTTTGCTTTCAAGTATAAGCAGACCACAGTCATTAAAACCAGATGCTACTGCCTCTTTGCTCCATTTCAGTTATCAATATCATGTTTGAAAGATTCAAAACATTTTAATAAAAATTTGACTGTGCTTGTGATCACATCAGGCGAGGCTAGGTTAAGATGCCAAATTCCATAGGCTTTCTTGCAAAGAGAGAAGAAAAATCCAGCTAATTCAAACTGTACTCCCCCTTCTTCTTTAAAACAGTTTCAAAATTACTTGTGCATTCCAGAGCAAAAAGCAAACAAATAAAAAAATCATCAAACCCAAACAAAAGCCAAAACTCTAGGTAATAAGAAAACATATGTCATCTGACAGTGTACCCTGGGGACTTTCTGTCAGCTGGATGGAGTATTGGCCATGCTTTTTCCCTGTTTTCTTCTACTGTGGGAGGCCTCAGAGGAGGAAAATACAGAATACATCTACTTAGACTTTGCTTTTGGTTCACTAGTGAATGTTATTATAAGGGGATCCATTCTCTGCTTCCTGCATGTTACTCCAATAGCCAAAGTGGAGGTGGTCCAGAAAAATTGTGTGTCCAAAGCCTAGATGCTCAATTTGCAGCTCCAGCCCACTCTCATATTCTGAGACCTACAGGGCTCCAGGGTTTACGCCAAAGTTCAGATGTTCTGATTTAGGTTATTATCATTATGGGAGCTTTTAATGGATTAGTCTTCGACATTTTCCTTGTTTAGGCAGATCCACACAGTATAGCACTTGGCCGTGCTCCAAGCTGCTACATTTCGATCTTTTCATTTCTCAGATTTCTTACAATTTACCAGGTAACAGCTACAATATTATTCTCAAACATTCCACTGCTGTCAGTTGTTAGATATGACTCCATAGCCTGTTCAGATTCCATTACCTTTTGATTTATTGATTTTTCCTCTTTGTTGCTGCTTCTCTACAGAGGAAACCTTTTTCCTTATAATTATCTTAGAGATTCCTGTAACAAGAATTGGCCCTGCATTTCTTTCACATATAGTGTTGCTTTTTATTAAAAAGATTATTTGCAGGAAGATACTGTCCTCCATACGGACTTTGTAATAAATCACTGAATCTATCCTACTTCATTGTGGGCACTACCATCACAAAACAGCTCTAGAGAAAGTCTTGGTTCAGGTGATAACAGCTGAGTCTTGATACTAGTAAATTAAGGTAAAAATAGTTGTTTTACCCAGATCACAATCTCACTCCAGAACTGGAATAAAAACATGAGAAGGATGGGATTGAGGCATATATATGTGAGGAAACTTGCAAATATATTCTAAAAACACTTCTTCAAATGGTACATATATTTCAGTTTCCACTCCCAAAACAATGCATAATGGATCTTTCAATGATATGAGTAGCAGGACATTTCAATAACAGGTAGTAATCTGTTCTTTTTATTTTACTTTTGCTTATTTTTAAAACCTAGATTTTTGATTGAGAAAAGAATAAACAGGCAATGACGTGAGTAACTTCAGTGATCCTTTCTATATGAAAGATATAATAGCCTTAAAATTAATCCACTTCAAAAAAGTACATTACTTTGAAAGCATATGTTAGGAAAGTTCTCCCTTTGCTACCTCCAAAGTTACTTTATATTATATATATAAAATATATATTTATGTATTTATGAGGGGAGAGCAGTGGATGTCATCTACCTTGACTTCAGAAAGGCTTTTGACACTGTCTCCCATAACATCCTCATCAGAAAGCTCAGACAATGTGGGCTGGATGAGTGGACGGTGAGGTGAATCAAGAGCTGACTGAATGACAGAGCCCAGAGGGTGGTGATCAATGGCACAGAATCAAGTTGGAGGCCTGTGGCCAGTGGAGCTCCACAGGGATTGGCCAGTTTTGTTCAACATCTTCATCAATGATCTGGATGAGGGGGCAGAGTGTACTCAGCAAGTTCACTGATGACACCAAACTGGGAGGACTGGCTGATTCCCCAGAAGGCTGTGCTGCCATTCAGCGGGATCTCGAGCGGCTTGAGAGTTGGGCAGAGAGGAACCTCATGAGGTTCAACACGGATAAGTGCAGAGTCCTGCACCTGGGAAGGAACAACCCCATGAAACAGTACAGGCTCCGGGTTGACTTGCTGGAGAGCAGCTCTGCAAAGACAGACCTGGGAGTCTCAGTGCACAGCAAACCAAAAATGAGCCAGCAATATGCTCTCATGGTAAAGAAAGCTAACAGCATTCTGGGGTGCATCATGAAGAGTGTGTCTAGCAGGCTGACGGAGGTTCTCCTCCCCTCTACTCTTTCCTGGTGAGGCCTCATCTGGAGTATTGTGTCCAGTTCTGGGCTCCTCAGCTCAAGAGGGATGGGGAACTTCTGGAGAGAGTCCAGCGCAGGGCCACCAAGATGATCAGGGGACTGGAACATCTTTCATATGAGGAAAAACTGCGGAAACTGGGGCTGTTCAGTCTAGAGGAGACTCTTTTTAATATTTACAAATATCTAAATGTATCTAAATGCAGTTGGGGCAGTACTTTTTTCTGACAGGACAAGGGGTAAATGGGAATACAAAAAGTTGCATTTCACCATAAGGGAAAACTATTTCACTGTGAGGGACAGAGCACTGGAACAGGCTGCCCAGGGAGGTTGTGGAGTTTCCTTCTCTGGAGATTTTCAGCAGCCTGTGTGATCTGATCTAGGTGGACATGCTTTAGCAGGGGGGTTGGAATAGATGATCTCTAGAGGTCCCTTCAAATCCCTACCATTCTGTGATTCTCTGATTAATATGCTTCATATTTCAAGACACTTAAATGTACATATATCAAAATGAATGTGAAAACAATGGAGTCTTAAATAATACATTGTTAAAGAAGCAGTGTTTCAGTCTTCTACAGGCCTCAATTTAGATAATTCATTTTTAAATTCTCATGTCCCCATGTCCTCAAAAAAGAGTATGAAATATATAACCCTGATAGAAGTATTGTGAGAGATTCCAAAATTTGGCTCAAGAGCAATGTTAATTCACAGATCTTTACTTCAGATGTCACAAAAATTCTCTTCAATAATACAGTTCTATCTCCTCTTCATTCTTGTATACCAAACCACAGATAAATGGTGTTAAAACATGGTTGCAAACAGGTAAAGAAGTGCAATGTAAGACGATCACTAGATTTTGATGTGGTCCATGCTAAAAGTGATTAGGAGCCTTGAGGTAAGAGAATTTACCATGAATTGTAAGCATCTTCAGGTAGGCAGAATTGGATTTTGTAAGGACAGACTGTTTGAAAGAGCAGATCTTTTCAAAGAAAACATGAATTACTTTCTATTCATTCACTGTACAATGGTCATTGTAGTATCTAGAATAAAATTGTTCTGATTTCTGCTTATTCTCCTACTTTGAAACTAAATCCGAGATACTGTACATTTTAGTTCTTTCAGACATGACATCCTTTTTCCAGCTGTAGATTTTGCCTGGGCAGAGAAAATGGGACTGATGATTTGTCAGAGATTTACAGATGTCCAGATGTGAAAAGAAGCTTTAGTTGTTGACCTGGTCTGCGTTTGCACAAATTATATGGGCAGTATGTGTACCGTTATCTACTACAAATTGGCCTTGTTGGGCTCCCCAAATATGCACTACTTGACACCTATGCAAAGCTTTTTCTTCAGAAGGAGTCAGTCAGTAATCTCAATAAAATCATAATGATCCTGAAAAAAGTATTCTCCAAGTGAGAATTTTAATCCTAGTTTACTTTGTTGTTCCTCTTTTTTTCTCTGAGATGTTTCCATTCCGTCACAGTGTAAATACTATTAAACTTATCTCATCCAAATGGAGCAAATAAGAAATAGGCACAAATGTTCTCCTTGGGAAAAAGGATTTACTTAGCTGTTGGGTGGTAGTGAAATTCATTTGTCCACTCTGAACACAAATCGTCGCTTCATAACCATAGTTAGAATGAAGATTAATATTTTTCAGTGTCAAGATGACATAATAAATTCCCATTTTTCCAAGAGGTCCTGATGGCTAGGCATGACTTTTTAAGAGATTTTCTTTGGATGAAAGGAAGAACTCCTAAAATAGAAAGCATTCTGTCTCACATGCCATGCCTTCAGGGTGTGGCTGCTTTACTTGAAAACCTTCACTTCTCAGAGTTACTCAGATGATTTATATAGCACTGAAGACACAGTTGTCTAAATAAGAGAGAGGAAGGAAAATCGCATTGTAAGGCCACCATGATGGTTAAAAGAGTGGCTAAATTAAAACAAACTCTCCTACAGAATTGTCCTGTTTACCAAATAAAACCTGAGATACCCAGCAAATGTCATTCTAAGACCTTAATTTCTCTTGAGGTTTTTGTTTTTTAAAACTTTACCTACAATCTATTCAGGCAATCTGTGCTGTAGTTTGTATTTCCTCAGATCATGTGCTAGGTACATTCAAAACATAAGGAATCATGAAAGACTGCAACTGCAAAGGAACATTCTCTGTAACAAGTACCCCACCCACTACCCTGCATCTTCCTATTCCTGAGATGCCATGCATGCTTCTTTGAGGAAGTGTCCTAAAACTGCATGTAGGTCACATCTGACACTTGTGGATCATAACACCTCAGTAACTGCAGTGCACAAAGGAAGCTAACAATTATGTTGCTCCTTGAAATTCTAAAATAAATTTAAATTTTGTAAAACAAATGTCTGGCTTGTCGGCACTCACAGTTATCAAATCAAATGGAATTTTAAAAGCTCAGGAAATTTACATTTCAGGGTTTAATTCCTGTCTAAAGACCAATTCATTCTACCTAGAAGGATGAATTACTAAAAGCAGGAGTAAAATATGCAATGTCACTGGCAATGCTTCTTTAATTTCCTCCTGTTGTAGTTATGGCACATGGAAGTAAGAGCCCGCCTATCAATAAAATGGCAAGTCATTGCTAGACAGCAACAGATTAGTAAAAAATAAAGTGATTCAGCTGAGATTCCTTGACACATCACTAAAGCCTTTCCTTGTCATGTGTCATGAAGCATCTGCTGCACTGTGTGGTACTAAGTGGAGCTAATGACCCTTTAGGTCCCCTGGCAAATTCTCCTTTGACAACTAAGCCTAAATGGCTCTTTAATACAGCCAACTCCTATTGAAATGAACCCTCTAAAGCCGATAGGCAGTACTGGGGTCTTCTTTAGCATGGCATTTTATATCTTTGGGACTGCAGTGAGGGAGAGGACCTAAGGTAGCTGAAAAATTATTTCTGTAGGTTTTACAAGTGAACAGTAACGTATAATCGGCTATGCTCTGCGGTTCATTATAAGACTGCTAGTGGGTGCAGCACATGTTGAATGCTGTACTCAGAAAGTGAATTTGATGGAGAAAGTTTTCCAAATTAAGAAGTAGAGAAAGTATACCTAAAGGAAAAGGGGCTAAATGTTATGAAAGATGTAGAAGTTAGACTGTTTTTAGTTGAAAAGAGAAGTCAAATGTCAAAAGAAAATTAGAAAATAACAAAAAACCGAAACAAAACAAAAAAGCCCTAAAATTTATATAGTTGCCTTTGAATTTCTTTAAATAAAACCACAAGGACACCAAGGCAGGTTTTTCAGGGACCAAAAAAGCAAATAAATAATTTTACTCAGTTGTTGGACAGGAAAATAAGCAGCAGGACTTCTGACTGTAATTCATATCCCGATTAGCAAGCTTTATATAGTTATTTACTTCAGTATAGTTATTTCTTAAATGAGAATTAAAAAAATAATCTCATAGAGGAAATTTTATGATTCTATGATTCTCTTTTGCATAACAATTTAAAGATGAAAACTATTTTAAAGCCTAATGCATAAAGTATATTATTTTATTGAACAGTTTATAGAGGCTCCACACACAGTCCATGGCCCCAGTAAAAGATTGACAAACTGGAGTGAATCCAGCGGACCACTAAACTGATCTGGAGCACGTGACTTTAGAGAATAGGCTGAGGGCTGAGTCTGTGAAGACAAGCCTTACGGTTTCTATTATTCAGCTACCAGGTGGGCAGCTATCTAGAAGACAGGCAGGCTGCTCTTTGCAGAATTGCAGGGTAAAAGATAAGATCATTAAATTCTGATTGCTTATAAGTAAAAAAAAAAACATTGAAAAGAATGTGGCTATGTGGGGAACAAGTTGCTCTGAGAGGCTGTGAAACATCCATCCTTGGATATATTCAAAGCTTTACTAGGCAAGTTGTGGAGCAACCTGATACAACTTAGAAGCTGGCCCTGCTTAGAGCTGGGGACTGGAACAGATAATATTAATATCTAAAATACCCAATTATGCTACATATACATTGATGTTAATTTTTTTATACGTGTCTTAAGAAAATTTTATTGGCCAAAAACACCCCATAACCTACCAAGCAAATGCCATTTTGTCATTCAGAATATTATTCTCCACTATTCTTGATCAGTGACAAAACTGTTTCACTGTTGGTAATTACCAAGAAAGACAAGCCAGCAATTATGACTTTGTCCTCTTTCCTAAGCTCCTTAAAGTGCATTTTAAGGTATTACAATTATTACTATATGGTTAAATTATAAGCCGACATAACCTTAAATTAGAACTTCAGGGACACAACTCTGAACCTGTTCAAAGGCTAGATCCAGAGTCAAAGTTAGAAACCCTGAGCTTTTAATGCCCTGACCCTATGAAGTCCTTATTCTGTCAACATCCTAAAGAAACGGTTTGCCCAGCTCCTCTAGTAAGCATAACAGGATGAAATATTGACACTGCTAAAATTACAGGGATTTTGTTGTAGACTTGGCAATGAAATTGTGATTTCCCAAGTTTGCAAATTTTATAGCTTCAAAGTTTATTCACTTGATTCAGTTATCTTTTTGATGCAAATGTCATTTGAATGAGCAAGGCACATCGAAGTTAAATCTATCTTTGAAAAATGTCACATGGGCTCTTTAAATGCTTTCAAAACAATTCTACTTTAAATCTCTGGGTATATTTATAAAATAAGTTTATAAAAATATGCACATAATCACAATTTTTTTTAATCTTGGCAAGAGCATATGAATTTAATAAACATGAGTCATAAAAGCAAAACTTCATTTAGATAAAAGAACCTAATTTAGGAATTCCATTAGCTTGCATGTAGTACTGAGGGATACTGAGGGATCTTTATTTCACTTTCTTGAGCAGGACATTCTGAGGCAGTATTTCAGTCAGAACAATAAAAGATATTAATAGAAAAGTGTCCTTTTCTCTATGTTAAAGTAATATAAACTTCAGTAGAATGCTGGAAACTGAGGATTCCTTAAAGTAAAAATACTTGCAACCAAATTGCAACGTGTAGGAAATGCCTCTGAAAAGTGTTTATATGAAGTAGACACATGAGAATAAGTACAAAGAAAAAGATGGGTCATCTGTTGACAAATTTCTACTTCCTCAACTAACAACTGATGCCAAGTAGGCCATACAATACCACAATCAATATACAAATTGATTCATTCAAGGAAAAGCAGACATAGACTGAAAGCCTATGTATATGCAAAGGAATACCCCTTTTCAGTGTAAGAACTGTTTGCCATGAGTGTAAGGCAACTTGTTAAGTAGGAGAGTCTTTAAATTCCAGTGAATTATAGGAACTCAGATTTTGCTGAATGATATCCATCCCAAGACCTGAGTAAAGCTTCCTCATGTGCTGCTCCATATGGTTTTTCCACTACTGTATTCACTATAAAAGGCAATGTATTTTTTTGTATTTGAAAGATACCTCTTCACATATGTAAACTGATATTAGCACTACTCAGGAGGTTTTTGGATAAGATAACAAGGTAGGTGGAACATAATGTAAAAACCTTGTTTGATTTTTTTAATACAAATATTGTGGATTTACTGCTTTTATTACAGCTTATATTCCAATAGAACATGTCTTAAGTACTATAAAACTATTCTCAGTCAATCTAATATTTAATATTTTCAGTTATTATTTCTCTTTATAGTGAGAAAGCACTGGAAATGTATAAGGCATAGTCTAGTTTTTAACAGGTTCAAAATATTTGTCTATTAAAGCTCGGGTTTGTGGCACTTCAAGAATTCATTAGAATATACAGAATCCAGTAAAACCAGATGGGAGTTAATACAGATTTGGAGAAGACTTAAGCCAGGAAAAAGAAGATATTTATCACTGAGTATCAGTTTAGGATGAAGAAACAGACATCAATTCCTTGTTTATGAGAACATTCTTCCAGTCATCTACTTCTGAGAAAGAACAGATTTTTTACCAAATGATTTTCAAATATTTTGCTTATCCTGTAGGAAACCATTAATGAGCAAAGATGGTAAATTATAGTATCACCATCCTTCATGGATCTTCCAGACTGACTTTCAGTTGAGACAGACTTAGTGTTTCCTTAAACATCTGATTCACATCTTAAAGATGATAATATGAAGGACACACAGCTTGCCCTCAGTTTCACTCACTCTCCATCTGAGCAGTTCCTCAAGTTAGCTGATGTATGATATAAGGAATAACTATATTATAGGATCTTCAGAGAAATAGATGTATCCAGATATGCAAACTAGTGTAAAGAACAGGACTGTTACTGCCAACACCAACTTGAGTTCCTCAGTTTCTGTATTCCTGTTTAGAAGATAATTCAAAGCAGCTTGATTTGCACACCATTTCACACTTGATTTTCACACCATTTTTGCACCTGTTTCTAAAATTGGTTTCAATGAGTTCATACTTTTGAAACCACCACCAAGACAGGAACGAAAAAGATCCAGCTGCAGTCTGTTCCTTGAAGATGATGTATTGGGGGACAGCCTAAGACTTGTTACTGTATCACTATAAATGACTGCATTTATAATAATTTGTATAGAAAATATTTTCTCTAAAAGTAATGGCCTGTGAAAATTGCAGAAAAATACCTGTAACAAGATCATTAACACTCTATAAAAACCCTAAAATGCATATTGAATGGTTATGCTCATTCACTGGTTTGAATTAAACAATTATGCACCAGCATTCCCCTTGGTTCACAGGTGATATGCAGAAAATAACTGGCCTCCAAGCAGACCAGTGGAGGCTCAGCATTCAGGTCTCATTCAGAGAGTCAGAGAATCAGCAGCGAGTTTTCTAAATGACTGCTGGTGTCATCTCTTGTCTATTATGCTACCTTACAGGTGGTACGTTGCTAATATTTCTGAAGCTAGACTCCTACTGCTATTTGACATAGCAACATCAAGATGAATCCTGAAGTGACGTCTAAAAAAGACATGCTCTTTGTGCCACTGGTAACTGCATTGACTTCAGCATTCTTTGAGTTAACCAGGGAAAACAAAACACAGAAGAGACAACTATGAACAAATATGAACGATAAACTTTTTCACGGTTTGCGGATTCTTTTCCTATTAATCTTGTGGAGTGAATATTATCTTGTTACTTCAAAAACACTCACAAATCTGCATTAAAAGGGTGTGTACTAATTTCTTAATTCTAGGAATCATCACTTTAACCAACTCCATGGTCACCCTGGAACCTGAAACCTGGCATTACAGAATCTTTTAAAAACTATGGCCAAAATAGAAATGTCCTGTTTCTTTAAATCCATTAGGACCTCTCATACCTTATATACAACTTCTCAAGTGTATTTTACATAGCTACTTTGGATTGTTCCCTTTGGAAAGGAACTAAGGTGCTTACATCAAAAAGAATTCATCACTACTGTACTCTTTCCAGAGTTTCTTACTATGCTGTTTAATAAAAGCTTAAATACCTTTTACATCTGGTCACAGTGCTCAGGAAGTGGTGTAAGAAGCTGCACCACACTCCTAAAAGCAAAGTACAAATATTTAGGGATGAAATGAAAGCAACAGCTATCTGTGTTATGTTTGCTAAGAAAGCAGATCCCTTTGCTTGCTAAGGTTTTAGGTGTTTTTTGGTTTTTTGGTTTTTTTTTAATGTTGTTCTCTTTTTTTTTATCCTTAAAAAAACCCCAAACTTTTATTGCATGAAATTTTCTACTCCAGTTGCTTCTTTCAACTCCTTGATATCTTACATTAAGCCTTGCTCTTAGGTGGAGAAAGTCTGAGAAAGTCCACCAGTTAAGCTGTGCTAACTGACAGCAGCAGAAGGTACATAGACCCATAGTTTATGATGCACAACACAAAGTGTGACCTGGCTTCAACATGGCAAAAGACAAAAGGCAAGTTAGCAGAGTTTTCAGCTGCTGAGTCTTTGTGGTCCTTCTTGGAATACTGCATGAAAAACACCTCAGACATTTTTATCTTGTCACAGTGTTAGCAATTTTCATGGGTTTTAACACTAAAGACTTAAGTGGAAACCACTATGGTGGCTTCAAATAGCAATAAATTCTGGTGAAATATCTCTCACCCCTGCAGACCACCTTAATCTTTTTCAGGAATGTACTGGATAACCTCCAGGAAGATCAGTACTCTGCTGGAATACTGGAAGAAGGGGAAAAAAACCTGTGAAAGATCATCCATCTGAGAGATAAAACTCACCAACTTTCTTTGAAAATGATCTTAGTCCATAAACCAAATAAATATATTTAAAACACTGGCTTGTCAAGGTACCATGTAAAATCAAATTTCTACTTTCTATCTGAGGGTATGAAAAGGTCATGATCAAGAATCACAGCACATTTGAATGGACAACTTAATGCCATGCACCATCAGGAGGAAATCACAATTTATTTTAATTGAGGGAAAAGGGGAAACAGCTCCTTTCAGCAGGAAATAAAAGAATCATATGGCTTTTCATTATTTTACTACTACTAAGTAAGTACTCGTCTTTTAATTCTTTCAAATTACATCTTCCCACAAAAGTCTCAGCTCTCTTTTTTAAATTAGGACAGTAGCAAAGCTCACTCACTCCTTGTTGGGAACTACTTCTCTAGCAGAAACCTCAGACTGGAAATTTAGATTCAGAAGTGCTTTAAGTTAGAAACTTACTTCTTACATATAGAAAAGAGAGCCTGTAGTAACTTAAAAAATCTGAAGAGCCAGTAACTAGACTGATAGAAACATCTCTTGCGCTTCCTACTCGTGACTAAACACCTAAATAAATGAGAGGATAAGATGATGAAGCACAATATCAAAAATATTTACATTCCAGTAATGAAGTCAAGTCAGGCTTTTGCACATCACGATCAGAAAATACCATCAGTACCAGAAGGCAAGCAATGCTATAAGGCAACATGCAGTATGGTCAATGGCAGTATTAAATTTCATTATTTCCACAGTACATACTTTTGGAAAACATATCCATACCACACTACACACCTTTTTGAGAGATAGTCACACAATATTCAGCAATAACAATTGGATAATATCATAATGTCCATATTATACCAACTCTGCCTGTGGTATTTAGTTCCCAAGTTTTCTATGGAATGTTTGCAATTGAAGTAAGCTAATCTAAGCTAGTGTAGATCTCCATTATTAAAGACTAACAAGTTAGTTTCGATAAAAGGAAAATGCTAAAAACATAGTATTACATGGGCTGGGACTTTTAAATATGTATAATGCCAATCATTCTAATGCCACAAAGCTGTGTGAAAATCAGGTTTTGTTTCCAACCTTTCAAAGAGTTTGGTTAGCTGAAACAAATAAGCGAAAAAAATCACACTTCTCCACACTTTCTGATCTCAGTTGGAAGTGGAAGTATCAAATATCTGCAAAATAGACTATCTCAGTAATATTTCTGACATTTCTTAACCCAGAATACTCATGAAACATCCTGATGCAAGAATTCCAGAGCAAAAGGTTAGGAGGTCAAATAAGCAAACGCTTTTTTCCCCTCCAACCTTGGAATTACAAGAACAACTAAAACTATTCTGTTCTTCTGTGAGCATTTTTCTCCTCTGTACTTAATGGTAATTTAACCATAATAGTAAAAAAAGCAGCTAAAAGTGGCAAATGGATGCAAAATGAGTGACTTACACTGAAAATCACAAATGCTCTATAGCAAACCTTTACATCATATCAATAATTGCCATGTAACATCATGAATTCTTCTCAAAACTCTTTTCAAATTCAATTATTTGATATATTAGGAGCATTATGGTCAGTAATATACTTCTGTGTTAAATTAGTTTAGGAAAATATGTCATTTAACCATAGTGTCTACAACTTGCAATTCATTATTGTACATTTCCCACTGTTGATTACTAACACTTTCATTTTAAAATGTAAGAACACAGAAAATGTCATACTGGGTCAGACCCGTGGTCCATCTTACCCTGGGATCCCGAATAGTGGTAACAGGACATGCTAACTAGGGAGAGTACACAAGCCTGGCCTTTATCTAGTCATTCCTCAGTTCCCCAACAATCAAAGTCTCCAGATTAGAGATGTTGATGAGTACCTCTCTGCCTGTTTTATTTAGTGTCTATTTATGGACCAGATGTTCATGGATTCATTTAGATTGTTTTTAATCTGACGATACCGTCTCCAGTGTTTTGTGGCAACACATAGAAAAATCAGCTATCTGCCGTGTCAGAAAGGTGGATCAAGTGGATCTCCTGTTAGTTTCAACAAGTGCCTTCTAATTCTAACACTACCGTGTCAGCATGTTACCTTGATGATAATCCTTTCCAGCCTTCTCCGTTTCAAACAGAACAGTCCTAGTGGTTTCAATTGTTTTTTATAAGGCAGATGTTCCAATTCCATTATTTTTTAAGTTGCCCTCCTATGAACCTTCTTTACTTCCACTATCTTCTCTTGAAATGCAGAAGTCAGAGGTACACAGAGTACTCAGCATGTGTGCACACCAGGGTTTTACATAATTAGGCTCTCTGTCTTGTTCTCAGTGACCTTCCTAACAATGCCAGCAATTTATTGTCCTCTTTTGGCTGCTGCTGCACACTGAGATGGTGATTTCAGAGAACTTTCAATTAGGACTTTGGATTCTCTTTCTTTAGACATAACTGCCAGTTCTGATACTGCTTCATGAAAGCACTATTGAATCATCTTTAATTTACCATATTGCATTTCAGTTTATACTCAGGACTCAGAATTCCTCTGACAAGTATCCATTAACACACACTTATATAAGCAAGCCTATCCAACTTAGTGCATTGTGTGTGTCATTCAAACAATGCTGCAAAGCTTTTTTTTTTTTTTACTTGCATTACTCTTTGCGGCCCATCATAGCTCCAAATAAATCATAATCAGAGAGAAACAACTGGAACCATAACCACTGTTTTCAAGATAGTAGCAGCCTCTACTAAGATAGCTGTTCTAGATACCTTAGCTCAGCAAGAGCAAACTAAGCAATGCAACAAGGGCTATCATTTTTTGTGGCACTCAAGGAAACTTGCTACAAATCACATTACACCACTACATTTAGGCCCAAGTCGTGTCAAAGATGTGATTTTATGCTATGTATATTGACATTCATGAGTTCAATTGAGACTCTTAATGTTATTTGACTAGTTTTTCTGTGGTTGACTTTTATGGATAGCACATTTCCCCTCCAGTTTTGGCCCTGGCAGAAAGTGAGTTGACTAAAACCACATAGAATTCCAAAATCGGTAGCACAGGTGCCCACATCAAAGTGGCAGGAATTATCATACTGGTGGTTCTGGCCATACATCAAAGTCAGACCTTCTGCACTTTATCATTCCTAACAGTAAATTTAAACCTATTATATCTTCAGTAGCTTTAAACCAGCACTTGTTAAATACTTATTGTTTATAATCCTTTTGGTATTTCTTTTAAATTTCAGGACCTCCTGGAGCCTTTCTTAGCTTTCCAGATACTTGATTCACTCACATGATCTCCTGGGTGAATTTCAAACATCTCTGCATGTTAGAGGCAGTGGATACATCTTTGAATTATTTTACTGAAAACCAACCTAATCTTTTGTTACTATTCATAAAATAGGATTTCTAAACAAATATAATTACGTCACAGTCATTTTTAAGATGAGAGGGTCCCTTTCTAATGTGTTTAGAAGTTACTACTTATCCACTGATTCTTTGTGGTTTCGGCCCCATGATAAGTGAAAGCAGGAGACTTTTTTTTTTTTAAATTGGGAATATTGAGCAAACTTCACCCTACAAAATAGTTTAAGCTCTGATTTGGGTTATCTACATTTATCGTGCCCTAAGGCCCCGTAGAGAAGTCTAGTGCCGTCCTAGACCTTAATGCAACCAGATGGATGCATAAGAGAAAATTAAAAAATAGAAACCATTCTGCACCATTCAATACCTAATGATATGCACAATTGTTCATAGGTTGGTGTTTTCAGTTGTCTTAACTGCTGCCACCCCCTTCTTTCTAATGAGCCATTGATAATACTTTGAAGGGATTTTTCTTTAGCTTGCTGTAGGAAGCATTTCAGTTTCTGATTGTAACCAGACACACTCCAAGCTAGTATAAAGTTTTGAAAATTTGGACCAGGTTGAAGATGCTCCCTAAAACCTGTGTGTCCCACTGTTAAGATTTAAATCTATGAGATAACTTTGCTGCAGTTCCTGCAGTAAAAAAAGCCCAGGAGCTCAGCAGGAACACTGAAGAAGTAGGCTGAGGTAGGCTGACAGACATGGTGGCGGATATTATACTGTTTCTTACCACCAGCGTAAGACCACCAGAGCAGTACAACAGACCCAAATAGAAGGGACAGAGCAAAATAAAATAAAGAAACAACTCTAAATCAATGCAAACATTTGAGAAATACTTGAGACTAGTCTGTAAACATTTTAAAACAACAGACTGGGTTTGTTTGTTTTTCTAAATCTGTTCACCCTTTTCTAATTCACTTAAGACAAAAATGTCTTTGGAGGGTTACCTCTGTAGAAGTGTTTTGTACATCAGCATTATTGTACATGTGATGTGTCTGGGCTCTGAGTGCACTAACAGGCCTTAATGGCCCTGACCAGTCTCTTCTCAGCCCATACTCATATACTCTGCCCATTTTTCATTCAGAACAGGAAATTTTATATTTGGAACCAGCACACTTTCTATTCACCTTCAGCGAGAAGTAAAGTGAGTTAATAAGAAATTCTTCCCCATATGCATCATCAAGCTTTAA
Organism: Colius striatus; assembly: GCF_028858725.1. Classification (NCBI taxonomy): domain Eukaryota; kingdom Metazoa; phylum Chordata; class Aves; order Coliiformes; family Coliidae; genus Colius; species Colius striatus. Next base: position 33,999,352 of record NC_084761.1, read on the forward strand.
AAAGTCTATTAATTAGTTCCCACAAACTCCTGTGATCACTCTGCCTTCATTATTACACAGATACCTGAATTTAGATTCATTCTGAAAGGTTAAGTAAAATTACCAAGAAAAATGATGGTAATACCGAGCATAGCCCACAGGTCTCCTCTGCCTTTAAGGCAATCAAAATAAAGTAAACTAAAAGCCAGCTTATATTTAATCACAAATATCAGATATATAAATTTTGAGGGGAAAAAAAAGGTTGTCAAGAGCCAAGTTCAAAGAAACCAACCAAACACAAAACCAAAACCAAAGTTTGTTTTTATGCTGGGAGTAGTAATTCTGTGGAACTCCTTGCCAAAGAATGTGAAGGCAGAGGACTCAAAAGAAGACTGGATAAGCACTTTAGACAAAAATCTGTTGCAGGTAACTAAACAGACAAATCACAGCAGGCTCACAAAATCCCCTGAGCTAAAAACTGATAGATGAAAAAGCAGTAGAAGGATCACATATGTTCCTATTGCTCTTGTTCCTACTCTTCCCTAGTCACTATCTTATGGCTGACAAAAAAAAATACTGTTGAAATAACTGTTTGTGTTGAGAGCAAAAGACTACACACCAGATGGACCCTTTGCTCTGAACTAGTAAAACTGTTCTTATTTCTTACTGAGTAAAGCCAGAAAAATAAATGGTAAGACATTCTCCACCTCATTTCAGGTTTCTTATAATGATAGATGCAATCTCTGAGAGAAAAACGCAGATGCATTACTTTAAGATCACCTGTCGTAAACACAGATCTTCATGGATGGTCACACTCTAACCTAAGGACAACATCTAGTTCAGTTTTGTACTCCATATGGTAGTAGAAATGGTCCCTTCTGTGTCCGCTTTGCAAGACAGGTAAGTCACAGCCAGCTACTTCTATTTGTTTTGTCATTTTCACCTGTTACTTGAGACAGAGATAGGAATGGAGCCAGCATGAAGCAGAAGTCATGGAGTGTTTTTCACCAAAAGGAAATGTGGGATAAGAACTATAAGACTGAAAGGGTAAGCAAAGAGTTTCAGCTTAAAGCAGTGCAATGTGTCAGCAAGAGTGAACAGCAGCCTTGCTGGCACTGTTGCAGACCAAAGCCTTAATCTGTAAATCACTGTGCAGCCAACACATCAAAAAAGTTTGGCCACCTCTGGTGTACAGGCATCAGGCAACAAAATAGTGTACTGTGCTAACCTCCAGCGGATAACCCATGCAAGCATGCCAAACACCCAGGAGTTCAAGAAAGAGGAAAAGTAAAATTGCCAAAATCTAATTACTTTTAATCAAGAGGCCGCAAGTGATGAGAGCTTGTCCTACAATCTTAAAGGAGAAAAAAGTCTCCAGAAGTCTGTAAATTTCTCCATCTCCATTTGGGAAAGTACTCTAAAATTTTTGGCACTGAGAAGTCAGTAGTAATTTAACTGAAGTGTCAAATGTTACTGCCAAGTGTTGGTAGCTATTTCAAGGTATAAATCCATGTTGCCTGAACTGCTACCTTCTTCCCCACTATCACTACTAGTATTTTACAGGAATCATTTTGTCATGTCAGAGAAGTCCTGATTTTTAAACAAAAACTAGAGATTTACAAATTTAAAAGTTCTTTACTCCACTCCTGGAGCCAGGCCAAGTTATGTTCTCTGAATCACCACATCTGGAAGCGACACACAAGATGGGGTGGACTCTCCTACGAAGACTAGTGAGTTGCCACTAAATCAGTCTTTCTTGACAAAATTATTTCACTTTTGGGGAAAAAGCAAGTACTCATTAAGACACAGAAAAAAGAAACAAACTCTACGGTCTAGTAAGATAGGAGTTCTTTTTGGTTGAAAGAACCCAAATTAATGCTCATGTGTTCATTGAGAAAACGACTCAAACTTGAGTGTCTATCATCTCAGAGACCTACTTGATAGCTGGTTTGGTATGGATCAGTCTCCTGTGTTCATTCACATTACCTACTGAGAGCTTCTGTTTCTGTTATATGCTATGAAAATCTCCCAAATCTTTGATATTATTAATAACAACGCGTTTAGATAATTTTAATATTGAATCACTGAACCTGTCCACCACCAAAAGCATAAAAGTAACTCCTATGCCTACTAAAGAAAACAACTTGCTTGACAATGAAGGAAACAGAAAAACAAAGTGGGGAAATAGTGACAAAATGGCAACCAATTTCTCACTGGCCTTTCATAGGAAATATTGATGAAACTTGATTGTAGCTCTAGCAATCTCTTCTCCAGTCTACATTTGCTAATCTTTCTGAATTTATTTTTTATTAATAGTATCTAGTAAGAGGTATTTTATTAATAGTACGTCTACTAACCTCAAGAGACAATAACTTTAAGGAATCTAGAAAGATGAGGTTTTATTATATGATTTGTAAATAAAAAAAATAAATCTCATACTGTGACATTCAGAGTTGTATTTTCTACTGTCAGATATGTATTTGTTTCATTTGTGCCATTTACAGAAGTAAGTGCAAATCTTTGGGAGTCAATCTGAGATTACAGTAGTACTGATTGAATTTCTTTTCTTACTTTCCTGCTTCAGAAATGTTTTATAAAATAATACCACTTATTCTTTGAGAGCCTGTTTTCTGGATATTTACAACTAAATCTCTTAATCAGCTGATGAAGTAAAAGTTGTAAAATTTAAGCTTTTAAGAAACAAATATCCTATAGCCCTAGATCAAATAATAGGGAAAACCTCACATTGGCTGCTCCATTTTATAAGGCTTCAATGTAAATGCAAATGTATAGTTAAAAGAATTATCTTTCAGCATCACTAGTCTCCAAATTTGTACTTGTTACAGGCTTTTATTATGTTTCTTCCCAGTGGTGAACTCTGTTTTCTCTGTTAACAGATAACTGCCTGGTGAAATGACAAGGACAAATACAGTTCCATTTTTCACAGCAGTTCAGGAAAAGATAAACATCATTACAATAGCATAATAGGGCATCGAGTGCTAATTTGTAAGTGAGATGAAAACCTAAGACATTCATTAAAAATATGATGGTCTAGTAGAAATATTTTAATAGTAATATTTTAGGCTTTTTAAAATGTATGTGTCATCAAGGTCACAGTACGCACACACCTGTTTCATAGGGCCAGCATCCCAAAAAACACTCTCAGAACTCTTTCTTTAAAAAAAAATCAAGAGTTCTCCTACTCAAAACTAGTACATGTTAATAATATTAAGTGAATGTAATTGCAATAGGACAGACATTTTTCCATGCCAAGTGCCAACCACTTATTAAGTTCCATTCATATTGGCATAAAAATTACTTAAAAAATATAAAATAAATAATCTTTGAAAATTTTGTAACACCCCAACATTTTCGCTGGCATGTAAATACCCATAAATGAGTCAGACCTTGTTTTCCTCTTTAGGAGATATTACTTTAGCTTAATTGAAAACTGTAGCAGAATTTCCATGGGGATATGTCATTTTGATTAATTTCAATATACGAAAGAGATATTTTAAATTAAGGAGATGAGTTTTCAAATCGTTTAACACATAGCGTTTTTATAAAAATTGAAATTTCATAAAAGTCTTCTCACTGAGAACTCTAATTCATGGTTATTAAGCACAAAACCCAAAATGTACTCTTGCAGCTTCTTTTTTTCCATCAAATTTGAAACAAAGATGTTAAACTATTCAAATTTCCTCTAATAGAAATGTCCTCTTTCTTGATCACCTCTAAAGGACCCAAAAATTAAATTCTAAGAGGCATAAACTACCACTAGCATTTATCTGGTCTTAGTTTGAACCATTAATCTTAAGCTAGGCAGCTACCAACATAAGGTACCAATTCTTCAAAACTTCTATTTGAATACTGTCAAACAGAACCTTGAAGAAAAAAAAACCTAGGAAGTTGTTTTGCATCAAATGTTTAAGAGTAAATCTAAATGGAGTCATTAAAGAGTCCTCTTTGCTACTGTTCTGTTTCTTTTAGTAGCTGTGCCAGAATTCAGGTTCATATTTATTGGAACAAAGAGTTTCCATATTGCTAGGCTTTATTTGTCTACAGTATCAGCTATATCTGCATGGAGTACAGCTCTATTTGAGTTTACCAACTGCCTCTAACACCTGTGCCTGTACATGTCTACCATTTCCGAAAGGGCTGTAATGACACTGATGAAAGAGACTATTATATCATAATAAAAGGTTAAGTAGACCACTAAGGTCTTGTGTGGACAATACGATGGGGTACATAAAAGATTGCCTTGTAATGCCTGGGCACTGGTATCTCAAATACGCATTCATAGAATCATGGAATGGTAGGGTTGGAAGGGACCTTTAGTCCAATATCCTCACAGAAGCAGATCAATCTAGATCAGGTAACACAGGAATGTGTCCAGGTGGGTCTTGAAGACCTCCAAGGAAGGAGACTCCACATCTTCCCTGGGCAGCCTGTGCCAGGTCTCCGTCACCCTCACAGTAAAACAGTTTTTTTCTTCTATTTGAATGGAACTTTTTGTGTTCCAGTTTCATCCCATTATCCCTTGTCCTGTTGCTAGATACAGTAGAAAAAAAGGATGTCCCAACCTCCTCCCAACATTTGTAAATATTAATGAGATCCCCCTTCACTCTCCTCTTCTCTAGACTAAACAGCCCCAGTTCCTGCAGCCTTTCCTCATATGAAAGATGTTCCATTCCCCTGATCATCTTGGTGGCCCTATGCTGGACTCTCTCCAAAAGTTCTGTCTCTCTCAAGCTGAGGAGCCCAGAACTGGACACAGTACTCCAGATGAAGCCTCACCAGGGCAGAGTAGAGGGGAAGAAGAACCTCCCTTGACCTGTTGGCTACACTCTTCTTGATGCATCCCAGGATGCCATTGGCCTTCTTGGCCAGGAGGGCACATTGCTGGCTCATATTTAGTTTATTATCAACCAGGACTCCCAGGTCTCTCTCGGCAGAGCTGCTCTCCAGCAGGTCAATCCCCAGCCTGTATGCATTCTCAGTCTTTTTCTTAATGGCTTCAAGGTGTGCCAGGGAAGGTTTAGATTGGATACTAGTTAGAACTTTCTTACTGAAAGGGTTGTTAGACACTGGAACAGGCTTCCCAGGGAGGTGGTAGAGTCATCATGCTTGGAGATATTTAAAATATATGTAGATGATGTGCTGAGGGACACGGTTTAGGGATGGGATTGGCAATGTTCAGTTAGTGGTTGAACTTAATGATCTTAAAGGTCTTTTCCAACTAAAAAAATTCTGTCATAGTACCAATAGTAAAGATTCCTAGGGCTACTCTCATGTAGTTCAACATCACTGGAGACAGTGGCCTAGCTGCAAAGAAAGTGCAGTCTATGACGCTGAACTTGTCTACATTGTTCCAGATTACTACAGGTACCTTGGTGAACCAATGGAGGTCACCATGGCCTGAAACATTGCTCCCTATCAATCTTCAGTCATCTTTCTCTCTCTCTCTCTCTGTCATTCACCCCTGACATTCTTGCCTCCTGTTCCAGCTGCCATAAGCAGTGGTCTTTTTCCCTCTACTTTGCCCAGAAAGAGGCAATTGCTTTCACCAAAGCTAAAGAACACAACTGCCTCTTGGCTGCACCTCCTGTGACTTAGATATTCATGGTAGCATGAGCAAAGACCAACTTTATTCTTCAGACCTGTTGATCTTGCTTAGTAATCTTTGGAAAAGAAGTCAAGACAGCTAACAATGCTGATTAGGTGTTGGTTATTTCCATACTGTTGCTAAGACCAGAGTTTGGACTAGTTCCCCATCAGTGTGTATGTATCTCTCCATTTTAAAGTGAGTCAGAGTATGATCCAACCTGAAAACACTATGGACATTTGTAGTTCAGACTAAATGACAGACATTGGTTTTTAATGTTGATCTTCTTCCATAGTTAATACTTTTCCTCACAGAGACCGCTACAGTATGAATCATTCAGCCTCTTTATCTACAAGCTTAAAATTCATGTGCCTTCCACCATTTTTTGTTTATGTGTTGGGTTTTTTAAAAATCAACTTTCAGTTGAAAACTTTCTCTTGAATTCTTACTGCTTAAAAAGGCAAAAAACACATGCCATCTTAGAAATAGGCTATTGACTGCATTGCAGATGGTATAAGCTTACCTTAAAATACACTAGTGTGAGAAAAGATAGCACCCCAACAATGACAGTAAAGGAATCAAAGCAGGTTAATTTAACTCCAGGCATAGCAATACACAGAAGTTCGTTAAACATTCTATTCTGAAAAGCCATGTGAACTTTCACAGTGTAAGAAGCTGTTCTTACCACATACTATAAAATACAGAATCTTTGAAAATAAAGTTTTAATTAAAATTAATGTCTTGCTGGCTCTCAAATCAGCTAGCTGCCTGAAAAATGACATCTTTTGAGGCTACATTACTTGTACGAAAGCTTAGCTAAGAGACTGCAACTAATTTCTATCCTGCCTTAATAATGGTTTAACAAAAGAAGTGCTTAGTTCCCACACTGCTTCTGCAGTGAATATAGTCCAAACATCTCCCTCCCTGGGCCCTGTCTTTTTTGCAAACACACAGAAGTGACTACAAAGCATAAATCAAAGTACAAGCTCTCTTCTGAGCTTGGCTGCTCAGTGCGGTTTTTCACTGCTAGACCAACCACATTTGTCCCTCATCCCCTTATTTAGGATTTCCCCTATCTACCTTGACAAGATAGAAACACAGAAGTGCTTTTATACTCCCATATTAAAACAGTAGATCTAGTTGGTTTAATGGCAGCATGAGTTGGCAAAACCACCTTCATCTCTGGGTAGGGTCCTAAGAATACTTAGTATTCCTCAAATAATAACCTCTTTGTATTATTAAGCTAGTTTGATTGATTGCCCAGTGTTGATACTCAGTATTTTATGGTATATTGTGTGGCCTGTCACAAAATCTGTTACTTGTCAACAAGTAGGCCACCAGCAGCCGCATGCCAAATGTTGTGGAATGACAAACGTAATTACAAATGGTATTCTGAAATGCATCTCACAGTTTTGATGTTGAGCAGGATTACTAGTTTATTCAATATTCTTAGAAAAGTCTAGCAATAGAAACACAGGGAAGGAATCTGGGAACATCTGAGCTCAACTCAGAATGTGAAAGGAAAGTCCATTACAGTTTATAATAGTTACAATCACACTCTAGTATAATTCAAGAATCAGCTGGCACACATGTGGTAAGGCATTTAATATAAATGCATTGCATAGCTATCCATTAACATATGAACATGCTGAAATCCTGCGGAGGAAACTGTAGAGAGCAAGGGGAAAGGTCTAACAGTATATGAACAGTGGATGAAAAGCATATTGCTTTCAACCTGTAGAAAGATGATGCACATTACAGAACCAAATTGTGTGAGCAGACATAGACATGATGAAGGAGAAGGAACATCAAGAGCAAAAAAGAAGGGGCAATAAGAGGTCATAAAACCAAGTGAGTCACATGCAGAGGTTCAAACTATTGGGGAAACCCAGAGGAGTGACTGGAATGTGCTTAATATATTCCATGTGAATATATGTCTGCCAGCTTCCTTTCACCATCCTCTGTTCCCACAATCCACCACACTTCTCCTGTGGAAGACATTGCTTTGAAAGGCCTTGGATGGAGGACTTCCCACACATCCTATGTGGGTCTTCCCACATATTCAATGCATAAGTCACTTCAAATATCTAGGGCTCTTTTACAGAAACTGGGATGAAGAAACAAAAATCTTTCTTTAAAAAAAGTGAAAGTTGAACATATGTTTCAGTGAAGTCTACTAGCTCCTGTAAACAAGTACTGTGTGTACTATTCCAAAGCTATTGTCCTATGAAAATCCTTAAATTAGAAATATCTGGAATGCAACAGTAACAGAATCTGTTGCCTCTGGCCCGTATAATCCTTCCTAGCTTACACCACCCACTCAATTTAACATTGCTCTGTCATAAAACTGGCAGAAGCATATGTAGAGGTCAAGAAAATATATTGCTACAAGATTGTTTGAATCACATTTCTTATTCAAGAGCCTCATTTCCTAATAAATATCCTAGTGATCTGTGGTTTTGACTCTTGCATGTAGTTATATGAATACTAATAAGAAATTGTCAAGTGCACAGTGAAAACTGGGTGGGCAATAATGACTGAGAATAGATCTAATGGCAATGGGGAACTAGCTGGAGCACTTTCTTCATTCCTAAGTTTTTCTCATGATTTGAGGTTGTAGAATTTTAGAGATTTTCAGCATGTACACTGTTTTGGGTTGTTGGTTAAAAAACTTCTGTTACCAACCAGTGCTATTCTCAGTGTTCTAGCTTACCGATGTGGTCCCAAAAGGTGAAGTGCACAGTGCTGTTAGGGTGGTCAGTCAGAGGGCTGATGAAAGGTACTCCCACAACAGCAGAAGCACATCATGGTGGATTGTTTCTGTTCACTAAAGATGATCAAATCCAGAATATGAATTTGATTGACTCTAGATATCATTAATGTAGTTTTTATTCCTTTTGAATTGTCTCACTGCATGTAATATTTTTCACTGTTCCTATGCAATGTCTTGGTGGCAGTCATCATTACTTCATACAGAGGAAAATAATTGTATGACAACAAATATCTGCCATCCAAAATGCAAAAATAAGTAATTATGGTATGCCATAACTTTTCAACTACATGACCCAGGACAGCATTCAGCTATCAGAGAATCAAAAATTAAGAGGTATATCAGTATAGCTAGAAAGTCACTAATGCAAAAATGACACAAGTTAACTCCTGGCTAAAAGGTTGGTGCTGGCAGGAAGGTTTCAGTTTTTATGACAATGGAACCTTCTTTGGGGACTGTAATTTGATAGGGCAGGATGGAATTCACCTCTCTCACAGGGGCACTGGAATATTTGGGAATAGGCTGGCCATCCTCATCATGAGCGCCTTAAACTAAAGGACTTGGGGGGTGAGGGAGAAATGACAAAGAATAAGCCATCCTGTCTAGCAGGGAAACAGAGTAGGGCAGGGAATGCAATGATGAGTGTTTCTCAGCTACACACCACGATGACATGCGGAAGGCTGATCACCCTGAGAAAGTACCAAATCAGGGGGGATCCTCTTGCATCCATTCAGGGAAACCTGTGTGGTTTTTAGTAAGCCCCTGCATTGCCTGTACACCAACGGAGACAGCCTGGGGAATAAGCAGGAGGAACTGGAGATGTAGGTGCAAATACAGGGCAACAATCTCATTGCAGTTACTGAGACGTGGTGGGACAGCTCACATGACTGGAACACAGCCATGGAGGGCTACGTATTGTTTAGGAAAGACAGGTCAACAAGGTGAGGAGGTAGAGTCTCTCTATGTGACAGAGCAACTAGAGTGTGTTGAGCTCTGCTTGGGTGAGGATGAGCAGCAGGTAGAATGCTTGTGAGTGAAAATTAAGGCACAGGGTAAGGTAGGTGATGCTGTTGTAGGAGTTTACTACAGGCCACCTTTCAGGAGGAGAAAGTGAATTTGCTGGCAAAGCCATTCAACGAAGCATACACAGTCCAGGAGGTTCCTAAGAAATGCTGATGACAACTTTCTGTCACAGGTGATTGAGGAACCAACGAGGAGGGGTGTGCTGCAGGACCTTGTGCTAGCTAGCAAGTAATGAAGGTCTGGTTGGGGATGTGAAAATTGGAGGAAACCTTGTCTGCAGCAACCATGAGATGATAGAGTTCAAGATCCTGTGTGGAAGAAGCAGGGCACCAAGTAGACTACAATCCTGGATTTCAGGTGAGCTGACTTTGGCCTCTTCAAAGATATGCTTGGACAAATCTCATGGGACAGGATCCTAGATGGTAAAAGTGCCCAAGAGAGGTGGTCAGTCTCCAAGCACCACTTCCTCCAAGCCCAGGATCAGTGTGTCCCCACACATAGAAAAGTGGGAAAAGGAGGCAGGAGGCCTCCAAGGATGAACAAAGATCTGCTGGGACAACTCAGGAAGAAAGCAGCCACCTATGAGAGGTGGAAACCAGGCCTGACTTCTTGGGAAGAGTATACATTGCCAGGGCATGGAGGGGTGCAACTAGGAAGGCCAAAGTTATTTTAGAATTAAACCTGGCCAGGAAGGTAAAGGAAAATAAGAAGAGTGCTTTCAGGTACATCGACAGCAAAAGAAAGATTAGGGAGAGTGTGGGCCCACTGCTGAACACAGAGGATGCCCTGGTGACAGAGGATGCAGACAAGGCTGAACTACTGAATGCCTTCTTTGCTTTGGTCTCTACAGCCAAGGCCTGCCCTTGGGAAGCCCAGTCCAGTAAGGATAGTAAGATGGCCTGGACAGCAGAGGACTTTCCCTGGGTGGAAGAGGAAGAGGTTAGACTTTTTGGGCAAGCTTAAAGCTCATAAGTCAATGGATCCTGATGGGATGCATCCAAGAGTGCTGAAGGAACTGGCTGATGTGTTTGCTAAGCCACTCTTCATTAGTTTTGAACAATCATGGAGGACAGGTGAGGTGCCTGAGGACTGGAGAAAGCTCAGTATCACTCCAGTCTTCAAAAAGGGGAAGAAGGACAACCTGGGAAACTACAGGCTGGTCAACTTCACCTCCATCCCTGGAAAGGTGATGGAACAACTAATCCTGAATGAGTTGATGATTCTATGAAAATGGAAGAGATCACCATGATGTTCCTTGAAAGCAAAACCAACCTATCAATCTCTTGCTAATGAATAATTAAACCCCTGGTCTCCAGCCCTATGAGTCATGATATAATTGAGGTCAATCTCCTCACAGAAACAATGCAGTATATAACCCATTATTTCCTGTAAATAATCTCTTATTGATATATCATTTAATTTCAATTGCCCTCTCAATCATAGCTAACTTACTTGCTTTCATGTTATTTTTTACTCTCTTCAAAATTATGAAAACAAAATTCAGATTTCTTGTCCAAACCAGTACTTATTGCAGATTTCTTTGAGTGATAAAGACTGAATTCAGTGATGACATAATTCTTTTAGACTGCTGAGACATAGATCCAGACATGTCTTTTTCCCCCCAAGTAGTGTGATATAGAGATCAAGAATACAAAATATTGTCATCAAAACTTAATCAATACAGTATCAATTACACAACTAGACTTAGAGTACACAGCTGAAGGAAATGAGCATGCTCTTAAGAAAAGAAACTAAGGAAGATTGTAATTTCAATAGTTTTCCTGGTATGTCACAAGTCTTGCATAAATAACTTACTGAAATTAGTTGCTGTGAACTGAATTGAGATATGAAGAATGTGCTCCTATTTAATCATGGCCACTTTTGAAAACTAATGAGTATCACAAATGTAACAGTAAACTGAAAATAGATTTTAGTCAGTCATCTTCCCCAAAACATTCTGCAACTAAGGACAACAGTCTATGCAAGACGTGCACTCTTTTGAAGAAAGCATTCTGGCAAGCTGTCAGCTACAGCTGCCTTTCCCTCTTTGAAAATCTCACCACTGCATGGCATTTCTGTTTTGTGGTTCTTTGGCAACCCTAGACCCAGTGTATTGTAAAACTGCTGCCATGTCACTGATTCTAAATTGTGTCACCTCTATTTTTTATGTCACCGCAAATAAGCTCTGAAAATAAGAACAAGTGAGATGCAAGATATGTTGTCCTTGCAGTTAAAGAATTAAAAGCACATGGTCAATAAAAATAGAATTCCTCATATCAATATTTTTCATTCTAAAATTATTTACAATATATTGCAATACTGCACAGACCATAGTGAGAGACAGTGATTTCATTTCAGTTATCTCTAAAACTAAGATATAATGAGCCATTTGTACAAGCTATACACTTTAAATAATTCTATATACACTTTAAATAATTGTATTGAAATAGGTTGTTTAATATAACAGTACAAAACCAGACTAAATCTAACCTTTCTGATTTCCAAATCTAAATACATCAGCATTACCTTAGAAGCCTGTTCTGTTAAACCGTTAAATACAGGCTTGATTTTAGTGACATCAGCAGAGCTACTCCAATCCTTAAATACACACCTCACTAAATGGCCGTGACCAGTGCTGAAGAGAGACCTTCCTATATTTCTAGGAAGTATTAAACCCAGTATTTTTAATTTGGATTTTTTATACCTTCGGTTCCAATACAACTATTTGACAGAGTCACTTGAAAGATAGAGGATGTATACTGCAAAGAAGAGGAGGTGTTCCTCTACATCTTTAATCTATTACTTTTCAATGTTGAATTACATATAGTCCAGCGCCTGATGGATGAAATACTTGTAAGTCATGTGTTTCTTTTCTATTTCATTCTCCAATACACACATTCCTAACTTATATTTCATTGTAAATATTTCAGGTGAAGAATATGTTTAATACTTGAATCCTACACAAAGAAGCAACAATCTGAAATTTTACTGATTTGCTAAGCATTCAGTGACACAAAACTCACAGTTCTTAGTGTGAATTTTGCTAGTTGGGAATTTAAAAAAAAAAAGTACTTAAGATTTAGTTAAAAATAAATAATTATTGATGAAACAGTAAAGTCTAAATCCAATAATAACATACAAAAATTCCATTAAATTCAATAGTGGAGTAAAAATTAGACAAGCTGACTTTACTAACACCTTAAAACTTGATATTTTAAAACATATTTAACTAGAGAAACACTACAGGTTAGTGCAGCAAAGCAGGAGTTTCTGATTTCTGAAAGTGCTTTACCTCTCAACTGGTCCGAATATAGGGGATATAGAATTGCAATAATGTTATTTTACTGTAAATGTTCTATAGTGTTTTTCAAGGAATTGTTTTATAGCAACAGAATATTACCTTAGCTGACAATTAGCAATGCCCATTAGAGAGTATCCCTTATCATGCCTGTCATATCCTACTGCTCTTTTTTTTTTTCCAAAAAACAATTACTTTTCATGTGCATAATGGTTTATGGAATATGACAAAAGAAGTTCATAAAACTCCTTCGTGAAAGGCTAGATCTTGCTCTTTTTCCAGTTCTGAGACTTGTTTGATGAAAAACAAATTGACATTGAAATACTTGTATCTCACATTCTCCTGTTACTTTGGGAAATTCAGCAAAGGATAAGAGGTGCTGGAACAGTAAATATGGACTTTATTCATCAAAGCCAGTATATTACTTTCTTCTTTCAAACTCTGTGGTGTATTGCTTGTTTTTTTTTCTTTAAATAGATGTATGGGTATTAGTTGGACTGAAATTATTTCTCAGGACAAGTTAAATTTGCATAATACAGACAGATAACATAATCTACATGATTGCTGTAGAATGGGATTCTGCTTTTCTCTTACATATTTAAAATTGGTGGTAGAGTTACAGGCAACATAAAAAGTTATTACTGGATTCAGGAGCTATGATTTATACAAGACAGTATAATTTTGTCTTCTGAGATGGAAAACCAGGCATGAAATAAGAAACAGACTGAAGACTAACGGGATGACTATGTCTTTCTACAGGATGAAAAGATAGCACAAAGGCTAGGAAAACTGCATAGCCATGCGATGGCGGAAATTTTTTAAAAAGAGTACTTTTATTTTCCTAAGAATGTTTTAAATAAAAACTGTTTGGACAAAGGACTCCAACTAATTTTGATTGTGAAAAATTAAATTATAATTCCAATTCAGCAAAATTTTTACCTTTGAACATGTGTGCAAATTATTCAGCAACCTTTACGAAATCTCACTAGTATATAACCTAATAACCTAATATAAGAAGGTTGGAATTTAACCTCACACAAGTCAAGGAGGGACACTGTGATTCTTGACAAAAGCTAACTGATTAAATGGAAAATATATCAATATGCAGAAATAAAAACAAAAATCTCACCATCAATTATATCATGGTGGAAAATTTTGCCCAGCAATGACACTTTAATTAGTACCACTGTCAGCTGCAAAAGGTCATCTATTTTCAACTGCAATAGCAACATTGTACAAATTATGGTTGGCAGACTGGTATCTCCTCAATCAAAATAAAACATAAAGTGATCCTTAGTGGACCAACTGCAGCTGTCCAGTCATAATAAATAAAATTCCTTAGTTGATTTCTTTTTCTCAATCTATGTTTTCTTCACCTTTTCCAAAAATTAAATGGATAGAATAGAGATGAATAAAAAGACATTTTAAGATGATTTGTATGCATTGGGTTATCTGAGATACACAGACAAATCTGGGTGTTAGCCTGAAAATTGAGCAGTGTCCATTTCAAAATAAATAATACGATATTTTCAGTATCAGCTTTTTTTATTTTTCATGTTCATTGCCAAAGCTTTTAAAGTATCCTGTTGTACTCATAGCATAATGTGGGTGGTGAAAAGAGTTACCTCTTACACATCTCTTGCTTCTAGAGAACTCATTGCATGTTGCTTTATGAGAGAAATCAATGCAAAATAAACATAATTAACCTCAATGCTGCTATAACACAAAACAATACATTAAGCAAGGCATCTAAAATAATGGAATTTGTTACTGAATACTGAATTTTAAATGTTTACAGTAATTGGCCCAGGAAATGCTGCAGAAAGAGCAAATAAAGTGGTTTTTTTTGTTTTTTTTTTTTTCAAAGTAAATCTGTTTGGGCTAAAACCTGAGACCTTAGTAATACAGAAGCAATTTACTCCACAATCCCAGAAATTTACCTAAAGAAAATACAATCCAACCATGACATGTCATCAGTATGCTTAAGTTTAAACACAGCAATAATTTCATAGCTTCTCAGCGATAGGATCATTTCATGCTAAAGTTATGAACAGATGAATAACCTTCAAAGTACACAATTCCACTTTGTTGTATGATTAAACAATCTATGGGTGTACATAATTCTTGTGGCAGAGGCCAATACTACTGATTTTCAACTAATTTCACGTGATCTTCACTACTCAAACTACTCAATTAATTATTACATGTATTTGCCTAATTTTATTCTTGGGTGATTTGTATAAACCTAAGAAAAACAACTCAGTTATTATACCGTGTGAGGTTATTAAATACCACATAAACATTCCACACTGAGTGTACAACAAAATACAAAAAAATCTTTCCTCTAAGGTCTCAGATCAGCAGAACATGATTTGGTCTCTTGTAATCCATTAAGCAATAACAATAAACCTTCGATACCCATTAAAAATGTGTTATTACATTATGAATGGCTTTCATGTCACCTAATGGTAACAACTGCATCTTGAATAAATTTACAAGCTCATCTCCACTTCTAGTAGATTCAGAGAGAAAGGCACACAGGATGATTTATCGTACTTCAACTTGAGATCTTAGATAAGCTTATGATTAAACTTAAAACATAGGCAAAATTTTGCTTCAGTCCACAAAGGTCTGACCCCAACTTAAGCAGAATGAAATCAGTGTAATTGAGAATAGAAAGAATGCCTGGAGAATATTTGCTGGTTTTAAGATTTTTTAACTTATTCTGTACCTTATTTCAAGAGACAGTCTCCAGTCACAGTTTGCCATTGTAGATCCTATTTAGAGTGATTTAATGAAATTTACTTCTTATTAACAGCTAAGAAGAAATTAGTATATTAATTTCACAGCAAATCTCTCATTAAACCTCTCAGGCAGAGAAAAATTTTATTGCAGATCTCAGTTTAATCCTCCTTCTGAGAAGCTACCAAATTTTTGATCTTTTCCTCAGCATCATCTTCCCGCTATGCCCTGTGTCTAGCAACCTTAAAGGGTGAGCCTCAAGTGTTTTTAAAATCCTTTCCTGTAGCCTCCAGCCAGATCAGTAAAACTTCCCTGTGGGTAGCAACTGTCTATTCTACTCCTCAACAAATGCTGTCAGTCAGACAAATTTTCATTTTGTGGCAATTTCTAGCAAGCAGCTAGGCCTTTATGGAAGGTAAATACCAATCACACGTTTCTTTTTCCACAATCTTATATACAAAAATATTATTAACTTGCTAATTTATCAAAGTTTTCTCACCTTCCTTTTTAATGAACATCTGTTCAATTGCGAGATGCTCAGTAATGCGATGGCCAAGTAGCTGTACATCAGTAACAAGGTTTGACAAAGATTAGTCAGAACTCAGAAAAGTACAGTGTAGTGAAAAGAATGTAAAGTCATGATTCAGCAGACTTACATTCTAATCCTAATTTGTTAGATGACCCTTCTTTCTTGGCTTCCTCTCTCACAACTTCTCTAGAGCATAAGTTCTGTATCATAATTTAGGCTGCAAACACTGATCTAACTAGCTTTTCAACTTTACTGTTTCCAATATTGCATCCCAAGTGGCATAGTATAAAAAAGTCACAGATGAGTGGCACAAGCTACAAAATGAGGCAATAGTCATTGGAAGAGCTTGGTACTGTCACAAATCTGTTGCCCAAAAGCATGCATTTTTTTCTAAGGAAGCTGATAGAGAAAGAATCACCAAGGCGAGGAAATTTCACAGGACTGATTCCATAAGCCAGTGGAAAGAGTGCTGTACTAAATGTATTTCACCATATATTCATCAAATTCCACAAACACAGACTTCTCAGGGTTAGGTAATGTCTATTTGCAATTTGTTTCGCAGCATTTTAAGGACTTATTTTCTTGATTATATTTCTTCGATTAAAATTTATATTTACCCTGAAAGTATGAAAATGAAAATTTTAATTTGTTTTCAGAGAAAACAATCTTCATTGAATACTACTTTATTTTTCTCTGAAGTACACTCCTGAAAAAAGACCTAGTTAAAATTTGAAGATAACTAATAATATCTGTTGATGAATGCATGCAAAGGAAGACTAAGAATCTCATATTTCAGTTGTTGTTGGTCCAATGATATAATCCCTTAGGTAGTTTCAGAAAAGCTGAATCTTAGGAGGCTTTTTACAGTATCATTTAGTTCCGCAATGGTAAAATGAGAAGTTCTTAAAATGTAAGAGAAGTTTTAGGGGAAAAAAGATAAATTCCATAATAACCTCTGGAGCCTCCTCCTGTAGATGTTTATAAATTTAATATATTTACATCTATAAAAATTTTCTTTATACCAACCAAAATAAGTCCATTTGTGAAACAACTTCATTGGCCTGCTAGCAGATGAAGTCACGGTTGAGGTGATGCTAGATGTTTGGGAAGGAAAAACAAGATTCCATTGCACTTGAGCATGACCTAGTGGCTGGTTCATTGAGTGGCATTTATGGTAGAAACAGAAAAGACAACCTGTCTGCTCTCCAAGCATCAGAGTAACTAACGTACACCCAGCTCCTCATTGAGGATTGGATAAAGGGAAAAAATAGTGGCCTGGAATGAGGTATATAGATGAAAGATCCAAGCTCCCCCACAAATTAGCCAGTTGGGACTCATGTGCCTGGTACTCAGATCCATCAAAGGTACTCTATTTTGTGACTAAAAAAATTGTTCTAACAGATTTGCATGGAGGATCAAAATCTATACATTTTTCATTCTTTCCAAAGGATTTAATATAAAGCCTATTTGAATTATACATAGTCTTCATGGGCTAAAAAAGTGGACTTAGTGGCACATAGTATCACTATTAAATCAGAGCTTGATATTTTTTATATTATGTATTTAAATTGTATATTATTCCAGTTAGATAAGTGAAAATACTACTAGTAAAAAGGTAAAAGAGTTTCTAATCTATATTGTTTACACTGTGTTTTTATTTTTAGACCTATGAAATAGTTTCCTAAAAGGTAGCCAAACTTTTATTCAACTTGAATAACAATCCGGTATATGAAGCAACTGACATCTATTCCTATTCAAGCCTTATTGATGCTACTTACATTATAAAAATTTAATATGATTGCTTTTGATTCAGAAAACATTAGTTTGTCTTGACTATGAAATATACTACCCATAGTATACTCTACATATTCAAGACAAAAAAACCCAGAGTGGTTTGACCTGTACCAGCCAAACCAAAATGGTAAATGGAAACAGGTATTACGTTTTCATTACTAATTTTTAGCTAAACCCCTTGAAATGTAAAACAAACTGACGTTACTGAAGCTGAAACAACTTTAATACTGCTGTGTCAACAGAATCTGAATGTCTGTTGATGATGACTGACAGATAAAGATAAATATTGCCAATATAAAATGTTGTAAGCTCCCTATCCTTTTTACCCATGTTGAATGACATTAAATAGCCTTCCGTACTGCTTCATTTTGATGGTTAAAACAGTTAGACTTTCAATCATTAACAAAATTACTTACATGGGCATTATATTGAGCTATTTAAATCGCCCTAGCTAGTCCTTGACAGCCATTCAACCATAAAATATTTACCTTGCTATTCAGATCTGATCCACAACGAAAATGAAAATCTTGGCTCTGATCTACCCTTTCATTCATTCTGCTGTCTTCTCCCTTAATAAATCAAGAGCATTCAGAAAAGGAATAAATTTAATGGTTCAGTCACACTCGTCTATGTTTCAGTAAGATACAGCTTGCCCTCATGTTGAACTTAGTTAAAAACTCAAAAGCAAAGGGAAAAGGTATATAATTCTGCTTGTAAATCATTAAAGCCTAGACCTATTACTCTGACTGTGAGCTCAGATTTTAGTATCAGAATTTTCTTTCAGGCTGCCACAAAACACTTCATATTAAAGCAGAAACTATACAATTACATTGACTGACTGGTATACTCCTTTCTGAGCAAATGTGTAATTTTTAAGGACAGAACACATTGAGAATGACTAAATATATTCCAAAAAGAGCTTAAAATAACATTGTCTTTGGTCCTGATTCCTGAATGGGACATATAGAAAAGCCTAGGAAAAAAAATCATGAACTATGTCATCTCCTGTTTAACTAATGAAAAATTATTCTGAGTTGAGTTAGCTCTTCAGAACACCACCCTACAGAGTTTCTAAGTTAAATTTATACACAGACTGTTTAGATGAGCAAACTGCACAAGGCTACTTACTATACACAGGCTACAAATACGTCAACCAAGAGAAAGGCAAGCCTACTGCACAAAGCCATATATGAAAGAGGAGAAACCTCCACAACAGGAAGTTGTGGAGCTGCCTGTGGGGTGAGAAGCACATGAAATTAAGCTCTTTGCCACTCACATACAGGTACAATAGCCAGGTACAATATCTTGTATGATTTCCTTCTGTGTCAGTGCTTCAGTAACTTTCCTGCACAGGCGTGCATGCATAAAGGACTTAGTCTGTTAATTTGCTTAGGAGATGAGTAGAAAGTGGGGAACATTTTGTGGTACAGAATGCCTTTCTTTCTCTTTCCTCCCTCCTTCCTCAGCTATCATTTTGTTTTGGTTGGATTTATTATAATGAGATGGCCAATATTATTCTGCATGAACATCCATGGCTATGTAATTGGCAGGAGTCTCCAGATTTTCATATGAACAGAATTACATAGAAGCAACAAATCCATCTTATAAGAGGAAGCCCTGGGCACCTGTAGTAACAGACCTATACTGACATTTAGTCATGATAGCTTTTTCTAAGAGAGACATCTACACCTGCGTGATCCATATAGTCCTCTGTATTTTTGCCCTGTTCCTCCAGATTTTAAAGTATATGCTCATTTGCTCTTCAAATCCACACTTAATTTGCAGTTGGAGGCAGGAATTCAGGCCTATATTGTGCTTTTGATTGTGCTGGACTCCACATATCTGCAGTAAGAACAGGCTTTCCACATCTTTTTCATACTTTGTACCAGAGGATAGGCAAGTTCTTCTGCAGCAGTGATAAAGAACTGCAAGAGAATTCTAGCATGTCCACACAAAATCCAAGAGCTGTGTGGATGACACAAATGAGAAGAGTACATCAGCACTTTTACGTAAGTGGATGAGGCCCAGCTAACTCGTTCTATAGGCCTCTCACAACTGACACTTGAGCAAGTGCTTAGCTAGGCAACTTTTTGCTGTAAAAAGACAGTAGGAAAAGAAAGAGGGTGAGAAGAAAGCAACCACAAATGAGCAAAGAACTCTGATTCATGAATGAGAAAACACTGACCTTGGCAGTGTTACAAAAGTAATATTTTGACTAGAATGAACTGTTCTCAAACAATTTCTCCAATATGTTAGATACAAACAAGTTCTCCTTCAGTATTAGGCATGCATGTCTTCTCTTTCCATCTCTTTTTTTTTAGTTCCAAACCCAAAATTATTGTGGCCAAAAGTTCTCAAAAAAATCCCAATCTGTTTGTATTTTAGCTATGCTTCTCATGGTATACCAGAGCAGTGACGCAGTATGAGATCTCATTCCAGAACAATATTTCTTTTTTGCTATTCCTCTCTTTTAATAGTCCCTTGTCATAGAGAAACTACTAGCATTTACTGAGTTGCTATGCCAGTAGTACTCTGTTTTGGAAATGAATGAGATTTTCTTTGCCTCTCAATGATATTAGTAACTCAAAGAAATACTAATGCTTTGACAAACTCATAGTAACCAATAACATGTTATGGATTACTTAAACCACAAATGAAACATAACTGCCTGTGGGAGGAAATGTGGCATTGTTAAACAGTGGTCGGCTTCAGAGACACTTTTAAAGTTTAGAGAAAAAAAAAAGTAAAGAATCAAACTCAAATGAAACTTAGAAGGGGGTGCAGACAGGCAAATCAAATTGGACCCTGGTCACAATTAATCTCCCTGCTTTTGTAGATACATTTTAATAACTACATATGATGAACACCACCAGTCTACAGTTCTGTTAAAATCCAAATCAGCTGTTATCTAAAGGGATGCAATTCCAGCTGTTTTCATGGGGAAACTGAGTATGTCCTTCTAACTGCAAAAGCACTGTATTAGATTTACTTTGCTATCAATTGAGTTGAGAGACATGAAATTAGCTGTGCTTCTTTAAACAGAGATTTTGTATGTGAAAATTATTAACTAGTTCTTCATTGCCCTGGGAAGACAGTGGCATTAGTAGACATCAGCTTCCTTTTGGATACCATGAGCGCAGACACTGATTATGTTTTGGAGTAGGATTGCTGATGGGCTTGGCCTTGGCCAGTGGTGGGTCCAACTTGGAACTGGCTGACATTGGCTCTATCAAACACAGCAGAAGCTTCTGTAAGCTTCTCACAGAAGTCACATCTATAACCTCCCACTACCAAAACCTCGGCATGCAAACTCAATACATTCATAGATCACAATGTCCAACTTTTCACCTGCAAGTCCTATATAATATTTAGTTGGACAAAGTTCATTTCTAGCACTTCTTTGTGGCAATTAGCCAGGAAGGACTGTGCACCAGATTGTTATTTTGTATGT
This sequence comes from Colius striatus, assembly GCF_028858725.1. Lineage (NCBI taxonomy): Eukaryota > Metazoa > Chordata > Aves > Coliiformes > Coliidae > Colius > Colius striatus. The sequence continues at coordinate 34,020,543 of NC_084761.1, forward strand.
ATTTCTGGTCATGTGATGGAAGATGGACTAAAAGACACTGAGGAAATGCAATGACTAGCTTGTACTTTTTCCCTACTGAAAAATCCCTGAGAAAGAGATGAGTTGGAAGGGATTTACACTAATTATTTGGATACTGGGAGCCAAAGTCTGGACATTCAGGAGACTAGAGAGACTCTCCAGGGACTTTCTGAAGTATCCTATTCCTATCAGCTTTTGAGAAATCTCTAACATACTGCTCATGTAACACCAGGTCAGCAATGTTCAGCTCTTACTAAGCAGTAACAGAAAAGACTGGAGATGGTAGTCCTAGGCTATATACACAAATATAGGAATAATTGTTCTCATTCAGAAACTCTTTGGAACACAACAAACACTTTGACAAATGTAATAAAGACAGTAAAAGCATTCAAATTTCAGTCTTTTATCTCTCTCTCTGTGTCTACATCCCAGAAGATTTCAAACCTTTAAGGTCTGAATATTTGTCAGGTCTCTTGCACTGAAGCTGTTCCACCTTGCATCAACATTGAACTATTTATCAAAGTGAGAAAAAAAATACTTCTATGATCCTAGAGACAATGGGCAACTCAACACAGAAATTATTTCAATCCTACTATGTCAATGACTGTGTCAGTTCTCAGGCCCTGCAAGCAGGACAGAGAGAAATGTCTGATTCACAAATCCTGATGGGACCTTAGCATGAGCAATGTGGCTATTTATTTAGAACAGTCAAGACTAAGGCAATTCTATATTTGAACTGCGTATACACTCAGAAGATTTTAGAAGAGAAAATTCAATCAACTATGGGCATTACACACTGGAGGAAAAGCTAAGAGGTTTGCTTATAGAAGCTTCACATAAAATTAACAAAAGGGAGCTGCTAATACTATATGACCATAAGAAAATAAATGCCTTATTGGGTCAGGGAATGGTCCACCTAGCCCACTGTTCTGCTTGCAGTTGTGGCAATAGCAGATGGTATTTTGGGAGAGCATTCAAGTACACAAGACCGGCTCTTGTCTACAAGTACTTTTTTTTAAGGCCTTATTCTAATGGCATTGTCAATATTGCATGCTGTTGCTACACACACTTATTTATTAACTACCAAGAAGTTTGAAAGAAGTTATACATGATTATAAAACACAGATGAATTTGCAATATAAAGAAAAGAGGTTTCCCTGTGTGTTTCCATTGAAACAGTATGAGAAAAAAATAGCCTTCTAAACACAAATAAAAAAAATATAACCAAAGATTGATCCTGTAACACATTTTTGAAAATCTGTTATGTTAAAAAATCAGGAATATTTTACTAAATTATGTGTCATAAAGACACATTTAAGTTATCAATAAATAAATTAAAACATTGATTTAGATCAGCATTTGAACACAGCTCATCAGAATTTGTATGTATTGGTTGCATTTTACAAGTGCTGCTAAAATACAATGGAATTTCAGATGTTCTCCACACTGACTTAACTCATCTGTTATGGAAATCAATTGGGAATTCTTCTGAATGTCCCACTTACAAGAGTACAATTTCACCAGCTCATTCTTGTCTCCAAAACTCAGAGTTCCAGTGCAGTAGCTTGCTGTTATGATTTAAATATTTCCATAAAACCAAATGTCAGAGGATTTTCTGACAGTAGAATATGTAGTGAAAATTGAAAACATGTTATAAACCGAGTGAATTACTGTATAATTAGGATTTCCAAGAAGGCAGTTTGCAGGCTAGTCAGCATTTTAAAGATGCAGAAATAATAAATAATGGGATTGTTCATGTAATTGCTTCCCACTAAATCCAAGTCTGTTAACAGGGATCCAACTGACATGGATACAACATTTAATGACTTTTCTTCTAAATCAGTATTTCTTACTCTATGATTCCTTTTCCTCTATCAAAAAAACAGTAGAATATGAAAATACGAAATTCTATGAAGGTGAAAATTTTAAAATACTATTAAATTAACAGAATACTGTGGAACTTCTCATTGCATTGAGTAACAAATGCAGGTGGCTATGCATGGAGATATAGAACATTTTTCTACTAATTCTCATTGTATATTAATGTAAAACACTTGTTTTTACCTGTAAAATATAGATGCTTTCTTCCTGGTCTGACTGTGAGAGTCCAAACTCAGTAAACTTGGCTGAACTGAAAACCTGGGAGTTGAAGAATACTATATGTTACATGGTATAATATATAGAAATACTTCATGCTTCCTCACTATTTTTTGAGTTGCATTATCCTCTGAGAATCTCTATCAACCTCAGTGGTCGTTTTCATTCAGCTGAATTGTGGCAAAATGATATTTTAGGCTTTGTTTGATCTGACTAATCTCACTATCTTAATGTTGGCACTCAACCAGGATCATTTTTAAGAAGCTGGTAACAAAGATTCATTAAATTGTTTTAAGTTTTATTTCTAAGTATGCACTTTAATAAATTAAAGGTCTACTGGAATTGTAGGAATGGAAAATAATGATCAGAGTCTACAAATATATATTTCCTTACTGTTTTAACTTGGCTGAGGAATAGAGCCATGCCCCACACCTTTGCTTGGTTTTTCTGGACAACAGTGCAGTGCAACTATATAGGAACTTAACTTATTGCTGATATAAACGATCAAATAATGGCTTTTCACTAGAATAAAGTTGATATATGTAAGGTGCTCCAGGGATGAACTGACTGCAAATTCCAAACACTAATGGCTTCCTTGAAAATTCTCCTGTAATTTCAGCAAACATAAACCTTGGTAACAATTTTTAAATCACTATAATACAATTCTAACATTTTTCTCATGCATAAGAATAAACAATTACTAGTTCTCATGCTCTTACACAGTAAAAATAGATGAGAATAATGATTATTATTTAATAGTACAGAATTTTAACTGACGAGGCTGATGTTTGGGTTACTAATTTGAACATATTAATATTTGTAGCACTTTGCTTTTAAACTATGAGGGGAAAAAAATGAAAAGCACAGAAGAACTTAATCCTGCCATTTTGTTAAGGCTATGAAATATCACAAAAGTTATGACTGCAAGCTGTTGCAAGAGTGGGCCATAAAATGCCTGTCAACTCACCACACTATTTCCCATGCATCTCAGGAGACGCATTATACCGACAATAACCTGTCCCTAGCAGTACAACCTCCTTATATCACCTCTTTCTCCAGACCGATGATCAGGTGCAATTGTTATTTCTTTCTGTGAGGTGATTAGGAATTAGATAGTCCTATACTTAAATGTAATGTCACTGCAGTAAATAGGAGTGTTTGCATCAAAAGCTTCACATACTGAAATTACAGTTTATAAATCAAACTTACAAACCGTGCCATGTATGTCTCTTAGGGATGTTGGAAAGCTGGCCACTTTTGTCTAGCTATCTATCTTGGACAAGCAATTTTTCACTTTGCAGGCCTAGACCCTTATTTGCTATTATTCTTCACACATAGGACCATTACCATAATGACCATGACTATAGGTTTAAGCAGAATGTTCCTATGACTATCTTTATTGTGTTTGGCACTTCAGAAGGTCAAATCAAATTATATTTGCAATGCACTTGTATCAGATATCGATGTAGCAACCATATAAGTACAACTAGTTTTCTTTGTTTCTTCTGACTTCAGTTCTTACTTCTTGAGCTACTAAAACCCTGTAATAGTTTATAGGAGTAATCATATACAAGATCTGGTTTTCACTTGGTAAGCACATGGTCGCTAGATCAAAACTGTAAGCAAAACGTGAACGTCACAAGCAAGAAAATGTGTAGATACATACTGCTATTGAAAATAGCTTTGTGCAAAACAGGATAATATATAATGAAGCACATAGCAGAAAAACACAGTGCTCAGCCAGAACCAAGAAACAATGAAAGTACTATGAAATACCCACCTTAAGTAATTTTACATGGATCGATAATTTAGATATTTGACATGCGTTTTTAAAAAGGAGATGGTGGAGAATCAAAGAAAAAGTATTCTAACAATTAACTGTCAGATAACAGTGAAGAATGCTGTCATGAAGGGTGTTAGACTTTTGAAAGATGAGTGAGGAAAGGAAGACAAAACTACAATAACTCTACATTGCAAGCTGAAAGTAGCGTGGATGTAGCATTTTATCTTGTTACTGAGAAATGAAGAACAAGAATTTCCACATCTTCTTGAACTTTCTGAGCACCAGAATGACAAGATGAGAGCATCTCAGCTGTGTTCTTTTCCTCATTTTCAATGTATTCTTTCAAGTTATCTGTTAGATTACTGCTTTGTGAATAGTAGAGAGAGGAGGGAAATCTTGTTTCACCTCCTTGACATGGTAAAAGCCAAATACAAAATGCCTATACAATCAGTAAAAGACATTCACATCTCCCAGATTCTGCTGATGCAGGGGAAAAAAATGTTGTTTCATTTTAAAAAAAAGAAACAAACAACTTTCCTACTCATGTTCAATACTTTCACAATTTGCTTCTAAAAACAACAATATCTCTTGCAACAGCAAGAATCCTTTTTCTACAGTGGTCATACATTAGATAAACTGATACAAAAGTTGGAATGTTTTATTAGATACATCACCTTGATATATAGTCAGAGTGACATCATACTTTTAATAACATTTTCCTTCAGTTCCAAACTTCAATTATTCATCATAAAGGCATTCCAACAGAGATTAACATCACACTCCATATCAACTGCTAATCTAAAGACTACCTGACAGTGATTGGCTCAGTATTTCAAAATTCTTAAGAGCCGATACCAAACATACTGAGGTCATGATTTTTTTTTCCTACAACATAATTAGTCATAGAGTTTTCTTACAAGATAATTATTCATAAGGTATCTCCTTTATCAACACAAGGAAACAGTTGAAGAGAGTCATGCATGTTGGTAAATATTAATGCATTTAGGATTTCAATTATATTTATGTCTCTCCAGAAGTGTTTCATTATGAAAAAATAACTAACATTTTATGTAGTAAAGCCCTACATCTCCAAGTACCGTGTATCTTGGTTAAGACTGACAATTTTTCAAAAGTATTTGAAACTAATTTTCTGACTCCCCAAAGAATCAGTTGTCAGTGATGAAATCAATACCCAAAATTAAGTGTTTGTTTTAAAGTAAAAGTTATTCATTCTCTAATTTGCATATTTTGTTATGTCTTTTTAGCTGCCAAATTTATAACAAAGTGATAAATAGAGCTTCCTAAGGGATTTATTGCAATTAAGCCTGGCTTCAGGGTGGTCCTTATTTCAGTCAAAACTAGAAAACTGATGTTTGATTTGCAAAGCAAGAGCCACAACCAAGCTGCACAAAAGTAATTCATTCTAAGATTTTCCAGAGTTTCACTGATAAATGTACATGGTATGTTCCACATTTTATTAATTGTTTATTTATTTTAGTACTGTATTTCCAACAGTCTATTAAAAAAAAAAATCTTTAAATGTGGCTGTAAGAAATAGTACAGCTGACACGTCCTTTAATTTTTCTTCTAACATAAATTCCTTTAATGATACTTCTAAGCTAATATGGCCTTTTTTTAAAAAAAAAAAAAAAAAGCCATTACAAAATAGTATAAAGCATTCAAACTACTAATGTAAATACAATGAGAATAAACCATCAAAACTTTTTTGTAGTCAAGTATCACCAAGAAAAGAAAAAGCACAAGGAACCAAAACAGAAGACTTAAGAAATTGGAATACAGGAAATATGGTTTAGAGTTTAAAGGCAAATGAAGATCACAAGATCTTTCCAGCTTATTTTCAAATGCAATGTAATATTTCATGAAAACCTTTTTGAACAAACGTGTTTCGCATGAGTTGTAATGTTTCTAAATCTCTTATTTGCTTTGTCATAGGAGCAGATATCAGAAGTTATCCTCTCTGCTTCCTTCCAGTACAGTATTTATACATTTGTGTTTTCCTCTCACCAGAAAATATAAATACAATAAAAATTACATTTGATTGATCTCTCCATTCACAATTGCATAGCAAGTATATTGATAACAGTTGAGACAGACTAATATCTCTTCTTATCTGAAGCAAACAAATTTAGTAATCTCAGCCATTAAATTTGCTAATGAGTCTCACCTGTCAAGTGCAACCACTTGGTGCTAGAAATCCATCTTAAAATATAAATTTATCCTTTATAAAATAGACAGGTCACTCAAAATGAAGAACACTAACTTGTTACTGGATTTCTTCCATGTTTTGTTATGTATAGCACGTGTTATGTGTTGCTGAAGTCTACATTTTATCTACTCTGGAAGGTAGAGAGTCCAGCACAGGGCCACCAAGATGATCAGGGGACTGGAACATCTTTCATACGAGGAAAGGCTGCGGGAACTGGGGCTGTTTAGTCTAGAGAAGAGAAGACTGAGGGGGGATCTTACTAATATTTACAAATATCTAAATGGTGGGTGTCAGGAGGTTGGGACATCCCTTTTTTCTATAGTAGCTAGCAACAGGACAAGGGGTAATGAGATGAAGCTGGAACACAAAAAGTTCCACTTATATTTAAGAAAAAACTATTTCATTGTGAGAGTGATGGAGCAGTGGCACAGGCTGCCCAGAGGGGTTGTGGAGTCTCCTTCCTTGGAGGTCTTCAAAACCCACCTGAACATGTTCCTCTGCGACCTGATCTAGTTGAACCTGGTTCTGCAGGGGGTTTGGACTAGATGATCTCTAAAGGTCCCTTCCAATCCCTACCATTCTATGACTCTATGACCTGATCTAGGTTGACCTGCTTCTGTAGGGGGGTTGGACTAGATGATCTCCAAAGGTTCCTTCCAACCCTATCATTCCATGATTCAATGATTATAGATAGATATATTTATATTTATCCACACACACTATTTGAATGTTTCAAGCTGTATGTCTACTTCAATTGAGAGGTTATGCATTCTTTTGGAATAATTTTTCTAATGTGAAGTAAAGATGTTCAGAAAACTATTTCTAGCTCCCTCACAGGCAGCTCCAAAACGCTAACAGATACAAAGAGGCTAAGACAATAGCATACAAAATCATAATTTACACCAAGAGCCATTCCTTTGGCCATACATAGCTGGCTCATAGCTTCAGCAGATCATAGAAATACTCAGCAGAGTTGGAGAAATATGTTTGAAGATAAACAGAGGCACATATTGTGTATGTACACTTATTTTGGACATAGAATATATTTGCTTTTTGTCAGTTGTGTCTCTGGCTTGTAGGCACAGATGTGGCTTGGACCAGCCAGCTTGAATAAAGATGATAGGGACAAGTTAATGCAGCTGGCAAGCTACTTCCAATTATCAGAAACAGGTGCTGCAAGTTAATCAATTGGGCTCTGGGTGATCACATGGCAGAAGCAGCATATAAGGAGGTAGCTAGCAAATGAAGGTTGGCTTTGAGTCAACTCAGTTGGTTGTATTGTGTTGCCTGTGTATGTCTCTGCACATGCATTACCTAGATTCTCCGCATCTTTGAATGAATATTGCTTGCACCACTACAGCATTTGGTGACCCCAATGTGATCAGACAAATTTGTTGGATTAAGAACCCTCGGCAGAAGATCGCCTGGATTCCTGTCTGAAAAGGCAAGTGACCTGATTAAATTGGTATAATGGGAAAGATGATGAGCAAAGAGGAAAACTCCATTGACACCCTCCAGCACATCCTTGCTGAGAAAGGATTCAATTATGAAAGAGAGGATTTCTTAAGACTTGTAAGATGGGGACAGGAAGTAGGTTTCTTTGTCTCCCCCCAGGAAGTATATGAAATGAGACAGTGGCAAAATCTAGGAGACACGTTGAATAATGCTATTGGCCTGTGTAAATTGGTATCATCCATTTTACAACCCTGGCTATTGATTCATAGCTTAATGCTGTACTTACTGGCACAACTACTGTACAACCTGGAGAATGGGGAAAGCAATTTCAGTCTCCTGCATAACTACATCTGTACACACCTGGAGTGACTTTCACAAGTAATGGTGATTCCCATGGAGGTCACTGAATGTAACAAAGTGGCCAGTTCTGTTCCTGCAATGACATCCTTTCATTCTTTGTGATAAAACAATTTAATTCCATAGTTTTAATATTCTGCTTCTAATTATATTGGCTTCAGTAGGAGGCTTGACAACATGATCAAGTTAAGGTGATCTCATTTTTTCTCAACGCTTTTAGATTAAATTTGTTGAGGTTAGCACCATGTTGCATACTGGAAACACCTGGGTACAAATGCTCCTATTTGGACTAAAGACTATAACCGTATGAGTACAATTAGATAATTAGGCTGCTGAATGTCATCATTTATAGAAACAATTGATTTTACTTCCAACACACCATCCACAATTGTGCATGATGTATTTCAAAGAAGTCACGTCCCTTGTGTTTAAATGCCAGTTTTCTAGAAAGTAATGGTTAAGTTTTCAGGGACAGAACTGAAATAGAACTGCAGCATTTACTGATGTCAAAAACACGGTATTACCAGTTTATGTCTTGCCATAGTTTGTAGAACAATAAGCCCAATTTTTTTATAAAGTAGCCAAATAAACATTTACCTTAGTTTTTGTTAATTGAAATAGTGTCTCCATCTACCTTAAATAATTTGGCTTATAACACTCTTCTTGAAAGCAGGTGTTAAAGATGTTAACATTCATACTAAAAGAGTATTCTTAGTGAAATGAAAGAAACAGAAATGGTGAGTAATTTTTGGTTACTCTAATTTACTTAAAAATCATAACATGAAGATTTAGAATAAAAGATTTAAAACTACTGGGTGTTGTAATGCCATTGCTTTAGCAAGTGTCGTACTCAAAATAATGAAATCTGCTAGTCATAAATAGAGAAGCTTCAAGAAGTATTACTTATTGTTCGACATGACCATACATCAAGGTCCTGAACACAAGACATCTTCCCTCATCATCAACACCAGTAATTAGTAATGGCATAACATTACAAGCAGTAATTTCCATCAGTTCAATTTCAGTCAAAAGAAACAAGAATTACTTTTCCAGATAAAAATTAAAACAGTACCAGTATATCCTATGACATAAACATAGAAGCTCCAGGCATACATCAATGATCAGAAGATACCACACTCATGTCTTAAAACTAATTCTGAAAAAAATAAGCTCTTTACAGTTCTTAGTTCCCATCTCAGAGCCCAGCCTAAGAGGATTGAAGTCAGTTTTGCTAGTCATCAGTTTAACTGGTAGAAGTATCTGGCCTAAAACATGACTTGAAATATTTTTCATACCCTAGTTCCAAATAAAGTGTATGGAATGTTCAATTCTAGGATAAATGCATCAGAGGCAGAAAAAAACACCCTAGACATACCATGGATTAACTGCAATGAAGGAGAGGGTTATTCTTTTGGTACTTTCAGAGAGTGTGCCAGAAACATTGGTCAATACAGTTTTAACATTATAAGTGTTTTGACTCTAATATGTAAGAGGGATGAGCCAGACGTGAATGACTGTAGTGAGCTTTCTCCTTAGTTCAGTTCCTACCAGCATTGCTGCAGAGATAGCGACAGTTTGCAGAGTTACAATGTCACCTCATCCAGCCTTTGTCCATTCAGAATTGTTTTTTTCCCTTTCACTTATACTCAGTCATGAGTGGGCCAAGGCAATACAATTTCTCCTAATTCCTACGGTAATTTATTCTATAGGCTCCTAGGAAGGATTTTATTTTCTCCTTGGTATTTTCACCTTTCATGCATCCCATTCTATCAGACATTGTCTGTTTGTTCTTCTTAAGATTCTGCTTATCATTACATCATTGTGTGTTATGATTAACTTCTCTGTTCAATAGTTAATTTTGTTGAAAGTGCTACAAAGTATTTTCTCTGAATACATATTCATGTTTTAAGATAGTAATTTTGCGCTACATGCAACTTCTACTGAATGCAACCACATTAGAATCATAGAATCGTTATGGTTGGAAAAGACCTTTAACATCATCAAGTCCAACCACTAATCTCATGCTACCAAGACTGTCCCTAAACTAAAACATATCCCACAGGGCTTCTCTCTGTTGATGATCAGGGTATTAAGTGTTAAGGAAGCAGGTAGGCACAACTTTATACCTCTCTCAATATACTTTACATGTATAGCCTAGAACAAGAGTATTGACCTTATAAACTCTGTTAAGTATCTGCCTCACCAATATCCCAGACTGCATCAAACCAGTTACAACTGTTTGTTATAGTGGGGAGCTAACGGGCTGTCCTGCATTTTAGATCACTGTGCCTAAAATGTCATAATGGCAAAGTACCCTGCATTGTAACTGTACAGTTAGGATTTGAGAATTCAAGATGATTTAAAGTAATGTTTTGAACAGAATACTAATCTATGTGCTTAGCCTTTCAAGGTAATACAGTAGGCCATTTTTTAACTGCCCCGTTTTCTCCATACACAATTTTTCCCACTCTTCTCATTCCAAGATGAATCACCACGAGAGTCTTATTCCCAGGCTGTTTCACTAGTTAACTTAGAGAGACATAGCCTACCTGCAGTTCTGAGCAGAGCCATGAATACTCTTTATTCTTTCTCCTTAGCATTTCTTTACAACTGTACAGTGCACAGTTCTTACAAACATCCTTGTCTTGCTCTGGTTTTTGCTGTTTATTCCCTGTAGTAATTCCATATGAAGTAAGGGATTAGGCAGTGAGCTCTGAGAGGAAACAAGATGATTTCTGGTGTATATGGAGCCATTCTCTGAAGAGGCTTCTTGAAATAAACTTCCTAATACACGCACTCCTAAGAACATTTGCCACAAAAACCTCTGATAAGATGACCAAAATAAAGGTCTATATAGGAATCTGCTCAATAACAATGGCAGCCAACTGAGACTAGTCACTTCATAGCCAAATAAGCCACTTTGCTGATTACTCCAGGTCACAAAAGTCATGTAGGAGAGCCAAATATTTAGGTCCAGCTGGTCCAGTTAATTGCACATGGCATGGCAATCATCAGCAAGGTCAAAGATTTTAAAAGGTCTCACAGTAACTTAGCTCCTTGGCTAGTTGCCACAGGACATAGTACACTCAAAAGGAGTAAATTGCCTTTGAATCAGAAATTTTCAGCACAATGTAAAGTCCATGGTGACAATTAGACTCCAGAAATGGGACTCTTCATACCACAGAACTGAAAACTGCATAAGAAAAAGACTGAGGGCTACAGATTTGGGAGTTTCCCATATTTTATATGCTTTGTCTCTTGAGTAACAACAAAAATATCTGCAAAAAAACCCCTAAGTGTAGGTAGCCACATAGTTTGGCTTACTTTATATAATTCCAAGAGTTTAAAATTAACAAATAATGACAGCTTCCCCACCATGACCATTGCCTCCTCCCATTTATTTCCAGGAAAGTAGGGTTTAGCAGCTTATTGTGAATAGTAGTTCTGGTGGATGATATGTTCAGACTATGCCACAAAAGCTATCATCTAGTAAACTATGCCTAAGAAATTATATCACTATGCATACTACATTTTTTGCTACCCCTGCTGCCTGGAGAACACTAACAAAGCAATTAACAAAGCTATTAGAGAACTGTCCTTGCTTCAAGCATATATCAAGGTTGAGCTGGAATCAGATTGTACACAGATCCCAGACACTTGACACAGGTTTCTAAAGTAAAGGTTGGTATCAGAAATGGTAATTACTTTCACACTGTATGTCCACTGTCATCTGATGAAGGCACAGCTGGGATTAATGGAACTTTCTAATATTTATTCAGTTCCTGCTACATATCCATACCACCCTCAAACTGTTGCCTTTCCTAAAAATTCTTGTACAGTCAGTTTGCAGTTTGCAAAACACCCAAAGAACTTGATTTGTTCTTCTCATTCTTTACTAGCTTTTTTAATTCTCCAGGCATCCTACAGGCCATGGATTAGTCAATGGACTGAGAGACTGTGCAGTTAAAGAAGCCAGTGGACCAAGGGTAATACTCATCAAAGACTCAGACGGAGGTGGCCAAAAGCATCACAGAACTGAGGGTGGGCCTGTTCCACAACTAAGCACTGCATAGCCTCAGTCTGCTCAGTAATTCATTTCAATTCAAGCTTTCCCCATGGGGCTGGGAAAGCTGGAGTAGGTGGCCTGCTGGTCCTCTGCCAAGATTGTTTCCCCAGCTCCTCCAAACACTCAGACATAACTCAAGGAAAACATACTGGCTAACTCACCAACTCTGCTTTACCCTACGCTGTTCAACCACCAGCCCTCCCTGTCTCACACCTGTAACCTCAGTTTAGTTGCTCTTGTATCCAGTCTCATACTCAGTCTTACTACCCAACTTGTCCTTTGCATGGTTCCCCTCGCGTCCCAATAAATCTATTGCTATTTCCCAGTCTGCCCCATCTGTCCTAACAGATACCTTCTGTGTCTCTGCTCAAGCTGTCTGCTAACCCAAAGGCCTGGATGAGCATAAGGGAATAATGGCTTTTATACTGGTGGGCAAGCCTTATTCTCAGTTTTGGAGTCTTGGTTCTGATCTTCCTGGGTGGGCTAGTCATGACCCTGTCTTGACAAGAATTAAAGACTTTCCACAAGGGTTGGGCAATATTTAGGCACACGGCATGAGGGAAATGAATCAAAACAAGGATGGGTGGAGGACAGAAGGCTAAGTTGGCAGGAAAGAATCATACGGATGTGAGGAAAGCAACTTAGAAGGCAAGAAAATTTTATAAACCTAATTCTGCATGGCTATCTGACTTAGATGAGTAGTGCATCCTTGGAAGATGGTGTTAAGGAAAAGAAAAGGCAGTAGATGATATGGACAGCAACCTTCACCTAACTAGCCAAATGAGAAAGAGACTCCTAACATTAACTTCAATAATCTTTGCCAGGAAAGCAAACTAAGCACACAGCTATACAGAGTATATATAATCTTTTAAAACATTTCTGTAGCTTAGTCTTTTTACTGCACTCTCCAAGGTTTCTGGAAATCTGGTGCTTAGAAGTAAGCTGCAATTTTCTGCGACAAATAAATATTATAATCTCCCTACATCTGTGGAGATACATTTAATGTAGACATTAACTGTTTGCGGTAACATTCATATTGCATTCATCTCAGCAAGTACATAAACCTCACTACTAGTTTTCTTTTAGCCATTCAACTTGAGTCATGGCAGCATCAAACAGAAACCAAAAACATGATAGTTTTCATGGGATTCTTAAGAGAACTGAATTAGGTGCACAAAGAAATATTCCTTTGTTCCATGATACAGTTTACAAACTTCAAAACCGAATTTTCTGTTTTCTACAAGCACTTCCATTTACAACTTGTTAGTTCATTTTTTATTTCTTCATCCTCTCTAGAGTATGTTGTTCACCACAACTCAGGCACAGTTTCACAATCCAAGTCTACATTGCCACCAAAAGGGAAATTTCTCACTATTTCGTTAAGCCCTTGGCCCCTCCTTTGTGCCAGCACTGGATTGCTGGGATCAAATGGATTGACTCTACTCAGTTGAAAACTACCAAAATTAATTAATTAATTTTCAGACAGATCAGCTCTCTGATATAACCAATTTCACAGCTGCATGAATGTTGGTGCCAGCAGAAGAAAGGCGTTACAGCCATAGCCTGGAGCAGAAAACTGATGGGACAGTAGCAGAATAGACTCAATAGGGTTTACAACAATTATGAAACTGCAGCCTTAAAATCACATGTAATGCAACTGAACGTGCAGACCACCATCCTCTTCAATAAAAGGGATAATAAATGTAATGAGATTGAACACTAATCAAAGCAAATTAACACTTTGAATACTAAATAGTTGATTAAATAGTTTTTCATTTGAGAGGGCCAATCTGTACATACTAGACTAATATATGACTTTATGAAGCATTATATCACCTATTTATTAAAAAAGCATACCATTCAATATTTGTTTTTAGGATTGTAATGAAAAAGGGAGTTTTTAGATACATTTTTGTTCCTCAGATATTTTTTTTCTACTTCACAGACATTGACATCTATACTTTCTTATTAACAGTTATCTAACAAAAATACCAGGACCTCCCTTTCATCATGCAATGGAAATACTAAATAAATCTTATCCTCACCTTATGTCAAGTCAATTGCCTTAAAACTAATTTTTACTAATTGTTAAAAAAAAGAAACGTATTTTGATCAGTCCAATAATAATTCATATATTCATTAACAAGTTTAATCTACCTCATCACTGTTCATGTGTTTTGCACAGGTACGCACAAATGGATGTTGCATACATAAGACAGAAAAGACACATTCTTTAATACAATGTACTAATATCCATGGCAGTAATTTTATAGAAATGTACTATTCATTTCTGGTAAAAATATTTTGCTTCCAAAAGAAAAATAATATTTGATTCAAACTCTTTTTTTTTATCCCTTTCACCTTAATTATATGATGCTCAACACAGAGCATTTCCTGGGATTCAATACTGGATGTTGTTAAACACTCTCAGCTCAGCTCTGGACCACCAGTTTTAAACAGTCAATAATTTTTAAATTTTTAATAATTTTTAAACAGTCAATAAGTTAACACCACAAAATGTAATTGCAGAGCTCTGTTGAAAACTCTGAGTTTTCTCAAAGAATATTGAATTGTTAGCTATTATATATTATCAGGGACAAGTTCATCCCAATATACTGATGTGATTAAGAAATCACTGGCTTCCTTCTCTTAAATATCATATTCCTAGCTATTCCAGCACGAACTTTGTCTTGTTTACTCCCTCCATGGACCCTCTAGTCCACACTATGTAAAATACAAAAAATATCAAAATTATTTTACTGTAACTGACATCCTTCTGCTACTTAATTCCTGTACACATCCATAAAACTTGCATCGAGGAACTAAAAAAAAATAACAGGAATTGACAAAAAAAAAAAAAAGTCAAGCAAAAAAACCAAACCAGAAGAGTCAAGTATTCTGGCTGTAGTTTCTCTATCTCACCTTAAAATGCCAAGAATCATTTGTCACTTACTGAATTACTTCATATATATTCAAAGTCTGCCAAGTCCTTTTCACTATTATTTCCATCAACCTTTTGATGTGATGACTAATCTGCTGCAGCACTACATGATGTAACACAATGGTTAAAAATAGTAGAGTATCTTTGCCTTCTTTTATTGCCAGTCACTTCTGGAGTTCTTCATGCCTCACATAGATTTCTGTCCTTATAAAATAAAATTTTAAGCAGCTTTACAAACTTCAGTAACATCAATTTGTTTGCTCATAATACATTGTATATATATGAATGTTGTACATATATGAAGGCATACATATAGTGACACTCACAAAAAAGTTCTAAATACTAAGACTACAACTTTAGACACTGAAAAGTTAGGAAATACTGGAATTAATGTTGTTGGTGCAATCCTATTTCAAAAGTCAAGAGCAACAGAGGCCTTTCAAAAAACTCTGAAAAAATGAATAATTCTGTTTCTGGACAAGGATTTGAAATGTCTGCAAAAAATCGGGCTTTGGGCCATGCATGATAAGGGGAAAGCAATATATTTAATAGCTGCTTATTAAGTGCATCCTGCATGAGGTAGGAATTCTGTGGAAAAATAGTGTAATCTCATAATTAAATGTAAACATATGAGGGACTAAGTTTACTCTATCAAAACCTCCCAGGCTTTTTCTCCTTCCTCCTCCCTATCTATTATTGCAACTTTGCTATCCCCACTGTCCACTCCTCTCTAGTTCCTGTCCCAGTTAGTTCCTTTTAGTTATACATGTTTGCCTTTTTCTTCCTCTACATTCCATAAAGGCAACTCCTTCACTGTGTTTCCATGGGGGTGAAAAAGAGCATATGCAAACAGATTCCTGTATCTGCACCAGCGACTAGACCTAGACCCAATCTGGGTTAAAACAATGCAGGAACATACGTGTAAAAAGCAAGAATTCAGTTCAATGTTATTGTATCTAAAGAAGAACTTAAAAGAAAATTTGATTTTGTCAGAGGTTAAACTGAACTATTTCAGTGATGCACAATACTGTCAGTCTGCCTACAACAGTAGAAGTCATGCCTTAGTATGAGTTTTTCTGCTCTGAGCACTGCGGACAAAATGTATGAGGTCATGTAATCAAACATTGTGCATATACAAAAGTTCAAATTGATCTGTTCAGATCACTCCTATTAGTTGATTGCTGAACTTGACAACAGGGGCAGTGTTCTTTTAATGCAGGTTTTGTGTATACGCGCCTGTTTGAAATTTCTTTTGCAATAAAACTGAATTTGATCCATGCCTGTGATACTTGGAGGTTTGCTTCCCTACTCACATCACTTTACACTGCAAAACTACTTTGATTTCATCAAAGTTATTTATGATTAATATTAATCTGACAGTAAATTATTGCTTTCTTTTCATAGATACATACCTGCATATAGATATCATGTTCTATACATCCAGTCATACATGTACCTGAACACTAAAACATTATAACAAAGTGTACAAAGCAATTTACATTCACTGTGTTCTGTGTATGGCCATGTCTGACTATGTTGATGCTGTGTTTTCTGGAAGATTATCTTACAAAGATCCTATTCAAGCTTGCTGCCAGACTATTTCAGTTTAGCATTAAACAAAAAGCTAAACTAAGGCAATAAACTAAACTTACCTCTTACTCCCAGAGGGGCTCCTTCAAAAAAAGAACGTAAAAGCTGCTTGTTTAGCTGTGGCACTCCTCTTACAACTATTGTATGACTGCCTTTATTCCAATGACACATGCTGCCTGTCATAAGGTGATAGTCTCTGTCATATTTATTAAAAGCCATTTTGTACTAAGCAGGCTTAAGCAGCTAACTAAAGACTGTTACATAAATCATGTATGACATTATAAGACACGAAAAATGGTTCTCAAAGTAGTTACCAACAGATGACCCAAGTATTCAATATTTTTAGCAACACAAAATGAGCAGAAAAATTTTTACTTGCAGGGCAGGAGCTTCAAAACTTTTGAATGTCAAAAACCATCCTTCCCAGGAGTTTAATTTGATTTTGTGTCTCTGAGAATTTAAAAGCTATAGCATCTTGCAAGTTAGAAGCTTTCTGCTAGCTATGCCTTTTGTGAGACTCACGAGAATTGTTTTATCTCACCGTTTCTGAATCTGATTAACGCTGTTTTTTAAAGTGTTCCAAATTGCTGATCAAAAATGCAATAAATTATGCTTTGTTTTAGAAATACTTATGTACTAAACATTTTCTGAAGGTAATCTAATGCATTATTTTTCACATGGCAATAAAGTAACATTTGAAAGTGGTATGCCACCATTAATTTACATCACAGAAAAGTCTGTGCAAAAGACTGGAGTGCAGATATGTGCAAGCTCACTTCAAACCAGCTACAAGAAGCCATCCTGCTGTATGGTCAAAGAGGAACATATCAACTTATTTTCTTCAGAAAATATCAATTTTTCCCCATCAAGATTTCTTCCAGTGGTTAAACTTTTTTTATTTATAATGGTATTTGAGTACCTCTACATTGTACAGAATGTGCAGGCAACATTTATACATCTGTTGCCCTATCTGAATTTAACAAGACTTCTTGATCTGGCAGCACTCAACATATTGCTGCTACTATAAACTTGCAGAATGGATTCCTTTTTCCCTTGGAGATATCTAGTATGCAATCCTGATATCTGGATCACATACATAATTTAGCTTTATAAACATATTAAGCATTATTTTTCCCCTACTGTACCTAAAACTGGTGTATTACTGGGTTATCACCATTAAAACTGCAGCAGGTTTCTTATATCTCTTCCTTTGACTAGTAAAATACAAGGCCATGCCTTTTTCTTTTGTAGTGTCCCTTTAACAGTATAGCTCAGAATATTTTATGAGACTAAACATGAAACATGATTGCATTCATAAGAAAGCCAAACAATTTGTTTGGAAAGAAAGGAAAAGTTGGTTTTGGTTGCATAAGAAAACAGCAGCTGAAGAAGAGACTCTGTAAAAATCCTCTTTAGAATAGTTACAGTAAAGCAAACTTGCAGCCATGTGGATTGACTATGTGACACAAAGACCCGATCTCTGCTTTGCTAAAGAAAGAAGATGGGAAGAAAGTCAAGGAGGGCTGACAGAGGTAGATCAGAGATTGAAGTTCTAAAACAAGCTGTTACAGAATGTGACATTAATATAAACCATATATAAATGAATCAATATCCTATTCCTAAATATTTCATTATCTTTAGAATAAATACGTCCATTTCTGTAAAGCAATCAGAAGCACCCTCCTATTAATAACCTGAGTATTTTGTGGGTAGAAACTTGTAATTTTGAGCTTGGCCAAGAAATTAGAATGATTGCTGCTGAAAATTGTTTTGCTTCATGCTATTTCATGACATTGTAGCTGAGTGGTAAATAGTTCCCTTCCTGTGAAACTCTGAAATCTCAAAAATATTTCTTCCCCACGTTACAATCAACCCCAGAAGGTTCAGAGCTTTTCTGCATACAAGCAAGGAGAAGAGACTCCAAAATAGCAAAAAGGAGTCATTGTCAGTGTCTTTATTTTGAAGTCAGAACAGATTAAAACAGTCTTCTGCAACTCGGCCACAGTGCCTCATATTTTCATATTTTTTCATTCATTTTTTTCTTTCATCTTCATTCCTACTAGAAATGTTTATGAATTAGCATTCCCAGTAAAAAAAAAAAAAAAAGAGGAAAAAAACCACAATCAAAATAATTTTGTTTCATGGAAACAAAGAAGAAAAATGGTCAGCTATTTTTCTTGCTCTTACTGTAGCAAAGAAAACCAGATATGTCGAGAAACATAATTGTTGGCTTGATAGCAATGTATTTATTTTAAGTAACTTGACAATATAAATCTAATCAGTTCTAAAGTGAATACAGGGATACAAACCATTCTGTTGAATAAAGTATTCAAATAAATCAGCATACTACTAAACTATTCAAAATATTCTAGATTAAATTGGAAGTGAAGAAATCAGGCTAACACTAGCCAAAGAATTTTCACCACTCATAAGAATTTAAATTATTTAAGCCAGTTTCAATATTTGAAGAACTCTCCTAATCTCAAGGGAGATATTAAACGTATACGTCAGTAATTCACGGATTGCTGCTGCTGCTGCTAGTCATCAGAATCTGGCTTTAATTCCATCCACTTACAATTTCTCTTTAAATCAAGAGCATTTAATTCACTAAAAACATATTAAAATCAGAGATTAAATAATCTTATTAATGTTAGACAATCTAAAATATTTCCTTTAGAACCTGAGAAAGGGAGATATCTGATTACCCAAATTAGCTGGAGAGAGAACGGTGAGCTAATTTACATGGTAGCAATGAGCACATAGCTCTCATTTGACTAAGCCATATGACTGAATCGCATTTTCATATTTCCTGAGCCATTTGCACATTGAGCTGATTGAACCTGGAGTCTAGAGAGCAAAGAATTTGACACTATAGGGAAAAGGAAGCACTCCAAGCAAATAAACATTTGGATGCAATTTACATGGATGAGAGGAAAAAACCCAAGGTCATACTGCAGCAGAGTTCAATAATCTTCATTTTCCACTCTTCGTACATTTTCGGCTACTGTAATGCTGTGCTGTTCCCAGAAGAAACAGATGATGAGGTAGTGGCCTTGCCATTTTAGCCTGCTTTAGGCAGGGCTCTTGTTTGTTGTCTTTTCAGGGCTCTTGTTTGTTGTCTTTTCTTGAATGACAGTTTGGTTTCAGAACAGCCAGCAGAAGACTGTTAATTTGTCCTTTCCTTCTCCCCAGCTATTAATCAGATAGACAGGGACTTGCTCTTCCGTTCTCTCTGAAATTCTTTTGTACCATTCCTCAATAAACCTAGTTATCAAAGACAGCTTTCAGAACAGTCACCGGCCGTGGAAGGGATTAACAAATCATTTAAGTGCTACAGGGTTCTCTTGAGGAAAGAGAAGTTTTATACTCAAGATTTAATACATTCTCTGCAGACACTGAAGCTGACCACTCTATGAAGCGCTAAAGAGTTTTCAAGGAAAGCAAAGAGGTCTCATTACTATGTGAGAATTAATTTACAGTTGTATGTAATGAACAGCAGGGTAAGTCACTCATTTTTAATTTCTTTTTTGAAATGAGACCAAGCGTCATCTAGTATATAGCAGAACTATGTTACTTTTACATGAGATGGAGAGCTGGCCTGACAACCTTTATTTCATGTAGACAGTCACATACACATGTTAAAAACTCCCACTGATTTCTTTTTTTCCCCATACTGTTCTATGGATGAATCTGGAACTTTCTGTACTATTAGGCAAAAAAGGTCATCTTTAGGAGTCTTCTGAACCTGTTTGTGATTATACATTGATTTTATGGATTTAACCCCATTTCTGTAAAAGAACCAATAAAGAAGCTTAATTATACACTTCTGCTTGTGTTAAAAAAAATCTTACAGCTGTTTCACTGAGTTGATCGTCAACCTTCATTCTCTAAAGAAAGGATTTAAATTTTGGCAGGATGATTTTAACTGTCACTACGCAGTCTCACCCTGTTTGGACAAGCTATAAACTTCTGACAAAAATCCAGAATTTGCACGTGCTCGATGAAAGCTTGTTAGAGGGTATCAAGCAATATTCTTTATGGAGTCTGTTTTCACATTTCGTCTTCCAGAATTGAACAGAGTTTTTCCTTGCAAGAGCTCCTCATGGCTGCCAAAAACAGTTACAGCACTGGGCACTGGAACAGAATAGAGGCAAACAGTCTTTCTGTGTTCTCAATATTACCCTTGTTATTCACGTAGCTCAGAGAAAGAATCACTTGGGTTGGAAGATGCAATGCTCCTTTAAAAAGTGAGTGAAAAGTAGATGGAAAGACTTGACAGAAGAAAAAGGACTACCAGAAAATACTGCTGGCTGTGTGAGATATGCTGATGAATAAAAGCAGAATGGGCAAACTCATGGGAAAAGTGTGAAAAAAATTAACTAGTACTATTAATTACAACTTGGTACTAAGTGCAATTACTCCCAACAAGAACCTGAAATAAGATTCTTCTGCTGTAGGTACCCAGTTGGGAAAGTCACTCCAAAACTGCATGCATCTTCTCCACACTGTGGCCAGCTCACAAAAGAGATGATAACTTGTTAGATAGTTTGTCTGCTGACAAATACTCCCATTTGGAGGCATGCAAGATTCTGTAAAATCTCTATTTAATATCAATGTAGCAGGCTGCATAGCTCCACCTAATGATAATTCTAGTTTTCGGGAAGTTCTTATTTTGTTCATTTGTATCCTACCTTGTAAGATAGGATGGTACATTAAAATCTTGATAAAATACAATATATGCTGTATGTATTTAGAACATAGTATTAAGTTAACCTATGTAATCTTTAATTGCTTCCTGCATGCATAATGACTCTATTTCTTGTGTTTTTTACATGAATGTATTCTGCCCTGGAGCCTACTTCAATAGTCGGGAAGTAGTTTTTAGGGAAGGACTAAGGCTTAGGCTTTGAATAAGGATGTTATCATTAGACTTCTACCTCATTTGTTCCAGAAGGCAGATAGTGCCCTGGAAGGACCAAGCAAAATTCTCCTCTTCTGAACGTGTACTTAAAAGCCTGTGTTGAGCTGAACAGGAGGAGATCCAGAGGGAAGGATTGGTGCTCTAGTCCTTGACTGTGTCAAAAGAAAGGTGAGGGAAGAGAAAGTGAGGTCTCACTAATGCAATGCAAGGCTGCTTTACTGGAACTGTGGTCTGCCTCTGAAGAAGACCTGAATTCCTACAACAGCACCACAAGTCAAGAAGAGCTCTATTTTTCACACTTTAAGCTATATAAGCAGCTCCAAACCACATGAGCAATCAGGCCTAAAGTCTCCTACATTCTGAGGATTAGGCATTTTTGACAAAACAGGATTTGTTCTCTTAGAGTTTCAGGTACGCAGATATTTCTGTGAGGGAATAGAAAGCAGACCATTTCACAAAATAAATTATTTCTTGCTTGCTGGGAATTCATTTAATATAGCAATAATTGCATAGAAAATCCCACATGGAAATTAGTTCCTCAAAGCAGGGTTTGGCTAGAGGTCACAAAAAAAGCAAAAGGGGAAAACATCAGTTATGCAACCACAAAGCTATGCTGTGTTGTCAACTCAATTGAGGTACATTTAACTGGAGCAACACAGTACCATATACGGATAGACAAGCTTGCTCTGAAAGACAGACACAGCTACCCACGGGCCAAACCACCCTACAGCTCAATAGGGCTATGAAGATAAAAGATCCCTGAATTAATTAAAATTAACTTTTTGTCTAGAATTGATTGATATTCCTGTAAATATCAGGTGCATGCTAGGAACTACAGGACTCTAGGGCTACAGGAACCCCAAAAGACTAAAACATCACCAGCTCTCATGTCAGTTCAGAAGTAGCAAAGTAACTACCATTCTCAAATACTGTGGCTTTCCTGCAAATCTAGTTGGGGAGCAGATGAGCCCTTAACTCTGCCCTCTACTAAAATCTGCTGCACGAGAACATTAAACTGCAACATGTTTTACTTACACCTTGAATAACTTTGGAGACACAATATGGATCACAATTCTGTTTCTTTTGGAGAGCTGCAATTACATATTATTTCCTCATAGGAAATAGCACTTGAAAAGCACACCCAGCAACCAATTTAGCAACATGCGTTACTTGGACAGGAGTAAATTATTCTTATTGCAAAGTGTCCTGAATTGACAGAACATTAAACTTATGAAGGACTGTCTTCTGTACAAAGGTTGCTTACACGGCTCTTGGCTCAACTGAGGGACCACAAACATTTCATACTATGGAGCCACTCAATTTGAAGAGAATATTTCCTTCAGTGCAGCTGTAAAATACCATAAATAGGCATTCTCTCTGCTTCCTTGCAAAGAACAAATTTTCAGATTTGACTTAGTAAAACATCCACTTCACTTGGGGGAGAGAATTCCCTTCATTTCTTTCCTATAACTATCACTATGTAATAGAATCAGTATTTTTTAAAAAAATAAAAACTTATGGATGAGTCTACATTTTGCACATCTTTCCTGTCTTCATTTAGAGCTGCTGCAAAAAAGATTGCAACACCATGCTGGAGTAATTTTCACCAGTAATTTTCTCAAAGAAAAGTTAATGCAGAGCAAGGAAGGAGATGGAATAGCATGGAAATCCAACAGCTCTTGTGACCATTCTCTGTCCCACTTGTCCCAATCACTTTATGGATTGGAACCTAATGAAGGGTTTTTTTCTTTTCTGTTAAGTGGTTATTTTCTTGTACAGATTAACATGCCATGAAAATTTTTAGATATATATATTATAGTAATAAGTAATAATAATAATAAGTAACATATCTTTTAATCAGATACTGAGGCAATTTAGGCCTACTACAACTGACAAGACTGGAGATCGAGTGCCCATAACTGTTTGCAGTACCGTACTTTTTCCCTTTTTTTCTTGAAATTGCTACAAAAATTAATTATTCACATGTTAAAATAACACTGCTGCAATGCAACTATAATATGCATTATTTTCCCAGATAAAAAAATCATTGTTTTTTTTTTATAAAGAAAACATTTTAATCTATTTTATTTTTCTTTTCCTTTAGAGAATAGTTGAAAACAATTAGCATATCAAACATTCCTTACTCTATATTGTGTAAACCCCATGGACAGTCTTTTGTGTTGTCTTCTCTTCTATCTTTCTTTGTCTTTAAGTTGGATTTTCATAGAACCATAGACTTGTTGGGGTTCAAAGGGACTTTTTAAACAACATGTAGTCCAACCCTTCTGCCATGGTCAGGGACATATTTCACTAGATCTGGTTGCTGAAAGCCCTGACCAAACTAACATTGAACACTTTCTGGGTTAGGGCATCCACAGCTTCTCTAAGTAACCTGTTTCAGTGTCTCACCACTCTCACTATAAATTATTTCTTCCTTATGTCCAATCTAAATCTACCACCTTTCAGTCTAAAACCATTATCCCTTGTGCTGTCAATACAGACCCTGGTAAAATGTTTCTCTCCGTCTTTCTTACTTTCTTAAAGTATTGAAAGGCTGCAATAAGATCTCCCTGCAGTCTTCTGCAAGCTGAACAACCCCAACTACCTCAGCCATTCTTCATAGGAGAGGTGTTCCAACCCTTTGATAATTTCTGTGGCACTCCTCTGGACCTGCTCTAGCAGGTTCATCCAATAGTCCACCCATCAAATCCATCCCTCTACAATTTATAGGCAAGAATGTTGTGGAGGACCATGTCAAAGGCCTTGGAAGTCCAAGATAGATGACATCGATAGCTCTTCCCTTTTCCACTGGTGCAGTTACTCCATTGTTTAAGAGCACAAGATTAGTCACACACAACTTGCCGTTGGTGAATATTTGCCCTTGGTGAGTATTTGCCCTTGGTTGGCCATCTCTAATTCCATTTCTGTAAAATGTTGCATAGCTTGTTGATGTTTTAGTTAAGGATAGGCTTCCTTTACCTTAATTTAACAAAACTTACGGTACTCAGGTGTGTGATATCAAATCTGTTTGAAAACATGAATACAAGTAGCAAAATCTAGACAAAAACTTTGGATACTATCACCAAGAAAATGAAAACATTTTTGCAAACCACTGCCAAATGGATAACTATGACCTACATTCCTCTAGTTGAGCAGTTTCTGCCATCCAGACAAGGAAGAATTGAATCAGTATGAACCATATCCTCTTTCAAACTCATTGGCTTCCCAGCACTTTACTGTCTTATTCAGAAAGTTTTGCAACCTGCTTGAAACTACTTTAATAAATAGTGTGTGTCTGTTACTCTCAGTGAGCAGATTCTGCTGCCATTTCCACTGCTCCTATTTTTTCCATCTTGTTTAACAGAATAATCACTGCTTGTTCTCAGTTCTGTGCCACTTTTTCTGTTTTTCAGGCTGCTCCAAATACTTGATGCAGGTCTTTACTGCCTGTGATTCACCGTCTTTTCATACTTCATGTATGACTGCATAGTTTCCTCATCTTATTTCTGTATTTATTTATTTCCCTTGTCTCTCACCCTCCAGTGCCATTTTTTTCTCCATAAACATTTCCAGAGATATGCATCCTACAACTGTTTAATAAGTATATTTACCACTATAACTTCAGCTTTATCTGATTTTAAGCCTTTCTCATATAGTCCTTCTCCAACATTGCTGACTGTAATTTTCAAGTAAAATTAAATTTCACTAATGAATAATTAGCCATCAATAACTGGGCTTTTTTTGTTGCTGTTCCTGTTTGATGCTTCCATTCAATTATTTATTCCTAAAGAAAAGTTTTCTCTGAGAGTTAGTCTATGTTTTACTTCCTTCTTTTGTTGTGTTCCCTTCCTCTTTTCTGCAATCATCAGTCATCTCCCAGATGTAAGATAGCATTAAGGAAGAGAAAGAAAAAACTGAGAAGGGTGTAAGATAGTGCAGTAAAATGAAGTGAGCCACAAGAAAAGACAGACTGAAGGATACGGGGAGAAAACTGGGGAGAAGGAAGGAAAGAAGAAATCTGCGTGAAAAAAGAACTGAGCATGAATGGGCAAAAGAAGGAAAAGGAAAGAAAGACTAGGGGAAAACTCCATAGCTATAGATAGCATACAGAGTAGACAATAAGAAAGAACAGACAAAGAGGAGACAGAAAACAAAGGAGGTTAATCAAGAACAAAAAAAAAAAACAAACCAAAAAACGAAAAGCCCTGGGGAGATGATCTGTATCAGAAATAAGGGGTGTTTTTAACCAAAATTGGAGATGCACAGTATAATGGGGAACACTACAGACCAGAGAAGAGGGCCTGGAACAATAAACAGAAGAAATATTTTAAAATAAATGAGCACAAATTGAATAGAGCAGTTGTGCTGCTGTACACTCTAAACAGGAAAGGAGCTGGAAGTTATGAACGTTAATCTGGTGTTTCTCTGCAGTTTAAAAGGTAAGCAGTATGCTAAAAGGCATTAATGTAAACTAAGATGTTGTATTATGGTGAGGTTTTTTACTATATGGTCTTTGATAACTCTACGTGCTACATTTTATTGAATATGGGCACTAAAACTAGTAGAGCTCTACTGTCATCACACAATGATATATGGTAACAGTAAATGTGCATTTGGGTATATTGCTCCTGATTGCTTATTTCAGCCTTTTGCCAAGATGTAGTCTGCTCCATTCCTGCTAAACATTATAAATATTTTTAATGGAAATGGAATACAGATCAAAAGATGCGATATTATTTTTTTATGAGGCACTGGTTAGACCTCATGCTTAGTTGGGCTCCTTTTGCTACAGAAAGGTCATTATTGTACAACATAATGGAGTACATGGGATAAATTCAGCTTTTGAGATCATTTCTTATGAGGAATTGCATGTTGGCAGATGCACTGGTTTCAAGCAAGGCACCCATGTGCATCTGAAGGTAGAATATTCTTCATCACAAAGTAAAAAGTAGTGAAATGAAATCCTTTGAAATCATATTGTCAAATTGACAAAATATATGGTTCTATGGTGCTTTCAGTGCATGGTACTTGGTTATTATTCCTATGCTTATTTTGCATAAGGGAAAAAGATACAGTGACTTGATAGAGAGCACTTATGGAAGTCAGATGCAAAGCCAGCAACTACCATGAATTAATAACATCAGCTGTGTCGGAGTCAATAATAAAATTCTCATTATCTCCAACTGTCCCAGGGTTAAGCACAATTCTCTGGTCACTCTATTAATTTATCAGTCTAATCAAGAAAAACAGAGTGGCACAGCTTTTTTAGGGAACAGGTGTTAGAGCTTTCACTTTCAGTATCCTCTTTTAAGATTGTTTTGAAAGGACAACTAGCCCCTCTAGACTGCTCTCAGGAAAAGGCACGTCTAAAGCCTTTTTCTGGGTGGACATGTCATAGCAGTTGGGCTTAAAGCATGGTTATACATCTGAGCAATAGGTAACATTTGCTTGTGAGATCAGTGCATGCCCTTACAGGCATTTCTTAGCTCCTCCTTGGCAAATACAGCAGGCCAGATGGAACTGTTCCTTGGGCTGCCAGTTGGACCACCCTGGTTTGTACCAAACAGGATTTTAAAAAACCCAAGGGGATGGAAAGTCTGAAAATTAGCAACTAAAAATAAACAGGAAATTAAGGCAGAACTGTTTCACATGAAGTGCCATAACTACATGAAATAGAATTGTCCAGTTAAAATTATCAAAATTATGAATTTAAGTAAAAATACTGAGAATAGTGAAAATAAAGCCACAGCAAAAAGGAAGGGAAGAGTTATAGATGAACAAACAAACAAAAAACCCTGAACAACCACAGCTACAACAACACTATCACTAGAACCACACATGGATGTCTTTGAAGTAAGGTAAAATAATGTGTTCAGGAGTATAGGATTTTGAAGGACTGAAACATGTTAACTTTAATAAGGTTCCTGTAACCTCCTTTGGAATTCCTTATTTGTTGCAGCAGCTATGGTCTGCAGCATGAAATTATTTTTCCTTTAATAGCTTTGAGATATTAAGACTCAGGCCAAGTACATCATGGAAGTTTTAATTCTATCATGTGTAGTGCATAAGCACAAGCAACTAGATAGAACAAAGTTGCTGTGTAATAATAACAACAGTAACCACACTTCAATAGCTATCCAAGATTAGTTGTTGGATGCAATGCAGATTTTCTTTTTCTAAATGTATAAAATATGCTGTTAGTCTGTGAGGGCACATTATTTTCAATATGTATTACTTTACGGAAATATGCCAAGGAGAAACAACACCACCTACAAATTGATAGTACTGTTTAAAGCTGGAAAAGTCATAAAAGTCTCTCAAAAAATACAGGGCATGATTCTCCACTGCCAAGAGAAAACCTAGATGATCTGCACATGACCTTTTCCTTTGCAGGTTCTGTTACTGCAAAGAGCCATGAAATTGCTTTCTGACCAAGCCATTCACACCAACAAAACATAGCACAGAAAATTTACACAATGTATTGTGTACGGTAATGCTAAGATATTAAGTAAAATACTGCGATATGCAATTCCTTTCGGTATTTCACTCATCTGAGACCTTGAAACACTAAAGGCTGTGTTTGCTAATTTTGGAGTTTTACACAAATGCGGTCACTGGAGCACTTTTATTATCTAAACAGTCCCCCCCAAAATTTAAACATAGTGAAGCACAATCAAGCCTTATCAGATAGGTTATTAAGTAGGACTTGCTAAGATACTTGAACTTCTAACCAAAACAATGTATGCACACATGTTTGTGCAGCAGACTGGGAGCCTTAAAAAGTCCTTCTGTTCTGCAAGGTGAATTCCACTGAGTAACACTTGGTTTTTAGGGAAAGGGGACAGGAGAGGGAAATGGCAACAAAAACAATGAAATAACAAACAAAAAGATTTATTCCTTTCCTGCAGGACATACAGAATGCATAACATCCAGGACAGCAAAATGAAGAAGTATCACTTTAGAGTTCTCTGGATTCGGTGAACTCTCCCTCCAGTTAAGGCCAACAACACAGTCAGAATCTTAGGAATTTCCATAGCATGTCTAAGTCAGCCCTTTTTTTTGGTGTCTGTCTCTAAAGGGGCACCATAGAAATGGTCTCTCAGTGACTGTCCTTGTGTACCAAGTTTGTAGGTGAAACAGCATTAGGGTTTTTTTTTTCTTTATATTTAAGTTCCAATGCTACAAGCATAATCTGAAAACAATACTGTATTAATGTGGTTCACTATGTCTTTTGAGTGCTAGCAATATTTCTATATTTGGAATTTGATGTGGAGAAGACAGTAATTCAATGCAAGAGAGGCTGGTTAGCAAAAAGGGCATCATAAGACCTGTCAAAGAAAATAATACAGAAGGGTCTCTACAGAAAGACCTTGGGGCAGATTCTTACACAGTAGAAATTCTTATAACTGAAATCAACAGGGACATGAGAGTTGCAAACAACTCATGAGCCCCCTCTTCTCTTTTACAAGTGGGTCTTGAACATAGCCAAAAAAGGATCACAGAAAGTCCCATCACAGAATTTCCATGACTCAGACATCAAGGACAAAATCTGTCTCTGCTACAGGTTTTAGCAAATGTGCTACTGGTCTTAATGAAGCTTGGTTATTTTTATTTCTTTAATTGTTAGAGCATGGACACTTCAAAAGCTTAGAATTTTTCAATTTTTCTGTAACTTACCAATTTTCTTAGCACTTTTCAGTCTCTTAGAGGAGTAGTGGGCTACATTTCCCTTTCCCAAACTTAAAATTTACATTAAGACCTAGACAATCAATAAGTAAATTAATCAACTTATTGATTTAATGTTTTCCCTTTTTTTTTACCCTGTAACATTCAACCTTAACTCATTTACTTAGAATTATCCATAGGACAAAAGCAAGAAATCACCATTCGGAATACTATCTATAGCTAAGACTTCAGAGCAGAGTTCAAGAAGTCTCAATTATTACCTACAGATATTGAATTTAACAATAGAAAGAAGCACACATTTTCTCTATCTACAACACTCTTCCAATAAAAGTTCCTTCTACAGTTGCTATACTTCCTCAGTTTCTTTAAAATTTACTCTAATATTACTCTATAAATGATGGTAACATGAATTAGATGACAAAGTCAAATGTAGATTTGTGCAGGGAAACATATAAACACATATCAAATACACGTGGAAAATTAACTTCCAAGGTGCTTAAAAAAAAGACTAGAGTTATATTAAACTAACTTAAATCATAGAAGTTCTTAAAATAATTGTATTTGGCTTTCTATTTAATTATGTCTTATTCCAATATCATCAGTGCAGTCACTCTATTTCCAAAAGTTAGGTGATTCAGACACTGTTTTACATATGTCACCATGTAAAAATTAATTTCAACATATATATCATACCAGAAACTCGTTCTGAAGCAATACCCATATTTTTTAGTGTCAACTAAAGTTTTGTAGTGAAAACTAATTATCCATTCTCAGTATGAAACATTGATGTAGTTGGTGGTAGAATCATATTTGGGTTGCAGCATTCCTTGCCATCTCAGCCAAAATTCATACAGCCAAGGGTGTTGGCTACCTGTGAAACAGTGATATCATCATTTCAAATTGTCTCCTTTCTAAAGATATGTAAACAAAATCATAGTATTAACCAATGTGGTTCTTTGCAAAACCATGTTTCCGTGAGTAAAACAAATTCAAGAAATTGCAACTCCAGAGTATTTTATATGTTCTGAAAATGTAGAACTGTAACTATGAAAAAGAAGGAATTTTTATCATTCACTTGAATAGGAACATTTGAGCATTCACACACTTCTGAAATACACTGAACCAAAGGAAACTCTGTTCTTTTCCAGCAGATAACAAATATTTCACCATGTTTCTGAATATACAGACTCATGCAGCATTACATCTATAAGACAAAGCATATGATCTCTACATTTTTGTTGCTTTATGTTAAAACAGCTACTCAGAGCACTAGATATCAATGAAAGATGCAGGTTTATCACATATAATAATTAAACAACATAAACTGTGGCGTTACAGTTCTTTGCTAGTTTGTGGATTGCCATGCAAAGTTACTGTATCTTACATGCCAAATAAAGCAATGAAACATTATGTTCCTTTAAATGTCATATAACTGTCCAATACAGCCTGATTAAATAATTTACCAAGAAGGTATTAGGTAGTTTGGAGATATAAGACACAATTCCTATTACAAACAGTACTTAGCAATGGTAAGATGCCACGCATTTTCAACAATACTCCTCAAACAAGCTCCTAAGTATTGCATGCATTGTACAAGCAAGGTCACCAAAGTAGACATCTTTCTCTAAAAATGCTTTTAAAATAAATGTTTTCTTAAATAAGAATGAGAATTCACTGCAACGGTTTCTACTTCAGAGCTAACCAGAAACCATGGCGCTCTCAGTTGTTAATAGTTAAGTGGTATGTGAACCAATTTTATCATCCTATCAGTGCGTGACTGAAAATACCCCATATTAATGTAATATTAATAACATAATTATAAAAAAATAAACATAAGTACATAATTAAACAGGTATTGTATATGTAGCATCTTTGCACTCATAAGAAATAAAGTATTAGGGTGTTTTAATGCCTAAGGATGACTAGAAAGATGTACATAATAAGGGGAGGATCCAGACAGGACTGATAACTGCAGGGGAATCTGTCCAATGGCTTCTATCTAGATGAAGCCACAATGGAGAGGATAAACCATGCCTGAAAGAACCTTGATTTCATTATTTACTTTTCCTTCTCTATTTTGTCATTAATTGTTATCCAGGTTTTGGTTTTATTATTTTGCAGTGCTAGCCTCATTTTTTTTATTAATAAATTTTTATTCAAATAAAAAAATCTTTATTTAGCTCTACCCAACAATGAGTAAATCACTGCCTGGTTTAAGAAAGAATGTAAAATATCATAATTAACCCATTTAAATGTAACAACCTTTCAGAATTCCATCTCATCCTAACTGCTGTAAGGTAGGTGGATCTCAAGATACAATATGGAATCCTATTCAAGAAATCCCTAAATTAAGGATTGGTAAGAAAGAAGAGAAGCATGGTACTGTTTCACATCAAGTTCTTTTCCTAGAAGTGTCCTAACAGTGTCCTATATGGCTCCGTCCATGTAGGAAACCAGAAAGAGAACTCACAATTACTATGTTATCTGCTTCAAATTACATTTTAACATGATGTTAAAAATTGTTATTAAAACTTTTTAAATTCAGTCTCCTACCCCGAAATACTGGAAACTCGATAAGTCCACTCAGCTCTGTCAAAATGATTTAATTCTGCAGGCTCCCAGACTATTCATTGATTTCTTGGTACAGCAGCACTCTCAGGGAACATACAGCTGTCACTTAGAAGTCTTCCCCAAAGTTTTTTCTGTACGGATTACCTACTCCTGAGACATACAAGTGCCCCTGATGTTAAAGTTCAAATACTTAGGAAAGCCATGCTTGGTGGAGCGATACACAAGCCTCCCAGAAGAACTGAACATTTGGTGTGAAGTTATATAAAAACCCACAGGTCCAGAGAGAACTGCCCACACAGTCCCTCTGCTCCTTCAGGCTGCCAGAGGCACAGGATTCAAACATCCTCAGGGCCTTCTTCCTCCATTACATATATTCAGGTAAGCATACAATAAACAGTTGCACTGAATCTCAGACTTTGCCTTAGGAAAAAAGATGACTGCTGGAACAAAGTATTCCCTCATGAACAACCAAACAATCCTTAAGTTTCCAAAACCTGTTGAATGGTAGTAGAAACTCATTTGACCCCCACTCATATTTGACTGACTTGCCAGCACAATTGCACAACTAGCCCATGATATACACATTGCCCTGCAAACAAAGTATTTTCACATTAAAAATCTTTAAACGTCATTATTCCAGTGGATGGGTCTGAAAACTTGATCCTGTTTTATCATCCTTTATGTAAATCAACAACCCACTGATGACCTCTGCCTACCAATCTTGTCCTAGACATAGAAAGTAGCCTCTAACTTTGTACCATCCTTGGAACACTGTGGTTCCTCTTTTAAATACTCATTTAGGCCTTCATATAAGCAATTATATGGTAAGTAGGAAAGGTTAAAGTGCTAGAATCATGACCACTTTAAATCGTGTTCTTGCCAGAATCAGGACCAAACCTCTGCAGTAAGGGTTAAGTGCAGCCTGTTTACCTCATCCAAACAACATCTAGTCTGCAGTGACCATTCCTTGGGAAATTAGGGATTCCCTCACATCTGTAACAAATTATGTGGAACAGTACATCTCATCCTTAAAGTTCATTTGATAATGATTGTAATGCATGCCTTAAGGTTAGGATGGAGTGCTTAACTCAATCATTTGATTATACACAGAATTTCAAATGCTGTAAAAACCAGACAGCATATAAAACTTCCAGGACTGAGGACAACTCACCTGGAGATCAGGGTCATTATTGTTCATATCTCACCACGGGCAGACCATATTCATACAGAGAACACTACTACCTGATGGGGAAACATACAATAGACCAGAAGACGGTTTCTATTAGAGCTGTCCAGGAACAGATGGTCCCAGCATCTGCTATTGTGTCTCCTTATCCTGTTTTTTTTTTTTTTTTTAAAAATATAGTTCGGCCTTAAGTTCAGACAAAGTTCATCTGGCATCCACATAAGTTTACATCTTTATCCAAGGATCTTCTTTGTTCATACATCTTACAGTCAAATGAAAGAAATGATTCACACATTGCCACCTGTGTGTGAACCTACCACCTACTTAGATTTATTTCTCAAGAAAGTTAATAGACTCTTTATCTAAAGGTTTAGAAGAATGTAGAGGGTCCAATCTGTCTTTGAAGACCACATTCCTGGCAAAACAGTATCAGCCTGCAGAACCAGGGAGTCCGAAAACCTGATGGTTCATTCGCCAGTGCTCCATGCAGATAAAGTTGCTTTATGAGCACATCCTAAACTCCTAGCCAAACTGGTGTCTACATTCCATTTTTGTTACAGTGAAGTTGAGCACTGTTTTTTAGCTAAAGGCTGACTATTGTAAATAATCTAAGATCTACATGCTTTAAATTTGCTATGTATCAGAGGGGTGCGAGGGAAGGCAAGCAGGTCAAATTCAGTCACTTCAGTAAGGGGTTCCTACAGGATGGCCTCTGTAAGAACTAGCTGTTTACAAAATCACCTGCTTCTTCCAACTTTTTCTTTTCATGACTACGATTCAGAATATAGCTTTAATTCTGTCCAGATTAATCTCACTCTGTCAGCATTTAGGCTGCTAACACAATGCTCTCAACCCCCCTTCAGGGAAGTAAGACAGGTAACCTTTGTAACTGCAGATCAGTGGAGGCTAAACTGACACTTCAAGAAAATGATGGTGTGAATCCATTGCACTGGCACAGAGAAGACAGCCTAGAAGTGCACATGAACCTGCAGAAGCATGTGCAACATCAAAAATGTGAGGCAGCATTTGGCACCATTCTGAGGTCATTTAACACAGGCCAAAGCAACTGATTTTCAGAGTGCTGTTAGCATGTGCCTGAAAAGGACTGTTAGGTATATTGGGACCTTCTTCCAAATGCCAAGGCTCTCAGTAGTTCTGAGAACTATGTGTCAAGGACTATGCATATTTAGGATGAATTCCCTACTTCCCAAAAGATAAATTATGATGCTGAATTAGATACATCTTTCTGACCAAAAGCTACATTACACATATGAATCAGACACATGCTGTTCTAGGAAAACATATGATAATGGTTGCTGACTCCACTGTTGTTTTTCAGCTACGGAAGAAAAGGTTTTTTACTGTTGGGAAGCAGCCTCAAAAAGCACAATTAATATAGCATATGTCGTCGATATGGAGCAATGCCATATGTGGTGTCTTTGCATGTTTCACATGAAAGCTACTATGAAGAATTTCCGGAAGCTTCCATATCGAATTTGAATTGACTCACGCTGATTTATGTAACAGAGTATAATGCACGTGTACTGCATGAACACAGAAAAAATCTGTGGAATCCTATCTGATCTCCCGGTCATTGAGCAGCTCAGAGCAGAGCTTCATGGCTGCTTATGTTTTAACACTGCTGGGCTATAATTTCCATCCTTGTGCTTTGCAGGCAACAAATCATACTAGGTACAAATAGTTATGCCCATCATTTTGTTCTGGCATGCACATGAATATTACTTATACAGAAAGACCTGTATTCCTTTGATAACTATTACAAGCATTTCAGAGTTTCCTGGATGACATCTTATACAGATTGTTCCTACAGCAAGCTAAAGATACTTCAAGCACTGGAGCAAGAGATAGCATACACATGGCTGGTAAACTGCAGCAGGTACTGGGATTACTACAGTCCCTGGTACGAAAGATTTTCCCACAGCAGTTTCCTTTGTCTCTTTGTAAGACATATAAATAGAGACCCGCTGTTGAGGTGAATTACAGTAGGTAGTGAAAGTATGCAGACCAGCGGCAAGGGGGCCTCTTGAGTCTTCATTCTCTCACAAAATGATTTGCTTTATCCGCCTTCTAGTTAGACTAGCCTGTGTTGCTAAACTGAACACACGTAATTGAAGGTTTGTGTTAGCAGCTGACGTGATGTGCTAAAATAATCTGTAGTTCATATTCCCTGATGGGCCAATCAAGTGGAGTTAACATCAACCCAATATTGTTTTTGTGCCCAGATGGGACTCAGGGTTTTTTGAAGTCATATTTAGAGAGTAGACGCATTAGTTTACAGTCCCAGATGGTCCAGGTGGCTTCAGCTTGTTTAGAGGAATTCTAAGAGTCATGGGGAACTCTGTGGTAAACACATATCCCTAAAACCTGTCTGTGACTGTCTGGGCACCTACTTTCCCATAAAAAATATCCTAGCAAGTCCTGTTCATTCATGTTATACCAGCTTTCACACCTCGTATTTGCGGTATGCAAAGACAAGCAACATGTTATTCCCAACCCCATGAAATTATGTGGGCTATAGTATACAGTGGGTAGAACCAGCCAGAAATGTTCTGACCATACTGGAAAAGAAATCTGTTACATCACAAACAGAAATATAAGCAAAAATATAATGGTTTTATAAACTTCTGACTAACCACAAGATGCTTTAATGAAACCATTCCAGCAGTTTTTATCCTTCATTACCAGAGGAGCTGCTACAGCAAATGGACTTGCAGAGTTCACAGCTGTGGGGAACTCCTGCCATAAAGACTGTCCCAGAGTCAGGGTTTCCTGATATTCCAGTTCTCTGCCTTGAAGCCACAGAAACCCTAGCCCAAATGATGCAGCAGAGAGCCAGAAAAAACTCTCAACTTCATTTCTAATAGGACTCTCAGGACAGTTAGGCTTTCACCCAAAAAAAGCCAGAAGCACAGGACCCCAGACTGCCAAACCCTGAGATTCCTGCCCAAGTCCTCATTCCAAATTTCCAGATTCCTGTGTCTCTGTCCATCTAGCTAACAGAAAACAAGGAGATGGGACCTTTAAGTTTCAGGAGCCAATTCTGAGGCAGAAGCCTCAGAGCTTGGATTCTCAAGTTCTCTTTGCTCCTTTCTAAGTGAAATATACAAAATGAAAAATTAAAGACCTTTATCCAGAACTGAATCTGGAAATGAAACTCTAATTTTTAGCATCTACAGTGTAGAATTCAACAGCTGAGTGTTTCTTGCTGGTCTATGACATAGAGTGACCCCAACAAGAATACAGAACTGTAGAATCATAGAATATCTGAAGCTGGAAGGGATCCATAAGGATCGAGTCCAACTCCTTGCTCCTTGCAGGACTAAGAAATAAAGTAGAACCATTGGCTTCACAACATATCCCACAGTTTAGGGAGAGTGCTCAAAATAACCCCAACAAGAATACAGAACTGTAGAATCATAGAATATCTGAAGCTGGAAGGGATCCATAAGGATCGAGTCCAACTCCTTGCTCCTTGCAGGACTAAGAAATAAAGTAGAACCATTGGCTTCACAACATATCCCACAGTTTAGGGAGAGTGCTCAAAATAACAAATATAACATTACAATGGACTTAGTGAAAAGTATAATCATGAGATATGGAGAGATTACATCCTCATTTCATCTGACAAGGAAGTGGTTCAGAAAAAAAAAAAAAGGCAAGACAAAATTGTGCTTCCTTTCAACTCAAATGCCAGCTAAAACAAAATCACAGCCACTGTCCAAGAGCTGAATGCCATTCGTGTCACACAGTGAAGTGTCCCTGACACCAAGCGGTGATCTTCCTGTACTAGTATCTTGAATATCGGAATTTCTCAGAGGCAGACCAAGGTGAGTGTTGGGTTGTCTCCTAGCCTGCTCTAACACTGCAGCATTCCTCCTTGTGGCATACCAGGCATTTGTCACCAGTGTGGAAGAATGGAATTCAGCCCTGATATAATTTCTAAGAAGATACATCTCATCCTTCATGGGCTTAGCTGTAAAAGTGAGGTGACTGCATGCAAAGTTATAGAAGTTGCAAAGTGAAAAAATGTGTTGTCAGACAACATCTGTTGGGAGTTTAGGAATAATTTGATGCTACTGTTTGTTTCCATCAAATCTGTGTCCTCGCGGCCAAGAAGGCCAATGGCATCCTGGGATGCATCAAGAAGAGTGTGGCCAGCAGTCAAGGGAGATTCTTCTCCCTCTCTACTCTGCCTTGGTGAGGCCTCATCTGGAGTACTGTGTCCAGGTCTGGGCTCCTCAGCTCAAGCGGGACAGGGAAGTGCTGGAGAGAGTCCAGCGCAGGGCCACCAAGATGATCAAGGGAATGGAACATCTTTCATACGAGGAAAGGCTGCGGGAACCGGGGCTGTTTAGTCTGGAGAAGAGCAGAGTGAAAGGGGATCTCATTAACATTTATAAATATCTAAAGGGTGAGTGTCAGGAGGTTGGGACATCTCTTTTTTCTATAGTAGCTAGTAACAGGACAAGGGGTAATGGGATGAAGCTGGAACACCAAAAGTTCCACTTAAACATAAGAAAAAACTATTTTACTGTGAGGGTGAGGGAGCAGTGGCACAGGCTGCCCAGAGGGGTTGGAGGTCTTCAAGACCCACCTGGACATGTTCCTATGCAACCTGATCTAGGTGACCCTGCTTCTGCATGGGGGTTGGACTAGATGATCTCTAAAGGTCCCTTCCAATCCCTACCATTCTATGATTCTAAGATGCCATGAGATCACTTTGCCTAGCTTCTGGTCCTATCTGCAAACTTGTATGATAAATCTATTTCCCAAAGCTGACACTAGCTGCTACACATAACTACACTTTTCCTCTTCTACTCAAACTGCTGAGTAATTCATTAAACCTTAAAGCAGATTTCTTGGTGCAACTAAATTCCTTTTCAAAATATATATGACTGTCTGAGAACAAACATAAAATAATCTGAGAAATTATAAGTTCAAGTGCATACCACAATCAGCCTTACACTCTTTTAAAGATATTCTGACATATTTAATTCACATGATAGTGATATCATGATGTATCACGACATAGCTAATAATATCATGAAGGTAACAGCATGCATAACCACAGTCTTCTTATCTCCTAGGCAAAAGTGGAAGAAAATCTAGCTATGTTCAAACACTGTAGCAGCAACTGCTTCCTTTTTAAAAGCTTTTAAACCCTTTCATACATAACTGCATTGTAACTCAATTTCATCTACTTCCTACATAGTCAAATTATATAGTTACAAATTACAGAGTTTATTCACCTCACTTTAAGCTTCATGGCATTTACTGTGTCTAATCCTTTCTAGTAATGAGCTTCATAGAACAGAATCCAGGTTGCTTTAAAAAAACTATGTGTTTATTAACCATACTTCCTATGTATATGTTTTTACTTCATAAGCATTCCCTTATCTCTCTTTATCAGAGGCTGAAAGTCACCTGAAGTTGACACTCTGAACTGGCATATCCTAATACTGATCTTAACTTTGCATTATTAAAAACATTTGTAAATGAAATTCTGTATCAGCCAACTTGAAAAAAAAATAACAACTTTGTTGAAGAAGCCATCATGTACGTTTAAAGTGTGAAAGGAATCTAACATTAAATCAGGTTTTCCTGCATAAAACCCCAAGAACCAGCAACCTCTATTCAGAGGTTTTAAAGAACAGCCTTTTTCAAGTCTTACTTATACACCTTTGCATCACTGTCACTACAGAGCTTGAAGTTTCGAGCACTTTATGTTATAAGAAGTCAACAGTACATTCCACAGAATTTCTGGGAAATGTCTCCATCATAGATCTGTGTAAAATTTCTATGTAGAAACTGACCCTCACAAACTGTCAGCTCTTTCTTAGTTTGGCAATTTGATCTAAATCCCTTTTCGGGAAATCATTCTCTAATGAATACACCTCAAACTCACCTCCTCTGAGAACTGGTACAGGTATACATAGAAATGGATATTTATGCAGGCAGCACTTGAAGGAGGAAGAAAGGTTATTTACTAATAGCTGTATTACTTTGATCACATAGATTTATATTCTTCGCTTCCTCTCTCCTTCAGCGAGACAGGAACTGAGAGGACCAGGCCACCACTGCTCAACAGAAATTTTCACCGAACATTTGTTTTTTCAAGAGAGTATCTGCCCCAGATTCACTTCTTTCCACTCAGTTCCAGTAAGGGAAATGAAGGGCAGGAGTATGCAATATACTGGAAAAGTATCAGCATCTGTCTGCACAGGGAAAGAGACATGGAGATCTCCAGCTGTGTCCTTTTTCAGTGTAATCCTCCGTAAGGTGTCTGTTTGGGAATAAAAGTGACTTTATCCTGATACCAATATTCTGCCTTATACAACAATCATTTTCATTTCAGGATATTCTGTATAATAAATCAGAGTAATAAAAATGGTATACCTGTTGTAGTAAAACTACATTGCTATAGTTCTGCCAGTCAGGTTGCTCACAGGAAATGTTCATGTATTGCAATGCAGTACTTTTTCCTAGAACTAAAAATTGAGGATAATGTACCACCGGTGCTGCTGCTATCCTACAGCTGCCGTCCTTCTTCCACTCATCAACAGGAGTGCTGGGGCTCATGCTGTGCCACAGGCCTCCTTCATTCATGTTGATGTAGCTCAACTCATGTTGGGAGTATTTTCAGCCACACAAGTCACTGGTAAGACAAGTGGTGGTCATGAGTTTAGGAACCACTAGCCTTCAAGAAATGTACTTAAAGGGAGAGGAAATAGTCTTTATGTTTACTCAGTGATTTATCTGAGGTACTATTTGTCCATGCTGAATTTCTATTTAGTTCAGTGCAGTCTGTTTAAAGATAAGAGTTCAAACATAAATCTGAAGACACTCATTTTCTTTGGTTAAAAAGAAATGTGAGGAGAACAGTAACAGGTCCTAGTTGCTTTAGAAACAATACTGCATGTCAGCAACTCCATGCAATACTTCTTTCCCTTTTTTCCTCCTAAGGGAGCTCTTTGGGTACAAGCCATTTTTTCCTTCATTTCAGGGATTAGCAGCAAGTCCCTGGTAAATACACCTCAGGGCTCTATTTGTCCAGCTGCCCAAGGTCACTGGCTGTAGCTGCACTCGCACCACTGCTGCCTCTGAGGATTTCCACTCCATCCTCTCCTCCTTGGGAAGAATCTGATGCCCCTTTACTGTGCTGGAGCTCTCTTCCCTCCTGCAGTGCACTGTGGCACCTCCTCCCTGGGGACCTTAGCCTCTAGCATGGGCTGGAAGCCTCAGGGCCTCACATCATTCTCCTTCCCAAATGTACTTCACCCCTGTTCACATCAGGCTGTCCTTTCCCTTTCTGTCTGGCTCCCAGTCTTCCAAGTGCTTTCCTGCTACCAAGCGTTCCTCGTGTTCTTTCCATATCCAGGTCTCTTGTTCTCCAGCACACCAGGAGGGTGCTCACCTCTCAACATGTCACTCTGTCCTACTATCAGCAATGGGCACCCTATCACCTGCCATAATCACCAACGGTTGTACTGCGAACCCAAGTCTGTGTGGTCAGAACAAAGGTGCAAGTGGCTCTGTGCTGATGACCACCAAGGAGCCAGTGCACTGCACCTTCGCTGGAAAAATCGATGCTGGAGCTCCGCTGAAAGGCCACCGGGAACTGACGGCACCCTGTGGCTGTCGCTGCTGGCCCCGTATGTCTGAAACCTCTGGCATTTGCGGATGAGACTGGGGTGTCTAAGGGCAACCGGTGGGAATGGCAAAGCCGTCTCAGAGCGGCACGTCTGCCAGGTTGCACCACGCTGAGGGTACTCTTCCGCCGGGCCCTCGGGCCGGGCACCTCAGCCGTCAGGGGAGTGCGACCCAGATACCAGCGCTAGCCTTTCGCCGGGCACCGACGCGGCTCCACCGTTACCCGCCGAGACAGCGCCGGACAGGAGAGGGAAGGCACCCGCCCCCTCCGTCGACCCTCAAGGACCCCCGGCTCCTGTTTCACCGGGGAAGCATGGGGAGACACACAAAGCCGAGGCGGAGAAGGCCGATGGGACCCCGCTGCCGCCGCCGGGAGACCGCTACAGGGCGGGGCGCCGCTGCGTGCCCCGCGCCTCGCCGCGCCCCAGCGGCTCATGCCGCTCGCGCGCGGGCCGGGGGTGTGGGGGGCGAGTCCGGGCGCAGCGCCGCCGCTTCCCGCCGGGCCCCCGCGGCGGCGCGGGCGGCGCGCGCGGCCGGTGCCGCCGGGTGACGTGCAGGGCGCGCGGTGGCAGCACCTCCCCGCGCGCGGCTTAAAAAGAAGAAGAAAAGAGGGAGCGAAACATGAGAGCCCGAGCGAGCCGTAGCCGCCGCCGGCAGCAGTGCAGGGGGCATCGCCCGGCTCGGCCGCCTCCGCCGCTGCCGTCCCACCTCGGGGATACCCTTCCTATGGGACGACAAGTGACGGACTGCTGCTGCCGCTGCTCCTGCCGCCGCCCGCTGCCCGGCCCGCCCCGAGCCTCGGCGCCTCGGCGCGGCAGCTGCTAAACCTGTGCCACTTGCACAACTTCGCCGGCTTCGAGCATCCTCCCGTCTGGGCTCGGGGGCTCGTTCCCCTCTTTCCTGCCTTTTCGCCTCTGCCTTTTTGGAAGCGGGGGGTGACCGAAGTACTTTTACCTCCGTAGGCTTTTTAATTGCTACTGTTATTCTCCTCCAGACTTTTTCCCTTCTAGGGGAGGGCGGTGGTTTCCTGATCTGAAGTGCAAAGAAAAGTCAGTGGGATTCCCCTCCTTCTCCCCCCCCCCCCCCCCCCCCCGCCCCCCGGGGTTTTTTTTGGGTGCATTCACACGCTCCCTCGGGCATGATGCTCAAGATGCTGCCGTTTAAGCTGCTGCTGGTGGCCGTGGTTCTGTGCTTCTTCGAGGGGGATGCCAAGTTTGGGGAGAGCGGGGCCCGAAGGAGAAGGTGCCTCAACGGGACCCCGCCGAGGCGGTTGAAAAAGCGAGACCGGCGGGTGCTATCACCGGAGGCCCCGGGCAGCGGGGAGGCGATGTGCCGCGGCCTCTACCCCCGCCTGTCCTGCTGCTCTCGCACTGACGCACAGGGGCTGCTGCACGCCGAGGCGAAGGTAGGCACCACCTTGGGCTGCTTTGGGATTGAGGGAAGGTTTCGGGGGACTTTTTTTTTTTTTCTTTTAGTGCGTCGAGCCCGCGCACCAGCCGCTAACCTGCTGCGTTCCCGAGCAGGGGAGGGGATGCAGCGGCGGGGGAAGGGGGGGTGTGAGGGGTGACAGTTTCTGCCTGGGCGGTGAGGGAGAAGAAGAAACATGACACTGGTGCTGATTTATTTGCTCGGGAGTTGCGGCGAGCACGGCTTGTGGATCTGCTGCCCTGGAGGGGACAGGCGATCGAGGGGGAGCGAGCCCTTGGCGAGCCAAGAGTCGTTCGGAGAAGTTACTTTTATTGTCCGCAGAGCCGGAGTTTCTGACGGTGGCTGCGGCCGCGGGCTGGTCCCGTGCTGGTCCCGGAGCGCCGCGGTGGCCCGGTGCGGCGAGGCCAAGCCACCCGCAGGTACGGCTGCCCGGAGAGGCGGGAGGAGGTGGAGGATCCGTGGCTGCCGTACAAGCACTGACAGCAGTGAGGCTGTGCATTCACTTGGTGGTGATTGCCGGTTTATTTCCCCGGGGTGGAAAATCTTGTCCAATTTGCTCCGCATATTTAGTCAGGAAGGGGTTTTTTTTTGGATAGTAGATGGTGCCGGTGTACCAAAACTTTGTGATCTCCAGCCTTCTCGGGGGCCATGTATTACTCACGAATACATGTATCGGCTGCAAAAGACCCCTGGAATCCCCACTTCAGGAGTCCAGTCTCACAGTTGTGGCTGATGACCAGTTTTTCACACGAGGTGCTGTGAGATGGTCTTTTCACTTTACCTGGCAGCCTCTCAGCCCAACTTCAAGCTGCGGTCATGTGAAGAGAAGCACCTCCTCTCCTCACCCATTTCTTAACATTATCACTTCTCTGCATCCTTTAGCAAGTTAAATTCTCTTGCGCAGATTTACAAACGCGTTGGTACCCAACCCTTCAGAACCATGTGTGATAAGCTCTGCTGTGATGATGACGAGTGTTGGGTCCCAGAGTATGCACAGGGAGGGTAGTTGCTGAATAATGTCATTAAGAATCGCTGCACGTGAAATAAACAATCAGGTATCTTTTTTTTTTTTTTTTGGTTATTTTCCTCTTCCTGCTTTAGGTTTAATTAAGAATTCCTCAGTTACAACTCTGTAGTTGTCAAGGTCTGAGAGACTCTTGGAAAACTTGTGTTTCAGTCTTGCTGGCCCAAGCATAATAAAAAAAAAATACCCAGCCTGAATCGAATTTTTATGCTCAGTTCACGGTAGATTTCACTCCATTCTCATGTAAACAGCTTCTACGAATCAACATATGTGTCTGGGTGGTATCTCTCACTTTGTTTTGTAACAAAAAGCCATATTGCATCATTTAATTTGCTCAAGTCATGCAAATAGGAAAAAATCAATAGGACAAAAAGGGGTCGACTTATCCTCCTCCCCACTAAACTGCTGCCCACACACAGAGTCCTGTTGCTTATGGCAAAAGAATAACAACAACACCATTGTGTTTGTTAGTTGGTTCACTAATGGGTGAAACTGGAGAACATCATTCTCCTTCAGTCCCCAGCTCTGTCCAAATGTTCATGCCTTTTGAGGGAGCATTTGTCCTACCCCCTCTATTCCCAGATGAGAACTGTCTTACTGCAGGTTTTCAGCTGCAGATCTTTCTTTATTCTTACCATATGCAGCAGCAGTTTGAGATTCAGGGCAGATATATTTCTTCATGTTGTCTAGAGACAATGTCATTAAGCTCCTGTGTGATAATTGAATTAAACTAAATACTAACCACACACAGATAACCTGAAAGATCTAGTTGGGAAAAAGGAAAAGAAGAAGAAGAAGAAGAAGAAGAAGAAGAAGAAGAAGAAGAAGAAGAAGAAGAAAAGACAGAAAAGAATAAAGACAGGAAAATATGTCCTTAGTTCACCCTGTTTGCTATGTCTTAGTGGCATATATGCTACCAAGATTGCTCAGTGCTGGGAACTGTTGGAGTAATTGGCTGAAAGCAGTAAATTAGAAGTTGAATTTAGTTAGTTTTCAATCTACAGGCAGTTGAAGGGTTTATTCTCTTCCTGCTATTCCTTGGAAATATCTTTTTCATCGTCTTTGGATTGTTTTCTTTTACTAAAAGGTTTTCTAAAAACCTGATCTAAATGTAAGACATTGGCCATATATGCTACAGTAGCTATTTCTGAGCTGTTAAGCCTGTTTTCTTGAAATAGAAATTACAGTTTTAAAGAAATATTGTTTTACAAGGTTTTAAAATCGGACTTTTTCAACAAAGATTTTATGTTTATGAAACTTGCAAACCTGTTTTATCATATCAATATATGTTTAGATAAATTTCAAAATATACGTCATTTATGCTTGGCAGAATGAGGTGGTCATTCCGTAAAAGACATAGCAAACTCTTAGGGAATACATTTAAACGGACTTTCATAAAAGCACATTTTTAAACTATGTTCTAGTACAGTTTCAAAACCAGCTTTTTTAAACTCCATCATCTAGAGTGACTATGACATTCACAGAAATCTGAATCCTAGCTTATTAAAAAAAAAAAAAAAGAGAGAGAATTGAGCATGCTCAGTAGACATTTCCCTAAGAGCTTCTTAGTTAAGATACCAGGTCTTTGAGATTTTTTTTACCAAATTATTGATCTGTGTTTATAGTGAAAGCACTACCATTGCCTGCAGTTTTGGGAACAAAAATTGAGCTACCATAATGAGCAGATACCACATTACACTGGCAATTTTTGCATCCTGCTGTTGACATTTAACTCTTTTGTCTTCTAGTTTTCTGCTATATCCCCTTGTTTATGAAGGACTAGTTCATCCCAAACATTGTAATATCAGTTTTTCTAAAAGTTTGCTTACAGCCTGACAGGCAAAGAAGTCCTCTCTACCTTAGATGGTTTCACAGCCAAGGCTGTCAAGGAATGGGTGAAAAGTAATTGTTTTCAAGTGTGCCCTTTTACAATCATTTGTTTGCTCTGGCTCTTTCACGAACA
Organism: Colius striatus; assembly: GCF_028858725.1. Taxonomy (NCBI): domain Eukaryota; kingdom Metazoa; phylum Chordata; class Aves; order Coliiformes; family Coliidae; genus Colius; species Colius striatus. Next base: position 34,065,527 of record NC_084761.1, read on the forward strand.
AAGGCTATTGTTGAACACATCCAACTAAACAAATAACTCATCTTGGGGTCCCTTTAACAGCTGCCTTAGTACAATGATCTATTTACATATTACCCTAAAATTGAAACCGAACTCTTTAATGACATAATCCAGCACTATAATACAGAAGAAGCATATGTTCAACCCAACAGCTGAACAATCTCTTAAGCATATGATTTTTAGGTATAAATGCTGGTATATCAAGTGTAGTTTAATGTGATGACTTATTTCACTGGGTTTTTTTCCTGTTACCATTGAAATTATACTGCCTTTCTCAAACTAGATATGACAGAGTACACAAAACAGATGACAAATATTCAATGTAAATAATTGCTGTCTATTGTATGTCCTGTTTCTTCTTCTTTCCACTATTTGTTGTTGTTGTTGATAAACTAATTTAGTATGCTATGCTTTCCTGTGCATTCCAGGATTTATCTTACCTTTAGTCTACCCGGTTTACTTTCATGTGGCTAGAGATTAAAGGATGCTCTTACAGATGTTGTAAATTAGTCAGCAGCAGGCATAATCATTATTAGGCATGTTGCAATAAATGTTTGGAAGTTTTACATATTTTCCAGAGCACAGTTAGTTTAAACCACTGCAGTTTGATAGTTTCACATATGACTTTAAAAATTGAAGCAGGAAATAAGTTTACATTTCTTCAAAAGACCAAAGCCACTGTCAACTTTAAGGTCATTTTCAAAGTAGAGGTTGAACGGAAAAAGCTTCCTTCAAATAAGTATTTCGTCTGTCACTTACAACCGATTTAATATACTCCAGGATAAATACATTATCAATTTACTGAAATTCAGAATAGAATGCTTGTCCTATCTCCCAGCCAGGCCAGAGTTATACATTAGACCTCACACAGAGTAAATGTTACCACTGTATTTTGCTTGAGCATTCTGAAAGTTAAATCATGTTGTACTTGATTTTCAGATAATTGATTGACTCTCATTCCTTAATCTTCCGATTAGCTATTATATGACCAACATTCATTCCAGAAATGACAAGAGGGGGTGAATTCCTGTGGTTAATTCCTGGATAGCAGCTGCTCAGGGGGATTAGGATCCTTTTGTCTTAACTTTGAGGACTGAAATGTTGGCAAGCATTACTTCTCCTGTATCACCAGGCAACGTCAATTACACTTTCCACAAGAAACAGTAAATTAGAATTGCTATCTTGTAATTTTTTTTTCTTCCTACCCTCCTTTCCCCCCTTCCCCCCTCCCATTTACAATGTGTTCTGGAGTCTTCCAGTAGAAGTACTGTTTTCTGTCTGCATCACTGTGGAGTTAATTCAATAAACACACTAAATATTTGCCTAGTATTACCTTGTGTTTACTTGTACTTCTAAACACACCATCATACTGCTACCACAAGAAAGCCTACTGCCTGAGATCAACTCATCGATGAAAAAACATCAGAGACTTTTGCAAAGTGATTTGAAGAGTCTGTAGTCATGATGCACTTTTCTGTGGTGGAAACACCAAAATAGGTAATTTTTTCCTCATTTTTGGAGAGCTCCCAGCTTCTTGGTGACATAAAGTTCTTAAAAAGTAGCATTTATGGCTAATGCTTTCTGTCATCTCCTCTTGGCTTCAGACTTTGCTCTCTTTGGCAGACAGTGACTTGATGAAATTGTACAGAGCCACTTCCCATCAGAACCACAGCAATGCGTAGTACCAAGGTCAGGATGCCATCATCCCTTAAGAAGGTCCAGCTAATGGAGGAGACTGCCTCAGCAGTGTAGATTACAAGCAGATAAAGTCTGTTCTCTATTACCTGGATTGCAGTCCTAGACAGCATTAAGTCAAGGTCAATGTCTTGGTTATTAGGTATTTTAGTTATAGTTTATTATAGTTACCATTGTATTTTTTAGTTCTCATCTTCAAGACATTTCTCCCCAGATTTACTATATCTAGAACAGCAGCTGAAACTCAAGAAAGAAGATTAACAGTTCTGATGCTGAGGCCCAAATGAGCAATTTAGCAAAAAGATTCAAAAGACTTTCAGCAGAGAAGGGGCAGGTTGGGGTTGTGGAAGGAATTCCACAAAGAATTCAAGGCCAATGCAATCCTTTTGCCATAGTTAATGACTGTCTTCAAGGTTAAAAAACCCCAAAACAAACAACAAAACCCTTTCCAAAAGAGGTGAAGACAATTAGGCAATTATACCCAAGAAGGGTCTGAAGAGAGATAATAAACCATATATGGCAGATGTTAGTTACACTACCAGCTGGACTTGGTAATCCTAAACTCCTTTTTCAACCTAAACAATTCTGAGTCTGCTTAATTACAGGTGCTATGAAGTTGAGCACAGGCTGAGAACAGATAGCATAAAGAACATCTAATAGCATTTGAAGCTGATGGCAGCTCTTCCAGAATAAGGGTAGAAGCCAAATGATGTTCTTCTAATCAATGGTCCAAACTACACTGCTAAACTTCAGAACACTTTACAGATGGCCTTTAGTAATGTATGTGTGGTAAGAGTTTGTCTTGTAAATTAGGGTTCCTTTAAACAGAATTTTATGTAACTGTACAGGCCATATATTGAGTAATATTTTGAGTACCTATCTGTTTAAAACAATGCAGGGTGCGTTTCTCTCGTGTTTGAGGTTTATGCAATTATGATCCATAAATAAAATGCTGAGTTCAGAACTGTGTTATCAAAGTACAGCATCCTAGACAGAGCTGACCTGTGAGACAGCATACTCAGACATATCAATAATCTTCATGCATTGAATAACTTATTTTATAAAAAATAACTTATTCCCTTCACTATTATGTTGCAAGGGAGTGACTTTGGAAATTCCTTCTGCAAATTAGCTCAAGAGATATGAACTGTAGCAAAACCGTGCCAATATTTTCAAATGTGTTGGATACAAATATTTACAAATTTTGCAGAATACAAATATTTATCACGTTAATATTTCTTAACATAAGTGTCTTATAATCTTTGTTTATAACTGCATTAAACAACTAGAAGAAAGAACCTGAGCTTTGTTTTTGCATTGGATCAGACTCAGTCCCTCTCAGCTGAGAACACATTTCCCACTACCCAGCATTGGGATGAATGATCAAAAAACAATCTGTGTGGTTTACAATAGATTAACAAAGTGCACTACATTCAAAGAGTAATAAGGAGGACTGTTGTAAGCGTCCGGAAGATCTCGGGTTGTAACGCAAGAGGTGGAGGGTATAGAAGAGGTGGGCACGGGTTGGAGTGAAAGGAGGTGCTTGTGTTAGCAGATAAAAGCACATGGTGTAAACAATTAGTTGGAATAAAGCATCATCCATACTGAGTATGCAGTGATATTGTCCCCTCAGCGGGTATGGACTGAGTAATCCGTGCAGGCGGCCTGGTGATGTTGCCGGTAGCGGCAACAGAGGACTATGTTGTTTTCCATTATTTTTCACAATTTGATGGCATTGCGCTCCTTAAGCTCCCGTGTTTACTTAAACACATCATCAGTCATGGTTTCATGCTTCTTCAAGTACTATGCATAATATCTGCTCTTTTTTTCAGGATAGTTAGAATTTCAATATTGAGACTGTAAAGATGTTACAAATGAATTCTGCTTTTTCACTTAAGAAAGTAAATGTCTGAGAACACACAGCTTTTCCCGTCTCTAAGCAGTTTCCACTAGAGAGAGCAAAAAAAGCAGAGCAGCATTTAAAGCATGAAAAATCCAAGGCACCTGCTGAACTCCACAGCAGTGATGGCAGTAGCCAGACTGCAGCATCATTCCTATACGCCTATTTAACAAATGCCTAGATATGGTTTTCCTGATGTATTTTGATGATAGAATTTTAATTTTTAGTCTCTAAATACATGAATAGGTCACCTTACAAGTTTGGATTTTAAGCATTTCTTGTAAGAGAGGTGGGTAGAAGACCTGCTGCTGTAACTCTTCCTTCTGGTTCAGAGAATGCTTGTGTGATTAAGACATTGCAGACGTGAGTCCATAAAATAATTTGAGTACTGTTATTCTCCTCTGCAAAAGAGAAGCAAGTGCTTAAAGTCTTACTGTACTAGTGACATTTTGCACCTTTCATAGTAGTAAGTTTTGTACTTGTGGAATGGTGACATGAAACATGATTTGTTTATACTAATTGTATTGGTTCTGCTGATGTTATTTATTACAGTAGTTATTTGTGTAAGATGAGGAAATAGGTCATATGTTTATTTGTCTCTGATTTGTGGCTTGCAGATACTTTCTGTTACCAACAACACAGAATGTGCGAAGCTACTGGAAGAAATCAAATGTGCACACTGCTCACCTCATGCTCAGAACCTATTCCACTCACCTGAGAAAGGGGAAACACCTGAAAGAGAGTTAACTCTTCCCTACTTGTGCAAAGACTATTGTAAAGAATTCTATTATACTTGCAGAGGTCATATACCAGGTAAAACCTATAACAAAATGCGGGGCTAAAGAATGTCTGGTTTGAAATGTTGATATTGCCTGGGCTGTTATAGATTCATCTCTTCACTAGGTAAAATCCCCATGGATATCTAGGGGGTTTTGCCCAAGTGAAACAGAGTATCTTATGGTTTTTACAGTGGATATTTTGTAGTGAGGTAAATATTTTGAGCATTTTCTTGCCACCTTTCCATTAAATCATCCATGAAACACAGGTCTGATTATCAAAGACATCTGAAGCTATTACTTTTGCTACAATATTAGCATGTTCATTCAAATGATGCAAACAAGCAGCTGGCTGTCCACATGGCTATTCTAAATGATAGGTAGATTTAAAAAAAAAAAAGCAAAGGGTGCTGATTGTTTGCTCTAGGCTCTGAAAGCTGATGGGTAAAGTGGTTTTTTCCTTGTTTTGTTACCCTAGAAAATGGTGGTTTTTCCATGGGGTTTAAAAGCCCATTGAAATCAAAAGGAGCTGTTAGATAGACTTCTGTGATCTTTGAATCACTTCCAACATGTTGTTAACAACCAAATTCTTAACTAACCTCACACTTCCTCACTGTAGTCAGTAGAGTCAGCTGGACATAACGAAAACCAGAATTTGACCTGTGTTGTCTAAGGCAGTCACCAAATGTGTGCTATCACTTGTAGCTATATCAACAAAATAACCACAGAAGACGGTTCTTTTAGAAATACTGTCTTAATGCACTATTATATTAAATAACATCTTTGGTATTCTCAATAGTAAATTATTTATGTGTTTAAGACTGTCATTTTTAAACTATGCTTTTTTCCCTGTCCAAACACTGCTTATAAATAATGCCACACAGGAGAAAATAATTAAACTGGATAACTAGCAACCCAGACTGGAAAAAAGAGTTTATGGACAGTCATTTTTGACATATGAACACAGCTTTGTAATATAATATAAACATGTTTGAGTAAAGATGATAGTTTAAGTGGATGAGATTTGGAGGAGGGGTTTTTAATTGCGTGTGTACAGTGTGTACTTGTTTTCTCTGAAATCCCAAGAGTGCAGGGATTTTTTGCAACATTCTTTTATTGACTTGAGAAAACATTTTGAATTTACTTACTTTTTCCCTTTAGTGTGGTTTAACATGTATCTCAACCCATTCAAATATGAAAATATTATTATTGTCTTTATAAACTAAGAGATGTTTCTAAGGCTTTCTTAAACCAGCTGTTTCTTGCTCTTTATCACATTCCCGAGAGCAAAGCAGAATAGATTACAGTTGCCAAGACTGCCTGCTGAACAGTGATAACAGATTAGATATTCTAAATGTTTGGCCCATATAAGAAGGCAGCACAAAGACTTTTTTTGACATGAGTTTGTAGCTAGTGCGAGTGATTACTATATTCTGCAGAGGAAGTCCCTCATAAATTGGTGAAATTCTGTGTTTCTGAGGAAACAATTTGTTTAATTGGAAAATGTGAAAGAGGGAAGAGGGAGAAAGAAGGAGGAGGCAGAAGGAGGGAGAGAGAATGAGAAAAGGCTGAGCAGCACAGGAGCTATAGCCACAGGAACCTCACTCCTCAGATCAACATATGTGGTGACGAATGACAAATTTATTTTTCTACAAAGTTTGTGTATACGCAAAACTGCTGAAGTGCATCAAGATGTCAAGTGCTTTCTGTGACCACCCAGATTGCCTTGAAAGATAACCAGATGAAAGCATAACTTTAGCACTGGACAGAGCACTGTGCTTTGCAGTAAAAGAGCTTACATACTTTACCATCAGTTAAAATAGAATCTTTCCTACATCAATCAGATGTTAATAATGATTCTAAATACTTATTTTGAAAGTGAGCTGTACTAACAAAAAGTTGTTGTGTACTTGCGTCCACCAACAGGGTTAATTTGGTGACTTGACTGGTATGTACGATTGTTGATACCTGTACTAGGATTCCCTGAAAGTATTAATCAAGATTCAGGTGCCTCTTTTTGAGAAGATGGCCTACAGGATTTTAATATAGTTTAATAGTCTTACATATTCTAAAATAAATTTAGATAAAATAGCAACTTATTTGGCTTTTCTATTTTACTTGTGAGACCTGTATATCAGTAATAATATTTCTTGCAAAAGAAAGAAAAAAATAAAAAATGTGAAAGCTGTGTTTTCAACTTAGTCTGGAAGGTTAAACAAAGAGTTGGAAATTAACAGACCTCCGAACCCAAGGTATCTGGCAATGATTCACTGTGCATTTGTTAAGTCAAATAATTACTCTTTCTCTATTAGGGAGTGCTAATTGCTTCTGAACACCAATACAAAGGAGTTTAAGGAAACTGCTGACTATAAAAATAATGTTATCCCTTAAGTCCTGCACAAATGAGAAATATTATTAGCAATTTAAGATAGCAAGCATCTTTTCTAGTATTGAAATTTTAGTGGTACATACTAACCAAGAAGACTGAGAAATTATACATCATTTTTTTTTAATAAGTTAGCTACAGAAATTCATTTAGTATTCTCTCTTTTTTTGCAAAGACAAAACCTCTTACAGATTCTTGGTTAACTCTTTTGAAGACAGCAGTTTGCCCACCGGTTATGACTGTGTCAGAACTTCCATTGACTTCTTTAGGAATATTGAAAGTAAAAGTGGACCCAGTTCTTTATTCAAACAGAGTAACAATAGCTGTTAGGATGATATGAATATGTTAACACAGAAGAGTGTAATGTTTCACAAAGTCTATGAGATTAAAACTTTCCTGTTTCACTCCAGGTGACTGTTCTCATTATTTCTCATCTGATCTTTACCATAACCCTCAGTTTAAGTGATTATTGATGGAGACACTGCAGTTAAGTGACGTAGTGAAATATCTTCAACCAATATAATATGAATTCCAATTTTTCCAAGGTCATAAGAGAAGACTTCCTAGTATTTATTATTAATATAGCTAGTAAAGAAAGACATGTCTGATTCTCCTTTTAGGCAGGAACAGAGGTGTTATCCATGCTAGTAGAAGCAATATTTTCTAAGGAACAAACCTGTACTAGAGCCATGATGCATTCTGCCATCCAGGGACATACAGGTTTTGAACCATGTGCTCTCTGTTATTTTCGTTGGAAGAAGTGGCTTCCAGATGATTGAGTGAATTCAGATCCAGCCCCAGATCTGAATTTTAACCCCAAACAGGAGCACCTCAGCCCAAAATGCTGAGAATCTAAGAAATACTGCAACCCACACAAAACTTCCGTGAGTTCCAGCAAAGTTAACTTAATAGTCACAGTTAACATAGTCAACCTCAAGAAAAATAACCATGGCTCATAATATTGCTACTGCTACTGAGCTTCAGGGAGAATAACCCTGGCCCTGCATGTGCTATGTGTGAGTATGAGAAGAGGTCCACTAGTCACTTGAAAATCAGTAGAAAATTATGTGAGCTACCAGTGAACTTTTTACGTTTTGAAACAATAAATCTGGAATCACTTCTTTTCACTGAGAGCTGAGGAGAGATAGAAGAATGTTCTTTTAATGAACAAATTCACATCTAGCTCTCAAAATTGCAAATAAAAAAAGAATCCAAAACAAACCAAACCAGGAAAATGCTGCTTCTACACAATACTGAACTGCATGCTCAAGGACATAGCAGGAATAAAGCAGGTGATACTGATTTCCAGATGCTCTCTGAGCCAGTGTAGGTCTACTGAGATGAGCGGATGATATTGAGTTCTGTGTACAGTGCAAATGAGGGGAGTGAGCAGGAACCAGACTTGCTGTAAAAAATGGACATTTGAGTTGTGTGTTGACATTTGAGTTGTATATCAAAGAGAAGAGTCAGGGGGGATGGGTAAGCATGGAATCCAGTGAAGTTAAATTTGGTAAAGGTAGGACAGGAAGAAAGATACCGTGTGAGGGATTTTTTCCGTTTTTTTCTGTTGTATCTAGCAACAGGACAAGGGGCAATGGGATGAAGTTGGAACACAAAAAGTTCCATTTAAATATAAGAAGAAATTATTTTATTGTGAGGCTACGGAGCACTGGCACAGGCTGCCCAGGGAGGGTGTGGAGTCTCCTTCCTTGGAGGTCATCAAGACCCGCCTGGACATGTTCCTATGCAACCTGATCTAGGTTGACCTTCTGCAGAGGGATTGGACTAGATGATATCTAAAGGTTCCTTCCAACCCTACCATTCTATGATTCTATGAATAACTGGGTGTAAATACAAGTGGAGAGGGGAGGTGAAGATCAGCTGAGAGCAATTTTGCTTTTGAAAAGGCTTGAAATCATGCAACTCGTTCCCACAGTTTTTTATAAAGGCAAACACAGAAAGCTTTCACTGTAACTGCCTTAACTGAAAATTCTGTAGTTTTATTCTTGTTGCAAGACAGAAAGTTTTAAAAGCATAGAAATGCAAGCTGGTGCAAAATCTGACATGTACAACACTTAAACATTGTCTTTAATCTTCGTTTGTGATTTCAGTTTTCTTTGTTAACACTGACACTGCTCTGTCAACACACACAGTGGCAGGAAATCCTATCCACGGTAGGAAATTTGTAGTGACGTGTACAAGCTTTTTAAAATAAAGTAGTAAGTACAGAAATTCACACAAGACAAAATGTTCTAGTCCTTAGTAGGCATAGTTATAGAGCTCAGTGATAGAGCTGTATTTGAATAAACTCAGACTGGGAAAAAGTGATCTTTTTTTTTCCTTCTTCTCCAAACCTAGTGCGAAGGGGCACTTGTCAGGGTCCATTCTTCTGGACACTGTATGAACACTGAACAAAATGGCAAACTCTACACTAAAGACCTTGCAGTCTAGGCATGGTAAAGAAAACATTAAATGGCTATAAGCAGATAGAGTAGAACCAAATGTTTTTTTCTGTCTTTAGTGAAGCTGTTAGTATGTTGAATCTAGCATTTGTAACACAAGCAGGTAATTAATTTTTTTTTAAATGACTGTGTTTTTTATAGTACAAAATTCCATCCAGGTTAAAACTATATTTACAGAGGTTACATTCCTTCCAAGAATGCAACATTTTAGCAATTTAGTGACTGATTTTCATAGTTGAATTCAAACTCTACTTTTTACAAGCATTTCTAAGGAAAATGGAAGATAAGCCTTATCCTTTGTTGGAACCTGATGATGGGTTTGCTAAATAGCAAAAGGCAACTGCAGTGCAACATGTACTGAAGTGCAAGATAAAATATCTCCTAAGCAAAAGGGATTAGTCTTACATGTAAGAAAAGGCATTGCATAAGGCATTAGTCAAGTGAGTTTGCAGCTGACTGTGATTTGAAATGAACATGTACCAAGTAAACAATTTGATCATAATATGCTCTCAGTTTTTCTGATTAAAGATAACATTCAAGCCAAGAGTAGTTTCTCTGTAGTAAATAGTAGGTGGTATACTTGGAAAATTCTAGAAATTCTTAAAAATTGTACACCTCTAATTCGCTATTGCATTTTCTTGAATGATCCACTCTGTCCAGAGAAATAAATTATTAAAGACAAAACTATGTATTCTGAAGTCAAATAATTCAACAGCAAGATTTTAGATTACCTTTGATTTTGGCATTATATCTACAAGCCTTGGATACTACTCTGTGATTATATCAGAGTTTCTCTTCAGTTGTTCCACTTATAATTATATCTCCCATTTTCTCCAAATAACTACTATAAATTAAAACCAGCTCTTCAGAGATTATTTTTATTGAGGCTCCAAATCACGATAATTAAATTTTTACACCACAACACACTACCATGTGTTTCCAGATATTATTTTATAGAAACCAAAGGCAGACTTTTTTGTGTTATTTTTCCAATATTTGTAAAGAAAGATGCATATGAAAAGAAGTATATTTCGGTGGGAAAGGCTCTCCACTGCACAAAAATTCTGGGATCTAAAAAATTTTCCTATTCCACATAAGGAAGAAATTGAACTCTTTCGAAATTTTCCATGAAGAAAGCCACAGAGAGACCACCCCAGGATAGCTAATAAAGTCGTTGTTAGGACATTTACTTGGGAAATGGGAGACTTGGGGTCAAGCTCTTGCCTGACGGATGAGGGGCATTGACCTGAATATTCCTCTTCCTAATGAAATACCCTAATTACAAGACATTGGAGTATTTCTCTCTTTTTCATGTAGACCAAAAGTTTGAGTGTGGATCAGAAACATGATGTTAACTAAATGTTGTCAAAACTGATAATGTTTCTGAAAAAGCTTCACTTAAAAGAAATTGGCATTTTCCAATGAAACACTGCTGTCCCTGATCAGCTCTTATTGAACATTGTAAACCAGAGGTTTTATGGCAAAGATCTATGGATTAGTGTATTATTCGCAAGTGGTAAAGCCATGCATAAATTAGGCCTCTAATTCCAATTCAGTGCTAATTCTATGTATCCTATGATTTATGTCCCAGGCTGTAGTACATCCTAACACACTATGCCAATAACGCAAAGAAGAATGAAGACAACTTAAGACATGATTTAACAATGTTGTAGTAAAACAGTACACGCAAAACTAATCTCATTCTATCTTCTTAGATTTAATACTAGTGAATAAAAACTGGATAGAAATGACTAGACTAAGTTTGTGGGCAGAAATGGATACTTTTGCTGTCACTAAACGTACTGTAATATCAACAGTGACAGGGTTTTTCCTCAAAGGCTCTTACCAACTTATTTCTCTGGGTCTTGGAGCCCTTTCCCAGTTTAACCTAAAGCCTAAATACTACCTGTCATCCAAGCTAGCTTAAAGACGGCTCCAGTGCAGCATATCCCCCTTTTCAGAAGCTATGGGCTGAGGAAGCAGACCTTGCAATGGGACTCAGTGTTCACTCAGTGTTGCTGAGAGTCAAACAGAGGCCAACTGCACCTCAACATGGTGCAGTTTTCACAAGTACTTCTTGCTTTCTGAGGCAACTAATTATACATACCTCTGACTGATGTCCTTGCTGCCAGCATTTCACAAAGTCTTTACTGCATATCTTTTACCAAAGCCTTTACTGAAATTTTTACTATAACAAGCCACTTAAAAAACCCCAAACAAAACACTTACATGAAAGTTGCTCAAACAATCTTACAGCAGATGCTACTGTTGACTAATAGAGTTAAAATTGGGGAAAAGTATATCACAGCCTGAACTCTAAACTTTGTCTCTCAATTTTTAAATGAGTGAATTGTAGTGTCATTTTGAATGACATGGTATTTTTGTTTAAGCACTCTGAACATAAATTTTAATAAAAATACAGATGAATAAACTAAAAGGTAATACTGGGTTTGTATTTAGTCAGGCCTTTTTTTTTGCAGACAGCTCTTTGTTTGAAATGACCTTCCACTCAAAATTTAAGCTATTTAAAAATTAGTTTGATGTCACAAAACTGCAGACATGACAACACACTAAATATTTGTTTTCTTTTTTGTATTTCTAAGGTTTTCTCCAAACTACAGCTGATGAGTTTTGCTTTTACTATGCAAGAAAAGATGGTGGTGTATGCTTTCCAGATTTTCCAAGAAAACAAATCCGAGGGCCAGCTTCTAACTCCCTGGACCACATGGAAGAATATGACAAAGAAGAAGAGATCAGCAGGTTCATAAAGATAAATTTCAGATAAATCTGAAGTAAAACCCTAACCCAACCTAGCAAAGCCTGTGGTTTTCACAGCAAAACAGCTCAGTGTATGCTTATACTCAGCAGCTGTATTTTCCAGATGTTACTTTCTTTTGCTGCTGCTAGTGTATGTCAAAAGAGAAAGTTACATTAGCTTCAACATTTCAGTACCGTTTGATATTTGGGTTGCTGAAAAGGTGTTAGAATCCTGGTTTGATCCACCTTGTGGTTCTTGGCTATAGTCCACCCTCTGGATAATACAGAGTTCTGGGAAGTCATTTCTTCCTCAATTTAATAGTACTAAACAACTACAAAAAGTTTATTAGTAGGTTATTTATTTCATGATTTTCAGTTTGTTTCCTTCATTTTTCTTTCTTTGTGACAAAAATATTAATTACTTTATCCCATCATGAGTCATTCATTTTAAATGAATTTTAGAAGCCAAATTTTGTCAAATTGTTGGAATTTACTGTGTTTGTTATGCTACATGAGTTTTGTATTTATAAATTGGTCTCCTTTTTGCCATATTATTTGTCTCTATTCCTCTACTTTTAGATCTAAGATGAATTAATTTCTCTTTATTGTACACAAATCAAATTTTGCTCACGAAATTGATTTTCAGTATTATCTGCTCACATACCTTCAAGGAAATAATTTCTTTTGGATTATATAACCATTTTTAACAACACTGCAGTGCAATCATTTTATCTTTTAGGAATCATTGCTGTGTTATGGTTATGAGAGAGGAGAAATTTCTCACTATTTTAATTTTTTTTTTTTCAGAAAACACAAGCACAACTGCTTCTGTATTCAGGAGGTTGTGAGTGGACTAAGACAGCCTGTTGGAGCAGTACATTGTGGGGATGGATCCCATCGCCTATTTATTCTTGAGAAAGAAGGATATGTGAAGATTTTCACTCCTGAAGGAGACATCGTCAAGGAACCTTTTTTGGATATACACAAGCTCGTTCAAAGTGGAATCAAGGTTGGATTTTACACTTAATTCTACCTGTTTACATTTTAGCTTGTATTTGGGGAAAAAGGGAAGAAACATTTTTCAGAAATTATTTTAATTTATATAATAAAATAGAAGAATAATGAGAACAGGCATTACAGTTTACATCTGGCAAAGTAGTGAAAAATTTCTTGTTTTGAGAAGGGAAAATATAGCATCTGATAACTATCATCTCGTTTTTCTCTTTCCCATCATTTTTTCCTCACTTTAAATTCAGAAGAAACTACCAACACCATCATTTGAAATCATTATCTTTGTATTTTCATCCTTTGGTCTTATTCCAATCCCATTGAACTCAGCTGAGTTTTGCTGTGATTCCAGCAGAATCAAGCTTGGCTCAGGGCCTCCCTCCCCTGACCTATGGATGTTCAGCAGTGCCCTGAGAGACAGACACAGGAGGGGGCCTGGGGATGCTCAAGGACCCCTGGGGCTCAACCTCACATGTGGCACAAACTGCCCTTGGTAGGAGGCTGCTTTGAAACATGTATTTGAGATGCACATGCAAAGTGACTGACTCTGAATAGGTGAATAGACACTGATGGGAATACAACAGAGGCAAGAGGTAAGAATTTACATCTAGGTATGAGGTAAGTACTAGTAGAAAACTCACAAGTGTATGGTGGAATTTTTTGCTTTGGAAACGTCGTGAATGTTGTTCCATGTTGATCTCTTGTCATATTTTGGAGTGGTAATGCAAGAAAAATCCAGATAGATGAAAAAAATTTAGATTGCAGTCAGGTTTTGCCTGTGACAGGACCATATACCATAAAGCCTTCAGGAAGGAAAGATGACATATTCTTGACAAAGTAATCTTAAATAATAATTATGACAAACCATATCAATTTAAAATTTATAGCACATGCTAACTAATCTTTTGTGTTTCAGCTATAAGAGTAATAAGCCAAATAAGATAATCTTAGAGGAAATCTCAGTGGTTTTGAGTTTATACTGAAAGTGAGAGAGAAAAATGAAATCTATTACAACTTTTTCAGGAAAAGAACCAATTTATATCATTCTATGATTTCCTGAGCACTTCACTTTCTGCCTCTGTAGGTTACCATTATGTTTAAGATAACAAAACTGAATGGACTTCTCAGGAGTATTTTTTAACATCAATTTATGGCTGTTTCATATTTGTTACCTGAAAATTCTGATAGTTTGTACTCATGAATAACTGGTACTGAAACTTTCCACACAATTGCTATCAGTCCCAAACAATCCTTCCTCAAGGAAACTTTTACATCTAGAACTTGGAGGCAAGGCTAAATGAAAAACTGATTTTCCACGTTTCTGCATAGGCAATAGCCTATTTGATAAGACTCCCAACAGATACCCTCAGATTCAGGTTGAACTTTTAGTTCTGTTTTAAATCAGTGACCAGATCTTTTTAGCCTTTGTTACCCTAACCATCATATAATACTCTAGACTGGATCTATTTCAACTGTAGCATTATGTGTAAATAATTTTATGTTCTCTAAGCTAGAAAGTCTTAATTCAATTCCCTGAGTTAACAGTCCAGTGACTGAGGGTAATTGTATTGCAGTGTTTAATGCAGGCTGGCAAGAACATAGGCTTTATGTACTTCACAGGTAAGGAGAAAGGGAATGTGCCCAGAAGCAATACCCTAGCTCTTAAATAGAAAGTGGAAAGAACTTGAGGAATGGGTACATTATGTAAAATCATAAATAAATAGAATGAAACCCCACATAATCCAAATGGAAGGTTTAAAACAATGATTCTTAAACATTTTCACAATTTTGCCCTGCAGTCTGATTCCTGTAGTCATTGTCCACAGTCCTTTACCTACTAAGCAGGCAAGATCACTGTGGCAATGGTAGCAATTATTCCATCAAAACAGACTACTTGAAGAGTATTTGCTTTTACTTATCTGTTATATGCTTGAAAACTGGAAGTTAAGAATAGAGAATTCTATGTGAATAGACAGTTTTCCAGCAGTCAGTGCAGCTAGTGTGGAGCCAGCAACTGAAAAAACCCTGCTATATAAAACACTGCATCCAGATGCAAAGTGCAACACTGAACATATGCCCTGTACTTACTTAAGAAATGCTTGCTCAGTGTGCGTTATTCTTCTCATACAGTGGTGTAAATGAAAAAGTAAAATGAAATCATTAATTTTTAGTTGTCCTTGATGAAACCGAAGCCCATATGTTCCAGTGAAGTGTTTTGTCAAGGTCACGTGTTATCTTTTTTGAGTCCTCTGTTCATTTACACAGATGTGTAAATGTTTATGCAAATATAGATTCAATTCCTGTATAACATCACCCACATAATGTTATTCTTAAATTAACATAGAGACTCTTCATTGAAGTAAACAAAAACTGTTCACCTCTTTTTCAAGTCTTGGAGTAATAGTAGCAAGAAAAAGCAAACAAATCTTTTTCCCTAAAAATAAGTGTAAAAATTTCTCTTACATCCAAGTGACTGAAAAAAGCAATTTCTGTTAATATCTTGTCTGCATCTGAAATATATACGAATACTTTAGTGACAATAGCAAAGATTATTTTTTTTAAAATCTTCATAGATATATGTTGTATCCAGTAATAATAATAGTTATTATTTTGCAGTGGTGTTTGAATGAAAAGTAATTTAGATTGATGCTTCTGAAGAACATTTTGGACAGCTATTCCAAGAGTATGTTTTTGAAGTTGATAGATGTAGTAAAACAGTGGTGGTTGATTTTCTCTTCTTTTTCAAATGTGAAGAGGAAATTTAAGAGTGACAAGATCATTACATTGTCACAAAACAGTAAATCTTTTGCATTATGATGTTCCAAAGAATATACTTTAAACTATCTTGAGGCTGTTAATTCTTGTCAGTCACCCCTGTGACAGTTTTTCTCTGCACATCTCCCAATTTGTAATCCTCTTTGACAGCACAGTTAGCAGGAATGCTTTTTTTGGTTTTCAACTTAGTCATTGGAAGCCATGAATGGATCTTAATGAAGAAGTTGCTAATTCAATACCCATGCCCCTCTCCAATGTATTTTATGTCACACTGGCTATATAAGTAGTGCAGTACATGTGGATGGATTAGACACTTGTCCAGCTCCCTGCTGTCAAACTTAGCTTTCTCTTCCCTAACTCAAGAATGCAGTGAAAAGAAAGAAGCTGTGTACTTTGGTTTTGCCCTAAAGTTGAGTAAGGACACACGCACCTGTAACTTGAAACTAAACTATGCACCTGGGCTCAACTATTTAGAAATACACAGCCCACTGTAGTGGAGAAAATAATGAATCCATCACCTATGCCCATTAATATTGCAAAGTACCTGGAGTATGTGACATGTATGTAGAAGAAAGGAGTAAGCACTTACCAGAAAAAAAACCCTAAGAATTTGCTTCTCTGTCCTGGTGATTTACTGCTCCATTATTGCCAGGGCATGCAGGGCTGCAACTAGGAAGACTAGAGCCCTTCTAGAAGTAAATTTAGCCAGCAGCAATAAGGGCAGCAGTAAGGCACTTTTCAGGTACATCAGCAGCAGAAGGATGGTGAGGGGTAATGTGGACCTGCTGCTAAATGCTGAGGGTGCCCTGGTGTCTGAGGATGCAGAGAAAGCCGAAGTACTGAATGCCTTCTTTACTTCAGTCTTTACGGCCAAGACTGACCCTCGGAAGCCCAGTCCAGCAAGGATAATAGGATGGCCAGGACAGCAGAGGACTTGCTCTGGGTGGAAGAGGAAGAGGTTAAAGACTTGTTGGCCAAGCTTAAGGCTCATAAGTCAATGGGTCCTGATGGGATGCATCCTAGAGTGCTGAGAGAGCTAAGCCTCTCTGTGTCATTTTTCAACAATCATGGAGGACAGTTGAGGTGCCTGACGACTGGAGAAAGGCCAATGTCACGCCAGTCTCCAAAAAGGGCAAGAAGGATGACCCAGGAAACTACAGGCTGGTCAGCCACACCTCCATCCCTGGAAAAGTGATGGAACAAGTCATCCTGAATGTTATCACTGAACATATGAAAGATAAGATGGTTATCAGGGGGAGTCAACATGACTTCACCAAGGGGAAATCCTGTTTGACCAACCTGATAGCCTTCTATGAATGCATAACTGGCTGGCTAGATGAGGGGAGAGCAGCGGATATCATCTACCTTGACTTCAGCAAGGCTTTTGACACTGTCTCCCATAACATCCTCATCAGAAAGCTCAGGCAGTGTGGCTTGGATGAGTGGACAGTGAGGTGGATTGAGAGCTGACTGAATGACAGAGCCCAGAGGGTGGTGATCAGTGGCACAGAATTGAGTTGGAGGCCTGTGGCCAGCGGAGTTCCACAGGGACCGGTTATGGGACCAGTCTTGTTCAACATCTTCATCAACGACCTGGATGAGGGGACAGAGTGTACCCTCAGCAAGTTCACTGATGACAGCAAGCTGGGAGGACTGGCTGATTCCCCAGAAGGCTTTGTTGCCATTCAGAAGGATCTTGACTGGCTTGAGAGTTGGGCAGAGAGGAACCTCATGAGGTTCAACAAGAGCAAGTGCAGAGTCCTACACCTGGGCAGGAACAACGCCATGCACCAGTACAGGCTGGGGGTTGAACTGCTGAAGAGCAGCTCTGCTGAGAGACCTGGGAGTCCTAATTGATATTACACTAAATATGAGCCAGCAATGTGCCCTCGTGGCCAAGAAGGCCAATGGCATTCTGGGATGCATCAAGAAGAGTGTGGCCAGCAGGTCGAGGGAGGTTCTTCTCCCCCTCTACTCTGCCCTGGTGAGGCCTCATCTGGAGTATTGTGTCCCGTTCTGGCCTCCTCAGCTCAAGAGGAACAGGGAACTGCTGGAGAGAGTCCAGCGCAGGGCCACCAAGATGATCAAGGGTATAGAACATCTTTCATACATGTTGAAACTGCTGCGGGAACTGAGGCTGTTTAGTCTGGAGGAGACTGAGGGGGGATCTTATTAACATTTATGAATATCTAAAGGGTGAGTGTCAGGAGGTTGGGACATCCCTTTTTTCTATAGTAGATAGTAACAGGACAAGGGGTAATGGGATGAAGCTGGAACACAAAAAGTTCCACTTCTATTTAAGAAAAAACTATTTTACTGTGAGGGTGCCAGAGCAGTGGCACAGGCTGCCCAGAGGGGTTGTGGAGTCTCCTTCCTTGGAAGTCTTCAAGACCCACTTGGACATGTTCCTATGCGACCTGATCTAGGTGAACCTGCTTCTGCAGGGGGTTTGGACTAGATGATCTCTAAAGGTCCCTTCCAACCCCTAACATTCTATGATTCTATGATTCTATGATTATGTTGTGATGAAGAAGGTGGTTAGTTACAGAGCAACATTTTACAGTTGATCTTTCAAAGCTCTGTAGCAAAGACAATTTTTAATGAAAATATCAGTACCTGCCTTTGCTTTTGGACTGATTTTCACTGCTTTTCTTTTCTTTTTGTTTTAAAGTATTGCTAAATAGGAGAGAGGCAGAAAGTTTGAATAGACTATTGAACTAAGAATGCTAATACTTTGATTTCACTGGTATTTAAGGAGACCTTAATCAATTAGCAAGAAAAAATAGTCCTGATGTATCTGAATCTATTATCCAAAAGTTAGGCACAATAATTAAATATTTTTAAAGTATCTGGCAAACATTACTTTATCCCATAGTGTACTCAGAAGAAAAAAAAAAAGAAGGATCAAAACATTCTAAATACTTCAGCTTATTGATTTATAGTTCTGGCAGTGCTGAATATGTTATTATTACAAGATCAGTCACCTTGTACTCAAGATTGTATCTAACTTACAGAAAAATGGTGAATGATCTAGCAATTCTCCGAATTATCTTACTCCTGTGGCTGTATTTTAACTTATGAACTGTATTATTTCCAAAGACTTGGAAACCTTTACAGCCATAAAATGTAGCACAACCTGTTATATAAATTTTCACTCACTCTCTTGTCTCCTGAGCCGAAAAACGTATATTAGTCTAAATATATTGTTAGGAAAGGAAGGTATCAAGGTATGATTTGGCAATAACAAAAAAGGAAGAGCCTGCCACTTCTCTTAGGAGTTAAATGCTATAATCACTTTTCAACATACTTCTTGAAAAGCTAAGCAGATCTAGGTCTGCAATTGTTAGTCCTTAAATCAGTTTTGCAGTCCTTCCCTACAATCATTCAACTTCCCATCATCCTTTTACAATGAGGGATCTAAGAACTGTACAAAGCAGCCAAGTTTACATATTATTACTGCCAAGGGTAAAATCAAATCCCTGTAGTTGCATGGTAGTTTTCTACTTACAAATCCACTAACTGAATTAGCTCTTTGAGTATGGAATTGTAGTTGGGCTTCTTGTTCAGTTGCTTGTCATCTCTTATGCTCAAGTTATTTTCAGTTTATTGCTACTTTTTTTATTGTGACCTAGCTCTGATGTAGCTCTGGTATGTGTCTGCTCACTACAGGGTCATACCTTGTGCAGCCAACAAGAATAGCTGCCCTCTTCTGCACTTTGCCTCAGATAGTGCCTAGAGTAGGAACCGCTACAAAAAAATGCTGTTACAGCATTGCCACTTGTACTTGGGTAAAGATATTTTGTCTTTTTTTTTTTTTTTTTTTTTTGGAGATAGTAGTAAGATATTCTTAGTACATCTCATGGGAATACTGTGATAAAGGGCAAAGCCTCTGAGGAAGAAAAGGGCAGGGCAAGGGAGGGCAGGGAACAGGGACAGAAGATCTCAATGAAACAGTATTGGTCATTGCTGTTAAGAATATATGAGCTAAACTCCTTGTCAACTTCTTCTTTTGTCAGCGTCTTCTCTGCTCTAAGATTATGGTTTTCCTTGTCAGAAACATTTATATTTTAACAGAATATTCCCCTAAATTCTAAGCCATAATCACCTTTTAATTTCATCTTTGTTTCAAATTAATTAGTAAGACTGTCATAGAATAACAGAATCGTTTGGATTGGAAGATCATCTAATTCTGACCCCTCTGCTATGGGCAGGGACACCTTACACTAAACCAGATTGCTCAAAGCCCCATCCAGCCTGGCCTTGAACACTTCCAGGGTTGAAGCAGCCATAAAAAGTCCCACTCCAGGTTTCCTGTAGGCTTCCTTTAGGAACTGGAAGTCTGCTCTAAGGTCTTCCTGGTGTTCTTCTCTAGGCTGAACAACCCCAGCTCTCTCAGCCTGTCTTCATAAGAGAGGTGCTTCAGCCCTCTGATCGTTTTTATGGCCCTTGTCTGGAGTTGCTCCAACAGGTCCATTTCCTTCTTATGCTGGAAGCTCCAAAGCTGAATGCAGTACTGCAGGTGTGGTCTAGCAAGAGTGAAGCAGAAGGATAGAATCATCTCCCTCAACCAGCTGGTCATGCTTCTTTTGATGCAGCCCGGGATACGGTTGGCCTTCTGGGCCGCAAGTGCACATTGCCAGTTCCTTCTTAGTTTTTCATCCACCGGTAGCCCCAAGTCCTTTTCTGCAGGGCTGCTCTCAATCCATTCTCCATCCAGACTATATTTGTACTCCCACCCATGTGCAGAACCTTGCACTTGACCTTGTGATGTTGAACGCCTTCATTAGATTTACATGGATCTGCCTCTCAAGTCTGTCAGCATCCCTCTGTATGGCATCCCCTCTCTCCAGCATATTGACTGTACCACAGAGTTTCATACTGTTGGCAAACTTGGTGAGAGTGCACTCAATCCCACTGTCCTTGTCACTGACAGAGATGTTAAACAGCACTAATACCGACTCCTGAGGAACACCCCTCGTCACTGCTCTCTACTTGGACGTTGAGCCATTGTAAGTCCAGGTAAATATCAGTTGCTTTTTCCTTATCCACTAATGCTGTCACCCCATGGTAGAAGGCCACTGAATTTGTCTGGCACAATTTGCCCTTAGTGAAACCATGTTGGCTGTCACCAATCACATCCTTATTTTCCATGTGCCTTAGTATAGTTTCCAGAAGGATCTACTCTGTGATCTTGCTGGGCAGACAGGTAGGACTGACTGGCCTGTAGTCCCTAAGCCTGTAGGCCCATATTTTGTGCAGACCTCCTTTTATCATTGACATACCTATAGAAGCTTTTCTTGTTGCCATTGATGTCCATGGCCAGATTTAATTCTATCAGGGCTTTAGCTTTCCTAATCTGATCTCTGGCTCCTCAGACATTTTGTGTGTATTCCTTCCAGAATACTTGTCCTTGCCACCTCTGCAGGCTTTCTTTTTATGTTTGACTTTGTCTAGGATGTTTGTTTTAATTCCCAAAATTTTTTAAATCTAATTCCTTGTAAATATTTTAACAGCCACTTGTCTTTGCAGTGAAAAGATATAGAAATATCTGTCAACAGTTATTTTAAGTGTATTTCTTAGTGAACTCCCAAGTAACAGTCATAAGAACTTAAAAATCAGATATATTCCTTACTGTATGTTGGTCAGCTTTTATATCAGAGCACAAGTACTTTCAAGTCCTGCAAAGTCTTGTTAATGAATGACCTAGTGATTCAGGTAAGATTTTTCTGTAGTGCCGTGAAGAGTGCTATGAAACATAGTAATTCGTATATTCAGTCTAAGACTCTGAAAGTAGACTGTCAGGTTTGTGCTAACTATGCTGCTACAAACCAATTATTCCAGAGTTTCTCAAGGTCAAATGAGCACGTTATCACCATTGGGGCCTTTTTGAAGGAATTCAGGATTAGTATTGAAACTTTTACTATGCCTTCATGTTTGTATCACGACATCAGGTGAATATGTATTACTCAGATTATGCAATATAAAATACAAATTAAAAAAATACTACCTCCAGCACTGGCACAGCAGGTTTCAAGGAGCTTATAAGAAGTTGTGCAGCCTTTGCAGCAGGGAGTGCTGCTACAGAAGACTACAATAAACGAGTGATAAAATCTGTTTAAAATAGAATCAGATTGTTCCTGTTATTGGATGAATTGTACATTCAGTTCTGTCATTGATAAAACTTCTCACATATTCCTCCTGACAGTGGATATGTACATCTGGTTTTTTGCATCATGTCAATGTACAGATCTAAGTTAAGACATACATTGTCTTGATACACACAGGATTTATGTTACTGACAAAAGATCCATAATTGCCACAGTTCATGCTAATCCCCCTATTCTAGTCCAGTAATTTGAATCAATTTCTTGTTTTCTGAATTTGTATATGGATGAAGAGGAGATTAATGAACCTTTCTTAAACTTCCTCATTGCCTTGACATTGCAGAGCAAGTGGGCTCTCCTCCACTAAGAATAAGTTTATACTCTCAGCAAAGGTTATCTTCTGCTGTCTGCTCCCTAGAAAGACAAACTTACGGTGGCTATCAAGTTTGTGACCAATTACTCCCAAACGGGGGATTATTTTGATGCATGGTGAGAAAGAGAGGCAGTGGAAGGATATACTTCTCTCCAGGCTTTAGCACTGGAAAGAGAATTGACCTGCAGCTCTTCAGAGTTATTCAGAAACTATGAAAACTCTGGAATATAAACCCTCTTTGTTCTACCAGACCAAGCTGTCATCTGTCTATAAAGAAGAGGGATAGTCCTCTAAAATAACAATGTTAGAGTATAGAAGATAAATATGTCATGTATCTTATTATGAACTTTGTAACATTTGATTTTAATTCTACAATTAATCCCACCAACGCATAGTACAAATTCTATTTGTGTTCTTGCTCCTGTACTACTACTAAATAAGACTCATTAAATAGTAAGTCAATTTCTGATATGTTCTTAAGCCCAGGCAGAGTGGCAAGGAAAATAAAATTATAGGCATATAATTGTGATACATTTGGGGATATTCTTTGGTGTAGTGCTAAAATGCTACGTTGTCTATGTTGCAAAAATAACAAGGCAACCAGCATATTCTTCTCACTCATTCAAGCGGTCAGAAGAGCTGCAGTCAGATTTGTCACGCAACAGATGTCATTTCTGAGGCCACACCTCAGCTGTGACCTGCCCACTAGGAATCGCACTTAATTGCTTTTAAATGACTTGATGTAACTGGAGCAGAAAACTAGGAAAGAAAGAATGGTTGAGGTGTACAAATGGCTGAATGTGAAAGTAATTGACCTTTAATTTATACTATATTTTAAAGATAAGCCAAGCAGAATGTCTTTTTTATAATGACCTTAAACTTTCATTAAATATACAAAATGCACACAGCACAACAGCCTGTGTGAGAATTTAGCTTTCTTCAGGAAAAGGGAGATTTTTTTCTTTATTAGTGCTAAATTCTTTATGATTTTTGAGAGGGTGATACTTCTGTGAGGACTTAATATACTTCAACTGTGTTCAGAAACTGTGACATACAATCAGTGTTTTAACCAAGGACTATATAATAACAGTGAAATATGCCTGGATTTCCCATTAGCTATTTACAGATTTTGGTTCTTATCCTAATGGGGCCATAACAGTCCTTTGAAAGAGGCTGTGTCTTGCCATCATATAGCTCTTGCTTGCACAGAAGATAAAGGTTCTTAAAATTCTGAAAAGCATGAGACCTCTAGAGACCTCTTTTTTTGTGTAAGACTGCACTAAATAACCATACCCAAGTTGGCAATTGTGGAACAGTGCAGACACAAGTTGTAAGCTGAGCAGATGAAGAATTGACAGTTTATGCTAAGGAAATTTGAATCAACAAAACATAATAGTTTCTGTTGATTTTGGGTAGTGTGTCTTAGATTTGAGGAGCTGAGAGGGGAAAGAAGATAATACTTTATCATTTTACATGCACATGTGTAGATTTAATGTTCTGTTTCCTTGAGAGGAATCCCATGGTGCCAATTAACCTAACTTATTCCAAAACAATTCTCTGTTTGGAAAGAATAATTTTCATTGTGGGTGTTCCATGAAATTGTATGCCTCATACCCTGTTATTACTGAGATGTGTGCAGTGCAATTGAGAATGCCAGTTTCTTTTCCATGCACTGTATAGATTAGAGCTGTATCCCACACACAGTGCTAGATAATCCCTACTTTAATTTTGTTATGTGTACAAATCCTTTTTGAACATTTAGTGGTTTTAAAAATGTAAAAATGCATCGTCTTCCTAAATTGCATTTGTTAAAACCAAAAGCTGAATTTAGAAGTGATCAAAACCAACAAATAACATAGTAATTATCTAATTAAAATGAAATTATTGCATTTGCTGAAATATAACAGGCAGATCATGATA
Source organism: Colius striatus (assembly GCF_028858725.1). Lineage (NCBI taxonomy): Eukaryota > Metazoa > Chordata > Aves > Coliiformes > Coliidae > Colius > Colius striatus. The sequence continues at coordinate 34,089,701 of NC_084761.1, forward strand.
TCCAACACAAAATGTCAAAGAAGGAATAAAGTTACGCAGAAAATTCCATGGTTTTTAGCCAACACAGTTTCAACCACATGTTTTTGTTTCATGAGAGGAGGTTTAACAGTCCACTAAAGCTCCAAGATTCATCATCCCTTTAGGCTCTTGAACACCCCAAAATTTTTAATGTGGGGTCTTAGAATACTTAGAGAACCCATCAACTACTGGAGCTCTGAAAAACAGTATTGTGTCCTTGGGAGTTCTCTATGTGCTTTCCTGTTGTCATAGCTATACAATTTCCTCTGGTGTTACATCTCTTGTGCTAGGCCATACAGAAAATGTGATGTGTCTTTGTCTTGAAATAGATTAAAAATTGAACAAAATATATACTTTCATAGTTAATACAGCTCAACTGATATTCCTATATATACTTCCCCCGGATGCCACAGAATGATTTTCCTCTGTATCCTGTTACACACGTTTTCTCACAAGTTCTTAAGTCCCATTCCTTAGACAGGATCAGCAAGTTGGATTGAGGGAGGAACACTTCATCCAACAGAGCACTGGTATATTGTCATGTTTTCCACCATTTTATCCCCTTTACAGTTAAAATTGGACAAATAATCTGTCCCTAATTTAATGTTTTATATGTAATTTTAGTTTTAAGAACCAGTCAGAACTAATTTTTCCCATTACTGGAAAAAAAAAAAACCTCTAAAAGATGAAACCACTTAGTAGCTGACACTTATTTTTGTTCACTGAGAGTGTCTGCCTGCATTCTCGTATTGCTGGAATTTTTAAAGAAATTATTCCATAAATCTCAATAAAGTAATATTCTGTCTTAGATTTAATTTGGAAAATGGAATATACAATCTGTGGGAGAGAGGTCTGTAAAATACTTTCAACCATTTGTTTTTAATTTACAGCAGATACTTTGTAAAACCTTGATCTATCTTCACTGGCATTGAATCGCAATCTCTACAGCTGAATTGCAACAACTTTAATTTATGTAGTAATCATTATTTTTTTTTATACTAACTGAATGCCTTGAAAATAAATAAAAGAAGGAGTAAATCACAGAAAACTTTTATATTTTTGACATTCCTGAAAATTCTATTAATCTCTGTCAGCTAGATTCTCAATCACTGTAACGACCCAGAGCCAACATACCAGAAGTGCTAGTAGATCAATGGATCTGAGTCACACTGTAGTATGAAGGAGAAGGGATTTTCATATCAAACTACATAAGAAAGGTACTTAAACTTGAAGTATCCATATCGTTTTTTGGAATTGTGATTAGTTTTCATGAGGAAGCAGATTAGAGGGAAGTTAGCTCCTCTCAGGACATCATTTCAAACTCCTTATCAAAGGCATATACCTTTCCATTACAAACTGAATGCTTAACTATGACTAATGCATGTAAAATAATACCATATACCTCATAGGAGCCTAGTTGAAGATGTGATTAAGCATTATCAACACTCCTTATCAACTACCAGACAATGTTTAGGTATGTTCATGCATACACTATAGTCAAAGATCTAGTCAAATAAATGGAATTTCAAATTAGAAGAAAGGCAATGCAAAATATTGGCAGCTTCCATTACAACTGTTTTCTTCCCTTGTCAGAGCCTTATAGGGTATGACAGGACAGTATTGCTACAGTGACTTTGTGAGAGAAAGAGCAAGAACTTAGTCGTCTCATCTAACAAGCATATGTGTGCATGTGCAAATAAGATCAAACAAAACTTAAGAAGCCACCTATGAAACTACTCAAATTTGCCCCTACAGTTTCTTACAGCCCTGCCAAATACAATAAAGTTTGAAACATCATGTCAAAAGTTTGAAGCCACAGACAAATACAAAAGTATATTAGGGAACTTCCTAACAGAAAGAAGACTCTATAAGGTTTTACCCCCTCCACTGGGTTGCCCCTCACTGGGACAAATCAAAACTATTTCATAGGCATTATCCATGTTTCACCAAAGGCCCATGGGGCTGGGAAGGCCACTGATAAAATTGGATCGAACCCTTTATTTACAAATGCTTGGTAGAAAAATGTGTAATCAATTACTTAATTTAAAAGTAATTTCAGTTCTTGGAGCAGAAGTATTCAAAACTCTGGTTTTGCTGTAGTTGACAAGTCAGTATTTTGCAGCTTGCAACATTTTGCATTTCTTGTAGCGATACATTCTCCTTACAAATTATATGGACCTTTTAAAAACTTCACTTAAGTAGTCTGTCAAAATTATGTGTGGCACAAGTGAAAGACCAAAAAGAACATTGTTCAATACAGGTAATATAATCTTCTATTTTGTATTAGACTTATATACATTTTATCAGTGTGTATACATTGTGTTCTGGTTTACTATCTGCATAAATAGTTCAACTTACAGGAGTAAATAAGGAAAAAATAGAGTAAAAAATGGCTAAAGGACATATACTTAATTAGATACTTACTAACCAGTAACTTCTGAAATCATTTTATATGACTGGTCAAAAAAAAAAAACCCCTAACAAAATGCATGAAAGCTGAGTATTGCTAAAATTATTTCATAATAAGTTCAATAAAAATGTGCCTTCCACAACCAGTGAACAATTTGGAACCTGAAATGAAACACCAACTAGAATCCTTATTTATTATCCTTTATTTATGTTATTTTCTTAAGTGTTGTAGTTCGTTGAAATACCAATTAGAGATATTTTCATAGGAAATGAAAATAATATCTTATTCATGTGTTTGATGTACTAGATATGCAGTGAAGGAGAGGTTTTTGGGGAAAAAAAGTTTCAAAAATGAATCACTCAATTTCAAACAGACTCTAGTTAGCAGTGTGTATTATCACTTTGCAGTAACCAATGATGAAATAGAAAGTGCAAAGGGTATTGCCTATATCACTCTGACTAGGGTAGTTAGAGAAACTCTCAATGCTGGACTGCATAGAACTTACACTCTTCCATTATGTTCCTTTAGTTTCTGTGTTAATTCTGTCCATTTGTATAAAGGTAAAATAGCGTTTTCTCAGTGCTGTCCTAAACTACACAGTTCTTCATTTGATCAAAAACTAGTGAAATTTGGATTTGTGTTTAACTGATTAAAGGCCTGAGTCCATGATACTTGGAGTTTCAGTTCTAGCTGTTTGAAACTTTGTTTTCTTAATTTTGAGACCAAACATACACTGCGTTGTTCTAATTGCACTGGCTTTTTGCAAAGAACTTTGTACTGGATGCAGCCAAGTTAAAAGGTTTCCAAGATCATGGTCTTGGCTCAGAATAAATGGAGCCAATGAGCTAAACAAATTCCTGCTTTCTTGGTTCTTATAGTACAAGAAAAATGGAAAGAGTAGAAAACTTTTACTGATTTATACAAGTGAAACAATCCTGGAAACTGCAAAAATACAACTGAATTGTGTTTATGGCAGCAAGACATACTATTTCAGAAATTATTTTTAGCTTTCTTTCAAACTGCGAGCTTCAAATTGTAACATTAATGAAGCAAACTTTTCTCACTTGGGAAATTTAAGGAAAAGATTTAAGAGTAATCACTTTGGGATTTAAAATAATAAAGAAATTTAGTCTAATACAGCCAAATATTAGTGTTCTTCTAACATGTAAGAGTATTAGCTGTCTTGCACTGTGCTGAACAAGGATATACATGTCTATATTTGTTTCAACTTCTGTTACCGAGAATGCTTTTCTAATGAGCTAGGTTTAAAATTGGGATTGAAATAAATGATTAATGGAAGAAAAAAGAAAAGGGACTTCTAGTCAGGAAAACAGTATACATTCTTTCAAAGTCATGTTTATAAGTTCAGAGAAGCAGTGGATCTAGTTCAAAGACAAACCATATTTCAATATGCTTTTGATAACTACCATATAGTTCATGATTAAAGTTTTTCAGCTAAATCTTAGCATAAGAACAATTGATTACTTGAGATACTTTGCTGTACATCATAATGTGCTTTCACTTGTAAGGTGTCACAATTTCTACTTACTACAGTTCATAAAATCATTAATTTACAGTTTGGGTTTGAGGAGGCTTTTTAACGTGAAGAACCAACTGCTGTTTCAAGGGGCTTAGGTTCTCAATCCATGGGAGAAGCAGTAATTTGCATTTGCTGATTTTAAATAACCATAAGATATTTAACTTGCAAGAATTCACAATCTGTAACTGGCCTCCTGAGCATACAGTTTGATTAATGCACAGAAAAGGTATATTTGAATTTAGAAAACTCCAGGTGGTTTCAATGACAATTAAGCCCTTTAAAATTTAGGCACTCTTGAAAGTGCATTGAGTAAACACGTATTTCCTGGTGACTTTTTCATGTATATCATAGGCACATATTTTTAAGCCCTCTTCAGTATAATACTGGAATAGTGTGTAGACACCAAAGATGATTATTTTTTACAAGAATTCTGGAATACTGAAAAGGCAAATCTAGTCTTGATGCAGGTCTTGAATGAAGTCTATTATTTAATTCAGAAAGTTAGCAGGGTTGAGCCACTAAATAAAAGTGACCGTAATATAATTAGGTTTAACATCCTCCCATGGGATCCTGCCATGAGGTAATAATATTACAGTGCTTTTGAAAAAAAGGAAGATTTTTATGTTTAGGAAGTTAAAAATAGCCTGAAGGGGAAAGTTAGGAAATTAAAATCCATAGAAGCAGAATGGAGGTTCTTTAAAAGTACCTTGTTAGAGAAAGTATGTATATACTGGAACAATTAGGAATCAAGAAGGTGAGAAATATAGCAAGGTATGAGGGAGTGTTCAGGCCTCCAAAAAATAATAATCCTATATTGAAATGGAAATCCAACTCAAGTGACACTAATAGAACAGAATATAAATTGAGGGTACTGGAGTTAGGGTTATATCCTGCTATTGTTTCACTGGCAAAGTAAGTAGGAGTTTCCTATAAACATTTATGGTAGAACAACATTCTGAGGTTCGAGAGGAAATTTAAAGAACGGGGAAAAATACATAGAAATTTTTAATACTCTGTGATAAAAGAAGAATTTCTTCAAGGTAACTGATGGTCTGTGGCAGAGCCAACTAACTAGACCAATAGAGTATAAAAGCAAATCAATTATACAGCTCAATTTCATTGCATAAGAGAGGCTGGGAAAGACATGCCCTATAGTTACTTTTTAACATTTTCCACCTGTAGCCTGAGAAGTAAAAATAAAGAGAGAAATAACAGAGAGCATCAGCATAAATTATGCTAAAAGTAAGTGCTCTAAAGGAGCTGAAAATCAGAGTAGTTGAGATAATGAAGTTGTACTACTCATTTTTTGAAAAATGTAACTATTCTCTGTGACTCCGGCTATAAAAGAGCCTTGAAGGTCATCTTGCAAATTATAGAGAAGTGAGAACCTAGAAAAATCCTAACTGAGCAAAACTAAGAGAATTGTAAAATTAGGACAAAAAAGCATATTGTGTAAGTGTTAATTTCCTGCCACAAACAGAATTTGGTCAAAGCATTAGTAAGATCATGGAGAAAAAGTAGTTTACATTTTCTTTTTATACAGTCTCTGAAGAAAGTAGTATGAGTGATTGCTAGTCATAACATTAAAAAATCTGTTGTGGTTCAGATTGCACTCAGGGAAGAGCTGCTCTATATCAGTCAGTGCCTCTGGAAATACCTACAGTGTACTGCTAAATTTGGAGCTGAAAAACAAATAGAAGAAATAAATAACCAATATCTTGAAAATAATTTTGAAATGTGTAATGTACTATTGCTTCCAGAAAATAAGCTATTACTTTGGAGAGTTCATGATAACTAAGTGGCAGAATTTGCTGGTGATACCTTGGCAGGAAGTCTAGAGAAACTTTCTAAATCTAGTTAATGAAACAGCACACTAAATTCAATATATCTTGGAAAGAATATTTAAAAACAGAAAAAGCTCTCACCTTATTCTATTCTGTCCTGAGAAATATTTAAGAAGCATCAATGACAACTCCCAGGTAGCTAACCAACTATAAAAAACCAGGGATTAAGCAGCATCTAAAAGTTGGTTTGAAGTACTTTGGAGAACAAACACTGTCACTATATAACCCAGCAACATCCTCAGGAGTTCAACAAGACACAGTTAAATTAAAATGTGTTGAAAAGGGATTTTGCTTGGTGGCATCTAAAAAATAATTTGTAAAAAATAAGATCTAACAAATAGGTGAAGTTATAAATTTCAGAGAAGGCAATATTGACTTTACATTCTCTTCTGTCTTTGATGAAAAACTTTAACAAATTGAGTTATCGTACATAAAAGGAATGACATTTGAGCAACGTAATCACTTGTCTGTTCCATGCTGCTGCTTTGATAGTTTTGATTCAACACCAATTAATGAAGATTTCGCCTGTAGCTTTCCCACTACTATAATTTTTTATCCAATTGTTAACAAAATGTACAGCAGTCATGTGGGCTTTCCTGATAAGGAATCAGTCATATGTCAATAAAACTGGGCACAGGTAGGTCCTAGCTCTGCTGATATGGTAGATTGTACAACTATCACATTAAATCTTTGCTTCAGATTCCTTGTAAAGAAATATGCTGGTGTTAATGTTTCGTTTTTTCTTTACTGTTGAGCAGAAGTAAGACATGTCAAAATTATCTTCTGTGTGAAACTCTGAACATGCTGCAAAGCTAGGTTATTTGGGATCTCATGTAGGCCATCAGACTCACATGTAAAATCTGCTTTATATCAGGGCTGGATACATTTCCAAGGCTATCAACAGTGACTAAAGGTTGTCAAGATATACTTCCAGAAACAGGTATAAAATTGTAAAATATTGACCACAATATACAGTAAGACAGGAAATTTAGAGAAGCAGCTCCAAAGGCACGTAAAAAGCCAATGATACTTGCTCATTAAGAGACTTGTTGTGCTCCCATGTAGAATCAAATATTGTTTGGTAAAAGCAACTCATGCTTTATATCAGGGAAGTTATTCAGGATATGCAAGTTACAGATTGTAGTCCCTACCAAGTGCAGAATTGCAAGTCCCTTCCAGTTTGAAGGAAACTGTTGTATGTAAACCTTCTCAGGTCGAGGATAGAAATTCTAGTAAAAACAGAAAAAGGAAATAAAATAAAGTCCATAACAGCACAACCAATAGTTTGATAGGTTATTTCCTTACATGGGATGTGTGAACTGTTTTTTTTACTGATTAGGGTTTTCCAACAATAACTGCTACAGGAATGTTTTACTAAAAATCCTAGACTAGCATTAGTGATGTAATTCCTTATAGCCATTGCCACACTTAACTGCTCCTTAACCACCCACTGCTCCTAAAGCTGCCTCTTCTCAAGGTTGAACAAGCCCACTCTCTTGGCATCTGCACACAGAACAAGTGCTCAAGTCCCCAACAACCCTTCATTGAACTTGCTCTGGTATAACGCTGTTGAACTGAAAGACCTATAAAACCAGCAGCATTATTCTAGATGCATCCACATGAGTGCAGAGTAAAGGGATGATGATCAGTTGCTCTGCTGCCTGTACTTTTGTTAGTACAGCCCAGTATGCTGTTGGTCTTCTCTGCTGCCAAGGCACGCTGCTGGCTTATGTTCAGTTTGCTGTCTACCAAAACTCCAAGGTCCCTTTCAAGCTGTCCTCAGTTCTTTCTTTCTGAAAAAGTAAAAGATCTGTAGTAATCTATATCTGTAGTTCCCAATTCATTCCATTATGACTGTGGCTGTCCAGCCAGAGATAGTTCTTCCCCAACTCAGTGAAGTTTTCTCATTAAAACTTTGATCTATAGATAGCCTCCCCCGAGATATCTTTCTAATTTTTCTGTCCGTCTTCCTACCACAAAACCCATGCAGTTGCTCTAGCTATTCTAAGGTATAGAGCTTCATATCAGGCTGGCCCCTTTCTCTGTTAAGAATTTTTTTAATTTCTCAAAAAACAATATTCAAATGAAATTTGTAAGCGTATAGGCATGCACAACACTTCAGAAATAACAGATGCTGTTGCGCGGTTGGCTAAAGGGCTGTGACCTACACGTCTATAGAAGGGTGTGAAAGAAGGCTCACCAATAAAAACCTTTCCACTGAAGGGTATCTTTTAAGGGGTTGATTTTCGGAACTCTTAATCACCACTGTAACCAGATACTTAGACTTGAATATTTATTATATACATAAGGCATTAAATACTTATTGTGATTTATAGCTTGGGTTAGGATGTTATTTTAAAATAAGCCATATAAAGTACCTTCAATCCTGTCCATTCAGGCACTCATGAGGCAGACTCCAAAATCATGAAATTGGCTTAAAAGCCATGTACTTTAAAAAACCCATTTGGAAACAGAGGGAGTGGAAATTCTCTTCCTTCTTGCTTTTTAGCTTGATTTGTGTTCTGAAATCTCTTCCTGCAAACATGAAGTCTAAAGATTTCAAATTAAAAAGCTGAAAACATACTGCAATGTTTTATTCTACTGATTTCAGCTTTTAATACACTTTATACCTTACAAGGCTTGTAATATAATCGCTTATATTTTAATATAATTGTAATATAATATAACATTGGCTATGCCACATGCTAAGATGCATACATACATCTATGTAGGTGGAAATTCCACAACATCAAGAAATATTAGTGGTAATTAACAAGAGACTACATTGTGGAGATCTTGTGGTATGCCTTCAAATGAGTCCACATTCCTTCCATGCAGTCCGCTCTGGTGAAGTTCCTAAGTCCTTCAGGTAGAGAGACTGTGTGAAGAGCCCATATATACAGAGAATTGGAGAACCTGCTGGTATGCTGGAGAATATCTGGTTTGTTTTAATCTTCATATGAGAAAGGACGGTTTTCATATTACACTGATTACATGTTGTGTGTCCCTGAGAGATTTTCCTCTATCAGTTCCAAGAACACTTGCAAGGAAGCAGTTTATGAATTTGTGCATAAAGGGAATTTACCACTTTTTGGATGTGTTTAAGCAGATACATTTGTACTCTTCAGATACAACAAATTTTGTCTAGCTTGTCCTTTTTTTTCAGTAGTTATTGTTCTTTTTCTCCTGAGGGAATATGGATTTTGTAGCTCAGTGAGGCTGTGCTAATTATTACATACCTCATATTTCTAAAGAAGAAACTATGTTTATGTTAGCTGTTTTTTTTCAGGAAATGTTTAATTCAATACTTACATGTATATCCTTATTCTTTTTTTCAGGGAGGGAGGATAATAATAAGTTATAAATAATAAACTTTTATTTCTTTATTTATTTTGGCATTTATCAAGGCACTTATCAAGGAATAATGAATTAGTGTATCACAACATCCTAACAACTATAGTAATTTTTTCTTGCTTTGAATTTGGATAACTGTCACATTTAGCTAATGTCCATTCAGTGCAGAGGTCATCATGTGTAAATAATGACCCGAGATGTCCAAGTCCTGAAAGAGCAACAAAAAAATCAGGAATAATGAAGAATATTTACATAAATTTCAAGTTTATACTAAGTAATGCAATGTGTTAGATGAAAAGGTTATCAGGGGGTTTAGGATTCAATTACTCCAAATCATATGTGTATCACATATCTTTGAAAGACAGCTAGAATTGAAAGATACAATTCCAGTTGATAGTTTCATTGAAATTAACTCAGTTTGTACATATTTGTCTATATCAAAAGTACGTTAAAGATAAAGATGTTGATGAGCTAGTCATGTTGTGAAGCAAAGCAGCACAGATAGTTTGGGGAAGGCAATGGGGACCATGTCTCAGCACCCTCTCTCCTGATCTTTTGCTCTTTTCTGGGAGTGGAGGGATGTCCCAGACATCATTGACCTGCATCTGGAAGAGGACATGGTAAGTAAGTGACAGAAAAAGCAAGACTGTGTAGTCCATAAGTGGAACAAAGTTTGTTGTTAGACAACCTTCTTATCTTCTATGTATGTTATTAGCATATGCTATTGCATAGACTTTTAATAATATTGTAGTACTGACATTTCTCCTGTCACTAACAGAGAACAATAATGAAGTGAAATTATCGTTTTAAAAATTGTAGAAAATGTTAGAATGAACAGAAAAAGGAAGTGGCTGTCCATTCTATATGTGTAAATTATCATCTAATAGGTAGTATTCTAATTAGTGTAAATAGAAGACTAAAATTTTCAAATGAGAGTTAGTGCTTGTGTTCAATCTGAGACTAGTTTTGAGCATTCAGTAGTTGCTCTTTCTGTGATTCCTACACACTTTTTAACTGTTGTAAGTTAAACCTTAAAACCAAGGAATGACTTTTAGAAATGTCCTTTAATGCTTAACATCTCAAAGCAGAAGGAGCAGAAAATGAGTCCATGACTTTTTCTTTTTTTTGGAGAGGGCAGCACTGAAAAGCATGGTTCCTTTATTCATATGAGCACTCAGACTCGGGACTGAGACTTTGATTCTTACAGATGATCACATTTTTGACAAATTTCTGCTGCTGTACTATCATTCCTGGCCTGTTTTGGGGGGTTTTGTTTTGTTTTGTTTTGTTTCAAACAAGTTAAAAAGATGGCTTAACTTCAGAGAGATTTTCTTAATGGAATCCATTCCGCCCAGAAGGTGTTCTGTCTAACAAATGAGAAACATCACTAAATTTAACCCAAAGTCTGAGCAATGGAAAGCTACATAGATGATGTCAGACATTACAAATATTATTTGTACTTGCTAGTTTACTTCAAGGGAAATTATGAGAATGACATCATAATGATGACTGACTAATTTTTATTAGTGTTTTCTCTCTGAAACTCTAGACTTGGAGTTACAAAGAAAAATGGCTTTTAAAATGCTGTACCTGTTATTCTTTTCTAACACTTTGTAATTTTCTTATTTGTAAAAGATATTTTTAAACGACACAGATGCTATCAGCTCTTATTATAGTCATTTGTCATGTCAAATATTTTCTGTCCAAAAGAAAAAAAATAGTATTATTTAATGCTCATAAAAGATAGGAAATGATCACATCTTCTTTTAAATTAATTGCTGCTTGGGTTGGCCTATGAATGTATAAACTCTGCTGGAACAGTTGTAGCCAAATTTATTTACAACAATTTCTTACTATGGAAATGAATTATGCTGATGAAGGGGTGATGACCAGTTTAGGAATAGCGATATGTTTCTTCAGTCAGCAAAGGCATATAAATCACAGAGTGCCACAACTTCAGGAACATCCAAGATCCGCAGAACCGGTATATATGCTGTTTTACAGCAAAAACCACACAAGCTGATTTCGGTTGCACGTGTACTTTTTGCAAAGGTCCATTACGTAGTTTTGCTGAGGATCTCTTGCCAGTACTGTATCAGCTCTCAGTCTGAAAGGTCCTTCAGTCATTGTATGTTATCATCAGAGGTGGACATAACAGTAGCCAAGAAGACCAATAGAACAGTATCTCATACAGCAAGGCAAGAAACATTTTTCAAGCCCAGACGAAGGGCATCCTTACAAGAATACTGTGACAATCATCAAGGGACTAGATATGATGATATAAGTCAATAGAGACTCTGTAACTAAAACCTGGTGGGTGACACAGCAGCCCAAATGTTGTCTCTTGTAGAGAATTCCACCAGACTGCATTCTTAGGTTCTTTACCGAGGACAAGTTTAGGTCACAATACGAGGTAGAGACAAATCTCCATGACCATATTAGTATCTTTCTCCAAATGCTATTGTCCCATTCAGTGCTGTGTTTATATTTAACCTTAAAGGCAATGGAATTTTCAAAGTGTTTATGGTTGAGCATATTCATAGGTATTTCATGTACTAGGACTTTTGTTTATCTATGAGGACTTGTTTTCATAAGAAATTAATATGGTGTCAAAGTGCTTACACACATTTGGGTAGTTAAATACTGTGTCCCAATGGCACCTTCACATTCATGCATTATTTTAATATGTAAAATTGAAGGATTAATTTAGTATCAGTAATCACTGCCAGACTCGCGTGTACAGCTCCAGCTCCTGGCATAAAATGATGCATTTGCAGTCTCAACTCCCACATAAATAAATATATGGGTTAAGTGTGCAAAGGCAAAGTTTAAAAAGTGATTCCTACATCTGAGTTCAAATACTACTGGTAAAGCAGCTTTAGTGATTTGAGAAATTGCCACCTCTCGGGTTTTTTTTTTTTTATCATTCTATTGCCTCAGCTAAGGTTGAATAACTGTGTAATTGCTCCCACTTCATTTCAGTGCACAGCAAGTAACTAAAGGGTGGTACCCTTATATACTGCTACAAATTTTGACTTTCAGAACATCCAACAGGATCTTGGGACATGTATTTGATTTCAAAGATATCGCAAAACAAGAGGTTTAGATAGTATCGATAATATCAGTAGCATCATTCATCTGAAAATAAAAAGAAAATTAGATCTGAAACTCCTTTGCAAAGCTCTTCTAAAGAGTTATACTAAAATGTAATAGGTCTATGTGACAAAGAATGCTCTCTTAATCAACCCCATTTGCAAATGATTTTCAGGCTAAAAGTGAACAAATGATCTGTAACAGATAATAAACAGCTAATCATTACATAACACATAACACATCAATTAATATAGATACATTTATTAAACTCTTTCATATATTACTTATATTAGAGCATTCTGTTTTATCAAGGATTCAAAGGGATTAGTCTTTAATTTGTTATTTTAGTATAGTATACCTTTAAATTGTTGACATATAAGCTGTATAAATAGAAACACTATAAATCTCTTAAAAAATGTACCATAAATTTTTTACATATGACCTTTAAGTAACAGCAGTCTGTTGCATAACTCTGCAGGGGAAGTCACGTGGTGGAAACCTCATATTTCCTTAAATTTATGGTTGTTTCTTGGTGGTCTCAAAGACTTTTTTTTTTTCAAGTTCCTTTTCAAAGTTGTAATCTTAGTAAATTGTTTAATGTTTGGTCTAATGCAGGTCAATGTAAGTTCTTATTTAGATTTATAATGGGAAATATATAACGTCAGATACCAATGGAGCCTGGCTAATAAAGTCAAGGATACTAGTGTTATGTTTCATTATAATGATGTGAAGATAATGCCTTTAGCTGCATAACCAGCACATTAGCTACAGACCATAAAAAAAATCTTTATGAAATCTCAGGGTCAGATTCATTAAGAGAAAAGTCTCTGTTTTTTCTGGTGGTTTTTTCTCCCCTCAATCAGAAGCATTTTTGACTGATAAGTTCTCTCATCACCATTGCATCAGATCTCATTTACTGACACCAAAGGCCATGTTAACTCTGGAGAGAACTGGTTGCCTCATGGTATCCTGTTTTGCACTAGAAAAACAAAACAAAACCAAAACAGTAGAGTTTGGGCAGTTGCCTAAATACTTGCTGAATTAGAGCCTTATGAACAAAATTTTATATTAAAGTAATTATCATTTCCATTACTTGGAGGAGTTTTTACTTTTTCGTACTCCAAAGGAGTTTGGTTTATACTCTGAACAGTGTTATCAGCAGCAATAGACATAGTCTGCTTCAAGTTAAAACATGCAAGTGAATATAAGTTGCGTGAACAAGAAGAAATTATTAGTGGTTTTCCACCTCCACCAAAATCCTCAGGATCCAAAACAAGAATTTACAACACTTGGCAGAATAAAAATTAAACCCCACTCAGAAATGTCAATATTTAAAATACGTAGTACAACCATAATTTAATGAGTTCTTTAAAAAACACAGGCACACACATGAAATGCACATTTTTCCAAAACCCTTTTCCCCCAACATTGGAATTGAAGGTTTTAGGCATAACAACATTAACTTATTCTATACTATAAAACAAAATCTTCAAGGTAGTTCAAATACCATTTATTTAAGCCCTAAGATATGCAAATCAAGCATATGTGCACTGTTTGTATTCACTCATGTTCCACTTTTGAGACTACATAAAAGAATTAATGTTCATGAGAATTTAAACTACAGGGACAAGGAAATGCTGGATGCATGTGTATGTTTATATGTGTACATAGTGAATATATATATATATAACACATAAGCATAAACAGCTTGGAAAATCCGAGCCTTGCACAGTCATAAATTCTCACCTGAAAGGCAGATGTACATGTTCCACAGTAGATGCAAATGAAAGCAATGCTTTCTGTGTACAACTTAAAAAAGGCTGAAGTAATATTACACAATTCTTTAATGAAGTTGAAAGAGGTACTAATAATTCATTTTCAAAGAACAAGGAATGGATTTACCATCAAGTAATATATTTACAGTCTATTAACTAACAAGCACAGAACTCAGCCCTAAAGATCAGCTCAAACCTGCAGCTGGAATGGCCTCTGTAATGGACAGTTGTTCGTACCTCTAGCGTGTCTGCTTCGTCATATAGTCCGTGTCAACCTGAATACTGTCCATCAGTCAAAGACATGTAATGGTATACTATTAGGATGTTAATAACAGTTGATTCAGTAGACTTTGATTGTCCTGTCAGGTGCACTTCAGGTTCAATGCATAGTAAAAAAGAACGGAAAATTAAAGAATCAAAATGACCATATTTTTTGCCATCTTTTTTTTCTTTATGCCTTATCAGAAAGCACTAAAATAATTAATACACATCAAATAAATGTCTCCAGAAATGTTTAACAGTGGTAAAAATAATCTTGTTCAGGTATGTAAAAATCTGTGAAAAACCAAATGAAGACCAGGGTACAATAACAGTTTACTGTCATATAAGCATTGCTTAGTTAAGGAACAGGTAGTTTGTTCAATGAGTGTCTTTGAACCTGGAACAGAGATAATCCAGGGTCTTGACAGATCTGAAAGAATAGCAAACATTTTATCTTCTCAGTAATTTTCTTTAAAAAGAGCATTTAGAGCCTGAACTTGTGAAAGAATGATAGTACTAAAGGCTAGCCTGGAGAAGTCAAATTTGCACCAAAAAGAGGGCCTGGAACTTTTTCTTGTCCATGCAAGGCATTCATTAGCCTCACAAATAACAGAAAAATCAGCACTGCTGGGTCTTTCACAAGTAGATGAGGGTGTCAAGGGAGAGGCAAAAATCCATCCCGCAGGCAGCGAGTCTCAGGAACCTCAGAATGCTGGCAATGGCTTCATTAGAAACCAGAGAGTCTTCCTATGCCAAGAACAGACACTAAAATCTCAGACAGTTAATGCAAGAAGAGGATAGAGGGAGTGAGAATATTCTGAGATTTTGAAAACATACTTGCACCAAGTGTGGACTGAAGGTTCTTACGAAGGGCCAAATGAAATATTCCGTTTCAGTGTTGACATTCTTTTAACTAAAACTAATTTCTAAACTGAAAACAACTCACTGAAATAATTAAAATTCCCAATTTTACAAATATTAGAACAGGATGTTTCAACAATTTAAAAACTCTTTTACTTTATTCCCCAAAATACAACATGTGTCACAAGCAGACCTCCCTATCAGAGAATGCAGTGTCTTAAGACAAATCAGCATTTTCAAATACTGTCTTTATTCATAAAGCTGGCCATTTATACCGAAGACATTTTTCCTAGTAACTTACTGGTTGTCTTAGGATAAATGAATTCTGAAGTTGGAAGTCTGCATCAGCTATTGATGCATACAAACATATTCATCTAATTATTCCTTATGCATGCAATGCCTCACCCTATTTCATTTTTATAACTGTGCATGCTTAATGCATTCCTTCCTTGCAATGTCCAAAACTATCTTTGCATTCTCAACAAGAAACATATTTCTCATTCACACATCTTGGGCCAAACCCAGATGGTATTCGTTTCCTACAAGGGTATTTCCTGTATGTCTGAATTGTCAACACGGCTGTGGATTGCCATCATTCTCCTCTTATATACAGATTCTAGTCATGAAGAGCAAACCGTATATCCTCCACCACCCTGTTTTTTCCACTTGGCACATTTAATAAAAGTGTTCATGTCTCTGTTCAAATTATTAATATTTTTTCACTATTTTAGTTGAGAGGTAAAGACGAGATGTATAGGAGTGATCCACAAAAATGCTTGATTGTTGTAGGTTCCTCTGGTGTTTGCAAAATTTCTGTGGAAAAATAGAGATTTCTCTGGATTTATTTACTCATTATTTTAAGATATCTGGCAAATTACATGTATTTTTTAGGAGTTACTGAAAGAACTTGAATTATTTGATCACTGGAGTCAGTATTTGAAACCCAAGCTGTTGCTTAAGTGCAGCAGTGCAGATAAGTTGCAGGCTAGCCTTTCTGCCCTGAGGCTACACAGCTCCTGAGGCACCATGAGGCTGATGGGGGTGGCAAAGGAGCAGTGAGAAAAACACTTGGACAGTATCAGAATTCAAATGCTTTTTTCTGACCAGCTCCCAGACCAGCTTCCATTTGGTGCTTTTTCAGAGAGTGCACTGCTTAAATATATTCCTAATCCAGGTACAAACATGATGCACTTATAGTTTTTGTTAAAAAAAAAAAAAAGCAATAATAGCATTTTCTGTTTTTTTCTAACTGCCTTGGTGTCAGGACTCCAACAAGTGCCTTCCTTTTATTTCAAACAGTTTGATTTTGGATAAATACAGTTCCAATGCTCATTTTCACATGTGGAAGCTTAAAACTCAGTAGCATCAGCAGCAGATGCTGGACCTCTAAATTGATATTTTTTGTTTGCGCTTGTGCCAATAAGACAAGACTGTTTACTTTTTAGAACAATTGAATGGACAAAGAACATAGGTATAAATAACTTTATATTGGTGTAAGTAGATATATCATAGTTGTGTGGCCTTCATCTGGTAGATACGTTGTATGTTGACTGGTAAAATATTGAAGAATTCTTACAGAGCTTCTAAGAATACAAATTTTATTTTTATCTATTACGTTTAATCACTTACTGAGAAAACCGTATGCATTTGCTTTGAAGGTATGACACATCATTAACAAACTATGCTGAATGTTGATGCTAAATACAGGCTGAAATATACCTCTCCATACATCCATATCTCAGAGTCAAAAAGGTCTTTGAATATTGGGGCGCAGAATAGTATTTGCTTTGTCTCTAGAATTTGAACACACAGTCTTTGGCAACTGAAAAGTGGTGACATGTTCCCATCTTTTGGTGCCTAAATCCCAGGCAAGATGATAGGTGGAATATAAGTACTAATTATAGTTACCCTTTGGTGTGCTTCCTATCTTTGTCCTGTGTTTCTATGTCACTTGAACTAGTTCTGTCCTTGAATTTGACTCCAACTTACCTACTAAAAAATCATTCAGATAATCTGATTTTCCAGTTTCTTAAAATAAGAAGGTGATTTCAAATACAGAATCATGGTATCATTTAGGGTCTAACTGTTAACCTGTCACAGCCAAGCCCACCACTAAGCCATGTCCCTTATCACCTCATCTATACATCTTTTAAATGTCTCCAGGGATGGCAACTTAACAATTTCCCTGGTCAGTCTGTTACAATGCTTGATAATCCTTTTGGTGAAGAAATTTTTCAAAATGTTATATCTAAACTTTCCTCTAAACAAGACCTGATCACCTGATTGTCCTGTACCTGCTGTGTGATGGCTTTCTGGATTATCTGCTCCAAAACTTTTCCAGGCATGGAGGTCAGGCTGACAGGGCTGTAGTTCCCAGGATCCTCCTTCTCTCCCTTTTTGTAGACGGAAGTCACATTTGCTAACTTCCAGTCAACTGGGATCCCCTCAGTTAGCCAGGACTTCTGATAAATGATGGATAGTGGTGAGCGGTTCTGACAGCCCCCTCAGTACCCATGTGTGTATAAGTGATGTAGCAGATCGTTAACCATTTCCTCTTGGATTAAGACACCTTCATTCTGCTCTCGATCACTGTTTTTCATCTCAGGGGGCTGAGTACCTGGAGAACAACTGGTCTTACCATTGAAAACTGAGGCAAAGAAGGCATCAAGTACATCAGACTTTTCCTCATCCTTTGCCACTATGTGTCCCCCCCACATGCAGTAAAGGATGGAGGTTCTCCTTTGCCCTCCTTTTGTTGCTGATGTATTTATAGAAACATTTTTTATGATCTTTCGTGGCAGTAGCCAAATTAAGTTCTAGTTGGGCTTTGGCTCTTCTAATTTTCTCCCTACATAATGTCACAACACCCTTGTAGTCTTGAGTTTTCTGCCCCTTCTTACAAAAGTCATAAACACTTTTTTTTCCTCTGCATTCCAATTAAAGCTCTCTATTTAGACAATCTCATTTTCTTCTCCATTGCCTCATCTTTCAGCACACGAGGACAGCCTGCTCCTCTGCTTTTAAGATTTCCTTCTTGAAGAATTTCCAACCTTCCTGGACTCCTTTGCCCTTCAAGACAGCCTGCAAGGGACTCTGTCAATCAGGCTTCTAAACAGACCAAAGTCTGTCCTCTGGAAGTCCAAGGCAGCAGTTATGCTGATCCCTCACCTTACTTTGTCAAGACTCAAAAACTTACGATTTTGTGATCACTGTGTGCAAGATGGCCGCCAACTGTCAGATCACTCAAAAGTCTTCTGTTCACAAACAACAGGCACAGTGAGGCACCTTCCCTAGTTGGCTCCCTCACCAGCTGTGCCAGGAAGCTATCTTCCACACACTCCAGAAACCTCCTGGACTGTTTCCTCTCCACTGTATTATATTTCCATCAGACATCTGGTAAGTTGAAGTCCCCTATGAGAGCAAAGGTTATTATATAGAATATTTCATCTGCATCTTCATCCTGGATGGATGGTCTATAACAGACTCACACGATGATATCTGTCATGTTGGACTTTCCCCTGATTATTACCCATAAACACTTAACCCTGATGTTACTGTCGTTAAGCTCTAGACAATCAAAACACTGTCACATTCAGAGCTTTCCTGCCACCTCTCCTTCCTTGCCTGTCCTTTCTGAAGAGTTTATAGCCATCCATTGCAACACTCCAGTTGTGTGAGTCATCCCACCACGTTTCCATGATGGCAACTATGCCATAGTTTCCCTGCTGCACAGTAGTTTACAACCCCTCTTGTTTGTTGCCCATGCTACGTGCATTGGTGTAGAAGGACTTCAGTTGGGCCATGGACCCCACGACCATCTCATCGGGAGAAGCCCTAATTCCTACATGACCATTCTCAGGCACTTCCATGATTTCTAGCACATCAATAACCTTACTGTCTTTGCTGCTGCATGGATCTCCATACTCTACCTCCACTGAGATGGTAGACTGAAGGTCTTTGCTAGCAGATCATTCCTCAAACATTGTGCTGCCTCCAGGCTTGTTTCTAGTCACCTGGTTTTACCGCTTTCTCCCTTCAAATCTAGTTTAAAGCTCTTTCAATGAGCCCTGCAAAGATCCTTTTCCTCCCTTCGAGACAGCTATATCCCGTCTGTTGCCAGCAGGCCTGATGTCATTTAGACAAACCCATGATTAAAAAACCCCAAATTGTGCTGGTGACACCAGGCTCTGAGACAGGTATTGAATTGCTGCCTCTTCCTTTTTCTTCCCTGATCATTCCCTGCAACTAGACAGATAGATGAGAGTGCTACTTGTGCTGCTGATCCTTTAATCAGTCATCCCAAGGGCCTGAAGTCTCTTCAGAATTCTTGTTTCAACTTCATTGCTGCCTACCTGAAAAATCAATAATGGATAAGAATCTGAGGGCTGTACCAGGAAGATTTCTCTTCACATCTTTCTTTAACCCAGGTCTGAGGGAGGCAGCAGACTTGCCTAAGACACAGGTCTAATCTGTGTATTGTGCCTTCTGTTCCCTTCAGAAGCTAGTCTCCTAGGACAATGACCTGTCTCTTTTTCTTTATGTTTTGGCACAAGGCACAGGCCGAGTTAGCCTTGGTGACACCTCCAAGTTAGATGAACAATTGTCCTTGTAATACGGTTCCACTTGCAGGGCCTCATACCTGTGATATGGGGGCATCTGGTCACAGACACACCTGCTGTGCTTTATGTATTACAATGAAGATTAGCATCATTTTGATAAGCCAATGAACTCACTCTTCTCTTAAAACAGACAGGCAGGCTTATAAAGCCCACAGCTGAATCTAGATTATATTGCAAACCTATGTTGCAATGCTTGAGGAAAAAAAAAATCATTAATGGGGTGGACTGAATGAAGTGCTTCTAGTCCTTTTTTACCCTGTGGCAAAAGGTATCCTGTTCAAGGTGTGCATTTTTCTTTTTTTTTCCACAAGATACAGACAGCTAATAACCTACTTTTATCACTCGCTGATAAAGTTTTAATATCCATTAGCATACAGATGTAAAGACATGAGGACCAATCTAAGTAGAAATCTGTAGGTTTTTTCCTTCAAGCTGGCTGCAGTTTGCTGCTTTCTCCCCCTGCCCTTTCACAATATTTAAAGATATACCTTATGTGAATGCAACATTCCCCTTGCAAAGAGAAAAAGCAAGTATCAGCTTTAAAAGACAACAGTTCACTACTGAGAACCCAAGTAGAAACAAAGAATTATTTGTAAGACAGAGCAAAGTCATCAGGACATGTTTCCATTTGCATCTCTCCTTTTTGAAATTAGTTATTTTTTAATGCCTGCAATTAGACAGATCAACATTTCTGGTTTTAATTTAATGCAGAACATATGATAATTATTGTTATTCTGTTCTGAATTATATCCCTAAATTTCCATATAAAGTGGTCATGGTAAAACAGCATGAATTTGTTTTCAATTATCGGAGTATAGAATTTGTTGTAGGTTGATTCATTTTACATAAGCACTGTCAAATTTGGTATGTGTCACCATTTTTTTTTCTTTCCCTCTTTCAGCACAAAAAAAGTCTTACAGTTCATTTTAAAGCACTTTAAGACTTTTTTGCGGGCATTTATGAAAAGTCTTAATTTAGCAGCCCAGGGAGATTTTATCTTTAGCAATGACAAAAGCAAGAGTGATTGGCTGAAATGTCATGCCATATAAAAGCAACTTGTATATTGAATTACAATTTTTAAACTCTTTTGACAACTCTTTGCTATTAGATCTGTATTTAAACCAAAAAGAAAAATGTTATTAAATGTTCTACTGAAAAATAAGGACAGATAAGTTTTATATACATAGTGAAGGAATGAGAGTATGCAAAAAACAGCGTAGATGCCTGAAAGCGTCACATTCGAAATACAGCATTGGTAGAACACTAAATCACTAATAAAATCAGTATTGTGTGCTTACAGGAAAATGTTAGATGGCATTAAAATAGGGTCTGAGTTTCAAAAAAATAAATGATTGGAAGAGCTAAAGTCACATTTTAATAAATGAAAAAAGGATTATTAGTCTCTTATCACCATGTATTTGTGCATGTTAATGTAATGCAGCCTGCTTTCTTTGAGGTATAATCAGAGCCAATTTTGTTGGATTGCCCACTGAAAGAGAGTTGTGTAAAATTTGCTTTTATCACAGAAGTGGCATGGAAAGGTGGGTAAAGCTTAAAAAGAATGGAAATAAGGAGAAAAAAATACAAAGGTCATCAAATCTATTCTCTCTGTTAATGAAGTATTTTCATGGTCAGTAAATTTCTTAACACTCACTGCATTCTCATTCACTTGAAGGAAGCTTTCTTGCTTTCCTGGAAGGATAATTCTGCAACACAATAGACCTCAAACAAATGCAGCTGAAAAGCTGTCAGGAGAAGATGGTCTGTACTGGAAGAATACTGAAGAGGAGGAAAAGTATAGGAGAGTAGATATGCCAAATAAATAAAGAAATGAATAAGCAGCAGAAAGCGGAGGCATGCCAGGGAAATAAGGAGCATGCTTATTTTTTATCTTCCCTTAGTGGCCTCCATGGGTGAAGCACTCACTGAATTGCTGGTGGAATGTTAAGCTTCCTTGAAAATAAATCCAGCTGGGGACAGAGGTGGAATCACCACCTGTGTTCCCAGAGGATATATGCTGCTTACAACTCAAAAGGCCTCTGTGGTATAGGAAAGTGTGTAATTCACACCTTCTTGAGCCAGCTTTACTGAATGCAATAATCATCTGGTCTTTATTTGAATCTCCCTCTTACGGGACTGATTTCCACTGTCTTCTGTTATTCCAATTCTCCTAAAGTAGTGCAGTACATAAAGTTTCTCAGCCCAGATGCAGACCTCACATGGGCTCATGGCCACCTCCTTGCAAGCACACTCACAGTCATATGTCACTCTGCCCAAAACCTCTCAATTATTGGCTGGCTTTTGGCAAAAAAGCAGGATTCATGTCTTACTAGAAGAGTGTGAAGGAGGCAAGCTGTGGGTTTGTGTTGGGTTAGTATCTGCATTTATAAGTTTCATATACTTTCTTTAGGAGGACGGGAAGAATTGTATTGTCAGGGGACAAGGATTATCATTTGGATTAAACTAAAACTTGCCCAGCAGAACAGCAAAATCTGGAGTTGAGAAATTAAAAAAAATAAGTACAGAGGACTAGAACTAGAAGTGAAAGGTCCTGCATTTAGTGACTGGTGTCTTCAAAACACTATGAAGGTAAGGAAAAGCAAAAATGATGCCGAAATTTTGTCTTTACTGCAACAGACATAAGAAGGTAAAAAATAATTAGATTGTAAGTTCCCATTCCATTTTTAGATCTTAAACCATTTTTATTTATTTCTGTCAAGTTATGGCCACTCAAGAGTTCTTTTTCTGGAAAACTGTGCTGCATAATAAATATGTGTGTGTCATTCCTATGAATAGGTACTCTAATCTTTCCCAAGTGCAGAGAAGCCCCATTCAAACTCCATGCAGAACTGGTCTTATGAGCCACCTTCTTACTTGCTTTTACTAGATGTGACTTTTTGACCCACTGGGCACTAAAGGACTGTGGTGTCATTATTGTGAGTACAGCTGTCCTATGAGAAAACATGAACATTTAAACATCACTACAGACACCAGAGCAGACAACTTATTGGTGGATGCACTTTGG